>NW_026535785.1:6107500-8507500 GCF_028551555.1 Melozone crissalis
TCAGAAACTGTTTAAGGGATCCTCCTTTGTACCATGTAGGAGGAACTGCAGACCTGATTTATTTCAGCTGAAAACAAGCCAGCACAGACAACATTAAAAAGTTTTGCTTCCCAGCCCTGATGGCCTGACTGACTGAGGGAAATGAGCCAAGGTGATCTATCACCAGTGCTGCCAGCCCTGCCAACACAGGCCTGGACAGAGGAGGCCCATCAGTGTTTGGGCACTGAACCTCCTGCTTATGTGCTTGTCAGCACAGGTGGAAAAAAGCTGCTGCCTTTCAGGCTCTTTGGAAGAGGCAGAACAACCACTGCAAAAAGCAGCAGGTAACTGCTTTAACAAATAACCAGAGCTGGTGGATCTGCCCTGCCACCCCTGCAGCTAAAAACCATGAGGGTTGTCTTAAAAACTCATGAGATTGACACCAAATACATAACATCAATAATGAATGAAATTCCACTGGTGTGAGACCTGAACTCCTCTAACCCTGTGTTTGAAGTGTCCAGGTGAGAATTCTGCCAGTGACTCTGTGAAGTGAAGCAGGATGATTTTGAGCTGCTCAGAGAGAGCAGGATGAGATGGGAGCAGTGTGGCAGTGCCAGGTCTGACTGGCTGGGCCTCCTCCTCAGCACTGTGCCTGCAACCATTTCATTTCATTTCCATGGGTGGCTTCTGCTCTCCTCACCAAATGTCACCAATCAATGCAGAACCAGCTCACTGCACCTCACAGGACAACACCAGTCCTGGCAAGAACACATCCCACATGGCTGCCTTCAGATCTCTCTAACTGATCACTCAGAAAGAAATATTGAGTTGTCAATAAGAGGTGAGGCCATCCCCCACTGCCACATGGCCTCCAGTACTACCAATGTCCTGAGGAATCCTCCCACTCTGCCTTGTTAACACCGAGCTGGGAACTCATTGAAGGATCAGGAAGTTGCAAAGTTGGGGTGAGAACCTCTCTGCATTTCTCTCCCACTTCTGGAGACAGCCCAGAGACTCAGAAGCAGCTGGACTGGGACCACGCCATTTTAGGTACAATCAACACTGAGGTCAGTGGCAGAGCAGGAGGGGCTCAGAGCTGTTTCTCAGGGTGCAGGGAGGGCAGAGCAGGCAGGCACTGCCCATCCTGTGAGGCAGGAGTAGAAAGGGGGCTACTCCCTCTGGATGTGGGAATTAGAGGTGGCCTGTGTTCCCAACACTGACCACACTGGACAGAAACATTTCCTTCCTGGAGCACACAGACATTGACAGGAGTGTCTCAGAGATCCAACAGATGTGAATGAACCTGAGCCTGCACAGAGCAGGAAGGAAATTTTGCATTTGCCCCATGGCAAATTGCTGTGTAACACACTACTTTGGTGTCCTTTGTTATTGTTCACTAAAATTATTCTATGAGACTCACCATCTCTTTTGAAACATGTGGAAATCTGCTCAGTATAGTAAACAGGAACAAGACAGAAAGAAGGAAAATTCACAAGTTACTTCTCCGTGTAACTGGTCAGCTTCCTCTTACTCAGAGTGATTAATCTGAGATGTGCAGCACCAGAGCCCTCAGAAGAGAAACCTCACAAATCTCCTTTCTCACAAAACAAAGGCTGCTCACTGGAGTGTTCAGGTACTCAGTTACATTCAACACAAGCTAATTCACTTATCTTCAACAAGTGGGCTATTGATTTTTTGCCTGATTTCTAAGCTGCCCAGGGCTTTCTGAACTACAACAATGGCATCCTGCATTTAAAAAAAAAAAAAAAAAAAAAAAAAAAAAAAAAAAAAAAAAAAAAAGAAAAAAGGAGAAAACTCAGTGGAAAATATCTTTTTGCTCATCAGTAATTAGGGTGAGTTCTCATTTGCTTAGTTCTGACAGTATATTCAGCATAGCCATGGTTTAGGAAACTTTCACAATTCTGTTTCACCTACTTCATAACTCAATACCATAAATTGAATTCTACATTTTTCTGGGCTGAAAATATTGCAGGTCATTATTGTCTATGAAGAGAAATCACCCAGTTGCTAGGAGTTATGTTAATTCTGCTGCCAAAGTCACAGAGCTGGAGTCCTGTGACTTTTGTGATTACCACACATAGTCAAGAATGAAATGGCACAGCTCATGCTTTTGTGGTAAAAATACTAAAAATATAAAATAGGTTCAAACTCCTAAGTCATATCTGCTGCTGTGATAGAAGCATATGAACTGCCCTGCATTTGATAATTCAGCCTCCTGGATGTTGATTTTAGTGTGATTTTCATTTTGTGTCCTTGCTTTTGCCCTGTTGGTACACAGAGAGGCTGAAATACAAATTCACAGTTTCAGGATCTAGATACAAATGAATCACAGGAAAACTCAGAGTTTTTGAATGTGTTAAATTATCTTTGTTCATTTGCAAGATGAAATATGCTTGTGTGCTTCTGCATGTGAGCTTTAAGATACATTTAGCCTATGTTTTAGTAAGCTGTTGTCAGTGCAGTGTTGTCATGTACTGTTTTTATAAAGTCCACAATAGAAAAAAACTTAATTTACAGAATAAAGCCTTAATAAAGATGACTGGATATTGTATTGCTGAAAACAGATTCATAGATAAAACTGGACTAGTAAGCCAATATACTGTAACTAAAGTAATTCTCCTTTAAGTAAGAATAATCTTAAGAGTAGATTGTAATTTTGAGGGATGGGTTCCTACACAGGCAAAACAGAGTCCTAATTTTCCATACCAAAGAGGACATCAGAACCCTGATAGTCCTTAAGCACAGTGGACTAAGAGACAAGTGAACAGAAGTGTCAGGAATCTTCCAAGGCAGGTTTTTCCTCATGCTTTCTCCCTGAGGGAATATCTTCCTCCAATTTTCACTTTTGTCTGCTGGCTAAAATACAACACTGCTGGAAAACCATATACAAATGAGGGCCCCAGTCTCCAAATTTGGAATCTCATGTTCTTCTTGCTTCACCTCCTGCTTCTGGAGGGCAATGAAGTGGTGAAGGGCCTTGAAGGGAAACCCTGTGAGGGCACTTGGTGTGTTCAGCCTGGGCAGGAGGAGACAGAGGGGAGACCTCACTGCAAAGGAACATCTCAGTGAGGGGAAGAGGAGAGGCAGACACTGATCTCTGCTCTGTGCTGACAGTGACAGGACCCGAGGGAATGGCCTGAAGTGTCAGGAGAGGATTAGGTTGGGTATTAGAACAAATTTCTTCCCCCAGAGGGTGCTGGGCACTGCACAGGCTGCCCAGGGACGTGGTCACAGCAGCACCTGACAGAGCTCCATTATGGACAATGCTCTGGGGCACAGGGTGGGATTGCTGGGGTATCCTGTGCAGGGCCAGGAGCTGCACTCAATGACTCTTGTGGGTGGCTTCCAAATCAGCTTATTTTGTGATTCTAAACTGCAAGTAAGAAAAAAACCAAACAAACCAAACATTTCCCCTCACCTCATGCCTTAGCAGAGAGGGATGGGGCTGCATTTTGGGCAATGATGACTCCAGAGAGCCTGACCTGCAGGAGCTGTGAGTGTGAAGGCTCTGCCAGCATCACACAGGGGTTTTGCCACTGGATAACCTCCACACACTGGGTGGGCTCATCCCACCTGCCCCCCATTACATTCTAACACATTTAGAATTTTCTGCAGCATGAAGGGGGATTCAAAGACAACAGGCTTTTCACTTGCCCATGGGATGAATATCTTCTAGCAGTCATTTAATCCTTGCAAGTTAGCTCAGATCTGCCTCCAGCACTTTCCATTGCCTCTTCAAATGCACATTTTCCAAATAAGAAACACAAAATTAAAGTCTACATTGTTCTCTGGCAGAAGAATGAACTCTCACACACCAGCCAAGGCAGTAGCTGAAGCCATTCCTGATCCCCCCCAAGCTCTGTCAATACCTGCAGGTGGGGGGAGGAATCTGTCAAGTGCAATACAATTCCAGTAAAGATATCTCCTCTGTTCTCTTTGTCAAATTGACACACACAGATATTTCAATCTATACCTTGTGGTTAAAATTGATCCTAGTGAGAGGATATGTAGCTTGATCAAACTTCTGTAGGACTGAATCAAACAGGATTGATGACACAAAATACCTGCTTTAAAAAAAGAAGGAAGTTTTTCTTGTGATAATGGGGAGCTGGAGTCTTGGAGAGGGACAGACAGGACAAAAAAAAAAAAAACCCTTT
The DNA here is from genome assembly GCF_028551555.1 of Melozone crissalis. Lineage (NCBI taxonomy): Eukaryota > Metazoa > Chordata > Aves > Passeriformes > Passerellidae > Melozone > Melozone crissalis. The sequence continues at coordinate 6,111,661 of NW_026535785.1, forward strand.
AACATCACCAGTTATATCTAATACCACTAAATTCAGGGAACATATCAACAAAAATAAAACATCTCTATATATAATTCTGTCACTTTCAAAAGGGTGACCTGTTACACCATATAAAAAAATCCACATATTATCAAAAATTTACATATTTTCAATTCCTGTCCGACAGTGCCAGCTGTTACTTCACAGCTCTGTGCCTGTGAGTGTGCATGTCCTTTAAAACCTAACAATCTTTGCTCATTTGGGATAAAGTACTAAAATAAATAGAATTGTAAACACAGAGTTTTTGGAGTGGCAATCCAAGATAATTCTGATCAACAGCACTCAAATAAGATAAAAAGGTAAAATTCAGTATTATATAAATATATCTACATAAGCATTATACTTAGATTAAATTTAGTATAGAAAAATATTATCCATGTGTAGTTAGTACATAATGTTAACGGGATCATAATTTCCACGTTATAAAGGATCTGACCAGACAATGAACATGTATTTGTCAAACAGTATTAAATACAGTGATTATTTCAGAGCCAAGATTCACATGTACCTGCTAGCAAAGAATTAAATCCCAAAAAAATTGGTTTGGGGGATCAGATCACTACATTACTGTACATCTGAGTTTTAAAAGATAAATTTAACAACATATTCTGTAACTAAGGTGGCTACTGAAAACAATTTGAATAATTGCCATAAGGGAAAACCAGGGTTGCCAATCCAGTTTCAATATTCTTTCTGTCACAAATTTGCTTGCTTCAGCTTCTTCTCCCACTGAACTGTACTTGGCTGTTGTTTGATGGTCATTTCGTATTTTCATGCCAAAGAAAACAATTAATTTAAATCATGAAAAAAAACCAAAATTCTGTCAAAAAGTCGTTTCACATTGGTTCCAGACCTAGCCTAAGATGTGCTGGTTTTGGCCAGAATTCTGAAAGCAGCATATCATTGCAACACTAGAGCAGGGTGCAGGAATTTAATCCAGGGAAATATTAAGAAAAAGATGGGAGAATAAAATAAAGCTTCTGTAACAAACAAAAGGACCAAGTGGAAAATAAACAAAGAAGCAAAAATGCGTATGATAATTCATGTATTGTTTAATAATCAATTTTGTATTAATTATAAAATTAACACCTTGATCTAGATGTTAATTCAGGTATTTTGAATCCCCTCCTTTGAAAGTAATGATGGGATGCTCAACTGCTGCTGAAAATCTAATGTGAGGAGAGCACTGCAGCAATTTCACTGTCTCCAAACACTCAGGCCTGGTGGCCAAACAGTGACCAGCTCCCACTTCAAGAAAAATTACAGGTTTCCCTCTATTTTCTTCATGTAGCCTCACAATGACTATCCCACTTTAGTCAGAAAACAGGTGAGTACATTAAATATTTGGTATAAATATAAATGTCATTAGGCAATTTATTATTTGTCCTTTCATAAGGATTTCTAGATTAAAAACCCTTCAAGACTCAGTCCTAGAACTTTCAGTTCATTAATCATCAGCAGGAGCTCTAATGATAGATAGAAAAATGTGATTTACAGGCATATGACTAACCAGTATGGATTTTGGCAAAATAAAAACCCATAAGATGCTCTTCAATCCATTATTGCCCACAAATGCAGGAAAAAACAATACAATGTCAACATTTGCCAACCATATACCACAGAAACTTCCTGCAATATAGAGAGAAAAATGAGAGCAATTGGAGATTCTAATCCCTATAAACCCATTGAAAAATGCAGTTTTATTAACAGCTTCTACACTGTGCCCAAAAAGGCTTAAAAATGGATGGGAAACAATGACCCTTGAAGGGCTAAAAATGCTGCATGGAGAGAGTTGAGGTAATCATTGAAGGCCATAGAGCAAAGCTCAGTGAGGAACCTCAGCACTCACAGTGCATCATCCAGGGCAGCCTGTCAGAGCAGGCTCAGCCAAGAACATTCACTGCAGCTCCACGTGCATGGATCAGCTTTTGACATCAGGCAGGTGAGGTGTGTGCACAGTTTAGCTGAATAAATGCTATTTCCATTTTGGGGAGTCTAGAACAAGCAGCCCCTGTTCTGATACTGCCATTCCCCTTGGGGCAGGTGTGAGCCCAGGCTAAGAAAGTGCTCTGAGAAAAATGTGGCACTTCAAACCACACATCCCACCTCCATAAAGGGACTGAGGCAGCTGAAAGTGTACATGCCACTGAAAGTTGATAAGATTTGGAAAATTAATTTTTTACTCAGGAATTAAGCTCTTAGCAGACTTAAGTTTTAGGCATCAATTTATTTTCATTTTATTTTCAGAAGATTTTAGAAACCCAAAAGGGAAGCCATGGGCCTACTTGTATTTTCAAAAGCATCTGTGCAGTGCAGTGACCTTCCCAGGCTACTTGAATTTCATTTTGAAAATCATGAGATGTTTCTCTGTACCTCCAAGTGCCTAAACAATTTATTTGATAACATAATACCTAATAATTTAGATATATCTGCTCTGTCTATTTTCGAAAGAACACCAAAAGCACCATAAGGAAGGCAAAGACTAGCAGATAACTATCTTCTGAGGCTTTTATTGTAGTTGAAGGAACTATCAAATAGACCCTCATCACCCTTCCACCTATGCTAACATGTTATTTGTGCAAGTTTTAGAAAGGGGTTATCAAGTTAATAGCAAGTTTTACAAAACAGCACCAACTTTCCTGGTAGAACATAAAACTAAAATTCTAGATTTCCCAGTGTCTGAAAGAGAGGCTCCTAACCAGCTCCCTCTGTCTGAACCTGTGTTTGGCTGATGCTGCAAATTTATCTAGCAAAGTGAAACATGGGATGTTTTCTCTAGCAAAACAACTGAATGACATAGCAAAGCACAGCAGGGCAATTTAACCCAGCAGTGTACTCAAGAGCTGAGATCTGCATAGTCCAAAATTCCTGGTATTACTCTCGCCTGTCTCTACTTTTCCAAAGAGAAAATAATTTAAACCAGCAGTTAATGAAACCATGATTCTGTGCCTACCTCAATCTTTTGTTCAAAGAACTGATGCTGGCCACTGCACAGTTTGCAGTTTTCATCTCAATTATTTTGTTCTGTTCTTATCAGGGTATTAATGCACCCCTTCACTTTCTACTGAACCATTACACACTTCTGCATGGTGAAGTCTGTGCTTTCTACCACATTTCTGACAAACACCAGCCAGAACTAACACCACTGTCCTGCTCATGGCTCTCCTTGGCTTTGTAGGGAATACAGAAGGAGGCAGGTTGGTACTAAATGCTTGGCACAATTTATGTCCAGCTGTAGGTCCCATTTTCCTTTCAGAAACACTGTAATAGTGCTAAAAAAGAACACAGAGCTCTTGTCTGATGCTATTACTCCCATTTAAATAATTACCAGTGTAGCAAATAGTCTGCAGATCTGAGACAGTTTCCTATGTTTCCTGTACTTTCTCTCAACTACATAATGTTTGGTTAAGAATAATTTGTACAAGAGGAATGTATGGAATATTTTAAAAAGAACAACATAAAATCCAACATTTAGCCTTCTTTTTGCTCTAGATAAGCATATCACATGGTCAGTAGATATTTGGATGTGCACATACAGACGTGTGTGTACACCCATGTGTCTCACAGGATGGAAAAATTCTTCCCTTCCAAGAAACTCAACAAATATTTAACGAAACACAAGTAAGCAAAAGCAATGCCAGCATCTCATGTTATTTATGATTTACCAAAAGTGGGAAAAATACCAGGTTTGGTAGAATGACTTAAATCTGTAGAAGAGAGATGGGGAAAGGACAATTAAAACCACTCATGAACACACAGACAGAGCTCCCCCTGAACCTCACACTTGTCTGGGGGAAGGGGACAGGGGTGATGGCGTTCATTACACCCTGCTGGCTCCTTCAGGCAGGAAGGATCCCATTTGCATCCAGACAAGTTACAGCTGTCCTTTAATTCCTCAATGACTAAACATGGCAGTGTATTAATTCTTAGTGTAATTACAGCAGGAACTACAAAGTGCTGAACACTAACAACATTCATTGGTATAGAAAAATGCCAAAAAAATGAAAGGCTATCTTCCCTTTTCCTCCTTAACTACTCATTTTGCAAGAAATGCATCCACTCTAGGACTGCCTAACAGTGCTGCAGCTTCCTAAGCCAGGGGTTACACTGCTCAGTCTAGGAGAGAACTATGAAAATACTGCTGAGTTTGACCAACACCAGTCTTTTACATTAAAAAAGTAACTGTGATTGAACTAACACTTCCTGGATACCCTCCTTCCTCTCAAAAGGCAAAAATCATTATTAAGGTAAGCTCTGTGAGTACCAATAGGTGACATTTCCCAGTGAGATGAAGGTTGTTTATAGTTCTTTCAAGTCTGACTGATTTCTTGCAGGTCTTCCTCAAGATGAAGAGCTCATGAATTAACTTTGAGCCTGTACTCCACAAAAATCAAGATGATGAGTCCTAGCCAGAAACAAAAGATTATTAATGTCACAAGTGGCCACCTGGGGGTCAGACTCTGTGGCATTATGAATATATATTTGTGCATTTTTCTGTAGGATTTTGCTTAATTTGGACGTTGCCTTCAGTGCAAGCTAAAGCAGCAGGGCAGAATTTAAATTCTGTTTATGTGTTTCAATTTACACCACCTTTACTTGCTCCCCTTGGCCAGACCTCACCAGGCTCTGCTGCGCGTGAAAAGATGAAACAGAGGAGTGTCCATCTGTGAGTTTAGGTTAACACCACTAAACCAAGTCAACTTTGGTGTGGCTTGTTTTTTAACCCACAGCTCAGGAGGTGTCTGCGTGGTATCTAATATGTATGAGCCTCTATACACTACACAGCACTCACAGTGCATTTTAAAAAGCTACTCCTTTTATAACTTAAAACCTACAATACATTTTTAACCAGTTCTTGAGTATTCTAAAAGGAAATGTTTCTGGTTTCCAAGCCAGACCTGGTCATTTTTTTCTACAGAATATGATGTTTGAAAATCAGTTCTTCCTATTATAGATTTCTCCCTCAGCTTGTAGAAAATCCATGATTCCCTAAACATTGGTCTTTGAAAGCACATTGACTAAAATCTTCATGCCTAATTCATGAAGTGTAGTCTGGAGATTAGTGGAGCTGGACATAGACCAGGAATACTTTATCATATTCTAATAAGCAGAGGCTGAAAATTGCATTTCTAAAGCTACAGTATTAAAGGGCACACTGCAAAACATGACCCAAACATAACTCAGTAGTTCTACACTGTCTGTAAAGGCTTTGATATGATAAAGTATGCTGACGAGGGGAATAAACACAACTCGAAATTTCTGTATTTAAGGAGAGGGGGAAAACCAGCAAACACAACATGTATACATCAAAGCATATATTGTATATTATAAACTCATATAATGTGATCCCAATGGAACAACCCTTGTACTGCTATCGATTATTTGAACACACCACGGAACATCATTGCAATAACATAAAATTAAGCTTATGTAGCAAATGTGACAGTAAAAAAAGCTAGTAAAAAATAGTCTGCAAGGCCAATGTAATCATTACTATAAAACTCTTAATGACATCTCGCCTTACAATACACCAGAAAAATGTGAAGATTAAAATTGCCAGAGGAGAAACATGAATATTTTTTCCTCGTGGTGATTGTGTTATTTAAAAGGTAAACTGCACACCACTCCTTTTTTTTTGTTTGGTTGGGGGTTTTTGTTACAGCATAACTAGATCAGAGAATGAATGATATAGGCCAAGGTTTCTAATTCTTCTACAGCAGGATCTGTGGGTAGCAAATGAACTTAGAAAAAAAATTTTCATATAATAGATTTTTCCTTTCATGTAGAAGGGTGAAGATAGACATCTCTCCCATCATGTTATATTGGCAGGATCTATTTTGGGGAGAAGGCAGACACTGAATACCCCTGGGTCAGGGAAGTACCCCAGATTGCACTGGAAAGAAAGAGAAAATCCCAGAGAGATTTCCATGTGTCTTTTCCACCCCACAAGTGCTGAGACAGAACATTTCCAGGAGAGGAGCCCCAGTAGAGAAAGGGCTCTGAGCAGGGGGACAGCCACACTGATTCCCACTCATCCACGTCTCCCCACATTACACCATGTCTGGAAACTGGTTGTGTTCCCTTTTCCCATCCCTCTTCCCTGCTGCTCCACAGATTAAAATCTCTACAGAAGTCCAGCCCCACTTACAGGCTAAGCACAGTCCCTAGATTTGGTCTGGGGGTGGCAGATTTATAAACTCAGTAAGTAATGACTGGTTGCTCATTACACAGATAATCAGATTGGGCAAAGTATGAAAAATATCCCAAATATTACCATTAACCTAAGCTAAGGAGTATAAACTGAGAAAACAAGTAAAATTATAAGTACCTATGTCCATAGCACTCATCTCTGGTCATGTTACATGGAAAACTTGAACAGGCAGGGATGTTGTATCAAGAAAAAAATGAAAACAATAAACAAAGGATGGTTTGGTCAGTGCTGCAAGACTTGGAATGAGTGAAAACCATCAGTCACAGTGACCAACAAACCCTGGCAGTGTAAACAAGGTAGAAATGATAGTCAATAAAATCACAATTAGGTACACTGAGTGTCAGCGTTCCTGTGTGCTCACAATCAAGGAAATCAATAACTAACACTGAAAATTCTCTACTATTTGCTCTCAGTTTATATTTTCAATTTATTCTTTTTTTATTTGGCTTCCCCAGTTGATTCCATGAAAAATATCTTTAATAAAAAGTAGTTCCAATACTGGCATTGGTGCAATAGGAACCAAGTGCAAGAGAACTAGAGGGGGCCACCAGTTACTACTGCAATTTAAGTGGGGAGAATAAAAACAACAGGTTTGCAAATAACTGAAGAGATTGGACACTTATTCACACCCACACAGTTTACAGATAGGAAGTGTATAAACCAGCAACGTTTACTGTTCCAAATTGCCTTGGCACGGAAGAGTCCTTAGTGCTAGAAACATAGAATTTGTGAATCTGCTAAAAAGTTAGAAGTGGCAAATCTCATTACAAAAAAAAAAAAAAATCAACAGAAATCCACAGCAAAGGCAACAACTGTTGCTACCTCTTATTTCTCATTTGGCTTACTACAGGCAGCATACCGCGTTTTCCTGAGTCCTGTCCAAACACAGATATAGCCAAAGGAATTCAAGCATCTCCACAGTTTGCCAAGAATGTGCACAACAACATTGGGTAATTTATTGAAAAACGACCCTTTTAATAATTCTTCAATATTACCTCTGGGAATTTTCAAATACACCTACACACGAATCACAGCGATGATTCAGTCAGGGTAACAGTTTGCCAACAAACACAAGCTTTCTTCCTCTGTCTTCTAAATTTACTGGTTTCATTCCTGCAGTGATATAGAGCACAAACTTCTTTAGGTCCCCTCATTGTGAACATCCATCATTCAGAGCCATATCAAAGAACTCCTTCTGAGAGTGTAAGGGTTGAAGTGCTGAAAATTGATGGATCCTTAATTACCAAAGGAAAGAAAAATGGAGGCTGCTCCAACACTTCTTTGGGTGTATTTTTATTAGCAGTGGGTGTGCACCACCCACCTGTAAAAAATTGATTCAAATCTTTTGGAAACAGTCATTTCTAAACAAGAATTGTATCTATATATAAGATAATGCATGTAAATGTACATAAAAGAGAAACTTAGCTATTTCAGTCGCAGTGAGCTCCCATGTTTTAGAACATTTTACACTTATATAAGAAAAGCTTTAGCAAAAGTTCTGTAACACAGAACCAAGAAGTGCTTTTGCATAGGTATAAAATCCTTAATCCTGCACTGTATAAACATAAGATATCACCTGTGATTAATGCCCTTCCTGGGACATTTTCCTTATGCTGTTTTCCATGCATAATGGCACAAATCACACAATATATGAAAAGAAAAAGCAGTATTTTGCCTGATCAGTGTCTGTTTACAGTAATCAGAGAGAAAAAGTGAATTACTCTTATAATGACATTTTATAGCTTGTTTCCAATCAATAAGACAGTTATTTTGAAAGATTCACATAAGTTTAGAATCAATTATGAATGGAAAGGAAAATGAAAAAGGTGAATATTACTGGCTTGAGATTTGTTCATTTGAGAGTTGTATTTTTTCCATCTTGCCAGACTCCTGTAAGTGATGCAGTCTGGGTGAGCTTGCAATAAACGCTTTTACAGAATTATTCCATCCTCAGGAATCAATCTGGCAACTTGAGCATATTTATTTCTAAAACAAATCTACCATATTTTCTGTGAATACTAGATGTTAAGGATATTATTTTAAATATAGCAGATGCTATCATTGTACCATATAATACTACACTACTGTGAAATACAGATCTTGCCACAAGCAACTTTTCTTCTTTTAAGAGATGAAAAATGTCTCTTTTAAAAATTTAGCATACACAAAAAGCAAGAAAGTATTGAAAGTAGTAAACAACAAAACCCTTACTTCCTCACATTTTTGTGGATGAATTTGTCACACAAACCAGAAAAACGTGGATAAGTTTGTCTCAAAGACCCAACAGCACTCCAGAAGCTCCACCATTAAACACAACTCACATGTTGAGCAGTACAGGTATCACTCCTATGAAAACAAATTGGTTCCTGGCCTAGCATGACATTTTATGTTTTACTATTATCCTTGACAATTCATATAGATTTAGGTTGATGTAATATCAAAATCCTCTCCCTCTGTAACAATTCTTACATTTCATATTTAAATGAGGAGTTAAAACAAATCCAGATGGGCTCTGTTCATCACAAATTAATAGCAAAATTTTGATTTTGATTCAAATTTATAATTATTTTGCATCTTCCCAAAATAATTCAGTACTTCATAGATGAGAATGTGCCTGAGCTCTCTACCTTATCAAGGTACTCCCTCCATTCACATTACTTGCAATGAGAATTAGCCTAAACTCCATGGCTGCAGGAGCTGCTGTTCAATAAAAATATCAAATATCAAAATACCCATAATGCAGCTTTAAGGTATGGCAAAATCAGAGTAATAAAACTTTGTCTGTTCACAGACATTTGAATGCATTGTTTATGCTCAGGCTTCTTCCTCTGCACAATCCTTCACAACCCCAGAGATAGATTGGGATAGAAAATTTCTGTCAGTTCAGTCTCTTGATACATGTTTTTCACTAAATTCTCTCCATATACCTCTTAAAGGAACATATGAGCCATAAATCTGGCCTGAGTGGAAACATTTCTGTATTTTACTATGAAAATTTATATCACATTAACAACACAAACGTGCAATATTTATTCCTTTCCTGATTCCTGTTTGTACTCCTCATAATCTTTCAGCTGCTTTGGCATTAACCACTAAAATGCTAACAAAATACTAGAGCAAGGACCATGTCATGGAGCAACTGGGGTGAAACAGAATTTATTCCATAACGTGCAAATGCATCCCTGACAGAATTTCCAGGGTGAACCGAGACCTCAAAGGATTTCCAACAATGTCAAAAGAGCACTTGTGTGCAGAAGACACACAGCACCTCCCTGTTTGGCAATGAGACACTAACCAGCTTTAGTTCTGATAAGATGCTTTACCTGAGGTATTCAATTACAGCTCTACCAGACTGTGCTGAAGGAATATTTAAAGTCTGCTTTGCCCTTGACTCTTGATTCTGCATGTCAAAAACACTTAACTCAAACCCTTTTGGATTACCAATACTGCATTAAGTTCATTGACTCCTGCACCAGATTATCCAGGACCAGATGAACTGATATCACACACACAGATATTGATGCTGGTTTATTATTAGACAGAACCAGCACAGCTTTATAAACATTTTAATTTGGGTGGAGGAGGTGGGGTGGGCTGAGAGAGAATAAACAGCTCTCTCACACAACCTGCAGTCAAATATTTTATGGAACCCACCCTTGAAATTATTGTGAAAGTTCAGAAATTTAGTCAAATAGACAGACCCTCAAGAAAATGCTCTTATTTGAGAATTTCTAGTGCACGAAGCCACAGAACTGTCCACACTAATCTACAGCTCCCCTTGCTGGGTCAGCTGCTGAATTGCATTCAAGCAGTGGCAAACAAATAATATATGCCAAATATTTAGACTTAAAAAATGGACATCACAGCCCTGTGCTGCTGTGCACAAGCAGCCTCTGAGCTGGACACGCTGCTCAGGGATGGAGCTTCACCAGGGCAGGACAAATTTCAGACTCTGCAGAGCTGAAACTCAAGAGACAGCTCAGTCAAAACCCAGGAATATGCACCCATTTCCCTCTGCCTTCTAGGCTTCTCCCAACTTCCTTTATTATCACAGGGAATCCTCACTTTCCTGCCTTATTCCTCCCACTTTGAAAATGATCATTAGACTTTTATTCAAAATGGGGATGAAGGAGTCTCTGGTAACAAAAAAAGCACAACCAGTCATTGCTGTCTTACTTGAAATGCCACATTTTGTTCAGGCCACCTACAAAGAAAAATTTTGGGCTCTTTCACAGAACTAGGAATTGCTACCATTTCCCAAGACCATGGGCTTTTTTACTTCAATAAAATTGAAGTATCTCAGTAAATCTGGCTTTTTTTTTTTTTTTTTTTGCCAAGTACTTTACATCTGCCATCCGTTCTTCACATACACCCATAAACACACTTGGCATATTTTTCTTTCTTGAAACATCCTGATAGTTTTCATAGGAAAGGGTAAAGTACCCTTTATATCTCAGTCAACTGCTCTCTAATGCTACACCCACTACTCAGACAAATAATTACACAAATAATTCAACTCAATTCCTCATCCAAACACACAGAACTCAGCAGCATCCAACCAAGTTCAGACAGAATTCCATCTACAGAAACACTTTTCCTTCCCTTGACCTCTCCAGATGCAATTTGCATTTTCAGCTAATTCAGAATCTCTCTTATTCTTCTGTCTGGACAAGTTTATCTTCGTTAGTTATTTTGACATGACTGGGATGATAAAACAGGTAATGCCCTGCTTGGAGTGGAAGTGCTGCTGCAGATCTGACACAAATGTGAGAATATCCCTCATATTGGTTTCGGTATGAACACAGACACAGGTGTACAATGCACATTGCTACAAAAGTTTTGTAGAAAAATAAAAATCCTATCCAAGGAAAGTAAGACAATTGTGCCTTCTAATTACAATTTTTATCTGAACTTAGTGAAAGTTTGGAAGCATGATACATTTTTGTGGTTAAAACCAGTGAATAGAAAGAATAACTGTGATTATTTGCCTGGATAAAAAGTATTCCTATATTTCTTCCACCTCAGTGATTTTGCATTCCTGTTATTAAAATAATTGTTGTAACTGATTTAAAGAAAATACAAAAGCAAAAACAAAGCAAACATATGCAAGTCACAAAACACACAAATAAAAATCTATTTTTTCATGCCTCTGACACCCTTTTGACTATGTATTGACCATTTGTGAACCTTTTTCTCAGACTAAACCAATCAATAAATTGCTCATCCAGAATTTTTTACTCTTACAAAATTGATAATTCACAATAAAATAAGAAGATTATACTGCTGTAAACTCACAGTGTGGATATCAACAAATCAGTAACACCAAAGCACACTGGAACAATTAATACTAACTTAAAAATTATTACTGCCCCAAGCAAATGAAATACTTTCTAAATGTTTTGATAGTCAAAGGTAAATTTGACATATTTGTCAATTTTCAAAGGAGTCTGGACTGATTGGATTTAGGGGTCAGTCACTTTAAGGTCATTTTGAGACCACAGATTTGAAAGTAAAATTAAGAACAAGGAGAGTAATAACCAAAACCTCACAAACACACACACACACAAAAAGAGTGACTGGTTGGCACAGGGATTTGTGCAGCTTGTGTGTCACCCACTGAAAGAAATCCCAGTTACCAAACATCATTTTTCTGACAAATAACCTTGACAGGTAGAGGTAAAGCACACAGACAATTTACTGCTATTACAAAGTTCTTCAAACTGAGTGCCAACACTCATCCTCTTCAAAATAAAGCAGGGAGCTCCAGGTCTCATGTTTCAAAGTATCAACAATTACAGAACACTTTCCAAAATGCTAACAATAAATCTAAAACAAAAATCAATACTATTAATTTGTGAGATGGATGCTAAAAAAATTAAAGTTGCCACCGTTCAAAAGTGTTAAAACATAAACACAATGGAAATCATAAATGTGTTTTAAAACTCAACTTAAAAAATACTAAGTTTTTCTGATCTAAATTGAAGACCCTTGTTGCTTATTTATTTTTATGAAAAAGGATCCAGTGTGTTAACAGACCTTTCTCTAGCCACAGAAACTGCTGGCATAATGCCCAAGGAATACAATAGCCACATGTTCACAATCTTTAATTATCCAATTAATGTAGAACCGTTTTAGCAATTAGTTCAGATGACCATATGCAACTTTTTACAAATAGCTCTTTCTTTCTATGACCAGAATGCCAAATGTACCACGAGGTGTTTTTCTAAAACACGTTATTTGAACAGGAGGAGGACTTCCAGAATTATCTATGTTTAACATAATGTGACTTCTTCTGCTGGACTCTGCCTAAAATTTATTCAGCTCCTTACATAAGGCTGATTTCTACAGATTTCTTCTTCCAAACCAAACTCTGTATTTTGTTATCTCCTGTGATGGTAAAACAGCACAGTCATGGCGAGGTGAAGCAGAACTGCCAGAAACCAGCTGGGTTCAGCTTTGGGGGGTTTCTCCAGAAAGAAATCAGAGCCCAGCCTCGTATAACAGAGGTGTGGGTACTGCAAGGGCTCCATCCCCACGATTCCTGCAGCAGGGATGCCCGGCAGGGATGGCCCCAGGAGGGATGCTCTGCAGGGACGATGGCCCCGGGCAGGGATGTTCTGCTGGGATGCCCGGCAGGGATGGCCTTAGCAGGGGATGATGCCCCGGGCAGCAGGGATGCCCAGCAGGGATGCCCCATGCAGGGGATGATGCCCCGGGCAGCAGGGATGCTCTGCAGTGATGCCCATGCAGGGGATGATGCCCCGGGCAGCAGGGATGCTCTGCAGTGATGCCCATGCAGGGGATGATGCCCCGGGCAGCAGGGATGCTCTGCAGTGATGCCCATGCAGGGGATGATGCCCCGGGCAGCAGGGATGACGCCCTGACAAGGATGCCCGGTGCCGGCCAGCAGCGGGCACAGAAGGGGAAACAGGGGCAGCTCCACCTTCTGCAGCCGCACCACGACACGAGCCCGGTGCCCTCCGTGCCCCTCGGGGTGCCGGGGACTGCCAGGTCACCCCGGAGGCACAGCCAGGGCACCGAGTCCCCTCCTGGATGCAGCAGCAGCAGCAGCGCCGGGAGACAGCGCGGCTCCTGCGGCAGAGCCAGCCCTGCTGAGCCCGGCTCAAAGCCGGCCTTATCTCCGGCCCTGCAGCTCGGCTTACACTCGGCAGAAATGAACTCGGCGTGTCGATTACACCGCAGCCTCCCTGTTTGAAGCGCACGGCGCTGGTTATGGTTGGAGGGAAGAAATCGGCTCACACAGAACCTATGTGAAAATGAGCTTCCCTAGAAAGTTTATACACAGCACGTAAAAGCTTTTACTCCTTATATAAAGAATATCCCCACATTCCTTCTCCTGGCAGTAAGAAGTGCTATGTATATATGTTCATCGATTTAGGATCTGGTCCCAAATACAACTTCTCATTGCTCTGTTACAGACAACATAAAAACACCAACAAAAATAGGAACAGGATCTGCCAGTCTCTGAGTTCAGTACAAGAGAATACAACAGAAAGCTAAAGATGAAAGCAGAATGTCTGCCTGAAATCATTACAAAATACTTCATTATCTGGACACCACGGCATTAAGCATCAAGCAAGTTCAGAGAAAACTATTTTCTGTCATGGTGTTTCTCTGCAGAAAATAGATGCTATTTTCTCCATATAAACCTCAAATTATAATCATTAGCATACAGGTAATTGTTGAGGAAGGGAAAGGGAACAGCAATTGCTGCATAAAAACCTTGATTTTCTATTGTTTATACAACTGCATTTAGATGAAGGTGTACATACAGAAAGACACACAGGTCTTTATTTCTCCTTAATTGGCTTCATTTCTCTCTAAGGACTCTTTTAATGTATAAAAACTGTAAGCATTTTAATGTAAAATTCACACCAACCTAAATGAATAGGTTAGCATTACATCTTTCTGTCACTATAATTTATGAATACCAAAACCATGGCATTACAAGGCACACTGTTGTAGATCATTTTGTTCATAATAAAGACGTTCTATTCCGCACCTTTTGTTCCACCCTTTGGTTTGCCTTACCTGCCCACGTTGCACAGGGCCTGTTTTACACTGGGGTTTTTTTTTTTAGGAAAACAAAAGCAAATAGCTGAGCCCTGGTTTGTGATAAAAACTGGAACTTCCAATAGTTTCAGAGCACAGATCTGCTGTAACAGCCAGACTCGTTAAGGACCCTTTATTACCCACTGGAGGAGCACAGCATCCTGAGGGGGATGCTGTGAGGGGAATTTCCTCTGACAACAAGGGGAGTTCCACCCAACCCCAAAAAGAGATGGGGCTGTCCTGAGGGATGAGAACTTTGGGGGATAAAGTGGCTTTTTAATTTGACTTCTACCTTACGTTCTCGGACAAAAAGTAATAAACCCCTTAAATGCTGCACCCATTTACCACTAGATTCAAAGTCAAATGAAAATCCATCCCTCTGCTCTGATTAGGTTCCCTTAGGAGAATGAAAAGCAGTAGAAATGAGTGTGAGAATAACAGTAGAAATGAACATGTTTAGGCCGCATCAGTGAACTCCTGAATGCAGATACATCAGGACAGTAAAATATCTGGACATTTCCCTTGATGGCAAAAGCTGCTACAACTCAGTCTTTCGTGCAAAGTTTGTTTGAAGAACGAAGGGACAGAAAAGGAAAGTTTATAAGATTCTTCAAGATTACCCTGATTACTTCCCCCCTTTAAAACACAGAGTATATTGAGCCTCTTTAAAAAATTCATACAGTGGAATCATTCTATGCGACTGTAAGAAGCAAACTGTCAGACAACATTCCCAATTCAATATTATATTGTGCTTCAAGAAAAGATTTCCATATATTCTAGATTAAAAAAAGGACTCATAAATAAATGATAATCCATTGCTTGCACTGAAAAATGAAAAATAATTTTCTGTTTGCATTTTACTCTGCAGAGTAAAATTTAATCTCTTTTAATATAGTTTTTGTATATACAGAGAAGTAAAAAGATGCAATCTTATGAAAATTGTTGATTTTTTACAGGGTCAAAAATATTTCTATTGGTATTTATCTAGAAATCTTACTTTTATGAGCACTGCAATATATATATCACATATTGATAGCTTACACACATTATTTCCAAAAAATTATGGTAATGTTCATGTTTTTAAAGAGAAGGGAAAAAACAAAGGTTTTTAACATTAAGCAGGAAAGAGGCAATGATGAAGAAAAGGGAAACTCCTCAGAGGTTACTACATCTGGCCACAGTTCAACAGAAATCTGTCAGTAATTTTATAGAATTTATTGTAACTAGACATCAATATATTTTACATAAATCTAAAATAATATAAACATATACTATGTACATGTGCATATTTATAAATAAATTTACATTTTAAGTATGTGGTGGGTTAGTGATGCACAGAATATAAATTACATTGTACAAACTACCTGTACCTAAATTCACTGACCAGATTTGAAGTATACTGAGCTTCTAGCTGACACAAGAAAACCAAATAAAATGCTGGTTCTCATAAAACAACTTTTTTTAAATGCTGAAGTCTTTTTTTTAATTATTAAATACATTTCTCTTATAATGTTTAATTTTTCAGGGGGGAAACAAAGCACTATAGAATTCACACTAAACATTCTGTGTTTGGCTCTTTTATAGAAAACAAGGTTAGAGTCACAATTCTGTCAGAGGCATCTGCCTCTCACTGGTGAGGTGCGAGTAACCTGGTTTAATTCCCTTCCCAGCCTGGGGGGATTGGAACACGGTGGCTGTGCAGGGGCTGAGGGCTGCTCTCTCACTCCTCTCCTCCTGCAATTCCACTTTCTGTGAGTAATTAAAGCCTCAGTGCAGCAGGTGCCCAACCCCAGTGACCCACTTCCCAGGTAACAGCACAACCACCAGCCAGAAGGGTCATTCTCGCTCACTTTATCTCTCAATTAGTAGCTACTTCATACAAGATAAAACAGGGAAAAACGCAGCCCTGTTGCTAGAACGCTACTTTGGCACAGCCATTGAGAGGCTTTTCTGGGAGAGGCAGGCTGCAAGACAGAAATTGTGAGCTTCAGGTAGCAGCTAGGATGTCATTTGGTATTTGTTTTGTAGGGAATAACTGAAGGTTCAGTGTGATGGAGAATGGAAGTGATTCCCTGCCCTGCTAGTAACCTGGGAGTATTTATCTAACAACCCACCTCTGATGTGGGAGCAGTTCTGGAGTCGCTGAAAATATGGTGGTTCCTTCCACCCTAGAATAATTTACTCTTTCTTTAAAGGTATTCATTTGCTGTAAAAATATATTCACTTGCCATCAGTTACTTCTACCACTGCAAAAGAAGAAAGTTGTACTTTCCTGTAGAATTGCATTAACTCTCCTTGGTTAGAGTAAGCACAGGCTGAGAAAGTGGAAAAAAGGTCTCCAAAACTCAGAAATTCTGTAATGACAATTGTCTGAGATTTGCCCCTATAAATTATTTTCACTAAAATACACACATAGGTTTATGTGTAGTTTAAACTGTGATTTTATTACATCAGCATTTATCTAACCTGGAACCACATCAAGAAAATAATTTTTTAATGAAATGTAATTAGCTCCTAACAGGATGCTGTTGGTATGCAAATGTAGCAGCAACATTCCTGTAGGCAACTTGCACAGAGTTATAAGAACGTTTTCAAAAGTGTGAGAATTATTTCTAAAATGGCATAGAAATTCCACATTTTCAATGGGAATTCTCACTAATGGAATTACTCCAATCACTTTAGAAAGTGCTAATTTTGCTCCTCAGTGGACACTTGATAAAAGTGCTTTATTTGGTCCCTAACTGTGATTAATCAGTGCAGCACTGAGAACATAGCAATTTCCAAAATTTGGCAAAGTGCACGTCATGCTGATGCCTCAGGTTTTAGCTTTTATATTTTTCAGATTCTGTGCTTCTTTAGTGTTTGGGTCTGGGCTTCATATGAGGGGATGGTGAGCTCTGTGCACAGAGCAGGGAGACAAAACAATTCCTGCTCCAGCTGGGCACCAAGGACAAATGATCCAAATCTTAGGCCCAAGAGATGTGCTAAAATATCAAAGTTGCCACCGTTCAAAAGTGTTAAACACAATGGAAATCATAAATGTGTTTTAAAACTCAATTTAAAAAATATTAAGTTTTTCTAATCTAAATTTAAGACCCTTGTTGCTTATTTATTTTTATGAAAAAGGATCCAGCATGTTAACAGACCTTTCTCTCCAAGAGATGTGGATAACAACACGGGCTGAAGAGAGAAAACCAGAAGGATGGGTCTTCATGGGCGGGAGCTGTAATTGAACAATTAACTCCAATATGCAAATGGAGCAGAACTTATAAAAGTGAGAGACCCCATGACCAGTCGTGCATTTTGGGACCATTTTGGTTCATCTTGGGTGCAGCCCTGGCTGGGCTCTTGTGCTGCCCAAGGTGAATCCATTGAGGCCTCCTAATATATCCCTGCTTTGTTCTTTAGCTCTGTCTAGTCTCTGTTGTGAGTCAGCCTTCACAAAGCTTCAATGCAAATTATTTCATAATTGCACAATGCCTGCTCAGAGGAAGGTGCAGAACAAAACCAACTGTTCTGCAGGAGGAGGAGCACCCTGGACAACACAGGCACAGGGAAACTGCACAACTGCCAATGGCAGCAGCCAGCTGAGGCCACCAAAACTTTCTGTCTGTCCCCAATTCATGGCACTCAGCACTATTATTGCTGATATTGCACCAGGATGTGGGGAGTGACAGTGGATCCACCAGGAGAATCAGCAGAAAACCCAGCACATCTTTGTTCTTACACCAGCTCCTCTCCCATCCCAACCCCAGCATCCTGCAGGTCTCCCCTCAGCCCAAATCCTTCTCTGTGCCTGTCACTGTGGGGAAGGAGGAGGGGAATCCCAGCCCTGCGGTTTTGTGAGCCCTGTGAGGCCTCCAGCAGGCTCTAACCAAACCTAAACCACTCCAAAAACATTTGGGAAGCGCTGCTGCAATGTCTACACACAGCTTGTTCTTTATGAAACTTGTATCACCACATACCTTGCTGATAAACACAGTTTGTTGGAAAATAAAAGGCAAAAAAAAAAAAAAAAAAAAAAAAAAAAAAAAGAGAAAAATCATTTCTTACATGATGGATATGCCAAAGACAAATATTTCCGCTGCTTCTAATAAACACATCACCTTCCTGTTCAATCTTTCACATTTCTAAAACTATGCAAGTCAAAAAAAGTTGCAATGTCACTGGGCAAATTTTTAAGCAAAATTAAAATCTCCTCATAATTATTATTATCAAAATATAAAATAGTATTCAGAAATATGACATCTTCTAACTCTCAGAAGCACCATTTTTTAATGCTTTCTCATCCCAGTGATCCCCAACCTGCACAAAGATCCTGGCAAGTGACACATGCTGAAAATAAGGCACAAGAATCTCATTTTAGTGGCACATTCCAGATGAAGTGTCACCATATGGTCCAGCTTGGCTGGATGTCAGGAAAAGGTTCCCTTCCCCCAGAGGGTGGCTGAGCCCTGGAACAGATTCCCCAGGGGAGGAGGCACAGCCCCAAGCCGGACAAAGCTCAGGGAACATTTGGGAAATGCTCCCAGGAGTGTGGGGTGGGATTGTCCTCTCCAGGGCCAGGAGCTGCACTCAGTAATCCCTGCGGGTCCCTCCCAGCTCAGGATGTTCTGTGTACCCGTGATTCTATGAATTTGGATTACTTTTCTGTCCCTGGAAGATAGAATTTTTCCTAACAGGAATAACAGCTTTTGTGGTTTTTTTTCCTTGCTAATAAAGAATGACAGTAACTAGATCTCAAGTGTAAACACAAGATTGTTTTTGACAGAGTTTATTTGAAATTGGCCCTCTATTTAAAGAATAAAAGCAATAGTGAAAGTTTATTATAAACTTAGTGAAATTGGTATTTTACAATAATACCATTTACCTATTCCTTTTTTACTTCTGTGAGCCTGACAGCTCACCTTCAGCAATGTGTAAACATTCATTTTGGGGTGCAGTAAAATACAATCTATTTGCTATTTTTT
This sequence comes from Melozone crissalis, assembly GCF_028551555.1. NCBI lineage: Eukaryota > Metazoa > Chordata > Aves > Passeriformes > Passerellidae > Melozone > Melozone crissalis. The sequence continues at coordinate 6,130,954 of NW_026535785.1, forward strand.
ATAGCAGCAAATACAAGGTCTATACTGTGTGCTGACAGTGCTTCTCAAAAGGGGGTTTCTGACCATTACTTCAGGTTAAAAGGACTTGCCATGGAGCCATCTGGCTCGTGCATTAGAAGCCACTTCAGAAAGCCACAAACACCGTGGAGCTCCTCTCTGCACTGTGCCCGGGCAGCACGCACCCCAGTGCAGCATGTAAATAAGACAGAGACTAATAACACCTTCAATCCTGCAAGCACAAAGGCTGCTGTCCTGTGTAACATAGCAACACACTTTCCATTACACCCTAAGATTAATAAGCCTCATGGAGACCTGGAAACTCTGACAGAAAACAAGGGCAATACGATGTTCATTTCTGTTTCATTAAACACGGGATGAGCTGATGGATCTCTCCACACTTTGTCACTCTGCACTGCTAATGGCTCTTTGACATTATTATGCACCATGGGTGAGGTTGTGTAACCTCTGCTCACATTGGTGAGCAGCTACAAAAGTGGTCCCACTGGCAACTGCTGCAGAGAGGTTACCTGAAGCATATGGTGCTTCTCAGCCCACGTCAGAGTGGCTGAATCTGACCATAAAAAAGTGTTTGTGAAGGATTTTAGCGACGTGCGGATAGTTGGTGAAGGGCACTTGAGTGGACACAAAGGCTTAATGCAGCAGTTAAAAACTCAGTTTTCTGGCAGGCTCAATAGTTGAGTGGTACCTCGTAATCATCTTTATTTTTATCTGCATAGTTCTAGCTCTGATGGAGCAGTTTTGTAATGTTACTTTTTCAAAGCCAACAAATAAAATACCTTGACCAGGGACAGACTGTGGGAAATAGGAGCACAACTTGGGCAGCCAAAATGTGCCTGCACAGAGGCAGGCAACACCGCCCTGGGGATAAAACATGGAATGTGAAAAGCCCGGGGAGAGACTAAATCAATTCAACACAAGAATTTAATTAATTAATTAATCGTCTATTGAGAGTTTTGCTTGCTGCAGTGTAGTTAGAGAATACAATCATACTTTGCATTACTTTTCTTTTAGAACTGAGTTATGTCATATTGAAATGGAAAATAAACATCAGGACTGAACACAACCATGGATGTCACAGCAAGGGACCAGGAATGAGCCATTTCTGGGCACCTTCCCTATGTTCACTGGAAATTACTCTAATGAATGACAATTCTTTTCCTTTACTCAAGGGGCTCTCCTTTGTGAAAGAAATATGAGTCAATATTATGATCCTTGTTTAATAAATAGTCCAAACAGGCATAAAAAATGATGTGGTTTCTATTTCCAGCTCACCTGAAGTTTATAGAGGCTATGAAGAGCTGTGAGTCTTCTCCCTGCACCAATTTATCTTCTTCTAGGATCACTACACACTAAGCTCTTGGGTTTAAATTTTTATTTTAATTTGGCAACTAATTAAGAAAAATACCAATACAGTGCTTAAAAGCAACACACTGGGGATGGGGATGTTGGAGTCATACAGAAGTTAAAACCCTTTATAACTGTGCAAGTGAGTAGACATGCCCAAGTGCTCCTTGAGGACAGTTTGCATGTGCAAATCCTCATGTTTGAATTCAGACATTCATGGGAGTTTTCTATCCAACTGTAAGCGAACAGCAAAGACTGAGAATTTCATATAATAGAGATCAATACATAAGTTACAAAACAATAACAAAGGACATCCATCCAATAAATCTAATTAATGAACCAGCTTGAAGAAATGACTATCTGCCTGTAGATATTACACAAATAGGAAAATGGAATATTATGTAAAAATAAATCACTGTGGATTATGTGTTCAACTACAGTTTCAGGTTAAAAAAGCAAAATTAATATCACCAATCATTCCAATTCATATCTGAAAACAGATTTTAAAGAAAGCTTTGGCAGAGTGATGTATAAATTATATGTTCAAAATTATAAATTAGATTTCCCCAGACAATCATGGTGATTCCACAAATAGCTTCAGAAATAACTCTGGGTAAGTGATGAGCTTTCTGAAGACTTACCAGACAATTTGAAAACAGGAATTTTTATAAACAACACAATTCATTATATGAGAATTGCTGCATGAGCTGCAAAATAAATTCTGCTCTATCTTGAGCAGAATCCAAAACTAAAGTGGATACTAAAACCATTGTGGGAGATATAAATGATAGGCTTTGTGCTACACCACCAAGATGCCTTAAAATCTGAAATGAAAGCAGAAATTCAAGGGTTTGACTAAGTCAGATGCTTGATACCTAGAGCATGAATGGCAGCATGCCAAGAAGTTACTAAATTAAAAACAGGCCATACAAAAAGCCAGTCAACTCTGTGTAACACTGGAGATATCTGAGATTCCTCAGATACACCTAAACCAGCTTGATTTTGAAAATACTGTGAAAAACAGTATTAATCTAAGCACAAAAAAATACTAAAGTCCATTGGATAGAGTTGTCAGGAAGCAAAGAAAGTCCCTGAACACATGTTTTGGGAATGTTAATTCTTCCATAACACTGCTCCAGAAGATAAATCTATCTGCCAAGGGCTGACACAGGAGGGGGAAGCAGCCAATACATCCCAAATCAAAACCAAATATGCCAAGGCCTAATAAGCAGCCAGTTCAAGAAACACAATACCTCCATCCAGAGTTTTCAGGCATGACACAAATTCCCACAAGGAAAAGGCAAAAAGTGGAAGGTCTCAAGTACAAACAGCGCATTACAAGCAAATTTGGTGCCCATCTAAGATCTGGAACTGTATTTCAGTAATCAAAATATGTAAAACATCACCAAAGCTCACTGAGTTACCTCCCATATTTTTACATCCACAGAACAAGGCTAGCTCTGCTCCTGAAAACAGAACAGTAAAATAATCACAACCTTCAATGTGGAAGGACATAATATAAAAGCTGAAAAATGTTTTAAAACTTTAAAAGCAGAAAAAAAATGTTAAAAATTAATTAACTGATTTGTTGCATAAAGAATCTGAAAGGGACAATACTGAAAGTAAAATCTGTAAAATCTGAGAGCAAAATGAGAGGCAGACTGATGCCAAGAGGGGAGACCTGTTCTGTTCACATGTGGGCAAGAGACCTCCTCCCATTTGTCACAGAGCAGAAGTGTGATGCCAGCCCACCTCTCCTCTCTCTGTGTGTCTGGATGCACTAAACCACTTCCCAGACATGCACTCACACATCTATCTTTGTCTTCCTTCTTTGCAAACTAATTCCCTATGGAATATGAACAAGACTGCTCATGTACCATCATTTCCCAGGGAAAGAAAAAAACCAGCTTTTGCAAGTGTCTGTTACTAATGCTACTTAAAGAAACATTCATTTCAATGTCACTAATTTCACTGAAGCACCTTAACAACAAGCTTCTGAAGACAGAACAATATAAAAAATGCAGACCCAAGTGACAGCTGAAGAATTAGGGTGATCTACAAGAACCAGCACAAACTCAGCAAAGAGGAAAGGAGGTGGATTGGTATCACGCTCCTGCATGCTTGGGGTCACTAAGATGAATGTGCACGAGATTCTTTTGTCCATTTGTGCTATAATTTCACACACTAGGAACGAAATTGTGTTCCCTGATAGGCTCACACAAGTCCCTCTGGAATCAGGGAGAATTACAGGCCTGCATGGAAGGGCAGAATTTGGCCCTGAGTCATTAGTTAGAACTCTCTGCTCAAACCCTGCAGAGAATAGGGGGCTTCAGAGGATGATGAGGATCAAACTGATGCAGCACACTCAGAGATTTACTCTCATAGGAGCCCATCAAATACTCAGGCATTCCAAAAACTCCCTTTGTAAAGATAAAAATCTGTACAAGAGTAACACACCATAGTTATAGTAGCCACTTTCTGTTAAAACAGACTTCAGTGGAATTAAAAACAGTGGCAATGTAATTAAATGAAAGTTTTAGAGGAAAAAAAAATAGCCCAGGATTTTCAGACCTATGTAGAAGAGAATGCCAACTAACAAACATTTCTCATGGAAAGAGGAATTGAAAGAAAAATAACTTCAATACAGCTACTGTACGCATGTTCACAGGAGCATTAAGTCTACTGAAGACCTGTTCTGTCCTCAGACAGAGGGAGGTGATTTCATCAAAATTTCTTGGTAGTTTGGAAGAGTTTTGAGATGTGTGCATATATATGTCTATGAATTTAAACTTAAGTGTGTGTGTGTGTATATATATTTATTTCGTTTAATTCCTTTCTATTCTAGAAGAACTTCCCACACCTGACTGAATGCCACTGCAGTTGCTTAAATTAAAATCTCATATCTATTATTGATTTGGAGCTTTAAGTGAGCAGTTGACACCAAAATGAATACAAACAGTATTCTGCCTCAAATGCTTTTAAATTTTAAACAGGAGTATTTAGCAATATTATTTGTATCTGGTTGTACTTCCAGAGAAATTATTCACTTCTGTGATAAGTACAGAGTGTTTTATCTCAGATATTTCCTGGGCACTTCCAGTACTCTGACTCAAAACCAAGTCTGTGCTTCTCATCAAGTCAGTGATAATTTTTTTTCTTTTGTTTTGATCAAGATCTGACAAGACTCCAATTCAAACCAGCTGCAAAGAAACAGCTTTAAAAAAAACCCCATCCTCACTATTTAATTCTAACCTCCACTGTATCTGTTGCAGGATAGGCTGGCATTTGCTGTTAAAGCAGAAAATTACAAGAAGGGCCTAATTGACCCTCTTGTGTCTTAGAAAAATCCTGCATGTTGTCTCTAATTGACCCTCTAGATACCTTTATGGAACAATGAATGAATCCTCTGTAAATAATGGACGGTGATGATTAATAGCCAGGCTTTGGCTGGACCTCTGCCTCATGGAGTTGTGCTACCCAACATTTTTTTGTTTGGGTTTTTTCTTGCCATCACAGTTCTCTGTACTTTATATAAAAAAACTGTCTCAAGGTAACAAATATCCTGCTGTAAATAACATGAAAAGTTAAATAAAATTAAATGTTATCTCATTTAGCGGAATGAAAAATAGGATTATTGGCATTATTTTCATCACCACCTTTTCCCATGTTTCAGTAACATGTCCTGATAACATATGCTTGATTTAGAAAGCAGAAAAATTTAGCATAATTTATTTCTTTATTATACATTGTAGTCAATAACAACAGCATCATATTTCTTTCTCTTGACTCTTCATTGCAATAAAAATCTATGATACTAAGATACTTCTAGATTTGGCTTCATTATAATGCTGTCAGAAAACATTATGAAAACATCTCCAAATGTCTCCTCTCTTATTTAATAACTCTAATGTTTAATGTTTCCAAGCTTGTCAAATTATAAACACAAATGTGTTAAGTTACACCATTACTCTGAAATGCCACAAAGAAATCTTGCTGTTTGAAAATAATATCTACAACTTAGCAAAACAACTGGCTCCATGCCAGTCCAAGAAATCACATGCAGCAGCACAACAACATTTGGTGATGCCACCGAAATTCACTTTCTAAAATTCAGCATCCCATAGTGAATGTGCCAAGGAAATAAAGGACAAATCAACATGTTCTTGCAAAATACTAAAAAAAACAGGAAGGCCAAACAAACCAAATTTTCCAGATTTAAGAAATATAACAAAGATGAGAACTCTTATTTAATTGTGAAAAGCATGAGCATGGAGTGTGGAGGTTTAGTTAGATGGCCAGTCCTGACACAGTTTAAGTTCAGCCTTTCAGAAAGAACCAACTCAGAAAGCTCCATAAGATGTCAAACAAAAAGAAGCATCCCACGGAAGAAACAGATCACAATTATCCATTTTTCCACATCCTAAGTTCTCTTGGATACAGGCAGGGACTTGTTGGCCTATTTATGAACCTTCCATAACGCTGAAGACAAATGTAGGACCTGAGGTTCATTGAGCAGCTTTGAACTCCTCTTAACAACACTCAGAGAACTTAAGTAAATACCAACATCATTTTATCATGGGAAAACTGACTTGACCAAGGTCACGGAATATCTGTGAATTCAGCCTTTAGCTAACCCCAGATATCTAAAGTAGATGGGTATTTTAAATCCAATAGCAACAGTTTTCACAGCAGATACCACAATCCATTGTGACTAAATTGAAACACGAGAAACGCTCTAAGGCTCAGATTAACACAATACATATTTAATCATGAAAACATCTTTGCTTGCTGAAATCTGCCCCTCTCTTTAGTGCAGTTTAGTTCCTTAGAGACATTTATCCTGCTGTCCCAGAAGATGTGGCTCACTGCTGATTCACTGACAGCTGCCCCCAACAAAAACGTAAATTCTTTTAGAAAGATTCTATAGTTTGGAAAAGCTTGATGATGACTGTACTGCAAATAAGCAATACTGCGGGGAGAGACTAACTGGGAAAAAAGAATATTCTTCAAGTTCATTGATTTAATGTAGGTGCAGCATCCTTATGAGAATGATCTAAAGAAGCAGTTGAAGTGAAACTATTATTGGTGTCACAACAGGCAGCAATATCATACTGGATGTAACACATTTTTCAGTGATTTGAGTAGATAAATAGACAACTTTCTGAATTTCACAGTGTCACAGAACAGCTAAGGTTGGGAGACACCTCTGGAGATCATTCAGCCCACAGAGCTCAGAGCAGGGGCACTGGAGCAGGCTGCTCAGGACCATGTCCAGTTTGGTTCTGAGTAACTCCAAGGCCAGAGAATCCACAACCTGTCCAGGCAAACTGCTGCAATGCTTTATCACCCTCAAAATAAAAAGTTGGTTTCAATGTTGAAAGGAAATTTTGTGATTCATTTCTCATCCATTTCTTCTTGTCCTGTCATTAGGCAAGAGTGAGAAGATTACTTCTGTCTTCTTTGCTAACACCACTGCATATTTTACAGTTTAAATTCATCCAAAAGAAACCTAAACACAAATCAAAGATCTATATATACACATGTATGGCTTCACATCATTATCCACACACAACTGTCCCATTAGTAGTCACCAATTCAAAATAAAAGTAGACTTCCCATGCATATTTGACATGAACTTGCTTCAGAGCCTGAAACCAGCATTCCAAAACTCCCAGTGCTCAGTGTTACTGGGCTGGGGCAAACAGGAGAATGGGACTGAGTGTGCTCAGTCAGTAAATACAAACTCAAGGGCTGTAATTTCATGTGCAGCCATTACCAACTGCACTCATCACCCACTAGCAGGTGAACTGTGTCACTGTGCTGTCTGCCCTATGTGCCTGGAATTCAAGGCCCACCAGCTGCTTTTTTGTTTACTATTAAAGGTTTAAAATCCAGCAGAGAAATAATTTTCCTTATTTGAATAACTGAATATACGAAGTGAATTCCTGCAATAATAGACTTCATCAAAATCTAAGTATAATTATAGAAATGCTTTCACAACTACTTTGAAAGTTCTTATTATGATTGAGTGGAAGATATATTTGCTGCACAGAAACCTCTGTGACTGAGTAAATTCATATAAATCACAACACAATTTACAGTAGGAAGTTGTTTGTCTAAATAGTAGAAAACAGTAACCTTTGTACAACTGGGGTTAAACTAATTCTGCCTTAATGAAAAGCAAAATTTACATACAGCTTTGTTACCACAATAAATAGGGGTCTCTGTGTGTTTCATAATCATTCCCATTGTGCCTCCATGGCCTCATCTGCTTTCACTAAAACCCTGGTTAAAAGCACATTTTTCTTTTAATATCAGAGAGCACACAGCAATTCAGGCATTAGGTCTGTTTCAGTGCATAAAGATCATGACTATAACAGATGCTTATATTTCAAATAATTTTTTGTTCCCAACATCATACACTGAGCCCAAACTTCAGACACTTGATTCAGTCAGAAACCTGACTGCTAAAACTCCACATACTGTTTCAGTTACAAGCCTGAGCACAGAAAAGAAAACTGATTATTTCTCTTCTTTAAAAAATACATTTTTAGCTCCAACCATTCTCTCAGAAAAATAACATGGCACACACATAAGTGTTTTCACAGTCACCCAGAACAGTCCGAAACAGACTTCCAGGACCAAAGACTCAACATGATAATTTTTATCCGTCCCTTAAATAAAATTTGTTACTTATGGCAATGATTGTGACACAGTCTGCAGTTCAGGGTGTCTGGCACTTGCCATTTCAGGCCACACTACAGTTGCTCATAACTTCAGCAAGCTCTAATTGTTCTCACTGAGGTTTCCTATTACACATGTCCATGTGGGGCACAGCTTACATGGGAAAGTTCAGCAAACGTGCTTTCAGAATTTCCAAAAAGCCAACGAGGGAAAAATACATTACATTCAGAAGTTTCAAAAAATTCTTTCAAGCATTTTCTGGGAAACCTCCAAATCCCCAAGGCAGAGAAGGACCTCATAAGTCACCAGTTCCAGCCCAGCATTGCAGGCACAGAGCACATTGATTCTTTTAAGATGCAGTTTGCTGAAGGGACTGAATAGACAGGGTGGGAAAGGCAGGAGCTCACTCCCACTACTCTAATATTAAATTCAGGAAATCACAGCTGTGGCCAAAAAAAAAAAAAAAAAAAAAAAAAAAGTAGACTAAAAGAAAATCAGAAGAAAAAGTTTTATGGGAAAGAAGAGTGAAACAAAATGTGTCAAAGATCGAAACTGAAAGAGGTAAACTTGAGAGAAGACAGGACAAAATAGGGTCAGAGTGAGTCCAGGAAAAAGAAATCAGATTTAAAACATTGAAAAGAATACACAATTCAGTTTCCACACATTGCACAAATACATTAAAGATCAATTTAAATATGTTACTAATGACATATTTGGCTTGCTGAGAAAGAAAGAGCAACCTCTTCATATAGTTAGAAGTGATTAGTTTAGTTCAAAGGATATCAGTACTTCAAAGAAAAGAATCCAACCACAGCTGATAACTCCAAGGCTTTCAATCCTTCTCTCCAACTTCCTACATCCACTGAACATTAAAATAAAAAAAGAAAAAATAAAACCCTTAAATTTTAGAAAATACCAGATTTAAATTTTTTTGAAATTTTAATTCAGTCCCTTGGTGTATGCAGATCAGTAGAAAATTTTTAATTACAAGGGAATACTTGACCACATCATTTTTTCTCATGTTTTTCTGTATTAGCCCAGGTGTTTTTAGCTAATTATTTTACTAAACATATGCCATCATTTAATATCTGTGTCCATGCCTATGATTCCAGTGGAAACACTAAGAGGATCATATTTAATGACTTCGCTAAGATTTCTATCACTTTCATTTCAGCATGCCACACATTACACAAATCCATACATTCTGTAGCAGAAACAGGTTTAATAGCAAGGCCTCTTCAGTCAAACATCTTGGACCATCCCCAGATCTCTGCTGCTGCCAAGTGACTGATTCAAGAGATGGACAAAAGTAGGCACACAAAAGTACAGATACTATGATTAATGGATGATCCAAATTTCCCTGAACTGGATATCATGACTTAACATGAAATACTGAAGAGATTAAAGGCAGAAATTACATTATCAGGAATAATATTAAAAAGTGATATTCTGTTTAAAAGCTTTTGAGTGTGAGTTGAACGAATACATGAACACAGCTCCCAAAGATTCAATCAGGTTGCATGCTACCCAGAATTTATTTTGAAATAAGCTTTATGTATGTCATATGTGAAGTACAAGTCTATTTGTGACTGGCACTAAAGCTATTAGCATGTAGATTTTAATTCTTTCTTCAGTTATATAGAACTAACACTGTGCATTGTCCTTTTAATAATGGAAACTCCTCCAAAGCACATCTCAGTGCTGCAGGAATACAAGACACAGACCAAGATACATACATAGACACCTAAATCATTATTCTGTCCTTTATAATAATTTGAAAAAGCGTCTCCTTGTTACAGTGGCACAGTAATGTGGCTGTTGTATCTTATTTCTCAGCACTGAATTCATAAACAGGGGTTTGGAGGGCATTTAGTGTTTCAATCATTTCAATCACATCAGTTGAAAATTTGTATTGAGATTATTCAGGCAGTATGTAAAGCCCTTCTATAAAAGATAGCTGTACATTAAGTTACAATTAAATGATGGTTTTAATGAAATTACAGTGTGTGACAGGTTAACGGACTGATGCTGAGAGGCAAATGTCGAAAAGCAGCCAGGACGTTTATTTTCAAACTGACAAATCTTAACTCAACCATAACATATAGTTCCATTAACATTATAGTTATTACACAAAATAATTCGGTTGAAAAAAAATATGTAATAGACCGAGCTGCCAGATCATCAGAGAAACCCTAAGCTCACCTGTCCCATGAAAGACAAACCAAACAGCTTTTGTTTTAAACTTGGAAAAAGAACTACAGACCTAGAACTGACCAGCCAAAGCCCTGCTTTCTCCTCAACCATGTCTTTAATCTTTACTTTTATTTGCTCTTCTCAGTACTAAGGTCAAGACAGCAGCCTCAGCTCTGCTTAAACACATCAGAAACTGTTAATGGGGTCCTGAGTCCCAACCTCTGCTTATTTTTTCCGAGTTCTATGTCACAAAGTGGCACAGAACTGTTACCACTCAAGTGAGTGATTTCTCTCTTGGAGCAGCATCTCTGGATGGCATTAAAGACATCATTCCTACAGCTCCCAGCCAGTTCATATTTCACACTGTCAAGATAGGATCTTGCTGCTATATACAATTTCACATAGAGGAGTGAGATGCTTAAAAGAGCAAAACCCTTCCTTCTGAAACATCCTTCTGCCCAAACTGTTTAAGTACAGACTAAATATCAGCAAGCTAGAAAGTGTGCCTGAATGGCTGGCAGGAAATGCAGAGGTGAAACTGAGGATCTTTCTCTGGAAACCAGTAATGGCACAGGACTAAGCTGATGTCTGATTTTTGGCATGGCCAGAAAAACAAAGAAATGACAGAGATGAAGTTAGGAGAATTCTCCTGTAGGAGATTTTCAGTAGCTGGAAACACTTCAAGAAGGGAAATGCTGAAAGTGTGCTTAAATATATTATTCACCATCAATAAGGAAACAGCTCATAGAGCCAGGCCTGGGACTGAGACCTCCCCTGCTCATTCTGGGCTGGAATTCACTGCGTGGCCACTGCCCAGCAGGGGTGGCTGCCCAGCAGATGGAATAGATGGAATTCTGCTGCTGTGCCAGGAGTTCTGGAGTCAGCTCAGCCCCACCAGGCAGGCTCAGGCTGCTGGGGAGGCAGGAATGGGCACTGGGGCTTCACCCTGTCACCCTTCAGGTCAGAATGACATTGCAGTGCTGGGGAGCCTGCGCTGTGCTTCAAAAATTTATGGTTGTTGAGGCCCAAAGAGGCTATTTGTGAACATCTAATCTGACCTGCTGCTTGACTCAGATCATAGAATTTCAGACAGCTACTCCTATCCACACTGCCTTTTCCCCCCCTCTCTACCTGAGTCTCTTTTCCCTGTTTTGTTTGTTTTTTAAATACAATAAAGCTTCAACTATCCCATTTACCAGTTCAACATTAAAAAAAAAAAAAAAGACTTTTCTTCCTAAAATCAAAACAAAATCTTGAAAGGAAGCAGCTCATGCTTTTACTCTGTTGCCCATCTTGTTAGCAAATCACTGTCATACACTGGGTAAAAGTAATAGAGATTATATGATCCAAAGCACACTTTAGGTGTCTCAGTGTATGTAAGGCATTAAACACTAAAATACAATTTATTTCACAGATTACCTTGAAGTAATTTTCAGCCTAGTGCCACCTGAGCTCTAGGAGCTTCCTCCACCTGTAACAGACGCAGACACTCAGTCTCAGTACAGCCACCCAGAGGGGCATTTTCTGGGTTACTAATTGTCCAAACATCGCTCCTAGGAATATTTTCCTTTGTTCACTGAGCTGTTGATAAAGCCTGTGAATATTTCTACTGGATATGTAGATGAACCTACTCATACAGCCAGAAAAATATGAGATATTTGATCAAAAAACAAAACACAAAACCACAGAAGCTGCATCAGATTCTTGTTTTGGAGGAAAGAACTCCATGCATGCAATGATTTTTTTCTTTCTTTTTTTTTTTCCATTGAAACCAAGTATGTCACCAGCTGTCTTTAGCAAAGAAGAAAATGAAGCAGAAATGAAGCAGTGCCAAGTGGTCAGGGAAAGAGCCAAGAAATCACATCCCCCAAGGCAAGGCTCTGGTGCTGCACAGTCCAGGAATTGGGCCTTATTCAGCCTATGCTGCCTCACATTCTGAACTAAGGCATGTGAATCTTAGGTGTGCTGAATTGTCCTTGGAAGATTAAAGAAACACAGAGGAACATTAAGCTTTTAAGGAACCTCAGTTAAATTTCTAAAAAATACTTGGAATTAGTCATCACCACAGTTCCCATAGTGGGCATATCAGGGGCTATGGGGTGGCACTACCAAAGGGTGTTGCAGTAGAATACGTGAAAAAAGTCACATTTATACTGTTTACTCACAGCCTTTACCTTATTCTAATGCTGACCCTTCTAAGAGGGAATCTGAAGAGATGTTCCACCTAATTGCCACATCAGTAATTAATTACCACTCCTCAGGTGCTGAATTTCTTTTCTTACAAGATATTAGCAAGCGGTATCACAATTCAACAAGCAGTCACAAATGGAACCACAAAATACCAAGGAGCAGCTCTGCGCAGGTCTTGGCTACAAGGCAGGACGTGCACGGCAGAACTGATGAATTCCTGAGCAAAGGAGAGACATTTCCTTCGTGCTCTTTCCAGCTTCTCCTCACTCTGCCTTTGCTCTAAACCCAGCATATCTGCTGAGGGAGTCACTTCATCATTTACAAGTTAAGACAGGGCTCTTATTAGCACCACTGTGCTTCATCCCAGCCATGTGCTGTTTCATAAGACCAAGCAGAATGTGGCTTGGAAGAACAAAGTGAAACCACAAATATAATGGAACATAATTCCGAAATGTACAAAGCATAATGATCCGTATAATGTTAAAATGTTGGTAATGTCTCTTGGTATTATTTCATCACATGTTAGCTGCTATTTCCTGAAAACCCTTTGAAGGATTAAATAAAAACATATGCTATGAACACCCACTGTGTGCTGTAACAAATGAAAACTAACTTCTTAGGTTTGATGAAAGTTTCCACAGTGCTCAGTACTGTAAATTAATGTCACAGCGGTAAAACTGCTTTGGAAACAGTGAATGCCACTTAGTTTCATATTAGTAATATGAGAAGTCTCTGCAGTATTTGGAACTGAAACACAAGTGTCTTCTACACCAAAATTTTGAGAAATACAGTCATAAAATGCTATCAACAGCTGGGTTGATGGAAAAGTGCAGTAAGACAATTAACAAGTCTGTATTTCCAAAATAAACATATTATCCGTCTCTGGTACAAACAGGCAAATCAGAGATGGGCAGGACTTGTAAGGATTTAACCAGTCAGTGCTCTGTTATTAAAATAAACAGTATTTTCTCTGAAAATGACTAGTTCTGGAAGCAGTTCAATTAAAGGACTATTTTTCAAAAGTACTTTTTAATAAATATTTTCCACTATTTGGTGTGGCTTTACTATCAATACTTAATTTGTTTATGAGATTACTAAATGCTTGGCCTTCTACATAGCTAGGAGTTCCACAAGCAGATAGATCTTGTTCAGCATTTTTTTCTTCCTTTTAACGGTTTTAAATCTACATTTCCCAACTTCTTTTAGGGATAGAAATATAGATGAAACATTTCCAATTACATTCTTTCCAACACTGTTTTGAAAATCAGTCTGATGCCCCCAACTATCAGCTGCTTCCAAGATATGCAATGCTACTTTTTGTCAGACTTTCTTGGTAAATAACTTCTCCCTTTCCCTAGGAAGGCTCCTGGTTCAGTATATTCACTCTTCCTCTGCACTGTAAACCTATTCTTATTAAGCGCCAGCAGAAATTTATGATCATTTAAAAATGAAGTATCTAACATATCAGCAGGTAATATCTTTCTCTACCTTAACAGAGCATCAAGCAGGCAGGAGACAAAGTGCCAGAGTCTCTGCTCACACCCATCCTCTCCTGGCCTAGAACAAAAGCTGAAATGACAAACACAGGACCCTTTCTTATCCTCACTTGGTCAGTTCTGTCCCTTAGTCCTCCTTTTACAGCTGATTTCCTAACGCAATCCTATCTTTTTCCATGGTTTTTAATATTTATGCACAGGTACAGCTGCATAAATAGGTTAGGAAAATTATAACTATAATAACCTTAATTATCTGCAGCTTTAAAAAATATATTTAAAAGGTTTTGGGCTGGTTTGGGCAGCACTGAAGCAATCAATCAATAAATGAAAAGAGTAAACCAGAAGAAAATAAGCAGAATAATGGCCAAATAGCATCAAATTTTTCCCCAAAGAGAAAAATAGAGATAGGATTCGATAAACCTAAGAGTTTCTAAAAGCCTCAACCTTGATGTGTGATACTAGCTGACATGAACTACATTTGAATGAACAAATAAAAACCTGAAATGCCCAGGGTAGAATGTGGGGGCTTATGACATTGAGATGAAGAATTACATCTTGCCATTCTCAATGTCAGAGTTCAAGTCATTGATGGACTTTAGGGATGGAGGGATCATAAAAGAGGTCAAGGAACAACTCAAGATTTTTCATTTTCTATGACCAGTCTGACATTTCTGAGCCTTTTGGAGAGAGAAAGCTAAAAAAAGGTTTATTTGTTAAAGAAATAAATGTGTGCTGCTTAAATACAGTCCTTGATATTTAAGTAACATTTAAGTTGTTTTGACTTAACTTATGCCTCAAGTATTCTGCTTTCTGCACATTATAAACTGGTTTTAACAATTCAATTTGTGGTAGGCACCATCTTCCTATTTAGAAGATTTAGGCACCACTATCTGAATACAGAGCAGCAAGATCATTCTCAGGATATCAAAAATTATTTTTGATTGCTTGAATTTATCATACAGTTTATATCAAAGAATATTTCATTTTCCTGCAAAAAACTTCTTTGAAGTAATTAAATAAAAGAATATTACCTACAATATTACCACTAGACAACAGAAAGATCCAAAGCACTGTTAAAAATATGTAGACTTTTGTTGCCTTAATTTCATTTTTAATATGAGCTGTTAATTGGTTAATAAAAAGTACATAAATTGTTAGGAGTACCTTCTAATAAAGAAACGAAAAGCTAAGATATGACTAACACACCACAACAATTTTCTGCAAGTGGTAAGTCATTTTTTCCTATTTCCCTTCCCAACAGAAGAAGAAAATTACACATTCTTGTGCATTCCATCCACTGCCACACTGCATATCTGATGATGCACTGCTTTGGGTCATTTTCAGAGGTTGCTATTTAGATAGAAAGGAAGAAATAGCAATATGGGAAAAACATGACAAAACAACTTTTCAAGTGTACCTCTTAGGTACGATTCACTTCAAAATGAGCAGAAATAAATAATTCCAGCAATACAGAATCTTATGGCATTAAGGTTTTTTCCATCCTTGCAGATTGGAGAGTAACAAATAAAGAAACCTCTCTAAATGAGGGCTTTAAAAATCTGAGGCTACTATAAAGAAACAAGATTAACTTAATCCTCTAACAATCCAATTTATGACTAGTAAAGGGTTATGAAAAATTCCATCTAGATGTCAAATATAAGGAAACACAAAGTCTTTGGAGACACATAATGATAAACTGCAGATTGAGCAATAAGCTCAGTGAACAGAATGAACAGTTCAAGAGTTCAGAACATGTTCATTTGAAAGGTGTTCAGTTAAAGAGAAGGGCATGGCATAGACAAAGGCACAGAAAGGTCATCATTACAGTCATTTCATCTTCATTACAATGGTGCAGTCACAGCATTGGTGCACACCCTTCAGTTCACACTTGCATGTCAATGCACTGCTTTGGAGAGGAAACAAAAATATTTTTAACAGGTTTGTGAATCCTGGGAGCTATAGGCAGGTGTATATGAACTTGTGCTTTATTAATTCAGAGTTTAAATGTAAATAGAATGAAATATCTGTATTTTCAATCCATTAAAAATGACAGTCTATCAACAGTGGTCACATTCTTCTTCAAACAAGCATTAAGCACATCCTGAATTAGTGCTGCTCCCTGTCAGACTGCAGCCCAGAACTCACTGCTTCAAGCCAGTTGTTATCTCAAATGCAGTAGAGTACAAAGAGCAGAAATAAACAGATGTTTAAAAGGTTTCAACTACATAATGAACTCTGTCTTTTGAAATAAAAAGTATCTGCTCCTGCCAAAAATTAAGGGGGGAAAAATGACTGGGTACATTCAATAAACCAAAATACCATCTTGGCTAGAATGAGGAGCAGGTAACTGCTCCCAAAAACAGACAAGTAATAACCAATGCAGGAAGCCAAAATCCTGATTATAAACCCTCAGATCTCATTCAGCACTGAGCACTGTGTCAGAATAAAATCACTTCAGCTACAAGCAATGGATTTCAGGTCTTCATGGGAGGTGCCCAATCCAAGCTTGTCTCTGTCAGGTGATTCAGCTGCAGCATAGGGACAAAGACATTAACACTTTTCCTGCTTTAGTATTTACACAGTACTTTTCATTAATAATTTACAGGGACTGGAAGCCCTAGCTCTATCTTGTCTCTGATTCCTAATTCTCTAGAATAAAAATGAGATCTTTTTTCCACAAGATCATTAGGATGAATATAAACTGGACTATTTTAGATCTTCTGTTTACCTACATGAACTAAGCAATCCAAGAGCCTCTTGTAGTGATATACATATATGTTTATATAAACACACACACTGGAAAACACAATGTCAAAATAAATTGCTGTATCTCAGATAGACTCTCAATTTTAGACAGCAGCATTGGGGCAGGAGAGTCATTAAAATTTGGCTCACAGCAATCCAAAATGTACTTTGCAGCTTTCAAGAGCAGTTACTGAACATTCCACAATTAAGCATAATTCCCACAGACTCTCATATCAATTATAGATGACCTGCTCTTTTCAAAATCTAAGCCAAATTTGGTATAAAAAAATCTGTGTAGAAAACAGTGATTCTGCCAGACTGCTATCCAAACTAAATCAAACACCAAACACCTCCAGGATGCCTCTTGGATGTTTATGTAAATGCTAAGGTTGTACACTTCCAATAGAAGCTAGGAAAATTATATTTTAAATATGACTCATTTGATGTTATTTACAACAGGTTTGGTTAAAAAGCAAATACTTACATACTTGATTGTAACACTCTACAGGAACAGAAGATTTAAAAGCTGTTAAAGGGAAGGAGGAGGTGTCTGCAAGTCACTCCATCAATATCCCATGGAGCCCTGACAGTCATTAGATAGTCTGGTGTGTGGCACCACAGGGTAGTGTAGTTACAACTCAAAAACCACACCAATTAACTACAACTAATCAATTCTTTCTCATAACAATTGGAAGCATAATTCTTCTCCCATCTATTGTTCTTGTTAATTCTCCTTCCAGGAACTGTCACAGACAAAATAGGTAAGGTGTAGTAAAGTGGAAAAAAAAAAAAAAAGATGCTATTTGAAAGCAGCACAAACATCAAACTCATGAGTTATCTTGATTAATTTTCTTCATCATATCTAATTCATGGCTGTGAGACATCACATTATTTTCAAATATATAAATAAACCCAAACCTAACTTTAGCCTTATCTAGATTATGGCACACTGGGGAGAAAACAGAGGAGGTCATGAAATCTGAGACTGCTGTTTCTTCTCATAATGTAATTACACTTTTGGCTAATGAAATTACTGCAGTCTCAGGGTAAGGGCTTGCAAGTCAGAGCTCTCACATGCCTGTGAGAGAGGGGGTAAAGGAGCATTGTTTACCATTTATATCTGAGGGATGCACACAAATCCCCAAGATCCAAGCACAACTTTGTTTCTGAACTCTGAGCAAGACTAAATTTGTGATCAAAGCCCTTTTCTAATTACTACAATAAAAGGAAAATTAGCTTAAGGGGGAGGGAAGTCTGGAAGAGAGAGAAAGAGCATCTCATTCTGCACTGCTGGTACCCTCCAAAGAGCTGCAAGTGAACAGAGCTCAGCTCCGAGCAGAGCAGCAGCAGCAGAATAAAGCAGCCAGAGCATGGCTGGGCACTGGAGGCTCTGTCTGCACACCCAGGGCTTTCACAGCCCTGCTCCAATCCCTGCTCTCACTCTCATCCAGGCACAGATCCCCAGGCTGTGAGGGACACACAGCTCAGGGAATCAGCGGGGGAAAATGAACGAGTCATTCTATTCTGGTTAGAATTACAAACTCCTGTTCTTGAGACTGTGCTGACACCCCCATCCAGCAGTGGATAATCCTTTCCACCATGCCAAGAGTGCCAGAGAATTGGAGTTTCCTTTCAGAAAAATCAAGAGTGGCAAAGTGAAGACTCTGACCTACAACTGCTGGGCACTCAGGTGCACCTGTATAATACAAAGTGTGATTTACCCAGGGGAAATGAATGGAAAACCAGGATTTCTCACTTGGATAACCCTGTCAGCCTCTCATTTTCTATTAACTATTAGAGGAAGGGAAAATATATTATCCACTTGCTGTTAGTGGCCACTGGAATAACAGCTCCTAGCCCTTGGTAGCCCACAGCACACAGCTGGCCAATTAAATAAATAATTAAATAACCTGCTGAGTGCACCTCAAGTGGGTAGTAGTGATGGATATGAGATAAATGAATTATTTCCACCTTTGGCTAAATATTTAGGAGGGGGAAGTTACATATATATTCAACTGTAATTTTTTTTAAATTTAAATTAAGGACAATAAAGAGAGCAACTTGACTTAATAAAGTCAATAAAATACTTTGTTGGTATCCCCATTCCCTCTCCAAATCTGCCTTCAGGAGAGAGGCTGAAGCACACCTGACTCTTAAGTCACATGGTGATTAACACAATATGACTGTGTGCACAAAACATCCCACCAGAATACATGGAAGAAAATAAAAACCCTTTCCTCCTTCTGCCCAAGTTCTCCAAAGCTTTCAGTGAGTGCTAAATCAAATGAGTTTACAGAAATGAGACCAACTTACACTCAAGGAGGCCATTATCACCCATCACATTAAACAAACCCATTTCATTTTCAAATCTAGTAGCAAAATTAGTTCTTGCCTATTAAACAATTCTGAAGAAATTAATGGCAGAAGGTTTTGCTTTGACTGTCATAAAGATCACCAAAAACACTCGTGTTTAAAATGCTAATTACAGGGGCTCAATGCCAAAAAAATAATTCTGGTAAATTAAATCCTATGATTAATTCATAACGTCCATTTTAGCATTAATCCTAGCATTAAGATACAGAGTAGTCCCCATACACACACACACATCTCTCTCACTTTGGGGAATAAAGTAATAGTAATTCCTAGGTTTTTTTAATAACTCTTCATACTTTATGTACCTTATTTAATTATTATAACAAGATAGTTAATCCATTACTTCATATTTCTTGTTTGCAATCTCTGTGAAGGGCTGCAGATTTTAAAGACTCAAAATAAGTAACTTCTCATGCATGGTTGAAGCAGAAGTGGTTCCTGAAACCACAAGGACTAATGGATTTACTACTGAATATCATACTCCTCTACTGTTTTGAGGATTACACAAATTGTCACCAGTTTATAAATTAACCTTGAAAAGTAATACCTGATTATAAACATCTAAAGGACTGCACAATATTATACAAAGACAGGAGCATCACATACCTGGAAATTTCCTACAGAGTTTCAAAAGAAAATAATTACTGGATCAGAAATCATAAATCAGCACAGCATCATCATGACTGCACTGCCAGCTTTTGCTACAATATCCTTTCCAATAAGAGCATAAAATATTCATATTAGGGGAAGAAACAGAAAATCTTAGACACCTAAGACATCTTTTTCTTGTGTATTCACTTATCTTGGTTTGAAATTATTCATCACAGGTGTTTCTTTGTAAGTATATCAATCAATAGAATTTCTGTGAGCCAATAATGCAACACGGCTTTCTAAATTTAGCTTTTCCATTCATGAAAAATTGACCCAGGAAACCAGGAACACACAGTAAAATGAAATGAAATAAAACATTAAATGAAGACTTTTCCATCAGAGCAAGCAAAGGAGACAGGTGTGCCAAGAGATCTGCCAGGTGTGTTATGCACTGAAAAGACAACTGCTCACACCAACAGCTTCCTTCAGCTCATACACACAACCCTGGAGTAGTTAACAAGCATTTAACATGCCAGCCCTAAATATCTGTTGATAGTGCATTGCTCAATGTTTCCCACCAGCAGCTGAAAAAGTCTCTGAACAACTTCTCCATTTAACAAATATCAGTTCCCACTGTCTATTGCATGTGGTTTGCATTGACTCTCTTTAAAATTTATCCAAACCCAATGGATCAATCAACTCTGTGAAAATATACTCTGAACACAAATTTGAATAAGAGACCCTTTTACCATATTCCTGACAACCTTTTGCTAACAATGACATTGTAACTATTCATTTTCTGCTGATATTTTTACTGACTCTTCACTGCAGGCAGCACCTTCTGGTTTTTTTTTTTTTTTCCCATTTAGTATCTTATGTCATATCTAAAGCTGTTCTTTTACAGCCTCTACACACAGCTTTTTCAAAGTAGCAGGGACATCTCATCTGCTCAATTACTTATTAGTGTTGCTAAAGAATACCATTTCCTCTCGTGGCTGATAAAATATTAATCAAAAACAGGAACAGAGTGATTTCCCAGTGTGGATGTCTTCTAATGGTAATACATGGAGTCTAAGAGAGATCTGGAGGTCATGTAATAGCTCTTGAAGGCAGGGAGGGGCTCAAAGATAGTAATGACTTTGTATACTGAATAATGAGATTGTATTCAAAGTGCAGCTTAATTATTGCTGTTCTGTAGGAAAATATCACAAGTGTGATTAGAAGGATGAATGTGAAGATTTATTGGGGATAACAGCACATGTCTGAAAAAGAAGTCTTTTGTAAGCATTTTTGATTCTTGCTATTGCTCAGTATCCAACATAGAGCCATAGAGAGGAGGACTTTCCAAATTATTTAATCACAGCAATACAACAGTAAATAGTTTTCTGTTCATTTTGTCAGCTATTAAACATCCATCTCACCCTGTCTTTAGGTATTTTTGTTCTTATTTTTCTCATAGGATTTGCAAGAGGAGGGAGGGTCTAGAATGAAGAACTGAGGTAATTGAACGATACATGGAAAAGATGTAACAGCCTGAAAAATAACCTAAGTATCCTCAGATATAATGGTAAATCACCATATTTCCTTCTAAAGTTTTGGTGCAAATACTTTTGACTGACATGGGAAAAAAATACTATCCTAAAAAACTTCTAAACAAATATTACAAAATCATGATCTTGGGTGGTAGTGGAAGTGTTCCAACCTGGATCAACCAGTAAATTAACTATAACTATAACATAACTATAAACTTTCTATAACTATAAAGTCACTAATAATAGGAGCCAGCTTCCAGAAACTGGGCTATCAACCAAATACTGTTCAATGGTGTGTGATGGCAGGAAAAGTTACTCAGCCCTCAAAATGTCCATTTCCATCCCTCTATGGGCACTAATCCAGTCTGGTGACAAGCAGATGTTCCAGCCCACTTTCCACATCAGTTTTGATGAAGAAATAGGAGTATGACATAAAAAAATAAGGCTATTTTACCTCTAATAAACAAACATCATATTAATATCATCCTTATTTCTCACAACACAGTGAATTCTCAAAGTGCTGTAACACTGGGCAAGATGAAACATAACCTCAATCCAAGCTCATGGATTCATGAGTCATCTCTTGGCATTCACGTTTTGTAATTCTTTGAATGCAAGAAAGCAAGAACAGTCCTGTCAGCTGTCTAGAAAAACACCCAAAACAACTGTTTTTCATCACAGTGTATAGACTGGTTCACCTGACAAAACTTTGTGCCCTGGAAAGAAAATTACTAACACTCTCTAAATGATTAACCCAGAGGACAAACATTTAGAACAAGCAGGTAGGAAAGATGGCCAAAAAAGATAATCTGTTAAAACTTCATATTTAATAGTAACATTAAGCATACAAGAGTTTTTAGCTATGAATGTAAAAGAGTCTGTAAAATATAAAAGATGCCATGCTTTCCAGTCGCAGTTAGCTAAAAAAATCACTCAAAGACGTCAGGAGCAGAACAAAGGTCACCTCATATAACTCACATTTACATTTCTTGTATTTTGCACAGCACACAAGACAATTCACAACTGAGGGAAAAGGCTAAAAACACACATGTAGGGAAACTACAGTGGCAGAAGTAACAGCAAAGTTAATTCGAAATATGCAAAAGTCTCCTTTCACTTACATTTATGCTGTTATATGTGGGACACTAGTTTTGAGAGGGAACTGTTTACCATTCATTTAAATTAATTTTCCTCCAAGTGAATTAAGAGAATAATTTTCTTCATTAAAAATGCAGTGTTGCCTCTGTGTGATTTGTGCACTGATAATAAATTGGGACCCAGATCAGTTCCAAACATGACATTTCTGCCAAGGCTCCTAAGAAACAGCACTTCCCATCAGCCAGGCTGGATCCTGCTCATCCTCCTGGAGCAATAGTCCTTAATGAGGAGGGGAGTGTGGGTGGTGAGCTGGTTTTGATAAGTAGTAATAGGATGAGCAAAAAGTAATATACCAACAGTTGATATATTACTTGACATGTCAATTGTTGGAGAGTTGCTGTATTGAATTTGTACCTACAGCAAACACAATACACAAGATTCTAATATACTGCAGTGTTTGCTACATATTTTCCAAGTGATTGTATTGACTTTGTAAACAAAGATTATATGAAAAAATAAAGACTCCTGTACCATATAATATTTACCAAGTGAACAAATCTATCATAGCTGGAAATAAAAACACAATTTCACCTGTGTCAGGAAAGGAGGAAATAAATTGACCATTTGAAATGAGATCAGATACTTCAGTTTGGATCTCGGGCACCTAAAAGAGTCTCCTTCCACTGCAGAAGGTGAGAATTATTTTAAAGATTGCAGGGAGGAGAAGGGTAAGACGAATAGATTATCAAATGGTCAGAGAGAACAGTTCTGGTGTTCCAAAAATCAAAATGAAACAAAACAACAAATTTACACTCCCCAGGCCTAATTTTTATCAAAATGGCAGTAGTTAATTTCCAACAGGAGTAGAACCAAAAGACCTCCAGCTAAGCTTTTAAATCACTTTTTTTAAAATTTTGCAAAAGGTTGCATCATTTAGACATAGACAAATATTAAGGTGCTCCCAAAGTTTAAGTTATATTAAAAAACATTCTATGCCCCTTCAGTTTTTGTGGTGCACAACTGGCACAATACTGAGCTGAAAATTCAAGTGGAGATGCTCCCACCAGGAGGCTATGACAAAACTCCACTCAATCCTTCCACAGGGAGCAGATCCACAGCCCCCAGCAGCCACTCTCACTCTGACATCTCTTCCTTTCTTCTTTCATAGAATGACAGAATGGCTTGGTTGGAAAGGACTTTAAAGATCATTAAACTCCAGTTCCCCTGCTGTGGGCATGGGGATGCCACCCACCAGATCAGCTTCCATCCAATTTGCCCTTTCCCACCAGTTCTCCCACTCTCATCTTCCTTTTCTTATCACTTCAGCCATCAAAGAGCTGTCTGGTCTATTTTTGATGAATAAAAACTAAGTTACTACTGGGGTTTAACATCATGCACAATTGCTTTACCAAAAAAAAAAATTCTGAAATTATATTAACAAAAATACATGCTCCTGAAAGACAGAACATCTTTCAAATAAATAATATTTTTCTTAATTTTCTGAACTCACAGCAATGTTCACATACTTTAAAATAATCCCTTCTCCTCATGAGATTGTTTAAATACCTAATAAAGCCAAAAGTTACTGCTAAGAACAGATCTGTAAAAATAAAGGCCTATACTAGACTATAAGATCTTAACTTGATAGCAGAAAAGGTATTTTATATCCACGTACTTTATTTATAAATGAAATTATTTAAAGAAAATAAAGAGGTTTTTTTTTTTAATAAGGACTTATTTACTTTACATGGGATTTCTCTCCTCCAACACATTCACTGACACAAATTTTGACTATTACTTTATCAGACTCCTTTTTCTTTGTGCAGCTCAGCTCAATCTTAGGAATATCTGCAGAATTCAGAAGTTTTGAGGCTATATATTTAGGTTTGAAGCTAATAGTGTAAGTCAGCTCTTTAGTGTGCCAAAATATTTGTAAGCAATGTATTTTCCTAAGTACAATAGAGTGCTGCCACCCTAAACATTCCCCACTCAGTAAAATGTGAATAAAAAGGAACATGTTAGCAGTAAGCAAACTGTCATAAGCAGAGCACTGTATTTAATATTCAGATCAAGGCATCTCTGTCTCATCCCAGCAAACCCTTTTGACAAAAGCCATCCAATGTCTGCCAGCAGTATTGAGTCCAGCTGAGGACAAATTTCAAGATGAACCTGAAATCAATTTGCCATCAAATTTTCATGCTTCTCCCAGACTATCTGTGGCATTTTAATTACAAGCACCCTAGGCGGGGGGTACTACAGATATTGACACTTAGCTCCTACAATAAACTTTATTGGCAACCTCTGTCTGAATGTAGTACTCAACTAGAATAACAAGAAATATATGAGGATATCTAAGCAATAAGGTGGCATAATCACTTTGGAGTGGTTTTGTTACCAACAGTGGACATCTCAACTAAAGAAACTTTTCTGGATTAAAATAAACATCTATTTGGTGGAAAATTTGCTTTTGTTGGGAACTTGTACAAAATCCCAAGTCCTTCAAGAAAAAAAGCAATATCAAATTCCTTCCTTTTCCCTTTTAATTTGGTGTTCTTATCTAACCTTTATACATTCCTGAAGTCATCCTTACTTGAAATTGGGTTCCAATTAGATCAGTGACAAGCTACAGAATCAGGGAATGTCTTTACATCTACCTCCATTCCCAGCCCTCAAGATTCCACTGCACAATTTGCAGGGGGTAAATATCTTGGCAATTAGGGTTCTAAACTGGGGATGAGCCAGTGAATTTCAAGTTCTGCAATGTCCAATTTGGAGCTTTCCATAAAGGTATTCAGAAGCAGTACACAGCCATGCAGTGCCTTACTGAGCACTGTGAGGGCAAGCCTGCTTGCAAGACAATTTTGCTCACTATGAAGTGCTTAAGAGAATGAAAGATTTATAAAAGAGACATTTAGAGAGGTTGCCATGCCAGGACAAGGGAGGTTTGCTATGCATGGTTAGGGGAGATGGAGAGAGAAGACAACAAGGTCATTCCAAACTGAATATAAACCTGAAACTTAGAAAAGCAGCCTAGAAGTTGCAGCAAGAGCCTAAACAGAACAAACACACAAAAGAAAGGAAATAAAACATTTTAAATGTTATCTCTCCACCACATGGCAGGAGGGTTGGAACTGGATGATTTTTAAGGTCCTTACCAACCCAGACATGATTCTGTTACACCCTAATACAAGCAGAGAGGAAGTGTGTGGTGAATGTAAAAGACACTGACAGCTGTAAAAGATTCAGTAATTAAGAACTGCAGGGTGCTTTGTTCAGGTGTGGTTTGATATTTCCTAAGCTGACAGGTAGAGGATGTCAGGAGCAAACACCCTGATTTATAGGGGATGTGATGGGGTCTGGGCTGTTGGCTATGCTCGAACCCCAACACAAAGGGCAAAAAACTGAAAAAGGAAGGGCTATAATCTAGGAAATTTGTAAAATTAACAAATGGGACTAGACAACCATCAGTTTCCCAGACCCCATGAATTCAATGGAAGTAGTATTCCCTATTTGTGTCCATTGCTCATACATGAAATTCAGGGTCTAACTGAAACTGATTCACTTGAAACACTGAGTGACAGCATCACTGCATAAAACACTGGTGATGTTCCATCAGACAATAAAAAAATAGGAATTAAGTTTAATTGCAAATGTTTCTTGTAGCATTAAAACCCAGTTAAGTTATTTGCTGTTGAGTATAAAACAAACACTAATTTTTTCATTATTACTATTGATTAAAATATTTACTACAAATTTAGTAAATTCGTAGTAAATATTTTAATTGATAATAATAAGCTGCTCCCAATTTTAGCCATTTTTCAGAGCACTCAAATGGTTTTAAAATATTCTGCCTAACAACACACATCCTTCTTATAAGGCTTAGTAGAGATCCCTTTTTTAATTCCAGCCAAAATTCCAACATGAGAACAGGCAAAGTTTGCAGTAAGACTGGCAAAGGCAGCTCTCAGAAATCGGGGTACATCCCACAAGAGCAGAGAAATAAATCCCTGCCACTGTACACTGGCACAGCACTGGGACAATGGGACATTTTTCAGGCCTGAGCAGAAATCTTAGAAAATCTCATTTTAAAGGTGCCACATGAAGAGCCAACCTTTTTTGGCCTCTAAACCCAAAATTTTTTGAGGCTTTTTACTGTAAAAGATCTCCAGTCTGTTACATTCCTGTATGTACTGAAGTCAACACAAGGAATGAAATTGCCTCAAATCTTGAAGTATTTTTAACAAAATATTGCCTACCATCTCATGGTAAGCCACTCATATTATCCATTTACCACATTCCTTAAACAAAATATTTAAGTTCAGGAAAAAAAATCTGCTTACCCCTTTCAGCTACAGCTACAAAGCAGGGCAGGGTGGTTGGTTACCCATAAAGTCTATGCTCACACACAATTTTTCAGGGGGAACTATCACCTTCTCTATGTATGCTCACCAAAACAATTTAGCTTTTAATAGTGAGCATATGCAAGCATGTCTTGTGGAGGCAATTTTTTTAATTACGGGAAGATACGGAGACTGAAATATTTACTTCATTCATATGACCTGATAATAAACACACAAACAAAAGTCCAAGTTGGCTGCCAACTCCCTACAGGGGAATTACAACAGAAAAATAATCAACAAGTCAATTATTTTATTTAAAAATGTGGTTCCTGGCCTGAATTTTTAAGCTGAATTCTGAAAATCATCTATGTGAAAGAAAAGCTGTAGGAAGGTAACTTTTATTAAGTATTTTTTGCAAGTAAAATATTGGCATAAGCTGATCAAATGGCTTAAAAAGCAGATTGTGAGTCTGACTATCCACTGGATATTTGCTGTGGGTATCCTACAGTTTCTTAAATAAAGCATTAGCCTGAGCCACAAAGAATAAACAAAGATTCTTAGGATGATTTTAAATGGTCTCAGGATATACACCCCTGCGCAACTGAAATAACACACTTCAAATGTGAACATGGTTTGGGCAACATATTCTTTCAATTAGTTTTATTCTAGTATAAATACGCCAGGAATATGGAATCTAATGTCATATGGGGAATTTCCTGAAATGGGGCACTACTGCTATTAAAGTGATCTGATTCAAGCTCTCAGAATTGCACACACAGGGCCATGGATTCCAATTTGGAACAACTGCAGTTATCAGTAGCCAAGAACAATCATGTTGTTTAAGCCACTCCCTGAGGCATAAGAAGCTCAAACACCTCTTAAAATTGGTGTGTGATAGATAATTCACCTCTACATCATTTTACACACCCATATATATTACACAGCAAAACCAAGCTAATATTTCTGCTGCGCCTTGATGTTGCAAATGCTTTTATTGGTAATAAACTCTATTTTTTACAGATCAGCACTGAAACTTTAATGAACTTCTGGATGTTGAAATACATGTTACAAATCACTTAGTGATTCTGGTTTTACCTTCAGACTCCTACATGAGGAAAGGAGGATTGAAGTTTATGCTGATTTTAGGGTGCCATGTTTAAAAAAGCTCTGTCATTTGAGAAAGTTTATTTCAGGTAATTCTGGCAGGCATTGAGCTGACACATAATGGGAATAATGGGAATATATGCACAGGAATTGCACTGAATACAGAGAATTGCTAATAAATAAAAGGGGGGGGACTCAAGGAGAGGCTTTTGTACCTGGGGGTGGCTTCCCCCGCTGAGTAACCCTGTAGAAACTTCAGCATTTTATGCCCAAAATAAACCAAATACAACAGACCTGGAATAAATGCCTCCTCAGGATAAAAAAGGGAAATGGCAGAAGCACTGCAAATTATACGAAATATTATAAGGAAAAAATGCCCAGTTTATATCTCTGAAAAGAACTGGGGAACACCAAGACACAGACTGCATTTCTGCTCTAACTTTCCTCTCCTCAGTTTAATAAGCTGCTCTGTCACAAAGCACATCAACTATATAATTTGATAGAGTTAATAATGGAACAGCTTCAAATATTTTGTTCCCTCAAGTTTTTGGGAGTTTCACTCAGCCAATCTCTTGTACAGTGTACCCACACGTGTTCTGTACATTTAGCAAAGACAAAAATGAATTTTGCATGCAAGGCTAGCGTTTTCATTGTCATCAAGAAAAGTTAATTACGGAATAAATTGCAAGTTCAGAAATATAATGCATTAGGACAGAACCTATCCTTTTTGCCTGAAGAACCTATTAGACTTCATCTCGTTAGCAGAGTGAGAAATCTTAATTAGCATTTTGTTTTGGACAAATCCTTGCCAAGTCTGAACTGTCTGTTGCAAATATAAAAGAAGAGAGACTCAGCAGATGAGGGTTTACACAGCATCATTTTTGAGTATTTCATAAAATCTGACAATATAATCTCTGACTTAAGAGACCAAAAACTAAGTTTTTCTGCTTTTCTGTATTCCACTCAGCTTTGAATTCCTTTTCATTTATCAGCCAATGAGCTGTTAAAAAGTTACATATAGTTAAAATCTTATAACTGTGTAGTTAAGTGTGCAATAGAAAAAAAAAAAAAAAAGGCATTTTTGGTTCTTGCACAAATTCCATCTCATAGATTTCCCAGAACAGCTGCCACAAAATATACAGAATAAAAGACTGGAAACAGCCCACCAACCAATAAGGTTTCAACATGTAACTTGATGCATTTTAAATGTGTTTATCTTTTAGCTTTTGGGTTGTTTGGTTTTTTCTTCAGTGAAAGAAGCAAACACAACATTAGAGAAGATTTACATTCATTATTTCACTTAGCATTTCCAAAGAACTGTTACTGTTTAGATTTTGGAAGTCAGTTTTTCCAAATCATTATAACAACATAAGAGGAGCTGTGCATCCACAAACCCACTAAGATTTAGGCCTGTTAAAACCAGCGAGATCTCACTCTTTTGACACTAAATTGCGACCAAGAAGCAGAAATTAATTTGGTGTGGGAAAAGGCAAGGAAGCATGAGACCTATTATTTTTTTTTTTTTTTAATTCAAGGAAGGATTTGAAAAAATTCCAGGTTAAAAAAAAACATTTTCCCCTTCTTGACAAAAATTAGTAAAATATCAGTCAGTCCCAGTTTTTGGATCTTTTTGCATCAGGTCCTCCACTGAAAGAGCATTCTTCTTCTTTGCTTGTCTATTTTATGTTTTTGAATGTGTTTTGAGGTAGAACTAATACAAAACACTGTGGGAGGGCAGCTGCTGTGTTCTCACTCAACAGATCAACATAACCTTTTTAACCCTACATCATTTTGGAAGCTAATAGAAGTCTATAAAGGGACATCAGCAGGAAACAGGCCACACAAACCATGGCAAAAGCCATGCCAGGGGTCTGCAGCAGACCAACAAAAAGGCCAAGAAATAAACACATTCAGACCAAGTGACTGCAGATATTGTTAACAACATGTTGAGGATGTAAAAGGAGGTGGAAGCCAAATTCAGCAGAGGTGACATTGCCAGCAGCTAAAATGTCTAAAGAAGTTGCTGATTTCTGATATGGCATGAAACAAGTTTGGTAAACTCACCCATTTTTTAAATTAGGGTGTCCAGCAGCACAGTTAGGATTTCTAATCACCAAGGAGGTTGGGGGCAGTGGATTTTAATGCATTCCTGTCCCCAGGGCCCCTCTGTAGGGGCAAATGAAAGCTGTAATGACCCACTGCATAAATTGAACCCCTCAAAGACGTAATACAATACAAGATTGATGTGTAAAGACTGGGCATAAATAGCAGGAGAGCTGCAAGGCCATAACCACATCTCGAGATGAGATTACAGGCTGGGGCAGCTCAACATCTTGTTTTGAAGCCACTGCTCAAGGAAAAACTTTTAAACCTGTATATTAAAACTAATGAGCTAAATAGGCCGTGCATTAAAAAACTGAAATCTGGTGTCATTCTTGGAAGAGTGAAGACAAGTATGATCATTTTTTGCTCCCCTGAATGTTGAATTACAGTGATTAGATTCTTCTACAAGCTGCATTAATTTGTTATTTGCATGGAAACAGTGTAATAGGAAAACATTTTCCACATTAGTGCAACAGACAGCTTTTATGCCTGAGCTCTATAAAGAATAAATTTGCAATTTTCCAGGAAGAAGTAAGGTAATGAATAACAGGAATTCCAGTGTGGGAATACTACTTCTCTGTATAGTAGCCATTTTAATTAAATATACAAGATTTGAGACTACACCATTTTCATTGCTGTCTCCTCAGAGGCAATAGTTTCCTTCAGCCATGTGGTCAGGTATTTTCAAATAATGGAAGAAAAAGTTAAATTTTAATAATCAATAAAGACAGTGAGGTCCCTAAAGGAGACTTAGTAAAAACAGGGCTGACACACAGAACTATGTTAAAATAGGCATAAATGACGCATGATTCATATTCCATATTCTTAAATACATTCAGACCCAAAGTGTGGATATATTTTCCTGTTTTAGCCCAGCAGTAAGTGCCATTTTTATTTAGCAGGAGCATTAATGAAGACTTTTTATCCTGCTGCAAAAATCTCACTATATTTCATACAATTAAGGAAGGGATAGACATAGCTAAAAGCCAATATTAAGGATAATGGCTCAAAGCCTAATATACTATTTTATCAGCTGCAGCTTATAAAAGGGATTAATTTCACATGTCTTTTTTCCACTCTGTTAGCAAATAAACAGGCAAACTGCTGTTTCCTGTGACCAGGAAAGCTGCTGAAGTGTTCACACCAAGTTCTTTAGAGATACCTGCTGCTACAGCAGGTGATTCAATCCAAAACTTATATTAATTTTTTCCATCAGGTTTTCTGAGATGGCAGCCACCACGTGTTTACTCCAATTTGCTTTGTAGAAACTTCAGATTTTTTTTTCAATTAATTTTAATAACTTTAACATACAACACTGCTGAAAAGTGGCTCAATACTAAGACTCAAAGGGTTTTCCACAAACACAGATGTCCTACATCTTTAACCTGCTGTCACTGAAGACAGCCATGCCACCCTGCTGCAGGACTTTCTCTCTTTTTCAATTAACATCAGTGGGCTACAGTTAAAATTTTTACTGATTTAGTTCAGTTGTTATACTAAATGTAGAACTGCATATTAATTGCAAATGGCGATAAAAAAGGAAGGAAAAAAAAAACCTTGAAAAGGTTACTGAACATCAAGATAAAGCACAAAAGAAATAGCTTCTAGAAAACTAATATTTGTACCCTTATAGTGTTAATTATGCCCTAGATTTTAAGGAGATTTTAAATTGCCTCTTTCAACAGATGTTCTCTTAAAAGAATGGCTTATTTGGGAAATGACAGGTCTTTGTCAAAGCCTACCCAGTGGAATACAAAAATTAGCACCAACTAACTATAGCCCCAAGTGTTACAAACTCTTTATTCTCAACAACAATATGACACCCCCATCAGCAGCGAGCTTCCTAATTATATATATGTAAGGTAATTATATATATGTAAGGTAACTGCAGCAGCCATAAAGCAACAGCCACTCCAACCCCACTGGTGCAGCTGATGAGCTTCCCTCTTCAGAGATGGCCCCAGTGAATTCACTCATTTATACAAAAAGTGGCTTGATGAAAATCCAAAAAAACCCTCCAAAGCTTATTCCACCCCCAAGAGATACACAGAAATCTACCCCTAATCTGCTCTTCCCTTCCTTCATCTTCCGAACAATAGGAAAATTTAGAAAAAAAGGGATCAAGTATCACATACGTCTGCTAACTATGGGTATTTATTATACAAAAAAAAATCAGACTATTAAAAAACAACCAGCAAACAAACATCAGACTTTTTTTAATGTGATGCTATATTTCAGATGTTTGAAGTGATAATAAAAAAAGGACCATAAAGCAATTTCAAACAAGCAGATGTGACTACTCACACCAAAATCCTGATTGCTAGGCTCAGGAATGAGAAATTTTCTACTGTGGCATAAATCAAATTTAATCAAAACAATGAAAGTCACGGATATTAATTTTTACGATACATTTGTCACATTGTGGGTTAAACCCAAAATTATTCTACCAGGTAAATCTGAACACATTTTCCACACATTTCCAATATTTTTCCACATGAATTAACCCATCTAGAATTAATCCAGATTGTTATTGCCATGGAATGCAACCCTTTGGGTATTCAGCTGGTCAATAGCTTCCGATTAAATCAGGAAAGGATGTACCAAGAAAATTCTATCATTTTTATTCTAACATCTAACATTTTTATGGAGAAAACATCCTCTCCAAAAACAGCCTAAGAATTCTCTGTATCATAATCCAAACTGTACCCAAACGGACCTTGTATTAAAATGCACACTTTTTGACAAAATCATTTTGCTAATAATTGAGATCTTAATTGAACTCCAGTTTGAAAAACACAGATCTCTGGTATCCTTCCACATCCAAACTCCCTTGACCAGAAAGGAGCAAGGACTTCAGCCCACATTTACCTCGTCTTGCTCCTGGGTTACTCTGCTGCGCTAAATCCATGGGATTTAGACACCAGACATTTTCTACCTATTTGGCACTCATCTTTAGAATATATTAGGTTTGGTACTGCCTTTTTCATTTTCTAATTCATGGTTGCTTGGTGGTCTTAATTTTCTCAGAGTATTCAAAGATGACAGATTAATAGGTGGTTCTTTGCAAGTGTGTGGGCAGATCTTTAATGGAGCTCATTAGTTTATATTAGTGAGCAGCATGCAGAGATGTGGAAGCTGTTCCTGGAGGACAACACTTCTACTGCTAAATTTTTTAAAAATAAAAAAAAAAAAAAATTTAAATCCTCAATTCAATAATTAAATAAATACCAACTAGGTCAATGTATGTGAAGAAGCAACAAAATAAATTAATTAAGTATAAACATTAAAGAAAAATCAAAAATTTATTGTGGGATTTTTTTCCCCACAAAATTCATCTGTCCTTAATACCAAAAAAAGGGAATCTTTTGAGATTTCCCAAGCATACCTTGTACATCTGTTTATCATCTAGGACACCCAGTAGTACAACAGACTGCTGCTCAACCCAGCAGAGAATTCTGTGGTCTTTCCTATCATAATAAGCCTTGAGCTAGGACTGGATTATGAAAAAAAATAATAATCACAACATTAAATGCAAGTCAACCTTGGCACTCAACCAAAAAACCTGGGACATTTATATGAGCATGGCACACACAAAAGGATTTAATTTTACACAAAACATTTTTCATTTAACTTTATTGGACTTTTTTCCAGCACCTGCTTAGGTTTCCAGGTAACCATGAAGTTTAATAAACCTGTACAATGATAATTAAACACTGTAAATAATTTATCTGCTTAATCTTCCTAACTGGCCTTTATTCCTTTGTAGAAAAGTGATCCTTGCTGGCATTCTGAATAAGGTTTGCAAAATAAGTGCAGCGAGGAGTGGTAGCGTAAAGTGGATTTGCTCTCAATAATGTATGAAGCCACATGCTGGGTAGAGGAATCCTCACAAAAGTGGTAGCACAGCAATCTGTTCCTTTCATCTGCAGCCAGCATTTAAAGTGAAGGTGCTGCTCCGAATCAAAAGCACAATCATTCATTTGTGAGCAGATGTCCTTCACACGGCAGGCAGCGCTTCCTCAAAACAGAGCTGAACAAATGCACTGCTGTGAGACAAGTTCCCCTGCCCATTAAAGGAGGAACACAGTATATATTAATTTAGCAGGTTGTTGAATGTTTTAAAGTAGAATTTATGAAGCGGAAAGAGCATGTGGTGAAACAAAATGGCTTTCAAACTAAAATATGAAAAACCTCCTCTGGTTGTTCGCT
Organism: Melozone crissalis; assembly: GCF_028551555.1. Taxonomy (NCBI): domain Eukaryota; kingdom Metazoa; phylum Chordata; class Aves; order Passeriformes; family Passerellidae; genus Melozone; species Melozone crissalis. The sequence goes on from NW_026535785.1 coordinate 6,164,977, forward strand.
TGCAAAATGCAAGAGTCTGGGGCTCATGACAATAGTTTATGCAGGAAATAAGCTGAAATGTGAGCTGGGTGATTTTCCACACTACACTCAGATTATTAACTAAAATATGCCATTAATTTGATGTGTATGATTGTAAGATTGCAAGTATATGTACTCTGTGTTCACATTTGTTGATAGAATTTAGGAGTAAATCAAAGTGAACATTGTTTAAAGCTGTTGGGACTATGCACCACTCAGCAGAGTAAACCAGAGAGCTGCCCAGAAAGTGAGCTCTGACACTTTTGATTAAATAGATTTTCCTAGTTCTCCCTGCACATACAAGCTTTCTTTGGAGGGTATTTCTTTTTCTAATAAAACACAAAGCTCTGGATGTGGCCCGTGCACGCAAAGGCTCACTCTAGCCCCAGCATGAGGCTACAGCCTTTGCTATGAAAGTTACAGCAGTTGAACTTTTCATTATTGGATTACATTCCTACTATATACATTAAAATATATACAATAAAATGACATGCAAACACTTTAATCCTTACTCATAACTGAAGCTCCAAATTTAACCGCAACAACCACCCCCCCTCATTTACAGCAACTGTATGTGCTGGATGTATTCTGACACCAACACAGACCTTCCAGAAGCAAGGTGTTATCAAAGGAAGGCACACACATCAAACTCTTCTGCAATCACTAAAAGGCAGCTGCATCCCTTTAAGTGCATTTTTTAATTAATATCTATGGGCTAGGTAGTTCCTCTGACTTTTTAGTCCTGTTGTAAGAGGGTGAGGGCAAGCTAAAAGATGCACACAGTGATGTCAGACAGCTCTCAGCCTGTCCAGCCCCCCCAGTCTGAGCAGTGCCCTCCCACCCTGCACCCTAAAATCCTCCTGCACCCTAAAATCCCCCTGCACCCTTATCTCAGCTCCCTCAGCACCTGATCACACCCAAACACGCACCAAACCTTAGAACCACCAAAGCCACATCTTCTCTTCCTTCTTTCCTCTCATTTCCCATAACATAGCTTATAAACACATCAACATTTACAATTACTTTACCCACATTAAATAAACACGCAGTTTTGCTGCCCACACAGCAAAAGGTTGATTCCTTCTTGCAGAAACATACTATTACCAACAATATAATTATTATAAGGAGTACTGCAATTTAAACCTGAATCTCTGTTTATATATGCATGATTATTGTAGCAGGAGTCATTTGTGGAGAGCTCACATATAAAAATGCGGCTAATAACTCTTACTGTAATGATTAATCAATTTATGAATATATTATTTAAACTAATAGTTCAGGTACGGTATCTTAAACAAGTTACAGAGTACATCGACCAATTCAAATACCAGCTACTAGATCAATAAGAAACTCTAAGTAACTCTAGGGAATAGGTACACTTGCATAAGAAACAGTGAATTTTTAAAATCCTACTATTGGGAGAACAATCTCATCAAAAATAATTGCTTTAGGCCATTATCTTTGGATTTTGGCAAACTGTATGGTAAAGTAGAAATTTGACACTGTATATCAAACTCTTTTTGTACTATTGCAAGATAATTTTTTTTTTCTTTAAACTAGTCAAAGGAAATACAATCCCTGATACATTTGTTCAGCTTTTCAACACATTGGTATTTAAAATGCAACACAGTTTATGCACCCTATGAACACACTGGCAAGACTATGCCCTACGTTCAATATCAATGAAATATATTTATTCATAAACATGAGATATTTTTCCCCTAAAATTTTCAAGAGAAACAAAACAAAACAAATGAACACCCCAAATTTTAAACCAAGTATTTTCAAGGCAAAACTAAAAAAATAAAAACACCAGCAGCAAACCCAGGCAAAAAATTAAACAAACAGGTATCTGGTCAAACCTGACAATTTAGCTTGTTGGTAACCACCATGAAAAGGTTTCTGTGCTTGATTTAGCACTTTTTAAAATCTGAATATACAACTTTAATCTCTCAAAGCAGGGTTTTTAATTAAAGGTACCAAGTGCAAATTCACAAATCCGCTGCCCTGCTCTCCCTCTGATGCTAAAGGTGTGCTTTATCTCCGTTTCAAGTGATACTGCATTTTAAAAATTAATTAGTAGCTTGCAAGAACAGCCACACATTATTGAGTAAGTACCAGCATTTAAGTGAAACAGATGAAATATTGGTAAGCAATGCAGACCACAGTATAAGTATGTGAAGGGGGTCATAGGCTAATCCCTATTGATTTTCCAAGTACGCGTACAGCACCGCTGGGAAAGGCCAGTTCTGTTGGCAATCAGCTAGCACAAATACATTATAAATCTTACTGTCCACCTTCACTGATCACTGTCACTTACTTCCTCCACTAAAGACCACGAGGAAACTACAACAAATCCACTGACAAACAACCAGGAATGAATTTTAAAACCGTCCTCCTTAGGCACAATTTCAGAACGCTTGTGATGTACGTAATGTAAAGCAGAAACACATTTCAAAGAGCAATATGGGACATGTAAAAACTGGTCTGAGAAATAATCCACCAGAAAACTGCTGGGCCACTGAGAGGAGGAACACAAACAAAAATTAACAAGTCATTCACATTAATCTTACTAATGTGAAAATTTGGAGCAAACAGACAGAGGGAACTGGAGCACGTGAATTTCCCAAAGCTGGAGCTGATGCTGCCCTGGCAGTGACGGAGCCAGCAGACTGCTGTCAGCAGCTATGCCCCACAACCACCCTTTAGTGCAAGAGTCACAACACTGCAGAGAAATAAACAGGGTCCAGACCAACCCCAGCTGCAGCAAAGAGCTCCAGTGGCCACAAAATAATTTTGATATGGAGCACAATAAAAGTAAAGGCTTAACCAATAGACTTCGCAGGGGAAACATGGACAGTGTCTCAAAGGCACAAATGAGGTACTGAAAAGACTAAAACATCAATTATTTCATGTCATTGTTACCATTTTTAGGAGTAATTTCTCCACTGAAAGGGTTGTTCAGCATTGTCCAGGGAGGTGGTGGAGTCCCCATCCCTGAAGGTGTCCAAGGAACAACAGGATGTGGCACTCAGTAGCGTGAGGTGCTGTTTGGCCAAAGGCTGGATTTGATGATCCTGGAGGTTTTCTCCAAGCTAAACAAATCTATGGTTCTGTGATCCCAGCAGGTGTATGAAATGAGACTGAGTGGCTGATTTAGAAATAATTAGTGCTTATATAAAGCTTATCAGAGCTTTAAAGCAAATAGTTACCACATTCACAAAACTAATATAACTCAACACAATTGGGTTAGGTTCAGATCAGTGAGAACATTGCACTTAAATTGCTCTCTATCAACTAGGCAAGGAGCAAAAATCAAGTTGCACTAACTCCTCTGTAGATGGGATAAATGCTCTTGTTGGGGAACAAGGTTGGGCTACAATTGGCAATTCCAAGGTGGCTGCAGGTTGAATCACAGGGAACACAATGTGCAATCCACCACTGCCTTGGACACGAGATTTAGCAGTCCTCTTTGCTGAAAGAGGAAAAAACATCACCCTCCTCTCCAAATCCAGATCACTCCTGAATGAAACTTCTGTGGTGCCAGCCCCTGCTGGAATCCAGGCTGCACTCAGTGCTTCTGGTACAGCCTGTGCTTGTAGACAGCAGAATATGAAATGAGCTCCAAATTTCCATTTAAAATATCATTTAATGGAATTTTAAACTGTCTGAGAAGATGGATATGCTGTGTTTGTTTTCTACATTAATGATCTATAAAAGAATGGAATGGACCATAAATACAGTAGTTTTTAGCAACACCCTTTACTAAAAATGCTACTACTTGTGTTTATCATTTATATCCTCATACACAACCTCAAAATTGATTACACTTTAAACCATACATAACCTGCTGTATTTTTCATTTTGAGTCATATTGCAAACATTTTTATAACTGTTAATATATTCCATACCTTGTATTCTTATTGATTATGAATATTTCTTTTGCAGATTTTATTGCTTTTCATATAAAAAATGTTAGGTATTTTTAAAAAGGTGAAAATAGTATTACAACTCATATACTTTTCTTCATTGTGATAATTCTAATATAAAAAGTGTTAGGCTGAATATTTGCAGACTGTTATTTTTCACATTTTAAGCTCAAGAAAGAAAATAGAAACAGTAATGTAAGGTACTACATAGGTTTCTTTTTTTTTTTTTTCCTTTCCTCAAATCTCTATTTAAGCTGTTGGGTTGAATCCATAATCATTTTGAATACTTAAAAAAAATTAATATACCAAAGGAGTGTCCATATAAAACATCATGGGTTTATATCAGGGACACATTATCTTTCCTAATTACTACTGCAGTTTGCAGACTGAAATACAATTTATATTTAGGGTATGATTTTGCTATTAATTATCAAATTGAAAAAAAAAAATAAAATCTTGCATTATAAATTCTCTCTTGGAAATTAATGTTATTCTTTTTTTTCCATAATCCTATCACACAAGCAATAAGTGCATTGCAGCATGAACACTTTAATTTTTCCAGTTAGTTTTGAGCAAGCCCAGAGGTGAGGTTTAATAAGGATCAATGGCACTTTATCTGGGACAGGGCCACTTCACAGCATGCAAATTACACAGTAACACTTAAAAAAAGAAATAGATTTAATTAAAAAAAAAAAGTAGAACCACAGGCTCTGGAAATTCAATTAAAGGATTTATGCAAAGGTTTGCTAGGTTTTTATATGCAGTTACTGCTTATATAATGAGCTTTTCATATTAAAAATCAATAGGTAATCTAGAGTAGAAGATCATCCCCTTAAATACATTTTTGAAATCAATTTGAAAAATAGTCCATCAACTGCTGTGACTACTCTTGCTGCTTCGATTAGACTAAGAGCAATATTTAGATTGTAAGACGTGCTATGGAATACCTATGCTTGGATTTTGCTTTCGAGTGTTCTTATACTTTTAAGTGCCCAAGCTAATCATACAGTAATTCAAGCCTGTGTACAATGGATAAATAATTAATTTAATTACTAGCATAATGGCATAAATGTCCTGAAATATGTGAAAAAGCAGGCACCTAATAGCACAATCTGAGAGTATTTTCAATAGATGCAAAAATCTACATCTATGAATGTCTTTGCTCTCTCTCTCAACCTGCCTGCCACTTAGCACACTGAAATAAATATTTCTGTTTATAACTTACTAAAACTAAGGAAGCAATTAGCCTAACACTCGTCTGAAGTGCAACTTTCACACATCATGAATTTAAGGATGGATCAGGTCCTGTGTCCTTCAGATTTAATCTAATTTGCCACGATGCTGTAGTGATATAAGGTCATTATGCTTAAGTCCAAATATCCTGGTTAATATCCAGCACTTATCACAAATTCACATCTCATGCAAGCAAGTGCCCCTCTGGAAAGAATGGAGATGGACCCATTGCATCAGGACTGCATTTGCATCACTCTCACCATTGCACAGAGTTCATAAATGTTCTGAACATGGTAAAGGAGTCACTCTGTGTCCTTTTTGTCCAAACAAACAGAACCAAAGCAGGGAGAGTCCTCAAACACAAAGAATCCCAGGGAATCCCTGGCAGCACAGGCAGCTGCTTTGAGAATTTCCACACATCAGAGGGTGAACAGGACTCCTTCCTTGCATAAGGAGAATTTTCACATCTGCTTCCATCCATTCAACAGCATCTCAATTTCAGTCCTTAATTTAGCACCAGGTTGTTAAACACACATTTTAGGCACTGAGAAATTCTTGGACTAAAATACTGTCCTGTGATATGCTTGCAGGTAGTGCCAAGGCACAATTTTGGATGCTCAGAAAATGTAGACTCTAATTAATGGGTTCTAAATAATAACATAAAAGAGGAAAAAACAGCTCTCACTTATCTCACATATTATTATGAGAGGGAAAAGGAAATCTTTATTTCTGCTGCTACCTATCCATTCATATACATATATTCACATATATGTTTTGTTATCTCAATTCAATACTTTAGAAGACACATAATTCCTTTCTAAAAGGTCTGAGAAATGACTGTGGCATACTGCTCCAATACATGAAACAAAGCAGAATGACAACCATGAGAGTCAGGGATTAGACAAAATTTTCTCTATCTGTAACATGCTCTGCCAAGCAAAGCATTTCAGCTATGAAATATCCTCAGAGGCAAATACATTATAGGAAAGTTTCAGAGAGAGAAGAAAAATAAATAGGAGCTGAAAAGTAGCTAGCAGTTCTCAGTTAAAATGGTGATCTTTAACAATGAAACTATACTGTTCAGGAAGTGAATTTACCAATAGCTTCCCTGTTAAAAGGTTTTTTTTTTTTTAACCTGCCTCACCAGTAATACCCAAAATTTCTGCTTCGCTGCTTTACTTTTTACACCCCTTATTGCAGAACAGCACAGAGTTGAAGCACAGCCTTCAAGAACAAATACCCTTGCTGTCATTCCTCTATTAAGTCACTTAAATATCTTCATAAGCATGCTCTGAAGCACATTTCTTTATTGGATTTCAATTGTTTCTTAAAAGAAAAATCTCAAAGGAATCAAAGAAAAATGTTTGCTTACTCTCATTTCAAAAGAGATGTGGCTACAGCCTAATGCTCTCCTTTCCGACAGGTTTGAAACAAAGACGTTAATGAACAGTAGCTTTATTTTAATCTTTCTCCCTCCTCACTGAATTTCTCATGCACACCATATTTTTCTACACTCTTGCATTTTAAACACAGTGTAAGTACATGAGGGGATCAAAGAGTTTCAGATGAATCTGAAGAGTTATAGCAAGGGTAACGAGGGTCCTTAGTTTCTAATGACAGAAGCATATGCTCTCAACTTTCTAAACTGCATCCAACTGAGCCATTTATCAAGGCCTGAAACTTTTTCATTATTTAAAGCACTACGACAGCTTTCCACTTGATGCCTTGGAAGTACACAATAATAGAGACTCTATATAGTCATTAATTATAATATCAGCTGGTTGATGAAGTTACTGTACTTGCTGCTTGGTGATTTCATTTTTAATTGCAGCAGGTGGTGTGGAAATAAAGTGATGTACTGACACACACGGTCACCTCAATAGTATTTTCTTTTTTATGTATGGATAAATGCAGCTCGGTTTTTTGAAAATGCCTTCTGTTTTATATCCCACGACATATAGTAGCTACAAGGAAAAAATGAGCACAGAACATGCTTAAAATCAGATGCTTAGAAATGAGCTGATAGAAGATATTGTCTCCATCTTTTTTCCATTTCCAAATATTTAAGATATTAGGTTTTTTTCCCTGTGTAAAGATTCCCAGTATCCAAATCACAGCTCTCATAAATAAGTCACAGCTTTATATAATGTAGAATTTCTTTCTTCTAATTTTGGATCTTACTAAAGTATTTCGATAAGTAACAACTTTTGAACTCTACAAATCTAAAAATAAAGATGCAGTTAAGCAGAATTAAACTTGAACTCTATTAAATTCTATGACCATTCTACAAATGAGTGTGTGATATTCTAAATTGTGTGTTCTACTTTTTCTTCTATTTTGGAATTAGTCCCATATGCTCCATTGCTCTAGTAATTTACTAACCCATATATCCACATAGATTTTTGCAATTTAAAGATTAAGACAGCAATAACAGGAGCTGATTTATCCTTTTGTTGTCTTCAGACTGCTGATGTACATGCTTTCAAATAAGTCTGCATTGTTCTTGTGATGCTGCCTGCTCTTACAAGTGTATTTTCCTCTTCTGTAATGTTTTCATTTCATTAATCTCTAATTTAACAGATTAGATAACTATTATAGGAGATCACGCTGCTAAAGGTTTTCCACGAGATTGATAGGTAATGAAAACTGGTGTTTCCTAATGGCCACAGACATCAGTCTTCTACATAAATCAGCAAACTCCCTTAAGAATCCCTTCTATCCAAGTCATAGATCAATGGTACTCAAGCCTCATTACAACACTCTGTTCTCTGAAATCAGGCTGTGCTACCTTAGCTCAAAACTACATTAAATGTAATTAATACAACTGTGATGTAAATGGACACAGCATTAAAATGTATGTCCCCAGGGAGGAAAGGCTGGGAAGGCAACTGTGTGTGCACTGTCATGCATGGCACACATGACTAGGGAAAATTTGAGCACACTTCCTTGCATGCTTAATGATTTTTAGTGGGTACTCCATAGAATTGTGGAGCTCCAGGAGCAGGGAACCAGGAGCTCATTCCTACAGCTGAGCAGCAGCTGGATATTGGCTCTTCTCTAAAGGAAGATGCTGTCATGTAAACCCTCTTAACATATTAGCTTCCACATTCAAAAGGAAAAAAAAAAAAAAAAGCTACACAAATATTTGGACTCCAAAACTTCAACAGAAAGGACATTTCCTGTCAATATTGAACAAAGGGGATGTAAACTGCTTGTCTGTACATTGGGTGGAAGGGAGGTGGCTTCTAACAATTAGCGCTCTATTTGCCTACAACAACTGCATGATTTGGAAGGTAATGCTGGAAAAAGAGGAAAACAGCCAAACCAAAAGGAGTGTGAAAGTACTACAAGGTACCCAAACCAGGCAAACAAAAATAAAGCTGCTGCTTTAAAGGCATCTAAAGTTGCCTTCAGTGTTCCCTTGCTGACAGCTCTGCTCATTTCAGGAAAGAATTTCTCTAAAAGACCAACAGGCCAATACTGCCAGCTTTCAGGAATATATTGTTTTGCTCAGGCAGAAAGCAGCTCCAAAGCTATACAGCCTAGCCAGTCCTAAACAGGACTTTAATAGCCTGCTCTGGATACTCCAGGTCTTCAGAGCCAAAAGAGAGCTGCACTGCCTCAACCCTTTGTGATTTGCTAACCCTTCTGCTCTTAAGAGGTCCCCTCAGGTCCCCTGCTGCTCCACATAATAGGCAACAAGGAGGTAGAGCTCATAACAAGACAGCTCAAGTGGTTTTGGAGAGATATTACTGCCTGTATTACCCTCTTTTTCATCTAGTTCTCAGCCAAACATTGAATTTGTTAATATAATATTTTATATAGTACATTGATCTCCAGAATGGACTTGGATGACTTCTGGAAAACACATAATAGAATTTGGGATCATAATGAGAGGCATTATAACCACAAAGAAACCTTGGAATCACTTCTATGAGCCATTTATTATCTGACATACATAACCATTACATAATTAGTCTTCAAACAGCCTAATTTTTTCTGATCTCACCTTCTTTGGAAGATGTTTTGCATCCTCCTTTTAATTCACTTTGTACATTACCACTATAGTGGCCTCCCTGTGTGTTCAAGGCAGGAAACCAGGTCTGGGGTGGTCAATAAAACAAGTGAAGCATGCAAACAAATATGCAAACAAACCCTCGAGCCAAGCTCTGCTCTCAGGCGTGTCAAGATTCATAGCACTGATCAGGGGAGCAAGTTTGGCACCTTTAGCTCACAGAATTCCAAGGGATTAAGCTCCCCATGTCCTGGGTGTCTGCTGTCTCCTGGTGCAGGCAGAGCCAAATCTCAACAGTGCAGAGCAACCACACTTCTCACACTGTAGGACCACCCCTTGCTATTTCTTAATGCAAAATAAAGGCAAAAATGACTGCAATTTTAAGCTTGGAATTTAGCCACATTCATTCTTTCATCATTTTGCTTCTAGCTCCCTTTCTCTCTCCTTTTTTTCTTTTTTTTTTTTTTTTTTGACTTCTTTCTGGTTTTGACCCCTCAAGTGCCCAAACGTGCAATGCAACCCAAACAGCATCTGCCACGTGCATCATAAATATGAACATTTCCATAGTCTTCACATTAGCTGCTCAATCTAATAGGCAGCATTAGACATGGCATCAATTTTACCAGCTGATTTGTTGCTTTCTTTATCTTGGCTTACTTTTCTGTCACCTCCTGTATAAGAATTCAGATGTTTCTGCAAGGGTACCAGCAGCAATTCTGTGTTACATTTCCAAAGGCTGCCTCGTGCTGTTGTGTGCTACACAGATGTAAGAATTATTAACAACAAGCTGAGCCCCACAGCGTCATATGATCCAAATGCAAACCCTTGAGGACATTTATTTCCTCCATTTCAGTGGGTAATTGAGCCTCTAAACCACCCACAAAGGCTACACTTGTAAAAATACTTAACCATTTGTGCCATAAAAATAGTGATACTGTACAAAATGTTTTGCATCTAGGAACATGAAAACTAGTAACAGTCTACAAAATGGAAGTGTTTGTTGAATCACCAAATCCAAAATGTGGTTGCCCACAGTGAAATGAAGTAAAAGAAAATTATAAGCCAATCCTTAAATAACATCAGCAACAGTCTCAAAATTAACACAGTGTGGCTTTTAGATTCACACAGCATCAAAGACATCCTTTCCAGTGCCTCATGCCTCATTTTGCACTGGACATAGGACTCCTAATAGGTGTATCATAGCTGAAAGTCAGTAAAAATAAGTCTAGCCAAGAATAGCTTTGCTGCTCTGTCCCTAGCCACGAAGGGAAGCAAAGGGAAACAAGTGTAGCTTTGGTTTTCCTTTTGAAGACAATCTCCTTTAAAGCTGAAGTAAGGTTAGGCAGTTACAGAAATCATGCAACGCACATTTCTCATTAAAAAAACTCTGGCAACTCAGCTATCATGTTGAAAGGAGTTGTTGAGTTTTTTAAGTACCTGAAAAGGTCTTGCAAACAACTTATGCAGACTGTAAATCAGAAGCTTTTGATCCTCAGTAAGAGCCAAGCATATTGCCCAAGAATTGCACACAGAGCCCTGGCAGAAATACACAGAATGGGAAGGGTGAGTATCATAAAATGACCATCACAATAACTGTCCAACACCCCCAGAGTAACAAACATCAGAGCTGCACTAGAAACCCACATCAGAAATTGTTAAACCCAATGTGCCAAAATTACAGACAAGTGAGGAGCAAATGAAAAATGAATACATATCTCAGTTATCTCAAAAGATGGAGTGCACTTCCTAAAACCATGATAATTCCCTTTCCATTTAAAAGTGTCCATCTAAAAATCCCACAGAACCATGAGAAAAAGATGAACTGTTGGGAGAGGGCAGGCCAAGTCAGTTCTATTCCTAAAGTGCATTTTTTAAATCTCAAAATACTGTGCAAAGTCCTCACTGCTCCCAAGAGAAGTTCTCCTGCATGGCTTTCCTAATCCCTCATTTGCCACCACAGATTTGTGATCTTTACTGTCATTATTAATACAGGTATTAACATAATCCAAATACAGCAAGTCATCAGGGATTGGTGAGAAAAGCACAGACATTTGGAAACAGAATGAGAGCAGAAAGTCTCTAAATTAACATTTTCAACAACACAAGAAGCATTGCTTTATTTCAGAATCAATACAACTTGAATATGCTTTTGGGTTTTGTTTTTTCTTTTGTTTCCTAAAATAGCTTACATACACACGACAACATCCTGATTAACTGATTAACAAATACAGAGAGAGAACTCACATCCCCTTACTTCTCTGAAAAACTAAGAGTTTCAGTTTAGCAGTGTCTACTTCAAGCTTTTATCAGCACTAATTTCAATGAAAAAAATGTTCGTAAAATTCTGAACAGAGGGAAAACAGACCTTAATTAAGCAAAGTGTTATCTATTCCTATTATAATGAAAGCAAAGTTACAGTTATATTTTTACCAAGATTTTTTCCCACTTAATGAAGACATTATCCACGAGTTTTCAAAGTCACTTTACAAAAGAGCATTCAAGAGACATTAAAGTCAGCTTAAACTAAAAAGTCTTTTTGAAGTCAATAAACAATAAAAAGAACAATGAAAAGACAGCCTTTGATCTCTTCTTACTCTAAAGTCTTTAATTTCTGTTTTAATCTACTAGATGCATTAAGTCTTGTTTTCGAACATTTTCATCTGCAAAGTACAGTGAGCTTGCCTTGATTTTTTTATTCATATATATTCTTACTGTATTAATGTACATTTCTCATTACCAGGGACGGGTGTCATCAGGAAGCTCTGCCACCAAAATAAAAACTTTAAAAATTATTTTTCATTCTCTTCTCTTTTAAAAATTCTTTAAAAAGAAAGAAAAAATGCAAAAGGAAAAGGGAAATAGCACGTTCAGCTTTGAAATTTCTGAGATCAAAGGCTATAATGCACATAGATTTTTTCAAAGGATAAATTATTAATAACATGGGCAAACACATAGTGGTCAATAACATGGTCAAAGAATGGTAAGTTAAGAGCATCTCTCTGCAGCCAATTACAGTTTCTCTGACTTGATTGTTTGCAAGAAATTCCAACCTTGTCACTGGATTTTTAATATAGCTTTAAACCCCCATTTTAGCCAAGCTGCAAAACCCAGACAAGCTCTTGACCTGGTTCAGCAGTTTGGCATCTCCTCAGCAGGTCAGGCCGTGGATGTAAACAGGAAAATAAAAAATTGCAATGACTGAAAGTGTGTGGAAAGTAGAGACAGAGAGACATTAATTACTGTTTTGCCACCATTCTTATGGGTTTCTAATATAACCCCAGCAGAAGGATAAAAACTCTCTCCATACAGCCTTGACACACATGTATCAACCTCCTCAGTTTCCCCTGGATAAATAAAAATTCCCTTCTGTATTTCTGCCCCTTCAGAAGCACAGGATCACTCATGGGGTAAAGCAGAGAGAGCCACCACATCCTCCCTTTCAGCCCCAAATTCCTGGTGAATCCTGGGCCTCTCCCAGCCTAGGTTAAAACACCACTCCTTGTTTGCTATTGAATCACCCACTCTACCTTCAAAATATTTCTTTCACATTTCTCCACTTCCATTTGCTGCTGAAGCTGACAGTTTCTGCTGATGATTTTTGGATGAACAGCTATAAAATATTTTCTTTCACAGAGACCACTGAATATCTGACAAATGTGAGAGCTAGGGGCTCATTTCTAGCATGGGATCATTAGGAACACCAAATCACTGGGCTCTGAATTTTGCCAATAGAAGAATTTCACCATTTTTCAGACAATATATTTAATTTTTACTCAAAAAAAACCCTAAATTCTATGGGGCAGATCTTCTCTAGGAAGGAAAACAACCATGCAGAAATTTAAGCAACGCCTTTTTCTTACATCAGGTTAAGCAAAAAGACTAAAATTTTCACTTTGCTCATGGCAGATATACTTAATAAAAAGAATCAGACTGAGAGCACTTTACTACGTTCAGACTAGCCTTTTATTGATTTGGATGTGCTATGAACCACATTATCTAATCTGCAATAAGCCATTTACCAAGTGCAATGATCTATGGGCTAAAAGGCTTAGATTTTTAGTTCCATTGTAGACTTTTTGATGAAATGGTAGATCAGCACAGAATAATACTATAATAAGATTGTGAGGGACAGAAGTGTCAATATTAGGAAATTAGAAAGTTTGGCTTACTGTTTTAAATCCTCCTGCTGTTCATTTAAAAGCCCAATATCTCTTTTTCTAGACTAACTGTGTCTGTATATTTAACAGGGGTCCCAGATGACATCCTACAGGGTGTCAGGTTCACAGGGGTTCAAGGGCTCATGCAACTGAAGAAATTTTAATTTCCAAAGATAAAATCATCCATCTGAGCACAATGACAACTATATGGTGGTGCATGAGCTATAATTATATAAGGAAAAAAGTTATCATGGTACTGTCTCTGCTGTTTGCCAAGATCCGCATTTCATCCACTGCACAAGAGATTTTTGCAGTTTCCCTTAAACAGATTTGATGCATTTTGGGCCGGAAGCTTTTCTTTACCTTTATGCACAGAGCCTGGAACACAAGGCTGAGATCCCAATTATGTGAACTACATAAACAGAAGTGCACTAAAAAATGTCATCTCTCCCTACCCTCTAATTCTCAGCTTTGACCACTTTTCTACATGGGAATTCTCCAGCTGCCACCAGGAAATGCCCCAGAAATCTCAAAACCATTCATTTATTTACTGTTCTGTGTCCAGCTTGGACAGAGCCACACATCAGATCTGCTACATTATTTTGCATTTCCTTTGGATTGAAATATTTGACTGATCCTCTTGACAATGTATAAAGCCATACCATGATTTCCTTCTCAGATTACCAAATAATTCACACAAAGAAAAATTCTTTCTGAAAATGGGTGCCTTTGGCTAACTTGGACTCAGAGGTTTGTAGAAAAAAAAAAGCTAAAATAAAGCTGTGTAACACTACAGATATCACCAGAAGAGTATTTCAGGTTAGCAAAGAAAAACAAAACAAAAATTCAGTAGCCTTTGCTTGACAGAAATAAAATGCATTATTTAGTACTAATTAAGTAAAAGTCGAAAGGTTTTTATGATATTATTTTATCCATAGCTGCATGGGAAATTTTAGTGCATCCTTTCTGAGTAAGACTGACAGGTTACAGGCTGAAGTAAATGTACTGAAGACATTAATGTCACTTTAAAGCAACTCAAGTATTGATGCTCTCATATTTCTGTTGTACTGCAGCAATTAGGAAGCACTGCCTTGTTTTTAAAGAATAAGAAAATAAAAATCAGCTTTACCAGATCAGCCTCCCACAGAACCTCCCAGCACCTGGCACCGGGTCTGGCGCCAGGCAGTTTGTATGAAGATGTTACTGCACCTTTGCATGAAGATGTTATTGCAGTTTGTATGAAGATGTTACTGCACCTTTGCCACTCCAATGGCCAATTATGACTCTATTAGTGCTCCCTGGCAGTTCATCTGCTCCTGCACAGGCCAGGGGGGCTCGCGGCCGGACCTCTGATCCTCCCTTTCCGCTCCAGTGCGCGCTCGGCGCAGCTGCCGTCATCTCCAGACACCCAGGGCTCCTGCACTGCTTCCCCTCATCACTACACCCGACCTCACAACAATTTGCTAAGGAAATACCTGCCTAATGGCACTGCCACTGCAGCTTCTTCCGCGCTCGCACCGGCGCTGCAAATTAGAGACAACAAGATAAATCTATGACCAGCTCGCCAGACACTTCATTAAATCACTGTTCCCTTGCCTTGTAGAGCACTAATAGAATCACAGCCCTCGTTAGCTACTGAATAAAAGATCAATCACATTCTTTGAGAGCTCTTGCTACCAGCTTCCAGAGGAAACAAGGAAAAAAAAAAAAAAAAAAAAGAGACATATTTAGGATCATCAGTACGATTCTGAATGGCCTCACTGCAAGTTGGTTAAATTACCTTTTCCACAACTGACTCTGGCTGCAATACTCTG
The DNA here is from genome assembly GCF_028551555.1 of Melozone crissalis. Lineage (NCBI taxonomy): Eukaryota > Metazoa > Chordata > Aves > Passeriformes > Passerellidae > Melozone > Melozone crissalis. The sequence continues at coordinate 6,180,143 of NW_026535785.1, forward strand.
AGGAACTTGTTAAGTCTGCTTTCAAAAGCTGCTATCTAATATATGACTACCAGGCCCTGGTCAAAAGTTCATAATGTGCATATGTAAAAAGGTACTAAATTGCCTGAGGGCTAAAACCAGAGGAGTTTAATTGCAGCAAAATGCTGAAAATGGTCTGTTGAGGGTCTTTCTATTGGGATACTGCTGGCACTAGCTGATTGAAGTACAGCACATAAAAGCCTTACAACAATATTTCCTTAAATGCAGCTGAAACTGCGAGCACTTGCTAGTGCATATATGGTGTGCCAAGAGGCAAAAATGAAAAAAGAGAACCTACTCTAAAACAAACAAATATTTAAGATTGATATAATTCATAATTCAAAAGCGTGTGGATAAAAGGAAGAATTAAACAACAATCAGTATCTGTCAGTATAAATCATGTTATAGGCTCCACGTTATGGTGGGAAATCTAAGTACGTATGTAAATATATTTTAATTGGCAGCCATTAAGATTCACTGCAATGAAAACTGGGAAACAGCTCCCATCAATCTATTAATGACCACACTTGGAAACTTCGGAAACAGTCACCTATGAGACTGAAGATTCCCCCTGAAATCCAATGATTTGTTTGTAGTAATTTGAGAATTATTTCTCTAGCTATTGACATGATGGGGAGAGAGGGGAGAAATAAGGAAAAAATAAAGCCTTTTTATCTGACTCCATTCAAAACATCAAAACATACTTTTTTCTGATGAAAAAGAAAATCACAATATAAATGTTTAGGAAAAAATGGTAATCATCTGAAAATTTAGAACAAGCAGCAAATTCTTCACTTAATTCTGTACATCTGATTATCTCAAAGTTATTTTTCTATCAGCATTATTTCAGCTGTTTGCACAGTGAACACAAGCAGAATATTTTTCCTTCTGTGTGAGCATTTACGAACACATTGCCTGAGAATTAGGATTTTAGCCACTGGCTGCCAGCAGAAAAAAAACAAGTGAACATCTTAAAATTTTGCTTTTTTTGTAGAAAACTCCATGATTTACTCCTCAATATTTTTGTTACTATCTCAGGCAAAAGTTACAATTACAAACATTAAAATGGTCATTGTGAAAGATTTCTCAACTCTTTCTAAATTTCATTTTTACCTTTTGAAAAACACATTTACACATGGTTAAGGCAGGAAATGACATCAGGTCAGTGTAACAGTGCCTTTACATAGATTTAATTAGCAATGTTTTCTGCAGCCCAGATTTTGTTCATCTACAACACGTGTTGTCTTTGGGCATGTCATGGCTGAGAAAATAAATCCACAGCTTTTCATAAAGGTTTTCATTTAAATGCCTATAAAACGTTCTAAAGGAGCTCATCTAGTATTCTTAAAGACATTAAATGGTCCAGGCAATTTTTTATTTGTATTTGAATGAATATCATGTAGTAGATAAAGCAGCCTTTAGCCAGGTATTACTGGTAAAGGGGGAAATGAGAGCACTGACATTGCCATTTCCAGTTGGCATCAGTTAAACACAGCAAAACCACAGCCCTGGACAGAAATCAGAGAAAAGGGACCAACAAAGAAAAACATGAGAATCAGTAAAGACTTCAAACCAGCTCAAGAGACCTCCATTTCCAGCCCTGCAAAACCCACACAGCAATATTCTGCAGTGGCTTTACTGACTGTCTCCACAGCAAGGCAAAATCACCTCTTCAGATACAACAGTTATCAACCAAGCTTCATTTTACAATATCAAAAATGCCCAGGCCACCAGAAAGTTTCAGAAGTAAATAATGCCAAAGAAAATTGGTAATTTATTTAGCTCACCTACACAGAGGAAGGCAGAAGTTTGAAAAACCATGGCTGTAACACAACAGCATTTACCCTAACAAATACACGTTGTGAAAATGAAAATCCAAGCAAATGAAGAAAATGGAACAAGCTTTCATTTTTTCACTGCTGACATTCAGTGCTGACACTCACACAGTAAGGAATTCATCCAAATAAATTCAAAATATATGCTTGGTAAGGACTCACAAAAATCTCCCAAAGAATTGAGGCACAACAGACCACAAACATTTCAGCAGAGATGCTAGAAACAAATAGACTGACTTCATTCCAGGTCTAAGTCTCCATTTCAGGTCTGGACAACCCTTTCCTTCCATCTTCTGACCACTACAATATCATTAATTCATGGATGTATCTTCCAGCAGAAGGGAACAGAAGCAGGAGGGAATTTTTTTTCTTATAATGCTAGTGAACAGCAATGACCACAACTTGGCCCAGTCACATTTCATTACCAACCATAAACATGATTTCAGAGGAACACATTAGCAGTTAGACTGCATTTACAGGAATCTTTGCTGGGGACAGTGACAAAACTTTCAGATGAGTGTTCTGTCCCTTCCCAGCAGCAGAAAAAGCCCGAAGCAGTGCTCAGCTTTGCTGGCCATGGGTAGACACACAGAGCATTTGATTTTCCAAGACAAGCACTAGTCTGGATTGTGTTCCAAAGAGCCTAATTCACTTTAGCTGAAGACCATTTAAAACACCACATTACTGATTATAGAATAAGCACATATGTAATTCAATAATGATAAATTTCACCTCATCACCAAAGTAAGCTCAGCTGTTGTTTCGATAAAAAGGCATTCCATATGAAAACATTTCCTTTAGAAACACAAAGCCAAAAGGGAGACAATAAATATATATCACAAATGGAACTGACAGCTTTGTTGATACTTTCTGCCATAATGTCTTTAAAAGTTGAAAATTCACATACATTTCTCATCAAGGGAACGGAAGAAGTCAACACATCATTTTTTCTCACAAAATCACCACTTTTGGTGTAAAAGCTAAGAGAGAGGCTCACTTTGTACATAGTAGTTCATCAAATGCAAGCAATGTAATTCATTCAGCTCAGGTATCACCTTGTTCCTTGAACTGGTTAAATTCTGTTTACTCATGATATCTTGACCAACAAAAATAAATTTATTTCCTAGAAAACCCTTATTTTAGTGTTACAATGCTTGAAAAAAATAGCATTACATTTTTACATTAATGCCATGATATTACAAGCAGAATGGTCACCACAGTGATCCACAAGAGGGAACAGGAAAGGACTTTTCAGATGCCCACCTTGCTGATATTTGGGACCTTTGCCTTGGTAACCTGTAATAAAAAAGGGAATTCCTTTCCTCCAGAGGCAGGACACAGCTCTGCCATGGGAAGCCTGACTGTCAGTTGTATCATTCTGCAGATCATGCCACTGCTCCATAATTAATACTGTTAGATAACCACACTATTTGGGATGGGATGAGCTACTTGATGTGAGTAGACAATCAGATTCTAAATGACACTGTAACAAATTCATTATCATAAAAAATTGCCAAGATGGTTGCTTTACTTGAAGTGCTAAATTAGTTTTCTTGCACTGGTGGTATTCATCATAATGCAAGTTTGACAATTCAGGACAACAATTTAATAGTAATGCTGTTCGGTGGAGAGAAATTGTGTTTCCAATTTTCTCACAAAATGAAAAAGCCCTAATTGTATTCATTAATAGATTACAGGGAGAGACATGGCAATTCTAAGAAAAATACCTATATTCAAGAGTGTTGAACTTAAGTGAAAAATTTAATCCTAGTATTTCCAAGTATTCTTATGCTCTAGCTTGTTAAACTGAAGTGTTCTTCAGGATTTTTTGCATAATAGTAGGTACAACATTCAATCAAAAAATCAGTGCTAAGTGCCAGTTCAGCACAAGGATTTTCAAACCCATTCCTTTCACAGCAAGCTTGGTGCTCAACACTTGAGCAAATGCTTCCATATCCAGTTAGGAGTCTCACAGTTACTGTATGTGCACACCCAGCTATGAGAAAGTAAAGAAATGAGAAATGCTGTGATCAAACATTAAAAATGAGCTCACAGTATATTTCAACTCTTACACTGCTCAACTCCATTTTCTGGAAAAAATACCTCCATTTTTGGAGATATCAGCCCTTAAGACAGCACTGCTGGAAGAGATGGAAATCCACAGCACTGACAAGTCAATCTTGCATGTTTGGGACAAATAGATCTTGTTTTCAAAACAAGCAATTCCCTCCACATATCACAAGATACTTTATTTTTATTTAAGATGCAACATCCGACATGGTTATCTTTATCTTATTTCAAGGTGATGCTTTTGCAATTAATAAAATTCCTCAACTACCCTACATAGATTTTTTTTGGCATGCAATGAAGACTGTGCTATATCCATAGTGATACTTAATAACTGCAAAAACATGTTGCCACTAAAATAATGGATGGAATTTGACTATGTTGTTTATATTTACTGAAATCCTCCTTGCTAAAATAGGATTGATGCTACTACTCTAACAACTTCCCAGAAACAGCGGAATAAAGAGGTTGGAAAATCCAAATGACTCAAGTATTCCAAGTCTCAAAAGAAACTTTAAAAAATAAGTAAATCCAGAAATTCTCTGATTACAAATGCTTATACAGATTACTGCAAAACTACTAAATCTTGTATAATTTGGGGTGCACTTTTACACTGAATTAATCACAATGGATTGGTTCATTATTATTATTACCTTCCTTCTGAAGGCAATGAGTGCAAATCTGCTACTTTTTCACAAGAATATCACATAAACTCAGGTAATCTAACACATAGCAGAACACAGAACCATTTCAGTATTTCAACTGCCAAACGGATTCAAGTCCTTTTTTTGCCAAATATTTTTCCATTCTTAAATTTGATTCTTGAATCAGATAAATAGATATTTAAACAACTCTTAAAATCATTCATTCTACTTTCTTCTGTTTTTTATAAAACCGTAGTGAGAAACTGCAGACTTTAAGAGAGTAGGTTAAGAAATTGAAGAGGACAGGCAGGGCAGCACATCATCTCCCACTAGTATTGGCAACAAAACCAACACAAAATTAAGGAAAAAATTTTGGATTCATTAATTTTTCTGGAGCATATATTCCCTTTTCTTCTCTTTATTTAGAAACACATGAGCCCTTTCCTAGAAAGGAGGCACAGATACAATAAAATAACTAGGACTGCACTAGAAAGAAGTTGAGGATTTGTCCAGCATCTAACTCAATTCTTTCAATAATTCTCAGAGTAATTTACAATGGAAGGTACAGAGGTACAAAATGCCAGTGAATATCCAGTGGAAAAATTGAACAGGCTCCCTAAAAAGTCCCATCAAACAGACTTATTTCCCTCTACATGGAAATATGGCCAATGCTTCAAACTGGGCAAGGAACACCCTCCAAGTTTGAGTCTTGGCTTTAGGAAGAAAAAAAAGGAATTTACCACACTGATATCTGTAACACAAAAAAAAAAAAAATAGAAACAAAAACCCAACACACAACACCAAAAACAACAAAACCATCCCAGTAAATTCCCCCAAATCTTCCTCAGAAGGAAAAAAAAAAGATATCTATATATACGATAAACTTTGGAATAGAAACTGACAGGAATTAGAAACACTATTAGCATCACAGTGGGATACCTCCCAAAAGCCTAGAAATATTCATATTTCTGTACATAGACGTATATTTTCAACAGCTTTCCTGGAAGGAAGTTTTTAGGAATGTTAATTCAGTTATGCAGTTATGTCCAGGGAATGCCAACATGATGATAAATGACATGTCACACAGTAAAAAACAAACAGATGAATCGTTTTTCCAGGAAACAGACTCTTTTTGTGTTCACCTATTCAGGAATGTGAACCATATTAAAGACTCAAGTATATTTTTCACCTCTAAAGACTGGTAGATATGTAGGTACATACACACACATATATACACACACATGTAAAAATAGTAAGAATATTGAAAAAACATTATGTAGCACTCTGCATTTGATAGACTTAATTATTTTTGGATCTTGCAAATATACTTTTTTAATGACTTTTCTCTAAAAGAAGGGACTTTCTAGCTCATATTACTTGGACGCTGGTGCTGTTTACTCTTCCATCTTTTTTGTAAAGTCAGAAGAGATTTCCCTGAGAACTTCAAATAAATAAGATATCCAGCTGCACAAACACTATACATTCTGTTAGATTACTTTGGCTTCCTAAGAAATATTTGACTTTCTGTGGATGTAAATGATTAAAGAGAATCCATCATGTGAAACTGATTGGTGAACTGTTTAAAGTGGTATGGCACCTCTTCAAAGATGATAGAGTGAGAAATGAAAAGACCATGGTACAATAAAGCATCTCAGATATCCAAGGGGTTCTAGGGAAATAAGGTAACTAAGCACTGCATCCCCCAATTAAGAAATAGCATTTTAATTACAGTTCCCTAACATAGGATCTATGCTACATTCTTTTTTAAAAAAAATAAATTCATATTTCATCTATGCTGTACATGGCCAACAAAAGCTTGGGGTTTCCAGAACATCTATCCATTCATAAATAGAAACTTGAAAGAAAGAAATGTGAGGAAAGATAAACCATGTTCTAGAATCCACAGAATTTATTTTGCTCTGTGAGTTATGATCACAAAATGACACAGACTAACAACATTCAATTATGTAATTTCATTACTTTTACCATTTACCATTTTAATTTTGAGCTCAGGATTTTAACTTTAAGGGTCAAAAGAAAACAAAAACTAACCTTCATCCAAAAATATTTCTTCTGCTGAACTTCAGATGTGTAGATCATCATTACACCCAGCTTCTCTGGGCAATCTGTGCCAGGGCCTCCCCACCCTCACAGGGAAACAAATCTGCCCTTTTTCAGTTTGGAGCCATTCCCCCTTGTCCTGCCCCTCCATCCCCTTGGAAAAAAGTCCCTTTCCAGCTCCCTTGGGGCTCCTTTAGGTACTGCAAGTACTAGGGATTCCTCCTCCCCAGGATGAACAGCCCCCAAAAAAGACATTTTAGAGATTATTCTTCTATAAAAAGTGATTCAAAACTCATTACTAGTTAAAAAATCTCAAATATTCAGTGATGAAGTTTGAGTATCTTTCTAGAATGCAACAGTTCACTGGATCATCATAAAAGAACCACAGCACATTGACATTGCTTTGATTACAAGCGGCATAAAACGTCAAGGACCAAATATTTCCCTGCCTTGCAGCCCACATACTTGACAAAGCATTCTGAAATTCTGCAAGGACCTGGCGGGGAGAGGAAAAAATTCCTTATTTCCTCCACAAAATTACAGGACAAAACCAGAGTCACTCCCCAAACAGCTATGGGGCTGTTCTGGACACAGAAATTCCCTGGCCCCTGAGCACCATTGTGGTCACTGCAGTCCTGACCTGCTCACTTTGGCACAGGGATAAGTTTCCATAGAGACTTTCCATCCCTGTGGTGTAGGTTACAGGGGACAAATTTAATTTGCCCTTATATTTCATGCTACATTTATTTTAGCAGCAAGTTAAAGTATGTATCAGTTAAATGTAAGTTTGATAATAAACTAGCTTATATTACATTTTATTGCTGGGTAGGACACACAAAATGATCAACAACTGCTTTGGAGGCATCTCTTTACAATCCTGTTACAACAAATCAAAACGTTCTTCCACATAAGCCTTTTTACCCAATTCAGTCAGTTTTAAATAGGAGTTTTGTGCAAGAAAGCACATGTTATCAGGGTTCAATAAAATAACTCTCCCTCCATGGTAGTGGAGGTAAGGTCTACAAACCTGCTAAAAAAGAGCTGTGGCTTAGCATTACTTTAATATTTACACTTCAGGCATTAATCCATAAACCAGGAGAACTGCCCATGCGATTTATTCACTCTCTACAAGTGCTAATATCCAGTAGGTGCCTATTTCCCTTACACTCTCCCATCCTCTTTCTCTTCCTGCCCGGAACTCAATCTGAGAAAAGAAACTGTCATTCTGATCAAACCTGAAATATGAGGTTCTTCCAAAAAGAGCTGCCTCTTGCTTTCCAGGGAACCCCAGTGCATTTTCAGCAGTGTCTTAAGGAAGGAAAGAGAGGCCAAATTCTGTGCTGGAACAGGCTCATACCCACCCTGCCCAGGCTGCTCCTGGGGCTGGACAGGCACAGCTCAGGGCAGAATTTGGCCTGAACTGTGAATTCAGAACTGGAAGCCAACATCAACTCAACACAGCCCACACAGATCTTTGGACAGCAAAAAAATGTTTGCTTGGAGAGGGAATTCTATCCCCAGCTCCAAGAGTAATTCCAGCTTCTCCAGCAAAGGACAGGGGAGAAAGCAAAGAGGTGATGAGGCTGCAGAGCCTCTTTTGGGGTTTTATCAAAAGCAAACAGATGTGATCATTAGGTTGCAGTCACTCCTGTAGATGCAGATTGATTTCTTGCCAGAATAACATTTCTGAGTTTATGTTAGATGTGCATAGAAATCATAACATGGAATTTAAATTTAGAAATGGAATTTAAATTTAGACACTTGCAACTTCTGGCAAAAGCAAAGCCAGTGAAGCCATTGTAGGCACTGGGGTTTGCTCCTGCCTGTGTGAACACTGCAGCACAGAGCTACTGCCTCAAACACCCCTGGGAAAATATCCCAGTGAACAGAATTCATTGGTTTAGACAAAAATTAGGCATTCAGAAGACGTTTGGGCCCTTAGAAATATTCCTTCTAATTCTCAACAGCAATAACTTCAATACAAGATCCAGTTCTGGAAAGTTACTGTCTTTGGGGGAGGAGGGAGAAATCAAAGAGCACTTCAAGCATCAGTCTCTTACACAGTGAAAAATTAGGGGCAGAGTTGTCTTACTACTTCCAACTGCCTTTAAAAGTTACAAGTTGAGCTTTTATAAATGTAATTTATATCTCAGCAACAGAACCAGTGTTTTACTCCCAACCATTAAAGGGGGTAACACATCTGCTAGGACTCCAACACAATGGCTGGCTTTGCACTGCAACAGGAAATGTAACCCAATAGTCTCAGAACTTCCCCAAACCCCAGCCATTTCTTAATGTGAAAAGATTTGAAAATGCAGCTCACTGAAACATCTGTTAAGCTCTTGCTACTCTAACACATGATATTCTTTCTGCTCTGTTACCTGCCAACAAAAATATTTGGGTCTATGTAAGACTATCACAAGTGCGTGATAATGGCACTCTGCTTATAATTTTATATGCCCTTGTACACTGAAAATCACCTGGGGGTGACACCAGATACCACACTCAGTGTAAGCTTGAAACTTACAATAAATATACTTAACTTTAGTCTTGTATGTAAATAATGAAAAATCAGATGGGTTCTGAATGACTAGCATTTATCCAAAACAAAAAAAAAAAAATCCTCAAACTTTTCTTGAGTCAGTTTTTGAAGACAGAAGGAGAGAAGAGAGTAAAAGAGGTAGAAAGAAAAAACCCAAAACCCTAGAGCCTTAGATCAAACCAGCTAAATATAAGCATGGCCTACACAGTTACTTTCAGAGCTTCCCTTTCAATTTGTTTTTCACAGTGTTTTTCACACTTGTTTCAACTGACATTTAATTATGATATAAACATCTCCAACTTATTGTGTAACTATTTAATGGTAAATAAAAAAGAGCCCTTTTGACATTAGTAGAGCTATTTCAATAATAAAATGGTAATTCATTTGCAACTATTTCTTTCTACAAAATACTTCTTCTAAATTTCTGTGTAAAAATCCTCGTAGATTTTACATTTCAATGGGAAAGAAAGGAATAGACTTCAGTTTCCATTGCTCTACTTCAAACTACTGCCTGGATACCACAATAATACAAAAAGGCCTTAGAATCAGGTATGTGCAGCTGCATATATACATGTGTGCATATATATTTTATATATATTTAATATATATTATATATTTTTATATATAATGTATATTTTATATATTATATATATTATATATAATTTTTCTATATTACATCTATATATTTTTATAGATATATTTTTATATATATTAGACTCCAGAAGCCCAGTGGATCAGGACATAGCAAACAGTTTCAAAGTGGCTCCAGGAAGAACTGGCCTCTCCACACACCAAAATGCTGCAGCAGCTGAAGCTACAGCCCCAGAGACCAAAACAGGTCCAGGCATCTCTTTGTGGCTCCTTGTCTGGGCTGCCCAACCCCTCCTCTCCCCACACAACCTTGTCTCCAATCTCAGCTCCAGGGATGGGCCCAGCCCAGCTGGAGCTGCTTTAAATGCTGCTGCATCATGCTGCATTGTGCAATGCAGACATCCTTGGAAAGCTCAGGGACAAGCAGCTCACACCTTGGGACTGCAGCTGTAAAGCTTTGAGATCACTCCCAACATTCTGACCAAAACACCCATCTGAACTCCTGCCTCAGAAACACAGAAAGGAAACCCAGGAAAAGATCCCCAGCAAAGTCTATTCCAGGTTGATAACAGCACAATCCCTAAAAAAGGAGCAGCAGCAGCAAATTATTTGCTCCCTACAAGACTTAAAATAGAACCTCCTACACTGATGATGATGAGAATTTCAGCTCAGCTTGTTTGCATACCCAGGAAGGGGCACTTCTCCAGTTTTACTGGCTGTTGAAACATTGGTAGAGTTCACGGGAATGTAATTCACATCAGAATATGAGTTGTAAAACTGATGCTTACCCTCAGCCAATATCCTCCACCATGACATTCAAATAACCTCAGTGAAATACAAACATGAAGGACTTAACAGAAGTGATTTGGGTTGGACCAGAGTGCACTGTTATTCGGTGCTGATATCTTTGTCCTGTATTTTGTATTCTCTTATATGTGATACCCATTAATAGACACTTGAAAAATCTATCAATTCTTTTAAAGATCTCAAAATTAACGTCAGTGTTTTATTTTGTTCCTTAGAGGATAAGATTCCCTGAGCAACAAACACAAAAGGTTCCCTTTGTGAAAATATGTCAGAGTAAATAAAACTAACAATTCATAAACATCCACAGACTGGATCCTTTTCACAGGATTTTGATAACATTCCCTCATACATTCTCAGGAGAACTTAAGAATTTGTTTCACAAACAATCCCTAACACAGCAGAGACATGGTTTTGTAGGTCCTGGTCAAAAAAACCGTGCTGTTGAAAGATATTATTACTCGTCCCAAGGTGCCAGAGCACTCACATATCAATCTTGTGGACATAAATAGGCTTTGCATATGTACAGGCTGCAAAATGCAGCCAGAGGTTGGAGGTGTGAGGGCTCTCCTGACTGACACCTGGTCAGCACTGGAGTGTTTTTATTTTTGCTCCACAGGTCATACTGAAGATCCAGTATTTTTCTTTTATAGACACGTAATCAGATTTTCAAACACCTCTGTTTTCCACATATGTCATCCCACTATAAATTAAGATTCTGCAGGGGTATGGATCTTTTCATTTCCCTGATTCATAGAAGCAAACATTCAAGTGAGACTCCTTCTCCCTTCTCCTCTTTTTGGGAACACCCTTCTTGGTCAGTGAAAAAGGAATATAAAACAGTCTATAAGGTTAAAGGAAGCCAGTTCTCAATGAAATAAATATCATTCTCTGCCTAAAAAGTACTTTGGACTCCTTATAAATAATTGGCTCAGAGGTTCAAAGGATCAGAATAAGCCCTCCAAGTGCTGGAGGTGCTGCAAATTCTTACGTAATAAAGATTCATAACCTTGGCGATGGAAGAACTGCAAAGCCTTTCATTATGTCATGGTTCCAGTCCAAAATCCAATGGAGACAAATGGAAAACACCCATTGTCTTCAGCACTTTGTAAGAATCAAGAAAATTGTTGGGTTGTTGCTTTTTTTTAAATATGAATGAAGGTGCTTTTACCACTGAAAGCACTTTCCCTCAGCCATTAATAATGTCTGGAGTATCTTCTCTAACTAGGGCATCTGTTTACATAAAAAATGCAGTCACCATATTCCACTTAAAAACCAAAGCCATTTTTTTGATGTTTTATGTATCCTGAGCACAGAAATAACTCTAAATATCCCACACCTAAGACATAGGATCTACTTAATCACAGTGAAAACCATATATGCAAACATATATGCACTCCATCTTAGAAGGTTCCTTAACAGAAGACTGACAAAGAAAATCTTGAGTGGTTGAAGAATTCTCTTCTAGAGCAGAGTCTTGGCATGATTTTTGCCATTGATCATGGTTATAAAAGGCAAGAGGTAGACACAAACAGCTGGATTTTCACAACTCTTCTGCCCCGATTCAAAAAAATGAAGACGCACAAAATATTTTAAGGCACTCACTTACCATGGACTTGGTGAAAGGTCGAGCCAAGGTGAAGAGCAGAGTGTAGAGCCACCAGCTGCGGTGAATGGAGGAATACATCATATTTCCAGGGTGCACTGAGTTGGAGGTGACCCCGTGGGGAGACAGGCGCCGGTTCAGCTCGCTGGAGAACAGGATATTGCAGAGCTTGGAGCGGTTGTAGGCCAACATCGCCCAGTATTCCTTCTTGGATGGAGAAAGCAGGCTGAAATCCAGCTTTCCAGAGGAGTCTTTAATTTCTGTAAATCTGAGAAACAGTAAATATGCCTTAGATACCCCAGAGTTAATTTCACTCTCATTAAGAACAATATAAAATGTAGACAAGAGAGTAGATCCTGGCCAGAACCAACATAAAACAGCAGCTTATTTAGCAGCTGAAAGCATCCACTGGAAATTGCCTGAGACCCAAGGAACAGTCCCATATAATATGGCAGTAAAATTATTGGATCATTATAAACAGCAAACAATAAACAAAAACAACTCAGAAAACACTTTGATGGTTTAAAGACATTGTATGTAACTTACAAATCACTTTATTTTAAATAAAAATAAAAAAAAAAAACAGATTTTGCCATACATTCACAAAAACATGATCCGCTTGGAGGAAATAATGTAGGATAAAATAACTCTGCACTAAAAGCAGAGCAACCCAGCATCTTTTCTTTTCCCCTTCTTCCCATGCCCTGATCATTTCATCCAGTGCTCACACACTTGCATTTAAGTGTTCAAGTAACTATGGATGAGTCTCACTGCCTCTTAAGCTCTTTTTTAGATTAAAAATTGATGAATATAAAGGGGTTATAACCTTGGTAACTTGCCATCAATAGTCTTATATGTTTAAAAGATAAATGTAAACAAAGCCAAAACGAGCTCTGGCAGAGCATAATGTTTTTAAGTACACCCATGGCATGGCTGAACACAAATCAAAGTAACTAGTTGACGTTTTTTAATTGGGTCTGACAGAGTCATTAAACACCAGCTGTTTGTTATTAAAAAAAAAAAGGAAAGAAACAAAGTAGTGAATGTTCTAAAGACATTTAGATGAAGAAAAGGAAATTTCCATAAAGAATTTCTCCTCCCAGTTCTTATCATTTCATTTATTAATTTAGTGGTATATCTTAATATTAGAAAATAATACTACATTTAGTTACAGATCTGTGTTTAATTCAGAGGAGCTACTAAAAATAAAAAGGATTTAGCAAGCTCTTTTTAATACTCAGTTTTCAGAATCAGCTGGGGAGAACAGGGATAAACATAATTATAGTACACACTAGAAAAATGTTTTAAAATATCTTTACTAATTTTGCATCTCATGCCCAGAAATGAAGAGATCAGCTGGAATTTCTACATTCATTCTGTGAGCAGAATTATAATATGCTCAGAGAAAAGCCATACAGTATTTGAACTCAAGAGGAATCCAGGATGTTCTGTGTCTTGCACAATTAGCCCTTCAATTTCAACAACAAAATTTCTCTTTCATAATTTTCAGTTGGATAAAATACATTTCTGAAATTAAGAGGACTATTCTGGGAGGAATTTCCTATATTTGTTCCACAAGTAACCACTTATGACACCAAAAATAATCCATAAATACAACTCTGTGTGTTACTGTATAAAGGAAACACGGTGGCATATTTTGAGTCCAGTCCTGCAAATGTGCTTATGTGAGCCAATCTCAGTGAATTTGGGGGAATAAGGGCTGTACAATCAAATTAACAACACAGAAATTAAGACAGAAGGAAAGTCAACCTACTTATTATTCTGATTTTAATATGATGTGCCTAAAGTACCCAAAAGCTTAATTTAAACAGAATTCATTTGTGCTAAATCCAGAGAAGTAACTAGAAATGAACAAAGAACCAAAGAGGCAAATAAATATTATGCCTTGGAGCAGCGCAGGATAGCATTTTCTGCAAACATGGGACTTAATTTTTACCCTAACAGGGGGTCTTGACTCCAGCAAAAAGATCCAGTCAAGGTTTATGGAAGTAATTAGATACCAACACTTCTGTTTTACGACATGGTTTAAGGCGCAGAGTTCTCAAGTAGGTCAGAAAGAACGACCACCTAATAATCCCTAACTAACTCCTTACATAAACTTCTTCCCATTAACCAGACTGGGAGTGGGGAAAGCACAGTTATTTACAATGATCAGTCCAAGTGATAAGATAAGCTGCAAGACATTACTTGGACGCCTTAGAAAAAGGGAAATTTACTAGTTGTGTTAATTGTTTTATTCAAACACAGACTGTTACTTATTTCCTCATGGGCTTCTGTCAACCTTGGCTGATCTCTCTGACTTAGCAATGAGCACTTTCAAAATGGTGTCAAAATCACAGATAAAGATGTCCAGAGATGAGAGCCCTGGTTACACACAGCACTTAATGCAGTGAAAAACAAAGATGTCATTTAAAATACTACCAGAGATACAAACTTACAAGGGGGAACAAGCAGCTGACAATTCAACATAATCTCCCATTAAATAACAGCTCATTTATACATATCCCATTGTGCCCTGCACATCTGGCAAGTGATTGGAGTTGGCAGATTTATTTCTAGAGCTATCTCTCCTGCCCTGCAGTAGCTGCCCTCACTCCTAACAGGACTCTGCTACTTGCTTGCACAAACCTGGTGTGATTTGCAAAGATAAGGATGTCCAGATTTTGTTACCACCTAATTACTAGACATTTCATGTCTTTTAACAGTGGGGAGGATTATTACTGGCATTTTCTATTGCTTCCTTTCATTTCAGCCATCATAAATTTAAAATGGTAAAAGTAAATCTATCTGCAGTGTGTCATTTATACCATAAGCCCCTGTGTTTGGAAGTGATAAAGGTTTCAGCCCGACCCTTGGCTGGTCTCTCTCTACCAGGTCCCTGGGGTTACATTTTATGGAAACATGATTAAAAAAAATAAGCTTCATTCTGGGTCACTAAAACATTTCAGAAATATGAAGACAGGAGGAAAAAAAAAAAAAGAAAGAGCACTCTCACATTCTTCCTTTTAGTTTGCTAGAGCTGCTACACACGACCAAAAGTGAAATAGAAATCAACAGTAATGTTTAAAGCTTGATGTTATAGGCTTAATCCTGCAGTCCTTGAACTAAATCAGCAAGGAGTAAGTGGTTTGTGCCCAGTAAAATTCAGAACTGGGGCATTCATTTTCCACAAGGAACTTTATTTAAACCAAAACCATCTTTTCAGTTATTAACACAAAAACATGAGCACATCTGAAACAAAGCAAACCTCATCAATATCTTTTTTACCAACTGTACTTTTCCTGGCAGTAGAAAAGATGAGCATCTAACATTTTAATTAAAAAATTTACCAAAAGAGGCATAGCCAGAGTTGTAATATGTATTAACTACATTACTTCCCATTTTACAATTATACAACTGTCTACATTGAATTCCCTAATTTCTCATTATAAAACAACTGGATTTCATCTAGCTGGTTTTAATTGCATTGTTTCTCCTGCTAAAATATCTGCACATTCTTCTTGCTAAGATGTTGAAGTTGTTGAATGACAAATCAATATAGGTCATGCCATTCAGATTTAATCAATTATTATTCCATCTCCTCACAAAATCAATGAGCGGTCTGAAACGCAGCGAAAATCTGCATTCACACAAAGAATGATCAAAAAAATATCTACATACTGTTATAAAACTAGAACATGCTTCATCCAGCAACAGAGCCAAATCCAGAAACATCCACAGGCATTAGTAATGCTTCTATTTTTAAAAAGATTATTCAAAGGAAAATGCTTGAGAGCAAGGACCTTCATTTTCAGAAACTCCTGCGGTTCTGCCCCAACTGTTTCATGTTTTAAGGATTAAAGATTCCAGCAAAACCAAATTCACATTCACCAACCTGTGGGACTCAGAGGACACCACCACAACCCTGGCAGGAGATGACTGGCGCAGAACATCTTCCAGAAGCTGGACAAGGTAGAAATGTCCCAGGTGGTTCACCTGGAAGGTGGACTCCAGGCCATCCTCTGTCAGGGACCAGGGAGCACCAAACACGGCAGCATTGCAGATCAGCATGTGCAGGGGCCTGGAAAAATCAGAAGAGGACAAAGAAATCTCAGTTAAATAAGTGTAATTATTTACACCTGTGTGAACGGGGTGCAGGTGTGAAGGATTTGGCTGGCTGGTTTCTGTGGGAAGGAGCTGATTCCAGGTGGTTCCAGCAGCCCCACTCAGGGTCCAGCTGAGCCCCACAGTGACACACCCTTGGAGAAAGGGTACAGAATAAAAGGCAAAATGCCACACAGCACCATCGCTGCTCTCCCAATTGGGAAATTGTCTCCATCTGGAGCATTCAGAAAAGAAACTTTTCCTGGGGGATAAGCAACTCCTACAACTTTCTTGAATGGGGTACGTGACATCTGCACAATTGGTAGGGGACAAGTGATTAAGAAATAAAGACACAATGCAAAAGGGCGCATGTACACATTTTATCCTTCTGCAGATGATGAAGTATGCTGTTAAAAAATGCAAGACTGAGATGGAAAAATAAAACATTCTCCAGAAGCTGTATTCTTTGGTGGAAAATCTGCACACAATACATATGAGATCCTTGAAACAGAATCCTTCCTCACTGGACTCACCTAACCCAGTTTAAATACAAATGCCATTATAAAGGAGCTTGAAATGAAAGGGTAAGATTCTACCAAACTAAGCTAGAAAAGAACCTAGGCTGGCACATACCTCTCTCATTCACAAAACAGGTCCAGAAAACTTCAAATTCCTTGAGGTCTCCAGTGTAATCTCAGGATACTGCACCTTGCAGACTTCCCAACCTCCACAGCAAGATCAAGGACAAACGCCCTTTCTGTTCTTTCTTGTCTTTTTCCAAACCCTTATGAAACACAGCAAAGTCTCTGGTCCTCAGACCTCAGATGGATCTGCATTTGCTAGATTGCATCATCTCTGAGCAAACCTTGGCACTGGCAGCATGTTCTTGTCCTTGAGTCAGAGCCTGATGCAGCAGAGCTCAGCAAGCTCTAC
Source organism: Melozone crissalis (assembly GCF_028551555.1). Taxonomy (NCBI): domain Eukaryota; kingdom Metazoa; phylum Chordata; class Aves; order Passeriformes; family Passerellidae; genus Melozone; species Melozone crissalis. The sequence continues at coordinate 6,197,348 of NW_026535785.1, forward strand.
CTGAGCTCAGAGCCTCAGGTTGGAGAGCCTGCAGCTGCCATCCCTCACCCTGGTATATTTAATTTGGAAAAGTCACACAAAATAATGACAGCCAAAAATTCCTGCACTAACACTTGGGATGTCCTAAGACCAGAATATTAAGATCTGTCACGTTTGTTTAGCCTATTCCATCCTATTATGTCTTTACTGCAATCCCATGAGACAGAATCAACACGCAACATAAACTCTAATTCTGAAGGTAATAAATGAAGCACAGTTAGGAAAAATAACTGCTTGCCCTCTGTCCTTCTCAAGTGCCTCCTCACAGCCCTACACACACAGGCAGAGTCAGAACCTTTCCCCACATGATTGAAGGACATGTGTTCTGCAACTCTGAGCATCTGCAGAAGGAATTCTGGAAAATAATGTGAAACGTGAAGCCCCAGGTTGTCAAACAAACCTAATTATATTCCTTCAGGCATGTTTGAAAGCATCAGATTTTGATAGCTCAGTTTTCACAAAAAAACATTTCAGGGGGAATCAAACACACCTTAGCTGAATACTGAAAGAAATGCAGAAAGATGGGGAGCAGACTGTATTTTCTTATTAAAATAAATTTCATCTTCCAGCCAGTTGGGATGTTACCAGCGTAGTGTGCTTCAATGAGAAGTTAACAATCTATTATCTGTTCCTTTCCCAGGTTGGAGAATTTTAACCAAAAGCTCCAGAAGCAGAGTGAAACATCTGTGCACTCTGAGAGCTCAGTGGCCGAAGTGCTGGATTCCTGATTTGCCTTTTGCAGTGACTCCCATACACAGAATATCTGTGCACACATACTGCACCCACAAAAGAAACTGAAGATAAACAGGGACTGTCCTTACAAAGGCAAAGTTTCTATTTCTGTTCAAACCAAATGGCAAAAAAAAAAAAAAAAAGGCAATTCTTTGATCCTTGCAGCCTCACTCAACACAGCACAAGAAGGATATTCACTGAGTTGTGCAGGATCATGTTCTTTAGAAGGCAACAGATCTTTTGAGGCATTTTTTATCAAAATTATTTAAACCAGAGCTCATTTTGCCCCTTTTGAGACGCATCTGCCAAGAGGAAACAAAGCTGCTTGAAGCTTGAGAGGGCATGGAACTTTGGGTGATTCATCACCTCTTATGAGACTTTATGAAAAGCTCCAGCAAGAATTAATTTACAGATTTGTACATCTGCGAGGAAAAAAGGAACAAGTTTCTCCAACACAGATGCAATTTTTGGTGTAAGAGCCTCCTGTATGAGAACTGCAGCTCAATAATGCACCAGCAATACCAAAAATACCATCACCATTCCCTCCCCCCAAAAAATAACACTTTTTAAAAGATCGTCATTCTATTTGATAATTTTAATGTGTACTAGGAAGTAACAAATCACAGACAGAAAAGATTCCCATATTCTACTTATCCAAACTGTAAATTCTTCATTATTAGTAATCACACCATAACTACCAGAAGGGAAATACACACTCTATTCCTAAATCTGTCAGCTCAATTAATTAAAAAGAATATTCTAGAACTATGAAATTATAAAATGTAGTCATTTTTTAATTTTAGCTAACTTAATTGGATTTTATAAAAGAAATAAAATTATGCTTCAATCCATTTTATGAGATTTCAAAGTCCATTTCTCTTTTTTTCAAAGTAAAAGTAATTCTAATTTAAGAGACTGTAAAATTAACATTATTTATAATATTTTACTATAAAAAAATCTGTGAAGTAGGAAAATAAATATAAAAACATATTAAACAGTTATCATAGTGAAAATTTTGTGTCCGATTCCCTTTTAGAATTCCTTTATTTTTAATTAGCACTACTGGTTTTAAATGGTAAATAAAAAAGGATTTTTTTCCTAGATAACTCCACAGAAAAGAAACCTAAAGGTTTGCATGAATAGCCACTGATGTTGTGCTTCATTTCAGCTCAGAAAAAGCCACCTCTCAGATTTGGATCCATGTCCATTAAGCTATCGGTGTCTCTCGTCAGACTGCTAACAAAGGTCCAATTACTGAAAATTGTCATCTGAGTTTTTGTGACCCGGCCATTTGCACACCAGGAAATGAATGAGATTACCTGGGTAACTGCCACTGTGCAGTTATGAATTTCAGCCACAGATGACAGATTCTAATCTCAGTGGTGCACAGCTCTGTGTCACTGAACGTATCATTATGCAGGGACAAAATTTTTAAGATACGTGACAATTCACACCACACATCTGGCACTGCAGCTTTGCTTTATGACAGGAGTATTTTCAAGTGATAGCAGAACTATGACCTTGATTTCACAAGTTCATTAAAAACATTGCTGCAATCTGCATGAGGCTTCCTCCTGAGGAAAAAAAAAAATCCCCCTTCAGTTTAAAATAGTTTGTAATTCTACATCAAAGGCACAGCAAAGGCCAACAAAGGATGTCAGCAGCAAAGGAAATTTTCCATAGTGTTTACTTCTGGTATTGACACAACCAAGTGCTCCCTCTAACCATGGCACCCATGAGATATTTTTGGAAACATTGCAGCTAGGACCCTGCAGAGTGTTATGAAAATTTGTCTGTGTCTCCTTAAAATGTCTCCAGGCAGTGACTTACACCCCACCAAGGGAGCTAATGTGGGACACCAGTGCCATTTAGGTGGGCACTGAGACCTGAACATGATCTGCTCTGTTATTTAGTGGAATAGTATATACTACTTAAAGTAAATACTACTTAAAGTAGCATATACTACTTTTATTTCAGGTAGTCACTGCTTCTTGAGCCTCAGGAGCACACTGCTCCAACTGCAGGGCACCCAGCAATCCCAGAAAACTCTCACCATGCTGGCAACTGTGTCTACAACTTACTGAAAGTTTAAAAGCATGTAGAATCAGCCAGGACAATCTTAAATGTGAATACCTGAGCTGAAATGCAGCTAATTTTCAGTGCACTTCACAAAGCCTGTGATACTTCACTAACCTTTGCACTGGGGAAGTCATTCACATCTCACATGCTGTGCACAATTCACCATTAGAAGCAACTAAGCAATCCAACTCCTCTGCACTATTTGAAAACACAGTAAGTGAATACATTAGAGAGATACAGAAATAAAATTGTTGCTATAAATCAGTTAGTTATGAAATTTAATAATCAATTTGTTAGCACCTGATGTAAAGCTGTGATCTGTCAGCAGCCTCCCAAGCTGGCTGTGTGCAGCAGTGGATATTTCCAAGGGAATTAATTACTGATGATTTGCAAAGGTAAGAATAATATTTTTCAACAAATGTAGCCTGTGCACTAGGAGGTTAAACAAACACCACCAAAATGTCAACAGAGTTCTTGGCTTTGGTGTTCTCCCATTTCAAACGCAATGAAATAGTTAACCAGAGAGTATGCACAGGGAATACTTTCAAATCTTCCCATGAAGCAGAATGTCACACCATCTGGGGCACTTCTCAAGTGATTTGAAAAGTTCACACTGTTTGGAATTACAGAGAAATTCAACAGAAAAGGCCTCACCATATCCCCAAAGTCCCATAAGCAACTGTAGACCTCTGTCACGGCCAGTAAAGAAGGCAGAGCTGTGACTTCTCTTCCACAAAGAAGCAAAGTCACAGCCCACCAAACTTTTCCACCCCATAACCCTGAACACCCAGGCTGCTTTCTCTGAAAGTGAGAAAGTTGTGCTTCTTTCCATGAGGGAGTGCCTAGATACACAAAGGGAATATCCAACAGGCAAGGGAGGCTTATGGCTCTCCAGAAAATGGGTAAATTAAACAACCATCGCCAGAAATCCCCCTCAGTTTACAAACAGTACTGACAGGAAACCAAGCAACAAGAAAATCACTAAGTCAGGGCTCAGACAGCAGCAGGAAAGCTCAGAACCATGTATAATCTAATACTGACAAAAAAATATTTAAATGTTTACTGGTTCAATGTAAAAGAAAAAAAAAAAACCTGCTTAACTCAATAACTTTCAGAAACAAAATGCTTAATGCTTAACTTCCCTTTTTTATATAAAACTATTGGCTAAAAGGTCAGCAAAAATGCCCTTATTGCCAACTGGCAGCTGACAGAAATGTGGATCCTTTTCAGACAGGCTTCATTTTAAGGCAAGCCTCTAACACAGGACTCAGAGCCCTGATGGATGACCTCCTGCTAGAAGCAAGGAAAATTCTCTGAAATTCATCCTACTGGATTTCTTTCCAGGATTTGACAGTGTTGATCAGCAAATACTTTTGCCCCATTTCTAAGAGATTAATGGGAGTGGACTGAAGCAGTTCTGATTCTTCCTTCATAACACATCCATGGGAATTGCTACGAGCAGCTGCTCCTGTGCCTTCCTAATACATCATCTGCATTCTGCATAGAGGTCAACATCCCTCAATCATTACTCATTACCTCTCTAGAAGCTTCAGTGTACAATTTCATAAATGTTTGGAGAAGGAAAAGAGGTCTCAACTGATTTGGAGCTAAACAGAAAACATCCATTAGTCATGGTTTTCCCTTTATTATTTTTTCTTACATATACGGTGAAGGGACAACTACCAAAATAACTCCACATCATCCTGCACCTTCAGAAATTAATAAGAGACAACAGTACTGAAAATATCCAGAATCTGGTAATTTTGATTCAGCAGCCCACCTAAGGACACTTGCTGCTTCAAAGTGCATCTTGTTCAAATTCTGTCAGAAAATCATTATTTACACACATTCACATGTAGTCACAAAAAAGCATAAGCCAGACCTAAAGAAATATTCAGTTTTGTAATAACCACAGAATGATTTTTTTTTTTTTGTTTCTGCATGTACTTCTAAATACAAAAATTTAGTTTGCACACAATAAGGACTTGTTAGAAAAAGAAAGCTACAACCCACCAAAAAAAAAAAAAAAGCCAATTACTACATTTATTATATATTTATAACATTTTCACTTGAAAACAGCTAAATCCTTGGAAAATGTTTTTGGGACCACAGTTGTTCATTCAAAGAATAAAACACCTCATTTTGAGCATTTTACTTACCAAGACTCTTCCCTGTTTTGCCCAGAAATTATAGAGCTGTAGCAGAATTCACACACAGCCCTACAGCAGCTGTGTGCTGCCATTCAGACCTGAAAGATTCCATGCTGTGATGGAAATTAATGTACTTTGACATCCTCTGGGATTTTGGGGAACAGCTAATAAAGAAATACAACCTTTTCAGTCTATTACACAAATTTTTGGATTCTAAGATCCATGGCCAGTCTCAGGCCTGCATTGAGCCTTCCCTATCCAAGTAGCAGAAGACTCTGCCTTCTTTTTTTTTTTTTTTTTTTAATTATCTCCCCTAGAAAGCATTTAGCTAAATAGACTAAATATATTTTAATGTATATGTAATTAAATACTCTGGCCTGATAATTCAGAATTTTTAGAAGGCAACATCAATTAAACACACAGAGCTTCTCAAAACCCATTAATCCACAATGCTCAAAGATCCTTGGTATATTTGGGACAGAATATGTTTTAAGCAGTTATTAATCATATTAATCATACATATTTTTCTTATTTAGATGCTCAAAACAGCTTTCACAGCTGGTGCATCTTGTGTAAATTTTTTAGGAAAACAGAGCCCCAAGCCATCTTAGTCTCACGCTGGATTTAGGCACAGAGATGGCTCAAAATGGCACCAGAACAACCAGGGAGCAGAAAGTCCCTGGAGAGTTTTCAAGGTTTCTTCATTAGGGCAGAGTGAAGTGAGTGCAAAGTGTCCAAGGACAAGTGGCAGGTTTGGAAATTTTGGACAGCACAGTTGTAGTCATAAAGCTATGCAACAAACACCAAACAAAATCTTTTTGTTAGTAATGTGTAAAAAGCACTTCATCATTTTTTGTAGATGCAACTGTGTGTAAAGTTATGGTGAAGTAATATGGACTTTACTTAAAACAAAAAAAAATTAAATATTCTGAGGAAAAGGTATTTTCATGATAGAGCAGATGAAAGGAAAGGTGATCGGATGAAAACATCAGGATCTCTGCCTCCAGGAAAAGGAGGAAGGACTAAAGATTCTGAGATTTTTGATTCTTCATTTATAAAGTACTGGAAATAAGTTTTGGATCCACATAGCTTGACACAGGCTACCACAAAGGGGTAATTGTGTACAAGAGCTTAAAAACAGAAGAAAGAAGAAAAAGAAAAACTATGCAGAAAACCAATCCCTAGGCTTTAATAAGGCACAGCATCACCACAAAGAGAAAAAAAAAGTTTTACTCTAATATTATTATGTATGTTTCAAATGTAGTCAACCTTTGATCTTATTTAAATTTAAGATATGTGCTGTCTGCAACAGTAACTTCTGAACCATGCATGTTCCTTAATTCTATGTGGGTATTTTTTGATATCTCAAAATGCACAATGTTGTCCAGAAGTTTGTGCCTTGGTGGCACTGCCAGGATGCCAACCATACTCTAAGCTGAGAAAACAAATGTAAAATCTCAACTGTCACTAGTTTTAATTCACTGAAAGCAATTCTATTAATGGCAAAGAGTTAACAGAGTTGTACAGTGTTATAAAATATGTTCAGGCTTGGAAAGGCAATAAGCAGTTGCAACAATCATCTTTGATGGAGATACATTGACTACTCAACCATTAAACATATTGGCATAATGGCATCACTGATAATTCATCTAAATCATATATTCATTTTTTCCAGTTATTTCATATTTATATTTTAAGTTATATTTGTAACAACTTGCTAAGCAGATCCCATTTTTACATATGTATTCTCAGGTATTCATAGAATTTAACACACAGTATCTATGATTTAATTGTCATTCAACTGGAATTAAAAAAAAACACACCTGCAATGTGTCAGTTATAATAAGGAAATACAGAAAAATCATATTCTGGATTGACTTTTCATCAGGCTCCAAAATCTTAATTGCACCTGCAAGGTTCCAGCACACTTGTGCCTGCAGCATGAAAAATGAATGCAGTTACAGAGTCTGGGGCCTCAGCTGAGGAAGCCAGCTGAAAACCTGGCCCACTCCATTTTGGGTCTGGTTAGGAAAATCAAGAGACTAAACTTCCAAATGGAGAACCATAATTCATAACTGCTGTCTTTTCCATTTTTCTACACACATCATTAGTGAATAAACTGTTAGCAGATGCCAATTCTTACCACAAAAAAGGAAAATAAATCTTGCTTTAAAGTATAGGAAAGTAACTGCAGTGAAGATCTACATCTAGAAGTCCTGCATAATTGTGAATTTCTCCTAACAATTCAGAAAATTCCAAGCAGTAGCTATTGGCAAACATTGTTTCATGTCTTTGGAGTACTTCAAGATTTTTCAGGATAACTTCAGCTTTTTTCTCTCAAACATTGAGAACATTAAATTAAAGCCTTTCTGTTTGGCAGAAGATAACTTTAATTCAAACCAAGTGGCACCATGCATCACTGAAAAGTAAAAATGCACATAAAATTTCATCTATAACTTTCCTGCTCACTCCTTCCTGCTGTTTTGATCATGGAAGTGTTTTTATGGTGAGGTCCAGGCAAATGCCAGGACACCATGGCTGTAAATATTGGCAACAGGTCCCATCCTGGGAGTTTTAGAACTGAAACATCAGTGCTGCTCCCCAGTTAAAGTATGCAGGTTTCAGCCAAGTATGGGATGACCAAATTAGAAATAAAAATCAAAGTGCCACATCCACAAGTCTCCACTCCTACACAAACACCAATTCCACAGACCCTGAGCCACCCAACACTGACCCTGACTGAATTCCAGTGCTGTGTTTTATACAATCACAGGACTGTCATTTTATCTGTAAGGGGGATTGATACCAGCCATGATTCCTCACATCATGCCCACTCAATGAATAGCAGATTCAATTCTGTGTTTCTTAGTTCCGAAACACTAATATGAAAGATTGGTTGGTCTGCCTCTGCCAGCTGAACAGAAATCAGCTCATGCCAAATCCATCCTAGCCCAGAACATTATTATAAACAGATCATTTATTTGACTTTCCATAACAGAGGCATTCAATGAACTGTCTGAGCTGGAAACCAGCAGAGGGGAAAGACTTGATGCATATAAAAGAAGCAACTTGAACAAATCCAGCCATTTAGGGGCACTGAGATCTCTTGCCCCACTCTCATTCTAACGTTAGCGCTGTCTTGACAAGGAAGGAAGATGAAGTTTATTCACTCCTCTTGGAAATATCCAGTGGGGAATGTCCCTGCATAAAACAAGCCAGAAACACTAAATACTAAAAGACAGCTGACTTTCTCCAAAGAAATTTTTGCTAGAAATCCGTGAACCCATTTTTTTTATTGGACATCCATTTTATGTGTTAGTCACACTGTGTTCAGGTTGTGCTACAATGATAGATTAAAAATTAAACAGCAATATTGTTTTATTCTGTCTTCCCCCTATGTTGACTTTGGGAGATCCAACTAATTGAGGTTTTTACCTTATTTTGTCCACCAAATCCTTCTAACTGTGAGACCAGAAAAAATTGGAGGGCACTGTCCTGCTCCTAGAGAAAGTTTCAGTGCTGCAATCACAGAACTGCAGGATCTAAAATAATCAGCAAAACCCTTCTGCATGGATAAAAAAGTCTCAGAAAGAGAAACAGCTGTATCAACTCAAGAGTATAGATAATGCAAACAAAAAAAAAACCCTCTTTTTTTCTGAGAGGAGGAAGGATTTCCAAGAATATATTTATATGAATATGGCATAATTTACCAGTGTCTATATATTCAGAGCTCAGATTTTATCTGTGGACAAGTCTGCAACACCTAACAAATCCATGTAGGAATAAAAGATTTCTACCAAATCTCAGAAGTAGGATAATTTATACATGAATCATCTGACTTTTACTTTCAAACAGGGAAGGCTTCTTAGCCTTAGCCTTTAAAGTACTATTCCAATTCATATTAAATATTTCTTTTCAGAGTAACTATTTCCTCCTCTTTATTATTTATGCTTTTCTCAAGGCTCCCTCTGTTGCATCATTTGTTTTCTGTATGCAACCAGCCCTGTTAAATTCCTGCTGAGCAGAGGATGACATTTCTACATTCTTCACGTGGTTTCCACAATCTCTCAGATTCCCAAGCACATTCAAGAAGGCTTTTTTTTTTCTCTACAACTTATTTGATTAAGGAAAGAGATTCACAGTTTCAGCAATTTCCCTTCTGCTCTCTGCAGTACAAACACCCCCAGCTTCCCCAGCTGCAAAGGTTCAATTCAATAAAACTTAGGGATCCTTTTTCTGAAGTTGTTCCATTTTAGTTTTCTCATCCATCAGAAGATCTGTTCTTCAAGACTATTTTCCAGTTGCTGTCAACCAGGGAAGAGCAGGGTCCCAGGCTGTGATGGGACTCTGAGCACACCCTTACATCTGATGACAAAAAATAGCACCTAGAGCCACAAAGCATGCCAGAAAAGCAGAATTTCAGAAGGCTTTCAGATGCCTATCTATTATCTATTTTAGAAATTTTCAGTTATTAAGTCATGTGTCACCAAGACCAACAGGTTGTGGAAAATACCAGTGTCCCAGACACCAACAGTGCACTGGAGAAACTAAACAGAGAATATTGCTTCTTGCACAGAGAAGTTTAAGATGTTCACCACTGAATACTTAAGGACTCTTTACATTAAATGGTGTGAGAAATAAAATAAAGGTCTTAATTAAAATGTGTGTGCTCATACAAAATTTCTCCTTGACATTTTAGAAGTATTGTAGTTTTTCCCAGGAACCAAGATCTAGACAGCTCAGAACTCAAATGATAGCTCCATTTGGGAAAAAAAAAATAAAAAAACACCAACTTTATTTGCTATTTTTACCTGCTTCATTGTTGAGAAATCTGTAAGAGAAAGAAAAACCTTTTCTCCTAAGGTATTTCCTACACTCATTAACAGGAGTGACAGGTCCCTCATGGGAAGGGGGAGACTCCAGCACATTGTGCTTCTCCTACAGGATATTTCAGAAATTTTGGCTGCCAACTGACAAGACTGGCCCAAGCATAAAGAACAAGGCTCAGTCTGTCACTGGGGCCTGTAAGATTCCTTCCAGTTGCTCACAAAGCCCCAGGTGCAGAGGAATCCCCGAGGTGACAAAGCCTCTGGACACTGCGGCAAAACCGATGAAAGGAGACAGACAAAGGTCATCAGTGCTCAGCAGAGCTGGAAAACTCATCAGCCACCACTGCAGCAGGAAGGTGCCTCTGCCACATAACTGCTTTTCCAAACTTACCCAGACATAGTTAAATTACAAAAAAAACCAGAGGCCAGAAAGACCTGGTAGGTCTCCCAGTCCACCCTCCTGCTGATGGTTGTAAGGTGACTTTTCTGTATCTGCATCAGATAAAAGATGCAGTGCCACAGGCAGGGTGTGGGGTCTGGTTTCTATCCAGCCCCAGACTTTAAACAAAATAGAACTGGAAATTCATTTTGGTCAAAACCAAAGTCTCACAATAGATACAGAACATAGACTTCCACATAATGCTTGGATAAGTCCTGCCAGACACAGGCACATCTGAGCATATTTCAGACAGAAAAGCCTGAAGGAAAGGCAGGAGCTCTGAATGATGTCTATTACTAAATTATTTTCCAAATAAACTGAGAGTGAAACATGAGTAAAGCCTGTCCATCACTGACAATGTAGCTTAACAGACCTACACTGGTAGAATGGGGTATGCCAACAAAAACAAAACAAGTTTTACTGATTCTAGATCTTCTCCTTTCCCAAGTTCTCTGGCAAAAATTGATTTAAGCCTGTTCACTTCCAAGGATTTATAAACATGCACACCAAATGGACTAGCTAGGACAACCATGGTATGAACTACAACACACAAATCAGGTTAAGAGCTGCACTTGGAAGAAGGGTAGTTTTGACTTTCCACTGCACCACACATTTAAAGAAATGTAGCATATTAAAAGCATGAAGATCCTAAATTAAAACACTTACTGCTCTCACACCACAAAACCAAGTTAGTATTAAAGCAGCAATACTGCAAGGATTTGTCTTTCAAGAAATTTTAATATATGAAGATGACATGATAAGAAAATATTGATACTAAGGATTTTGGCAGTAAAGAAATTCTGTTAGAAGTCAGTTTTGACAATTCTTTGAATTTAAAAGACCTATAAGTACTAAAATGTCATCTGTCTATTCATGTGAGATTTAGCTTTGGCAGTGTTTCAAAAGTGAAAAAAAAACACTCTTTGTTATATATTTTCTCTAAGACAATGTATTTTCAAAGCTAAGAGGTCATATTCTCTGGAGAAGAACAGTAAGATGCATATCAGTTACAGAAATACTTGCAGAAAATAGCTAAGTTTGAATACTCACAACAACCAATGGGTCAAACTGTGGATAAAAGCACAAAGTGTGGAATTTATTGTCAAGACTTGGAAGTTAAAAGCTTTCAAATAATTTCTTCAATTCAGACATTCATTGCTCTGTTCAAGCTAAATTAAAGGAACCACTTGGAATCTAACCTGGTTATCTCCATATAAATTTGTCTATTTTTAAGTGATGTCATTATCACAATCTTTCCCCTTTTTTTTTCTTTTTTTGTTATGTGCTATTCCACATACAGGATTGGAAAATTGAGCTGTCTGGCTCATAGGGCTGTGTTTTGTTAAGGCTTTAAAAGGGAAAAGGAGAGAGAGAAGGTTAGAAAACAACATAAGACAAGCAGTGCACTAATTGTTCACCCTTGACCTCTTCCAAACCACTGCCAAACTGTCACCAGTTGCCTGAGCTGTCTTTATCCAATTCAGCTTTGGTCTTTTTCAACAGCCACAGGGTAAAAAAGCCCTTTAAAAGTGGGGCTGCACATCAAATAATAGAAGATCTGTAATTTATGGTTTTTTTGTGTGTGTATGAAAACAAATGATCTTTAATTTACATTGAAAAAAATTCCTGTGAAAAGTTTATTCACTCACTGCAGTTGGTGATCCATCCAACTATGGTGATCCTGCCAACTGTGCTCAGCTGATAAAGACATTAAAATAACAAGAAATTATTACATCTAATTTTCTGAGTACTTACAGATTCTTGGATTTGAATGCTTCAGCAAAGCGCTGCACACTCTGAAGAGAAGCAAGGTCTAAGGTCATTGCCTCTACCTTGGCTTTATGCTGGAACAAGAGAAAATATAAAAAAGGATAAATAACAGCAAGTTCAGTTCACAGTATCACATTACAGTAAATGTGTTATGAAACTTGTCTGATTCCCTTGTTTAACATTATAACCCCAGAGTGAATACAAATCATCAAAAGGGATGGACAAGCACAACATTTAGTGCCAAAAGTAGCATTTGTGATTTGGTGATTCTGCTGAAAACACACACTATGTAATGCACAGCTTTATATAATGCAATGAATGGACTCAAGGCAGTGCTAAGGTTAATAACTATCTTTTTGCTTTGATTTTGACAGTGAAACTTATGTAATTCATGAAATAAAAAGTAGAGTAAGTGCTACTCTCAATACATGCTGGTTTTGGAACAATACCAATAGGAAAAAAAACCCCAATAAATACTCTATAAAAAACAGCTAACTTGAGATTGGCACATATTAATTTTTAAAAATCTATTTTTCATAGTAGGTGACATAAAGGACAGTATAAAATGACTACAGAAAATAACAGATCAGTCCGCACAGTGCTTTATACAGTAAGAGTTTATCAGGATATATTATAGATGCACTTTCCTGTCAGGGTGGGGAGGCCCTGGCACAGGTTGCCCAGAGAAGTTGGGGACTCCCCATCCTTGGAAATGTCCAAGGCCAGGCTGGATGGGGCTTGGAGCAGCCTGGGATAATGGAAGGTGTCCCTGCCATGGCAGGGGGTTGGAACAAGATGGACTTTAAGTTCCAACCCAAACCATTCTGTGATTCTGTGTCTCCAAAAGAAATTCTGTATATACCTAAAGTAAACTTCTCACCTACAAGAGGACACACTATCCCAAAACGTAATTTTCAGCTTTAAGATCCCTGTTTCCAGATATTTTGAAACTCCAAATCTCAGAACAAAATTAATTAAAACATGTGTGCCTATTTTCATCACAACACTAAAGTCATCACAGAACCAAGCAGCTCAGCTGGACGTTGCACCGGGATCTGCTGGGACTACAAGGTTACACCATGAGCATTGCTTGGAGTGATGAAAGGACAGAAGGAAGCCAGGAGGAGTCTCCCATTGTCTCCCAAGCTCAAGTGATCCATCTGACTTCCCCATGTCATTGCATCTGGCACTTTTCTCCACACATCTGTTGTCAATTTTGCTAGTACCCATTCTGCCTGCTACAACTACCTTACAGGTTTGCTTTAAACAGAATATCATCACTCCAATTCCTCTTGTCCCATTCCAGCCAGACTTATCAGGACAGCAAAACAAACACAACTAAAATTTCAACAGGTTCAGTCTCCATAGGAACTATCAATTTCTGGAGTTGGAAAATGCTAAACCAAACTTTGATACAAAGAGTTTTTTACCCCTACAAAATGCACATCATTCTGGAACTCATTCTGCCCCACTGTGTAAATATTTTCTTCTGTTTGATGGTCAGAGATTTGAGAAAGATGATGCTGCCTTGCATTATGCAATAGAACTCCAGAACAATTTCTCCTCTCTGCAGTTCAAAGCTGTTTACTCACTACAGAAATCATGTGCATAGTTGGGTTTACTTTGCCTCTGCTTTCCTCAGTTGAAACATTCTCCTATCTCTCCCAAGGGTAAAAGGACAAGAATGGTACAAATACAGGGACATAGGGAGGTCAAAAAACATAATAATCAAGTAGTTCAACAGGCTAGACCACAAGCTGCCAGCCACTGTCCTCTTGGGGACAAGGATTTGAGTCCACACGACATCACTCAGGTAATGCTTTTCCTCTTGGTGTCACACATGAGGCTTCTGCTACTGAGTCCAGCAACAAAAAAGGTACTTTTCTGTACTTCATGTCCAAAAGAAAAAAAAAAGAATGAAGCCTCCAAAACACTTTCTGAAATAGAAGTTAAGAAGACTCAGATTGGCCTGATTTGGGGATTAATATATTGAAAACTTAAAAATCAGAAATTTAAAAATTATAATATTTTTTCAATTTCCTCCCTGCTTTTGCTGTTTAAAACCTTGATGGTTGAAGCCTGTATTTCCTTCACATGCACAGAAGGCACATACTGAGCACAGACAAACACATTTACTCTGTTTTCCTCACGGGAAAAACGGGAGCATGGGGCACCCAAAGCACTCAGAAGCTGACACCTCAGCTTCTGAAGGCACCCAAGAAGCCAGGTGTGAGTGTTTTCTCCAAGCATAACTGGGGAAGAAATCAGTTTAATGTACCATGAGTTTAGGCAAGTTCCCCAACTTTTTTGTTTCAGATTCTCCCCTCAACTGAGAATCCAGCACCTCTCACCCCACAGAGGTTTTCTGTAGATCACCAATTCCTGCTACAGTTTGAGACGGTGAAATGCTAAACCTTTAGAATCAATTCAATTTTATTTAAATTTTCCCACTGTTACTTATATCACAATACCTCTTTTTAAAAAATCTATGAATAAAGCAATATACTTGCAAGATACGTTCTTAATAATGTAAGAATATCTCCATAAATGACAAGTAGAAGGTTTTATCTTTGTTTTCTTACAGTAGCTCAGAATTACCTCTGTTGTAATGTTTTCCCTCTTTCCCTAGAAGCCTAGGTGTCACATATTGTGATATGTATACAAGAGCATAGGGGGTTTTCATAAAAAATAAAACTAAAAATCATTTTTGCTAAAAGGCATCTTAACTGTAATTGTTCTCTGCAGTCAGAACTGATTGGTAATGGTATGCTGCAAATCCTGACCTAATGTGTCATAATTGTATTATGCTGATGTCTCTCACTACTTCACTTCACATGTTTTCAGCACTGAATTATGCCTCATTTTATGTTGCGAAACCTTAAATGAGACTTGCCACCTTCCCAAATACAGCAGACAGTCTTTAAACTGCCATCATCAAATTAATACACTAAGCCAGGAAACTCCAGAATTTTGAAAATTAAATTGACATAAGGTATTAATGTTTCCTCTACTACTTTATTTTCAATTACATCATTTAAGGAGAAAGTAGATACTGAAATGAGTGTAGAATAATTTAAAGAGCTCTTTTCTAAACCACAGGGTCATAACTACATGGTGCCATCGAAAAGCTGTGAAAATGAGCTGCTGTCATTGCTGCAGGTACCCAGGACAAATGTCCCACCTGTATCCAAAATCCCTTCAGGACCAGAGCCAGATCAGCCCTGTCTGTTGAGCCCTGAGAAATCCAGGTCAGCCAGAACCAACAGAGAGGTTTGAGTTTGGGATGGGGGTATCTGTATTTCACAAAGCCCAACGACCAGTTCAAATCTAACAATTTGAATCCAGGCATCAACGTGGTGCCTTTGAAGAAACAGCCAAAGGCAAATCAATCTCCAGTTCCAAACAAGCCCTCTTCTAAACCCAGCACAATAACACTTTGAAAAGTCTAAAGAAAAAAATATATCTTGTATTTCATGTTTCACACTCAGTTCTAAAAGCCTTTCATCAATATTTCCAGGTAAGTTTCATTACTCTGTACAGCCCCAGAAAACAGCTTATTCAGTTTTGTATCTAAGCTGCTCCCTATTGGAGCAAAAATATTAAAAATGCTTAAGTGCAATTGGCTATACTTTGCACTCATGCTAGAAAAATGCTTATTGAGCCAGAAAGTAACACAAAAGTGAAAACCCCCAGAAAGCCAGCTATTTCACTATATGCAATGCATTCACTTTACAGCCTAAAAATTGTTTAAAAATGAACACTGCATGGTAGAGTAGCTTGGCAGTAAACATGATTGTGCATTTGTGTCTTGGTATTGAAGAAGGAGCCTTTTTTCATAGTGAATTTTTCATTCAAATGTAAGTGATGATTTACGTTAAATATAGGTAAAGCATAGCTACATTTTCCTGAAGGATTGCAAGGAAGTGAAGAGCAGTACAATAAGTTGAAGCATAAAAGCTTTCTCTGTCATAATATTTATTATAATGGCATATAAAATAGCTGAAATAAATAATAGATGACTAAAAGTAAATTCATATGATAAAGAATCTTTCAGCAGACACCATTACTTCTGACTGCTCCAGTTTCATACACAGTTGAAGAGTCTTAATAAATATGCTGTAGCCTCTGTATCTTATGTAAGTACAAGTCATTTTGTGAGGGCCTACTTAAAATGTACCAGGGTGGACACTACATAATTTACTGTATAATTTTACTCTCAGAAAATAGTGTGTGTACATCTTCAATGTTTAAAAGTCCTTAACTCAAAACCGAATACCTGGCACAGCAACAGCAATATCTGACTTTGAGGAACTGAAAGTACAATCAATGGGTAAAAAGTGGTTTAATTTAATACAGAAAAATCTTCATGACAATGTCTTGGAATGCAGATAGTTCTGACAGGTTGTCTGAGAAAGAAAATCTTGGGGTAAAAAAAAGCATTTTACAACAAAGCTGATGAAAAAATCTGTGGAATTATCTGAAAATAGGTAAACAAATAACCAAATCTCAGCATATGACAAGCAATGCCCACATAAACCCATATTTCCATGTTGAGGATGGAGCAGGGGATGTTTTAGAAGCACATCTGACAATTTGACACATAGCTTATGACAGCCAATAGCCAGTGCCATGCACTATTTATGGGGGTACCTAATGGGGAAAAAGGCTTTCACTCAGGATTAGGACTGCAGATATTATTGTCCCTAATGTAGCCAACATTTGGTGCTTCATGCAAAACTGTATTTATGCAATGGCAGCTTCAGCTGGTTGTGTGCTCTGAATGCTCTGCAGCTCCTGGGAGCTGATGGGGATGGATGCATCCATTGCTGCTTTTAGAGCAATCCAGCACCTCTGGAAGATGCAATAATAATGTGTTCTTCTGCTACCTTTGGGATTCATCCAAGTTCCTTAGAAGACCTTGTGGTGCAGCATTTTTACACCCATTTTTCAATTTTTCCACCCTTCTCCTCACCCCAATATCAGCAGTATTTGTGCAGTACTTACAAATTTCCACTAATTTATGCAAGAAAACACATTGACAAAAAATCAATTTCCCAAATATTAACCACTTTACTAACCCATTTATGAGATGTACAAGGAAACAGCTGGGGTGAACTTGATTCCTCATGAAGATCAGAGATGAAAAGGATTCCCATTCTTTCATTTGAAAAAAATATTTAGCAACACTTGGTTTCACTATTTTCTGATGTGTTTGTTTTACCTGTATTTTGGTTGTAATTTAGTGGTGTACATTTTTCCATTATTCTTCTTGCTCAATCCTGTCATAGTCTGATGCTGTGCATGACCTCTCCCAAAAATTCATTTGTAAAGCCTGGTTGTTCCTGCTTAAGTAACTAGATCTTCTGATCCTCACAAAAATGGAATTCCTGCAGGGGTTGCCTCCATCCAAGTGAAGAGAACAGCACACAGATCAAGATTTAATGGGTCAGTGTGAGCCTGCAAACTGCTCAGATCACTGATCAGCCTTGGACCAACATTTTATCATGAAGAATAAATTATTAGTACCATTGTTTTCTTTGTCTCTATCCCTTCTCCAGAATTCTGGAGAAATTTGGATGTTTGGCAGAGAACAGTGTTTATCTTTCTGGCATCATCTACAACTTAGAGGCCTCTTCAGAAAAGCCTGAAGCCCTCAAGCTGTTGTCCTGCAAATTCATGTCTAAAAGTTGCAATTGCCTGAAATTCTGAGCCAAAAAGTCTGAAATTCTGAAGGTGAGAGATGTGGAAAAGGGATAAAGATGGCCTGACAGGAAGGAGTCCAGCTTCTGAGGATGGCATACACCAACCTGGCATTTGGTCCTCACACTTAAACAAATCACTGTTCACAGCAATATTTCTCCTTCATCCAAATATTTAATTTCTCTATAATTTAAAATCCAAATACAAAAATGGGACTCTAGTCTCCAGGTACACTTTGTGTATTTGACTTATCATGCAATCACCATTTTAAATTTCCCAATAGTTTTAGAACTTTATCTCTTTCTATTAGCAAATGTCTACACATACACTCATTCATTTCTTTGTGGTTGCTTCATTTTTCAGATTTTAATATCCTTTTTTAATAAATCTTCTGTAATAAATACCACTTACCACTACAATACGCAATAATGTTATTTCATAATCTTTACATTAGTTAACTCTTAGATCAGTATCTCTGTAAATTTGGCCTTTCATATTTCTGGAGATAATTATAAAGGAAAAAAGGGAAAACATCTGCATTTCTTTATGATATTAATATCTTCAGTGAAGTAAACTATGCTCCAGCAATCCTAAATCATGCTTAGAAAGAGCAAAAAAAGTCACTCTCCTAAAGATATTTTTTAAATTATTTATTCCATAACCAGAGGGAACAAAAACATACAAAAACTGCTGGACTATAATTTCAGAAGACTTCATTTAGTAGGCTCCAAATGCCCTGATTTTTTCTGGATGCACACAGTTCCATTGCACACAGGACACATTTGCTTCAATAACAAGAAATTACATGTATTTAAACAAAAATCTACTGTAGATTTTGGCAATAGGAATTTGTTTAGCTCTTAATGCACATGAAATGTAGGTAATTACTTGGGAGCCTACTTGGAGCTGGATTTTCTTTTTTCTTTCCCTGGATATAGATCACTTCTTCCCGTCTCCAAACACCCATTCCTGTAAAGCTCATTTGAATTTATCTTGGGGAATCTCAAATAATCTTGGAAATATATAACAACATGTGTATGGTTTACCATTCTAATAAACATATCTCCTTGTTTAGAGAATGATCAAGGGAGCCTGGGAACATGTAACAGAATCTCAGCTGGGGAGAGCCTCCTATTCAGATGCTTTCAATTCCTTTCATTCTGCACCATCCCAAGTGATAGCAGAATGCATTTTCAAAGAGAGGAACAAGGCAAACAGCATCAGGGTAATTTAGAAGCTACAGGCTTTTTTCCTTTCAAAAACTCCCTCTATTTGAAGTTTTTAAGATTAAATAAACCCAGTTTAGGGGTTGCTGAGAAGGAAGCAATGTAGGAAGCAATAGGGTAATGGATTTGTTGGAAATGGCAGAAGCTGGGGAAAAAGGAGAATTTCTAAGTGGACTAAACCAGTACCATCCCTATGCCAATACATTATTACCATTGTTAATTACCCATAAAATTAAAGAGGTGTTATCTTACATGTACAGCTCCACACACAGTGCTGTACAGAACTTCCAGCAGGATTTCACACAGAGGGAAGGGAAGGCAGCATCCCCACTCCAGACAACAAACAAGAGGAGAAAAGCAGGATGGTCAAAAGGGCAACAATGTTTAAGTAAATACAAAATGAACCCTTTTTCCCTGTTCTCTCATGATCCATAACCATAAGCTACGTTGTTGCCTGAAAGTGCAGACATGCACTGTGCAGTGCATTAATCCTTCAAACACTAACAGATGCTGGCAGGGATTTAGGCTGGAATGTATTTACAAAGTGACAAATTATGTTCTGTATTATACAGAGAGAGAAAGAGCACCCACAAATAGGCTGATAAATGTCAGCTGCAGTCACGACAAACGGTTTATTTTTATTATACTGTAACCACAAATGTTTTTTGCAGGGAGGCCCAAAGATTTATTTGTTGCAGGAAAAAACAAGATTATATATGACACAAAGTAATAACTGTGAGATCACTGATGTTCTGGGCAGCTTGCCCTCCTGGAAGCTGTGTTCAGATTGAAAAATCTTGCTTAAAAATTGTATGTTAAATGACACAAAATAAGTAGTTCATAAATCTGTATTGAAACAACAATAACTAATAATTAAAGACAACTCCTACAACATGGCTCCTACAAGCTAGAAAGGAAAACACGCTCTTCCCCTTAGTGGAAATGAAAATGAAGAAAGAATATTGGAATAAATGTGAGGGAATAGTTTGAGATTAAAGCCCCGGTGCTGTGATGGTGAGATGGAGCTCTGGCTGCAGCAGCAGCACAATTCATTGGCAGCATGGTGACGACTGCAGGTCCACAAATGCATTGCAGCTCCTTGGGAGGGTGGCAAAGATTGCCAAGGGATTTAAGGTACAGTCCTTCCACCCCACTGTTAATATTAGGGGGAAAAAAAAATCAATGTGGTTAAAAGTCATCACTTCTGTACTCATGAATAATGTCAGGATGCTTCAACATATGTAGAAATAAATATATGAGACAAAGATATGAAAGAACTTAATAATTAGCTATTTAAGCCATTTTAATTGGCAGTTCATGGTTACAATTTCCTAGATTTAAACAATGTAACATTGATAACTTACAGAACAGTATGCTCAAAGAAATAAACACATACACAAACTCTTTTGTTTCCCCAGCTGTTCACATTTCCAAGCTAAGAGATGCATTGAAAATGGTCACATTGATATGTATGTAATTTTAGAAAGTGAAATAAAAGGGCTGAATCACATTAGTAAAGATTTCTTGTACAAGGGTTGGCAGGATCAGCTTCTTAATATACACTCAATATACACAATATAGACTTGAACAAAAATATGAAGTCTTTCTGCACACACAGGAAAATATCAGCACCAGAATATGAAAATCTGCCCTTCTGCAGTGATCTGTGGTCACTAAAGGAGAAAGCTTTTCTCTACTTTCTTTCTAAAGAAATATAATGTGACAAATAAAACACGAACAAAATAAACAGAAACGCTGAAATTAAATTCGTGTGCGAACATGGCCCATCTCAGGAATCACTGACATAAAACCAAACTCATCATTAAATAGGTAAGGTAATTCCAAGGGTGTCTGAAAAGCTGAGATCAAAGTCCAGACCATGTATTTTACAATATTTTACAGATGCACAATGGGGCAGCCCCAGACAGGAGGGGTCAGAAGGCCACATCCCATTGTTCTGATAATTAAGAAAGTTTAAAATGCCTTTAGCATAAATGTTTAAAAAGTTCACAATTAAGTGTCTTATTTTTGAGCACCATCCACATGAAAAGCTTGGAAATTTTCATTTACTAAATATACATTAATTTGGATCTCAAGATAACAAAAGTAATCCAGAAAATAATTGCCTCATGCAAAATAATTGTGTCTCATCATTAAACTTACTAAAACACTTGTTTCCTAAATACAATTTGTGTATGAACAATATGGTCAGAAGGATGAAGAATATGCCTTAAAAATTATGTTTGCACAGGTATTTGTACATAAAAAAACAAGGAAGTGGGGCCAAGACAAAAAATAAAAACCACCTACTTCTAACTTTAAATATTTGCCTGAAGAATTGGTGTGAGACATTAATACAAATACTTGACAGATAAGAGGAAAACAAAAATTTCAAAAAAAAAACCCCACTGCCTTTCCTCTTTATAAAGGAAAGAGACTACAAGAGACTAAAAGAGACTTTTTGGATGCCTTCTGCAATCCTCCAACCATAAGGGTTAATGCCAAGTTTTAATGCAGTCATTCAATTATTAAATTGCTTTTAATTTAACAGATATTGTTACATAGCAAAATAATCAGCACATATTCCACCTTGAAATTTTGGGGTTTAAGCAAGTAGCTTAATGTTAAGGTAAATACTGGCTGTACCTACCTGAACACCTGAAAAAATAGCAGGTACTGTGTATCTTACCCATATGCCACATGCAAAAATGTAAAACATATTAAAAAAAAATTTCCAAAAAGAAAATTTCCAAGCAGATGTTTATAAACAGAAGGTAACGGATAAAAACCCAAACACAATGCTGCATTATGTTACATGATTCACTGATGAACCCATTGGAACTACAGCAAAAAGCCCTTCTGGAAAACTTCCAGAAATTAAAAGGTGCAAACAAGCTGCCTAATACCCTTGCGTAGACTGAATTCTTATGAAGAAAATAAAGTTTATTGTCTGGAAACAGAGAAAGCATGAGGAAAGCACTAAAGCAATGGAGGTGAACAATTAGACAGATGTTCACTTAAGGAAATAAAGAGAACAGAAGAAGCCATCACTGAGGAATTTTACGAGAATACTGACAACTCTGCACCTCATCAAGGGCACTGGTAAAGTTAAAGCCACTGAAGCCATTTCTCCTCAACTCCTGTATAACTGCTGACCTTGCAAAAGTCTGCATTTAGCAAATGTGGCTTAGGAAAATAGCATTAGACTTTTCATTCCACTATTTTTTCCCGAAGTCCATTTATATACCCTACTGTATATTTCAAGAAAATTAACTTTATTTCCTTGTGTAATATTACATGTGCTCTGAATTTTTTTCCTAACTCTGCTCAGGTATCAGGAAAATCTATACTTACAAAGCCTTTGTTACTTAAGTAAAATTAAATACTGTCAATTACATCTGAGATTCATAAAAGCATATATGTGAATAGCTGGAATGGCTTTTGCTTAATATGATTATAGATATGTTTCTAAAATAGTCAGGGTTTGCATAAGATACAATCTGGCAATCTGGACATGTTTTAGAACTTGGAACATTTGGCTTTTAACTACTGAAAGAAAATGGAGAAAAAGCATCTTTTGTTGATAAACTGTCTCATAGAGCAAAAAAATATGGGCATACAGGCAAAAGGAGGAGCAATTAATAATAAGAGGCAAGATTTTTTGTCAAGGACAAAAATCTTACTCTTCTGTGCTCATGCACACTGAGGTACAAATGTAATTTGTTCCACAAATTTATCTCCTGCTTAACATATAGTTTAAAAATTCTTGGTTTTGATAATACTTCTCTTGCAGATTTTCAGGGACAAAAAACCCTCCAAATCTTGAGTGCATAACTGATTACTCCTTTTATCTGCTCATGTATTTTCAGAAATTACTGTCAAAGAAATCAGAAAATGTATCTCAGCATCACTAACAGAACTTCCATCACTTTCCTGAGTGCACCAGGCTGCTTCCCACAACATTCCCCAAATGCTCCTGAACTTTAAATTAAACACAACACCCATCACCTTCCTCTCACAGAACAGGGGACACAAATATCAGAAGTGGGCTCAGCATTACCCAGCTGCCCAGGAGCTCCCCCAGCACTGCAAACTGCACACACCAAGCTTGCTCAGTAACATTATTGGCACAATTTGGGTTCTGGGGACAGGGAGGTACCAGTTAAAAGCTATGTCCTTATCTAAATATTTCTTGTACACCAAGCAAACAGAAATCCTGTGAAGTGGATCTTTATAAAACACTCCTGGTCTTTGCCAGCCCCAGTTCCACTGATGAGAAGGAACAGATCACCCACTGCAAAGGGTTTTGCAGTGTTTGAAATGCAACCAGGACCTGGCCCAGCTCTGCAGGGGACAGCCTGCACATTTCCCACACACTCAGGTTTGAAAGTTCTCAGTAACCTGGAAGAAATCCCCAGGAAAATTTCATGATTCACATCTTAAATAATATAAAAGATGTGGAATGTGATTGATTTCACACTAGAGAGAATTGAAATTACAGTTATGGGATAGGTTTTTTCATGTACTGTAAGGTCAAGTAATAGTAAATAATTAATGAATTATGAAACAAGTTTTCCATAAGGCAACACATAAATTCTGTTCAATAGGATCTAAATGTGTAGTTACACCAAAAAGCCACATAATATATCACAAAATGAATAAAATGCATGATGCTGAGGAATAAAGGGGGGCTGGCATTATATTGGAACAACTGTTATCCTTGTGGAATATAAATAAGAGCTATCCATACATACACATCATTTTCATAACTTTTACATCTCATAATCTGCAGGAAAAAGAAAAGAAAGCATTTTCAACTTCTTCTGACATTGTTCTGTGCAGTAAATTTCTTTCCTCACCTCTCCAGCAGTCAGAGGGGTTCTCAAGCATTGGGGAGGAGAATGATGGGGTGGATCAGAGTCTGGATGAAACCACAGGGCTCCTTCTCTGATCTCACTGCTGATTTGATTCTTGGCTGAAATCAATGTGTTGCTGATCCATACTCCCTCTTCACCAGCATAAATTTCACATTCTATGATGCTCAGGCTGTCTGCTAGATTTAGGTGAGTGCACAATGTGATATTGTAGCTACCTTGGTTAGATCTCTGTGGGTCACTGACACACAGTCAGTGAATGGGAGGCAAGAAGTCAAAACAGAAACACCAAAACAGATTTATTGCCTTGACATCATAAAACTAGTTGAGTTTGGAGATTTCTGGATTAGTATATGGGAAACTTTTTCTCCATTTGTATAAAATTCTGTTCTGACCTGCAGGACCATGGGACACTGGATTATCTTTCCTGCAATAATAAACGGTTTTGCTTAAAGATGACAATACTCTGGATTTCAGGTTCAGCTACACACAAAAAAGGACCAAGGGGAGGAGGAAATGTCTTTGGTTTTGGTCTCAGTAACTGCAGGGAGGACCAAGTGCATAACTGGTCCTTACAGGGTAAAACAGAGAGGAAGTTTTGAGATCATTACAAGCACCCCCATCTGCAGAGCTTTAAATGTTCACCAATAACCTGCAGTAGTGTAAATGTGAGGAGCTGGAACCCAGTCCTACCAAAATACATCAAGTTCCATTGAGATGTAATTTGATCCATGAACACCCCATGGCAACATGCTGTGCTCTCCTGCCAGACTGAAAGATAAATTACTGAAGTACAAATGAAGGCTTGCTTTTTTGTCTTTTTTTTTTTTTTTTAATATTCTAATGGTAGGCTTCCAACTTTTAATAAATACACCAAAAAATTATTTTTTCAAGGAAATCTGTAACAGATCTTACCTTTTGCTCTGGAAAAAATGTTAACTTCCAAAAACTTACAGCAGTTTTCAGATATGCTTAAAATAGCATTTTAAATGATGCAATTATGAAAAAGTGACTTACAAAGACTCAGTCAAAATGCAAAGGCAAATTCTCTAGAAATTATAGAAAGCTAATTTTCAATGAGCAACATTCTAAAAATCTATAATGGATTTGATAAATCGCTTTATACCATTTAATACTAAAAGAAGTCAGAACTAAGCAGGGGAAACTCATGGTTCCTATTCTGTGCTCCCCAGACTATGTTAAAAAATTTACAGAACCCTACAGCTCTTGAAACATTTTCAGTTCTATTTTTCACAGCCATGCTGTACCTTACAGAACATGTTCAGAGCTGACCATGACACAATGGCTGTGAACTTTGGAGTTGGATTATTTTTCTCATGTACTTCTATCTGGAAAACCCACGACCACTGTCAATTTCTACTTTTAACTACATGCCTGACAAAGTTACCTGAAAATAGCCCTTTTCTCCCCTCCCATGCCACCATTCAGCCAAATTTTTTAGTCTTTTTACTTTATTCTGTCTTTTCCAATCCAAACAGCAAATTTTACCAGTCAAAGAACACTGAATTGCACAAGGTTCCACAGAGCATTTTGAGGCATGACTCACTAATTCTCTCATGGAATGAAAAAGCATGTGCCAAGAAAACAAGCAGAGGTCTATATTCATAAAACTTTGATTAAGTAGGCAATTTTAGGAGGACAGAGGCAAGTTTAAAAAAAAAATGAAAAGGCTGCAAAAATACTGAATTTTGGTTAAAAAATCAACAGCATGCATACAATCAACTAAATAGATTATTATTTCCTAAATTAAAGTATCCAGAAATGAAAAATGCAATTAGTGCAGTAGATGAGGCAATGAGAAACCATTTATATACTTTTTAACTCTTGTAAGTTTTAGATTACACTCTTCCTTCCTTTCTGTTGAATTTTAATTCCTTACCAACCTTTAAAAGACCTGTGCTCCTTTGCCACCACCTCTGCTGTGTCCTGGTAACACTGAGCAGCTAAAATCAGGTAGTGGAAAGGTTTTCCATTCAAATGACCCATCTGAAGCCAGGCCATTTTTAAGCATTAAATCAGAATGGATTCCTGAATTTTAAAGCACTAAACCCTATCTTTCTCAAGGTTACATGGCAGATCAGAGGCAGAATCTAACCAGAAAAACCAGAATCATCCAAATCTCACAATAGATGTAAAAACCTTCATGGCATCAGCTCTCATGAATGTGCCTCTTAATAAGGTACAGAAAAAGAGAAAGTGTAGAACTGACCTTTAAGAAATATTCTTGTTATGCTTTTTAGCCACTGTGATGATAAGGAAAAAGTGTTTTTTCTGAATGAGTATACTGTACCTTTAATGGTTCATTTGTAGTTCAGCATAAAATCTGAACTATTTGTTGTTCATTGTTGCTATATTCTGTTCCAAGGTTCATAATTTGAAAATTGACTTTGGGGACTTTTTGCTTGGTCTATTAAAATGATTCATGTTGCATTCAACATAAATTGTGCATACACAGAGGAGGTTTAGCACACGTATTCACAGTATAATAACTAAAGTGAATTTTGTACAAGCTGCAGTTTGTGGCAAGGATGCAGTATCATTTATCTTAATTTTTTTTCAGCATTACATTAGGCTCGGGCATTTACATTTTCAGGTATGGCTAAACACTTTAAAACTTTCTTTTTACAGCATGAGTAAAGAGAGAATCAAATCTACATGTTTATATGATGTAACAAAGTAATGCCTTTTTACTGTCTAAAGTACACATGGATTTACTTTCCATTTACCCTCCTGCACAAAGGCAAATGCAAAGTGCATGAAATATTCACCACCTATGAATCACACAGTGTTCCTATTAAAAAGATGATCATGTTCTGTTTTACCTTTCAAACCATGATATGGTAACAGCCACAGTGTCTAAATGGTTTTGTCACTCAAAACTACCAAAGTAATATACAGTAAGGAATGAGAGTGTTTACAGTGTTTTATATGACTTCAGGACAATCCAGTGTCAACTAAATAAATAATTAAGAGCACAGATATTATTTCAGGCACTAGGTTCAGAAATATGTATTCTGCAAAAATCTGAGTAAGTGGATTTGCCAGAACAGTGTGAATCCCACCAAAGAGGTGGAGGGGGAAAGGAGAAACCAAGATTGTCATCTCCCACTTGATCTTTGAGTCTCAGAAAAACTTCATCTGTTGTTTGTACTCATTTAACAATTAGTTGCGTATTTCTAACATGGAAATCTTCTAGGAGATGTTTCAACTTTCAGCTCCACTGAGTGTGATTTTTCTCTATGGTTATTTTCTGGTTTTCATTTTTGCAGCACGAATTTCTGCTCACACAGATTTTTAGTATAAAAGTGTCAAAGCTTGAGGCTGAAAAACACTCAGAAATTAATATCTATGGACAAACTGTGTGGGCAGAGAGTCTGGAGAAATAGGTTTCCTGCACAAAAGACATGCATCACATAAGAAGAGAATGACCTGCATACTCGGGAACTGGTCAGTTCCTAGAACTTGTGTTAGTTGAGTACCAACATCAACCCAAAAAAAAAAAAAACCTTAAAATTAAACAACTTTATTTATGTGAAGCCCAATAATCCAGAATGGATTTTGCACAAAAAACAGATAAGGAGCCACAATGCACTAAATATTGCATTATGAAGGAGCCAAGCTCCTGTGGGAAGTTTAGCCAACATATTTTGCCTTCAGGTACAAAGAAAATAAACTTTTCCTTCTTGTTTTGTTTTTGATGGTTAAGGCAGTACAGAATTATTTCATAACATGGAATACTGACTCCTCTGAAGTTTAATATAATCTGAGAAGCACTTAAAAACTGCAGTGTACTGACACTGAAATAATTCTGACCACCACGGTGGGGCAAAGAGAAAACCCATTTTATCTGTTCAGTTCAACAGATTTTCATGCCGGAAGAGAATAAGGTTGTTGCCATTGCATAAAAAGGGGTAACATAAGTGCTCACCTCAAAAGTGTTTTCAAAGTTTAATTAGGGTTGATCAGACTGATCAGACTTCAGCCATCTAAATATTTTATTTTCTAAGGGGAGATCAGTCCCCGAGGCTGATTCCATGACATGAAGCAGAAGAGCAACTCCCACACACCACATTACAATAGGGGCCAAAGTTTCAGCAGCTGCCAGCTCCTTTTTCCTCTTTCTAAGCAAACAAAGCCCCAAAATCACAAAAACTCAAACTTTCTCAATAGTTACTATTTTAGCTACAAGCAGTACGATTGATATTGTGCAAGACTGAGTGAAGAACAATTAAAAAACACAAGAGGTTTTTATGATTGCACAAAAAGCACAGAGAAATATATCCGTGACTTTAAAAATGGCACAGAAAACAGGTGTCAGAACACATCTTTCCCTCATTTATTTATATAACAACACTCAAATCGGAGGACTTGCTTCTTGTTTTTACAACTTCTGCTTTCATTAGGAGCATCAGTTTCCCATCTCATTTTGAAATTACATAAACACTTATCAATATCTAGGAAAGAAATATAGATCTCTACTGATTATATTTATTAAAATTCCAGAAATTCAAGTTAAAAGTGCACTGCAGAAAATGAAAAAAAAAATCCATGTAGAAGTGCTTAATTTTAAAATGCATTCAGAATCATAGAGATGCAGGAACTGTATGTGTTAAATCATATGGACTAAAAAAAAAAAAATCTATATTTTAATCTTTTTGGGCAGAAACAAATTATCTTATTTACTACATGAATGGTTTCCTCAATTTGACGCCAATCTTTGGAGGCAACTTCAACCTGTCTGAATTAAACAGTCTGCAGAAGAAAAGACTAGATTATTTATATTACAGAATACTGGTAAGAAATAAAATTGAAGGATTACTTTACCACACATTGAAAATAAGAACATGCACATCACTCCAGCTTACAAAAATCTAATTTTACTTTTTCTGTTCTGAGAGAACTTTGATAAGTAGGAGACATGTTTATCTATACACATAAATATGTGTGTGCATGTATAAATTCCCCCCAAATGGACAAGCACCTAAAAAGAGAGGAAATTCACAAAATTGTTTTTACAAATGCAATGAGAATAATCTTTGATATTTAACCTTTTAGATGGTCCTAAAGTCCCAACCCAAACCCATTTATGATTCTGTCATCATAAGTACAGTAAAAATATTTTACAATCTATTTAATCCAAAGGATCTCTTTTTATTAATGAAACATCTGAAATGTAATAATAATAATAATAATTTTTAAAAATAATTCTGAACATCTGTTAAATTACTGTTACAAAGACTTTCATGAGAAAGTAAGAAAACCTAGTCTTAATGCTACCCTTTACCAAAGCCAAAAATAAAAGCTACATGAGTATCTTGAGGTTAAACTGAGGTAACCCAGACATATTAAAGTCTTGGATGTCATGCAACTGTTAATGTCACATGTGCTAGCAAGAGAATGTCATATTAAATTAACATCTACTGCTCCTCTACTGACATGTTAGTTTGCATACAATGACTGAATTTATGTTAAAATTGAAACCACAGTCATACATTCAGCTATCAGAGAGCAAAACTGATCAGTGCACAAATATTTAAACCTGAGGAAACTGTTGAGAAAATGCTATTGGCATTTTTTTGCAGGAAAACAACTTTGAATATTTTAAAAGAAATTAATTACTACTGAGGATAAACCAAACATGGATGTAACTGTACACATAGCACAGGCCTAACACACTGCATGGGGCCACAGCCACTCAGGTTTATGATCACCATGAGAAAACAGCACATTACTCTTTAAAATAAAACTTTCTACACAAATGGTAAGAATGAGAAGGGGCAGGAGGGAACACCTGAAGGATGCTGAAGTGCTTCTCGTGTGCGTTTATGAAGCTATTTTGGGACTGATCAAGAAGATTTTGTGGGGAAAGCAAATTCATTACAGCTTTATGTTCTTGTGTCCTTCTTTCCCTCCCTCTCCTTTGACTTAATCCTCATCCCCCTGAAGGAAGCTGTGTTGCATCCCAGTACCAGCCTCAGCACTTTGCCTCACAACAACACACTTGGCAGAACCAAGGATGGATTCTTCTCAAAAAACTTCCTTTTCAGAACTACCAGTGAGTGCTCATACGAAAGAACAAATCTGAACCATTCAAAAACCTCCAGCTCCAATGGGATGAACATTCTTGGGTACACAAAAGATTGTCATAAGCAGACACTTCAATGAGAGTCCCATGGAAAACACCAGGTGCCAAAAGCCCCTTACAGCAATCTGCAAGAAGGAGAAATGAATTAATCAAGCTGCCAAACGAAGAAGGCTGGGTTTGACCTCCTTCTGATCTCATTACTTCTCTATTACCCTTTTGAAAAACATCCTCTTACAAAGATCACTAATTGAAGATTATGTGGAGGGGAATCGCACCTCTCCATCACCGTGGTAACTTTGACTCATTTGTCATTCTAATAATTCACTTATTTTCTTTTCTGAACAGACAGAGACATTAATAGACTACCATCAGTTAAAAAGGCAATTTTTCCATTTAATTGCACTCATTAAATACTGGAGTAGAACAATTGGAAAAGCAATACTCTCAATATTTAATCATACAATAGCAATAATGAAACATTACTTCAAAACAAACGTAGCAACATGTAGGATGACATAAAATTCACATTGTAATTTCTACAGCACCAACTTAATTTCTGGTAAAGATATTTGAGCCTTTTTTCCTGATTTTCTTTTGACAATTGGCTATATGAGTGGTCTAACAGCAATGCACTGGAGAAAAACCAGTGGGCAAACTGCTCTGTAATTGCCTCATCTCTCTTGTCACTGAACCACAACAACAGAAAGGATTCCATAAGCCAAAACGGCAAGTCAATGTATTTGTGGGAAATATTGAACAAGACTGGATCTGCACACTATTTTACTGGAACAAATTGTATCACTTAGGAATGTAATTGAAGATAAAAAGGTTAATCACACTGGTGGAGTGACTGCAACGGGCACAGTCATCAGGTATTTATTTGCCTGGGATATCTTATTTTCCATCTCCTACAGAAATCCTACATCTGTCTTCAGTGTAAGTGCATTCCCATTATAGAAAGTTCACTGTAGTTTAATACTACCATAACATAGTAGAGCTATAATAAACCTCTGAGTTGAGGAGATGTGCAGAAAATTTAGAAGTGCCTGTTTCAATTTCAGATGTCACAATATACAATGGCTGTCAAGAAATGTTTCTACTTTTACTGCAATTCTAAATACACAAAACCCAGCCAAGCAAACTTCACTGGGACTATTCATGTCAACAGATACCACTTAATCTGCTATTTTCTATCTGGCTTTGTGTAGGACCAAATTATTTATATATTTAATTTAGAATTTGATGAGCACAGCAGGCAGGGTTGGTGACCAATATCCAAGCGAGCTTTGCCATTCTGGATTACAACTTTTAAAACTGAGCAGGTTAAGGGTTTTAGAAGGGAAACAGGGAGAAAATCACTTGGTTTGAGCTACACAGGTGCAGAGTAGCCACTTGTCCCAGCTGTTGTACACAGCAAGTGGTATCACCACTTTACAAAGATTCCAGATCACATCAATCAGATTATCTGATAGATACCAGATAAATTAAGTATTTGGATGTCTGAAGTCTGCTCTGCTTGTTCAGTGGAAGAAGTGAGAGAGAATCAGTAAAAGGAAAGAACAGAAGTTTTGTACAAAAAACAGTTATGTTGGCTACCTTTGCTAAGAAAAGATGTGACAAGTGTAGTATCTCCTTAATCAATTATTTATTCAACACTTGCATGTGAGCAACCTTATTGATTCCAGTGAGAGTAAGTGCCAGACCAATATGAAAGAAAATGACAGCAGGACAGGAAGTCAAGAAGCATCATGCAAGGCCAGGTCAGAAAGGCTGAGACATATAAGATAGTGGCATATTCAATTTAGGAAAAATTGCAATTTAGTTTTATTCCTCTAACTACAAATCATATAATAAAATTTTCAATTACAAATCTCTATGTGTAACATTTTACAGTCAAAGAATAGTCCCTGGATGACTATAGCACACAAATTAAATATACAGTGATAGCAAGGATCTTTTTTCCACATAGCTTTTTTTATAATTATCTTATTATTTACCTATACAACTTTTAACTTTTTGTATGAATTCTAACTTAGATTATATTTAGCCATTATTCTTGTTAAATAAAATTTCCCATGTCTTAAAAAATTTTGCCTAACTATTGTGAAACCAGGATTTGTGGTCCAGATGAGGAGTTGGTGGGCACTCAAACACTTGCCTTTTACTTCAGAACTCATTCTTGCAAAAATTCCAGGTGTGAGGATGCAATGAGGCTTTCAGAGGGGCACAGGGATAAGCAAGGAATGTTTCTCCTTGCACATGTATGTCATGGCTATTTTGTGGTTCAGAAAATGTGAACTGTCATACTCCATGATCTAAACAGGCTTCAAAGTGGTTTTCTGACCCACACCCCAATCCTCCATATATTTTTTTTATATATTAGAAACCAAACTGGCTCATCAAGCAGTATTTCAATACCTGCAATAGAGCAGGCAGCTGCCCAGCCAGGCCAAGTCCAATCACTACAAAGGACAGCCAATATTAAAACAACAAAATTATTCTCAGCAATGCAGTGCAGTATTATAGAACCTTCTTCAGGTGTTTGTTAATGATACAGCAGCAACCTTGCATCTTGAATCAACTCATTTATCCGTACTGATGACTTGTTTGGTGTTGAGATATGAAAATTTCAAGGGAAAAAATTCACTATTAGTGATAGATATGTTTATCAATAACTCCATCCTCAGATGGTCCCTTCTTTGAAGCCACCAGACAGAAATAAAAATGCCCTGTATTGCCAGACCTACACATTCTCAGCACAAGAGAATCAAGACATTAAAAGGAGCGACAACCATCAAGAGTTTTATCCTCAAAGCACTCAGTGACAAAGACATGAAGCACAAATGGACTGTTTTCTTTACCCACCCATTCCAACATTAGTCAGACTCTTTTCCCCCAATATATATGTGCAAAACTTCACTGGGAAAGCCAAACTATTAACAGGTTGAAAATGAAAATTAACAAGTTTGCCTAAGATAAGTCTACTGCGTTTTAAATTCTTTATATGGGTACAGTGCCCAGCTACAAAAGTACCCAAACTGTGAATTGCTGAAGACCAGAAGGGTTCAACAAGGGAGAAATCATTCTGCACATGTTCTGTTAGTCCCCCTCTTTGCCATCTGCCACTGACCATTATTTGAGACAGGGCCCAGGACCCAATGGATTTGCAATTTCACTTAAATGTTGTACTTATATTTTTAATATTAAAATCTCAAATCATAAAAAGCAGATTAAATGGCTTTATACCTGCCATTAGAAGACTTTCACTGTAATGGTTTAGTTTCAATCGCCTTCAGTTTTGCATAGGCAGCCCAAAGAAATTGAGTCAATATACCTGTATGCACATAGCATGATTTATTGTCTTCTCACTGGAGACATCAAGTGTAACCTTGGGTTGATGCTTTATTGATTCAGTATCTATCATGTAAAGGATATAAAATTGGTTTCCTGCTTTTAAGACCAGTAGTCCACAAAGATACAAACTTCCTTCCCAGCACCTGAACTGTGCACTGTAGCCACAGTGTGAGCAATGAAAAGGATTAGGGTCCAGTAATTTTAACTTAGAAATCAAAATCCTGATCAGAGCATGCAGAAATTTATAGTTTGGGCATTTTACCTATTCAAAGAAACTTGAGGAAAAAGTAGACTCAAGTCAAGCCTGCTCTTCAATATTGTGAATATTGTGAATGGCATACACCTAATGCATTTACAAAATATTTCTCATTTATCTAGTAACTTGCTTGTAGAAATCCAGGGAAAAGCAGCTGCAAAAGAATGATCTGTGCACATCAGGCATTTCAAAAGTAGCAAAATCATGGCAGAGATGAATGAAATACCTTCATCAAAAGCTAAAGGAGTAGCCCATAGAGGAATAAAACCTGCCTCCAAGAAGCCATAAATCCACTCATGATTCCTGTCTTCTCATCCTTCTTTATGTTTATTTGGCTAGAAGGGAGAAAAAAATTAAAACCTAATTTTTCAGGACTGGTAGGAAACCTCGATACGAGCAGAAAAAAAATAGGGTAATTTATAGAGTTGAAAGAAAATGCAAACTAGGTCACTTATGGTATAAACTAAGTGAATGCTACCAGTGCAAAAAGTAGATCGTATAATTTTAGAAAATAAATAAAGCACTATTTGTCTTTTAAAGCATTGGTTTAAAAACAAGGAAAAAAAAAAAAAAAAAAAAAAACAAGGTCTTGCACTGTTAAATGTTACAACTGATAAGATTTCAAACAATCCATCTGTGGTCATAAATAGGTGCCCACCCTTTGGCCCTGTTGTATTCTTGAATTCTTACTCCTGAGGCACAGGCAGGAAATAATGCAAGGAAAGAAAAACCCTAAACTACATCATAGGAAGAATAAACACAGTTGGCCAAAAACATGTACACTGTGCAAAGACCAAACTACACTTTTCAGTCTCTTTAATACCATAGAAGTAACAGGAAAATAAGAATGACACTTGTACTTCTTTAGCCTTTCCAGTAAAAATATATTTAGCTGCTTTGCGAACATTTACTGTCAAAACATTCCCTGAAATTAAAATGATAAATTAAGTGTAACAAAACAAGTAATTCAAGTAACTATAAAATTCAGCAAAAAGGAAAAACCATAAAGCCTGAAATACTCCAAACTTCCAGTGCTCATTAATTCCCAATTTGCATGCCTGGAGTAAGCTGCTCACTGCAGCCTGTACTAAAGACTCAGGGTCTGGCATAACTAGACTGTCCAGAAGTCTATTCTCAATTTACAATTGCAGAAACAAAGTATATCAATCCTGAAAAGATCTCATCTCATAAGATGTTGAATTCCCAGTGACTCTGAAACTGCAAAGGGAATTTAGCTTTCTTTACAAAGACCTAAGAGGTCACTTTTGGTCACAACTTCATTTACTGACGGAAGCAAGAGGAAAAATTCTGGAAATCCTGGTTTCCAGTCCTATACTCAAATTGTACACAAGCTTATCTCAGCTTAGATTTTACAACATAGCCAAATACATTCATCACATGGAAGAACAAAAAGCAAGTTCAGTGTTCAGACAAACTGTATTGAGCTGATAACAAATAAATCAATTTTGAGGTTTTTAGCTTCTTTATCAATAGCACTCTTACAGATCAAAAATTTTCTAACAAGAAGCTTTGATTGCTGACTATACAATTTCAATTTTTTTTTTTTTAAGCGTGTGCCAGATTATGCTTACTGGTATAAAAACAGCATAAATTCACTTCCTCTGGATTTACACTGCTATCGCTAAAATCCGTTTCTACAGTCAATAAAATGGGTTTAATAAAAAATAAAATTTAAAAGTTACAATAAAAACAAATGATTTTCCCATAAAAATGTGGTGATACATGTCAAAGTACTACAGCTGAGACTACAGACAGAAGTATTATTCTGAAATCAGAGGGACTAACTAGAATGAGGTTCTCTTAAAGGCAAGTGAGTGTATCAGAATTTATCCTGCTACAAAGCTTGAAGTTATTTTTTACTGGAAACTTCTTTTTCTCATCTCAGATCACTGACAACAGGTCTTGCTGCCACAGAATTCAGCACCCTGTGCAGTTTCCCCTGCAAACTCCCCAAACGCATCCTCTTCTCTGTGCCCCCAGAGCTCTGTCCACACTCCTGATGTTTTGGCCCTTCTGCCCTTCCCAAAGCCCCATCCCAGGTGTACCTGTCATGGCCCTGTCTCCTGCATGGTCCTGGGACCTCTGCTGAAGCCTCACCTCCAGCCCTGTCTCTGTCTCACATCCTGCTGTTCCTGCCTGGATGCCCTGAGATGCCCTTTTACCTTTTCTGGGACTTTTCAGGGAAATCATCATCCCCACCCTGCTCAGCCCTGGTGAGCTTGGGGCTCACCCTCCCTGCTCCTGCTGTGCCCTGGCACATCTTCCAGACATTAACACAGCTCATCACCAGCGCTGCTCTTTCTCATCAGAAACCTTCTGTGGAGCCCTTGGAGTGCTCTCCTGGCTGCTGAATTCTTTCAAGAATTCCCAGTTCTTCCAGGAGTCAGATTTCTGACATAATTCATTCTATCATCCCAACAGGAAATAAAAACACATCTTCATTTCCATTCACACTGAGACCAATTCAGATTTATTAAGGCCTCCTTGATATTCAGTGATGTCTTATAAGCACTAAATCATCGTGAAAGCTCCATAAGCAAGAGGCTGCAATCCTAAAAAAAGAAAAAAAAAAAAAACAACCAAAACAAAACCCAATCAAATAAAAAGCCCTCTGAGAAGAATACATCTCCCACACAGCACAGAGCTTTCTAGAGCTGCCCAGGATGAGCACTGAACATCTACTGCTACTTTTTCCCTCTTTGGGTGATCAATCACATCCAGCAACAAGAAGAAATGGAAACACATTCTGATCTCTGGGCTTCTGGGATGGCTTGAAAACCTGCAGAGCCCTTTTCTCTTGCAAAAACAAAACAATAACAATGAAAATGAGCTCCAGCTTTTAAGATCCTCACTCTGTAAACTGGCCTTAACTTCTCTGTGGATTCTCTCCATGCTATCATGATATAAATGCTTCCTAACCAGTGAGACAAGGACTATACCTACATTTAAAGATAAAACACAGCCACAGATGTGTGTTTGTTCACTATTCAAGAGCATATTAAGAAATTAAGTTCTGGAATGTTTTCTTTGGTTCTCTCAGGAAATGTGCCATACATCATTATTTCTGCTTTCCACAGCAAAGATTTTAATAAACAATTCTGCAATTTTATTTATAAAGAGTATATTAAATGGAACAGCAACGTGTTCATTTTCTCACAGAGAAATTGTCACCAAAGGAATCTCAGAGGTGTTTGTATTTGTGGAGTTTTGTTATACAGACTAGATGGAGGTTAAAAGAGCAAAAAGAGCCATCAATTCCAGCACACACAACACTGACTTCTGTAGAACTTCAGATGCTCCAAGGACCTTCTGATAAACCAGCAACACAAGGGCATTACTATCGCAGAGTACTTACTGCAATACTTACTCCCCTCCAGCTCAAAAATCTGTATTTAAGCTTTCCTGAGAGATGGCTCAAAGTTTTGGACACATTTTATGGGTTTTTGTATGTAAGAGCACGATCCTTTCAAACCTTCATTGCAAGGAAGCAGATTTAGTTCCTGCTGTATCTCAGAACTTATTAGAAGCTATTTTAAAAGATGTTTTCATCATACCAGAATCAATCCCAGGTGCTCAAATCCCTTCTAAGCATGACACTTTTTAAAATTGCTAATAGATTTTATGCTTTATTATATAATTAAAACAGGATGTAAAATTGCTAAAATATCAGAAAGAGGGAGTCAGATGTATTTTAAGTACTTCAGGAGCCAGCCCAGCAAAGGTGTTGATCCATCAAAAGATCAAACTGATGCTGAGAGCATCCTTCAGTCTCCACAATTGTTAGTCAAAGGCAGGAACCACACAACAAAACCCATCCAGAGTGGGAAATGACCCTGATGTGGAGTGAGACGTCAGCACTGGATAAAAGTGAAAGCTTTCAGAAAATGTACCTAGGAATAAAAAAAAAGAAATTTGATATTTTGCAGCCTTAGTTCCAACCTGATCTACCATAACCAAACTCAGCTGAAAACAGAACATTTTAACCATTTGACATACCTGGCAAAAACCTTGTCTTTGCTTCTTCTTCCTCACATGAAATAAGAAGAAAAAAGCCATTCAAAGACATTTAATAAATGGCAAAAAGAGGGGGTTGGTCAAATTTTAATCTGTTTGACCATGCAAACTCTATTGAATCTGATAATGTTCATGAGAGGTCTACTGAGGGACTTGCATCCTGTATGAATTATACCCAAGGCTCTTAAATTCATTTGAATGCATTAATTCCTAACCTAAATCACAGAAAAGTAATATACTGTTATTGTATTTTCCAATGTATACTCTAGCACAATGCACAAACAGAAGAGTAGTTCATTTATATCATGTGGATTCATTAAAAATGAAATCACCTCCTAAGTCTCTGTGTGTTGGTTTTTGAGTCACAAACATTCGTATTTCCCATGTGGAGGAAAGGAATAATTTTATACTTAGGTGTATTCAAGGCTTTGAACTTGATATACATGTAATATTAGCGAAGGAAAATAAAAGTATAATGAAAGATTCTCTATTTCATGTGTTAGAAAACAATATGTTTTCCTCATTAAACCCTCAGATATAAATTCTATAAACCATGAAATTACCTTTGAGCCCTTACTGAAATAACCAGTTCACAAATAAATGATCCATGCAGGAAGAAAAGCAAAGATTAAAATAATAAGAGAAAGTTATATTTTTATATCAGCAGTCAAAAAAAGAAAAGGAAAGGGAAAAAAATCAGCAAATTACTGAAGCACAGACTTGCAGAGGAGAGATTCTGCTTGAACAGGTAATCCTGAACAATTTAATTCAGCCACACTCAGAGATACATTAGTCATAGGATCCAAGATTATCAGGAATTAACTCTCACAAGAAATTGAGACTAACTTGGTCATGGTAAATGTTTGCACAGCTTTTGTTCCATGCAAGTTCTACCAAGCACATTGTTTTGCATCCTGTTACTAAATCAGTACCAATTAAATATTGCTTTTGGATGCAACCCATCATTCTGCTCCTTGAGCAGCCTCCCAGTTGTCCATTTCAGCAAAAGTCAAGATGACAGTTAGAAAGTCGACTTCTCTGAAGACTGTCAGGTCAATTTTCCAAAAAGTATCTAGCTCAGAAGCATTGAATGCCATTAAAATCAACCCTACCAAAGCAAAGTTAATTGGGAAAGTTAATTTGGTTAATTGGGAAAGAGACAGCTGGTGGGATTTGGTGGCCTCCATCAGAGATCACCATCAGCTGCTTTTCCCTCAAAACCATTTACTATTGCCAGGGCTATCACAGGAATTATTCTCCATTTCCGTCCCAGTCCTCACCAGTTCCATCCCAGTTTTCCCAGCCTCTCTCCTTCACAAGGTCTGGATTTTCCTCACAAGTTCCTCACATGAAAAAATCACAACTCAGTTCTTTTTGTGATGGCCTTTTTGCAGCATTTCACTGCTTTGGGCAGGCACTTTGCAGCAGCCAGGTCCTGTTTTTATCAGGCTCTGTAGGATTCCATGTGTGCAGCCCCCAGCACACCCCAGGCACCTTCCAGTGCAAGCACATCTGGCTGTCACACCCCAGGGAATGGAGAGAACCCAAAATACTCTGGGTATGTGAATCAGATCTGAGCAGGCCTTACTTAACCCACAGAAAATGAAGAATAACCCATCATTTATTGCATATGCTATACTGCAGTTAAACTGATGTGTAATGGTTTTCTTTTTTTTATCTTATAGTATCTTTCAAGCTATTTTACCAGGGCCATGAGTAAAAGCAGATTAATTTTAGAGATATGGAAACACAGGAACAGAAAAAAAAAAAAGAAATTACTGTATTAAATTAATTTGGTTTTCAAGGGACAAAGTGCAGGCTCTCCGAGGGCAGAAGCATAAACAAGAACCCATGCTCTAAATATCTTTTAATCTAAATTTTTAAAAAACAGGCAGAAGATAAGAAAATGTTTAGCATGTGAACATATGAACAGAAAGATCCTTTTGCAATATGAAAGAGGAGGAGGGAGGGAAACATGGCAAGAGAAGGAGTGGAGAACACGAAGGTTGGAGCTCAACCCCAGCCAGCACGAGGGACAAATCCCTGAAAGCAACCAGAGAAGAGGCTGATGTCACTGTCACCAGTGACAAAACTGGTTCTGCTTCTTGATTCCTGCTGTGCCAGCTTCAGCCTCTGGCTGACCTCTGCATTCAGCTACTTTTCCCCAAAAACGTGCTTGGGAAAGGCGACACTGCAGGTCCCTGGGGAGCCTCTCAGAGCAGCTCTGAGTCCATGGAGCATTATAGAAGAGAAGTCATTATGCCTCAC
Source organism: Melozone crissalis (assembly GCF_028551555.1). Classification (NCBI taxonomy): domain Eukaryota; kingdom Metazoa; phylum Chordata; class Aves; order Passeriformes; family Passerellidae; genus Melozone; species Melozone crissalis. The sequence continues at coordinate 6,237,205 of NW_026535785.1, forward strand.
TCAATTAAAACAAGGGGCTGCAAGCATAATTGCCTCTATTTTTTAGAGCTGCAGGGTATCATCCACACAAAACAATGGTGATTCTTCAGGTAATCGAGTGGCAAAGCTTTAAAGTCAAACCCAGCACTATTTACCTACTTTACAATAATAGGAGCTAAAAACTCTAGGAGCAAGACTAGATTGTGACATCTGTTTAAAAAAAAATTAATTAAAAAATCAAAACCAAACAAAAATATGGAATTATGCACTGAAAAATACATCAAACTGCACCTAAAATTCCATTTCCACTCAGAATTCAACATCTAACCTCTATATTCACTATGTACTCAGCCTATTGCCATTCCCTCAAAGTACAGTAGCAATTCATATGTTTTGGACTTAAAATATCAGAAGTGGAGAAGCTCCCAATTCCTTATTTAACTTGGAAATCTTTGATAGAAAGGCAAGCTAGTATTCCTGAAAATTTACTCAATAAAAATAATATTGACTCCTTTTCTTTTCAGCAATACTGGAAGTTTAGATACCTAATGTCAGGAGGACAGGAAATTTTAAGACTGAATTCTGAACCTGTGAAAACAAGCACCCATATATTGAACACAGTGACAAACTCTTAAACACTCCTATTAGATGTGCCTTTTGTATTTTGCACATATTTCCAATAAAACCAGTTACAAGGCAGCTCCAGCCACAGACAGGAATTTAAGTTAGCACATACTAGCAGCCTGCAGTGGGCAAATGTTCAAGCACATTACAGTTTTAATATAATTATAATTGTTGAACATATTCAACCAATTAGCCACAAATATTCTGTTTATCTGAGATGCTGCCAAAAATTGTGAGCTGCAGTCAAAATAACATGATACTGTCGTCCTTCTGCAAAGAATAGCACTAAATCAGAGGCAAAAACATATGGAAAAAGCCAAAGCAAATATCTTATCTGATATTTTATAAATCATCAAATACCATATTTTTAAAATTTTGCTTGTACAGATACAAACTGCCACATATATTTATTTGATAAATTCACATTTTAAAAGTTCATGTCACCTACTTAAACAAAGGGCTTCAGAATAACTTGCACTAGGTTTCTTTTTTGTCCAGCCCCCAGACATCAAAATTCCACAAAGCACAGACAAAATGCAGATAACTGAGGAACACCAGTTAAAAGCTGACGTGCCTTTAGGGTCAAGAACAAAATCATTTGATTGCTTGCTTTTCTGCATCAACTGCACAAGTACAAAACTATTTTAAACAACCAGATGAGTCCAACTTATGATGAAAAAAAAATAAACCACTACAATTTGTCTTTAAGAAAAAATTATTAAAAACTGAGCTGTATAACTCCTATTTAGACAATCAGCAATGCTGCAAAAGCAGTTTTTTCAGTGGTGTCCCCTAAATAATTAAGCTGTTCCTTTTACCATACTTCCTATATTACAGAAGTCATTTTCCTACAATAAATCAATAACTCATTCCTTATGTCAGTCATTTTTCTCCATTTAACTGAACGGACTAAAGACCAACACTGAAAGTTAGATTACCTTTGAATTATGTGCGTGATTTAAAATTCAAAGCACCACACTAAGGAGCCTTTTAGAGTGACCACTCTGCAGCCTCTCCATACAGACACCCCCTCACAGGGCTGCCCACAGCTCTGAGCAGCACAGCAGCTCAGAAAGGGTTAAAAACGCGAGCACTGAACAGAGCCAACACTTTCCTTTATTTACAGAATTAAAACCCCAAGCAAGGGCTGAGAATTCCAACACCACCCCCAGCAGCCCCCATTCGTTCAGATTAACTCCTATTTGCATCCTATGGCATAATTTATTCAAGCAGCTTCCAGTGACCTTCTTTTGCAGACATTATCAATTAAAAATTTAGCCCCGCCATTAAAATATTTGAAAAGGCTGCTTATTTTCTTAGATAATCCAATGAAGAAAATTAAATAATCAATTCTCTACATTTTAATGAGCATAAAATGGAATATCTTAACATCAGCATGTAGTTTAGTCACAGGTAAAGGGAAACACAGGTTCATTTTACATTAATTTATTGCATAAAATGTGCTCTTATTAGAAATAAATCACTGACAAGAGAATAACTGCTATAGACAAGAAAAAAGATAATATGTCAAAAATGCCCTAAAAAATGTTTATACTTTCTGCAATTTGCAGGAAAATTGATAATATTAAGGAAAACAAGTTTCCAGAGGCAATCTACAAACAGTGCAAGCCTGGGACGCCTGTATCAATTAATTAACTATTCTGTCTCAAAAGCATAAAACTATTTAATCCATCCTTCTGTATGAAAGGTATGGATTTGTTCACAGGGCTCTGTCATCTATTAGCTGTCTGTGAATTTAAGCACAAGTTGTTGTGACATTTGTATTCTCCAGAACTAATAACCATCATTTCACTACCTCAGCTTTGCTTCATTTTAAGATTTTCTTTAAAAAACTTCATAGGCTCTTTTCCTGCCTCTGATGTTTACCACCAGTGACTGACACAGCTGGACAGCCCCTCTGGTCATGCACTGCCTAGAGCTGTCAAAGAGAAAAACTTTTGGTTCAAAAGACATTTTTTTTAATTTTTTTTAACTTTTTTTTTACTGAACTTGATTTTATAGTTCGGTTTGAGTTCCCACTCCATGCCCCAAAATTAGCAATTTAGAAAAGCACTTTGTGCCAAGATCTCTGATTTGGGGATTTGTACAGAATCAGATTTTTTTTTTTTTTTTTTTTTTTGATGTAGCACATCCTTACAATCAATCACCGTTTTTTGGTTTGGTTTTTTTTTAGATTATATAACTGCAAAAACTGCAAAAAAGGTACTTTTTTAAAATGCAGAAATTCTCATCTTTCAGCCTTAGCATCATCCCAGCAGACCCTGAACCTCAGCATTACCTGAAGCAATTAGAAGGAACCAAAGTGGCAAAGTAGTGTTAGGTAATGCTTTATCCTCAGCATTCTGGAAGCTCAGCAAGGCTCCCCCTCAAAGCTGCTCTCCACTCCATTTCAGCTCAGCACCCCGGATCTGCTCTTCACCAGCTGCTGATGTTCCTTGCATTAAACTGAGAATTTGTGAGAAAAGCAAAACTTCCTGCTGGGTGTCAGCTTTGCATGAGAGCACTCCATCCTAGGTCGTGACACTCCTCGGATGCTTTTCTGTAAATATTTTTCATTTCAGGTAAACATGGAGGGGAGGGCTTAATAAATTAAGTACTAATTATAATTATTAGAACTACTGCTTACTTGAAAGAAAAATAATACATTGTAGGATTTTGCTTTTATACAATTTTTTACAGTAATAATTTAGTGAAGAGACCACACATTAGTTTCTGATTTTCATTAGCCAACTGCTTAACTTTGATTATTTTACATAAGGAGTGTAAAGGAAAACAGCATGACAAGTTAGAATTAATCAGTTTTGTTATAGATCTAGTTTCAATGGAAAAATCCTTAACACGAAACCCATGCACCTGTTCTGGTATCTTAAATTGAAAAACTTATGAAAAACTAAGATGAAACAAAAATTTAACCATTATTGGCCAAATTATAAACAACCTATAGGGTCCATTCTTTATACAGCAGGACAGTAATTCCTCTGCATGTAGATTTTTCATGAGATCAAAATATTATTTAGCTTTAAATCAAAAGATCTGTTATTTTAGTAAAGACTAACAATACTCGGAAGTAAAATTCCTCATCTGGGGCTGTAATATTTGCTGAAAAAAACCTACTTCAAAACATTAATCAAATTTTTCGCCTACTGGGCAGCCATATGGTAAAGCAGCATGTGAATCTCACAAACTTGCTGATCTTCTGTAACTGGGTGCTATTAATTACGCTTGCTGCATCCATCTCTTAGATTTTTGCTTTGTGAAAAAAAAGTATTTATTGCAACAGCTTTTACAAAACAAGGGAATGAAAATCACAATTGATTAATGAGCTGAATGGAAATATTTCCGTTAGCAGCTTTTTAAAATGAGTAAGGATTAATACCATGGGTGAAAATGAACCCTAATTGTGTGTCCCCCCCACCACTTTCTGTTTGGCGGCGAGGGGCTGCATGAGCAGCGAGAGGGTCTAATATGCATTATTCACTGCATTGGCTTTAGGTGATAATAGGGTTTAAATTAAATAGTTCAATGCTATAAAGGCTGAGGACTTCATGAGTTTTAGTGCTAAATTCCTCGCTATGAAATTGAATTGTCACACAACGGCAAATTGTATTTGGTTTGGATTTGGGCTTTGTTTTTGTTTCTCAAACACAGCTAAGAGTTTTCCTGAAATCCAGAGAAGCAAACAATTCAGAATGATAGTCTCCATTTTGGCTTTAATTCCTCAGGCCACAGTACTGAGGCTGTTTTGGGATCTCAGCCATAAATCTAGTTAATCATAAATTATAGCTAGAATATAATCCTTGACTCTACAGCCTCGTGTGCCAGCGAAACGGACTCCCAGGAATTACTGAAAGAAGATTGTAGGGGCTGGGCTGAAAAGCTAGCAAATAAGTTAAAATTGTGTTAGTTCACACACAAAAATCCCAGCCTGGGGAAAGGAGATGTGATACCTTTGGCCACTGCACACGCCCAGAGCAGCAGAAGTCATGGCACACCTGTGAAGATTTGCCATATCATATCTTCAAGTTAGAAAGGATGATTTTTCTTGCTCTAATCTTCCCATTAGTCTCCTCTACAAAACTAGCTTATTTCAACATTTGGCAGAGTGTGTGAACTTCATCCCAGGTACCAAGGGCAATAATTAGAAGGACAAGGTGAGGATTAGTTTAAAGAGGGACCAACAAAGTCATCAAAAGCATAAAACCCAGACTCACTCCTTATTTCCTCCTAGTGTAAAAGAATGAGACAGACTGAAAACACAAAACAGCTCTAACCCCAAATATTCTGTGTATGTGAATCACCCCCTCAGACCTGAGAAAAAGCACAGTGAAATACCTGGAATATTCAAGTAATTGTAATAAATGATGATGACAAGTGTAACCCCTCAAATAACTATTACTGGCAGCTTACTGCAGGTAGAAGAAAGGGAAAACAGTGTCTTGAATATAGAACTAGGACTCACTAGAGTTATTATTTATTTAAAATGACCAACTCAAATACAGCAACTTCATGTGGAAGGAGACAAAGAAACCTTTACAATAAGGCAGGCTGCTGAATGATTTAAAACATTACATATTTCCCAGACTCCTGAAACACAACACTCAGATATGCAGAGGAGTCACTTCTGTCCTGCCAAGTCACCTTCCTGAACCATGGTGTAAATTCCCTTGCCTCCCTAAAGTCTTTGTGCTTCTTAGCTTACAGAAATTTAAGCAAGTAATAATCTAAATGGCAAAATATTTAATTATCAGCTACTTCAAATTACATGGCCACCCACTGGATGAGATTTCATTCAGCCTCATGTATATATCTGTATTCATAAAGAAAGAACAGGAGGGAAAAAAATCAAGTGACTTCAAGTGCTAAGAAAGCAAGGGAAGTTTTGCATTAAGAAAAAAAATTAAATAGGAGGAAACTATGTTTTTTAAAAAACCAACAAACATATGCTTCACTGAGCATGATTCTTATTAGAGAGTAGAAAAAGAAATAATAGCAGTTTCTAAGTCTCATTACTCCCTTTTTCCTGTTTCATCCCAATTCCAATACAAATTACTATCTTTATAAGCAATGAACAACAATAAGACAATTCTTGCTATCAGCCTTCAAGCTCTGTACTTTAGAAGGAAAAAGCAGTCTTAAAATGAATATGAAATGTTTAAACAATTTTTAATTAGTGACCCAAAATGCGTGCCATAACTTTTCATCACCTCATGGGTGATCTCTAAACCTCTCCTGCATACATTGGCTGTCTGCTTAAAAGTTTAAAGAGCTAACAAAATGTTTTAACGAGATACAAATCTCAGAGATCATTAATCAATATGTTCAATGTTATTTGTGATAATTCATCATGACATGATATTAATGGGTTACTGTACCCTTCAGAGGTGAGATTAATGCAAATGAGCAGCCACAATTAACTTTACTGCTCCCAACTCACAGGAATGGACAGATGATTATAAATGACAACTATATGTCAATTACAATATCCAATAAAGTGAAGCTTAGAGGGCAATCTATCTACTTTTATAGTTCTTGCCTGACATAGCTGAATTTAGCTCAACCCACTGTTGTCACAGTGTAACCACTGCTTTGAAGGAGGGGTCAAAGTTTTAATTTTCTATTTCTTAGAAAGGAATTCAAATTGTGCATCTAAATGCATTGTCTGAAGGAAAGCTGCAGGAAACCAAGAACAGATGTTGCTTTCTTCATCAGCTGAAGGAAATTGTATGTGTTCTCAAATTGCAACAGCAAGGCCACAAAGAAAATAATCTGCCCCGCTGTGTAATATATTTATTCAATTAAAAAAAATAGAGCCAACATATCAATGCAGTGATGGGAAGGAATTTACATTTGGTAAATTGCTTTGTCACGCACAGGATGCTGAGTCCACTCAGGTTAAGGATTCTGAGTGAGGTGTTGACTGCTGTGTGCAGTTTTGTGCACAAACAGATATTGTGTGATCACCTTTGAGCACCCAGGCTCCTGCACCAAACAGATAGGACTTCACAGGAAAATACCCAAATTTCTAGTGGCAACAAAAGAGCTAGAAACAAAGAGTTCAGATGTTCATAAACCAGACAGCTGGCCAGATTGAGGAAATTCAGAAAACATGAGAGATAAAACTTCATATGATCCCTCAGTAAACGATATATTTATCAAAAATGGGGAAATCAGCTCTGATAATATGGTCAGATTTTGGCTTTCTGTCCTCCACCAGAAAAAAGAAAAAAAAAGCTTCAGTGATGAAAGAAGAGAAACATTAGTCAAAACATAGAGAGAAACACCATAAAACAGATATTGTGTAACTTCATAAATTTTTCTTTGTAGAGTCTTTCCTCTGTGTTATGTCCAATCACAGTGCCCTGGGACAGCTCCTCTGCACAGGGCCAGAGATGTCACCCATGGTTAAGGATGAGGCCCAGTGCAGTAAAAAATCCTACAGCTACATTTCACATTTACTCATTAAGCTCACTTAATGAGAAACAACAGCAGAACCTACAACCTCAGCTCTTCAAAACACCCAGAAAATTCAGACCATGCTCAGTTTCTATAAAATCAGAATCAAAGGGTTTCCAGGAAAAGTTGACCTGCACCTGGATGTGTGTTTTGGGATAAATCCTTGAGGCAACAGTGGAACAACCAATGTCAGTTGTGCAAAGTACCCACTGACCACCCAATTTTCCTTGAGAAAAACTCCAAGGATGCTTCTTGCTTTTGATTGCAGCTTCCTAACATGAAGTATTTGAAATCCATTTTAGCTATACTTAGAAGAAAAATATTGAAAAGTTATTGGTGATTTATTTTTTAAATTAACTTCTCTTTCCTCATACACCCATCTGAAAATCAGGGTCAGCTTTTGTGGCCTCTGCTTTGCTGTGAGCAGCTCCCAGTTCTACAAGGCAAGTCATACCCTGGCATTGCAGTGAAATCAGGGAAGAAATCAGGGAAAGAATCAGGGAAAGAATCAGGCAGGGAAATCAGGGAGTGGAGGGGCAGGGTCTGGAACACCTCACCAGGTGCACCAACAGCAAAAATATTCAACAAAAGCCACTGGGGGTTTTGGCTAAGCAATATTTTAGACAGTATTTAACCAATTACATTAGCAGTAAATAACACTAAATTTTCATCATTCAAGTCATAAGATCATGTAAGTATGTTTATACCTGAATACTTTGCTGGAGGAAAGCAGGCAAGTTCTTGATTTTCTTTAAAGCAATGTTTTCCAAAGGAACTCTCTCCTACACCTCATTTTGTTTAATCTAATCATTAAGAAAAATGGGGTTTTGCTGAATAAAACTGCTGACACCATTATCACCATTTTCAACGCGGGGAAATAGGAGAAATTCTTTACTGCTTCCAATATGGAGGATAATACACATTTTTGTGACTATTTTGTCGATTTCCTGACACGAAAACACATCCTGAAAAAACATGCCTTGAGAAGAAACAGTTTCCATGCTGACCTCTAAAAAAACTGAATTCTACAACTATCCCTTAAAATAATTTTATGCTAGATAATTAGCCCTAGAGGTGATACTTTAACTAAAAGCAGTATGCCCTATACATCCTCAAAAATCCCAGATCCTCCAGCAGAAATAAGGTTTATTCCATAAAAATAACACACTACACTTTGAGCACAGACAGATGCCAGATAAATTAATAATTTTAAACTACATTTGTGTAAGAGGAGGGTTTCCTTTTGGATTTTTTTTTTCTGCTGGTGATGGTTTTGTGGGGTTTTTTTTCTGTTTGTTTGTTTTTCGTGTTTGGATATTTTTTGCTGGTTTTGTTTGTTTTTGGGGGTTTTCTTGTTTTAACTAATTAATCAACAAATTTGAGCTGGCTAAATAAAACCTCTTCCAACGCCTCCTATTTAATTGCAGTTTGGCACCAACAAATATATATCAAAATTATAGTATCTCCCTTGACAGGAAGCTCCTTGCTTCCACACACAGTTATGGCTCTCTGCAGAGTAACCAAGAACTGCTGACAACCTTGAACACTGCTACAACAATATTACTATACTTGGCAGAGAAGTACCCTTGCGGCAAGAGAAAAGCTGTAATTTTGACTGTCACTTCACATTACACTAGATATTATTTCACTGTATACACACACACACACACTCACAAAACTCTTAATAGACTACAGTTTTCTCACTGCCCAGCTCCTTTATTATAAATGACAATATAATACTGTTGACCTACTGGTAGGATTGCTAATAAAGCCAACGTTTAACATCGCTGAAAATTTTCTTTTAAAATATAGCCATCATAAATTGTCTTGTCCTGGTCGTCTCAAGCTACTTAAGCAGCTCAAATTTATTTCATCTACTTTATTATTCATTTCAAATGAAAGAAAATGTTTTAAAACAAAGGGGAATTATAATTCATTTGGATTTTGATAGCACATTCTGAAATAGCTGAATAATTGCTGGTATTGTAAACTTTAATACCTTCATCCACAAGCTGCTTTGGTAAGAAAGGGATGAGTAAACTCAAAAAGACCCCCAAAAAATCATCTTTCTAGATTTCCAATAATAATAAAAGTAGAAAGGTAACAATAGGTGATAAATATCAGGGAGTAAGAAGTAGAGCTAAATTACTGACTTCCTCTCTGGGCCCATTTCCATAACTACAAAAATGAGTATGGAAGAATTTAATTGAAAAATAAATTTTGAGTACAGAGGACAAAGCCCCTTCTTTAAAATTTTCAGGGGTGCAAAATGCTCTGCTATGGAAATTAGTATCTTTGTGGGCCAATGAAAGGGATATTTTGGTCTTGTAAACTAGATCCAACCCTATAATAGTTTTCAACACAGTTTACCTCCTTACTTTTTATTTTGTATGCTGCATACCTTCAATAAACAGACTGCTCCCTGATTTCCAAACATCTTTGCAGGTACACATTCAGAATTTGCACACTCCCACTGTACATCAGCAAAAGAATCTCAGTGAAATATGGCCATGATCAAATCCTACAGGCAAGCCTAACTGCTAGAAATCAAGTTTTGCAATACTCTGCTGTCAGTATCTACACTGAAAGCAACTCCTGTGTTTTTGCTAAAAGTAAAACAAGATTTAATTAAGCAAACTGGATTTAAATAGACCCAAGTAGCACCTGGAAACAGTCATTACTAAAAAGCACCACTCTGATTTTACTGCAGCCCAGGCATGCTTTGCTCCTACCCTTGTGTTATTGATATAGTGTTTCAAATGCATTTAGAAAGGCACCATCTCACTGGTGCTGTTTAGATAAGGAAGCATCACTGAACCTCTTTGCCCTTCTCCAATAAAATGTATCAAAAATTTCAGCACTGTCTGCTGACCGCACCACATTTAACAAGATTCACAAATGAACCCAGAGTAAGTTTCCCACTGTGACACATTAATAATAAGTTCCTTATCCCATCTATCCCAAGCCATGAATATGTAATGTTATAAAATGAGTCCTTTTCACACAACAGAACCTCAGACGTGAATAAATAAAAACTATCCATCACAAGCCTGTGAAAAATTAATGAGAGTTCTGAGACATAAAGAAAAATTGGTTACTGAGATGATAAGGTCCAGTATGTAAAAATCATGTTCCTCACCAGCTGTAAATTTTATTTTAAACTTTGCAAAAAGAGTTTAAAAAAAAAAAAAAAGTCTTTCTAGAGCATATTTACCATCAGAAACAGAGAAGGGGAAAATGCTTTAATGGTGAGACATATATCTGAGTAACCCAGACAGCCTTTGGAATCAGGAAGGGGATCAAACACTGCCATAACAGGGAGTTACAGCTCCAGTTACAGCAAAGGTGCAACCTCAGATATTTAGAACCACAATTCCTATTCTATTTATTTTCCCTTCCTGATGAAATTAGGCACTCTACTTCCCTAAGCTTCATTTACTCAGATAAAAGAAGAACAAGTAGAAATAAATTCATTCATGTGAGTGTCACTATACTGTGCCAGTGAAGACTTTAATTTCTCAATATGGAGTAATCTAGTTTGCAATATGAACAGAAAGAAGAAAAAAAAAAATTTCAAAAGTCAAGCTCCCACTATGTTTATCAATATATTTTCCCAATCTTGCCCCAAGGACCATGTTGATGTTTGAGGGCCACAAGGGCTGTGCAAGGTCTGCTCCAACTACATCACCAAGAAATGCTGCAACTTGGTCCCAGGCAGGGAAACAAATAGAGAAAGAGCAAGAGGTACTGCCCAAGCCCTGGAAAGACTTTCTTCAACACAGACAGCACTTTCTAAACTTTTCAAGCAATGGACTTCAGGAAAGATTGCATGATCTACAGCCCATTTTGTGAAATGTTAGCCATTTTAATGCCTCACAGCTAAAATGAAAATTATGCTTTGTGATACCAAACTAGGTCACCTATTTTTCTCCAAATTCTGTCTCTGCTCACTCAGCTCTTCCCCATTAATTAAGTTTTTCTCTTTTCTATCCCACCATCATTCCCACATCAAGAACCCTCCAGGTTTGGAGTTCCAAACTGTTTATCATTTCTCGTTTCTTAATTTTGACAAATAAAAGAAAGCATTTAACTCCTCATTGTTTATTTCAGTGACCATTTTCTGCTAACACATCCCATGGTGCAGTGGACAAAGACAGAGCTTCTCCTTTGCTGGGTGGTGCACATGTGTGAAGTGATGAGCTTGGAGAATGCATTACTGACCCTTTCCTTGGTTAACAGGACAGGAAACCATAATGAAAAGGGACAGTGGCAGGGCCCTGCTCCCTCCCCAGAGCACAGATTAGATTTCTCTATCAAGGAGTGGCTTCACTACATCAAAACCTGGTCAGACAGGATGCTTTATGCTGGGCTTCTTGAAAGTGGTTATGTCAGAAAGGATGGCCTCCAGAGTGCTGTCAGGGGTGTCTATCTGCAAAATAAATTACTTTTTCAAGTCTGTACTGGCAGTGATTGAGTGACTATAAAGAATTATTTATTAGGCTTAAAATGCCAGTGGATACACTTAAGGAACTATTTTTCCTACAAAATTATCGTGGTCTCCGAGAAGAAGGGGAAATATGGTATGACCCCCTTAGACTGTTGGGTTTGTTTGAGGGAAGGGCAGATCCCCTCTGCAAGGCTCCACAAGAGCTCAATCCCTGTTCAAAATTCCTAAATTCCAGACAAATGGCCTGACTCCCTTTGGGTTCCTCTTGGTCATCTTTGCCATGACCACTTAGCTTTCTTAACTTTAATGTTATGACTGCAGTAACTCTCTTGGGAGGGGAAATGGGGACAGAAATCATTAAAAAAAACAAACAAACAAAAAAAAAAAAAAAGAAACCACCTTAGCACAGTCCCATTACCATAAAGATTTTCTTACCATGGTAAAAAAAAATACAACATACAGCCAAATAATTTCACATCATTACCTGTTTTAGAATATCTGACATTTAAGTCCTTTGGTTTGCACTCAGACCATATTTTCAATAAATTTTCTTATTAAAGTTTTTGCCTCCCCTTTTACTCCTCAAATTTCACAGTCTCTCAAATATGTTCATTAGACTATTTATAGGACCTTGCTGCTTAAATAGGTATTAGATTTTCAACTGTGCCAATGCAGCTGAAGATTCCTTTGCTAAATACCCTTATTGCAGGTTGACCTTTCCTGACTTGATACACACCTTTTGCAGGGGAAAAGCCTTCAGGTCCATAATCAGCACAGTCATATGCCCACCCCACCAATACAGAGGAGATGGCAAAAGCCTGCTAAATATCTTTGACATATATTACTGCTACACTTTGAGGTCAACATTACATATCAACTCCCACGAGGAAAGGCCAGTTGAGGGTTGATTAATTTTCAGACATATTTTAACTCTTACAATATGCATCACCATACGTGAGCAAAAGACACTGAAATGTGGGTTTTTCTATACTTTGGGGGTGGGGAGAGGTGGAATTAAGAGCACCACTGTTTGTTCTTGGATTCTCTAAGTCACAAGGGGCAGCAGTGAAGGACAACCAGAAAGGATTTCAATTTGCTATTTCCGTCTGAAGAGTAGCAGCCCCTGTAATGCACTTCCTCTGCTGCTGCAGCATCAACACTCCTCTGTATTTTTATGCAATCTATATTTTCCCTCGCTTGGCACTGCAGTGGTTGCAATTGGCAGTGCAATAGATGAGTGGGCAAAGCATGAAATTAAAAGATATTCTTCCTGCATTGTGCTGACAGTGCAAATTCTCAGCCAATAGCAGCCAAACCCCAGATTGTTTATTTTTAAACTAGGGCAATATACCATTAGTTCTCAAGTTTAATTCAATTGATTTTCGGGCAAATAACAATAAAATTAACCCCTGGATAGGACAATCTTTGGGTGATGGATGAGAGTGCTGCAGCGAACACCAGACCTCACTCAATGGATTCTCTGCCATCAGAAAACTCCCCCGTGGGACACCCAGGCAGAGCAGGACAGATTCTGGGGCCAAGAGGAGTTCCCTGCCTCATCACCTCAGCAAAGATGGATTCCACGACCTTCTGAGAAAAGCCTATATATAATTTTTGCTGAATAGGCCCCTCAGTTAGCAGCAGAATCCAATTTGTAATTTAGCCTTAAATGCATACTCCACAAAAAGCTATCAGGTAAGAAAAACACCTGACATGTAGATAAAAATGCTTTTTGACATACGTAAGTAAAAATAATACTATGGCATTTCTCAAATTAGGCATTTGAAGTGTGCACACCCTGGAAAAGTTTCAGCATATAAGCATTTATTTTGGTTTCACTTTTTACTTTTTTTTTTTTTTTTTTTTTTTTGGACCAAGAAAATATTTATGAAAAGAAAAATAAATAATTAATTTTCCTGGCTGAAAGCTGGGATTCTTTCCTGGTTAAACTATATGCAGTGAAATGGCATTTAAATTATATGAGAGAATTGATTCAAATGGCTTCCATTAGCAATTTGGCAGGCTGCTGTGAATTGCTCCTAATCAATTTTAAATAAACCCATTCTATCTGCAAATGGAGGCATCTTCATGTTAAACATCTCCACATTGAACATCTGAAAAACAGTGGCTAAAATACAAATTTCTTCATAATTTTTTATAACTCGTTGTGTTTAACAATGTGCCATCAGTGAAACTAATGCAGAATGAAATAACTATCTGTGTCCTCAGAGAAATGTTCTGGGCTCTAAAGGTTTTCTCTTTTCTCTTATGTTAATGAATATTTCAAAGTAATGCTGTTCTAGGTCATTTTACAGTACAATTGTATCTTAATTTTGCTTGAGATTTTATCAAGAGTAATTAGATCCATTTGAGTTGTAGATATTCAGCACACATACAGTATAACCATTTGAAGCAGGTGCATTTGTATTATGAGAATTTACATTAAAAAAATAAAAACTTCAATAATTTCATCAGACATTCAGAATTTTCTGCTTGATGTGTCTGCCTGTTTAGAGGAGACATCTACAATTTCAAATCAAACTTTTTTCCTGCAAAATCTTTCTACAGCACAAGAGAACAAATTCTAGCTGTGACAACCTATCTTCTACTTAATGTAGCTCGAAGGACACACTTTTACAGTAGGCAAAATAAGACAAACAGAGAAATTAAAGAGACAAAAAGAGAAATTAAACCATTGCAGTTCCCATTAATCCAGGTACATTGTTCAAACAATCCTGTAAATGGATTTATAAAAACATTGAAGGTGAAATATCTTACATTTGCAACAAAATCATTTCAATATAACTCTTCAGTCTGACTTCATGTGCCATGGAAAGAGACAAGGCTGGGTTAGGTGCTGCAGAATTCTGATATTGAACTCAGTGACGCATTTTCAGATGGCCACAGCCTGGCTTGGTGTGTCTGGTAAAGCAGGTACTGGCATGTGAGTGTCAGAAAGGGTCTGTGTTTGTCTCTCTTGGAATAGGATCTCAAAAATCCTTGTCCTGGTGGTTTCAATGATTGTGGTATTCAGAAAATCTCCTTCCTCAGACTGATGTCCAGCTCTTAATGGATCATATTTGGTACCGAGTCATTTAAAAAAAGAGATACTGTTCATCTTATACAGAGATGCCTGAGTCTTCCTTCAGAAAGTATTTTAAATATAAGAAATAATTAAGAGAGTAATGGTAGCAAGAACATTGTAATGAGACAAAACTAAGGAAGTAAAACAAAAATTATCATTTTAGGAGGCACTGTTTACATGGGATCTGCTTATAGCTTAAATCACCTTCCTAATAATGGCAGAGTACATAAAAAACTGTCAGAAACCAGTGAAAAAGCAGATTCAGTCACAGACAAGGAATTCACACTTTGTGGGCTGGAGAGACCTGGGAATGGGAACATGAAGTGCTTGCTCCACATGAGAAAAAACCAGTTATTTAACAGACTGTGACTGCTACAGTAAATCAAAGATTTGCCTTACAAAGCAGTAAACATGGTGAGGGGAACCTCTCCCAAAGCCCATAAAGCAAAGAGGTGTAAGTAAATAAAGCTATCCCACACACTTCCACTGCTCAGCTCCAAACACTAAAGCACAGCTTTCAAGAATCACAGAATTTAGCAGGAGGCATTGCACAGGATACCTTT
The DNA here is from genome assembly GCF_028551555.1 of Melozone crissalis. Classification (NCBI taxonomy): domain Eukaryota; kingdom Metazoa; phylum Chordata; class Aves; order Passeriformes; family Passerellidae; genus Melozone; species Melozone crissalis. Next base: position 6,252,377 of record NW_026535785.1, read on the forward strand.
GCTTATTTATCCTCCACCATCCCCTCTCTGACTTGTCCCAAAGAAAATGTGGAAAAACAGAGCCTGGAGATGCAGATGGAGCAATGCAGGCCAACAGCTGATAGGAAGGAATGCTTCATTCTGCTGCTGCACTTGCACTGCAGGCACAGCCTGGTCTGTGCTGAGGTTTAGGAATGCACATTCTCTGCTTGTAAAAGCTCAAATTGCCCAGCACCTACTCAGGAGAGCTTGATGGCTTCCCTGAGAACTGCAACCCCACGTGCCCTTGAAGGGAAGAGCCATCCTTCCACACCCACAGCTGGAGAGGCACCTCTGTGTTCCATGATGAAAGCAAAGACACTGAAATCTGACTGCATCTCTCCTGCTTTCCTTGTGAAACCTATGGAAATCATTTACCTTCCCAAACAGAAGCAGAAAATGCTCTCTGATGTGAGAAACTCAGTATCAAATTTTGTTTTGCAAAAGATTTTTGTGGTATGTTAACTACTTCAAAATAGAGATCTATTAATATCTCTATTATTAATAAAACCTACAGAGGAAGCAATTAACAAAATCTTAATGCTAAACAATTTTTGAACTCAGCACATTTAGACAAGACTACTCATCACAAAATTACTGCTCTTATTTCTGTTGGTTGCTAAACAAGGTAATACACTAATACTTACCACAACAGTATTATGCAATGATCCAGTTTTAATGCACAGTAGCATTCAAGAAATTAGATATAGCAAAAATCTCTCATGGCTACTTAAATTTTAATCACTTTTTTATTGTTATACTGCAGGAGTCAAGAGTAGAGTAAACAACGTTCTTAACCCCACTGGGCCCTAAGAAGGTTCTCCTTACAGAAATGTGAAGATGTTGGCAATTTATACTGTTCAGAGATGCTAAAAAAGTCTGCCATCATCCAATACCCCCTTGTATCATTAAAACATTCTTATACAGCTAATTCACTGACAGTTCGGGTACCTCAAATCCATCAATAGCATTGGGAAAAAAGAAATAGACTATGGAAAAAATATTTCAACAAATCTTTAAAGCAACTTCTTTAAAAAATGCTTTGTTTGAGGATTTCTCACAAACTTGTACAAGACAGGAAAAGAAAAGGCATAAAAAAATTCCATTGCCTGAGCTTGCTGAAGTAATCTAGGATTTCTATTGAGAAGGAGTGCTATTGAAATAAACAATACTATTTGGCTGGCTGAGTAAGAGACAGTAAATTAAATCCTCCATGTCTTCTACAAATATTTTTTTCATGAACAGGTTTGTATCTATCGCAGAAATAAAATCCTGATGGTTCAAAATCCCAGGTTTTCTATACCAGTCATGAGCCTGTGTTTGACCAGTCTTCTCCTCAAACACAAGACAAACAGAGGTGCATTGAACCTGTTCATGCTTACACAAACTGCAGGATTCAGCTGCTCATGAACACAATTTCACAGAGCTGAGGTCCTCAGACGTAACTCAGACCCAGTGCTGGACCCACTATTGCTTCTGGTTTTCAACACATGGGGAAAAAATCCCAGAATATGTCAATTCAAAGAGGAGCTCTGCAAAGAGTGAAATGAACACACAGAACATGTAGGAAGGAAGGTAACCCAGCCCTCAGGGTCAGCTCCCATCCGGCTCAAAATCCAGCAGGAATGGACTTGGAAATGCCCTGTGGGACGAGGTACTGAAGGACATAGAGTTAAAATATTTCTTAAAGTCCTGGAATATGTTTAGTACCTTATTTAGAAAGAAAATAAAAGCTATATATAAACTTCTTACATACTGTCTCTTCATACTCTCTCCAATTAGCAGGTTTCTCCCCTCAACACCTAATTTAGGTATTCTAAATCCCTCATAACTTAGAACATTTATCAGCCATCCTTATGGTACTTGGAACAAACTGTTTAAATAAACACAATGACAAATGTTAGACCCTCACTACCTGTATTTTTCTATCCTGACCTCTCCTAGCACAGCACATTCATCAGCTTAGAAGGCAAAGAAAGAGGTACAAAGGTAAGATCTTTCCTGTCTTCAAAGTGTCTGATAAATATAAATATCAGCTTTACATCCATGACTCATGACATCTTATGACATTTTAAAATATATTTAATAGCTTAAAAAAAAACCCTTCTAAATGGCTCTAGTCATTTACTGTAAATGTCCACTGTAGGTCACATGCTCATCAGATGGAGTACATTTAGCATGCATTTAAGGGCTTGCTGTTGCTCTTCAAAACAAAAAGATATAAATCTTAATACTCTCAGTTCTAATGTATGGATACAAGCCATTAATCACTCTGACAAACACGTGTAGGTTGTAACCCTGTACAAGCTTTAAGAATAGAAATCAGATGAACAGAGCTCACACCTTCAGGTACAGCTGTGCTCTACCTAACCCTCATCATTTGAAATTTGGTACAGAAGTTATGAGTTGTGCTCTTCTTTCTGTAAATATCCACATCACCTGCAGGCCACCCCTTTCAGGGGATTTTTGGTGTTCTATGATTTTTGAATGAGCCAGAGCAGACAGTGAACATTTCACTATGAACTGTCAAATTTTTCATGCAGATTGAAGTCTTCATCTTCCTTTTTTGTTTACCATTACAAACAGAAAAAGTCATTTAAAATAATAATGCATAAGCATCAGTCTTATCCCAATTCTGTTTATACTAAAATCACTGCCAAACTCCCATTGATTTCAAAATCACAAAAGAGCCATTTCATAAAGTACTGCCTCATATTTTATGAGTTTGGATTTCTTCTCTGGTACTGCTACTAGAAATATTCCCATTCTAAGAAAACACAACAGACAGGTTTAACTTGACATATTTACATATTACCAAAAGAAAGTCTCCCAAACCCTGTACATTTATTTTCAGACAAGAACATTATATAACAGTCTGCTAAAAGAATGATTAATGCACATCTCAACTACAAATTTCACCAGTGGAAGATATAATAGGAATATTTGATGCAGCTGAAGGAGTAGTTTCCTTCAGTAGAAGGAGTAGGAAAAAAGTTTGTAAGCAGTCAAACAGAATTGTCTGCTAAGAAAATAAAATTAAATTGTGACTATTGTCTTGTTCACATAAACAAAAGAAAAAAAAATTGCTAATATTGACAGGTGTCCTTTCTGCCAGGTCAGCTTGCAATACACTTAGTGACAGCAAGCACCAAAGAAGCCACTGCTCCCTGTATAGATTTGAGGTCAGGCTAAAAACTTTAAATCCTATTTATAATTCTGGAAATAAGGTAAGCAACAGAAACCAAACCCAATCTGGTCATGAGAGAAAGGGATGGGCAGATCTCAAACTTTCTTCTGCTCTTAAGGAAAGGACAGACAAGCAACAGGAAGAAAAATATATCTTCAAATAACACATACAAGTTTTCTTTATGGAAAAATGGAAGGTATTTCGATTCCTGATTTCCAAAGATACCAAGTAAACAATCACAGAATCAGAATGGTTTGTGTTGGAAGGGACCTGAAAGCTCATCTCATTCATGGGCAGGGACACCTCCTGCCATCCCAGGCTGCTCCAGCCTGGCCTTGGGCACGGCCAGGGATCCAGGGGCAGCCACAGCTTCTTCAACCTGTGCCAGGAAGGATTTCTTCCTTCACAGGAAGGATTTCTACCTTCAGCCCTTCCAATGACTCAAATTTAATGTGCATTCCACTGTCTGAGCCTTAAGGTATTTTAAGATGAAAATCTCCCTGTTCCTCTTCTCATCTATCACTGCCTACTTTAGGCTCACACTCCAGCAGCATTCAGGTGCCAGACAGGGAGGAAGAGGCAAAGCAAAAACAAGAAGCATTTGTCAGATTAACACAAAACCAACCAGGAGATAAAGAGGAGCCGTGTGAGACTCTCAGACACCAGAAACACCACGGAGAGATGGATCTGATGGAGACAGGAGCCAAACCCACCCCATCAGTGGAGTGAATTCTGTCTCCAAGGAGTGGGGGAAACTCCTGCACTGCAAGGGCAAAGTCATTTTGCCTTGAAGGCCAGATTTTAATCTGCAATGTAACATATATTGTGAGGTATCTTATGTTTTGCTGTTATCTGTAGTGAGCCTTTATTGTTCAGGCAAAAGAGATGCTGAATTAAAAGGGGGCAGGGGGGTGAGATCCCTATACCACAAAAAGGAAAAAAAAAAAGGCATTGGGAGATACTAAAAAAATTTTAAAGTACATTGTGAGCAAGCATTATGTATTTTAAACTTGATCTATAGCTACAACTTTGAAACAAATTATGAAATTAAGGTTTCTGAAACCCATTTTCTTGGAGATGATGACACACAAGACACTAAATAACAATTTGTCTGCACTCCCATAGAAAATATAAGCAACATCAAGAGCCTTTGTACATTTAAAACCAAAACCCATCCTCCCTAAAAAGTCATAAATAGTACCATGTAGAATTCTTACTAATATTGCAACTACTCATATTCCCCAAGTTCATATGGGTAGTATCAATAAAATATTCTCCCCTGAGTCAAACCTTTGCAAAGGTATTCACTTAAAGAATTATCTCCATTAGAACCATTAACCTTGGTGCTCAGCATATTCTGCAATTTCTGACCCAGCCAATGACTTTAGAGATTAAAATGTGATTTCTGAAAAAAAAAAAAAAACTCCAGCATGTTTTATAGATAAATTTTATATCATGAAGGTAATATATTTGTAAAGATTGTTTGATTTTACTGATCCTCGAGAAAAATAAAGATTTCCAAAAACAGTACCTCTAACATGATGAACTAAATTACTTTAACAGTTTTGAATCTTTTGCTTTGAAAATGAACAATACAATGTTCACAGCAATAAAGAAGAGAATTAAAATAAAGGTTTCATGCTAAATGTTTTGTGTACAAATGGATTCATGTTCAACTTTTACTGGAGCTTTGTGGCGCTTTGAGAAGACACTAACAAAAATGTTCATTATAGCTCAGGAAATGTGTGGAAAGAGATAGCTTTAACCAGAGCAAGGCTTGGTCCATGTTAGCTGAATATCTACTTAGACCACACACAGTGGTTAATATTTGCCAAAGAATGTAGCATTCTGCAGCAACCAGGTCAAAAACACAGTATGTCAACTTCCAATTAAGTTAAAAATAATGCAAAAATGTTTAACTTAGACCTCCAAGACCTCGTCAACTTTTAATTTAAATGGCTGCTGGGAACAGTACACAAAATCATATTTTATAAAGTTTTGAAATCTAGAATCATCTTTTATAACAAATAATCCAATCAAAGTGAAGCTAACCTCTAAATGAACAATGTCAACTACAATAAAGCAAAAAGTACTTTACAGATTCAAGCTGAATACACTGAGAGTCTGACCACCTTTGAAACTCAACCAGGAGATTTGCAAAAGAACTGGCACCCACCTCGCATGTCTGCAGCCACAAGGAGCAGTGAGATTTTCATCTCTGGAGTCAGAGCAATTATTGGGCCCCCATTTTAACTCCAGTAGACACTAATGCCTTTCACCACAAAAAGCAGCAGCTCATTAGCATGCACTGCACGAGGAGCTTTTTTGGCTTTGTATGTTTTCTTTCTTAAAATTACTTTCTTCTCCACAGCCCCTGTATTTGCTGTGGCTGTGCACATCCATTACTGCACTCCACAGATAGGCAGACCCATTTTCTGCTAAACACTAATATTATTTCAAGTACTTAGTATATTATTATGAAGTTTTGACAGGTTTCCGACGAGACAGGAAGAATATTTCCTGGCACACGTAATCCCACAATCATCCAAGGAGGGAAGAACCACAAAAGAAAACAAAAATTAAATTTGCTTTAAACAAACATTTTCTTCTAAGGTTTTTCCTTTGAACGTGATTAAAATTTAAATTAAATTAAAGCTTTGGATCAGAAACAAATTCAAAACATTCTGTGACCCTCAAAAAAAAAAAAAATCTTTTAATATCATATTTGCAGATTCATGTCATAGGGGAAGAAGAAATTTGGCTGCAATAAAGAGCAATTTAAATGTTCAAGAGGGAGTAAGACAAGCCCTCACTGGACCTCACAGTTACCCATCCTGCTACTAACACAGCTTTCCTACCATAACACACACTGCCACGATGTCCCTTGAATTTTGAAATCCTGCCTGCACAAGCCATGACAGAGATCCCGAGGCAAAAATAAATATATCATATATAATTAAAGACTATACCCATATATTCACAGAGGCAGAGTTCTCCTTCTCTAATTCTTCCCTAAGGAAGAATGCAAAAATATGACACTGCCTTGGGATGCTCTCCTACTCTCAAACAAGTTTTAAGCTTAGGACACCCAGAGTCAGAGACAACAAAAATTGTTGTCTAACAATTTCTTCTATTACATTTCCATCTGACCAAATCCTCTTGAATCCATGCAAATTTCAGAAAGTTTCAGCTTTGCCATTTCCTTCTGCAGAAGTGATAAAATACAACTCTGAATGATAAGGTTAGTTTGAACTGGGTTATACATGAAAGAAAAAGCTCTCTGATAAAATAATCCACAGCAACAAGAAAAGGCACAAGATCAGTGCTATATAATGAAAATGATCACATTTATTCAGTTAAATTGTTGAAGTCTTCAGAGAAATTCTATCAGCTGGAACAGAAAATTCAATAAAAATGTTTCATAAATCTGAGCAGAAGCTTTAGGATTTGACTCATTACTGCTACTCATTCTCAATCTTCAAGTCTTTCTCAAATATTTTTATACTCCCAAACAGATCCTCACCACAAGTGATTTTATTTGCTGATTCAAGAATTTAAGTGCAGCTGCATAACACAGTATACTTTTTAAACAGAGGAGCAAAACAAAACACATCTCATGAGTAACTCTTAATCTGCCAGCAAATCAATTATAGAGAGCTTCTGCAAAAAGCATCTGAAAATCTGCTTCCAGTCAACACAACTTAGCCATCTGCTTCCCACAGATATCTGCCAGGAACGGGTTTGCAAAACCAAATTAACGGTGATTACACAGAAATATTCACAATTTAATTTCAGCTTGCCAATCACTTTTATAGTCCTTCACAGGCATGTGCAAAGAATCCTCCCCTCACCTCTTTGAAGTTAATGACATGTTTAAGCCGCCCCAGAAAAATGGCTCAAGCCACATTTAGCAGATTTGGTTTGAATGAGCTTTGTGGGTGTCACTGCAGTGTAGGAGGGACACGGGCACCACTGGGCTTCACACACCCCTCAGCTGGAACACAAACGCTGCTTTCCCCCAGCAGGGACTGAATTCGCTGTAAAATAGAGTGATACCTCTCCTTCAACTGCTTTGTTAATCCTGGATTAGTACAGTTTTGGCTATCAGAGGTGTCAGTTTACCTCCTGACAGTTATTTATTGTACATCTGCTCACCAACTGTTCCACCACACTTGTTGCCAGTAGCCCCAGTCTATTCCAGATGCTGTATGTGGAACCATTATAATACTCCTTCCTCAATTTTTTTTCTCTTTCTTTCAGCATCCCAAACTGCCAGTTTGTAGAAATTCCCACTGTTTAATGACTACCAATACAAAGTTAATCTTGCAAGGAGCCACTCATCATCTGGCCCTTTTTCAGCAAGCACAATGAAGGATGCTGATAACCACACAGGAGGTACTAACCTTGGACAGATGTGCAAATAATCCTTTCACATGAGGATAGGGCTGCAATTTTATCCATCTCTATTTTTAAAACCAGGAAAAAATGCACAGAAATATTAGTTTTATATTTCCTCTTGCAAGACATGCAGTGAATTACAATACAAGGTGTAAATACTTCTCTTTTTAAAACTACCAGAGAGTTTTTCAATCCATGCCTTTAAAAAAAGGCTAATAAAGAGATTAAATTAGAAGCATCTGGATTACTCTGCAGCCAAAGTCACATCATTCCAAAAACATTGTTCCAATTCCTTTAATTTCTGTTGCAATCTTGTTGTACAAGTATATAATTTTACATCTAGCTACAAATACAGGAATCTCTGCCACTACTTCTGTTATCAGAACCAGGTTTTAAAGTTCAGAGTTCACATTTCTGTTAAATATAATACATAAATTTTTGGCCAAAAATATAAGAAATATTTTTCTCATTACTTAAAATTTAAACAATAATTTTAAAAGATAATTTAAATTGAGTACTTGGATACCATTTAAAGATATACTATAACCTACGTGTTATCTTTAGTTTTAGAGGAAAATGCATGTGTAACATGTCCTAGCACAGTAGGAAACCATATAATCATAAATTGTATCACAAAGCTCTAAATTTTTGGGCTCTGATGAAAGTAAAACATGAGCACTCCTGCAATGCAAATCAATAATTCAGGACCCCAAAACAGTGTAAACTAAAGCACAGAAAGCTGTGATGTTCTAATCGCAGCTGACAGTGGATATTAATTTACTTTTGAGATGCTGGATTCAAAACATAAAAAGACGCCATGGCCAAATCCAAGCCGGGTCCAGGATGGCTCCAGGCTTTTGTTTGTGTCCCTTTTAAACCTTTCCCACAGGATGTCACTCTTGCTCCATGGCAGTGGGGACTGTGCCTGACAGACATTGGGGATTTCCACATTCCCCTCTCCGCAAGGATACATGGCACAGATATTTAAGCATCTTCTAATTTTGTAAATAAGATTACAACAACGACTGATCCATCTCAGCTGCCATGTTGCAAGCCCAAATATTTGCTGACTTTTAAACTAATTAAATCCTGTTACAGTCCCTCCAGCTTGAAAAACTAGAACACTAACAAACCTGGAAATAGTGATGTTAATGCCTGTACATTGTCCCTACTTAAACAGAACATAATCCAAGTGAAGACATTAAAGAATATTCTTCCTTAGGTTCCTGTATTTTCACCTTTTAGGGCTCTATAATTTATTTTCCAGATATTCGTGCCACTGGATAGATTTTTTTCTAACAGAAGAGTGACATCTCGTGGTGACACAGAAACCCTGGCTGGAGCACCACTCATCTCTGCATGGAACAGAGAGCAAACCCAGCGTTGCTTAAAAACTGCAGCCCAGCCCCGCCAGCTCCTGGAGCTGCAGCCAGGGCTCCTCTCTGGGAGTGAGGAGATGCCCTATGGATCCAGGAATTGTGGTCATCCCTCTAGGGACAACAGGTCCCACATTCCCCGGCCTTTAGCCAGCCAGGCGCCGCCTTTGTTTGATGTGTGACCTGGAGGTTTGGAGGTAACTTCTCACAGTCACACATGTCTGGCAAAAATGTCTGCAAAAACGCCAGAATCAGTGAGAATAAAGATTTTCTAAAACGCAGTGGGTCAAATTAGCCATAGCATACCACAAGATGAAACTGAGCTCAGCCAAAAATAGATTTCAATCACTACACCTGTAATTATACTTTCAAGATTAACTTTTTAGAAGTGAGGTTTTCAGTCAGTAAACCTTAAACTCATAAGTATATGAATATAATGTTACGGGGGATAACATTTTTCAAAGGGATTTTTTACATATTTATGCCTTGTTACTGCAAATATATTTGCCTTAATAAGGTAAAACATGAATGTTCATGTTGTTGACAGCTCAAAAAAAGTTAAAGCAGGTGTGTTGGGGTTTTTTAGTCTTTTATAGTAAATACTTTCTTGTTATGGAAATGATGAGAGTGTTTTGTACAGTCCTTTTGCCTGTTAGTGCTGCTTAATGGATACTGACACTTAATGAACAATGTATTTGTAAAGTGCTGTGCCTGAAACAAGGCGTCATCAGCAGAAATCAGAAAAGAAAATTTCCCATTCTGCCATTACCATATATGCAATGCAACAGTAATGAAGACCAGGTGCACACATGTGTGAGTTATTTTATACAAGAACAGCAAAACTGTCACTGTGGTCAGCAGTCTGTGAAGAATATAAACTAGAAAAATTACAATGTTGCAGAGGAAAAGCCCCTAAAGTAATTACTGAAGTTTATTTAGCAGAATATGCACCTTTGCTACTCTTAAGGTACTGGTGTTCCAGTTTGTGTTACCCAATATTTTAAATAACCTGCCATCTTCAGACCCACAGTTCAAGCCAATTATTGTGCTTTTTATTGTGCTCAGGACTGAATTAAAGCCAACAGGAAATATCCCATGTCAACAACCCACTGATCCCAAATATTGCACCTCAGTTGTTCCAAAACAGACATTCAAAATGATGCAGGATGAACCCAGAGCTCAAAGATACAGGAATCAATTTCCATTCACAAAAAAAAAAGATGGATCTAATGATGCATCCGCAACATTTCTGAGAAAACTCTGAATCTTGCAATATTTAATCATTTTTCATGGTTGCAAGGCTGAAATTAGAATAGAGACAATTTCAAATCCATAAGGCAAATGATTACACCTTTCTTATAAAATGTCTCACTATATTAAAGACCATCTGATAATTTTATTTGGCATATGACACTTGGCATGGAGACCTCTTTTGCCTAAACTCTGTGAGAAGGTATTATTGCAGAAACAATTAGAAATACTGAAGAGGTCAACAACCCAAACCATGCTGTTACAGAATAATATATTCTGAGATTCAGCCAAGAGCTCTATCAACAACAACATTTAATCCCTTTCTTTTTTCACTGGAATAATCATCTTTCTCCAAGAGCAAATAACCTGTATTGCTTCTCTTCTCTGTGTCTGTTGTTCAAACTGCTGCTACATGGTAATGTCAGTAAAATACTGTAAAACTGCTACTGGAAATCAGCTTTCTGAGCTCCTGGCACATTTCAGATGACTGAAGGGCTAATCTTGTTGCCCTGAGGTTTTCCACATGTTTTCACACACCTTGCTGTAAGTTTTAATCATCACTAACTATCAAAAATTCATATTGAGTTTAATGGGTCTAAAACCAACCAGATCTGAAGTTTCTAAAGAGCCTCAGGAATTGTCAATGTCAACTCCTTTTGAGGTGCCTAAGGAATCAATAAACCTTCTTAGCAATAAAGGAAAAATAAAAACAGAGATAAACTTATGATGTCAGTGTCTCAATCAAAGGAAAACATAACAAAACCAGCTGTAAAAATAGGCACAAAAAGAAGAGTGGTCATGTAGGAGTTAAACAAACCTACACAAATTATAAAGTACATATTATGGTTTCTCATTTCAGGCGTGATGCCACAAATCTTAATCATGCAAAGAACTGCTTTGTTTCCTCATCAAAAGAGAGGGAACTAGAGGGAAGTTTTAGCTCATTTAACTCATTGTTAATGACAGTGCAGGAATTCTTTCATCAAAATAACTTAAAGTAATATATTCATTCCTTTATATCTAATTAAAAATATCCTGGAGGGTGAAGCCAGATAAACCCACAGTCACCTTGGTAAGGATGAGTTGGGTGAGGTCTCAGAATGCAAACCCCACAGGCTGCTGATCCAGGATGAGAGACAGGATGGAGAAAGTCTGTGTGCAAGGATCTGCATCAGCTCACCACCAGAAACAGCTCTGCTAAGAGCTCTTTTAACTGTGGGGGACTTAGAGATGGGCACAAAGGTAGGAATCACAATTATTCATATTCCCTGAAAATATTCCTCCACCAGAAGTTGGCATGGAAAGAGAATAAAATAAAATTGCAAGTAATTCCAGTGTTGTTTGGCACTGGGAGAAAAATAAATCCATTCCAACTCCACATAATATGGATTCCATGAGTCCAATCCATGAACTGGACATGATTTGAATCAGATCCCAAAGACATGACTGAACTAATTGACATGCAATGTTGATTCTCCAGCTCTTTTCCCCACCAGAATGGAGCTTTAGCAAACTGGCAACAGGAAGAGAACAGCTAATACTGAAATAAAGCAGAAGTCACAGAGAAAAAAAGCCAATTAAACAGTGAATTGTTCAATTTCTCAAACAAATTAAATACAACAGAACATATTTACTTTATCTTAAGGAAAAAAAAAAAAAAAGTTGTGATCCTGAAAAATCATTCTGCAGATGGCAAAGATTTTGCTTCTTTCTTACAAACAGAACTGGACTTTTTTGGTAACAAATTACCTATGACTTATGGACACCAGATTTATACAACTGAACAGATGAAGTGGTTTGACTAGTTTGTAATACAGATTTGCACTCTGATATGGTTGCATGGCTATAATTTCCAGGTGTTTGAGGATGCCTGTCAGGAAGTCTCTAGATCCATGTTTATTTTGGCCAATGACTTGACCATTTTGGCAGTTCAACCACTGTCCTGATGGCTTTATTAATTAACTTTAGCTGTACTGTGAAATAATATTCTTACAAGTAGGTCATGGTTCCTGGATGGATCTTGGTTGCTGACCAGGATCACTATCAGGACTATTGATTTTCAGAATATTACAGTCTCATTGGTTTTCCATCAATGAAACTCACCATCTTAAACCAGAAACAACCTGCTGTCATTTGCAAACTAAACTAAAGGAAGGATCTGAAATCAAGATTGAAATCCTCATCATTAGAACATACACCTAAGACACAGATCACAAAATAGTACTTTTTTCTGTTCAAGCAACAAAAGTGTCAAATAAAATGCTTTATTACAAGACCTTATGGAAAAGATAATATTAGATATCTTAAATTGATATCTTAAATTTTCAGCTGGTTTACATTCTACTGCACTATTCCAAAACTTTGATGTTACAAAAGAACTGCTATTCCACTTTTTCTTCCTCCAGCACCTCCAGAGCTTTAATCAAGGCAGCTGAATTGTTCCTAAGGACTACAACATTCACCTCACTGCTTCCTCCTGCAGAAAGTTTATCTGTTGTGTCTGTTGCCTGTCCTGCATATTGTCCACTCTTTTATGGATTAAATCCACAGTCTTCTGAAACCTCAATTTCTCTGCCCTGGCATAAGTCAGGCACAATCTCATAAGTACAACACAGTTTGATGCATCACTCATATAAAACACAGCTACTACATTTCAAAGGCTTTTATTTCTTTTTATTTCCAGCTGATATCAACCAACCACTGCATCTACCCATGGGCATCATTTTCTGCTTCTGAGAGAAGCAATGAAGAAATAAATAACAGATGTTTAGAATTTGTACTACAAAACTGACCACAGGACATTTCTTCTTACACACAACCATTTTTCCTGCACACAGATCTAGAAAACAGGCCCAGGAGCAGTTATGCATATTATAAAGTATTGCTATACATATATCATTCTTCAATCTTTATACATTTCTAAAGGTAAATGAAAAGGTAAATGAGAATTTATGTACTTCTGTACTAGAAATATACCAAGAGAAAGCTGGGATAAAATGAGGGTTATCAAACAAAAGCAATTTTCAACCATTTATGGAAGTTACAAACCAGTTCTTGGTTTTCCAGCTATATTCCAAACAAAACCTGTGGCCAGTATCAAGTGAGTGTTTTGACCTTCTAATGTGTCCTTTTCCCATGTGCTGCCTGCTCTACTTTCCTGCTCTCCTTTCAGCTCCAGACACCCTTCCTTGCCCACATTCCCAGTTGCAGGTGCCTCATTCCATCCCATTTGGGCAAACCCAGCCCCAATATTTGCCTTGACTGTGCTGCCCCATCTGCCCAGAGGCTGAGGTTTGCAGTAGGGACAGGAAAATATCAGAAAGTGTCCTCGAGCAAAGAGGAGATGCTTCTTTCACATTCACTAAGTAGATCTGTTAAAGTCTTACAATCAATCACCTAAATTATAACAAGAAACCCAGAAGTCAATACAACTTATATTGGAATAATGATTAAAAATATTGTCATTTTATCCTCCATATCTTCCCACTATAAAATATACTGTGTCAGTTCATTACTAAATCTGAAGTGACTTGTTTCACAATAAAGCATCTCAGGAACCCTAACAGGGTTTTATGCTTGTTTGTTTGCTTAAGGTAGTGTGTAACACATGCCAGTACAATAAAACTCAAAAATAATTTCTAAAAAAATTTCAAAAGAGAGAACCAAATTTGAAGATAATAAGTACCTTAAGCAGATTTAAAATGTTGTAACAAAGAGAGGGGGGAAGTTACCCAAAGTTTGGCTACTCTTAATTCCGTTAATGTAACACTGAATTCACTGTGTAAGTACAAATCAGCATTCAATACAGTGCCTTACCCACCACCTGACTTCTGGATCATTCAGAGAAAGAACAAGTGCAAGTTTCTGGCCAGGATGACTATCAGGAATATACTTTTCACAGGATTACTGTTCCATTGCTTATGCCTCCATGAGACTCCCCCTCTGAAAACAGAGACAAACTGCTCGCTCGCAAAAGTGAGATTCACCGAGTTAAAAAATTAAGTTGTACAGATCAGAAATGTAATCATGGGAGACAAGCTCTGAGAGTTTTTCAATCACTGAGGGGCTGCATCAATTTAAAGTCATGTTACATTAAAGAGAAAAACGTCTGGGAAAGTCTCCCAGTTGTCACTTTAGATTAGATTTGTTGTTGTTATCAGACTGTGCATTTTGTAGGCTTTTTTACATTTTAAAGATATTGCCTCATGCAGCTACACAGTGCATAAAGAAACAGGAAATATACCATTTTTTTAATCAGACTGCCTGGAGATGAGGAGTTTGCACAAATTAACTGGTAGTCTAATAGGAAAAAAAAAAAAGGAAATGCATGCACATCTTCTCGAAGCTTATTAACATTTAAACTTTAACTACCTTAGAGTCACAGGGAAGCCACCCAACTTAACCTTGCTCCACAGAAAAAAATCTTCCATTCTTCCAACAATAAAACAGAACTCATTGTGAAGACCTCATGTTCCTGGCCATCACAAGTGCTTTTTTTTTTTTTTTTTTTGTAAATTTTCAGTTATATTAATGGATTTATCCATGTATCCTACACTAAATCTACTACAATGGCTCGCAGAATCAGGCCCTCATACCAGACAACTACGCACTACACAGACAATACAGGATCTTCCCTAAAATTGAAGAATTTTAGTTTATTTCTGCACGATTTCAAGCTGACCTCTGATATATGGCATTTTCCAGAGCTTTGGAGAATTATCTTAATTACTCTGATTGTCAAGCTGTCATGTAAAGGATTCTTGAACATTACCATATGTATTCATGCTGTCAAACACTGTCTCAGACAAGTGTAGCAAAGCCACTGAATATGTTGCTCTACATTACTGTTTCAAGCAAATATTCAAAGCAATATTCATGCAACAAAATTATTTTAACTTGAATTGCATACAAGTATTTTAGCTATTAAAATTATACCTTCTAATATGAATTAGGGGATTTTTGTACAGCTTTTAGGTGTAGCATTTCAGTAATTGTAATCTTTCTAAATATATAGTCAGTAGCACACTAGTCTAAGTTCAAATATTTACAGGATACTCTTTGAATCAAATACACACCTTTGATCTAGACCTTAACTTTTTGATACCTAAGGCAAAATACCAGGATATTCAGAACATGCAGTACCCCCCTTCTTGCAATTTTTCACATGGTGAGAAATATTCCCAGACTTTACTAAATGGAAACAATTAGAAAAATTTGGAAAATGCAACAGTAAGTTGACAGCATGCAAGCAACATCAATTCTGGCTTCAGCAACATCATCCTAGCAGGGAGAGCAGCTACAGGATTAAATCTGTTTAAATACCTCTGACCTCCTCACAGCTCTGCACAAAGTTTGTCTGTAGAACACCAAAATTAAGAAGCAAAGTCAGGCACTTACAAATAGTGGATTTTGCTCTTCTATTTTGGTTTTGGAGTCACAAGACTTTCACGAGTTTGGTGAGATTTCAGTTCCATGGGGAAATGAGGTCTTTTGAAGCCATTAATGTTTTCATACTAATGAAATAAATTCCTTTATACAAATGAAAATTCTCTTCTACTGCATAATATTTGTGTTGACAAAAAAGCCACTCCCAGTCTCCTCAGATGCCATAGAGGAACCCAGAAGAACCAGACTAAACCCAACCTCTATGAAAGACCTTTCTGTTCAAGAGACAAGACAGTATATGGAGTTTTTAAATTTTACCACTTCCTTAAGACCTACCACATTTATGGAAAACACCACAGACTGACATTTTTAAATTATTAACAAGTTTCAGACTTGCTTTGCTTTTTCTGAAGGTGAACTTTAAGCCCTGTAAGGAACACCAAAAGGAAGAATTTTATCCCAAAGTATGACAACTGTAACAGGCTATGTCTTAGAATAGTACATCTTCAATCTAACACCACAGTCCTAAATCTGTTCTGGTTCTACAAATGCCTCTAGTTATTTCTTTTTTATCAGTGAAGAAAATGAAATAAAAAGTATTTCATACTTAACACCAAACAGACCATGTTACCCCAGAAGACGTGCTTAAATAATTCAGCTGCTAAAAAGAATCTTTAACTATAAATGTACTAAATTCCAGTGCAAAAGATTAACTACAAAAGAAATTAACACTGCCTAAGGAAAAAAAGATAACATTTTTCTAAAGCATTTCTAAAGCTTTTTGATATGCTATTTTTTAGAATTATATCTGGAAAGAACTAATATTTTTAAATGAGACTTTCAGAGCTGCTCAAATTGCAAAGTACCATTTGTGCCAGTCCAAGAGTTCTGAGGAACTTGGTTTTCTCCCACAAAGAAAAATCAGTACCCAATCTTTACCCACTAAAAACAGAATTTGATATTCAAATAATATTCACCAAAAAAAATGTTGTTCCTGCTTCCATCAACACCTTTGTCACAATATATCAAAGCAAAATAACATTTTCTCCCCTCAACAACTTAGAAGTTTCCAGGGCTTTATCATCAGTTGAAGCAGTCTGTTTGCATTCTCCAATACAAACTGACAATCTAGTGATACAGTACATTAAAAATTCTCTGTAGTATTGACTGCCTGAAGCTGATGCTCCCTTGCTAAATGCAGTGCAGTTCAATTAACAGCTCTTCAATATACAATTTAATTTTTCTTTCATCTTGATCCACAGCCGAGCTTGAAATGAGGAATCTTGGAATAGATGTACTTTAAATATTGAAGCAAGTCTTTATAAATAAATCTATCAAACTCGTAATGATTTCTGTCAGGACAGGACCAAACAGATGAACCTGAATGTCTGTGACTTTCAGGTTTGTGCATTGTTGTTCTCAGCTTTATTCCCTCAGTGAATTCCTGGCGTGGGGGAAGGCTCCAAAAATTCCCTCAAAAGACTGGAAGAGCTTTTCCTGTACTGCACCATTCTTAGAACTGAAAGGAACAGATTTCTGCTGATGCTTTATAAAGTCTTTTGCATGTAAAAATCCAACTTATCACTTATGCCACAATATCTCAAGGAGTTTTAATACTTCGCTGATTATTTAAGAAGGTCATCAAACACAGAAGTACATGGCACCTGTTTCCATTACCAAATCTGCACTCAACCAATCCTGAACTGGAAAATAAATATTTAATGCATAAATACTACCCTGGATACCATTTTCCCCCCCTGCAGTGTGAAAGTACATAGTACACTTCAAATTTTCTCTAGGTAGTCATGCCATTTCAGAGGAAAATGTAAGGTTAATTTAACCAGGACAGAATGAAATCTTTCATTTCAAAGTTCCTCTAAGTGGGACACTGCTGAAGAATGCTATTAATATCTCTCATAGCGTGCATGCTCAGGGAAACACAAGGACCAGCTCCTTTCTCACAGGTATACTCCACAGCTTTTCAAGTGGGAGGATTTACTACAGCTCATCAGAAGGGAAAACACTCCTCTCTTAAGCTAGAGGCACTTTAAACATTACTCTACTCTTTAAACATTCACAGAATTCACCTGACACTGACAGCAGAGCAGCACCACAGCCAGGGAGGGCTCCCAACCTGCACAGGATGAGCTGGAAGTCAGAGAGGCTTTGGCAGGAAAACACAAACAGCATTGCAAAAACAGAAATCCATTTCAGATGAGCTCAATCAAATGTTCTTAATTAATACTTAAGTGCATGGTGAAATACACAGTTTGTGTTATCTCGTTTGTGTTCTTATTTATAATGGTATTAGCTGAGATGGCAAGATTTCATTTTTAAATGTTGCATTTCTTTCTTCTTCATGTATTTTTAATCATCTTACCTAGATTATCACTTTGAATGCTGAAAAAAATCTTTATAAAATTAACCAGTCTCATTATTGCCACCATTTCCTTTTTCCCTTTATTTCCAGTCCTACATTTTTAAAAAGTATCTCAGTACTGTATTTAAATTGTCACTGAAATACCATTCAGCATTTACAGCAATTAACTCATCATTACTGTGAATAACTACACTAATTGGGATGCTCTACAAACCTGCAACACTGCAGAATTAAAAATAAACATAACAAAGATACAATTTACAACTAATCTATACTTACAATTAAAGTTAGTTTCAAGATTTATTTCATTCTATTATTTTTTATTAGCTACAGCAGACAGTAAATGGGGTGTACTATGTTCTGCTTTGCAAACACCTAGATTATAAAACATAATTGCACAAATTAATTAGAAATGAGTACATACACTCATGTCTTTGTTTGTAGCCATAACATGTTAAACATGACGACATTAATGAACAGTTCCTTAAATTTATAAGCTGGTATAACTGAGGAAAAAACATTAAATCTCCCTGACCACACAAGGCATAAATGTCACAGAGAGGGTCAGCACCACTCCAGATCTCCTGATGTCCTGTTTTGCAGCTGCAGGCAGTGTGCAGCTCCTTCCAAACAGCAGAGTAACAATTCCTGAGAACATCTCAGCATTCAAAGCAGAATACAGGTGCAGACTGAAACTTTCCCTGAACTGGATTTTGTGCTTTCTTTCCCACCTACTCTCAGGGGTTCTCTGATGTCTAAGAGCCTCAAGTCCCTTCAGTTGTGCCCACTGACTCCAAAGTTGGTTCAAAGCCTATTTTGCTTGGCTGTAGTAAAAACAAAGTAATAAAACCTACCCCAAATGCTCATTTTGCTGCATTAATCCCATCCTTTTATTTGATAAGCAAATTTTTTTGTTGAAGGTAATACTCTGTCTCAGTGACCCCCAATGATATAGAGGAAAGAACAAGTTTAGCACACCACCTCCAAAGGTGATTATTAAGACAAAAGGGAATTTAAAAATGAGGAGAAATTAGAAATGACAGTAAATGAAACAAAAAGTATGATGCTTTGGCTTTATGGTAATAAAAGTTTTACAAATATAATTGACAATCACATAAATTATTAGCACTTTTTGAGCACTCTACTCAGCAAGTCTGTTTTCAAGACACCTCCTGCATTCCTGTTGAGCTCCAGCTATGCTTGTTTTATGTCACTTATGCTGCTCTGTAGTCATATAAGCCTGATAATTATCTTCAGTTTTATAAGCTATTGTGGATCATGAAACAAGTCAGTGCTTCTTTTGATGCCCTCACATTAGTCCCTTGTCACTACTAAAACTGCAAGTGATCCTGCAACCACTTTTTATTCATTTTTCTCCTTTCTTTTTAATGCATAACAATTTTGCAGTTGTACTACACCATCCTAGAGTTACTGTTTTCCTGCTCTACTACATTTAGTGTCACAGTAAGACCTTAAGATTTTTAGGTTTACCATCAAGATTCTTTTAAACATTATCACCCTGCCACATCACTGCAGATCCACAAGCAGGAAGAAAATAATCTCTCTACCTTTTTCTTCCCTATGCTGAGCTCAACCAAAATGTATTTCTGTACTTCAGAAGATTCATTAACCGTATTGATAGACTGCTTACAAGCTTAAGAAAACAAATCTTAAAAAACTGATTCTGAACATTGCAGGCTCTATGACCCATCAAATCAAATTCTTTGGGATCTGAAAAACATTTATAAGTCCAAAGACATGAATGCTGAATCACCTCTTTGGTTTTGTTTTATTTTCTGGGCAATTTTTAGGGTAAAGGCCCATTTTAGAATTGTGACAGAGAAAACCAAGACAAGAACACAACACACACCAGGTTAGCAACAAGTGTGCACTGCACTTGACAAGTGAGAGTGTGTTTTGTTATGAAGCATTCTGTCTCTTCAATGTGCTGGAAGAGCTGCAATCACTGCCCACTAACACTGCCTGCAATACCAACAGATAGCCCACCCTGTTCACTTCTGCTGCTAAAATAATAAAGTTGAGGGATTAATGTGAAAATGGGATTAATGGAAATGTGTAACATCCTGAACACAAAAGCATGAGTATTTTACTTTTTAAAAAAATTAAAGCAAAGAACTAATCTGGCGACAAAAAGCACCCACCACATTTTACCACGACTTCCACAAAAAAAAACAACTATCAGAGTGCACATTAAATCATGAGTGAGGCAGTTTTAGCATGCAGAGAGTGGCAGGCACGCAGAGGCAGAAGAGGAGCAGGGCTATAATTACGAGGCAGGGCTGTGCAGCCCAGCTAATGCCTGCTCTGACAGTGCAAGGCTATTCCTGCTCCCCCGAGCCCGCTGCAGACAGGGCTCACTCTAATTGGGTCCAAAGCACAACCCACCAGCACAGCTCCTCCAGCCCAGGAATGGTAATTTCCACACCACTGTAAATAGTGTTTGCAAACAATACAAACACGGTAATAAGAGGCTAGGTGGGTAATTAATGTGGTTACAAAGCAGCTTATTTGCATTTTTATTTAAAACTGCCTTCTTTAAAAAGCTGCTCAGATTTCTTTTTGCAAGAGGAGCCTTGGTTAAGGAATAGAGCAGTAATTACTCTCTTTAGGGGTTCTTTTATACATTCTTTAGGGAATTAGAATGAAAAGATAAGCAGAATTATAAACGGAATCATGTAAAATATGAAATGCACTATAAACACTTAGTACTGTATTTACCATAAGCTAAGCTTGTCTTCTTCATTAATGGAATATATTACAAGCTTATGTTACAATCAGATTAATTGTGAAGATGATTTAAAATATATATACATTTATCCAGACACTTTAATTCCTCCTCTCCCAGCACTCACAGCTAAAAATCCAGTGACAGCAGAACTCACTCAATGTAAGAACACATCTATCTGTACCACAGTAAATAAGTTTTCAACGTCAGCAACATTAAAGGGTTTTATAAAACACATTCTGAGAGAGAAAGCTTCAGGAAAAGACCAAACCCAAGTTACACTAAATATACAAATTATCAAAGAAAACCCAGACTTTGCATCCTATAAGCTACACTCAAGTCAATGTACAAAGTCTACTTTTTTATAAAGACAGAAATCCCCAGACAGGTTGGTGATATATTTGAGCACACAGTGTCTCCTAGTGACTTCTAATTGAAGACCAAGCATAAAGTGCAGTTTTTAAAGGGGTTATCCTGAGGTCTGTTACTGTCTGGGGGGGGGGGGGGGGGGGGGGGTTCTTAAATTTTTTTTTGTTAAAAAGCTCAAACTGCATTTAAGTAGTATTATTATAAAGCTTTAGGCATGGTAGGGATTTTGTGACTCACATTTCCAGATTAAGAACAGCAGGGCTGTGCTAAAGAAACAAATTACCAAAAAGATCACTTCAACATTTCTATGTATAAAATTCTGCTGACTGGAGGAAAAAATTAAGGAATAGTAAAATACTGTGACTTCTTTTAAAATTACATTTTAGAATTTTTTTTTAATACACGTGTAACAGATATTGGAATGTAAAGAGAATTATGAGAGTAGAAGTAATTAAGCTAACTCAAAAGACAACTTTTATCTTTACTGGAGGAAACCATGGCCAATTGTCTTACTGTGTTAAAAACCCTGAAACCTGATTGCTCTGGGAGTGCTCAGTTCCTATCAGCTGGGTACGGTTATGAACTCAGACACACCTGGGTGCTTTGGGGTGCAAACAGATTTAGGGTTTGCTCCTGTGTGGAAAATCAGGGCACTGGGAATATTTCTCTGTCTGCTCTGGGGTGTCCTAACTTTGACGCTCATTCATGGAGAACATTTCCCAGACTTCAAGATAGACTGGAATCCACAAAAGTGTGAAATAGATTATAGAAAGGAGTGTAGGTGTATCACCTGGTGAGAAATTTAGGATTTGGGATTTTTAGAATGTTGTGGATGGAAGCAAGATGGAGGGCACAGGGTGTGGTCCTGGGTTTCTACTTCATCCTGCTTCTTCTTTCTTCTTCTCTATGGGTTTGGGTGGCATTTTGTAATTGGGCAGAAAAGTCCTCATCGTAGCCTCTTTGGGATCAGTTATTGGGTTAAAAGGGAAAATAATCCAGGTGTCAGCTCTTAATTGGATAGTTTAGTCTTAAAAGACCTTGTAACAAGAGATTGTTGGCCATTTTGAGCTTTCTTAGGAAGAGCTGCAGAACTCATGGTTGTGAGGCTGTTCTACTGATAAGCAATAATAAACACCTGAGTCTGAACATGAACTACTCTCTCAAGTGCCTTCAATCCAGACCCAGAGAAACCCATACTCCTGGATTTGGGCAAGGGTGAAGGTCTAAGGGTTACCTCAGGTTTGGGGGCTGGAAGCTGACAAGGGCAGCATGTCCCAGTGGAACAAACCCTGTCCCTGCAGCAGTGGCAGGCAGGGCACACTGGGAGGGCTGGGCTGCTTGATTCATCATGATAAATAATCAAACTCTATCAGCTGTGTGTATCCATACAGCACCAGTGCAGAGCTAACTGCAGATGAAAATGTAAGTGTGAAACAGCTCAGCTGCAGCCAGTACATCAACTCTGCAAGTAACTGCTATCAGTATTCAGGAGGATGCCCAACCCTGAAAGTTAGGGGCTTAACACATCTGCTATATAATTCAGACTCTGTTTTACAGCAGTTTCATTACTAACCATAAAAACTGTAACAGTGGAACTGTATAAACAAACTGAACAGTGTTTTTACTGTAAAACATGAATGTAATATAAATATTTGCCTTTCCCTTTTCTCAGCATCTGTAATGAAATCAAATTCATTCCATATGTTTATGGTGTACAAAAAAAAAAAATCTCAACAATCCATCCATGTAAATGTTGATTGTACTGTTCCACGTTTTTAACTTCATGTGGGGGGATTTTTAAGTATCTGTATTTGGAAAATAGCTTTACAGCACACATCACTCTCTTAGGGTTTCTCAACTGAGCAGATTACTCACAGAAACTTACTGAATTCTTAAATATTATGGCCAAAATCTGGTCATACATTCATATTGGCCCCAGTGAGTTGTTGCCAGCAACAGAACTGGGTAATGTTTATACTGTCAATTCTCCACAAGTAACATACGGTCCGATTGCACTGCAATTAGTTAATTAAAAGATCCCTTCGTTTCAGAAAAATCTGGATCACATCCTGAAGAATTAAAAAAGACTTTATACTCAGTAGAGGCAATAATTCTTTAGTTGGAGTGTCCACAGCTGCGAGTGAAACAAGTTGATGCAGATTTTTTTTTATTGTATTGCATTAGTTCATTTAATACAAGATCCTGCCCCTTCCTGCAAGGCCTTTTCCCCTCAGCAAGGTTTGGATAACTCCCTTTAACATGATTCTTCAGCATGGGCACTGCTCAAGCACTGGAAAATGAAATATGTCCATATATTGTGGGCCTTTCTAAGTGTATATTACACTGTGATAGCATGTGAGCCAGCAATACAGAGTTTAGGATATCCTGCTTTGAAACAAGACAATTCTTTATCACAAAATAACAGAATATTGGAAGCAATATTCTCACAGAAATTCATGTGCTTTTCTTGGAGGATATTCTGAAATATTTCCTATTTTGAGGATTATTTTTAAGAGCTTTTATTCAGCACCACTTAGAACCCTTTGATTCTGTACTAACAGACTGTGGTTTCAGTCAGCATTTACTACATCTCCAAAGCCATCTCCTAGGCAGTCTCCAGCTTTTCCCATAAATGGAAACCTGTCACTAACCATGAGGAGGTTTGCAAAAAATTCTAAACCAAGGACAGCAGTGGAGACCAAACACTTTATGGGGAAACAGAGCTCCTTCCTCGAGGGGGAAACACACACAGTGACCACATGAAAACTGCTGCCCATGGACTGGTAAATGTGCCCAGTTTGCTTCTTGTCTTCCTGCACTTCACAGGATCACAACTGGAATACAAAGACTCACTTATCAGGTTTTAATTTCATTCAGCTACTTAATCAGCAAGAATATAAATCACTCCTTCAGAGAACAATACTTCAGGGGAAAGGAATACAGCAAGGAGTCATGTTTGTTTGGTTGGTTTTCTTCACAGCTTTTCTCTCTTCTCTTGTCACATCTCTACCTTGTGAGTCCCTACTTGAAAAGCAAAGTCAAATGTTCTTTTTACAGTTTAATCTAATCTTTAATGTAGGTGTAGGTTTAACTTTGAGGAATAATCACCAAAGAAACATTATACTTTTTATGAAATATTAAACTTACAATTTATCTTTTAATATGTACTTCAAAGACTATTTGACAGGAATAAATAAATGAGAGCTTCTTGGCAAGAAAAGCTGTGATTTATGAAATATTTTATTCATTCATATTCTTAAGTATTTTCTTGAGAATACCGCTAACATCTGGAGCTACACACTCTTATCCAAACATTCTGCTCATACTCAATTAGAAAATTATATCAATAATAATGTAAAATAAATTACCTAGCCTCTCTTCCTGGAGCATAGATTTGCATGTTTGTCAGAGCAACTATGTGTACAAACAGCACTGTAGTGTTTTTCATTAAGCCTCAAAGTCAATTAAGCTACGAATTGGAACAATCATTCCTCCTTTGCAAAGTATTGATATTTTTCTTGGCTGCTTTCAGGCCTTTTCACTACTCAAGGAGAGATTTATGTTTGACAATTTCTTTCTGATTAAAATGAATCATAACTCTAGAATTCTAATTTCCTCTTTTCCGAGCAAGAAATTATCAAACAGTTTTAAATTGATATTGAACGTCATCGTGCATGAACACTCATTTTCCAGATATCAAATGGAAAACTATACTGATCTCTCTTTTTATCTGCTGCCTTTACACACTTTCTCTTCCTTTTTCAGCCTATATAAATGCATGTGTATAAACATTAGATTGCTCCAATATAATCAACCATACCCCTCCATAAAAATTATATTTGATAGACCAGCCAGACCAATCACATTAAAACTTGTCACAATGCTTTACACAAGGCAATTACCTTTGATTTGCAATATTAGCAAAATTCTGCTGTAGTTTAGAAAGAAAATAACTGGAATACTGCAGGTTGCAAACAAATGTCACTTAACCAAAGTAATTAGCAAGTTTATATGGGTAATCCCCACTCAAATGGCTCAAATTCCCTATAAAACAGCTCTTCAGGCATAAATTGTTACAAACAAAGTTCTCTAGGCTTGTCTACAACAGCCAGTTAAAATCAGTTTTCATTTGCTTTTTAAACATAATGGCAGCTAATCTGAAAAAAATCTTATTTTCTCCAGTTATTCCTGCTTTTTTTCTCTAAATCTTAACAATTGGATTTTCCCAAGCCATTTAGCCATCCCATTTTGTCTTTATAAACCTGATTTTCAGCTTTCACTACAAGCAAACTGAAACTGCATTTTTTGCCTAACAACTGATTTCAAAGTACAGCAGGCCCAGAGCAGAGAGGTTTTTCTGCAGACACTCTGTGGCATTCCAGACACGGATGTCACAAACAGACTCACCAGGGGACCCAGCTGGGTGGTCTTCCTTAGTACTGTTATTTTATGTACACTGTACTTTATTTTTAAATGCCGCATTACACTAGATTTGATTTGGTTTTGGGTTTTTTTTTTGTTGTGGCTTGGGAGAGGTGGTGGTTGGGGTTTTAAAAACTACAGTTTTTTCCACATATATTTCAAATTCTATTTAATAAAGCCCATCAATTAAATAATTGTATCAAAATTTGAAATAACAAGTTGTTCTATTACACACTTTTAATAATTTTCTCTTCCTGCAAAGTATGTGAACTCTTTTGTATCTACAAAGAGTGGAAAAAGTATTCTGTGTCCAACACCTAAACCTTGAGTACCGAAGGATACTGCCCCACAGAAAAGTCAGCATAGGGTACACATTGCTGTTGGTAATACACATGTTTTTATAGGAATACCAATTATATTACAACAACTTATAGTAAAATTCCACACTTAGGACAGGTAAACACACTAGAACTCCATCTGTCAAGAGTTTGGGGGTTTTTTGTTATTAGAGCATATTTCATGCAAATGAAGTTTGGGAACCCAGTTGAAGAGTAGGAACATATTTATCAGATTTCTACCTCACAAATTACTGGAGGAACATTGTATTTAATAGTGCAGCTCAGAGATTCAATCTCAAAGATTTACAAGAAAACATAAAACAAGTGGGTAGCACTATTGCTACTGAAAATCCTACCTGAGCACCATGAGCGTGAGGCTTGGTGAGGCCGCAACCTAACCAGCTGTATTTTCCTTTAAATTTATTTCAAATTGAAAAGTAAATCAGCTTCCTTTCAATAATTTTGCTTTCCCCAGGAACAGAGGAGACAAAATTCTGTGCATGCTTTGAAGCTCTTTCTAGCAGAACAGTTGCAGCTGCATATTGAGAATTCATCTCAGTCAGATGTAGAGGTTGTTGGTATTTTTTTAAACTCTTTCATTTTTAGGAAAGGATTTTCAATTAACAACTTCCTGTAGTTACACCTATAAGCTAAAAATTAATATTTTACATCCATATTTTAATATTAGAAGCAAATCAGTCAAATTAATCTTTGTCTATTTGTTTTCAGTAGCTGATTTTGGGGCTGGATTTTGTGTTTATTTTCCTCAAGACTGCTTACAATTTGATGTAAATTTTAAGCATCTTGTAATTCATCAACTAATTCTCTCCTGGTTACACACTCCAAGTAATTAAAGTTCAGTAATAACTTATTCTTTCTGCTCCAGCACCTGCATTTCATTTGTTTATTTTCCCAGAGTCATAAATCTGAGGGACTGTCAAAGTGCCATAATATTAGTGCAATAATCAAAGTTAATTAGTCCCTCTCAATAAACAACAACAAAGCCATTACAAAGATGCATTGAAGGTTTTCCAGCTACCAGTTTACAGATGAGACTCTTTTTCTGAACAATTAGAATTTGAAAACTGTTAGTAAATAAAGGCAGGGTTTCTGAAGTAATTTGACCTTCACTGTTCTTCATTCAATTAACAACTCATTAACTTTGGGTGAGATAATTCAGGTATTTAAGACAAATATTCTGAACTCCCATTGTCTTCAAAGTGGTCAGAGATATGGTTAGGATTAAGAGGGTAATAGGATATTTTTCAAATAAAAGATGTTCACCACTGCCTAGTTTTAGTTAGATAAACCCCATATAAACAGCCATATTTAGCTGGACTGGGACTCTCAAATTCAAACAGAGTATCACCAAATCCAGTTACATTGAAAAACAATAGACACTATGCTGGCCTCTGTCGAAATTCTCTTAGAATTCTAGCCTATTGAATTATATCTTTTTTATTTAAAAAATAAGAGAGTTTTAATGGGATGAAAGCAGCAAGGAAGACATTTTTCCCAACCAACCCTTTACTGTAAATCATTCATATGATCTGGGCAAGAGAAAAAGGCCTAAATCCAAAGACTGATTCTTCATGAAACTTGTGGTTACAAGAATTAGCAATATTGAAAGCATCACTTACCTGGAAATACACATAAATAAGCACCATTTGTTTTGCATTAATAAATATTATAATTATCTTTAGACTACTTATGTGTAAATATTAATACTACTGAGTGTTCTCCCATGTCATCTGGGAGCAGCTGAAATACTTTGAGAGTTCAGGAAATAAAAGCAAAACACTCATGACTAATTTTAGCTGGAAAGAAATAAAAATCCAAGAATCTGATCCATTGGTCTTTTATTCATTTAAGTGTAGAGATGTCACCACATTCTCTCCTGGAAGTCAGCAGTCCCAGCAAGCTCAAACAAAAGTAGCTTGCAATCCTTGCTAGCAAATAAATGATTGTGGGAGGAATAAATTAGGACAGCTGAATATATTTTAATTAAGGCCTTAGAAGATCATTTAAAAACCTGGAGATCAGAGAAAGGAATCAAAGAGCAACAAGGCAATAGATGGGACTGAAAAACTGGTGTTTGTGTGACAAAAATGGGAGAAAAATGAAAGAAAGTGGGAAGAAGGTAGAAGGAAAAAACCACTGTGACAACTTGGCAGCAGGGCTGCAGAGCCCAATGAACTCAGAAAAAGAGAAACATTCTTGTGCTTGAAAAGTACAAAAACGACCCTCTGAAATCTCTCACTGTACAAAAATTATGGGTAAAACAGTGGCTGTTTTGGAGGACTGTGTCCATCCTCCTTTGGGTAGTCATTCACTTTGGTTCTGGGATGTCCTTTTCTATGAACCAAGCCTCAGTGGTTCTTCCAAATATTTTTTTTTCCCTTACAAAGCATACATAAACAACATGGATAACAGCACATCAAGCCTTGCAGTCCAACACACTCACAAGGAATGAAAAACCTCCATCACCCACACACCAGCAGCTGAGCCGGGCGTTACCCAATAAGATAAATGACTTTTTGCTCAGACTGTGCCATGTGCCCATGATCGTGGCAGTGCTGTGTGTGCCTGCTGGCAGTGCCCAGAGGATGTCAGACCTTGCAGAGCCCAGCCCCGTGCTGGGCACTGATGTGCACTCACCCATTCCTCCAGGATGCGCTGCACGGCCGCCTCGCCTCGCGCCGGGCTCCTGCAGGCCAGGATCACACACGCCCCATGCAGGGCCAGGGACTTGGCAGTTTCAAAACCTAGGATAAAACATGATCCTAGTCACAAACACGTCCCAGGAGCAGCACAGAGCTATAAAATTACCTGAAAACATGAGCCACATATTTAAGTGCAGTTAGGCTGCCTGCAGTCTGGCGACCTGAGAGCCACCCGGACTCAGCTTTTAAGAGCACACATGAAAAACACAGACACCTCAATTTGATCAGGTCTTTTGGACAATAATTGTATTATTTCGTGAAAAACATCTTCAAAAAACAGACTCAACTTCTCAGCCTACTGGTGTTCTCAGCTGTTGCAAGGGCAGGACTGGATGTGCTCCTTCCGTGTCTGACTGTGAACAATGTGCCACACAGAGACTGCACAGCCACCATGCCTGGCAACTCCATCTGGAAATGACAGAGCATCCAACATGGGCTCAGGGCTCTCTAGATGCACAGCTGGCCTCAGAGTCATCAATCTGAGAACCACCTGTGGCAAGGGGAACAAAACGTTGTTTCACTGTTCAATTCACTAATGAAAAGCTGCACAGAAGTCGGTCCAAAATAAACTTCATTAAATGGGAAAAAATCTGTGAGAATTTACAACAGGAGATGAGGACTTTTGGGGAGAGCAGAATGCCCATGAAGTGCAGAGAACTGAGCCAGAATCTGGGTTTCCACCAGGAGTGAGCTACTACATATTTGTGATGCAGCTAATGGTATCACTGGGTGTCCATCTCCATGGAGAACTGTGCCAGTGACAGGAATTGCCTTCTAGCTGAAAGAAGCATAACACAGCTTAATGAGTTCAATTAGAAAAGCCTAAACTATGAAAGGAAGACTCAAACTGAAATGCCCAATAATCTGAGTTTGAGAAGAATTCAAAGAGAAGAGGCATTTGTTTTAGCTTTATGACATTTAAAGCATGTTCATGATTTCCTGTTAAAAACTGTTTACCAAAAGGCCTATGAAGATGGGCTGTCTCACTTCCAAAACACCCTGCAGCAACAAAATCCAGTTACAGCACAAAACATAACTTACATTATAGAAACAACAGACACCAAGACAAATTTATACAATTTTCTGCAATTACATACTTACGGTATTTAAGTCCAAGCAATTTTCCTGTATCTCCTTTAAAGCTATTCACTGCACCAAGCAACTTTAATTACCTGGATAATTCATTGCATGCACATGAATTCAGCTACAGCATATGCAAGATTTCCCTTGTTCCTAATTCCACTTTAAGCATATTTAACTAGAATTTTTCATGTAACTAATGTAAGAAGTACCATCAGCTAGCTGTTATGCCTCTTGTTTTGCACAAGAATACTTATTTTGACTAGCTGACTGTATTATTAAAAAGCAGTTGAAATGCCTGAGAATAGTTTTGTTACTGTTAAACAAAGATTGAGAGCTGGTGGCCAGATTAATTAGCAAAGCATGATGATGTTTTGCTAACTCTACCCCATGTCACACTGTGCAAAATAATCAACTGTGCAAAATATTACATTCCATGCCATTCTCCCCTGTAGTTAATAACTTCATACTCATTACAAACTAAGTAAGTTACATGCTGTGAGTTTAGTTTATTTTATGCCACCTCGACTCTTCCCCGCAAATGTGGAGAGCAGTGTTAAGCTCTTCTCTGAGCTCCAAAGAGTGATTCTTCACCTTTAGGCAGACATGTTCTGATCTTTACATGAAATCATGTGCTAAAAAACCTCCACCTGAACGTTGTCACAGGTGAAGTGCTGACACGTCTCCCCATCAGACACATTTTAAACTAATTCACAAACACTCCTGCACTTAATTTAGGACAGATACACATGCAACTTCTAACTGGAACAGCTGAAGGAGGAGTTTGGAAGCACCTCAGTACCCAAGTCTTTTTACAGCTTTAGCTCTCTGGTTCTTCTGCAACAATTAATGTTTCTTTCTTCTCCCCTAGTATCAAAAAGCTCAGACACATAAAGCTTCCCTTTTCCCTTAGCTTCTAGCAGGCTGAAAAACATCTCCTGTCAGATTCAATGCAGCTATATTTTCAATATACAGTAAATTTTAAAACTTCAGCCTAACACATGGATTGAGTAAAGTACAAAACTATTTAAACTCCATAAATAAAAATCTTACCTCTCTATAAGAACTACCATTGACTCACAATCCACACTGAATGTGGTTTCATACACCAAAGTTAAACCACAAAGACCATAAACACCCAGGCAGTAAAACCTTGAAAAAAATCACGGCATGGTTACATAGGAAGAGAAGCCTAAATAACTATGTAAGGGACATGCATAATTAAGGAACCAGAGCAACCTTAATTCTTAATTACAAAAGCAATTCTGTGGACTTCAAAAGAAGTAAAGATTTTCTCAATACTTCACTTAATCTGAGACTGCCACCACTTAGGGACACAGCTCTTTCACAGTGAGGGGACACTAACAGCAATGACATTGGTTTCTTTTCCAAGAAATAAGTGATATTCTCCAGGGGTGAATCTTCCCTGTACCACAGCATCAGACTGCTGCAGAGCTACTTAACACAGGTAAAGGAGACAGCACAAGTTATACATTAGTTGTGGGGATTTTAAAAGTAGGCAAAAATACACTAGAAAAACAGCACAGAATTACAGACTTGGGCATCAAGGTCAAACAAATTACAAGGAATAAAAGAGACTTTTCCCCCAAATGTGACAGAATAACATACTTAACTAACATCCACTTTGGAAAAGTAATCACTGCATTGTATGAGTATTTAAATAAACTATTTTGAGCAAATGTTTTATAAAACTAATTTCAAGCAATTGCCCCGGAAATCTCAAGTTTGTGCTGAGATCAACTACTCTGGCTGCTGGTGCTGCGGCTGAACGAGCTCTAATCCGACACTCAGAAGTGAAAATCCTCTTTAAGAATAAGACATACATGGGGATAAACATTATGGCACAGTTCTACATCACCAGCTAACCCAAAGGACTGGGAGCAGAACGAACAAGAGAGCCACAAGCACATGGGATTTGCTAGACACATTTAAAACCCTTCAGCCCTTCCTTACAGCATTTGTTCATAAAGACTCAGAAATTAGCACTCAATTTCATTCTTCATCTTCTACCATGATTGTTCTACACTCTCACACTCCTGGCTATCTGCAGTGACTGCTGCCACTGAGTTTTGGTGCAGATTTTCAGCTAATGGTGTCAATTAAGAAGCAGTTAGCATCGCTCAATTAATGCCAGCTACACTGTGTCGACACACACCAGATGAGAACAGGGCTCTGTCCAATGGTGCAACCTCCTCTATAAAACACAGAAAAGGATTCACTGAGTGGAAAAGTATTTCAGCTATTTCTTGTTTAAACAGAGAGCATACAGTCCATCAATCAGGGGGCACATTTTGTAAAGAATTTGCACCAGGCCATCACATGCTTTAAAACATTGCTTTATTTCAAATATAAGGAGGTTTGAATACACAAGAAAAACTCAAAAACATTTTAGACAACAGCAAGTTTTCTTCAGCTTCTCTGCCCAAATACTCTAGGATACCTTGGAGCTGTCCTTTACAACACACGTGAAACACAATGATGTCATTTTTCCATGAACAGCTCAGTTCTCAGTGTAAAAGCCTACAGGGTTTGCTTGCAACAAACAGTCTTGAAAACTCAAAATAGACTGCTGCATCTCAGAAAACAGACTTTTCTGATTTTTGGGGACCCAAGAGAACTACATATAAACAAAAAAGATACTTGTATCCCAGAAATCACTTCGATTTCTTCAAATCTGGAAGACCTAAACACCAGTGAGAGTGAACCAGCTAATCTTATTCAAGACTTCTTCAGAAAAGGAGTAAAGATGATTCAAATGTGCTACAAAGTGACAAAGAATTCTTTTCAGGCTGAAACACTGCACCACTGAGGTGTGATTTAGAGAAGAATCTTCTGCAACTGGGATCACTGCTGCCTGTGCTGGTGGATCCAGAGTGCAACATCCAACAGAGCTCCCACAGGCACATGCAGAACATCACATCATTGACAAACTCACACCTTTCACAGCCAAAAAAGCACCACACATTCCACATCAGGACTGCTTGGCCTCATCCACTCTGCTTCAGTACAGATATTTAGGATAAAACCTTAAATTTTAACTTGCTCCAACTGCAAGTTTTCAAGCAACTAAAGCACTAAGATATTTTAAGAGACTCACTTAAAAACAAGCAATTCCCATGGAATACTAATGCTGCCTTTGTTCCCATGTGTTTACAGGCACATGGCAATGACACATACTGATATTTTTCATAGCAAAGTGTGATTTTATATGAAAGATACATCCTGCCTCTCCCTTTGTGTGTAAATTGGACAAACGTGTTTTTCTTGGAGTCATGAAGCACAGAAAAAGCCAACACAAACGAAACAGGATGAGTAATGCATTGGTTCTGTTTTCCATCTAACCAACTCAAAACTATGCACTCCTTACACTTTTTTGCAATACACTACCCTGGGCAAGGCCAAGTTATTCTTAACAGTAAGTGCACTGCTTTTGTCACTGATAAAACCCCAAAATATCTTGTTTGCTCTGAAGGGAGCACGACACTAAACAAACATTTTAAAACACCCTTAAATTAATGGGATTATAAATATCTGTTGCTGTAAAAAATTTAAAATGCATCATTTGAGGGTGAGAAAGCTGAATTTGTGATTCATGGTGCTGCGAGCAAGCAAGAACCCAGTACAGGAACCACATCAGGCTCATACATCACAAATGTGCTGCAACTGAGAGCCATGGGGCTGCAACCAGACCTGGTATCTGCTCCAGCTCACTGCCCAAAGACATCCACCAACCCAACTCTACACTGTCCTCACACCAGACATGAAGGAAGCTGGGACTGGAGTGCTTTGAGCTGTTTCACCCAACCCTGATCAGTACCTCAGCTCCCCAAAGGTCCCACAGCAGATCCAAACAAGCTCTGCTGATCCTTCACAGTGCAGAGGAGCCACTTCCCAACATAAACTCTGGAATAACAGCCAAGGGCTCCAGCCTGGAATGAGCCCTGGAGTGGGAATCCATGCATTAAATCCAGAGCCAAGCTACCTCTCATGTCCCAAGGTAAGACCTTGTTGTGCCAAGGCAATTCCCACCAACCTCTAAAACACAAGGAGATACTGCTCAGAGTAACTGTGCTATTCAGCTGAGTTAGAGTGCCTTAAAACAGCCTGATGGAAACA
Organism: Melozone crissalis; assembly: GCF_028551555.1. Classification (NCBI taxonomy): domain Eukaryota; kingdom Metazoa; phylum Chordata; class Aves; order Passeriformes; family Passerellidae; genus Melozone; species Melozone crissalis. The sequence goes on from NW_026535785.1 coordinate 6,286,187, forward strand.
TAAAGGGAGACAAAACCAAAACTGAAATTGTATACTAAACTGCAGAGATCATCCCAATAAACATTTTTTTTCACTTCCCAAGTCATCTAAATGCAAACAGGTCCTGTAACAAGCCTGAATAAAGGAACAGTGGCCAGGGATTAATCTGAAGGGAATAAAAGGAGAATCAGAGATAAGAAGCGAATTTTCTATCAAATCCCAGCTCTATCTTTCATACCTACTCCTTGCTTTAGATGCACATCAATGACCAAAAATCACAGTCAAAAAGAGTTCAGATTTCCATCTTCCATTTCAACCAACCACAGATCTCTGTTTAGATAAAATACACTCCTTTAAAAGGGGGTAAAAAAAACCCTCTCAGCCCTCATGTTTCATCTTCATTTTGCATTTCTTTATCTGTTACAGGATCATGCTTCCACCAAATTCCAACAAATTTTTACTGAATATTTTTAAAGTGTATTGTGTAAATCCAGTGGCCATCACATCTGAAACTAGGGATTATTCTGTTTGAACTTCTTATTCTCAATGTTTCTTCAAGCATAGAGTGAATTCATATTTTCTTTTGATTTTCTTTAAAAATCACAGTGTGGCTTCCTGCAAGCCAAGGTAGCCAGTTTTCCTAACACAAATCAATTACTGTAATTTAAAAAAAAAAATCCAAATTTAGCATTTGGCTATATCATGTAATGTTTACAGAGAATTTATTAAAGACCTTATTTTTCTGGTTGTACACAATTTTTTCCATTGTAACAGGTAACATAACATGAAGGGAGACAGGTATCTGAATATGAAGCAACTCACACAACTTCACATTTTCTAAACAGAAACAACCTTTCCATCTGAAAGTGAATTTAAATGTATTGTTACCAAGTCAATTCAAATACAGTTACACACATTTTAAAAGAAATCCGAAATAGCACTTTGTCTCAAAATAAACAGAACTTACTATAGTGTGACTCATATTCTTTATTTTAGTAAAAACCCTAAATTATTCAGAATTATAAATGCTTATATTAGTAAGGGATAAAAAATATTTTGTTAGACTGTAGTTATGTTAACAAACTACTTCTATTTTTACTGCAAAATAAACACTTCCAAATTAAACATTTAACTGAAATCTGGAATAGCAGAAAACAGAGCTGCCCATAGTGTAAGTCAACATCAAACCAGCATCTTGATGAAACCTGGATCAGGTCTGAGCAGTCAAATTTGCTGTGACATTTAGGGCACTCCATGTCTCAGCAGTAATTACTCCTGAAGGTTTGGCAGCTGTGGGATAAGTGACCAGTTCCTTTGTTTATTTGCTTAAATAAAGCCAGTCTATTTAAATATACCAATATTTGAATACATTATTAAGGAAATAAATAACATTTCTGTGCATGCTGTTAATCAGATTAAAAAAAAAAAGTTCCAAATTCAGAGAAATAGGGTTGACAAACTTCTCTAAAGCTGCTCTTTGCAGCAGCTTTTGGCAACACAAGATTTTTCCCCACCAAAGCAAAAATGGACAAAAAAAGCCAGAAATTGTCTGGTTTCTTTTCAAGTACACTTCTGTTCCTCTGTTAGCCAACACTATCATAGGTTTCTGTACTGCTGAGCTGAGCCCTAATTAAACATAATAAAAAAATTTAGTTGCATGTTTTGAATCTACTTTTGGCAAGTACAACAGTGCAATGTTAATAAAAGAAGTAAATTCAATAAAGAGGAATACTTCATCCAAGGCAGAATAATTAAAAGACATACTGTGCTGTCAGCTAAAGTGCTAGATCCTCCCAGCTTTAATCTCAAAGTCATTTCATGAGAAATGTTCACAGTTATGTAAAGATACAGAGAAAGGGCTACAACATAAACTGGACCAATTTTTTTTCTTAAAACAAACTTGGTATTTATTTATATCAGTTACACAAACAGTGAAAGATTTTAAAATGCACACTAGACATTTTACAGATAAATAATAAAACAAGGTTCTGTCCTAAAAAGCTCACAGTTCAGCTTATTAAAAAAAAAGAAAAGATATCTATGGGAATCAAACATACAGAGCCAGGTCCTGCTCTAAGGAGTTCACGTTTTGTATCAGCGGAAAGGAACAGACTGAAAATTAAAACAACACTACCTGATTTCTGGCCATACAAGACAACTTGCTTGTTTGGCAGCAAAGGAAGAGTTTTATAATAAAAGAGTCATTTGAGGATCCTGCAGAAGGACCTGAGTACAGGAAAGATGCATTCATTGGTCTCTAGTTCAAACCTGGCAAACCTTTGGGTGTGCTTTAAACTACGAAGGGAAGAGGGAGGTAGGAAGCTGTTATGTAACTCAAATGATCCATCATGTGCTTCCAACACACAAAGTAAGGCAGGAGATGGAGTTCTGAAACAAAAGATGGAGAATAAGAACAGTATTAACAAAAAGCGTCCATACACAAAAGCAAGGAGAATGGATAACAAGCAAGAATTAGAAGGCAATTACAATGCAAGGCCATGGGCAAAAAAAAAAAAAACAAAAACAAATCACAATTGAAGACCTCTTTGCCGCACCTTCAAGAAGTGCATGAAAACATGCCATGCATCTTCCCACAGCAAAATTAATTTGTGTCTTTTTAGGAGACATTTAAAATCTATCTGCTAACAGCAGGAACACCAGCAACCCACCCAAGAGCTCAGTGACAACCATCCTCTACAGCAAAGGACCAATAACAATCACACACTCCAGACCAAGTTTTTTCCTCTATTCTATTATGAAGCCTCTCTCTGCCTTCCATTCCAGGTACACAACTTTTTGTTTTGCCAGAGATGAGTGTTTCAAGTGCCAGATGCAAAGAGCAGAACCAAGAAGTCTCAGGCTCTATTCCCTGCACCACAGATTCAATTCAAAAACAGACACAGAGACACCTTCCCACAGATCACAATCTTTACTCACTCATGATGCCAAAAGTGTGCTGCCAAATAGGTCATCATGTTTTTATGCAGTCCTCTTTGCTTAGCAAGGCACAAAATAATCCAATTTTACCTTCAGATTAAAAATCTTTAAGCAAGAGTAAGTTTGTACCCCTCAGCATCTGCTCACAGCTGGACACAGACCCAAACAAATAAAGCTCTCTTAAAAAAGCTTTTTTAGTTGCTGTATTTTCTACTCTTAATCTATCTTAATTACTCTCTGCTGAAGAATCAAAATAGCATGCAGAGAAATATATTTTATCTTGTGACAGAACAATCCAACTCCCACTTTAAAATGGAACATGGACATAATCTGCAAATGTGGGTAATTTACTGCATCCATACACTGCTCCATAAGTAAAATAAGGCTATTAACACATTTCTCAAAATCTTCAGTAGCACAATCAATGTCTAGAATGTACAAATGTACAGAAGCAGGACACGCTGCTCATGCTTGCCAGGGGCAGGAGAGGAACAGAACCAGAATCTCTGAATTTCCTGTAGGACTGAATACACATGATAGTGTCTCCTTCAATTTGGTTGTGATACAGAAGAATTAGCAAACCTCCTCACAAACTTTTAAACTGCAATTTTTTTGCACAAAGGCAGCATTTTGACTAATCACCACCAGAGGAAAATGCCCCAGAAGTTTTATGATTTTGATTTTCATATTAAAAATAAAGGAAATCCAATTGAAGAATGTATTGTGTTAAAGCTGCTTGGATAAAGAATAAATAATGAGGAGGCATCAAATGTACCTTTTGCAAAGATAACAGAACCTGGGAAAAATATTTTAAAAATCTAACCAACCTTAATTGTTTGGAACCTTGAGTGAGAGTGCATGAACAAGATTTCAATAAATACATTCAGAACTGCACCGTGACAATTCCTTCCTCACACATATTATTTCTATCAAGAAAGTACAACAACAATCAGAAAACCTGATTTCACCAGGATCTTTAACACAAAGACATGAACTATGAATAGGAACTCAGGAACAGTGACTAAGGTAATTATCATTAATTGAAGGAGAGGAAACAAAGTGTATTACTATGAAACTACTCAGATTTGAAGACAAGACTGTAGGGAGTTTTCTGAAGCAACAGATGAAGTACTGAAATCCACACTGTAGAAGTACAGCAAAAAATCAAAACCAGCTGGATATTACAGGAACAAAAATACTGAGGTTATGTAGCTAAACATAAAGCTACAGAGATCTCACATATTAAAATGACAAGCCAACAGAATAAATGGAAAAAGGAGAAGAAAAAAAATCTCCACACAAGAAAAATAAAAACAAGAGAAAGGCTTAAGAGTGTAACATGTGACCTAAAAACTGCAATACCATTAACTAATTTTAAAAAGGAAGACAAAGGTACTTTTGTTTTTCATGGTCTTCCCTTGAGAACTCCTGAAAGAATGTGACACTTGACAAATTTATTTTCATAAATCACACACTCTGTCTTTTTTTTAAAAACTATGTATTGTAGACTTTAGGTTGAGTGTAAGATCAGCTCCATTCTCACTGTACTATTTTTATTCTCTAATTCAGACAAAATTCTGGCATCACAAATTCTGAAGACGAAACTCCTTTTAATCAGGTCAGAATTTTGATCTTTGTCTTCCCCTCTCTCCTTTCACTTCCTTCTTGGTAGGGATTTACTGTTTCAGACCTGAGTTTCAAGACCTTGTAACACTTTGACACAACCAAGCATGAGAAGCATAAAAGGGACACAGAATACTGAAATCCTTCCTTCTTGTGCACCTACTTAGCATAGATGTAGTCACTAAAAACTTTCTGCTACTAAGACAAAAACATCACATTAACAAACATCTACAGACTATAACTAAAATTGTAAGCATCTAGAAAAGCCCCTACATGTTTCAGAAGATCTTATCATTAGAAAATAAAATGCATTTAGCAACCTCTTCCCTCTCCAGCATCTAGCATGTATTCCTAAATAATACCAATGGACATGTATGTGTTCAAACAATTCTTGAAGCACAATGAGTTTTCAAAACATGAAGACCCAAAATGATGCAAAGATTAATCTCAATGTTGCAGCAAAACAAACTGCATCATGCAAAAGGTCTTTTCACCTCTGGACTATGAAGAATGCATAAAATAATAGAAAAAAACCTTTTCAAAATTAAATATTTCCAAAGACAGAAAAGAAATCAAGTTGAAAGTCTTTCTAGCTCTTGGTAAGAAATAAGTATCACCTAGGAAGGCTCCCTGTCCTACAAATATGTTTTTCCTCTGTAAAAGGAATACCTGAAAGTACAACACAGGCCCACAGCTCAATCCCACCCTTTGTGAAAATATTCCCTTACAAGCAGTAATCATTATTGAACCTTTCAGCCCAGATGTAATTTCTTACATGTTACAACAAGTTTCACATGCACTGTGAATTTCAGCCAAGGTTGATGAAGTTCAATAACTTGGCTAACCAACCATGTGTACTACTCATTACACAAGTAATAAATAGATTCATCAAAATGGACATGAAAAAGCAGTATGAACATCTGACACCATTTTCAGCTTACTCAATAAGAAATATAAATTACAGGAAATCCAAGGGGACCTCTTAATATTTACAGTATGTAACAAGTAAGCAGTTGGAGCCTTATGTAAAGCAGAGCAATATTAATATTCCACAATATTAAGCCATAGTTAAAACAGAGTGATGGCACTCATGGAAAACTCACTCACTATTACCTGCCATAAATTTTAAGAATGTAGTTCTGTAAGTTAAAGAGAACCCTCTTCTATTAATCCAATTTTGAAAATAATAGCTATTAATGGATTTTACTTGTTCAAACTACATCAGTACTAACCCCTGACTGACAGCTACAAACATCCCACAACAGAAGGAGTTAAATAAAAGCTCCAGCCCAGAGGCACAATGCCCTCCATAAATTGTGCTTTTCTACAGCAGTTACCCCAATAGTCTACTCCAGCCAAAAATACACTTCCTGCAAGACCCAGGCTCTCCTGGAAAAGCACTGTACTCCCATTCCTCAAAAAACTGGTACAACAAAATTCATGCCTGCTACAAAGGTTTGGACCTCCACAAAGGAAATGCCTGGGAAAAAAAATAGCTGAGTGTAAGTTTAACTAAGAAGTAAACACCAAAATTTCTACACAGGCACCAACATTTTCATGTTAGTGCTACTCAGGGGGACTAAGATAATTCATGATACATGGAGCCTAAAATTCACAAAAAAATCAAAATCTACATCAAAGAACAGCTCCTCCATGCTTTTAAAAGCCCAATAAATACGAGAAATTCCAAAACCACACAACAAATCATAAAGTGAAGCTGAAACTCCAGGCAGTACAGCAAAAGACAATGAACATGTCTAAGACAGTCAGAGTAACACTAATAAAATCAAGCACTCAGGGATATGTGAAGGGTCTGTTTAATTCCCCTCATATGATCAGAGTTTGACTTTAAGTAAAACAGAAAAACTGTTATAATCTATAAAAATTAAATGGCCAGACATTGAAAACAATTTCTAATATCATAAAGCAGGTGTTTAATTGAGATAGATTATAAGCACATTTCCCAACCTCTTGCACCAGTGTGACACAAGTTGCCAACACTGAGGTTCTGTACAAGAAATAAAAGAACCATGATAACCTCTCACACCAAATGTATATACATACACAAAATTTTCCTGGAGCAGGAACTCATGTTTTAAGCACTGATTTAGCACCTAATCCACAGTTTCTCTTCTTCATGGCACAGAAGTGCCAGAACAAAAAAAAAGATAATTCCAGCAAAACACTCAACAAGCCACATTGTGGCTGGAGCTTCTGGATTTTCTTCACCCTCTGAAAAAAACCTAAACCAGTTGTTTTGGGCATCCCTTCCAAAAGCAAGGCTTCTTTTGACCTTCATCTAGCAGAAAAATCAGAATCCCAGTTTGAGCAACTGCTTGCGTGTGACTGTGTCAATACAGTTTTGTGATAAAATCTTGGAAAAGCATTAAGAAACACCCTGCTTTGTGGAATCTGCCTGACTGGACAGAACAGACCCATTTTGCCCTTCCATTATATATTATATGGTACATTCTGCAACACCACTTGCACTTCACCACTCAGACACACTCCAGTCACTGGGTTAGATCCAGTGCACCTGGCACAGAAACCAGATCACATCATGGTCCCATGGTCATACATGATCCTTAAAAACAGACAGCAGTTTTTATATAAGTCAGAAAATCATATTTGCTACACAACTGGCTCTCTGATACTAAAACCAAGTTAAACTATTTTTTAAGAATGTATCATTTAAGATTGCCTACACATACAGTTGAAAATACCACATCTCTGTGTAAAATTCAACCTAGAGGAACTGCTGACACACTTTTATAAATTTACAATTTTTGCCCTAATAATTAAGAACACAAACAACAGAACTACAGGAGCATTTCCTAAGAACAGCATTAAGCTTTTGTTCAGTATTTTCAAAGAGCAACACAGACCTCTACTGGCAACACTGGGGAGCAGGAAGCAGCTCATACCACCAGCAAGCTGGGGAAGATCTTTCTCTATAAACTCATGTTGAGACCTTTAAACATAAAAACAACAGTCAAAACTGCACACACCTTCAATTCCTCCCAGTGGAATAAATCTTACTGACAACTGACAATTTACACTACTCATGTTTAAGTGTACAGAGAATATGTTTTTAAAACCAGACTGACAGCACAAGACTGAAGTGTTCAGTAAGCCTGTCCTACTTCTTTTTAATACACCAGCTTTACTGGGACCAAAAGTTACCTCAACTTTCTAATGTGATATTCAGACTAAAATGTTGACTGAGTTTGAAAAGTAGATGAGAAAATCTTGTCATCTTATTGCAGAGGTTCCATGCTATTATCTCCTTACCACAAAAGTTTCATACCTTCCTGGTGTTTCTCATGGACAGCTCCTCACAGCACTGACTCTTTCTTCTTCACAAAGCAGCCACCAACTCCAGTTCCCTTTTTCTCAACCAGCCACCCCACTCTTTTATAGCACTCTTCTTCTCATTGGTTACACCTGTAGCCTGTTAAAGTCAGGCCTGTTCCTGATCTTTGATAATTGGCCCAGCTACAACTCCTTAGGGGTAAGATTACTTTCTGCGCTACCTTTATTTTCTTATATTCTATCCCCCTACAAGAAAAGAAACCCTAAAGAATACTTAGGCTGCACTGTCAGAAGAAAAAGCTTCAAAAATAAAAAAGAAAACATTTCACTAATAACTCCTGAGCTGCTAGGACCTCTTTGTATTGTAAGAACAGAATAATTTGTTATACTTTTCCAAGCTGCTAATCAAAAATTCAGTGTTTATAAATGCAATTCTTAGGTAGTTTTTCCCCTCACACTTTGCACAGCAATTTTAAGGATTAAGTTAAGAAAGTGGGTGTATAATCTAGGAAATTCTTACAGACCACTTTCCTAATCAGGAATGAAAAGAACCAGCTCTGGGCAGACAGTGTCCCTGTTTACAGATATGTTAAGTAATGGCAATGAGGCAACATGTGACACCACTAAAACCCTAAAACTGCTGAAGGCATCCAAAGTATTCCCTCAGAAACTAAACAAGCACCTCTATTTTTCACAAGTTGAGGAGATTTTTCAACTCTAAGGGAAAAAAGTGCTCCTGACAAGCAAGATAGAAGTCCCTGTATTAGATTCACAAATAAAGTGAATTAAAATATCATTCCATCTTTGCTGATCTGTTTTTAACATTGCTATGTTAAAGCAGAGTATATGGATGAATAAAAACATCACTTATGTGTTCATCCATCTTTCAAGGGATTCTCAGCATTTCCCAAATTTTATCTTGAGCATCCAGCAATGCAGTAATTGAAAATGCATTTTTCTGACTGCAGTCTACCAAGTTACAGCTTGATCTTTGTTCTACCATCCCAAAATGAAACATTTCTCAACAAATGGACAGACACCATAGCTAGTTATTTTCAAATATATCACTGAAATTCATTTGGACAACTATCAAAGAGTTCAGTTATATTTTTCCTTGCATTATTGAGTACAAATGCTCAACAAGTGATACACTATTTTTATATCTCTTTCTACTTCATGGACAACATTTCCCTCAAATTATTTATGCTTACCTTTAAAAGAAAACATTTTGCTGTTCTGAAATCACAGGAATTGTTTACTTCTCAAAATACGCAGGGAGGAAACTATTACCTCAAACATACACAGAAAATTAAAAAGGAATATCTACAACACCAAGTGGAGCACAGCACTGAAATCCTAAACTAACTGCAAAAATAAGGTCCAAAACTGGTAAGAGTCCCCTTGAACCAGCTAATGAATCCTTGGTCTATGGCAACTGGTAGGAAATGTCAGACACTGCATAGGACTAAAGCAGCACTAAATGCAATGTGTGATAAGCAAGAGGTTTGATTTATAGAGGTCCTAACACCATCTGGATCACAAATTTGCTACCTTCATACTTATGGACCCTTTTGGTCAAAGCAAAAAATATTTCAAGCAAGGATATGATTGATTACTTGTGACCAATCCAGATTATAAACTAAGGGAAAAACATTGAAAAAAAATTTTTGACAAAACCATTGTGTATCTTGGATTAATCTTTTGCCATATTTGAAACACCTACCATTCATTCAGCAAGGCTGAATGGCAGCTCTGCTCCTGCTGAAGGCAAATCCCTTTGAGCCCAGGTGACTTCTGAAATGTTCAGGGATTGCACAGTTGCATAAAGAGCAAATTGTACTGCTGGATGTAATGTAGAGAAATGCTGCAGCAAGAATTTGGAACACAAACCTCACTAGAAAGCCCAATTTCATTGAGACAGGTAAGTACAACACTTGCTGCCCAACTGCAGTGCCAATCTGTAGAAGCACATCAGGCAGGGACAGCAGGATGTCAGTGCAAGGCACAGTGAAGCCCTAAATTCCTCATGTGCAGCAACACTCCCTTAAATAATTAAGAAATAAAACCCAAGAAAACTCAGATTGGTAAGTCCTGCTATTAACCCATTTTCCAGAAAGTCTTCAAAGTTTTCCAATGTCTTCAAAAATGCATTTAAGTCAAAATTCTGAACTAAACTAAAAACCACCAAATAGTTTGTATAAGGACTCCTTCAATAATTATGTAATCCCATCATGAAGAAAAATGCAAAAAATAAAAGGCAACAAAAGACCAACAGTTATCTGAATCTCTCACTCACCCACTATAGAAGCAGTAATATTTAACAGATATCTAAAAAAGCTGGGTCTGAGAGGACTGATGAACCTGTGATAACTAAAGGTCATAAATTGTATTTCCTTGAACTAAAGGAACATCAAGTAAAACATCCTGACATGAGTTCATCATCAAATTCACTTGAAACTACATTCAGAGATAAAAATTCCACAGCTTCCTGGGAAAATCTAACCTGAATTTACTTGCTAGCATAAGGAAGTCTTTCTGAATCCTTTACCTGAACTGCCCTGCAGCCATACAAACCTCAGTCCTTGTCCTAGCCACAAGATCATCAAAATAAAACTCCCTTCTCTTTCACAGCCATCCTTTATATATTTGCATAACACTTAATGCTTCCATTAATATTTTTCTGGACAAAAAATCAATTGTTTCAGCAATTTATATCTTTCCTGTAGCTCTCCTCTAAGCTCATAATTCTCCACAGATTTTTAAAAAATATCTAACTAGTGGTTTTATATGAAAAAAATGCAAATCAAGTTTGAAAACCCAAAACACAGAGGTATTTAAACAAGCAAGTAGGGAGTAAGACAAAGTTTGCCATATTTTACCTTCTGTGCCATGTTAACTTACCTATTCCTGAATTGGCTCCTGTGATTATTGCCACTTTGCCACTCAAGTCACGGCCCTGCAGAATTTCCATTGCAGTACTGTTCCCATCATATTTTTGTCTAGTAGTGGGTTTTACTGGGTTATCTTCTACTGTAAAGGCCAGTCTTGGGTCAAGGTAGGTAGTCCTTTTGTTTATGTGGCTGCAAAAGAACACAAAAACTCAACTGTTTGAACTCTTCTGTTCCCTGCATTTAGATTTTAGATGTATTTCAACCACTGCTGTGTACAATTCCAGTGGATTATTCAGATTCCCAAAAATCAATTTTTTTTCAGTTTGGTTGAAATTATCCCAATTATTTTCTTTATCAAACTCTTTTTTTTTCCCAGTTGTGACAGCATCCATTAATATTTGTATTTACATACTTCACAAGCCATTCTGAACTTCATGTGAACCCTGACATAAAAGGCAGAATTTTGTCAAAGAAAAAAAAAAAGGAAGAAATCTTGTTACATTAGGGAAGATCATGTTATCTTTTATAGCAAGTCTATAAAAGGACCCTAAACTTGCAGACACTACAATATCTGCATTTGGATTCTGAAGCTGCATTTATTAATCTTTTTGTCTTTCCAGCTGATATTGTCACAGTCTCATAACTCAGGAGGCTACTCAGCATGTAACCCAGCTGTCCTCCTTCTACACACTCCACAATTTGAGATACTTACTCTACAAAATAGATTTGTCCATTTTCATCAGTCTCCTGCTCCCATCCATATGGCAGATCTAGGAAGCACATAAAGCATTAACTTTATTCTCAGGCATTAGAATACTCTTCAGTTTGAAGTTTAAGTGATTTCTCAGAGTGATAAGACAATTCTGCATTATTTTCTGTAGGTGGTGCAGCTACCTGCTGCCCTTGAGTACAGACCTTGACAGAAGGATTGCTTCCCTAATCACACACAATTGCTCTCTCATGGAAGCACAATACACAGAAGATCTGATACAAGTGCAATGGCTGGCAGATTAAATATAAAGACAGTCTTAAAAAATCTTTATAAAGATTATTTCATGTTATAGCACAAAAAAAAAAAAAAAAAACCAGCAAAATGCAACCATGTTTCCAACTACTCCCAGTTCAGTATCTATACCTGCTAAAATAAATAGCAAAAGCATAGAGGAAAAGTTAAATGTAACACATACCAAAAGCTGAAAGATCAGAGCCCTCAAGTGGGCATGAGATACAATAAATCAAACCTAAATGATTCAGTGAAGTTAGAAGGACAGATAAAAGAAAAATGACAAATCTTTACATAACAAATTCTTATACAAAAGATTCTACAAAGGTAGTCAACAGATGGCATTCAGAGTATTTCTAATCTTAGCTATTTCCCTCAGACTGACTGAAGACTTGGTGAAAACATTCCACTTACAGCCAGATTACCAATGCCAACAGAAACATGGCCTGCCAACAGCGTGGTGACCCCAGGTAGAGAAGCTTCTGGAAAGATCTGATTTAAGGCACTGACCCAAGGTCCTTGAGAAGATTTTCCTCTGGAAGTGTCCTGCAACACTGCCTGCCTTCTGCTCTGCCACAAATACTCAGTTGGGTTGGGGGAAACAGGTAAAATGAGAACTAATGAGGCTTCCTTCTGTGCCAGGGATACCCCTTGATGAAATACATTCTTTGAAGAATATAATCCAACTATAAATATTATCTGATGCACACCAGGAACACAGAACTCCAGCTTTTGACTATGTGCTTTATAAGCCACCCTAAAACAAACTCTGTAACCTGGAATTAGCACTTTGGCTTTGTGGAGCAATACAGGAAAGCCATAAAACTGCAAAGTGATCACTCTGCACAGACACAATCACAGAGATCACACCCCACTGAAATCAGCCATATTCTGCAAGCTCAGAATCAGTGACAACTAGGAGATCACAATGAGATCAGTTGGAGTTTGTGAAGGAACCAGGTGTTTGTAAGACAATGTCAGTTCATTAGAAAAGTTTAACACAAACCTCCTGCAACACGTTTCCTCTTCCCAGATTTAGGATGTTCCCACTGTGTTTTTTCTTCTAGGTGGCTGCAGAAAAAGAAAAGGTTTAAGATTTTTTAAAATTGTCTAATAATCTTTTTGACATAACCAAAAATATTCCCACAGTTCTGAAAGTAACCAGAGAGCACAGGAGTCTATAAAAATTCAAATAAATGTCTGACTTCCAATCCAAGTTTTGTTGCTTATAGGGAAAAAAAACACCCTCATTTAAAAATAATATTAACAGTCTCAAAAAACACTTCAAAAATATAATGATCCTTGGCAGGAGCAAGGAAGAAAGAAGCAAGAAAAGAATTTATCACCAGCTAGTAATATTAAGTCTTCAAATTACAAAAGCACCTTTACAAATCAATATTGTTAGGCAGGAGTTTTAGAAAGATGCTTTTGAAAAGTTTTGAAAGAAAGGTGCTTTAGAAAGGTTACTTACATCATACTCTATAAATCAATATTGGAGTTAGGAGTTTTAGAGGATATAATATAAGTAAGTTGGATTTCTATGAGCAATTGTAGCTTTGGACAAGTAAGTTTATCCCCAGGCCTTGACTAGCAGGATATTTATTTAATATACATAGCAATGGTATCCTACCTTTTCTTCCAAATCAGAGACTTGATTCATTTAAATCACTAGAAGGATTAAAATACTCCATCATAAGATTTCCTGAACTTTGCTTGTGGAATAATAAGCAGTCATGTGCACATAAACAAGGTCTTAAAATAACCAAAGTGCTGAAATCAAGTTGGACATTAAAATCTCATCTTTCATTGAGTATTTTTAAATAACAACCAACTTTTAAGAGTCAAGCAGGGATTAACTGAATGCCCAAATTGATAGCTGCTCAAGTGTGAAATAAAGAATGACAACAGCAATAAATAATACACAAATAACTACAGATAACCTACAGGCCCAACAGCCATTTACACACAGCAAAAGCAACTTTCCCTTCTTACAGCAAGGCCACAGTGACAGCTCATGGTGTTACAGGGATCACAGCTGGGGAGCTCAGACTACACAAGTGCACCTGTGTGACCTGAAAATAGGAGATATTTAACCAAATTACAGCAGCCTGACAAGCAAATGCTGCCCACCTGTGTGCTCACCTAACTCTCATAAACACCTTTAACAGTCTTCCACCAAAATAATCTTATTCCAGTTAAAAGTTCATATTAGTGATAAGGTTTAAAGTAAATTCCCAGAATATGCAGAAGAATCACACATACAGGGTGTATACTTAAAGGCAGCAACAGTGCAATATATTTTTAGACACCTTGGGCAAGATTTTCAGACAGCAAAGATATTATATTCCTGCTATGCTGTTAAACTGAACCAGTCCAGCTTCACAAGAGTTATGAAACTGACCTGTTGAACTGGCTGTGTAACAATTATGCTCAATGATACCTTATTATTTCATAGGTTTGTTACTTTCACCTAGTGATTCCTTCCTGAAAGAGCTTTTGAAATCAAAGGAAATATACAAGCAATTGACCTAAGGAAAACAAACACCTAGAGAGAAATTGCAGCGTTTACAAGGTGTGGATAAACGAAAGCATTCTGTCCAGCTGTAAGAGCAGAACTTGGGAGGACAAGGCACTGGTGAGATGCAACCATACTTTTTGTGGAAGGCAATAACTCTTGTGACTTTAAAAAGAAGGAGGTCCCAAGATCAGCATGTCTACAGAAACCGCACAAGAGGAGAGAGAGTGTATAAACACATATTCTACTGAGTTAGCTCATCCTGCGGCACACTCCCTCTGTAACCCGGGAAGATGGGATCCTGTCCAGCTCAATGCAATTCTTCATCTCTTGCCCCAGGTGTACTGAAGAGCTGCGGAGCAGCACGCACAGGGTTCAACTTCCACCGCACCTGTTTCTCCTCTGCCCCCACAAGAAAGCAAACTGACCAATCTGGGATATTGTGTGAGCCTTAAACCAGCACGCACAAAGATCGCCCCGGAGCCCTGAGGCGCCCTGGAACAGCTCCGGGCCGCTCCGGCATCGCTCCCAGGCGGGTCCCGGGGCTCCGGCATCGCTCCCCGGCGGGTCCCGCGGCTCCGCACCGCTCGGAGCGGCTCCGCAGGGGCGGCTGTGCCTGTCAGAGCCTTCGGAGCCCGTCCCGCACAGCCAGCCCAGCGCTCCCGCAGCCGGGCGGGCACCGCACACACGGACCTCGCACCAGCCCCGCGGTCCGTCCGTGAGGGGCGGCTCCGCGGACGCTGCCGCGGGGCGGTCAGAGCGCTCCCAGCGCGCTCGCCCCGCTCCCGCCCTTACTTGGCGTAGTAAACCCAGCCGTCCTTGGTGGTGCGCTCCTCCCAGCCCGGCGGCAGCTCCTCCTCACTGTCCGTGTCCTCCAGCCCCGCGTACTTGAGCGCGGCCATGGGCTCGGCGCGGCCCCGCTCCGCCGGCGCGCCCCGCTTCCGCCCGGCCCCGCGGCACCATGGGAGCTGTAGTTCCCGCCGCATCGCCCGGGGCGGCGGGGACACCGCAAAGGGACCCGGTTGAGCTCGGAACAGGGGTCGCAGGGTTTAGGCTGCTCTGGTGGACCCTAGTGAGGCACATCTGGAGTGCTCCGTCCAGCTCTGGGATCCCCAGTACAAGGGAGATGAGGAGTTAGCGGAGAGGGTCCGATGATGAGGAGTCTGGAGCGCTTCAGGTGAGGCGGCACCGCGGGAGCCGGGCGTGTTTGGTCTGGAGAAGAGAACACTGAGAGGGGATCCCATTAATGCACAGAAATATCTCAAAGGTCGGTGCCCAGGGGATGGTGCAAGGCTCTTTTATGTTGTGCCCAGCAGTGTGATGAGAGGCAATGGCCATAAACTAAAACACAAGTTTCACCTCAAGATGAGGAAGAGCTTTTTTACGTGGAGGGTGGCAGAGCCCTGGAATAGCTGCCCAGGGAGGTGGACATTCAAAACACACCTGAACACGTTCCTGTGCCACCTGCTCCAGGTGGCTGTGCCTTGGAAGGGGGATTGGACTGGATGATCTCCCAAGGTGCCTTCCCATCTGAGCAGTTTTGTGATTTTCAGGGCATCAGGTGCTTCCAGCCCTCTGTTTTCAGAGCAGTGAATACAGTGAGGCCCTGGGAAGCAATGGGAAATGAACTGGTCTTGAAGGGCAAAAGTTCTTTCTGCCCTTACCTGTCCCCACCTCATCTCGGGGATGAGACTCTTCCTCATTAGTGAGGGATCCTTGCTGAGGAAGGCCTGGCTGCAGAGAAGAACCAACACCCACCTGGGACCCTGCAGGTGGCTTCACCTGCTCAGAGGCACAAACACAGCCACCTTACCAAGCCTGGCTCACTGCTGGCACAGCACAGTCAGCTGCACAGGCTGAAGCATTCCGTGAGTTGGCAGAAAGCTGCAGTAACTCCGTGCTGGCAGCTGAAGCCCTCTCCCCTGTGCAGCTGTGACAGATGGAGAGGGAATGGCTGTCGCCGTTGCTTAGCTGCTTCTGATTCCCGGACCTGTGTGCTGTCATATTTCTGTCTGTTTACATAACCAAACCCAGCAGCCAGCGGTTGTAACAGCATTGTTGTCCTTTAGAGGGGTGTTTTAAACAAAAAACAAGGCAAAGCCGCCGCTGGGCAGAGGCTGTGAGCACTTCAAACCACACCAGGTGGCAGTGCAGCCTCACAGATGCACCGCAGGCTCTAACTCGAATTTTCATGCACTATTTGAGACACTGACCTATATCGTTCCCTCACTACCCACTAATGGCATCCGTATCTGGCCAGAAAAAACTGCCTGGATTTTTTTCTGCCCTGCTGCTCCCATTGCTTTGCAGGTTTCCCCGAGGGATTACACGTACTAAATGACCTCCTCCTGCTAGAAATAAAAACTCATGCATCATCAACAGCCTGTTCTCATGCGAGTATTACTGGCAGCACTAAAAAAAGCTGTGACTATACTTTTTTTGGGTAAACATTTGGGAAGGAAAGCTTCCAAGAAGAGGTAACTGAATGGTGAGATGGACCAGATCCCAAGAAAATAGATTATTTAATCTGAAGTACAGAAAAAGAGTTTTAATCTAGCAGTAGTACTGTAGGGATATGGAGTTGTTAGTTTTCTTCCTGTTGCAGTCTGCCAGTATTCAACATCCACACTCCATGAATTGCATTCAGTGGGAATGTGGAAATAATTTGTCTGACATCCTATCCCAGCCATCTGTACAGCATAAAATCTGCATCGTGCCCTGGATGGATACAGCAGCATTTCTGCATTTCAGTGATAAGGGTGGGGTGTGTGCAGTGCACCCCATCCCGTCAGGTGGGGCTCACCCTGAGCAGCAGAACCAAACCAGCCCAGAAAGGCTCCTGGGCTGCCTGCCCACCCCTGAGCTCAGCCTTGGCCCTCTGCATTCCCCCCACATGTCCAGGCTTGCTCTGCCCACCCCAGGCAGCCATGAGTGTGGATTACACAGCCACAGTGTCTCCATCTTTGGCTCTGGGCCCTCTGCACAGACTGGGACCAGTTTGGAGTGACCCAGCACAAGGCAGACACTGACACACTCGAGCAGGGACAAGGATGCAGGGAGGGGATCCTTCCCTGGTAGGACTTCATGCATTTGGAAAGGGCTATGGCCTGGGACACTCAGACCTTGATGGGGAGACAAGCAGGGAGTGGACAGGAAAGCTGAGTCTCTCAAGGACCCTGCTCATCCCTGGAGTTGTGCAGCCACAGATCTTTTCTTCCCCACTGGACACCCCTTGGATCCAACATCACTGGGTTACAACTGGCAGCTTTCCAGCCTCCATCCACTCTTTACACACAGGGCAGCCTGCCTATGGCTACCCCAAAGCCAAAGCACTCCACAGCTTTTCCCCATGTGGGCATCACTGGTGGCCAAAGTGTGTCCCCCTTGTCCTCTGTGCCTGCCAGGTCTCTGCAGGCAGGCACCAGCTGGGCTCAGACCCATTTCCCTGCAGCATGTTGTAAAGAGCACGGCAGGTTCTTAACATCTTTATTAGTTAGTTGGTTTATTTCCAACACAGTAACTCCTCTCTACAGCAACAGGTTAGTTAGATCCGGTTTACATATTGCTGTCTCACGAGTGCTGCGGCCTCCGTGCCGCTGTGACAAAACCAGGCTGCACTCAGACAGGAAAATGTGTTAAATTCCACTGTGACTGAGGAAAAAAAGGAAAACCAACAAAAATCAAAAGAACAAACCACCAGGGAAAACCAAACCAACCAACCAACAAAACCAAGGTGAGGAACTGAAGGCGAGCACGGCCACACCACCTCCGGGAAACCACACGGCACTGCTTGGACAAGAATGCGAGGAGGAGTGAACCCAAAAAGATCAGGGATTGGGCAAACCCTTATATATATATTATGTATAGGTATTTATATATATATATCATCTGGAAGGACACGCTGAGAAAACAAGAGATCGCAGCGGTATCTACCGTAAAAAGGAGCTACGTAGCTTTCAGAGTCACACCAAGAAGGAAGCACACAGCAGAACAAAGTGGGGGACAAAGGGGCACACTGGTGTTTTGGGGTGGCCTTTCACCAGGGGAGGGTTTGGGTGGGGCACGGGTCTCAGGGCCAAAAGCCCTCATACACCCGCTGGGAGCCCCAGGAGCTCTGTGCCCTTCACTGGGGAGCAGGGATGGGGTCTGAGGGCAGAATGCTTTTGTGGGGCTGGCTGGGACCTGCTCCAGCGGGCTGGTTCTGCTCGCCCAGGCAGTGGCACCTGGTGGGTTCCCTGCTCAGGTCCCCCATGGACCACCTACAGAGACCTGAGCACCCATCAGCAGAGGCAGGGCCATCCTTACCTGTGCCAGGAGGGGCTGGGCACGGCTGCTCGGGCAGCAGAGGCTGGGTGGCCATCACGGGGGTTATGCAATGACAGGGGTCCCTGTGCTGAGTGGGAGAGGCAAGAGCCACCTGGAGTTGGTGGCCAGAGGGGCCCCACGGCCTGGGGGGAGCCAAGCCCTTGAGAGACGCCCTGCTCGGTGTGCAGGCAAAGTGCTGGAGGTGGGGGGTGGATCTGGGGAGCCTCGGTGGGTCTGGGCAGCCGTGTGGGCAAAGCCAGACCAAGGAGCGCTCCCCACATCCCATGGGTCACCCCACAGTGTCAGCACCTTGTGGTGAGGCACCCTGCGGGGCAGGGGGTGCTGAGGGCTCCCCAGCACGGCGGGGGGAGTGTCTCATCTTATTGCTAATGGCTCCTCGGTGATGACACCCACAGGTTGTGGCAAAACTTGAGGTGGGATTTGCTGTGTGACATCCCCTGAAACAGTGGCCTCTGGACCCTGGCAGGCTCAGCCCAAGAGCTGGGAGTGGAACTGACAGTGTGGCAGGGCCCAAGCCAGCCAATTCCCCCCTCCCCAGTGCATTTCTGGTGGCAGATGGTAATTGTCCTTCTTGCAACAAGGGACCAAGGAAGTGCCACTACTGGTGGCAGGGGGACAGTCATGCTACCCTTCTGCTCTTATAGCTTCTGGAGTAGGGCTGACCTCTCTTCAGTTGCCCCAGGGCAGCCCTCAGGATACATGACCAGGGCGAAGGGACAGTTTGGGATGTGATTTCTCACGAGGCTCAGCCAGCTCTGGGGTAGAAAGTCCTGGGTGTGCTGGGGGATCCCGTGCTAGCTCTCCCTAGAGAGGGCCACCAGGGAGAAATGAAAACTGCATCCCTAGGTACAAACCAGTGACCTCACAGTAATGCTGCTCCCTCTTCCTGTATTCCTTTTGGTCAGCCATCAGTTGAACTTGGGAGACCAACCTACCTCCTGTGTCCTCTCCACGTGCTGTCCCATCCCATCATAACATCCTGTCCCCATGTCACCACCCTGACCCTGCTACCCCATCCTGGCCCTGTCCCCCTGCCACCCACCCTCCCAAGCTGGGGCCAGACCGGTGCTGGGGAGGGTGAGGACCAATGCAGAACCATGTGTGACTGCTGGACAAAGCCCCTCTCCTTCTCCTGTACCAGACAAGGGGGTGAGGCCAACAGCAAAGAAGACAAATTGACCCCGAAGAAGCGAGGGCCCTGGTGGAGGATGTCCACGGGGCGGGTGGGTGCTGGCGGGATGCTGACGGATGGGAGATGGCTCTGAAGGAGACGTCGGCAGCGGGCGCGGGCCTCAGCACGAAACCTCCATGGTGTGGTTGATCTGCCCCATGGCCTCGGTGCTCTCCGAGTGGGTGCAGGCGCGCGGGCGGGTGCCATCCACGGAGCTGGCGCTGGTGAGGGAGGCCGTGCGGGAGCGTGCCAGGCGGGTCATGCTGGCAGATGGCACTGCACGGGCACACAGAGACGCCCGGGGTGCTCAGATCCCTCTGAAAACCTGAGCCAACATTACCACCAGCCCTGCCCCCTGATGCGACTGAGCCTGGGCACAAGCTTGCAGCAAGCGGTGCTGTGGCAACATGAGCAGCTCCAGGTGAGGGACAGCTGGGCAGGCTGAACACCAGGCTCACTCCTGGGCATGCAACCTCTGGGCATCAGGCAGTGGGAACCCCTGACTACCATGCTCCAGGAAAAGAGTGAGCTGGGATCAGAGCTCCCCTGGCTGCCCAGGGTGTGCAGGGAAGGTGGCACCATCCCTCAGCCAGGATGGCCCACCTGGAAGAGGGCACAGTGGGCACACTGCCAAGACTGTGCCTGCATGGAGGTGGAATTGTCTGAATGCCATTTCTCAGCCCCCAGCCCTGGCTTAGGGTGCCATCTCAGGCAAAGCAGAGCGAGGCAGTGGGCATCTGGCAGGAAAGGGCCAGTCCTGCACCCAGGCTGCTCCCAGAGGTGCCCAGGCAGCTGGAGGGCACAGGCCAGGCAGGCACCATGCAGCAGCGGGCACTGAGCGGTACCTGAGCCTCCACTCAGCCTCCGATCCTTCAGGTGGGTGACTGGCAGGGGCAGGAGAAGGGCAGGGAGGGCAGAGAGAGAGTGTCAGCCCTGTCAGCCTCTCCTCTGGGCCAGGAGCCCCTGCCCAGCCCACGTGTGCCTGCACACGGAGCTGTCCCTGTGCACGCAGAGTGCACACACACACGGACACACAGACACCCACGCACATGGACTTTTGCAAGCATGCACACACGGGTCAACATGTACACACACAGGTCAACATGTGCACACACATGGTCTTAAACTGTGCACACGCACACACACAGACTTCTGCACATCAGCTCTGCTCGTCTTTGTTGCACACACACAGCCCCTGCTCATGCATGCCCACACACACACATATGTGCACACCAACACGGGGAGCCTGACACACACATTTGTACACACAGAGCCCTTGTACACACATCTGTGTGCACACAGAGCCTGTACTCCCCAGTCCCCTGTGGACACACGGACAGACAGACCTGCAGCAGGTCAGCACACACACATGGGCACACAGATCCACACCAGCCCCAGCCCAGCCCCAGCACTCACTGTAGCCCATGCCTTGCAGGAAGTACTTGAAGGCTTCGGTCAGCTTGCCTGGCTGTAGGGAGAGAGCAGAGTGAGCTGAGCTGAGGCAGCACTGAGGCTGAGATCCCCTCTCAGCCCTGAGCAGCCCTGGTGTGAGACCTCTTTGCCCTCATCAGCCCATCCCCAGCTAGCCAAGGACAGCACCAGTGCATGTCTCAGGGCCCAGTATGCCCAGGTAACTGGGGAAATTGTGAGGGCTCACCTGTGTGACCTGGGGCAGCCCACCAGAGTCAGCCATCTGCAAAGAGAAGGTCCTGCTTAGTTTGGGAGGCTGCCTGTACTGCCCACCATCCCCCCATACCCGCTGGCAGGATGCCACTGCTGGGGTCACCCTGCTCTGCCCATACACCCCCAGCTCCAAGGGCCACGATGGACGTGGAATGGAGAGATGGGGACACCCTGCAGCCCTGGGACAGAAGGGAATCGGGCACTTCATAGGCAGCAGGAACCTCCCTACTGCCCCCTGCCACCAGCATACCTTCAGGAATGTGGTGTTGGTGGGATCCAGCTTTGAGTTGCACTCCACCTGCAGGCAAGAGAGATGATATTAGCACCCTAGGAAGCCAGGAGCCAAGAAGAAGTAGTCCACTGTCCCACAGCATTCCAGCTGGCAAATGCCACCCCAGCCAGGAGCAGACAGGGCACTAGGTGAGCGAGCCCTGCACCTGCAGGACCTCCATCCCTGCCATGGGACAGAGGGGACTTTCCTCCCATGAGTCTGGGCACTGGAACAGGAGGTGAGGGGGACTGGTGAGTCACTCTGTGTCACACGGGTGTGTACAGGCACACAAGTGTGCCAGCAGCTGTGTGGTGCACGTGCGCCAACACAGCCGAGCGTGCACGATGTGAGCACATCTGGGTATATGGAGAATGGGGAGTTTTCCAGGTGTGGCAACCACACAGAGCTGTGTGTGCACAGGTGCCCACACAAGCAGGCGGGTCTGCACATGAGCAAGCAACTCCCAGCCCCAGGAGCTGCCATGTGTGTGAGCAGGCAGTGAACATGTGCGTGCCCGTGCGTGGGCATCGCCCGCCTGGCGCCCTGCAGCACTCACCACCCCCTCCTCAGCAGGCGCGTTGTCTCCGACCACCAGCATCACGGGGCAGCTGGAAGGGACAGGAGAAGGGGCCTGGTCAGGATTTGGTCTGAGTGAATTCCCCTGCCCAGGGACCCCTCCATGACTTGCTGGTGTGACTCTTACCGCAGCGTCTTGGCATTGGGCACAGTCCCAGGCCGGTTGATGTCCAGGTCCCTGCGGCTGATGGGGGAGAAAGGCCAGTGTGAGCTCATGGGCAGGTGCAACCACTGATGCCACAGCACAAGAATCAGGCCACTGCCAGCCCCGAGAAACCACACCCAGCCGCACTGTCCCAGCACCCTGGGCATGGAGGATGCCCTAGCCATCTCTGCCACAAGATGAAGCACCCAGCAGAGTGGCATGGCCCCCAAGCCCCTGCATGCATGGGACACCATCTCTGCCCCCTTTCCCAGACCTGTGCCAGCACCCAGTGCAGGGGGAGACATGGATATGTGTATCCATGATGGTGGGCTCTGGGACATGGCAAGGCTTTGGCTCAGGCACCACCACTCCCACATGCCCAGCCAGCAGTGGCAGACAGGTTTGCACTGCTGCCTGCATGCACTGGAGGGTGATGACAGCACCCAACAGGGGTCTGGGCTTTCACAGTGACCTCAGAGCCACCCACCAGCACTCCAGCCCTCACTCTAGCACAGACAGGGACCCAGCCCTGCAGTGGGGCTGCCTGGAGCACTCACCCATTGTACATGTTGAGGAAGAGCTGGAGGTTGAACTGGTTCACCACGCTGCCGATCTGCTGCCGGTAACTCTGCACCAGCTCCGTGTTGTTCATCAGCTCCTCCTGTGCCAGCAGGGGATGGAGGTCAGGGCAGGTGCTGGGGACACACCCTGCTCCCCAAGTCCTGCCCATGCCAGCCAGCACGGATGAGAAGGGGGATGCTGGGCAGTGCAGCTGGGCACAGTAGTGCTGCAGGCAGCATACCCAGGCAGGACAGGGACACAGGTCACAAACTCATCAAGGTTAAGCCTCAGACCCGGCAGGGCTTGACTAACCCCAACCCTGTACATGGGACAGGCCCAGTGGCACTGTGGCACTGGCAGGGCACAGCCCAGGTGACCCAGCTGGGATGCTGGGCCAGGGGCTGGTG
The DNA here is from genome assembly GCF_028551555.1 of Melozone crissalis. Classification (NCBI taxonomy): domain Eukaryota; kingdom Metazoa; phylum Chordata; class Aves; order Passeriformes; family Passerellidae; genus Melozone; species Melozone crissalis. The sequence continues at coordinate 6,309,587 of NW_026535785.1, forward strand.
GCAGGGCCTGGAGGATGCACAGCCCTTACCTGGCTGAACAGGTGGGACAGGACAATGTCTGGCAGCGTGCTGGTGAGGCCAGAGAGCTGCAGAGGGAGCACAGGGAGTTACTGCACTGCCATGGCTGCCTCCTGCCCCAGGAAGCTGCCAGGACTGGGAGGAGGGGTCGGGGCCAGCCCACCTTGGCAGCTGCCCAGTCAATCCAGCCTTTGCCGTTGGGGTCGATGTTCATCAGGACCAGCCCTTCGACCAGGTCAGGGAAGATGAGCTGCAGAGAGCAAGAGGGGAGAGGCTCAGAGGGGAGGGGAGGTGTGCCCTGGGCAGCCCCCCACCAGAGCCACTGCACAGGCACTGCATGGAGCTGATGTGACCCCATCCTGGGAGCAACAGGAGACCTGTGGCAAGACTACCCAGCCACTGTGGCCTTGGCACTGCTGTCCTGGGTGCCCCGACCCCCCAGGAGCCTCTGCAGCAACAGAGACTGCCTGGAGGCATCAGCTCCTGCTCTTCACCATGCCCTGGAGTGGCAGCAGGTACAAACAGCTCAAGGCCAGCCCATCCCAGCCCCAGGCTCACCGCAAACTTGGCCAGCACGTAGGCTCCTGCCCCAACACCGATCCCGATCACATACTTGAACCTGGAAACATGGAGAGGTCCATATGAGGGACAGCAGGCTCCAACACGTTCCCTGGGACACCCCTCCACCCACAGCAAGAAGACTTGCAGGATGCCAGCCCCAAATCCTTGTCTTCTGTCCATGTCCCTGCCAGGACCCTCAGGCAGCAGCTGTGGAAGGAGGCTGACTCACCCGAAATGCTGCACCACGCTGGGTAACATGGCAGCCAGCTGATCCATGGATGGGTACTGGTACCTGTGGCACAGGGAGGCACAGGAAGGTGGTTATGGAACCTGCTCAGAGCAGAGTGCCTGGGACAGGGCAGCTGGGCTGCCTGAAATGTGCAGGGAAATGCCACCCACCTGCAAACCACCCACCCTGGGCCAGTCATCTGCTACAGGCTTTGGAAAGACTCATAGGCAGGGCACAACTGCCAGGCAGCAACAACCCAAGGGGCGGGGGAGTGACACCCCAGCAGGCACAGCGAGCCCCTGCAGCTGGCACCTACCCCTGAGGGAACTGTGAGGCTCCTGCCTGCTGTCCTGGTGCGTCCACGTGGCACACCACAAAGTGCTTCGTGATCTCCTGCATGTCCTCGTAGTTGAAGAAGGTGTTGAAACAAAGCTTGTCTGTCAAAGGGCAGGTGGATGTCAGAGACCAAACACCCCAACTCTGGGGCCTGGTGGGCCAGGAGAGCATGGACAACAGCTGCCCACCCTCCCACTGCCCTTCAGCCAGGAGGTGACACCAAAACCATCCCATCCCCTTCCCTCCAGGCTCCTTGTCCTCCCAGCAGGGACCACAGTTGCTGTTAGCAAGGGCTGCATCCCTACAGGTGTCAGGAGGTATGGGGATGGACAGACACAGCCAGAATGAGGAATTTGGGGTGACCTCATTGGGGAGCCTCAGAAGGATGGGACCGAGGGATGCAGAGCCCAGGACTGCAAGACCACCCAGTGGGCAGCAGGATTAGCAGCCTGGGGTGTTAGCCCTGTCCAAAATCCCCAGAAAGGGCTCAAGCAAACACAGAATTTGAGGAATAGCTGCAAACCTCCCTGCTTGGAAAGAGTAAAAGAAACATCCCCAGCTGTGAACAAGACCCCAGCATTGCAGTGGGATACAGACACTGCCAGGGCTTGGAGGGCTCCTGTCCTGTTCTGTCCCATGGCATCAGTGCTGGACATGCCTCCCAACACGTGGGGTGAGGCAGGTTGTGAGGCCCCTTGCAGCCAGCATGACGTGTACCTGAGCAGCCAGAGCTGCTGCAATGGTGACACAGCTCATGTGGCATGTCAGTGACTCAGCCTCAGCCGCCAGCAGAGCGGGAGATGCCTCTCCCTACTCACAGGGAATTGAGCATCCTGGTTCAGCTGGAAGGGACAGGGCTCTGGGTGCAGGTCTAGGGCTGCAGGCTGACACAAAGTGCAGCATCTCCACATCGGAGCCCCAGCTCGGGGTCCCTCCTTCCCTGCTATTCCCAGTCTCTCTTGTCCCCCATTCTGCTCTGCTGCCAGCTGGGTCCATCATGCTCTGAATACCAACAGGCTGGAGATGGCAGTGAGAACCAGCCCAGCATCCCTCGTGTCCCATCCCTGCTGTGGGCAGCATCCCCCATGTCCCATCCCTGCTGCTGTGCTGTGGGCAGGCAGGCAGCACTGGGGTGGCCAAGCCCTCCTGGCTATGCCTGGCTTTGTGTCCAGCTGAGCACCCAAACTCCCCTGGTGTTTCAGATACCCCGTGCAGCCATGGGTGGGGGCAAAGGAGCTGAGCCAGGGACGATGTCCTGGCAGCCCTGGGGCGCAGCCCTGCCTGCCCTGCAGCCCCAGCTGGGAGCAGCACTCACGGTTGAGGCCCACATCGTGGTAGGTCAGGATGGCCGGGCGGTTCCCCTTGGGAGAGCCCCGGATCACCACGTGCAGCAGCCCGTAGGGGGTCTCAATGTCGTGTTCCTGGGGAAGAGGAGACAAAGGGTGATGCCCACCTGCCCTAAGGAATTCTTTCATCCTCTCCTGCCATCACACCCTTCCCTGCTGCCTCCCCAAATGGCTGGGTCCCGTGGGAAGACACGGGAAAGAGGAGCAGCTGTCCCAGGAAAAAAACAGCTCTGGGTATTCCAGAGAGGGTAGAAAGCAGGACAAATCATGAGGGAAGGGAAGGGAAGGGAAGGGAAGGGAAGGGAAGGGAAGGGAAGGGAAGGGAAGGGAAGGGAAGGCTCCAGATAGGATCACAGGATGTAGGATTGGACATGCGTATCATGGGATGGGATCACAGGATGGTATCAAGGGATGGACCCAAGAGAGCTTGAGAGAGAAGGATAACAGGATAGGACCACAGGACAGAAAGGAGATCTTCAAGGGCTTGAGACCAAGAAAATTTTGGCAACAAGGGAGGGGCTCACAGCATGGCCCAGTTGGGTGCAGTTTCAATGTATCTGGGACAAACAGGCAGAGGTCAGACCTTGGACAGCACTCCAGGAAATGCTGTAACTGATCCCAAAATTACAGCTAAAGTAACTTTAAAACCTGAAATGGCAGTGCCCCCACACAGAGACAAAAACTACCCTGTGCCTCAGTTTCCCTGTCTAGGAGGGTTCCTTTCCTTCCACATCCTGGCCCTTACTGCCAGCCAGCACAGGAAACTGAGCGCAGGTGCTCCCCAAGGACAAGGGACCAGAGGTCCCCTCCAGATGCCCACCAGCCAGTCCAGCAGCAGTGACCCCAGGGCTGGGATTGCTGGGTGCAGGAGCAGCATGTGCTGAGCAGGGCAGGGCAGGGCAGGGATGGTGGCAGGGTGCCCAAGCATCACAGCCCTCACTGCTGGCACTGGCAGCCCCATGGCTGGGCTGGTGGGAGGGGAGCGGGTACGTGGATGCTCACGCGGGTTACACGCCACCAAGGACTCTGAAGGACACGGGCCTGGTGGGAGGAACAGCCTGGGGACAGGGTCTCCTCACTGCAGCGCCTCCCCTCACTGAGACCTGCTGTCCCTGGGGGAACACGGCGGCCAAAAGCAGATCCAGGGCTCTGTGGAGACATCTCATCCAAGGGCACCCTGACCCCATCCCTCATCCACAGCTGTCCCTCCACCTCTGCAGCTGCATCAGGCAGAAGTGCATAGGCAATGACATCCCTCTGCAACAACAGATTGGGACACAGAGGCAGAGCAAGGGCCCGGCCCAAGGTCACAGAGCAGGAGACATCCATGTGGTCTGGTCCTGGGCACAGGGCTGCCTCCTTGCCAGCACCGTCCCCGTGGTCCCCATCACATGCCCAACAGCTCAGCTTTCAATCCTACCCCAAAATCACCTGCCCACGGTAGCAGATCCAGCCTCAGCACTGCTCCTGTCTGCCCCCCACCCTCCAGCAAGCCAGGCACATCCTGCCCGTGGTGCAGCCTCTGCAGCACCGCTGGCTACCACAGCCCTGCCCTTTGCCGCAGGGATGCTCGCTGGGGGAAGAGCCTCGGCATGCAGGGGATGCAGGCAGCAAGGAGAGAGGGGAACAAACAAGCTCCAGCAAGGAGAGAGGGGCACAGACAACCCACAGCAAGCAGAGAGGGGCACAGACAGCCCACAGCCCCAGCAAGGAGGGACATGGGGGTCTCAGCACCCATAGGTGTCTGACAGAGCCCACCCATGTCCAGGCTACCGCTGCAGTGCTCCCACCTCTCTCACCCCCTCTGCACCAGCCTGTTGCCATCGGGTGTTGCCATCACCGCAGAGGCCAGAAAGCAGCTGAGGGCTTGTTTCAAAACAGGCAGAGACCCTGTCCCTCTGCAGCTCGGGGGGTGGGCAAGGGGCAGTGTGCCCCCATCAGCACACAGCCCCAGCACGGGGCACAGCCGCTCACCCTCAGCCTGGGCACAGCATCCCTGCCCGCCTCGGGGAGGACACGCTCAAGGGCAATGCGTCCCCAAAACCTGCAGCACATCAGGGATGCGGCAGCAGGGCTGGGGGAAGGAAGGGCTCCCCAGCCGTGGGTCCTCCCTGCCCCAATGCCTGCCTGACCTACTCCGAGCCCTGCCGGCTGCAAAGGCCCAGCCTGGGCAAGCAGCAGAGACGCTGGGGCAAAACACCTGCGGAGGGAGGGAGAGAGGGAGGGAGGGCAGCGAGCAGGGGAACGCGGTACCTACCCCATCCCAGCACTCCGGCATGGTGAGGAGCTGGGCGGACGAGGATGCTCAGGTGGGCCAAGCTGGAGGTGCGGGTGTGGGGCACGGGAACGCAGCGCCGGGGCTCAGCGAAGCTCTGCGCTGGCTCAGCCCCTCGCCTGCATTTATAGCGGAGCCCCAGCCCTGCGCTGAGCCCTCCCTCGCCCTTCCCCCTCGGCAGGCTTGGCCTCCATTGCGGGCGAGCGCCGCGATGGAGCCAGCACTCAGCCATTGGCTGCCGCGGGAATTATTCATGCTCCAATTGGCCCCAAATACCCTTGTTTATGAAGAAAAAACGCCTGGCACCGTGCGGTACCTTCTCCATCTTCCCTCTTTGGGCAGACGGAGGCAGGCGGGGTGTCTGGACTGGCATTCCCGCGGAGCAGCCCTGGCACGGCCAGGGCAGTGCCCGCTGTGCCCACTGCACACACCTGGCTGCGGCCACACAGAGCCACACAGAGCCCGCAGCCATGGCCAGGGCCCTGCAGCCGTGCCCGGGCAGGGCAGCACACACACAGCCACAGATGGACACGGGCACACACTAAAAAACAGGAGAGGGACGCGGCAGGCGCGATGTGCCACGTGCCCTTGACCATGTGTGTGCATGCACAGGAACACGTACCAACACAGACACACATGGGCCAGGCAAAACCCTGTGTGCCAGGGTAAAAACTGGGAAAGTTAATACCATACCCACACCAAAGCACGTACACCCCAGTGGGAGGAACGGCACACCCCCCAGGGCAGGCCCTGTGTGTGTCAGTACCTGGTCTGTGCATGTCGTGCACACCAGGAGCACACCTGCTGCATCAGCGTGGATGCCATGGCCATCACTAGTGCTGGTGGATGCACAGTGAGCTGCACACCTGCAGAGCCTTGCACAGGTGTGCACAGAGGGGCACACACATGTCCACACTTGTGTCACCTCACCCAGCAGCACACTCGTCCCACCTGCTGTAGGATGATGGCATGCAGCGGATGTGCAGGGTTTAGCCCTGACTTGGGCATCACCAGTGGCAGGCAAATAAAGCAGGAGGAGAGACAATCCAGCGGCTCCAAGGGGTTGGATCGTGGCCCTGGACTGACATATGCTGTGTGCATGCACACACGTGTGAGTATTCCCGTGTGCACATGTGTGCAGCAGATGATTTCTTCCCTGATCCCAACAAGGCCTCTCATCAGCACCGTCACCAAAACCCCCCAGCAGTCTGTGGGTGCCCTTCCCCTGCACCCTGCCTGCCCCTGCCCAGCCCAGCACCACTGCCCAGCTTGGCATGACCCGCACAAAGCTGGGCAATCGTGGATGGAGAAGGAGTCCCACGGTCCCTTCACTGCCTTTCAGGAACCCACTGAAAGCCATGTGCCACAAACAAGGCAGGGCTGCACAGGCAGAAGGGCTGGATGTGGGAGAAAGGACAGGCAGGCAGAGGGATGACATTCCCACTGCCTCCACCAGGCTTCACTGACTGCTCTGTCCCGCGGGGAGCTCAGACCCAGGCCTGGAAAGAGGCATCTCTGCAAGTGAAGGACTGAGTGTGATGGGGAATTCCAGCTCCCAGGTGGTTCCTGGCACTCCAGGTGCCAGTTTTGGTTTCCCCAGCCCTGCTGCCTGTAGAGCCAAAGACCATGAGAGCCACAGTCCCCAGAAAAAAACAAGAGATGCAGAGGGACACAAAAAAGACAGAAAGTGATTAACAGAAGACAGAAGGGGTAGAAGAGCCAATGTGAATGCAAAAGGGCTTCAGGGAGATGGCAGGGCTGAGCAAGGCTGACTTTGCTGGAGCAGCATCAAATGGGATCACCACTGCCTTGGCTACTAGCCCACGTGCCAGGTGGGTGGGCCAGACCTCCTGCAGGAGCCAGGGTCCCAGGGCACCTTCCCACAGCTCTCCTGCACCTTGGCTTTGTCTCAAGGGCTTTACTTTGGCTGGTGGCACAAGTAGGGGCTCTTCAGGCCCCCCACTGCCCCAGCCAGCCTGAGCATCCCATCAATGACTGGCTCTAGGGAGGAGCAGATGGACAGTGAAGAGTTAAGCTGGGGGCTGGATTGGATTATCCCAAGGAGGTGAGCCTAGAAAATTGGGCAAGATCACCCAAGGAATGGCAGGCAGCCCCCAACCTTTGCGCTGCACCAACTTGCAAATGTCAGAGTGGAGAGAAGGAGGTGGTTGCCCTGGCATAGCCCAGGAAATCCAGCCCATCCCTGCCCGGAGGCTCTTGGAGGGAAACCAAGAGGTCAAAGGGTCTGGCTGGCTTGGGAAAAGCTGCCTTAGCTGCTGCCCAATTACTTTTCTAGGTCCTGAAGTGCATCCCTGTGCCATTTGCTGTCCAGAACTGCTCCACTTGGGCACCACCAGGGACACAGTTCAGTGCCACCGCGGGCCAACCCCTGAAATACACAATGATTGTCCTGGGAGGGTCACTGCTCTTTAATATCCCCTGTGTGCCAACCAAGCCCTGCCCCAGCACAGCTGAGCCAGAGCCACACTGGTGCCTCTGGTGCTACTGAGAGCTCTGGGCAGCCTGGCACTGTCACTTCCCTCCCTCCCTCCTCACCTCCCTCTCCCTTCCCTGTCTCTCTCTGGTGACACCAGGAGGTTTGGTGTCATCCCCTCCAGTGGCCAACAGAACCCTGAGCAAGCAGAGAAAGGAGCAGCCCAGCCCTGCACACCCTGCTGCTCCCAGCCCCTGCACCTCACCAGCTTTGGAGCTGCTGGGGAAGGCACCATTTTAATTATTTTGTGCCTTTTGAGAGGGCCATCAGGTTTGCCCCACTCTGTGAAGCACAGCAGGCAGCACCCAGCACCCTGCCAAAGGCCGTGCTCCCTTACCAGCTGCACCCTCCCACCTGCATGGCAGTGGGCCAGCCCCAAAATTCTGGCCCTGCTAAATCAGGGACCTGCGCTCTGCTGCCCTTTTCCCAGGATGAATGAATTCCACATTTATTTTGTCCTTACAGGTCCTGTTGTTTCAGTGCTGTACCTGCAAGGGCTCAGCCGTCACCACCCAATCCCACTCTCCCCATGGTCCCACTCTGGCAAAGTGGCAGCACACAGCCTGAAGTTGTGGCAAACACTGGTGTCCCCTGGCAGGGAACACTTTGGGAGGGGGACAGGCAGCACTAGCCACCACCCTCCCTCCCCAGGGAGCCTGGTGCAGGATGGGCCTTGGCAGGGGTGTGAGAGGGATGCAGAGCAACGTGGGAGCCAGGCACGAGCTGAGGTCCCATGAATGCTGGAGCTGCATCATGGGGCTCCTCTGGAGAGCAGGAATGGAGGTACAAGATGGGCAGTGCCAGCCAAGGGAGCAGAGGGGCCCTGCTCTCCAAGAGAGGTGGGTGGTATAGGGGGCAATGCCCCAGCCCTCCAAAAGAGAAAGAGGCTTTCAAACACCCTTATGTAAGCAGGGAGCTGGCATTGCCTGGGAAACCATCGCCATGGCAATGGTAGAGGGGCTGGAAAAGCAGCTCGGCCTTCCTGAGAAGAAATTGCCTGTTTTAAAGGTTTTGTCCCCAGCCCATGGCCGAGCGCCCACCAGCCACATCTGAGCGCCAGCACAGAGATGCCTGGCAGCATCCCCCTGTCCCCTTCTGACAAGGACCATGATGGATGAGCAACCTCATGCACAGACACTGACCAGGCACTGCCTCCCGTGAAAAAAGGGACAGCAACACCCTTGAGTCCACTCAGTGCCCCCCAGCCTTCCCCAGGCACAGGCTGCTGTTCCATGGGAAACCCGGGGGTGGGCAGCACCTCCCATGGCTGCTCCTACCTTCCAGTCTGTGTCCACGGTGGAGAGGAAGACATCTGAGTTCTCCTGGGATGAGAAGGAGCCGTTAGGGACAGAGACACCCCTCACTTCTGCAGCGCTCTCCCACCCAGCTCACAAAGCCCCCTGACACCTCAGGCATCACTCCCAGGGCTGCAGGGGGCACAGTGCCCACATGTGCACACACACACACCCCTCCACAACAGCTGCACACACGTGCATGTGTTACCTGAGTGTGATGTATCATGATGTGCAGCCTGTGCACACACATCCATCATCCCTCCAGACCTCACCCGTGCTCATCACCGCGAGCACTCACACATGGAGGAGCACCAATGTGCACCCAAAACCAGCACACACACACAGAGTGCCACCCCAGCACCAGCACACAGCCCCTCCAGCCCTCCCGAGCTCCCTGTCCCCACGTGCAGGAGCCAGAGCCAGCGTGGTGCCCACACTCACCAGCTCGGCGTCCTGTCCCCGCAGCAGCGGCTTCTCCTCGGTGAAGCGCAGCTCGTGCAGCCCTGCCATGGTCATCTCCTGCAGCAGCAGCCCTGCAGGGCAAGGCACAGGTCAGGGCAGGTCCTTCCCTTGGTCCTCTTTGCCCCAGCCCCCAGAGATTCACAGGGCTCCCTCCCATAGGGATGGGTCCCAAATCAGCTCCACTGCACCCATCTGCTATGGGCACTTGGTGCTTCAGTTGTCCAGGGGCTGCAGTGAGCCCCTCTGCACAGAGCAGACAGTGCCTGGATGGGCTCAGCTGCCAGCTCCTGCCCAGCTCCAGTTCTCCCACTTAAGGACAAACCCATCTCCAGGGCGTGATCTTGGGCAAACTGAGGGGTCAGCCTCATCTGTCCATGCTGGTCACCTCATAAGCACCCAACCCAGAGCAAGAGCATCCAAATTTCCATCCCAGCTTTCAGCATCAGTCAAAGATAGAAAATCCAAATTTTTGGCCAGTTTTAGGCTGCAGATAGGTATGGATGGGACAGAGGGAGATCTCCCCGCACAGGCAGAAGGAGGGGTGATGTTTCTCAGCCATGCTGGGAGGCAGAGGGATGTTCCAAGCAGAAAGAGAACAGAAAGACAGCATGAAGTTTGTACAGCAATAATGGAAGAAATCCAAATGTGAAGCCTTTGCTCCCAAAGTCTTCTCCTTGCCTGTGAATCAGGTGCTGGCCCGTTGGTACCTCAGCCCCACAACTTGGAGGGACAGACTTCCCCATGGAGCCACTGCCCAGCAGCACTGTGAGACTGGGAGCTGCTGACCTCAACCAACACTGGCATCTCCAAAAACCCCCAGGCACAAGCTCAGCTCAGAGAGCAAAAGAGAGCAAGGAGATCAGCAGCTGCCTGCACACAGAAGGTGAAAGACACAGGGAGCAGTCCAGGCTCCCCTGTTTTTCAATGGGATGGGTACCTGGCAAATCCCAGTGCAGGGGATTATCTGCACTCAGACCTCAGGTGTTGTCTTTGCAGCCTCTGTTTTCACCCTTTCCACAAGACCAAGACTTCAGAAAAGCTGTTGCTTCTTCAAATGAGCCAGCACTGATCCCACACCCTCCCAGCTGTCTCCCCCCCATGCAATCTACCTGGACATAACGGGGATGCTCTGGGCTGTACAGCAGCAGACACAGACCCACTCCATCCACACAGCCTCAGCCGAGCCTGCTCCACACTTTCTCCACCTCCAAACCCAGGCTAGCCCAGGCTGACAATGTGGGACAGCCAAGAAATGCCATAAATATTGCAAAGCCACCAGGAACACAGGAGCTGGCCATAAACTGCCCTCCAAAGTCAGGTTTTGCTCCTCTGACCAGGTTTTCTATTCAAAACTCAAGCAGGCTGTGCCACCTGCCTGCTCCCTGCAGACACGGCACTTTGCCTTGCTCCTTGGGAGCCATCCAACAATCCAGGACTGTTGGGAGGGAGAAACACCACTGCAAAGCCTCTCGAGATTCCCAGGGCACCCAGCACCAGGAGTCTCCGTGCCACCCCCTGCCCAGAGGGTCCCACCAGGCCGGGGGATGTTGAGAGGTGCCCTCAGCCCCAAGGAGAGGCACAAGAGAGGGGCACACTGCTGCAGGCTGGGCTGTGCTGCTGGGGAGATGGCTCTGTGGCACAGGGACAGCCCTGGCCCACAGCCCACCTGCACAGCCAAGCAAGCACAGCCTGCAGAGCCACCAACAGAGCAACCCCACAACCCCAGGAGGAAAAACAGGAGAAAAATCAGCCTCACCAATAGCTGGGTCTGGAGGAGAGCAGGAGAGTTCCCACGCTGAGCACACCAACCCACCGTGTGGCCACGGCCCCGGGGTGGCTGGGAACAGCACTTAGTGTATGGTGAATGCCTTTATTAATTACAGCCTGCAGCTAGTATGGGAGGGAGGGAGGGTGGCTGAGCCATGAGGAAAGGCCCCGTGACCTTGTTTGCGTGGTGGGGGCAAAGCTGGCTCAGGGGGGATGTGGCAGAGCCCTGCCCCAACAGCAGGGGTGGACAGTCTCCTAAAGTGGTGCTGAGTGTGGGAATAGAACAGGGATCAGTAAGTCAGGGATCAGGGTCACAGCCATGCTGCCACCTTCCCTGGGTGCTCTGCATCCCATGGCACCCCACAGGAACCCCTGTCCCTCCTCAGTAGTGTTGCTGTGGGGCTGTGGGCAGTCTCACTCAGCCCCACTGGGCCACCATTGCTGTGGAGGGCTGGTGAGGAAGCCACAGCTCCACGTCTCCCAGCCAAAACTCCAAACTTGGCTCCCATCTTCTGCCAGGCTAACGTGCCCAGTAACGAGCCCCTTTCCTTGCAGCTCACCCCAGTGCCCCCCAACCAGCACCCATCCCCTGGGTACCCCCCAAACACACCCATCTCTGCTCCCACTCTGCCTCCCCAGTGTGGTGCCACAGTTTCCTTGGCACAGCCAGGACACGTCTCTTCCCTAACTCCCAATCAGTTCCAAACCCAGCAGGACACAAGTGCTCTGTCTGGGACTAGTGCTCTGCCCCACCAGGGCCCTGGCACTGTGTACATAGATGGGACAGGAACAGCCACATTGGCTTCCCTTCCCCAGGGATCTGCACTGCTGGCTAACTGAAGGAAAACCAGCTTGTAGCACTATTATTATTATTATTATTATTATTATTATTAACAATAATTATAACAGTAATAATAAATCGTGATCACGACAGGGCTGTGAGCTCCATTTCACACTTGGGCACCTGGGAGCATGTTTGGTCACAGGGCAGGGATCCCTGAGATGGTGCCTCAGTGTCACAGGAGTCCCCACTCTGAGTACCTGCGAGCTGCCCTGGCACGGATGTGGTGCCCACAGGATGTTGGCACGGACACCTCGGGCTGACTGAGCAGCGACAAACAGGCAGACAAATCAGGAGAAGTGAGGGCTGGCCCCTGCCAGGCAGTGAAGCCAAGGCAGCCTTCAGTGAGGCTGACAGAGGGAGGAAGGGAACTTGCAGCTCAGTCTGGTGTGCCCACAGCATTGCCCCCCGAGCAGGAGGGATGGGGGAGCACGATGGGGTGAAGGAAAACCCCAGTGTGACACAGCCTGCCCAATTCCCGTTCCACCGGTGCAGGAGGAATAGCCACGGCTGTCTCTGAACCCGTGGGGGACACCGGAGCCCTGCAGCCCCCACAAATCCCCTAAGTGCAGTCCAGCTGAGGGTGCAGGACCGGGCAGCGGCACCATGGGAGCCGCCAGGCCAGGCCGGGGCACACGGTGCCACCGATGAGGGCTGAGCAGCGCAGGGTCCGCGGGTCGCGGGGGCAGCCGGGGCTTTGGGGGGACTCAGGCTGTCTCGCAGTGGCTGTTGCTAAGAGCAGCCTCCAGCGCATTGTCGGGGCAGCGGGGAGACTCCCAGGGGAGGCTGGCTGAGGAGCCGGGAGGCACCGCAGAGATGCTCCGGCAATCCCCCAGACCCCCCCACCCCCGGCTGTCTGCTCGCCGCCCCCTTTGCCTGGAGCTGCCGACTCCGTTCCCGCTCCCCAGCACCCCCGGGCTGGGCTTTCCCCACTGCAGCAAGGCATCGCCTCCCGGAGCCCGGGCAGGACCCGAGCCCGGCCCCCGCGCCCCGGGAGCAAAGGCAGGCGGCGGGTGTGGGGCAGCTCCATCTCCTCGGGGGGCTCAGGGGCTGACGGCTCTCGCCGCCCCCGGCCCCGCCGCCCCTCCGGGTTCCACAGCCGCGCTCCGGCGCCGCGGCCGGGCCGTACCTGTCAGGAGCTCGATCTTGTGCCGGAGCACCTTCATGCCGGGGCGGGCGGGGCGGGCTGCGAGCGGCGGCGGCGGCCCCGGCGCGGGGGGCGAGGGGAGCCGGTGCCGGTGCCGGTGCCGGTGCCGGTGCCGGTGCCGGTGTCGGTGCCGGTGCCGGTGCCCGTGCCGGTGTCGGTGCCGGAGCCGGTGCGAGGTGCACGGGGCGGCGCAGGGGCTGGGCTGGGCACGGCCCCGCCGGCCGGATCCTCCTCCCCTCGCCGGGGCCGGAGGGGAGGGACGGGGCCGCGATCGGGAACGGGGGCACCGGGAGAACAACGGGGCTGAGGGAGGGAGGCGGGAGCGAACGGGAGATGGAGACTGCGGGGGGCTCGCGGAGCGCTGGGGCTGCGGGGGCTGCACGGGGGATGGAGGCTGCCGAGGGCACACATCACCCTCTGGGAAAACATTTCGGTCCCAGGGTGGGACTGTGATGGCCAATAGGTCCAACAGGTCCCTGTGGTCGTGGAGTCCCAGAAGCAGGGGGCAGCGGGAGCCCTCGGGAGCCCCAGGTATGGCACAAGGGGTCTGGGTCTCCCTGAGAGCAGGGCAAGGTGATAATCAAGGTGCTGGGGAGGATCTGGGACAAGAGGGGACCTGTGCAGTACAAGGCTCCCTGGAACACAGCCTTTGGTGGCCAGGGGATGTAGGGAGTCCTGGAGAGTGGGGCCACGAAGGACAAAGGGCTTGGGAGTATCCAGGAACAAAACCACGGATGACAAGGGACCTGAGGGTCCTCTGGGGCATGGGAATGCAGGTTCCCCTGGGCAGAGGATGGGCCTGATCAAGGTTGCCAGGTGGTTCTAGGATAAGAAGGACCTGTGCAATGAAGGGCCCCACAGCAGGGGCATAATGGTCTGGGGTGTGAGGGAATGGGGATCGTGACAGTCAGGAAGGATCACCCAGGAGTGGAGGCTGTGACTGGGGTCATGATGACCCCATGCACACTCATGCTGGAGGTGTGGGGTGGCAGCTGCTTGGGGCGGAGCAGGATGTTGTGAATCACTTGAATTCTCCTGAATTGGGATAACTGGGACATTGAGAACAGGGGGCTTTGGCCTGCCCCAGAGCAAGGGCTGAATCCTGCTTTTCTCCAAGCTAGACAAGCCCATCCTGCCACTGTTCCTTCCTCTGTACTTTGACATCACTTTAACTGTTTTTCCCCCCAGCTAGGGATGCAACAGCCTCCACTGCCATGCTGCCTGAGGCAACTGCACAGGACATACCATCCAAAACTGACCTTTATCAAAACATGGGGAGCTCCTGAGGACCCCATCACCTCCTCTCAGTGGGCTTGGTTCCTCAGCACCTGAATCAGGTATCTCAGAGCTCATTCTCATTGCCCCTCAGCCAGCCACAGTGGCCAACAGATCTCTCTGCTTCAGGGCACCTTTGCCTGCGGGGCCGGGGGTGCCTTGAGAGCAGCCACAGGCAGTGCTCCTACAAACAGCTGCTGAGGGGCTGGATAAATGTCTGCTCGTACTGACATTCATCCCTGGTACATCAATTTTAACAGCTTGTCCCAGGCTTTTTGGATGGCAACCAGATTTCAGCTGATTTCAACCTCTCCCGCTGAGTCACCACAAGTTCTGCATCCAGGCTGCATTCATTTGCCTTTTCACCTCAAAGAGAGGAAAAGCCCATGATGTCAGGGAACTCAGGGACTCTTAAATCCCTCAAGTAGGAGCCAGCCCTTCACCTAGCCCTTCAATGGGATCAGATCTTCCCTCCCTTCAGTGCTGCTTTTCCCCCTCTTCTGTGGGTCCAGCAGCCAAGGGGTTTTCTCTGAACTGGTCAAGGATGAGACAGTGTTGGCTCTGATCTTCCTGGAATTGCACACATTTAAACCTCCTCCTCCTCTTCCTTCAGTTGCCAGGGGTTTCTATGGGAATAAATTCTTTTTCATGCTTGGGATTTATCTTCTTCTCAGTATTCAAGTAGAGGCAGAGGGGGGCAGAACTGCTGAACACATGGATGCCATTGGTGGAAAGAGAGAAGTGGCAGGGCTAGAGGCCCTGGGACCTTTCATTTTCCATGTCTCTGGAAAGATTCCATGAAAAAGGCAGAAACCATAAAACTCCAACAAAAATGCTCCAGCATGACGCTCTTCCCCCCAAAGTTCCTGTTGTGATGGTGCCATCTCGACCTGGCAGAGGTGACCTGGGATCCCCTACCCTGCTGCAGGCAGCTCTGCACCCCTTGGCCACCCTTCCCACAGTGTCACCCAGTGCTGGCAGTGCCACCAGGACCCCTCCTGAGGTGTGCAGCTGGTGCTGGACAGCGCTGCCATCAGCAGAGAGGGATCTAGAGGTGATCAGCTGGGAAGCAGAGGCCGGAATCCAAGCCTCGAGGCAGGGCAGGGTTTGACACCCATCCCCAGCTCCCATCCCCAGCTCCAGGCTGAGGCTGTGCTGCACACAGGGCTGGTCTGGGCCAGGAGGAGAAGCAGCCTGGGGCAGATGTGCTGGCTGCCCAGGCTGGCTGTGCAGGACCAGCAGGATCAATGTGCTGTATTGAAGGGCTCCATGGGCATCGGGTACCACCCCAGGCACAGGCAGGCCAGTGACGACGTGCAGAGGAGTCACAGCTAAATTTAGCCTCATTTGTGCGTGAGTGTGATGTGTTTATTCTTGCCCTTAAATAAAAACGTTGTTGGGAGCCAGTGGCTGCTGGTTCTGCTTTGCTCAGCCCTGGACCTTGGGTTGTTTCAGCCCTGGATGGGTTGTTTCAGTCAAGCTATTCAAAAGAGGGAGAAATGAGAATAAGCACTTGGTGAGACATATCCCAAAGACCTATTTTCAAAAGTGCTCAGGAGCCATTTCCCAGAATCCAGCAGTGCACACAAAGCAGTGGGAGTGTGAGTTCAGTGGCTATGGGGATGTGCTGGTGCTGAGGGAGAGGTGTCTTCCAGGTAAGCTGCTCCATGGGCATGGGATGACATGTTGGATCCTTGACCATAGTGAGGGGTGTCTTGGGCAGGCTGGTGATGGGCCCCATTCTGCATCCCACCTTGGCTGGACATCCCACCCCCAGGACAGGCACAATCTGCCCCAGCCTTACATCCCCAGGGCAGCAAAAGGCACACACCTTGATGGCTCCAAAATAATCAGAACCAGAATGACAGCAGGGCAATTAGATCTTGGCTGCCCCAAAAGAGACACCTCAAGCCTTGCCCAGAGGTCCCACATTGGTACCAGGATGGGTTGGTGTCCCCAGAACTGCTGGGCTTCATGCAGAATAAGGCAGGGCTGCACTGTGGGCTGTGGGCAGGGACAGGGACAGGCAGGAGCAATCCCTGCTGCTCCACATCCTGACACCACACATTCCACTGAAGCTGCCTGGGAAGGTAAAATCCTGCAGGGAGCTCAGCATCCTCTCCCTGCCACACAGCCCCCGAGCCCAGGACGGAGCAGAGGCTGTGACCTGGCCCAGGGCAGGGCTGGGCTGTGCCCTGTGTGCCCCACAAAGCATGTGCTGGGGCTGGCCAGCTGCCCGTCCCCCCCGGCTGCCTCCTGCCCTCCAAACACAGGGCTGCCAGTAATTTTCCATCCTGGCTCTGAGCTCTGCCCTAACGAGATGTTCTCCTCTGTCCCTCTAACAGGGCTGGGCCCCATTCAAGTTTCTCTGTTCATTCAGACCCTTCACTGTTTTGCTGCTCAAGCTGCCCACCAGTCCTGCAGGATGGCTGCTCCTCTGAGTCCTGCTCCTCACAGTGCTCACAGCCCCTCTGCCTCAGGGCAATGGGATGATTTTGTCCAAAAGCCAGGGAAAAAAAAGAAGAAGAAGAAAAAAAAAGACCAGCAACCAGCCAAGAAAAATTCCCATGGCTCAGCTGCACTGGGGCCAGGAACAAGGCAGCCCTGGGGACTTTTCCCTCAGCCATTTCCAAAGCTGCCTCTGCACAGGCACCTCTGCTGGAATTGAAGGTCTGGTCCATCAGCTGCACTGGTTGGCTGAGCACATCAGAGCAAAGTTGATTTCCAGAGGAAGGTACCTGGCCCTGGAGCACTGTGCCTGCAGGGTGTGTGCTGCCTTCAGCTCCTTCCCCTTGAATGAAGCTGCTCAACTCTGACCTCCCTTTAGGCATTCACTTTGTGGGCCTGGAGAGCCACCCACCACCAAGAGAAACCTCTTGCAGAGGCAGAATTCTGTGCCCATCTCTGGAACAGGCCCCTCCATCCCCTCCTGCCTCCCCCAGGCACAGGAGCCAGCAGCAGCAGCCCTGCCCAGGCCCACTGTGCTGCTTCTGCCACGGCCTCTGCTCGGAGCCAAGCCAGGCTTTAAATAAATCGCTGTCAGCAGAGCCCAGGCAGTGCTCAGAGTGAGGCATGTGTGTGTTTAGCAGGCTGATAGGCGTGAGACAGAGCACACACAGCAGGGGCTCTCTCCTCGGAGGCCAGAGACTGGCACATTCTCAAAGGCAGCATTAATCAGCATTTTCAACTGCACAGCACCTGTCACAACACAGCAGAGTTGCCCACTCTTACCTTCCCTCAGAGGATGGAATAATGCCATTTCCAAGGGCTGACCTCTCTAGCTACAAGCTGCTGAGATGCTTTAGGGGGAGGGTGATGGATTTGGAACACTGAACTTCTGTTCTCAGAGTTTCCACAGTTCCCCAGTCCCCACCACCTGCAGTCCCTCCTACTGATGGTCAAGAAAGCCCTCAGAGGAGCAGCCCAACACCCAGCTCCCCTTGCCTTGCACCCCACCAGCTCTGCCCCTGACCTTCTCCTTGGCCCTCAGCTGATCAATAGCTCTAGCTCTGGTCCATCAATCCTAACGATTTCATCCCACTTCTCACTAATGCATCCCTTGTTATGCTGCATTTGGGCCATGGACTCTGCAGATGCTGGGACAGGGGCAGAGGGCTGGCCAAAGGTTTGTCACTGCTGTCCCAGGACAGCACCTTGACTCTGAAACACCAACCTCTCTCCCTTCCTGAGGCAGGCCTTCTCCTCCTCCCATAGTTCCTGGCTCACTAAACAACCACAAACCTCCCTCCCTCAGCTCTCCAGCTCCCTGCACACTCATCCTCTCCTTCCCTTCTTAGCCCTGTCCCTTGTCGAAGCCTAAGACAAAACCAAGATGAAGTCCCCAGACTGGTTTGGGGAGAGCTGGGTACCAGGTCCTGCCCTGGCCTGTGCATCTTCCCACCTGAGGGGCTTTAAATCCAATCTTTGTATCACTCAGCCCTGGAAAGAGTGGCTGGCACCAGTGGGTGCCAGATACCCACCCAAACCCTCTTCTCTTGGGGTCTCCATGGGCTCCTGAGTCAGGATGTGCAATACCCCAGGGTTAAATGCCCCCTGAGGTGGGGCTGCAGCTGATCCTGGCAGGGCTTCTGGAGCCCCTCCACGTGCTGGGGTGCACCAAACAGGGGCTCTGGCCCATCCTGGCACTGACCTTCCATGCCAAGCCAGTCACACGCACCCCATCAATAACAAAGTGCAAGATAACAAAATGAGCTGTCACAGCCAATTAACATGCTGGGCTTAATCGGCTTGTGGGCTTGCAGGGTGGAGGTGAGGGGCTGGCTCCGGGCTGGAAGGGCCAGAGGGAGGCAGGGTGAGGTGTTTCATGGATTGCAGCCACCCCTCTCTGCTGGCTCCCTGGGCCAAGAGCCAGGAGCAGGAGGCCAGGGCAGTGCTTCCCACAGGCGTGGCATCATCTCGGGGGTGTGTGGGCACCCCAGCCCCGGGCACGGGCAGCACGGAGGGACAGGCAGCCCGGGGTGACTGGTGTCAGACACCCCACACAGGGATTTGGCTCCCAGGCACACCCTCTTGCTAGGAGAGCAGCCAGCACAAGTGCCAAACCCAAAAGGCTTCCACTTAAAGCCAGGAGGGATCTCAGTGGCTGTCGCTGAGCACCTCTCAATTAATTAGCATCCTGCTGATTCTACAATTGAGGCGATTGCTAAGGAGATTAAATCGGTCCCTGCCATAAAGCAGATGCTGTTCCCAAGGCCTGATTTGCAGTGATTTTCTTTTCCTAGAGCCTTTTCCCTGCCCTGTTGAGTCAGCTGAAGCCCCGGGGTGCTGGGGGCAGCCAGGACACAGCGGAGCTCCAGAGGGTGATGAGGGTGGGAGCACTCAGTTAAATGTCACTGCACGCCCCAGGAGGGCTCACTTGGAGGATGCTGTGTGAATCCAGAGCAGTGCTGGCTGAACTGAGCCTGGCCATCCAGGGAGGCCGTGTCTGTTCACCCCATTCTGCCTCCATCAGCACGGACACACTCAGCCGGGCAGCCAGAGCTGCATTTGTGCACCTGAGAGCCCAAACTGAAAGGGAAAATACCAGCTCAGCCTCCAGGCAGAGCTCAGTAAATCCACCATGACTGCAATAAACCCTGCTGATTTGGTGCAAACTTGGAGTAACCCCAAATGCACAGGGCAGTAGTACATGAGTGCAGAGTACAGCCCTGCCCAGGCTTGGCTCCACTCCAGCAGCACTCCTTGGGTCCCCACCAGCACAGCTGAGGAGAGGGAGGACTTTTCTCTGGAAGCCTTTGCAAAGGGTGTGACACCCACAGGTGGTTTGTTAGTGCTGCCCAGGGCCTGTGTGTGGCTTGTTCCCTCACCCCAGCAGAGAAATGGCACTTCAGTCACCCATGGGCACAAAGAGCACTTAGGAAAGGAGCTGCAGGATGCCAACTAAACAGCCAAAACCCTGCAAATCTGGTATTTGTGAAGTGAAGGCAAGAAACTCATCTTAAATCCTTAGATCTGTCTGCAAAGATACACCCACCCTGCCCAGGATGGTCCCACAGCAAGAGAAATGAGCACATGTGAGGGCTGCTTTGATTACTCTGATTACTGCATCTGCTTCACTGCTTCCTCCCATGTGCATGGCTGCCAAGTCCCACAGCCGCCTCCTCACTCCATTCTGCTCTAATGCCTGAGGAAAAAAGCCACCACACTACATCCTCAGCATTTGGCAGCTTCCTGGTCTGAAGTCAGGGGGGAAATTGTCTTTTATGTTCACCAAGGGATTGTGAGGGTTTGTCACAATCCTCCTCTGGGGAAAACCCAGGGCTCTCCAGGGACCAAAGGGACAGCAAGGGGCAGGCCCTGTCCTACAAGCCACACAAGCTGAGAGTCCAATTTTCAATCTCCATTTCAATTCTGCCACTTTATTTTTTTTTTTTTTTATCACAGCATCACAACAGAAATGGAACAGCACCACTGTGACACTCAGGTGACACCTCCTTACCACTGCCCACTTCCAAACACAGAAATCCCAGGAGGGTGAGTTTGGGACTGTCTTTAGCGGTTGCAGTTTCTCAAGCTCATCTGCAGGGAGACTGGGATTCCTTATTCTGTGTCCCTCTATGCTCCTCACCCCCAAACCCTGCTCAGCCCATCTGCTGCCTGCACCTTGCCTCCACCCAGCAGCAGGAAAATGCTTTTTTCCTACATCAGAGGAGATTTCTGCCTTGCACAGGTCCAGCTGGGAATCCCAAAGAAGGTGCATTTCCCCCAGGTGTGGGGAAGCACTGCAAAGAGCTGCAGCTGCAAATCCTCACAAAGGCTAATGAAAGGCAATGGACCAGTGTGCCCTGCCAATCCTGACAGAAAGGATACTGAGGCTGCTGGCACTGCCTGGCAGCCTGCCACGAGGAATAACTCTTCAAAAATAGAAGCAGGCTAATCTGAGGAACCTGCTGGTATTGTCAATGACATTAATGAAGTGTTTGGAAAACCAGAACAAATGCCTTGGCTTTTTGGGGCTGTGCCCCTTGTAATTTTCCACAGCAGCAGAGGAGTGTTCTGGCACACAGCCCAGTGCTCCTGGGGCTGTCCTGCTCCCCAGAGAACAGCAAGGACTCAGCTCTGGGGGCTCCCAGCAAGCCTGGCCTGTGCAGCAGAGCCTGGCCAGCCCTCAGGGAAGAGACTCCCCAGAGCAATTCCCACTGGGACACAAAGCCCACCAGGCACACTCAGTGTGCCCAGGGGAGGTGGAATCTCACTGTCTCCTCCTCCTCCTTTTTTCATTCCCTGTCTCAAGCCCCCTCTGGGTTCTTTTTCACCACCGTGGTCAAGACCCATGGGTGGCAAATTTCTCCCTGGCAGAAGGGTTTTGGATTCCACAGCTTTCTAACCCCTTCCCTCCTGCAGCAGCAGTGAGCAATCCTTCATTCTCATTGCCAACCATCACATCCACTCCTCATGCATGCTCTAATCTAGGACAAGGTAGTGCAACCAAACCCAAATTTCAATTAAAATTCTGAACGAAGCTTCTGTTGTAGCTGGTCACTCCAAAAAGGTAGAAAATCACAGGTTGAAGATCAGAACAGCTTGTGCTCCTAACTCAGCCACTGTGTCTCCCATAAAAATAATACTTTGTGTTACAGTATGTCAGTTCCCAGAACACTTCTTGTTGCTGCTCAAATTTTGCCTATTTTTCACTTGATTGCAATGAAAACATTTGTGGCAATAATGTAAAATGTGTCTATGGACTGATTTGTCATAAATACCTTCAATTTAAAAACTGAAGGACATGGGAGAAATAAAACTTAATAGTCCTTTTCAGACCTTTTCCAGGTAGTTCTGTAATGAAGATTTATTGTACCATTCTGAAAACACACAAGTTCAAACTCCTCTAACTTAAAAGCTTGCTGCAGTGCCATGGAAAAGGACAGCTGTGTTCACAAAAAGTAAAGAGCACTCTTCTGGATAGAAAAAAACTAACCAATACTGTAATTTAAAATTTAAAATTTTTAAGGGTCCTTAACTCATGGTTACTGAAGTAGCAATGCCTTCTTACAAAAAGCCAGTGACATTGAAGACTACTTCAGGGATTTTTTTCCTCCCTACTCTGAAGGCTGCTGCACAAAATGTTGGCAAGTGAGCAACCTTCTGCTTGGATTTTGCATCCAGCAGTAGAGAAGAAAAATGTTCTTACAAATGCAGGAAAATTAGCTTGGATAGTCACCAAAAGCAGTCCAGAAATTGATGAAACTCATGATTTTGGTTATAAACCAGCTACATCCCAAGGCCAACAGCTCAGTAAAATATTTCCAATTGAAAGATGCTTCTTGCCACAGATGGACTTCAACTTGCTCCCCTTGCAGCATTGATCACAGCTCTGCCATGGTACACAAAGTGTTTGCCACAGTGCCTGGAGCAGCAGGATCTGGATACAGACAGCCAATTCCCACCTCCCACCAGCACCACAACAAAGCTGAGGTAACACAGAGTCATCTCGATCCATCTCATGTTCCTAAAAATGCAATTCATTAAAGCAACAGCTTATTGATTGCCTGGCAGGTCTCTGCCACAGCCTGTGCAAGCTGCCAGACCCCACCTGGGCTAAGTCAGGCAGGAACTATTTCCTCACAGGTACAACTGCACAAGTTAGCTCCTGACCACATTACCTGTAAGAGCAGAGGGATTGATTATCTACCATGGCCACACTTGTGTAGAGACCTGGACCTTCCCATTTGATTTTTCTGCTGTGGTGCAATTAACAACAGACTTTTCACATTATGAGCATTCCCTTACAAAACATTTATTCAAGATAAAAATCCAGAAATGGACAACTGCCAAATGCATATAAGCCATTATGTGCCATTAAGTCATTAAGTGCAGCAGCATTTCGTCCTGCACATACTTCAAATACTTTGTCAGGCAAGCTTCCAGCTGGTCTCCTGTGGCAGGGCAGCTGAGGGGAGGCACTGAGGCAGCTGTGGAGGCACAGCACTGTCCCCTCTGGCCACCTCCACAGGCTGAGCTTCAACATCTCTGGCCAAGGAACAGCCCTTTGTGCTCGAGGTCTTGTTTGAGTCCAATATCCAGGGGCATCTGCAAGTCCAGGAACAGCTGCTCTGAGACTTGGATCTCGCTGTCACCGCCCAGGGAGGTGAAATAAACTTCCCACAGAAGGGGAAGAGCTCAGCAGCATCAGGATCCAGCTCCTCTGCTTAGATTCTCCTACAGAGGCAAAGAAAGTGTGTAATACTCCCAAAGGACAACCATGCTGATGGCTGCAGGAACTAATCCCTACAGAGACAACCACATCTTCTGTCTCCATCCAATGGGACTTGAGATGATCCAGGTTTAAGGGCATCCACAAGGGGTGATAATCACTGTGCTGTTCAGCCAGTCCCAAACCCAGTCACTCCTACTGGCAAGGATGACATTTACCAGGATCACATTCCTAGATTCATTTGGATGGATCAGAAGGAAGGAAGCTCAGTTCATTTGCTCTGTCCCTTCTACTAACCAAATTTAGAAATCAGACAAATTTCTCACGGAGGAACAAGTATCTCCAAGGTTGATAATGGGGCAGAGTTTCCACTGAAGTTTCTGCTTTTGATCTGGTCCAGACTTTACTCTTTGCTGCCTTCTGCTTCCTCCTCTGTAGAACACCCATCACAGAGACAAATCCAGCACAAAAGCCACAGGCATCGAACAAGAACTCTTTACTGCACAGCACCAAGGTCACAAGGGCCAAAAACGGAGAGGGAGGACAGGGCAGCACGAGGCCTGTGCAGCCACTTGCTGTCAGGGTTTGAGGAGGTATTTCCCTCCAGGGCACTGGTACTGTGTACAGGACTCAGCAAAGAAAAACATTCCTGCCTCACTAAGAGCACCTGTTCCACGTCAGTGTATAAGAAATGAAAAAAAAATAACGCTGTATCACATTTTTTCCACATCACTGGGGCTCTCTAAAGAACAGGGAACCTGGAAACAGCTGTTCAAAGAATCAATAGTTGTTTCCAGGAGGTTGGGATGGGGAGGACAAGATGAAATACATAAACTGCATTTCTGTCCAGATCTGATATTGTAAATATCAATTTGGAGCAATAATTAGTATTTATTACCCTTTTAGAAAGTCCTCTCATAGCTTTTCAGCCACCTAGCAAACACTTTAGCTGCAACTCCTCAGGAGTGCTATGAGTAAGCTGTAAGGCTGTTCAGTGGTGTCATCTGGCTTTTGTACCCTTGCCCTCTGCTTTTAAAATTTTCATTAGTTTTACCCACAGCTGCTACAGAGAAGAATGCCCATTAATGGACAGGGAGCCTGTCCTTCCCTAAACTGATTGATTTTTCTCTTCTACAACAGGCTGTACATCTGTATTCCCCACTGTAACTTCATATTCTTCAGACTTTTAACCATCCACTTCCGTGAGCTTCCTTTTCCCGTAGTTCTGCACCAGACTGGAAGCTGTGATTTGAGAAGCCTGTCCCTTTTCCCAGCACTGGAAGTCATTCAGCCCTTTCTGGCCCACTTGAAAGAGAGCCCTCTCCAGCTCATCCAGGCGTGCCACCAGCGCAGACGTGTCCTCGTTGTAGGCGTTCTGAGAGGAGTCCATGATGCGGCGGAAACGGGCAACGAACGTCTGAGGGGACACACAGAGTCACTGACAGGTAACACAGAGCCACCCGCTCACACCTGGAGCCCTGAGCTGTCACAAATGAACAGCCAAAGTTTAGCTCCTGTTCACAACTTCTACAACCAGCACAGCACTTGTTAAGCCTGGCTACAAAGACAAAATCAAATACCTGATATCGGATGGGAAGCAAACACAGAATCGGATTTTGGCTGCTTCCCCACAACAGGCTTGAGGAGACCACAGGATACAACACAGTTGTGATCTATTCTGTCTCACTTCTCAAGCAATCACTGCTTTAGAGCAGGAGGAATGAATCTCATATCACAGGAATGTACAAGCTGCAAGTAGTGAATGTCCTGGAAGCTAAGCCAAACTGCTGCTGAAAAGCACTCAGTATGCTAGAAAAACAGTTAACCATGAAAAAGGTGAAAAACCAAACCAGTCTGCAACTTATAAATAGCATTTTGAAAAGCTAAGCAACAAGATATATTTAAGGCATTTTATTTTCCTCTCTATCTTTGCTTTTGGGAACTGGAAAAGGATCAGAACTCTTTGAAAACTGTGCTTTGTTATTTCAGGAGTTAATTTTAGAATTGCCAGAACTTATAGGATAAAGTAATAGGTTAAATAAGGATAAAGTTATAGGTTTTTAACTCAGCACAACTCCCCCCTTGTTTGCTGCTAAATAGAGAAATCAAACCTGGCATGCTTTGATTTTTCTGTCAATAAGTAATGAATTCTACTGTGGCTTTCTCCCCTAAGATATCCATTAGCAGAGAAAGAAAAGACAAGGAAAGGCGTGGGCACCTCCTCAATGCACAAAGCACATGTTCAGCGGACAGCTCCAAGAAAGCAGCAGCATTTTAAAGCCTCTCTGCATCAGCCTTAATGTAAAGCACAGAGAAAGGGAAAAAAATGCAATAAAAATCATCCCAGCCCACTTAGAGAGCTGGCTGAAGAGATCTCAGGGCTGTTAGTGGTTACGTTTAAAAGCTCAACAAGACTGAAGCCCGGAAACAGACAAAGATGACATCTCTCTTTTAAAAGAGAAAGGGGAGATGGAGAGGGAGAAGGGAAGAGTCAGGGAATTAGAAATCCACCAGCATCAATTCCTGGAAGCTTACTGGAACAAAGAAGCAATACAGAAACTTCTGCAAGATAATGAAAGAATCACAGCCACCATGGACTTGCCAAGAACACATTCCCAGAGCCCAGCCTGGTTTCCTGCTAGGGCAGGGTGCCAGGCCTTGCACAGGCAGGAAGAGCAGCAGAGGGGCATCTGTCATGGGGCACTGCTGGAAGAGGCAGCCAGACCACCCAAAGATGGTCAGGAGAGACAGAAATCATCCACAGCTCCTGTCAGGAGGGAAGAACACACTGGGAGGAGTTCCACTGGGCTCTCTGTGGAACCAGCTACTGCTTGAGATGTTAATTAATGAGCTTACTAAAGGAATAGAAGCTGTGCTTATTAAATCAGCATGCAACATGCAGGAGGAAGGAGAAGGGCTGACTACAGGCATGTCAGGGAGAACTCTTAATTCATAACAATCCTGACTAATTAGAAAGATGGTGTGAAAACAATAGGCTGTCATTCACCCAGAAGGTTTTTACATTAAGGCAGAAATAGCACAGAGTCAGGAAATTATTTGTTCACAGATGCAACCTGTACCATCTCACTGAGGACTGCAAACCAAACACAGATCCGTGTGACTGCATCGTGACAAACCAGATGCTGCACCAAGATGAGCCAAGAGCATCAGAGCCACACAAAACTCATAAAGTAATCCTTTTGTTGTCAGCAGCACAAGCCCTGAGCATGAGACTGCACTGCTGTTCAGGGCATGGTGTGGTGGATGCAGATCCACTGGAGAGGCACCAGCAGTGCACAATGAGGGCACTGAGGTTAGGGAGCATGACCCATAGAGAAACATCAAATGAACTGGGACTGCTGCAGGAAGGAAGAGAATAATCTGTCCTCAGCATTTACTTGGTATGAGACAAACAGAACAGAGCTTGTATTGCTGTGAAGGAACTTTGCTTCAGACATTGGAACAAACCTCCCAAGGTGAGGCTGGCAAGGTACTGAAAGAGATTGCCCAGAGCAGGGTGAGCTCTCAGTGTTAGAGATTTAAAGACAAGCATAGTTAAATAATCCTATATCTCCTCTAGTCCTCTAATCCTATAACTCCTCTAGTTTTACACGATTTTATGAAATACTATATTTACAGTGTGGAAACATCAAGTTAAAATTACACACAGTAGAGGCTTCCAGCCCCAGCCTGTGCAGTTGCCAAGAGGGACATCCATATTCAATCCAGAAGTCATCTGGATTAAACCAAGATATTTTTCCTGAGGACTGCTAAGCAGCTGGGAACAAAATCAAGACAGAAAAATGCAAATCTAAGTTTCAAGACCTGATTCAGATACTTGCCTGCAGGATAGTCTGAGCTATCTCAGGATTCTCTGGATTCTCAAAATTCAGGAGCTGTGAGCCAAATCCATAGTAGTAGGGCCCCATTTTATGCAGATCAACCACGTTGGCATCAGCACTGAACACCGTCCTCCAGGCTTCCTTGTAAATCTTTGGCAGCTCCACAGAGATGATTCTCCTCTTGCTGTCATGCAGCCCTTTAGCAAGCCACAGGGGGATCTCCAGCTTCGATCCCTGGGGAACCAGAGAAGCCAAAAGTTATCCTTGCCATCAAAGTACACCCCAAGCAGCCCCAAAGACAGAGCGAACTTTATCAATGAAGATCCAGCATTTAAAAAGTCAGATTTGTTTTCAGAGCAGTACTTTGTGACTGCAGCATAAACCAGACACACTTTAGAGGCCTTATTACCGCAAGACTCAGAAAGTGGACTTATATTGACGCTCTATGGTTTAAGATTGTCAGCTGATGAAACAGGAAGAGAAAAAGAAGGGGAGAAAAAACCCCAAACAAGCGAAGTGTATATAATAAAAGCAAAATAACTTTAGGGAAAGTAGCAGAGAGCATCCTTGCAGTGACCACCAAGAGAGGGAGGCCGGGCCTGGAGGCGCGACAGGAGGGGCGGGCGAGGCGGGGGCCCCGGGACAGAGCCCCCCGCACCCCGTCCCCTCCCGAGAGTGACAGTCCCGTGTCCCGTGTCCCATCCCGAGAGCGACACTCCCGTGTCCCCTCCCCGTTACCTCCGGGACGGACTCGGCGCTGCTGGCGCCCTGCCCCACCAACACGGCCAGGCGCGGCAGCGCGCTCTCGGCGCGGCCCGGCAGCTTCTCCTGCGACATCAAGATATCGTCCAACGAGAGGAAATTCTCCTCCATGCCCAGCCCGGGGCCCACGGGGAAATACGCCTCGGACATGGCCGGGCCGCGGCTCCCGCCAGCCCGTGAGGCACCGCCCGCCACCGGTACCGCGCATGCGCTGGGCCCGCCCCGCGCCCGGCGCCGCTGAGGGTGAACCGGGACCGGGACCGGGAAGTAGGACCGGGACGGGGAGCGGGACCGGGATCAGCACAGGCATCGGCACCGCGGCTGCCCCAGCGCCGAGGCTCCGCAGCCGCTGCCGTCCGTCGCCCCGCCCCGCAGCCCGAGGTGCGCTAAAGAGTCTCGGAGCTGTATCAGGACAGCCTCACACTGGGATTGGGTTTTGCGTAGAATTCCTCGCTGTGCGGGAGGCGAGGCCCTGTCACGGGCTGCCCGGAGCAGCAGTGGGTGCTCCATCCCTGCAGGTGGCCACGGCCGGGTCGGACGGGTTTGGAGCAGCCGGGGATGGCTGCGGGTGTCCCTTCCCAACAGGGCAGGATCAGGATGGGCTCTGCAGGGCAGGATCAGGATGGGCTCTGTAGGCCTGGATCAGGATGGGCTCTGTAGGCCTGGATCAGGATCAGGATGGGCTCTGCAGGGCTGGATCAGGATCAGGATGGGCTCTGCAGGGCAGGATCAGGATGGGCTCTGCAGGGCTGGATCAGGATCAGGATGGGCTCTGCAGGGCTGGATCAGGATCAGGATGGGCTCTGCAGGGCAGGATCAGGATGGGCTCTGCAGGGCTGGATCAGGATCAGGATGGGCTCTGTAGGCCTGGATCAGGATGGGCTCTGTAGGCCTGGATCAGGATCAGGATGGGCTCTGCAGGGCTGGATCAGGATCAGGATGGGCTCTGCAGGGCTGGATCAGGATCAGGATCAGGATGGGCTCTGCAGGGCTGGATCGGGATGGGCTCTGCAGGCCCCTCCTGCCCAGAGCACTCCGGGATCTCTGCTCGGGCCCGGCTTCCCTGCCCTGTCCCCCTGAGCCCCGCGGCGCTGGGGGCACTGCCCCGGCCCGGCCCTCAGAACGCTGTTCTCTGTGAAAAATGCGTATTTTATGATTGGCTTTTCGTAATTATTAAAATGAACATTATAATTGTTATGTTAGAAAGTTATGCTGTATTCATTTTCTTAAGTAGTGTGTAAAACATAGTCTTAGGTTATAAGGTTAAAATAGAAACTATGCTATGTAGGATAGTTTATTTTTAAAGAAAGGACTCGCACCAAGGTAGCAGCCACAGGACACCTAAATCTTTCAGAGAAAGAGAATTTATTGCTCTCTTATCAGAAGAAACCAACTTCTCCCCACCTCACTCAGCCACGAAGATGCTATCAGGATTCAGAGGAAGAAGTTGACAATGACCAAACAGAATCCTGTGTTTGAAAGGAATTTATGCATCATGTATGAGATATATGAATATGCAACAGGTTTTTAAGGGTTAATCCTCTTAACGTGTGTCCTTTTTCGGGCTTATGTTGCCCAGAAAGAGGTACCCCGGACTGTCCATAACTCTTTGTCTCTATTGTCTCGTATTGTCCTAATCCAAATTGTCCAAATTATTATTACTCAAATTATATTGCTATTTTTATAACCATTTTATTATCATTAAGCTTTTAAAATTTTAAAAAACCAAATGATTTTAAACAAGTTTTTCACAGGCTCCAACACCTCCATGCACACCCTCCAGGCAGTTTGTGTGAAGCCAAGGGAATGCTGCCCCTGTGCTTGGCTCTGCCCGTGTTTCTCCTTGGCAATTGAGGACGTGGCTCACCCTGCAGAGCACATGATCAGCCCGATGGATGAGCCTGTGCTGAGTAGGCAGAAGACAGAGCAAATGAACTGTGTATACCTTGGGTTTCAAGGGGAGGCTACAGCCCAAAGTAATTTTTTTTAGTGCTGTAATACAAAGATTCAAGTCATGTTTTGGTGGCAGAATGAAATACCCTGTGCTAAATTCTGGGTTTGGTTGTATAAGGATAAAAAGAAGTTGTTATCCCCCACTTTTATTAATGTTTTACATCATTTTAGAGCCCGACCTTGTGGGTTTTTTGCTCATTGTTTTGTTGTTTAGAAAGTAATTCATTTTTCATCAGATTAAAATTTTCTTGCTATTCCCTGAGCTGTATGTGCTGAAAACATTATTTTTTCTATAGACAGTGGTCTATAAAATAACATTTAAATAATCTAGTAAACATTTCAGTCTTTGTTCTGTCGAGGAAGGAAAACAAACAATTGAGCAGTGTTGCAACACCTGACAATTTCCCTGAGAAATAATCATGGAGTTATTTATAGAGGGTTTGATGATTTTTTTAATGACATTT
Organism: Melozone crissalis; assembly: GCF_028551555.1. Taxonomy (NCBI): domain Eukaryota; kingdom Metazoa; phylum Chordata; class Aves; order Passeriformes; family Passerellidae; genus Melozone; species Melozone crissalis. Next base: position 6,339,328 of record NW_026535785.1, read on the forward strand.
TCAGTCCATGACTAAGGCATCGCCCAATGCATCTTTAATCATCTGTTAATTCTTACGACCTCAGCATTCTTCCTGCTGCAATTTTCTCAGGCTGGATCCACTATGATTTGTTACTGTTTTGTCATCATTAATTAGCATGTTGGTGCTTCAACATCTTCATCAAAGCCAGACCCGTGCTAAATAATAAAATCCGAACCAGTTTATTAAATTTTGTGCTGTTTTATTTCATACTGAGAAAAATAAAGCACAGGCAGCGTGGGCTGGGACCTCAGGATGATGTGTGTCACTTCCACGTCCCCTGGGTCCCAGGGCAGCCTGTGCTGTAAAAATCCAGCCAGCAAAGGCAGGGTGAGGTGTTGTGAGCTGTGTGAGCAGCAGGAATGAACCCATGTGTGTTTGTGACACCCACACCCTGCTGATTGCCAGGTACATCAAACGCTGACAGCAGCTGTGAGGGCAATGCATGCCCCCAAACAGAGATTTCCTGTAAAGCTCATTTCTTGTAAGATGCTGGATTTCTTTCTGTAGCATAGAAAACAGACTTTATATTAATTTTAGCAACACTGGCTATTGTCCTGTATTGGTTTTGTTTGGGGTTTTTTTGGTTGATTTTTTTTTTTTGTTTTAATGAGAGATTAAAACTCTCAGTTTGGAAAATAAATCCTCCTATCTGTGCACATTTTCCAGATGAGTTGCAGAGCAGTTTCTGAAACCTCTTTCTAAAGGACAGTTCTGATAAAACTATAATTTGCTGAATTGGATTAGTAAAAGTATTCCCTGCTTAATGAGGTTTAGGAAACAAATCTCTGCTAAATATGAAAGTGTGCACTTTGTGAGTGAGAAGAGAGAACAGTGCAAATGGAATATGCAGGCTAAGACATCTGGAAAAAGAAGAAAGAAAAGCACAATTTCCTGTGTCCTGAGATGCCTCAGCCTCCAGTGTGTGATACAGAAATAAGCATCAAGATGCAGAAAGCCCAAAGTACTGAAAGCTAAAAAACACAGAGGGAAAGATGTTTACATTCACTGTAAAATCAGCTGAGGAATGGTTCTTTTGTGAGAATTTTAAAAATTAATGAATTCGGTAGACAAAATTGTGTCGCCCTTTCTCATCCAGAGAAAGGCACCAGGCAGGTTCTTATTCTTGAACACTTTTGTGTGAATCTTAGTGTAAAAATATGCATAACCAGCCCGGCATCCTAAACCATATTATATTTTCATAAATATGATTTCAAGGCCTTCCTGAAGGAAAAGGAATGTCCTGTGTCATAACTGATATATGCCAAAAATTGAGTAATGACAGAGAAAAGGGTTATGGAATTAAGGTTGAGCTGTAATGAATAAACCCCAAATCACGTGAAGGTAGAGTAGATAAATTAGAGGGTTGCAAAATATGGGCAAGAGTTAAATCTTAGAAATCGAGGAACAGCCTGTTACATCTGATCTATGTTCTTCTAAAATCTTGAATACAGAGAATTCAGCCAATTTAATATCAGATGAATTTGAAGCAGGGTTGTTACCTGCTTCCTCCTTTTGATCAGAGCAGCCCGAGTCTGCGTGTGCTGCAGAGCTGCTGAGCTCTGTCACGTCTGCATCTGCATGGGGGTGATGACAGAGGCAGCGATGGAGCCACCCTGGCTAATCTAAATAGCATTAAATCCACCAAGTAACTCAGCTGAAGGAGCTGCAGGATGGTGGTGAGAGAAGGAAGCACCTCTCTCCCTGTGGCCTTTCCTTACCCTACTTTTTAAGGTCAAAGTGGGAGAGGAATCATCCGTCTCCACGTATTGGACTAAACCACAGCACAAATTGAGGTTAATCTTGAATCTTTTTCCCCTCTGAGGTAGAGAGGATTAGAGAATGATTTGCTTTTCTTATTTGCATGTGTTATCCAGCAATCAGAAATGCTGGCAGGGTTTATTGCTGCCTTAGCATCCCTAGAGGAGAGGAGACAGAGTTTCACTGTCCGACCTGTCGGAAGGATCCTGAGTAGCACCGAGCAGTAGTAGACGTGTGGTGTTCACACTGCTGAGGGCAGAGCTGCAGGAGGGCAGCACTCCCCCTAACACACATCCCTCACCCCCAGCCCCGGGCACAATGTCTGAGCTGCTTTAGATAATTATTTACTAAGTAAGCAGCTAATGCTACTTAGCTACTCCTTTCCCTCCTGGAAGTTCCACTCCACACATTTGCATTTCCTAATCAGTTAACTTGCCCGTGGCAGTGGGAGACCTCATTTGTAAATGGTGCTTTGTCTTTGCTGCCCCTTTGTTGTGCAAATACGGGTGTATCACTCAAGTGAAGCAATTGGCTTCAGTAGGATTATCCTGAGGGAGTTGGGTGCTCTGTCATATGAATAAACTCTGCTCTCCAAGGACAGGTTCTGCAGTCCAGCACAGCTTCATCTTTTGAAGGAAAAAGGGGTAACAGCACAAATCAGTAATTAAATTGAGGAGATAATCACTTTCCTGTTCAATTTATCTGCGAGTGTGAGATGTTCTGCAGCAGGAGTAAGGACACATCATATTCATATTTACATTTCAGAGTATCTTTCCTTTTCATGTGGAGGATTGTGTCCTCACATAACCACACATATTGTGGATGGGAGAACAGCCACAGATGAAATGATGGGATTTAGGGTAACCAAACATCCTATGGGAAGGATTTTTTGGCTTCCACCTTCCAGAAACGGTCCCTTAGCCAGAAGGCAGCTGGGAGTCTGGCCAGCTTATACAGTGAATTTCAAAATCATTTAAACACCTTCCAAAAAAGGAATATTGAAGTCATAAGATCAACCAGATGCTGTAGCTTGCATTGCAAAATAAATTTCTGAAAGAACAAAAACATTTCTAGAATTCCAATATTTTTCCCCAGCTGTCATTCACTCTGTTATTGTGCAGGAGTGGATTCAGCACTTTCCAAGGCTTTTTCAACCATTCTGTAGTTTTTCTGGTAGGTGGAGAGTCACAGTTAAATCAGCAGCAGGAATTTGCAGAAAGTTTCTTGTTTTAAGCAGTAATGCCATGTTGCTAAAACTTTTGATGGTTTAATTGGGAATGCTTCCAAAATTGTTGATGTTTCTTCCATTTGGAGTTCCCTAGATGACAATCCACTGTTGTTTTTGTTCAGAAGTGTGGGAAAATTGTAATTGTGATAACTGCCTTTAACAAGAAATTAAGGAAATTGCTGATGACTGTGCAGAATTGCTGATGACTGTGCAGCAAATTCTAAAAGGGTGACATTTCTCAAACTTTTGGTGTCTCAAGGTGACTGTGATGATGTGAGTAGAAAACTCACAGTATTTTAGTTTCTTTCACATTCACTCACATGATGGGGATGAAAGAAAAGTACTGTGTTCATTCTTGACAGGGAGACCCCTTCCTACTCCTAAAGCACTCAAGCTGCTGAGCAAAACAATGAATCCTTTCCACAGCATAAAACATTAAACATCAGCAATTTCTTTTTCTTGTGTCTCACCATTCATAGTAAATATCCCAGGGAGATGTTGGAAATGATGCTCTTCCAATTAAGTTGCATGAACTCCAACTCTGTTCAGCTGAGGGCTGTTCAATGCCCAGAGACAAAAAACATCTAATGAATCAATCTTTGTGCACAGAAAAAAAAAAACCAACTTTCTTTTTCTTTTCTTTTCTTTTCTTTTCTTTTCTTTTCTTTTCTTTTCTTTTCTTTTCTTTTCTTTTCTTTTTTTTTAAAGGAAATTACATAAAAACTAGAAGCTGGTGACCTCTTTGAAAGGAAGAGACAGGAGTGGGTTGCTATATGAGCTTCACTTTCTAAATGATGTGGGGGCTTTTTTTTCTGAGCTATCCAGGACAATTCCAGTAAAAACAAGCTAAAATATGCAGCTTTTACTGCTGTGAAAAAAAGATTATTCTTTGCCTTTCAGACTCAGATAAGCAATTGTAAATCCAGCCACAGATATTTTTCATGCTTTTCTCTTTATATCCTAGTACTCCTGTTCTTCATTCTAGGTTATCATTCTTGCTTTTATTACTCTGGAGAGTTTTAAAGTGAGTTAGTGAAAAGTGAAAAGAAAATAAAAAGCAACCCTATGTTTTTCTCAAGATCCAGAATGAGAGTGTGAATTCTGAATTGCAGAGAGCAGGTTCCTACCAACTCACATATAAGTAATCAGTCAGTTACTACAACATAAATGCCAACAGTTTATTCACTGCCTTCATTCAGATTTCTTCTGTCTGGCTTCCTCACAAGCTGGAGAGGATGCACTCATCTGCATTTCTGTGCTCTTTGAGCCATGGTTTCAGCATTACTCCAACCCCTCATCTGTCAGCCCTGGATGAGCAGAATGCTGATATTCCAGGGCTTTTTCAGAGCATAAATGCTCCTTTTGGCCCATGGCTCGCTGCCTTTTTGGCAGCAGAATCGCTGAATTCCTTAAATCTGATTGCCTCTTGGCTGCTGCTTTTCAGTTCATGACTGTGGGTATGTGGTCAAGCTGTCCTGTGGTTTTTGAGGCATACTAGAGCAGGAAAAGATCCAAATTGTTTCTTCTCTGATTAGATATGGGAAGGGAAATCTAACAGCACCTCACTGGAGCACACTGCATTGTGTCAAAAAGTAGAGAATCTTGTTCTTAACTTGTGAGGAAGCTTCTCATCCTTCAAGGAAAGAAATGCTGTAGAAATGTCAGGTTACACTGAATACATGCTGAGAATATGGCTGAAATAATGGGATTACAGTCCAAATGAGCACACCAAAAATTCTGTGTCCCAGTGAGAAAGACTATTAATATATCAGCCAGGAGTTCTGTGAGGAGCAGAGCAAACCCAGTTTCTTGCTGGCATTCCTGGTGTCATGGGGAGATGGAGAGGTGGCTGCTGCAAATCATTTTCTAGAAGTTGGCAGAGAGCAGCAATTTCTGAGCTGTTCAAAGGCACCACAGGCAGAATGGGAGATTTGGACAAGGTTTATCAGGGAGACCCTCCCACTGAGTCATGAGAAGCAGAAAGGAGCCCCTTGCTTTCTAAACCCCTTCTCAGAGACAAGATGCAGCTGGTTCCAAATCTACCTCCAGACTTGATCTACAGTTTATGTCTAAAGGATTATCTAGGTGTAATTGAGCCTTTGTCCTTCAGGAGTAAGGATGGTAAACCAAATACATTTATATGAATAAAATAGCTTATTTATTTGAATTGATGATGATTAGATTAAGAGATCTTAATCAGAATTATTTACTACACAGAATAGGCAATGCACTACCTGTGCACTATTTATTGCAGCATTATTGAAGCAATTGTAGCCAAGCCAGCAAAATAATTATTAGGTAGAGGTTGATGTTACTCACCCATAGCAAGGATGGACAAATCTCTTTTGCTCCTGTGATGTTTAACTTTGGAGTTGGTGAGTGTGGCTGGTTTCAGCATTCTCCAACACCAAAAACAGCTGACCCTCCTCCTCCTCCATCCAGCTCTGCTCACTTTAGCACTGGGTGAGTTTGGAGCTGTTTCGGTCCCAGGCAGGCAGAGCATCTGACACAAAGGGGTGCCTGTGGGGCCCTGCAGGTTCCCCCACATCATTTTCCTGGGTATTTTCCAGGCAATCCCAGGTGTGGGAGCTCGGGAAGCATGGGGGGAGAGTTTGAGAGGTTAACCATTGGGGTCCAGGGACTGAGGGGAAAATGCAGTTGGTTTTGAGCATCCTATCTGGAAGAATTCCAGTGATTCACAGTGTGGGGGAATGCAAAGAAGAGACAAGACAGGCAGCTTGCATGTCTGACAGCTGAATGGCTCTGTAGTTCTGAGAACATCCTGTCTCGGTGTACCCTCAGATCTGACAGCTTTGCTCTGCCAGGCTGGGGCTGCTCCGTGATCCTGTAAAGTTTATCTTGGTTTTCATGAAACACCCCTGAACATGCCCAGCAATATATCTCATTGCCAGCGAGCCAGCAGTGTGCAAGTGCCAGCAGCTAAATATCCAGGAATGTTATATTCAAAAGTGACAAAACCCCAGGAGATGTGTTAAAAGCAAACACATTTTCTCTGGACTTTGTGGCTTGTACTCTGTGGCAGCCTTTATCACACAAACACAGATGAGGATTTTTGACGGGGTTTTAACCTCTTCTAGGAGAAACTGTATATCTTTTGATTTCCTCACTTTTCTTATAATCCTGTATTTACAAGCAGAGTTAGTAAAATAACAGAAAAACACATTAAGTGGGGAAGGTTTGGCAAACACAGCATAATCTTATTGAGATGACTGATGGGTTTAGATCTTGTTTTCAGAAAAAGGAGTTCAAAAATCTATCTCCTCACAGAATTACAGACAAAATATCTCCATAGTATAAATAGATGTAAATCCACTACAGAAAGTGCAGTTTTCATCAGAACCACTGAGGGTGATTTTGTTGTTTTGTTGATGACATCAACACGTATCTGTTGATAACAATTCAATATTACAATTAGCAGTCCCTAAAGACAGTGACACCTTTGATGGTTGCCTCAATGCAAATGCTTTGTTTTTGTTCTCTTTTGATGAAGTCTCCATCTTAGAGCCTCAGAGTGCATTAAGTGTTGTGTCACAGACATTTTTGCCTTTCCCTGATGTCCCTTCTGAGACTTGCATGCAGGGCAGAGTTGTTTCTGTGCTCCAGTTCTAAATGCCCACAATTCTATGGCTTTTCTAGTAGAGATGCCAGACTGGATGGTGGTTGTTTTTCACTTCAGGTGAAACACGATAGAGTTTGTGGTTCCTAATGAGCTCCTTCCACAAACCAAGTCCCAGCTTTTTGACAGTGAAATGTGTGAGTCAGACCTTGAAGATAAAGGTCTTATGCAACTGCTTAAAATTGCAGCAGGTTGTTTATCACATCCTCAGCATTCAAGCCTGCTTTGGCTTTAAGCATCAGGCAGAATTTTGTGGCAGAGCAGTGCACTGGATCTGTCAGGGTTGGAGTTAACTTTTGTCACAGCTGCCTGGGTGGTGCATTTGTGCCTAAAGCAGTGCAGGGCTCCTCCTGCTCCCTCTGCACTCAGGGCTGGGGTGAGCTGAGAGATGGGGAAGTGTTGGATTAAGCTGGTTAAGCCTTTTTTTTTTTTTTTTTAATTTAGAGATGGGGTAACTGAGAGGTGTTTTAAACATTTTTATTCTATTTTCATGGAATCTTAACCCAACAGGGAAGGGACATGACCAAAGGGATATTCCATTTATCATGACAGTAAAAGCTCAGGGAGAGGAGGTGGAGCAGGGGGATATTTGTGTTCTCAAGCAATGCTGCACATTCTGAGACCCTTCTTCCCAGGCAGGGACTGGGCATCTGCCTGCAAATGGGAAGCAGTGAATGAATCCTTTTTGCTTTTGCTTTCCCTCTTGAACTTGAGCCATGAGCCTTTTCACCTTCCTCTCTTTCTCCCCACAGAATGGAGTGAGCAAAAGGCTGGATGGGTGTTTGGCTGCTGGTTGAGCAGCTCAACCCATCAGGAGCACCAGAAAACAGCAGACACTCAGCTCCTGCTCCTAATAAACATTGCTCATCTTGTTTCCCTGCATGGAATTACATGGTTATTGCAGGATGTTCCTCTGCTTTTACATTTTCACCTACATTCACATTTTCCCTCACATTCAATTTCCTTCCAAATAATTAGTTGTGGAAGTAATGACATCATCTCAATTTGCTCTGACTGCCCACACCAAAACAGCTGGCTATTTCTGCAAGGCTGATTAGGAATGGCACCCTTCAAAACATTGAATTCAACTAAATTAGCATTTAGTTTTCAGAGAGAATGTCTCATGGAAACCCAGCCTCCTGAGATGTCAGAGATGTCTTCACACTAGTGGAGAGTACAGTTATTTCACAATTGTTGTTATTTCCTTCTTTTCAGCTTTTCTTTTGCTTGTGCTTCCTGCAATTTTTATAGAAAGATATTTTTTAAAAGTGGGTGAACTGGTTCGTTACTAATGGTGTTTGCTCTGTATAATGATGGGCATTTCTAGCAGAATCCATCCTTTTAATCCAATTCTTTGCCACATATACACAAAGGGAAACAAAATGCCTTTAGGATATCATATTTGTAAAGAACATTAGTAATGCAGTGAGGTAGATCAGCTTCATGCATTCATTTGAAGACTAGGGTCTAAATTTAGATTTATTCCCAAATGAGAAGGGATTTGTGGCCTCAATTTCAATAGCTGCTGTTTCAAGCCAAAGCCGCCACAGGAGTTAGTGCAATGAGAAGTCCTTGATTTGGAGCCTGGGAAGGAATGGTAGATTAGAAGCTGGACCTTCAGCTTTCAGTGGAAATTCCTGGCAGAAATTCCGTGGATGTCTGACTTGGCTCTCTGTCCAACCTTTCTGTGAGTCCTCAATGTCACCAAATTCCTCTTGATTTACTCCAGGTCACCCACAAGGCCCAGGTGTCCCTGGTAAATACAACAAAGCATTCCTGTCTGTCTCAGGTTGGTGGTGCTGGAAGCATGGGTTTGGTGTGGCAGCCTCTGAGTTTGCTTTCTGTGAGCCATTCCTGCAGTGGGCTGAAAGCCACAGCTCCAGGTGAGAGATTTGGTTTGGTTTGAGGTGTTACCCTGCTTTACCAAAGCCACAGCTCCAGGTGAGAGATTTGGTTTGGTTTGAGGTGTTACCCTGCTTTACCAAAGCCACAGCTCCAGGTGAGAGATTTGGTTTGGTTTGAGGTGTTACCCTGCTTTACCAAAGCCACAGCTCCAGGTGAGAGATTTGGTTTGGTTTGAGGTGTTACCCTGCTTTACCAAAGCCACAGCTCCAGGTGAGAGATTTGGTTTGGTTTGAGGTGTTACCTGTCACCAGCAGTGCAAGGGCAGCACATCCCATCCTCAGCACTTCTGCTGGTCAGAGTGACCCTGAGATGTGTTAAAAAGTCTCTTTTCTCAGCCCAGCAGTGGAAGAAGGAGTCAGAACTCTTCTATTTTCATTCTCAAGGTTGTTTATTATCTATAAAATTATTTCTCTGGTCTACCAAGGTCCACTCAGCAGGACAGAGAGAGGCACTCTGCCTGCCCCCAGGATGGTGTTTTCTTTTTATACTAAAAACTACGTGTACAATATTTACCATAACTTTCCAATACTTATCACCTATATTAGACAGTGAGCTTCTACTCTAAACCAAGCCAAAAGTGCCAGCATCACAGCAGAGGATGGAGGCCAGGAAGAAGAAGGAGAAAGACTGGACATGCTCAGATTCCTCCATCTTGCCTCCTGAACCCCCATTCTAAAAACCCCAAAAATCTATTTTTCACCCTGTGACAAACTAATTATTATTCTGCTTAGACTTTCTTGGCTTGCAGATCCTCATATAAGGTTGGTAATTTTTTCCATGGGTCATAATCAAAACCACAGGTGTCCTGGGCTCTGTGCCAGGGTCTCTGAGCCCCCTGGCAGGGGTTTGGGCAATCCAGGGCAGCCAGAGGGACATCCTGAATTCCAGCAGTCCCAGAGCTGGTGTGGCTGTCACTGCAGAAGAGCTTCTGTGTTATCTGTGACCCTGAAAATGACAAAGCATTTTAAAGACTCACAAAGTTATTGTGTCGTGTGCAGGATGCAAAGCTGGGGTCAGTTCTGTCCTTTTGTCTTTCTGTATTAAGTGTCATAATCTTTGCCCCTTGTATATGTGCAGCCTCCATCAGGGATAATGGTAATGAGTTTTCATACCAAGGGGACATTAAATCCCCATTCCCCTTCAGTAATGTGTAATGTCAACAGCAGCCTTTGATGAATTCAGCTTCTTAATTAGATGCTTGAGCAAGAGATTATTAATCCATTTATCTCAAATTCTAATTGTGCCATGAATTGCTTGCTGTTTCATGCCCAAGTTTATGATCATAGCTATCTTCTTACAACCTTTAAGGAGTCATGCTCTTAAGTGAATGTATTTCTGGAAACTTGAATTTTTGTGTTCTTATTTGTATTACTTTCCTCAATATGTGTGTGTGTGTAGATATTCCAAAAGCCTCACTGCATCAGCCAGGGCTGTCCTGCAATACAGCAATTCAGCAACTGCAGCTAGATGCCATTGCCATGGGAGTGACATCAGGCCTTTAAAAAATGAATTTTAGCACCAATAAGGGGAACTGGGTGCTTCTCATGGCAAAGGCCGGGGGTTTTATACTGGAATTACTGAGTGGGTTTGATTTGAAGACCTACCAGCTTTGAAATGCAGGTTAAAACCGTAAACTTCAGTTGTGATACTAATGTATAATTACTAATGATCCTATAGATCTAAAAATCAGTCCTAGGACACTCAGGGCAAGCCAGCTCATTTGTTGAAAGAGCATGTAGCTGCCTAAGTGACACACATTTGCCTGGATACAGCCAAGGATTCTTTTGAAAATGTCCTCAGAGCAGGCAGAAGGGTTTTTTCCCTTTTAACAGGGTGAACTGGCCTAGTTTGCAATCCTAGTTTGAATATTGCAATGGCTCCATCTGCTGAAACAAGTAAATCACTGGGAGCTTCCAAAAGTTGCAGCAAATGGGATTTTTTTTTTTTTTTCTCCTGCGGTCTGTGCTGTTCATGCCCTCTGTGTTTCTGTGTCTGGGGTGGGCTATTTCAGAATGGACCCAGAACATTCTGTAGCTTCTCTGTGTGTCCCCACAGAGCACTGGGTCTGACAGGCACGTGGCTGACGTTCAGTCAAGTGCAATAACAAATGACAGTGGGTGAAGCCACTTTCTCACTGCTCCTGTTTTTATATGGGCTGCTGTGTGCAAACAGGGATTTAATGGCACCATCTGAATGCTACAGTGATATCTGGGAGGAGAGAAGGGTATTAGAGTGAGGGTAGCAAGTTTTTCTGTTGTGTTCCCTGGTTTTAGCCATCTATCTGGCTGCTATTAAAAAACACAAACAAACCCTGCCACAGTCACTTCCTATCCTGAATCCTGTGGCACATGACAGCTCCTCTGGCTCTGCAGGGCTCAGGTGCTGCCAAAGGATTGCTTTGCACTGGTGTTCCTGATGTCCTCACTGACAGCTTGTCCTGGCTGTCCTCTCCAGGGCAGAGCTTGTTTCTCATGAGGTCCCTGTTTCTCATGGGGTGTCTGCATCTCACTGAGGTCCCTGTATCTCACTGGGGTCCCTGTTTCTCATGGGGTCCCTGTATCTCACTGGGGTCTCTGTATCTCATTGCTGAACAAATCCCACCCAGGACAAGGCTGCTCTGGCTGTTCCCGCCCCTGCAGCTCTGGGACAAGCTGTGAGCGTGTTCACAAGCAGCTGGGCTGAGTTTAGCTCCAAACACACCTAAAATAAAATCATACCTGCACAGCTGAGTGCCACTGTGTCTTGTTTTGGATGAGAGAATGGTTTAGGTGTCTGTTTTGAATGCAGACTGCATGGACTGCAGGGATCTCTGCAGTCAGAGTAACAAGCACAGGGGAGTTTCTTGCCCTGGGAAGCTGTGCTCACTTGGTGTGTGAGCTCCTGCTTCACTGAATAAGTTTTGCTCTCATTTCTCATAGTTGGAGAGCAGCTGACCTTGTTTGTGTATCCCAGTATCCCTGAAACTGTTCCCCACTAGCAGGTGAATCAAATGTGAGAGGAACAGCCAGGACACAAAGCCAGCTGATCCAGAGCCCTTTGCCAGCCTGGGTGGCAGCAGCCATTGAAAACTGAGATCTGTTTGTGCATGGGCTGAGCTCAGAACTGGGATTTCTGCACCCTGCACTTTTCTGAACTGCCCCAGCTCTGCCAAGGATGTGCTTTGTGACCTGGGAAAGTCAGATCTCTCTCTTTGAGCCATTTAAATATCTCCTGCCTCACCAAGACTGGGAGGATTAGTTGATCTGTACATTTGAAGTCATAAATTGCCATGCAGGGCCAGACCCTGCACCAGGGCATAAAGGGAGGTTTTATCATTGCTTTAGAAAGGAGGAAAACTCTGGTTCAAGTGCCCACAAGTGGGCAAACCCCACAGTGACAGGGCAAGTTAATTCATAAATTCTTTCCCCTGTCTTCCTCAGACCTCCCTGTTGGCTTTTCTTATTCACTCAGAAATATTCCTGCTCAGTCTTCAGGCTCAGCTTTCTCCTGAGCTTTGTTTGTTCCTGCTGCTCTTTCTAGCAGGGCTCTTCTGCTTGAAAAGGGCACTTTGATTCACTCTGTGCTCTTGACTTGAAGCTAATGGGGTTCATCTGATCTGGTGAGTCACAGAAAGTTCCTTTGCATCTCTGCCTTGTGGACTGAGTGAAGCAGAGCCTCTGTGAAGGCAGACATGGGATCGTATAAGAGTGTATACACTGTGCCTGACTCAATCTTGTAACCAATTCAGTGTAAAACTTGCCTTTTTTGCCATGAGTGTATGGGGAATAATGGCTAAAATTATTTCAGTTCCTCTCTACCTTTGACAACTTTGAAAGCAGTGCTATGCTGATGCTGAGGGGTTTGTTTTGAATATTACACTGCATGCTTCTTTTTAGTCAAAGTCTTATTCATTCTGCTTTTTAACTTCTCTGCTCTCCACTTCTTAGAACATATGAATCTCTTTAATGTAGTACACAATGTTTTCTGGTTATGCTACTAGTATTTTGTGGGGCACATAACCTCAAAGTGGAGATTTTTCATGACAGGATCTCCTTTAAAAGTTTTTCATTAAAGATTTTTTATTACAACCCAAGAATGGCAGTGCTGGATTCAGCCTTCCCATGCTGTCCATGTGTGGCAATGAAGAAGCCATTGGTACCAGAGGCCCAGCTCAGGGCTGAAACCTTAGAGACAGGAGGAAATGCAGGAGCTCATAATCAAGTGCCACAACACAAAGAGACACAATTAATAATTCGATTAATACAATTAATAATTCTTGCAGTGGTCTGACTGCTCTCTGTGCCCCATTTGGGCAGCAGTGTGGGGGTAAGCAGGCATAGCAGGTAGAAACTGTGGGTGCTCTGGCTCTGGGGTGGTGCAAGGACCCAGTGAACCCCAGAACACAGAGCAGAGGGATCCCTGACCCTGTTTGCAGGAGAATTCCCAGGGGTGAAAGCAAAAGCAGAAGGGGGTGCAATATTCCTGCTGATACCTGATGTCATGAGAAGCTGAGTAGTGCAGGATCAGCCATTCCTGGTTATGTAACTCATTTGTGGCCTCAGATTCATTTGATCCCTTTTATGCATTTTGTTGGCAGCAGAACGTTCTAGCCATTGCCCCAGGAGGGATGAAAGAGGGCAGTCAGAGCAGATCACATACCCAGTGAACCTGAAAGGGAAAGGTAACCAACCATCCCTTTCCAGTGGTTACCCTCTTCTGTGTCAGCAGAGCAGGATTTCTATCACAAACCCCACCCCAAAGGCCAGCAGGTGGGTAGCTTCTTCTCCCACCAAAGGAATAACCATCCCTTTCATAACCTGTTTGATGTGACATCATTCCTTCAAAATCCAACCTCTGCTGGAAATTACTGATTTTAGAAGTGACCCAAGATTGCCAGCTTCAAGCTTGGTGTTGTACATTTGACAGCACTTTGGGTATAAGAAGTTCTGCCACCTCCTCCTGCCTGGTCTGTTTTGTGTCTTTCACCAGGAATCAGAGAAAAAAGTTCAAATGGGAAGCATTTTTAGAAAATCACAAGTGTCGGTGGCTAGTGAGTATTTCAGGGCACATGCAGGTCCTGAGAACATTTCCAAACACATTTTTGAATTATCCCTTTTTGGCGACTGATAAAACTAATTTGCATCTTTGAACAGTCCCTTCCCTTGGACTCCTTGGGTGCTGCGAAGCTTTCTGCGTTCTGAAGGTCAGGGTGTGAGCTCAGGTTCCCAAATGGCAATCTTACATTAGATATGTGTTTTTTGAACATCCCCAAGCTCATCATCACGAGCTGCACATGTGATGCATGTCTCACAGGCCTGCAAGCCATCAGGGCTGCTGTGCAGACACTGCTGCTGGTGGCTGCAGGCTGGGCAGCGTGCAGGGCTGCTCTTTGATCTGCTGGCCACAGATAAGGCCCTGCCCAGGGGATGTGTTCACCTCAGGAGCTGCCTTTGATGGGTCCTCTCGTGGGTGAGAGCAGAGCTCTGTGTCTGCTCAGTTTCTCTGAGCAATCAGCTCATTCCAGCTCTCAGCACAAGGCTCTGGGTGCTGCACCCCTGCCCTGGGCAGCACTCAGCCCAGGGGATGGATGCAGAGGATTTTATCTGCTCTGAAGTGCAGATGGGGCTTAGGAGCCTCTTTCACCTTTGCCCTTAGATCAAGGCTGCAAGTCTCATGAGCACTTTGTCATTTAGGATATGCAAAAATGGAGAAAAACCTTTCAGTTCCCCATCCTTTAATATCAAGAATAGTCTTAGTGGCCTCAACAAAGCAGCAATCACCCAGTGCCATTACAGTGTAGATAATTTCTCTGTGTCATTCAGTGTTATCTCATCAGTGTTGCAGTCCTGAGCTTGGCACCATTCTGTTTACTGCCACATTATTAGTCCTGAAGGGAAGCTTAAAGTCCCAATTCTTCTTTTTACTTGGGGTTATTTTATGGTAGGGGTTCAGTGATGTGCTGGTCATGGCTCTGTGCAGGCACAAGAGGATGAACATTCCCCATTCTCAGGGCTGGGAATGACCTTCACAAAGCCTGAGGTTCTTCAGGATTTGTGTATTTACATGGGTTTCAGCAGAATGGTGACTCCCATATATTTCCCAGCTACAGCAATGAAACCATGACCAGGTATGCACTGATACAGAACCATAGAACAAGCTGAATGTCAGAGCAGAACAGTTTTACACTAGATTTTTCATTTAAAAAATCAATGTGGTATTTCCTTCTTTCTTCCCAGCCTCACACTACTTTCTGCTGGACCCCACAGTTCACTACTACTTGAATTTTCCAAGAAACTCAAGGGCAAACACAGCTGTATCATTAAAAGGCACCAGAAGTAGTGAGAAAATGAGACTGCACTTATCCCTGTCCCCTTCAGAGACTCTCCTTGGATGGTAACAGTTCTTGTGTCGAGCCAAGAGATTCACACCAAGGCTGACAAATGCTCCCTGGGATCCTGACACTACAACTGCGTGTCAAACACTGCCCTATCACATCTTCTGCTGTTTGGCAAAAAGTGGGGAGCTATTTCTGAAACTGAAGAATTATTTTCTTATCTCTGCTGGGCCCTGAAGGACTAAACACACATCCTGCAGACTGTACATGCACTGCTAGAAATGCAGCCATCACCAGAGCTGTCTGACACTCCTCTCCTTGTGTCCAATCAATGCAATCTTGCTGTGAAATAATGACAATTTCAGACATTGCACAGTGGTATTTTACTAGTCATGGCAATTTTACTCATCTTTTTCTAATCCCTCTCCCCTTCTTTAGGATAATTGAATGAAAGTTACTAATTTGTTTATCAAGGATTAACCTTTTAAAGGGCTCTTGTAGGGTCTGATGATTTCACAGACATGATATGAAGCATGTGGGGCTTTCACCTCCTGCCAGATTAATCCCTCTGGTCTAGCAGCTCATCACAGGCAAGACTGAGCATGGTTCCCCCGCTGCCAGTGCAGGCAATGAGCATGGCGAGAGCTCTGAAGCACTGACAGCGAGAGGAGTCCTTGCTCTGAGATGTTGACATCTTGTGCTGGAGTGAGTAATGTGCTGGGATGTGTGCCAGCCTCTGAGACCTTCATGGGGAGGCAGCACCATAAGCAATTTCAGTGTCAGTTAATTACACTTGAAGACACTGTGGTGGTTGTGGTATCTACACACAAAATAGACAGAGATGCAGAGAGGTGCCTCAGGACATGGTGACTTTACTGTGACAGAATCAATGAAGGGCTTTGAAGTCTTGTCTTGTTTTCTTTGCAGATATTTCTCTTTGATCTCATGCTGGGATTTGTTTGGGGTTGTTTTTTGGGTTTTTTTTTTTTTGACAGGTGTTGGTTTTTTGTTTAATGTTAAAAACTCCTTGTCACATATAGCAAGAACTGCTGGATGCAGCCTCTGACATTAAAGTTATGCTGACCTGCATTGCTCAGTTGTCCAAACCTCCTCTGCAGCACCTTGATGCTGGTGTCCTGCAGGGCTTCCCCATTTTGTCATGGCTGTACCCTCCTCATCTCCCTGAAACACAGTGCCTGCCCCACAGATGATGATTCCAGTGCCCACTCAGTGTAGGGAAAGCAAAGGGAAGACACTGTGATCAGAGCTGCTGCCTGTCTCATTTTATGGCCTATTAGATGATCTCTGGATGTTTTCTCTTCTCTGTGAAACACTGACATTTTTCAGGATACTTTGGGATCCACAGAAGAAAAGCTTTGTAGCTGCATTAACACAAATAATTCTTTTCCATGCTTCCTGTGGCTCTCTCCCAGGAGCTGTCACTGGCTTTGTGCAGGACCTCTGGCAGAATTTCTCCAGAACTCTTTCTCTGCCAACAGTGTGGGCAGCTGAAAATAGTAAAATAATATTTTTTCAAAAATTAGTGGGGGCCATAAAGTACATTTTTTATGCCAGTAAGTATGATGTGGTTGTATTAAAGCCATTGCTGCGTTGAAGCACTTAAAATAGCTTCCCCTGCAAGCTGCTCACACTGGGGGATTTGCTGTGGATGCTCTTGGCTGATAAACCATCCCAACAGAACTTTTTTGTGCCTTTCTGTCCCGGACAGAGAAGACTGGAGGGCTTTGTCCTGCTGCCCTTTGTCCTGCCTGCACAGGAGGGCTTCAGTGGGGAAGGCTTTACAGCCATCCTCATCCTCTCTCTGCCAGTGCCAGCATCTCCTCAGTCTGTGTGGATTTACATGCACCAGGGGCTGCAGCTGTGTTTTCTCAGCAGAGCAGGCACAAAATAATGAGTCACTTTGCAGGGCCTTCCAATCAAAACTGTGTGTACCTTAACTCCTCTCTATTTTTCCTTTCAGTGCATTTTACCAAATATACATGAATCAGCAGAGCTAATAGATGTAAGCAAATAGTGCCAGTTTTATTTTCTTTAAGCATATTCTGCTTCATGTCACTGCTAGGGGTGATATTCTAGTCTGTTTTATTTGGTTTTTTTCCTGGAAACAGACTGTTTCTTTCTTACAGAATACATCTGAAATTAGCAGTAAGGTCAATCTATAAGGTTTTTGTTGAACAGCTGCTCTGATGTGTTTGTTACAGAGTTCACCTTGCACTGTAGAACAAAGGAGGTCAGGGAATGCAAGCACGTGAATTCTGTTCCCTTCTCAATGCTGTCAAATTCCATCCATTGCCCTTCATGGTGGTGTTACTGAAACACCTTCACACAAAATACCAATATCAAAACCAATGGATTTCCTGGAGTACCTGTGTCTCTTGTGGGAATCATTATTTTGTGTAGGTGCTTATAATCAGTTTTTATGAGGCTTGAAGAGGTGTCTGTACTCTGCAGTGGAAAGCCTTTTTTGGATAAGAGCATTTTGCAGTATTTTTTAAAACCTGCCTGGAACTTAATCCGCTACCTGGAGAGTATTTCATTTCCAGCTCTTTGCCTGCTCATTTTTGGGCTGCTGTGTCCTGGCAGTGTGACTCTTTGGTGGTTTGGGGGTTGAAGTGTGGGATCTGATCTAGCAGCACCTCGTGCACCCCGCTGATGCTGAGGCAGGACCTGTGAATGGCTGGGTGTGAGCTGGGCACTGACAGCCCGTGCTGGCTGCAGCACACGCTCTGCATTCACAGCCAGCTCCATGCAGGGACTTGTGGTGACACAGCCAGGAGGAGAGGAACACACAGACTCTGGGCTCGGAACAAGAAACAGATATTTTTTTTTTTAGAGTTGGAGTGAAAATTCCAGCACTATTTAGCAGCCAAGTCTCTTGTCCAAACACTTGTGCAGGAAGAACCATCCCATAGCTGAGGGAACCATGTGGGTTTTTTCTCCCCTGGTTTCATTCTCCCCACTTCAGTCACGTCATATTCCTGTGCAAAGCCTCTCCCCAGCTCCCCACCCACTGGCCCTGACCCACTCAGGGGGTCTGCAAACACTACCTGGGAATTCATGAGCAAAGCTGCTGCTCAGGAGGAGCAGGGGGTCTTTGCTGCTGCACCTCAAGCCCTGGTCACCTTTAGAGCCAGTTACTGCCCTCCCAATAATTCACATTATTTTAAGTGGACTTGGGCCCAGACTCAACAACCAATTTAATCCCCAAACCTCCTGCTGAAATTAATGGGCTGCAACATTCATGTTGACTTTAGTGGGATTTCTGTCCTGTGATTCATTCATTGCTCTTTTCTGTATCTGAACCTTTTCCTTTCTATTTAAAGTGTGCAGGGACTGAGCACAGCTCTGCTGTCTCTGCTTGTTGCACAGAGCTCTTTGCACACCCTTCAGGTTGTTAAATCCCGTGATATTTGAGGAAGAGTATTAATAGCCAGGATCCTGCTCAGGCACTGGCTTTGAAGGCTCCTAGGATGGCATTCAGGGATTCAGTGGGATTCTCTGCCACTCTTGCCTGGCTCTGTGACTCAGGGCAGAAGGTGGCCTGTGGACAAGCCCAGGTCACTGCCTGAGCATGGGCAGGATCTCAAAAGATTCCCAAAATCTCCCAGGCTGTTCCTGTCTGATCCAGAGGTGTGACAAGGGGATGACACTGAATTCCTTGAAAGCCTGTGCTTAAAGCCTAAAGGCCCCACACCTCTATTTTCTGTTTCTGGGAAACTATTTATTTGAGAAAATACTATTTCTCTTATTCCCCTGCTTTTATCACAATACTGAGCTGTAATTAGTATCTTGTGTAAGAGCCCTCATGCTTGGAGAGTAGCATTGGTGTAGTTCATGACAATTAGCAGGTTTAATTAACAGCTGCTGCGTGCAGGCAATGTTCAGGTTGGTAACACTCCTGGAAGGTAACATTGTGTTTAATAAACAAGAATTTGTGAACCAAAAGTCTTGAGTAGATGTTTTTGCTGACACCCTTGTATCTTAATGAAGGCTTTTCTTAAAATAACAAATTGCACAGGTTTGCCACCACCACAGGGCATTCCCTGCATCCATGCCTGGAGAAGGACGCTGGGGAATACAAGCACAGACCAAAGCTGTCTCAGCCTTGTTTCCTCAAGGGCTGTTTTCATGCTCTCTATTCCAAAATTATCTCATTACACAGCATAGACCTGTACAGCTTTGCAATAGTACCCTGCCCTCCTTTGGTCTGTGAACTTATTTATATCTGAAACATTTTTATTTATTGTCTTTTTAATGCCATATTTTAAAGCTTCTCGTGGTGCTTGACCTGCAAATGGATACTTGAAACCAAGATGAGCTAAATCTCTCTATAAGAGCAGTTGCTGTGGAGGGGGTAGATTTATATTAGATTATATTCAAACTGTGCTGAAGGAGTGGAATTGAACCAAGAGGGAAATATTATTTTTATTGCCTGCTTCTCCTGTAAATGGCACATCATTTCATCTGGCTCATTTTTTTATTGGTATTTTCCCTCCTGCTTCAGCTGCAGAATTACTGTGATTTGGAGACTGGCAATTTCACTGAGACCAATGTCTTTCAGGTAAGGTGCCTTCCACCTCTTTCAAAAAGTGTGCTGCTGCTTCATTTGAAATCAGACTGCCAGACAACAAGATTTGGGTTTGTTAAGAACTGCAAATCAGTTTTCAAACTAGAACACTGGCACAGGTCTAATTTGACAGATCTCTGGCAGGACAGAATTTAACAAGTCAGGTTCTGTGCATAATCCATGTTTGACGAAAGCAAGATAAGACTTTCACAAAAAAAAAAGATTCAAAGCCCTGGTGTCTCTCACATTTAGGATTGTCATTGATGTTGTGGAGGACATCTTGATATCACTAACAGATGGCAAGGAGTCAGCAGCTCAACAAAAATGTGTGTGTCCAACTAGAGGTTCCTGACTAGAGCTGAAATCTTTCAGAAGCTGCTGTACTTCCCATTGAGACAGAACTATTCTGATCTATTGATTTTTTTTTTTTAAGTGAGATGACATTTTATCAGAAATTCATTTTGTCTGTTTGATTTTTAAATATTTCATTTTCAAATGGACACTTTTTACCTTCTTTAGGGCAAGATGAATTCATTATACCTACATACTATAGCCAGTAAAATCCTCTTAATACCTTTTAATACTAATTACCTATATATGTATAAACATGCATTTTATATTTTCATTAGATATCTATTTACAGGATATTCTAATATCTAATTCTAATACTAATTATTCTTTTGAAAAATATTAAGAAGTGAAAGGTTGAATGCCCAGAAGTTCAAATGTGGGCTTCCAAAGAGAACAGCAACTTGTATTGACCAAGAAGGGAAACAGGATCTGCAGTGCCTTAAAGGAATGGGGTTAGATCTGATAGAGAGAAAGAATTGATGTAAGATCTGATGTTAAAAAGTTGATTATGATCTCTCAAGTTGTGTCACATTAGTCAACAATACAGCTTTTTGTTTTGAAACATTATTAGATTTTTTAAAATGTGGGAAATGCATTTAAAATTGTTAATGCTTAATGTAGATATTTTACTATTATTTTATACTAAAACCAGCAATGATTTACACTTGCAGCAGGGCAGGGTGCGGGTCAGAGCTGTGGTGGCAGTGGCACAGAGCAGGCAGGGATGGCAGAGGGATGCACAGCACGTTCTGGGCTGTGTCATTGCTGCTCTCTCACTTTCCAAGGTGCTATGAGGAGCTCTGTGTCCTTGCCATATCCTCTAAGCCAAGGAGATCTCAGTGTCACAGTGTCTGGTCTCCGGGGATGCTGGCTAATAAAGTGCTCTCCAGCTGGCTGCCAGTGCCTGCTTCTTAGAAATAACCCAAACTCAGGAGGTTACAGAATCCATTAACCCCAGGATGTGTTATTATCCCTAAGCAACAAAGATTTTTATGAGCTAAATCATACCTTTGACAACAATATATTTTAGAAAATAATGCCATGGTTCCTAAAAGTCATGAAGATGTCTTAGAAGTCATAGGTTTTGGGTCTGAGATTTATTTTTTAACATTAGTATCATTATGATGCCTAATTCTTAACAATTTTCAAGTTTTAAAAAAGTACTATATTTTTTTCCTTCTGATGAAATGTGGCTTCAGACCTTGGCCTCTGAGGAAATCAGTAAACATTGCAATACAAAAACATTCCACAGTCTTTTAAATCCTGACTGGTAATTTTTAAGACAGTATGAATCAATTGCAAGTTTCTGACACAGACACAGCATCTAAGAGAACTGCAAGATTACAGTCCCCAGAGTATAATCAGAAGATGTTTTCTTTGGATCCTTCATCCTCTTTCACTGCTGAAAGCATTGAAACGAAGATGAAACTTTATTATTGTGGCAGAGTCAGAGCCAAGGCAGCGAGTGCTGGTAGCTCTCATCCAGCAGAGGTTTGTCACTCGGCCTGACCAACCATTCCTGTTCTCCCTGGTGCCACAGCTGTGGAAGGGAAACTGGCCCTGGAGCTGTTGCAGTGACAGGCTCAGACTGCTCCAGCCCCCCAGCAGCAGCACTGGGTGTGTGGCACAGCTCAGGTGTGCATCAGCCAGGTGTGGGGGCTGCAGAGAGGCAGCTCCTTTCCTGCTCCTGGGAAATACCTACAGCTGGCAGATCATTTCCAGAATATTTTCCAGCATCTGATTTTGCCAAAATCTAAACCTGGTTTTGGTTGGGTTTTTTTGGTTGTTTTTTTGTTTTTGGTTTTTTTTTTTTTTTTTGCCAAAATCTAAAGCTGATGGTTTTGGAGGCTTTCTCTTGGTGCCCATGACTTCAGACATGTTTTGGAGCTAAGCCTGATACACCTTCTTGTCTGTCAAGGGCCAAAAAAAAATTTATTATGCTTAAGTTAGTTGATTTACCACTCCAATGCTGCAGCTGTTGTGTTTGAGGTCATGGTCTCTAAATTCTATAGCTGGAAAATAAAATAGGATGCTGCTATAGAAATGGCTCACAGCAAACAGCAATTGTTGCCTGCATTTCTGGAATCAAGGGTGGCCAGGAGTCCAGCTGCTCACAGGAAGGTTTCAGCTGTGCTGTAAAAGCAGCCCACATGCAATTTGTTTCTTAATGCACCTTCCCCTTGCCCATGGGGAAGGATGCCCATGCAGTAGGACGGGTGTGTGTTTCCTCTGGAGCTGTGTAATGAAGCCTGGTTTAACTCTTCCTCATACAGGAATGCAGACTGCTGCTCTTGCAGCTCTGGTCCAGATGGAATATCCCAGCCCAGAGATGGTCAGACAGGCATTGAATGCTCCAGCTAACATGATCTGTGTTTGAAAGAGGAAATACTGGTCCTGGGAAATCAGTAACATTAACCATCTTCATCTTTTTTGAAGGATGAATTTGCTATGGGAATGCTTGTCTGTCTCCTGCATGGCTCTGAAAATTTGGCTGCCTTGAAATTTAACTCAGAAGCATTGTAATTAAACCTTGGCATTTGAAGTAATTAAGAAGCAGTCTACATTTTAGCATAATCTCAAAGCATCAGCAGGGTGCTGACAAAAATGAAATATGTTAATTTAAAAGTGTCAAAGTTCCTGTAAGCACGTGGTTCATACTGTTGGCAACAAGCTCTTCAGAAATAGCACTGTAGCCCCAGTAATCCAGAACCCAGCCCTTCTCCAAGGAGGGGTCAAAGAGGAGAGTCCAACTGCAGGAAACTGAGGGCCAGAGTTAGCACTCCCCATCAGAGAATACATCTTATATCACTATCTCTGCTCCTTCACATCAAAAATTTTGGGAGGTCCAGGAAGCCCAGACTGTGAGAATCTCCAGGAGATACCTAGGAAGCAAGCAGAATCCAATCCACTGCTTAGTACTTCATCTGGAAACTGAATCTTTTTACATCAATAAATAGCCAGAATATGTTTCTTTCCATCAGTGCCTCTGGGAGCCTGCTCATCACCACATGCAGATTCAGAAAACTAAAAAATAGTGATGTGTTTTAGCCCAAAGGCCTCCAGGAGAGAGACTCAGTCACCTGTCACCCAGTGCCAGCCAGGGAGTGGGTTCACAGGTCAGGATTGCTGCCGTTTTACTGCTTGAAAGTGCTGAAAAGGCAGCAGTGTAAATACCAAGATTTTCAGTGAAGAGCTCAGGACTGGCAGCATCTGTGACGATGACTCAGCCCCTACAAAGTCACAAGCATTTTGTGGAGCACCCTTGTGTCAACCCCTTGGTGATAAGAGCTTTTGCCTAGTTTAAAAAAGTAGTTCATGAAGTCAAGCTCCCAAGGCCAATAAATCAGAAGACAAATAAAGGTCCTCAGATGTATTCATGGCATCCAATAAATACTGAGCACTCAGGAAAAGCAGACGCAAGCTGCACGTTTTCAGCGCCCTCAGGTTAAGGAAACTTCCCAGTCTGACCATTCAGGAGACTCTCTGGAAGTCACACTCCCAGTGCCAGAATTCCACTGCTGGGACATGTTGCATTCACATTCTCTGAAAAATTCCTTTGCCCAGGATTTTTGTCCAGGGAAGCTGAGAAGCCTCAGAGAAAAGGAAAACAATTCTTATCTCATTTTTTACTCTGTTTTACTCATGTGTGGAATGTGTTTGGAGATTGTTTACCCACAGGTGATTGTTTCATTGGATTCGGCTGTGAGTTGTTTTGATTCTTTGGCCAATCAGGGCCAAGCTGTGTTGAGACTCTGGAAAGAGTCACAAGTTTTCATTATTAGCTTTTTAGCATTGAGTAAGTATCCTTTCTGTATTCTTTAGTATAGTTAGTATAGTATTCTTTAATATAATATAGTATCAAAAAGTAATAAATTAGCCTTCTGAGAACATGGAGTCAGATTCATCATTCCTGCCTTTATCAGGGCATTCCCTGCAAATACAATAGGGACAGAAGCCCCTTCACAGTGGGTAGATCCAGTGGATCCTGCTGGACCCTCTTAACACACAGCCAGACCAGTTTAACCCATCTCAGAGTCTCATTTGTCTGCTTCCATTAAGTAATTTATTCCTCCAAGGAGAAGCTGTGACAAAGGAACCCCTGAGCTTTTATAACCTCACAGTCTCCTGACATGCAAGCCTTGCTCTTCCTGCTGACTTCCCATCTCTCTGTGCACCCACCTCACTGACATCACTCCTCTCCATCTCTTAAGAAGTTCATTTTCTAAGTTCTCCTCCTCCTATGTCACTAGATTTCTGATGTGCACGCAGTAAAAATGCCAAGGAGGGGTTTAAACAGATCCTGTATCAAAGCACACGGGGCTGGGCAGTGTGTGAAGGTTTTATTTCAGCAGCTCAGGGCAGCCTCCTACCAAGATCCATCTCTCAATGCCAAGGTTTTGGAAACCAAGCACGTTTCCAGCAGAAGCTTTAGCTGTTGTATGAGATGCTCCCCTCACTCAGGTGTGTGTGTACCTGGAGCAGCTCCTCCAGCAGCTCCTTGGCATTTTGGGGTTGACTCATACAAACCACATTTTCCTGCTGTGTGTGATTAATCTTGATATTAGTGACTAATAGTGTCTATCAAGTTTTTTCCCATTTTTTATGTGCTCTGTAAACAAGCACATCTACAAGCCCTTCCTGCACCATGGTTATGGCAAGGGGCAGCCCCAGCTGGCTGCATTCCCCCTCCCTGTGTGTTCCTGCAAAGCAGGTCACAGGAACAGCTGTCCTGGTCACAGCCACAGCCTCTCACACCTGGAAATCCCAGTTTTATGTGCAGCAGCTCAGGCTGTGTGCTTTGCTTTAGTTGCCTGCAGACCCCAAACTTGCCTTTAGCTGCAACCACATCTAAACCAAAGGAATGAGGTTTGGGGGTGGGAATGAGCTAACAAATGGTTTTACATAGTGATGTGAGTTCTAGTGAGGGGAATCACACTGCAAAATAACACTCAGACTTCACAGACTGATGAGATCACACTCCAGCATGCTTGCACTGGCACTGCTGAGTGGTCAGGTCCCCAGTGCCTCAGTGGCTTGATTGCTTGAAGTTCCTGATCTTCCACCTATGCTAACAACCTGCTAACTTGGGTTCACAGTAAACTCTGGATTAAGCTAGAAGTTTCAGTGATTAAAGGTAAGGCCTTTAGCTGCCCTCTGAAGAAATTTTTTTTATTTTCCCAGGACCTAGGACACAGTGTCTGGGAAAAAGAGTCAGTTAAAGGTAAGTACGCCTGGGGGAAAGTGGCACTGCGGCAATTTAACAAAACTGGCTGTGCCAGGCTCTGCCTCCCACTGCAAAGGATCCAGCACCCAACAGGCAGAGATGTCCATGAAAGTGTCTGTCCCCTTTTGGGACATTTTGGCATTTGGGACATTGGCATTTTGGCCCTGACCAGCTTTCTGTCACAGACTATTGAGCCTGACCCTGTTCTGCCATGCAAACTGTTTCATTAATCATTGGGTGCTCCATCAGTCATTCATGTCTTTGGGCATCCTACAGCTTTGAACATGTTAGAACAGCCCAGTTCCACAGGGATTAGGGATAGGTCACACAAGAAAATGTAGGGAAATTTCACATCCTCACACTGATGAGTTGGGATAGCTGGATGTAGGCAGGAATAAAGGCAGAAACTGGATGAGCCATTGGTCTGCATGGCATCTCCTGCTTCTGTGACAGAAGAATTTGTAGCACAGATCATACTGTCACTTGTACCAAGAACATTGCTTTGTGACTTCCAGCTACTGCTCTGGGGAAGCCAGTGGTGCCCCAATCCAAGGCAGGAATGGAGTGTTAAGCAGACTTCTTTCTCTCTACTCCTGATTCTCACTGCTTAGACTGAAGTGGACTTAGACTATCAGAAAAATGGACAGAGCTGGAAAATTTTTACTTGGGACAGGTGTCCTGGCTTGCCAACTCACTTTTGTTCCACTTAGTGGGAACAGTGCCAAAGACTGGTGGCCTGGCAGAAGCTGTGAATCTCGAGGCCTTCTTTTTGTTTTCCAGATTAATTTTAACTTAAGTTTCCCTCCAAACTGAAGTTTATGAATTCCCACTAATACTGGATCCTTCATGCTTCCTCAACTACACCTCACCTGCTGTTGTACAGAGCCAATACAAGGCATGGTCACACAGATTTCCTCACTGTAACAATCTGTCAAAAGCAATGATTTCTGAGTGCAAAACTTGTGGCCTTCTGCAATCCTTCCCATCTAGCCTATTCCAGCCTTTAAAAAAATTCCATACTCTTTCCATTCCCATGAGACCTGGCAGGTCTTGGTTCTGTGGGAAGGGAAAGACCCTTTCTGTGCTAGCCTGGTAAGATTTTAGCATTAATGGGGTTTTTAATTGTTTTATTATGAACTACACAGACACAGAGCCCTTTGGCAAGGGCACCCTGTAGAAATAAATTGAGTCATCATCCTTATAATAGAAAAGCTAATTCAGTATGGATCTGTCCTCCAGTTAAGGGCATGCACATCCCTCAGAGAATGGTTTTACCAACTGACCAGACTTCTGCTTTAACCACTGTTTGCTTTTCCTGACAGATCCTACTGTCCTGCCTATGGAAAGGACTTATTCATGGCTGTAGGATCAGCCTGGTCCCAGGCCCCCCTCTAACTGTGCTGCTCTACTTCCAGGACTGCTGCATCATCCAAGGCTAGAGGGACTGGGCTTGTCCTGCCCAGAACTTTATTGTCCTCGACCTTCTGCGTTCTTTTCTACACAAAACGTAGCAATACAACCCCAGGTTTGAAATACTCTTCTCCTTAATATGTGAGTCTACAGATGCTGTAAAACTTCCATCTGGTTACAGAGAGAAAAATTAAGAATTTCAGGTTGTTGTCTGTCCATAGTGAAGATGTATTTGTCCTGGATCAGCTCTTTTACCATTGTTATGACAGTGGACAAATGCCTCCTCAGA
Source organism: Melozone crissalis (assembly GCF_028551555.1). Taxonomy (NCBI): domain Eukaryota; kingdom Metazoa; phylum Chordata; class Aves; order Passeriformes; family Passerellidae; genus Melozone; species Melozone crissalis. The sequence continues at coordinate 6,366,052 of NW_026535785.1, forward strand.
CACTTCCTCTTCTGCCTTGGCTTTCTTAATGCCTTCTCTCTTTTGATTTGATATCCTCTTCTTATTGAGAAGGAGGGATTTCATGTGGGGCTGGGCTAAATGGAATTTCAATGGTCCACTTATTCCAGTATCCTGCAAAAGGTACTGAGTCACTTCACAAAATGTGTCTTTGTGGCCTCTCCATGACCAGGATGCTCCATGCAAACTCCAGACAAGTGACTCCACTGAGCTGCCACCAGCCATGCATTGGAGCACTGAGGGTCACACCAGGGAACAGATCCTGCAGGCAGCACCCTCGAGAGCCTCCATGTGTGCTCTGATAAAAAAGCAAGGTTCCCATCCAGAGGTGTGCTCCAGGAGCTGGCTAAGTGAGCTGTACAGCCAATCTCCTGTGCAATCACTCTGCCTGCCTGGAGCCATTCCCTGCTGGCCACACAGTCCCAGGCCACCTTCACTGAGGATGGCAGACACCAAGGCCTCTGGGGGGTAGATGGGTTTGCACATCTGTGCCCAACATCTGCTGAAAGGAGCTCAACCAAGACAAACACTCTGGTGGCCTCGTTCTGCTGGTACCTGACCCATCCAGGCTGTGCATGCCTTTGCCATGGGAGTCTCTGTTCCAGCACAGAACCAACACCATCCATCACAGCACTGGAAATCTTCCAGGATTACTCACAGGTGGTTCAAATTTTATCTTGGAGTCAAAACTTGTCTTGAGATTTGTCTCCAAGGCAAGATTTGAACCATCTGTGAGTAATACTGTGAGACTTGAAGGCACCAGCGGCCAAAAGCTGTTTTCTTGCAGAGTTCCTCAGCGAAGACAAGGTGCATCATTCCTGCCAGGCACCTGGCCAGGAGGGCTGTCACCAGGAGTCACCAGGAGTCACCAGGAGCCAGGACCTCACTGCTAAGGCCAGCAGCAAGGGGAGCAGCATGGTCCAGAAACACAAGAGGAGAAGCACAAAATGCCAAGGAAATGACATAAGAACTTGTCTTTGCACAACAGCAAACCAGGCTTGGGGAAGGAAGCGACCTGCAAACATCTCACTGCGCTTTGGTAACACAAGCTGTACTCAAAGACTCCACACTGGTGACGTTGCAAGTACCACACAGCATTTGTTTTTCTGGGTGGTAAATTGAATGGACGTGTCCTGAAGGCTGTGAGGGTTGTGCTGTACAGACTGGTTTGGCTGGGTTGGTGCTTTACTGTGGTTGATAGATTTTTATCAGATGCTTTTACTTGTTAAATTTTCCTTGGTTGTGGGAACAATCCAGCAAATAGTAAAAATGATGGAGCACCAGGAGACATGCAGCCAAGGAGATCATTTGTTTGGCTGGATCCCTTCCTGCACAAGGGAGGCTTTGTGTGAGCTCACAGAAGAGCCGTGTTCATCTTGCTGTGGGCAGAACTGGCAGCAGGCTTCAGGCTTTGTCTCCATGCAGAGTCAGGCTGGCTTGGTTCTCCACAGAGCTGAAAACTCATTATTTCCGAGGTTACAGCCAGGCTGCTGGGAGGCTCCAGCTCCTTGTGAGAAGTGCCTGTCTCCCAGCAGCACTGGCAAGGAGGCAGCCGGGCCTTTGGACAAAGGAAGATGTTTGTGCTGGTCTCAGAAAGGAATTCCATGCTGCCTGGGAGAGCTGCCATGGGGTCGTGCTTCTTTGGCAGTGCTGACCTCCTCGGAGAGCTGCAAAGCTGGGGGAACCCATGGCCCGTGGGTCAAGGACACGGGGTGGTCATGGTGCCACCAGCAGCTGGTCTCCAAGGTGAACTGCTCTGGTGCAGGTACAAATGCAGAACTGGAAACTGACCAGGTGCAGTACAAATGCATGTGTGGAGGATTGGCTGCAGTGACGGTGTGATGGCAAAGGGACAGCCCTCCCTGGGGTCTCCTGGGGTGCACATCACTCCTGCTCCTGCAGCACCAGCTCCCAGGAGCTCCTGATTAGGCACTGCCTCCAGCTCCTTGGCACCAGCTGTGCCAGGCAGGACCCAGACCAACAGCTGGGTGGCCAAGGCTCCAGAGGGCTGCAGCAAACACTGTCCCCCTGCTCACATCTGAGGTACATCTGCACCATGGTGGGTGTTTCTCTGTCTGTGACACTGCAATTTCCTCTTACAGACTCTGCTTTGTCACAATCTGGCTGTAAAACTGGGGGAACAGTAGCACCAGCCCTGAAGGCAGCTGTCCCTACAGGCATGCCTAGTTTTAGGAGCTTTGGGAGGGTGTGGAGAATCATTTGAAAGTATTCCTGTTGCTGGATACAGACCATGGCACAGCAGTGTGCTCTGACTTCTCTGTGCTGGATGCTCGGGGCCAATGGCAGTGGGTGGCAGGTCTGTTTAAATGCGTTTGTGTCTCCCCCAAAAGCTGATGATGTGGTCACAGCTTTTTTGGGATGAGGGGTACAAGTCAATCTAATCATATGTACGTGAGGAAAATCAATGCCCTGGCAAAGCCAGTCCCGTTTCTGGCTAGAACATGTCAAAACTCATCTTCAAAATGCATCTTGACTCATAACCACATCCAGTTCATGGGAGGAACCTCACTTTCTGGCCTTGTTGGGTGCAGGGATGAACATCCTTCATTGAGGGATCTTCACCACATACTCAGTACCAGAAATTTACTGTTTTGGGATGAAGAGGAGGGAACAGCATGCATGGGGCATAGCCTGGAGCACATCTTTGCATGCAAGGTGGGATGGGGATCCCATGAAAAATCTGAACAGGGGGACATGAATTAAAAGCTGTCTTCAAAGCAGTGCTTGTGTGTGTTGGCTGATTAAGACTGCAAAGGTAATTAACACCAAGTCTCCACACCAGCCCATGGCTGTGCCTTAACCTGAGACAGGCCATGGTTCAGTGGGTTGGGGAGAGGCAGCTGAGTGACCCAGCAGAGCCATGATGGGATGGTGAGCAAGGATGTCATCACTGGACAGCCAAGAGGTTCTGCAGAAATGTGGTGCGCAGATTTTTAAGGTGTTTATAGCTCTGTCCAGCCACACAAAGCTGTTCAAAGGTCAGCAGGAGACCCAGCACTTTTCTGCCAGATTTGTCCCTTGCTAAACACCAGACTCCAGAGATCTTGTCTTCAGACAAGGTGATGTTTTAATGGTTGAACAAGTATTTTCACTGACTTTGCTCTGGGAAACAGATGGGATGTTATGGCCAGATTTGAAAATAATAATAATAATAATAATAATAATAATAATAATAATAATAATAATAATAGCAGCTCTCTAGCATTTCAGTGAAAGTAGGTAAAGCTTGGCAAACTTCCCATAACTGCAAACAGGGCTTTTTGCTGTGGGCAGTGCCAGGCAGCATTAGAAGGCATCAGGCAGCCGTGGTGCCCAGAGCTGGGCAGCCCAGGCACCAGCTGGAGGAGCTGGCAGCACACTGGCCAGCTTTCCTGCCAGGAACCAGCCTGGCCAGCCAGTTCAATAGCCTGCCTGTGTCCCACTGGAAAGCATCAAGGAAGATGTCACCCGTGATGAAATTGCTGATAATCCAGTGTACTCTACCAGGAAAATTATCCATCAGGAAAAAAAAATTAAAATTGCCAACTCTATGCTTGAGCATCTCTGCCCAAATAGTAGCACCTTGTGGAAGACAAATTCCCTTTTAGCACAAGATTTTGCTGTGGTCCCATGCAGAATTTGCCATGAGAGAAGAACATCTCAGCTGCATACCAGGGCAGCTCCAGCCACCTCACTCTGCAAAACAGCCACCTGCACATCCCAGTGTCACAGCACTGCTTCAAATGGTGACTCAGGCATTGGCCTTTGCATATCTGCCATGAACTCCAGTTTATGCAGGGCCTGATGCTTTGTTTATGCATTTCTACATCTCCTCCAGATCCTAGGAGATGATGTTTGTCTTCATTCTGCAGTCCTGGTAGGAAGGGCCAGTAAGCTGGGCTCAGGATGGGGCAGCCTTCCCAAAGGACAGCTGATCTTCCTCCTGCTTTGTTAAGACAGGTTTAGCAGGAGTGGGTGTCACATTTGCCTTTTCTCTCCAGGGCTGAGTGCCCCAAAAGAGCAAGCACCACATCCTCCTTGTTTTTCAAAGATCCTGTGAAGATCTTGCACTGCAAGTCAGTCAGGACTCAAATATAAAGTCCTCTCGGGTTTTTTCATCATTCAGTCTCAGGCACACAGAAAGGTCACTGGGTTTCGCAGTGTCTGGTTGAATCCACATGCTTATCTTTCCAGGGGTACTTGGGAGTCAAGGCTGATTTCCTAAGCTGATGTTTTGGGGCCAGCCATAAGCAGCCCCACGTCCCAAGCTCTGCTCTGTCACCTCAGGCTGGTGGCTGGTGCTGAGGCCTGGCTGCACCCAGCCCAAGGGGCTTGAGGAAGAGCTGGGGTTGGCAGCTCCCCTGGGACTCGGGGAGGTGAGGGGGATTGAAAACTGGCCCAGAATGTGGTGATTAGCAGCACAAAGTCTAGCTAATCACAGTGTCTCAGGGGTCAAAACCACATCCAGTTCTGTTGGGAAGTAGCTTTTCAGAGAAGGATCTGGGGATCTTAGCAGGCACCACACTGAACATAAGCCACAGAGAAGACAAAGGGTTGCTTTAGTCAAAACATTGCCAGGAGGTGAAGAGAGGAGATGCTTCCCCTGTGCTCAGCCATGGCGGATCACCCCTAGAGCCTTGTGTCCAGTGCCAGGGAGACAGGGACACAATGGGGAGAGGCCAGTGAAGGGACACAAAGGTGAACAAGGGACTGGAGAGCGGGTGCAAAGCAGAGGGAGCCAGGCTCTTCCCAATGGTGCCCAGTGCCAGCACCAGAGGCCACGGGCACACGCTGGAACAAAAGAGGGTCCCTCTGAACTTTGGGAAACACTTTTTCTCTGTGAGTAGGACCAAGCACTGGCACAGCTGGCAGGGAAGGTTGTGGAGACTCCATCCTTAGAGATGTCTGGACATGAGCCCGGACAGCCAGCGCTGGGTGACCCTGCTGGAGCAGGGCTTGGACCAGGTGAGCTCCGCAGGTGCCTCAGCTCAGCCAGCCCTGCCTCTGTGAGCTCCCCCGGAGGAACATGGAGCCCTTTGTTCACCCCAGGTATCACCTTGGGGCTGGCAAGACGTGATGGGGTGACAGGGATAACGAGGGAGTGTGACTGGAGGTGGCGATGGGGTGACAGGGCTGTGACCAGGCTGAGGTGGCAGAGGTGAGGGTGGCAGAGGTGACAGTGTCTGCAGCGGTGTGAGAGAGTGGCGCGGGAGTGGCGGGAGTGGCAGGCTGCGATGGCGCGGGCAGGAGGAGGCTGGGCGGGTGACACGGCTGCAGAGCGGTGTCAGGCTGTGGCGGGGCGGTGACACCGGACAGGTGACAAGCGACGCGAGGTTCGCGTGGCGGGACCGGGAGCCTGAGGGGCGGGCGCGATGGCGGGAGCCGCCGAGGGGCCGGACCTCCGCGCCGCCGGGGGGCGCTGCGCGGCGCTGGGCGGGTGCGGCGGCGGCGGCGCCGTTTCCGGGTTGGCTGCGCGGCGCTCGGGGCGGCCCCGCCTGCAGCCGCCGGCACCGGGCCCGGGCCTCGGCAGCTCCGCGGGCCCCGCGCCCGCCGCCCCCGGGCCGGCCCCGCCCCGCCCCGGCCCCGCTCCGGCCTGGCCCTGCCGCCCGCCGCCGCCGCCCTCCTGCGCGCCGCGCCCCGCCTCGCCGGCCTCCCGCGCCGGCCCCGCGCCCTCCTCCTCCTCCTGCTGCAGCCGCCGCCCGGCGCCGCCATGCCCGGCCCGGCCGCCGGCAGCCGGGCGCGGGTGTACGCGGAGGTGAACAGCCTGAGGAGCCGCGAGTACTGGGACTACGAGGCGCACGTCCCGAGCTGGGGGTAAAGCGCCATGCGGGGACCCGCCCTCCCTGCCGCGGGAGGGCCTCAGCCCGTGGGGAGGGTTCCCGATCCCCCGTGCCGGGCTGGGCTGGGCTGTCCCGGGGGGCTGGGAGGGGACCCCGCTGCCCCGTTCGTTATCCACTCTTCCCCCACCGCCGCCTCTCTCCTCTTGGTGCCCGCAGCAACCAGGACGACTACCAGCTGGTTCGAAAGCTCGGCCGAGGGAAGTACAGCGAGGTCTTTGAGGCCATCAACATCACCAACAACGAGAGGGTCGTGGTGAAGATCCTCAAGGTGAGTATCCCGTTGATGATGTAGGGGCTTGTGGTGGCTGGGAGCGAGAGAGAGAGGAGCTGGGTTGGCAGGGCCAAAGAACTGTTGGATCTCTTTCTTTACCCCAAAACTCCTCTTTTCTCGGACATCGGGATGGTGTGTTTGGAAATGGATTTGGTGTCTTGCGGGCTGTAGCGATGTTTTGATGTCTCCACCCCTCCTTGTCCAGCGTAGCTCAGGGCTGAGAGTTCCTCTGGTGGGGGAGAGCTCTGAGTCCTGACATTTGAACAGCATTGCGTGTTCTGCCTGTGTTTGGCAAATCGTGTCTGGCAATGCCCGTCTAAAACAGCCCAGGGACTGCCATTTCAACAGGAATGTGAAGCCTGGAGGGGAGAATCCTTCTGTTAATCTCTAGACAGCCGGCATGTGGCCTTTTCAGAGCCAGGCTGTGGGATGCTCAGCGGTTAAAAAAGCACTAATATTTTATATTCAGTCCTTTAGAGGATCTGATGTGAAAAATAACTTCATCACAGCCAGACTACAAACGCTATGGAAACTTGAGGAGACTCAAGGAGACCTACCAAAGTTTGGCAGTGTTGGTGACCTGTGTGCTGGTGTGTTGACCCTGGTGGGGTTGGGCTATGGGGACCTCTGTGCAGCACTGGGAGGTTGTAGTTTGGGATGGCTGTGCACAGGTTGTACACTGCAGGGCATGTCTCGCCGTGTTTGACACTGAAGCAACAGCTCACAGCGAGCTGTGCTAACTGTACTAGCAGCACTCTGTGTTGGTGATCTCAGGGCAGGCAGGGGAGTTAAGACAGAGATGAAAGGTTAGAGTTGCAGTGTGTTTGGTTCTGGCTTGGCTGACACTTGTGGCTGTCACTTGTTGGTCCAGCGACACTTGTCACTTGTTCCCCAAGAGCACGTGGGAACCAGTGTCTGACCATGGGTGTCCTGAGAATTTGGGCACACATTTATCCACAGTGTGCAGGGGTTTCTGAGCTCAGTGTGCCCCTGCAGCCACTGAGAAGAGCAGCTTTCCAGGACTTGCATCTCTGCAGGGCTGTAGCCTTAAGGCATTCCCTGGATCCACTGGGATAGCGTGTCTGGCTGTCTCTGCTGACATTCCCACTCTCTCTGTGCCTGCTTCCTTGAGATCTGCATTGCTTTCCCAAAGAACTTGTTATGATTTGTCCAGCCAGCACTCCTGGGGAAGGTGTGATGTTCCATCTGCCTCTGGGAGGAGGCACACAAACCCAGCTTTGGCTGTGGGCAAGGACGTGCCCAGGTGAGCTGTTTGGGAGAGCCTCTGTGGCTGAGCCTGACATCAGGGCAGAGTGGTGAGGTTCATGTGTCCTTGCCAAGCCAGGTTCCTCTGGCATGCTCCCCCTCCTTTGGATGCTTTCTGTGATTTGGGGTTTTGTCTTTTTTAAAGCAGATGCAGGCAGAAGTTTTTGCTGCGAGACAGTGGTCACAAGTGGCAAGTGCAGAGCTGGATTTTACAGCAAGATGCCTTGTGGCTGGCCTGGGGAAACTGCACACTTGTGCATGCTGCTCTGGAGCCCCTGATGGCCTCTTTGGGACTGCTGTGGTTTATTGAAATCCTAGATCTTGTCCCACATGGAAAGGCACCACGAGGCTGAGAGGAGGCTGCAGGGAAAGTCATCAGAAGCCCTGCTCCTGCCTCTTCCCAGCCCAAAGAGCCTCCCCTGGAGCGATGCTGCCCTGCCTGTGGCAGCTGAACTCTGTCACAGCTGGGGAGCCTGTCAGCCCTGGACAGTGAGTCAGCTGGCAAGAGTCATCTCAGGGCAGCTGGGTGCTCCTCCTTGGGGCCTGAATGTGTTGCCTTAATGCCCTGCAAGCAGGAGACTGGATTGTCCCAGATATGAAGTGGTTGGTGTTGCCACTGGTTCCCCTGGCCCTCCCCACTAGCATTAACATGCAGACAGCATTCCTGTGAGTGAGCAAGGAAAAGCAGAAGGTCCAGATAAATAAAGATGAACTTTCTCCTCAGTGGAAAGTGGGTCAGTGAAAAGGGAGTTTCAGAGCACCACGTTGTGTACATTATGAAAACCTGTGAAGTGTGGCAATAGCATCACTCTGATCTGTGGAAAGTGCCTCTGGTTTCCTGTAACTAGGCTCAAAACTTAATTGTGAATGTAATTGCATCTATCTACACGGGAGCCTTGGCAAAGGGGCAGAGGGGCTGGGTGTCTCTGTTCCTCCTAACTGGGGAAAAATTTGGATTCTGTGAGATGGGAAATGCAACCAGAAGTCTTCAGGTTTTTGTGTGGTGCAGGGATGGATCAAAGGGAAGTACCATGGTTGGGCAATGGATGCAATTCTTTAGCACAGCTGCTCCTTTCTCTTTAACATTTTTGAGAGTACAATTTATGTACACTCTAGGTGTTAGAGGGAGTTTTAGCAGGAGTCACTGTCTGGATATCTCAGCTTCATGGGAAGTCACTGGTGATTCTCCCTGGCCTTTGCTCTTTGAAGCAGCTTGTCCCTTCTGAGCTCCAGCTAGCACATAGCAAGTACTTCCCCTGCTTTGGTGTTGTACTACCTGAACATCTTGTACCATCCTCCACAGAGGTCAGGAAATTTTATCACCCTTTGATGCAGAACTGAGCCACAGAGATTTCCTGTGTGACTTTGGGCAAGTCCCTTAGCCTCAACAAAGCTGAGACTAGAGCATGACTCCTGGTTTAGGGCTGCATGAGGGAGATAACTGCTCTTCCAGCCACTTGCCTGGTTTGTCTGTACGTGCTCCGTGAAGAATTTTAACTTTGGACAAGACCAGGGAGCTGAGGGCTCTGGTTGGTACCACAGTGCTCTCAGCCTTTTGGGCTTCCACAAAGCAAGGTGTCCTGTTTCCCTGGCCAGCACCCAGCATTTCCTTTCAGTTCTGCTACCCCAAGTGCAGCACCAGGCATATCCTGCAGGGAAATGGGTTGTTGTTTGTTGTGGTCATAACGTGTATCAGCAAAGGAAGAGAATTAAGATCATGCAAATGGCTTTGACATTACTATTTTCTGGATCAAGGGCCTTACAAATATGATGCTCTCAATGTCACTTTTCCCGGGAAAATTCTGCAGCTCTTTTTTAAAAAGGCAAATGAAGCAAGCAGGTTGCTTCTCACTCCACTGCAGCAGGACATCAGGATGCACTGTGTAGGATGGTGTGTGCAAAGCAGTGGGGCAGGAGCCTGGTTTGCCACACAAGACACCTCCTGCCCAAAATCCTCCAGAAGCTTTTATCCTGAGCACTGAGGCAGAGGACAACTCCCCCATTTTCAATGTATTCAGGGAGCAAAGAGTGAGAAGGTTCTGAAGTGTGGGGACTGCACTGTACTGACCTTCCTGCCCCTCAGGTTAGCAGGGCATGGAGTCAGCCAGCAGCTCTGCTCCACACTCCCTCCCTGGTGCTAGAGGTTCCTGTCTGCTCTTTGATCTGCCTGGCCTGGGCACAGCTGTGGCCCTGCTTCCTGCCTGCCTTGGGGCAGCCCACACCAGGAAGGGGGAGTGTGTGAAACTGTTCTGTACGTGTTTTCATGTCGTGCTTAAATCTGATGCTAAGGTTTGACTCCCAGGATGGGGCCTGACATTCCTCAGCCTGTCCAAAGGAGCTTTAAGACATCCTTGTTGCCAGTGAGCCCTGTGTTGTCTACATGCAATGCAGGTATCTGAAGCACAGCTCTCCTCTTCCACATCTTACCACACAGAAGTTTTTGATGGAGCACTGAGGTCAGTCTGTGCTGTCTCTTTGAAGAGCTTCTCATTTTGTTTTTCTGCTAATGCCGCTCTAAAATGTCTCCCTGCATGCCTTTAAAGTGAATCCTCTGTTCTGGGGTAACTGTTCTTGGAGGATATGAACAGTGTTGCAAGCTGCCACTCTAGAAGCCCAAGGCTGACTTTCCACATTGCTTGTAACTGCTACAGGTGATACCATGTAGTGAGAATGATGCTGCCATAAGGAGTTACCTGCAGTTAGTGCTGAGTGCTGGCTGTACCACCTGTGTAGGTGTGTCCTTCACCTCCCAGTACTGCCTCCATCCCTACTGCACCCCTCCATGGGGTGGAGATTACAGCATCCATGTTGGGAGGTGTCTACAGGAATCAGGAGTCATCCTGCTTTTGTGATGCCCCTATGTGTCCATGAATGCTCTGCTTGCCTGCAAAGCATTAAACCCATCAAAAAGAGGCTGGCTTGTGTCCTAGTGTGGTTACTCTGCATAGGCACAACATGAGTGGAGGTAGGGGAAAAATGCAGATGCAAGGAGAGGGACCAGTAAGATGGAGGTCCTGCAGCAGTGATGAAATAGCCTTTTTCTCCTTTGGTGGCTTTTGTCCCTCTGTGCTGAGTCCATGCACTGGAAATTTCAACCATGTGCATGGTTTCACAAGTGCATTCTTGCTCGTTTGGCTTTGTTTTGCCCCTGTTCCCGCATTTGGGCTGTGTGAACCCTCCAGAGCTGCTCCTTATACCAGGCACTCTTGGAAGATCCTGCCAGTGCTGAACTCGGTTGTCACTCCAGCTACAGAACCAAGTTGGGATGGTGGCTCTGCCAAGTTTTCTTCTGTCTCTACAAGCTTTAGAGCCCACATACATCAGCTTGTTCTAGAGGGGAGATGAAATGACCCTCATGCTGCTGTGCAGGAGGGATTGCACAGGGAAATAGGATTGGCTGCTGTTGGTCCCTCAGGCTGGAGCTTTTGACTGCATCAGTGACCTTCCACCAAAGCCGTTCAATGCCTGCTCCTGCTAGCTCTGTGTCTCTTGCTCCTCCTGCATTTGCATGCACTGAAGCAGCTCCCCCTGGCCCACTTCCTCCTCTGGCAGTCTTGAAATGAGCCCTTTTGCAAGAGAGATGGGCACACAGCTCTGCTCTTTCAAGCACCAGTTGCCCACAATGAGCTTGGCAGAGTTGTCTGCTGGAGCCTAGCCTTGTGAGAGCTGAGACCAACTGGGACAGCACTGGGTGCCTTCAGAGGCCTGGAGATGCAGCTGGAGACTCTCCTGGTGGTGGTGTAACACCAAGGAACTGATGAGCTGCAAAGCTGCAGCTCCCACGTGGACAAGGGTGAGATACAGCCCTGTGTCTGCAGGGGCCTGAAGGAAGATTCCCATCCCATGGAATGGTGGTGGGGATCAGGGCTTGGTCCTCACATGTCTCACTTTTAGCTGCCTGCAGAATTCTTGATGTATCATGGGCAGTTCTGCAGCCCCAGGAGGGCTGGTTTGGGGTGTGCCATGTTGGAATGAAAAGGATGCTAAAGGAAAGAATGAAACTGCCTTCAGAATACATGCTGGGATATTCTACCAAACTTAAGTATATTTTATTTAACTAAAAAAGCAGTAGTACTTTTGTACTTTCAAGGTATGATTTCCCCCCCTCTTTTCTAAAATTCAAGAGCAGCTCACAAAAGTTTGAATTTCCACAATGGAAGTGGTAAAATGCAAACAACCAACAGAATGTTCACATAAGTGGGCTCCTCGATTTTGTAGCTCTTTGGAATACGATTATTTGGTTTCCCAGCTGATGTCTGGCAAAATAAGCAGAGCTGCTCTGAAGCCAATTTTCCTATTGAGCAATTGGTGTTGGGCTTTATAGGCCGATTATTGTGATCCTTTTGATAATACTTGCTAGAGACAAATGAGCTTCTAGTGCCAGCTTTGAAATGTTCAAAGCCTGTGACAGGGATGCTGCTGGAGCCTTTCACTGGTCCTGGACATTGTGTGTTCACATCTCCCTGCTTGTTCACTGGAAGCATCGTTGTATTTCCAGCCTATTCAGACTTGGTGAGCAAATAATTGATTTTTTTTTTTTAATGGGGTGGTGGAATACATCACTTTATTTTCTCATGGATTTGTATCTTTTGACTGCTAAACCTTCTTTCCTGCTGTGCTAACCCCAGTTTTGTTTCAGAGCACCTGCTGGGTAAAGCCCAGCACCTTCTGGGATTCCTTCAGAGCAGCACGTGTGCTCCTCAGCTGGCAGCATGTGTGCACTGCCAGGCTGCCTGCTCTGGGCTAATGGAAAATGATTTTTATGCTTTGGACTTGACTCGTATTTCACATGCCTTCCTGGTCACTGCTTTTCTTTCACAGTGAGGAAACGTGTAGAGAATTTTGGATAACAAATCTGATTTCTCTCTTTGCTTGGATTCAAGCAGTGCCTTCCCAGGTTGTTGGGGAAGGCTGGAACTGGAGCATCTGACAGAACAGTGTTCTCCCTTTGCTCTAGAAACCAAGCAAAAAAGATGCTTAGCCAGGCAGCCATTTATTCACTCTAGACAGGAAGTGATGATTGCAGTCCTTTATTTAAAGGTTTATTTTAGCAAACAATGTTAATTCTCCCAGCTGGTGTTTACTGCAGCTGGACTCCTTCCCTGCTTACAAGTTTGCATGATCCTGTGGGAAATGACCCAGGGTGTGTTCTCTTGGTCACAAAAAGGTGGTTTTGGATCAGGATCTACCTGACTGCAAAGCTTATTGTGTGACATTTTTCACCTGTGCAGAGGGATAACTTTGCATGATGCTCCCCAGACTTTGGGCAAAGAGAGTTGGGATGGCTCTGGTCACTGTCACTCCCTCTTCTGCCTGCCTTTCAAGGGAATTGAAGCATCTTTATCCATTTGGCTGGTAGGGTGGGAATCCTGCAGCCACGAAAGGAGAGGTGGCTGAGGAGAGACACCATCCTCCTGTGGCTGGAGGTGATCTTGTCCCTCTGCTCTGGGCACTCTCAATGAGCTGCATGTTTTGTCTCCACAATCCACAGCCACCTCACTTCCAGTTTGCCTGAGGAAGGAAGCAATTTTCTGGGAAACTGGAAAACTGGCTTGTGCTAGACAGTAATGTTGTTCTAAGGGTACTGATGCAGTTGAAGTAATGAAACCCCTCCCAGTGTAGACACGGTTAAAGTGAGACATGTCTTTTAGCCTGGTTTCCTATGGAAACGAGTCTTACGCAATCCTGCTGTCTGTCAGCCTTTCTCCCCCTCCTCCCCCCAGGAGTTTTTGCACTGGTTGGCCAATTTCAACCAAATGCGACAGAAGTCTCCAAGCTGTCAAGTTTGTACAGATTTCACACAAGTAGGTGTTTGCACAGAGCAGAGGGACTGTGCTGGAGCCCCTTCCAGAGGGAAGGGTTTGACCCATACTGGTCACTGGAGAATTCCCAGCAGGGAGGAAAGCTTTGAAATACCTCTGGCGTGGGAACAGATGGAGTTGGAGGCTGTACCTGTGGAAAACATTGCCTTGCAAACACAGGCAGATCAAACTCAGGAGCAGTTAATTTTGTTGAGGGGCCTGCTCCTTTCCTCTGCTGGAAATCCTCCTCCCAGTGCAGGAGGACTGGCCTGTGTAGGAAGCACAACCTGAAATGCTGCTGTTCATAGCCTGGTTTAATAAAACAGCCTTAAATGAGTATTGTTAAAAATACTCTGGCTGCAAGGGCTGGTGTTTTAGAAGCTATCCCTGCTGGGAGAGGCAGATGGTTGGAGGCCATAATAGCTTCAGTTCACATTTAATCCATGTGTGTTTGGAGTCAACATCCTTGGAGAGACAGATCGGGTGACTCTCAGAGACAGTTGTAGCAACCCAGACTTAATCCTGGTGTGTGGCTGATATGCTGCTGCCAGCCTGTAGTTTCAGCTCTGCTGGGCTCTGGGATATGAGGGGAGGCAGCAAAGTTTCTCTGGTTTGAACATTACCCCCAGTGCAGTGCTGGCCATGTGCTGGAGTGGTTTGCACCAAGGGGTTTGACTTGCTTGACTTGACTTATTGTTTCATGGGATGCAAGAGCTTGGGCTTGGAATGGGTTACTGGGCAAAAAAGGAGCCCCAGTGATGTGCCCTTGGATAGCACATGGTGTTTGCAGCAGTGGTGTGGGACCTGTGGGTGGGAGGTGGTGTGAGGCTGGGGAGGTGAAAGCTGTGCAGGATGGGGTGCAGGCCTGCAGTCACCACTGAAATGGGGAAACTGTTCCCCCCAGTGCTGTCTCTGAGGACACTCCTGGGCAATAGCTTTTCCTCTGAAATGACTTCAGCCAATGGCATTTCTTTTGCCTCATCCTTGTTTACTCAGTGGTGGAAAACTCCACTCCGAGTGTGTCTGAGGATGCAGAGCTTCCCAGCCCTGCCTGGAGGCTGGTGGGGCCCTGGTCCCAGCTCACAGCTGATGTGGGGATGGTGTGGCCAGCCTGGCCTGAGCTCTGCAGTCCTGCAGCTTAGCCAGAAAAAGTCCAAACAGTGAGTGGCTTTTAACTCTCCCTCTTGCTGAGACAGTGTTCGCCCAAGTGTCTTCCCTTGGTGATGTCAGAGATGCTGCTGGTGGTGATCACCTGCAGGCATTTCATTTAAAAAAGACCAACTTTCTTCTCTCCTTTTTCTACAAGTCACTGATTTTGTCTGCTCTAGTGTTTTAGTGTGTGGTGGGTAAGGGTAGATTTCTGATGGAGATAACACAGAACATCATTTTCCCATCCTGCAAAAGGTCAAAGAAACATGTGGAAGTGACTGGAAGAGAACTTCTGCCCCAGTGGGAGCAGTGGTTGCTGTGAAAGGAGAAAAGGGAATCTTGGAGGGATGGAGGGATATCCTCCCCTACCTAGCTGATGCAAAAGGCCCCTGAAATAACTAGAGTACAAAGGAAAAGATGTTTCACAGTGGGCTTTGGATTCTCTTGGCTGTGTTCAGGGGCTGTTTCAGCTCCCAGACAGGTGCAAGTGCTGCAGCAGAGAGGCTGGAAGGCATGTCTGTCATAGCCAGGCCATTCAGGGAACACCTTCAGGATATCAGTGCCTCAATTCCTCTTTGAAGTTCCTTGGAAAACAGCTTGTGTGTGCATCTGCCTCACTGGACAAGCAGAGTAACCAAATTACATCCTCTAATTCCATCTTGGCCTTCTGGTAAGATCTGTGCATGTGGGTGACACAAGGGTGGTGTCTGTCTCCGTGCTGACGTCAATTAAATTAGTTCCTAATGAAGCATCCTCCTCTCAGGTTCCCTCACTCTTGCTGGTTTTCATGCCCCTGCTCTGGCTGATTCTCCCTTTCTCCAAGCTCCAGGAGCTCCAGCATTCTCTGGGTGCTGCCCTGGGGCTGTGGGTCCCACTCCCCAGCAGTTCCTGCCCAGCATCACTCCAGCTCTGACAGCTGCCGTGGCCTTGCTGCCATTTTCCACAGTGGCTTTGTGAGGTGCTGACGCTCCCTGTGCTGGCATTGGTGTTATTTTTGGCACTTTGCTTCAGGCTGAGATTCTCATCTTTTGGCTTTAAAGTCTAGCTCATGCCTTTTAACTTGCAAGAGGAGAAGAGCAGGATTCGAATCTGAAGGTTTCAGCCACCTGAAGAGCCTGGAAATACAGCATATTTTATCACTTACATAAATGCCATATTTTCCCACTATATAAAACCTTCTGTTCTTTCTCCTGTCTGCTCATACATTTCTGCCAGGGGTCTGAAAACAGGAATTGCCTTGGATTTGCCTGTAAGGGGAGTATGAGTTGTACCATCAGCATTCTGTGGCCATCATAGAAGTGGGAGGCTGTGGCAGAGGTGAGGTGGTGAGCATGAGCTGCTGAGCTCCTGTGGCTCCTTGTCCTTCACACAGACATCTGCTAATGTGTGTTACTTTGGAAAGGTGCCTCATACCTTTGCCATTCCTCATCACACCCCTCCACACATACCAGATTCAGTGCCAGATGATGAATGTTTTAGAAAGCTCGAAGTCTGGGGAGGAGTGCTTTCATCAGCAGCCTCAGAGATGGGCCTTTGCTAGCAAAGGGCTTTACCAGTCCCTGCAAGATGTCTCTGCAGTTCTTTTTAGTGGTACTGGTGGGGCAGGAGGGGATGTTCCAGCTATGGAATGAAGGACTGCTGGACTTGGTGACTTGCAGCTGCTGCTGCCCACACTGGTCAATAGCCAAGGCTCATGAAAGAGTCTCACCTCTTATCTGCTCTAAGCTGCCTTTCATTTCTAGCAGGCACAGAGCTGGGGTTGTGCTGGGAGTGGATGAGTTACAGAAACGTTCATTTGCATTGAAGTGAACCACTGGATCAGCAGAGTGTAAAAGCCAGCCCAGGCACTGAGCCTCTGCCTTGGGAGCAGCTGTTCTTTGTCACTCTCCACAGGGGGATGTCCAGAGGAAAGCTTACTTTGCAAAGAGGGCTCCTGAGACTGAGCAGATGAGAGGAGGAGTCAGAACTGTTTAAAATGTCTTTAGGCTTTAAAAATAATCATGGTTATGGATGCAGTGACATGCAGTGCAGTTGGCTCTGTGCATTTGAGGTGGTTGCAAGTGAGGCACAGCAGTGTCTGAGCTTACAAGTAATCTTGGTGCTGGAGACTCTCAGGTTATCATTTCATGGGATTCAAGTACTCATTGGGAAACAGGCTGAAAAGTGAAAGACTGGTTAGTGCTGGTAAATAAAAGCAGAGCTGGGTCCACCATGCTTGTCCTGTGACTCTGAGTGCACAGCATGAATCAGTATGCTGAGGTTACCACACAGCAGTCCAAGGCACTTCTAACCACAGTTACTGGAGTCACAGTTCTGTTTGTCTGGAGTGGTTTGATTGTCCCCCTGATGCATGGAAGGGTTTCATGGATGAGAGGGAAATCCTAGTTCATGCAAAGTGTCTGTCTCCTCTTTGGTGCTAAAAATGTTCCCATGTGAGGGTGGGAGCAGAGAGAGGAGGGGAGGTGATGTGTTCCAGTCAAAATTAGTGGCAGAAATCAGTGTTAATTTCTGGAAGGACTCTCACTTCTAATTTCTTTTGTCTATTTAAGCCAGTGAAGAAAAAGAAGATAAAACGCGAGGTTAAGATTCTGGAGAATCTCCGTGGTGGCACCAACATCATTAATCTGATTGACACTGTCAAGGATCCAGTGGTAGGTGCCTGTGCTGGGGGGGTGTGCTGGGATTGCCTTCCCACCAGCTGGAGGCACAGGCTGATTGGTTTGGTGGGCTCCTCTTCCTTTCCATGTTCCCCAGACTCCTCAACACCCCTTCTGTGTCCTTTGTGAGTTGCCCCAGCTGATGGGGGAAAGTTTTGAAATCTGACAAATTTCCTGTAAGAAAGCAGAGCCTGTAACCTTCTGCCTGGCATCTGTAACCTAAGTACCAGCCAGGGCAACTGGATATTGAGCCCTTTAATCCTTCTGGTTGCTGTCCTACCCAGTGACCAGTGCTCATGCCATGGTCTGCAGTGCCACAGTTCCCCCATTCCCGGGGAGCTCTCTGTGCCTGGCAGCTGGCTCAGGGCTGTGACTCCCAGCCTCTGGCAGCCCTGGAGAGGAAATCCTGCTGCAGTGTCACAGTCCTGGCTGACCTCTCTCCTGGGAGGCCTCAGCTGCTGGTGACAGGTTTTGCCTGGCCCAGTGCTCTCTCTGTTCCGTGGTGGGGGGGAGCAGTGCTGGCCAAAATGCTGATTTGGTGCTCAGAGTGTGGGGTATGAGCAGGGCTGCACTTGCCATGTCCTGCTCCCACCTTGCTGTCCCTAGTGAGGGCTGGGCAGGAAGCAAAGGCTTTCTCAGGTCTCTTGGAGCCAAAGAAAGGTCAAGTGTGTATTTTAAACCATGACTTTTTCTCTCTTGCAGTCAAAGACCCCTGCTTTGGTGTTTGAGTACATCAATAACACAGATTTTAAGGTGAGTTTGCCTGAATGTAGAGGAGGGAGGCTTCCCATTTCTGTAAAATGTTGTGATTTTCATATAATCCTCAAGAGCTGTGGGGGGAATTTAGAGTTTTCACAATTGTCAGCTTCACTTTTCTTTCTCCATGTAAATCAGAAACCTGTTGATGGGCTGTGGATGAAAAGGCATAAAAGATTTGTGTGCTGAATGTCCCAACTCTGAGGAGTAAGGTCAACAGGTTAGATATTCTTGCTCCCTTCTCAATTTAGTAATCACTGCTGTGCTATATATTCAGCCCAAGTTAATCCCTGAGCTGAAGTGCTCTGTTTACAGCAGTGCAGTTGATGGAGCTGGTCACATTTATTTATTCTGATTTATTTATTCAGATTTATTCTGGAATCCTTCAGACCTGGGATCTGTGGGGTGGCAGAGGCTGGAGAGCTCATCTCCCACTGCCTGGTTGTGAGGGGTTGAACATTGTTGAATACATTTTAAGAGCTTTTTTTCCTTGTCTGAGGCTGTAGCATATTCCCTGAGGCTCTTCTGATGTCTGGGGGCTCCCAGGGATATTACTGTTCCCAAAATGAGGGTCCTTCTGTCAGACTGCAGCTACAACTGCCTTTGCTTCCAAAATGCTTCCAGGCAAAAGGGATCTGTAATTAGCAGCCACACCTATCTTAATGGTATCTTTGCTTCCCCCATGTGAGCCTTTGCCCTAAATCACTAAGTCAGTGGTGGAGAATTAATTGAGCAGTTGCCATTAGGAAGCCAGCAGTCATCCCTCCTGCTCCATTCAGGGATCTCTTTCATTCCATGTTATGGGATGGTGTTTTTTCTTCCTTTCTGTCCCAGATCATTATGTAGGTACAGGTTTTGTAGGAAGCAGATGTACCAAACACCCAGAGAAGGATCTTGGGCTGGTGTTGGTTATAAAGGAGGCAGCTCCCAGACCAGCTCCTGCAGCCCTGCATGCTGAGGGGCAGCTCACATAGTTTGTGACATAGTTTGTGTGCCTGTGGGGTGGGCTGGTGAGTGGGTGCTGCCAGGTGGGATGTGTGTATGTGGGCAGAGCTGCAGCCATGCTGCAGTGAGTTCTGAGTGCTGCTTAATCTCATGTAGAGATAACTGCAGGAGCCACAATTACAGCAACTTGCAGCAGCATCTGCCCTGACAGCTCTGGGTGGGGAGAGGAGTGTTGTCTCCATCAAGTAAACAGCCATGAGAGGAGTGCTCTGTGGTGACCTTTCAGGGCTAATTAAAGCAGGTTTGGTTTGCCTGGGCTTTGTTGACATCAGCTGGGCTGTGCCAGTGCCTCTGTGTTGGGAATGTGCCCCTGTGCTTCTGTGACCCACAGCCTCCTTGGAATACTGATCCTAGAAGTTTTTAACTTTCTCTTTAGAGACCTTTTGATTATTTCATTGGTTTTTATTTTTAATACATGTCTTGAGATAAGCTACATTGCTCAGGTACTGGTACACCTTGCTGAGGATTGCTCTGTGTGTTTCCAAGTCAAAATGTGATTACACCACTCTGACATGTCCTTAGAGGAAAAAGATTATCCTCAAGGATATCCCCCAGAAACTGAAGTGTGTCCATGAAGTGTTCAGCAGTACCTTGGGGCTGGTGGCCAGCAGAGACTCCTAAGTGAAAATGCTGGGCTTGGAGTCCATGGTGCTTTGGCCATCCTGGGCACATGGAGAGCCAGGCTGGGCACTGCTGCAGCACTGAGGACATTGGACTGGCACTGCACAAGTGACAGTGCTCAGCTCTGCCTGTTGCATTAGAAACAACCACACGAGCTTGCAGCAGACTTCTGTAGGCTCCTGGGAGAAAGCCTTGCTCCTTGGGGAAGCCCAGATTCACAGCTGTACAAGTCCAGGACAGAAAGTATTGATGCTTTTGATGCTGATTGGTACAAGGCAGGAATAACTTGTCTTGGGAATGCAAGTGTGTCCCCAGGGCATGCAGTGTGGCTTCTTGTGTTCAGAGCTTATTTGTAACCTGAATTTCCCTAGCTGTGTATGGGGTGTGTGGGTTGTTTGATGCTCCACTCCCATGAGCTGTCTGCCTGTTTGAGTAGGTTCTTGGGGCTGCAGCTAATTGCAGATTATAGGGCTGCTTCTGCTGAGGGTGCCTGTGGGTGTCTTCTTCTACATAGAAACTCCCAAGATGTCTCTTCCCTTGCTCTAAGTGCCAAGCAGAGAGTACAGAGTATGTGAGACCACTTGTGTTGGTCTCAACTTGCTCTGTGCCTGCACATGTGAAGCAGCTGGAGAGCACCCAGTCATTGTCCCCCTGCTCCATAGTCATTATATCCCTGGGCAGCCAAGTTCTGCTGGAGTTAAGTGCCACAGGAGCTAATCCAGGTGACAAGGACCTCTTCTCTTTGTTTGGATGTGGCTGTGGCTGATGTGCCCATCTCTGTGTTGGCATCTGGATTCAGCAGCACTGATGAGAGCCAGCATGTCACTGGCAGATCCCCTTCAGGGTGTGTGAGGGGTTCCCAGGGCAGCCTGTGTGGCTCAGGGCTGTGACCCCCAGCTGCTGGCAGCTCCTGAGGAGAGATGCAGCTGCAGTGTTGGCAGTCCTGGCTGACCTTCTCCTGTGAGGAGGGCTGGGAGGCCTCAGCTCCTGGAGACACGTTTTGCAGGCACCAGGTGGTTGCTGACCACTCCACAGGCTTTCATTTTTCTCTGTCCTGTTGGCAGTAATTGCTCACAAACTTGGATGTCTGCTCAATTGTCTCCTTTCTGGAAGTTCCTTTTCCTCCAGCATTGTTATTTTTTGCTTTGATGCTGATACTTTGACCCCTTTGCCTGTTCAAATGGCAGAACACTGTTCATGTCAGTGCACCATGGAAGTGGCTGCTGGATTTCCTCAGCTCTCTCTGCCTGGGCAGAGCTGCAGTTCTGTGGCATCCAAGATCCCAGATCAGAAGCACAAGCTTTTATTTCACTATTCTTAAATGATGAGAATAAACAGGAGACTTAGGTGATACCTCCCCAGAGCTGATTACATTTTCTTAAATTACCTGTCTGCTCCCTTCTGGAAGTGGCAGCACTTGCCAGGAGGATGAGCTGGAGCCAGGCTGGATCTGTATTCTGTATTCTGCTGTGTGAGCACAGCAGCTTGTGTACAGGGTTAGTGTTTCTCCTCAGACCTGCTGCATTACTTGTCATCTGAGAGCATTCAAGCTCCCCACAGCAATTTGCCTTAAATGAAAGCTGCACTGCAGAGCCACATGCAACTGAGGAGCCATCAGTGAAATTAAATGTCTTTTGCTAATTGGTTTCAAACTAGAAATGAGACGCCTGCACTTCAGCCCCTGGCAGCTGTCATGTGTTCTGTACCTGGTTCTGTGCCTTTCATTGCCCCAAAGGGGCACAGGGGAACAGACAGGTGTCAAGGAGCAGTTCTTGCTTGGGTTTGCTCTAGCAGGTTTGGAGCTGAAGATGAGATGGGTAAGAAAGGTGAGCAATGGAGGGTTGCTTCAGGATGTTCAGCCTGCTGGAGCTGTGGGTACAGTGGGCTTTTGAGTCAAGTCTTCCCCTTCACCTGCATTTTGGTGATTTTTCAGGCCCAGTTGCTGTGAGGGAAATGTGTGCTTGGGTTTTATCCTTGTACATCCAGAGTTTGTTTAAAAAAATGGTTGTTGCCCTGCATAAGCAATGCAGAAGTAGAAAAGATTCTCCTCCCTTGTGTGCCTGCCAAGGCTGGATGCTTTGGGAACTGTTTTCCTTTTTTTTTTCCTTTTGTTGCTGCTGCTGCCCTGCACCCCAAAGCAGTGTGTCTCCTCACAGCCACCCTGTTGCTCTGCAGATGCTGCTTCCTGCACGTAGCCAGCTGTGTTGCTCACTCAAGGGAGAGGAATGAGCATTTAACTCCTGTCAGCCCCATGCTGGGGGAAGTGTGTCTCTGCCTCCTCAGGCACAAACAGGATTGGTTTGTGATTTTTCTGTGATGTGTGCCAGAACACCACCAAAAGCTGGAGAGGGGTAGTGGCTGCCTGTGGGTGGGTTTGGCCTTTCCTGGTGCTGTGTATGGAGAAAGGAGACCAGCCCAGGTCTCTGGGGCCTTGTGGGATCCTGAGTGCTGAGCTGGGTAGGTCTGCAAAGGAGGTGACTGTCCTGCCCTGCTAGGCTGGGCAGAGGGGATTTGGAGCCCTCTGTCAAAGCCTGCTTGAGGCAGCTGCCTGTGCAGGAGCCACTTGCAGTGGAAGCCTTGGCTCTGTCCTTCAGAGCTGTCTGCATTCATGGGCTGCCTGCAGGGCTGAGCAGGCTCCTGCAGGGGCTGTTCCCTGTGCTGAGCAGAGCTGGGCACTGCTGGCCTCGGCACTGCCAGAGGTCACAGGGGCTGGGTTTCACAGGCAGCTCTCCCAGGGAAATCTGTTGAATGCTGTTTGCCCAACAGTGTTTGGGCTTATCATGGTCCAGTGCCAAAGGCCATGAGCCAGAGAAGCAGCAGCACTGCAGGTCTGAGAAGAAAGACATTGGTGACCTCCCTTCCATCCCCTCCCTTCCCACTTCCAGGCAGCAAGAGGCAGAGAGCCAGGGAATAGGGAAAATGAGGCTTAGACTGGTAATGCCACTGCCTTCCTGCCCTCCTCCTGCCCCAGGTGCATTGGTGTTGCCAGGTGAAGTCAAACAGGGCAGTGAATGCCAGAAGGAGATGTTTTACACATTTCTCACAGTGTTTGTAACCTAGGAAGCCATTTAAACAGACCTGGAAGGACTCAGCTGTCCTCTGCTGGCCCTGTGTCCTGCATCAGTTGTGCACAAGTCAGGAAATCCATCCCTGCTATGGCTCTGTAGCTTGTGGCTATGTCTTTTTTGCTCTCTGCTCACTTGTCTGCTTCACTGGGTTGCTCCAAAGCATTAGGATCATCCCAGCTCACGAGAATACAATGCAGTTGTGTCCTGGAGGCTGTTGAAGCTCTGTGTGTGTAAGTGACACTTGTATATTGTCAGATGATTTCTGATTTTGGGGCTGGATGGGGGCTCTTTGCAGATGGCCCTCAGTAAGGCAGGAACCTGAGGATCTCAGCATGGGCCTGGAGGGGATCCAGGGCCAGAGCTGGTTCTTTGGAATGTGAATTTCAATCCCTTGCTCTGGGATTTTTCCTGAAGCTGCCAAGTGGTGCCTGTGATGGACAGCGGGCTCCAGTGCTGATGCAATTGGTGATTTGTCTGAGCTGTGAGATGATCCTTGTTTGTAAGAAAGGCCAGAGAGGTCTGGTCCCACTGCTGCCCTGTGAGTGTCCTTCCTTGCCCTGCCCTGGCATCTTGCCTTGCTTTCCCTGGGAGAGAGGACAGCTCAACAAGGTTGGACTGACTCCACAGCCAGTGACAGATACAGAGCAGAAGGCAAATTTTGGGCCAGCTGTGTCCTGGTGTGGGAGCAGCAGGAAGATGAGTTTTCCTGTGATGGTGCTGGTGGCACAGGGCAGATTGAAGTGCCCCTGGAGCTCTGTCACCTCCACATGAGCTGCTGCAGGACACAGGAGAGGAGAGTGGTGGCAGTGAGCACTTCCCAACAACTCAGTTAGTGCTGCCCTTGGTCCTACCAGCATTCCTGTGCTCTTCAGTTGCGTCAGCCTTTACCCTGGGATAGAGGAGAGGATAGAGCCCTGTGGCTCCTGGCTCTCTTTGTGCCTCCCAACCCCATGCTCCTTTAAATTGATGTTTTCCTCTCCCTGTCACACCCTGAACACCTTCCCATGTGTTCCCAGCCCACCTTCTTTGAATGCTGTTGTCAGTGCTGGCATACAAAGTCATCACAGTGACTTGATAACAGAAAGAAAGTCACAATTGTCTGTGCCTCCTCCGGAGCTCTGTTCCCCTTGGACAGACAGCCAGACATCTCCTGCTGGAAAGTTGTGACAAGTCTGAATGATGCCAGTAGCATTTCACAGGAGCTCTTGCATCCTTTCTAGATTTCCTGGCAGGTCTGAGATCAGGAGAGCCCTCAGGAATGGTGGCATTCATAGGGAATCTGGAATGGGTAAATGACTGGAAGCAGGTGGGGTGCAGGAAATTAAACTAATCCAAATCTGGAGTATTTATTTTTTCTCTCTTTTTTTTTCCTCCCTCCCCAAATCTGTTTCAGCAACTGTACCAGATCCTGACAGACTTTGATATTCGGTTTTATATGTATGAGCTGCTTAAGGTGAGTGGCATTGCACATGACAGTCTGGATGGGAGACCAGGAACGAGGGTGGCAGTAGTGGGGCTCATGGGGCACTGTTGCTAAGTTACTTCTCTTGTGTTCAGGGCAGAATCCAAGTCTCATAACCTGGGAAGGTTTGGGAAGAGATCAGGTTACCTGGTTGTTGCTGTGAGATATTGCAGCCAAACTGGGGGCCTTTGGTCACCTCCAAAGAGTCTGTGATGCTCTGAGGTCTGAAGTGTTTGTGGTTATGTCACCAGGCAGAGCTGTGCTTGGTCTCCCTATGACTCTTGCACTGTCATTGTGCTGCTGTGAGGAAAATCAACTCCCAGAAAAACAGCCAGAGCCAGGACAAGGCCCTTGAGGCAGGGCTGGGGAGCTGTGATGCTAGGGAGAGTAGAAGAGAGGGATTGGCAGCTCCAGGCTTTTCCCTGCTGCAGTATTCAAATGCAGCCCCTGAAGGTGAATTCTGCCCAGTAGTTATGCCAGCTGTTAGATGTAACATCAGGACTTTCCTTTGACACCTCCCAGCCAAAGCTTTCCTTGCCCCTCTGATGAAAGGTGAGAAGTGCCCTGAATACCTCCCCTTAACGAGCCTAGCTTGCACTTCCCCATGGAAATTCCCTCCAGGAGCCATGGCAGGTCTGTGGGATGTGCTGCTCTGGCTCTTGGGGGTCTCCAGCTGCAGGGCAGGGGAGGCACAGGGGAGAGCTGACAGCTGTGACCCATCCCAGGGCTGACCTGCTGGAGCAGCTTGGCTGTCTCAGGGCCTTGGCCCTTCTGGGCTGGCTCTCTGCAGCTCCCATTGTCTGGAAATGAGTGGGACAGGCTAGGAAAGCCCTTTGTGCTCCAGGACATGATGATTGAAAGAGAATTCCTGAAACACATCCAGTGGGCTCGAGGGAGGCTTTCTTCTCTTCAGCCCCATGCTTGTCCACCTGTGTGCAAGGGAAGGACCTTCCTGCTGGGTGTGGGAGTGAGCCTGAGGCAGCCTGGGATTGGGATGGGAGGGGTGATGAAGTTGAGATGATACTTGAGACACAAGACACTAGAAGACACACACAAGACACTAGAGGAGCTTCATCCCTGGAGGCAGTTGGTGTAACCTGTTAGAGATCTCCTGGACTGGAGATCCAGGAGCACAGTGTGTGTGAGTCCTGTGAGGCCATGTGTCACTGCAGGGCTGTTCTCTGCTGGGATGAAGCTGTTGCCTCCTTGCTTCCCTCTGTGGCACAGGCCCAAGGACAGCATTGCTTCCCTGGCACTGGTGTCTTGGGTATTGAATGACTACAAGCTGTACCCTCTTTCTGTGCTGCTGGAGATGCCACAGCATCTGATAGATGTTGATGGATGGATCTCCCTCCCCTTGGAGATGAGAAAACAACATTCTCACCCCCTTGCTCAAGGGAACAGCTGCGCTGGGGGGGGCAAGTGGTGCAAGGTCATGGAGCTGGGGAGCTTATATGTGCTCCTGCCTACAAGCTTGAAGCAGCTTTGCTCTCCCTCATGTGCTTTCACCTGCCTATTTTAAGTGCAGTTTGGCTTAAATCAGCAGGGCAGAGGTGACTTTCTAACTTGAGTGTGTTTTGGGACACAAGTGGAAAGCCTCAGTGGAAGGCCATAAAACTGCATGCATGTAGGAATTATTTCCTTGCTAGGGAGAGAGCCTGACCTAGGAAGCACAGGGCTACCCAGGTGGGACACCTCTCTGCATTGTGGTGTTCAACAACTGTGCAGGGAATGCAGGGAACACCTGTGACTGCAGTAGGGCACAAGGTCCACACAGTCTTGTTGCCAGCTTGTCACTTTATCACGTGCAGCATAAGAGCTGAAACTGCTCATTCCATGTGCCAGGGTTATGGCACTTCCTGTAAACTCTTGCTTCTGGCTGAGAACTGTTTCATTGGTGATGCTGTGCCCATGGTTACAGCCATGTCTAATGTGTGTGTGTGTGTCTGCCAGGCCCTGGATTACTGTCACAGCATGGGAATCATGCACAGGGATGTCAAACCCCACAACGTCATGATAGACCACCAACAGAAAAAGGTACTGTGACACCAGGGCTTACAAGCAGGGGTTTTCCAGGGGACCTGGAAACTCTGCTGCCTCTGTACCCATAGCCCTGGCAGATCCCCCTCTAAGCTGCACAGACCTCTGTAACCTTTCTCTTCTGGCTCCCCTCCACCTGTGCCAGCATCAGGAGATGGTCAAAGTCCCACAGGGAAGCACCTCTGTGGAGTCCATGGCTCCCTCACTGCTGGGGTGTGCTGGTTAGGCCACAGGAAATGGGCAGCACAGGGGCCTATCCCATCATGGTACCTGAGTGCTGTGTGTGCCTGCCCCAGGGACCTGGAATTTGTATCAAGGAACTGGTTGGTGGTCCACAGGTCCCTCTCTGTCAATCAGCAGTGGCTGCACAGGCAAGGCAAGGTGTATAAGGAAGGGAATCTCTTACTGGAGTCCATCCCTAGTAAGCAGGTTGTCCATCCGTGCAGCTGTGGGGATGTGCTGAGCCCCTCCTGCCCCATCTTCTGCTCTCAGTCCCCAGGTAAAATCAACACTGCCTTCAGCCCAGCCCTTCTAAACAGTGGGATGAGACTTTTGCCTGTTCCTTAGTACTCAAGGACCTGGTGGTGCTGGTAAAATCAGAAGGCATTGGAGCTGTCTAAGCTGGGCTTTGCCCCACCTTTTGATGTTAGGGGAAAGGGAAAACCTGATCAGAGAACTGCTGAGAGCATCTCCACAGAGGGCTCCCTCCACCCTGGGCTCCACCCTTGCAGCAGGGGATTGAGGTTTGGCCAGTGGCTCCTCGTGCCTGGCTGGTGACTCTGTGTCTCTCCTGCCCTCCCAGCTGCGGCTCATAGACTGGGGTCTGGCCGAGTTCTACCACCCAGCTCAGGAATACAACGTCCGTGTGGCCTCTAGGTACTTCAAAGGACCAGAGCTCCTTGTGGACTACCAAGTAAGAGTCTGTCTCCTCCTTGCTGTCTGTCCAGTGATAACACTTGTGGCTGCACTTCAGCCACCTTTGGGTTGTCTGGTTTTGCCTGTCAGGGCATTGCCTGGGTTGGAGAGAGGCTGGCTGTGAAGTGCAAAGGCTGAGGCTGCCTGTGCTTGTGGGGAACCAGGCTGTGGTGAGTTTCTGACAGCTTCTCCTTTTCTCCCTCAGATGTATGACTACAGCTTAGACATGTGGAGTTTAGGCTGTATGCTGGCAAGCATGATCTTCCGAAAGGAGCCCTTCTTCCACGGCCAGGACAATTATGACCAAGTAAAGACATTGTTACCTGGCTTACTTTGTGAAAAGTTTGTCCCCAGTTCATCTCTGTGTGTACAGTGGGGAGGCTCTGGGGATGGGGCTGCCAGGCTGGGAGGTTGCTGCTATGTTTGGTTGAGCCATCTCTGATTTTGCTGCCTTGTGTAGGTAACTTGTTTTCTGCACCTCTTGCAAAAACAAGTTTCAAGGGAGAAACTCCTTCTGTCTGGATGTTTCCAGAAGGAGGGCTCTTAGATTTGGGCAGCTCTGGCTCTGCAGAAGAGTGCTGGGCTGCCCTTCTGCTCTCTGAACGTGCCTTTTGTTCCAGCTGGTTCGCATCGCAAAGGTCCTGGGCACAGATGAGCTGTATGGGTATCTCAAGAAGTACCACATAGAACTGGACCCACACTTCAATGACATCCTGGGCCAGTAAGTGCAGAAGTGAAATGCTGCCTTTTTTTCCTTGTAAGCACAGAGAGGGAGATCAACTGATGTCTGTACCCTTGAGGCACTCTCAGCAAAGGCCTGCTCGATCTTCTGGATAACGGTGCTGCTTGCAGGCTTCACATCCAGCTGCTCATGCCATCTCAGGAAGTCACTGAATGCAGGCTCTTTTCTTTTGTGTCCCCCATGATTCATGTGCCATCCCCTGTTTCTTCTCTCTCCTGCATGTTCACATACTTTACATGGAGATGTAGAAACTGCAGTTAAGTGTGGGCTGAGCAGCTCAGAGTCTTCCAGTTGAGATTTCTGAAAAGGACAAGTGGAATGGATGGAATAGTGAGGACAACTTCTGTGAGGCTGGCTGGCAAGCCAGACCAGTTCTAGTCCCAGGAGTATCACCCTGCCTGCCACATAGTGTTGTCTAGTCCGTGTAGACAGAAGGGAATGTACAATGCTGTACCTTCCCTGGCACAGGAGATCATACAGTTGTGTACATAAAGAGGATTTTCCACCTTTGGCAGGTGTTTGCTGGGCAGTAGCTTGTGCAAGGAAGAGCTGTGGGCTGTTTATCACAGCCACCTACAGTCAGAAGGGGCTGGTGGCAGGTGATGCCCCTGGGACATGGGGTAGTGCTGTGCAGTGACAGCTGGTCCCTTTGTCCCTTTGCAGGCATTCCCGGAAGCGCTGGGAGAACTTCATCCACAGCGAGAACAGGCACCTGGTCAGTCCTGAAGTCCTTGACCTCCTGGACAAGCTGCTGCGATATGACCATCAACAGAGGCTGACTGCCAAGGAGGCCATGGATCACCCCTATTTCTGTGAGTCTGCAGTAGCTGGGGCCAGCAGGGATGCAGTTGTGGGGGCACATTTTGGCTCCCCACTCCGCAGAAGCCTTAGCAGCTCTGTGGGGTTTCAGGGCAGTTTCTCTGGAAGGATTTGCCTGGGTGGAGCTTCCTCTTCATTAAATGCTGTTTCCTTTTCCTGCCTGGTCTGTCTCCTGCAGATCCAGTGGTGAAGGAGCAGTCCCAGCCCAGCTCAGAAAATGCTGTGCTCTCCAGTGGCATGACAACAGCACGATGAGGACTGGAAAACGACGGGTAATTCAAGATGTTTACAAATAAAAGCAAAACCTTCGGTCACACAGTGAAGGGAAAAGAACCAAGGACCCCCCCCTCCTTTCCCTCCCCTTTATACTTGGCAGAAATCTAACCTTGGGGGGGGTCTTAAACCTCAGTTCCTCTCTGGTGGTTGTGGTTAATGTAACTCTAACCCTGTGGTACCAAAGCCCTGGGCAAATGGTCTTGCAAGAGCTAAATATGTAGTGATATCCCCAGGGCTCCACACAACTGATTCTGGTTCACATCTCTATGGATCCTTCTCTTCCTTCTCAGTCCAGCCTTCCCCACCATGCTGGTGGGGACAAATTGGTCGTTCCACCATCAGCCCTTAGCATGCCTCTTTCTAAACTTGCCTTTCTGACTTGTAGACTCTGAATGAACCAAATTCAGGCTGGGGGTCAGCAGGTGCAACTCTGTTTTGAGGTCCAAGTCTTTACTGCTCACTCTGGGCTTGAATTTGGCCCTTGAATTCCAGTTTCAATTGTGAATACCGGGGTGGTTGGGGGGGAGGGGGGGGAGAGTTTGACAAAAAACAACCCACAAACCCAGCAGCATCTCGGGATTGGTTTGGAGCATTAAAACAAAGGCACCGATCCGAGTTGCTGGGGAGAGGAGATCCCCCCCTCCAGTGTGTTTGACAAAGGCTCGCTCTGAGAAGAAACTCAATAGACCTGCTTTGGAAACTTGTGAATGTGAGGGCTGCTCTTGTGGCAGGAGAGGGGAGGGACTATCCAGACTTTCCCACCGAGCTCAGGAAAGTCAGTGTTGCAAGATTTCTTGTGATAGGTGTGCAACCACGTACCTCATGACGTGGCTCCCATGAGAATTCGTGCCAGACGCAGACTTGTGCCAGAGCACAGCTCTGGAGCGGTTCAATCCAGCACCGCAGCATGGAGGAGTGGAGAGGAGGCCGGGGAGGAGAGCACAGGGAGGGGGGAGGATCCACAAACAGCAGTGTCAGGGCAGGGGCTGTGCAGCTCCTGGTCCAGGCCTTGGGATCCCACGCAGTGTTTGAACAAAGTCAGCCATTTGTTGAATTCCGGGGTGCCGATCCTGTTGGGGGGTGGGGGGTTCGTCTTATGGGTTCTTTCATCAGATCCCTCGATGGCTTTATAGCCCCACAATTCACAGTTGCCTCCTCTACTTGTTCTGTGTGTAACTTCATCAAGTGGTTCTGGTGACACTCAAACCTAGACGCTGGAGATAGTGTTTTCCCACCAGCACCTAAACACAGAATTTCCTTCTGCGGCATTGTTGAAATAGTTAATTTTTTATAAGGTTGCAATGTTTCTATTTGAAACATCTGTTTACATTCCATATTCCAATAAAGTTCTATTGGCATCGACAGCAGGTCAATCCATTTGTATAATTCACTGAAACCAATAAATATCTATACGTCTGAACGTCTGCCGTCTCAAATCTATGGGATAGCCAGAAGGCCTGAGAGCTGGAGGCCTTGTCTCCTCCAGGAGGGCAGGTGGGCTCTTCCAGCCCCTCTTGTCTGTGTTTTTTTGGGATCTCTCACTCAGTCTTTGGTTGCAGTTCTTCCTGCTGTCAGCCCTGAGAGTTTGGGGCAGATTGTCTCTGCAGAGGAGGTGTGAGGGTTTGGGCACAGCGTGGGGCTCAGCTCTTGTGCTGCACTGAGGGACAGACCTGACTGCTGTTACCTGATGGGTCAGACCAGGTCACCAGTGCACAGCTGGAACTCGGGGTTCTCCACCTGTGCGCCCCCCCTGCTCATCTGCTTTCAGCCTGCATGGATGACTTGGTCTAAAGATGTGCTGAGTAGGGAGTAGCTGTCTCCTTGCACCTGGGGACTGTCCTGGGTGTGTGGCTGGGGAGCAGCTGCCGTCCTGCAGGGCCTTGCCAGCATTTGGTCTCCTGCAGAGGCTGCTGAAGGCAGTATTGGTGAGTGTTCCCAGCCCTCTCTTTCCATCTGCCCACCCTCCAGGCTGCCTGGCCTGAGGGGCGGGGGGGGGTCTCTTGTGCTCTTTACGCTCTGCCAGTAGCAGCACGATTGGTTTGGGGTTTTAATATCAAGTTTTGAACTGATTTAAAATATCTATTGAATTGCTCCATTGAGAAGTGGATGTTTCTCATGGCCTGTCCAAGTTGCTGTGGGAGAAGCTTGTCTGTTTTCCAGCTCTTGTGTGTTGGCATTCCCAGCTTCTGGAGGGGCAAGGCAGGAGAGGTGGGGAGAAGAAAAATGGGTTGAGTGGGGGAACTTTGGTAGGTGAACGCCGTTGACCACTGTGTATGAGTGTGCTGCATATAAATGCTTGACAGTGTCTGAACCTGGTGGTGAAATTTCAAGGTGCTACTTGGGGAAGTGTCTGTTCTGTAAACCTGCATCAGGAATTCTTTTCCTGGTACCCTCAAGCAGAGGAAGAGAGTTGCTCTTCCAGAGACTGAAATGGCTTTCCCTGGCTGCATTAAGCAGAGAGGCTGGAACAACCTGCCCCTTATCTCCCCACATCCCTACCCCAGCTCTAAGGTAGGATGAGCAGTGACAGATTCATCCTGGAGGGAAACAGCAGCTGAGCAAGAGTAGTCTGGGAATGAGGAGGGTGTGGAGTCTCCTGATCCCAGGGCAGTGGGGATGTTCAACTGCAGCTTGCACCAGTTTATCTGTGCAGCCAGTGGCTCTTCCAGCACTCAGAGCAGGAAATCCTTCTCTCCTCTGGACCTTAGCAAAGCATTCTCCTGGCTGCAAGGACAGCCAGGAGCTGGGGAAGAGTGCTTTGTACCCAGGAAGTTAAGAGGACTGGGGAACCTGCATCTTCATCTGCATTCTCCTGGAAAAAGTTAGGAGAGTCCTAGTGCATGTTCCTGGCCTTTCAGCTGGCCTGGCTCCAGCTTTCTAGCAGAGGTAGAGCACTGGTTTGGCTGAGTGCCTTGTAAGAGGAAAGGCTCAAAACTGAGCCCCACAGCCACTAAGGGATGCAACAGGAAATGGATGCAGCAAGCAGCTTTGCCAGCTTGTCTGTTGGAAGTGTGCCGGGCATGATGGGCACCTTTAGTGGAATTATGGGAGGTGTTTGTGGTAGTGGAGGGAAACTCCAAACAGCAGGTCATGGAAAAAAAAGTCCAAACTTGTCTCTGGCTGTCTGTGACAGTTCTGCTTTGCTGGACTGCATCTCTCTCTTTCCTTTCTCAGCTCTGCCTTCCTTTCTCTCCTCTTCCAAAGCAGGCTGAGGTTCCCTGCTGTCCCCAGGTCCCTGCAGAGGTTCCCTGCTGTCCCCAGGTGCAGAGGGCCATGCAGGGTGTGCCTGGGCCTGGCTGGGGTGGGGTGGCAGACCGGGGGCAGCGTGCCCAGCCCAGGAGCTCCGTGTGGAGCTGGCAGTGCCCCGCGACGCTCACTTCCCTCCTCCCGTCTCTCCTCAGGTCCGATGCTGTTGCTCCCAATTTTCCATAAGCAGAATGAGAACCAAATCAAACGTCCCATCGGCGCGGTAGAGCGACGGCGGGCGGACTGCGCGGCGCGGGCGGGGCTCAGAGCGGGGCGCACGCCTGGCTGGACGGCACTCGCCTCGCCATGACCGCAGCCCTTCCCTCCGAGTGTTAAAGGTTCTTCTGCCTCTGTTTCCTTGTTGAGCTCTTCCTGACCCAGAAAGCGTGGAAATGTGAAGGGTGTGCAAAGCAGTTGTTGGTTAGTCGTTCCTTCCTCTGTTCCGGCTGTTCCCCCCCAACCTCTGATGGACCATGGTTGGACAGCTCGCGCCTGTCTCTTCCAGGACATGGGGGTTGCAGGGGATGTAGTATCGTGATGGACAGTTCTATACTATAATTAAAAGAATTCTATATTGTTGAATAAAAGTTTTAAAAGAAGCATTCAAGGAGGAGTATTCAGTGGGGAGGGAGCTGGAGAGTGCTGGCAGAGTGAGCTGTTCCCTGTGCCCAGCTAGGGCAGGCTGGGTGAGGAAAGCAAGAGAAAATCCTACAAAGTCAGTGTGAGCAGAGGCAAAGGAGCCACTTGCCACCTTTGGAGGTGTTTCTCCTTTCCCTCCTTAGGCCCCCACACTCTTCTGAAGGTGCCTGCCTGGGTGGTGGCTTGCGTGCTAATGTTGGTGCCTGTTTTTTCCAAACCTGAGGGGGCTTGGACATGGCTCTGTCTGTGAACCACTGGAGCTCCCATCTCTTCCTCTTTCTTGGGCTCAGGTTCTCCTCCTCCTTCCCAGCAGCATGACCACAAAGCTGTGAGCCTGGAGGTCTTGCCCAAGGGCCACTGCACTGCAGGCGTTCCTCTCAGATGTGGTCCTTCACTGGCAGAGCTCAGGAAAGTCTGCCTGCAATAATGGTTGTTGGCCAAGCTGGGCTCTGGTCTTAGGTATTAATGAGCCACTTGAAATTCTTTCTAAAAGCCACCAGCTGGACTCTGTATGACTGTACATGGTCATTTCTCTTGTGTTGTCCCATTCCTTCATTGCCCATATATTTTTCCCCATACAGTTTTCCCCTATACTGAAGCTGCCTGGGGGAAAGGGTACCCCTGAGACAAGGCCCTTGCCTGAGAAAGAGAGACCTGGTGCTGGTTCCCAGGGAGGGAAGCTCAGCCATGGGCTCCTGCCAAGCCCAGAACCACTCAGCACTGCTCTCACCCAGCCTTGGGCACTGGCCAAAGTGGAATTGCACCAGCGAGTCCTTGCATTACCCCTTGTAATGGGTACAGGTGTGGGGAAGCACTGTGCTGGTGTGTCACACATGGAGATTTGCTGTGGGCTCAGATGTGGACATAGGCATCAGGTAAGTTTAAGCTACTGGTGCTGTAAGGCAGGGCATGGTCCATTGCCAAAAACAGTTTAATGGCAGCACTGTTGTATCCAGGACTGTGCTGATCTCTGGCATCTGTGTTCATCAAGACTGGTTTTGGTGGGTGTAGCTCTGGCCAGCAGTGAGAGCAGGGAAGAGCCCATGGCAGAGCCCACAGTGGGCCCCCACTGGGCAGAAGCAGCACTGTGAGCATGTGCTGAGCTGAGGTCCCTGCAGCAGGTGGCACATCCGAGCACTGCTGCTGCTGCTTGGATCTATCCATCTCCTGATGCTGTTGGATCATGTTCCCCATTGCCACCTGCTGCCTGTTGCAGCCCATATCCTTTCCAAGCCAACAGCTTGTCCCCAGAGAATGCTCTCAGTGACTTTTTAAACTGTTGTTTGTCAGAAATAAACTCTTCTTTGCCTATCCTTCTTTGTCTCCAGTTTGTCTGGAGTCAGAAAGGTTTTGGTCATTCTGGCCCCTTGCTCTATCCATTGCACAGCTGTCCCTCCAAGGCACTGTGTCCTCCTTCCTTGATTTTCTCTGCCACCTTGCTCCAGTACACGCTGGCACTGCTTCCTTCTGCACCCACTGATGTTTACACCCTTGTTCTCTTCTGATCCCTTGCTCAGCAGCAGCCCAGCTTCCTCCTCTTCCTCCTTCTGCACTGCTCAGAGTTCAGGCAGTGTGAGGCCCAAAGCCTTCAGGTTGCCTCAGCACCCAGAACCACTTTTGGGCCTTTTCTCTCCTTGCATGGGCTGGTTATGGATCTGGCCAATTGTCTTTTTGGTTCCCCCATTACAGCTGCCCTTCACCCAGTGCTGCTCCTGTAGAAGAGCCAGCTGGAGTCATCTGGACAAATCCTAGGATTTCACAGTCATTGCAGGAGTCATGACTGTTCTTGGTTTTGCCGTGTAGTGAAGGCTTTTGGCTCACAAAGGAACTGACTGAATCTGGTGCTGTTTTTGTTGGTCCAAACTCTGTCCTTGGAGCTGGCCCAGCCCTGGTCATCTGCTCATCAAGAGGGCAGTGTCCTGGGTTAGAATTTCCCAGGCCATGAACCTGGACCAGGTGCTCCAAGGCAAGCACAGACTTGGTGATACTGGAGAGACCTGCTACATTTTGGTGTCATAACTGCACCCAGCAATGTGACACTAAAGAGCAGCAACATTTCAGAAGCTTCCTGAAAACCTCATTCCTCTGAAGGCATCGGATTGCCGAGAATTCTGAAGGGAAGGAAATGCTTTAGTGGGCAGTTATTTCTGGAGCAGGCACTCTCTGCTCACTCCTTGGGCCAGATTATTTTCTTAGGATGGGCCTTTTCCTCCATCTGCTCCCCCAAATTCAATCCCTGTACACCCTGGGAATTGGAAACAGGGGTAAGGTAACATGCCAACATCTTCCTACCAATCTTCCAGGTGGATAACATCAGGGTGTGAGTCTCTGAAATACATCTCTCAGAGACCTCTTCCCAAATGCCAGCCTCGATTATTAATATGGGTTAATGATTTACAGAGTTCTGTCTCTGCCCACACATGCCCAGGGAAGGAGAAGGGGCAACGGGTGCTACATTTTCTTAAAATTAATTGAGAAATAGGGAAAATCTGAAACCACAACCTATTTCTGTGTGCAGCAGAACATGACATTAAAGTGGTAAGTGGAAAGCATGTGAATGAGCCAGCTGTTCAGGAATGGCAGCTGGACATTTGTCCCAGTTGTCTTCTACCATCTGATTAAGGGAACAAGTTATTTCATCCTGCCATATAAAGTGTACTCTAACCCTCTGACTAAATATAGCTGATCATTTCGAACTAATGCCTTGCTTTTTGTGTGCTCTACTTGTTTGTGGAAGGAATTGTGAAGGAAAGAGGAAGTGCTGTTAACCCAGGTGCTGTGAGGGAGCGTTTGCAGCCCATGGGAGAGACAAGCACACCTAGCAGACAACACTGTTAGGATTTGAATGGGGCATTAGTCAGCAGCAGAGGCCTGGAGTTAACCTGAAGAACCATAAAGCCAGTGCAGAATGGTAATTTTTATGCTGTTTAGTGTCTCTACATTGAAAATAGATGATGTAAACAGTTACTATTATAGCCAGAAGTAATGTCAGTTTAGAAATGTAATTTCTAGCCCAAGCTGTTCCTGTTGAGCCTCTTCAGCTGTGCCAAGGCCTTGTCTCTACTCAGAGAGATTCTCACACCCATAGAGCTGTACATCAAACCCCAATATTGCCAGAGCTCTGTATGTTATCCCTGCCTGCCTTAGAGCAGCAAGAACACACAGGAGGCTCCAAGGGCAGCCAGGAATGAGTGCAGCTAAAGGAAGCAACAAAGCGGAGCAAATGCTCCAGTCCTGCAAAAGCAGCACAGGGAGCCCCTGGGAGGAACGAGGAGAGCCCAGGCCGAGAAACACGCCAGGGGCAAAAAAAACATCCTTGGTTAAAGCAAACCACGGCGTCCCCTTTGGCCTGAGGCTCGTGAAGAACGGAGATGTTCGAGAGACGCCCCTGCCTTCAGCCCAGCCCAGGCGTTCGGGGAGCGCGGTACCGACCCCAGGGCACCGGGCACGGTTTGCAGCGGGCTCGGCTCCGGCAGCCCCGCGGAGCGAGGGAGGGCCGAGGCCGGAGCCGCGGTTGCCGTGGCAGCGCTCCCTCAACACCGTCACCGGCCCCGGGAAGTGCATCCGGGGCCGCCCCAAGTAGTTCCTCGGTGACGGCGGCGGCGCGGCGCGGAGGGATCCGCCGTGTCCTGGCAGAGCGGCGGCCGCGGCGCGGCCCGGCCCGCCCGGCGCCGGCATGTTCAAGAACACCTTCCAGAGCGGCTTCCTCTCGGTGCTCTACAGCATCGGCAGCAAACCGCTCCAGATCTGGGACAAGAAGGTGAGGCGGCGGGCTCGGCCAGCGACGCGGCCCGAGGAGCGGCGCGGCCTCCCGGGACAGGCCCGGGGCCGCCGGAACCCCCGGGGCGCTCCGGACACCTGTGGGGCCGTTCCGGACACCTGTGGGGCCGCTCGGGCCCCGCCGGGCCGGAGCAGCAGCGGCCGGGTTACCGGGACCCCGGGAACGGGATAGCGGGATCTCTCGGGTACTGGTTACCGGCACGGCCCCGGGGCCGGTACCGGGCCCCTGGGGTGTGTCTGAGGGGAATGTGTTACTATGAGCATTTTCTGCCTCTGCCCGGCAAAGCTGCAGCTGTGGGGAAGCTGCAGGAGAGGCCAGCAGTGGCCATAGGCAGCGGGATGGCCAGGGCCCTGTGGGGCCGAGGTTGGGGTCTCTTGGTGCATAACCCACCTTTCAAACAGGCTCGCCAGAGGCGTGCAGAACTGGGCTGTGTGGCGGCTTGTGGGTGTAGAAGAAGTTCT
This sequence comes from Melozone crissalis, assembly GCF_028551555.1. NCBI lineage: Eukaryota > Metazoa > Chordata > Aves > Passeriformes > Passerellidae > Melozone > Melozone crissalis. The sequence goes on from NW_026535785.1 coordinate 6,402,885, forward strand.
GAATGTCTCATCACTTTGTTTCTCCCACCTGTCAGTTTTTAGAGTGGTTTTGCTCAGGGCCCTGTGCCTTCTCCAGGCTATCATCAAGGAGCCGTCCTCAGGATGTTTAGAGATGCTGAGCTGTGCTGCTTCCCCCATCACAAACCATCCATGGTTTTGTGTTTCTGCAAAATACTTGTTGAGGCCTCTGACACCAAGGCTACAACCTGTATTTGGTTGCTTGTGTATGAGCCTTAGCTGAAGTTTTTGTGATTTCAGTAGGAACTGAAACCTTCACAGCAGTTCAGACAGCAGTGATGTTTGACCTGAGTGGGCTTGTGTGAGCATTTACAAGTTGTGAGACCGGGGACAGGAAGCACAGATCTATCCTGTTGCCCATCAGTGGGTACCCATGTAGCTCTGTGAAGAGCTGGGACGCCTCACACTGCCTCTGTGTGTCTGTGTGTGTCTGTGTTCTGCACAAATATTCATGACTTTGAAAAAGGATCAACAGCTTATTTGGATGGTGCAAGGACGGGACGCATTAAAGACTCTTAGACTGGGGATGTAGTGTGCTGTCAGACTGGATAAGCCATAAGCAGGATGTGCTGACTCTGCTTGGAGGTGCAGGTTGGAGTGGAGACCTCTGGAGGAACCTTCCCATGTGAATTGTTCTGTGCAGGGTGATACTCTTATGATTGTGTGGCCCATGAGTGGGAGCAGGAGCTCTGCTTGCAGGGTGGATTTCAGCAGTAGTACTTTCAGCTGCAATAGTCTTGCAATAATCTCTCTTGCATGAAGCATGGCCAGCCTGGGTGTGCTTGTTGTGAGGATTGCCATGCTCTCTTCAGCAGTGCATGAAATGCCCCTGTCATTTTGGTGAGAACTGGAAGCAGTATTTGACATTCTCCCATGTCCTGGGTGCGTGTCTGAGATTACTGGGTTCATAGCTGTCCTAATGTAGACTTTCATATCTTTGCAAAGAGAACCAGCAGGCTGTGATTTCTACTTTTTTTTAGATCTTAGGGAATATCTCGAGCTTTTGTGACGTGGGGAAAACCCATATATTTTTTGGCCTTAGTAGGATGTGCACTGCTTGTGCTGGTGGAGAGAGTGTGTGTGGGGGTGTGCCTGAGTGTGTGAGTGCCCAGAGGCAGTCAGCCATGCCCAGCAGTACAAACCAAGTTCCCTTGGTGACCAGTGGCTGGCTGGTGGCTCCCCTGTATTGTTTGTCCTTGTTTTTACCCCTTATAGCACTCAAGTTTGACTCTTACTCTTTTGTGTTTGTTTATTTGGGCCTCTGATATGAGGCTTGAGTCCCTTGTGTTCAGTGCAGCATATTTGGATAGATGGAAGTCCTGCACTCCGTGTATGTGCAGCATGCTGGGCCATAAACTCTTGCTGGCACTCTGGGGCAGTGATCAAAGCCTTGGAAACAGCAAGGTCCAGGAGAGCAGGAGCCAAGTGAATGTAGATGGGTCCTCCTGGGGTCTTATTCCTTCTGTCAGTGGAGCTGTGTGTGCCTCTTTTCCCCTCTCAAGTGACGCCTGTGCTGTGTGCCCCACTTCTGTTCCAGGTGCGCAATGGCCACATCAAGCGAATCACGGACAATGACATTCAGTCACTGGTGCTGGAGATTGAGGGAACAAATGTCAGGTAGGAGAAGCCTCTTCTGCTGCTCTGGGGGAGCAGACTCTGCCCTGAAGCAGAGTGAAAGATGGCAGTGCCCAGCAGGCATCATCTTCAAGCTACAGCAATGTGATGGCAATGTCTTTGTCAATAAATGGAAGAATCTGGGTCATGTCACTGATACTCCCCTGTAGCAGTGTGCTGTGCATTTCCCTGGATGTGCTTGTAGAGCTCTCATTCTTATCCTCAGTGGGGCTAAGGGATAAAAAATAAAATCCCGTTATTCTTCCATCACTTCAAGGGGAAAAAAGCAGTATTTAATACCCAGCCTCAGTCAGCACTGCCAGTTACTGAAAAAGCAGCACTGTCTGCTGTCTCTTCTATTGTCTTGGGCCTGTTCTCCTCCCGTGACAGCAGGAAGATCAGAGGGAGATTTATGAGAGGAGTTGCTTGTGGAGCTTCTCTTAGCAACCTCGTCTCCATCGCCCCGGGAGACAGACGCCAGCTCCATGAGCGGGCTCAGTCTCCAAGGCTTCTCAAGGGGTGATTCAGAGCAGGGCTCTCCTTATAAGGGCACTGGAGACTCCTCTCCTGCAGACAGACTGAGCCAATGCTTCTCTTCCTCCAAGAAGTGTTGATACAAAACTTGCCAGGCGTGACGTGTACTGCTAGGGCTCACAACCTCTGTTTTGCCAGCTGTATAGAGCACACAGGGCCTCTGCCATGATCTGGAGGGCTTTTCCTGTTCAGTCAAGGGTAGGAGGAGGTTGTGTTAATGAGCAGCACTGACATGGCCTTGATACTGAGGAGGTGAAGCTGTCCAGGAAGGTGTTTCATGCCCTGGGTGAGAAAAGTGCAATTTGAGATGCATTCTTTGTGCCTTTTATCTTTTTCTGACTGCAGCTACCTCTGAAACTCCCCCTCCTGTTAGAGGAAGCCCTGGTTGTTGCTGAGATCTTATGATCACAGTTACCCATTTCTGCCTGTCCTCCAAGGCTGCATTGGGCCAAGGGAGAGACTTGGGTTACCTCGGGCTGTGCACTTTGTGCCCTGTGAGATCCTAAAGTGTTTTTCTCTCACCTCTCAGTACCACGTACATCACGTGCCCTGCTGACCCAAAGAAGACCCTGGGCATCAAACTACCTTTCCTAGTGATGATCATCAAGAACCTGAAAAAATACTTCACTTTTGAAGTGCAGGTGAGGAGTGTGCAGTGGGGAGGCCCCTCCAGGGACCACTGAGGAAGGCGCCAGAGAGCCTGCAGTCTTGTGTTGGAACTTGTCCCAGGCAGTGAGTGATCCCCAAAACAGTTTTGCTTTCTTGGCCATGTGGTGTGTCAGGTCTTCTGGTATGGGGGCATCAGTCAGCTGACAAACACATTGTTGCTATTCCTGAAAATGGGTCTGCTTCCTGTGTTAAATTCCTTCTGCCGTGGAACGGAGGGGTGGGAGTAGAGAGCCCTCCTGGAGTCGGGTGGTGCTGTCCTGGGGAGCCTGGCACCGGGTGAGCAGCCTGCCCTCCTTGCCAGGTGCTGGATGACAAGAACGTCCGCCGGCGCTTCCGGGCGAGCAACTACCAGAGCACGACGCGGGTGAAGCCGTTCATCTGCACCATGCCCATGCGGCTGGACGACGGCTGGAACCAGATCCAGTTCAACCTGTCCGACTTCACGCGCCGCGCCTACGGCACCAACTACATCGAGACCCTGAGAGTGCAGGTGAGGGGCTGCCCTGGGAAACCAAGGGCTGCTCGCGTTCCTGATGGCTGGCACAGCGGGATGGGAATCTGCCTTTAGCCCTCTGGGGTTCCTTTGCCAGCCCTGCTCTTTGCAGAGCACCATGGAAGGGGAGCAAGGCCTGACTGGGGCCTCACCTAGGCTGGGATGAAGGAGCCCATTTCCCTCTGTTTCTCTGGCTGTCTCTTGGTTAAGGTGAGAGTTGCAGTTCCCTGTGGCATGCCATGAAAGCTGTGTATTGCCTTACTGTCCAGATAGTTTGGACAGTGATTGAATGGAACCTGGATGGGAAAGCCCCACAGTGTACAGACTATTCATACCGCTGGTCAAGCTTGTTTCCTAGTGGTAATAGAGTTACCCTGCTTTCACTGAGCCCCTTGTAACAGAGCTGATGCAGGGTTTGTTCCTGCTGAGGACATGGAACTTGTTCCGTATGCTAGGGAGTCATGTTCAGTGGTGTGTGTTATTTTGAGGAATGCTGTGTGTGGAGCGTGCCTGGTCCTTGGTGTGAGGGGAGTGCTGCAGTTCCTTGCAGGATTGCCCTGAGGTGCAGGCAGTCAGCTGAGAGCTGTCTGCCTTCTCACATACTCACGAGGGGGACCAGAGCAACTACTTTGCTGCCAGCTGATAGTGCAGGCAGCACAGGCTGGACAGGCTCATTCCTGACCTCAGGGTGGCCCTGAAGTGGGCGTGTTAAAAATGCAGCAGGCTGAGGCTGTGGGTGTTCTGGTAAGTGCTGATACCAGCAAAGCAGAGGTCGGTTCACAGCAGAGAATCCCCTTAGCAACTAAGACAGTTGACAGAGATACCAGAGCTTGGCCAAATCTTTTGAGTGTTCATACCTGGAGACAGGGATGCAAATGCAAAGCACAGGGCACAGACCAACATCTTGCTGATGCCCTGTCAGATTCAAAAAAGCAGGACAGTGAGATAGATTTCCAGCTGCTGAGCCAAAGAATCCATGTTGCAGCATGACACCAAAGCTGGATGTGGAAAGAGCATGTGGAAAATGGCCTGACTCTTTGTTTTGACTCCCAGATCCACGCCAACTGTCGCATCCGACGGGTGTATTTCTCTGACCGGCTGTACTCAGAGGATGAGCTCCCAGCCGAGTTCAAGCTGTATCTGCCTGTCCAGAACAAGGCCAAGGTGAGCTAGATGTGGGAAGGAGGGTGGGAGAGCAGTGAGCCAGATTGGCATTCCTCTGCCTCCTCCTGCTGCCTTCGCAACCCGGAGTTTCTTGTGGCAGCAGAGCTCCTGCCAGCTTTGGCCGCCGGCCAGGGAGCACCCTCTCTGTTGCCAGGGTGAGCAGTCTGTCTGGGGTGCTTTGTTGTGTAGCTTTCCTGCCAAAACACATGGAAATTGTCATTCCCATCTAGGAGCAGGGTGAGCTGTTCAGCTGCTCTCCATGTCCTCCCTGATTGTGTTGAAGGACTCTGGGCAGTTGCAGCCTCGCGGCATCTCTCCAGAGCTTTCATCCATGACTCAGCTCAGCAACTTTGCTCTTCAGAGCAGCTGCAGCTCCACATTTGTCTTCCAGGAGAGATTCTGTTTGTGTCCCTCTAGCCCAAAATGAGTCCCCTCCGATCTTTTCCCCGCCCAGTACCAGACAGTGGTGCCATGAGGGGGGAAGGAGACGCCATGGGTGCCCTCAGGAGGAGATGCCAAGCTCTGCTCCTGCAGCGCTGGGAGAGGAATGAACATGCTGGCATATTGAGAGATCTTGAGCAACATGCAGCAATTTTGAGGCTTGTGAGGAAGCACCTTCTTTGCCAGGGCCAGCCTGTCCCAATGCAGACACTTCTTTTAGCAAAGAAGATTCCTAGGCAAAATTTCAAGCTGCTGAGGGAGGATATTGGGGGCTGATGGTAGTGGGAGGTAGAAGGCAGTGTTAACTGTAGGTGACACCTCTGGGGGACCTGTCACTGCCTTCTGGGCTGTAGCAGCCTCACACACGTGTCTGGGGAGTGCTTGGAGCCCTCCCAGTACTGTTGTCTTGTGCTGCCAAGTCTTGTAAGTGTCTCCTTTCTTCTCCCTGCTCTGTCCAGCAATAACATCACGTTGGGAAGAGATGTTGGCCTGCAAATTGTACAGAGTCAGAGTTTTCCTGGCTGTTCCTAAAGTGCTGAGCCTAAACTCTGCAGGTGGCCTGGTACCCAATCTTGTCTTGCTCAAAGTGGCCACTGTGCCTCCAAAGAAGGGATTCAGCAGGAGTTGTGGAGTTAAGTGTATCCTCTTGAAGTTAGCAATTTTATTTTTTATTTCCTTGTTTCCATCTCTTATATATGCTCTAAATATGGATGTAATACTTGTTCTTGAAAAGTTATTAAACATTTGGCTCTGTAAATCTGCTTCTGTATTCTTCCTCCTTTATGGATCCTTAACTTTTTAGTGCTTCAGAAGGTACCAGAGAATTTCTTTGAGAACCCAGATGTTAGAATTTGCCTCTGAACTTGACTTTGATCAGCACCCTCACTGTTTAAGGAATAACACAGACACAACCAGAGAGGAAAATTAGTGAGGTTTCCACAGAGAATACAGAAACTGTCTCCAGTCCATGAAGTTTGAGGTACTATGACAAAAACTCATGCTGTTCATAAAAATGGGTTTTTCATTCCCTTTTTCCTTGAAGCCATTTTCCCCAGCAGTGACAAATTAGGCTTACCTGCCTGTTGGGGCACAGTTTTGTTGGCTGTGTGGTTACCAGCTCACTCCAGCTCTCAGGCAGGCCCTCAGCAGCACGAGGCACACAATAGCCCTCCAGCTGCCAGATTGTCCCTTCCCCAGGGATCAAAGGGGAGGTTCAGCACAACAGGAGCGGAAGTCTTTTCCTGTGCTGAAGCTGCCCTTCCCTGCCTCACACCAATCTGCCTTTGTTGTAGAAAGGCTTGTGAAGGGTAGGCAGAGACTCCATCAGTAAGGGGGTGAGGCTGGGAGTAGATGATGCCTTTCCTGCCCAGGGCCAAGCCCCCATCAGTACTGTGGAGGGCAGGTCCCCAAGGCTGGCACTGATCCTTCCCTGGCTGTGCAGTGAGTGGGGAAGACTTCACTTCTGTTACTGCTCTGTAGAATAAAGCTGCTCTCTCCCAGGAGGAGGAGAGCCTGCTGGGGGACACCTGCCTTAGATTCTGGGTTTAATCCTGACCACTGAGACCCTGCCTGGCTTAAAGGTTTGGCATGTCTGTGCACCCTCTCTCTGCACCTCTGTGGCCTCTCCGGACACCTGTAACGGAGCTGCTGGGCTTTGAACTGGAGCTGCTGCCAGGTGGAGCTGGATTGCACCTGCAGAAGGCTTTCTGGAGAAGACCTTTGCAGTTCTTCTAGCAACTGAACAGCTTAGTAGCTCTCAGGAGCCCAGCCAAGGAAGCCTACATGAGAAAGCACCATCCATCTTGCATTGACACGTCAAGGCTTGGCTGCACTCGATCTGTTCAGTGGAATCGCACTGGATATCATGCCAGGGGTTGGCCTTAACGAAGTCCATGGTGAGGCTTTCTCCATGTTTGCAAAGCTTGCCAGAGCTGGGGGAGCTGCTGAGCAGATCCATCAGACCCCAGGAGGGTAAAATGTGCATCCTTTCCCGCAAGGCCTTGCTCAACACCATGTGTTTCTGGCAGTCTTTGGCAGCTGAACACTCAGCAGGAGCTGCTGCTGCCTTTCCCTGCCCTGCTGGGGCCTGTGCTGGAGTTTCCCCTGGTCCTGGAGGAGCTGAGCTCACCCTGAGTGACCAGCCCTAATGCATTGAGAGGGGCTGGGCTCCCCTGGGCCCCGAGCTGGCTGCCTCTGCAGAGATCAGATGAGCCCTGCTGCCAATTCCTGCCCGACCTTTAGGAGCTGTGCCAGCAGATTTGCTGGAATAAACTCCCAGCCACAAACCCTTACATCCATATGGACCGTCTGTGTATTTTTAAATATGAAACAAAATACTGAATCTTCCTGTTTACTTGCTGCACAAAGTGGAGCATCATCAGATACTGGCTCTTTCCTTTACAGCCAGATGCTTGGTGATTTACAGAGTGCTTCCAAAATCTTTCTCTTCTAATCCCTATCTCCCATCAAAACTTTAAGCATCTTGCTGAAGGTGGGTGAAGCTGGATGCTCTTCCTGTGGGAGAAGAGGATGCTGCTGGTGGATGGGCCAGAATGTCAGAGGCATCCTGTCAGCAGCCCTTTCCTAAATGTGCACAAGCAAAACTCCTGTGGTGGAGCACTCAGCTTCTTACTCCTTTGGTTATGGCTTTTCACGTGGCTGGGATGCAATGTCCTCCTACATGGGAAGAGTGGAGGAATGCAGGAAGGAGGTGGGGGCAGAGGTGGGAGTCATGGACGGCTCCTGCCTGCTCCTGGGTGTGAGGGGTGGGCAGAGGGGAGTCCCAGTTCACTGCAGGCAGCCTGTGGAGAAAAGATCTTAAATATCTCCTCGTTCACCTTTCTGTGGGTGGCCTGCTCCTTCCTCCCTGCATAAGTCTTTGTTGCAGTTCATGTTTAGTGGGAGAGAAAAGAATCTTTGTGGGAACCCTGGTTTCAACCCCAGACAGAGCAGGGCCCACCCAAAGATCAGTTTTCCTTCTCTGCAACAGCTTTTCACCTTTGTCTTCCACTGGCTGGGGAAAGGTTCTGCACTTGGACACTTCAGTCAGGCCCTCAGTGCTGGGAGCTGCTTTCTACATGAAAGGCAAAGCTTCCCTTGGAGAGCTTGGCTGCTGAAATTCGGTGAGTGCACAGCCTGCAGCTCCTTGGAGCAAGGGACCTGCCCTGGGCTGGGCCAGCAGCAGCAGGCTGGGGCTGGAGCAGCTGGCAGTGCCTGTGCTGGGAGCCAAGGCTGGGACATCCCACGGCTCCAGTGGCTCTGCCTGGGCAGGTGGCAGCTGCTGGCAGAGCAAGCAGGCAATGGGGCTTTCCTGGAAAGCTTTCTCAGTTTGCTGTGCTGCTGGGGCAGAGAATCCTGTGTGTGTCCAGCCCAGCAGACACTATCTGGCAGGACATTGATACAAACTTCTGTCCCTGCCTGTATTTGTCCCCTTGCACTTTGTCACTTTCCTATCAAGTGGCAAAGAAGCACAGAGCTGTTATTACAGAGGGATAAGCAGGAATCAAAAAAATCTGGGCCAAACTCTGCTTCTTGTCCATTCTGCATCTCCCTGGATGTCTTGGGCCAAATGTTGTCATCTTTATAGAAGGATTACACCTCCAGGACGACGTTAATCCTCTGCAGCTGTTGTCTAATGTGGGGCAGGCAGTGCTGGAGGCAAGGGAAATATTTATTTTGAGTTTTACCACTGGCCACCGCCCAGGAAAACCAAGTGACGGTTCTGGGGACTTTGGCCACTGTGCATGCACAGAGAACTGATGTTCCTGCCCTGCCAGCGCCTGCAGGAGAGGGCTGAGAGCTTCCCCTGGCAAGCTGCAAAATGGGACCACCCAAACACGATTTATTTGGGTAAGAGAGGAATTGTGCACCCTGAGAGCTAACCTGGGATGCAGTGGGGAAAGCCTCAGAGCTGCTAGAGGTGAGATTATGATGGAAGCCAAGTTGTGAAGCAGAACTGCAGCCCATCTGCTTCACCACCCCTTCACGTGTTGCCCCTGCAGCCCCAGGAATGATTTTCTGTGACATGAGTGGTCCCAGCACCCCGGGAGCAGGCTGGGGCTGCCCGGTGGGTGGTGGGGAGGAGAGGGGCACGAGCCACACACACCGGAGCCAGCTCAGCGTGCTTGGTGGGTGCATCCCCCCCTCAGCGGGGCTGTGCTGGCACCGAGCCCTCCCCGGAGCCTCCGCCCTGCGTGCAGCGAGCACGGGCAGCAGGTCCAGCCCCTCCCGGGCCCCGCGGCCCTTCCCTCCATCCCCCGCATTGTTTCCTCCGACCTTGAGCTGCCCGCTCGCTGCTCGCTGTATCCCAGCCCCGCTTCTTCCTCTGCACTGAGCCCGGCTTCCTCTGTGTTTTCCGGGTCCTTTCCTCAGCGCTGAACTGAGGATCGTGCAGAGGAGGAGGAGGATTCTCCTGAGATGCTGCCAGAAGGGCAGAGAGCCCCTGCCAGCCCTGGTGTCCCCCTCACACCCACACCAGCACAGCAGGGCCTGGAGGACGCTGAGCTCCCAGGGTCTTTTCCAGGTCAGGCTCTCCAACCTATTTTTGGGAAGCAGGGAGCTGCCAGGCTCCCTGGGAGTGGATCCTGCCAGGGCCAGGCTCAGCCAGGCTCGCACTCCCCATGCTCCCAACAGCCCTGTCCTTGGAGCAGGTGCCTGCTGCCCTTCTGGGCTCGCACCCACGGCTGGCCAGAGGTGAGCTGACCCCGCTGTGGGCGTGCAGGGGCCTCCAGCAGAGCCCGGGCGCCGCTGAAATGCCGGGCTTTGTCTCCAGCAGGTCCCTCACTGCTGTCCATGAGCGTTTCCAGATGGCCCCGGGCTCCTGGCACCAGCTCTGCTGCAGCATCCGGGGAAGAGCGGGAGGGGGTGGGAAGTGGTGTCCCGGCTCACCAAGCGTGGTGGCCTGGGCCTCTGCTCCCAGCATCCCGAATTCCCGCTGGGGAATTGTTCCCAGCTCCTGTCCCACCCTCCATCAGCGAGGAGGCTCCCCCCCTGCCATGGAAGGGATGCCAGAAGCAGCTGGCCCTGGGCACTGTTGTCCAGCTCTGCCTTTCCCTGCAAGCCAGGCGTCTTTCCAGGTACCAGGCTTTGGGGTCCCAGCCCTGCACCCCATCGAGCCCTCTGTACCCCCAGGAGAGAAGGGAAAGGCTCCTGCCGTGGGAAATACAGCTGGTGTCGGAAATGCATCTGCACGGAAGTGCATCCCGTGTGGGAAATGCATCTGCCGTGGGAAATGCATCTGCACTGGCCTCTGGAGCAAGCTCTGCAGGGGTGGGGAGAGTGAATCCCAGCCGTGCTTTCCTCCTGCCTCGCCTTTTGGCCAGGTTCGTGGCTTTTGGCAGCTCCCGGTGCCTGTCTGGCCCCGGTTCAGCACAGGCTGCAGTGTCAGGCTGCCCCATGGCAGGGCTCCCAGCTCAGCAGAGCTGTGGGTCCTCCCTCAGCTCTGGGGAAGACCCACACGAGCACAAATCTGAGCAAAATGGTCAAAATCAAATTGAAAGAAGTTAAACGCCAAGGAATGTGACCCAGCAAGGCTTGGCTGATGGAATACAACAGCCCTGAGCCACTTGGAGATCTTTTTCCACCCACTCCCCCCAATTCCTCAGGGGTTTTCTGTTCCTGATTTTGACTTCTCACTTGGCTGCAGCGACGTGCTGAGCCTGAGCCAAATGTGTTTTCCAGGGAATCAGCTCATGGCTGGAAATCGCTGCCCAGTGAGGGCAGGGATGGAGGCTGGGGCAGGGGATGGGTGACTCAGGCCACAGGGCTCCCCCCCAGCACCAGAAAAGTGGGGTGAGAGCCAGCATCCATCCTTCCCTTTTACAGTAATTAGTGGCTGACGAGTAGCTGGGCAGCCCAGGGTAATTCAGTGCTGGGAAGTGATTGTAGCAGTCGGGAACTGAGCCAGCAGCTCTGGGCCCTGGGGAGGGGGAAGGATGGGGGAAGCACAAAGTCTTCATATCCTCATCCATGAACTGGGGGAACCCTCCCATCCACCCACCCGGGCTGGCAGGAGGGGCTGAGGGCAAAGGAGCAGCTGCAGCACCAGGGCAAGGGGAGCAGGGCAGGGTGCACCAAGACAAGAGGTGCCTGGGGCAGAGAGGCAGGGGACAGGTGCTGGCACAGGTGCTGGTCCTGCTGCAGGGGAGGCTGAGGAACCAAGATGCTGACTGGAGTCAAATCCCACATGGGGATGCTCCCCAGTTCCACAGGGCCATCCCCAGAGGGATGGGCCAGGTTCACACAACCCCCTTGCCCAGCACAGCCTCCCCACCAGGGCAGCAATGGTGCCAGGCCTTTGCTGCCCACCCCAAGGCTGCACCTGCAGAACAAACCTGGCTCCAGCTGCCACCCCTGTGACCATCACATCACCACCCTCTGTGGTTTGGTTTTTCTTCCCATTAATGGCTGAGCAACATTTTTCCCCAGATAAAGCCAGTTTCCTCCCGCTGGAGTCTAATCTTTCCCACTCCCATGATTATTCCTCTGATCTCTGCAGCAGCAGTGACTCCTCTTGCCTTCCTCTGCCGAGACAGCAGTGGTGAGACAGGATATGGCCACCCCTTCCCCCCAGGAAGCTCAGCAGGGCTGCGTGGGGACAGGGAGCTGGAGCACCCTGTGAAGTGGCTCCAGGAGGGTCCCCCAGCTGCTGCTGGGCCCTGCACGGGGAAGGGAGGTGGCTGCCCAGGGCTGAAGAGCAGGGCTGGCTGGGGGAGAACAAGGCACCCTGTGTTCCCAGCGAGGCCCTTGTCACTGCCATGGGAGCTGCTGAAAGGCTGCTCTGTCCACTGCTGGGGGTGGGGGGGCTGCTGTAGCTGACCCCCCTCAAGTGGCAGCCCCAGGGCAGGGAGTGCTGCAGGGACATCCCTGGCCATGCTGGCCCCTTCCCTGCATCCCCTAGCATGGCACCCAGTCCCCATGCAGGGTGACCCCCCGGACAAGCCCCTTCACCACAAAATTCACCCAGTCCCTCCCAGGGCATCCCCACAGCAGGAAGGACAATGGCACCACAGCTCTCCACACACCCGACCCGTTTAATGGACATACAAGGTGGCTGTGCCCACTGCCCTGCCCACAGGGCCACGTGCCCCAGGGCTTCATCCCACAGTGGCAGCAGCAGGGCCCGGACTGAGCTGAGCCCCAGCAGGGCTGCAGAGGTGGCATCTCCCAGCTCATGCTGTCTTTAGGCACCACATCCCTGTATCCCCGTGGTTCAACAGGAAACACAGCCATGAGCTCAGCCCTCGCTTCCCCACCACTGCAGGTGCCAGAGGCTGAGACCTGCCAGCCCAGAGCACTGGGGAGCAGCCCCCAGCCCGCTCACCCAGGAGGAAGGGACCCTGCAGGGACCCATGGCAGATGCAGGCACGTGATGGGTGGCAGCCTGAGGGTCACAGTTAGGGGGAGGCACAGGCACAGGGAGCAGGCAGGGCCTGGATGCCCTCCAGCCCCCCCATGACCATCCCCGGTCCCAGCCCGGCTGCTCTGGAGGGGCTGGGGGGGTCGGGCATCCCCCCTTTTCTGAAGCAACAATGGGGTAGAGGGGCCGAGGCCGTGGTGAGGGTCAGGGGGAGGGGGTGTCAGGTCCATCTTAGCACCATGGTGGCAGGGCAGGGGCGGTTGGGGAGGGAGCCCGGGTCAGACCCACTCCTGCAAGGAGCGCTTGCAGTACAGGAGCATTCGGGGCGCGCCCTTCCTCTGCATCTGCACGATGACGTAGATGAGGCCCAGGATGCAGAGCAGCAGCACCAGCAGCACCAGCACCATGACCACGCTCATGGTGCGTGTGTACTCATCGATCTGCACCACCACGTCCACGTCCCTGCCTGGCTGGCCATCTCCCTCGTTGTAATCCTCATCTTCCTCCTCCTCCTCCTCACCTTCAGTCCCCCCATCCCCATCAGGGTTGAAGGGGGGTCGGTCCACATCGGGCCAGCGGGGATTGGGGTCTGGGACCAGCTCTGTGTGACAGCCCATGAAGTCCCGTAGGATGGATTTGGGATAGCCTGGCTCTGTCTTGAGACGCTCATTGTCAAACTTCCAGTACTTTGTGCCTCTGTAGAAGTAGGTGGAGGCTGGGGGAAAGATAGAGACAAGGGGTAAGTGGATGGGCAAAGGACACTGCAGAACCTGGGCACCCCTGCAGATGCCCAAGACAGCAGGTTTTACTCCAGGACTGGTGAAACCCCTCAGAAGAGGATTCACTGCTGACTCCCACATACTCTCCCCCCATGTGGCCAGGCTATCAGAGGGATAATCTCATCTCCAAGACCCCCACCACCACCACCCACCCCTCTCCTCCTCTACTTACAGGCGTCCGGGCTGAGGAAGGCTCCCTTGGGCGAGGGAGGGATGCCCACCCAGACAGAGATGGGCTTTGGGTACCCAGGGTCCACCGAGCGCGTGTCCTCGTTGAAGCGCCAGTATCTGGGGAAGGAGATGGGGGGTCAGTGACAAGCACAGGGGTCCCCAGTGCCCAACATTCGCCCCCTGACAAGGCCAGGAGGCAGCAGAGCAAGCAGAACCCCAGAGACACTCACCTGTCCCCACGGAAGAAGAAGGTGTGTCCCGTGGGTTCCCACCAGACAGCCGTGTCGATGCTGTCGTAGGGGATGCCCTGCCCGTAGGTGACCAGGGGCTGTGGGTACCCAGGCTCCAGGTTGGCTTCTCGGAAGAGCCAGTACCGGTCACCTAGAGGGGAAAGAGTTGGAGAAGGGGCATGAGAAGGTCCTGCCCAGCTGCTGTGGCAGGTGCACAAATGGATAGGGATAGTGGTAGATGCCTGTGGCCACCCTGACCCCTTGGGATCACACAGCAGCTGTGGCTGGGGAGGTGGGTCACGATGAGATGAAGCCAACCAGCTCTCAACAGCTTTGTGGGGGACACTGGTGTCTCACTTCCACCTCAGCCCTCCCATCCAGCTTCCCTGCTCACCTTTAAAGAAGACGAACCTCCCGTCATGCCTCTCGTAGGCAGCATCGATGTCCCCAGGGAGGCCCCGCCAGAAGTGTCCGATGGGCATGGGGTAATTGTCCAGCACCCGGTTGTGCCGGACTCTCCAGAACCACCGGCCCTGGAAAGAAACAGGGTGTTGGCAGAGGATGGGCAGGACACAGGGACACAGTCACCTTGCTGAGGGGTCCTCCCACCCACAGACTGATGACATGACCAAGGAAGGGGCAGAAGTGGGTCCTGGCAGGCACCTTGAATACAAACATCTCCCCACGCAGCACCGCCACCGTGTCGAAGTCCCCATCGCAGATGTCGGGGCCGTACTGGTCAGGTCGGTCTGGGCTGCCAGGTTTGGGTGGTCGGTCTGGTTTCCCCGGAGGGGGAGGTTTAGGGGGTCTCTGGTCTGGCCTGCCAGGTCTCCGGGGTGTCACGGTGGGCAAAGGCTTGGTGGGCTGAGGGTGCCCATCCGCGGTACCTGGATCAGGCAGGTGAGAGAAGGGATGTGGTGATGCAGATCAGCAGCACCTGCAACTCAGTTTCCCCACACACATGGCCAGAATCCCACCACTGGGATGATCCCCCCACCAGCTCCTCACCGTAGAGCTGCTGGATGCCCTTGAGGTCATCCTCGGGCAGCTGGAAGTTCTCTGTGTCCATCCACTGGTAGAAGGGTGCCATGATAGCACTGGGGTTGCTGGAGTGCTCCAGGCCCAGCGAGTGCCCCAGCTCGTGCACAGCCACCAGGAAAAGGTTGTTCCCTGCATGGAGAGGCACCATCAGCAAGAGGGGGTGGAGAACATGACACATGAGGCAGATCCCTCAAACCAGCACCCTGCAACAGAAGTGCTCCAGTGGGATCAGCCTGCATCACCCATGGTGGACCTGCTCTCCCTGCCAATCCTGTCCACACCAGCACAGCTCCCCTCTCCACCCACAGTGGCCACCAGGCTCCTCTGGTCACCTTTAGCACCTCCTTGGCCCTCAACTCACCAGACACATCCGCATTCTCCAGCGTCCAGGGCTCATCCAAGTCGAAATGTGTGTCCCCCCCCATACCAGGGCCAGGAAAATAGGCATGAGCCAAAAATCCCCCAAGGCCATCAAAGGGAGAGCTGTCTCCATGGAATCCAGAGGCAAAAAGCACCATGATGTCAGCCTCCTTCTTCCTCTTCTGCCGGATGTCCTCGTAGGCCACCTCCCGGAACACCAGCGGCGTGGCTTGCTCCCACACGCGGAAAGCTCGTCGGACAGCCTCGTGGGAGTGGTACCGACCCAGCTTCTCCGTGTAGTTTTGGATGCTACAGGGGATATAGAATTCACTAGGGAAGGCCTGGAGCAGCACTCATTCCCTGAGGGGCTCCATGGCTCTCCATGGGCTGGGGGAGGGAATCCCTGGGTACCTGAAGGTGAGGTGGCTCTGGCTCCAGCGCCGCCCTGTCAGCGCGTACCGCTTCCGACGCATGTTGGACTTCATCCGTGCTCCAAACTGATCCGGAACCCCACAGCGGGGACGCTTCATCCACCTGCCAGGAGGACACCAAGCCAGGGCTCAGCCCACCACAGTCAACATCCCTGAGGGGTTACAGCACCCACAGCCAGCAGGGACAATATCCTGACTGCAGAGGGGCAGCCCCCAAAAGGGGAGAAGCACCTCCCCCAAAAGGGGGACAGCACCCATTTTTCCAGGGCCAACAGAGCCCCGAGGCTGTCAGAGAAAACCACAGAGCCCAAGAGTGGAGCTGCCATCTGCCTGAGCAAGGGGACAATGGAGAAACTCACGCCTTGGTCTCCTCATCCAGGACGCCGGTGACGGTGATGCCGTAGAACTTCTGCATCTCGGCGAGCGCGGCAGAGAAGGTCTGGGCCGAGCGCATGGTGGACATGCGGCGGCTGGGCTGCGGCAGGTACCCGTAGAGCCGCAGCCATGCCTGCCCGGGAGAGCCGCGCGTCAGAGCGGGTCAGTGCCAGCTGCCAGTGGCAAATGCCACCCCGAGCAGGCAGCGCTGCGGCAGCAGGGCACGGGGACCCTGCCCTGCCCTGCAAGGTGGGAGAGCCGGGGATCTCGGGGGGCTGCTGCCGGATGGGCTGACTCCCGGGACCAGGCAGCTGGCAGGGGGCCAGGCTGCCTGCGGGCTCCTGTCCCCGTCCTCCTCCGGAGGCGTCCCCCGGGAGCTGCCGAGGGATGTGAAGCCTGGGACCCCCACCCCGGCCTGCACCCACAAAGGGGCATCTGTCCTGCGGGGCTGCAGCCCCAGGGCGGGGGGCAGGAGGGTGCACAGGCGCGCCGGGGCTCTTCCTTCCTGCCCCAGCCTCCGCCTCCCCTTGTCTGCTTTAATTGCATTTTATTTTTATCTTTATTATTACTCTTTTGTAACTTTTATTTTCCTCCTAGTTTTCACTTATATTTTCCAAATTAGGGGGGTTTTCCTTTTATTCTTTCAAGCTTTTTTTTCTAAATTCCTTCCAATTCTTTTTCCTTTTCCAAGTATTACTCTTCCAAGTCTTTTTCCTTTTCCAAGTCTTGTTCTCCAGGTTCTCCAATCCTTTTCCTATCCCAATTATTTTCCTAAGCCAATTCTTTTCCTATCACTTTTCCCCCCCCCCCCAAAAAACGGCTTAATGTTTTCAATTGCTAAAAACACTAAAACTATTAAATTCTTCTACCCTCACTCCCCTTCCCCGGCAGGGTGGTGGAGCAGAGCCTTTATCAAAAGCCCTTTCACCCCCTCCCCCGCCGGGCACAAAGCGCTTCCTCCCCACACCCCGCGCCCGCCGCCCGCCACCCCGGGGGCGATCCGCACCGCACCCTCCCGTTCCCCGCCTGCACCTGCCCCGGCCGGGTGCGGCGGGCCCGCAGGTGCCGGTGCGGGCCGGGGGTGCGGGGGGTGCGGAGCCCCGGGCCCGTGCTCACCTCGGCGTTGATCTCCTCGCCCGCCGCCCCCGCCAGCAGCACCAGCAGCACCACGAGCGGCGGGAGGCGCCCGCCCGCCCGCCAGGGGGCGCCGCCCCCTCCTGCCATTCCGCGCCGCCGCCGGGTCGCGGCTGCCCCCGGCCGCGCCGGGCCGGGCCGGGCCGGGCCGGGCCGAGCGCGGCGGTGTCGGAGCTACGCCGCCCTCATGGCCCGGGGCCGAGCCGCCGCGGGGGGCTGCGCACGGTGCATGGGAGGCGCTGCCAGGCGCGGCCCGTCGCCTCCCGGCCCGCCTTTTGTGCGTGAGGTCAGCTCGGCGGCGCGCGGCACATGGGCGGCCGGCCGGCGCGGCGGGGCCCGGCTCCGCTGGCTGCCCTGCCGCGCTCTGCCCGCCGCCGGGAGCACCGGAGCGGCTGGCGGAAGGCGGGCGCGGCGGCGGCGGCGGCGGCGGAGGGGAGCGGTGGGAGCGGGCGGGGCGGGGCCGCGGCGGGGGCGGGGCCGCGGCGGGGCGGGGCCGGGGAGGCGGGGCCGCCCCCCCGCACGTGTGTGAGCGGCGGGGCCGCGGGGAGAGACCCCCGAACCGGGCATAGACCCCGAACCGGGGAGAGACCCCAGAACCGGGGAGAGACCCCCCCCGAACGGGGAAGAGACCCCGCAGCGGGCAGGGACCCCAACCGGGCAGGGACCCCTGCACCGCGCAGAGCCCCCTGAACCGGGCAGAGACCCCCGCACCGGGCAGAGAGCCCCGAACCAGGCAGAGACCCCCGCCCCGGACAGAGACCCCGGCCCCGGGCAGAGGCCCCTGAACCGGGCAGAGACCCCGCACCGGGCACAGGCCCCCGCACCCAGGCAGAGACCCCGCACCGGGCAGAGACCCCCGCACCGGGCAGAGTCCCTCGCACCCGGCCCTGCCGGCAGCCGCCACATCCCCGACTTTGCCCCCACAGCCACCGTGCCCTGTCCCGGGGGTCTCTGACACCCGGTGTTACACAACCGGGGGCAGTGCCAGGCCCGGCTGGGGCCGGTGGTTGAGCATTAACCTGGGAGAAACCGGTTTCACTGAAGTCCCCAGGGGCTAAATATATCTCTGTTTGTTTTTCTTTGCCCCAAAAGAAACTTATCTTGCAGATCCCCATCCCGGAAACTAACTGGCTAAAGACTTAACAGATTTTTTTGTTGAGCACTTCAAAAGGCTGCTGGCAGCGGCAACTGGCTGTGATGCTTCCAGCGACACAAATCCCGACTGTCTGGAGATGCTCCCACAGACAAAGCCACTCTCTGTGCCAGGACAGGCAGCACGGAGCTCACAGGAGCACTTACAGAAGTGGCCTCACGTGAAACCTTGCAGGAGTTGTGCGTGTCTAAAAGGAAATGGCTGAAAAACACCACAGACACAGTTTTATGAAATGAGGAAACAGATTTTTACTGTTCAGAAGTCCTGGACAGACATGGAATAAACGATTCAGGGCATCACATCAGCATCCTGTTCCAAGTACTTGAGAAGTTGCAGCTGACCAACCCATAGGGACAAAAGGATAAAAAGGAGTTTCTCCCAAGGGACAATGTCCAGCCTGCAATCCCCTGGGTCATCATCCACCCAGTGTGCTGATCACACAGTGTGGAGCCTGGGCAGGAGCCGCCACCCCTTGACTCACCTGTGGGCACTGCCCTCCCAGCCCAGGCAAACACTGACACTGTCCCTTCCAGGGCTCACGCACACCTGGCAGCAGCTCTTGTTCTTTGGCAAAAGGATCAGACACTGAAATGTCTCTACAGAGGCAGCAGCAGTGAGAGGGACACAAAATGACTCAGGAGCTTGTCCGAGCTGGCTTACAGTAGCAAAACACTCAGGGAAGAGGATCCAGCTCCGTGTCCTTCCCTCTTGCTACTCAAAACATGCCCAGAGCCTCCCAAACAACAATCTGGCAGTGCTACTTCCCACTGTGCGAGACACTCTCCCTTTAGTAGCAGCTTCCCACGCTACCTTCTTCCTCCTTCCCATAAGGCATCTATGGCTTTTGAAGATTTTTTTTCTCTTTTTAAAAAAATCAGCAAAATTAGCGACCGCGGGATGTCTGGAACCGCCGGTGCTGACTGCAGCACATCCAGCAGCGAGGATGAAATCTGCTACAAGCACACTTTTCTTCAGCCAGCAGCTCAAACTGGAAGTGGCCAACTTGAGGCCACCAACGCCGCAGAGACGCTGAGCAGGCAAGAGGAGCGCAGAGGTGCGTGACAGCCCACGGCACGCAGAGCTGTGCCAGACTGCAGCCTTGTTCCCGTGTCAGGCTCTTCGGGGCTCCAAAAGGCACAGCCCCACCTGCCCTACCTGAGGGGGAAGGAGAAGTACTTGTTCCCCGACTTGCAGCGGATTTGATCCCATTGGATACGCAGCAGGAATTCTGACTCCTCAAACCCATCCACAATGTCCTGGAAAATAGAGGCAGGAGTCAGTACCAGGAGAGTGGATCTGCCAGAGGATGGAATCGGCAGCTCTCTGTCTGAAGGAAGTCACAGATGAAGCCATTTGCAGCTGGAAGCCTCTGACTTCCCTCAGGAGGGTTATTTAATTCACACTCCCCCCAAAAGCTTCTCATCTTTCAGCCCACTGAAGTTCGTCCTGCTGGGTTGAAGAGCACGTCCCACTCTGCCCCCCTGGCAGGGAGATGTGGCTGCAGTCCAGCTCTGCCCTCCCCCTGCCCTCCACACCACCCCACGTCTGTGGGGACACACCTGGAGCTCCCGCAGACACTGCCCCTCCAGCCTGCCAGCCAGGTCCCCCACGCACCAGGCCAAGCTGATGTGGAACGATGGGTCCTGAAGGCAAAACAAACAGGGGTAAGAATGTGAGGGCTAAAGGAGGCTTTGCTCAATGCACAGAGCCAGTGGGAGATCTGGCATGATGCTGCTGCCCTGCCTGGGCTCACAGAGGCTGGAGGATCCCAAAGCTGGGAGTCCCCTCTGCCAACTCAACAGCTGCAGAGCTGCTGTGGACAGTGCTGGAGGCAAGAGGAGTCCTGGGCTTCCCACCCCAGCCCCTTTGGACTCCATGGGCAAGGCTGCTGGTTCCCAGCCTCCCTGTGCTCAACTCTGCAGCTGTGGGAGAATCTCACAGCACTGGTTTTGGAGCAGGTACATGGGCCACTGCTGAATAATCCACATGAGCTCCCTGCTCAGCTCTAAACACACAAACTGGGCTCTGGCCCTTCAAAATCCCAAACCTGTTCCCAAAGCTAGTACTAAGCAAAAAGGCTGGACTAATGCCCAAAAAAGCTGCTCAAGGCAAAGACACAAGGATTGTCCTCAGTCCCACAGTGCCCATTCTATCCTAGGACAACCCCGTTTCCATGCACAGCAGGGCAGCCACTGCAACTGGCTCCTGTTTACTTGAGTGAACATCTCACAGGGAACCAGCCAGCATGTCCAGACTGGCAGGGGAGCAAGCAGGAACGCCTCACCTTGTAGAATGTGGGAAGGTCAAATTCCTCTAGAATGCCATCCACCTCCGAGACCAGCTCCAGCAGCTGGAAATGCCCAGCAGAGACCTCCAAGCCAATAAAGGTCCTAAAGAAAGGCAAGGAGAGACTGCAAGCACTGTTTCATGCTGCAGAAAGCACAACTCTAAGAACACACAGCCCTTCATTCCTACCAGGCAAGTTCCCTACTCCCTAACACAAGGAAATCTGAGGAATGCCAGGTTTAAGCATCCAGGGATGCTGATTGTATTCTGAAGAAAAACAGAAGATGTGGTAGCAGGGAGAAGCAGGGCTGGATGATAAAACCATGTAGATTTACTAGATTAGCCTAGTACATTTTGGGACATGAAAATCAGTTTTCTAGGCAAAGGATGCACTGGGTGGGAATTTCAGCAGAGTGCTGTGCCCATGCAGGAGCTGCATTAAAAAAGTGGAAGTTGCTGGAGAGGTTTTACAGTGTGAGAGGAAGCAGGGAATGGGAAGTACCAGGCTGGAGAGATGTGACAAAGAAGTCAGCACCTCCTCCAGGACTGTTGGGATGACACTTTCTAGAGTCATTTAGAGTCATCATTTCTTCTCATCCAAGAGGGAAGCAGAAGATTCAAGTGTCACCCAGGTTCCACATCCACTTTTTCCTACCCATGACTATCTTGGGCTGCCTTTCCCACCAGATTCAGCAACTTTCTGCAATTTTAATCACCTTTGCTTTGACATTCAAAAAAAACCTTAATGGCATTCTGTTGGAATCAGGCTTCTGAGCTGACGCCCAGGAGAATTAGCACCATCTCAGCTATTTCTCTCCAGCTCTTGGAAGACCTGCACTACAATTTCACGACTGGCACTGCTGCCAAAAGAGGTGGTCCCACTCTGCTCGCCCCAGGCTGTGCACACCAGCTAATGAGACCAAAAGCTTGCAGAGAATCAGTGCCAAAGCCAAAAATTTGTACAGATGGCTGGGGAAAGGTGTGAAATGTCTGGAGATGATCCGGAGGTGATCACAGACTGTGTTGTCACACAGCCCAACTGTGGGACAGGCAGGGTGACACTCCCCATCCACCCAGCACCTTGCTCAGAGTTCTCCTGGGGCAGGCAGGCTGCTCCACCGTGCACTCACCTGGTTTTGTTCTGGTTGGTGTAAACCTTCACTTGGTCAGCCACGCAGAAGAACCTGAAATAAGAAAGATCCTATTTCAGCTGCAGGGAAAGAAAATAAAAAAGGACAAGATGATGAGGGGCCAGGATTGTTACCAAGCGATGGAAAGATACAGGCAAATATATGCTGCAATTGGACCCAATTGGTGCAACCAGAACCTCTTGGGGCTCAAATTAATTAATTCCCCTCCTGTTTCCAACCCTCCAAAGCCTGACAGGGACGGAAGCCTTGAAGCAGCTGATGCTCAACCAGTGCCTGAGCCAGATGTAAGCAACAAAACCACCCATGGTGAAGAGGATGGCACAGCTCTGGCCTGATCCTGGAAAGCCAAAACCTGACGTGTCTGGTGCCAGATCCCGAGGCAGTGAGGAAAAATCCCCAGGGCTTTAATGTGCTGCCAGCACCAGCTGCCAGGGACACCTTAGGGCGTGGATGCTGGCAAAGCACGGGTCCTGAGGGCAGGGGAGGGTGTGCGGAGCGCCCTGCCGGGGCTCTGCCAAACCCACCTGTGGAAGGCTGCCAGGCGCTCCCGGAGGCAGCGGACGAAGGGCTCGATCCAGTGGTAGCGCAGCACCACGCACTGCGAGAGGCTCACGTGGAACTCCTCCATGGCAGCCAGCGACGGCACGAAGGTGCGGGCGTGGGACACGAGCAGCTCCAGCAGCTCCAGGAACTCCTCCTGGGCAGTGTCTGCGGGGTAGCGCCGTCAGAGGGGCCGCGCATCCCCGCAGGGACCGGGGGAGAAGCGGCTGAGCTCCATCCCGCCATCCTCCCAGACCCAGCCCGGTCCCGGTCCCGATCCATCCCAATCCCGGTGCCGGTACCTACAGGGCAGGTAGACGTGCGTGGCCCAGTTGCCCCGCTCGTGGGGGAAGCCTCGCACGCGGCCGCCGTGCCGGGAGCTGTCATCGCTCACGGCCTCATCCGGGTCCGGGTCTCCGGGCAGGCCGGCGGGCACGGGCAGGCGGGGGCGGCCGGCGCTGCGGGACCGGAGCGGGGTGAGAACGAGGAAGAGGAGGAGGAAGGCCGCGCGCTCCCGCCGCCTCCCGCGCGCTCCCGCCGCCGCCACCCCACCGCACCCACCTGGCCCCGGGGGGCCCCTGCGCGCCGCCGCCCCGGCTGCCCCCTTCCTGCTCCTGCTCCTCCTCGGAGCTGCTGTAGCCCACCAGCGCGGCGCTCATGGCCGCGGCCCCGCCGCCACGGCCCGCTCCCCGCTCCCCGCTGGCAGCGCAGTTGCCGGCGCGGCCCGGCAGGGGGCAGCACCCGCCGCGCCCGCCCCGCCTCCTCCGCCGCCGCCGCGGCCGCCCCGGCCCGGCCCGCTCCGCTCGCTCCGCTGCGCTCCCGCCCGCCGCTCGCTCGCTCCCTTCCCTCCCTCCCCTCTTCCCTCCCGGCTCCCGCCTCCACGCCAGCGCGGGGCTCGGGCGCAGCGCGCAGGCCGCGGCCCTGCCGCCGGCGAGGCCTCCTCCCGCCGTAGGTGATCGGCCCGGCCGCCGCCGCCGCCCTTTGTGTGCGCCTCGCCGGGGCGGGGGCGGCCCCGGGCGGGCAGCGACCCCCTACACCCGACCCAGCGCGGGACCTCCCGGCGCGGCGGCGGTGAAGGCCCCGGGGCGCCGTCCCCGCGCTGCCAGCGGGGCCGCCCGATGGGGAGCGGCGAGCGGCGGGCCGGGCCTGGCCGCGGGCTGCGGCGGCGGCGGCTGCTGGTGGCCTGCGAGCTCCCCGGCCGCCCCCGCGCCCCGCGGCCCTGAGGCGGCCCGGGCCCGGCGGGAGCAGCCGGGCCATGCCGAGCAGGCCGCCTCGCCAGTTTGAAAGTACCTCTGCGCTCCCGACCGCGCTCCCTAAATGGTTGTCGCTTCCCACCTCCCACGGAGGGATGAGTTAGGCTGGAGCTGGCGCCGACGCGGGTCCCCGCGCAGAGCCCTCGGTAAGCCAAGGTTGGTATCGCTCTCCCCTGCGAGGGGCACAATTCTCCCTCCCCGTTAGCCCGGGATGCGCCGCCGGTGGGTTCATCCTGCCGCGGTCCGCGGTGTGTGCGGGGGAAGGTGGCGCCCGGGCTGGGCTGAAGTTTGGTGTCCCGCCGAGCTCGGTGCAGGTACCGGCAGTGCGAGCCCTCGCTCCGTCAAGGTGAGCTCTGGAGGAGAAGGAGAGCATCCTGCGTGCCGGCATGGCTGCGATGGTGCCTCTGGGGGCTTTACTGCCCCGAACTGGGCTGGAGCACAAAATAATGAAGTGTCCCCACAGTCAGAGCCCTACCTGAGCTGTGGGGCTCAACCCCATCTCAACTGAGTGCCAGTGGAGGTGGGGATGCTGGGGAGTGGGATTCTCTGGTGCTCTTTATTGCATAGTTTTAAACATAAAAAATATTCTTGTGGTAGACCAAGGATTTCCTTACCCTGAGGGCAGATGGTTTGATGCAGACATGGGGATGCCCTCAAGGCTCAGGAGTGTTGGTGGCTGCTGCTCACCAGGGCTTGCACCTTCTTCTCTCTTGAGGTGTGTTGACACTGCTGCTATCTGCTGCTCGCTGGTGGGTCTTATTCTTCTCTAAGCTGGTGCCAGGTTTTATTGGACATCTCACTTTTCAGTGAACCTGATGATGCTCTGTAGCAAGGCCAGGCTGCAGCTCTGGCATAGGTTGGTTGGCTTCAGTGTAATTTTATTGCGTGGTTTGGTAGGAGGTTCAGCTAAGCCACTGCTTTAACTGTACTTTTATCTTCACAGAGTGATCCCTGTGTCTGAGGATAGGATAACACTGAGGGCAAATGTTCTCCTGAGCTCCCTGGCTCTTCCATTCCACAAGCACTGCCCAGAGAGGGGGAAATTATTTGAATACATCCCTTGGGGGTAATGGGCTCGATATCCAAGCTGCAGGAGGAGCAGAACCGTTTCACAGAGCTGTTTCAGCTGGAGTGGGATCATGTTAGGATGTGTAAAATCTAACCCAGTACCTTCTTGATTGCAGTGTTTGGTGCATAGCCTGTGCAGAGAGACCGATGTTCTGGGACAGTGCCACAGCAGTGCTGGAGATCCAGTGACCACTCAGGGCTGAGCTGAGCAGGCCCTGGGCAGTTGTGCTGCCTCTCGTGAGAGCACAACACCCAAACTGTGTCCAAGCTGAGTCCAGCCCTTTCCAGGCTGAGAACTCCTTGTCCCAGGCCCTTTTCACAGCAGCAAGTAGAGCTCTGGTTCCACCGGCTTCCTGGTAGCTTTTCAGGGATGCAGGAGAGTTTTCAAAGAGAGCCATGAGGGAAGGTTGATGGAGAATTGCCCACGTTTCTTCTAACACCTGACATGAGCTGTCTTCTTTCCTGCAGAGAGAGCTGCTCCCTGGGTTGATTCCTGTGCCCCTCACAAGTGTGAGCACATCGCAGCCAGCACTGAGAAGATCCTCCTGCCCTCTTCAAGGCACTTGCCTCTGCCTCCTGTTCCTTTGTCCAAAAGAAGGAAAAGCCAGACCAAATCAGTCCATAAAGAACCTGTGCTGGTCTAAGGAGGAGGCTCTGGAGTCTCTTCACCACTTTTCTTCCCAGGATCCTGGCTGTGGGCTGGATTTTCTGGTCTCAACTTGAGGGGATCATTTACAGGGAACCAGGATCTCAGAATCTTTGTGTCTTGCTTTTACTTGAACCCTTTCATCCGGGAAGCTGAAGCTATCACTGCTAAAATCCCATTTTTTTCCCCAAGCATGTCAGAAAGCTGGCAGCAGCAACAGCAGCAACCACAGCAGCCGCCGCCACCGCAGCAGCACCACGCTGGGGCAGCCGCCCTCCCAGAGCACTCCATCCCTCCCAGCACTGCTGACAACCCCCTGGGCTGTGCCGTGTACGGCATCCTGCTCCAGCCAGACCCTGGACTGCAGCACCACCAGCACGCCCCCATCCAGGCTGGAGAGCCGTCCCACAAGTGCGGTGTGTGTGGCCATGACCTCGCCCACCTCTCCAACCCCCACGAGCACCAGTGCTTGCCAAGCCATGACCGCTCTTTCCAGTGTACCCAGTGCCTGAAGATCTTCCACCAGGCCACCGACCTCCTCGAACACCAGTGTATCCAGGTGGAGCAGAAGCCTTTCGTGTGTGGGGTTTGCAAGATGGGTTTCTCCCTCCTGACCTCGCTGGCGCAGCACCACAACGTCCACAACGGCAACGCCATGAAGTGCTCCATCTGTGAGAAGACCTACAAGCCTCCCGAGGTAGAGCATCCACAGCCTCTCGACCCCTCGGAGAAGCCCTACAGCTGCTCCATCTGTCAGAAAACCTTCAAGCACCTCTCGGAGCTGTCCCGGCACGAGCGCATCCACACGGGCGAGAAGCCGTACAAGTGCACGCTGTGCGACAAGAGCTTCAGCCAGTCCTCCCACCTGGTGCACCACAAACGGACGCACAGCTCCGAGCGGCCCTACAAGTGCACGGTGTGCGAGAAGACCTTCAAGCACCGCTCCCACCTGGTGCGCCACATGTACGCGCACTCGGGGGAGCACCTCTTCAAGTGCAACGTCTGCGAGCTGCACTTCAAGGAATCCTCGGAGCTGCTGCAGCACCCCTGCACGCCCAGCGGGGAGCGGCCCTTCCGCTGCGGGGAGTGCCAGAAGGCCTTCAAGCGCCCCTCGGACCTGCGGCAGCACGAGCGCACGCACAGCGAGGAGCGGCCCTTCAAGTGCGACCTGTGCCAGATGAGCTTCAAGCAGCAGTACGCGCTCATGCGCCACCGCCGCACGCACAAGGCCGAGGAGCGCTTCAAGTGCAACCTGTGCGAGAAGGGCTTCGTGCAGCCCTCGCACCTGGTGTACCACCAGCACGTGCACGGCATAGAGAACCTCTTCAAGTGCAACGTGTGCCAGAAAGGCTTCAACCAGTCCTCGGAACTGCTGCGGCACAAGTGCGTGCAGAACGCGGAGCGGCCCTTCAAGTGCGCGGTGTGCAACAAGTCCTACAAGCGGGCCTCGGCTCTGCAGAAGCACCAGCTGGCCCACTGCGCCGAGAAGCCGCTCAAGTGCACGCTCTGCGAGAGACGTTTCTTCTCCTCCTCGGAGTTCGTGCAGCACCGCTGCGACCCGGCCCGCGAGAAGCCCCTCAAGTGCCCCGACTGCGAGAAGCGGTTCAAGTACGCGTCGGACCTGCAGCGGCACCGGCGCGTGCACACGGGCGAGAAGCCCTACAAGTGCTCCTCCTGCGAGAAGGCCTTCAAGCAGCGCGAGCACCTCAACAAGCACCACAGCGTGCACGCCCGCGAGCAGCAGTACAAGTGCATGTGGTGCGGGGAGAGGTTCCTGGACCTGGGCCTGCTGCAGGAGCACAGCGTGCAGCACACGGCCGAGGGTGCCTACCAGGTGGCCGCCTGCTTGCCGTGAGCCTCCCGCCCCACCCTGGCTTTCAGCTTGCATGGGACGCTCCCGAGCCTCGGCCTTCCCTCTCCAGCCTCCAGGGAGTGTGGGGGAAAGGGGGGACACGGTGTGTGGGCAGGTAAACTTTCCTCTGGCCTCAGATATGCCACCTGTATGGAAGTAGCAACAGACGACGTGGACATCTCAAAGGGGTGGAAAGGAAAGGAGGGAGGTGGAGGGAGGAAGCTGTGCCTGTAGATGCCTGTTGTTCCCTGGACTGTAGTTCGTGCTGTACCTGCAGTTCCAGTCCTGGGAGCTCAGCTGTCTGTTGCAGGCACCAGCTCTTTGCGTGCAGCCTTTTTCCCCTGTCCTGCCTGGCAGGGTTGGTGGGGAGGATTGGGTGACTCTCCTTCTGGAGAGGCTTTAGGAGCAAGGCAGAGGCAGCCCTCCCTTCTCCCAGGGAGTGCTGCTTGGCATACAGATGGCAGGTTCCTGCTGCTGGGGTCTCCCAGCTTGGTCCAGGCTCAGTTGAGGGCATCATTTCACATCATTAGTGTTGATTGACTGCCCCAACCTCCCCTGCTCTCCCTCCTTCTAGAGTGTTGAAAGGGAAAAGCCATGGGGCTCCACAGCTCCAAAAAGCACTTTGGCATTGCTGCTTTTGCAGTGGCTGGCTGTCACACTCTGCAGGGGTCTGAGTGAGCCTGCCTGCCCCCTGTCCCTGCCAGCTGCACAGGGAGCTGTAGGAAGCTGCCACCAGAAAGCATGGCAAGGAGCACTGGGACAGTCTGCCTGGGGGGAGATCATGGATCCTCCCTTTCTGGAGACATTCAAAACCCACCTGGACAAATTTCTGTGTAACCTACTTTAGGTGACCCTAACTTAGCAGAGGGGTTGGACTAGGTAATCTCCAAAGGTCCTTCCAGCCCTAAAGTTCCATGGTTCTGTTACAGCATTCATTCCCTGCTCCCAGCCAAAGCCTGCCATTCCAGAGCTGCTTCCCAAGGCACTCAGCCTCCTCCTGCCTTGCCTCCAGCCCCTTGGGCACCCTTGGGCTGGCTGTGGTACCTCCAGCAGGGTCAGGCAATGGCTGTCACAGCTCCAACACTAAGGGGTGAGATGAACACTACAATAACCTACAGCTGCAGAGGTGTTGCCATGGCCAGCATAACCCACAGCATGTGCCAGAGGCTTGGTGTCTGATTTGCTGGAGGAACCAGAGCAAGCCAGGAGAATCCTTTATGGCCTGCAGGCTCAGCTCCATGGGGAGGGCAAAGTTAGCAGTGGGTAAAGGAGAAGTCTATTTTTTCCCCTCTTGCAGGAGTCCTGTTTTACCCCTTTGCCCTTTCTTTACCTCGTCTGTATTCTTCAGGTTTTGCACACTTCTTGTAAACATCACTTCAAAATAAATCTCCCCTAGCAAGGTTGATGCAGCCTCAGGTGTTTTCATCTGCAGGAATTTGCAGGCTTCTCATGTCCAGGAGATCCATTACATGTCAGTTAGATGCCTTGGAGGTTGAAGTTGTGCCTACTAGGTTGTCCCCCAGCCTTCCCCCTCCATCTTTGGAGATACTGAGTGTCGATCTGGGGAGATGTTCAGGCCCTGGCTGGATGTGGTCTGAACAACCTGCTGGAGCTGACCAGTGCAAGCAAGGAGTTGGACCTGGGGGTCTTCAGAGGTCCCTGCCAGCCTCAGCCCAACTCTGGTGTTGGCTGGTGCTCCTGTGAGGTTGTAGGGAGCAGCCAGGGTGTTGCCATGTGCTGCACGAGGACAAGGTTATGGCTGTTGTCCATGGCAAGTGTAGACAGATTAACCTTGCAGGACTGGGCCTGCAT
Organism: Melozone crissalis; assembly: GCF_028551555.1. Lineage (NCBI taxonomy): Eukaryota > Metazoa > Chordata > Aves > Passeriformes > Passerellidae > Melozone > Melozone crissalis. The sequence continues at coordinate 6,431,457 of NW_026535785.1, forward strand.
CCCTGTTGGGGGACACTTGTCTGAAAGGTGGAGAAAGGCTTTCGTTTTCCATTTCCAGCACAGTGTGGGGGAACAGGGTGCATTTTGAGGGGCTGGGACAGGGAAGTGACAGGGTAGACCCTGGGGCTGAGTCTTCTTCATGTGCAACTTAAAGGTGATTAAAACAGACTGTGCTCTCTGCTGCCCAAGGAAGAGGGACCCATGATGGTTATCTCACTTTGTGCTGCCTCAAAGATGTAGAACTTCCTACCAAGTTTTCCATCTGTGTTTCTTTTTCCTCTTTTTTTTTGTTTTACCTTTTTTTTTTATAAAAGCAGTTTGTTAAAATTCATTAAAAATACTGTATAGTTTAACTTGATGTCATACTGAATCTTTAAAAAACAAAAGAGATGTGGTAACTTGGATTTTTAAAGAGCTCTTTAGTTCTAGGTAACTGGTTTTTGCTGTTTAATATGTAGTAAGTTCAGTGTATGCTTTACTGTAGGAGTAAAAGAGAGTCCAAACAAAGGAAGGCTAATCCTGTCTTTGCAGAAGGGCTTGGTGGTGATGGAGGCTCGAATGTGGGACCAGATGAGGGCTGTGGCACCCCCCTGAACCTTTGCTCTGTTCTTGCCTTGGGCCATGGCTCCTCTGCTCTTTGCCAGCACAGCTGCCAGGGGTTCAGTGGTCACTGGCAGCCAGGATCAGTGCCCAGGGCTCAGAGCTTGCAGAGAGGCTCAGCTTTGCCAGGAGGAGGGTGTGAGACAGAGTCAGCTGCAGCCTCCATGGGCTGTTGTGGCTCTGCTGTTTCTTTCTAGAGCAGCAGAGGAGGGTTTGGAGGAATCATCAGCTGGATCAGCTGGCTGTGCCCTGCTCTGTCCCTCCCCAGGAGCCTGGGTGACTGCCTGGGTGACTGCCTGGGTGACTGCCTGGCACCTGGGGCAGAGGAGAGTGGTGCTGGGCCCAGACACAGCTCCACACTGTGCAGAGCCATGGGGCTGCCAGGTGCTGTCCCCTTGTGCAGCTGGACACAGGGACTGTTTGGGGTGTTTCTCTTCTGCTGAGCAGCTGGGAAAGCCCTGGGTGTCCCAGTGAGGCACTGCCTGGAATGTGGCAATGGCCAAGCAGTGCCCTGGGCAGAGAGACTCATCTGGGCTGTGTGCATGGGACCCCAGGCCAGAGAGGGGGTGCTGTGTGGAGTTTGGCAGGGGTGAGCCCAGGTCCAGGTCATCAGCTGGTCAATAGGTGCCTCCAGGTTCAAAAACATCATGGTGCAGGATTAGAACATCATTATTAGGCCTGGCTGTGAGTCCATGGTGACTCACTCTCTTGTTTCATTTGCTGCCCTGCAGGAGCCCAGACCCAGCTGAAGCCCATGGAGAACATGCAGCTGGAGCTTGTGGGTGGGGTGGGCACTGAGTGGCCACAGAGAGCTTTGGGTATATTTTCATAGGAGCATTTTGCAGCTGGAAGCAGCAGTGTTGCCTGCAGGGGTGGGGGAAGCAGCTCCATCTCCATTGCTGTGCCTCTAGGTCGGGTTGTGGCCAGTGAGGTGGGAGGAGGTGGCAGCAGCAGGAGGCACAGGAGTGTCAGGGGCACTGTGCTGCTGTGTGGGGAGGCACAGGCTGGCCTGGGGGCTGCTGTCCCTGGGGCATCACACTCAGGGCTCTGCTCACTGCTGGTGTTTCCTTTTCAAACCAAAGAGCAGCTGGGGCCAAAGCCTGCTGGGGAGTGAACCATGCCTCTACTCTGTACCTGTTGCACTTCACTTCTGGGGTTTATTTCAAGCAACTTTCAGACTCCAGCCTCTGCTTGGCCTCTTGCATTCCTCACTGCCCTGCAGCACCCCAGAGAGCTCCTGTGCTGGAGCTGCTGTGCCATCAGCCCTGTGGCAAGTGCTCGAGGCAGTTCAGGGCCTGGTTGCGGCCCAGTGAGGATGCTGAGGGGCTGGGTAGGGGGTTCCTCCCAAAGGATGGTTCTCCTTGGCGGGCAGGCTGAGCAGGTGGAGAGGAGGGTTAGGTTGGGGAGAGGTTGTGTGGGTGTTCTCTAGGACATAAGTCCTGCTCTCTAGGGCTGCTGTTCCTCTGGCTTCCTGGATCCAGGAAAAGGCAATCTGTAACCTGGACTTCTACTGACCTTCACTTCCCCTGACCCTACCTACAGGATGCCTTTAGCTGTCTCAGCCCCTTCCTTTCCACAGTTTATACTTTTAAAGGACATTCTCAGCTTTGTTCAGTTCTTTATTTGTAAACAGTGGTTTGTTTTCCATTCCTTCTTCCACACTGATTGTGAAGTCTCTTCTTTCCTTCCCACCTCCCTCTGCTCTCCCCAGCCCCAAATTCCTTTCCCAGGCTGAGGCTGGATCCTGGTGATACCCAACCACTGATGGTGAGATCAGGTGTTTAGGACCTGAGTCTTGCTGCTCCTCGCCCACAGCAGGCCATGCATTTCACTGGGCATGGGCAGTGCCTGTGACCTGGCAGCTTGGCATGGGATGCTGCCCATGCTCTGACAAGTGAATCCAAGCCAAGACCAAGAGCCAGAGCAGAACTGCAGGAAATGGGGACTGGGTTGGGAGCTGCCATTTCCATCTCCAAGGCTGGGGATTAGGTCAGTGAAGGACTGTCAGACATTCCTGGAGGTGTCCTGGCACTGGGGTGGGCTCGGTGCAGTTGGTTCCCCTGGCAGTGCTGTGGAGCAGCTGTGTGCATCAAGCAGGCAGCTGAGCTGAGTTAGCTGTGGCAGGGACACCCCTGGGACCATGGGGATGCTCAGGTGGCCATGCCAGCTCTCCAGTGAGCAGATGCCATCTCTGCAGTCTGGGTGGGAAGATGTTCATGCTCTGGTCTCAGGGCCCATGTGCTGGACTGGGGGACAAAGGGGAAAGCATCCTCTGACAGAGTTTTGGGACCATCTCTGGGCACTCAAGGCTGCCCTTGCAGGGAGAAGAGGAGGGAGGAGAACACTTTCTGCACTTCCTTGGGTATTTACCATCAACTCCAGGCTGCAGCTGAAGCCTGACCATTACAGAATAGGCAAAACCTTCTTGTTATACTTCAGAGTTGGACTCTTTCTCCATTGGGTGGTGAGTTCCCCTGTGGGAAGGTTCCTGTGCATGCAGGTGAAATCTGAGATTCAGTAAGGGCAGGCCAGTGAGGTCTGGGGCTGCAGCTGCCCCCAGGCTGGGTGAGCACCCAGCTCTCCCCAGCATCTCCTGGCAGCCACCCCTGGCACTCAGTGGATGTGAAGATGCTGCTCTCACAGCGTGCCTGGGATGCTCAGTGGGGAGAGCAGGAGCACAGGTGGCAGCTGGACCGTGGGCTTGTTTCTGAGTGCCTCCAAGCGTGGATGTGAGGGACTTCATGGTCAGGGAGACTCCTGGGCACCTCCCAGCCTGTGCTCACGACTCCAGCAGAGTTCCCAGGGCTGTCAGGAGTCACAGCCAAGGTTGCTGAAGTTTGTGTGGCTTGCAGTGCCTTTAACACTGCTCTCCATGTGTTTCTAAGATGATACTCCATGTATGTGTGTATATATATTGTAATAACACATCCCGCTCTTCTGTGTGAGTGTCAAATGGTTTTGCTTTACTAATAAATTTATAGTTATTTATACCTTCCTGTGGGTGTGTAAGGTTTCTGGAGAGGAGGCCATGTGCCAAGCACTGCCTCCTCATCTGTCTCGCTCTGCTTGGGGGTTTCTTTTCATGTTTTCTTTCTTTTCCCCTGAACTTTTTGAAGTAGAATTGATGGTCCATCTTCGTGGTAACCAGAAGATGCAGGGTATGAGCAGGGTATGAGCAGGCTCCCAGGGGCTGAAAACAAACACAAGCACATTATGCTGAGTGGTTTTGCCCCATGCTAGAATTGGAATAATCCCTTCCCAGGGCAAAACTCCTCCCTGGGAGCTTCAGGGCAGGAGCAGGCAGGAGTCTCATCCTGCCAGAAGGGAGCAGCTGTTCAGGGGGCAGAAGCTGCTGCATGTTGTGCTCTGGGATCCCAGCCCCACATCCAACTGTTCAAGCTTCTCCTGAGAGTTTGTTTTGCATCCCCCGTCCTGTGATAGCAGGAGAGGAGCCTGCTACAGAGCTCTGGGGCCAGGCACGATGGGTACTTGTTGCCCACCAGGATGGAGACACCATGGAGCCAGGGAAGGAGGAAGCAGTCAGGGAGCTCTGGGCATGCAGAAACAGGCTGGACATGGGCCACAGAAGCCGTGCTGGATTCCAGGGTGTCATTGTGGCCAAGATTAGGGGCAGTGGGAAAGGCTGGCAGTCGTGCAGGGCTGGAGGTAAACGGATCAAGCACAATTGGCAGGCTCAGCAAGGGGAGGCTTAGCCCAGCCCAGCGCAGATTTGCTGTGGTTGCTCAGGAGCTGGGGCAGAGCTGTGGGTGGAGCACCCTGGGCACATCACCTTGTGTCACCCCACGGGGCTTCAGCAGCTCCAGTGCTGCTCCTCTGCACATCCCTGCACCCCTGCCCATGGGTGAGACGCCTGACTTCCCTACATCGCTGCTGGTGAGTGCCTGGGGTACCTTTGGGATTTTGAGGCTGCTCAAACCTGTTTGATTTTAGGGGGTTTTTTTGCAGCACCCTGCACCAAAGGCAAGCAGGCTGCTGGAAGCCACTCAGGACAGCTGAGTAATCCCATTTGCAGGCAGCACGGGGCTAATCCCCCAGAGCCCTGAGCCGATCGGGGTGGCTGGGGGAGCAGTGGCGAGCTGCAGTGGCCGAGGGAGCTCCCTCCGTGCCAGGGAGGCTGCCCAGGGAGGCAGTGCTGAGCCCGCGGGGGTAAGTGCCAGCCAGGGAGGCGAGGGAGGCTCTGCAGGGCCACCTCTGCCATCACAGGGGGTTTGGGGATCTGGAATAGCTGTGCTGGTCCATGGGGAGTGATGCTGCGAGGGCTGGGTGGTGTGGATGGAGGTTTGATCAGCTGCTGGGGGGGAGGAAAGGCCACGGTGCGCCCTGCTCCAAATGGGGATGTGGGTCTGTGCCCTTCTTGCTCCTAGAAATGAGACCAAGGCCCTTTGCTGGCTGGCCAAAGGAGCTGCCACAACAGGTGGTGGCACCGCTGGGTGCCTGCCGTGCAGCAGGTGCGTGAGGCTGCCAACTCTTTCGTGTCCCTGAAGGCAAATCCTGGCTCCTTATTCCTGTTTCTTTTAGCAGCTAGTTTTGTGGGGACCCACAAATGTTTCTGCCCATTTCTTGTTCAGATCTGGCAGAGGAACAGCCTCTGCCCTCCACTTTCTTTCCCAGACCAGGGACGGGGATATGGTCCAGGCTTTTACAGCTGCACAAGCTCAGGGTGAGGGAGGAGGAGCCCTTGGCTGACAAGGGGGGCTCGCTGCAGCCTCAGGGGGCTTTCTCCAGGATTGTTGGGGCTCAGTTGTGTACATGGACCCTGGGCTTCTTTGGGACCTGTGAGAGTGGCAAAGCATGGGTGTAAATGCCTCTGCTGCAGGCACTGGCAGCTTTTCCTTGCTGTTCCCAGGGTGTTCACAGCTCCTTAATCCGTTGTACCCAGTGAGAGACACAAGGTAATTAAATTAATTTCTGGCTGTCAGGCCTCAGGAGGTGTTTTACAGCCACTCTGTCCAGCTGTGGGGTCTGGGGGTCTGGGAGAGTGCATGGAGGTGCAGGCGAGCAAAGGGCTGAGGGCACACATCACCCTCCCTGCAAACCCCAGCCTAGATTTAAGGAGCCAGGCATTGGAGAGCCCCCAGTGAGCCATCTCAAGGGAACTGAGGATATCCTGCATGCCTGAAAGCTGCATGAGGGGTTAATTCAAAGAGCCCAGTGCTGAGCAGCTCCCAGCCTCTACCTACTGCATGTGGGACTGGGATTGAAACCCCTGTGCAGTTTCCTGGCCAGGCTGGAAGGAGCTCAGGGCTCTGCTTCCTTTTGCCCTTCACAGGTGTCACCTGGGGCTGTCTGAGGTGCTCTGAGCCCTTCATTTTGGGCAGAGTGGGGTATCTCTAGAGGGGCATTTTGGGCAGAGCACAGCCCTTCAGAGGGGCAACAGCAAGTAACAGCAAATGTGCAGCATCACTTGGCTCACTGGTGTTGTATCCCAGCCTGGAGCTGCTTCACAAAGGGAAGGAAGGGACCCAAAAACACCAAGCAGCCAGAGCTTGGACAGCTCTGCACATTCTCACTTTTCCCTGCCCTATCACCATCACTATCACATGCTGGATGCCTTTGCTGTCCTGCCAGAGCCCCCAGCAGGTACCTGCCCCAGCAGCCACCATGGCCCTGGGGTGGGGCTGAAAGGTGGTGGAGCAGGGTTGTTTTGTAGGGGCAGAAAGAGGGGATTTGTGTGTTGTGACATGAACTTCCTCATAAAAAAATTCTGTTCAAATTACTGTTCAGCTTCCCTCAAATGAAAAATGATGGGGAGAGTAGGGCAGAGCATCACAGCTTTTGTGATCCATCTGCAATGGCTTCCTGGTGAGGACAGGTGTGAAAATAAAACATCTAACAGAGGAGATACCTTCAGGAAAAGCAAGTCTAACTGAGATGGTGAGAATAAAGCAGAGTGTTTATTTTGCTCACAACAGCAGTGAGGGATGAGGGTTGAGTAGGATTTGCTCTGGCTGTGCTACAGTGCTGTGTTTCCCAAGCAGGACGTGGACACAGAAGGACACCAAGGACCTTCTTGGGCTGCCCAGGAGCCAGCCCAGTGAGCAGCTGGTGTTTCCTGGGCACCCTGCACCCCGTGCTGGGCTCCTGCCAGCTGGAGAGCCCGGGCAGTGCCCGCAGCCAGCGGGATGATGGGCTGGATTGACCGGGTGGTGCCCCAGCCCCCGGTGCCCCACGTGGCAGAGGAGAGCCCTGTGCAGCCAGCCAAGGTGAGCAGGGAGCCAGCCTGGGGGGTGATGGGGACACCAGGAGCATGGTGAGAGGTGCCTGGTGCCTCTGCAGCCATCCCCAGCACTGCAGCATCCCCAGCAGGGAAGGGGGCCGGGATGCATTCCTGCTCTGAGCTGCTGGGAGCAGCAGGAGCACGGGGAGTCCCTGGGGTTTGCAGCCACCTTTGAACAGGGACAGTGTCCCCTGTGCCTCATTCTCTGACTCCTCCCGCCTTTTGTCCTGAAGGCACCGACAGCAAAGGCTGCTGGCCCCACAGATGCTGCTGAGCGGGCGCGCACGGAGGGTAAGCCCCACATGGCTCAGGCTGCACATCAGTGCTCCTTCACCCTCCTGTCCACTCCTGCCTGGCCTCCTGGGGCTGCCAGAGTGCTGACAGGAGCTTGTCTTATTTTCCCCTGCTGCTATTGAAGAAACAGAAAAGAAAGTGACCTTTGTGGCTTCTGAGGACTCGAGTTCTGTGTTTGACAGGTACGGCTCCTGCGCCCTTTGTGCAACATGATTTGCTTGGGATTTTGCTTTTTGTTGGGGTGCTGGATGCCTTGGATGGCATTCCCAGCTTGACTCACCTGTTTCCCTGGCAGTGTGGGGAGCAGTGTGCTCTCCTGGCTCTCCCATGGGCTGGAGAAGGTGATTCCCCAGCCAGCCCCAGCCCCAGGGCTGCAGGCACTCGGGAAGAGCTTCGAGACAAGCATCGACGTTGCTGATGAGGTAGGAGACAGATCTGGAATATGATTTTGTATGTTTGAGCTTCTGCCTCTTTTTACCTTTTCTTTTTCCCTTCTTATCACTCTCCTCGTGCTAACTGTGAGCATGAAACCTGCCCTGCATGGGTTTCTACCTTCATGCATCCCTGGGAAAGGGCAGGTTTCCCTCCCCACCCAGCCTCTCTTGGGCTGTCAGGTTTTCAGACAATATGTTTGGCTTTTCAGACAGAGGTCCAGGTCATTGGGGATGAGGACGACGATGGCCTGGGTAAGGAGAGCTGCGAGTTTGTAGTGTGCAGCATCCTGGGACTCCCCATCCCACTCCCCGGCTGGTGACACCGGCACTATTGTCCCCTTGTTGCTGGCTGATGGGGACACCTGGAGCTGCCAGCAGTGCAATTCCCCATGCCCACAGCAGCACTCTCCTTGCAGAGATAACTCCCTTCGATGCCGAGGAGGACGCGTCCGAGGGGGAGCTGGAGAGCGCCCCGGAGCAGTGGTGGGTGCCCGGCCGGGATGGGGGATGCGGGAGGGCAGGAGGGAGCAGGATGAGCTGGGGGATGCGGGAGGGCAGGAGGGAGCAGGATGAGCTCCCCGGAGCAGGATAAGCTCCCCGGAGCAGTGGTGGGTGCCCGGCCAGGGTGGGGGATGCTGGAGAGCAGGAGGGAGCAAGATGAGCTCCCCAAGCGCGGCGCTCTCCCCGCAGGGCAGGACAGCGGGTGCTCAGCTGGCTCTCACAGGGCTTCGAGAGGATTTTGCCGCAGCCAGAGGGGATGAAAAAGCCGGAGGTGAGCGCTGCCGAGCTCGGGAGGAGCGGGGGCTACCGGGCAGAGAGGAGAATGGGGCGAGCTCCCTGCCTTCATCCTCTGCACACCCCAGCTGGGACCTTGGGGAGGAAAACCCAGGGGAATTCCGGAGAGCAAAAAGAGACGTCTGGGTGCTGTCCCGGTGTTCCTCCATCCTGATGCAGGGAGGACCCTTCCTTTGGGACTGGGGTCAGCAGCGCTGCTGTCTGGGTTAACTGCTTGTTGTCAGGGCAGTGGGACTGAAATCAGAGCAGTGATGTGTGGGGCTGAGCATGAGGGGCTGAGCATGTGGGGATGAGCATGTGGGGATGAGCATGAGGGGCTGAGAACGTGGGGCTGAGCATGTGGGGGTGAGCATGAAGGGCTGAGCATGAGGGTCCTATTGCGCTGGGGACATGTCCACCTGGGCTGGCCTGAGGCCGCGGGCAGTGCTTTGCCACGTCCATCCGTCCCTCTGTCCCTCTGCAGACAGAGCCGAAGGAGAAGAGTGAAGGCGCGGTGGAAGGTGAGCGATCTGATCTGCTGGGCCTGGCCGGGGTGGGCTGCCCTCGTCTCCATGGCCGGGATTCCCTCTGTGCCAAGAGGAGTGAAGGAGGGGTGGGGACACGGGTCCCAGGGGTGGGGACACAGGTCCTGCCATCTCTGCACAGCCCTCCACAGCCTGTGTCCCCATGTCCCCATGTCCTCACCCAGGCAGGCTGCCAGGGGAGCCCCTGAGGCCTGTCCCTCTGTGGGACAGGGCAGCCCTTCTTGGCTTGCTCCACTTCTCAACGATTTGTGACAGCTCCATTGCCAATCCTCCTTCTTTCCAATAAAATCGAGCAGGCACAGAAGGGACTAAAACCCAGGCGAAGTCGAAACCCAGCGTTCTGAGTGCCCCGGCGGCAGCGAAGGCAGAGGCAGCCCAGGCCCAGCCGGAGCCGGGGGCTGCCCTGACCCCTCAGCCCAGGGCTATGGATGGCACCAGGTAATCACCATGGCACCTTCTGCCAGGCTCTGGGGCCACAGGGATGGCTGATGCAGGAGAAAGGCTCTGGCTGCCTGTTTTAGCAGGGGTTTCTTGTCTGCAGGATGTTCAGCTGGTTTGTCCAGGGGCTGGAGAAGGTGATGCCACAGCCGGTGACCAGGGAGAAGCAGGACACACAGGTAGGCTGACTGAGGGACAGGGAAAGAGCACAGGAACGCCACATCCCTGAGGAGCAGGGTGTCCTTTGCCCTGCAGATGCCACTACATCAGTGCTGGGACCTGCTGTGCTTTGGGCTGTCACCCAGTTCTGTCAAGAGAACAAGTCCCCATGACCTGCTTAGCTGATATAGGCCAGTGTTTGGCTTCTGTGCAGCAGGAGATCCTGTAGCATGTGCTTTCTTTACTGTTCCCTTGCCTTTCTGTGCAGCCCTGGCTGGTGTCCAGGCTCTGGCATCTCATGCAGGTGTGGTCCCAGCTCTAAGGAATAGCAGCAGCAGCTTTACAGAGCTCTCCTTCCCTTCTCTCGCCCCCAGGCAAACTCATTTATGTGCTCCTGAGCAGGATGCTCGTGCCCATGGCCAAACCATCCAGCTTGCCACAAAAATGGGGTATTTAGAGTGAAAGGGCTACCTGTACTGAAAATGGGGCATTGAGGGTAAAAATTAAGGGTTACTGAAAATGAACAGTGTCTCATGGTTCCCTTCTCCTCTTGACAGGGAGTGGCCACCGCAACCTCGAGTCCTGTGGAACAAAGTAAGTGATGGCTCCATTTCTCCATGATGGTTTGACTGCCAAGCTCGTTATTGGCTTGGGTTCCTGGGAAGAGGGGTCACTGGCATCTTTATCCCCTGGTCTGCTCTGGGTGCCACCTCAGGAGCCCCTGGAACCCCCCAGGGAAGCCAAGGGAGGTTGTTGACACTGGAGAAGAGGGAGGTGTTGCTGAGCTGTGTTGTGGGCTTGGTAAAACTCAGGCTGAGGGAGGCTCCTGGTGCAGCATCCCACACCCTCAGGTCCTGGGATTTAGTGCTGAAATCAAGGTCTGTCCTGAGCTGTGCTGAAGCTGGAGGGATTTGATCAAAGAATTACAAGGGAATTCAAAACTTCTGCTTTCTTTCTTTCTTTTGGTGTTTGCCAAGCCTGGTGTGAGATGTCTAGGAAGGTACCCCAGGAAAACAAAATGCTGAGATTAGATGTTTTAAAATGGAATCTGCATGGTTGTGGGAAAACCTGCAGGGTTCACACTGCTGTGTGCCCATGGAGGGCACCAAGCACCAGCTCTGCAGGCAGGGGGGGCTTGGCTCCCCACTGCAGCCACTTTAGGGATGCTGGACAAAATGCAGAGCCACAGCTACCCCTGTGGATGGTCTGGGCAGGGTTACACACCCCTGTGCAAGTGCTGTCCCTTGAAAGGAGTGGCTGGTTGGGCTGTGGGAGCTGCAGATGGCAGCAGGGACAGATGAGGCACATGGAAAATGCACACCCCTATGGATATGCTGGGAACTTGCTCCTGGAGGCCAACAGCCCCTTGGCAGAACCTGAGAGAGGGAAATCCTGTGGGAAGGCATTTCTCCATGTGTTTGTGCAAACTGGAGCCCTGTGTGCTGCCATGGATCTCGGGAAGAGGCAGAGCCAGGGATGCTGCTGGGTTAACACAGCCCTGGGTCCCCAGCTGGCTTTGGTGCCTTCAGGCATCTCCAGGTCCCTTAACCTGCCCAAGGAAGGGTCAGGCAGGAGATCTGCCCTGGCACCAGCCTGCCAGCACGCTCATTAATGTTTTCCTTCTCCTTTTGTTTCAGGGGGCAAAGGGGCTTAGCGCCTCTGAAACAAACGGAAAACGAAGACCGTGGCAAACCAGCCCTTCCCACACCCCAAAGAGACCAGCCTGAGGAGAAAGCACAGCTGGGGAGGAAAAGCAAAGGGGAATCTGCAAAAGGTGTCCAGCTCCTTCCCAGCTGGGGCAGTGGGGACCCAAGGCTGGCACAGGGACCCAGCCCCAGGGCTGTCCCACTTGGCTCCCTCTCTGCTCTGGGAATTGGAGCTGCTGCTTTTGCAGGAAGGTGTCTGTGAGATGGGAGCTATAATTTACAGGATGGTAGAAAAGCATCACTCAGGGCACCTCAGAGGCAGAAAGCCTCTTGCTGCAATGTCCCAGCACTCCTGGCCCTCTCAATGCCCCCACAATATCTGAATATTCACCCCAAGACCCCCAGCTGAAATCTCCAGGCTTCTTTGAGTCAACTTCTGCCTCTGAGGTGTAATGTTATAAACCTCTTGAAGCTCTTGTCAGCTCCTTGTTGCTTTTCTTCCATAACTGAGTGTTTCCTCCCAGCAAGTGGAAAGGGCTCTGATTTGCAGCAGCAAATCAGGAGGGTGAGGTTAATCTCTAGGTGAATAGGTTGGAGTTAATGGTTAAACATATTTGCCCAGGCTCTTCTTCTGAGAGAACTTACCCCAAACTCTCCTTACCCCCAGCTATGGCTGCTCCCTCCTGAAGCTGAGAGCTTCAGCACTACCTGCAGCAGCAGGAATGTCCCAGCAGGGAGGGGGTTCCAGGGGCTGTCTCCAGCCCGGAGGTTGCAGGCAGGCATGGGGAGTGGGAGCCCCTACACCCCAGGTTTTGGATACAGACCTTGGAGCAGCAGACTGGTTTGGGTTGTGAGTGACCTTTGAGGATGATCTGGTCCAACTGTCCATTAGACACGGTTGCTACAGGCTCTGCCCAACCTGGCCTTGAACACTTCCAGGATGGGGCAGCCACAGCACACTATTCTTTCCTTATATCCAATATGGATGTCCCTCTTTCAGTTTAAAACTGCTGCCCCTTATCTTTGCAGACCCTGGTACAAAGCCTTTTTCCATATTTTGAATAAGCCCCCTGATGTATTGACAGGCCAGGTTGAGATCTCCCACTGTTGCATCTCTTTAGGATCATCCAGGCAACTCTAACAATGAGTTGTGAGCCAAGAGACCCCTTGAGATCTACCTCCTGTGTTTAAAATGAATCTTGCTTGTACCAGGACACAGTTTTAGTATTTACCACATTTTCATATAATGTATCCAAAAGCCATGGTGTGCTTTAGAAGCCATTTCCCTGATTGCTGCCCCATGTTTTAATTAATGGAGATCCAGAGGGAATGGGCTGAAGGCATTGTGGACACCATGGGGTGGGTAAACAAGCCACAGATATGACACTGCCTGGGTTTCCTGCCTTTCTGTAGTTCAGTTTGCACGTTTCCTATTAGCTTTGCTGTGGATATGTAAGTTTTGCTGTCAGGCAGACCTCAAAATAAACTGGTTTTCCAGCGAGCGGATGTGCTTCCTCCTCCTGTTTCTCTGGTGTGAGCCTGACCTGGCAGGATGGGTACCCCTGGGACAGGGAGAGGGCTCCTCATGGCTCAGACTCCTCACTCTGCAGCTGCTTACAGCCCCCAGTAACCTGCTGGGGGTTTTGCCCCAGAGCTGCTGGGAAGTGCTGTGGGATGTTCCTTGCCTGGGAGGGTGCTCAGAACAGGCAGGACATGGTGCTCGAGTGCTGTGGTGTGGGCTCTGGGTTGGGTCTTGCAGACACAGGGCCCCCATTGGGCTGTGCTGGGACAGAAATTCACAAGGGGGAAAGGCTTTGGGCTCTTCCAGATTGCAAGGAGGGACAAAACACAGCCTGGAGATGGGCCAGGGCACTGCTGGTGCAGGAGGCTGCATGTGCAGGGCAGCCAGCACTCATCTGTGTGCAGAGGATTGTGGCTTTCACAGAATCACAGCATGCTTTGGGTTGGCAGGGCCCTTAAAGCTGAACCGCCCCCCTTTCTGTGGGCAGGGACATTTCCCACTAGACCAGGTTGCTCAAGACTTTTGTGGGTTTTTGGCTGTGCTTGGCAGAAAATGGGGAATTTTCTTCTTCCTTCTGCAAAAGGGCCCAAGGCACCTGTGCAGCCCAGCTCAGGGGTGAGGCTGTTGAATCAGGGACAGAAAGAGAGACTTCAGTCTTCAGGTGGATCAGAAGGCCCCTTTAATGAAAGCTGTGGGTCTTTTATAATGTGACTCACTAAGGTGATCCTTGATTGGTCTAAAAGCAGAAACATCTCACACTGTTGGTGTACTATGAACAGCGCTCTGTGGAGAACCGTAACTATAAACAGTGGTTACAGAAAGAGAGATAATAATTGTTTTCATTCTTTTCCTCTACAATTCCCAGAACAGAAATTGTCTCTGTTCTTTCTTGGACTGAACTGAGAATCTCCACACAGGGGCAGCAGAGCTGCCCAGCTCTGGGCAGGCTGAGAGCTGCTCCAGCACTGCCCCACTGAGCAAACCTGGAGGACCAAGAAGGTCTTCCAAGGAAGGTCTTCCTGGAAACCAAGAAGGAGCAAACCTGGGTTCTGCCCTGGCCTCTGGAGAGCCTGCTGCTGTCCCTGTCCCTTCATCACCTCCCTCTCCCCATTCCTGTTTCAGTTCATGCAGCCCCTGGGCAGCAGGAGGAAACCCATCTCGTCCTGGAAGAGATGGAGGATGGCCAGATGAAGGAAGAGATGACAGGCTGGGCTCACCAGGCTGAGCTGCAGGCAGATGCTCATTCCCTTCCCACCATACAGGAGGAGCCTCAGGAAGAAGAGACCAGGTAGGAGAAGGGAGATGCTGTTGAAGGACCAGGTGGTGGCCATGGGAGGGGACAGGCCTGTCCCTGGGCATCCATCCTTGCAAGGGCTGGTGCTGGAGCTGGCAGTCAAGGTGTGTTTCCAAAAAAGGGGACATCTCCCAGCAGGATCCAAAAGGTGCTTGATCAAATGTCTTTTTCTCCTGGTGTCTCAGTTTTGGTTAGTGCAGAGCCATGGGAGCAATGCTCACAGTGCCCTGCAGAGGATAGATGAGGGAGGCTCTGCTTGGGTTCCTGTGAGTAGAATTTGGCCCCAGGGTAAGAGGCTTTGGACCTTGTTCCAGCAGTGGTGCATGCAGCTGGAATGCCATTCAGAAATGGAAATTGTCCCTTTATATTTCACCCTTGCTTCTGCCATAGAAACCCTGCTGGGTCTGCCCAAGGGCTGGGCAGTGTGTTCAGAGCTGGAGGGCTTCAACTCATGAGCTTCTCCTTTCCAGAATCTGTTTGTGCTCCCCAAACACTGCCAAGGGGGATGAGGAAAAGGAGGAGGAGGAGAAGAAAGAGGAGGAGGAGGAGGAGAAAGAGAGGAAGAAAGAGGAAGAGGTAAGGAAGAAAGAAGAAGAGGAGGAGAGGAAAAAAGAAGAAGAGGAGATGAAGCAAGAGGAGGAGGAGAGGAAAGAAGAGGAGGTGAAGCAAGAGGAGGAGGACAGGAAAGAGGAGGAAGAAGAGAGGAAGAAAGAGAAAAAGGACAGGAAAAAGGAGGAAGAGGAGAAGAAGCAAGAGGAGGAGGAGTTGAAGCAAGAGGAGGAGGAGGAGGAGGAGAGGAAAAAAGAGGAAGAGAACAGGAAAAATGAGGAAGAGGAGAAAAAGCAAGAGGAGGAGGAGATGAAGCAAGAGGAGGAAGACCGGAAAAAAGAGGAAGAGGAGAGGAAGAAAGAGAAGGAGGAGAACAGGGAAAATGAAGAAGAGGAGAGGAAGATAGAGGAGGAGGGCAGGAAGAAAGAGGAAGAGGAGAGGAAGGAAGAGGAAGAAGAGAGCAAGATAGAGGAGGACAGGAAGAAAGAGGAAGAGGAGAAGAAGGAGGAGGTAAAGAAGAAAGAGGAGAAGAGGAAAAAAGAGGAGGTGAAGAAGAAAGAGGAAAAGAGGAAGAAAGAGAAGGAGAGGAAAAAAGAGAAGGACAAGAAGAAAGAGGAAAAGAAGAAAGAGGAAGATAAGAAAGAGGAGGAGCAGCAGGAGAGTGCAGAGTGAGTGACTCCTGTTGCCTTTAGGGCTTTGCTGAAAACGAGCGTGATTGCAGCTTTTGTTTCAAGTGCGTTCACCAGCTGGAGAGGCTGAAACAGCCATGGCAGGGCACAGCTCCCAGCCTGGCAGGATGGGCAGGGATGGATGTGCTGGGCAGGGATGGGTGGCATGCAGGAGGGATGGCAGGAGAGAGGGATGGCATGCAGGAAGGATGGCATGCAGGAGGGATGGAAGGCAGGAGGGATGGCATGCAGGAGGGATGGAAGGCGGAAGGGATGCAGGAGGGAGGGATGGCATGCAGGAGGGATGGAAGGCAGGAGGGATGCAGGAGGGAGGGATGGCATGCAGGAGGGATGCTTTGGCCAACCGGCTGCCCCAGGGCTCGCTGCTGACGCGGCACCTGGTGACAGGAGCGTCTCCTGTGACTCGGGCTCCGTCTCCATCGCGGCCGCCCGTGGCAACCGCAGCCCCTCCTGCGCCTTTGGAGGCGGGAGCAGCCGGCTGCGGAGATGGGCCGTGCTGTTTGAACCATGCCCATTAATTCAGGGCACTCGGGATTGTTTTGAGTGTTACAGAGCTGAATGTAAAGACAGGATTATGTGTTGATGCTGCTTCATACAAGTAGGTACAATTTTACATTTTTTCCTGTTGTAGAAAATAGCCGAGATCTTGTGGAAGGTGGTGACTTTGGTCTGGATGGGATTGGGAGACATCTTTCTGCTCAGATTAGTAGTTTGCTCTGATTTCACATGAGATAAACATTTAGGGATTTATTACCTAGCACTACAATATTATTCTGTGTTAATTCCTCTAAAGTAGCTAGATTTTCAGGAAGAAGCTGAAAACACATGATTACTCACTGTCAAGCCCATATGTTAAAATCTTTTCCTGGAGCTTCACTGTAGAAACTTGAGCTTCAGTGTGGGGTGAATGAGATGCTGCTCCATCCTTCAATGTGTTTGTTTACTGGAAGAAGAGAGACCAACAGGTTCTCTAGTTTAGGATGGAAAGATTTGTGACCACATTTGAAGGGAGCATAATTTTAAATATGAAGGGGGAAAATTATTAAAAAAAACAAAACAAATATTTTCATGCATTTAGCTGTCTTAAAATTCTCATTATCCCAAATCCCTGCTTTGCATTTCTTGCCAGGAAACAGCAAATCAAGAGGTAAATGCACAGAGCAACATTTGAGGTGCTTTTATTTCAGTTATGAAGTTATATTAAAGCAATACAATCAGTCTTGAGAGCCTCTTTGTCAGAATGGTGGAGCTGAGGCCTGTGCTTGCTCAGGAAGGAAAATGAGAATTATGTGTCCTGGTGGTGTCTTGCACAGGCAAACGTGGGATTTGAATAGTTCTTGTGGGAAAGCCTTGCCTGGAAATTAGATTTTGGCTTTTTATTTGTCCCATTTTAATTATATGAGAAATGATGCACAGGAGGAGAAACATTCTGCCTGGATCTTTCTGCCTCTGCAGTTTCTGCCCGTGCCCATGCAAAGCCCTGATTTATCCATCACCTCTTACCTGGTCTCCCAGACAGTATTTCTTCTCTCCCTTGCAGGCCCCTGCTGCAGCCTCCTTGTCCCCCTGCTGATGAGGGTGTGGATGAAGCCTGCCTTGCCCAGGAGGCCCCCAGGGCTGAGCAGCTGGAGGAAGTTGAGATAAGCAATCTGCAAGGTGCCCCTGTGCAGGTACGGCACCGCTCCCTGCTCGGCTCCCTGCACTGAGCTCTGCTCTGCCCTGGGGCTCAGAGCTTCTCTGGGGGGATGCAGTGCCCTGGCAGGGGCAGGCTGGGCTGGGCACAGGCCATGCTGCCCACCCGGGTGTCCCCATCCCTGAAGCTGGGCAGCAGAGGTGGCTGTGGGTGGAGGGAAGGCTCCTCTCACTCTCCGGAGTGGGCACTGAACAGGCTGAGTGTCTGAGAGGAGGGTCAAGCTACAAAGGCTGCTCTTTCACTGACAGAATGGGCTTTTTCTCCTTAAAATGGCTTTCTTTTTCATTTTTAAGGTGGAAGAGGAGCCAGCTGAAGCTGCTGAAACTGATGCTGAAGGTACAAGGGGTAGCAGGAGGGTGCCAGACTGGGATGGAGTGAGGCAGGGATGGGGGGAGAATCCAGCTTCTCCTCTGCTGCTGGCAGGGAGCAGGGAGCTGCCTTCTCTGCAGCCTGCAGGAGCAGTCAGGGCTGTTCACAGGGTAAAACATCCTGTGGGCACAGCACAGTGGCAATATTGGCATTGTCTGCAGCTAGCTCTGCATGCACAATGCTTAGTCCTGTTGATTCTGCAATCCCTGATGTGAAATAAGAGTTTCTCCTTCAGCCAGAGGATGTAAAGGGATAAAAAAGTATTTTCTCTACCACTTTTCTCCCTTTGGGAAATTACCTGTGGCATAAAACAGGTTTTAATATAATATTTTAGGAAGCAATGGTTGGTAATGAAAATTAGGTGGCGAGTTCCCATTGCAGCCTGACTGAGCAGAGGCACATCCTGGCAGAACTCCACAGGAATCAGGAAGTTGCTCAGGGAATGGCTTGCCCTCACCCCTGAGATTCTCTGCATGCATCCCTTGCAGAGGGGCAATGATGCTGGGAAATGCTGATTTGTCAGGAACTGTAGTGATGGGACAAGGAGTGATGGGTACAAAGTGAAAGAGGGGGAATTTAGGTTAGATTATTAGGAAGAAATTCTTCCCAGTGAGGGTGGTAAGATACTGGAATATGTTGCCCAGGGAGATTGTGGATGCCCCAACCCTGGCAGCACTCAAGGCCAGGCTGGGTAAGGGGTAACAGGAGATGTCCCTGCTCATGGGACACAACCTTTAATGTCCCTTCCACCCCTTAACCTTCCATGACTCCATGAAAAACACGAGCTGGGATGGCCACCACTGCCACCAGCCCTGTGAGCAGCAGCAGCCGCCCCAAACCCGGGTCAGCCCCACATCCCTGCAGTGTCACACCCCTCCCTTCTCACACAGCCAGCCCCACACCCCTCCCTTCTCACAGCACTCTGTTCTGTTGCAGCTGCAGATGCCTTGTCCCTTGCTTGAAGCTCCCAGCAGCTGCTAGCAGCATGGCCAGGCGGGCCCAGGACGTCGAGCTCTTCCAGCTGGTGCAGGACAAGCCCTGGGCTGGCAGGGCCCCCTCTCCTGCTGGCCACGGGGCTCTAGAGCAGCTGCCCAATGTCCCCAGTGTCCCCAGCTGCCGAGCCCCTGCTGCCACCCCTGTCCTTGTCGCCAGCAAGCCAAAGGCTGGACTTGTCAACCCCAATTTTTGCACTGAGGAGCAACCCCCACTAGGTATTAGAGATGTTGGCTTTGATGCCTTGTGTAGCTAGAGGGGTGCAGGGGGGTTCCTGGAGTAGTTGCTTTTTTTGTTGCTTTCTGAGGGAGGGGGGAATCATTTAAAAAAAAAATAAAAGCATGCTTCATGTTGCAGCACAGAGGCTGGGGAACAAAACCCACGTGTTTGTCTGCTTCTGCCTCATCACCATGTGCCTTTTTAGCCAAGCCTTGAGTGTGTCTGCAAATGCTGCGTGTTTAGAGCTGCTCAGAAAGGCTCTCCTGAAGGAGCTGCAGGCAGAGGGTGCAATTTCACCACACACAGTTTTCTCTCCAGCATTTGTGCAGCCTGCTCGTGCTAACAGGAGAGGAAGGTGCAGGTTTGCTGCTCATGGCTTTCTGCCTTTTCTGCAGCTTTGCTTTGCTTTGTTTTTCACCAGCAAGCCGAATTCTGCTGCTTTTCCTTACATGCAACAGGATTTTAACTTTGCCACCCAAACAGGCATTTTCTCAGGCTTTTAATCCAGCCACACTCTGATCCCCTAGCCTCACATCAGAGTGAAGCAGGAGAAGGTGCGTGGGGTCTCTCAGATGTGTGAAAAGAAGAAATCCCGCAGGAATTAATTTTATTTTGTTGAATAGCTAAGGAAGACATTGCACTTCACACCCAAGTGACTGTGGGGTGAGCCCAGGGTAGCCCCCAGTGCCATTTCTCCTTTGGACAACTGGCATCTTTCTTTACCCACCACAAACATCAAACCTTCCTGCTTCTGACCTTGCCTGTGGCAGGGAGCAGTTATTACCTCTGCAGAAGAAAGAAGCCATAAATGCTTATTGAAATAGTGCCTTATTCTGCATGAAAAGCCAACACTGTGTGGTTCAGGGCTGCCACAATCCATGTGTTTACATTCAGAAGAACCAGAAGAATCTCTACACCCCGGGAGGCAGGTTTGCTCCTGGAAATCCTGGGTTCCTGCATGGCACCTGCAGCTGGGAATCCTAATTTCCATGGTTTTCCAAACCACAGGAGCCCAATACTCAGATGGAGTAGCTGCAATCACTGCAAGCTGGGCAAGCAGAAGGGCAGCAGATGGCAGCTCTTAGACTGTTAAAACTGGGCAAAAAAAAAAAAAAAAAAAAAAAGAAAAGAAAAAGAAAAAGATAAAGAAGTGCTCCAAATGCTTAGGAGAAAGGAGAGCCAGGCAAGAAGGGAAGGGAAGGGAAGGGAGGGAGGAGGAGAGTCCTTCCCACACTCTGCAGGGCCTGGGGGCAGCTCTGGGGAGCCGTCCTGGCTGCAGGGGGGCCCTGTGCCCCCTCACCTGCCATTGTTGTCCTTCCCCACGGAGCAGGTCACCCCCCCACCGTGGAGATCAAGGATGTGGACAGCCCAGAGCGTGCTGTGGAGATCCACGGCACCTATGGAGAGCTGCCTGCGGCCGGCGCCCCCAACCTGCTGGCCGTGCCCGGCGCTGCATCCCCCAGGTACAGCAAACCCCAGGCACAGCATCCCCCAGGTGCTGCATACCCCAGGTACAGCAAACCCCAGGTACAGCAAACCCCAGGCACAGCAGCCCCCAGGTACAGCAAACCCCAGGCACAGCATCCCTCAGGTACAGCATCCCCCAGGTACAGCAAACCCCAGGCACAGCAAACCCCAGGTACAGCAGCCCCCAGGCACAGCATCCCCCAGGCACAGCAAACCCCAGGTACAGCAGCCCCCAGGTACAGCAAACCCCAGGTACAGCAAACCCCAGGCACAGCATCCCTCAGGTGCTGCATACCCCAGGTGCTGCATCCCCCAGGTACAGCAAACCCCAGGCACAGCAGCCCCCAGGTACAGCAAACCCCAGGCACAGCATCCCCCAGGTACAGCATCCCCCAGGTACAGCATCCCCCAGGTACAGCAAACCCCAGGCACAGCAGCCCCCAGGTACAGCATCCCCCAGGTACAGCAAACCCCAGGCACAGCAAACCCCAGGTACAGCAGCCCCCAGGTACAGCATCCCCCAGGTACAGCAAACCCCAGGCACAGCATCCCCCAGGTACAGCAAACCCCAGGCACAGCAAACCCCAGGCACAGCAAACCCCAGGTACAGCAAACCCCAGGCACTGCATCCCCCAGGTACGGCTCTGCCCAGTGGTCCCGGCTCCCCTGCGGCTGTCAGCACGAGAACATTTATTATCCACGTTTATCCACGTGGAGATGCTCATTCCCAGCAGATTTGGACAGTGCTGTGTGTGCAGTGGGTGTCACCCCAGTGCACAGCAGAGGAGATGGCCAAAGCTTTGCCTCTTGTTTGCATTTTTAAATTAAATTTTGTTTAATGCTTTTATGGTCAGGGACAGCCCTGTCTGTGTGTTCTCCTGGAGATGGGCTGGATCCCCAAGCCATTGGCAAATCCCATTTGTCTCTGTTCCCAAATTCAGAGCACAGAGGTTCCATGTGCTGTATATGAGCCTGCATCTTAAAAATAATCATTTTCTTCCTGTATTTTTGCTACAAAGGTTTGAAGCACGTTACCCCTGGGTTTGAACTTTCAGAGGAGTGGTGGAAGCCCCATCCTGCAAAGTGTTCAGGGCCAGGTTGGATGGGGCTTGGAGCTACCTGGCCTAGCTGGAAGGTGTCCCTTCCTGAACTAAATGGTCTTTTAAGGTCCCTTCCAACCCTGATCATTCAGATTCTATGCTTAGAGAGAGGGAGGATTAAAACTGAGCTTTAAAATTTAGGCTGGAGAAAGCTGAGGGATTTTTTTCTGTGGTGGCACTAGGTTTGTTTGAGGCTCACCCTTGCAGAGGATTCAAAATGAAAGCTAAAGTGGGATTATTTTCTGTGCTGTAAACCAGGTGCTGTAGTCATTCTCACTTAATAGTTTGGATCTTTTAGTTTTTGCTCCTGAAGGAGCAAAAAAAAAAAGGCAAAAATGTCCACAATCCAGTCTGTTGAACAGCTAAAAAATGGCAAAAATGTCAACAATCCTGTTGAACAGCTAAAAAAAATGGCAAAAATGTCAACAATCTGGTCTGTTGGTCTGTTGAACAGCTATTTATACTGGGACAGCAGAGCCCAAGGCTTCATGTAAAATACCTGCAGTGAAAACACAGGCAGCATTAAACACATTTACAGTTACACATGTGAGCACATAAACCCTTCTGCTGGGTCCCAGGGAGTGCCTCAAAACAACACTGGATATTTTTAAAAGCAAGGAACTCCTGTTCTCCTACATAAAGAAATAAAAATTAATTATTGTGAGCCAGAAGGAAAATGCTCATGTTTCCAGAAGGAGAAGACATAATTCTGCATTGAGCAGTTATCTCTAAATTCCTTCTACTGCCACAGCCTGGAGTTATAACATGGCTCTGGCAGGGCCCATTTCTTGGGAAATGAAGGCTCATCATTCTTGTTCACCTGCTCCACCTCCCAGCAGGACACACCTGGGAGCAGAGAGGCTGGAGGTGGTGGGTTCACAGCATTTGAATCCCATTTGACTCCCATTCCTTTGGGAGATTGGTGCTGGCAGGATGCTCCCTCAGCATCCTCCTCCTCCTGCTCCACACACAGCACTGAGACATTCTGTGCCCTGGCCAGTGGGATCTGCACTTGTGGTGGCAGGAGACAATTTCCTCATCACAGCTGGAGCTCTGGGCTTGCAAACCAGTCTAGATTTTTGCTGGGACTGCTACCTTCATATTCAGCTTCCCTTCTGACACCTTTTGTGCCCACACGTAAGGAAGTCACCTGAGAAACCCATCTGTGCCAAAGGGAGCCCCAGCTGAGTTAGGACACAAAGCTCTGGGTGCTCTGGTGCACTTTCCTTGCCCCTTGAAGTGCAGTGATGTGGAGCTGTGGCACTGGGGGCCAGCACAGGATGATGCCTGCCCTCTGTGCATCTTGCCAGGTACCCAAACTGAGTTGCAAATGGGCCAGGTGGCTACAAGAGCTGGTTGGTGCTCAGGGGGAGCAGGGCTCCAGCAGGAAAGGAGCAGGAGGCTCACTCCCACATACTCCAGACAATGTCACAAAAATCAGGGGAAACTGACCCTAGCAGGAGAAGGGGGAATGGAAAACAGGTCACACCTGGGAGGAGGAGGAGGAGGAAGGAGAGGAGCCAAGCCAAGCCTTGGTGTCTGTGTTTGTGTCTGCAGGAGGAAGAGACTGCTCCCAGAAGATGCTCTGGACAGGGGGCTGGTGAGCCAATCCCCCAGCCAAGGGCTGGGCTGGGACCAGGAGCACAGGGAAAGGTGAGAAATGGGCCAGGGGCTCCAGATCAGCCTGGGGTTCACATCCTGGGGTTCACATCCTGGGGCTTGGGTGGAAATGGCAAACACCCCAAATATCCTTTGGGATACCAAAGGGAGAGAGAGCCATGCCAGTTTGTGTTCTTCTCAGTACACAATACCCCAATAAACACAGGTAAATCCTAATTCAGATGCAGTAGGTTAAAGAATGGGAATAATGACTGGGTCATGGGGCTGGGAGCAACCTGGTCTAGTGAAGGTGTCCCTGCCCATGGCAGAGAGGCTGGAATGAGATGAGCCTTAAGGTCCCTTCTAGCCCAAGCCATTCCAGGTTTCTGTGATCCCATGAACCTGCCCTGGCCTTTCCTTTCCCTTCTAACCCAAACCATTCCAGGTTTCTGTGACCCCAATAACCTGCCCTGGCCTCTCCTTTCCCTTCTAACTCAAACCATTCCAGGTTTCTGTGACCCCAATAACCTGCCCTGGCCTTTCCTTTCCCTTCTAACCCAAGCCATTCCAAGTTTCTGTGACCCCAATAACCTGGCCTTTCCTACCTCCATGCAATGCCCTCTGGTGTCCCCCAGCCTGCCCGAGCGCATCGGCTCAGCCTCGAGCCTGAGCAGTGCCATCATCAACACCCGGCTGCAGGAGCTGGTGAGGCTCTTCAAAGAGAGGACTGAGAAGGTGAAGGAGAAGCTCATTGACTCTGATGTCACCTCAGATGATGAGAGCCCCGTGGCATGTGAGTCCAGGTGGGGCTGGGAGTGTTTCCCTGGTGGGTCCCCGTACACGCTGTGGTTTCTGGCTGCTGTTTTATTAACAGTTTAAAGACCTTAAGAAAAACTGCAGTAAGAAGATTTTTTGAAATAACTGTGTGGCCTCTCCCAGCTCCCAGCAAGCCAGCACCTGCAGCAGCAGCAGCGCCTGCCCCAGGAGGGGAGCTGGAGGGGGACAAACCTCTGGGGGATGACCACTACTGTGAGATGCTGTGCTGCACCTTCAAACGCCGGCCCTGGCTGGAGCGCCTCAAGAGTTACCAGTTCCCCAGCAGCATTGACCCCCTGACCAGTGAGTGATGGGGCACAGCCTGGGCTGGGGGCACCTGCTGGGACTGGGGGAGAGACGGTGATGAGAGGGGAGGAAAACTAAGCAAGAAGCAACTTAGCTTTTTCACTAAAGCTCAGACTTTTCAATTCCTCTGCAAGGCACAGGCTTTCCTCAATACTTCCAGCTGTGGAAAGGACTGGGCATTCTGCTTTCCCTGTGGTGTGGATACCCCCCCAAAAAATTAAAATCACAGAAGAAGATTCTGTGTGGCCACCCCACAGAAGCCCAGCTCTTTCCTTAGTCTCTCATATTCCTCAGTCCTTTGCCTCTGGGATCAGGCAGCCAGCCACCAGCTCAGCATGGCTGGAGAGGAAATACAAAAACAGGGAAATTGGAGTTGTGAGAGCAGAGCAAAAGCAAATATAGCTGAATACAGCAAAGTTAGAAGAAGCTTTCTGCTAAAATATGGTGTGTTCTGTGACCAGGGGTGTTCACTCTGTGCTGGAGATCAAACACTGTCACCAAGAGACTTCCTGCAGGTTTTCCTTTGTGCTGAGGGCAGGTCAGGGGATGGAAACCCCTCTGTGCAGAGGATTCCCCCAGAGCAGGGATGTGTTTCCAGCTGATGGAGGTGCTGTTCCCTGTGTGCAGATCTGATGTACGTGCTGTGGCTCTTCTTCGTGGTCATGGCCTGGAACTGGAACTGCTGGCTGATCCCCGTCCGCTGGGCCTTCCCCTACCAGACCCCAGCCAACATCCACTACTGGCTGCTGGTGGATTACCTGTGTGACCTCATTTACCTGCTGGACATCCTCATCTTCCAGACCCGGCTGCAGTTCGTGCAGGGGGGAGACATCATTGTGAGTGGCAGGGCACTGCACCCAGCACTGGCACCAGCTGGGCACTCCCACCCCATCACCCTGAGGGTGCTGCTGGACCCTGAACTGAGCCCTCTCACCATGGCCATGGCCACCAGGTGCTGCTGGACCCTGAACTGAGCCCTCTCACCATGGCCATCAGGGCTCTGTCCACTCCCAGACACCACGAGCATCTCCCCTGACACTGACTGGACAAGTCAGCAATCTTTTTGTCTGCCAAACACACCATTTTCCCTATAAAATCAGTTCCATCTCTCCATACTGTGTGGCATTCCTGTTTCTGGGCAGGGATGCCTGCAGGGTGCTGCTCCAGGGGGTGGCTCTGCCCGTGGTGAGGGGTTCATTGACTGACCCTTGTCGTGCCAACCTTGGGCACGGGTGTAACAAACCCTGGGGTTAATTTTCAGGAGCACACCAGGCAGGATGTGTTAGCAGTTGCAATCTGAACACACAGATCACTCCCTTGAGATAAGGCAAGCCTTGATTTCATTTCCATATTCAATTAAACAAACTGAAAAATCACACCTTGAGGGTGCAGCCTTCCCATGCCCATGCAGATGCTCAGACAGGCAGTTTCCCCTGCAAATGCTGATTTTGTGGTGCTGGCACTGTGATGTGCTTTTCCTGGGATGCAAAATCAACACAGGATGTCCCAAGGTAGGATGGGAAGATGGCAAACAGCCAGGAATTCTCTGCTTGCTCTTCCCCCTTTCCAGGCACAAAGGGAGCATCTTCCCTGTTGTGGTGCAGAGGAGGAAAGCCAGGCATGACCACACTGGCCCTAGCTTTCCTTTCTCTAAGCAATAATCAATATTCCTCTCTCTCTCTCCCTCCTGTTCCCCCCAGACTGACAAAAAGGCCATGAAAGAAAACTACCTGCGGTCACAGCGCTTCAAGGTTTGTCAGCATTGTCTTCATCCACTGAACCTTTCACCTGCCCTGTGGGTTCAGCCCCACCCCGGGGCCCCTGCAGCTCCCCACAGAGGTGTCTCCTGTGTGCATTTCAGATGGATGTGCTGTGCCTGCTGCCCCTGGATTTCTTCTACTTCAAAGTGGGTGTGAATCCCCTGCTGCGCTTCCCCCGGTGCCTGAAGGTGAGCCAGGGCTCACAGACCAGAGCAGCAGCTGCACAGGGCACAGAGGGCTCCTCTGCTGCCTGGGTGAGCTGTGCCTGCTCACACCCATCCATGGTGACAGGAGGATTATAAAATTGAGGGGAGTTTTGTCCCAAAGGCTTTGCAGGTCACACACTTCATTTCAATCCTAAACCACTCACGTTTGAATAGAAGGGCACTGAAGGATGGAGACAAATCTGCCTGTGGCAGTCCAGCTGCAGAGGGGCTGCAGGAGGGAAATGAGGGGCAGGGGGGTTTTATGGGGAGGGGATTCTCCCAGGGGAACCTGGAACATGCAGCTCTCCTTCTCCCCCCAGTACATGGCCTTCTTCGAGTTCAACAACCGCCTGGAGGCCATCCTGACCAAGGCTTACATCTACAGGTGAGGGCCCTGGGGGCAAGGAGGGAGCATGGAATTGCTCTTTACCACACTGGGGAGGAAGGTTCCCTTCATTCTGCACTTGTTCTGGGCCCCTGATTTCTTTCCCTGCTGTGCCTGGGCTGGCTGAATGGACTTTGGCTGATGTGGTGGGACATGAGGCTCCCAAAGCCTGCATGGGCAGGATCAGCTCTCCCCAGACCCCAGGAACAGGGGGGCTGGCAGTGAAGGAGAGCCATCAGCAGATAAAGTGCTTTTCCTGGCATTTCTGGAGCTGCAGGAGGCAGCAGCAGGGTTGGGGTACTCTGTCACCTGTGTGGTCACCACTTCAAGGCTCCCACTGATCCCATGGGGGACCTGACACCTTTCCCTGGCAGATCTCATCTCCCTTCTTGCCCTCTCCTGGGTTTCTCTGCAGGGTGATTCGCACCACTGCCTACCTGCTGTACAGCCTGCATGTGAACTCCTGCCTCTACTACTGGGCATCAGCCTACGAAGGACTGGGCTCCACCACCTGGGTCTATGATGGCGAAGGAAACAGGTACAGGCCAGGGCTGGGGGTCTCACACAGCACAGCCTGCTGGAGCTGGAGCAATAAGGGAGGTGTTGGGATGCACTGAACTCATAAAAACCCCTGAAGCAAAGGGCTGGGAGTGCCAGGAGAAGATGTGGACCAGGGAGAATGGCAAGGACAGCAGGGATGGGATGTGCAGTAATACACAGTGCTGCAAGGTGAGGCTGCAGCTGGGCAGAGGGGGAGAGCAGCTGCAGGTTGAAGGGGCTGAAGTGGGATCCTGGTGCTGGGAAGCAAAGGAATGCTCCCTGGCCACCCAGGAGACATTCAAAGCGTGAATCCTGCTCCTGTCTGTGCTGACGGTTGCCAGGCTGGGATGGAGGAGTGACCCTGTGTGTCCCTGTGCCCTGTGCCAGGACCCTCAGGCCAGCCAGGTGTGAGATGGGGACAGTGGCCAGCCCTTCCCTCACCATGGCAATACCTGTGTTAAATGTCTCCTGTGCAGTCAGTGATTGATGCCACAGGCAGAGTCCTTGGCTCACAAGCTGCATGCCCACACCTGTGTTAATGTGGAATCAAAACACCCAAGACCAGGGAATCAGGAATTCACTTGGCTTCTCTTAAATCCTATTCCAACAATTTGCTCACAAAAATGTTTTTCACCCTGATGATTTCTAAAAGTGTAAATGTGGCTGAAAACATGTTGCTGCTTTATGGCAGAGGAGCAGAAACCAGAAGTAACCAGAGCTGAGGCTCCCAGGTGGAGGATCCTGGAGGGACCATTGGTTCCCTGCTCCTGCAGCATCTCCTGAAGCACCTGCAGGGGAGTCTGAAGCCCTGCAGTTTTTCCCTTTGCCATCTATAATTACTCTCAGCAGGCTCTGGCTTGCCATGGCCAGGGTCTGTGAGCTCAGTGCTGAGGGGTGAAACAGAAATGCCTTCAGAGCTGCCTCCTCTTCTCTCCTCCTCCCAGCTACATCCGCTGTTACTACTGGGCAGTGAAAACCCTCATCACCATCGGGGGCCTGCCAGACCCCAAGACCCTGTTTGAGATCGTCTTCCAGCTGCTGAACTACTTCACAGGGGTCTTTGCCTTCTCTGTCATGATAGGGCAGGTGAGTTGGAGTCAGGGGGGATTTACAGCCTCAGATGGGGATGGGTTTGGTGGGTTTGATCCACAGGTTTGCCTCTCTGGGTTTGTTTTCCCCATGGGAACGCCTGCTCAGCATTGGTGCAAGACAAAAAGGATCTGACAGATGCTGGTAGGGTTTGGATTATGTGTTTAACATGCTGAAGGATAAGTGACAGCAACCTAAAGTTCTCCTCCACCTCTTCCTTTCAGATGAGAGACGTGGTTGGTGCTGCTACTGCAGGACAAACGTACTACCGGAGCTGCATGGACAGCACCATTAAATACATGAACTTCTACAGGATCCCCAGGGCAGTGCAGAACAGGGTGAAGACGTGGTATGAGTACACATGGCACTCCCAAGGCATGCTAGGTGAGATCCAGCCACTCCAAGGGTGAATGCTTGAATCTCATGTTTTATCTCATGTTTTATCTCATATGGTTGCTCTGCAGAGCTGAAATGTTACCGTCAAACAGCACTACAATTTGGAGGTGGAGGGTGGGTTTATTTTGCTCTTCAGCACAGGGGCTTGTTTGCCCATCTATGGAGTTTACAGACTGCCCCTGGGTCACAGCAGCACTTTGGTGATTTGCGATCACTCACAGCACACTGAGCCCAGTGTCCCAGGTGCCCTGGAGGGTGGCCAGAGGGTGTCCAGCAGCAAAGCCACCAGCTCACCCTACAGTGAGTCATCAGGCAGGAGCAGAACCTCTGTGCCCACCCTCCGGACAGGGGTCGGTGGTCTGTTTCTGGGAGCCATCAGGGCAGGGATAATGCAAAGGGTGATTTTCCATCCCACTTCAGATTTAGACCTGCAGATTGCTGGGAGGGCAGAGGCTGGGGGAGACCTTTCTGTGCGAGCTGGCTCCTGCCCTCTGCCACCACAACGTGGGCTGCTTCCCCGCTGCCACATGAAGGACACAGTCCCAAATCAAGTGCTGGAAGCAGCCACTTTTCTGCTGTGTCTCACAGATGAGTCAGAGCTGCTGGTGCAGCTGCCAGACAAGATGAGGCTGGACATCGCCATCGATGTCAACTACAACATCGTGAGCAAAGTGGCCCTTTTCCAGGTACCCTCTGCAGCCCAGCCCTGCCTGGCACGGCCTGCCATGCCAGCACACGCTGAGGCTGGCATGTTTTGGCTCTGTTTGGGCTCAGGGCTGTGACAGACAGATGATCTTTGACATGCTGAAGCGGCTCAGATCAGTGGTGTACCTGCCCAATGACTACGTGTGCAAGAAGGTAAGGGGATGCTTGGGAGTCACAGCCAGGCTGTGCAAGGCACAGGGGGAGCCAGGCCTGGCCCTTCACCCTGCTGGGCCACCTCACAGGGAATTTGGAGCAAAAACACCCCTGGTCTTGTACAAAGCAGTTCTGAACAACAGGGGAAAGCTTTTTGGGTGTGGGGTGTTCACAGGAGTCCCAGAAAGAGGGAAGAGATGAGAATCTGATCCATGTTTCAGAAGGCTTGATTTATTATTTTATTATATATATTATATTAAAACTATACTAAAAGAATAGAAGAAAGGATTTCATCAGAAGGCTAGCAAGCAAGAAGAAGAATGATAACAAAATCTTGTGTCTGACCGAGAGTCTGAGACAGCTGGGCTGTGATTGGCCATTAATTAGATACAACCAACATGGGCCAATCACAGATCCACCTGTTGCATTCCACAGCAGCAGATAACCATTGTTTACAGTTTGTTCCTGAGGCCTCAGCTTCTCAGGAGAAAAAATCCTAAGGAAAGGATTTTTCATAAAACATCATGGCTACACAGTTGTGGTCTTGGGGATGCTGAGATGAGAATGCTCAGGAGTGAGAATCATCAAGACATTTTGGGAGCTTGGAGAGGCCATGGGGATTCCCAGCAGGATGCTCCTTGGGCATCCATGAGGTGTCCCTGGCCAGCTCCCCCTTCCCTGCAGGGGGAGATAGGCCGGGAGATGTACATCATCCAGGCGGGACAGGTGCAGGTGCTGGGGGGACCCGACGGCAAATCCGTGCTGGTGACTCTGAAAGCTGGATCTGTCTTTGGGGAAATCAGGTGAGAGAAGCACTGTCAGGGAGCCGGGGAAATACAGCCTGTGGGTGGGAAGCGGAGGGATCAGCAGCATCCCAATTAATCTTTGTGACTGAGAACCGTGAATGCTGGGCAGAGGCTGAGACACAAATTACAGCTTTCCTGCTGTTTCTGTCATCGTGTTGTCTTCTGCCTGGGGAGCTGGGGATGGAAAACAGGGGAATATGGATGGAGGAATGGGAAAATTGATCAGAAAAGGTGTTTCACAAACACAGTCTC
Organism: Melozone crissalis; assembly: GCF_028551555.1. Lineage (NCBI taxonomy): Eukaryota > Metazoa > Chordata > Aves > Passeriformes > Passerellidae > Melozone > Melozone crissalis. Next base: position 6,461,493 of record NW_026535785.1, read on the forward strand.
CCAGTCATTAACCCTGCCCTTCCACGGGAATGAAAAGCCCTGCACCAGTTGTTAACACAGCAACACTGCTGCTTCCCCACAGCCCAGCAGACACCAGACTGGTGTTAAACACAATATTTAACCCTTCAAACCCACAAATAATATTTTATATAGTACTCCATGCAAGGTTTCCCTTTATCATTCTTTAAAAACAGCACGATAAATCCCATCAGGAGTGAAAATTAATCTCTGAGTCCCCTGAAAGAGAGAGGTGCAGAGGTGTAAAGGAGATTTGCAGTTCTGAGCCTGCCAACAGAGGTGTTGATGTCTCGCATTGTCTCTCCCAGCCTGCTGGCAGCAGGAGGGGGAAATCGCCGCACAGCAAACGTCGTGGCCCACGGCTTCGCCAACCTTTTCATTCTGGAGAAGAAAGACTTGAACGAGATTTTGGTGCATTACCCGGAGTCCCAGAAGCTGCTGCGCAAGAAAGCCAAGTGCGTGTTGGGCTGCTGGGCTGCTGCTTTCTAACCTGCGGGGGTTTAAAACCAGCAGAGCCGGGGCCTCGCAGTCTCGGGGGGGTTTTCTCTCGGCGCGGAGCCCTGGGGATGCTCCCGGAGCGGAGCTGGGCTGCGGCCGCCGTCCCTCGGCAGAGGGCACCCGGGCCCCGGCGCTGAGCGGAGCCTCCGCCGGCCGAAACCCGCCTGGCACAGCGGCTGGAGCCGGGCACGGAGCGCGGCCAAAGCGCCTTCGCTTAAAAATCCCTGTAAAGATTCCGTTTAACATTTAGCATCGCTCAGATTTGTTGTCCACAGCGGGTGGAGCTGGGCAAGGAGCGCGGCCAAAGCGCCTTCGCTTAAAAATCCATGTAAAGATTTGGTTTAATATTTAGCATCGCTTAGATTGGTTGTTCTGTCCTCGATAAGACACACAAAGCTCCTTGTGCTTTCAACGCTTGGTTTCTCTGCATTATAAAATCCAGCTAACGCAATGTTCCTGGACTGACACCACCTCTCCCTTCCCGTGCTGCAGGAAAATGCTGAGGAGCAACAACAAACCCAAAGATGAGAAGGGAGGCCCCGGAGATGCGCTGGTCATCCCCCCGAAAGCGGAGACCCCAAAGCTGTTCCGGGCTGCCCTGGCGGCCACGGGGAGGATGGGGGGCAAGGGGCCCCTGGGGCGGCTCCGCTGGAGGCTGCAGGAGCTGCAGGAGCTGCAGGCGATGCAGGAGCTGCAGGCGATGCAGGAGATGCAGGCGATGCAGGAGGCACAGGCGATGCAGGAGATGCAGGCGATGCAGGAGGCGCAGGTCAGCACGGGGAGCAGCATAGACATCCGGCTTTGCTTCCTTAGATACCGAGTGTGCTCTCCCCACCAGCTCTGGAGGGGTTAAGGTGCCTTAAAGAACCGAGCTCAAGCTGTTGGGGTCTGTCAAAGCGTGGGCAGGCAGGAAGGGGTGACCCAGCATCTTGCACAGGCCTTTGGTGGAGTGCCAGTGTTTTGCTACACAAAAGGGAAATACATTAAATGTTTGCCTGCCTGTGCTAAGCCTGAGCCAAATTTCTAGCTAGGCTATAGCCACAGATGAATGAATGTATCTTCTATCCTGTAGACACAGGATAATTAATCATAATTATGATTAATAATTAATCAATATATGAATCAATTAATCAATGCACCCACAGCCCAGTTGATGTCCCAAATCTTTCCCCAGGTGACCAGGACAGAGGTGCCCACAGCCTGCAATGCCATCCTGCCACCTCTGCAGGAACCCCTTGCTTTTTGCCACGAGCAGCTGAAAAGGAAAACAGCCCTGTACCTTTTTCCCCCCTCCTTTTTTATTTCCAGCTGTCTCAGCTAAACTTGTAAGGGAAGTTTTGTCTCCGTGCAGCCCCTGCTGTTGTTGTTCTCAGCATGGAGCCAGGCACACTTATCACATCTGGATGTGCACAGGGAGGGAGGGAGGAGCTGCCAGGGAGTGCAGTGACCTTGGGGCTGGGTAAACACCAGGCTGATGCCAAGCATTGCTGCATTTCTGCAGCCCTCCAGAGGCTTGAGAAGCCTCAAACCACGTGTTGTTTATCATTAATCCATAACCAGTTAAGAGCAGCAGTGAGCAGTGGCACTGTGGGCTCTGAATGAGGGAAAAGAAGCCCTGAAACAAGTGCTGAAGGGTGAATGAACTGGAACTGACCCCACTGGTGGGTAAGCAGGACCTGCTGAGCAGAGGACATCCCTCTCCTTGGCACATCCCTGGGGCTGGCTCCTAATGCTCCTCTCCAAAGGAGCTCAGGGCAGGCTGGGGCTGCTCCCTCACAGCAGCTCTAGCACCAGGTTTGGCCAAGACCAGCCCTTCCAGAAGCTTCAGGAGCAAACCAGGAGTGTGACAGTGTTCACAGGGGTCCCAGGAAGAGGGGAGAGACGAGGATCTGACTCCATGTTTCAGAAGGCTTTATTTATTATTTTATGATATATATTACATTAAAACTATACTAAAAGAAGAAGGGATTTCATCAGAAGGCTAGCTAAGAATAGAATAGGAAAAGAATGATAACAAAGGTTTGTGGCTCGGCTCTCTGTCTGAGCCAGCTGGGCTGTGATTGACCATTAATTAAAAACAACCAACATGGGCCAATCACAGATGCACCTGTTGCATTCCACAGCAGCAGATAATCAATGTTTACGTTTTGTTCCTGAGGCCTTTCAGCTTCTCAGGAGGAAAAATCCTAAGGAAAGGATCTTTCATAAAAGATGTCTGTGACACCAAGAGTTAGTGCAGAGGTGGGAGAGCTCTGCTGTGCTCCTCTCTCTGTGCTTCTCAAGACATGCAGGATAGAATCCAGCAGCCCCTCTGGCCTCAAGCTGGCATCCCAGTGCAGAGATGCTGTGCTGGAACCACAGAACTCTGCCCAGCTTTGCCATGTTAGGGATCGTGGGCAAGGATCTGCTAAGGGGGTTTTTGCCTCTTTTTTAACTTTTCATTGCAGGGTTCCAGTGTCAGCCCAACTCCACCGAAGTCACCAGTGCACCAGAGATCTCCTGTCGCATCCCGCAGAGCACAAACCCGCCCAGGAGGAGAAATATCCTCAGAATCTCCTGATCATTCAGTCACCATCCGTGTCATCTCCACAGCAAGAGAGGATGAGGAAATCCTTGCTGCTGAGATTTCAGAGAAAGGTGAAAAGGAAGAAGAGCAATGAAAGAGCAGCAGGGCCCAGGGCAGGCATAGGAGTCAGGCAAATGCCTGGGCCAGCAGATTCTTGTTGTTAATGATTTCCATGCAGTGGCTGTAGGTTTTGCTATGTGCTGTGGGTAGGATCTGCCTCTCCCTTCTGCCCAGACCCTCAATCATTGCATAAAACCCTCTGCCATTTGACCCAGAACCATGTAAGGTTTCTCCACTCTGCACCTTTATGAATTCCCCACTAAATCTCAGGTCAGCCCTCTTGCTTTGTGGAAGGAGAGCTATGGAAAAATTGCTTTTTATGGCTCTGGATGGTTAATGAGTGTTCAGACAAAGCATGAAGAGTTATTCACCTCTGACAGCTGAGTCACCACTTGGCTAGAAACAACCCAGGGAAAAAAAACCACAAGGTTTCTCTGTTGGGCTCAAGGTTGACAGCAGCAGTGGGGAGTGATTCATCTGAAAAGGATGTGGGCTATGCTCACAGGCCAAGCTTGACTCGCTCACAGACCAAGCTGTCATGAGAATGCCAAGCTCTGTCCCCAGTGCACAGACTGCAAGGTGCCTGAGGGACCCTCGTGGTGCCAAGACCACCTTGGCTTTGCCATGGGAGGAATCCTTGCTGGGAAGGTGGTGGGCTCTCCATGGCTGGGGGCTGTTATGAGGAGATTTGATGAGCATCTTTCAAGGACGGAGAAGCACAATCCTGGATGAGATAGATGTTCCTGGAGTTCTTTTCCAGCCTTGGGATTTTTCTGTGCTGCCACTGCTGGGAGGGATAAACAGAGAGCAGGAAGGGAGAACTGAGCTGGTTCCCAGCTGGGAGGGGAAAGAGAAGGGCAGTGAGTGCTCTCCTGTCCCAGACAGTGTTTCAGAGTCAGCTCTGAGCCTGCCATGTGCCAACAAGCATTCATGACCATGCAGGGGCTCCCCTGCACTCCCTGCTGGACCTCAGTGCCATCCTGTCACAGGAGCCCCCTCCAGCCAGGTCTCACAAGCTCTCAGAGGTCTAAAACACACCCAAGACAGCTCAGCTACCTTTGGAGGCATAGAAATCAGCAGGATGGCTTCTGTTGCAGTGTTGGAAACAAAAAGGTTTAATAAAAGGCAAAATAAGAAACAGAGAAGAACCAAGCCAGGTGCCGGAGGTTCTTGCTCCTGGTAAAACAGCTCACAAAAGTGATTACTTTCTTTATTCTCTTCTTTTGCTAGTTAATTGCTCAGGCAGGACTTTTTGGCTTCTGTCCAATTAGCTGTCCTTAAGTTTGAGGTGAAGTCCCCTAGGTCTATGAGATGTCTTTTCACCTAATTGAGGAGAGAAACTTCTGGTCTCCTTTCCTTTTTGAGTGGATGAAGGAGAGTTCTGTCACTCCATCAACAGGGGACACATTCCTGCAGCACCCCCATTTCCAGCAGGCAATTTCCAGCCCTTCAGCCACCTCAGGCTGGCTCCTGGCCACATTCAGGAGAGAGAAGCCACTCTGGTGCTGCTCATCACTCAAGCCATGAAGCTGTGCTGGACCAGGTGTTGGAGGGGAAGGCGAACATTGCTCAGCACCCAGCTGAGGGCTCAAGGTGCCCCATCTTCCTCCAGCACCACCAGCTCCCTCCTCATCCTCCTCAAGCCAGCCCCCAGCACGGTGAGCTGAGAGGGGCTGAGGAGCAGTGCACGAGGCAGGGCTGGATGAGGTTTGAAGATCCCTCCCAAGTTTTGGCTGTCCATTCCCACAGAGAGGAGCCACTTCCCATCCTGGGGAGGAGCAGCTGGGGCAGGTTTGCTGCAGGGAGCAGCCCTGTCCCCGTGGCCAGGGCACTCCCAGGGGTTCAGCAGATGCAGGGAGCAGAGCTGCAGGTTCCACAGGTCTGGCTGTGACACAGGGAGGGGTGGCAGGGCTGCTGTCACCCCCTGGGTCATCCCTCTTCCCATCCAGGCTGACCTTCACCTCCTCTGGGATCTCCTTCTGTTGCTTTTCCCCCCTCCTCTCTTGCAAAATGTATGGGTTTCTGTGGCAAAAAATAAAGCCAGAATAGGTGTCAGCCTTAGTTAATAATGCCTTGCTTTCTTTATAAACAAATTTAATGAGCTCCACTGTACTGCAGGGGGTTCTGAAGCCATCACAATGCAGGGGAGAGCCTGCACTCACCCAAACCTCCCTGAAGATTTCTCATCCTCAGTCATTTGCCAGTGGTTTCCATTTGCCAGGCAGAAGATTTTGATGGGGAGTGAAAAGTTGCAGGTTTTTTTCACTCTTTAAATATTTATGTAATCAAACCAGGAAATGTGCAAAAATCAAACTGGGGCTCTGATTTACTTCTATGATTTAATTTTCTTTAGAAAAAGCTTATAAATAAATAGTGGGCTGTAATTGCTCTCATAATTCACTGTATCTACAATAAACACCATGTAGATTACCATTTATTTGGTGTGGATTTATTTCAACATTCCAGCTGTTATTTTGACTTCTTGCTCGCTCATGCACTGACAGAGCCAGAAAATCCTCACATGCAGGTCAGATTTCCCAATAAATAATTAAGAGGCTCAGAGGTCACATAATACTGGTAGTAGAATTGTAATTTGTCTTTAATCACCAACAGGAGGAGAAAAAAAGCTTTCTTAAATAGAAAAGATTGCTTGAAGATCTTAGTTTTCAACAGGCAGCATGAGGTGGTGATGGATACACAACTGGTAATTCTGGAACCATGGGGAGATCTGAAATTATCCCTCTCTGTGATCTGTTTATGGCTTTAGTTCTTTGGAGAGATTATTCTCCAGGTAATAATTAAGGTCAAGATAGGGCTAGACTTGCAGGCTGGGCTGGGAGTTGAGCTCAGGTCTGTTTGCTCTGCTCTGTTTGGAGATGAGGACAGAGACTTCAGTGCCTCTTGTTTTGGGGTTGCCATGGCTTGGATTTCTTCTGTTGAACTTTCAAATTCCACTCATTTACCAGTTTTTTCTGTATTTCCAGTGGGCTTCCTTTGCACTGGCTCCAATAAATACCTTGCAGAGCGCACTCATCACTCAGTGTTCCTTCCCCTGCCCTTGGAACATTCCTGATGGGTTTGGTAACACTCCATGTACCTTTGCTGCATTTCTTATTAGCTTTTGCTCGTTCCTCTTGGTGTCCTCAAGCCTGGGGTCGATCTGATATGAGATCCTCTCTTCTATTAATGCAGCACTTGGGGAATCTTGACAGGCAGCTGCTTATTGCCATAGAAACCAGGTTTTCTTGCTGTGATATTTTAGCTGTTGCAGCTTTTTAGTGAAATGAGTGGAGTAGAGAAGGGCTGGAGGAAGGAGCAGAGCTTGTCCTTGGAGCTGTGGGAATGTGGAAGGTTTTGCCTCACTGTCACCAGTAACATCTTTACTGGAGGCTTTATATATACTATTTGTACTTTTATATATGTAATTATTTTTTTTATATACTGGGGGTGTATTCATATTCCTTGTGGCCTGTGTCTTTCAGAGAACTGACACTGATTCAATGTTCTGTAGGAAGTTAGAGAAGACAAATGCCTCCCATTAGAGAAATCAGCTGACAGAAGGAACAGTGCAACCCACCACAGGCATCTGGCAGTGGAGGGAGTTATTTTCCCCTGGACAGAAACAGGGCAGGTAGCTTCTCTGTATTTATAGCCAGAGAAATCTTTTAAAAAGATTAAGTGCAACTGCAGGTTAATCACTGATAAGGTTGTAACGAAAGTAAAAGCAAATAAGCAGGTTTGGGGATTAGACTCAGGTCCAGAAAGAAATTGCAGGATAAATGGAAAGCCCAGTAACATGGTGTTTAATTAGGAAGCTTGGAATAAAATTAAGCACTTCAACCTTGAAACCTGCAGACCTCAGCCAGCAGCAGGACACACTCCTAGTTTGGGAACAGTCTGTAACCCACTTTTTCTGTCTATATATATTTTTTTCCTTTGTGTAGCTCTGCTTTGAGTGACACTTGCATATAAATCTGTCTGAATCCCTTTTGCCTTCCCCTCAAACGGAGCTAATAAAGTCTGGTTTTCTCTGCTCTGAGCACACAGCTCCTTTTAAGTGCATCAATGGTCCCACTGGAGTTATCACCCTGAGAAAACACGAGAGCACCTTTGGAAAGGGGTTCACAACCAATGGATGCCCATGGCAGCTCCTGTTAGCAGCAGCTGAGGCTCAATGACCTTTCCCTTTCTCATTCTTTCCTCATTTACCTGTTCTGGTTTTGGGATGAAACTTGCCCACTTTGGTTCATGCCCAAGGGTGAGTGTCCAAGGGGGATCTGTGCAGTATCAGGGTTTGATCACCTGAAGAACTGAAGCCTAGAAACCTTTGTTCTTTCCTGCAGTTTCTCTGCTTTTACAAATCCCTTGATGCACGAGGAGAGCTGGTAGTGGAACAGTTAAAGCCTCAAAACTTTTCTGGGATAAACTGGAAGAAATTTGAGAAGAAATGTAAACAGCTGGGGAAGTGAGATAAATGAGGTGGTGGGGATGGCAGGGAGCACCCCTGCAGCTCTGGGCTGTGACATCCTGGGGACAAACAGCGTGGCCCAGATGGCTTCACAGGGTTTGCAGATGCTCATTTTGCAAGCTGAGCTCAGCAGGACCATCCCTGCTCCCTCCCCAGTTTTATTTGCCAGAAATGATGGGTAGGGCTGGCTCTGCCTCCCGCACTGGGATTGCTGCTGGGGCTGGGGGAGCATCCTGGAGCCCCCAGGGATGCTCTGGATGTGTCCCAGGAGAGCATCACACGGGTGGTCCGAATTTGCCCCATGGTGAGCATCACACGAGCTGCCCCACGATGCCTCAGCACTGAGCAGAGGAATGAAGACAGCCAGAGCAGTCACTCATTGTGGATAAGAGGCTCTTTTGTGCTGCAGAAATGCCAAAATCACGTGCAAATCCCTCCGCTGCTGCCATGGTTACTGGCCACTGGCAGGCGAGAGGAGGCTGTGGCACTGACAGGGTTTCTGCTCCTCCCTTTATAGGGGAAATCCCATAAAACCTGCATTCTGCCCCAAAAAGGAGGGGAGGTGGCATGACAGGGATTCTGCTCCTCCTTTTACAGGGGAAACCCCATAAAAGCTGCATTCTGCCCCAAAAAAAGAAGGAAGGAGGCATTGACAGGGCTTCTGCTCCTCCCCTAACAGAGGAAACCCCATAAAAGCTGCATTTTGCCCCAAAAAGGGGGGGAGGTAGCTGCAGGGAGCCCTCTGCACACCTGAACATTGTGATGCTCAGAGCTTGCTGCCGATGGAGGCCCTGCCCTGCCGCTGGGCTTTGCACTCTGGGATTTCTGAATTCCTCACTAGCAGCCTGGGACTTTACAAAAAAATTGAGGAATTGGTGCTGCGGCTTGGGTGGGCAGGGATCAGCTGTGCCCCATTTCCTGTTTTTCTGGCATTAGGAACAGCTTGACCTCTTGGCACCCTTGCTTTTTGCACTAATGCTCTTCTCATTAAAGTGCTTTCCTGAGCACTAATTAGGGCGGTTTTCCTTTTGTAAATTAGCCTGATACGATCTGTGTGCCTTGGCAGACGCCCTCGGAGCAGGAACCCAGCGCTTTGCGTTTGATCGCTGTTTATTTTGCAAATCTCCCCAGTTTCAATGTTCTGAGCTGCCTTCTAGAAAGTGCTGGCAGGTGGAGATTAATGGGAGGGAAACGGGGCTCTCCAGCTGGCCTGCCTTGAGAAACAGGAGACTTTTTGGTGCTACAGGGGCCTTCCAGTTGCTGTGGGTTAATGGGGTGCTGTGGGCACACAGAATTTCCTTCCCATCCCATCTTGGCATCCTTGTGCAGGAGGAGCAGGGCTGCAAGGAGAGGCACTGCCTGAACCAACCTCTTAACAGGCAATAGGAAAAAGAAAATCAAATTAACACACTCATTTTCTGCAGTTAAAGCGCTTCTTGTGACCACAGGAAACGCTCAGACCCCAAAGCAGCCCCAAAGCCATGTAAAGCTGGATGTCTGTGGGCAGAGGGGAGCCCACCTGGCTGACACTGCCCCCAGACTGTGGTGTCAGCAATTTGCTGGGACCAATGGTGCTCGGGAGGGGATGGGCTTTAATCAGCTCTCATTTTCCTAATGCACTGGCAGATGGGAGCAGAGGGCACGGAGCTCTCCCTGTCCGTGGCCACGGGTGGGACAGAGCCACAGGAGATGGGCTGAGAAATTCAGTGGGGAGGGCAAGGCTGGGTGCAGAACCATCCTCTGCCTCGGCTTGCTGGGGAGGCTGGAGCATCCCTGGGAGTGCCACCACCCTGCCTGACCAGCACTGGGACCCTCCTGGCACCATTAGGGACCATCTCACCACAGCATTCACTGGTCCATAATCAGGGAGGAACTGCAGGGGGGCTCACTCAGGGACCCCTGGGGCTGGCACAGAGCCAGCAAAGCCCCTGATGAAAAGACAACGATTTTCCAGTGCTGGTGTGGCTGCCCTGTGGCACCAGGTGGGGACAGCACAGGGAAGGATCCCACCCCAGGCAGCATCAGCCAGCCCAGCTCGCTCCTGGTGCCTGAGAGGAGCTCCCCACTGACCATACCTGAGCTCAGCACCCTTCCCAGGCTGTGCTGGGCCATGCACGCCCTGTGGGTGCTGGCAGGGCTGTCAGTGCAGGGCTGGAGCAGCAGGAGGAGCGGGATGCAGGCTGTGGAGAGCATCCCTGCCCACGGCGAGGAGCGTGGTGAGCGCTGCAGACCCAGAGGCACCATGAGGACACTCACCTGTGCAGGAGGATGCTTCCAGAAAAGGTGCCCAGCACCAGGGCTGGCCTGGATGGCTCCACAGGTGAGAGCAGTGGTGGGGCTGGGGGCAAGCAGGGCATTGTCTGTGTGAGAATCAAAGCTGGGGTTGAAAACCAGCTCAGTGCCTTTGGGCTGGAGTTGTTCTCATTGGATGTTTGCACACCGGCTCTGTGTTTATTTTGCTGTTGCTTCCTGGGGGCTTAATGCAACTGCACATTTTGTCTGGTGGGCTAAAGGTGAAGATAAGTGAATAGAATGGCTGAGCCCCAGAGAGCCCTGGTCCCACCTCAGCTGGGACACTGAGTGCCCTGGCCATGCCTTGCTCCCACCCTGTGTTCCATTCCCTTCTCCATCTCACCCTCATTGCCTCACCTGACGCCTCTCTTGGATGTGCAAGCGGAAGTGGGAGCCCAGGCAGGTTCACCTGGAGTTCCCAGCAGGCTGGCAGCTATTCCACCTCAGCCTGCACAAACCCTGCCAGCTTTTCCCTGATGTCTCCTTGTTTTTCCAGTTGGGAGGGATTGCTGAAGGGATCCCCTGGCAGAGGAGACTCGGGTTCACCCTTCACATCCCGTTCACCTCTGAGGCACATGCATGAAAATCTGGCTGTGGGTCTGCTCCTCTCCATGAGGAGGAATTAAATCAGCTCAGGCAGCAGAGCGGAGCGTGTGGCTCTTTAATATTCATTGGGCGTAGATGTAAAACTTTTCTGTTCTAAAATAGCCTTGCACAGCACTGTGCTGCTCCCTCTTCCCTCACCCACAGCAGGAGGCTGGAATTCAGTGTTTCCTTTGCTTGTCTTCCCCCAGTTTCCCCTGGCCCAGCCAGGAAGCAGAAGACCCTTGCTGGGTGTAAAGCCTGCTTTGAGGACAGATCCCAGCACCGTGGGTGCAGTTTGTAATTCCGCAGTCTGCTGGGAAAGAATCTTTGAAGCATAACACAGGAACAAGAAATTTTGCTTTTATTTTGTAACAGGATGAGTGGCCATGGTAGTTATGCATCTATTTTTGTGTTAGCAAGAAAACATAGCTTTTCCTGTAAAATTCTGGCAGGTAGATTCATGGATCTCTTTGGTGACTCACTCTTAACTGAGCGCAGTTTTCTTCACCATCTCAATTGCACCTTAGAATTTTTTAAAAAATGGTCACAGTTAGGTCCATAATAATTAAATTACCATGGAATATCCTACAGTAAGTTAAACTGGAAAGACCTCAGCCTTTTTCCTGGGTGAGTGGGAAGCTGTGATAGTTTGGGGTGGGCTGGAATGCTGCAGCTCAGTGCAGATAAAAGAGGGAAGAGATCACCCAGCAGTGAGTGGAGGCAGTGGGAGCATTCCCCTGGACATGGGGACTGGATGGAAATGGATTCAGTGCAGTACAGCAGACCCCTGGGCAGGGCAGGGCCCGGGCTGTGGTGCAGGATCTCTGCTGGTGTCTCGCTGCTGCCATGGGACAGTGGGCAGTGGATATCCATCATCCCCAGCGGTGTGGGTGACCCAGGGAGGATCCTGTTCCCATCCCCTGGTGCCAGAGCTGCAGAGCAGGGTCAGTCCAGCATCCCAGGGCACAGCCCCGAGCCCTGCTGAGCATCCCTGGGCACACACAGGTGACACGGAGCCAGCCCAGGACCCGAGGGGCAGCGTGCCGGGATGGGCTCTCAGTGGGATGTTGGATATCGAGCAGGCAAAGCCGGTTAGCAGCAAAGCTGTTTAATTCCGCCGTGGATATCCCCCCTCGTTTGCATATCCATCCCTTTGTTGGGCGCAGCTCTCGCGATGCAGCCGGGATGCAGCTGAGGCCGTCGCTCATCGCGTTATTCTCCTTTGCATGGCTGCATTTGCTTTATGACCACGGGGATATTTCCTTATTCCCTGCAGAGGCTCTCACTGATTTACCTCTGCCTTAATCAGCGGGATGTTATTAGTGAGCCCTGCATTCCTCCAGCCCCTGCCCCAGCGTAGCACAGCCATTTACTGCAGCCCCAAAACTCTGTTCCCTACATTATTCAGAATTACTGTGTTTGCTTCGTTCCTTCTCCAAAGACAAGCACTCTTTGGAGGGCACTAAAAATAAATGGCTTTGCTGAGAACCGAATCTATTTCTTAAAGAGATGGCTCCCCTCCTTTCTGGCTGTGCAGAGGGAAGCCTGCCTTTGCACACCTTGTCACCAATGTCACCCAGCCAGGGGAACAGGCTCAGTGGCACTGTGGGGGCTTGGCTTCAAGGAGAAAATGAGCACCAGAAGAAGTAAAATTCTTAAAAGGTTCCAATTGCCCACCTGCAGCTCCTATCTTCAGATAATTATTTAATTAGAAAGAATTGCAGAAAGCACCCAAGATCCCGAGGGAGGGTCCCAAGGATGCCCTGTAAGCACTGTCTGGGGGATGCTCAGGGGCTCCTTCCAGACCAGGAGGACCAGGACCTCCTCCTGGCTTGCAGCCATCTTCTGCAACCAGAATTTTTATTTTCTGGTTAAAATAACCTGGATGGAATTCACTTGGTGTCAAGCTGTCCCCTCTCTGGGTCTGCTCCAGCCAGCAGGGGCATCCCCCAGCCAGCAGAGAGGGTTTAGCAAGGACACCTCGTGCTTATTCTTAGCCTTGTTTCTAAGAAGTGCTTTATAAGCAGGAGCCTGTGTTGATTAATGCCATGAAACATTAATGACTTAGGCGGTGAGCTGCAGTCCTCCCACAGAGCAGTTCCCCATCCCCAGCAGCCAGAGAGGCACAGGATGGGCCCAGAACTGTTCTGCTTAGGCAAGGCACAGGCATTAAAGCCAAACCCAAGCAGTTCCTGAAGCCAGCTGAAAAATATGACAAAGATAAAAGGTAGGTGAAAGGGAGAAGGAGGCTGAGGTTTGGTTAGATGGTGCGCACTGCAGTCCAAGATAAGAAATTTGGAAGGGTGGAAGAGTCACCCTCCCAAAGGCTGCCACATCTCACCTGGCACTGCCCTGGCTGCCAGCACAGCAGAGGCTTTGTCTGCCCGAATGCAGCAGGTTGAAAAAGGTGTTGCTTTTGCCATTTGCTTGATGCAGAGGAGATTTGCATGGGGGACAGGGGCAGAGCTGAGCCAGGCATGCAGCAGCTCCCAGCTGGAGCAGCCAGATCCTCGGCTGTGCACAGGCCATGGGCTGCCCTGGGCTGCCCAAAACCAGCCCAGCTGGCTCGAGGGGCTTGGCCAAGGTGCTGAGCTGCAGAGACACCAGCGCCAGCCGCGGCAGCATCCCAGAGTGCTGGATTTTGGCAGCGATCCTTGGAACACCCCGGCCCAGCTCCTGCTCTCCACCCAGTTCCACGCAACCCTATCGCAAGGATCAGGGCCTCAGGGGTGAATTAATGCAACCAGGGAGCTTTAAAATGAGTATTAAATTTCTCAGGAGCATGCTAAGACTTAATTAAAACTCCTGTCATTGTGTGAAATGGCAATGTAGGAATGTAGGAATGCAGGGGGCTCGTTCCTGCTTTGCAAAGCATTTCATGTCGGCTTGGCAAAGCCGAGAAATCCCCTCACCTCCTCGAGGAGGAGCAAAATTAGAATAATGAGCTGGTTTATAATTAATTGTGCTCTGGGGACACGTTCTCACGCTGTCTGATGCTTCTGCTGGGAATTTTCTACAGGGAGCATCCCAACAGACAATAGGTTTCAGGTATCAGGTGTGCTCCCGCCTGCATTCCTAGACCAGGTTATCAGGTTGCTCCAAGGGAGAGTAGGAGGAGTTCCATTTTTTTTCTGGCATTCGGGGGGATTTTTTTAGCTGTCTTACAGATGTAGGTTAAATATTTGCTCAGGGCAGAACAAACACCCAATACAAAGGGCCCCACTCGGTGATGTGTTTCGATCGCTGGAGCTTCCCTCCATCCAAGTAAAAGGCAAATTAACCTGCCTAGCTTCACCACGCCACGGCAGCGATGCTTTTCAGCTACAGGGGGCTAAAAGCAGAGCTAAACCCGAGCCGAGGTCACTGTCCCCGGGCGGGGCGGTGCTGTCCACGCAGGGCAGATGTTTTAGCCCCTGTGGTCACGGATGTTTCAGCCCCGGTGGTCACGGATGTTTTAGCCCCTGTGGTCACGGATGTTTCAGCCCTGGTGGTCACGGATGTTTCAGCCCCGGTGGTCACGGATGTTTTAGCCCCGGTGGTCGCGGATGTTTCAGCCCTCCCTCTACCTGCCGGCTGCTGGCAGGAGGTGCTGCTGTTGGCCAGCCCCGCTCCTCGGTGCCGTTCTGTGCCTGCCTGCAAAGCGGCATTTCTAAAAATACCTCCGGCGAGGCGATGTCGTCAGCCGGTGCTCGCTCAGGTCACGGAGACGTGACAGCCAAGGGAAGGAGGATGGGAGAGCATCGCTGGGGACCAGGCTGAGCTCATCCCAGCCAGCGTGGGTGAATGCCCGCAGATAGAGGGGCATGAGCAGGGTACCTGCTGCCCGCAGCCCCCCAGAATGTCCAGCAGCAAGTGGGCATCCCCTGGGATCCACAGGGCTGCCTTGAGACAAACAGGGCAGAAAAAGGGAGCTGGTGCCTGGCCAGATGTGCAGGCAGAGTATCCCCACTGCTGGATGCCTGGAGAGGCTGTTGCTGGTGCGCTGGGCCTGCCACACTGTCCTTGCCAAAACCAGCCCAGCAGCTGGGAGGGGTGGGTTCTGTAGAGCTCACAGGTGACTGTTTGAATAGGGCTCTTGGCACAGAACCCTTCCTGCAGCTCAGCTTTTGCTCCATGCTTATTCATTGAGTTATTCTTCTAAACTGGGGAATTCATGCATGTGCCTGCTTAATGTAGACTTACTTGATGTAATTGATACAACTTATGTGCTTTGCATAATTGCAATACCATTAAAAAACCTGAAGCATTCAAAAGCCAGGAAATTACTTCCCAGTTAAAGTAAATTACATAAACATTTATTTTACTCTTTACAGCTCATAAATGAAGTCAGCCATGATATGGCTTTACAGTTGCTATCGGAAAGGGGAAAGTAACTTTCTGTGTGTCAATATTATCCCAAACCAGCCTCAGGAGCTGCACAGATAATGGGGCACTCATGCAAATCACTGCTTAGGGCCTCTGTGGGTAAATGTATGTAGATATGGCTGTGTGTCCATAGGCACACACACCTCTATCCATCCATGCCAGGATCCATGCTGGGAATGGCAATAAACCTCTGATGAAGGGGGGGAGGCTGGGAGGATTTCACTGGCTGCAGGGAATGGCAAATGCAGTGCAGAGCTGGAGGCAGCTGCCAGGCCGGCGTGGCATTGGCTTCTCAGGGGTGAGTGTCTGTGCCAGGGCCATGGGGACACAGTGGGGACACGGAGGTGACCCTTCACAGCCCCTCTCTCTGGGGTGAGTGCCCAGAGCAGCCTGTCCCCCCCACAGCAGTGATTCCCTGTCACCCCTCACTCACCATGTGGCTGCCTGGCGACAGGGAGTGGAGCTGTGTCTCCTGGGGAGTCTCTGAGGACATCCAAGAGGGACAGGCCAGGATGAAAGGACAAGGTTAAATCCTGCTCCAAGCCTGGCCAGGAGCAAGCAAAAGGCTGGGACTGAGTGTGGTGAGATCAGAGGTGGAGAACACGTGGTCTGAGGGGAGCACAGCACAGGGCTGGCATCAAATCCTCCTTCCCCAAGGGACAGCACTCCTACATCCCCAAACCCACGTGGGACACAGGTCAGCTGCCATCAGGTGTGCGGATGTGAGCCATGGGCACAGGGCACCCGCTGCCACCACCAAGGATGCCAAGCTCAGCTCTGGTATGGGGAATATCCGGTACTGCCAGTTCATCACCCTCAACAAGTCATGAGTGACTCGTGTCACCCAAACCAGCCATTACTGCGAGGGCTGCCTGCGCAATACAGGGAGGCAGATCCAAATCACACCCAAAAAATGCATATATATTATATTTAAAGCAGCATTTTCTGTTGCCTTTCCAACACCCGGGCTTTTGTAGCGGTCTTGGCACACGAGGCTGTTTTCTCCATGCCTTTGGGTTAGAAAAGGGCTGTTTTTAATGTGATATCTGTGTCCCTGGGCCTGATGAGCCTGAGGTGCCAGCTGGCATTGCTGCCTGGGGATATTTGGGAGCAGTGGGAATGTGACAGAGTGTGAGGAGGGCACAGTTTGGGCAGGCAGGTCCTTGGTGTGTAGGACATCAGCACCACTGTCTCCACAGTCCCCCAGGGTCCCCGTGATGAGTGCAGGAGGGGTGCACAGGAGGGATGCAGTTACACTGGGACTCCCTGGGGAGCACCGGGCTTGGGGTGGGAATGGCAGAGACACACGGGGAGCACCCGGGACACACCGGGAGTACCCAGGACACACCGGGAGCACCCGGGACACACCGGGAGCCCCAGCGCCGCAGCCAGGGAGGGTCAGGGGAGCACGGCGCGGGCAGCCCGCCCTGGGAAGGGCACGGGGAGGGTTCCGGGGCCGCACCGGGAGCGCTCCGCAGCCCGCCGAGCCGCGCTCCCGGAGCCGGTGCGGGAACGGCAGCCCCGCCTCCGCCGCCCGTCGGGGGTTTCACGCGTTTCCGCGGTAACGGGTGCGGGGCGGAGCTCGGCGCTTCCGTTACCGAAGTGCCCGGGAAGGCGGGGACGGGCCGGGGCCGTGCCGGGTGCCCCGCTGCTGCTGTCACCGCCGCCCCGTGCCCGGTGAGTGGCCCCGCGGGGCGGCACCGGCACCGCCGGCACCGGGGAGCCGGGCTGGACCGGGCAGGAACGGGGCTCCCTTTGTCTGCGGGCTGGGAGCGCTGGCACGGAGCGCGGCTCCCGTTAACCCACGGCGGGCGGCGCCACCGGCACCGGGACCGGGGCTGCGCCTCCTGCACCGGCACCGGGACCAGGACCGGGAGCGGGGCTGCACGGAGCGGGGCTGCGCCTCCTGCACCGGCACCGGCACCGGGGCTGCGCCACCGACACCGGCACCGGGACCGGGGCCGGGGCTGCGCGGAGCGGGGCTGCGCCTCCGGCACCGGGGCCGCCGCGCTGCGGGTCCCGCCCGCCCGGAGCCGCCGGTCGGGAGCACACGGGACCCCTCGGTGGGCTGGGCGGCTCCGCGCGCTGTTCCCCGCCGGAGCGGCCCCGGTGAGGAGCGGCGAGAGCGGGGCGGAGCGGGCGGTGCCGGGGGAGCGGGGCGGAGCGGGCGGTGCCGTGCGGGGCATTGTGCGCGCCGAGATGCGGTGGGTCCGGTGCCGCCCGGCTGCAGGGCTGCCCGCGGTCCCGGAGTTCCTAACTCCCTAAAGTCAGCCCCAGCCCGAGGTTAGGAGGGGCCCGGAGAGGCTTCAGGAATGAGTAAATTAATTACAGACACCGTTTATGTCACATCCGCTGGGAGCACGGAGGGAGCCCGGGGCTGTCGCCTTTTCGGGAGCAAAAAGCGGGATTGATGCAACTTCCTGCGGGTTTCGGGAGTCGGAGCCGCTGTTACCGCCGTGTTTTGCTCCAGAACGTCCCGCTGGGATTTACAGCTGGACGCAGAGCGGCTGAGATGTCCGTCCTTGCGCTTCTCCGCAGAGGTGCCGCCGTGCCCGGGACCCCCGTGCCATGATCACATCCCGCTCCGCCTGGCACCTGGGATCCGGGCCCAACGCCGGAGCCGCCTGGAACACCAAGGACCTTGCCCCGGACGGTGAGTACGGCACGGTGGCTTGTCCCTTGTCCTTGCCCCTTGGGGCTCAGCCTCCTGCACTCACGCCCTGCTCGCTGGGGAAGGAGAGGCTGGGAACAGGCCAGCCCGCATTTTTCACATTTCTTTCCGGATGAAGGTCAAGATTTGAGAAACGGGGACTCAGAAGCAGGCACAAAGCTCTGGGCAGCCTGCTGGTGAGAAGGGAGGGCTGCCTCCATCTCCCTGCTGGCCCCTCTGAGCAGGAATTGTAGGGAAAAAGGTTAAAATTTAACATGTAAGATAGAAAACAGAGTGATCTCCATGGCAGGGTGAATGCAGGCCCTTTGCTCTTCCCAGCCTTGGCTCCTTGAAAGGCTCCTTGTCCCTCCCTGGTGCATGGACCCCATGGGTGAGTTTAGTCGGAGTTTTGCTCTGTGGAGGCTGAGCTGCTTTGCAGGCAGGCGGGCAGCTGCCTGCCCCAACCTGCAGCTGCTTGCTGGGAAACAGCCCTTCCCTTCCCACCTCCCTCCCCGATGGTGCTGAATGGGATTGGCAAAGGGGGAGGCCGAACCCCCCTGTTTGAGCTTCTTTTGCTTCTGGCTTCAGCATTTGCCTTCATCCCTCTGTGCTGGCAGACGCTTCTCTGGGCACAGCTTCTTCTCTGGCACTAAGGCCAGTCCAGCCAAATGCTGGTTGGCACCAAAGCCTCCAAAACCAGGGTTTTCAGCTCTTTCTCTGCCCAACGGCTGCTGCTGCCCGTGCCAGGATGGGGAAATCGTCTCCTGTTATCCAGCACTTTGGAAACGCTCAATTTTCATGGCGTGTGCAAAATGTTATGGATAATTAGAGGCTGGGAAGAAGTCCAGAGTGGTGGACTAACTTCATAAGGGCACATCTCCCTCTGGACATTGGTTCCACCTTTGGCCCAACTTCCTCTGTGTGGTTTTAGGGGGGAAAAGGCTGCATTATTGAGGTCTGATTTGTGAGCGATTGATTTTTCCCCTGCCAGCTGGAGAAGATATTTGGCCGCCCGCAATGGTGGCAGCACTTGTGGCAGACAGGTGGGGGGACACAGGGTCCCCGAGCAGTGGGATTTACCCCTTGCCAGCTGCTTTTCCTGTAGCAGAGGAGGACACAGCCATGGAGAAGGCTCCTTGGGTTGCTGTTTCCTTCTGTGTGGCTCAGCAGGACAGGGAAATGCTGCCCTGGCTGCTTTCGGGTCTGGCTGCCTGACAAATGAAGGAAATATTTGGGGGCAGTGGAGGGAGGTGACGCCACCAGGGTCCGTCTGTCTGGTTTGGGTGATGCAAGCTGGCCTTGGCAGCTTTGCCAAGATAGGATCGTAGGAAGTGGAGCAGCTTGGCAAGGGGTAGAGCTGGGATATCCCTGGTGGGGGCACAGACCTGGTCACGCCGAGGCCAGACGGAAGCTACACCCTGAGTTCTCATTACTAGTCATTGGCAACCAGTCTCCGCCCCCCGGAGGGCTAATTTTTCTAATTAACATAATTAACATTTTTAATACAAGTCATGCGCTGTCTCTGCCACGCCGGTGTGGTGGCGGCAGCAGGGAGGAGGAGGAGGAGGGGGTTTGCTGAGCTGGCCGAAGGCTGTGTCTGTGCTCCCAGGTGGATCCAGTGATGCTCTTTGCTCCATCCCAGGCCGTGGGCAGGACGGGCTCGGCGCTGGGGGCGGAGCGGGAGCCGCTCCCCGGGCTCCTCTGCTGCCGGCGCTGCTGCACCAGAAAATCCTCAGCGTGAGCTGGCCGGACTCTGCCAACCCCCGTGGGCTCTGCCGGGCGCTGCAGGTGAGGAACGCTGAGCCAGCCATGGGATGTACGGGGAGGGAGTTTGAGGGTGATGGGGAGGATGCCCTGCACCCATCCAGGTGGGAGCCAACTGGTTCTTCCATCCCTCAGCACAACCAGGTTGTGTCTGGAGCCCAGCAGTGTGTGCCTCATGCAGAGCTGCTGCCTGGGTGGGGAGGGAAAAGCATCTCTGGGGAGTGAAAAGGCATCAATGGGGAGCAGTGTTCATAAGAGAATAGCATTTCTGGGTCACTCATGGGTCATGCTGGCAGGAGAGCTCAGGGCAGAGGTGTGATAAGGAAACACAGTGCCGTGAGGTGGTGTTTGCCAGTGGGATGGAGGAGAAGGAGGTGGCAGAGTGCCACGGCCAGGGACGGTGTCAGGACACCGCGTACTGGTGTTGCTGCCATGAGTTCATTCCAGGCTCCAGGCAAGTCATTCAAATTCCCCTTCTTTGAAAAGAAGGAAAACACCTCCTTATCACACACCAGCCTCGATGAATTCCCTTCGGCAAAACCCCTCTGGAGCCTCACATGCAGAGGCACCGCAGACACGCGGCCTCTCCAGGAGGATGCTGCTGCCTCCTTCCAAATTACTCCCAAATTACTGGCACGTACCAAGTGTCTGCCCCTCTGCTGGAATGAGGTTTCCCCAGCATCACTGGCCTGTGGGGTGATGCCACAGGCTCTGAGATAAGATTTGAGAAAGAAAAGGCATTATTGAGCAGGGTGAGCTTGGCTGATAATCCCCTTTTATAGCAGCCTTATGAAAGCTCCTTTCAGATTTCTTCTGATTTTTTTTTGGAGCTCCATCCCCCAGGGCATGAGCCATGCCTCCAAGTCAGAGTCTCTTTCTTTTGAAGGCCATAGGGAGAAAAATAAGAAATATTCAGTACAGCTGTGTTTATGTGGAGAACTAAAATCATGATAAGTTCATTGTGGCATCTTCCCAACACAGAACTCCCTTGGAGGGAGGGT
The DNA here is from genome assembly GCF_028551555.1 of Melozone crissalis. Classification (NCBI taxonomy): domain Eukaryota; kingdom Metazoa; phylum Chordata; class Aves; order Passeriformes; family Passerellidae; genus Melozone; species Melozone crissalis. The sequence continues at coordinate 6,481,760 of NW_026535785.1, forward strand.
TTCCCCGAGCTCTGCTGTTGTGAGTTCTGCACTTCCCGCCCTGCTCGCTCCTCCTGGCCAGCCCTGGGACGTGCCAGCTGCTGGCACCGTGTCCAGCCCGGTGTGGGCTGTCACTGTCCCAGCTCCCTGCCCTGTTTGTGCCACAGGCCCTGCGGGACACGACGTGCAAGCGGCGGGAGGAGCCGCGGCACCGGGGCACGGAGCAGGAGCCGCCCGCAGCCCCCCGTGAGCCAGCGGCCGTGCAGGCAGCCCCCACCATGAACGTGGAGAAAACAGGTGAGAAAACATGAACCTGGAGAAAACAGAGAGCAGGGGTGCCCTGCTGGGTGCTCAGGACCTGGAGGGATGGGATGAGCACTTCGTATCTGCCCGTGGGTATCGAGGAAACCTCTCCTCTGTTGGGGTGCATGTAGATGTGTGGCTGAGCTCACTGTGGGAACAGGGCACAGGAGAAACCCAACACCAGCCAGCTGCTGGCTGCTGACAGGGTCTGATGAATTATTGAGCGGGATGAACAGAGCAGGCGAGCTCTGATGAACCTGCTGCTGTTTCCTCCTTCTCAAGGAAAATGTAACGCGTGTGGAAACGCTTGCAGCGTGCGTGGCTGTGCCAGGATGGGGAAATCCCAAAGTCCCAGAGTTTCCTGTCTTTTTCAGTCAGGATTGAATTGTGTGAGCTTCTTAGGAGCTGCTCCTGATCTGGTCCCCAGCTGCATCCCAGAGCAGCTCCTGAGGCGGGACAGCGGCTGGGAAGGGGCAGGGTGCAGCAGAAAGGGGGTCAGGGTCTGTTTGGCAGTGGTTACAGGGCAGAGCTGAGGAACAGGTGTCTTTCCAAATTTTGCAAATTTCTGCATTTTGGAAAGCAGGAGGGTCACTGTGCTCCCTGCCTGCCACACTCAGACCATGCATGGCCACCAGCACATGCGCCCAGGGGGAGATGTAACACAGAGCTGGTCAGCATCTCCTCTCCCATGCATGCTGCCACAGGAAGAAGGTGCTGGAGTGTGGAGGAAGGCATGAACTGAGGGGGATTTTCCTGCCTGGCAGTTTGATTTGCAGCTGAGTATTGCAGCTCTCAGCCTGGCTCTGCCTTGGGTCTGAGCCCAGGATTAGTGTGAATGATGTGTGCAGACATGCAGTGTGTCCACAGGAGCCTGGTGCTTCCTGGAGTTTTGTCTTACCCCTGCACACTCCCCAGGGGTGAAAGCTGGCGTTCCTGACAACTTTGGAGATTTCAGGGTGAGATTTTTGGTTTCTTGTTTGGGTTTTTTGTGTGTTGATTTTAAAGAGAAGACCGCGGTCCTCTGCCTGAGCTGGGCTGAGCTTTCAGCATGGAAAGAAAGAAAAGCCAGCACCTGACAGTGCTGTTTTGGAGTATCCAAGCCATGGCAGGAGGAAAAAACCTGTTGATCACTTCTGCAGCCACTGCTGGATAAGCCCCATGGCGTGCAGTCAGCAGCAGAGTTGTGGTTTGGTCCCAGCATTTCATCTTTTTGCAGATTATGCTGCCTCCTTAACTCCATTTAGGGGTAGAAAATCTGACTCATGGACAAAAAAGTGTCTTTTTGCATTCAGGACGTTTCCCATGAAGCAGGCAGCATCTTCCCACAGGCAGCACAGGGATTCCCAGCAGCAGCTCCTGCCTGTGAAACCTCAGGTTTCTGAAATCCACAGCAGGCAGGGAAGGGCGCCGGGCAGCCGGGATCCTGTCCGTCCGTCCTGCCGCCTCATCCCACACTGGGGATGAGTCACGCCAGCTCATTGCTTCTTGGGAACTACCAGGTCATTTGGTAGGCTCTGATGTACGGCCAGGTTGGCTTCTGTCAGCACTGGTGGCTCTATTAACATGCAGAAAGTGATGTTTAAAATAATGCTAGGAAGGTTAGAAAGCCAAACGCACAAGGATTAGGCAATATGGCCATTGAGGGTACCTGTATAATTTAAATTTTGCTTCCATTATGTTTGTGTGTAGTGACGCAGACGTTAATGACATGATCACACACTGCTTTCCACGGGCACCTGCTCATTCAGAAGAAAGGGTGCCGGGGTGAATCAGCGTCCTGCTGAGGGCGGTTGTTATCTGAGCGAGGAGCAGCACTGCAGTGTGTGATGGGGCTGGGTCACGGTGCACTGCTGGGGGCAGCTGCTCTGTGCTGTGGCCTGGGATGCTCTGCTTGCCCCTGCAGATCCCTCTGGCTTCCACCCAGCTGGAGCCCACTGCCAGCCAGGCCTGCTGTGCTGAGCACCTTGGCGCTCAGGATGTGCCTCTGACACATCACTGCGCTCTCTGGGACCTGTGCAGGTCCAGTTTCCTGCGTTCCCATCTGCGGCTCAGCCCCTGGGGACTCCCCATGGCTGGCATTCTGCTCCCCAGCCAGGTGGCTGTGCCCTGACCAGCTCCATCTTTGCTCACGCTGCAGGAGGGAGGCTCTGTGGTGGGAAACGTGCCAGCCTGGCCACGGCCCGGCCCTTCCCCGTGATCCAGGAGGTGATGGCCTCCATGGCACACCTGCAGAAGGAGAAGCTGAGGCTGCAGGAGGAGCTGCTGGAGCTGCAGGAGAAGCTCGCTGCCCAGGAGAGCAATGAGCTCTCCCTCTCTCTCCAGCTGCAAGGCCAGGTATGGAGGGGACAGGGTGACACAAAGGGGTCCATCAGGGTCTTGTCTGTGGCTTGGCTGGAGCTCTGTGGCAGTTGGTGGTGGCTGCACTTGGAAGGAGTGTAGGATCTCCATCATTGAGCATCTCCTCTGCGGGGTGCTCCTGAGCATTGCCTCTGGCTGTGCCTCCCTTGGGATGCTTGCAGTCCCCAGTGACACTGCTGTAGTGCTGACAAGGCTGTGTGGCTCTGTGGACATGACATGGCCAGGAGGGCTTTGGGCTTCAGGATGCAGCTCTGCACCAGTCATCCATGCACTCAGCACAGCATGGCTGCCACAGGGTCAGCGTATGAGACTGACCTAGCAGTGTAATTTTAGTGACTTTCAGCAGGTGGAAAGTGAATGTGAAGGCACAGAATTGTCTGATGAAGGGACAGGTTTTGGCCACTGTGACACGCCCCCCAAAAGCACCTCCTGCACTGATGCAGGCACATCCAACGCACGAGTGCTTGGGTCGTCTCAGGGACATGGAAATTTTGCCTGCTTGTAAAGAGATTTGCATGTGGCTGTTGTGGAAGCTGTTGCAGTCAGGTTCTGCTTGTTCCACGGGTGTCAAAAGCAGGAGGTAATTGTCCTGCATTTGGTTGGCATGCTCTGCATGACACAAGCGTGAGCGCAGCGGGACCTGGCCCTGCACTCGCCACTTGGGCAGCAGGGGCAGCCGGCGCCGGCCGGAGCCAGGAGCTGCCCCAAACCTCCAAAGCTCTGGGATGGCCGGGCCACGGCTCGAGCCAGACCCAGCTGCCAAGGAGTCCCTGTCACGTCCAGAGAGCAGGATGCAGCTGGAGATGCCCGAGCAGGTAGGGGAAGGAGGAACATTGCCAGCACAGGGGATGGTGGGCAGGCTGCGGCGTGTGCGCCGGCTGATTGGGCTGGCGGCTTTCCCGGAACAAGCCGCGACTCTTTTCTTCTCAGTGCCTCCCCTCCCTTAAAAATACTTATAAAAATAGCTTAATAATCTCTCTTAGTGGATATGGAAATGGGGTTTTCTCACTCAGGCGCTCGCTCGGCCCCCAGTCAGAGCCAGGGAGATTTGCTGTGGAAGGAGCGGGATCCCGATCCTGGCTGGAGCAGCCGCTGTTCCCCACCTGTAGCTGGGGAGCTCCAGCTCCCAGCTGTGCCAAATACGGGGCACACGGAGGGGTTGCCCACCCTGCTGCCATCTCTGCGAGGGTGTGGCTAAATAATTTACCAGATTAATTACAGCCCCATGTCAGCACATCTGCATTGGTTATTAATCAGCAGTTCCTAAATTATGGTCCGTGGAGAGCCGGTTGCTGGCTGGTTATTGGGATGGGGCAATACCCAGGCGTGTCCCAGAGAGGGTTTTGGCGGCTTTCTGGAGTGGGGAAAGTGGGAGCAGGGCTGGGATCTGGGGGATGGTGGTCAAGTGAGGGACAGAGCAGGTGGATAAACCCCACTATGACACAGCCCATGACACTGCTGGCTTCACCATGCACTCACTGCTGCTGTTTATTCCAGTAACTACAGATTTTGGGAGAGCTTCACTGGTCTGTGCACAAAAAAAGGTTGAAGATTTTTGAAATCCATCTGGTTTTGCAAGGAGGGCAGCCTGGTTACATGAGATGGGCAGATGCCCAGATGGGGGTTGATGGAGAGCATCATCCCATGGGACTCAGACATGTGGTCTTCTTGAAGAGCTTTTGCTCCCTCTTTGTACCAAGATAACTTTCCTAGAAAGAAAAATAGAGAAGGTAGAGCAAAGCTGGTTGTGAGGGCAGGACAAGGCACTTCTGGCTCTTCAAACACAGTTATGGATGGGTTTGTTTTTTCCCTTCTCCAAAGATGATGCCTTTTTATTTTTTTAATAATGGTTTCTGCTAGTGCTCAACATGAACAAATTATACCCATGGTTGAACAAGGTCAAAGCAAAGCTTTCATTAATGCTCGTTTTAATCTGCTCGTGTGAATCAGGCGCTCAGAGCCAGGTGGAAAATTAAAGCATAACAAAAGTGTGAGCCAGACTGGACATGTGTGGCTGGGGCAGCACCGCGGGGTCTCCTCCAGAAGCTGCTGTGGTGCCTCCTGGTTAACCTGGTCTGTGTTGGCAGGTGGAAACTCTGAAGGAAAAGCTCCTGGAGCAGGCACAGGAGATCAGCCGGCTGCGCTCGGAGCTGGTGAGCAGCCACTGGGGTGGGACTGAGCCACCCTTGCCCTGAGGGACGCTGGAGCTCTGGGTCACTGAGGAGGAAGAGGGAACATGGGGTGGGTGGAGATGGATTAAACCTCCCCAGGGTCACAGTTTGGACCGTGCAGGCCAAGAGACACTGAGGAACAAATGTGGGATTTTCTGTGCAATGCAATGTGGCACTGGTGACCCTGGGGCTGTCACTCTGAGGTGGGAAGTGAAAGCCCCTCTGTGGGCTGGGGCTCCCTGGGGGCAGCAGGAGGCTCATCAGTGCCGCAGGCTGAGTGTTCCCAAAGGGCAGGCAGGGCCTCCCTGGGAATGGCACACGGGGGGATCCCTGAGGGCAGCAGGCTGGGGCTCACTGGGGTGCGTGGCGATTCCATGTCCTCTCCCACCCGCTCCAGGGTGGCACGGATGCCGAGAAGCACCGGGACCTGCTGGCGGCCGAGAACGAGCGCCTGCGGCAGGAGATGAAAGCGCTGGAGGGGGAGCTGCAGCGGCAGCAGCAGGCACCGTGCCGCGACTGCCCCCACCTGCAGGTGAGTCCCCGGTGGTGGCAGTGGTGGTGGCAGGGTGACGGGCACCCATGGGTGACATGGCCCTGGCTGTCCTGCCCATCACCAGGAGAATGCCGAGCTGCAGGAGCAGCTGTCGCAGCTGCAGCGGGAGGCAGAGGAGACGCGGGCCAGGCTGGTGGAGCTGGACCTGGAGGTGCAGCAGAAGACGAACCGCCTGGCCGAGGTGGAGCTGCGGCTCAAGGACTCCCTGGCTGAGAGGGCCGAGGAGGAGGAGCGGCTCAGCCGGCGGCTGCGGGACAGCCAGGAGACCATCGCCAGCCTCAAGTCCCAGCCCCAGCAGATCAAGGTGAGCTCTCCATTTTTCCTGCTTGGGCTGGATGCCTGGTAGGTGCTCTGCAAGTGTCACCTGTCTCTCTATCCTGAGCACATCAGCTCAGCGCCATGATTTCCTAAATTATCTCCCCCTGGGCCAGCAACTGCTTCATCCCAGGCCCTTCAGGTGCTGTTTCCTCAGCACACCCCATCTGTGGGTGCTTTCCCCTGCAGTACATCATTAAGACGGTGGAGGTGGAGTCAGCCAAGGTAAAACAAGCCCTGTGTGAGACCCAGTCCCGAAACCAGTACCTGCAGGAGCAGGTGGGGATGCAGAAGCAGGTGCTGAAGGAGATGGAGCAGCAGCTGCAGAGCTCCCAGAAGACAGAGGCTCAGCTCCGAGCTCAGGTCTGAGTGCGATAGCTGTAAATCAGAACTCCCCTCCCATTCTCTGCCTGCCTGGTGGTGCTTGCCAGGTAACAAGGTGTGGCAGCAGGTGGGCACTCACTCAGTGTCATCCCCCACTTGCTCCTCTCCCAGATCATGATGTACGAGGCTGAGCTGGAGCGAGCCCATGGGCAGATGCTGGAGGAGATGCAGGCGATGGAGGACGAGAAGAACCACGCCATTGAAGAGGCATTTTCCCGCGCCCAGGTGGAGATGAAGGCGGTGCATGAGAACCTGGCAGGTGAGGAGGGTGCAGGGGGCTGGCAGGGTTGCCTTACTGGTGTTGGGGTGTGACCATCTGCCCCTCACCCTGCGTCACGCCTGCAGGTGTCCGGACCAACCTGCTGACGCTGCAGCCGGCGCTGCGCACCCTCACCCACGACTACAACAGCCTGAAGCGCCAGGTCCGCGACTTCCCCCTGCTTCTCCAGGAGACCCTGCGCAGCGCCAGGGCCGAGGTGAGCCCCCCAGGACCACCACCAGCACCCTCCATGCAGGGTGGAGGTGCTGGGGGCTCGCTGAGCCTCTGTTCTCCGCTGTCCCCAGATCAGCCAGGCCATCGAGGAGGTGCACAGCACCAACCGCGAGCTGCTGCGCAAGTACCGGCGGGAGCTGCAGCTCCGCAAGAAGTGTCACAACGAGCTGGTGCGGCTCAAAGGTGAGGTGGGACAGAAGGGACAGAGGAGCGTCCCCATAAGGTGGCTGAGTTGGCTGCAGGATGCTTCAGCCCACCCCATGGTGGCTGACTCCCTGCTTCTCTCCTCCAAGGAAACATCCGTGTTTTCGGGAGAGTGCGCCCCATCACAAAAGAGGACGGGGAGGGCCCTGAGGCAGCCAATGCTGTGACCTTTGATGCTGACGATGACGCTGTCCTGCACCTCCTGCACAAGGGGAAGCAGGTGTCCTTTGAGTTGGACAAGGTCTTCCCCCCACAAGCGTCCCAGGAGGAGGTGGGTGCTACTGTCCACTGCTGGTGTGAGGGGGGAGGCAGCCACCTTCTCCTCACTCTCCCCTGTCTCCCCCAGGTGTTTCAGGAGGTTCAAGCCCTGGTCACCTCCTGCATTGATGGCTACAATGTCTGCATCTTTGCCTATGGGCAGACAGGAGCAGGAAAAACCTACACAATGGAAGTGAGTTTGCTTGGCTTTGTTTCCATTTTCTTCCTCAGCTTCCCACCCTGCAGTGCCCAGTCTCCATCACCAGGCTGGTGACCAGCTCAGACCTGGTGTACACCACTGATGGTCACTTCTGCTCCACAACATCCCCCTGGGCTTTGCTTCTGCTCAGAAAAAATACAGAATGGAATGCCAAAGGGTGTTTTTCCCCTGTTTGTCACCTCAATCCTTCAGGGGACGGCAGCAAACCCAGGGATCAACCAGCGGGCCCTGCAGCTGCTCTTCTCCGAGGTGCGGGGCAAAGCGGCCGACTGGGACTACACCATCACCGTCAGCGCCGCCGAGATCTACAACGAGGCACTCAGGTACAGGATGGGCAAGAAACTTATGGACATCACCCCATGCTGCTCTCCCCCCACATCCCTCCACCCCTTCCTCGGCCTCACAGCTTGTCCCAGGGCACTGCATTTGGCCCTGCAAGGATTCATTTTTAATTTATCTGGTGCACGCTGCCCTTCCCATGAGCTCCATCGCTTGCACAGGCTCCCAGCTGTGCCATCACTCCCACTCTCTGACCCTGATGCAGCGGTGGGGGCATCTCCTTCTCCCCCCTTTCCCTGCCCATGGACACTATATTCAGGAATTTGTAACTGGGAGCTGAAAGCATGAGAAATATTTTCCTTCCTAGTCCAGCCACAGGAGGGGAGGAGCCTGGGTTCTCATCCATGAGAATAACCAGGAGCAGGGATGGGAGCAGGGTCTGATCTGGGTGAGAGGAGGCGCATGGGAGCCAAGAGAGTTGAGGTCTATAAATAGGATGTGCAGCTTTCCTGGGAAGAGATGGCTGCTCTGGCAGTGCTAGCATGCAGCCCTGAGCCAGGAATGGATGCCAGCACTCCCTTGGGATGGGAATGATAACAAGTGCCCCTTTGCCCAGGGACTTGCTGGGGAAGGAGCCGCAGGAGAAGCTGGAGATCAAGCTGTGCCCTGATGGCAGCGGGCAGCTCTACGTGCCGGGGCTCACCGAGTTCAGGGTGCAGAGCGTGGAGGACATCAACAAGGTGTGGGGACATGGGGGCAGCAGGCACAGGGGGGTGGCAGCGGGGGTGCAGTGAACTGGGGAGGGGTCTTTGGTGTGTGACTCCTGGATTTGGGAGCGTTTCTGAAGCCATGGGGAGCAACAGAGACCAAAATAGGTCCCTGGGTGTGATGTGAGGGTCACTGTCCCATGGGATGAGCCACAGGGGGTTAAAAATAAAAGCGTGGGGCCCAGAGAGTTCCTGAGGGATTAGTGGGGTGCGGCTGTCACCGCAGTGCCCTGCCTGTCACCCCTGCCTGTGGTGTATCACCCAGGCTGAGACCTGACAGCGGTCATTACCCTGCTGGGCCAGCACCCCGTGGGGGGCTGATGCTCAGGTTACATCCCTGGCCATCCCTGGATCACAGGGGATTTGTGGTGGGACTGAGGCAGGTTGGCCTCACCCCCTCAACTCCCCGGGCTCCCTCAGGTCTTCGAGTTTGGCCACATTAAGCGGGTGACAGAGTGCACCAACCTGAACGAGCACAGCTCTCGCTCCCACGCCCTCCTCATCGTCACCGTCCGCGGCCTGGACCGCAGCACGGGGCTCCGCACCACAGGTGGGTGTCACAGCAAACCCTCACAGAGGCACCTGGGCTGTGCCATCCTGGGATGTGTAGGGCTGGGCGCTGATGCTGGGGTTTGTCTGTGTGCCCTCAGGGAAGCTGAACCTGGTGGACCTGGCGGGCTCAGAGCGGGTCGGGCGGTCGGGCGCGGAGGGCAGCCGGCTCCGCGAGGCGCAGCACATCAACAAGTCCCTGTCGGCCCTGGGCGATGTCATCTACGCCCTGCGCTCCCGCCAGGGCCACGTGCCCTTCCGCAACTCCAAACTCACCTACCTGCTGCAGGACTCGCTCAGCGGTGACAGCAAGACCCTCATGATGGTGCAGGTAGGGGCTGGGCACCGGTGCCTGTATCCCCACAGCCAGTCACTGATTTCTGAGCCCCTTCTCACCCCGGTGCTGAGGCAGGTGGGAGGAAGGCTGGAATCAGGGAATGGGGCTCACCCGTGGGTGAGCAGTCTGCAATCATGGTGCCAGTGGCAGCTCTCTCCCTGTATCTGCTCATTCCTTAGACAAGGCCAAGGAGTGGGGAATTAACTTGGAGGTCCACAATCCTGCCCTCCCTGCCTGCACGTGGATGCTATCCCTATGGGCAGTATTATACAATCTCTTCATATATTGTCATCTCCCCATCCCTGCTCTTTCTGAGAGGATTTTAAGCTCTGGTAGTTTCTCTACCCCTGCCCTGTGAGCCCCCACTCCCAGCTGCTGGCACCCACACTGAGCCCCCCAAGGGGAGCTGCCTGAGCCTCTGCACCTGCCACAGCTATTCCCGGCTGCTCCTCGCACTGGGGCAGTTGGTGACAGGGAATCCAGCTGGCTCAGACACCAGGGATGGATGGGGCTAGCCTGGGAGGGGCAGGTTAATAATAGCATCTACCGGCCAGCAGCAGCAGGTTTTCTAGGGGGGAGCCCCCAGGGTACACAGGCAGCTGCCAGGGTGACTTTGTGCCTCTCCTCCTGAGCACAGGTCTCCCCTGCTGAGAAGAACACGAGCGAGACGCTGTGCTCCCTGAAGTTTGCCGAGAGGGTTCGCTCTGTGGAGCTGGGTCCTGTCTCCCGCAAGGCTGAGCTGGGCTCCTGGCCCAGCCAGGAGCACCTGGAGGTACTCAAAACACTGCTGGTGTCCTTCACCCTCACCCCAGGGATCCCCCCTGTTTTGCCCCCACATGTGGTCCCCAGAGCTGTTGGATGTCCCCCTAGAGCCACCCCCACTGGGGACAATCACCTGGTGGGATGCAGGTTGTCCCCAAACTGCAGTGTCCAGCCAATGCTGCCACCTTGGTTGTTCCAAGCCCTGTTTTGCAGCAGCCCCGTGGTACCACCTGAGAACATTTGGGCACCACTACCCAGGCATGCACTATCTGCCTGTGAGCCCATCCCCACTCCTGCCCTCTTGGCCTGGCTGACCCTGGGGCTGTGTCCCCTCTCCTCCCAGGGTGACTCGCCGGGTTCCTCAGCACCAGCAGGCCGGGGCCACGCATCCCCCAGCCCAGGGCATCTCTCCAGTCGCTCTGCCTCCATCCGCAGGAAGCTCCACACCTCAGGTGGGTGGTGGGACACCTTGAGAGCCCAGACAAGGTCCCTCTGTCCCTTGAGGCTCCAGCCAACAGCCCATGGCAAAGCCTGCAGTGGGGAGTGAGCAGCTCTGTAGTCAGCTCATTAGTTAATAGCTAATTAGCCATGGTTAGCGCTTCCCCAAGAGTGCCCTGGTTCAAAGGCACTGTGATGGCTATGGTGGGGTAAGGGGAGGGCAATGCCAGCAGGCTGAACCTCTTTCCCTTCGATTTCAGCCTGACTTAGGGGCAGCCGTGGCTGCCAGGTGAGTGCCTGCGGCCGGTGCTGGTGGAGGGCTCTGCTTTCACCCCGCTCCCCACGCAGGGCAGGGCTGCTGGACTGTGCAGGGATGTTCTGGGAATGCTTGTGGCACCACCTCCTGCTACACTGCCACCAGACAGGGCTGGGGCACTGGTGGCTGTGTCCCTGCCTGCTGTAAGCCATGCATCTCTCCCCTCAGGGAAGCTGAGGCCCATTCCCCTGTGATGAGTGCCAGCCATGGCATCCAACCTGCTGCAGGACCCAGCCCCTCACAGTGACACAGAGACGGCTGCTGGAAGACATGAAGGCTTTGGTGCTGTTCCCTTGGCCACCAGGACCCATGACCAGAGGGTGATGGCACCTCTCACCATGAGCAGCACGGGGTCAGGGTCTCCCAGCAGCCATGCCCCCCTCTCAGGGTAGGGGAAAGTGGTGCTGGGCAGAGATCTGCCCCCTCAATGCTCAGCTCTGTGAGTTTATTTTTGCTGGACAGATGTTTTTAGCTGGAGCAGGGACAGCTGGGTGCTCCCTCCATCTCTCCAGCTTTGCTTTTACAATGAGATCTAGCTGGAAGGGGTGCACAGAGCCAGACCAGTTCCTGGCCCTGCCTCTCCCACTGCCACAGGGCCATCCTGGCCACAGCTCCTGCAAGACTGCATCTGGGCAGCTGCCCAACGTCTTTCAGAGCAGCACTTCCTCCAAGTTAAACTACAAAAGATCCCAGCAGCTCTCTTCCCTGTGAGTTTCTCAAGCCCTGTTGTTGCATGAAGGCCCCCGGTGCTGTGCATGAGCCGAGCTGCTGTTCCTCGTGGTGCCAGTGCTGCCAGGGCCCACGATGGCTGCCTGTGGTACCTGGCACCAGGGGCAATGGAGCAGTCTCAAATGAAGCTATTGTAAAGTTATTTACCAGTTGTCTTGTCAAGAGAGATCACAGTGTGGTCGAGATGAAAGTGTTTGAAATATTTATACCTGTTTACATGGTCTTGGAATGGAAAAGTAGTGGAAAACAAACAAAAAGACCCCAAACCTCCAGTCCAAAAGCCTCTGGGCTTATGTATGGGGATGGTGGTTGGCAGGGGCATGGGAGGGGATGACACTGCCCTTGGACCTCTCAAGAGCCACCTGTGGGTACATCTCCTCCTGCTGCAAGCCCCTGCTGGATGCACTGATGGCTCTTTCCACCACTCTCTCCTCTCGCGCTTCCACGGCGTATTCTATTTAAAAACAAAAAAGGGAAAAATAAATTTAGCCTTTTGTAAGATTAGATGTTTCTATGTATTTTAATAATTAAAAAATACCCTGTTTTGTAACAAAACTTATTTTAAATAAACTCTTAAACACAGCACAGGACTGGCTTTTTCTTGAACTCTGCTTGAGGAGGGATGGGTGCTTCTTCCCTTCTGCCAGCATCTCCCAAGCCCCTCATATCCTTCTCCTTGCAGCTGCCCCCAGGGCCAGCCTGGCAGCACAGTCCCCACCTCATTTTGCAGCTATCAGGCTCCTGCAATTAGTGGGAGAGTAGTGGTTAAATCCAAAGTGAGTCCCAATGTGCCCATGTCCTGCTCCACCTTGTGCTGCCCCACATCCCAGCAATAGGCTGGTGGCTGGCAGAGCCTTTTCACACCCCATGGGGGTCCAGGCATGGGATTATCACCAGATGAAGCAGGAAGCAGCTGCAGAGCAGGAGACACACACCCTGTGAGTGTCCTGGTGCTGGAGCAGGCAGCACTCACCATCAGCCCTGCAGTGGGGCTCAGTGCCAGGGCCTCCTGCTGTACTTTTGGAGCCACCTCCTCCAGAGGCATGGAGCAGAGCAGGCACTCCCCTTTTTTCCAAAAATTGATTGTTTGGATGAAGCATCAGCAGTGTGGGGACTGGCTTTAGCTTTCCTGATGGCCCCACTCCACCTCCCCAGAACAGTTGTTCCAAAGGCACTCCCTGGCTCAGAGCTCATTGCCACTCTGTCACAGACATCTTTTATGAAAAATCCTTTCCTTAGGATTTTTCTTCCTGAGAAGCTGAAAGGCCTCAGGAACAGAATGTAAACATTGATTATCTGCTGCTGTAGAATGCAGTAGGTAGATCTTTGATTGGCCCATGTTGATTGTTTCTAATTAATGGCCAATCACAGCCCAGCTGGCTCAGACAGAGAGTCCGAGCCACGGGCCTTTGTTATCATTCTTTGCTATTCTATTCTTAGCTAGCCTTCTGATTAAATCCTTTCTTCTATTCTTTTAGTAGTTTTAATGTAATATATATCATAAAATAATAAATCAAGCCTTCTGAAACAGAGTCAAATCCTCGTTTCTTCCCACAGCCTGAGACTCCTGTGAACATGGTCACACCACTCAGCCCAGATCCAGTGGAGGAGATCTGTGTGCAGCCAGGGAGAAGGATGAGCCCTAAATGATGACACTGCTCCTTGGGCTGGGAACAACCCAGCAGAGTGAAACTGCCCCCGGGATTTCCACAAGCCACTGGCAAGTGCTGGCTCTCCTGTTGTTCACCACAGCCTCCCAGCAGGAAGGGTGAGAATGGTCAGCTTCCTCTGGGACAGGCAGGGAACACAGCCCTGCTTTTCCTGGGCACTCCCAGCCAGGAGCCATGCCAAGGTGAAGAGCACTTCAAGAGATTCAGGCATTTAACACAACTTTAAAAAAAAATTACAAATATTTTAATAAAATTCATTATAAGTTACAGATTCCTGGAGAACAGGCTCCAGTGTATAAAATGGGAGACAGGCTGGGAAGAGCAGGGAAAGCACCAAGAGGAACCTCTTTCCCCAGAGGAAAGAAGAAAGAGGGACAGAAAGGTTCTGACAGACATTTATTGGGGGAAAAAAATCAAAAACAAACCTCTAAGAATGGTCCAGTGGATGTAGAAAGACATAACTCAGTCCATGTCCCTCTGTTCCTCCACCCTCCCAAATCCTCACCCCCAAAGGCAAGCACATACAACGAGTCCTGTTTAAGTCACATGTTTTAACAGGTCCAAGGACAGTCTGAAGACACTGCTCCTCTGCAGCCCTGGGTGCCAGCAGGGATGGCTGAGAAGTCTCTTGGTTCAGGTCCTTGAGATGCACCAGCACAGTGGCACAGTGTCCTTGCCATGTCAGATGAAGCCAAAGGGGCTGGTCCCCCCTGGCAGTTGAAGTCCCTTCTGTATGGGAAAGGGCATCACCCCACAGCAGGCGTTTGTGGGGCGCTGCCTGCAGTCCTCAGCAGCTGCACAGCGAGAGCAGGGCCCTGACCCACAGGGCCAGGCAGCAAGAACCGACAGCACAAGCGGGAAGGAGGGGTGACAGCAGGCTCAGAGCCCTCCTGCAGGGACAGGCCAGCACACAGAGCAGCCCAGAGCTGGATGCTGAGATGAAGAGCTGAAATGAAGCAGCTTCCCTGCAGGGCTCTGTGGGGCCCTGCACCCGCCAGGGCCCCTCCCACAGCACACACATCTCTCCACTGGGGTCCTCCATCCAGCCCCTAAGGCACCAGGGCTGGCTGGGCGACCAGGCAGGCAGATTGCACTTCCCTACCGTGCTGGAGAGGGGCGGGGGGAAAGGACGGACACACGGAGAGATCTGAAATCCAGCCAGACCACGAGCAGGGGAAGCTTGGCCACCTGTATTTGTACATGAGGAGGTGGTGGCTGCTAGTCCAGGACAGCCATGAGGAGCAGCAGTTCCCGAAAGGCACTACCATGGCGGCCGCTGAGCCCAGACTTGTTCTTGACAACGTTGCTGATGTTTTTCAGCTGCTTGTAGCACAACTTGCATTTGTGAAGCCTGGAAAAAAAAATGACAGCAGACACAGCATGAATCCCTAGTTGCCTGAGGTGTGGCAGTTCCTGCAGTGCCAGAGAGGCAACTCAAGCAGGAGAGAAAAGCCCTGAAAATGGCCTGGAAAGGCTGAAATATGAGCACAGCTCTGTAAAAACACCAGGCATTCAGCACACGTCCTGATGAGACAGGAGAACAGCATCCACATAAGGGCTCTTTCAGCCCTCTTCCCCCTTTGGCAGTACAGTCCAGGGAAAAAGAAAGTGCTGTTTTCCAAAAGCCAATTCCCAGAGAGGAGCTATCCTGTGAATGAACTCAAAATCCAGGGCCTGGCTACCAAATCATGTTTCTTGTGAGGCAGAGGGGAAAGCCACAGGGTGGTTTTACTCTCAATACTTTTTTTAGGTATGACTAAATGCACAGAGGCAAAGGGAAAGGCAGTCCTTTTCCTCTGAGCACAAGGGATTGGTGCTTGCAGACAAAGAGAAGGCATGTCCAGTCTGGAATCAGAGCCCTGATGGCAAGGGCAAAGCTCACCCAAGAGAAAGGCTGGTGCCAGGAGGGAGCAAAAGCAGCATGTGCCTCACCTTTCCTCTCTGCTGATGTCCACTCCAACAGAAGGTGGTGCAGCGAGGATGTCTGTGATGAGTGGCAGGAATCTCTGGAGAATGAGTTTCAGGGAGGTGCAGCCAGTCTGCACGTAACTGAAAAACAGAGAATTGGGTCCCACTTGAATGCCATTCCTGTCCCCTTGAATGCCATTCCTGTCCCCCAGCACACAGCCCCCAACCAGCTTCATTCCACCACCTGTAACCAGGGAAGGAGAGCAACAGCCAAGTACCAACAAAACATCTGAGTTCCAAAGCTTTCACAAAGCAAGTCTGTTCCAAAGGTCCTGGCACATAACCTACCCAAGGGCGACCTCTCTGCTCAAGGGCAGAGATGTCCTGCCAAGGAACCTGGCAGGAACCTCTCTCCCAGAAGAAAGGAAGGGCAGAAAGTGCATCCTAAGACAGGCTGTAATTTTTCTCCCTACAGATGAGTCCCCAGGGCTGTTGCAGGACTTCATTCCTTGTCCCAGGCTGACAGCTTCACTCTCAGCAGTGTGCAAAGCCCATTTGTTTTACATGACCCCTCCTGGCTGCCAGAGCTGTCTTAAAACAAAATCTAGGACAAATCCCACTATCCTGCTCTTCCTACCCATGCATACTTTCTGTATTTTTTCCCACACACACCTGGCAACTCCACCATTCTTTTACAGGTGTCATATCAGCATGAGACTGTATCTGCAGTGATTTCTCAGGATTTTCCTTCAGGTACAAAATACACAGCCCAGCTCCCCTATCACTACCTACACCCTGTCCCTCAAGCACATCATGTTCTTGAGGCCTCACCTTTCATATTTACTTTGGAGTAGTTTTTCTATCTGTGGCAGGACTATAGTACACAAATCCAGCTTCCAGAGAGACCTGAAAAGAAAAGGACATACCCTGAGACTGGAGACCAAGGCTTTACAAAGCCAAGCTGACACAAAAAAGAATTCTTGGCAAATGCCCAGCCAGACACACTCAGGTTCAGAGAGCAAGTTCACTGACTCCCCCTCGTGAGAGAAAGTGGCAGGTTCGGATATATTTCTTTGACTCTAAGCAGAATCATTTTATGAAGCCCAAAGACTGACTTTGATTTTCCTTGGCCCCAAATAACTCCAGCAGTTTCTGCCACTGCAGGCTTGAAGAAGTGACTACAAACACATAATTTTCATGCTGCCACTGGACATGGAGCAGAGTTCCCAACTCCCAGCCAGGCAGCTCTTGCACATCCCAGGGGCTGACCCCACCCAGGACTCACGCTTTTTGGTTGACAATATTCAAGAGATC
Source organism: Melozone crissalis (assembly GCF_028551555.1). Lineage (NCBI taxonomy): Eukaryota > Metazoa > Chordata > Aves > Passeriformes > Passerellidae > Melozone > Melozone crissalis. The sequence continues at coordinate 6,498,067 of NW_026535785.1, forward strand.
CACGACAACAGACAGATCATTGATTGCCACTGCAGAGTCCAGAGAGTTCTGAGAGAAAAGGGGAAGAAAAAGCCATCTATTGCAGAGGTCAAACTGGTTAGGCTAATGCAAATTAGTATCTAGTGCTGCTTTTCCAAAACAAGGTAGAGGAAACATGAAATTGGCCAGGGAAGAGAACTCTCTCATGGGAAAGTCTTTGCCATGTGAGTTTCTTTGTGACCCTTCAGCTGCAGCACTCTGTGGTGCATCCCTGGGGACAAAAGCTGTGAGACCCTGTGTTTTGTATGAGGCAGAGCCAGCCCCAGAGAAGCAGAGAGAGCTGCTCAGGAGCCTCAGGCACGTCCCCACGCTTGCCTTGATGTCACTGGTGCTCCAGACGGCGCGCACGGCGTCCAGGTTCTTGTGGCGGCTGGTGAGCACCACACACATGGTCTCGTGGCCTTTCCTGATCTGGGACATGGCCTCCTCATCCACCAGCTCTGTCTGGCTTTGGTTCTTCACAGCCTGCAAGTACAGACACCACAAACAGAGCAGGGTGGGAGCATTCTCTGGCCTAGGTGAGAGCCAGTTTTGGTGCAGAGATTGTCAGTGAATACTGACTTCCTTGCAGATGGTTGTAAAAGCCTTTTGAAATGGAAATGCTCAATTTGTTCTGATTTCAGTTCCTTCTTTCCTACTTCTACTACACCAATCGCAAACATGTTTAAGGCTTTGGAAAAACTCTCAAAAAAGGTGAATTTAAAGTAAGTTTTCAAAACCAGTATGTTTTAATGAAGAAATGTTTTCACACAAATCCAATTTTTTTATGTGAAACACTTGTCTGGGAGCTGCAAGTTTTATTACAATTCATTAGATTCTCAATTTGCTTCCTGCCCAGGCCATGATAGAACCTCTAATTCCTTTACTCACATTTAGAGTCTGATATCATCAGGATGCTCTGGTCTTTCCCCCTTTTTAGGACAAGAGAATACCCTCCCCAAGAGAGACCAAGAAGCCTCCAAGATGCAAGAGGCAGAGATTCCTGTGAAATTATTATGCACATGTAATGGCAGACATCAATTTTTTAAATGAACCACTGTCTCACCCCTTGTTCTCTGCTTTGCTAAGAGCAGGGCTCAACTCTGCTGTGTTCATACCTATCACAATGGGGCACCCCATTTCTGATGCCACCCAACACAGACATTGGCAGGAAAACATTGTCCAGAGACACTTACTGGGAGAAAGTCAGAGGCCTTCAGGCCAATGGGCTCATTCCTGGCTGCAGGAATCACTGATGGCTCTGTTCTGCTCAAAGAAGTTGAGGAGGGATTCAGTGGCCTCTGGACTGGATCAGGCTGCAGGAGAAATTGGGATAAAAGCTCTAGCAGGAACAGTTTGGCCTTAGTTTGATGACCTTTATTTCTGACCTGCTTTCTTCTCACAGCACAGGGCCCTAACACAGAAGCAGTCTGCAGATTGCTAGCATAATTTAAGAGGCAATAAAGTGACTCTCAGGTACACACCACGATGTAATTAAGGTTTGTAAAGAACACGAAGATGCCCCAGCAGAAGTGCCAAGTGCTGTTATTGTTATCTGAAATTAGGGCAATGGGCTGTGGCCAGCCTGAAGGCTAAGGGAGAATTCTAAAGAAGCCAGTAAAATGAATACTGGCCCATCAGCTGCTTGCACTTTTGGCAACAAAACAGTCTCTGTTCAAGCACTGGCAGAAACCTGGCACTTGATTCTCTGAGTGTCCCAATTCTGAGATGCAAGGAGAAGAACCACTGCAAGCACAAGCAGCAAACAAACAACAGAGACTGTCAGAGGCTTGGCCTTAGCTTCACTGCTAAGGCAAGACACTTGGCAGCACAAAGCCTGGAGCTGCACTTTTACTGCCCTGCAGTGAAGGGATCAGCCTGAGCAGAAATCACAAACTCTCCAGCTCTGCACATCCCTCACAGAGCACACAGAACGTACGAGCTCCTGCTTTGGCAGCGAGGTCTGGACATCCACAGCTTGGCTGGGCTTCACTGCTTCCTTTGCAATTCCAGGCTCTACCAAGAGGGAGAGAAGTGGGAAAGCAGAAATTGATTGTTACTTTCAAGAGTTGAGAGCAAAGGTTCTGCTTGCTATACTGCAAGGAGTAATTTCTGCCTTCAGGCAGCTCTCCCTCTTTTGAGGGCCATTATCCGACCCCACCAAGGGGTCATTTCCACACTCACCATCCTCAGGAGGGGCAGGAAAGGGCTCAGTTCGAGGAGGAGTTCGACCTACAGAAAAAGATTTAAATAATAAACAAATGAAGGAGCATCCAAGGCTACAGATAAGTGGTAAGTCAACCTTGGAGCAGAGAAATCTCCAATAATTCCACACATGAGGGTAATCGGTGACACAACAAGCAGAGTTATCTCTTTTGGACCTTGACACTAGTGTTGAGTTTAGCTAAAAGCTTTCAGCCTTCATGGACAGAAGGGACAAAACTGACCCCTGTGGTTCACTGCTGCTGTAGAGGTGTGAAGCATGAGACAAGGCACAGTCACAACAAATGACATTAGGCAAAATCCACCTCCTGTTATTGATTTATATAAGTAAATAAAAATAATGCAATGAATTCCTCAGAAAGAGTATCTCATTTTTATCATTTGCATAAAAATGAGATACAGACACTGCACAATGCTCCTAAACAACAGTCTTTGCTTTAACAAAACATTTTGTCTTTCCTTCTTTAACAAAGACTGCTGATTTTGATACACATATCAAAATTCTAAGCTAACAAAATTCCCTTAACCCTCTAATCAGAATAGGAAGGCAGCACATTTACAATGAAGCTCTGGATTCTGAGCCAGGCTTCAAACAGACATTACTGTACCCTAGTAAAGGTGCCTCCTTTAAGTCATTCACCAACATGATCTGTGCATCAGTGTCCAAGCACAGAATATTAAAGAAAAGCTTTCTAAACTCTCCAGTCACAGGTGAAGCCTCTCTCACAGTAAGCCAAAGGTCAGCTCTATAGAATCACTTTAGCACCCTAATCTCAAACCCAAACACTACTCAAAAGCACTGTAAACCCTGGTACTGACAGATTGCATTCTTGGGCTGGAAGATCTCTTTGTAATCCTCCTGGTTCTGGATCTCAGCCTTTGATTCCTTCTCATCCCGGTCATCTTCACTGCTGGGACTGTGCCTCTCACTCTCCGAGTTGTGCTTCACTCTGCTGTGGAAAAAGAGGTGTTGTCAGGGGAAGCCATATTGTCAGAGGGAGAGAGAGAACACTGAGTGCCTGGGATATTTCCTTAAAGTCTGGAAACTCAACAAGCCAGCAGACTGCCTCACCTCTGTGGCTTGCTGCAGCTCGTTGAGGGCCTGTCATAGATGCGGCGAAGGGAGGACCCTGTGGGGGTAGGTGGCACAAGAGGCTGGTCGTCCCTGATCAACCCTTGAGGAACAGAATCTGACTTTGGGACTCTGTTGAGATCCACAACGAAGGAAGAGACTGTGCTTTGTGCAAAGGAAACTCCTATCTGCAGAGGCAAAAGATCAAGATAATTCACCAAGGAGTGGGGTGCACACCAGCCCTTTTGAGAACAGGCACGATGGAGTGACCCTGAGCAACTGTGCTTGAGGACTGCTCAATTCAGTGCTGTGGATTTTTCAACCTGAAGCTGCCAGCAATTTTGAAAAGCCTGGATAAAACTTTTGCCAAGCATAGCTTCTAAATACTAGTCAAACTAAGCTCCAGCTCTTTCCTCCAGAAGCCAGAGACACAAAGTGGAGCACAAGGCACACAGCCTTTGGGCATGCTGCAAGCCCTGACACAAGCTTACAGGTCTGAAGGCCTGCAAGGAGGCAAGCAGGATTTTATCTTGTGTTTCACAGCTGCCTAACCCTGCCTCAGGAGCAGTGGCTTACCAGCTGGTTGCTGCTGATAGACAAGTCAGCTACTTTTCCCCAGTTGACCAAGACCACATCAAAACAGCGCTCTGGCTCCCAGCCGTACACTCGCAGCGAGTCCTGGAAGCCGCTGTACAAGCAGCAGCCATCAGGGCTGAAGAGCACACACCTGGGAGGAAGGCAGGAGGAGAATCAGGCACAGCATTCCCACCCTGCTCAGTCCCTGTGGATCTCTGACTACACTGAACACCTTCAGTTTTGTTCCTAACAATGAATCTTTCAATGTAGTGTTCACCTCTGCAACATCTCCAGCAGCCCAAACTTCTCCCCAGTAAAGTCTCTCTCTGAGGAAACCCCCCCTTCACCCCACCTTTAGTCTCTGCCCAGCACATTTCAGTAGGAACTTAATGTACCTGACAGGAGTGGCCTCCTCTTCAATACAGCTCACAACTTGAAACTTCTCCAAGTCCCAGAACCGAACAGTCCTGTACATATAACACAACAAAATTAATTGCTTGTCGTTCTAGAAATCACAGGAGGATCCAGATTTTAAACAAACACTAACAGAATGATTTTGCTGTTGTGCACATACAGTGAGCCTACACAGAAGGCTGGTCTAGCTAAGATCCATGAATCCAGAGATACATAGAGGCTCTAGACACAGACAGGCATTTAGAGCCAGCCCAGAGCTAAGAGAACACCCTGCCAGCTGAGCAGGGCTGCCTGCTGCTCACACAGGATGTCAGCTGGATTTGTGAGAGGCTTGGGGCTACACATTGGTTTCTAGTGTGGCAGAAGGTGCCATCAATTTTGGATGAGAAGGGAAGATCTCCATGTTCTGCCCATCACAGATGCCATGTCCTGCTGTCTAGATGTCTGACTCTTGCAATGGCAGGATTGAATGAAGTGACATTCCTCTTGACATGCTCTTCTTACAAGGAAGGGCATCAGGAAATGGAACAGACATATACATTTCCCTTCTTTCTCCCTCCCCTTGTGTACCTGTCAGAGCTGCCAGAAGCCAGAAGGTACTCATTGGGATGGAATTCAACAACGTTTACTGGGCCGGTGTGTCCTGTAAACTCAAACATCAACTTCCCAGCAGTCAGATCCCACAGCTGAAAGGAGGAAAGAACAGAGACTCTTGAAGAGATTAAATGCTAGAGATTTCCAATACACCTCGGATTTCCTTGTACTGGCAACCTTCTAAACTTCCCCCTCCAAGAACAGACACAAGTCTGTCAAAGAAGGCAATAATCAGGGAAAGAGTACATCCAAATCGTTTAAGGCTTTGTTTTGTTTGGGGTTTTTTTGCATTATCTTTTATTTTCCACATAACTTGTCCCCTAGAAGTTTCTGGTTTGTATTTAGAGATTGAGACAAAATATAGCAGTTCCATCTGTCCCAACAGACTGTATCTCAAAAGTTAACAAACAAAAATCCAAAGCTCTGAATCCCTTAGCAATTCCTTCTTCCTGTGCTCTACTCTCCACTCGAAAATGCCATGAAATAACTCATCAGTTAATTTCATGTGAAACTGAAAATTAAATCAGTCCTTCATCTCCATTCCTCCACACTCCATGTGCAACAACTGAAGTCACTGCTTCAGTCAACACCTTCCTGATCTCCTCCTCTTGCTCTGCTCAGTCCTGACAGCAATTTTCAGACTGATAATCACATGTAATGTGTATAACACAAACAGAGCCAGAAATTAGTCTGGTGAAGCAATGTGCTGTGGACTACTCATTTGACAATGTTTACTGAGGCCAACATTCAGGTATCACAACTCTATTACCATCAAAACATTAATTTTTCTGTGCATAGTCTCTCCCAATGTGTCTGCTAGATAAGGGCATTTCAACCCATGCAGCTCTTCCATGGGTGTTGGGAGCCATCAGACAGGATCCCCATAAGAAAACCAATCTCTGCAAACCCACAGGGCTCAGCCAGCAGCCAAATGAACTGAGAGTATTTATGAGTGAGTGCTGGTAATGCCTGGAAAAAAAACAACCCCAGCATTCCCATGTGCCACAAGCACATAAGGAAGGTGTCACAATAAATTACCTTTACAGTGTGATCATCAGCAGCAGAGGCCACCCACTTCCCATCAGGGCTGAAGCGGAGACACCGAACTGCTTCTGTGTGACCCTGAAATGAGGAAAGCCAACAATATTCTGGCTTTTGTCCTTCAATCCTATACAATATAATAACCCCAAACCAATTAAGTGTTTTACAGAGCTCAAAGCTTGCAGAACACAACACTGTACTCAAGACACTACACCCAGCCACATTAAATGTGTGTAATCTCTCTCACTTAGTCATTTATGCCATCAGTTTAAGCATGGTAAATACAGATCTGGCTTCACTAATAAGAATCAGTTCTAAATTATGATTTACATATGGTTAGATAGAAGTGCTGTGACACTTAGTCTCTGGTTTCTACATGAAATTAATATACAGCAAGTTCTTCAGATAGAAAAAGGTCCCAAGAACAGAATCATCTTAGTGCAGTGGTAATACCATCAAGAAAATAAAGAAACCCTCATGGATGCTCTCCATCCCCCACTGAAGCCATCCACACTACAGCACATGATACCCATTGATATCCTATAATACCCATTTCACATTCCCATACAGCTTGCAGAGGCCTGCTGAGGTTTGCCAGGCCACTTCACAAATCACACAGATTTATTTTCATGCTGGAAAACCAGGAAGTTCATTGTACATGATCACATTTAGGTTTGCTCACAAGTTCTCAAAAGAAATATTTCTCCCCTCTTTGTCAAACCTAATGAAATATTTTACCTTGAATGTGAAGATACAGCCTTTTCTTCTTACATCCCAGAGCTACAAGGAAGAAAAGCAAACAAATTGTATGTTTAGAGCAGTATGTTGGCAGCTCAAGGGTCCTGCCAGAACAAGGGATCTCTGTGTCACCAAGCTAACAGATACTGCAGAATGAATGGGCTGCTGAAGCCCTGTAGGCCCTAGGGGTATTTTCTAACTCCCCAAGTGACAATCACTCCTGGAAGGCATCCCCTACTACAGCAGCTCAGCTCTGACAGTCAAACACAGTCTGAGGAAGCAGCTACAATCCACAGCAAGGAGGACATCTGTGCTTGCTGACACCAGGCACCTTACTCAGAGCCACATTCCACAGCAGAGGAGTCACATTCATGAGCTGGCTGTGAAAATACACACACAGATTTCACAAGCACTCACAAACACACCTGCCCACACACGGAAATGATGATGGGCAGCATCCACCAACAGCTTGACACAAAACATGTTCTGGCACTCTTCAAAACAAAGACACTGCAAGTAGAGAGGGAAATCTCTGGTGGAAGCTGGGATTTACCTTAATGTTGGTGTCCAAAGAGCCAGATGCCACAAAGCTTCCAAAAGGATGGAAATGAAGGCTGCAGATATTCGCTTTGTGACCTGGTAGGGTACGAAGAACTGGGAAAAGGAGAGGCAGAGCAGAGAGAAGGAATAAGGGGAAAATATTTAATAGTTCATTCCCACCAGACACCATGCAGAAGTGTAGCCATACTATCCCCACCATTATTTTATGTGTATATTTTGTGGAAACGCCTCTGACTTTACCCCGGCAATGCAAAGAAACAGCAATACAAAGCCCATGATCAATGAACTTAATGACAGTCCTGTCCTTAGGTATGGAAACTACAGGCAGAACTCCAAATATCTCCATTCTGAAAATGAGGCAGCTGGTAGGCAGTGCATCTTTCCATTTGTTATAGAGACAGCAAAATGGGCCAGAGGAGGAACAGTTTTGGCTGGGAAGTGAAGTGAAGTGAAACAGTCTTGACTGCCTGCAGCATTCACCTTGCAGTTATTAGACAGACCCCTTCCCAGGACTCTGCACCCCTCTTAGGGTCCAATATTCACCCTGGAGTCCTTCAACTGCCCCTTGCCAGAATCCCCACAAAGACAGGAAATGGATGCTTAGGGAGCAGGAGACAAAGAAACCATCAGTATTTCAGCATGTCATCAAGTAACTCCCCTGTAATTCTGGAAACCTGCAAGGACCAGTAGAACTGGTACATCATATCTCAGCAAGCAGTGACAAATGCAGAGCTCAACTCTAAGAAAAACTGCTCAGATAATAACAAGGGCAATCCCTCTCCCTCATCCCTCATCTGGAACAAGCTGATGATTCTCCTGGCAGAAATTAGCTCTTGAGCCAGAGCTGGGGTGGTCATTTGCACAGACACTGGCTCATAGGTCTTCTAATAAATGCAGCCAGATCAGCTACTCCCCATGGGCAGAGCCAAACTCTTCCATAACTGAGCTGATTCTAACTGTCTGAATGACATCAGTGCTTTCCGTTATTGATGCTGCCTGTGGTTTGCCTCCTTAGCTCAGCCAGTGTAAGTCTATTTTCATTACACATCCCTTCTATGAACAAGTAGTAACCCATAAGAAATATTCAGTCATTTTCTGGTATTCCTCCTGGAATGCACTCAAGTGATTTATGATACTTTTGCAAACTCATTCTAGGATTTGAGGAAAATGCAATAAATAAAGCATGACTCAACAGTGGCCTTTAAAGGATCAGAGCTTGATGAGTTCATAGCTTTTACAGTTTATTAAAAATTAGGTCTTTGTCTATTTATGTGGCCATGCAAGAGCAGGACAGCAGAAAAATTGCTAGATGAAAAAAGTTAGAATCTAAGAACAAGAAGACAACAAGCAGAGGATTCCTGCATTTGTGCAGAACCTAATAAACTTAAAATCTGGTTTGGGATTCTTTTATTAAGGTTGACAATTTTAAGTTGAGACTCTGAATACAAATTCTGTATGCCTAGCTATTTATACATGCATGGAAACTGATCTGGAATTTAGATTTTGACACACTCAGGTCAAAACCATAGAAACTAGTTCCTCAGATCAGTGTCCCCAAAACATGCCCAAATTTCTGCTCAAGCATGAATACCCAGCTCTATAGGCTCAGTAGAAGGGCAAAAAAGAGATGCACATGAAGATGAAAGCAATGCCAGGCTCCTGTTCCTTCTTAAACCAGGAACCTTCTGGGTCAGTACAGGTATTAAACATAAGGATTCCCCAAGAAGTGTGCATGACCAGAAGCACAAACCCATGGGCACATACCTTTGGCAGCTTCCAGGTCCCAAACTCGAATGGACCCTGAGCGGGACCCTGCCACTATGAGCTTCTCATTTGGGTTCACTTGCAGGCTCTCAATGGGGGTTGTGTGACCTGTCAAGCTCTGAAAGGAAAACCATCAGTGTCAGTGAGCAGCTGGCACAGCCCTCAGGAACCACAGGAACCATGGCACTGTTCATACTCAAGGGGTAACTCTTTAGCCATGAGCTGGGACCACCTGGCTGTGCCATAATCCTTTCCTCAGCAGCCACCAGGGTGGCAGAGCTCTCTGAAACCCATCCCTGCACCCAGCACAGCACAGCTGTGTTCCCACATTATCTTTGGAATCACTTGCTGGAGCACACTGACTAAGTTTTAAAGGATGCATCAACAGAGACACAGGTAGTTAAACATCAGGTGCAGGTGCTCAGACAAGGCTGACACATTCTTACATGACACAAATTATGCTGTGGTAGCACAATGCCACCGTGTTTGCTCTAAATGGGTCATGTTAGTGTCATGAACCAGTTACAAAATCAAAGCAAGAGCTAAAGCAGGGCTACTTTGAAAACTTCACACAAGCACCAAGCCATAGGTTGCTGCCAGCAATGGATGTCACAGTGATAGCATGGTGCTAACACTGAAGTACTGACTTGAGGCATAAGGCAGTAATTCACATGAAGCTCCTTTCATCCTTGAGCACCTGAAAGCTTACAAATTACATCAGCATTTTGAAAAGGCCTATATTTTAGTAAAACACAAGAATATTTAAAACTAGCTCTAGAAAACAAATCCCACCATTGCAGACTTTCTGCTTGCCAACCTGCTTTAGTCCATCCTCAAATGTCTTTTTAAATAGCTGCACTAGCTCTGTGCCTCCCACACACATACAGAGGCTGGGAATGCCAGTTGGAAGCTGCCTGCTCTGATGGAGCTTTCTTAGGAATCCATGTGCAATTGAAATCCTTTACAAAATCCACAGTAGCAACAGCCATTACTGAGAACTGGAGCTCACACTTAAACCAAGCCCCAATATTACTTGAAAAGTTCCTCTTCTCCCTCTTTCCCAACACAAACGTCCACAATCATTACAATATAAACACTAAAAAGGAACTTCAGAAGACAACCCCAAAAATCAAGACTCTTTTGACATACAAGAATGGCACAAGCAGCTTCAGTCAGTCCCTGCCTCTCAGAAACAGCAGGTCTGAGTGTCTGTGGTCCCAGACAGCACAGGAGAGGTGCAGCTCTGCCACCACAGAAAGGTACAGAGTTAGTCCTTCAACCTTCTCTAGCAAGGCAATAGTTCAGTTTCAAACTGAATCATGCCACCACCAAGGGCCTGAAAAGACACTGCTTAACTACACTATGCAAAAAGCACAGCCCTGCTAAAGGTCATCATTCACACACCTAATGAATGGAAAAATAAAGTGGAAAAATTCTCCTTTTAGCCTTTTTGACCTGACTTCCCTGATTTTTTTTCTCACAAGGCTCACACTGGTTAGAGCAATGCCTTTGATACCACAACATTATTGTGTTATTAATTAAACAAATGACAAGAGATGTGCTAAAGCTGGTTTTACAAAACACCTACTCAAAGTGATGCAGGATAGATATCTGTTAAATATATATTTATGGTGCTCTTTAGTGATCACTGCTGGGGTAACCCTACCCTTGCTAACCACTGCAACCAGAGTTACTCCTCCCCAGCCTACAGCAAACTATTGCGGCAACCTTCCTGGTGACAGTTAGGGACAGTGGCACAGGTGGGAATGCATCTGCTGTGACTGCAAACCTGCAAACCCCAGGGTATAAAACTGGCCCATGTAGCCTGCACTATAAAACTATCTGTTCTTTTACAAAACTCTTCCTTCAATTATTTGTAGCCTGGTAATATAATAAAGCACAGTATTTATTATGTGAGTAAGCACTAGTCCAGCTCAAGCATTCCCACAATGTCTCTAGAGCAGAGGTCTCACCAGGCACACAGCTCTGTCCCTGTCTTTAGCCAGAATCTGGTTACACAGCTCTGTGTTGCCAAACTCTATTCAAAAGTCCCACAGGCTCCACCCCAACAATCTTTCCCCTCATTCTCTACCCTCCAAGCCTCAGAATTAATATTCCCACCCCCCAAAAGCTGAGAACAGGCCTGTCCTTACCATGATGCAGTTGGGCTTGCTAACTGACCATATGTTGACCCGACAGTCGTCTCCTCCAGTGGCCAGCATCCGGCCTGAACCTTTTCCCAGGACCACTGAGGACACATTGCTGCTGTGGGCCATGATCTCTTCTGCACAAAACAAAGCAAACACTCATTAGAGATCAGTTATAAAAATTTTCATCCCTCCAAAAGGTCTAAAAAAAAAAATTCTTTCTCCAGAAATACTTTCCAGTTTCCACTGGACAAGCTGCAGCAGCCCACTGCTCCGATAAGAAGTCACACCATTATCTTGCTTTGAGCAGTCCTTCTTGGCTCTTCCTGCTGCACTAAAACATTTGCTGATCAAAGTTTCACAACTCCAGTGCTCACATGGCTCACAAAAAGCATCTTCTCTCACTTGCAGCAGCTCAGGAGCTTTTAAAGATTTGCTCAAGTGCAGCAAAGCACTTTACCTGCAGTAATGCACAGCAGCCAGAGGCATCTAGTGAAAGGTCCTTTAATCCTGAGAGAGCAGCAACAGACAGTCCAGCCTGAGAGGAACTGGCAGAGGAGCAGCAGCACAGTTTGTTACCTTAGCCAGGAAAAAGCCAGACTCAGCAGTGGGAGAGGTGGAGCTCCCTTCCCTGAGCTTTGGCAGAGACTTTGCTACATCCCCACCAGGGAACACAGGCAAAACTGAGCACTGCAGGGCAGGCAGCTGTGACAAAGGAGGGTGAATATCCATCCAAATGGGCAGGAAATAACAAATCTGATTGATGCTAAATGACTGCTAAAAAACTGGGAGCTGAGGGGACGCTCTGACACTGCAACAAAGGGAAACCTCATCATAAAGAAACCAATTTGGGGCAAAAAAGAAGCAAAATTAGCATATTTGCTTCCACATCTCACCGTGGAATTTTAAATTCATTCAGAATTTTGTCAGGGGTTTTTGGCAGATGCATTTACCAATATCTTCATCTAACTGTTCTCTTCTTTGAAACATCACAGGATTTGCATTCCTAATAGTTAAGAAAGTTTAAAAATGGCTCTGAGTCTGTAAAAAGGCGAGGTAGCACCAATTCAGCTTCCATTCAATGTTTTGCTGGGAGGAGCAAGGTGATCACTCTACATGCAACACTAATCCAAAAAGGATTTTAGATGGCTGCAATAATAATTACAGGTACTTTGATCTCAAACTCTCAGGAGTGTTTTTCTGAAAGCAAAACTGCGCAACTTTCACTTGGGCTGGAGAAACACCTTTCAAATTACAAGGGTGACTGGACCATAAATTACATGTGAAGGGCAAATCAGAAAATACCCCTGCATTGTGTTGAAAGGCCAAACTTCCACATAAAACTGCTAAAACAAAGCCTGTGTGGATACACAGACTATAAGGTAACCAAAAGTACAATCAGCATTACTAGACCAAGTCACTAGTTAAAATTGCAAGGACAGATGCTGAGCATTGCTGCTGAAATGAGTGTGTCAGCAGCTCCACTTCTTCCTGTCTTGATTTCCTTCTTAATAATATATTGGAAGTTTAAAAGTCATTGTGGAAGCATCCAACCCTCTGTTCCTAAAAGCCAGGTGATAAAATGATGTCTGCCTTGGGCAGAAAGGTTCATTTGCTCTCCCCCAAGTCCCTTAAACCCACAATTTTTTATTTAATGAAGTTCTTGTCACCAGCTATCACCTACCAGCCCACAACACTCAACTCCTAATTAGCATCACTGAAACATCCCTAAAATGTAAAAGCATCCCTCAGAATGCTTTTCCCTCTAAAGAGGATGCTAAGATGGGGCAGCAGCCAGCAAAAGTGAAGATCAAGAACCTCTGCACACACATGGAAAATGGAGATTGATAAACTTCCAGCTCTTCCTGAAATTAGAGTTTCAGGGATGGGAAGATAACAGCAAACTGGCTTTCTGCTCCAGAAAGATGGAAAATTCCTAAGTCAGTAATTTCAGAAGACTTCATGTGTTACCAGCCAAGGACACTATTTCTGACAGCCACTTTCCAGAGCCCACTCACTGACTAAAGCAACTGATCACATCCTATTGCTTCTAAGAATTCCTCAATGAAATAACTCATCAGTGACCAGCCAGAAATTGACAGTCAGCAACTGTCTACTGCTCCTTCAGAGGAAGAATAAGGGGCATGAAGCCAGCAGATTTTTACTGTCTCTTGCAAAGCAATTTCAAGAGGGTGGGAGACAGAGGCCCTGCAAAGATCACCTCAGTTCACAGCTCCTGCAGTGAACCTGTACAAGTGAGCACCAATGAAGGAAAACCCCTTAGAGGCTAAGTTTGAGGCATTCTCCCTGATGCCTCATCAAAACCTGGCTCTGAAGAGCAGTTTCCATTGAATGACAGAATATTCTGAGTTGGAAGAGACCCACAAGGATCAAGTCCTACTCCTGCTTGTCCTTCACAGGACAATCCCCTTTGCCTGAGAGCATTGGCCAAGCACAGGCTTGGTGCTCTAAGTACCTCCCTGCAGAGCCTGCTCCTGTTCCTGTGAAGAACTTTTTCCTAATATTCAACCTAAACATCCCCTGGCAGAGCTCCAGAGGCTTGTCTAGGTCCTTTCACCGGTCACAGACAGCAGAGATCAGAGCTGTCCCTCCAATGCACTCGTGAAGAAGCTGCAGCTCATGATAAGCTCTGCCCTCACTCTCCTCCAGGCTGAACAAGCCAAGAGAGCTCAATCACTCCTCTGCATGGCTGCCCCTCTAGACCTTTCACCATATTCACAGCCCTTCTTTGGATGCTCTCCAAAAGCTTTATAATCCTTCTCAAACTGTGGCGCCTGCCCCCAGGACTCGAGGGGAGGCAGCACCAGCGCAGAGCAGAGTGGGACCATCACCTTCCTCAGCGCACCCCAGGGCACAGCCGGCCCTTTGGGCTACCAGGGCACACTGGTGACTCATCTTCAACTTGACATCGACCAGGAATCCCACATCCCTTTTTGTGAGGCTGCTGTCCAGCCTCTCATTCCCCAGTCTCTCCGTACAGCCAGGGTTGTTCCCTGGCAGGTGCCCCATCCCTCACTGCCTTGGCTGCTCTTGTACTACAGCAGAGTCATGTGGGGTCAGACAGGCACTCAGCTCAGCACTGCAGAGCCTTTGAAAACAGCACTGACAAGGCCACGCGATTCACTGTGCTGCTGTTTCCCAACAGGACTCCCAGGAGTTAAAAATCCCAGTCAGCAATGCAGAGAGAGGGCCGGGGCACCGTACCCAGGGCAGGGATGAGGCGGCTCCCACCCCTCCCCGCTCCCGGCCGGGGCGGCTCCCCCGCCCGCCACTCACGCAGCTTCCATGCTGTCTTCGTGGTGACGGCCACGGCCATGGCTCAGCGCGGCGCCTCTGAGGCGGGCAGCGCCTTCCTCCTCCCGGCGGGGCTCCGCTAGCGCGTCCTACGGCCGGGCCGTGCACCGGGGCTGCCGCGGCCGTCCTGCGGGCACTCAAACGCGGTCACGGCGAGACTCTCCTGAGAGGCGGCGCGGCGGGGGACGAGGCCTCACCGCTGACGAACATCACGGGACGGGAGCGCCGCTCGGGGCTCGGGCGATCGCCTGGAGGCTGGCGGCGACGGGGCCCGGCAGTAGCGGACCGGGACCCCCTGGCCGCCCCCGCCCCGCAACCGGCCCTTCACAACAACCCCGCGCCGCGCCGGGCGGTTGCCCGGGCTCCGCGCGCCGCTCGGCCAATAGGAAGCGAGGGCGGGGTGGTTGCCATGGCGACGGCAGCGCGGCCGCCACTCGCGGCGCGGCTTCTTGGCGGAGCCCCGCGGGCGCGGCCAATGAGGAGGCGGCGCTCTGGATGGGGGCCGCCATTTTGCGGGGCCGCCCTGAGGGGCGGGGGCCGGGCTGCTCCCGCTCTGCGGCCGCTCCGGAGCTTCCGTGAGGGCGGCCGGGGCTTTCCCGCGCCTCGGAGCTCACGGCCCGCCGGTGGTTGAGGCCGTCGTGACCTGTTAGGCGGCTCACGGGTGTCTCGGTGGGAGCGGGACTCCTGCGAGGCTTCCGTGCCTCTTCCGCCCGCCTGAGGGGCGGTCGCGCCGCTTGTGCGTCTTTCTCGGAGTCTTTGAAACCAATTGCTCCATCAACAGAGAAAAATCCGATTAATTTGACGCTGCTCTTTGGTAATGACCTAAGAATGAAGGCTGAATTTCAAGGATTATATCCTTCAAGCTCAGGAGCGATGCATGCCGACAAGAGGGAAATCGGGCAAGAATGGCAGCAGACCGTCGTGGATGGATAAGAAGCTGCCGAGCAGCAGATAAAAAAAAATACGACTGTAGAAAAGAAGTTTTTTTCTCAGACAGGAAAAAGAAACTTTCAAGAGGTGGATACGAGGACAAGTGGCCTTGAAGGACTACAGGGAAATCCCCTGGCCAGGGGGCTTGGGGCTAGATGATCTTTAAGAGCCATTCCAACCCTGTAATATTCTATGATTCTATAATATGCATTTGCTGATGGTTTGGCAGCTGCTGTGTCCCTAATGCCTATAAAAGGATTTTTAAATGAATTTATTCTGCTGTCTTCTCTAGTATTGAATTAACATTGATGAGTTCATACCCACAGTGTTATGTTTTGTCATTACAGGGCTCTAGATCAGGTCAAAGAAATGTTACATTTGTGAACTCACCAGTTCAAAACCTTTGCTTATGAAAAACTGACTTGTAAATTCGTTTAATTATTATGTTGGAAAAGAATCAGTATTTTTAAATAACCCCACTCCTGCTACCAGCAGCTATGGAGCAGATTTGGAAAAGAAAAGCTCTGAAAGACTGTGCATGGTTTGTCTCCCCTTCTGAGGCAGACCTTAGGGCTAAGGTCTCATGGAGACTCAAGTCTCAAACATGATGGAGTTTCATGAGGAGACAATTGATGTAACTGCAGATGGGCCTTAGAAAAAAATAGGAAAAAGGAAAAGGTGCAGAATGGTGTAAATTTATTAAAATGTCTGCAAATCTGATAATACTGAAAAGTTTACAGTAGGCAACTCCAAAAAAGGAAAGAAGAAATCAGTAATGCCTGAGGTGCCCAGCCAGGTGAGGGTTCCTGAGCAGCACCTCTTTAGGAGAATGGTTTTTTCTATTGTGCCAACTGCTTTTTCTTAGAACAAGAAGGGGGGAATCAGAGGGAAACTGCAGTGGGATGTGGATTAAAGCATTTCACAGAGTAGCTTCTGTTCCAGGTTGCCAGGAGGCTGAGCTGTAAACCTGCCCTGCTCAGGCAGTCATTCCCAGCCCCTGCAGAGGCTCCACTTCACGTCGTGGAGTTGGTTGCAGTGTGCTGGGTGACAGATTCATCCTCCTCTCCCGTTTGCTGACTCTTCTTCTCCAAGGAATTCTGGGAGCTCCTCTCCTCCGCTTCCAAAATCTGTGAGGGAACAAGCAACCAGAAGTCGGGGAAAGAGAAAGTGAGGAGCAAAAACACAACTTAATTCACAGAGCTGAGATGAAGGAAACAACAATCTGGAGCTGATTTATTTTTGGGAGGGGGCAAAAGTTTGAGATGAGGTCTTGTGAGAAGAAGAAAACAAGGGGAATCAAAATGTGGAGCCTGAAGAGGCAGCAAATCCAAATGTTTTGCCTCAGTAGAGTCAGGAAGCCCTGGAGAACCAAAAAATCTGTGACTGGGATAAGGACTAAATTTGACCCTGTGGCTATTTTGTTCTTTGATGCCAATTACAAATAAAAATACATATATCTGTATATATACTGGCATTTATGGCTCTTTTATTATATTTTATTTATTTATTTATTTATTTATGGCTCTTTTAAAATACTCCCCCCATAATCCCTATTATCAACTAAACATTCTTCATTGTTTCCTTTATTAACTAAACAAAACACAGTAATCTTTCTCAGTGGTTCAAGTCTTTCCAGAAAGTCAGGAGGTGACCATAGCACAACCATGGTATATTTCCCTGGCAAGGCAATTGAAGCTGTGCTGACTTACACCATACTGTGATTTATCCCAATATATTTTAATGATATTAAAAGCTCTTCAGAGATAATTCCTGAGAGAGAAAAAGCTGACTCTGGATTTCTTTGAGTGCCTGTACTGAATGCTGACATGAATGAAGTTTACCTACCGAGGCTATACGCTGGTCTCTCTGTGCAGTGCTGTATATTGAAACTGCCAGTTTTATATTGGCTTCTTCGTTCTCCCGGACCGCCAAAATATTTAACATCTTCCAAGAAATCAGAAGAAAGACCCCTCAGCTTTCCCACAAAATGAATGTACCTCTATAAGCCTGACCTGCTAACAGAGCAAATGCTGCGTACAAGAATTGTAGAATGAGATTAAATATAGATCTGTGCAAATATGTTTACATCCTGCTAGATCAAGCTCATAGTCTTAATTTTAGATTGCTACTGTGTATGAAATTCTTGAATGTAATTACTGATATTAACTGATAAAGCTTTTCTGGAATCACAGTTTTGGCACTACTTTAGAAATGGCACTGATAGCTTTGGCTTATTCTTTGTCTTATATAGGATATGCAGTACAAGCAGTGGGAATATTTTGTCTGTTAATACAACAAGACTGAGAAATTTGGCAAGGTAGTTCATGAGGTCACAGTGAACTAGCTTCAAATTTCTGAGGAAAAAATGTGATTTTTGCAAAGTTGTTCTTAATTATACTAATATTCTGGGCTAATGTAGTTGAGCATTCCCTCTGCAGCTCCTTCAGGGATTTCTCTTCCTCAAAAAGCATTACAAGAAATCCAATAGCTGTGGCTCCATCTGCTAGAATGATTATATTTATCATGAAGTAATTACAAAGAACACAGATCTGTTACCCAGTCAGTGTGATCAGCAGTACAAACAAAGTGGTTTATGAAGTATTTCCCTACAGCTGCTCATGCAACAAGTCACTTCAGCATTTGGGATAGGGTTTCCTGCAATGCCTAGCACCTAGATCTAGCATTACATCCAATATCCTTCCTTTTTGGCCTCATTCCTGGGCAAATGGCAGGTAGGCTTCCAGATGCCCCAATTCATATATTGTCATTTGCTGTCTGAAATGTTTCCTCACAGGGAAGGAAGACTGAGAGCAGGAGCAGGAGAGTGTGTGACCCTCCATAAATATATTACAGCTACATCTTCACTGAACAATGCCTGAGTAGCAAGCATAATAATTCAGCATGGCCACCAGCTTTGTCTTTTCTCACAGTTTGTGCTGAGGAGGCTTTCAGACAGCTGAAACTATTTCTGCACCTGATCAGCTCTGCCACTGGACACCTCCCTGTTACCTCTGCTTCAGAGTCCCGCACCAGCTGCTTCAGATCCTTCTGTTCTGCCCTCAGCTCCCACAGCAGGTTGTAGAGATAGCGCATGTTCTTGTGCTTCTCTGAGGACCAGGGCTGGAAGAGATCAGTCAGTGAGGAACAGCAGCACTGCCTGGGTGCACAGATCATCTGCTCTGCATTGTCCTGCTACAGCCAGTAAAGCAGCACTCATTCCCATCATTGAAACATCAAAGCCATGGGCAGCATGGGTTTATCAGACTTCATTTTGATTTAGAATCCATCAGTAATGTGAACCAGATGGCACACATTGCTGATGCTGCTGTTTTACAGTTGAAATGAGATGAATAGGAATGTATAGAAATAGAGATGAAAAAAAATGGAATTCCAGCAATGCTATTCTGTGTATTCTCCCCAGTGGGAAATGGGAATTTTAAAAACCCTGTAACATTAAAAAAAAACCCTACTAACATTAAAAAAACCCCTACTAACATTAAGAAAAAGAGCCTACTTTGTACTCTCTGTTTGGTTTTCCTAAGTGTAATTGTACAGCATCATTGCAGAATTTACTGGCAGGCTTCTGCCTCTGGTTACAGACTTGCACTGATGCTGTTAGTGGGGTAACCCCTCACGGCTGATGAGATCATGGCAGCACTCCCCTTCTTTTGGAATATCTTTTATTTAAGGCTAGCTAACTAGCTGCAATGTATTAAGCCTCTGCATCTGCAGAGTAAACACACTGGGCTATTTAAGGAATGATAGGACCTAAGAACTCCACAGCAGAAATAGAACCAAAAGAAAGAGTGTCTGCCTTTGCTGCTCTGTTCTTGCTTATTTTGAAGAGGGAACAACAGAGGACATTGCGGCTTCCCTGCTATGAATCTCCAGAACTGAGTCCAACAGCTGCTGAACCCACATTTTGCAGGATCCCGGGGGATGTAGAGTCTCCCTGATGACCAAACCCGAGAAGATGACCTCAGGCATGGCCAGAGCAGCCCTGCCATGCCACATGTCCTGCACTCCCAGCATGGCAGTGCCTCTCCTGGGCTGTGGCTGTTGTCAGCCTGGAGCTGTGCAGGTGGAGTAGAGGGGCAGCGTGGAATCTGTCATGTTTGTAGTTCTTTCACTGACATTTCACCTTTGTGTCTTGTGATCTTCATACCTGGTATTTGACAGTGTTTTCTCTGCTCAGGAAGACTTCACCTTCTCTCTTCTCCCTCCCTATTACTCTAGCGAAAACCACCTTTGAGGGAATGATGTCATAGATCTCCAGGTGATAGGTCAGCTGGATGACATCATCTATGACCTTAAAGACACGTTCCTCTACATCTTCATCAGCAGGCTTTTTTGGATTTCTGTGGAAATACTCCCTGATTTGCTAATGGAGAGTGAAAAAAAGATACAGAAGCAACTTAGACAACACAAAACTGGGAAATTTACAGATTTGGGTAAAAATTGTGCTTTTCTGCCTGGACTTGCATCTTTTGGCCAATGGTCCTACTGTTCTTGCCTATGTCTTAAAAAAACCCAACCACAAAGCTGCTTAAAGCAATACAGAAGTTTCCTATTTGTGGAGCAGAGTATGCTTTCCAAACTCCAAGTTAGCTTGGGACGCATCCCTGCCTGAGGGACCTGCAGGAAACAAGGTATTTTGGAGGAAAGCAAAGTTTCCCACATTTCCCAACACTGGGGAGGAGAAGGTAGCATGTTTGGTGCTAGTCCAAAGACAGACCACTGCATGGCTCTGTCCTGGCAGGTGAAGTGTCTGAGCCATACATACTGCCAGATGTCAGACTTTCTCCTTCTGTTCTGCAAACCTGACCTGACAAGAGGAAGAGTAAGATTACCTGCCTGTAACAAATCAGAGTGATGAGACAATTCATCAGGAACCTAAAATGGTATTAGTTTGGGCTCAGCACACAAAATAATTTTCCTGGTTTTGAATCTTGTGAAAATTTTGTTCTGAAATCATAGTCACTTTTTTTTCTTTCCTCTGACACACAATTTCCAAGCCTTAGTTTCCTAGTTTAATTCTAGCTGTTCAATGCAATTCCTGACAACTGGTCACAGTAGCTCTCTGTCAGGGAAGCAACTGTGAGACACAGCAGCTGAACAACGCTTGGATGTCTCATCTGGAGACATCAGCCTCAGCCATGCCCACTGAAAACGAACTGGAGCCCCAGGCAGTGTGTTTTGCATAGTTTAAATATCACAGTGACACATATTTTCTGTTCCTGCCTTGGCCATACCACTATGGGCCGGGCGTTGGCCTCAGCTGTGCCAGCCATTTCCATCCCCTGCTCTCTTTCACCAAACTTTATGTGCCGCTTGTGCAGGAGGTCCTCCCGCTCCTCGAAGTACTCTGTCATCTCTGTAGCAGTTTCAGAACGTTTCCAGAGGCCATCAACTCGTGCTTTGTGGTAAAACTCCACTGTGTGCCCAGTCTCAGGTTCCAGTGATGTGTAGGTGTGAGCTAAGGACAAATCAGACACAATTTCAGAGTTAGCAGCTGTAATACACTGCACACATGGCCAGGGGAGGTCTCATTTTCTTCAGCTTTAGCAACAGATCTGATGCAGGAGTTATCCCCAGCTGCACATCACTGAGAGAACAAACCATATCCTAAAGAGAAAGTTTCAGCTTCCATCAATTCTGCTGATAAAAGCAGAAATTTATCACCCTGATACACATGACAACTATGTATTTTTCTAACACATAGAAAACTACACAGCTGTGGGAACACTGCCCAGGACTGCAAGCCACCAACCCAATTCTCTACTCTTCACTGGAGTTAATTTTATTTATCTAGGCAATTTTATCCCACAAGTATCCTGTCCCCCCTGCCTTTCAGCTTTGGGCTTTTGCCACTGCTAGAAGGGAGTCGTGTGAAATCCCATCAGCTGCAGTGGGTGCCCAGATGATCTGGAATACCTTTAAGAAGGAGGGGGTGTCCAGGATTAAAATGGTCTGTGATCAGCTGTGTTTGATGATTCACTTCTCTCATATACAGCAGGTCTTTTCGGTGTTCAAACCATTCCTTCACCTCCAGTTCTTCAGTACCTGGCAGGAGACAAGTCATTTTGCAACCTTAGGTCACCCTGTTGGAGGTGGCAAAATTCTGATGGGCTCTTGAGTGTCTGTGCCAGCACCCTGTGCTCCTGATACAGCCTCAGTGGACACAGTATGGCCACTGGAACTGTCCTGTGCACAGGGGAATTTTGGATGTGAATCCTGATCTACATTTGAGTAGATGAATTATACCCTAAGAGGGTCTATTCCTCTCCATCAACCAGAACTGGACTAATGAGCTCAGGAATAGAACATGGCACAGCAAAGGGCTATGGATAGACAAGAGAAATTCCATCCCAAATATTTATTGATGGTGTCAGGAGATTGGAGCATCACACTATCCAAGAAGGCTGAGGGCAGGACACTGTCTGTCCAGTTTGGAATCTGCATGGTTTCTTGAACCAGCTGTTAAAAATAATGTTTGCAACTACAGAGATATCCTCAGGCTGTAGCTGCCCCTTCTATGGCCCCTTTTGACACCAATGAGGAAATGAAGATAGTGACACTATTGGATCAAATCCAACCAGCCTTCCATTTCTCTGAAGACTGAAAATCCAAGCAGCTGACCTGTGACACTGAACAGTTTCACTGGTGTATGAAACAGATTCCAACTCTTGTGAAATGCCCTAGCAATGCTGCAAAGTTCAGGGGCTCCACAGACTAAGCATGATGAAGTTTGAGGATAAAGTAAGTAATTCCCCCACAAAGAAAGGAAAATGAGATAGCACAAGAGAGACTGTGGCAGAAAGGGGACACCTCCCCCTTTCCATGAGCACGGCCCACGCTGTGTGCTCAGTGTTTGGAGCGTGCTCACTCATCCCTCTTACGGTCAGAGTCTGCGTAGACAGTGAGGCGTTCCACCAGCCCGTCGGTATTTGCATACGCCGCCCATTTCTCCTGCTTTGCTTTGTCGTACAGGATCACCTTCTTCCCCCGGGGAAAGGGATTCTCATATTCTGCAGTGGGCAAGAGACATGTCAAACAAATTGGCTCCTCTGTACTCAGCCCCAAAAAAAAGAATTTAAGAGGGGAAAAAAACATGGTGTAAGAGACATTATCCATTTATTTATTGTGTTCTGCTGGCAATAAAGCTGTTCAGATTCTGCCTGTTGTCCTTTAATGTTATAATGGTATAATAACTCTTTTCTCTCCCCAAACAGGTATTTGATAATGCAGGAGCAGTTCCTTGTGCATAGCAGTAAGAGAAAGACCATCCCAGGCAAAATTCCCAGCTGGCAGGAAAACACAGTGTGGGGTGTGTGTCTGTGGGGATGAGACAGGGCAGCACTGAGGGCAGCCACTGAACCAACAGGTGTTGTGGCCTTCATCTATTGTGCTTTGACCACTTGTGACATAGACAAATGTCCCAAACCCACTGAAAGGTCAGCTGGGGGCAAGCAAAAGGCAAAGGAAAAATACCTACCTTGGCAAGATACCTTAATTCGCTCTACCCATGATAGTGGCATCTCAAAGCTACTGCCTATTTTCTTCTTTTCTTGCTGAAATAGAAGCAGAGATTTGTGCTTTTGGCAGCATCTCTTACTGTGCCAGGAGGCATTTTGGTCCTGGTGAACTGCAGTGATGAGAGCTCAGCTCATGTGAGGCTGTGCTCTGGTGAGCACCATGGCACAGCTACAACAGCACATCCCTACTCGAGCCTGATGGAATTATCTTCTCCTGGCTATTGCTCATGCTGGCAGGGAATGAATGTGGCAATCACCAGATTATTTTATGTAGACCCTGGAGGACTCTTTGCTCCCCAGTTACGGGAACAGGCTGAGAAGAGTAGATAGCAGGAGGGAATTATTATTTGCATTCCTCTGTCCTGCTGTGCAGGTGCAAGGTCTGTTTTATCATGCTGTCTTCTCCCAACATGACAACATTTTGTGCTTCTAGTACATGGCATTTTTTGTATTTTAGAGGACACACATTATTTCTGCTTTTGCTTGGCAGGTTCACCTTGCAGCCAAGAGGGGAAGGTGACCAGCATAGAAAGAATGTCCACAAAAATCTCATTCTGGATTTTATTTTTTAAAATTATTTCACCCCAAAGGCCAATGCACTGGAGGCTTGCAGAGATCCCTAGCCACTTATGACACCTAAAGTACCACTTGGAGTCCTGCTTCAGAAATCACCAGAACTCTCCTAGACGCAGAAGGAATCTAAACCTGGCCAGAGTAGAAGGGATGTGACCTGGGGAGGGCAGCAGGCAGGCAGATATTCACTATGGACACACTGGTTCCATACAGGGTCCCCAGTGCTCAAGAGAATTGCTTGTGTCACTCACCATGTCATCTGTGCTGTCCTTGGGTGACTCTGTGGGCAACTGAGAGTCCTCGTTGCTCTCTGGAAACATAATTTCCCAGTAGAAATGATTACTCAAGTCAAAGCTGAGATCCTAGGGCATATAGAAAAAACTCTTTTAACTACAGGACATTGTCAAGGGCCTGTCACTAAATTTGACCACTGCATCAATATGTCTGTGGTGCTCTGGACCTGCCTGGGTGCCAGAGACTTTAGGAACTCTAGGGAGTTGAGCTCCTCAAATCCTTGGCTGGCTGGTGAGAACCCAAAGACTGTTCCTGTGCCTGGAGGTTGCAGAACCCCTTCCTCGTGATGCCTCTTCCTCAGATGAGAGAAAATGGCTGGAAATGCTTCTGCCTCCTTCCTCTGGGCAAGTATGGCCCCAAGGGCAAGCTGATCTAACTCAGACCCTCACCTCCCACACCCTGTGTCTGCTGGGGGGTAGCTGAGGTGTGGTAAGAGCTGAATCAAGATTTTACCTTCCTTGAGCTATGCCTGACAGACCCAAAACATCCTCTGCCTCAAAAGCTGTTGTTTGAGAGCAGGGATGCCTAGCCATCCTTAAAAGCTGAAACTTTTGCACTGTAGGGATTTCATAGATGTGATCTGTGTTTGCTAGCTCAGAGTCTGGGATGCCCTGGAGTAGTTCCATTGTCTGTGTAATCAGAGCAACATGACCAAAACCACCACAAGGAATGGTTAAGTGGAAACTGGAGCACTCCTGGTCTTGGGCTTCCCCAGGACTCAGGAGAGCCCAGCTGTCCCTCAGTGCCCAGGCAGGGTGCCGAGGGCTCCCTACCTTGCAGCCGTTGCGGCAGTCCTGCATGTTCACCCAGTAGTTCTTGTCGTTCCAGATGCTCTCAATGCCAAGGAAGCACTCATCCTTGGTGCTGTGGCTGTTCCCTGTGAAGGGGTTGATGAAGAAGGTCTCGGGCACCTTCCTCTTCCCAGACAGAACCAGAACCCAGGCGTGCACCCGTAGGCCATGCAAAGAGTCTCGCTTGGGCTTTTCCACCTCCTGCAGCACAGAGCATAGAGCAATAATTATTGCCATTTCACTGACACTTCATTCCAGCCCAAGGGCCATCTTGTCCTTTCCTCTGTCCACTTCTGAAGAACTCCAGGCTCTTAATGCTCTTTAAGAGTGAGGTACATAGTCAGCACATGTTCCTGTGCCAGCACACACTGTGCCCCTGCAGGCCAGGAGCTCATGGCCATGATCAAGGTTGTGTCATCCTTCAGGAGGGTGTGAGCTCTTCTCTTTGGCCAGACATCACCTCTGTCTCAGCTACTTTTCCTGAAGCTCACAGGAAGGTGGACCTTGCTAACTCACCTCCACCACCTCCTCTTCTTTTTCCTCCTCTTGTGTGGGTTTAGCTTCTTCCTCCTCCTTGGCCTTCTGCTGAAGCTCAAACTGGCTCTTTGGCTCTGAAGGGTACTTAATTTTATACATGTTGGGATCCTCCTTTACTGGTTCCTGCAAAAGCAGGGTATTACTGTGAAACACAGCAGAGATCAAGAGAAGGAAGTAAATGGATGGCTTACAGGTAACCCCCAGTTCCCAACATTTGGCAGTTTGCTATATTGCACCTGGTGAGCAGCAATTCAGTGAAGCCAAAAAGGCCTTGATAGGAGCTGTAGAAAATCACTCAAAAGATTCCTTTGGTGGGCACAGACTCAAACCCAGTGTGGACCTGAAGCTGCTCCCCCTAGGTCAGCTCTGGAGCTCACTGGACATGAACAGGCTGAGCATGTGTGCTGGACTCGTCCCTGCCCACTGCCTGCAGATCTCACCTCTGGGGGCTTCTTGAGCCGTGGGCACACCTCCTGGGTCTGGTCCATGGAGCACATCTCCAGGGTGGCATATCCATGCACACAGTAGGCATCATAGCCAGCCCCCACCAGCAGGGAGCACAGCAGCACGCTGAAGTCAAAGCAGTTCCCTCGCTGGTACTTCACAATGGTGGTTGGGGAATAGAGTGAGCTGGGCTTCAAAGAGAGAGATCACGTTCACAGTGCTTGTCTTGTGGAGCTGAAACATGCACCAGGCAGAGAGAGGCATTGCCCACACCCCTGGGCCCTGCACCCTATGGGAATCTGTTGTGTAACATTTCTTTAAAAGCCACTGACTCTAAAACTCCCCTCCAAAATGATCTGGGGAAACTCTGACCTCAAATGTGGTGACAAATCTAACCACAGGAAGGGAAGGAAATGACAAACCCATCAAACTGCTGAAAACCTAATGCTAATCCTGGAATGGGATTTCCCTCTCTCTCCTGCTGTTCTGTCTACAGATCTTCCAAGGAAAACATCCATAAGCTAAATTATAGTTCACAGGAGGAAACATATTTCTTTTCTGGCCCTCACTGGTGAGCAATAAAAAGTATCACAGCACATGTACTGCATACAGAGGTTCTAATCCCACTCAGTTCTCAGACATCACCTAAGGTGATCAAGGCAGTCTCCACCTGCTAAATGGAGATACCTTCTGTGTAATCACAAAGTGCCAGAGCTCCTCTTGAGACCCTGGGGCTCTTGGGACAGCCTGTGCCTGGTGTAGATTGTTTAGGTCACTCTGCAGTCCTTGACAGCAAGAAGTGTGTTCTTTTAGCTGATTCTCATCAAGAACCTGCCCCAGCTCTGGCATCATCCCTTTTTTGCTAACCTAGAAATCTCCCTTCATCCCAAAATATAGCCAGATATGGGAATATAAAAGTCAAAAAGTGCCTAAGAACAGGTCACTGAGATCAAGTATCGTCCCCTAGGGTTTATGTGCTCCTCTGTTCCAAGGTGTCATGGTTTTCAGAGGGGAGGCTTGTCAGCCACTGCCTCCCAGAGTGCTCCAGCTGCTCACGTGGGCTGGCTGAAGGCAGGGTCTGGTCTTGAAGAAATGGTGCTTAATTACTTTAAAGGTACCACACTGCACATGCACAGTGGATCCAACAGAATGCACTGGGTCTAGGAAAATCAGGGGGCTGCCTAAATAGTGAGGGGATGGTGGAAGTGTCAGAGACCTTTGTGATCCCAGCCACTGGGACCTGCCCACTGTGTCCTGCTGAAAGGCCCTTCTGTCACCTCTGCTGTGTCTCTGCTGGGGCTGCAGCCCCTTTCTTACCGGTGTGATTGGGCACTTGAGGGGCTCCATGATGAGGTAGTTACTGACAAAGCTGGCACAGCCTGACCAGTAGTACATGTCTGGGTAAGGCAGCAGGGTTGGCCTCACTGTTGTGCTCACAAACTTCTGTAGGGCAAAAAGAGGAGTCTGGTTAGCCAAGAGGCCCTTGGCAGAGTGTCCTCTCCAAAGCCATCCTCAGACCACCCCTGGATGCTGCAGATCAAATTCAGGATCTTTCTACAGCATATCAACAGCTGCAATATCCCTTCTCTCCAGTTCCAGGATGGAAATTTCATGGGGCTGGGAGGCTGTCTGCTTGCCTGTGGCTGAAGCTGCAACCTCATCTCAGCCACATTCCAGATGTTAGCCAATTCTTCTCTTCATTTTCAAGCAAGTCAAACAGCTACTGCCTTTTCTGGCTTTTATATCCTCCAGCAATTTTTTTTTGCCTTGCATGTTAATGATACAACAAATTTTGGGGAAGGCTGGTACAAAGTAGCAATTCCAGATGCCCAGAGGGCAGGGGGGAAAAATTAGGCCCAGAACTAGACAACAGTTGCGCAGCATGGGCCCAGAGAAAACAAAACCAGACCAAAAACTTCCACATTTACTCCTTCACTGTAACTTCAGAGAAGTTCAGAGTAAGTCCTAACTCTGGATCCCTATCTGTGGTTGAGCCTGAGCCTTATCTAGTTCATGTGTTTCTTTTCCTTCCCTTTATGTTTCTGTGGTCTCTCCTGTTTCCTAAGCATCACTCTGCAGCCCACATGGCAACACCAACATTTATATGGCTCATGGATTTGGACAGCCAGGATGTTCCTGGGGCTCTGTGTGCCCGCTCAGGAGCTGTGGGTTCATCCAGCAGGTTCCCATTCCCTTTAGCCAGGAGGGGCTGCTGCTCTTCCACAGCATTTGGCACAGTGGAATCCAAGTGTTCCCTGTGCTGTGCCCAGCCCCACGCAGCCCATACCTGCACTCCACACTCGTTGAGCGGGTGGATGAAGAGCGGCTTGCGGTCAGGGCACAGGTGAGAGTACTGCTGCAAGAAATGGTCAGCCTGCTGCAGCAGCTTCTTCTCCTGCCGGGAATTGGTCTTGTACGAAGATGGTAAGTTGGATGTGTCAATGGTGCTCCAGTCAAATTCACTTATGTAGAAGGGGGAGGCAGAGAGACACAAGTAATAAATAAGCCAGGAGCAATACAGGCAGGATGATCTGATATCAAAACATGGCAGGGCTTCCCTGTTTTACAGATACAAAATGGGGGCCATATCCAAGGATATGATTTTGACATAGCCAAACATCTCTGGAGCAATGAGAAACTGACATATACCCAGAGTCTTGGGGGATCTTTATACAGCGGTGAATGCATGTACAATCAAATGAGTTACCTTGTCTTACTTGCACACCCACACTCTTGGACAAACTCATCAGGCACAAGAAACTTGCTCACTCCCATCACCATGCAAAGGGACGCATGTGCCATCCACACGTGTGCAATCACCCTGTGGGGCCCAAAGGGAACACCTCTGCTCATCCCAGCCATGGGCAGAGACTTACGTTTCATGGCTTCTGACAGAGGCTTCCTCCGCATCTAGCTCCAACTCATCGAGCAAATCACTGATACGCAAAGAGATCACATCTTCTGGTGGCTGCTCCACTTCCTCCTTCTCCTCCAGGGCCTCCATTCTGCCGGGCACTACAGGAATGCACACACCAGGGTGAACTCAGGGCTGGGACCCAGATACACAGCAACAGAGAAACACTCCCACTGTGGCCGCAGTGCTTTGGTACACGAACATGGCTGAGGCAGCCAGAAAGGGAGAGCACTGCGTTTGGGCTGGGACAAACTGTCCAATGTTCGTGGACACCCTAGGCGTGCAGAGCAGGCAGAGCCTGGCTCGGTAGGGCAGAGCACGTCCCCACATTCAGACCCGTGCCCCGTGCCCTCCCTCCTGCCCAGGGTGCTGCTGGCGGAGCAGCAGCTCCATCAACCCGCTGGGCACCGGCCGTGCCCGAGCCCGCGGCCCACAGAGGCCTTGGAGGGAGCGGCCGCTCCGCGGAGCCGGCAGCCCCCAAGGACAGCGCGTATCGCCGCCGGCGCGGGCGGTGTTTGTGTGCCGTCCCTGCGGTCAGGCTGACCCCGAGCGGGGCACACAGGGAGGCACAGACCTTGCCCAGGGCCCCGCACCGCCCCCGGCCGTCCCCTCACCGCGGCTCCAAGGGCAGAGTGGCCGCTCCGGCCCCGCGCGGCTCCGTTGCTCACCATGGCAACGCCCGCGCCCGCGGCTCCGTGACCGGCCCAGCGCTCCTCGGGACGGGGCTCGGGGCTCCTCGGGGACAGGCCCGCGGCTGCTCGGGACGGGGCTCGGGGCTCCTCGGGACGGGCGCCGCGGCTGCTCGGGGACAGGCCCGCGGCTGTTCGGGGACGGGGCTCGGGGCTCCTCGGGACTGGCCCCGCGGCTCCTCAGGACGGGCCCGCGGCTCTCACGGACGGAGCCCGCGGCTCTCACGGACGGAGCCCGCGGCTCCCCCGCGCCCCGGCCCGGCCGGGACACCCCCAGGGTCCCCCCAGACCTCCCGGCACAGCCCCGGCCCCAGAGGTTCCCCGGGACCCCTGCGCTGCCCCAGACCCGGCGCCTCGCCCGGCCCGGCCGCCGGCACCGTGCCCCGGGCCCGCTGGGAGAAGGGGACAGAGCGGAGCAAAGCAGGGGGCAGCGGCCGGCCCTGCCCGCCAGCACGGCTGAGCTGTCACCCTCCGAGACCCGCTCTGAAACTCACGAGTTCGGCTCTTTAAAATAAAAGCCATCCCCAGTGATCCTTTGTTGCACAGGCACTTACCCAAAAGCTGGCACCAAGGGATAGCGAGAAACCTTGTTCTTTTTTTCTTTTTCTTTTATTTTTCTACCTCTTTTTCTTCTCCTTTACCTTTTCCGTTTCTTTTTCCTTTTAATATTTTCATTTTCCTCTTTTTTTCCCTTTATTTCCTCTTTATTCTTAATTGACAGTTCATTAGATTGTAAGCAGGGTCAGATGCTAAACACTTTTTTTTCTGGTTTATTGTGGTTAAGAAAAAATATGGATTGATGGACGGATGTTCACATTAGGCACTCTGTTAAGGGAACCGTAGCAATTAAAGCTTTGAGGATGCACAGACTGCAGTGTGTGCATATCAAGAAGCATCATTTTGAGCGATTAATGCAATTTGCAGCTGGTTACTGTCACCTAAATGGCATGAACTTTTATTGAGGGCAGGGGTTTAGGCTGGATATTAGGAAAAGGTTGTTCCCCCAAAGGGTGGTTGGGCACTGGAACAGGCTTTCCAGGGAAATGGTCACGTCCCCTAAGCTTGCCAGAGTTGAAAGAACATTTGGATGCCCTGAGAGGCACAGGGTGGGACTGCTGGGGTGGTCCTGTGCGGGGGCCAGGAGTTGGATTCAGTCATTGTGGGTGCATTTCACATCTGGATATGAACCAAAGTGGGGTAGGATCCTCCATCTCTCACCAGTACTTTTCAGCAGTTCTTAAATGCCAGAAGTTAATTTAAAAAAAAAAAAAAAAAAAAAAAAAAGATAAGGGAAATGTATGTTGTGGTTCCAAAAGTGCCTGTACTCAGCACCCAAAGTTATCTGGCCTTGGCGTGTGCTGCTGTGGTATCTGTTGTTATTGCTGCATCAAAAACAGATTCCAGAAAACCAGCTGGATGCCCAGACCCCAGATTCAGGCGGGTTTTGCTGACACTCCCTGTTTGGGCCCCTGTCAGGGCTGTGGATTGGGTCAGCACTCACTCTGAGCTGTTGGCTCATGGGCACGGCCATCCGTGCCGGACTTTGAGAGTCCTTTCCTCCTCCCCGGCCCCGAGGGATGCTCAGCGGGCTCTTGTGCAATCCCAAAGGCCGTGTGTGTTCACGGGGGAGAGGGATCAGCTGTCGGGAGGCGATAAAAGGCACAGGCGGGAGGCACGGAGCGGCCCCGGTGTGCCCAGCCAGCCCCGAGGGGAAGGAACATGGATGGAGGAGCAGAGAGCAGCCCGGCAATGGTGAGCAGGGAGAACGAGGTGGTGGGATCTCTCAGGATGGGTCTCTCAGGGTGGATCTCTCAGGGTGGGATCTCTTAGGGTGGATCTCTCAGGATGGGATCTCTCAGGGTGGATCTCTCAGGATGGGATCTCTCAGGGTGGGATCTCTTAGGGTGGATCTCTCAGGATGGGATCTCTCAGAGTGGATATGTCAGGATGGATCTCTCAGGGTGGGATCTCTCAGGGTGGATCTCTCAGGATGGGATCTCTCAGAGTGGATATGTCAGGATGGATCTCTCAGGGTGGGATCTCTCAGGGTGAATCTCTCAGGATGGATCTCTCAGGATGGGATCTCTCAGGGTGGATCTTTCAGGGTGGATCTCTCAGGGTGGGATCTCTCAGGATGGATCTCTCAGGATGGGATCTCTCAGGGTGGGATCTCTCAGGATGGATCTCTCAGGGTAGATCTCTCAGGATGGGTCTCAGGATGGGATCTCTCAGGGTGGATTTCTCAGGATGGATCTCCTTGTTATAGTTACAATTTACTGGAATACTGAGGATTCTTTTGCAAATCCTAACTCTTCAAAAGAGCTTAGTGGGAAGAGGGTGACTCTTTTCCTCTTTGGGGAGCCCAGACTGATGTCCCACCTGTGCAGCTTTAATCAAATTGCCACTGAAATGTGGCATTATCCCTGCCAACACATCCCTGTGGGTCCCAGGGCTGGTTTCTCCCACCTCCTTTGTAGAATAGTTACCTAAATTCAGGATAGTATTTGACCCTTGTGTTAACCTGATGGGGGAAGGCTGATCTGGACCTTTGGGGCAGGAAATTACTTTGCTTCATGGAAATACAGCACAGAAAATATTTCACCAATGCTTGAAGGTTCAGCCTTTCTGAATGACTGCAGACATCTCCAGTGAGCATGATAACAAATCCAAGTTATCCAGAGCCTGCTTGTTTTTCCAGGACAGGACTGTGAGGTGTTTGCTGCTGCTCTCTGTGCTCTGCCTGGCTGGCTGTGAAGGCAACAAGAGTGAGTCTCCCTGTGCTCTGTCCCTGCTGGGTCATGGATGGGTAGCATGGCAAGGGAAGGCCAAACCTCCACCTGATCCTTGTTCAAGTTCCTCATTCAGCACACTGCTGAAGGCTGCTAAAGAGGAACAATAGAGCAGGGCTCAGAGAGGCAGGAACTGGGGTCCAGGAGCCAGCAAAACAGGCAGAAACTGCAGGCTGTCCGCCCCAGGCACAAAGGGTGTGTAACCCATGGGGCTGCAATGTGCCACCATGCTCTCTGGTGACAGTGACAGGCCCCTTAACTCTGCTCCAGATTACAGCCAGGCTCAGGAGGTCTCACAGCCTCCCAGCAAGCTGAGGCAGCAGGTTCTTCCTCAGATGTGTCTGCTCTGGGTCCAGTTGAGGATCTCAGCCCTTGAGAGCTGTGCAGAGCTTCCTGCTGTGGGGTGAGCTCTCAAATCTCTCATCAGGGAGAAATTCCTGCTGCATTTCATCTTTCTTGTCTTTCCTTTGCTGCAGGTGAGCTGGCCAGCACCCATGGCCCGGGGCCAGGGGTTGCCCTCCGTGTCAGGAGGAGCCCAGATCCCTGCCTGCCCAACCCGTGCCAGCACCAGGGGCAGTGCCAGGTGCCTGTGGACAGACCAGTCTGCAGCTGCAAGCCAGGCTTCACTGGAGAATTCTGCCAAGGTAGGGCTGGGAATGCTGGGGAGCCCTCCCCAGTCTGTCCATGGGCACCAGAGGGAGATGGGCACAGTTCACTGTTGCTACCATGAGCACATCCCAGCTCCTGATTCAGGTGCATTCTGCACCACTACAGCCATATCCTGGCTATGTGCTGGTAGAAAAGCCACCCACAGGCCATTTTCCTCTTCCCCAAAAGCCTGAATTCCTTGGCTGTGCCATGGTGCAGCAGGGCATGCTGCAGGGCACAGCTCCCTCACAGTTTCAGAACAAGCACTGGCACAGATACAGTGAAGCCCTTCAGAACCCACCCTGGCACAGATACAGTGAAGCCCTTTCCAAACACTGGCCAAAACTCTTTCTTCCTCTGAAGGAGAAGGTCCCTGTCCCTCTGGTGCCCTAGACACACTGTGGGGTTGTGTGGAGAGCCCTCCAAAGGGACCAGCCTGTCTCCTGCCCAGTGTCTCTGAAGAGCCCTTCAGCTGCACCAAGGCTGCTGAGCTCAGTGGGACTGTGCCACCCTCCAGCTGGCCTGGGGCTCCTTCAGGCCTCTCCCTCATTGCTATTGCAGATGGCTTTTTCCCCCAGATGTGGTGCTGAAGCTGGCCTGTGAGGAAGAGCACATGAAGATGATGGTGAGGAAGGAGGTGTTTGAGCTCTTGAAAATCCCACTGGAGCTCGTCCACTTGAAGAACCAGGCATGCAAGGTCTCAGAGAAGGAGGAAGAGGGTGAGCTGTTTTTTGCAGCCGTTCTCACAGGTGAAAACCACACTGCCTGTGGATCAGTAATCCAGGTGAGGATCCATAGCTCCAAAGCCAGGAGAGAAGCAGACATGGTGAGGTGGGACAGCAAAGGGCAACCCCAAAGGCTTTTGCTTTTATATCTGGGTGCTGAAAAGTTCTCATCCCCCTTGAAAGTCTTCCCTGAGGATATCAGAAAGCTCTTCTGCCTCCACCAAACCCCTGCTGACAGCACATTTTGTCTTACTTAGGAGAGCTTGGAAGTCTCATTGTGCACTGGTAACAGCCCTCAGCTTCCTGGGGACATCCTGTGAGCTCTGCAGCCCTGTCCCCTTGGTCCCTGCCTTGCTTCATGGAGCAGGAAGGGAGCAGACAAGGTGCTGGAGCTCTGCATTGCACAGCCAAGCCCTGTGCCCACCTGTGCCCACTGTCCTGACTGCTGTGCCAGCAGCCCCCAGACACAGGCTGAAAGCCCAGCAGATATCCCGGCCTGGAGCAGCTGCAGCTGAGTTTTGCCTTCTGAGCTTGCAGCTCTGTGTGTGGCTTTAGTCATGACCTTGATTTCTGTGTCATTCCAGCGAAACAGCTCCCATGTCTCGTACTCCAACGCCATCGAGTCGCAGCAGGAGGCCCCCAGGGCCACCATCTCCCGCAGTTTTCAGCTGGAGGTGCACTTCTCCTGCATCTACGCCTACCAGCAGGTTGTGAGACTGCCCTTCACTCTCACTGCTGTTGACAAGTGAGTGCCCCCCTTCACCTGGCTGCTGACACGGTGTCTTTGAGCTTGGAGAGAAGTAGATTCAGTGAGACAATTTGCAAAGGCGCTGGGGAGCCCCAGAGAGCTCTGAGAGCAATGGTGGCTTCACCTGTGCAATGTCCTTCCCACCTCCTTGTGTTTGTGAGCTCTGATCCTGTGCTCTCCTCTCAGGCTGGTACAGCTTGTGGTCAGAGAAGGACACTTCAATGTCAGCATGAGACTCTACAAGTCCCCCTCCTACCTCGAGCCTTATCACCTGCCAAGTGTGGCTGTGCCCCTCACGGACACTCTCTATGTGCTGCTGAAGATGGAGGGGCAGCACCAGCTCAAGTACTTCCTGCTCAGTGTTCTGGACTGCTGGGCCACGCCGAGCCCAGATCCACACCAGGACATGCAGCACAAGCTCATTGAGCAGGGGTGAGGGCAGTGAACCCAGCACATCCAGTCTCCTTGCACCACAGTGTGTCAGGGACTGGACAGAAATAGGGCTGTGGGCTGCCCCCATTCCCTGGGGGATGTGTTATCCCACTGGGATAACCCTGCTCCACCTCATTTACCACCCACTGATCCAGCCCCCGTGTCCCAGGTGTCCCCATGACGAGACAGTGACCTACCTGAATGCCATTGGGGAGAGCACCAGTGCCAAGTTCAGCTTCCAGATGTTCCAGTTTGTTGGTTACCCCGAGATGTTCCTGCACTGCCGTGTGCAGCTCTGTGTTCCTGACAGCCCAGAGCCCTGTGCCAAGGTGAGATCCCCTCCTGGGCTGCACCTGCCCTGGGGGGCTGTGGGACCTGGGTGTGGGAGCTGGAGATGAGGGTTTGAATCCTTTCTTCCTGAGATAGGGTGGTGGGGTAACTCTAAGAAGGGGTTTAGTCTTCAATCTTTGGCTTACAAGACCAATGTTTTTATAAACTATTAGAGTCAATTAGAGCTTGAGTAGTTTATTTTCTAGGGGGGCCACAAGGGGGAATAAAACTAGGATGATTGTGAAGTAAATGAATGAGGCTAGTTGGCCAATGATGATGAATGCCTTCACTGCCTCTGCTTGGACAAGGGGCTCTGCTCTGCTTTTGGGTGCCTCACCCAAACACCTCCAGAATCAGAAGCCCTGAACACCAAAGGTGCAGGGGGCTGAACCCACCAGAGATCTCCTTTCCCTCTTCCCTGGGAAAGGAAGGGAGATCTACAGGATGGCCCAGGTGCAGGGTGCCCTCCCATCACCCTTCCCTCCCTCCCTTCACCCTCCCCTGCCCTCCCATCACCCTTCCCCGCTCTCCCATCACCCTCCCTTTGCCTTTGCTGGCAGCAATGCCCCAGGCACGGGAGGAGCAGGCGGGCACTGGCAGATGACCACAACAGGATTGTCTCCTACGGGCCCATCCTCCTGCTGGCTGCTCCTTCCTCAGGAGCTGAGATCCACCATTCCAGCAGTGACCAGCAGGACCCAGCGGGTAGGTATGTCCTCCTGGCCACCGAGGGCAGTCCAGGACATCCAAGCAGCAGTCCAGGAGCAGGGCTGGGGGCAAGCCCACCTACAGCATGGCTGAGAGCAGGCATGCATGCTGAGCTGTAGGCAGCAGGGCTCAGTGGAGGCCATTTGAGGTGTTGAGTCCTGTTAGTGCCTTCAGGATCCCAACTCCTGTGGCTCCTGCCTGTCACAGGAGATGGCCTCCCTGAATGTATCCCCAGTCAGGAGATGCCTCAGGGGGCTCAGGGGACCCAGACACACACCCAGTCTCTCTCCTCTTTGGCAGGACTCAGCCCGTGGCTCTCCAGGGCCCTCATCCTGCTGGGTGTGCTCGCTGTGCTCGCAGTGGCTGCTGTGGCCGTCAGCGTGAGGCGCAGGATGGGTTAGCAAACAGCTGTTTCCCAATAAACATCACAGCAGCAGAGAGGCTCTTGCTGTGTCTCTGTGGGTGTTTTGGGGAAGGGGGTAATGGCTGGGTGCTTGAAGGATGAGGTGCATCACAGTGTTTCTGTTCCCTGTAGCATCTCTTGGACCTTGTCCCCTGTGAGCCCACAGTCCCTAAACCCAGAGTGTGTACCCAGGGATGGGAGAGCCCTTCCTCCTGCTTCCGTCTTCCCCACAGTGTCACCCTGGCATGTGGGGAGATGGAAATACCCCACTCTAGATACCAAAGCTGGTCCTTGCATAGTTCTGTGCCACACAAAGGCAGCATTAGCAGAGAAAGGGCTGCTTTGTGCATGCACACGCGTGTGTGTGGGTGTGTGTGTGAGTGTGTGTACCCATCCATGGTGATTTCTCCCTTCATTCTTAACATTTCTCTTTTCATTCATGGCAAATGGCCAGCAAGACTTTTCCCATTGATACATCCCTAATATAAAGCAAATAACAAACAATAATGAAGGTATTAAAGACTAAATTCACAGTGCTCAGCCAGCTGGCAGAGATTTAATACCAAAACACAGATCAGAAGACAGAAGTTGCCCTGCGAGGCAGCTGTATGTGCATTTTGGCTAGAGCACCGTGTCCATGAGGGAATTGCTGCTGGCCCCAGAGGCTGTTTGGCAGGAAGGACACACAGCAGATCTCTGCCACAGAGCAAGGAGATGCTTTGCAAAGAAGCTCCTGGATTTCCTCTTCTTTTTGAATTCCCAGAGGCAAACACCCCACATGTGGGCTGCAGCACATCAATCCTCTCCCTCCAGTGGCAGGAAACTCCCTGCTGGGCTGGTTCAGCACCAAGAGCCACCTCTAGCAAAGAGGGTGATGGCTCCATCCTGGCTGAAGGCAGGTGCTTTGGGGTCTTCCTCCTTGTCCCTTGGCAAATAACATCATGGCCACCTTGAGACCGTGGAGCTGCAGCCTGGAGGGGCTTTGCAGAAGCACCATCTGTGGAGCTCCTCGCCCAGGGCAGCCCAGCAGGAATGGAAGGGACAAAGCAAAGAGCCCTGCTGAGGTGGACCATGCCCACTGAAGGTAAACTGAGGCATTGATAGCTGATCTCTCCCTCTGGAGGAAGCTGCATCTGCCAGGAGGGCTCTCAGTGAGTGCAGGTGCAGGCAGGGAGAGAGGTCCAGCCAGGAGCTGCTGCAGCCAGGGGCTAGTCCTGGGAGCCTGTGGTGGTTTTGTCATGTCTGATGATGTAGGAGAGGGAACCAGTGCTCTCCTTTGTCTTTGGGTAGTAGAGGACGACCAACCAGATGAAAATGAAGATTCCTGCAGGGAAAGGAAGACAAACACTCAGCAGCAGCAGGAGACAATCTTGCCAGTATGCTAATGACACTTTCCTTCCACTTCCAGAGGATTCCCTCAGCTCACCCCCTCCTTCACATGAACCATTTGGCTGGGAGTGGATAATGTCCCTAGTCCCCTGCTAAGGAATGTCCTTGGAGGAAAACCACCACGGGTGGAGAGGGTGTAATTGGGAGCCAAGAGCAGCTCCATGGTGGTGGTTGGGACCTGCCCTGACAAAAGGAGGGGTATGAGAGTGCTGGGAAGACACTGGTGCCTTGGGATCCCTGTTCACCCCGCAGCCAGGCTGGCTCCTGCCTCCTCCACCTTCCCCACCCAACCCCTGGAACCCAGCTCAGAGTGGGGGCTGACCTTGCAGGGAGTTGAGGATGGTGAAGAGGTGGAGCACAGCTGCAGAGGAGGTGCCATAGGAGAGGAATGCCAGGGCCCAAGTTGCTCCCAGCAGGCAGAAGAGCCCAGCTGCCACCAGAGCCACCTTCCAGGGCTTGCTGTGTCCCTGCACTGCCCCAGTGCCCTGCAAGCTGCAGCTCTTGTGGGTCACCACCCCGAACACAGCCATGTTGAAGAGGAAGATGAGGCCAAAGTAGCCACAGTTGGTGATGTAGTGGACCAGAAGATGTTTGGGAGTGATCCAGCACCTGAAAAGAGACAACCCTGGAGCCTCCAGCAGCCCTGCAGGCCTCAGCAGCACCCATGGGAGCCTTCCCCTGGTGGGATTTTCCAAGGCCAGGGTGGAGCAGGGGGACAGTGGTGGGTAGACACTGCCCTCATGTTTCTCAGCTGGCAGGGAGCCTGGACAAGCTCCAGGTGGACCTTGGCCATCCCTCCATGACCTGGAGGGCTGCA
This sequence comes from Melozone crissalis, assembly GCF_028551555.1. NCBI lineage: Eukaryota > Metazoa > Chordata > Aves > Passeriformes > Passerellidae > Melozone > Melozone crissalis. The sequence goes on from NW_026535785.1 coordinate 6,536,226, forward strand.
GGCATGACTCAGGAGGCTCAGCATGAGAGCTGGGGGTGGCTGGTGTGTGGCAATCACAATTAAGGAAGCAGAAGCAGAAGCATGGCCCGAAGCCAAAGCAGATGGGTGCAACCCCTGACTGCTGCCCTCCTGGCAGGACTGAGCTGCCCCTCCCTATGCCAAAGGGTCCCCTGAGCCCTGTGGGCAGTGGCACACGCACAGGTGGGCTATGACCTGGTGGTCCTTGGTATGGATGTGGTATTTTCCATAGCTGCCAAGAGCTCCTGCCACTCCCACCACGAGAGCAGGGAAGCCTGGAAGAGGAGAGACACAATCACAGAATTGTTTAGGGTGGGAAAGACCTCTAAGATCACCAAGTCCAGCCATTAACTCAGCCACATTCACCACTAAACCACGTCCCCAAGTGCCACATCCACACACCTTTGAACACTTCCAGGGTTGGTAACTCCACCACTGCCAGGACACCCTGTTCCAGTACCTGTCCACCCTTTCAGTGAAGACACTTTCCCCAATACCCAATCCAAACCTCCCACTGCCCCTCTCCCCCAGGCTGCTCACCCCAGCCCAGCAGGCACAGCTTTGCCAGGTAGTGGTGGATGTAGGTGCCCAGGACCTTGACAAAGAGGAGGTAGAGCTGGCAGCCCTCCAGCGCCGTCCAGGTGAAGCAGCAGAGCAGGCAGTAGTGGGTGAGCCCCCCCAGGGCCCTGCAGGTGCCTGGGGGGGCCCTGGCAGCGAGTCCAGTGCTGAGCAGGAAGGCCAGGTTGAGGAGGAGCAGGCTGCCCACGAGGTTGAGGTGCAGCCCCAGGTTGGTGCGGACGGTGTCCTCCAGCCTGAACCTGCACCTGTGTCCCCACAGGGACAGGAAGGGTCACAGGTGAGCGGTGCCCTGGGCTGTGGCACAGCAGGCCCAGGGGAGGCACTGGCACTGCCTCGCGCCTCTCCCAGCCTGGCAAGCCCCCGTGGAGCTGCTGGCTCATCCCACCTGATAAAGATGCAGAAGGCCATGGTGAAGATGGAGAAGGCCATGGCTACTCCACAGCCAGCAGTGGCAACAGCCATCAGAGCTCTTGCTGTGGAGCCATCCAGAGCTGGGCTCTGCCAAACATGCACATGTTGGGTTAGACAGGCCCTGCACCAGCCTAGGAAACCTGACTACAGGTACAGAGCCATGGGGCTGCTGCAGAAACCCCATACCAGCCCCCTGCAGATCTTGAGGGGAAGCAGAGCAGTGGTGGCTCAGAGGAGATGCTCTGTGGGTGAAGTGGCCACCGTGAGCACCCTCCTGGGAGTCTCCACCAGGATCTGGGACCTCAAGCCTTGTTCTGCCAGAGCCTGCACCAAGCTGGGGCCTTTTCCAGCCTGCCCTGCTCAGCTGAGCTGCTGCTGCCCTCCTGAGCTGGGGCTGGGCTCGGTTTTGTGATCTTGCCTTGCCTGAGAACAGCTCTAATTGTCCCTGTGTCACTACTCATGACACCCAAGGGGCCACAAAAGTGTGCAGGCAGCACTGCCAGGGCACAAGCAGGAGCTGCAGGGAGCGGGATCGTCACCAGGAGCAGGGTGAAGAAGGTGAGATGGTCACAGGAGCAGACTGTCCCCTTGTCCCCGGGCTGTGTGTCACATCCACTGCTGCGCCAGCCTCCTGCCTGCCCTGCAACAGGCAGAGGGAGCGGCTGTGAGCGCTGGGACAGCGCCCGTGCCCCGCCCCGCACCTGCCCCGAGCAGTCGCACCTTTGCTGGCATCCCAGAACACGCATCGGGGGGTGACACCCTGAAAGGGAGAGAGCAGCGTCTGCCCTTGTCATGGGAGAGCAGCATCAGCCCGGGATGGGGAGAGCAGCATCAGCCCCTGAACAGGGGGAGAGCACTGGAGGGGAGGGGAGGGCAGCCCTGCAGCGCTGACTCACCTGGGGCAGCTCCCCGTGGGGGAAGGTGAGCTGCACGGGCTCCTGCAGCCCCGAGATGCTGCTCTCCCCCACCGTGATGCCCACCACGGTGTTGTCCAGCACCTGCCCTGTCTGGTTGATTTCCTGTGGAGGGGAAACGCTGCCGGGGCTGAGCTGGTTGGTGGCAGGGGCTGGGGGCAGCGGGAGGGATGCTGGCAGTGCCAGGGGTACCTTGAACATGCCAAGCTGCTGGATATTGAGGACTGTCACCACCACTCGCACTGTTTGGCTGCTCAGGGACCGGAATATCCCCCTGGGGAGGTGGATTTTACCTGCCTTCCCTTTCCCTGTGCTGTTCAGCCTGCTGGGGCCCTGCAGCAGAGAACAGTGAGAGGTTGTTGCTGCCAGGTCACATCTCCTTTCAGAACCCACCAATCTTGCTCCAGGCACGAATTCAGCCCTGCCCGGGTGGGTTTGCTCAGTAATATTGGCAGGAGCTCTGAGGGCAGAAGGGAAAAACCTCATTCCCAGCATCTGTGGGGGCAGAGATGGGAGGGGGAGCCAGCAGATTCTCCATCCACACATGGTCCCTGGGACATCCAGAGCCTGGAGAGCCTCTGAGTGGGCAGGAGGCACAAGGTCACACCTGTCCCTGCTCCTTTCCTACATCACACTCCCCCTGCCAACCTGGTGTGCTGGGATGGCTCCTTGGGGAGGGCTCTTTCCTCCCAAGCACCACTTGATTGACTCCTTGCCAAGGGATGTTGAAGTTGATGTGGGCCCATGATGCAACCCCACAGGGGGGAGGAAGAGCACAGCAGGGCACACCACACCCTGGGCAGGGGCTGAGGGGTGCTTGGAAGGTGTGGGACCTTCCAAGCAAGGGAGAGGCAGGGACACAGCTCACCTCAGTGGGGGAGAAGGCGATGAGCACATCGCGGGTGACAGCCCTGCTGACATTGAGGAGCAGAGTCCTGAGCCCAGCCAGCTGACTGTGCAACCCCGACTGCAGCAGCCTGTGGGACAAGGGGGGCTGTGGGACACAGGGACACGGGGACTGAGCCCCCAAACCCCATCCAGGGCAGCCCTGCCCTACCTGAGCCAGTACTCCTTCAGGCAGACACAGGCGCGGCTCCGGGAGTGCCACAGCTCCGGGCAGCGCTGGGACAGGTGGAACACCGGGGTGCTGCTGCCCGGGCTCTGCTGCTCCAGCACCGCTCTGCAGCACTCCCCGTGCTCATCACCCCGGGGCAGCCCTGGGCAGGGGCAGCAGTGACCGCCGGGCACCACAGCACGGGATGGGCGCTGGGAGCAAGGGGGGAATGGAGGGGACACTCACCGGAACAGCTGTCCCGTCCTTCGGCAACATCTGGATGGAGAAAGGGGGGAAACACCAAAACCTAGGGTCAGCCCTCCCTCTGTCCAGAGGGAAAGGGGAGGAGAAGGCAGGAGGGTCTGGCAGCTGCCAGGTTGTAAAGGAACAATCCTGCAGTTACGTGGGCTTCAAAAACAACAATCAGAGCTGGGGAGGGCAAAATCGCCGCGCCCAGCCTGCCAGGGAGGCTCACAAAGGAGACCCTGGACTGCTGATCCCGGGTTTTAGAGGAACAGTCCTGCAGTTACGTGGGCTTCAGAAACACCTGGACATCAATCAGAGCTGGTGAAGGCCAAACCACCATGCCCAGCCTGCCAGGGGGCTCACAAAGGACACCCTGGACTGCTGATCCCAGGTTTTAAAAAAGCCCCCAGCAATAAAGCCCCCAACTCTGCTCACCTCTGCACATGGGGATGCTCCTCTCTGGCCCATCCACGTTTCAGGATGAAATCCCCACTTGGTCTTTTGGTGAGCACCTTCCCATGGGAAACCTTCCCACAAAGCCCATGCACCCCCAGTGCCAAGGATGCCACTCACCAGGCAGCAGCAGGAGCAGCAGGACAGTGCCCAGGAGCAGGTTCATGCCACTTTGTGGGATGAGCAGGTTCATCCCACCACGCTCTGCTCCCCTTGTCCCGGCAGCTCTGCTCCTCCCCAGGCTCCCCCGGGCTTGTGGCCACTTCTGAGGCAAGAGCTGTTCCTCTTTTCCCTTTTGGGAGCCCCTCACGCCTTCCTGTGGGCTGGCAAGTGACCTCCTGTCCCAGCTCTCAGCAACGACAGCAAACACCCACAGCTCCTGCTCCTGACAGCTCAGTGCTTTCTGCTTTCCCTTTCTCCCACACTCCTGATGGCCCTAACCAGCCCAGCAAGTGCTGGAGCACCCTCACCCTCATCTGGCCACCACCACAGGCCTCCAGGATGAAGCATCCCCTTCCTGCCCCAGCTGGGTGAATGGGGATGATCCACAGGCAGCTGGAAGGAGGTGGTGTGATGGGAAATGTGGTGCTGTGTTTGCAAGAGGCACAGCCAGGACAGCCAGATCCTGCCTGGCCCCACAGGCACTGAGGGATGATTCCCATTCTTTGATGTCTCCCTCCTTGGATCCCTGTCCTCCCTTTCTGCTGGGGAGTGACAGTCCCTGGAGATTCCCAAGCCATGGTACCTCCCTCCATAACCCCAACCCCAAAGGCAGCCAGAGCTCTGCCAGGAGCACCGTTATCAGTCCCACCATCCTCAGCAGGATTCTCCAGGGTGAAGTGCTGGGTCCTGCCCCAGAAGTGGGATAACCCAGATGAGAGATGGATCCCATCGGAGAGCCCACCAACACACCAAGCAGAGACCCCAGAGAGCCACACTCAGAGAAAAACCACTTTAATGGGCACAGATGTGGTGTGCAGGCATGCTCACTAAGCTCCTACATCACCACAAATAGACATTAAACATTAAAATAAAAAAAATAGATTATTTCAGCTGCCTGAGAGTGTGGCAGGGGCAGAATCGTTCTGTCTTCCCTGGGGAAGGACCCTCATGGTGACCATCAGCAAGGGTTGAAAACTGGGCCTTTCCCACCCATCCCTCCTGGCCTCAGCACGTGGGAGGGGACATCCAAAGGCACTGGGGACCCTGTCCCTGCCCCTTCCACTTTTTACAGCCCCCACTGCCCAAGTAAGCATCCCTCCCTCCCTCCCTCCTGCCCCAAGGATGCCAAGCCTGCCAGGATGAGAAAACTGGGGAGGGGGCCAGCAGAGGGGGGGTGGCTGGCCCCACTGTGGGTCCCTGGGCTCCCTGTGGCACTACAGGGCAGGTGCAGTAGCAAAGCAGATGGTGTGGTCCTTCTTGTGGCCATGCTTGGCATGGGCAGCTCTGGCACAGCACGGGCACCACGGGGCTCAGCTGCTGCTGGGCTGCAGCTTGGCACTGTCAGAGCTGCTCTGGGAGTCAGGGCCCTTCCTCGCCTGCAGCACCATGGTCCAGTACCAGAGGAAGATGAGGAAACCTGGCAGAGGGGAGAGGAAGTGTCACAGACATCTTTTATGGAAAATCCTTTCCTTAGGATTTTTTTCCTCCTGAGAAGCTGAGAGGCCTCAGGAACAAAATGTAAACATTGATTATCTGCTGCTGTGGAATGCAACAGGTGCATCTGTGATTGGTCTCATAGAGTTGTTTCTAATTAATGGCCAATCACAGTGAGCTGGCTCGGATTCTCTGTCCAAGACAGAAGCTTTTGTAATTATTCTTTCTTTTTCTATTCTTAGCTAGCCTTCTGATGAAATCTTTTCTTCTATTCTTCTATTCTTTTAGTATAGTTTTAATATAATATATGTGATAAAATAAAAAATCAAGCCTTCTGAAACATGGAGTCAGATCCTCATCTCTTCCCTCATCCTCAGACCCCTGTGAACACGGTCACAAGGAAGCGTGGGTGACCCCTCCACAGCTGAGAGTGAGCCACACCCAGGCTGCCAGAGCCCATCCTGCACACCATCACCAACCCACCAACACCCTGTGAACATCCTGCTGCTCTCAGAGGAGCCCAGAGCCACAGACTCACCTTGGAGGGAGTTGATGATGGTGAAGATGTAGAGAGAGACAAGGCAGAACATGCCAGAGGTGAAGGAGAAGAAGATGAGTGCCCAGGGGATGCCCAGCAGGATGCTCAGCCCGAGGAGGGCCAGGACGTGCTTGAGCTTGTGACCCTTCTTGTTCTGCCGGAGGATCTCGCGCACCATGGCCCCCAGCATGACCGAGTTAAAGAGGAACACCAGAGTGAAGAAACCCAGGTTCACCGAGTTATGGACCAGGGGGCTCGTGATCCAGCAGCTGGAGGGAGGAGAAAGGGCAGGGGGTTACTCTGTGCCCATCCACAGGGTCACGAGGAGGGGCTGGGACAAGCACAGAAGTGTGGTGGATCCCCCTGGCACAAAACCCCAGAACAGCCCCAGGCCATGGTGAAGGTTTGGCCAGGTAACCCATGTGCCATGACTCACATGGTTGCATTGATGGTTCTGCCATCAATGGATTCGTAGATGGGAATGGAGACGGGGCCGTAGTTGGTCCAGCTGGCCAGGAGGATTGTCACCACACAGAAGATGGGGAGCCCTGGGTGGGAAGAGCAGAGTGAGCAGGCTGCCCTACTCCCTGCAGGGCCTTTGGACCTTCTGGAAGGACTTGCTGGCCCTTTCTCCCTGCACAGAGCACAAGCCAACATCCTCCCAAAGGGAAACCAGGGGTGGAACACACAGCAGGGGCACCTGGAATGAGCCCCAGCCTGGGAGGGAGCAGTGCTGTGCTGGCCCCAGCTGGGGCCTCCCAGGGATGTGGAGCTTTAGGCCATAAAGATCACAAGATCTTCCTGCCATGACCTCCAGCCCAGAGCATGGCAGAGAAGCATGGACACTCCCTGCATCCAGCCCTGGATGTTTCTTTCAGAAAGAAAGGATCCTGTTACTATTTAAAGATCCCAAGTGGTGGCTCTCACAGGTCTCCATTGCTGGTGATGCCCCAGGATGACCCACCCTGGCTTTAGCAGCAGCTCCTGCTCTCAGCCTTCCAGCCTCCTCCTCCACCAAGCCTCCTGACAAACAACTGCTCCCCACAGCTGGGTCTCCATCCCCATCCAGGCATCACATCCAGTGGCAAAAACCCACCCAAGTGGGTGCCCCCCATGCTCACCCCAGCCAACCAGGCAGAGCTTGAGCAGGAAATGGTCGTGGTAGGCGTTGAAGACTTCGATCACAAGCCTGTAGAGGTTGTAGCCCTCGATGCCCATCCAGGTGAGGCAGCTCAGCAGAGAGAAGTGCAGGAACAGCCCCCCAGCTGTGCAGATGGCCTCGCTGCTGCTGGCAGCCAGGTGCTCTGAGAGGAGGAAGGTGATGTCCAGGAGGAAGATGGCAGCCAGCAGGTTCATGTGGATGTGCATGCTCGTGATCTGGTCCCGCTGTTTGCTCCTGCAGAACCCAAGGGAGCAGAGCTCACCACCCTGCCTGGCCAGCAGCACTGGTGCCCTCAGCACCCCACAGCCCAGCAGAAAAGCAAGGAGACCCTTTGGTAATGCCAGGAAATGAGACACCAACCCCATTAGAGACCCCTCATCCCAAATCCAGCCCTGCAGCTGACCCTGCACTGAAGATGCTCAGAGGGCTGAAGCATTTTCCTGTGGAGACAGACTGACTGAGCTTGGGTTGTGCAGCCTGGAGAAGGCTCCACACCTTAAAGCACCTTCCAGTGCCTAAAGAGAGCTGGAAAGGGACTTTGAACAAGGGCATGGTGTGACAGCACAAGGGGGAATGGCTTCAGTCTGAGAGCAGGTTTAGTTTAGATATTCAGAAGAAATTCTGAGGGTGGTGAGGCCCTGGCACAGGTTGCCAAGAGAAGTTGTGGCTGCCCCATCCCTGGAATTGTTCAAGGCCAGGTTGGATGGGGTTCTGAGCAATCTGGTGTAGTGGAAGGTGTCCCTGCCCAGGGCAGAGGGTTGGAAATGAATGATCTTTCATTCCCTTCCAACCCAAACCAGTCTATATTTTCATGATTCTAAGATTTCAGGTCTGAGTCATCCACTTAGGATCGGTGACATGACTCAGGAGAAGACACTCATGTTCTCCTCCAGGCCCTTGAAAAGATCTTTACAGACTTCTGCTTGCTCCATCCATAAAAATCATAAATTCCAAAATCTTTGAAAAGAGCTGGTGTTTCTGAGCACCCTGCAGGAGATCTGACAGAGAGGGTGGACCCTGGACAGGAAAACTCTGCTTTCTTCAAACAAAGCTCCTTCATGATGCTTCTATCCAGGCCACCAACTGCCTGGAGAGCTTGTGCCCACCCAGGGGTCCATGGCCACAACAGGACACAGACAGGGAGTGTGGGGTGAAACCATCAGACTGTACCTGAAGTAGAGGAAGAAAATGGTGCAAATGGAAGCCAAAGCTGAGATCAGGCAGCCAACGTAGCTTATGATACTCAGGTAATTCCTGTGCACTGAGGTGATGTCTGGAGAGGAAACCTGAGGAGGAGGAATGAGAGGTGGTGAGGAAGAGCAGCACTGGGAATGAAGTGAGGGACCTGAGGGAAGGTGCTACCCACCATGAGCACAGCAAAGTAGGTGAGGTGGTTGCACCTGCACTGTGTCTGGCTGCTCCCTGTCACCGTGGTGCACCCAGAGCTGTCCCAGCTCCCAGAACTGCCTGTGCCAGAGAAAGGGAGAGAACTGGTGAGCAGCAGCAACATCTGCCACGGCCTAGAGGATCTCAAGGGTCAGGTGTCCATGGAAAGAGGGAGAGCAAGAGTGGGGGTCCCAGCTCGTCCCAGGCCAAGCACACATACTGAAATAATTCCCTCAGCACAGGAACCCGTCCCGAGGAAGGGGAAAGCTCTTAGGCTAGCTCTGGAGGCGAAAACCTGACATCACCCGGTGGGAATGGCTGATGGAGAAGGAGTGAGGAAGGGAGGTGCAGAGCAACCTTCACCCTGCTGGTGGGGCTGTGGCACCTTGGAAAAGGGCCTGACTTCACTGCCAGGGGCAGGGGCACTCACCGGAGGCGTCCTCCTGCCAGAACACGCACAGGGGGGTCACGTTCCTCTGCAACGACAAAACCACAGGCCCTGCTCAGGAGGCAGCTGTGGGTTTGCTGCCTGCCCAGCACTTCTGATAGGAGACAAGATGGTCTCAGGAGACAAACTGTGACTTGGATAAACCAGACTGCCCCTGTGGTGGGAGTGGGCTCCAGGCTCCACTCTGTTACCAACTGATGGAGCAGATGCCTCCCTCCAGATCCTCCTTTCCAAACAAAGGGTTCAGCTTTGAGCAGGCACCTGGCAGAGCCATGATGAGCCAAGGGCCTTGAGCAGGCCCCTGACAGGGCCATGATGGGCAAGGCAATATGCCCAGCTCCACATCACAGTGTGCCCCAGCCCTGCTGACAGTGCTAGATGTGACACATCTGCCATGAGGCATCTCCTGGAGACAGGAGGGCAGTGCCACCACCAGTGCCACCACCAGTGCACACAGACAAGCCATGACTGTGATCCAGCCCCAGGAGACACAGCAGGCCCTGCACAGGCAGCCCATGGGCATGGGCCTGCTGGATTGTGAGCCCACCCTGAGCTGGCAGGGGCTGAGCCCTCCCTGCCCCTCATTCCTGGTGGGATCAGGTTCTGTGAGGGTGTCCCCACCTACCGGGAGCTGGTCGTGGAAGAAGGTGAGCACCACTGGCTCAGAGAGGTTGGCCACCACCGTGTCCACCAGGGAGATGCTGACCACCTTGTCACCCAGCACGTGGCTGCTGTTCTCATCCTGTGGGAGAAAGGGAGGCAGTGGCAGGGTGGGAAGGGAGAGCAGCCAAGGGTGCCCAAGCAGAAGGTCCCGTGACTTTACCCATCAAGCTTTTAGCTCATCTTTGAGGCACTTTCTCCCAGTGAGCAGCAGCACCCTGGGCTGGTGGCACCCCTGCAGCCCACGGGACACCCAGCCTGCCATCCACGTGGGCATTACCTGGAACATGGTCTGCCTGTTGATGTCCATGACGAGCACCCTGTGCTCCGCCACCTCCTCCCTGTCCTTCACCACCATGAACAGGCTGCTTGGCAGGTCCACTGTGAATCCCTGGACCTCTCCACTCTCCTGCAAAGACAGACTCATCAGGAAAGAGGTGTAGAGGGAGCACGATGGGCCAAGAGCACCGGGGCAGGCTTTGCAGGACCCACCTCTCTCAGGGAAGCGAAGGTGAGGGGCTGGGGAGCCCGGCTGGGCTGCACCCTCAGCACGGTGGCCTGCACAGTGGCCTCCCCAAAGGTCTGGTTCTGCCCTTCCAGCTCCACCTTGGCCAGCATCCTCTCCAGCTCCCTGAGTGTGCTGCTGGGGAAGGGGCACAGTGAGCAGGGTGCAGCGGGGCTGCATTGGCAGGGATGGGCTGAGCCGGACTCACCGCCGGAGCCTCTGCTGTTCCCTGCGCCCCGGGGCTGCTGCCAGGGGCTGGGCCATGAGGCTGTCCAGGGCACTGAGCTGCTGCTCCACGTCCTGCTCCCACATGGGCATGCTCAATGCAGAGGCTGGGGAAAGGAAATGCCATGAGATGCACGGGCACAATTGGCTTCCTGATGCCCCAGACTGACTGGCAGAGCCCTGGCGGGAGCAGAAAGCAGAGGGCTTCAAGGTGATCCCGAGCCAGGAAAGCTGATAGTGACCCCAACCCACAGGGCTTTCCTGCCACCCCACAACTCAGCTCCCACTGAGGCTATGGGCACCTCATGGTGGAGACTGGACCCTGAGAAACTCTTCAAAGACTTCAGTTTTGTGGGATTTGAGGCAGCATTTTGAAAATCTCCACCTTTAGGGGTGCTGGGTACCAGGCCTGTCTTTGGGCTGTTCAAGAAAACCTACATGCCCTTCAATCACCCTTCAGCTATCTTCATATCACCTTTCTAAACCACACTCTGGGAGACAACCAGTGCTCTGATGACAACAAGGGAACAGGCTGGGGATAAAACAACCCTTGAATTTCCTTCAAATAACATTAAACTGCATTTACCATTGAAGAAGTATTCATCTTTAGCATCCAGGGAGGTGTTCTTCCCACCCTTTATGATATAGGACACATTGAAGATGTCGGCTTTGGTTCTTTCAGTCTTCTGACTCTCCTGTCCCCAGGGGATGCTGCTGGCTGTGTCCCCACCCAGGGGGATGCTCTGCTTCCCATAGACCAGCTGCAGGCTCCTGTTGGACTCAAACCAGAAGATGCAGAAGCGGTACCTGCCCAAGGTGGGGGGCAGCCTGTACTTGTAGTAAGAGTCCCTCCTGCTTGGCAAAAAGGGCTTTTTAATGATCAGAGCCTGGGCCGTGTTCTCGATGGAGATGGCGGCAGGGCCGTGCTGGAAGATGGCAGAGCTCTCCTGGGTCTGGTTCCGGTCCCCACAGAAGCGAAAATCCTCCTCCCTGAGGCCACAGGCTGCCAGCCCTGCACACAGGCACACAGGGACAGCAGATCAGCTGTGGGACAGCCAGCCCTGCAAGCACCCCAGCCTGCAGCAGCTGTCACATGTGGCACGCCAGGCTCCCACCCCAGGCATCCCAACCCTGTCACTCCTGCAGGCTGAGGGACACCAGCCTGTCCCCAGTGTCACTGCCACACTGGCAGGGCCCTTTGGGCAGCAGGACCTCCTGTCCTTCAGGGACACCCTCTCCCGTGTGCCACCACCCACAGCAGCAGAGCTGTCCATCCCCAGGAGGGGTGGATGGATGGATGGATGGATGGATGGATGGATGGATGGATGGAGGCCACCTCCTCTCCTTGGAAAGGACACATTCTGCCCGAGAAACCCACCAGAGCACATCATCCTAGGAGATGTTTTACCTCTGTGGAAGCCTTGGTTGCACACATCTCATGGTGCCCCCAGCCAATGTTTTGGGGCTGCCAGTTACTCCCAATAGCCCAAATCCAGCTCAGCATCCCAAAGCAGGACAGTGTACCTTGGAGGAGGGAGAGAAGGAGCAGGAAGAGGACCTTCATCCTGGGCAGCTCTACCTTGGCCTGGCCTTCAAGGCGACAGCAGAGCCTGAAAGGGTACAAAGGAAAGGGGCTACATGAGTATTTGAGTATCCCCCATGTCATGAGGGCAGGGATGAGGTGGGACACAGCCAGTGTCACAGGCAGGCCCCTGTTGCCTCTGCCTCCAGAAGGAGCCGGGAGCACTGGGCACCCAAGCTGGCTGTGGGCTGGAAGGGTGGCAGAGGCTGGGAGCCCCTGAGCTCTCAGCATGGAGAGGGTGCCCCAGCACTCCAACCCAAGAGTGCACAGGAGGGGTCCCTCCCCTCTTCCGCTCTCAGCTCTACATCTCAGTGAACACCCTGACTTGTTATCAGAAGTGATAGGAACAGAAGGAAACTGTGGTTTCCTAATTCACCAGCCCTGAAATTATTTTCTTGGATGTTTTCAGCTCCTGCAGATTAGCTGAGGAGCTGGGCACGTTGCAAACCACTCCATCGTTGCAACCTGCAGAAAAAGGCTCTCCCAAGCACATCCTGGCACTGCCAGCACAGCAGCCATGGCTGCCCAAATCTGCTGCTCACAACCAGCTGGGCCACATCCTGCACAGCCCCTTTGCCCATCCCTTCATCTGCCACTCTGCTCCACCACCCTTTTGTTTATCTTAGCACGAGGAAGGGCTTCTGTGACCTCCACCCAGGCCAGCACTGAGCACCCTCAAGTGCTTCCACACCCCTGCACTCACCCAGCCACTGCCTTCACACTTTCAGCCTTTTTGTTTCACTTTCTGCCTGCCCCAGGCCACAAAGTGCACCCCCAGCTCTGCTGGGATGCACCAAGTGTCACCTCCTCCTCACCCTGCTGTCACTTCAGCCATGGCACACACCCTGCCAGGGTCTGTACCCTGCAGAAGCCCCCAGGGTGGGACAGCATTGATGAAGCTGTCAGAGCAGCTGGCCCAGCCCAACTCTTGTCAATGCCCAAAGTGAAGCCAGCACGCTTGGCCACTGCTGCACCCCACTGCGCTGCTCTCAAACAACCCCCCAAAACCTACCAAGAGGCCAAAACTGCTTTGTTTGTTGTGAGTTGGTGCTGGGGCACCAACCAGCATCACCTGAAAAGCCTTACAGCTCTCCCAGCTGCTCAAGGGTCATCAGATGCTCAATAACTCAGTAGCAGATTTCTCCCACCAGCACAGGCTTTTCTGGAAGTTTCTCTAGCCAGCACAGATCCTGCACGGGTGTACAGCCCACTCCACATCCTTTCCCCCTGTTTCTTGTGGCAATTTATCATCAGCAGATGGGGGCTTTGGGTTGTTAATTAACCTGCTGCCGTGGCTGTAGCTAAGTGACACTAATGAGGTGTCCCAGTGTGAGCTGGGAGGGTTTGGCACAGGCAGGACTTGGCAGCAGTGAATGGATTTGGATGGGGCTGGCACCCCAGTGCCTTGCCACACACTGAGGAATCTCACCTATACACCCAAAAACCACTGACCTGGGGTGGCAAAATGCTGTGGGTGATGGAAAACACCTGGAGCACTTAAAAGCAACGGAGCTTCAACCGTGTTGAGGCAGCACAGAGCTGGCAGGGCAATAAAGCATCGCCTCTGGGTGGGGAATGAGGAATCCTAATGAGGCCTCAGCCCAGCCCACTGTGCTGACATCCTTAAGGTTTAATTGGGAAGGTTGGAGGAGAGGATCAGCCCCTTTCAGTGTTACTCAGCTGGGACCAGAAATCCCTGTGGGAAGCAGGGTGGGGGAGCCGGTATTTCGGTATTTCCCCTCCGAGCCCTGTGTGCTCCTGCTGGCCCGAGCCTGATTGCTGCTTCCTGAGCTGAACAATAGCGAGAGAAAATCCCCTGAAAAGGGTTTCACTGTGAGAAACCTGGCCCTCCATCCACACTGGCAGCAGGCACAGCAAAGGGAGCAGGATGTGCTGGGTTCTCATCAGTTCTGAATCCACCTCGTCATCTTCCCATGCCCGGATGGCAGAGGGGGAAAATACCTGGCTTGGCCTCAAAATCAACCAGATCACGTACAAAGAGGTGGCAGACACTCAGCCAGGGCTGCAGAGCTTGGAGCAGGCTGCCTTATCAGCAGAGAGGGAGGCTTATGCCTGGGCACCAGTTCTTATCCTCCCATCACCATTAAGGTACTGGCCTTGGGAAGGAAAGCCAAAGCATTATACTGAGGTCTCTAAACCTCAGGTGAATGGAGGGCAGGGGGAAAAAGACTTAAAACCCCACAAACAAAAGGTGTTTACTACCACCTTACTGCCTTCTGGGTGACTTGGCAGCAGGCATTTAAGCTTTTGGAGGCAGCACGTGGCTTTTGGATGTGACGTTTTTCCCAAGGAGAAGGGAAGATGTTACTCCCAGCTCCGGTGACTCAAACAAACACAGGATGCAGGGAGATCCAGGAGCTTTTATCTGTTTTCTTCCCAGCTCTGTTGGGAAAGTGACGCTCTGTTCCTCGAGGTGTGAGTGCGTCTGAAGCTCGTCACCACAGTTGTTACTCAGACAGCACTCAGCAGCATGATGAGGAAACTGTGGCAAGCCAGGACTCCTGGAGAAGCAAAACAGCTTTGCACAACCAGCCCCTCATCGTAGGGACCATAACAATGTGCCCTGGTTCTGGAGCTGTCCAGGATGTGAGGACCCCATGGGGGTCCCCCTGCAAAGGATGCCCCAGTGTCAGTGTCTGAGTGCTGCACAAAGTGCCCTTGTCCTTGGCCAATGGTGCATGCCCACAGGGCCAGCCTCACGTTATTCATGACATTGGCATGTGATTCCCAGCACCAGCGGGCTTGGCTAATGCCCAGGGAGTCCAGGGGCAGCTGCACTGTGCCAGCAACCTGGCACTGCCAAGCTGTGCCATGGGGTGCTTCAGCTTTTCCCGGGCCGTGGCACTGCACAGAGCACCCAGCACCTTCAGGATGAGCCTTGCCAGCAGGATGAAACCAGATCTGATGGTGATTCCCACGGGAACGGCACAGCTCCCTGCCAGATCTGCTCTTTGCCAGCCCCTGGCAGCCATCCCTCCCCACAAAGGCTGGCATCCCTCCCCACAAAGGCTGGCATCCCTCCCCACAAAGGTGGGGAGCACCAAGGGGAGGCTGGCACAGCCTGCCAGTGCCTGGGGCTCCTGGGACGGAGCGTTTGCTTAGAGCTGGGTCTTGACATTCAAAACGTTTTTAAAAATTTCCATTTCCTAAAAAACACCACAAACAGAAGTACCACAGTGAACTAACCCAGCACTTCCTCCAGTGCCAGGGCAACACAGCACCTGGCTCGGGGGCACACGAAGCCTTGTGGCTTCAGCAGCAGCCACAGACACTCTGCAAGGGACCGGGTGCACCTACACTGGGCTGGGGCTGATGTGACACGGCTACAACACAGTGCAGGGACATCTCTGGCCACAGGGCTACAGACAGTTGTCCCTGCCACACTCCCACCACACAGTCTTCTCTGAGAGCAGCCCCACTTCTCCTCCTGCACATCCCCCTTCCAAATCACTCCTTTGGGTTTCAAACGGCTCCCAAAACACCCTGTCCACTCCCTTGGGTTTCAAATGGCTCCAAAACACCCTGTGCACTCCTGGGTCTTCCCATGAGCAAGCTCCTCATGGCCTGCCTGTGCTGCAGGTGCCAGACGAGGAAGGTGCAGAGCAGTGCAGAGTAGCTCAGGACCACCCCAAATCAGGGTCCCAGGTATTTGGGATGGAAAGCAAGGTGCTGGAGCCTAGTGAGGGCAAAGCCTGCAGCACCCAAGGAGCGAGGTGACAGACTGTGGGCCTCCCAGATTGCTGCCAAGGCCCAGCTGTCGGGTGAGCTGATGGGAAAGGAGCTGGTGAGTCCCAGAGCTCCTGAAAAGCAGGCGCCAGCAGGCTGAGCCCAGCTGGTCCCGTGCAGACATTGGCATGCTGGGACTGACCCATCCTGCTGCCTGTGAGCCACAGAGCTCTGCCCCTGCACCCACGGTGCCACCGCAAGGTGCAGGGACGGCCAAGCCCGGGGATCCCCCTGCAGCCAACACGCAGTTGCTCCAAACCTGTTCCTCTGCAAATAGCAGCCCCCAGGCCGCAGGATTAAGAGCTGGACTGCAACCAAGTATGCAGCATTTTCAGGCCTCGGGTAATTCACGTGGGAGCTGTGAACCCAGCAAGGGACACGGCAAACCCCCCTGTGGCTGCAGTCCCGGGCTCAAAGGATTTGTCCCCTGCCCATCTCTGAAACACTCCCGGCTCCCTGCTGGTGTGGGAGCTTGTGGGGGTGGGGATGGGGGCCGGGGGGGTTACTGCAGCCCTCAGACCGTGAAATGAGCTTTGGCTGCCTTCCCTCCACAGCAGCCATTCGGACTTGCTGCCAGGAGGTTATTCCAGGAGACTTCATTTCAATTCTCCAGCTGCTCTCACTGAGCTTCTCTGGTCTCTCTGGAGGGGCAGCACAGACCGTGGGTAGAGACCACCCCGAGCACCCTACATCCCATATCCCGCAGAGACATGCCAGGACCGGCAGGAACAAACCGGGATGTTGCAGGAGGAATCCCCTCAAAAGGCATTTTAGGGAAGGGAGATCACCCTGTCGAGACATGCCGGCGATCCCATGGGAATGCTGCACCCTCCGCCGGGAGGGAGGGGAGGAAGGAATGAGGTGCGCTGGTGGTTCCCATGGAGTGGGAGCAATGGCCCCACACCGGCCGGGGCTTGGTGGAGCTCAGCTCTGCCGTGGCAGCAGCGCCGGTCCCGGGCAGCCCCGGGGGCTTTGCGGCCCCATGGCCCAGGAGCCCAGCCTGGAGTGCGAGCCCCACGGAGCCGGGATGGAGGTTCGTTTCGCAGATCACTGACTGGCACCACGGCCACCAGCAGCGTCCCTGCCCAGCCGCACGCATCACCCCCAGCGCTGCGCCCCGCACCCGGAGCGGGTGCCGCTCAGCCCCCATAGAGACCCCTCCGCTCCATCCATCCATCCGGGCTGCTCCCTGCCCAGCAAGCCGGGGCTCTGCCCGGTGCCACCGTCGGCGCGGATCCCCCCAGCCCCGGCTGGTGCCCACCCCGTTCACTCCCGCCCCGCCGCTCTGCCCGCGCCCGCAGCATCCCCTCGGCTCCCGGTACCGGCAAACGCTCCTCAGCGCGGCCTCTGGGATCCCCAGGGGCACCGGGCTCCGCGATCCTTCCCTGTCCCGGCTCAACCCCTCTCCGCTGCTTTCATACCTGGAGTCGGTGCGGGTTCGGCTCGCCGCGGCTCGGCACGCCTCGGCTCGGCACCGCCCGGCACCTCCCGGCTCCTCCCGGCTCCGGCAGCAGGGCAGGTACGGCGCGGGTCCGAGCCTCGCACAGCTCCGCCCGGCTCCGCTCCGCTCGGCCCGGCCCGGCCCGGCCCCGCTGCCCCGCGCACCTCCCGCCTCGGCCGCTCCGCGCGGTGCCCGGGAGCGCCGCCCCGCCCCGTTCCCCCGCGGCCGGTGACTCAGCGGGGCGGTACCGGCACCGCTCCCCCCGCACCGACCCCTCCGACACCCCCGGGATCGCCGCGGGGTCACCGCCGTCCGCCACGGCACCTCCTGCCCGCTTCTGCTCGGCCCGGTTCGGTTCAGCTCGGCGCGGCTCTCAGCGCCTCCAGCCCGGCTCGGCTCAGAGCGGGATCCCGGGACCGGCGCTGACCCCCCGAGATCGCTGCTCTCGGTCCCGGCACCTGCCCAGCGAGCCCCGGGCCGGCAGCACCGGGGGCTGCGTCCCCCCTGGGCCGGTACCGGTACCGGTACCGTGGGCTGGGGAGCCGGGCTGGGCACAGCCGGGCGTGCCGCGTCCCGGCGCCCTTCAGCTGCGGGCTGGCGGGCGTCCAGCGGCGGGGCCGGCAGGCTGCACGCCTGGCTGCCAACGGGATTAAAAAATAACAATTAATGGGAAAGCAGCCGGGACGGAGTGTCCCGGTGACCCCTGGAGCACGGTGCGAGGGAGGAAAGGAGCAGGGCAGGGAGCCCAGATCCAGAGCAGGGATACACAGCTCTCCCCTGGAGCAGGTGGGATGGGGTGTGGGGTGTGGAGCCTGGCCGCGACCACCCTCAGCACCCTCCCCAGGGCTGGAGATGGTGGAGATGGGCACCCGGGGCTGGAGATGGGCACCCGGGGGCTGGAGATGGTGGAGATGGGCACCCGGGGCTGGGGATGGTGGAGATGGGCACCCGGGGGCTGGAGATGGTGGAGATGGGCACCCGGGGCTGGGGATGGTGGAGATGGGCACCCGGGGCTGGGGATGTGGAGATGGGCACCCGGGGCTGGGGATGGTGGAGACGGGCACCCGGGGCTGGGGATGGTGGAGATGGGCACCCGGGGCTGGGGATGGTGGAGATGGGCACCCGGGGCTGGAAATGGTGGAGATGGCGCCCGGGGCTGCAGGCAGCGCTGTTGGAGCGGGTAAAGCCGCTCCTGCAGCGCCCGCACCCGGCCCTTTGTGTGTGCCCCGGGAACAGCCGGGCTGGAGAAAGCCCAGACGGGAGCAGGGCGGGGGGAGAGCTCCGGGAAGTGCCCTGGGTAAATAGTTGCTCTTGCAGATATTTTCAATGGCTCGAATGAGACTTTTCTGCAGGGGGAAGGGTGCAAACAAGTTCCCTCTGCAGCAGGGAAGGGGATGGACCTTGATCCATGGGATTGTGCCACCGCGGGTGCCATGGCTGCTTTGGGATCCCGCAGCAGGGCACATCCCGCGGTTTGCATGGTTGAATTCCCAGCTCCAAGCCTCAGTTTCCCCGGCTGCCACGGGACAAGGCTCCCATGGGAAGCAGCTCACATGGCCGGACCGTGGCTAAAGCGGCCGGGCCGTGGCTGACAGAGCTGCCTTTGAAGTCTGGCTGTCCCCACGCCTCGGGGAGCCGGGCGAGCTCTCAAACGCACGCTCACAGCAGCCAGAGCATCGCGGGGAGCCAAACCTCCCTCCCACCGCGGTCATCCCGACCGGCTCCTTGGGGAAACGCCATAAATCCACCGCCTGGGAATGGCCCTGCTAAAGCCAGGCTCTCCCGGAGAGGGGAATTGGGTGCAGACCCCTCGGAGCAGCGAGGAAAGGAGTTTTTGCTGCTGCTCGTGGAACAAAGAGTCTTTTGTCTGCATTCGATGTTATCAGAAGTTATTTTTAGGTCAACGCCTGCACTTGCTGGTGCTGTCGGGATTATCTCTGAGTCGACAGACCTTCAAAGACTCTGCCTGAGCACCAAGAGGGAGGAAATCCTTGTGTTGTCTCTTGGAAGGGACATTTGCCCTTGTACTCGGCCTGATAAGGGTTTATTGCTTCAGCTGGGGAATTCCTATGAAAGCCCTACAACTTCTTAAGAGTCCTAAGAGCTCCTAAATCCATTAAAGCGCCTAAATACGCTTAAAGTTCCTGAAAGTCCTAAAAGATCCTGAAAGCCCTGAAAGCTCCTAGAGCCATAAAATGTCCCAAAAACCCTACAACATCCTAAATGCCCTAAAACCCCATAAGCCCTAAAAGTTCCTGAATATCCTTGAAGTTCCTTAAACCCCAAAAATTACTAAAAGCCCAAAGAGTTTCTAAACCTCTTAAAAGTTCCTCAAAGCCCCAAAAGTTCCTAAAACCCCTTCAATTTCCTAAAAGCTCCAAAAGAACGGTAAGACTTCCAAAATCCTCTAAAAGCCCTGAAATCTTGCTAAAAGCTCCTCAAGGCTGCGGCGGCGGGCGGGAGGGAGGGAATGTGCCAGCAGATCACGGCGGCGGGGCGAGGGGATGGGCAGACTGCGGCAGGAGAGGGCACGTCGCACCGGGCTGGTGCCAAATGGGGGAGACAAGCGTGGGCAGGGGAGCCCTGGCGCCGTCTGCAGCAGAGGGATGTGCCAGCCCCACTGCCCAGCGGTGCCAGGGTGCCCAGACCCCTCCCCAAAACCTCTTGGGTGCTCCCAGCAAAATGCCACCCTGCCCAGCTCCGGTGGATGGAGGAGGATGAGGATGAGGAAGCAGAAAGGGGCTGGTGGGAGGGGATGCCCCTAAATCTCTCATCCGAATCTGGTGAGCAATGCCAGGACAGCCCTGGGGGTCTCTAGAGGAGTGCCTCAGCTGCCTTTGAGCGGCTGTGGGTGCTCCTGCTCCCCTCCTTGCTGCTGCTCCTCCTCCTCAGCCTTCCTCCTGGCAAAACATCCGGTGGGGAGGTGGGTCCGCCCCAACCCGCGTCGGGATTTCTCCTTCAACGAAAACAGCGACACGACAGGTGCCAAGGCAGTAAAACCCGAACCTGTAGGCACAGCAATAAATCGGATGGTTTGTTTAGGCTCGGCTTTGTAAATAAACCCCCGGTGATGTCAGGGAAGTCTGGGGGAAATTGGTCCCTGCGGGTGTCTGCAGCAGCACCAGGTGAGGATGCTCCCGTGGGATGCAGTAACTGCGCTCATCAGCTCCCCAGCAGGCAAGTCCCAAAAGCAGATCCCAAAACGGAGCCAAGGTCTGCTCCAAACCTTCCATTTCCCACGTGGATTCAGTGTTTTTCCTGGATGCCTGTTTCCCCAAAATCTGTAGCATTTGCTATAACTCCACAGTTTTGCTCCTGGATGCAAGTCTGGCTCTGAAGGCACCGTGGTGCCACCAGCCCTCCTCTCCTGGGGAGGAAAGGATGGCACAGCCCCTCCAGCAGCCCAGCCCTGGCTCCTGCCAGGCGAGGTGCCCAGAAAGGTAAATGGTGCCGTTATAGGGGCCAGCCCCCTCCCGCCATGCCCGGGTGCTGGATGGAGCCAGCCCTGGCACTGTGGCACTGGGGAGGGTGTGGGGAGCTCGATCCCAACCCCTGCTCCCCGGGGAGTGCTTCAGCCTGCTCCTGGTGTGCCAGGCTGGGGAAAGGCAGGGTGAGCCCTGGGCACCAGCAGCGGGCTCAGCTACCCAAGAACCAGCATTCCCACCAGTCCTGAGAAGGTTTATCTCCCTGGAGACCTCCCAGCGATGCTGAGCTCCTGTGACCGTGTTCACAGGGGTCTGAGGATGAGGGAAGAGACGAGGATCTGACTCCATGTTTCAGAAGGCTTGATTTATTATTTTATAATATATATTACATTAAAATTATACTAAAAGAATAGAAGAAAGGATTTAATCAGAAGGCTGGCTAAGAATAGAATAGGAAAGAATGATAACAAAGGCTCTGTCTCAGACTCTCTGCTCGAGCTAGCTGGGCTGTGATTGGCCATTAATTAGAAACATTTACCATGGACTAATCACAGATCCACCTGTTGCATTCCACAGCAGCAGATAATCAATGTTTACATTTTGTTCTTGAGGCTTCTCAGCTTCTCAGGAGGAAAAATCCTAAGGAAAGGATTTTCCATAAAAGATGTCTGCAACATGTTCCCGCTGCCAGGAGGCAATCACAGAGTGATTGTTTTAAGCAAGGTGGATGTGTGGCAGCCAGAGTGACTCACAGCACAAACCCCCAGATCTGGAGATGGGGAGAAGGGCACGGAAAGGGCTGGGATGTGACTCTGCCGCGATGGGGCTCATGGGGGAAGGTCGGGCACTTGGCAGCTCACCAAGGCCGCGGGCTCTCAGTGAATAGCTGCAGTCCCGGCCGGGGCGGTGAGCAATGCACAGCTCACCCCGAGCGAGCGGGGCACCGCGGGGAGGGGGCGCAGAGCCCCGGCGGGCCGGGCCTTTGTCCGGCCGGGCCTTGGTCGGGGCCGGGCCTTGGTCGGGGCCGGGCCTTTGTCGGGCCGGGCCTTGGTCCGGGGGCCTTTGTCCGGGCCTGGCCTTTGTCGGGCCGGGCCTTTGTCCGAGGCGGCGGCACTGCCGGAACGCGGCGGCGCTGGCTGCCCTTTGTGCCTGGAACAAAGAACAGCAGCCAGAGGCTTCCTTCGCTGCCCAGAAGCGGGAAGGAGCCAGAAAGGGAAATGTCACTCGGCAGAGATGGGCAGCGTGTCCGGTGGGGCTCTGTCCCTGCCACCGGGCCAGGAACGGGCACAGCAGCTCGTGGCTCCTCCCTGGCTCACCCTGCGGGGACAGGCTGGGGGCTGTGGGGACCCTGATGTCGCCACAGGCGGATTTGCCGTGCTGCGATGCTGGTCTGCACTCCAGCAGGCAGAGTGGGATCTCCAGCTCCAAAACCTCAGCATCAGGAGAGGAAAAACCCCAATAAACATTTCCAGGTGATGTCTGGTTTATGCGGATGCACCACGGGCTCAGGACCGACTTGCCGCCCCCAACTGATGGATTTTGTCCCTGCAATTTATCCCGGCTATTTATTTCCACAGGCTGGATTGCTTAAACTCCTCCCGAAAGTGTTGGGTCACCTTGAGGAGCTCTGCTGGGCTCTGCCTTCCTCAGTGAGAGCGGGAGGAAAGGCGAGTATCGGCTCACTTACTCATCCTCTCCTCCACCCAAACTCGTCTGCTCGGTGCAGACAAAGCCCTGCTCACCCGCCGCCCCAGGGTTGCAGGTGGCCTCCACCCCTGCGCTGGATTTGGGGTGAGAGGGAGGGCTTCTGGTGTGATGCTGTCCTGGGTGAAAACCCAGGCTCGGGGTGGTTTGGGGATGCCCCAGCCGTACAGCCGCTCCTGGCAGGCTGCAGCCGTGCTGGCACCGAGCGGATCTGGGGGATGTAACCGGAGATCTGCCGCTTGTGAGATGCGCAGCGGCAGCTCCTCAAGGGGGCTCAGAGGTCCCCTCCCGTTTGTCGGGGGACACTTCGGCACCGCTCACCGCCACCGGCCGTCCCTGCGCCTGCACATTCCCGCTGTGGGACCATTCCTGCGATCCTTGTGCCATCTAGTGGGACCTGCACCAAGCGCCCCGCGGGTGTCCGAGCGGAGCAGAGCCCGGCTCAGCCGGCACGGAGGGGACCCGCACGGACAATGCAAACGCGCTGCTAAAGAGAAGCAGCGGCCAGGGCTGGGCGCTAACAGGGACACCACGGGCAGTGAAGCAGCCCCACTGTCCCCAGGACACACAGCACCCCGAGCTGCAGCCCCCCAGCAGCAGCTCCCAGCCCCCAGAGATTCAGCTTTTAGCCCCAGAACTGTGCCCAGAGTGTCAGGGTGCCCAAACCGTCCCGCAGTGCAAGCTGTGCCCGGCATCCTCGCTGTGTGTGCAGCCTGGGCTGTGCCCAGCCTGCCTGGAAAATGAGGTGTGCCAGGGGTTCCTGGGGGGCACAGAGTGCTGATCTCCACTCTCTGGGAAAGGACACGGGAGGTGGAGTGAAGCTGCTGCAGGGGGAGTTTAGTTTGGGCATTAGGAAAAGGCTTTTCACTGGGAAGGTGGTCAGGTACAGGGACAGGCTCCCCAGAGAAGAGGTCATGGCACCAAGCCTGGCAGGGTTAAGGAGTGTCTGGATGATGTTCTTAGTCACATGGTTTGCTTTCAGGTTGTCCTAAAGGAACAAGGAGTTGGACTCAGTGTTTCTTGTGTGTCCCTTTGAACTCAGGATAGTCCGATCCTGTGACAGCACAGTGGATGCTTTTGCCAGGATGGAGCCACCACTCCATGACACCCCCACTGACCACAACACAGCCCTCCAGCAACGCCAGCTGGCCTAACTGAGGGAACAAAGGTCTTTTTTTACCCAAAATGGTTAGGTTTGCCCCAAAAGCTTCATCTTGCCTGCTGGGTGCAGCTGCAGGGATGTGGCCGTGAGCAGAGTCGCCGGGAGCAGGGCTGACTCAGCCACAGCAGCGCTCGTTGTGGGGCAGCAGTGCCACGCTGTGCTCGCCCAGCGCCTGCAGCCACTCCTGCGACATTTCCAGGTCTCAGTTCATGACTTAGGGAAATCCTCTGCTTCATTCTGACCTATCCTTGGGAACAGATTTAAGGGGTCCTGCTGGCCGTGGCCAGGCTGGAAACCCAGAACAGAGGAGAAGGGCGCCAGGACGATGATGCTTGGACCACAGAAGTCGGTCACTTGGGCCACAGAAGTGGATCACTGGCCACATCTTTCGGTGACACGCCCCACACCAAGGAGGTTTGATTTTTGCAAGGGTAAACTCCACAAATCCCAGGATGCTGCAATGCATCCTGGAGCCTGCTGGTGTCACCAAGCCACGCATGTCCGAGCAAACAGTAAAGGCACGCCTGGATAAAACTTTGCCGGTTTTAGTGCCGGGAGCGGGTTAAAGCCGCAACCACGCACCCGCAGCTCTGGCCAAGCCGCCTGCAAAATCGCTTCACCGGCTGCGAGAGACGGCGCCGGCTCCCCTGGCACAAGACGCTGGGATAGGGGCGTAGGAGAGGAAAGCATCCCTCGCCTCCAGCTTTTTGGGGTTGTTTCCAGCTGGAAAAAAAATCCCATCTTGGAAAGAAGTTTTGCTTTAACTTGGTTTGGTTTCCCCAGCCTCGCTCGATCCTGGGGGAGAAAAAGTTGTTGGCGTCCCATGGCATCGATTCCACGTCCCGCGGAACAAAAACCCTTTTTTTTTTTGTCCGAAAGGCATCCAGCAAAGGGAAAGAGACAGGGGCAAAATGGTGGTTTGGGGTTTTGCTGCTTGGCCAGGAGGGAGCCAGCATGGATGTGTATGGGGGGATGCAGACACCACGCGGCCACCGCTCACCCGGGGGGCCCCGTGTCCCCCAACGCGTCCCCAGGACAGACAGACACGTGTGCGCAGCCCAGCAGCAGCCACGGGCAGGGTCCCAGCCCTGGGAGCGCTCTCTGTCCGAGCCCCCAGCCCCGGCACGCCGGGCAGGGCTGCCCGCAGCCCCCGAGCACCGGAGCTCCCCCAGTGCGGCCGCCCCGCCCGTGCCACGGGGCAGGACACGCAGCGCGGCCCGGACCGGCCCCGGGCGCGGGCGGGGGGCGGGAGCGGCGCCGGGGGGAGGAGGAGGAGGGCGAGGAGGAGGAGGAGGAGGAGACTCGGCCGCAGCGCCCCGGCCCGCGCGGGCCGCCCGCACCGCCGCCGCCGCCACCGCCGGGTGAGCGACCGGGCCGAACCGAGCCGGGCTGGGCTGGGCTGGGCTGGGTTGGGCCGGGCTGGGCTGGGCTGGGCCGGGCTGGCGGGCGGGCGGCGGCACCGGCGGCACCGGGAAACTTGCGAGAAACTTTGCTGGGGGAGGGGCCGTGCCGTGCCGGGCCGGGCCGGGCCGAGCCGCGGCGGGGCGGGCGGGGCCGTGGCGAACCGGGCGGGGCCGGGCCGGGCCGAGCGGTGCCTCCCGGCCGGAGCGGGGGGAATTCCGGCGGAGCGGAGGAATGCGGGGCTCCCGCCGCCCGGGCCGCGGCCGGTGAGTGACGGAGCCCGGCGCCAATGCGGAGGCGCGGGGGCGGCCCCGCCGGGAGCCCCGCGGAGGGGGCGCGATCCGCCCGTGCCGGTGACCCACGCGGCTGTTCCGGGGTGTCCGTGAGCCACGCGTGCTTCCCGGGGGTGTCCGTGCTCCACGCGTGCTTCCCGCGGGTGTCCCATGGGTGTTCGTGCTCCCCGTGGATGTTCCAGGGGTGCCCTCATGCCCCCGTGGGTGCTGCACGGTTGCCGGTTCCCGGCATGCGTTCCGTGGGTTTTGCGTGGGTGCCCGGGCACCGTCTCTGCTCCCGTGGGCGCTGCTTGTGCCGGGTCCTGCCAATGCCTGGGATTCCTCCAGGAGCAGCCGAGAGAGAACGGGCCTGGGCTTGCTGCTGAGTTTTAGCAAGACTTCACCATTTCTGCAGATATCACCGGAAAATTTAGTTCTTTCTCCCATGCAAATCCCACAGCTGCTATCGGCCTCTGCTCCCGCTGCTCCAGCACCGGCTCTCCCAGCCCAGCCGGATTTGGTAGCAGGTCTGGGCTGCACCGTCCCAGGAACCTGCCGGGGCTGCGGGCAGCCGCGGCCGGACCCTGTACTTATCCCATTAGGGCGCGCAGCAGCCTCGCATTGAGGTTTCCTGGGGCGGTTTGCCTGCCCGGCCGCGCCGGGGGTGAGCTCCAGGCCGGGATGTGAGCTCCATGCCGGGATGGGGACACCCAGCCCCGGCCCTTTGTTGCGGCATCATCGCAGAGCACATCCAGCTGCCGGGACACACGTCCCGCTGCCACGCCAATCCCGCAGCTCCGGGCTCTCCTTCCGGAGCTGTTCCTGCTTTGCTGCTCCAGATCCGGGCTGTAACCCTCGCTGGAGCTGCTGGGGTGCAGCCGAGTACCCCAACTCCAGCAGCAGGGATGGTTTGGGAGGCTCACAGATGATGATGATGTCATCAGATGACCTCATGCAGATGACATCATGCGAATGACATGTAGATGTCTTCCCTTCATTGTGGTGTGCTGGCAGAGGCGCCTGCAGAGCCAAGCTGAGACCAGATGCCGGTGGCTGTGGGCTGTGGGCTCTGGTCCTCATTGAGGACCTCACTGGTGGAGGATCCCCTCACTGGGGATCTGGCTGGGGCTGTCGCTGGCTGCCACCTGGGGACCTGGCTGGGGTCATTGCCAGGGTCCTCACTGGGGACCTGGCTGGGGACATGGCCAGAGTCCTCGCTGGGGACCTGGCTGGGGACATGGCCAGGGTCCTCACTGGGGACCTGGCTGGGGACATGGCCAGGGTCCTCACTGGGGACCTGGCTAGAGCCCATCCCAGGGATCTCATCATTCAGTGTGCCACTCCCAAAACCAGGGACCGTGCCCTGCCGCCCCTTCCCTCCAGCCGCCGTCCCCAGCTGACCCCGGTGTCTCCTGCAGGTGCCCGGGTGCAGGACGGTGACGGCCATGCCCTAGGGAGCCCCGAGCCATGAGCCAGAGCGGGGCTTCGCGCCTGGCGGGCTCCCCGCCGCTGCCGGGGGGCTCCCTGCTGGCCCTGCTGGCCCCCGAGCCCTCCCCGTCCCCCCCCAGCGGGACCCCCTCGCCCGGGCCCCCGCCGGCGCTGCTGGAAGGGGACTGGGAAGGGCGGGAGGAGCTGCGGCTGCGGGAGCTGGAGGAGGCGCGGGCGCGGGCGGCGCAGATGGAGAAGACGATGCGCTGGTGGTCGGACTGCACGGCCAACTGGCGGGAGAAGTGGAGCAAGGTGCGGGCCGAGCGCAACCGGGCCCGGGAGGAGGTGCGGCAGCTGCGGCACCGCCTGGAGGCGCTCACCAAGGAGCTGGCCAGCCTGCGCCGCGACCGCGACCGAGAGCGGCCCGACGAGCGCCCGCCGCCACCGCGGGCACCGGCACCGGGACAGGCACAGGGCAGCGCCGGCAGCCCGCCCGCCGACGGAGCAGAGGGGGACGCCGGCCCTGAGCAAGAGCCCGTGCGGGATGTGGGGGCTGAGGTGCCCCAAAAAGCCAAGGTGGGCGTGCGGGGCTGACCCAGGGGAACAGGGGAGCTCCTCATCCTTGTCTGTGCACCTCCAAACCAGCACTGCCTGTCCTGTAAAATGGGCAGTGTGGGGGGACTGCTCTAGGGGCAGGATTGGGAGGGACAGACCCCTCTCAGAGCAGTACAGGGTGGTCAGACCCCTCTTGGATTAGTGTGGGGGGTGTCGGACCCCTCCCTCCAAGCAGCACTTTGGGCTCAGACCCCTCTTGGAGCAGTACAGGACAGTCAGATCCCTCTTGGAAGAGCACTGGGGGGATCAGACTCCTCAGAGCAATCCTGAGGAGATCCAGAGCCATCACAGCCCCATGCAGTGAGATCACCTTGGCGCTGGCACCAGTCCCTTTCCTGGAGCTTTCCCTTTGGGGGCACTAGGCAAAAATCACTGTGCCAGTACAGGGATGGTGGCATTGGCAGTGCTGGTGGCATCTCCCAGCCACAGCTTGATTGCCAGGGTGTCCCTATGGGCTTCTGGCAGGGTTTTTGCTGAAGGAAGGAGAAGGAGGAGGAGGAAGGGGGGATCCACACTAGAGCCACCTCAGGCATTACCCCAGCTGCTGCAGCCATCCCTCCTGTGCTGCTGTTAGCTCTTTCACAGCACAGAAGTCACTGCTCGGGGTGCCATGCTGTGACATGTCCACCTGACAGCACAGCTGCCAAGTGACAAATCTGAGGCTAATGTGAGCATCCCCCACAGGCTCCACACTGGTCCCCAGGGACATCCTCTCCCCTGGAACCCCCTGCTGCTCATTTATTGTGTGCTCAGAGCTCCTGGTAAAAGGTCACTCATGTGGCAGTCCTGGGTGAGATCAGTGTCATAAACTGGTTTAAATTTTTTGATACATAATCTCCAGCATGGCAGGGAGCTGGCAGCAGAGTGTGGTGACATGTGGGAGCTCCCCTGGGAGGGCAAGTCCCTGTTCATCAGCCTTAGGGGATCCCTGGGGATGGAAGGAGAGGTGCCCTTGGTTATGGGGTGAGGGCTGGGTGCTGTAGGGCTGGGGAGCCCTCTCACCCTGTCCCCTGTGCTGGGCCACCCACGGCGCCACAGGAGCTGGAGCTGATGGAAAACATCTTGCCGAGCAAGCAGGAGGAGAGCTGGGAGCAGCGGGGCCCCCGGGCCTCCTTCAGCCGCCAGGAGCGGAGCCGCCTGCTCTGGGAGGACGTCAGCGCCGCGGAGGAGGACGCCACCAAAGTCACCGCCCTGAAGCTCAGGCTGGACGAGTCCCAAAAAGTGCTGCTCAAGGAGAGGGAGTGAGTGCTTGGGGCATCGTCCTTGCAGGCTGCCAGCTGATGCCAGCCTGGTCCCCGCTGGGGTGGCACGTCCCATGGGTCCTGCAGGCTGTCACTGTCACTGCCTCTCCCCAGGGACAAGCTGGCGCTCAGCAAGAACATTGAGAAGCTGGAGGGCGAGCTCAGCCAGTGGAAGATCAAGTATGAGGAGCTCAACAAGAACAAGCAGGAGGTGATGAAGCAGGTGAGCGAGGTGCCTGGGGACAGAGCTGCTCCAGGGGGTGGCCTGTCCCTCACAGGGTGGCACATCCTGCTGGACATGGTGGCCCACAGCCACTTCCCAACTCCAGGCTGCTTGTTAAGGGATTTTCATTAGTGCTAGTGATGCAGAGGGTCCATCTGTAGAGGTTGGGTGGATGTGTGTGGGCAGGGCCCAGGTGGAAGGTGGACATTCACAGCCCCCTTTGGTGCCATGTCCCACCACAGCTCAACATCCTGAAGGAGATTCACCAGGACGAGCTGGGGCGCATCTCCGAGGACCTGGAGGACGAGCTGGGGGCTCGCTCCAGCATGGACAAGAAACTGGCTGAGCTGCGTGCAGAGGTGAGGCCAGACCCCAGCCTGGGGGCCTGAGGGGGCACAGAGGGGTTCCTGCTGCCCCCCAGCCACCCCCTGCCCTATCCCAGATGGAGAGGCTGCAGGCAGAGAACGCGGCTGAGTGGGGCCGGCGGGAGCGGCTGGAGACCGAGAAGCTCAACCTGGAGAGGGAGAACAAGAAGCTGCGGGCACAGATCGAGGACCTGGAGGAGGTGCTGGCTCGCAAGCGGCGCCAGACAGCCAGTGCCCTGGACACTGACCTCAAAACCATCCAGGCTGAGCTCTTCGAGAAGAACAAGGTGCCACAGGGGAGGTGTCCCGCACCACCGCATCCCTGGGTGGCTGTTGTGGGGCTCAGCCTCCCCAAAGACTCCCTCAAGCCCAAATTTTGCCATCACTCTTCAAGGGATGGTGGTGATCCCATACTTGCTCCATCAGCTCCTGGGTCATGGGGTGGGACAATGGGAGAGACCCCTGGGGAGGGAGGAGGGGACACCCATGGTGGGGGTGGCTGTCCCATGCTCAGCCCCCTCCCCGTGCCCACCACAGGAGCTGGCTGACCTGAAGCACATCCACACCAAGCTGAAGAAGCAGTACCAGGAGAAGATGGCCGAGCTGGCCCACGCCAACCGCCGCGTGGAGCAGCACGAGGGGGAGGTGAAGAAGCTGCGCCTCAGGGTGGAGGAGCTGAAGAAGGAGCTGGCCCAGGCTGAGGATGAGGTGGGAAAGCTCACGCTGGTGGAGGAGCTCAGGGAGCTGTTCTGCTCCCCACACAGCTGCTAACAGCACCATCCCATCCCACCCCATCCCATCCCATTCCACCCCACAGCTGGATGAGGCCCACAACCAGACGCGGAAGCTGCAGCGGTCGCTGGACGAGCAGACGGAGCAGAGCGAGAGCTTCCAGGTGCAGCTGGAGCACCTGCAGTCACGGTGAGCAGGGGCTGGGGGAGCCACGTGGGGACCAGCCAGGATGGGATGACGCTCTCCTTGCCACCATCCCTCAGCCAGCATCTGCCTGGTTGAACCCATGGCCCAAGTGTCCGTGACACCCTCGGGAGGGGCACAGCCATCCTCTGAGCTGTCTTCACCCCACCTTGAGCTGGGTGGCATTCACCTCCCAGTTAAACCAGCACGAGGCTGCCCACAGACCGGCACAGCCCAGTTTTATGCTGCTTAGGGTTGCACCCACTAGTACCCACAGCCAGGGCAGGCTGCTGGCAATCCCACACCGGTTTGGGGAGGTGGGAGCTGAGGTTTCTTGCCCTTAAAACTTTCCCCAGCCCTGCTTTGCCTCTCCAGCAGTAAAGAGCTGAAATGGCCGTGGGATCGATGCCGTGGCTCCAGGAGGCGCTGGGGGGGTGTTTATAATCGTCCTTTATTTTATTGGGACATCTGCATTAAATCATGGAAGCATAATGGAGGATTCATCGCCCCCCCCCACCCCAGACTCCCTGTGCAATCAACCCTAAATAATTCATGCTTTCCAGTAAAGTGTGGTGGACTGGTTGGATCTCACTGGATCCTTGGCCTTTAGATTTCAAATTTGATTCATAAAATTTTCTGGATGAATTTTCACACAAAGGCATGTGAAGAGCTAAAACCACCACAGGGCAAGCAAAGAGCTAAAACCACCGCAGGCTCCTGGGGACGGAGGGTTCTTGGGTTTTGAGGGTTCCTCAGTTTAGGGGGATGACACCTCCCTTCTCTGCTGCCCAGCACAGGGATGCCCATCCATGGAGGGGTTTAGCCTGTGCCCCATCCACAGCTCCCAGCTGGCCCCAGGCAGTGGGGGAGCTCAGGGCTCAGTGAGGGCTGCAGGGAGGGATCTCTGGGGTGCAGCCATGCTGTCGGGGGTGCAGGGGAGTGCAGGCTGCCCCCAGCCCAGCAGCTGTCCCTGCAGGCTGCGGCGCCAGCAGAGCGCCCCGCTGTTCGGCAAGATGCGCAGCGCCCGCTTCGGCCCCGACGACGCCGGCGACGGCACCAGCGACCCCGACGAGGATGAGGACCTGCAGATCCAGGTGCC
Source organism: Melozone crissalis (assembly GCF_028551555.1). Lineage (NCBI taxonomy): Eukaryota > Metazoa > Chordata > Aves > Passeriformes > Passerellidae > Melozone > Melozone crissalis. Next base: position 6,567,041 of record NW_026535785.1, read on the forward strand.
CTAGAGCCCAGGGCGGTGCCACCACCGCAGGACGTGCCACATCAGTCCCCTGCGTTCAAGTGTGTCACCACGGGGCCCAGCTGTGCGGTGATCCTTGTATAGAGGGGGAAACTGAGGCACGGAGCGGTGCGGAGGAATTTGCCCAGGGGTGCTCCAGAGCCCACCGCCTCTTGGACAGTACTGGGTGGCCCTTCAGCCACTGGCATCTCCTGGGACACTGGTGTGGCCGCCAAAGCCAGCATCACCGAGCAGCCCAGGAGGAGGAGGCGCAGGCCAAGAGAGGCACCAAGCTTGGCAGCCACAAACTGCCCACTTCTTTTTATATATATTATATATATGTATGTATTTGTATATGATTTTTTTATTATAAATACAGAGCCCAGATGGGCACCAGGCTCTGGTGGTGGTGTGAGCTGCTGGTCTGTTCCCACACAGGAGGGAGGGTGGGAGGGGACACATCAGGGAGATGGGCCTGGATGTCACCCACTGGCATTGCTGTCCCCATGGCTGGATTCCAGCCCGGTGTGGGGTAAAGCCTGTCCCTGGGCCTGTGCAGTGAAAGGTGCTCACCCAGGGGTGCAGAGCTGCTCACCTGAGGCTGCTGCTCACCCCAGCACAGCCCCTTCAGCCCAGCCCCCCAGCACAGGGCCTTGGGGGCTTTGGAGGCGCTCAGACACAACCTTATTAAAAATTAATATTTCGGTGAGCTAATCCCCTCGCTCTGCCTTTTAATTGATTGGCTAAAAGCGCAGCTCTTTGCTGCTGCTCATGGGGTTTTTTTAATGCCCTTTTATTTCCAGCGATTATTCACATTTTTACAGCCCAACAAGTGAGCCCGCGAGGGTGCCCGGGGGCAGCTTTAGTGAATGCCTGGCACCGGTCTGGGGGCGCGGAGCGGGGCTGCGGTGACACCTGAGCCGAGGGACGGACGCGAGGCTGCTGCCGCCGCCCGGCAGCCGCTGCGGGCTGTTCCCTCCAGAGCCCAATGATGGAATTTTCTTTCCAGGGCGGCCGGTTGTGGCTCTGGTTGGGCAGCCCGGGGGTGGAGGGAGGGGACCGGGCCGGGGCGGGGCCGGGACGGGGCCGGGGCGGGGCCGGGCGGGGCCGAGCCGCTCCGGGGCTCGCAGGACGCGGAGGCTCCGCTCGCACCGGGAGCCGGTAAGGCGGCGGGAGCGGCGGGGAACGGGGCACACCGGACGGGGCTGGACCGAGGTTTGGGCTGACAAGCGTCGGGGCAAACGGGAGGGAGGTGACAACGGCCGGAGGGACGTCCCGGTGGGAGAGCGGGGGTGATGGGTGATGGGGCCGGGGGTGCCGGGTGTGGGGGTGACAGGTGACAGGTGGGGGGCAGGGGGCAGGGGGTGCCCCCCAGCAGCTCTGGGTTCCCTGGGGTGTTGGTGTGCGCGGGTGGGTGATGGCCATGGGGAATGGGGGAATGGGGAATGGGGGAATGGGGAATGGGGGAATGGGGAATGGGGGGTGTTCCCCCACAGGAACGCAGCCTCTCTCGGACAGCCGCGGTCCCCAAGGCGCTGTCCCAGCCCGATCCCCCCGCTGGGCTTTGGGGACCCGGGTGTCGCTGCCATGGGGGAGCATCCCCGGGGATGGCCCTGCTCTGTCTCCTGGGTTCCTGCCTCCGCTGGGACTGCTCCACCTGGCAAAGGAACCCGGTCCGCACCTGGTGCCGCCGGCGGGGGCTGGGGGAGCTGCAGGGACCGGGCTGAGCTCAGGAAGGGCTGGACCGAGGCTCGGTGACACCGGGGGGCGAGGTTGGGAGCCGGGGTCCCTCTGGCCCCCGGTGCCGGCCGAAAGAGCCCCGAGCAGAGCCGGCCTGGCCGCTCCCACCGCACCCAGCCCGTGCCAGGGGCCGGGGCCGTGTTGCTGCCCAGCCGAGCAGCCTGGGAGGAAGGAGGGGAGTGCGAGGTAATGGAGACCGGCGGGCGAGCTGTGGTGCGGTGTCCCCTCGGACACATGTTGGAGCTGGCGGCAGGGACTGACCGCGGGTCTGTGCCACCCTGGCTCCGCCGTGCTGGCAGGGGTTAACACCGGACTGTTCCACTCGGATGGTTCAGGCAGAGAAGGGAGGAGGAAGAGGAGGAGGAGGAGGAGGAGGAGGGGAAGGAGGAGGAGGAGGAGGAGGACGACAAGGAGGAGGGGGAGGAGGACGAGGAAGATGTCACCCGTCGATCTGTCATTTCTCTTTTCCAGCCAGCATGGGGGACGCTGCTAGCACCAAGCTGGGCCGGTGGTGAGACAGGAGGGGTAGGGAGGAAGAGGATGGAGAGGGGGGGGCGAAGGTGAAGGCAGCCCCCCCCTCCCAAAATATCCCCTACCCTATCGAGCCATCGCCATGGCGACGAATTTTAACGACATCATCAAGCAGGGCTATGTGAGGATGAAGAGCAAGAAGCTGGGGGTGAGTGGAGATCTTGGGGAATGGGGAGATGTGGAGGGCAACACCCGTGGATTTGGGGTGCTGGTTTCCCAATAACGTGACGTGGCCAGGTCCCTCTTGTGGCTCCCTGTGCCCCTGTTTTGGGGTTGAATGAGCAGCTTTTGGGGGCTGTGGTGGCAGAGCAGTGGGGGATGGCAGGGACGGGCCACTTGTTGGTACCCAAATCACCCAGCAGCCCCAGGGGTGCAGCATCTGCACTGGCCGAATCCTGCACCGAGCAACACCCGTTCACCTGTCCCAGGTCACCCAGGGATTGGGGAATGCCTGTGAGCCTTCCCTTCCCCCGTGCCTCAGTTTCCCTGCACACACAGTTTGGCACGGGGGATGCCTCGCACCGGGAGGGGCTGGAGCTGCTGGGTGCAAATTCGGGTGGTGTGGGGGTGCAGCACCCACAGGTGGGGGGGTCAGGGGTTTGGTCGCCCATCTCCGTGGTTTGGAGCCGCAGCAACGAGCATGCTGGGTAATTTCATGCTAATTAGGGAGAACAAAGAGGGAGCGGGATCCAGGGGAGGGGGACATGCCTGGGGACGGTGGCCCCACCACCCTCAGAGGCAGGGGATGCAGGAGAGGGGACGGGGAAATGCCAGAACAGCGGTCCCCTTGGGAGCTTTGTCTGTGCTCATTAATTAAGCTCTGTAATTAGCACTGGCGGGGGGTGGGGGCGGATGATGGCAGCCCGGGCACAGCCCTGTCCCCAGCATCCCCTCCTGTCCCCAGGCCAGCAGGGTCAGCAGGAGCAGGCGCGGGGCCTGGGGATGGGGCCGGGGCTGTGGTGGGGACAGGGAGCCCCTGTGGCACCGAGCAGCCGCCGCTCTCTGTCCGGCAGATCTACCGGCGCTGCTGGCTGGTTTTCCGCAAATCCTCCAGCAAAGGGCCCCAGCGCCTGGAGAAATACCCGGATGAGAAGTCAGCGTGCCTGCGGGGGTGCCCCAAGGTGAGGGGGTGCGCTGGAGGGGTCATGGGGGGCTGCCGCTGCTCGGGGAGCCGTGCCAGAACAGCTCCTGCCTTGCCTGGACTCGCTGGGTGCCTGTCACCCCATGCTCCGGAGGGGATGCAGCTGGGTCCGGGCGCTGCAGGTGTCGGAACAGGGGCTGGGAGCAGCAGCTGGGGTCTGGAGCAGCCCTCGGTGACCCCCCAGCTCCTCCGCAGGTCACCGAGATCAGCAATGTCAAGTGCATCACGCGGCTGCCCAAGGAGACCAAGAGACAGGCGGTGGCCATCGTTTTCACCGACGACTCCGCCCGGACCTTCACCTGCGACTCAGGTGCGGGGCAGCGCCCAGGGGAGCCGGGCCGAGGGTGCTGGGTGGGGCACCCGGCGTGGCCAGGGTCGCCCAGGGGCTGCCGTGGTGCCTTGCAGAGCTGGAGGCGGAGGAGTGGTACAAGACGCTGTCGGTGGAGTGCCTGGGCGCCCGCCTGAACGACATCAGCCTGGGGGAGCCCGACCTGCTGGCGCCCGGTGTGCAGTGCGAGCAGACGGGTGAGCGCGGCGGGGAGTGCTCGCCCGGGGCTCCGCCTTGCTGCACCCCCCGCTGATTATTTTATTTTCTTTTATTTTTTTTTCCCCTCTTTCCAGACCGGTTCAACGTGTTCCTCCTCCCCTGCCCCAACCTGGACGTCTATGGCGAGTGCAAGCTGCAGATCACCCACGAAAACATCTACCTCTGGGACACGCACAACCCGCGGGTGAAGCTGCTCTCCTGGCCCCTCTGCTCCCTGCGCCGCTACGGCCGCGACGCCACCCGCTTCACCTTCGAGGCTGGACGGTGAGGTGGCACCCTTGCCAGGACAGGATCATGTGTGCCCTCCTCCAGCTGGGTGGGCAGGCAGTGGCACTGCTGGCATCACCACAGGGGTGATGGCCATGGCTGTGCAGTGTGCCCATGGCAGGCAGGGCTTGGAGCTGGTTCTGGTCCCAGATCTGCACCTAGGCACAGCTCTAACAGTAAGGGAAGCTGCCCCAGCTGTCACCTGGGTGGGTTTTGTTCATCATGCCTTGGCTTGAAGACCTTGGTGACATGCTGTGCCCTGTCCCCACAGGATGTGTGATGCAGGAGAAGGTCTCTACACCTTCCAGACGCAGGAGGGTGAGCAGATCTACCAGCGCGTGCACAGCGCCACGTTGGCCATCGCTGAGCAGCACAAGAGGGTCCTGCTGGAGATGGAGAAGAATGTCAGGGTGAGCTCCAGCCCATGCTGAGGGGGGACACGGCTGGGGGAGATTCTGGGGGCTCTGTATCACCCTCCTCCCCCCATCCACTGCAGCTGCTGAACAAGGGCACTGAGCACTTCTCCTATCCCTGCACACCCACCACCATGCTGCCCCGCAGCGCCTACTGGCACCACATCACCGGCTCCCAGAACATGGCCGAGTCCTCCAGCTATGCTGGTGAGTGTCCCCACCCCACACCGAGGAGATGCTGCTCCTCCAGCCCTCAGAGCTTTCCCCACCAGGCGAGCCCAGCCTCTGTTTTGCCCCCAGGGGAGGCGTATGCAGGTGCCCAGGCCAGCTCGGACACCGACCTCCTCAACAGGTTCATCTTGCTGAAGCCAAAGTCCTCCAAAAGCGACAAGCCTGAAGACAGGGAGCCCACATCGTCCCCATGAGCTGGTGCGGGGGGACTGTGGCAGGGGTCCCCTTTTTCTTCTCCAAGGGGTGGCGAGGACGCAGGCAGTGACCCCTCAGAATCCCCAGGAGCCCGAGCTGGGGGAGCTGGGTGCCAAGGCCTTGGGAAGCAGGCACTGGCTCACGCCCTGGGCTGGCGTTAGTGGAGGCGATGGCTGGCTCAGCCTCAACTGACTTCAAATATATATTGAATACCTGTATTGTAAGAGATATTTCCTTCTCACATGAATGCAAATGCGGTGGCTGCTGAAGAGCCCTTGGGCAGATGCCCAGAGGTTTTTGACTCTTAGGGATCCAACTGGGAGGTGAAGAGAGGTGGGGCGGGGGGGTCAAGAAATTTGGAGTTTTCTGCATGGAGCATCACTCTGCCATGGCCATGGAGCAGCGTCGGAGGATGCAGCTGTGTCAGGCTGATGGTGCAGGGTCCCACCCCTCCATGAAGAGTAGGGTGCTTCTGAGGACACCCTGCCATCCCTGAGCTGATTTTTGCACTTCTTCAAGCTATTTAAATGCTCGCTGTAGAATTGATATGTCTCAGGAGAAACTGGTTTTCCTTCCAGGGGGGTTGGCTGGGGTGAATGGCCAGGCAGAGCCGAGCTCCCTGGCTTCTCCCACCCCACACCCCTCACTCCTCCCATAGCTGTGTCCCCCTGCCATGCCCCTGGTTTATCTGCTGGTGGGCAACCATGGGACTGGTTTTGGCCAGTAGCATCTGTCTCTCAAGGGGCAGCTCTGTGGATATGAGAAGCCCAAGGGCAGAGAAACCCATGCTGATGGGGAGAGAGCCACATTCCTCTGTGCATTCCCACAGCCCTCACTTCCTCCTCACCCACTGGGGGTGGAACTGGGCTTTATGTGCTGAACTTAAAAAGCAATTGATTTTTTCTAGTTCTCCTATTTATTGACCTCCTTTAGAAGGGCTATCTTTTTATTGCCGTGCAAACCTTGGTGTTTCTTTGGAGTCTTCTTTCCGTCTGGGTTGGATGCTTGGTGGTTTTTATTTCTGCCCTTTAAAGCTCCAGGTCCACGTGTTGGGCACAGGGAGTGTTGTGATGTGGGAATCTGTGGTCTGTAAATACTGTGTTTCAGGGTGGTGTAGCTTGTGGCAGAGGGGACATGGGGACAGGGAAAGGCTGCTCCTCGCAACGTGGCTGTGCACAGAGGGGCTCTGGACCCCAGCACTGCCCAGCAGTGAGTCCTCCCTGGGGTGAGAGGTGGAACTTGCCCTCTTTTCCTGGCTACACACCTCATCTGGAAAAGATTTAACATTTGTTACCAAAAACGTTTGGGTTTTCTGTTTTTTAAGGAGTTGCTCAATTAATAAACAACCCTTATCCACATCCACCCTTCCTGTTTGTCTGTTCCATCCAAGCGCGCTCGGGAAGCGCGAGTGGGAGTTGTGCCTGCCAGAGAGAAAAATGCTGATGGGGGAGATTTCCTGAGGTTCCTGGCAGCATGCTCGGCTCAGGGCTTTGTTCTGCCTCCAGCTATGGCCAAGACATTTCAAGTGAAGCCCTAAAACCATTGGGATAGGAAGAAGGGTAAAGGGAGTTGCCACTCTCCATCAAACAACCCTGAGTGGAACAGGATGCAGCATCCCTGTCACCCTGACCTCCAGCTGCCCGTGGCTCTGGGGATGTGCCAGGCCAGTGGTGGCTCCAAGTCCCCAGGTGAAGGAGTTTCAAGGCACACCATCTCCCAGCTCTCCCAGAGCTGTGCCAGGTAAGCTATCCATGCCATGACTGCCTGGCAGCACTGGCCTCAAGGTAAGACAGCCATGCCAGCCAGCACAGTGATCCCTCCAGGGATGGGGACATAGAGCCATGCTGCAGCCAGCTCTGCCATGGCAAGGAAATGGAAGCAGCAGCCTGGCTGCAGCAGCTTGTGCCTGGAGGGGAAGGCAATGCTGACATGGGCTGCTCTCCCCAGCTCAGGGTGACCCTGAACCATCCCCATCCATACCAGGATGAGCACGGGGGCACACAGACTTTCCCCTCTCTCTCCAGAAAGTGTCACCAAGCTGATCCCAAGTCATGTTGGGCAGTGATGAAGGGGAAGAGGAGGGGTGACAAAGGCCATTGCTTTCAGCCACTGCCAGGGGGGTCAGGGCATGGGACCTGCACCAAACTCCAGCCCAGCAGACACTGGGGGCTGTGGGCACAAAGAAAGGCATCAGCCAGGGGCCATTACTGACAGCCCATGTGCCACCCAGCTCCCAGAAAAAGGTTCTACAGCACAGGGGTGGAGTCTGTTCCAGAGGATTCTGTAAGTACAGCTCTGCCTGCCTGCCCAGCTGTGCTCCCCTGCAGTGCTGCCTTCTGCAGCTCTCGCCCACCCCAGCCTCAAACATGTGCTTTACACACAGCCCTGGATCAATGAGCCACGGGCTGCCTGCAGGAGGGTGCTGCTCTCCTCAGGAGATAATGTCACAAGCAGCAATCAGCATCAGTGAGCAATGCTCCCTCCAAAGCACATCTCATTAAGTTAATGTCTATTGGAGAGAAGTAAATGATGTGACATCTCCTCCAGCAGCTTTGAATGAGCTTCCAGGGATGACAGAAAAATTGGGGGTAAGGCTTTATTCAGCACAGTAAAGAATGGACATGTAAATAAGGTAGGGTTGTGTAACAAAGGTACACGCTTCCCAATCCCAAACACCACGTGGCCAAAATCCAACACCAGAACCAAAACTCCAAGATCATTTGAAGACAAAGCCTGTCCCAGCTAAGATGCTCACCAATTCCCTTCGTGTTTTACCCTACACATCACAATGGCTTTTCCTGGGAAGGAGGGCCAGGGAAGAGGTGCCACCAACCAAGTGCTGGGCCGGGAATGGCAGAGGGAGAGATGGAGAGGTAAAAGCCTCTCCCAGATCTCAGCCAGGCATCACTCACAGCTCAGTACTCTATAGCCAGGGCCACCTCAGTTGATAGTGAGGACATCACTCTGGATCTCGTGGCTCAGCTGTGTCTGGAGGTCGCTCAGTTTCTTCTTGAGGCCGGACAGGGCAGACAGGACGATGGTCTCGGGGCGCAGGGAGCCGCAGGACTCCACGTTGTAATAGAACCTGAGGTTACAAGGCAGGAGTGAAGTCACCATCACCTGTGCAAGGAGGTGCAAACCCAGACTGCACATCATTCCAGCCCATCCACACCCACAGCAGGGAGATCTGCCAGCAATCCCAACCATCATCATCATCATTCACCTCCCAAGCAGGCAACAGCCGGTGCTGCCCCTCTAGAACCCTCACACCAACACTCACAACTTCACAAGGCTGTAAGAGCACTTCTGAGCTTGATTTCTGTTCAGCACTCAGTCCCCCAAGCCAGAGACTAAGGCTGGCTGAGGTGCTTTTGCAGTGCAAATAACACCAGCAATCAGAGCATGAGACACACACAGGTGAATGAACACCTTCAGCCAGGGTATTTCCCCCACAGGCCTCACACCTCACTGAGCAACATGAACTCAGGAGAACTGTCTAGGATCTCCCAGAGGGGAAAACCTGCCACATCCAGCTATATCACCACTTAACAGCAACTCCTGCCCTGCTTTTCAGGGAATGTCAGCTCCCTGGGCTGGCAATTTCAGCACAGTGTAGGCACTCTTTATTAATGAGAGCCCATGAGATGCACCCAACCAGTCACCCCCTTTCCCAGCTGCAGCAGCACTGCATTGAGCTCCCACCTCTCTGGCTTCCCATTGGGGTCGTAGGGAGCCTGAGCATCCTCATCATCAATCTCCGAGTACTCACTCTTGGGCCTGCAATCAGAGAGCAGGAGAGGTTACACAGAGGTTACACAGAGCCTGCTCCAGCCTGGCCCCACAGAGAGGGAGAGCAGGAGAGATTACACAGAGGTTACACAGAGCCCTGCTCCAGCCTGGCCCCACACACACACAAAGCAGGAGAGGTTACACAGAGCCCCTGTCCCAGCCTGGCTCCACAGGGCCCAGGCACTCAGTCTGGCCCCAGTCAGTGAGCACTGGGTGAGCACTGGGGCTCACGTGCAGCACACAACAGGGTGGCCATCAAACATGAAGTCACAGAGAAAAGCTCAGTCACACATTGTGTTTTCTGGTTCCTCATTAATGCCCCAGAGTCAGCCAGCAGCACTGGAAGAAGGGGATCAGCCCTGCTTTGCCCACACTCAGCAAGCTGTGGCTCCATCCACCAACACTGGTACAATCTGGCAGGTGCTTACAGTGAAAGGATGTTAATTCCTGAAGGGACTGTGTTTATGGAGCCTGGATGCTTTTATGGAGTAATGGACCTTGAGTTATCTTTTCTTTCTACTTCCCACTGGGCCAGGAAAGCACTGGAGTACTCCAGCACTCAAGTCTGTGAGGCACATTTGGCTTGGAGCCAGCAGGAAAAAAAATCTCCGGTACAACAGACACCACCTGCATCAGTGAGCTCCATTCTGATGTCCTGCACCTCCACTCCTCTACCAAAATCACTGCAATTCCTGTGCAAACACATCTCTCCACCTGCTGCATCCCTTGGTTTATAGAGCACCACATCAGAGAGACTGTGTGGAACCACTTAATCCATGTAAGAAAACCCAAAGCCTTGAGCTGTCTGAGAAGGCAGCACAGAAAATCCTGCACCCACCAAGGTCTCCTGCTGGCCTTCCTCTGCCCCAGCAATGCCCAGAACACTGATCCCAGCACCCTGTAATCAGCTGCCTGAAATAAAACTGTTTCTCAAACAAACCCTCTGCCTGTACAAACCACTGAGAGAGATGAAGTGTTAATGAAGGGGGGATTTCTTGTCACTTGCAGAACCACCCATGACCAAAACAGTGCAGAGGTTTCCATGACCCTGACAACTGCTTGGAGAGTCCAGCTGCATGCCAGTGCTCTGCCAACAGCCTCAAAAAGCAACTAGCATGAAAAACTAAACCAAAAATCATAATTGGCCTTGGACAGCAGAAGGCTTTGGCTCTGTATTGTCTTCACAGGGAGTCAGATGGACTTGAGAAGACAGACATATCATCAAGAACTGGCAGCTCCAAGATCAATCCTCTTTTGGGATTTTTCCAACTTTTACATACATTTTGCCTAGCACCTCTCAAAAATTGTTTCCTGGTGCCCTGTCTGTTGTATGCCACACCAGGTTTGTGAGCCTGCCACTGACCAATGTTTACAGCAGCACATCCACCACCCTGCTCAGTCCCTGCTCTCAGCCTGCCCTGCCTAAAGCACCTGGCTCCTCACTATGCTGCTGGCTCCAGAGTGCTCAGTGACAGGATGTCACTTAGTGACAGTGGTCACTGCTAGGTGATCACTGGGATACTGAGCCAGGAGCAGCTCAGGTGAGCAGCATTCATGAAAAGTCTTGCTGGATAAAGTCCTCACCCAGGCCAAAGCAGGGCAGCAGCTTTCCAAAAGTAAAATCATGTCACTTTTGGATGAGAAGCTGTGTGCAACTAGTGCAGAATGGTATTTCAGAGGAGAGAAAAGGGCCAGAGAGGGAAACCCTGCAAGAGCTCAGGCTCCAAAAGTGAGGAGATGTGTGGGTTAAATCACAGCCATACTGGGCTTCCTCAAGCCAGGCTGAAAAATCAGTCTTGCAACCAACCTTCCACTCTTTACTCTCATAGCAACTTCTTTAATCTCACATGGATCTGCTCCTTCCTCAGACCTTACTCCAAACTACAAAACACTTGCACAGGGAAGAAAAAAATCAGCAAGAAGTAGTGAAAAAGGGCATGAAAGTGAGGCAAACCAGCAGTGATGGTACGTGAGGGAGGACAAAGATGACCACAAACCATTCCACCTTGTGTGCAGCTGCCAAGTGACTGTCCTTGCTACCCAACCCCAGGAGCAGACTCTGCACAAGGGGACGTGGCAGGCACACTTCCCATCGCTTACTGAGCCAAATTATCCTCAGGGCTCAAATGTAAGCTGTGGCCTGCTGGAAAACCCTTCCCAGGCGCTGCAGACAGACAGCAGGACATACCACTCCTCTGGCTTGGGGTACACGGTGTGTCTGAGCGCGTTGTCGGGGTCGTACTCGAAGGCCACGCCGGCCGTGGGGTTCCACTTGGCGTGCTCCTTGCCAAAGCCCTTCTTGGCGTAGGCGCGCAGCCGCAGCTCCTGCCCCTTGCGCAGCTTCACGATCAGGATGTCTGCAGGGCACACAGAGGGGACAGCACTGGGTGAGCACACCCTGCAAAGGCAGGTTTTTCATGGAAGGTGTCACCAGTATCCAGGTTTAGCTTGGATTCTCAGTAGGGTGTGACCACGTTCACAGGGGTCTGAGGGTGAGGGAAGAGACGAGGATCTGACTCCATGTTTCAGAAGGCTTGATTTATTATTTTATGATATATATTATATTAAAACTATACTAAAAGAATAGAAAAAAGGATTTCATCAGAAGAATAGAAAAAGAAGGAATTATAGCAAAGGCTTGTATATATATATATACTCTCTGTCCAAGCCAGCTCACTGTGATTGGCCATTAATTAGAAACAACCACATGAGACCAATCACAGATGCACCTGTTGCATTCCACAGCAGCAGATAACCATTGTTTACATTTTGTTCCCGAGGCCTCTCAGCTTCTCAGGAGAAAAAATCCTAAGGAAAGGATTTTTCATAAAAGATGTCTGTGACAGTGGGGCTCAGCTGTGTCCCCAGAAGGGTGAAGGAAAAAGGAGCTGCACAGGTACCCAAGGAGCAGCCCACAACACAGCATTTCACCTCCTTGCTATCTCTGAGTTCTCACAAGGAGAGACAGAAGCACCCTCTTCAGTTCTGGGACAATCTGAGTGGCATTAAGACAAAATGCTACCCCACTTGTGCAGTGACACCAGCAGCTCAGAAGTGTCATATTTACAGCTGCCTTACAGTTGCACAGTAGTGAAGGAAGAATGAGTTCAAAGAACCTCAGAGGAAAGGGAATTTCCTATAGTAGGAGTCCTAGTAAAATATCTGTATTGTATATTGAATATCTGTATATAGGCCTTGCCCTGATAAGCCCTGGTTGTTCTTGATGGGCTGCAGTTGTAGCTAGTGAAGATAACTGTGATAAAAGGGGGTGGGCTTGGCCAGTCAGACAGAGCCTGGAAGGAGCCCTGACTAAGAAGCAGCAATAAGCAGAAGACGAAGAAGTTGGTGCTGTGAGGAACTGCCCCCAAGAAATATCACTGAGAAGGTACAAGACTTTAGAAATATGATTGTGACAGAATGGGACTTTAGAAATATGAAATGCAACAACAAGACAACAATAATTTCCTGCTACAGTTCCTATTGCCAGTGACCCAGCACTCACCATCCTGCTCCACATAGTCATTGGGGTCGTTGTCTCTGCTCCGAGATGTCACCTGCAGCAGCCAAGCAAAACCAAGCAAATTAGGGGCAAGATCAGCTTGGATGAGTGCTCTAGCACAGCACAGCTGCTTGGCTCCTGAATCACTCCCACAGCTGCTACAGATGACACACAGCACTCAGAGCACCTCAGCCAAAGGCAAGGAACAGGCAGCAGGCTCCAGCTGGGCTCTACCCAGGCACACACTGTCACCAGGCAGCAGGAGCAGCCCAGGCTGTGGTGACATCTGGATCCACCTCAACAGTGTACTAGAACATTCTCTGCGAGTCCCTTTGCCTCTGTCCCACTTCAGCACCACCAAGTCTCCCCAAGATGACTGCACAGGAGCTGCTTGGCAGCATTGCCCTGGCCCAGGCTCCTCACACTCTGCCATGCTGAGAGTCAAGACCAGCAAGCCAGAGGCCTCAGGGCAGCCAAGGAGTTTGAGATGAGGGGTGCAGGATGAGGCACACTGCTCTGCAGCCCATCAGACAGCAAGTGAAGGACAGCATGGCAGAGACAGGGAGGGCACTGGCACACACGCTGCTCCTGCAGATACTCCTGCTTTAATCAACCACTAGGGTTCAAGTGGAGCTTTAGGAAACATGAAATGTGGTCAGAGTGTCTACATTCCCTATGTGTGCCACCCTGCCTCAGCAGGAGCAGGGAGGTCATCCTTCCCCTGTACTGGGCACTGGTGAGGGCACACCTTGAGTGCTGTATCCAGGTCTGGCCCCTCACTTTGGTAAGGACATTGAGACACTTGAGCACATCCAGAGGAGGCAACGAGGCTGGAGAGGGGCTGGGAGCACAAACCCTGTGAGGAACCACTGAGGGAGCTGGGGGTATTTGGTCTGGAGAAAGGGAGACCCAGAAGTGAGCTTATCACTCTGCAGCTCCCTGAAAGGTGGCTGTGGTCAGGTGGGGTTGGGCTCTTTCTCCAGGCAGCAACTGACAGAACAAGAGGACAGTCTCAAACTGCATCAAGGGAAATACAGGCTGGATACTAGGAAAAGGTTTTACATGGAAAGAGTGATTGTCTGCCTGGGGAGGTGGTGGAGTCACCATCCCTGGATGTGCTTAAACAAAGCCTGGATGTGGCACTGGGTGCCAGGGTTTAGTAGGGGTGTTGGGGCTGGGTTGGACTCAGTGATCTTGAAGGTCTCTTCCAAGCCAGTGATTCTGTGAATTCTGGGAATTCTGTGAATGCTATGAATGATCCTGTGAATGCTGGGAGCACAGGGCAGGTGGCACTGACCGGGATGACGCGGGGGTTGTTGGAGATGAGGTCCCGGGATGTCACGTGCCGGGTCTGGTCCTCGTTGCAGCGAACGTCCAGCGTGAACTCCACGGAGCACTCGGGGCAGAACTCGTCACACGTGCAGTCCTGGCACACACACACGGGTTCTTTATGCAGAAACTGACAGAGCTTCCCTTCAGACCAAACACCCACCACCCTCAAAACGACTCTCCACAGCATTGTTGTGACTCACTCTGGAATACTGCATCTTATCCACAATGTCGTCGCTGGTGAGCGGGATGAGACCTGGGAGAAGCAGGAAATCAGAAGAATGTCTGATAAACCAGAAGAGCTCCTAACCTTGATTTTGCCCACAACACACCTTCGTCTTCCTCCCCACCCAGCACTCACCCAGCCTGTGTGCAATGAACTCATCGTGGAGCACGGAGGAGTTGGCATCTATCTGGACCCAGTCAATGGCTGCAGAGAACAAAAAGTCACAAACTGAGGAACACTCATGTGGGGAAAAGCAGCTTGTGAGGGCACAGAAAACATTCCAGAGACTGCAGAGACACTGGAGCAGCATCTGCAGGGCAGGCTGAACACGAGTAAGGAGAGCCAAAAGCAGGGAGGAGGAGTGGGAGAGCACGGAGGGCAGCCCAAGGGACTGCGACCACAGGCAAACAAGAGGCCTCACCTATGATGGGGACTTCTGCGATGAACACCCTCCGAATGGAATTCGCCACCCTGAGGGAGGGAAACACTCGTGGTTGGGCATGAGGGAGGGAGGGGCTGCAGGTTCGCACAGCCCGGGCCGAGGCTGCTGCGGGGCTTTGCCTCACAGACCCTGCCCGGCCGCCCCGGGGCCTCCCGCGGCCGCCTCACCCCCGGGCCCGCCCGCCCCGGCCCCGCGGCGGTGCTCACGCCAGGTCCGTGTTCTCGATGATGAACTTGACGTTCTCGTCCGTGAGCTCGGTGATGCGCACGGTGGGCTGGTTGGCGTACGGCATGGCTGCCCCGCCCCGATCCCGATCCCGGCCCCGCTCCCGCCGCCCGGAGCGCCCGCCCGGTCCGTCCCGCCCCGCTCCCCCGGCCCCGGTGCGCCCGCAATAAGAGTCCGTGCCAGGCTGAGTACGACTTTATTGGTGCCGGGGAAGGGCCGGGCGCGGCCGCTCCGGTGCTCGCCGCCGCCTCACCGGCGCTGGTTCAGCCCCGCCAGGTTCTTGATCTGTGGGCACAGGGAGAACGGCGTTTAGTGCCCCTGTCCCGGGCGGGTGCCGAGGGGAGGCCGGTGTGCTACGAGCAGAGATGCGGGGCCGAGAGGAATCTCTGTGGTCTGGGGACGGACAAGAACCAAACTCCGGCCGCCCCTCGCACCGGAGCCTGCCCTCCCGGTCAGCAGGTTTGGGTTTATTTCTGCGGCCACACAGACCTCGGCAGTGAATTTTGGCTTTTGGGGCTTCATTTGGCTCATCCATTTTGCAGAGAGCTGCAGAGCTCAGCACTCCTGTACACCTCCTCGGGACCCCTGCACCTGTGGGAGGTCCGGAATGCGCTCCCCTATCGGGTATGCACTGGGATGATTCTGCCCTAAAGCCGCCTGACCACAGCCCACCCCCTTCAGGGTGCACCCAGGTTTATCTGGGCACTGGATCTGCTGCAGGGACAGAGGGAGACATCCCAGACCCGAGGGCACCGTGTGGATGTAAAACAGAGCCCGGGGCCTCTCTAGGGGAGGATCCTTTTGGCATATGCAGGTATGAGAGAGGAGAGAGCCTGAGAGACACCAAATCCCACCACAACTGCAGGGGAAAGGAGGTGGGAGAAATTCTTGACAAGTGCTTCATCAGTTACAATGTCTAAATTATGTTCCAGCCTACTGGTCCCATAACAAGAAAATCACTTTGTTACTAAATAAAACGGGGACTTGTCCAAAAATAGAATCACAGCGAGGCCCTGAAGCCCTTCAGAAGTCACTCCTGGGTACACAAAGGGTTATTTTGTATCCCAGAAAAAGTGCAGTTCCCTGACAGAAAGCAGTCCAGGACACTACCAAGTGAAGGAATTCTTGGAAGGACACTGGAGTCCAGTGAAAGAGCTTGAGGAAGTCACCCTGCTGTGGCTCAGGGACTGGGGCCACTGAGCCTCTGTCAAGATTTCCAGCACGGGGCCTGGCACAGGGAGAGATCTTGTGACAAGCAATGGAGAACAGCTGTATTTATTCTGATCACCTGTCTCTCATCCCTAAAGCTCACCCTGCAGCTTCAGACTTAATTTCCTTATGCTCTATTCGAGTTCTTCCACCACAAAACAGTGAACTAACCTCAGACTACCAATGAAATCACCCTTAAATAAATCTAAGTTATGAAAGATGACAGTTTTTCCATGTTGTCCTCTAGATGTGGGAGGAAAACACATGCTGACATTCAGGAGCAATTCTGCTCTCACAGCCCTGCAGGTTCCAGCATTACTTACAGTAACTGCAGCTCCCATCAGGCCCTGGACAACAGCTTCTCCAGTGGATTGTACCTGGGAGACACAGGGAGAACACAACATTTTGCTTCCTGCAGTTGCACCCGTGGCCCCCAAACACAGAGGGAATGCACAACAAGCATGTATCTGCCACAGAAAGGTGCTGACAGCACTGCAGACAAGTGACAGCCACAGACAGGGACACGGAAGGGGTTTCCTGGGATGTCTCCCAGCCACTGGGACAGTCTGACAAAGAGGGCACCTCCATGTCAGTTTATTAAAAACCACAAAATCATTTATTGATTTGGAACTGACAGCAACAAGGGGGTCTCTCAGCAGATGTGCACGATGGAAAATCCAGCTGTGCCTGCACATATCCTTGTGCAGGAGGGATGTGCTGCATGCACAGCTGTCCCCAAGCTCACCTGGGTGGCTGTATTGCTCATGGCCATGGCATCAGCCACTCTGTTCTCCAGGAAGCGCCAGGTGTCCTCGAAGCCAGGGGACGAGTCCTGCATCATGACCAGCTCCGTGGTGTTGTAGATGGCAGTGAGCACTGCCCGCCGGGTGTACCAGTTAAACTGCAGGGCATGGGAGAGAGAGAGACAGAGCTGTGACCTGAGTGCTCATGCAGGGTCAGAGAACTGCCAAGAGAGACAGAACTGTGACCCGAGTGCACATCCAGGGTCACAGAACTGCCAGGAACACCCCACACCCACAGCACGTCCCTCCCTGTTGGATTTTCTGTGTCCCCTGTCGTTGGGAGGAATGATGAATCTGAGTCCATGCTCTCAGAAGGCTAATTTATTATTTTATGATCTATATTACATAAAAGAACACTATACTAAATTATACTAAAGAATAGAGAAAGGATGCAAACAGAAGGCTATTACAGCGACCTGGTGAAGGTCTCCAGGGTGAGAGAAGGATGAGAATCTTGTTTGATGATCAGAAGGCTGGATTTATTGATATATGATATATAATACATTATAACTATACTAAAAAGAATAAGGAGAGAAGTTTCAGAGGCTGCTAAGCTCAGAATAGCATAGAAAAGAATCTAAAAACAAGAGAGTTCTCTGTCACTGTGTTCCAGAGAGCTTGCCCTGTGATTGGCCCTTAATTGTACACATGGAACATGAACCAATCACAGGTGCATCCTATTGCATTGCACAGCAGCTGATAATCATTGTTTACATTCTCTTTCTGGGGCCTCAGCTTCCCAGAAGACGCACAAATCCCAAAGAAAGGATTTCTATGAAAAAATGTCTGCGACAGAAGGCTGTATCTAATTAGTATCTAAAAGATACAGATTAGTATGTAAAAGAAACTAATGAAAACTCATGGCTCTCTCTTCAGAGTCTGACACAGCTTGGCACTGATTGGTGATTAAGTCAAAACAATTCACATTAAACCAATGAGACCCCCACCTGTTGGATAAACAATCTCCAAACCACTTTCCAAAGCAGCAAAACACAGGAGAGCAAATGAGATAATATTGTTTTCCCTTTTCTATGAGGCTTCTCAGCTTCCCAGGAGAGAAATCCCAGGCAAGGGGATTTTTCCAGAAAATATGACAGTAACACCTCCCCATACAGAGGAATTTGCCATTTGCAGCTGGATCTCTCAGGGCCTCAAACAAAACTCTTTCTGTTCTCTTCCTGTTCCTAAAACCCTCCTGGAGGGGTCTCTGAGGCATAAGAATTCTCTGCCTGGCTCCTGGTGTTGGGAAGAGGGATCTGCTGTGAGTGACTTTAAACCCCATTAGTGGGAAGAGGGAGCAGGCTCAGCTTTCCTGGAAAACTCATGCAGACAGTCAGGAGGTGCAAACAAAACACAACTTTAGAACCTCTCCTAATCCCTGCACCAGTGAGACTTTAGGAACAGCTCAGTGCAGACACTGGCTCCAACATGTTGATTTGACTTGCATAACACATAAGGGACTTTCAGTTCCTGAAGCAATTGTGCTCTTTCAGTTGCCTTCTGGTTTATTCCTTTAATTTTTCTGCTGCCTTATTTATTTTTCACTTCAGTAGCTTCTCTTTTATACACAGATAAAAGAAGCTTATTAAAGTAGTTTGTTAAAATGGTTCATTTAGCTTTTTCCATCTCACCCTACATCTATAAGAATTAAAGTAATTTATTAATTGCTATAATTAAGGTTATAATTTTCTTTTATTTCCTGCCAGAAAGATGAAAGCTTTAATAAGCTACTGGTATTTTTAGGTAGGTTCTTTAAAGGTTTTCAAGTCAAGTCTGTAAATGCTATTGCTAGTAGAAGAGAGCTGTTGGACAGACCCACTGCTCACTCACTGAAAACTGGATCAACTTCTCAGTCTCAAAATCTCAACAACTTTGTCTGTGTCTTCAAAAAGGAAAAAATAAGAGCACTTAAGAGCCTAGGGAAGCAGGTCCTTTTAATTTGCACTAATCCCATTGGCAGTAATTTGCATTCAGTCTCAGTGGCTCTTAAGTCTCTTTAGAAATTAGATGTTGTTTATTAGGACCCTTGGGTGCCTCTGAAATGCTTTCTTCACTCAACAAATGGGCCATGTGCAGAGGGACTCAGCCCCACTCCTATCTGAACCCATGACTGCCCAAAGTGCTGAGGGGTAGAAGCAGCTTGACCCCAAAGCACAAGGACTCACATCTGTGGACTGGTCCCCAGCATAGTGCCAGATATCATCAATCATGCTGGTGAGGAGGCTGAGGCTGGAAGGGATGTTACGTGGGAGCAGCAGGACACTCAGGGCCTGCAAAGGAAACAAAGAAATGGGAGCCAAAGAGAGAAGGATGTAACACCAAAGGAGACCAACACTGCTCTGCCCTTTTTCCCTGTTGCTGCTGACTGAGCCTGTCACTTGTCACTCCAGCTCCCAGTGACAAGTCCTCCCAGCTCTCTGCAGTCCTTCCAAGCAGCAGGGTGTGCAGGGAGCACAGTGTGGCTCAGCAGGGTGTGCAGGGAGCACACAGTGTGGCTCACTAAGTGGCACACTAAGTTCAGGCCTCAGCCTGTGCTGGCCCAGAAGATCCCTCCCTGCTCAGTTCAAACATCCCTGTGCTGTCTCTCCTGAGCTGCCTCTGTGGCATGGAAACATCAGAGCCTGAGCTGACTCACACTGTGCTGTGCCCCTGTGGGCAGGGAGTCACATCTCTCATTTCTCTGAATTTGACTTTGAACTCAGAGCAGCAGCCGAGGGCAGAGCAGCACCAGCCATAATGGCCCTGCTGGGATCCTGCAGCCTTTGAACGTAATCACACAGTGCCAGGAGAGACACAAACCACCCACATCCTTCACAGGGCAAATTATGCTAATCTGAAAGAAGAACATGAAGCCTGAACTCTGTCTCTGTGCATGGGGTGCAGGATTCAGCTGCCCAGAGGCCAGCAGCGGCTCTGCACAGAGGCTGACCTCACAGCAATCTCTGCAGCCCAAGATTAGGAACTCTCTGCTTGTCACTGTAGCCACAATTCAGTCTGTGGCTTGGGAGTTAAACCTGAATTTAGAAGCATGGAGCCCTCTCAGTTCAGCTCTACCCTCAGGCTGCCAGGGGTCTGTCAGTCACACACTGCAAGGACAGCTCCCTGCAGCAAAGCAGTTCTACATTTCCAGGTGTGAGGTGATCCCAGTGCAGCCACAGCAATGCTGCACTCGCAGTGACCCTGCAAGCAGGACTGAGCAGAGACACAGCAATCAATCCCCTGGGGATGCCAGATGGGTGGAGGGAACAACAGAGAGCTCTGCCTTTCCAGAACTGCCAGAAACAGTTGCTCTAAGGTCACCTTTAACTGCCTCCTTCCAAGGCTGCTCTCCTCCTGAAGGCTACTAATCATCTGAAAGCAGCCAGGGCTTCATTTACTACCTTGAACTAATCTGGTGGAGAGACTGTGTTGAAAGTCACGGGGTGTTTAAAGTATACACACACAAAAGAGACAATGCTGATATTACTTTTATACCTGGGGCCATTTCTCAATATATGGAATCAGCATCCTCAGTCTGGCTTCCACAGCATCTCTCAGGAATTCATCTATAGGCTTCTTCCTGAGTAAGGAAAAAAAATTAGAAAGAATATCCAAGTTAAACTCAATTCTAATCTTGATAAATCAATCTCCACCTGGCTGAGCAATAGATAAGGAAAGTATTACACATCCTTCATGCCTTTGGTCCTAGTCTGAATCTGGGAAGATGATTTTATTTGGGTAAATTATACTTTTAATCTCAAGTATCTGTGTTCCAGGCGGCCGCTCTGTCTACCCAGCTCCCAAAATCTGCAAGGAAGACATTTGTTCACAGCCAGTACTCACTCTGCTTCACCCAGCTGCACTAGTTTCTGCTCCTTCTTCAGCAGCTCGGACAATTTGGTGTTGCAGTCAGACACAAAGTGCAGGATCAGTTCACTGCCATCACTGTGAAACAGCCCTGCTGCAGCAACAGAGAGGCCCAGGGTCTGGAGGGAAGAAGAGAGAAGCACAGACCAGGTCAGACACTGCTAAGCAGGATCCAGCTAGAAAAAAGTTGTATTTATTTTGTGAAAGACATTATGTGAGTTTAAACAAAGCAACACTGCATTAAAAAGTACTTCCTAGACATGTTCTCTCTTTAGGATTCACTACTCTACATTGTGTCTCAGTCTGACTCCGAAGGGGTTATCCTGTAGCAGCTGGGTTTCACTCCTGCCCAGCAGCGTTTGCTGACTAGGGTGCATCGCCCAAGAGTATGTGGGGGAAGCATGCAGGCCTGGCTGTCCCTGCACTTCAGCTCCATCCAGTTTTCAACTGGGTTGTTGCTTCTCTCCCCACATACCTTGGCTCCCTCTGCAATGGCCTCTGCAGTCCAGCCATGCTCAGGCACAAACTCCAGCGCCGCTGTGAGGATTCGATGCTGCAGCTGCTCCTCGCTCTCATAGTCCTCAGACTGCTGGCCGCCCTGGCCAGTGTAACTATGAGAAGGTATTGTTACAGTGAGGGAGTGTCACCACCAACCACAGAACCTGGGCTCTGCCACTCACTCCCTGACACCAGGCACATTCTGAGACCTGCTTAGTATCAACCTGGCCTCCTCCAGTAAAATCCTTCCCTCTCCAGAAAAATGATTCTTAACGAATCCTTGCTGAGAGAGAAGAGAAAAAAAAGGGAAGGAGGGCTCAGTGGAGATGGAGACCAATCAGCCCCACATTCCCCTCCTTTACAGAAAACTAAACCATAACCTTTTCCAACATGGGCTTTATACTATGGGCATATAGACAATATATGGTCCCTGGGTTTTTTAGATTCACACAAAAATCCAGAAACAAAGACCTGCAAGCCCCATACTGTTTCTATGGTGGAATTTGTACAGTCACAGCAAACCAGCTCTCCAGCTGCTGCAGTCTGGTGCTCCTTAACTCTGGATCTTGTTTTCTTCCAGTTTCAGATGTGAGGTTTAGGAAGGCAACAGCCCTCCAATCCCTCTTGGTGGGACAGTGCTAGAAGGAGTTGTGAGTTACCTGGGGTGAGAGCCCTGAGGTTTCTCTTCAGGCTGGTGCTCAGCTGGAGGTGACTCAAAGTGCTGCTGGGAGGAGGATGCCCATGGCTCCTTCTTGTGCTCATCAGAGGCTGCCCTGAGCACAGCCGAGGCCTGGAGAGCGCGGAGGGGTGGGTACTGCTGGCACCTGACCACTGCAAGGAAAAAGAAGAGTAAGCATCTCCTTCCCACACCGGGAAAATCAAAGTGGAGAGAATTGTGGTGAATGCACCTGAAAAGATCACAAATTCAGAGCGTCTTTTTTTACGCTTCTGTTAAGTGCCGCTCTCAGCTGAGCTCATGTCTATGTGAATACAGCAAAAATGTTTTGTGAGGGAAAGTGCAGTGCAAATGGCACGTATTGCAAGTTGTTTCCCAATCTTGGACTGGAAACCAGGCAGCCAACATGCCCTCTCCCCATTTTGGTCCCTGATTAAGGAGCTGGGAGGAAGGTGCTGAACTCCAAGCAGGGGATATAAGGCAAGTCCGACTCGGGAGCCAAAGAGCCCTGTCAGACACCACACGCTAATCACTGAGTGATTACTCAATGACACTCTGGGAGAACTTTTAAATTAGCTGCTGGTTTTTAGATTCGGGGTTTATTTTAAATAAATTGGATTTCACGGCCCACGCGCCTAACGAAAACCACCACGGACCAACCCCTCATTCAAACCCACCGGCTCGGGGCCCGCCCCGCTTCCCTCACATCCCCCGTGCCCTTCACCTCACCTTGCCCCGCCCCGCCCCGCCCCGATCGCCGGGGGGCGCGCACGGGGGCGCGCACGGGAGCGCGCTCCCCCCTCCCCCTCCCTCCCCGCCCCGCGTCCCGGGCGCGCCCCCCCCCGCCCCTCACCCGCGCGCCGTGCCCGCCACAGCCGCCAGCCCGCGCGCCGCAGCCCGCCCGCCGCCGCCATCTTGGAAGCGGGCAGAGCGCGATGACGTCACAGTGACGGCGTCAGGCCGGGACGAGCGAGCGGAGCGGAGCGTGCCGGGCCACGGGAGGTGAGCGGCGCGGGACTGGGCAGCCGCTGCCCCTTTTCCCCCTTAAAAATCCTTTCTGAGACCTTGTCTGAAGCGCTGAGGGGGTGGGTGGGGTGTGCTGTGTGCGTGTTTGTGCGTGTGTTTAAGTAATTCCTTCACGAAATTTCCTCACGTGTCCTGTCCTTGCTGCCGCTGAACCGTCCCTGCTCGGTGACCGAGAGGTTTAGTGCGCCCGTTCCCCCTGCGCTTCAAATGCGCACCCACTGTAGGGCAGCAGCCTTGCGCCGCCGGAGCGTCCCGGCCCGCCGGGAGCCGGAGCATTTCCAGGCCGCCGGGAGCCGGAGCGTTCCGGGCCCGCCGGAGCATTCCCAGGCCTCCGGGAGCCGGAGCGTTCCGGGCCCGCTGGAGCATTCCCAGGCCGCCGGGAGCCGGAGCGTTCCGGGCCCGCTGGAGCATTCCCAGGCCGCCGGGAGCCGGAGCGTTCGGGCCCGCTGGAGCATTCCCAGGCCGCCGGGAGCCGGAGCGTTCCGGGCCCGCTGGAGCATTCCCAGGCCGCCGGGAGCCGGAGCGTTCGGGCCCGCTGGAAGCCGGCTGTGCTGCGTCAGGAGGCTGCAGCTTACAGCCCTGGAGTGGTTTGGGTTGGGAAGGACTGTCAGGATCATCCCATTCCACCACAGCAGCTTTCTAATCTACCGAAGCGGAACCTGCGCTGTTGTTTAACCCCTCTCCTTGCCCTGTTCCTCAGGGACTGTTAAATGTGTGTGACACGGAGATAAGGGCCCCTCCTCCGCGGCCTCCTCGCCGCTTCTCTGGGCGGTGCTGTTGCTGTTGGTGCAGTTTGGGCTCTGACTGATCTTGCAAGGTCATCACCTGCTGGTCAGACAGGAAGCTGTGACTTCGGGTTTGTCTTTCCCACCTTAGCCTCGCAGCCTAGGTGTCTTTTGAGATATTCAGCCTACTTCTTGGGAAAGGTGACTTTTTAATGGGATTAATATGTGTAGATACAAATGTTACTGTTTGTTGTAGCTGCTTGGCTTGTGTCACACATGCCAAAGCAGCTGTGAGATGTTACAACCTGCAGTGTACATCCAAGGTGTATATTCCCTACTGGGTTGGTATTGTGGTTGTTTTAGTGTGAATTCCTACCACAGGAGCTCAGAAAAGGCACAGATTGTCCCATTCTGAACTTGTTGGCAGTTTGCAGGAGGGAGGGGGAGTCCACAGCACACTGAGCCAGAGGAACTGTGGGTGAAAATCCACTTCCCACCTCACTGCAGTTAAATTTGGTACAGCATATCCATGAGCTGTGCTTCAGGGGCTATGTGGTGGCAGCAAGGCATTGCTCAGGATGTGTGATGTAGCAATTCCTGGTACAGACCTTGCTTACAGCTGTCTCTCCAGAAATAGGTGTGTTGTTTCCAGGTAACTGAAAATAAACTGGACAACTGTTCTGGTCAGCAGTGCTCTCTGTTTTCTGTGTTGTGTTAAATTAGGAAGAAAATAGGTTTGTGTTGGATAGAGGAAAGAGGGGAGGTCATGGGGTTCAGTAGCTGGTGCTGCTGTGAGAACAGGTGATGGTGGGATGGTATTGCCATACAAGGAATACAGTCTCATATAAAAGATCAGTGGAGACAGCTTTCTCCAGACTGTCCCTGCACGTTCTGTTCTGCTCCTCCCTCCCTGTGATTTGCTCACCCAGTGCCACCAATCATAACGGTGAAAGAGCCACAATCTGGAATGCTGAGAATGCTGAAAGTTACTTTTTTCTTCTCGTGTACTGCATAAGTAAACTCTGCTAGGTTGTGTTTGAAGTAGGAGACACAAGGCAGTGTTTAATGTCAAATAGCTGTCACTGCTCAGGAAATCCAGAAATCCTGTGTTTGTCTTATTCAGATTTTTAAGGAAAGCAGGTAAGTTTTTTTTGTTATTTTGTTGACTTCTTTAAAGCATGGGCTTGTAGAGTCCCATCAATGAACTGGAGAAACTGAATTATGCCCTGAAGTGTAGCTCTTTCTTCATGTCCTGCTAACGCTCAGTTTGTGGGAACTTTGTGTTGCCCATTTCCAGAAAATTACCCCCACTTATTAAAACAACTCAGCTGATTAAATCACAGTGCTCAGAGGTTTGTGCTGTGTTTGGCACTCAGCCTTGCCCTCTCTCCCCAGCCCTGCCAGGTTTGCTGCTGCTGCAATGGGCGAGTACGGATTGGCTCCAGGCCAGCGCGTGGCCATCATCTGGGACAGCTCCTCACCCGTCGAAGCCCTGAAGGATTTGGTGGATAAAGTCCAGTCGCTGGTGGGAGCTGATAATCATATCTCTGTGGAAAATGTTAACCAGCTGTCTCTGTGTAAGAATGAGCTTAATTTTTCACTGTTTCCTTAAAAGGGAAAGGGTTCTGCTGCTGTGTGAGCCAACACCTTCCCACTGTGGGAGTCAGCACTCAGAACATTGTCAGCACCTGCTGCTGCCTCTTACCTGGGCAGTACAGCAGGGAAAGTGATGCACTGTAGAAAGCGAAGGGAGACGACCCATCCTCTGATCAGCATCGAACTCCGATTTATTGATCTATCAGGCACTTTTTATAACAGTGTAAATTAAGCTCATACATATTGCAAAACCCGAGCTCATCATAGGCTACAGACCACACATTAACCCCTCCTTTTGTTTTCAATACCTGTGGTTTGTTATTGAAACCAAGATTTGTGTTCTCACCCTGATATGAATGGTTCTCAAAACCTCCATGTCTGTTCCCAAAACAGCCAAGGACAGAATGTTTACCTGTTATGAGAAGACTGCCTGAGAACCCTGCTGTTTATAAAAATGTGCCTGAGAACCTAGTTATTTACAGAAACAGGCTTTGAGAATTTGCTCCTCACAGCTGCCTTTTACTTTTCCATCAGCTGTATATTTTCATGGCCTTTTTTCCTTCAAGCCATGTCTGAGCAAAATTCTCCAACAATGCACCCTGGCTGTGCTTCTAAGCTTGGTGTCTTTGATCAGTTCCTGCTGTTGCACTCAAGCATGAGGGATGAGGGAGGTGGAACTGGTGTTTTAAGCTGTGTGTACATGCTCAATGGAACCATCTTGCTCTTTCTTCCCAGCGGCTCACAGGAAGTCCAGTTTCGATGTGATCCTCTCTGGCATGGTGCCAGGCAGTGCAGCCCAGCACAGTGTGGAGCTCCTGGCAGAAGTAGCTCGGATCCTTAAGCCAGGGGGCCGTGTCCTGCTGAAAGAGCCAGTGCTTACAGAGTTAGGTGAGAGAATCTTGCTTCCATGGCAACATAGCATTTCTTGTGAGGATTAGGCTGAAATAGAAAGGACAGGAACCCCGATCAACATGGAGAGATTTTCATTCTCCTGACACACTCACTCAAATCACAAGGTTTTTATCCTGTGCTTATGCTGGTATCCACCAAAGATGTATGCAGTCACTCTCCTATCCAAAATGCTGGATGGGCTTGTTCCTAAACTACACTGAAAAACTTCAGTGCTGCTGTTTTCTCCTCAGGGTGCAGTGTTAAGTAGTTGCAGATGTTGGGTTTCTGGGGAGCTTCTGAAGTGGTTTTAAAAACAGGTGACAGATGCTGAAGAGATTGCCTCAGAAGTCCATTGGGAAATAATTATCCAGGAAAGGTTAAAAGTCTTTGGACTGAGTTTTAGGAGAAAAGCTAGAGCTGGACAGCTGGAGGAGCCATGAGAAGGCAAACACAAGATGATTTCTAAATGTAGTGTGTTCATTTAGGAGTCCGTGTTTTGAAAACTTCATGAGTAGTTTAACAGGTAAAAATGTTGGGGACAGAGTTTGTTTGGGGTTTTGGGATTTGTTAAAATGTTTTTTTGATGGGTATTGATTGGATTGAGAAATGTTTTGGCATATATAGAACATACTTGGAGCTAGAATGGCTTTGTGACCCCCACACTGTTATTCTAATGAACAAGCTGCTGCTGCTTTTTCTGGTTTGTTCTGTTGACTAGAAAAGGCCCAATTTTGGTGCAGAAGTTTGGCTCGAATACTTCCCTCTAAAGTTCTTGCTCTTTCAGGTTTCTCAGTGAGCTGTATTCTTGTTCTTGCCTTCTCCTACTCTCTGCTTTTGTGTCTTGCAGGAAACAATACCAAAATCAAGACAGCATCCAAGCTCCTCACAACTCTGACTCTCTCTGGGTTGGTGGAAGTGAAGGAGGTAGGGATGTGTTTACCATTTCCAGAAGTGCCCTTGGGCAGTTACCTGGGGATTTGCTGGGTAATGAGGGTTTTAGCTACCCTGGTTTGCTGTAAATGTGCATGGCCACTGCCTGGCACAAACTTTAGATAATCAGCATAGTGGTTTTCTTTAGGATTGAAAATACTGACTGTCTGTTCACTGGAATGCTGGGCTTGGTGTTAAAATAAAGGGTCCTGCATAAGGTTAACCTAAAATCTTTCTTGGCAGGTGCACAAGAAAGCACTGACCCCAGAGGAAGCCCAGTCTGTTGGAGAACATCTGGGTTACCAAGGCAATGACCTTCTCATTGTTCAGATAGAAGGCAGGAAGCCCAATTTCGAAGTGGGATCCTCAAGTCAGCTTAAACTTTCCTCTGCCAAGAAACCTGTTTCTTCAGGTGAGGAGTGGTGCATGCTGAACACCTGGATTTGGTGGCTCTCACAAGGCATCACTTACAACAGGGAGACAGTTCCCAAGCAGGGAGTGCTACAGTAAAAAGCTATGAAATGAGGCTTTCCAAAGTTGCTTGAACTTTTTTTCTGGAGAAGATGGGGCTGGAATAACTACTGTTTCTTCCTTTGTTTTGGCTCCAGCAAAACCTCGTGTGGACGAGGCTGCTGCCAAGCTGTGGACACTGTCTGCCAATGATATGAATGATGAAGAGATGGTAAGTGGTTTTGTTTTCTTTGTGAGGCTTTGCTGTTCCTTCTCTCTCTCCATTCTTTCCTATTCTAAATACTTTCAGTCCTGCCTCTTAGGAAGCTTTACAACTTCAGAGGTAGAAAAACCTCCCTAGGGCAAAATAGCTCATCTCCTTCATGGGGTCTGGAGAGCTCAGTGGTGTGGTGAGGGCAGAGGGGAGACAGGGATAAGAGAGCAGAGCTGCAGCACTTTCATGCCAGTGTACACATAGTACCATTTCTTAGAATGTAACTCACCAGTGTCATTCCCTACTGAAAAGTCCATTTCCTGCATTTTGTCTCCCATGGTGTGTTTTCAGGATCTTCTGGACTCTGATGAGCTGTTGGATTCAGAGGATTTGAAAAAGCCAGATCCATCGTCCCTCAGAGCTCCATCCTGCAATGAAAAGGGCAAAAGGAAAGCCTGCAAGAACTGGTCAGTGCTGGAATTCATGTCTCAGTGAACCTTTCAACTGCAGCATTAAACTCTTAGGAGTTGGAGGGATTTAAAAAAGATTGTAGGCAATTTGCTGTTTCTCAGAGCCTAATTCTTTTGGTTCATGTCCTTTCTTATCTTAATTATTGGAATGTAAATCCAAATACTGTGAGAATTGACCTGTGACAGCTACAGATTATCACAAAGGTGTATATTATCAACAGCCATCTTGGAGGTGACTGCATAGCTTGTGCAGCCTGCCTAAAACCCTGGTTTCTCACATTGCAAGGAGAAGCAGCACATACAGCAAATGCTGTAGTGTCATTTCCCACTCAGCTCAAACTTGAGGAGTGTTTCAACACTTGTTATACAAACTGTGGTGTTGAAGACCAGAGTGAGGAGCGTGAGTCCAGAGTCAGCTGTGTGGTGTGACAGAGTGAGGCTGTTGCATGTGAGCAGGGCTGGCACAAGTGTTGGTGACTCATGACCTTCAAGCAGAAAGATGGAGGTGTGACTTCTTTGTTTTTCTACAGCACATGTGGCCTGGCTGAAGAACTGGAACAGGAGAAGAAGGGCTCGCAGCCTAAATCTGCCTGTGGAAATGTAATTAGTAATTTTTGTCTTTATACTATAGTTTGCAGTATGTGATCTGTGTGCAAGAATTGTGTTCCCTAGTCACTGCAGCCTGAGCTGGATCGCTGCTTCCACACACAGCCTGTGCAGCTTCTGCAGAGCTTCAGCCTTTGCCCTGTGCCCATGTGCTCTGTACCAGCACATGCTGTTCTCACTCCCTGGGGCAGTCAGAGTGAGCAGTGACCCTTTCCCTCTCTGCTCATGGCCTAACCAGGGACCTGCCCAGGGAGGATTGCCCTGTGGGAGCTCAGGGACTGCCCCAGCCTGGGCACACCAAGTGGGGTGGAGACTCATGTCTGTGTGAGCCTGCACAGCTCTGCCATGCACACTAACCAGGTGTGTTGGGAAGGGGTAGAAGGGAAGCAGTTTCTGTGCTCATAGATGCTGAGGACCACGACACCTCTTGACCTGGAGAAACCATATCACAGGGGAAGAGACCTGAAAGTGGCACCTGATTATAGACAGTGCTTTTCTTTGCCTTGCCAGTGCTACCTGGGGGATGCATTCCGCTGTGCCAGCTGCCCTTACCTGGGGATGCCCGCCTTCAAGCCTGGCGAGAAGATTCTCCTGCCAGAGAACCAGCTGCACGATGCCTAACAAAGACATGTCCTGCCACGGACTCTGCTGCTTTTCCATCACTCTGAGGTTCTTCCTGCAGTCCTCATCCTCTCAAACTCATGCTCTCCAGCCAGTACTCCATGTGGGGAGGGACACTGCGGGCACTGACACTGCTGTGAGCTCACCACTTGTCACCAGCCTTGGGCTACCTGATCCTCTGGTGACAAGTCACTAATTAGACTTCATGTGACACCTTGTTTTGGCTGACCTGGCTCAATCCTGGACGCTGGCCGTCACAGCGTGTCCCACCAGCAGAGGGAAGTACAGTCACGCGTCAGGGTGTCCTTGTGTGCCTGTGGCATTTCCCATGTCCTACAGCTCTAATTAGTCCTGATTGTCCCTGGTGAATCAGCAGCTCTGGCTCAGCCCCCGGGGCGATGGGCTCCTGCTCTCTTTGAAATTTCAACCTGCAGCCTCTTGTGTGGAGATGGTTCAGCAGTTCCTGAGGCAAGTGAGGAGCAGGGAGTACCCTCAGCAGTGTGTACTCAGCAGTGTGCATGGGAAAGGCTGGCAGGCATGGTGAATTTCCAGGTGTAGTCGAGCCCCTTGCCCCAGCTGTTTTCAGCAAAATTACAAAGATTCAGTGCCACCAAGAACTTGTGCCTTTAAGGCCGGGAGCTGATGAAATAAGATCTGTCTTGTCTCCCCACAGCTTTCAGTCCAACACAAGCTGATAGCATGAGGGCAATCTGAGACTATCACCTCTCTTGGTGGTTACCCAAGTGAGTTACCTGCAGTGTCAAATACATAAGAACATAGCAATAACTTAATTTCTAGATGATCTGTGGTGGCCCTCTGCTCCCTCTCCATGAGATACTATTTATTTGTGTAGTTCTAGTGAAGCATCCTGCAGGTGTGGGATCAGGGTGCTGTTCACATTTGGTGCTGGGCTTGCTTTTCACCTAGAGAGGGGGAGGAGGAGGAGGAAAGCCCACATTCAGTGTCTCAGTGGGGACTGCTTTGTTTGGAGCTCTTGCTCTAGAGGATGTGACTTCTTCTTGTGTGCTACCTGAGTTACTAAACTCATGGAGAGGGCTGGGATGAAAGGCTCTTCTGTTCCTCAAATAAAAGTGACCAATAGTAAAGCCTTTGTTTTAAGGCTGGTATTAGTGGTATTCTAAGTGTGTCTCCTTCTACTCAGCCTCTCAGTGCTTTCTTAAACTGTTCAAATGTTAGGTAGCATTCTCCATAAATTGTTCCTCTGAAAATTTGACTTGAATATGTGGTATGCACTGGAAACCACAGATGTTAAGGAAAATTAAAGAAAACACCTTTCTGACTGCTCAGATGCTGCTCTGGGAATCACTGCCCCAGTGATTGCACTGCCCCAGGCTGTCACTGGTGGGATTGAAGCTCCTTCCTTCCAGAGCACAGCTTTCCCAGACCCCTCTTTCACTCCTCCCCAGTCCCTGCGTCTGTCATCAGTGAGAACAGCTCCCAGGGAGACAGGATTTGTGTGATAAACCACCCACCTAACCAACTTGTAGCTCATGATGATCCAAGAGGGAAATGGGTAAAAGTTCTGCACACTTATAGCCTTTGGGGGTTATATTGCCATTTCTCAGCCTCTCTGGTAGTAGATCAGATCTCTTTATGAGGTCCCTGCTAAAGGCAGCTCCTACCCTCAACTCCACTTTCCTCTTGCCCAAGCTGGGAGAAGCAGCACTTTTGTTTCTCTGCAAGAGTCAGCCTTCCTTTTCATGGCCAGCAAGGACACACTGTGTGCTCCTGGCATGAAAACCCATTGTGGATGTTCCACCCACCTGCCTTGGGTGCACACAGGGACAAGGAGCCCTCTCCATATGGAGGAGTTTGGGACAAGGAGAACATTGTGTTTATTATTGTTTTACCTTCATACAGTTCCTCAACTGCTTGTGATAGCACCTTTCTGAGAAGTGAAATTTAGAAGCTCAGCTCTGCTTCACCTTTTTAAAAATAGCCAATGGGCAAAGACTGCCCCCACCCTTCCTGCCTGCACTGGAGAGGTTGCCTCAGCAGTTCCTCCAGCAGCCCTGGCTGCCTTTCCCAGCCTCTTGTCACTGCTCTTACTGCTCCAAGGCTATTTCATGGCTCCTTGCCTGGTTCCCTGTTAAAAATGCTATCCCAGATCTGATTCCCCACTAACCTTGGGCATAAAGGAGGATGCAAATGCAGCACTATCAATGTCCCAGCTTCCTCCATTTCACTGATCAATAATTCTTTCCTGGTGAAGCCATGAGCCATGTTTTTCTCTCCATTTCTTTTTAAGGCAGTTAAGCAAATGCAGAGCCTCTGGCAGCCCTTGTTAGGCTTAATTTGATTTGCACCTCAGCTTTCCAATTTTGCCTCTTTGCAATTTAGCAAGCATGTCATTCTGCTCATGTCCTTTGTGGTTTTCCTCATGGCCTTGTGTTTTGACCAGTGGGATTCTGAAGAACTCTGCAGCTATATTTGCCTCCTCTGAAACTTCCCCTCCCTTCCCTGAGCAAATAGTGAGTGACTACCAAGGTTGCTAGTACAAGTCTCAGGTGTCTGGCTTAGCTCTTCTTGAATTCATGAGCAGTCTGTCCCTCTTAGTTGAAGGTTTTTTAACACCCCTTTCTCCTTAAAATAACAATATAAGTAATTTCATGGTACAGACACAAGAGAAGGGTTGTGCTGGTCCAGCCCAAGGGCCACCCAGCCTGGCTGTAGGGAATCATGGGATCCTTTTAGGTCAGAAAAAAAGATGTTTGAGTGCAACAGTTTTCCCATCATTGCCAAGCTTTGGCATGTGTTCGTCACTGGTGGCAGGGATGTTGCTGGGGCATTGAATGGAACCTGGCCATGCAGGTGCTGATGATGCCATGCCTGGCAGAGAAGCTGATGAGGTGGGTTGTTTAATGGCTGGACATCTACCCAAGCTGGATCATATGCTCTGAGAATAACCCAGAAGATCTGGACTATCTTTTTGGGGTCATCTCTGAACCCCAGCACTGTTGTGGCTGTAACACTAAATCACTAGAGCTATGTGCTGGTTTCAAAAGTTAACTCCACTCAAGCTGCTCCTCTTCCAACAGCACAGGAAACACCAGGTGAGACCACATGTAGGAATGATAATTTTACTGAAAAACTCACAACAAATACAACATTATTAATAAAAGGGCACAAAAGAGAGTGCTCTACCCACAAGAAGGCTATTCACCACCAAACCAGCAAAAACACCCAGCTACTCCCAGTGCAAAGCACATCCATGTGCATCACTGCAGCAGCACCTCTGTGAAGCAAGCAATGCTTTTCCATCCTTGCCCCTTGTGTTTCAAGTGAGTGAATGAAACAAAGGTCAGCCCACATCACAGCAGGTGCCTGCTCCAGACAAAATCCAGAATATTGCTCCAGGACTTCTCATGGCCAGCATGTGCCACCCAGCACATCCAGGACCAAGCTCTTCCTGAACACCATGCTGGCCACACAGTGTACAGTGACATTCCTGAGCATGGAACAAGCAGCAAGAAGAGCCTTGTCAGCAGCTGGAGACAGTGAAAATAATTGCTGAAGCTTGGCAGTGCTTGGAGCTGCAGAAGGCAAGGGGAAAACGGGCTCAAGAGCCCTGTCCTTGCATGGCTTCTTCCAGGGGAACATAAAGCAGGGTTCTGCAGCTACTCAGGGGTAATATGTGTCCCCAAGGCTGCACTGCTGTAGGAGCTAACAGCTACTTTTGAGGAGGAAGACCCCAACAGGTGGACAATAAGCTGCTCACCTCCCTCACTTGCCCTCTTCCTTGGGGGAGACATCCACCTCTGTGCAGGCAGCACTGCCATCCCCACCACTCTGCTTCTGTTGCAATGGCTTGATCTCAGTGTAAATGACATTGGAGGAGGCAGATCCTGTCCCCTTCTTTTCAAATTTCAGGTTGGCATAGGTCAGATCCTCAGTTCCTGTCACTGGGGCTGCCTGCAGGGAGACAGCAATGAGTAGAGCCTTGGCTTTTCTTTCTGTGTCTCCCCTGCTAATACATTTCCACTGGCACAACTCTTTGTGCTGCCCAGGCATTACCAGATTGCTCAGAAGTGCCACCTACTCAAACACTCATAAGCCTTTATTTAATAGGAATTAATAAGTGTTTAGGACCATGTTTTCAGAAAGCAAAGCTGATTTTACTATGAAATCCTTTAAATGGGTATTCAACAATGCTTTTTTTGACAGAGAGGAGGAAGCAATACATGGAAAGCCTTCCCAGCTTACCGTACTGACTTGATTCCCCTCTGTCACATCCTCACTTATGAGCTCTCCTGAAAAAGGAAACCTTGTTTAAATAGTAGTTAAAACAGTGACAATGATCTTTATTTTAAATTTAAGAAAATAATGAAAGAATGAAGCAAACATCTGCATTGGTCCTGCTGTCGTTGTGGGAGAGGATGAGGCACTGCAGCTCTGTGGTTCTGAAGATGGTCAAAGGGCTGCAGGGGTTGGCAAGGGCTTAAAAGCCCTTGGATGGGCTGGAGAAGAGCTCTGAGATGGACACTTCTGGATATGCAAGACCTGTTTCAATCACACAACAGGCTGTGCCATAGCCAGACTCCCAGCAGCAACTGGCCAGAAGGAAAGGAGGGGGTGAACCTTCTCACCAAACTGGGACAGCTGGTTCAGGAGGACTTGTGAAGGGAACACAGAGTGAGCAAGAGCAGTAGGGTGTCAAAGATGGACAAAGATCTCCCAAACCTGACTTTGTCCAGACCAGCAGCTGAGGAAGAAATGCCAACCTGTTCTGTTCCTTCTGCACCGGCACAGCAGGAAGCCAATTATGGGCATGTAAAGGAGCGTCCCAGCCGCGAAGCCAAGGAGGATGCACAGCAGTCCTGCACACACAACACCACAGAGGCACTTGTGAGCCACCATCCATCCATCCATCCATCCCTCCATCCATCCATCCCTCCATCCATCCATCCATCCCTCCATCCATCCATCCATCCATCCATCCCTCCATCCATCCATCCATCCCTCCATCCATCCATCCCCCCTGCAGGGACACTGCTGCCATTGCCTCTTTCATGGCACAGTTTCTTCCCAGACTTGGCCTCCCAAACCCTGAACCCTCTACAGCTTCAGGGTGCTGACAATACCCAGTGGGGAATGGTCTCCAAACTCACCCAGGAGGTAGGTGGAGCATCAGAGTTCCTTCCCAGCATCACAGCCTCTGATCCACTGGTGCCTACCCCAGTCTGGCACTGGCTCCCACCCACTCATGGGAAAACATTTGGCTGTTTTCTCCCTTATTGCTCCTCCCTCCTTTTCCCTGAGGACTCCTCCTGCCCTCCACTCTTGCAGCCAGGGGACTGTGGGAACACACCTTTCCAGATCTTGACTGTGGCATCAGTCTGAGATCCTGCACAGCCAGAGCCTGAAAGGCAGAAACACAAGTGAGAGACTGTCTAGAGGCAGAGAACCCTGCACCCTGCTCTGCTTTGGAGCAGGAGCCTTGAGCCCACAGTCCTGGCTGTCCCTCTCCTGCCAGCACAGCTCCAGCCCTGTCAGGATTTGGCTGATGTGCTGCAGCTGGAGAATCTGGCAGGTCCTAGGAAGGAACCAATGGCCCAGCAGCTCCATGGTCTGTCCCCCCATCCCATGGTGGGATGAATCTGCCAAAAGCTGCTGGGCTGGGCTGGGCTGGCTCCTCCTGTTCTCAGGATGCTTTCAGGGGAAACAACACATGGAAGAACCAGAGGAGTGCTGGAGGGAACATCCCTCTCTGCCCACCATCTCCCCCATGGAAACAGCCCCACTGCCACTTACTGAGATCTGCTGCCTGCGTGCTGTTTCCAGCATCTGTCGAGTTTGGTCTTGTGATGAAGGCCCTGCACACACAGATTTCTGTGCAGACTGTATACAGTCTTGAGCTGGTGAAATTCGTACAGTTTCCAGCCAGAAACACAGTGTTGGTTTGATTTCCAGCATCTCTTGAGTTTGGTGTTGTGATGACAACCCCAGACACACAGATTCCTGTGTGGGCTGTACACAGGTTTGAGCTGGTGAAATTCATACAATTTTCTCCCACACACTCAGTGTTGGTTTGATTCTTCCCCTTCAGACATTGAGGATTGTGCCACTTCATCTGCACTGTGAGATTCTCCAAATCAATCTTGACCTGCACAGTGATGACTGGCTTTGCCATCTGACTGGCTGTTCCTGGAGGGAACAAAACCAAAAGTGAGAGCTGAAATATAGATGATCTTACAGGGTCACATCCCACATGTCAGTCATGAAAGACACTGTCAAGTGACCATCCCTTTCTGCAGCAGCTGATGATCTCTTCCAAATCTGGCTGCTGATGATTCTAAGCATTCTAACCATGCTAAGCACTCAGCACTGAAATGCTGCGTGTTGACTTGTGCCACTGGATGCTGTGCAGTGCACAAACTCCTCTGTGCCTCAGGAAGGATTGAAAATGTGAGGATCAGGGAGAAGGCACCTCCTCCACCAGTGACACAGGCACCCAAGCAGGAAGTGCCTCAGGCTCCACCATTTCATGGAGCATGAGGTGGGACCGGGGGATTGGCAGTGGGGAATGGTCAGCCCTGGAGAAGCAAAGAAAATACAGTAAAGATTCCCTGCAGCCTCTCTGGCTTCATCCCACCCATAGTGCTCACTCTGGAGAATTTCAGAATCACTGAGCTGATGTCACTTCACACTCTCAGCTGAGTCCTCCCTCTGTCACCTCTCTTCAGTCCTTTCTTTCCACTCCAAGGGGTGTTGGTGGACTTCTGTCCCTCACACCCTTGCTCACTTCAGAACATCTGCTCTTGGATGTGTTCTCTGTGATCTCCACCCTGCATGTGTACGTTCCTGCATTTGCTTTGTTCACACTGGCAAAGATGAGCTGGGCCAGATAATTTTTCTTCTCCACACTCCCCTTCCATTCTGCTGTTTTCCATCATTTCAGGTGACATTAAACCACTTCACCTCCCTGGCAGTGCTGCTCAAACCTGCGTGGGGCAGACACTGCAAGATGAGACCTAAACCCTACCAACACATCAACTGTGGCTGAAATCTGGAGAGCAAGTCCTGCTGGAAAAAACAGCCCTATAGGAGAGCTGGTTTTGTCTTAAGGAATATCCACATCTGCCCTGTGAAGCTGACTCCACTGTGCAGTTATCGGGCTGATAAGCATTTCTGTTTCCTTCCCCCCAACTGTTTTCTCTCCCTGCTGCTGAAGGCAAAGCTAGTTCAAAGCCCCTGGAGCTCACAGCTGCAAGGGGGACCCCCTTGCAAGGCACATGGCAAGGGGCTGCTGCAGAACAGGGGCTGAATGATGCAAGAGGGGAGGTAAAAGCAGCAGCAGGCACTTTCCACACCTTCTGCAGGCATGAGCAAAGAGGGAAGAGTTCAGAGCAGAGGCAAGGGCACTGGGGACTCACCAAGTGGCAGCCAGGTGAGGAGCAGCAGGGGCAGGAAGGTGTTGGCCAGCCAGGGCTCCATGCTCCCCAAGAGGCTCAAGGTGCCTGGTGGGACCAGCCTGGAGCCTCCGTCTCTCCCTGCAGTGTGGGGTCACTGCTCAGCCAAGGGCAGCTGAAGCCTTGCTGGGACCTCACCCCTGCACCACTGGGCCAGGCAGTTTCCTCTGTGCTCACAAGCTTCCCCTCTCTTCCCCTTCTCTTGCCTCAGCCCAGTTCTTATCTCCTCTGTTCTCTGATTCCTCCTCTGGTTTCATCCTGACCACACACTCTGTGCCCTGAGACCCAAGTAATGCCACAGGAGCTGCTGAGAGCTATTCCCCACTGCTGGGGCCAGCCCAGCTCCCTGCCCCTTCCCAGCTTCCTGCAGCCCCACCTCCCCAGGCCACGCCAGCCTGTTGTGTTTTACCCCAGGGAATGGAGCCCCTGGAGGAAACAGTCTGACATGGGGGGAGGGGGGTGATGTCCACACCCATGTGGTGATGGGGTGTGCTCCTGCTGAGCCCAGGTGGGGACACACACACACCCTGTCACCCCCACACACCCTGTCACCCCCACACACACCCTGTCACCCCCACACACACCCTGCCAGCCCCCACACACACCCTGTCACCCCCACACACACACCCTGTCACCCCCACACACACCCTGTCACCCCCACACACACCCTGCCAGCCCCCACACACACCCTGTCACCCCCACACACACCCTGCCAGCCCCACACACACACCCTGTCACCCCCACACACACACCCTGCCAGCCACACACACACCTTGCCAGCCCCACACACACCCCCTGCCAGCCCCACACACACCCCCTGCCAGCCCCACACACACACCCTGTCACCCCCACACACACACCCTGCCAGCCCCAGGAACCTGTGGTTGGACACAGGGATGGGCTTGATCAGAGCACTCTGCCCGTGGGATGTACGTGGCCATGAGGAGCCAGATGCCAGCTCCTGTCACTTCATTGCCACTGACCTGTATTTCCCTGCCACCTCTGGCACGAGGGACATGAGCATCCACCAGACCAGACACAGCTTGTGTCACCCTTGCCACCAAAGGGACAAGGGCAGCAGTCAGCAGGTGCAGGGCCCTCTGTCCTCCCAGCCCCTGTGGGTGCAATCTCTGCTGCTCCCCACTGCCTGCCACCACTCCTCCTTTTTATACTCAGAGCAAAACCTCCTCCCATCTGCCATTTCCTCTCCTTTAGTTCCTATCAGCATCCACAGGAACCACCCTCCACACCACGCTGGGCACACACAGCCCAGCCCCACGTGTCTCCAGAAGGAAGGCTGTTCACTGGAGCTCTGCTCCACCAGCCTGTGGAACTTCCTGGCTGAAGCTGAGGTCTCATCTGCAAACCAACCCACATGAGGAAACAGCAACACCAGCATGATAATTGCTGATAAGATGGTACAAGATCCACAAGAATGACAAGTGAGAGGTTCTGTATCCCTCTTGCTCTGCCCTCTGGACCTCTGCATCTCTTCCCATGCTCTTTCTGATGTTCGGTTCCTCTCTGCATTTGAATCTTTATCTTCTCTCATTTCACAACTGCATAACGATGTGTACATGTTTGCTTCCTTCCTTTTCATTTCTATTCTGGTTCTCACGTTTCCTGGCACTGATGAAGCCAAGACCTTCTCCAGCAGGACGTGCCTTCCCCCTGTCCCCAGCTGTGGTGCTGGTGGAACTAAAGGTTAATATCAATGTCTTGCTTTCTGCTGACTCCACAGAGGTGCTCTCCTACACCCCTTCCAGCCCCACAGCCACATTCCATGGCGCTCTCTGCCAAGGAGATGAGAGAGGAGGAAATGACAATGCTGTTAATAACAGGGTCTCCCGTGTCAGCAGCAGCTACACCGGGTACTACACAATGTCCACAGCAACAGGAGGCTGCGGAGTTCCTCAGGAGCTCCCCACGCCCTTGAAGGGCACGAGGGACATACAGAAGGTGCGACCAAGATCTTCCTCTCCCAGCTGCTGGGAGCCGGTGAGCAGCCGTGCCAGGCTGGGGAGGATGAGGAGCGCTGTGAGAAGCGCTGTTTTCAGTCGGCCCGTGGTGGCCGCCAAACTGATCCTGCCCTCGGCCCGAACCTCACAGCACTGTGGGGCTGACGGGGTCACATCGAGCCCCTGAGCCCTCACGGAGCTGGGCACGGAAGAGCCACCGTCAGAGCAGCTGGTGCTGGTGCCACCGAGCAGGAGGCGCTGCAAACACCGGCGGTGTCCCGGGCTCCCGGAGGCACAGCACCGTCGGGAGGCAGCAGCCGCCCCGCAGAGCAGCTCCGGGCACAGCCCGAGAGACCAGAGCGCCTCACCACCGCCCACAGCGCTGCTCTTCCATTGGCTGTTGTCTCTGTCCGTCACTATAAGTCCCGCCTCTCCGCCCATCTCTGGCCTCAGGATTAGCCGTCCCTTATGCAGAGCCTGAAGCCCCCCCAGGGCGCCGCCATGTTGGGGCCGCTGCCCGGTGGAGAGGCGGTGCGGCGCGGGGCTGTCGCGCATGCGCGGGCCGGGCAGGGCCGCCGCCCCGGGAGCGCGCGGCCGCCTCGGGAGCGCGCCCGGCCCGAGGATGCGCCAGGCGGGACAACCCCGGTGGCCCGGCCGGGCACAGGTGAGGGCGGCTCGGACCCCTCGAGCGCCCCGGGCTCCTCCGCTGTCCCGGGGCCGCTGGGCGGCGAGGGGGGCGCGCTTCTGCCAGGGGGCGCGGGGCCGGGAGCGGCCGGGGAGGGGCTGGGGGTACCAAGTCCGTGTGGGCCGGTGAGGAGAGGGGGGCCCGTCCCCCCCAGACCCCTGACGGGGGAGGCCTGGTGAGGTGAGGCGAGGTGAGCCCTGCCCCGCTCCTGAGGTGAGGCGAGGGCAGGTGGGCTCTGTCCCGTCCAGCCCCGTGCGGAGCCGCACACGGGGAGCAGCTGCCCGAGCCCCGGTGCCCCGGCCACACAGAGCGAGCACCGCGGGCCGTGCCAGCGGCTCCCGGGGCTGCCATGGCCGTGCCGCCAGCTCTGCATCAGGGCCGGTTTGGTTCCCAGGGTGTTCCCGCTGCTGCTGTCCCCGCGCGGTCCTCGCTGCCACCTTCGGCCTCGGGCGGCACCTGTGGGAAGAGCCGTGCCTGGAGCGGGGCCTCGGCTGCCGTGCTGCGGAGCAGGAAGGACAGAGTGCTGTGCCGGGCTTGTCTCCAGGTGTGCTGGGAGCTCCTTCGGGCTGTGCGCTCGTGGGTTATCGCACAGCCCGCTGGCACTGAATCAAAAGCACGTTTAGTAAAGAAAGTACGTCAGTTTTGACATGGACACGTGAACCATTCCGTACACAGCCTCAAGTGTATTCGTGCCAGAGGGCAGAAGTGTTTGCTGGTGTGCTCCTCCACCACGTGCCTCATCAATCTTGGAACCCAAAAGGAACTTTT
Organism: Melozone crissalis; assembly: GCF_028551555.1. Taxonomy (NCBI): domain Eukaryota; kingdom Metazoa; phylum Chordata; class Aves; order Passeriformes; family Passerellidae; genus Melozone; species Melozone crissalis. The sequence goes on from NW_026535785.1 coordinate 6,607,015, forward strand.
CAGGATAAGTTGGAGACATGTGAAAAGCTTTCTCTTTATGCAGAGTCAGTGCTACCCTGGCCAGCACCTTTCTGAACATGGGCTGTTATTTTCACTACCTTTGGCCATCTGTAATGGCTCACAACAGTTTCTGATCCCTGTGATCCTTGACTATACTATCTAATTTTTGAGACTTCAGTCTTCGGAGCTCCCAGACTGCTTCAACATGGAATTGAATGGGATGCTGTAGGAATCATCCGGGTTTTCACTGCACTGGGTCACAAACTTCTTCTTCTATGTGTACCAAAAGAGTCAAAAAACTCCTTTCTATGACCAGGATGGGACTTCAAGCTCACTGTGAAATTCAGCAAAAATGAAGGTGTTTTGTGGCCACAAAAAAAAAAAATAAAAATGGCAGAGCTCTTAAGTGCTTCTGTTGGAAAATTTAAGTCAGAATGATGTTGCAGGATTGATTATTTAATCTCTGTTGGAAAGAGGTTGATTTTTATCTCCTGACGTGCAAGATACCTGTTGCAGTCTGGTTTCAGTTGCCCATAAAAGCTCTGCCTTTTGTGTTTTCTGGGGGAGGGTTCTCACTGAAGTGTTCATTCCAGTGTTTGACTGCTGGAGAAGTTGATGCCCTAGGATTTTAATTTTTATAACTAATTTGCAGAGGCTTGTGTGAAGGTTTGAGGTTTGGTGAGTTCTAAAGTAAATATGTAGAAATTGTACCTAATTCTAAGCTGGTGTTGGTAGCAGTTTCAGGCATTTCTTTCTCAGAGCTGTTCCCATGCTCTGCCAAAAGCAGTTTTCTCTAGTTTTCAGTTCAGTGCTAGATGTGACTTCATTGCATTCAGTGAGCCTCAGTGGATAGACAAGAGTCCCTGTAAATGACAAATGTCTGCACTGTCTCATGGCAAGGGCACTTCACAACTTAGAAAAGTCTGCTGCAAGGAACCACCTCCTTCAGCTTGTTTTGTTCCAGCCCTCTCTGAGCTTGATTTGATCTGCTCCTGTATGGTGAAGGACAGGAGAAATTTCAGTTTTCTCCATCCTAAACCACTCTTGACTTTATTACTTGTGATGTCTCTTCCATACTGAGGAATCTTTCCTTGCTTAGGTCTTCCTTTTCAGGAGAGTTTGGTGCTTTTGATCACCTCTGAAACCCTTCCAGTTCTGCTCCCCCCTGCTTAGAGGAAAAGTACCAGATGTGCACACAGAGCTCCAGATGAGGGTGCTCTGGGGACTTGTGTGGCAGCTCAGTGCTGTTCTCCTGAGATCCCTGTTCCTTCTCCCCAAACTGCTAATTACAGCTGCCTCTCCTCAGCATGGCCTTTTTCTGACATGGAGGGTTTAGGCTGTTTGCTCAGGGTGGCCTGGGCTGGAATCCCTCTCCTGCCAGCCTGGAGTGTTTGCAGTGTGTGTGAGTGTGTGTGTAAGGCTGCAGTACCCACGGGTACCCCGTCTAAAAGCTCTCCCAGCTCAGCTCTGCTGGTGCTCTGGGATTTCCCTGTGTAAGGATTGGCTTTTTGCTGCCCTTCGGCACCCACATCCACCCTGCTGTGCCTGCCCTGCCAAACCAGCACTGCTGAAAGTCTGCTGGGGGAAGAGGAGGCTGCAGGTGGCTCTCAGGGGAGGGAGGAGAAGCTTGTCCTGTGCTCAGGGCCTGGTGGCTGCAGTGTTTGGGGTCTGCTGCCCTGTGGGCCCTTGGACCATGCAGGCTGTGTCTCCATTCCCAGAGAGCCCTGCTGGAAGTCACTGCTGAGGCTGGGCTGGCCACTTGTTGCTTTGTGGTGGTGCTGGTGACCTGAAGTTCTGGTAGCATCAGGAACTGCTGCATGGTAGCTCATCACTGGAATTGTAGATTTTTGCCAATAACTCCTAGTGATACCAATGTAGAACATTCTATCTTTTGGGATGAGTGAGTTTAAGATTAATTCCACCTGACTGAGATTATTTTTAAGAGGCAATTAGATAGAAAACAGGGAAGAGTAACATTTAAACTGAGTGCTTGTTACAGAAATCAGCTTATCTGAGTAGCAGGAGCCTCCTGTTGCACATTCTGTGGTGTTCTCCTGGAGCATTTTCAATTAATTCAGCCTTTTCTAAACTGTTGTGGTGTTGTGTGAGTTAGACACATCTGTGATCTGTGCAAGCAGGGACACACTCACCTGGTCTGTGTTCCACCTCACTTTGTGTCCCTTCAAACAAAGATGTTCTTGCTGCTGTAAGAATTTTTAACTCTTCCAGACCATAAACTGCTAAACAGATTTGTGGGGACTTCAGTAGTTATGCCTGCTGTCCATCCAGTTGCAAGGGTTTGTTTTTTGTGTGATTTGTATAAAGCAAGCCTGGCTAGAAGCCATCCTCCTTGCCAGTATCCCAGGGTCCCACCCTTTTATGTAGTAAATATTTTCAAGATCCTTTTGATCTTTGTCACTGCCTTGCTTGAGTGTTCTGCTAAATGTTGGATAAAAAGGAGTTTATGCCAATGAATGTTGTTCATCTTTATAAAGAGTGACAGTGACAGTATCACTGCAAATGCTGCATCACACAGAATAAGGAAAAACATACTGAATTAATTAAGTAAATATTTCATAAGCTGTTTTATAGCATCTGTAAACATTTGTGCATTTTGCAAGATAAATATTCTCAAGCATTTCTGTTTTCTAGTTTAGTGTCTGTACTACAGAAATACCTTGGATTTCAGTCAGGGTTCAGTTTTATAACACAAGCTGGGCAGTGCAGGCACCCCCAGACTGGTGAGAAGCTGATTGCAAACAAAGCCCTTGCACTGGGAGCAGTTCCACTTCTGTGCTGCTGCTGCCCAGTGCTGTGTCAGGGTTTGCTTCATGTCTTGTAATTAATGTGTGTGTCTTGGGATGGGGAGATGAGTAACACTGCTCCTGAAACAGGCCATGATTCTTGCTGCTTTTAGATGTCTTTTCCAGAGGTGTTGATCTGGTGCTGGTACCAGTTCTCTTTTAAAATATGGTCTTTGCTTTTTCATTGTAAGCTTCTAATGATAACTGAATTAATCATATTTTTCTCTCAAAAATAAAAAAAAATTCAAAGAAGGTCAAGTGGGTGTAGTAGATGAGACTTCAGAAAGGCACAGAACAAAAGCTGTGTTTTGTGGGTTTCTGTGGTGTCAGAGATTGAGGAGATTTCTGCCATCTCTCCTTGCAGCTGGTGCTGAAGGCAGTTTGGCCAGGTGTGCACAGCAGCTGGGCTAAGGCAGACTGGCAGGTAGGGATTGAAGGAATTGATTTACCAGGAAATATCTGGAAGAACAACAGGAGTGTGACTTGACCAATAATTTGTGTGTAGGCAGTGCAATAATTCTGTGCAACCCTGCATTCCTGGAGGTTAGGTGGCATTGGCAGAATGAGATATTTTTAACTGTCCTGAGTGAAGCTTTCAACTTCCCACAGTGGACACAGAGGAGCGCCCTTCTCCTTTCAGCAAGCACATTTCTGTGTATTTAAACACTGGCATTCCCTCTCCTTGTAGCTTCTCCTCCCCAGGCAAAACAAGCTCACTGAATCCAGGCTTTCCCCACAGGACATATTTTATAAATCTTCTCCAGACTGACTTATCTATTTGCCATAAAATTGTTAAGGTCCAAGTAGTTGTTTTCAGTTTGTATATTTAATTTAGAAGAAAGATTTATGTGTCCCAAAGCATGTCTATTATTTCCAGCAATTTCAATTGGTCTAATAAAAGATATTACCTCATCTCACAAACCTTTATCTCATTCAGGGGCTTACATCATCACAAATAGAGCAGCACTGCTTTTACTGTTGGTGTGGCAGACTCCATGTCCTGTCCTCTTGGTGCTTCCTGTCACTCCCAGTTTGTGCCTCTCTGTGTCTGGTTTATCCTGCACTCTTGGGTGTGTTTCTGTCTCCATGTGCTGAGTTTTGAAGGTGAGGAGATGACTCTCTCAAGCTGCTTTCTTACCATTCTTCTGCAATAGGTTTGTTAGGTTTGTCCCTTAATATCTCTATAGATTGCACCTTTTGGGGGTTTTGTTTGTGTCATGAGCATGTTTGAGAATGTTGAAAGCCATACAAAGGACAGAAGGAGGTATTCAGGGTGGGTGTGTGTGATCCCACAATGTGCCTTTTCCTGATAATCACTTGTAACTTTTCCCATTTTAGAGCTGTGGATGGAACACTGAGCTGAGGAGCCGAACCTTTTACTGCAGGCCTGTGTGTAGACCCTGATGCTTGAATGAATGAATGAAGAATGAAAATGCTCCCTGGAGTGGGTGTGTTTGGAACTGGTAGTGCTGCCCGGGTCCTGGTGCCCCTGCTGAGGGCAGAAGGCTTCTCCATTGAAGCTCTTTGGGGCAAGACTGAGGAGGAGGCCAAGCAGCTGGCAGAGGAAATGAACATCTCCTTCTACACGAGCCGCACCGACGACGTCCTGCTGCACCAGGACGTGGATCTGGTCTGCATCAACATCCCTCCACCCCTGACTCGGCAGATTGCTGTCAAGGCTCTAGGTACCTGTTTATCTTGGAGTTGCACCAATTATCTGTACCAATCCATCTGTAGCTTGTTGGCAGATTAAGATTTGAAGCCGTTAGCCCAGCACAGTTCTGGTTGCACCAACAGGCAAATGCGGTGCTAAAAATTTTGTGTGGCATTTGTGAGAAGCTTTACCTGGGGTTTTTTTTCGTAAAAATACTGTTAATAATTGCTTATAGATCTGCTTGAACCAATAAATAAATACTAAAAACACTAAAAATACTAAAATACTAAAGTACTAAAATACTAAAATACTTCGCTTGGGTCAGACTGAAGTTATGGTAGGGAATTTTAATAAAAATCAGCTGTATCAGAGACAATAATGAGAGGGTAAGTAGCTTTATGCCCATTAAAAAAACCCAGAGCAACAAAAAAAAAAAACAACAAAACCAAAAACCAAACAAAAAAAACCAAACCAAATTGTTTACTTCATTTTAAATTTTTGCGTGTACTAGGAAATTGAGATTTGCCCGGAAGGGGAGGGTTGTTCAGCTCTGCTTTTTGCTTTCTCCACGAGTAAAATCAAACTTGGAAGTTGAAAGCCTTTGAAAAAATATTTGTGTGCACTCAGTAGAATCTTGTGAATTAGGAGCTAAGAGATGCTGGTTTAGCTGTGACTCTGGCCACTGCCTGGAGCACTCTTGGCACATCCATGTCCATGGCAGGCTGATGTGGTCTCAGGTGGAGGAATCCTGCCTGACTCAGGAGGGCAGATGCTGGGGACAGCAGGAGGAATCCAGCTAGATGAGGAAGAAGGGATGACACCCCAGACTGGTTGGGCAGGGAGATGGGAGCCAGCTGCCCAGGCAGCCTGACATTTCTAATTGCCCAGTGTGGGACTTTGTAGTGTTAATGTCCTCTCCTGCAGTGCAGTGTGGGTGTCAGTTTGCGTGCAGTTCTGTAAATAACAAGGGTGATATTTTTACTGTGTTAACAGGAGATACACGAGTTAATTTTAGGACAGGTAATCTCAGACCATGTGAGCCAGGGTGGTTTGTTGTGCCTCTTTTCTCTACAGTAATTTCTTTTGCAAGTAAACAAGTTCCTGGACAAACATTTGCAATGCCACTTAGATATGCAGAGAGAGATTTCAGGCTTTTTTTTCCCTCCTCTTTTTTGTACTGTTAGATTTGTTTGTTTACCTTGTTAGAGTACTGTCCTTTGAATTTTAAGGTGTTCTGATTTTTAAATATTTGAACTGTAAGTTAGAATTTATGTCTTCAAATATGCTAAAAGCTCTTTAAAGCACTTGTTAGGTAATATGCATTTCACTAGGTCTTGTGGCCCTTGATGATCAAATGGGCTAAAAAGGTGAGAATTCACCATTCTCTGATGGATTATTAACTAAAAGGGGATTGGGATTCCTTCACTGAAGGCTGGGAACCCATAAAATGACATTATCCAGAGGAGGAAAGGAAGGTAAAGCTGGTGCAGAAATACAGAGGTTGGATGTTTGCTTGAATGTGAGTTTAGGAAGTGGAAGGCTGGAAAAGTCAGGGAGATGCATGGAGGAAGCAGGAGAGGGTAGCAATCCCTTCCTGTGTCCTGAGATGTTCTGGTCTGTAAACTGATGCAGAGATCTCAGGCCAGTGTGGTGCTGACTTTGCCTTTCAGCTCTCCAGGTTCATTGCAGTGCCATTTGCAGGTCTGCTGCTCAGTATATCGTGACTTATTTAAAGCCAGTCTTGGGTGGTTTCCTGTGCCTGAATGTTCTGAAGGAACACAGAACCAGGGGAGGGCCAAAGGTGGCAGCAACATATTTTTTGGAAGTTGAGATTGATACAGTGATGATTATAATCAGAGGATTATTTGCTGTGGATTGTTTATAACAGATTGGTGTTTACTTGCCAAGAGACTGGGCTTTAGGAAATGTCAGAAGTGGTGCAGTAATAATGGTCTTGTGTGTTGTGTTTTGTTGGGCTTTGTTTGTTTGTTTTAAAGTGGTGACACTTTTATTACTTAATTTTGTACCTTTTTCTACTTTTTTTAAAAACCTATGCTTCCATTTGGTAAAGAGGAGAAAAGACCCCAGTTTTTGTAGGTGGTGCAGTTTCCTTGCTTAAGTTTCTTGCTGACAGGCATCCATGAACAGGCCTGGGGACAAAGCAGTGACACTGGTTTGAGTTCATGAACCAGACAGCACAGATCAAAGCCCAGGGGATAGTTCATATTAAAATCAGTGTAATCTTATGGTTTATCTCCACAGCAGGCAAAGCAAGAAGCTCTCTTTAAATTTGTGCTTCTTTTGATCTCAGAGGAACTAAATCAATTTCACCTAATGTCAGTGTTGTGGTTCATGTCCCACAGTTAAATGCATCCATCCATGCTCTCATGTCTCCTGGCTGGTGAGGGCCTCAACTGAAAATTTTGCAGCTGTGGTTTAGGAAAACAATATGGTACAAAGTTCAGGTTATTCATTACCAAAACAATAGTAACAGTCCCAGGGATGTAAGCTGCTCTGCCTTGAAAAACAAGAGGCATGGCCATTACCTTGGTCAGGGACCTTGTAGCCATCTCTGACCTGGCCCCTGTCCTTGCTTCATGGCCATCTCTGTGAGCCTGGGGACAGCTGGAGAGATGTCCCACTGAAGGCAGCAGCAGGATTATCCCAGAGCTGTTCTGTGTTCCCAGTGTCACCCTGGCAGTGCACAGTGGGCTGTGCTGAGCTGGCACTGTGCTGCCATCCCAAAAAAAGGCAGCAGCCACTTTGAGCTCCTCAGGTGGCTCAGCCTGGGCTGCCACAACAGGCACAGCACTGAGCGAGGGTGAGGCTGCTCAGCAGAGCAGGGAGAGCCCGGGGTGACAGAGCTGTCCCCAGGCTGTCCCCAGGCTCTGCTGGCTCTGCTCTCAGTCCCTGCTGCAGGGAGCCAGGGCTGGGCAGCACCAGCACAGAGCTGTCCCATGGAGCCAGAGTCACTTTGGTGTTCTGCAAGCTTTGGGTTTTCTGCAAGCTCTGAGGGTGCAGATCTGCTCGGGACACTGTGAGCATCCCTTTGCTTTCCCTGGTGGTGCTTTGCTGTAACCTGCCTGCAGACAAGCACCATTTAAACAAGGCAGATTAACTGGACTGAAGCAGCTCTAGATGCTTGTCCAGGTGCTTCAGCTAGCCCTGAAAAGTACTGAACTGAGGGTTGTGCCTTGCCTGGCAGCAGGACTGGGGACAGAAATGGTCCCTGAAATGGGGGTTACCAATGGACAGCCAGGGTGCCCACTGGGAGTTTGACCTGATCCTTTGGTCATTAAAGCTGCTGCAGACTCGTATCAATACAGGGGATTTCTCACTTGTATCTTTCAATTTTCTGGCTGGGTTTCACTTGTGTCTCTTAGAAGCAGAGGTTGTGACTCCTGTCGCTGTCCCCTGGCTGAGCAGTGTCACGGTGTGCGCTGGCCCCTGGAGGGCTGGCTGAGTGCAGCCGGGAGGGGGAGCACGGAGAGCAGGAGCCGCGGTGGGGATGTGCCAGAGACCGACCGAAGTGGCTGTGCCGGGCAGGGAGCACAGCTCCTGTGCCGGGCAGGGAGCACAGCCTGCTCCTGGCTGAGGAGGAGCTTTCAGACAGGTGCCCAGCGCCCTGTGCAGGGATTCCTGCAATTCTTGGGCAGAAACTGAGGTGTGCCATCACTGATCTTCAGGTCTGGCATCCCCAGTTAGTGTCTGCAATAACCATGTTAGGAATAACATGGTTATTACACTGAAAAATGTGTAGATAAGTATTTGAACAGAACAGATGTAAAACAGGAAAAAAACAGTAAAACTAAAGCCCTGCCATGAGAAGGGGGACACCAGAAATGTAAGAACTGGTTAAAACTTGTACTGTCATGCTCTTTTGTATTACTTAATTTCTGCTTTCCAGTTAGGGGAAGAAAGGGGATTATTGACTGCCCCATTGATTTAGGCTGAGCTCAATGTAAAGTGCATCAGGAGCAATAACAGTGCAGTGGGTCAGCTTGGGGGTGCAGCTCTTGTCTGTGTAACTCAGTCACCTTTTGTCTGATTGTACATACAGGCTGTATGTGCAGACCAAAATTATTTGTTTTCTAATTAGAAAGGATTGTTTTAAAACAGTCCACTTACCAAAGCATTATTTCTAATTCTTGTGTTCTGTACACAGAATCTGTATGTCTTTTATATATGTACATTTTTATATATAAGTAAATTGCATATCCCATTTATATTAATTAATGATAATAATAAAAAAAAAGTTGTAGAGGAATAGTGAAATACAAAGTGAAAATCAAATCTCCCATTCCCCCACCTCTTCCCTGCAGGGTACATGGCTTTTTTTTTGTCCTCTAGCTATACAGGTATTAAAATAATTTTTTAAATATAGCACTCATGTTGTGTCTTGTTTAGATGCCATGTGATGCCATTTGGACATTTATCTTTCATGATGTAAAAATCCTCTCTTTATTTGGAGCCTCCCTCTGTGAGAGTTTGTCAGGTCTGCACTGGAGCATCTTGGAAACACCATTGAGTCTTGCTGAACTTGGCATTCCTACTTTAGTTCCCAGATCTTTCCCTTAGAATTTGCAGCAGGAAAGCCCAACTCTTAAAACCACCACTTCTTGACAACCTTTGGGGCATCTGAGCAAGTGTGCTAAATATTGTATTTTTTTTTTTCATTTGTGCTGCAGGAATAGGGAAGAACGTGCTGTGTGAGAAAGCTGCTACCTCTGTGGATGCCTTCAGGATGGTGACAGCTGCCAGGTACTACCCCAAGCTGATGAGCATCGTCGGCAACGTGCTGCGGTTCCTGCCCGCCTTCGTGAAGATGAAGCAGCTGATCGAGGAGCGCTACGTGGGCAACGTCATCGTCTGCGACGCGCGCGTCTACGGGGGCAGCCTGCTCAGCCCCCAGTACAGCTGGATCTGTGACGAGCTCATGGGAGGGGGCGGCCTGCACACCATGGGCACCTACATCATCGACCTGCTGAGCCACCTGACCAGCAGGAGGGCTGAGAAGGTGCACGGATTGCTCAAGACGTTTGTCAAGCAGAACACGGCCATCAGCGGCATCCGCCACGTCACCAGCGACGACTTCTGCGTTTTCCAGATGCTCATGAGCGACGGCGTCTGCTGCACCGTGACTCTCAACTTCAACATGCCCGGCTCCTTCACCCACGAGGTCATGGTGGTGGGCTCTGCCGGCCGCCTCGTGGCGCGTGGCACAGACCTGTACGGGCAGAAGAACTCTGCTCTCCAGGAGGAGCTGCTCTTCACAGACTCCCTGCCTGTCAGCAAGGGCCTTCTGGAGAAGGGCTTCAAGGACATCCCTCTGCTCTACCTGAAAGGAATGGTGTACATGGTGCAAGCCCTGAGGCAGTCTTTCCAAGAGCAGGAAGACCGTCGGACGTGGGATCATAAACCTGTGGCTATGGCAGCCTCTTTTGAGGATGGCCTGTACATGCAGAGTGTGGTGGAGGCCATCAAGAAATCCAGTAGGTCAGGTGAGTGGGAGACTGTGGAGGTGATGACTGAGGAACCGGATGCCAACCAAAACCTCTGTGAGGCGCTTCAAAGAAATAACTTATGAACATTCCTACCTTGGAAAATACTACTTCTGGCTGTAATGTAAAAAAACATGGTTTTTAAGATATGTAGATTCTTATTTAATAGCCTGAGTTTCTTGGTTTTTTTAAACATGTAAAATATGTTCTCATAGGAACAGTTCTGGTTTAAATTGTTTGAAGAGTTTTAAATGTTTCTGTTTTTTGCAAACATTTAATTTTTGTCTTGGAGACTGGTAGGAAAACTTGAATTGCCCTTTGCACTTGCAGTAGCTGAAGTGAATTGTGGGATCTCTGCCATTGCATGGCTTGGAAATGGGACACAACCCCTGTTGCACAGGTTGCTGATTTAACCATGAGAGCACATAGAGCAAGATCAGGGAGTATCTGTTGTTCAGATGCCTTTTCCTCTCTCTCTTGGAGACTGATTTATGTTTTAATCCTCAGTTTGTAAAATTTTAGAAAAGAATTCAGTGATGTAACAAGTCTCTGAACTCCTATAGGACAAAAAGTAGAAGGAATGGATTAAAGTTAGCAACATACAGATCAGCCTTTTGGCTTCCTGTATGTGGTGAATGTCTTTCAAATTCATTCAAACTGATATTTTATTTAAATGATACTATAATTCTCTGTTGTTGGTGTCTTGGCAGGAAAATATTCAGGAAGTCTGTGATGCATTTGAGCTATTCTTCCATATCTGTAGACATTATTCCTTCTACTCAAGAGGCTGCCTGCATCCAGCAGCTGTTTTTCCATAAGCTCAGTGCTTATGTCAGTTGTGTTTACTGCCTGGCAGCACCAGTGCCGTGCCTGTGGGGCCACGTTCTCATTGCTGTGACTGTTACTAAATAAATGCCTCCCTGGGTCATGGGACTGCCACAGTGTCCTGGTAACAAAGTTGTACAGCATGAACCTTTCAGGGACCTGAAAGTGGAAGGAAGGAGGTATTTCCTACCTCTTGCAGCTCTCTTCATGTGCTGTCTGGGTAACTGTCACACTACACACATGCTGATGGTTGAGAGAACAGGGACTGAACTGCCATGGGTAAAAGTGCTCTGGATCTCAAACACTGGCTGTTAACCTCTGGGCCAGCCCATCTTCCCTCCCTCCTGCAGCTGGTGTCCAGTGGAGAGATTTGTTGGCAGATGATGGGTGGAAGTTCATTCCTTTTGAGAAATGTTTCTCTCTGAGGCAGGTATGTGGAAAGGATGGTCTAATTTTACTACATTTGTTTTGTGTACTTGAAAGCTTTTTTTAAAATGTATTTCCCACTAAATTGTAACCCCGTGTATTTATGTATATTAACACGCACGCTGCTGTTCCATAAGCTGGACCTTCCTGAAAAGTATCATGTTTTCTACAGAAAATAAAAAGTTGTGTTTGTTGAGGGAATTCTCTATGCAGCTGTGTGCTTGTGTTTGATTTGGTCAAGCTAAAACCATCTTAATAAAAGTGAACAGGAGACTCAGAGCTGAGACTCGGCATCTGGTGAGTCCTTCCCCACTTATTGTAGAAGTTGCCAGAAGACCCCAAGTAAGAAGCAAAATCCCTGCAGTATTGATGGGACCTCTTTCTTTGCTTGGTGTGTAAATTAGGTATTTACCTTTGGATATTTACTTTCCAGACTGACAGAAACAAGTCTACTGCTGTGCTATTTTAAAACATGGCTGCTCTTGTGCTCTGCACATTCTCATCTCTACTGTGAGCTGTGTGAAGGAAGTGCATGGTTAGATTGGATATTAGGAACCCAGAAGGTGGTTGGGCACTGGAGTAGTCTCCCCAGGGAAGTGGTCATGGCCCAAGGTTGCCAGAGTTCAAGAAGAATTTGGACAATGCTTTGGGAGACACAGGGTGGGATTCCTGGGGCTGTCCTGTGCAGGGCCAGGAGTTGTGCTCAATGATCCTGCCACAGGTGTGAGCATCTACTGCCTGTGGAGTCTGTGTGCCATGTGAAATGGATGAGATAACATGTCCTGAGCTCACCTGGCACTCACCACCTTCATTCAGATAGAAGAGCCCTGATTGTTTTCATGCCAGTTTGGGGTCTGTTTTGAAGCTGTCCTTCTGGAACTGAGAACCTTCCTTTGTGCCTTTGTCATTAAGTTTGTATTGGGCTGAACAAATCTAAAGTACAGCTCCTCCTCTGTGAGAAGAAAGAAACACAAAACATCTCCGGACGATCCCAGTGAAGGAAGGAGGGTGCCGAGACTGCTGGGTGATAAAAAGACATGACGGCAGAATTGAGCGGAGAGGTGAGAGGGGCCTCTGTGGGCTGGCTGCAGCCCGGGCTGCCCTGCTCGGCCACAGCGGGACGGTGACCGCAGGCGCGCCCGTTTGGGCGGAGCGGGTTCCAGCGGGATTGCCCCGTGCAGTCCCGGTGTGTTTAATGCAGATATTGTGCATTAGGGGCCGGGGGCTCGGTGTCGGGCACAGTCGGCGGTGCCGAGGGAGCAGCGCCGGGGCCCTCGGGGCCGGGCCCGCCCATCCCGGCGGAAGCGGCGGTTGCCGGGGAGCGGCGGGACCGGGCCGGGCCCTCGGCTGCCGGCGGGCCCAGCCCAGCCCGGCCCGGCGGGGAGCGCTTCTCCGCGGCCTCCCTCGGTGAGTGCTCTCGGGGGGCCGCGCAGCGCCCTGCCCGGCCCGGGGCCGCCCGGCGGGGCTCGGGAGCGGCGCAGGCCGGGGACGGCGGGAGCCGGGCCGGGGAGCGCCGGGCCCGGGGCACGGGGAGGCCGCGGGTCCCCGGCACCGCGGGACTGCGCTGCTGGCAGCGCCCCCGAGCCCCGGCGAAGGGAGCCAGGGGGGTCCCAGCGGTGTCCTTTCCCCGGCGGTGCCCGCTGTCGCTCAGCGGTGCCCGGTCTCAGCACGTGTTGATCTCAGGGCCGGTGTTGCTCTCCCGTGCCAGCCCGGCCGAAGGAGCTGGGGCTCCCGCACAAGCTGCAGCCTCAGTACTGGGCTCGTCCGTGCATCCCGGAAGAACCGCACGCGTTGAGGTGAGGCTCCGTGCCCTCCTCTGTGCTTGCCCTCCGGAGAGAGGACTGGGCTGCAGCTCTGTGATCCCCACAGCAGTCCCTGCCCACCTTCCAGCGCCGAGCACGGCCCTCGTTCAGCTCCTGCCCCAGCAGGAAATTCCTCTGACTCCCTGGGCAGACTGTCCAAGCCGGCTTTATTCCTAAAAACCTGTTGGTAGACACCAGCTCCCAGAAATGCAAATGCCAGTGTCACCCCTGGCTGTACCTGTCCCTCTGTTTTCAGAGAGACAAAAGGGAAAATGGGTTATGAGACTGGCAGATGAGGAAGAGCTGGTGGGACCTGGGGAAACTCACGTGGGGAATGATGTTAAAAGGAGAATATTAATCTCTCCCATAGCAGTCAGCAAGGGGAAGGCTTAGGCAGGGACAAAAACCACTGGTACACAGCACATTGACCTCTGCTCCTGACTCCCAGTTTTTTGGGAGGAATGGTCTCAGATCCATTGGTGCTGTTTTGGTGCCGCCCTTGGGTGTGGAAGTTATCCTGACGTGACTTTCCATTTCAGCTAAAACTGTTGAGGAAGGAATCAAACATGCAGGACCAGCTGCACGGAGATTAGCCCTTTGATTTGCTGCAGATGACTTGCTCTGCTTATCACAGCTTATCACAACCGTGGGATGTTTTTTCCCATGCTTTTTGCAGAGATTGGCTCATGAAGGCAAGAAGCTGGGCTGGCATCAGCTCTGTGTGTGGTAGCAGCTTCCTGGCCAGGGACCCAGGCACAGTGAAAATGTCATCTGTGGAAAAGAGGGAATGCTTCAAAGTCAGGGGGTTCAAGGCTGTGAATGCACCTGCCTGAGGCTTGTCTGTTCCCGTGTTTTGCAGTTACCTTAACTACTATGCTAAAAACAAGCCACAAAAGGAAGCTGTGGTTCTTACAGGCTCAGCTTACCACGGGGATAAGTAGCATTTTTACCACTTGGTCAGCTGCAGCAAAGGGCACAGAGTCAAGTTAATGGTTATTAGGCCATTAAACCAGAGAACTGGAGCCTGCATTGCTTGACTCCTAGGCCAACATAAAGCCATGTTCTGGTGGAGAAGGGAGCAGCACACTGAGCAGTGTTGAAGTTATTGGGTTACTCCAGCAACTGCTCTGTGCCTCCTGTGGCTGTGCAGGGTGGCTGGGAGCTGGGACTGTTCCCTAGGGAGTCTGCAGGGACAGGAGCAGAGAGGAGCGGCATGCATGCCTCTCTTTGCCTGGACTTACCCAGCCTGCTTCTGCAGAGTGTGCCTGGATCTCACAGCCTGTGAGTGCATAAATTGCGTGTCTGGTGGCAGCAGGTCGGGTGCTGCACTGCTGATGTTTAGGTTGCTGATGTGGTGGTGAAGCAGATGCTCTGCTGGGTGCAGGAAATCCCTCAAGAGGGCTGACCCTGTCCCCTCATCCTCTGTCTTCATAACTCCTGTGTTTCCCTGGTGCTTGCTCCAGTGCTTCTCTGGATGTAAAAGTCACGTTCCTTTTGCACAAAAGGTTACATGGGCAGAAAACAAACTCAGTGAAAGAAGTGACTTGTTTGGTGCAAGGGGAATTGGCTCAGCACAGGACTGTTGGTGCTGCAGAGCTGTCCCAAGAAACAAAGCAGGTGAGAATGACAGCAGAGGCCATGCAGTCCCTCTTTCAGGAGTGAGCCATGAGGGTCTCCCACTCTGTCCCCCAACTGGGTTTGTGGCCAGCAGGAGCAGAGCAGCAGCTGGGGAAGTGCATTCCTGGAAGTCTGGCTGGGCCACTGCTGCTGGGATCTGTGTCCCTGTTGTCCCTGCATGGACAAGATGCTCCCTGTTGTAATGAGGCTCTCTGATCTTGCACGATCCCATGCCAGAGGTGATGTGACTTGCAAATCAGGGAGTGGGTGTCATTTGCAAGTTGCCTGCAGCAGGGCAGGGTGCAGTTGGGATGTGAGGTATAAAATGAGCCTTCCATCCCCCGCCTCCCCTCAGCCTGCCTTTCCTCCTCAGTCCCCCGCAATCATTGTCTGCTGGCACAGGGCTTGATTTCAGCCTGTCATTTTACGTGTAAATCACTGGGGTGGGACCTGAGTTCAGACCAAGATCAGATGTGCATTTCAAAGCCAGTAGCTGCTCTGGAGTGATCTCATGGTGAACGCTTGCTTTTCTTTTTTTTCCTCTAGAATAAGAGAGGCTGTTCTGGCTTAGTCGATCCATTATCGAGGAGATTAAATAATACCAAGCCAGCATCCTTTTATCTCGGGCTGAGAGTCAGTGCCTGCTTTTCAGAAACAGCTTTTCCAGAGCAGAGCAGCTGGCCAGAGGCTGCACATGCATGCTGGTGTGCAGCATCAGCACTGCTTGCATTGCCTCTGCCCTTGTGTCCAGGAGATGAATAACAGCATTTTGCTAATGGGTCTCATGTCAACAGGGGTGATTTAGCAGGGAAGACTGCAGTGCATTAGTTGCTATGAGTCAGATTCACTCAGCCTTGCACTGATCCTTTATTGGTTTATAAATTAAACTGCAGATGCTGCGTCCCGTCAGTGCTGGCATGCTGAGGATCCTGAAAGGAGTTTCTTCCCGTGGACTTGTCTCAGCAATGTTTAAATGACTGCCTCAGGGGTCAGGGAGGGCAGGCTGTAGCCCCAGCCCTGACAGCAGTGACTCCAGCCAGGCTGCCCTGGCGCCTGTCACAGTTGTGGTGTGGCTGTGATGAGGCTCTTGTGGCACCTGCTGAGAGCTCATCAGCAGTGTGTGCCTGCTGGGTGGCACCCTGCAGGCTCGTGCTCTGAGCTCTGCGTTTGTTGTAGGTGTAAAAATGCTCTCCGGGAGATGTTGGTGAGCAGTGCGGGGAAATTGATGCTGGCTGCTCCTGGTGGAAGGGTCTGTGCTTCTGTCATGGAGAGAAGAGAAGCAACAGGGACCCTGTGGGCCAGGGCAGGGACTTGTGGCTCTATGCTGCTTTGAAAAGTACTTCAGAAATGAAAAACATATTCTTCTCTGTTCTCCCCAAGACCTGAGAAGCCATCTGCGCTCTTCCCCAGAAATCCAGTCTCTGCCCCACATGGTCCTGGAGGGAAATGTGTTGTCTTTTTGTGAAGTGCTTGTCCTTCCGAGGGTCAGCCCCAGCCTGCTCAGGGATGTGACAGCACAAGTGTGTTCTCAGGGAGGACATGGCCATGTGGGGCTGGAGCTTCAGCTTCCTCTGGACAAATTGTGTTTGAACCACAGGAGCCATTTAGAGGGAGCCCAGGTACAGGATAATTCAAATCTCAGGCTAAAAGCTGTCTGATGATGGCCAGCTACCTCGTGTTTCCTGTTCACTCCTTCTGTGTCTACATTCAGTGTTTCTATATGGGAGAAAAAAGCCACAAAGGATTTTTTGTACTGAAGGTACCAATATTCCAGCAACTGTGAGCATTTTCAGCACTGGTTAAAACACTGACCCACAGTAGGGACAAGGCTGCTGGATCCTTCACCTGCACAGAGTCCAGTTTGGGGTGGTTTGTACCTGCAGGAGATCTCTGGAGCTGGGGGTGAGGTGTCAAATGAAAGTCAGAAATTCCCCTATACATACATACATACATACATACATACATAATCAAATATATATTTTATAAATTTATATATATTTATGTTTATATATATATTTATGTATATATATATATTAAATGTAGCTTTCCAGTGGTTCAGTGAGCCCTGCTCATTTCTGTTCTGTTCTGGTGGTTGTTTTCTGTGGCAGAGGCAGAGCACTGTGTGGCAGGATGTGTGAAGGGCCATCCAGGATTTCTGGACCCATTCCTCCAGACCCAGGGCTCTTCCCAGAGTATTACAAACGGCCCCTCTCAGGTGAGTCCTTGGTGCTTGGTACAGGTTTGGGGCTTTGTGCTTTGGTGTGACACAGCCTGGTGTCCTCAACAGTCTCTGTTCACACTGGTGAAGGTGCTTCTGGTGGTGATCCTAAAGTATTTTGTACAGCTGGTTCAAAGATGGGAAAGCATAAGGCAGAGGTGAAGAGGGGGTCATCACGTTGTTTGTGGGCTGTGGGTGCAGAAAACTCAGGTAAGCTCATTTCCTGACAATGTTCTTCTCTTTCTTTCCCTGCAGCTCGAGGGAGGCTGGAAGGGAATGCTCAGAGGCTGTTTTTGACCTCCAGCTCTCTGGACCCCGTCCCCAGCCCCTGCCTGGCTCTGGGCAGTGCCCAGCCAGCCCCTCGTGTCCGCCCCAGCGGGAGGGAGTTCCTGGAGAGGGGACAGAAGGGGACACTCAGCCTCCTGCTGCAGCTCCAGGGCATCTCCCTTGATGGGGCAGTGCCAGCCAAGAGTAAGTACAGGCAATCCACTGCTGCCTTCAGCTGCCTTGGGGGCCAGGCATGAAGGATTTGGGGTGGATTTCCAGGATCTGCTGCCTGAGGAGAGCTGGAGCTCCACAGGGCTGGTCACCCCATCTGCAGCTTTGGGCCTGGCAGTGGGGTCACCTCTGCTGGAGTCAGTGATGTTTTGGCTCCAGTTTCAGGTTTAAAATGGGAAGAGGGACTTGAAAAAAGGTGCAAAAATTAGGACTTCTTTACAGTCAAGTTTCTATATGAATCAAACAAAACCTTGATGCATTGAGGATGTTTGACATGGTGAGTTCCTGGTTGGAGAAGCCAGGCAGGATTTGGGAAGGGTGCCTGTGTATGTGGATGTGAGAACAGCTTTGCAGAAGATGTCCCCTTCTCCAGGGCAGGGATGTCACCCAGAATACATTCAGAGGTCCAGGAAGGAGATAAGGTTGAGCCCTGTGTGTCATTTTAATTTAATTCATGTGCTGGCATTGCCCTGAGCTGGTGCTAGTGTGGTAAATGCCACAACTGCTGTGCCCAAGCACAGATGAGCATCTGGTTATGTCAGCTGAGATGTTCCCTGCCTTGGGGAGCCCAAGGAAGGATAATTTTTGACTCAAAAACAAAACAAAACAGAGTCCTAATCCATAATCGTGGTTGAACAGTGTGGGACAATGTCCTGAAACCAGGCACAGGGCAGGTTCAAGGCTGTGCAGCCCTGACTACTTCAGAAACACCTTGTGAGCTGAGCTGGGAATTCGCCTTGCTCTTGAGAGGGGCTGGCATGGTCCATACTGGGACAAGAGGAGAACAGGGGGGTCTGTGGACACCAGCAGTGAGCACAGACCTGTTCTGTGCTCACCTGGGCATGGTGGGATCCCCTGGCAGAGGAATCAATCTGAGAGTGTGCATCTACAGGGGCAGGAGCAGACATAAAGGTCTGCTCTGCAGGAGAGGGAAGGGCTTGCTGGGTCTCTTGGCTGTTGGAGCAGCTTTGGGAGGGATCTGTGGCAGTGTCTGGGAGGTGAAGGTGTGTCTCCCCTTGCTGAGCAGGGAAAGAGGCCAAGGACTACGAGAAGGAAAACGTGAGGAGGATAAAGGAGATTCAGAGGAAGTGCAAGGAGAAGGAGCGAGCCCAGGAGCACAGCCAGCCCAAGCCTGTGAAAGCTCTCTGGAAATCCCAGAAATATGAAAATGTGGAGTCAAAGGTGAAGGCCAAACTGCAGGTTGGTATCTGTGGAGGAGCTCTTGAACTCTCCAGGCTTGGGGAACAGTGGGGTGATGGAGACAGGGGAGTCCTGGAGCCTGCAGGATCTGGGGGCATCTCAGTGCTGAGGCACAGTGGGCAGGTGTGGCAGTGGGGCAGTGAGTGAGAGTGTGGTTTGGGTCCAGACAGTGACTGCTGCCATAATCCCTCTCCTGCTTCCCCCTCATAGCTGTGTTTCCTGCCAGGGGATGCTCCCATCTGGCTTTTCAGCTTTCCCATGTTTGGGGCAGCACTTTTTTGGGGTTTGTGCCAACAGGCTGTGATGTTTTACCCAGAGGTGAGATCAGCAGGCTGCATTGAGCCTCAGTCCATCTATTCCCACCCTGTGGATACACAGTGGGCAGTGTGTTCCATGTGTGAGCATCTTCCCCAAATGATTGTCCTGGTGAATAACTGTGGGATTCACATTCTCTGAACAGAGAGAGACAATTTTCTCTCTCAGGTTCAGAGAATGTGAATCTCACAAATGACCACTGCTCTGGGGGCACACAGACATCTGCAGGCAGTCAGGGTTGAGGCCTCAGAGATCAGCACAGCCTCTGAGGGTGCTGAGTTGGAGCCTTTAAGTTCCTCCTCATCTCTGCATTGCCTTCCTTTCATCTGTAGCCAGCTTTCAATGCTAAAATGACATGTATTGATAACAACTGTCAAAATTGGCAAGATGATTCCCAAGCCAGAGGTTCCAGCTACTCTGTCCCTTTTCCAGGTGTGTCACCAACCTGTTTGGTATCTGTGACCCTTCCACACAGGGGAGCAAGCCCACGAGTGCTTCAAGAGCACAAGCCCACGCTCTTGTTTGACAAATCCTCTGGGTTAGAGGCAGATTGAGCTCATTTCTGCCTTTGTTGTGGGGAAGGGGGGTGGTCTCTGCGCAGGCAGTTCTGCGTGGTGCGTTCCCTGTGCTCTGTGTGCTCCTCCAGAGGCCCTGGCACTGACTCATGATGCTTTAACTGTTGCTGGGGCTCTCCTGGAGCTGAGGTGTTCCCTGTGAAGGATCTCCATCTTCTGTGGAGCTGCTGCTGCTGCTGCTGCTGCTGCTCAGAGTTTCAGTTGATTCTGCTGGGTCTGGGTGACTCATGCAGAGTTTTTTCTCTGTCTCCTGCCCCTGAGGCTGTTAGCTGTAGCAGTTGTCTTGGGAAGGGTTCTGGCAGTCCCAGTGCCCTGTGGAGGGAGATGGGGCAAGCTGTGCTCTGTGCTCCTGAGGTCACAGACTCATCTTTGAGCCAGCTGTGCTAGGTAAAAGCAATTCTCATTAACTTATCAGAGAGATCCAGATTTGTTGAAACAAGACTGATCATCTTTGGAGCATGAGCAGTCTGTGCAGTGCTGAGGGCATCCCATACCCTGCTCCTCACACCAATCCCAGCAGTGTGGCTGCCCAGTCCCACCCTGTCTGCAGCTCTGCCCAGCTGAATGGGCCAGGCAAGAGGAAATCTTGCCCAGGGAGCTGCAGTTCAGACCTTGGGTATTTGTGAAGGTCTGGGGGTGGCCCTGTGCAGTTCCCATCACTCCAGGGGCAGAGCAGAGCCCCAGCTGTGTTTTTCATAGGGTCACCCACTTGCCACAGTGTGAACTTTCAGTTCTAAGGGTTTGTTTGCAAACAAGACTGTCTGGGATAGTCCCAGACCACCTGCTGGACATCAAGTACTGTCACCCTGTGCCTCAGCCTTTGAAGATGCCCCTCAGATGCAATTCCACCAGACTCCTTCACTCTCTGCTCCTTTTTCTTTCTGGAGTGATACAAGCACAGATTTGAGGTGCTGAGCAGAGAACAGCACCTCAGCAGGCAGCCTCATGCCTCCCTGCTTGATCCAAATTTGTTTCTGCAGAGTTCCTCCCCTGTTTCTTAGCCATTCATTCCATGACCAGGTCTGATCTGTTGCTGTTTCTTGGCCTTTTCTGGCTGATTACAAATCCTCTTCCCCCAAGAATTTCTGCCAGGCCGTGGCAGAAGGTGTGTGCTGTCGTGTGCCTGCTGCAAACCTGTGCTGAGCTCCTGCTTCACCACCCAAACGTGGCTGAGAGGGTTTTTCTTTGCCCCAGCCTCTCTCCACTGTGGGATCTTTCCTTGTCTTTCCCAGGAGACCTCTCCACCTGCCAATCCCGAGGCTGTGAATTTCCTGAGGGCGTATTCCCGCTGTGGCTCTGGGATCAAGCCATGCAGACCCCTGTCCCCAAGGCCTGCCAGGGCAAAAGCAGGAGCAGACACGGAGGCTCCAGAGGCACAGGGTGCTGAAACCAAGGTGAGTTACACACCAGCTGCATCCATCCATCCCAGGCATTTCTGGCATGGAAAATCCATTCCTCTAAAGTACTGGGGCAGATGTGCTGCAAGAGTAGGGAGATGTGTAAATGCTGTTCCTGGCTGAAGGGAAGGAGCAGGGTCCTGGTCACTGGGGTGGTGAGATGGATATTCAGGGACTCAATTCTAGCTTCATCCTCACTCTTAGTTCAGGAGCTCGTGAAGCTCCCTGTGAAAATTCCACCTCCTCATGCCAGCAATCTCAAATCTGTTCTTCCAATGGCTTTGCAGGAGGTCTTGGGGTTTTGGAGGCTATTTCCACTGTAATCAAAGGGACTGTGGCTTCTGGATGTTAGATAAAAATTTGGGAAATGAGTGTGTGTTTTAGTAAGGAGAGTTAAATCAGCATTAGTAGTTAAACCTTTCAAGTAGTCTGTTTGGGAGGTCCTAAACAGCTCCATGACTCATGTCCTTTTCCCTTGGCAATTGTGAGATTGTCAGTTTGTTGGTTCCTAAATGCCATGAATGACTTAATTAAACAGGACATGATTTACAAAGGAGGAGACCAGGGAAATCTTAAATGCAAACACAGCCACCTTCTCCACTGTTTAGTCCAGCAGAGGAGCTATGGTGGAGGTGTTGTTTCTGGGGAAGTGCCCAAGCAGCAAAGTTCCTGCTCTGCCAGGGGTTCTGTTGCATTTCTTGGTGAGCTCCCAACCTGTTTTTCCTCTGCCCTCAAAATGCTTCATGGGGACTACATCGAGCCTGAGGTTTTTTTGTCTTTCTGGCTTTTAAGGTGTGGGGTCATCTTGGGGACCTTAAAGAGGCCAGGATTAGGCTTGGCTTTAGGTGCCTGCCTCCCCAAAGCACGGCCACAGCTCCTGCCTGAGACAGGCTGTGCCGAGGGTCCGCCTGTCCTGCCGTCACACAATCCACGACCTTGTGTGCTGCATTTCTGCTTTCCCCTTGCATGGCCAGTGTCAGCTGTCTGTGTGCCCGTGCCCAGCCTGCCCCTGATGCCTGGCTCTCTGTTTCTGCAGCTGCAGGTGGAGGGCAGGAGCGTTGACTTCATCAGGCACAACGCGTGCAGCGCCAAGCGGGCGCCGCTGCGCCGCTCGCAGTCCCTGCAGGCGCTGGCGCAGCTGCTGCAGCACCGGCAGCAGGAGCAGGAGCAGTACAACGCCACGCAAAAGGGACACGTCCCCCAGTAGTAAGTGTGCCCCTCTCTGCTCCACGGGACTGGGACAGGCTTAATGCATCCCCTGGGTGTGCCTGGAGAGATGGGCTGGGCACAGAGGTGCTCTTGCAATGTGCAGCAGTGCCTTTTTCTGGGACTGGGGAGTCAACGCTGCCCCTGCTGCTTTCTTGGATTAACCAGCATCCCAGTGTGACAGGGCTCAGAGGGAGTTTTGTCTCCTCCTCCCTTGCTTGCTGTTGTGCAATGATGCTGATATGGGGAAGCTCTGTGTGCCTTGAGAAATGTGCTCCTGCCCCTTTGTAGGCTTTGTTCCATGTGATGTACCTTTGGCATGGAGAGGTCTGGGTTTGGAGAGGCAAAGGGCTTGCTCTGCTTCACAGGTGTTCATCCTGCCTTGGGCCTGGGTTCTGAGGAACATCTAGCTAGTGCTGTGCATTTTGGGGCTCTTCATGAGGAACAGACCCTGTCCTAGGTCTGACTGTGGTGCCTTTGGCTGTGCTGTCCTCTGCCAGCATCCCTGGCCGTGAGCTGTTGTCTGACTTCATTCTGCCATTGACCCACAGATGGTTTGGCAAGGACTCAGCGAGCCAAACATGAGGAGCAGCAGCCCTTGTCTCCAAGGAGCACTGTTGGCCTGAGTGCATCTCTGCCAGCAGCTCTCTGTAGATGTGCCTCCACATCCACAAAGGGCTGCTGGGAGAGATGCACTCAGGTCCACATATGTGGACCACACATTTGCTGTTCCACACATGTGCTTTAAACACAGTGTATCCCCCACCATGAGGGTGTGTGGCTCCCTGGGCTCCTCAGCCAGTGACATGGAACCTGGTGGGGTTTGAAGGGCACATTCCTGGCCACATCTGCCTGTGCCAGATGTGCTGACACCTCTCTCCTTTGCCCCCAGCCTGCTGGAGAGGAAGGAGCTGTGGCGCAGGCAGGCGGAGGAGCGGCTGCGGAACCTGCCCGACCCCGACACCCCCCCTGGGCACACCCTGATGCCCGAGGGACAGCGCCTCGAGACCCTCAGCAACCTGAAACAGAGTAAGAGGGAAAAAAACAGTGAGTCCAGCTCAGAAAAACAAACAGTCCCAGGCAGGATAAGGGAGAAGAGACACAGGGACACATTCCTGCCACTTGGAGAGTTGCCTGGATTAGGGCATATATAGGCAGAGTGTGAGCTGGATGCATGGAAAGAGGAATCCGTGTCCTGCAGGTTACAGGACTGGCTCTGGAGCACACTTGTCCACTGGACTTGATGTCAGGGTTGCTATTGCTCCTAAAATCTTAGAAAAATTTTGGCTGGAAGGAACCTTCAGGGGTGTCTAGTCCAATCCTTGGTTCTCAAAGCTGGAGCAGGTCCCTCAGGTCTTCATCCAGCTGAGGTTTAAATAGAAAGATTCTAGGTCCTTGTTCCAGTGCTGCCATTGTGTTCATAGCTCTAGAAAAAGGGTGGATTTCTTTACTTTTCAACTTACACAACTTTTTTTTCCTCTTTTTGCAGGCCAGGAGCAGCTGGTGAAGGACCTGGTTCTGCTGCCCATGCGTGGAGACAGCCTCAGGATGCAGAAGAGGCGGGTGGAGCTCGAGAGGAAGCTCTCCCAGATAGACGAGGCAATCAAAATTTTCTCAAGACCAAAAGTCTTCATCAAGTTGGACTCCTGAGCTGGTGGGGCCAGGTGTGCTGTGCTGCTCTGCCTGAACACCCTGTGTTGCTGGGCAGGAATGGACATCTCTTTTTGTGAGGAAAGGAGAGGAAGCCAAGTTCCAGACCCTGGGCCCATGCAGGTGCCAATAGCAGTGTCCAGTGCACAGCTGGCATCTCCTGCTCACCTTTCAGTGCTGTGTCTTGTCCACAGAAAAGGGAGGAAGATGCCCTAATAAAGGCCCTGCTCAGTGGTCTGGGGAGCAGTTGTCTCTGCTGCTTGGCTTCTCACAGATCAGCTCTCTGCTCTGGGTCTGTGGCATCACCTCTTGTTTTCCTTTTTTTCCTACTTCTAGAAACTGGTAGGAGGTCTCTTGTGCTGCTGCCTGTGGTATTCCTTGTATCCTCTTTCTCCTGAGCTGGACCATGGTCATGGCTCATCCTGAGCACCTGAGAGCTCAGGGGACAGCCTGGGGACAAGAAGGAGGCACAGAGCTTCAGTGTTGTCTGCCCAGGGAAGGGCTGAGCTGTCAGGAGGGTCTGGTCGGATGCCTGGAAAAGCCTTTGTTGTCTGTGGGGCAGGAGATCCTCCAATAAACCATCATTTCCATCTTGCAGTGTGTGTGCAGCTCCCAGTGGGCCCAGCAGGGCCTGAGGAATGGTGTGGGCAGCAAAACCATCAGTGCAGGCAGGGGATCATGGACTGGAGAATGTGCAAAGTCCTGCTGGATCTCCATCCAGGCTGGCAGGACAGGGCTGGAAGGTGCCATCACACAGGTGAGCTCTCTGCTGCCTTACCCTCAAATGCCATGCAGGAACCTTGCAGACCTTTGCAGGGATTTTGCTGCATGAAGCAAATAAGCTGTGAGGGATGGCTGGAGGGCTTGGTGCATCTCCTGCTCAGCAGAGGCACGGTGCCACACCTTGGAGCCACATCCAACTGAATTTGGAGAATGTCCAAGGGGGTGCTTGCCCCCATCACCTTGCTGGGGCTCTGTCTCCAGACAGTGCTGCCCTCAGGGAGAACACTTTTTCTCCTGAAATCCCATCAGGTTTTCCCTTCTTGCAGCTTGTGCTGTTGCTCCATTTCCATTTGCTACACAGAGTGGATTTGCTACTGTGTGTGGATTTTCCAAGCCTTTTTGCAGGGGTTGCTCCATCCTGGGCAGGATTTTGTGGAGTGAGGATATTGTGGAGTATCCTATGCCTGTGCCACCTGGCACACTGCAGTGTCCTGGGATGTCAGGGCTGACGCTGCTGCCAAGGGGTGGGGAATATTTTGGCACTCGAGGGCTGGAGGAGGTGAGATGCCAACTGGAAAATCACCTCATGTGCCCCTGGGGCCACCTGAGGGCAAACCCCAGCCAGGCTGAGCCGGCTGGGTGAGAGTGGCTGGGGGCCATGGGCACAGCCCCGGGCACCTCCCTGCCCCAAACCAGCCTGGGCTAACCAGCCCTGCTGCCACATCTGCCTCTGCTCTGTCTGGGCCCTGGCTGTGTGCCATGAGTGTCCTCAGCCCTTGCTGCACTCCCAGCCTGCCCTGGCCTCAGGCTCTGAACAGAGTTGGTGCTGGCTTTTCAGACCCCTAGAGCTGCAGGGCTTCCTCCTTGCCAGTCCCACCACAAGCCCTTGGCAGCAGTGAGTGCCACCATCAGCTTGGCACTTTTGGGAGAGGGACTGAGGGTGCTGGGAGCTCCAGCAGAGCAGCAGGGGCAGGTGTGAACCCCCTTGCCCCTTGCCCTGGGGCTGAAGGAGGAGGATGGGGCTGCACTATCCCCAGCAGCCTTAGCAGGGCTGAGTGACAGCCAAGGTGCTGCTGCCAGACCAGGTGTCCCCTGCATTAGTGAGGGCCCTGAAGTGGGGACAAGGTGGGAATGGGGGGACCAAGCAAGGCTGACTGCATCAGGCCATCAGCTGCCCAAAACAGCCTGGACATGTGTCCTGGAACAGGCACAATGAGTCTCAGTGGGGTCACCCAGCACAGCAGCAAAGGTCAAGGCCACAGCCCCAGGCACTGCCTTCTGTGCACAGGGCTGGTGAACCCACCCACTGTCCCCCTCTTCCCTGCAGTGACATCAACCAGGGACAAGCATGGTGCTTTCTAGAAAAAGTTTTACTGTCCATTGCAATATATTAATGATGCATATTTCAATAAAACAATTAAAAACCCCTGCTTGCTTGGAAGAGGAGGCAAGGGCGCTCAGAGGGGCAGTGCCCAGCTCGAGTGGGTCCCACAGTGGGGCTCCTGGGGTCACGGGGGGTGGGAGCAGGCAGAGGGCAGCCCCTCTCCACCCTTGCCCGCTGGCCACATCATCACCCTGGTGTCCACATCCAGATCAGCAGAACCCCGTCACGGGCCCCTGTGGCTATAGGGTGAGGAGGGTGCCATCCTCCCGTGCGCTGCCCCTGCCAGGGCTGCCGTCGTGGCTGCCCAGGGACTGCAGGGAGCCCCGTGAGCTGTGTGGGGACAGGCTCCTCCGCAGGGCTCCGTCGGCGGGGCCCCCGTTGGGGCAGCCCCCGGGGATGTAGTGCGAGGCGCTGTCGCTCTCGATGACCAGGTCTCCCTCCTCGTCGCTCTCGGCCGTGCTGTAGTTGCTCAGGTACTGCGAGGCCGGGCTGGGGGTCTGCTGGCTGGGGGTGCTGTCCGTGGACACGCCGGAGCTGCCCGAGGCCTTGCTGCTGCGGATGACGTTGTTGCGCTGGTTGGCCGGCTTGACGGTGATGATCAGGTTGTGGCTGTTGGCCACCATCATGTCCGTCACCTGGTCCAGCGACTTGCCGGCCACGTCGATGCCGTTCACCTCGAGGATCTCGTCGCTGACCGCCAGCAGCCCCGTGCTCTCGGCCAGGCCGCCCTTCACCAGGCGGGAGATGAAGATGCCGGGCACCTTCTCGACGCCCTGCGGGGCCACGCGCACGCTGACGCCGTCGCGGATGTAGAAGCCCAGCGGTTTGTCGGAGCCGTGCTTGTGCAGCCGCACGCGCCGGTGCGTCTCGGGCAGGATGTCCACGTCGATGATGGAGGAGATCTGGCGGAAGTCCTGGGGCATCCCGATCAGCAGGTGAGGCTTGGCCCGGTAGTGCGCTGGCCGCAGCAGCCCCTTCTTCTTCCGCTGCAGGGAGTTGGAGGCGAAGACGCTGGCGTCAGACTCTGCTGTAGGGAGCGAGGGAGGGAGGACACGGGTCAGGAGCTGGAGCTGCCAGGGGTGTGAGCACCTGCCCTTGGCCCCAGGTGCTGGGGCAGTGCTCAGCAGAAGGGCCCTGCTCACAGCTCTCACTGCCTTTTCCTCCCCGCATCACCAGCCTGGCTCTCCCGGCAGCCTGTCTCCGCTGGGGCCCATCTCCTGGGATTACCCAGCGTACACAGGCACACAGGCCAGGATTAGTGGGATCGAGGCAGTGATTCAGCCTTAATCACACTTTAAGCCAAACTCTGCAGTTTAACACTAGAGCTGCCAGCTCTGATGGCCTGGGAGCTGCAGCCATGCCCCAGTTTGGGTTTGGGAGAGAGGATTCCCCCACATAAGTGTGCTGTGGTGGCAACCAACTCCCTTAGGGTGAGTCCAAGCCCAGGAGACAGCACCAGAGTCCTCAGCCCCACCAGAGCAGGGCTATTGCTGGCATGGGTTGGTGATAGCCACCACTGTGTCCTGCAGAACTCTGCCATTCCCAAGGACAGAGACTCCCCACCTCCCGGAAATTCATCCCAGGGCTGCAGCATCCTGAGAGCCCCTGAATATCCCAGACTGTGATTTGTGCCCATGTCCCTTACTCCACCATCAGGCACCTTCATACAGGGTTTGACTCTGTCCTTCTGGACCGTGGCCTGGGGCTGCTCTGTGGGGCCCAGCTCCAACCCATCCCTCTTGGCCTCATCCACCAGGTGCTGGGCAGTAACCCCTGGTTCCTCTCTGGTTTCTCCCCATCTCTTTCCATGGGGGAGCCCAGATCTGGATGCTCCATGGTCAGCACATTCCACACAGGTGTCCCCCACCAGCACCTGGACCCTGCTGCAGCTGCAGGGCTGCCAGGGATGTCCCCAAGCCCAGGGGACATGGGATTTCTCCCTAGCCAAGCCAGCCTGCCAGGGCTCCTGGTTTATAAATATCTCCCTGCACACACAGCCTTGGCATATTTTTAGCTCGGGGAAGGGTGGCGGAGGCTTTCCCACAGCTATTTCAGCACTCAGCTCCTCTCCAAGGGGCACAGAGTGGCGGGGCCAGGCAGGTCCAGCACGCCAAGGATGGGCCCCATGGTGGCCCTGGTAATGTCCCACACTTTCTCCTGCCCTTCCAGTGAGCCTTGGCCAGGCAAGGAGGGGCAGCACCACTGTCCCAGCCAGGCTGCCCTGCAGGGATGCCCTCACCCAACGGGGTGATGGCACTGAGGGGAGCCCAGGTGCAGCCTTTGCTTTTTGCCCTGCTGTGGCAGGACTGGCTGCTGCAGAGCCCACTGCCAGGAGCACACCTGTGTGTGTGTGCACAGCTCCCTGCACCCGGGGGGTGAGAGGCTCTGCAGCCACATTCCTCAGCGACCCAGACCGGTTCAACGACAGCCCAGCCTCGGGATGACCTGGATCCATTTTAAATTAGCTGTGATTCACCCAGGACTTGCTCCTGGCCTCTCTGCTCACCTCCCTGTGGTGCTGGCATCCCCAAGGCCCCTCTCCTGCGGGCACAGCTGGGTGCTGGGGCTCCCTGGTGCTGCCTGCCTGCCTTCCTTATCATGCTGCCCATGGAGCCAGGCTCTGCCTGCTCCCTCTGCACACCGTGTGTCTTGGCACAGTCAGCTGGGTCCTCACAGGCTTCTCCAGCAGCTCATAGGATGGCTCTTGGGAGCAGGAGTGATGGTCCCACTGCAGCCTTGCACACCCACCCCTGCACGGGCTCTCCATGTCACAGCCTGGGTCCCAGCATTGGCCAGGAGCAGGGGATGGTTCAGTGCTGGCAGTGACAGCCCTGAGTGCACCACGAGCTCCAGCAGCCTGGATCACTGCTGCCAGCCCCCACACCATGCAGCCACAGGGGAAACACATCAGGGCATCCCACAGCACCCTGATGCAAAAGCCCAGGAAAACTGACACAGCAGCCAGGGCTGGCCACCAGCATCACCTCTCACCCAGAGACTTCATACCGCTAACCTGAGCTGGAAACACAGACTCACTCTGGATGCCGTGCTGACCCTGTGGCTCTGGGTCAGGCTCTGGCTCTGTGAACTGCTGACTGATGATGCTGTGAAAGAGAAAACCTCGGTGCTACTAAACTGTGGAAGGGGATGGGCTTGTTTTCCCTGAAAACAGGAGAAATACTTGGAGTATTTATCACTTGGAGGCTTTCATCCTCACCAGGACACTGCTATCAGGATGCTATCAGGTGTACCTGTGCAAGGAAGTGGTTCCCTGGGAATATGCCATTAAGGTAAGGGCAGGGAGGCACCAAGCCTCTTCCCAACACCACCAGAAATCCAGCAGCACCTGGCACCCTGAGAGCTCTGCCAAAATGATGGCTGCTGCCTCCTCAGGGCAGGAAGCTGGATGGGGCTGCTGGCACAGCACTCACAGGAGCTATACAGGTGTTATCTGGGAGCCCATGCTGGCTTGGCTGGAAAACACAACTTCAAAGGGGTGAATTGCAAGGATCTACTTTTGCTCACCAGGTCACACGGGGCTGGGCTGAGGCAGGTGCCCTGGGCTGCCAGGGAGAGCCCTGGCAGGGTTCTGGCAGCCTCCCAGTGCCACCATCTCCACATCCATCCACCAAAGCAGTGGCTGGAGAGAGTGTGAACAGCCAGGCCCTGCTGGCACAGCCCAACGGTGGAACCGGCAGTACTGCAGGTTGTGGCTCATCTCTCTTGACAGGAGGACACATCCAGTCCCCCGCTTACCCTTCTTCTGGATGATGACCCTGAGGAGGGGGTTGGCAGAGGACAGGGCTTTGTGGTAGTTGTCATCGTTGTTGATGGGCAGGAGGTCCCCGTGGATGTCGGTGTAGCCCAGGAGCACATCCACCCGCGGGATCTGGTGCACTGTCTGCAGCAGCTGGTAGAAGTCCTGGAAGCTGCCGGCGCTGGAGCGCTTCATTGCAAAGCGGCGAAATTCAGCGTCGAACTGCAGGGGAGGATGAGGAAGAGGAGGAAGAGGGTGACTTTGGGCAGGGCTGGCCCTGATGCAGGCAGGGCACCGCACAGAGCTGCCCCGGGGCAGGCAGAGCCGGTCAGGAGGAGCCCGTCCCAAGGACAAAGTAAGAGGAGGGAAGCAGTTTTTGTGCCCAAACGCTGAAGCGATGGGGCAGAGATGGCCCCGCGGCGGAGGAAGGACCCTCTGGCCGTACCACCAGCCGTGGCAGACCCCGCGCTGCCGGGAGCCCTTCCCTGCGACACGGGCGCTGCCGTAGCACCTGGTGAGCAACAGCGCTAATTATTGCCTCCTTCCGTCACGACGAACGGGAAGCCAATTAAGAAGAGGCTGAGGAGCGCTGCGAGGATCGCGCTGCCCGCGGGGGTCACACCCCAGCTGTCGGGGCAGGCGGTGCCACCACGTCCCGGGAGGGAGGGCACCCTGCACCCTGCCGGGGGTCCCGAGCAGGCAGTGCACAGCTGGATAAGGGTGCACAGCTGGATAAGTGTGCAGAAAGGGAGTGCACGCAGCTGGGTGAGCACTGGGATGGGTGGATGGGCACAGGTGGACCATGGTGCACGTCTGGGTGACCGCACACATCTGGGCAAGGGTGTGCCAGGTGAGCGCATATCTGGGTGAGCAGACACGTCTGCGGGAGACCACAGCCGGGCGAGCGCACAGTCATGCAGGTGTGCACATCTGGATGCGCGACAGGGGCTCTTCCCTTGCTGGGGGCGCACATCTGGGTGATGGCACAGCCGGGGATGAGCCTGCCTTGCCGAGCACGCACATCTGGGTGAGTGCACATCTGGGCGAGGTGTGTCCCCGGGGTGACAGCGCACCCCGCACCCCCGCACCGCCGGGGCCACCCCGCACACCGGGGCCGCCGGAACGGCGCACCGGCGCCCTGCGCATCTGGCGAACGCTCCTCCGCGGCGTTCCCACGGCCGCACCGAGCGAGCCCGCGGCCCGGCAGAGCCCACGGTGGCGGGACGCCGCGGCCGCCGGGCCGGGCTGCGCTCGGGGAGGCTCCGGGCAGCGCCGCCGCAGCGCGGGGAGCGGAGAGCCCGGCCGGCCTGGCTCCAGCGCCGCTCCCCGCTGCGCGGTGCCACCCCACGTGTGCCGCCCGACGCGGGGGCGACGCGCTCGGTCGTGACCCGGCGGAACCGGCGCGGGCATCGGCATCGGCATCCCCGGCGCCGTCCCCGGCGGGCGCTTACCTTGCTCTTGACCTCGATGACGGGCTCGGCGGAGCGCGCCGGCGTGCGGTGGTGCTTGGCCATGGTGCGGGCCGGGCCGGGCCGCGGGGCCGCGCCGCCACCGCCGCTCCCGCGGCCACGGGGGATTTTCACCGGCCATGACGTCACCGGCGGGCAGGCCCGGCGCCGCCGCGCCATTGGCCCAGGCGGGGCGGGGGGCGGGGCCGGACGGCTGCTGACAACGTCGCCGTGGAAACGGGGGTGGGGACGGGACCGGCAGGACCCCCATCCTCGTCCCCGTCCTCATCCCCGTTCCCAGGCCCGGCTCCATCCCCATCCCCTCCGTGCCCGTCTACCCGAGCACGGCTCCGCTCCCCGTCCGGCCGCCGCCGCGCCGGGACGGCACCGGCACCGCGCCGGTAACCTCGGGCTGTCAGGAACATCATTAGCGACACATTAAACACAACAGCGGCCCCTCTCTGGGGACACCGAGCTCCGGCAGGCGGCCAGCATCCGCACGGAATCCCGCGAGTGTCACCGGTGGAAGCCTCGGCCCCGCCCGGGAATATCCCTGCATTCCTCCAGGCTGGCAGAGGGCTTCCCGTGCCACAGGTTTGGTGGCCTTTGGCACAGGCAACCCTGGCAGCAGGGGATGTTTTCCAGCTGTGTCCTTCATTCCCCACCTCCTGGTTCGTTCTGGCTTTTCTCCCTTGTCTGGCAGGGAAGTTTCATGCTGCCCCAGAGCAGTGTGGGCCACGGAATGTTCATTGTTTTGGGGATGATTTGCTTTACTGAGCAGTGGAACAGCTGAGCGAGGAGAGGAAAACTGACCGAGTTCACCGGGTGTGCGGCAAAGCCTCGCCGTGCCTGTCCCAGCTGCAGGCTGCCAGGATGTGCAGGCACAGCACATCTCCTCGGTGCTGCCAGGCTGTGCCCACAGGTGATGCCCGTGGGATGTGTCTGGCAGCACTGGCTCTGCTCGGGCACAGAGACACTCAGGGACAGCCAGAGAACGCCCTCCCTGCAGACCCCACTGCAGTGCAGCTCTGCCAGCGATGCCAGAGCACACTGTGAGCTCCCTCCTGCCAGCACCAGGGTCACCAGCCCCAGAGCCTGAACAAAACCAGACTCTGAGGAATTTTGGAGCCAAAGGGGCCATGACAGCAGCACCATGAAATAGTTTTTAAAGCCAGACACCCAATGAGCATAGTGCTTCTGACAGAATAAACATATCGAACCAAGCCCAGACAATCAGCTTGGCTTGTCTGGATTCTGCTGCCCTTTGATCCTTGCCCTGTCCTGGCCCAGGAAGCAACTTCTGGTCAGGACAAAATTGCATCACACCCCGGCATCCCTACAGCACCAGGCCTGTGTTAGCTGCTCTCAGGCTCATCCCTTGTGTCACTGTGTCTGGGTGAGCAAAGGAGCACACCAGGCTGTGAGACCATGGGGCATCTCCTCATGTGCTGGCAAATTCTCCTCCTGCTGTTCCTGCTGTGCCAGGAGATTGCCATGCCATGAAAACCAGCCTGACCACAAACAGAGCCGTAAACTCATCAGCAATACCCACTCAGCCCCCCCAGTTTACTTTGTTGTTTTGTTTGGTTTTTTTTTTAACAGAGTAATTGTGTTAAGTTCAGAGAGATAATCCTGATTTACTCCGTGGTTAATATTTACGCAGGTGACAAAAGCAGCTTGCAGCCCTTCATCTCCAGTTTTGGTAAATTGGAGCTAATTGTTCAGCAGGACAGTGGAGTGATGTGCTGGTCACACCTTCTGGTTTGTGCTGTGGCCCCTTATCTGCTGCCACAGAGTGAGCTAAGCTAAGCAGACACTATCAGGGCAAGTGTTTGCTTTGCCTCAGTCCCAGGAGCTCTGAATCAGCCTCTGGAGCTGGAGCATGTGCTACCTGATGTCCAGATGTGTTCCCTGACTCCAGCTCCACCAGTTCTTGGCTGCTGTGGGTGAGGGCAGTGAGGGTCTGGCTCTCTGGGGGTCCAGCACCCCCAGACATGGAGGGGGGTGCTGAGGTTCAGCACTCAGGTGCCTCAGGAGGTTGTTCCTCCAGCCCCTGCTCCAAGCCAGGTCAATGCTGGATTCAGGCAGGTTTGTCCAGTGAGCAGACATTTTCCCCAGCAATGGCTCAGACATGGAACGAGCAGAAAGCAGCTCAGCTGAGTTCTGCCCCTCTTGTCTGTGATGAAGGAGGAGCACAGGAGCCTGAGCTCGAGGCAGGATCGGCGCTGTGGCTACAGCTGCACAGCTGCTCCACGGGCCAGCAACAGCACAGGGAGTCCCAGATAAAACACACAGAGTGCCTGATCCTGGTTTCACTCCAACACCTGCACAGCCTTACCCTGGCCCTGCCACCCACGGGAACTCACTTGGTGCTCTGAACAAAGGCTGCAGCCAGGCGAGCAGCAAAGTCACCTTGACTTTGGCAATGGCAAGGGTGGCCCTGGACACTGCGTTTGTCAGCAGGAGCCGAGGGATGGGGATGTCGATCTGTGCTGATGGAGCAAGAGCAGCAAATAGCTCTGGCCGTGTCTCCTCGGGCTGCTGGGACACAGAGCAGGAGTCGGGGAGGCAAAGCCCACCTGGGCATTGAGCCCTCGCAGGGACAGCAGGGGCAGAGCAGGCAGGAGCGCGACCTCATCCTTGTTGTGGGGTGGATACGAGAGGGGAATGGGCTCTGATGGAACTCTCCACCCTCACACGGACCTACCCAGGCAGCTGCGGGGACTTCACCCCGCCAGAGCCAGGCTCAGCTCAGTTCTTCAGGATTTTGTGCTGCCGCTCCCGGGGCAGCGCTGCCCCCGGCTCGGCTCTGACCCGGGAGCCGCGGGGTGATGCATCCCCGTGGCAGAGCGGCTTTCCTGCTTGCAAAATCTCCTTTTGGCTGCACACTCATCCGTGCCTTTGGGCAACAGGTCTGGCTGCCAAGGAATACCAAGGAGCAGCTCCTGAAGCACGGACAGTAAATACCTGGTGCCGAGATAAACCCGACGTTCCTACAGCTTTGTTTGGAAGGACGCGAAAACCCCCTCCTGGTGCATCGGGATCATTACCACGGGCTTTTTACGGGAGGATGGGCAAGAGGAGGAGCGCTCAGAAGCTGCTGGTCCACATTTTTATGACTTTTTAATTTTTTTTTAGTAAAATGTCATGAATTATTAACTTTCCCCAGCATGTCTGCACACTTCTTTTGGCTCCAGCCAGAAATATGGTTTGTCGTGTACCCACAAAGCCCGCAGCAAACCGGCTGAGGTAGCTACACAGATCGGGTGAAATAACCATAGGGAAAAAGAGGATGTTTCACCCGGATCGGGCTGTGGATGCAGCACGTGCGGGGCTCCACAGAGCTGTGCTGCTCCAGTGGGCGAGGGGAGAGGGAAGGCGAAGCAAGGGATCGCTAAGAGCGGCGTTGGTGCCGGTGTTGATGTGGAGGGACGGAGGAGAGCGGCACCGGCCCGGCCATGGCCTCCGCCCCTCAGGGACCGGGCAGGGCGGGGCGGCTCACGGTCGTTGTGGTGACGGCATAGCCCCGCCCCTCACCCGGCACCACCCAATCAGCGCCTCCGTGTCCTCACGGCGCTGCACGCGAGGCTCCGTCCCATTGGCCCACGTGGCAGCCCCCGCCCCCGCCCTCATCGCGGCCAATCAGCCGCAGCCACCGCGGCCCTGCGGCGGGGCGGGCCCCTATAAAGATCTGGCCGGGGAGGTTTAGCAATCACCGCCTGCCCCGCGCCCGCCATGGAGGAGTCGCTGTCGCTGCTGGTCCGGAGCCCCGCGCAGCGGCACCGCGACCTCCGCCTCAGCGCCCAGCCTGCCTGGACCGTGCGCCGCCTCAAGACGGAGCTGCGCCGCCTCCTGCCCGACGCGCCGGTGAGTGCGCAGTCCGCTCTTGCCGCAGCCCCGTTGGGGGTCCCTGCGCGCAGCCCGGCTGGGTGGGTGGGTAGTGCGGGCTGGCTGGCTGCTCCCCGCGGGGCAGCGGCGGCAGCTGCCGCGGGGCTCTCGCGGGGCTCCGGGACCGGTACCTGCTTCCCCCCCCCCCCATCCCCCTCCCGGGGTGTCCTGGTCCCGGTTGCGTCAGCCGCGCTTGGGGCGCGCTTGGGCTATTTCGGGACAGGTTTGTGGCCGGTCGCGGTTAATGATTAACCAACCGGCCTCCCGGCACGGCGCGGCCCGCAGGTGTGCGGGGACGGCAGAGCCCGCGGCACCGCAGCCGCGCCCGGATACCGCACCCAGCTGGGCGGGCAGGGTCCTACCTGGGGCACGGGGCTGCGAGAGGCTGCGGTGCCGGTGTGTGCCTGTCCCCAGCACACGGGAGCTGTGAGGGGCTGGGATGCCGGTGTGTGCCTGTCCCCAGCACACGGGAGCTGTGAGGGGCTGGGATGCCGGTGTGTGCCTGTCCCCGGGACACGGGGCTGTGAGGGGCTGGGATGCCGGTGTGTGCCTGCCCCCGGGACACGGGGCTGTGAGGGGCTGCAGTACCGGTGTGTGCCTGCCCCCCGGGACACGGGAGCTGTGAGGGGCTGCAGTACCGGTGTGTGCCTGCCCCCGGGACACGGGAGCTGTGAGGGGCTGCAGTGCCGGTGTGTGCCTGCCCCCGGGACACGGGAGCCGAGGTGGGAGCGCTGCAGCAGCTGCTGCTCTCCCAGCCCCGCTGCTCCCACGGAACGGTGCGTGGCCTTCGCAGAGCCGATAAACTTGGGAGAGACCTCCAAGTTCAGCCTTGAGCAAATGCCATTATATCTAAGCCGCACTTAGATATAGTGTGGCTATATCTATATCTAGATATATGACATGTCTATATTCATTTTTTCAAGAGTTCCAGGGATGGTGACTCCATTTCCCAAGGTAGCCTATTTTGATGTTTAGCCATTCCTTCAGTGAAGAAATTTTCCTTAATATCCAACTGGAGTCTGCCCTGCAAACTTAATACTGTTTCCCCTTGCCCTGTCGCTACTTGCTTGGTGCCAGGTCTGATTCCTGTGGTTTGCCATGCTTTCCCTGGCAGTGTGGTGTTTTGCCAGGAACAGGCTCCATGTGCTCCACCAGCTCCTGATAAAGAGCAGCTGGGTCCCGTTGGATGGGGTGTAACAGATTGACTTGATACCACCTCTGGTGCTGATCAGATTAGACAGAACACCAAACTTCTGTTTTTAAGAAATACAATTTTTTTTTTCAGGGCTGTGAAAGATATAACACATAACCAAATTCTTTGCCCAAGGGACTTTGGGTTCTTATGCAGGTTTGCACCTTGATCATATCCCACTTGGGCGTTCAGTTGTGCTCATAATTTCAGCTGAATTTAGATGTGCACCTTGGTATGTGGGATGCTCCAAGCTCTGTGCCTTTCTCCACCAGCTCTAAGCTGTGTTGGTTAATGCTTGGCAGAGCGAGTAATCCTATTCCTTCTTTTCTTTCTTCGAAGCATGAAGAGGACCAAAAGCTGATTTATTCTGGGAAGCTGCTGCTTGATCACCACTGTCTGGGAGAATTGTTGCCAAAGGTATAAAAAAGTATCTTTTATGATGTGCTGAAATATATCCAGAGAAGGGATTTTTTTTTTTAATGGATCTTTTCTTATATTTCAGCATGGGGAGCTGCATGCTCTTCATTTGGTATACAGCTTCAAGACTCCTGCAAATATGCAAGGAACCAAATCAGAGGTAATTAAACTTAACTCTGAATCTTGGGCTTGTAACTGAAAACAAGAAGTGTTGGATGGCCATTTTAAAGTTCCCTTTTACTGCAGTTCCCTTTTCCCTATTAGTGCAGCAGCAGTATTAGTTTGTGATAATTTGTTTGGGAATGTGAGAATGTATTTGGATTAAGCTGAGTAAAAATATTGCCTCTGCAGTTCATCAGTAAAGATTCTTGTGGTGTCTGTTAAGTAAGATCTAGTTGTGATGTGCTGCTCAGGGCAGAAGTGCCTTCTGGCAGATTCAGTTTTATTAAATAGATTATGATTTGCTGTGTCCCAGGCACACTTGGGCAAACTGAGCTTGTGGTCAGAAGTAGAGGGAAGTGGTTGTGATGTGTGTGGGGAGGGAAGAACGCTGAGAACTGCAGACACTTTAACTCCCATTAATGACTCATCTCTGGCTTCCTCTCTGCAGGCTCAGCCTTAGTGCTTGAGCTCAGTCCGGACTGCTCTCAAGTACAAATGGCCAAAACCCATTTTTTTCTTTCTAGAGCTGTGTTCCTGTTGCCCATTAAGGGCACTGTGAGCTAACCCTATCCATGCCTGCTGGTTGCTGGATGTCAGCCAGCTTTGGCTGGGTGTCAGATATATCACCACAGGACAGCTCCCAAACTGTGTGCAGCAGTTTGTGCAAGCAGTACAAATTTGCCATAGGAAAAAGCCAAAGTGTCTTTTGTATTGTATATTTTTATAGCCAGATGGACACAATGCATGTATAAGAAGTAACAAATACAGTGTAGATCTTGTGAAAGGGTGGAGTAGCATCAAATCAGTTTTGCACCCCAGTCATTTGGTTCCAGGAGGTTTAGAATACTGACAGAGGTGCTTGTGGAGTGGTGCCCAAGGTCAGGGGCAGCACTGAGAGGTGCTGTGCAGGAACAGGTGTTAAAATGAGGGCATACTTTGTGGGGTGCAGCCTTTTTGCACAAAGTGTGTGTAATGTCCTGAGTAAACCTCACTGGCTGCCCTGCTGTCTGTAGGTTAAAGCTGATCAGCCCAAGTCACCATCAGAATCCAGGCAGGAATCAAATGTGTCTTCCTCAAATGGTGCAAGGTCGAGGAGCTCTTCAGGTGTCCAGTCATCAGCAGAAGCCAGTAATGGGTAAATACAACTTTATGTACATTTTTAAGATGGTGTATTTGTGCTGGAGGCCACATATACTGCCATAAATCCACAGAACATGGGCCACATGTGATGAGGCTTTATATAAAAGCTTTAGTGAACATGCAATAGTTTGGATTGGAAGGAACCTTTAAAGGCCATCTAATCCAACCCTCTGCCATGAAGGACACCTTTCACTGGATCAGGTTGCTCTGTCCAACCTGGCCTGGAACACTTCCAAGGATGTGGCCTCTAAAGGAAACTGCACTGCTCTGTTAATTAGGAAGAAAAGTCTTTCCTTTGTCCATGTGGGTAAAGAGGTGTCTAGAAGGAAGAATTAATTTTGTATTTGGGTGCACAAAATGGCAGGAGCTATTTACATTGTTCTGTAATAAATTGCTCTTGCTCTTAGCCCTGTGTTTGCTAATGAATGTGTTCAAATTTTGACCAAGGCTGGAAACAGCTCAGCATCCCTTCCAGAGTGTGGCTCCTGGCTTCTCTGCTTACACAACCTACAGCATGCTTCAGATGTCCTGGCTCCAGCAGATTTATGCAAGACAGTACTACATGCAATAGTAAGTGCTCTATTCTAAGCTGCCAGTAGGAAGTAGAAACTGTAACACAAGGAATTTGAGAGCTGCTGGCAATTCTTCCTCTTTTGGTGGTGCTTGGGGACTTTTTCACCATAACTTGTGCTGAATGTTGTGGGGTTGCACCCCTCGCTGCTGCTCTTCAGGCCAGTGGTTCTGAATCTTGTCCATTGCCTGACTGTTCACTGGGAGGGCAGGTGGCTCTGGAGTAAATCTGATCCTGCTGAGAAGCCTTTGTTCTTTTTTTTTTTTGACTGCTCAAAGTGCCTACAGCGTTCACTGGACATCAGTGGTAGGTCAAGCTGAAGGCTTTTAGACTACCTGCAGATTGCTCTAAATTGTTTTTGTGAAGTATTGACATTACTGTTGATAAAGGGGAGGGTGCCTGGTTTGATTTGTTGAAGTCACTGTACAGTTGTTATGGATAGAGCTAAAACCTGTTTATAATGTTTCTGTAGCCTCTAAACTTAATACTTTGTACTTGCATGTGATCTGACTCTATTGCTAAAGATGGACAGATTTTCACACACAGGCCCTGTGTGGAGTGAGAGTTTGACTGAGCCTCATTCTGTACTTTGTTCTCTGCTTCCAGCTTGGCTTCCAGTGCTGCATCTGCTGACCCATCCCATGCACGGCATTCTCAGGAGATACCAGTGACACCTCCAGCTCCTCTCCCAGACCCATTTCCTGCCCAAAACCAGCCTGGAAACCAGAATGTTGCTGCTCAGGTTAATGCAGTGGCTGACCAGAACTTGAGGATGAATGCCCAAGGGGGGCCCCTCATGGAGGAAGATGAGGAGGGTGGCAATCGAGACTGGTTGGACTGGCTCTACTCAGCAACACTGTTATATGTTTTTGTCAACATGGTCTATTTCTACTCCAGCATCAGCAGACTCCTCCTCGTCATGGGCGGCACTGTTCTGATGTATCTGTAAGTGGCTGTGTCAGTGTTTGCTGTTCAGAAGGGTTTCACTGAAGTACTGAGTTCTGTGCCCAGGGAGCTTCCTGGTGGTTGAGCTTCATAGAACTCTTGGACCTGGAAAGGGCAAACTGCTCCTCTACATTCTATAACTCAATATTTAGAAAAATTATAATTAAGCCTTTGTTGGATTAAGTTAAGAATGTGGCTGATCTCACTGGGGTTTTGCAGTTTCTGGTATGACTGGCTTTATATTTCAGAAAACTGCTTGAAACCAAAGTAGCCCCTGTTGTTAAGCTCCAGCAACTCAGCAGCATGGAGCAGGCAAACCTCTAGGTTCAGTGTGGGAAATTACAATTTCTTGTTGGGGAATTAGTGGTTGAAGTCTGGGAAGGGGTCTCACACTTGCTGTTCAGTCATGCATCCATGCAGTTCTTCTGCTGGTTGTCCCTCTGGAGAACAGACCAAGCTGAACTGAGTGGAGTGTCCTAAACTGCCCTTGATGCTCTCTGTGTGGTGAAACATAATTAGAATAAAAACACAGAGATAATGGACCCTCAGCTGCTATGCTTGGGATGTCTTGTCTGAGAAAAATCATCTGTCCTCTTCAATTCTTTGATTACCTGTGGAACAAATGATGTAGGTGTCTGAATTGTAGGTCTAGGAGTTAAAAGTGGAGCCGCTTTTCCAACATCTATATAGACTTGGAGAGTTCAAGGTTAATTGTTCCACGGAAAGTCCTTACATTTTACTGTTGGTGGTTGCCAGCAGCACTGAGCAGTCAGATGTGCAGCTGTTGTGTAACAGGATGAGTAATGTTGAAACAGCATTAATTAATTAATTAATTAATTTGTTGCTTTTCCCAGGCACCATGCTGGACGGTTCCCATTTAGACGAAGACCAGTTCAGCCCTTCCCTGGCAATGTTCCTCCTCAAGCTGCTCTAAACCAGGACCAGAACAATAATTTTCAGGTATTGTCTTGCTATGTTTTTTAAACCATGGAACCTGGGAAGTTTTGCTTTTGGTTTAATAATTTTGGTGTAGTAGAAAAAAATCTTTTCTTGAAACTTCTGTAAGACAGTATGGAGAATAATTGTCACCTGAGTCCTCCTGTAGTAAATTCATTAGTTAACCTGAAATGTTTTGGTGATCTTTTAGCTACTTCTGTCCTTACAGAAGTTATAGTGGGAAGTGGTCTGTTATAGGCTGTAACTGAGGGCAGGGTTCAGGCTACACCTCTGTAGGATTTTTGTCTATAAGCAGCTTGAGTCTTTCATTTCAAGCTGACAGTTCTGATGTCAATGAAAGTTAATTAACTAGAAATACACAATTCACCTGATCTGGTGCTTGATGGCTGTCCTGGACAGTGTTTCTGGACACCAGTGTGAGTTAACCAGCAGTGCCCATGTGCAGCTTGGACTTTTGACTTTGGAGCTACTTGAAAAAATTTATATTCAAACAGTGACATATTGGCAACAAAACTACAGTTTGATGCCAGGTTTTTCTAATGTATTTCTGAAATTCTTCTTTACCAAATATCCTTTTTTTTGACAGGGGGAGAATGGGGGCAGAACAAATGAGTCTGAGGCACCTCCTGATGAGGGACAGGCTTTCCAAGAGCTGCAGCAGGCCAGCCCTTCACTCGTGAGCACTGTGTGGGTTTTCTTCAAGACTTTCTTTGCCTCCCTCCTTCCAGAAGGGCCTGGGCTGACCCGTAACTGATTTGTCACCAAAATCTGCTTGTCTGAAACTGCAGTGGACACCTGGGAGAAGCCAACACCAACTCCAGAGCAGGCGTGGAAAGCAATGGCACTTCCTGTGGCTTTCACTGAGCGAGCAAATAAAGCTGCAGGGAGCCTTACATCATTACAGCCCAGGGACTGAGATGCTTGTCCTCATTCCAAAGAACTCTGTTCCATAGCATTTATTAGGTACCTATGTAGAGGCTTGGCATTGTGGACTTGTGCACTAAAGGCACAGGCTCTGAGTGGGTGTGCAAAAATGTTAGGGAAGCAAATTGCTTCTTCTGTGCAATGTGATTCCTGTTGGAATGTTTCAAATGCTGTTTTAATTACACTGAGTGTAGGATCTCAAACAAAAATTGCTAGATATGCATTAGCAGATTTTTAGCAAACATCTATTGTTAAATTTGCTTCAATATTTTAACTTTTCTTTGTAAATATCTCCCTATGAAGAATATATTGTGCAATCTCCTTGGTGGACAAAG
Source organism: Melozone crissalis (assembly GCF_028551555.1). NCBI lineage: Eukaryota > Metazoa > Chordata > Aves > Passeriformes > Passerellidae > Melozone > Melozone crissalis. Next base: position 6,648,546 of record NW_026535785.1, read on the forward strand.
TGGAGGACTGTAAGATGATGTGGATGAGCAATTACCTCAGTGGAGTTGCAGACTAAATTTCATGATGCTGAATTCAGATGATTTAAATTCAAGATTTAATTCCTCCTTCCCCTCTGCCCTGCTGCCAGATCATGGGGGAAGAGTGTGTTCAGGTATAAATATATTTAGCAGAAACTTATGCAAAATGTAAACTTCTTTACTGCTTTTGGATGCAAAGTTAAATCAGTTTAATTCCTGTATTCAACTTTGCATTCTCACTCCAGTGCAACTCCTCTTGTATTATTTCATTGTGTTCCCTTTAATTTCTGATATGGGTAAGGGCTGTTATTGCAATAAAACTTGGAGGCATTTATATCTACATTTGTATATATCCTCTAAAGCACAGGGTGTGTTCTTGCCTATTTTTTATTGAAAAGTGATGAGGGTATTGGGATGTGAGGGGAAAAGGTGCTGAACTCACTTCCTTGCCCAGCTGTGTTCTTCAGCAGGTAAAGTGCCTTGAATAGTTTGGAGTTTGTTTGCTTATGAAAAGCTGGTAACAAAAAGGGCATGGACATCTTGAAATGGGGAATTCTGTAGATATTTGGGAAATTGGAGCTCCTTGAACCCTGCCTGAGACTCGTGATGGAGTTGCTGCCCAGTCTTGGCTCAGGTTTAACTTGGCTTGAAATGTGCTCTGTAGGAGCAGCTGCCACTCTGGAACTCGTCACTCTTGTCCTCTGCTGCCTCACCTGGCAGGGCACTGTGAGGAGTGTGGGCAGGGCCAGCACACATCACTTGGGACCAGCAGCTGTAGCAGGTAGTGCTTGATCTTGCCCTGGCAGATGAGACTGATGCTGGACATGGTTTGTTGGTGTTACCTGTGGAATCCACTTAATCCTGGTGCTGGTTTTGATTTGAACAAATTCTTTCCCAGGCTTGTTTTTCTGCCATATCTTCAGTTTGCTGGAGGCTTGGAGGATGGGCGGGACAGTGGTAAAATAATTATTTAAAATGAAATCATTTGAGAGGAGGTCAGTTGTTGCCCTGGATATATCCTGCATAAGCCTTTGAAGATGTTCCTGGAGGAGGTGCCCACTCTTTCTTGCCTGGATAATGGTCTGGTGCTGCACTTCTCCAAAAAGAGACATCCCCAGGCTTCTGCACCCTCACAGTCTGTGTCCCTGTCCCTGTGGTTGGCACAGGGTGGGTGACAGCCATTCCCCACCCTAGACACAGCTGCAGCCCTCACCTGAGCTGCTGCACTGGGTGTGCTCCATATCAAAGGTGCTTTGTGGCTTGTGGGTTTTTCTCTCTCAGGGTGTAGCAAACCCTCACCCAGTGCCTAAATTAACTGAGCCTGTGCTCAGTTTGAGCAGTACAGAGCAGTTCCTGGCAGCCAGAAATAAACTGTTTTGATATGGTTAAGACAATGAGCACATAATGCTGGATTACTTGTGAAATCTCTAGTCTGAAAATTTGAGACAGCAAAACATCTGTTGTCTTTCAGCTTTTGCTGTTCCCAGGAGCAGGCCAGATGGATTTAAACCTAGTTGAAAAACTAATGAAGTGTAGCTAATGCTGCTGCAGAGATGCAGTGAGAGTCCTGGACCTTAGAGGAGATTTCCTTAATGGTTCTGTGAATGCATTGGGGTGGAGGGCGGCTGTGACTGCAGCAGGGGACACAAAATGTGGAAGTAAATCCTGTGTAATCCTGCAGAGGCAGCTGCCAGGGGTGTGCACCCAGGCAGGAGCACTGGGCTGTGAGGGAACAGTGCCTGGCTGAGGGTTCCAAGCACTTCTGACTGAGCCAGCCTGGTGTTATGTGGAGTTGGGGGTTTGGCGTGGCCCTGACCCTGTCACTGAGCAGTGGCTGCCTCTGGGAGCAAGCAGTGACAACTGAGGCATGAAAGGAACTGAGGCAGCTCAGCCTGGAGAGCTGGCAGTGTAAACAGTGAGGAGGGATGGCAAGGAAGGGGATAGAGCCTGTGAGCATGGCCCTGAAATTGAGGGAATCCAGGTTAGACACAAGGCAAACAAACCTTGAATCTTCCAGAGCGAGGCTGTCCCCTCTGCTGGGCCAGAAGCTGAGAGAGCAGAAGGGGCTTTGGGGCATGTAGGTTTAGGAGGCTGGGTTTGCCTTGGCTCACACCTCCAGCTCTGACTCTGCTGCTGGTTTAGCTCCTCTGCCTGTGAGCTGCAGCACCATTGTGTGAGAGCACAGCAGGCAGGTTACAGCAGTGAAGTCCTCTGAAGGTCCACAGGGTGGCAAAGTGAGCAGCAGGACAAAGCCAGTTCCTCTGCTCTGTGTCCCCTGATAGTCTCTGGCAGCTGCCCCTAGCTGAGAGCAGTTCTCTGTCCCCACTGAGAAACAAGTCAGAGTAAAATGTACAATCTCTTTTTCTCACACCTTTGTTCTTGTTGTGGAAGCTCCTAACAGGCTGCTGGCTTGGGGACCCACTCCAGTCCTGTTTGTCACTACAGATTTGGTCCTGTCCTCAGCTCTGGGGACACAAAGCTCATGAGAATGAGGCTGCTGCTGAGCAGATAAGCTGGAGCTGTGTTTGTTTGTGTGTGGTTTCCCCCTTTTCTCTGAAGAGCTGTTTCATTTATGCACTGAACTCAGTTCCCAGCTGAGTGTCACAGCCTCCCTCTGCTCTTTGTCCTGTGATCCATCTCTAGCTCTGGGGCTGGTGGTATTTGCAAAGTAATGCACACAAGCTGAGTCTCCTCAGTGTTACCAAACGTGCCAACTGCATCTTCACCACCTCCCTCCAGCCCTTCTGCTGCACAAGAATAGCTCTTGAAATGCCTGCTAGTGTTCAGTGTGCTGTGAATTTCCAATGGAGTGATAGCATGGGGGTGAACTAGCCCTGGTGTGACAGCCCCTCACAAACCTGCGGTGAGTTCGTGTTCAGCTGCCTGGGAGGGCTGGACAAAGCTTGGGAAATGTTGGGTCCATGTCTTGTGTCTGCTCAGTGACCTGGGTGAACCAGTGACCAGTGAACTGGCTCCCCAGTTTCTCACAGTAGCACTGAGAGTTGTATTTGCTGCTCTTTCAGCCTGGATTTGCCAGTGCCACAGAGCTGCAGCTGGCTGCACCTCCAGCTCCAACCCAGCTGCCCTGGGCACCCTCAGCTGTGAAAAACCTGGCCTGACCTAGGGCCACCTGTGTGAGCCAGCTTGTTTTTTCTTTTTAGAGGTTGTTATGGATGATACTGGTACAGAAGAGAAGGAATTGAGTTGGCTTCAGGAGAATCTGGAGTTGCAGTGGGGGAACCCTCCCCTGGGCTCAGGACATCACCCAAGGAGACTCCTTGAGGTTGAAAGCCCTCACTTTATCGTGTGATGGTGGATTCCAGGCTACTCCTGCTTTCTAAAATTTTGAGAGTAACTCAGGTAATACCAATTTCATTTGGCATCACAAATCTCCAGTCAAACATTGCATAGCTTTAACTGATTTAATGAGTTCATAAAACAAATCTTGTTTGAATGTTATTTGTCTCAATTTTACAAGCATCTAGGACAAATGGGAGCAGTGGTTTTTGGGCTGGCCCTGCTGCCATGGCAGGGCTGAGCTGCAGCTGGATCCTGGCAGTGCTCTGGGCCCATCCTGCTGATGGGTGCAGCCAGTGTACCTGGAAAGGTCTCAGGAAGCATCTGCAGGGTTACACCAAATGTTTTGGTTAATGCAGCACAAAGATTAATGGCACTGTGCTGTACCTCTGCCCTGGACAACGTGGGGAAAAACAACCCCAGTCCACAGCAAGGTGGTGAGTCCATGTGTGCGTGCACGGCCTTCAGATAAAGCCTTACACAGCAAGTCTTTATCAAAACATCTTCCAGCATCCCCTTTGAGCTTGGATGTTTAACTTTTCTTTGGTGTTTAAAGCGTGCCCTGCCTCCTGCTAGCCAAAATTAACTTTTCCTTAGGCTTTAAATCTGACCTAACTTGTCCTAGCCTGACCTTGCACTGAGAGGGGGGTGGGCTCTGCTGTCCCTGCTGCCCTGGCCTCTGCCTGGTTACTCCAGGACAAGGATGCTCACAGCATCTCTGTGTTCCACATGCTTTTGCTATTGTAGGCAGAAAGGCTCCAGCCTTCCTGTTCCCACTGGAGGTCAATGCCCAGCAGTTCCCTGTTCACCTTTTCTCTGAGCTCTGTTGACAGAGACTCTGCAATGTGCTGGGGCAGGGGGGCTGGGAATGCTCTGGATCTACCAGGAACAGCACAGTGGGGCTGGGGTCTTGGGTTTTGTGCTTTTATCTACCCTGGTGACTGACACAGGGGTGTTTAAGTGCCAGTTTTCCCTTTTCTCCACGCTGATGTGAATTGCTGCCCTGGGCTAAGGAGTGCTTGTGGCTTCCTGGGGCCTGCGGGATTCCCTTTATGCCAGGCACTGGCCACTGTGCCCACACCCCTTAAACTGAGAGGACAGAAAATAGAGCTGTTAGATGGTTAAATCCTCTTGAATTCCACTCCTTTTGTAACATGGCCAGGCTCTGTGCAGCTGCCCTGGGCAGAGCTCTCCTGGCTATGCAGGGGGATGCTGTGGCAGCTGAGATGGTGCCATGTGCTGCTCCAGCACCTGCTGCCTTTGTACGGTGTTTCCAACAATTAGCTGCTCATTTACGAAGCACTTTGGGCTGGCAGCAGGCAGTCTGTGCATGGCCACCACGCTGCTCTGCTGCAGGAGCCCGGAGGAAGCCGCAGATGCTCGGCTTCCCTGGGGTCAGTGACCGGCAGTGCCTCCCGAGGGGTACCCGAGGCCGTTCACTTTCTCAACTCAGGAAGAAAACAGCACGGCAGGGTGGGGGCTGCTGGACAGCGGGGACCCCGCAGGAAACGTGCTCAGCCTGCCCAGGGAGCATGAGGAGGGAGCCTGGCACCTCGCCTCGCTCAGGGCATTGGGGGGAGCCTGGCACCTCGCCTCGCTCAGGGCATTGAGGGGAGCCTGGCACCTCGCCTTGCTCAGGGCATTGGGGGGAGCCTGGCACCTCGCCTCGCTCAGGGCATTGAGGGGAGCCTGGCACCTCGCCTTGCTCAGGGCGCTGCTCCTGCAGTCCTGCCAGGTTCTCACCTGTGCTTCTCCCTCAGCCTGTTCTGGCAAAAAGGTTCAGGGGAGTTGTTGTGAGCCTCCTTTCTGGAATAACCCCGCTCTGTTTTGTGCTGGGGGTTGTTTTGGGGCAGCACAGCAGAGGTGCAGCAGGGCAGTGGCACACAGGGCAGGGATGCACAAGGACTGGATGTGAACTTGGGTCTCTGATGTTCCCCAACAGCAGCTCAGAGTCTGGGTGCAGGGAAAGCTCTGCCTCAGTGGGATGGGGGCAGATCAGACTGTTCACCAACCCAGATAAGAGGCAAAAAACATCCCAGGTCATGGAGCTTTCCAGGAGATGTGGGTTCACCCAGTGGGAGCAGGAAACAGCCCTGCCCCAGGAGTGTGCCTCAGTTTCCCCCCAGTGTGCATAAAATCAGTGAATGTTGTAGGCACCTTTCAAACAGGACTTTGCTGGAGAATTACTGCAGGAGTACAAAATAAGGAATATTTCTGCATGAGTTATAAAAGCTGAAGTGGCTTGAGGCAGCATGTGAGGCTGCTCCCTTGACTTTATCCTCCTCCACTCTCCATCTCCCTCCAGCTTTTTCCACCCACCCTGGTGTGTCCATGTCCTGAGCTAAAGCAGTCTTGGCAGCAGCACCAAGCCCTGCAGCCCAAACTCCTGCTGAGGGAGGAAGGCGGCGTGCAGCCTGACTGGTGTGAAGGAAACTATAGGAAGATTAGGAAATGTGTGATGGGTTTTGATAAGCGGAGGAAGCAGGTCATGTCCTGCTGCGAGTGGGCTCTGCTGGGGGTATGAAAGCAGCTCTGCCTCCGTCAAGAACCACTTGGTGCTCTCTCTGCTCTGGCTGAGGATGTGCTGGGCGGGCAGGATGGTGCTGGGCACCCTCAGCATCCTGCTGGGGCTTGTCCAGGCAGCAGCAGCCTGCGAGTTTGGGCCCTTTCCCTACAGAAGCACCGGGATCGTCTGCAGGATGACCAAGCCCGCGGCGTTGCTGTGTAAGTGCTGCTCCCCGGGGCTGCCTTTGCCCCAGCTCTGCCAGAATTCTGGGACACATCAGCCCAGGGAGGGAGTTCTTGCTTCTCTGCCTCTTGTGTGAGCACCTGCCTGCAGCACAGATTAAAGCATGAGCAGGCAAAGGAGCTTGAAAATTGTTCCCAGCCCCTCTCCTCAGCCACGGGATTTAGTGCTGTTCCTTTGGGCTTGGCATGATGAAAGAGCTTGAACAAATGTGTGCTTGATTTCTCTCCTCATTGCAATCTCATCTCTTGGGGTCGGTGAAACAGGTTCTCACCTGCTATGGGCTCATTTGCAAGGATTTGGGAGCTTTGTGGGGGAAGAATCTAATTCTTCTGTGAGGGTGGGAACATCTTGTCCTGTCCCATCTGACAGAGGTAGATGCAGAGAAAGGTGTATTCATGCTGGGCTGAACTAACAGAGGGTATTTCTGGAAGGAAAAATCCTGTACAAGGATGTGCTTGAGGCTGAGGCTGGAATGGGCTGTGTGACATTAGGGAAATGGGCACAGAAACTTTTCAGAATTTTTTCTTTGTAGACCCCAGAGCTGACTGCAGCACAAGTAAGCAGAAACAAAGCAAAGCTCTGGGGTAAAGTCAGCAGCTTGTGTGGGGTAAGGATGAGCACAGCCTTGCCTTTCCAAAATCTGCTCCTGAGGTGCTGACCACGACTCCCTGGGACAGCTCCCACTGGTGGCTGTCGAGCCACACACGCTGCTGTCCCTTGCTGCCATCAGCTGTCACAGTTAGGGATTTTAATTTTTTAAATTTAACTTGAAATTACTTGTAGTGCTTCCTGAATCCAACACAAATGCCTTGGATAAAAGCCTTCTGCAGTGCTTTAATCCAGAGAGCAGCTCTGGCTTTGCAGCCAGGACAGATTGCAGTTGGACATCTCTGCCCTTTTCTTCCACGGACAGTGAACAGGGAAACAGCCCAGGTGATCCAGGCAGCCTTCAGGAACGCCCAGTTCCCAAACATCACCGGGGAAAGGTCCATGAGGCTGCTGGGCAGGGTGGCCTACGGGCTCAGTGGGTGAGTATATCCCTGTGTCTGTGCCAGGGGAGGGATGGGGCACACAGGGGACCAGGAACTGCCCTTGGAGGCAGCTCTGATCCAGCATCTCCTGGGGAAAGCAAAGCTCTGCGCTAGGGCAGACACTGGTTTGGATCTAAGCCTCACAGACAATTTGCATGTTAAGGTTTAGGCTGCAGTGTCAAACTGCTAATGTGTTCTTTAAGAGTTATTTATTTTTCCAGCTGAGTGGGAAGGCAGCATGTAGAGCTCATTTCTGACAATGGGGATGGGGAGTAGTGTCCCTGTGGCCACTGATGGCAGATGGTGCCCAAGGCACACTGAGAGGCAGAGGGGACCCATCTGGGGTGCCAGAGTCACCCCTGTCAGCAGAATGTCACTTGGCTCTGTTTGTGACAAACTAGGCTGGGTTTCACTGTGTTACTTTTATGTGGGGAGCACAAACCCAGGGGTGTGCTCACAGAACAAATTCTGCACTCACAGAACAGACTTCTTGCCATGACCACGGCTGCACAGAGCACTGCAACAAAACAGGGCTGCATTGTTCCCGGTTTCCTGTTTAAATCATCCCAAAACCTTGTATCCAAACATTGCACAGTGCACCAAGGCTGAGCACAAGCATCACTGTCACTGTCCTTGTACCTGGCCCTGGGATCCCTCAGAGATCCCATTCCTCAGGAACAAACCCAAAACAACCCCAGCACACAGCTCTCGGCTGGGACAAGCTCTGTCTCTGCTGTTTCCAGCATCCAGGTCAATGACTTGTCCATCGAGAGGAGCGAGGTGGAGCTCAAGGAGGACAATGCCATCCACATCTCCATCAGGAACGTGACAGCCTTGTTCAAAGGGACCCTGACCTACGGCTATGCCGGGGCCTGGTTGTGAGTATGGGGCTGGAGCTGCTGAGCTCCCCTCCCAGCCCTGCTGCTGATTTCCACTCCCAGCCCTGCTGCTGATTTCCACTCCCAGCCCTTCTGCCCAGTTCCATTCCCAGCCCTGCTGCTGCCCCTGGGACTGGCCTGTGGGGCTGGAGCTGCCCAGCTCACTCCCAGCCCTGCTGCTGAGCTCAATTTCCAGCTCTGCTGCTCTGCTCCACTCCCAACTCTGCTGCAGATTTCCACTTCCAGCCCTGCTGCTGAGCTCCTCTCCCAGCCCTGCTGCCCAGCTCCCCTCCCGGCTCCATTCCCAACCCTGCTGCTGAGCTCCCCTCCCGACTCTGATGCCCATCTCCCTTCCCAGCCCTGCTGCTGCCCCTGGCACTGTGGCAAAGCCCAAGTGGGGCTGTTCTCCTCAGTCTCTCTGGCCATGGCTGCACTGATGACTGCCTGAGACAGGATTTTATATTCCAGCAATGCTTCTCAGCCCCTTCTTGCTTTCTGCCTTTCTGTCCTCACCTTGCATGACAAGACCAGGTGGCCAAAGCACAGGAGCTGACTGAGTCTCTCTGCTTTGTTGCTCTGTAAACTCTGAGTGGGTAAAAAGAGCGGGTTAATGCTCCAAAGTGCCACTAAGGCAGGAGCTTGCAATGATTTGAAGCCAGAGTGTCTGAGGTGGGCTGGGGTGTGCTGGGGGTTGGCCCATTGCAGTGCCAGGACAGCTGTGAGAGGTGTTATAAAATCCACATCTGCCAGGGAGAAGCTGCTCCTGCCTCAGGTTCCTCAATGTCCCCTCTTCTGCCATTACAGCTTGCAGCTTTTCCATTCAGTTGATTTCGAAATTGAGTCTTCCATTGACCTCCAGCTAAATATCAATCTGAGTAAGTATGCTGCAACACCCAAACATTTTGCAATAGGAATAAATTCCCTCCCCACTCTGGTTTGTGGGTTGCATGCACTGTCGTGTTAGGGGACAGCTGATCCCTGCTGGCAGGAGCCAGGGCAGCTGACATCTATCCAGATGAAGAAGGTGCCTGGCAGAGCAGCTCAGCTGGAGTTGTGAGCAGAAACCATCCAGGTGCAGGGCAGCCCCACCTGCCCCAACCTGGCAGGGTCTGGAATCTTTTGGAAGCATCCCTGGGATGTGGGGAGCCCTCTGCAGTGGTGCCCTGCTCCAGCTCCTGCAGCGTCACAGACATCTTTTTATGAAAGTCCTTTCTTTGGGATTTTTTCTTCCTGAGAAGCTGAGAGGCCTCAGGGACAAAGTGTAAACATTGATTATCTGCTGCTGTGGAATGCAACAGGTGGAGCTGTGATTGGTCTCATGTGGATGTTTATTATTAATGGCCAATCACGGTGAGCTGGCTCAGACAGAGAGTCTGGGACAGCTGCCTTTATTATTCATTCTTTTCTATTCTTAGCTTAGCTGGCCTTCTGAGAACCTTTTCTTCTATACTTTTAGTATAGTTTTAATGTCATATATATCATAAAATAATAAATCAAGCCTTCTGAAACAGGGAGTCAGATCCTCGTCTCTTCCCTCATCCTAAGACCCCTGTGAACACGGTCACACTGCAGTCTCTGCAAAGTGCACTCTGCCTTCTCCTCTCAGTCACAAATCAGCTTTTTTTTTGTTTTCTTCCTTTTTCCTTTCGTCCCATGCAGTGTGCCAAAAGGACCAAGTGGCTCCTGATGCTTCAGACTGCTACCTGACTTTCCACAAGCTCACACTCCACCTCCAAGGAGACAAGCAGTGAGTCTGACCCCTTTCAACACTGAGATTTATTGTCCCCAAATGCCACCCTCCCAAAGGTGCAGACCTCACTGTGCTCCCTGTCTTGCACAGACCTGGCTGGCTGAAGCAGCTCTTCACAGATTTCATCTCCTTCACTCTGAAGCTTGTCCTCAAGAGGGAGGTAAGATAAGATCAGCCTGAGGACTGAGGGAAGCCCTCTGTGCATGCCGCAAACTTTTCTTGCCCACAAGACAGCAGCAGTGACATGTTAGTGCTCGTGAAAAATAAGATAAATAAATGGAATCCACAATAAAAAAGCAGCTTGGGCAAAGTGAGAGCTGTTGCTGACCCGGAGGCTGTCAAGGGACTCTGACCAACAGCCCCTAGACCTCAATGAGGCTCAGCTCTGCTCTATCATGCAAAATCCTAATTTTCCCCCCTTTTTTCCTCTTGTAGGTGTGCAAGGAAATAAATACTGTTGCTCAGACGCTGACAAATTATATACTTGATTTGGCAGGTAAATATTCTTGGTTTTTTTGCTTTCTTTTTTTATGTGCAGCTTTTAATGTTTGAGTGGTAGCCACATCCATCAAAAATGTCCTTCAAAAATGTGTATGGGATCCCAAGCCCTCAGACAGCAGCAAAATAAACCTTAATAAAGTTATGTTTGGATTTTTCTGCATCAGTTTGATCTTTTAGGATGATTACACAGATTCAAAGACATTTCAATTGATAAAGAATTTCTCTTCAGTATGCACTGATCAGCTGTGCAGGGTGCTGCAGGACCAACATTAGCTAGAACAGGGGTAGGTACTGCAGGATTAGGCATGAGGCTGTACACCATCTGGAGATTTCCCACTGCCAAATATCAGGGGAAAGGAGTGCAATGTAAAACTGAGCATAATTATCCCAATTTCCCAGGGGAGAAACAGAGTCAGGGATCTGTAGCAGGATCAGTGCTAGCATGCAAAGGACTGGGAACCCTTGTGCCACCCTGTGTTCCTCATAACACCCCTGTCACCCCCTGCACCCAGCCCTAAATGTGACAGTCCCAAGCCCTGTTTAAGGTCCTGTTTCTGTGAGGTTTTTGTGTTTTTCTTGCAGCCAATTTTGTCCGGGATGGGGACATCGCTGTCGATATCTCCCTTGCATCAGATCCTGTCATAAAAGCAACATACATAGAGTCCTACCACAAGGTAAAGGAACCCTAAAATACCCCAGGCTGCTCAGACACCAAAGATTTCTGGCCATGCTGTGCTCTGCAGGGCTTGGAGGGGCTGGTTTTGTGGGGCTGTGCTGGAGCTGGGCTGATGCTCCCTGCTGCATCCAGCCAGGCCTTGCCTTGCCATGGCAATGCAGGACTGTCACAGACATCTTTTATGAAAATCCTTTCCTTAGGATTTTTCCTCCTGAGAAGCTGAGAGGCCTCAGAAACAAAATGTAAACAATGGTTATCTGCTGCTGTGGAATGCAACAGATGCATCTGGGATTGGTCTCATGTGGTTGTTTCTAATTAATGGCCAATCACAGTCAGCTGGCTTGGACTCTCTGTCAGAGACAGAAACTTTTGTTATCATTCTTTCCTATTCTATTCTTAGCCAGCCTTCTGATGAAATCCTTTCTTCTATTCTTTTAGTATAGTTTTAATACAATATACATAATAAAATAATAAATCAAGCCTTCTGAAACATGGAGTCAGCTCCTCATCTCTTCCCTCATCCAAAAACCCCTGTGAACACGGTCACACAGGTGTTGGCTTTTCTCCTCTCTCCCTGCTGCTTGCTGTGGCCAACCCCTTGTTTTCCTTCCCAGGGCATTGTGCTGTACAGGAACAGCTCCAGCAGGCTCAGTGACTCTGTTTTCTCCCCATCCCTGCTGACTGAATCTCGGATGCTCTACTTCTGGCTGTCCGAGCACAGCCTCAGCTCCCTGGCTGCTGCAGCCTTCCTGGAGGGGCAGCTGGTGCTGAGCCTCAGAGGGGAGAAACTCCAGGTCAGTCCCACAGGGGTGCCCTCCTTGCCCCAGACATCACATTTTGGGGAGTAAGTGAACAATTCACTAAATGCTGTGTTTTGGTGAGAGCTGGTTTCTGTAGGAGGTGGAAATCTCCAGTCAGTCACTTGATGTGGTCCTGGAATTGGTGCCCTCTTATCAAGAGGGCAGAGTTATTCCTTGGAGGGATAACAGCAGCTGACAGGAAACTTGTCTGCTGAATTGTAGAGGGATGTGATTTTCTGGGAGATCACTGGGATAGAAAAAGGGTGGGAGCTGGGGGAGCTCAGCCCTGTCCTGCCCTGGGCACAGCCCCCAGGAGCAACCACAACCTTTTGTTTTTTCACAATCTCTTTCTGATGTGTTTCTGAAGGAGCTGTTTGAGATGGAAGACTCAGAAGTGCAGAGGAAGGCAGTGCAGACGGTAACTTTTTGTCCTATTCTGAGCATTGCATGCCAAATGAGGGAATTTGAGATTAATTCTGTTGCATTGTAGCAACTTGGGTCCTTCCCTTGGCAATCTGAGTCCTGGGTGGGCCAGATGGAGGAAAAGAGGGGCTGATGGAGAAGCAGTTGTGCTTTGCAAAGGGGATTTCTCCATCTTCCAACTGGTTTCCAGTTTCCCTGAAACCTGGCAGAGTAACTGGTCTTGGGTGAACAGGAGGAGGACCTGGGGACAGCAAAAGGAATGCAGCTGTGTGACAAGCTGGCTCGAAACTGGTATGGAAAATCCTGACTCAACTTCTGCTCCTCACTCAACCAGATTTTCCAAGGCACCTCCTACAATGACTCTGTGGCCAAGGTGTGGAGCCTCAGCCAGCCCCAGATTTCCTTCCAGCCCGAAGGGACCATTGTGAGGTCCTCAGTGGCAGTGGAGATCAGCATCCTGCTGGCAGGAGAGGAGCCCCTGGTGGCCCTGTACATGGAGAAGGTCAGTTCTGGCACCTCCTGGCTGTGAAGAGCTTGGGACAGGCTCTGTCCCAGGCCAGCACCATCCCTGGTGTGCAGGGAGCCCTTTGGCAAGGGTGGGTGGGTAACCCAGGGCAGGGGGAGAAGGTAAATCAGTTTATTTCAACACTCCCATGTGTTCCTGTGGCCTTTGAGGCTGGGAATGGTGACAGTGACCCACTGTCAGTGTGCAAGGTGGTCAAAGCAGCAGAAAGCTCTGAGGAGCCCCATTTACGTTTCTCTGACACAGGGTAATGCCACTGAGATGTTTTAGGAGAAAGTGAAGGCACCATGGGATTGTATTTATTTTGAACTCTCCTTGTACCCAAATTCCAGCTCCACACTAAGAGTATAGCAGTGTCAGAAATGGACATGAAGCTCTGAAAAATGTGAAGCTCAAAATAGAACTTTTTCTCTATGTGAGCCTGTGTGAAGGGTCCTGATTACACTGTGTTTCACCCCAAACTCTTTTATAGTGAATCTAAGGAAGCAGAAAAAAGAAATGCCCACAGCTTCCCTGTCATGGTTAGCATCAGAGGAAAGCAGTGTGTTTGTCCAGTCTTGTAGCTCTGGGCTGAGACAGACACAAAACCAGCCCAAATCCCTGCCTGAGGGTTGGGCACACTCAATTTTAAAGGTTTAACCACAGATGAGAATAATTCCCTCAGCAAGTATCCCATGTTAGCAGGGTGTTAGAGGAAATATGCATGGCTGTTTCTTATGCCCCAAATGGAATCTTGAATACATTTCAAGGATTACAGAAACACTGGACTAGAGGGGATCCCCAAAATTGTGGCTCCTAGGATGAGCTCCTGGACTGCCAAAACCCTGGTTGTAATCTGCAACTGCATCACAAAATGTTCCTCTTAAATGGATGTTTACATGCAAACAACAGCAAGGCAATGAGCCCACGTGGCCAGAATTCAGAGATTGCTTTCTTTTTTTAATTTGGTTTGCATTGCACTGATTACCTGTGGCAGCCCTGAGGCTGTTCTCCCTACATCCAGTGAGATGTAGGTGTCATGGGAAAGAACACCCTACAAAGCCATTTCCATCCTTGTGCAGGATTCACAAAACAGCCAAAGTGCAGTGGATGAGCCAGTGCAGCTCCAGAGGCTGAGGGCATGAGGGGCGAGTTTATTGCATGCAAGGGGAAAAGGAAACTGCTGCCCTTCTCTAGCAACACCTGGGCGCAAAGCCAAAAGGATGTTAAATTCCTAGAAAACAACCCAAAATGTCCAAATGCAGCTCCTAGCTATAAAGCTATGACTGAACCTGCTGTTCTTCTCTCTGCAGGAAATCACAGCCACCATCCAGGCTACCTATGCAGACAAGAAACTCATTTTGCAGCCTGTGGACTCCAGGTTGGTCCTGTGCTCTCTTGGGAGTTGCCTCTTTTGGCCCATGTTTAAAAGCAGCACAAAGTGACTTTTCTTCCCCTTTTTCCCCCTTCCCTTCAGTGTAGTGATTAAAGTGTTTAAATGCACAGCTGATCCAAGTGGGGTAAGTCCGAAAAAAAGCATTCTCTAAGCCATTTGAGGCTAAACAATGTCTTTTAAAGCATTTTTGTATGAATTTTCTGGTTTTCAGGAGGACCCATCCATACAAAGCTTCCTGCAGAACATGATCTTGGCTGCTGGCATTCCAGAAGTAACTTCAAGTGAGTTTTCCTTTGGGGAAATGCCAGCCTGCTCCACAAATTGTCTAACATCAGATCTCCTAAACCTGAGCACTGAAAAAACCACATTAATAATATAACTGGGAAGGGGGGTAACCACATTTGTGGTTTGAATTTCTGTTGAAACCTGTTTGAAATTTCTGCTGGATGCACTTGGGGAATGAGGAGCCCCATGTAAATGGCTGGGAGGAAGGAAAAGTGAATTTTCTGCCAGGCTGAAGGCTGTGGGACATTGGGGCACAATTAGCTTTGGGAACAGGCAGCAAGGCAGGATGGACATCCCTGTAAGTGGATGTGTTTGCTGCTTCCACAGGTATTGGATCAGCTCTGACCTCCCTGCTGAACAGCAAAAGGCTTGATCTCTTTGACATCATAAACCCTGAGATCATTACCAGAGAGGTGAGCAGAGCTCAGACCTACCCAGCTCTCAAAGCCCTTTGGGGATTGTGGCAAGAATTAAAATAACATTTTCTGTTCTCTCCCCACTTTTTAGGGATATGTAATTGTGCAGCTTGACTTTGGCTTCCCGAGTCATTTGCTTCTTAATTTTCTTGAGAAAAGTTTGTAGAGCTCATCCCTTCACAAAGGAGCACAGGAACTTGTGTACAACCAGAAAAATTGTGTCTGGACCAATTAAAAGATGAGCTGCTTTAAATCAGTTTTGGTTGAATTTTATTTCCTTTTCCTGAGAAATGCTCTAGGCTCTGTGCAACTGTGCTTCCATGGAGCCTTTCTGCAAAGATTTTGAAGTCTGCACCTCAATCCACACTATTTTTTCAGGATCTTTAAAGGGTTTGTGTTCTTGAGAGTCAGGGCTGGGCTGTTGAGGAGCACAGGCTTTGGGTCAGCAGTCTCAGGAGAGCAGAAATGGGTTTTGCCACTTTTTGGCATCTCTGTTGTTACATTTTGGAAATACAGCACCTTTCATTCTCACCCTGGGTTTTACTTCCACCAAGAGCCTCCTGATTTTGACAGAATCCAGCAAGTCAAATTACCAAACTCCAAGAAAGCTTAGAACCAGTAATGCTAAAAGACCTGGATATGGCTGAAAAGAGTCAATGGGATGTGAATTTGCAGTGCAGTACAAGAACAGAGATCTTGTGCCCAGGGTAATTTCTTACAGACCCTGATGGTTCAGTGGAGAGCTCCAAACTGATGATGGCCATGTTGTTGTGACAGTGACAGCAAAGATGAAAAAAGCACTGAAAATTATAAGGAAACAAAAGAGATTATAAGAGGAAGTTTAAGTGTCTAGTTGAACATCAAGTTCCTTTTCCTTCCTACTACACTGCAATAATTTATCTCAAGTGGCTCAGTTATTTTCCTGTACCAGTTCATGAGCTTTTTTAAAAAAAGTCATTACTTGGAGGAGATGTTGGGTGATCAATCCAACACCTGTAAAGCTGATCACATTACCAAAGGTAGAGATGATGTTCTCTTCCACCACAGAGCAGTATAAAATGTTAAACTTTGTCCCAGGAAGAGGCTGGTAGCACAATGGGCTCCATTTCCTGAGCTCCTTGGGCATGCTGGTTGCTCCCTTTGGATTATGTGGATATAAACCAGGTTCCACTGAGCTGCTTCTCTCTCACCCACAGCACCAGAGGCCCTTCCTTGTCCTGGGTGCCTGCTGGGCTGGCATCTCTTCAGGTGCCCAGGCTGGTGGGGAGGAGGCTGGAGGGGCCTCAGGGGCTCCATGGCAGCCAAGGAAGGTGTGAGCCACCTGTGTCTTTGAGACAGGAGTGTGCTCTGTGAGCCAGCTGTGTCCCTGAGACAGAAGTGTGACCCAGCTGTGTCCCTGAGACCACAGGAGGGTGTCCTGTGTCCCAGCTGTGTCCCTTGTTCACGAGTGTGACCCAGCTGTGCCCTGAGGTAGCAGGAGCTGAGGGGCACCAAGGCAGTGATGCTTGGTGCTGTGACTGTACCCTGGAGGAAGCCCTGGTGTGGTGGGCAGTTTTCTGCCTCCCTTCTCACCCTGTTCCCATCGCTGCCAGCTGTTTCAGCACCAGCCAAGGGCTTGTCCATGTTCCCTCCTGCTCTAAAGCCACCAGTGCTCAGGTGACATCTTCACTCCTTACACAGCAATGTCTGCTGTGGGACAATGAGGTCCTCTCAATGAGGACCATGGGGAGCTGACTTCCATCAAGCCACAGCCCTTAAATGACATGCCACAGGAGAGGGATGTCATTTCATTAATGCTCATTAATAAAAAGGAAGTGGCAGGAGAAAAGCACCTTTTTCTGCCATGCAGGTGCCTGGTCCCACTGGGGCTGCTCAGTGGGGACTGGGCTGGGCTGCCCTTCCATGGGGACAGAGGAGGGCAGGGGAGCTGGGGAAGGATCCGGAGCAGAAGTTTGATGAGGAGCACTGATGGAATTGGGAGGATCTAGCCTGGAGAAAAAGCTCAGGGAGGACCTTGGCACTCTACAAATCCCTGTAAGGAGGATGGAGCCAACTGGGGCTCTGCTTGTCTTTTCTCCAGGTAGCAGAACAAGAGCAAACTCCCTCAAGTTACAGCAGGTGAGATTTAGGTGGGTTATTAGGGAAAAAGCCTTCATCATGTTGGGAAAATTGGTCCACAAATATCAGAGGTTTATGTCCAAAAAGGAGATAGAGGAGTCCTTTTTGACTTTATTCTAATAAAGGGAGAGGCCATGGGGCATTTCCCTGGGATCTCTTGAATTTTTGGAGGATACAGACTCCTTCTTATCCCAATTTCCTGGCCACATTTCCCTTCTCTCTTTCCCCCTTGGCTGAGGTCTTTGAGAGGTACAGACTTCCCAATATGCCTGATACCAAAGATTTCCCTCTAATGTACAACCTTCCCTTTTCATTTTTAATTCTTACAACATTTAGGGGTTTTTCTCCCCCGTTGTTTCTTTCATCTTTCAATGTCCAATTTCATTTATCAGCAAACCTGAAGTCTATTTGTAAAAGCAAATACATTTTCCCATTCATCAATCTGCGGAATCCTTCCCATCGTTTCTTTTATCTCCCAGTGCCAGTTTTATCTACCAGCAGCCCCACAGCTTGTTTGTAAAGACAAACCCGCTATTCCTCTCAATCGAAAGCGGGGTCAGCCTGAGCAGGGTAGAGGTGAGGTCCTCATCCCCAGCGCTGTTCCAAAGATGCGCGGGTGCCGCACCTGGGTGGGTACCCGGCTGGTGCTGAGCACAGCTCAGTTACTGAACTCGCTGATGTGAGAGCGCTTTCCTTTTAGAGATCCAAACTAAGTTATTCCAGGAGGGAGCAGCGAAGCCTCCGCTGCCTGCCGGGGGATCCCGAGCTGCCTCAGCGCCATCCGGGGGCCGCCTCCCTCCCCAGCGCGGCTCCGCAGCCCCACGTGCTTTCCCGGCAGAGCCAACGCTTTCGCTTTCGAGCGCTGCCGCTGTGCTGGGCTCGGCGCTGTCCCGGCTCCGCCGCTGTCCCGGGCATCGCTGCTGTCCCGGGTCCGCCGGTGTCCCGGGCTGCTGCGGCTGTCCCGGGCTATCCTGGGCTGTCCCGGGTCCGCCGCTGTCCCGGGCATCGCTGCTGTCCCGGGCTGCCCGCAGAGACGCAACGGGGCCAGGTGAGCGCTCCGGGGAGCGGGGACATCGCGCTGGGCACACCGGGGAGGGACCGGGCGAGGCGTCGTGCTGGGAACCCCACGAGTGTCTGGGGCTGGAGGTCTGGCTCTGTGCTCCCCAGCCCTGAGATGTTCGTGTTTTATGGGAAAAGCCGGGATAGAGACCCCACCAGGGTTTGGGGCTGGAGGTGAAAGCCGGGATAGAGAACCTCCAAGGGTTTGGGGCTGGAGGTCTGGCTCTGCTCCCCCAGCCCTGAGATGTTCGTGTTTTATGGGAAAAGACGGGATAGAGACCCCACGAGGGTTTGGGGCTGGAAGGAAAAGCCAAGATAGAGAACCCACGAGGGTTTGGAGGGTTTGGGGCTGGAGATCTGGCTCTGTGCTCCCCCAGCCCCAAGATGTTCGTGTCTTGTGTGAAAAGTTGGAATAGAGAACCCACGAGGGTTTGGGGCTGGAGGAGAAAGCCGGGATAGAGAACCCACGAGGGTTTGGGGCTGGAGGTACGGATCTGTGCTCCCCAGCCCCGAGATGTTTGTGTCTCATGGGAAAAGCCGGGATAGAGAGCGGGATGTGAAGACTGGAAAAAACCTCCAAGGTTTTGAGTCCGAACTTCAGCCGAGCTGGTGGTTTGTGCTCCCAGGAACAAGGTGGGCCCTGTGGTGGCAAAGTGGGGCAGAGCCTGGCAGGTGTCCCCATGGCCACCTCCATCCAGCCCCGGTTCTGCAGAGCTTTCCCCACTCAGTGCAGGACAGCCAGAGTCCGTGTGTCTGTCCGCAGACACGGGTGTTGCTGGATCTGGGTATTTCTTTTCTCTGATAAGTGAATTACAGCACAGCACAGTGTGCCATCTTGCCTTCTCTGGGACTCGGCTGCAGGCTCCATCTGGTTTCCAATGCGGCTTCCTTGGCCTTCAGAGAAATATCAATAACATTTCATTGTGGCAGCCCATCCGATTAGATCTGGAGATCTTTCACACATAGCTCTAGCTAGACATGGGATCTTTTATCTAATCATTCACATCTGCTACATTATCACTTAAGCCTTGTTCTTATTCCAAGGGAAAAGCAACTTGTTTTTTCCTCTTACATATAATGGAAGAGGTAATGAAATATTTACTCATGTACCAATAATAATTGGATTGGATGTATAATAATTGGATGTACCAATAAATAATTGGATTTATACATGTGCACAGAAATATTCGCATTGGAAGTGCCTTGACCAAAACTAACTCCACTAACTCTTAACTCCAACAACTATTGTTGCTTGTCCTGGTACCATTTCTTTGGACTACTCCTCAAATGCTTTACCTAAATTATCACCTAACTATAGATTTTAGGCTTGGATGTTACCCTTCCTCTGTTCCGACTGGATATTTTTGCTAATTTATCTGTTTTTACTGCAGATACATTTCAGTTGGGGAATTCCCAACTAGTTTTACTTTCATTTTGCTCAGTCTTTTGTTCGTTAAAGGCAGGAAGGACTTTGTGCCTGGGGACAATGGTGGGTTAGCACGTGGGGAAATCAAGGCAGTGGGTTTTGTCCTCCAGCTTTGTTGTTTGGTGACCCCCACGCTGATTTTGGTGCTGGTACTCTGTTCCTGGGCTCCTGGTAAGTGCTCTGTGCCCTCAGAGCGGGCAAGAAGTTAGTAGATTTGCAACAGGGAGTTTCACATTTCAGTTTAATTTTTTTGTGGCTGGGAGCCGTGCGAATGCCAAGTTGAGGAGGTTTAGTTCTGCAAAGTTTGGTAAAGACGGTTTTGCGTTTGAAGGGAAAGGATCGAGGCTCGAAAGTTTCCTGGCTTTTCTTGGGAGGTTTTTGTGCTTAATTTTGGGATCAGGGGTATTTTATTGTAGGTAACTGCCAACCATTCTTGAGCAGAGCAGTAGAACAGGAGCTGTGCAGTGTGGCTGAGCTTTCATTCAACTTTTGAGTGTTGCTTTCATCTTGAATATGAGTCTTTCATTGACGTGTATGAGTCTACTCTTTGTCTGAATGGCTTTCAGTCTTCACTGGCATTAAGTGCTGATTTTATTAATTTATGTATGCATTTTTTATGGCTTTATTAAGTCTGTTGTTGTCTGTTATCAAATGGTGACTCCTTTCCTCTTCCCTTTCCCTGTGGGAGGGGTGGCTGGACACCAACTGCTGCCAGGTGTGGAGCAGGCTGAAATTTCCCTCCACCCTTTCTGCTGAGAGGTGCAGAGCTGGCACTGGTATCTTTTTCAGCCCCCTACACTTGAAACTCCTTTGTTTGAGAGCTGTGCAGTCTCAGAGGATCAGCTTTCCACAGTTTTTCTGGTGTAACTGACTGCCTGACTTGAGCAAGAGGCTGCTGCTTCTGCATCAGCTCCCACAGAGGGGCTGACAGCAGCACAGTGGCACAGCCCAGCTCAGATCAGGCAGTGACACCAGGAAAGCTGTGATTCCCACAAAGTGTTCCTCTGAAGCTGTCTTCCCTTGCATCCTAGGGCACAGGGCTCAGTCCTGCATTTTCATGAGACCAGGAGTGAATCCTCAAATGTTGAAACTTTATGGTCGCTGCTGGTTTGAGTGAGAAGAGACAAAAAGCATCAGAGCTGAGCCTTGGATCAAAGGCAGAGCTCCTAATTTGTGACCCACGTAATTGCCATGGCCTGGCATGTCTACACCAAGCTCTGTTGTCATTATCCCCAGGCATCTGTACCAAGGAAGGCATGTCCCACGTGCTGGGGTGTGTCTGTGCTCTGAGACTGCCTCCAGCAGATCAATTCCCTGTCAGAATATGGAGGAGAGGCCACCTTTGCACTTGACAACTGGAAGGAGACTGATTACACAACCATGCAGGTAGGAGATCGTGTGTGTGGCTTTGTGGGAATGAAGAGGGAATGGAGGTGGTGTTGTCACCAAAGCAGGAATGGGCTGTTCATCCCCACAAAACGAGCAGCAAGAACAGTTGTCACCAAAGCAGGAATGGGCTGTTCATCCTCACAAAATGAGCAGCAAGAACAGTTGCCTGAGCCCTCTGTGCAGGGGGATCCTGCACAAACTTGTGAACTGAAATACAGCTGGACAAGGAAAGCCAAATCTGCACACACAAGGAAAGCAAAACAAGGAATTCATTCACAGCTTCTCGTGGGCCAGCAGGTGTTCCGCCATCTCCAGGAAAGCAGGGCTCTATCTCATGTAATGGTGGTCTGGGGGAGACGAACATCATCATTCTAACTCCCTGCCTTCCTCCTTGTTACCCCAGCTTTATGTTCTGAGCATGGCCAGGTGAAGTCAGCTGTCCTGGCTGTGTTCCCTCCCAGCCCCTTGTGCATCCCCAACCATTTGTTGGTGGGGTGTTATGAGAAGCAGAAGACCTTGCCTCTGTGTAAGCACTCTTGGGCAATAACAAAACCATCCCTGACCTCCCCAGAGGTCCTGGTACATGTGAGAGATGTCTGGGGTATTTGGCAGATGGCCACTGCAGCAATATAGATGCCAACAGCTTCTCCTTGGCTGGTGCCAGAGATATTGCCCCGTCCTTCAGTGTCACTGTGATGGCAGACAAGGACTGCCATCAGTGGGCTCAGATCTCTAAACTCAAAAGTAAAGGCAAGAAATTCTAGGTTAGGCCAGGGGGTCCAAAAGCAGATCAAGCCACGCAGGGCTGTGTGGGTGAACATCTCTTGCTCCTGTGCCCACTGCTGCCCTTTGTCTGCTCCCTGCAGCCCCCGTTCCAGCCCGATGACCTGGATGTGGCAGCAGCTGTGGCAAGAGCCCGTCCCCAGCTGGAGGAGCTGCTCACCCAGTGCCCCGAGTGGCTGCTCTGCACCGCCCGGCGCCTCGTGCCCCAGGCAGCCCTGAGCAGCCTGGGCACCACCGCCAGCCCCAGGGAGAGAACGTCCCTGCTCCTGGACCTGCTGCAGGGGGCTGGCCCTGCTGCCTGGAAGCACTTTGCACAGTCTGTCTGCATGGAGTATGACCTGCCCCTGGACCTGGAGGTGCTGCTCATGAGCTCTGCAGGAGAAGGTAAGAGAGGTCAGGCCAGCTTCCCCTGACCAAACCCATCACCATCACCCAGTCTAGGCAGTGCCAGACCACCCAGACCACCAGTGCCCTCATTGCATGGCCTTGTTTTTCTTGGAAGCACAACTTCTGCCTTAGAAATGTAATTTGAGGTAAAAATCCCCTGACATTAACAGGTTAAAACAATAAAAATTGTACACCCCCACCTCCAATAAAGCTGAGATGCAAATTTTGTATGGATTTATTTGAAGGAGAAATACTCCAACCTCTTTGTTCTGCAGAGTTTTAATTGTTTGTTTTTTAAAATTTTCCTGATCCAGAAAGGCAAGGAGCACAGAATCATAGAATTACCACACAAAACCACTTCTCCATATTCCTCCTTAGCAGAGGCAGTGGCTTTAGAGAAAATGAGTGATCCCTGGGGACCACGACCCGTGGGTGTGTGTCATCTTGCAAACCACACAGAGTGTGCACACCCTCTGCCCTGTGAGGGCCTGGGGGGCCAGATAAGCTGTGCCTTTCCTTTACTGGGCTGCTTTTTCTGGTGATTAATTAATTTCTTCTGCAGGAAGTCTCACAGGATGGGTCCTTCTCAACGGTGCTTTCACATTCTGTTGTAACTCTCATCGGTTGCATCAGTTGGGTGGATGCAGCCTTTGTAAACAAGTGCAGCAGCAGCAGCAGCAGCAACTTTGGCTGAGATGAAACAGGCAAAGACCAGACAACCATCAGGGAATGTGGATTGGTGGGGATTTCTCTCAGGACTGGTGCTGAAGCAGTTTTCAGCCTTTTGATACTGTGACATATAAAAGGATGTCTCTTAAGGAGCTGGCTTATACTGGTTTAACTTTTGTAGTAACAGCTGAGCATCACTAATCCCTCTGAAGGTGAACTGCTTCTGGCCATGCTGAGGGGGTTTTGTGGCAGCTTTGAGCTGTACAGTGAGTCAGAAAAGGGCCTTGACTGGGCTGCCAGCTCAGCCAGTGGTTTGTTCATAGAAAACCCTTCTTTGCAGGGAAAGTAGGGCTTCCCTTTTGGGCAACAGTGTGGTTTTAGATCAGCCAGGGCTGCCCATACTCTGAGTTTGTCTGTGTCAGTGAGTGAAATTGTTTTTCTTCTGCCTTGAAAGTGAAACTAACTGTACTGTAGAGTAACCTGGAAGGAAAAGATCAGATGGTGACTCTTGAACCTGGGTGTTTGCATCCCTTATAGTGAGCCTTGGTTTGTGCCACTGTCTGTGTTGCAAGATGCTTGTCCTTTGTCTCTGGCCAGCTGCACTCTGAATTTCAAGAGCAGAATGCTCACATGAACCATAATTAATTTCCCATTTGACTCCTGTAGGTAACTTCAGCCAGACAGAAGAACCAGGCACAGACACGAGAGCCCAGTCATCTGTGCCGAAAGGTAAGGCTGGCACAGACCCTGGGCACTGAGCTCTTGGAGGTTTTATTCTCTGCTCATGACCTGGGCAGGGCTCCAAATGTCCAAATGTCCCAGGTGTTGACCCTCAGCACTGGCAAGGTGTGGAGAAGCCACTGCAATTTGACATTTCATTGTTCTGTTCTTGGTGCTTTGCATGTGAACCTCCCTGTTTTTGTTTTATCTCCCTGAATTTCAGAGAAGCCTTGCTGGCCCCCTGCTAAGGAACTCATTCCTTTTAGTTTCTCTGCAGGAATCTCGCACCCACTGTACAAAACCCATGATTTTTGCACTTATACTGTGGTCAGCTCATTGGGAGGTGCAAGAAGTTGGTTTGGCTTTTAAAGGAAGAGCAGAAAAACTATCCAGGTGTTGATCAAGCAGAAACCACTCCAGAGTTGTCAGAATAGGAGCTTAAGGGAACAGATAGTAGGGTTTTCTTCAGGGTGCATTTGGATCTGAGAGTTTCCCAGCTGGTGCAGGTCATGGAGAGACACTTTTGCCTCTGCTTTATGCTCAGAGATTTCTGAGTCACAGCCCTGCAAATGACTCATTAATGTCCTGTGTGTCATGTGCAGGTTTAAGATGTTGAAAAAGAGCAGAAAAAAGTGACCAATGTTCTGTATTCAGACTGCTGCCAGCTGCTGTGTGTCCTACTGAGTGCATCTCACCAGTTGCTGGTGGAATGGAAATTTGAAAATAGTGCTGAAAGTTACTATTACTACATGAAAGACACATGCCTCTCTCAGCTCTGTCCATTCTTTCCATCTGACAGTCCATCATAAAAAAACAGAAAATGAGCCACTATAAACAGCCCTGGGAATCTGTGGGCCCTGCATTCCCCAGGCACAGATATTCCCAGTCATGTTCCCCAGGATATCAAAGCAGTTCCTCTGTTCAAATCAAGGAACAGAGCCTCATCCAGCCTGCAAAATCTCACCAGTGAGGTGCTTGTGGCCCACCTCAGAAGAAGCAATTGTTTAATCTCAGCCTGAGTTTACAAATAGTTTTGTCTGTCCAGTTTTTCCTGTCCAGCTCCCCAGATACTTTGCTGGAGAGTCTTGCCCAGTTTAACATGCTGCCATTCAAAATGCTCTTTTGACATGGTTCTGACCTTTCCATTTTCAGGCTCCGCTCGCCCTCGCCCTTGCAGCAGCTCTGGGAGTGACAAAGATGCCAAACGGCGAAGGCTGGGTATGTGGATATTCCAGAAGCTGTGCTGGGCTTCTCTCTGAGGAAAGGACCTATTTAACATCCTTGCAGAAACACCCAGGAAATCAACTTCCAGCATTAAGGCCAGCATTGGTGAAGAGGAGTTAGTGAACAGGGAATAATATGCATAATGCACAGATAATTAATTTTCATCTTAGAGATAGTAAGATTTAGTTTTCATATAAAGCTGTCTCATCTTTTTCCTGAATGTTCTTCTTTGGCCCCTGTGAAAAATTAGGAAGAAGTTATTTTCAGGAGTTCAAAATTTGTCATTTCTACCCAGCAACCTCTGATCAGGGCCATTGTTTCTCTATCTGTAAGTGGTAGTATTTTGGATCTGTAGTGACTCAAAATTAAGTTTTCACCCTCATACCCTCTCTGTTGCCTTCTCTCCTAGATGCATGTGTGAACTACAGGCATCTCCTCATCAACTCCATCCGCCACAGGTACGGAAGCAAGAGAGCAGCAGAAGCACAGGAGCAAACACAGCCCCTGCCTTTCAACCAAACCTTTGTCAACGTTGTCATTCACCAGAGCAAAGCCTCTCGCTTTAAAGAGAGACCAGAGAAAGCCCAGGAGGGCCTGGCAGGTGCTGCTGAGGCAGAGGAATGTGCAGACACAGCTGTGAAAGTGTCAGACCTGCTCTGCAGCGAGGCCCCGTCGCACACGACCAAGGTGATCTTTTTGTTTGGGAAACCAGGGATAGGCAAGACCAGGCTAATGCACAGGATTTGCCAGAAATGGGCAGAAGGCGTCCTACCTCAGTTTCTCTTCACTTTCCTGTTCGAGTTTCGGCAGCTGAATTTGTTAAAGAGGAAATTGACCCTGAAGGAGCTTTTGTTTGACATGTTCCTTCAGCCGGAGGACAGCCCTGACGCCGTGTTCCAGGGCCTGCTGCAGAACGCCCAGCAGACTCTGATCATCTTTGATGGGCTGGATGAGTTTGCAGCCAACATGGACGTGTCGTCCTCCTCTAAGAGAGGCCCAGCTCTGACCTCCCCTCTGTCCATATCCCAGCTCTTTACAGAGCTCTGCCATGGGAGCCTCCTGCCTGGATGCACAGTGCTGGTCACCAGCCGCCCCAAGAGGCTGCCTGACTTCTTGTTATGCACAGTAAGTGTGTTGGCAGAAATTGGGGGATTTGACCGTAAGAAGGTTGAGGAATATGTCAGCCACTATTTCTGTCAGCATTCATTCCGAGAACGAGCTATTGCTCACGTGAAGAGCAGCACCAAACTCCTCAGCATGTGCCTCATCCCTGCCCTGTGTAACATTGTGTGCATCTGCTTGGAGTATCTGTTCCTCAAGCACCAGATGAGCGTGGAGCTTCCTCAGACCATGACACAGTTTTATATCAAAATGTTTCTCATCTTCCTGAACAAGCAGCAAGGAGACTGTGCGGGTGATGAGGAGACTCAGGTGAACTGTAACAAAAAGGCCATTTTGGGTCTGTTTGACCTTGCACTGAGAGGCCTGGAAGAGAAGAAACTTGTATTCTATGTCCATGACATTCCTGAGGACGTGAAGGAATTTGCTTCCTTGCATGGGTTGCTGACTGTCTTTGAGGTGAAGACGAGTGGCACCTGCCCAGAGGCTGGCTATGCCTTTGTGCACTTGAGCCTGCAGGAGTTTTTTGCAGCACTGTGTCTCATGGTGAGCAGGAGGGTGGACAAGAACTACCTGAAGAAGAAGTTCTTCTTGAAGTCAAAGTGGACTTTAAAGAATGAGACAAAGACCGAGTTTATGGAGAGTTTTCACATATTTCTCTCGGGTTTGTCGTCAAGAGAGTGCAGGACATTCCTCATGCTGCTGGCAGAGCAAGATGAGGCTTGGGTGCAGGAAAAGCAGGATGTGATCCTGGAGTCCCTCAAGAAACTGGCAGCCACTCATCTGTCAGGGCCTAAGGTCCTTGAGCTCTGCCACTGCACCTTTGAAACCCAAAACCTCGAAGTAGCCCAGCACATTGGGAGCCTGCTGAATTTCAAGTATGAGTTTAAAAACTTCAGACTGACAACGCTGGACATGTCGGCTTTGGTTTTTGTCATAAACTCGGGCCAGGATTTGATTTGTTTGGATTTTGCAGGATGTCTGGTGGACACTGAATGTTTGGAGGTTCTGGCTGGCTGTAAAAATGTGGAACACTTGAGGTAAACACAGTGAATGCTGTGAGCTGCTGGGTGGGGAGAAAGGATTGGAAGGTCAAACCTCAAGTTTGTTCTAGGACAGAGAGAGAGATGATGTGAGAAAATCTGATCAGAACAGCATCACTTCAGTACTGCAGAAATATATGAAATAATGAATTTATGAGTGATTGAAGGACAGTAAGGTGATAAAACCATTCTGGCTATATTTTTGTTTGTTTTTCCATTTTGATTAAGGTGAACAGCAGGGTAGTTAATGCACTAGATAAGAGGGAAAATGATAAACATTTCTTTTCAATACGAAGGAAGGGTGAATCCTGCAAGCAAATGAGAATATCAGCTTTTGGTGTGTTTGTCTTTTTCCCCTTTTCTTCACATTTTAGCTTTCGTAGCAGGAGATGTGGTGATGACTTTGCTGCTGCTCTTTCAAAGAGCTTGCAAGGAATGGGGAGCCTGAAGAAACTGGAGTAAGTCTTTGCTTGTAACACCTCTTCTTCCTGAGTGTGTCCTCTGCTCAATGACTTTGGCTCACCCCAGGCTGATCTGTTCTGTGCAGGGTGAGGGTGACAGTGACACACAGAGCAGCACAGACACGTGTGGCTCTGGCTTTATGCTGCACCAAGAGCAGAGTTGTGTCGCCCTGCTGGAAAAGGAGTATGAAGTTGGTTCTGGTGGCAGAGCCAGGCTGCTGCCTCTGTGACTGTATGGGGCAGGCAAGGGTCTGAGACAGGCTTGCCATGTGCTGCAGGGGATTCCACTCCTCCCTCTGCTTGGTTTGAGTGATCCTTTCCCTTTCCAGGCTGACAGGCGGGTGCATCACAGCTGAGGGGATGACTAACCTGGTCCAGGCTGCATCCCAGTGCCTCCAGCTCGAGGAAATAAAGTGAGTGTCTTGTGGCAATGACCATAAATCCACCATCCCTTCCTTGGGCTACTAATGAGGGTGAATCCTGTGCAGCCTGCAGGGCAACCGGATCCAGGATCCAGAAGGGAAGAGGGTGATGGACCTGTTTTCCAAAATGGAAAAGCTGAAGAAAGTAGAGTGAGTAAAAATGCATTAAACCCTGGCTACTGTGAAGCCAGGCATTGCACAGAGATGTGGGGCACCAAGCTGAGGCACAGACATTCCAGTGCCCACAGGGCTGTCCTGGGCTCAGTTTGAGGCAGGCTCAGCCTCACAGTTCTTTTCTAATTCTTTTAAAATCATCCCAAGGGAGTCCTGGTGTGAGGGTGTTCACAGGGGTCTTAGGATGAGGGGAGAGATGAGGATCTGACTCCATGTTTCAGAAGGGTTGATTTATTATTTTGTGATATATATTACATTAAAACTATACTAAAAGAATAGAAGAAAGGATTTCATCAGAAGAGTAGAAAAAGAAAGAATGATAACAAAGGCTTGTGGCTCAGAGAGTCGGAGCCAGCTCACTGTGATTGGCCATTAATTAGAAACAACTGCATGAGACCAATCACAGATGCACCTGTTGCATTCCACAGCAGCAGATAACCATTGTTTACATTTTATTCTTGAAGCCTCTCAGCTTCTCAAGAGGAAAAATCCTAAGGTAAAGATATCCTGGCACCACTGGCACTTCTGCAGGAATTACAGTGCATGTGCTCAGCTCAGTGCCCAGCTTGGCTTTCCCTCTTCTGTTCCCCTTGGTGAGGTTCAGGTTGAGGTATCTCACTCTGATTTAGGGAAGATGGCTCCATCAGAGTCTTCCCAGCCTTTCCACAGCCCTCTTCTCCTGTGCTGCTCCTTCTAAAGCTCCTGTGGCCATCCAGAGCTGGCAGAGAGGTGTTTCACATCTAATGAGGTCCAACAAGTAATGAAACAGAACAAATGTGCAATTAAAGAATAAACCCTCAGAGGCTGCAGGATTGCGTTCAGGCCTCCCTGCTTTAACGAGCCATAATTAAATTGGATTTGTTGTAGTGGGAGTTGAGCTGCACTGTGGATCAGTGGTGCAGTCATGAGGGTGTGAACTACCTGCACTAACTAACCCAAAACTGGTTAGTGATCATTCTGCTGCACACGGAAGAGTTATCTCTAAATTCATGGGAGCTACAACTTGCAGAGAAAGAACTGATAAAAATCTGAGAATGCTTTTGTTGAGTCCTAGATGGAAATTTCAGAAGTTTTTGAGAAATACCCTTATTAAAAGATCGTGTGTTTCAGGATGTTTGGAGACAGAGCAGAGGGCATTTGTGTAACAAAAGAACATCCTGTGGGGTCCAGCAGCTGAGCTTCTATTTCTCCTCATGTTCACAGCCTGAGCCACAACCATCTTTCCTTGAATGCTGTTCTCAGTCTGGCAAAGGAAGGCATCGTGTGTCAAAATGTCACTGAACTCTGTGCCAGGTATCAATAATGGGAGCTCTTACAAAAGCAAGTAGGTTGTCTCTTTAGATGCTGACTTTAAATGGACACTTTTTCAGCTTAATTAATGGCTAACTGAGGTGAACAGAAATCAGTTTGACTCCTTTTTTTCTTTTCTATTGGAAACAAAATGTGAATTCCTCATACCATGTACTTCCTCTTTGTATTTTTAATAGGTCTTTTTATCCTTGGTCTATAAAACCATTTGCAGAGTGTGATATTTCTTCGTGTATAACAGAATTTAAATTTGCTTCTAAGCTCTGCAATATATCAGAAAGGAAATTCTTTACTAACTAGCATACATTTGCTATGAGTCAGCTAAGTTCAGTGAAAATGTGTGAATTTAGCTCTAAGGAATGTGTGCATTCCTTTAAATTGCAGGGTTTGGGGTTTTCATGTGTCTGGGATGACAAAGAGTAGATTTTTTTAAATCATCCTGGCTCTTGTGGTTGTCTTGTGTTCTAAGGTTAACAGGCCAAAGTAATCCCTGGTGTAGCTCAAATTGCATATGGCTTTTTCTTATTTTTTTTGCTGGAAGGGAATTTCTACTGAATCTCTTTCCAACAAACTTCGCAAAAAAAAAAAGAAAAATCCTGGCCCAGTCTTTTTCAGTGTGTGACCTGATACTGACCTGGATCTCTTTTTCAGGGGGGACACCATGGTTATTTATTTTTCTGGCACGTCTGGGAGAGCTCAGAGGTGAGACACTGCACTTGTGATTACGCTGTGTTCAGTTGTGCTGATTGAAGTGTCACCATAAACCACAAAGCCAGCACAGCTGGTGCCCACTGCCCTTGCAGCTGCCTGAGCAATGGGAAATGTACCCAGAAATAGCTGGGGTTGCACACACACCCACAGCCAGTCCCACAAAAGCAGCTCCTTGGAGCCTGGGTAAGCTTCAGGTGCCGTGGTTCTATTGCAAAAAATTCACAGAACACAGACCTGATGGTTTCTGCTGGGAAATATTAACTGGGACCCAAGCTGTCAGATAGTTCATGAAAGCCCATTAAAAACCAAATACTTTGCTTGTTTGCAGGTCTCCAGATTTGAAGTTGGAAGAGAATAAAGAACACCTAATTCCAACTAGACATGTGAATTTATGGTAAGAGTAGACACATAGAGTCCTGCTGGTGCATGTGGTTTGCGGATGGCAGGTGCTATAGACGGGCCAGAGAAGCAGATGTGTTCATCCTTAAGGACAGAGGATATTTCCACATGTGGAAAGTTTGAAATAAACCTGAATCAGTAAATAAAGATGACAATAGAAACCCTGTCCAGCCCAGCCAGGGGCAGCCCCATGCCCTCAGTGCTCACCAAGCCTTCCTGTTCACAGCTTGCAGGACCACAGGCTGCTCTCCCAGCATGCCAGGACGATTGTGGCCATTCTCCAGAGCTGTCCCTGTCTCTCTGAAGTGGAGTGAGTGCCTCCTTTCCTTCCTGTTCAGTGGCTGTAGGCAGGGGGTGTGGGAGCAGGGATCACAGGATCGCAGGCTGGTTTGGGTTGGAAAGGGCCTTAAAGAGCATGGATTTTTCTAAAGCAAGATGGTTTGGGTCTAAAACATGAATTACGTTGCCCAGGGGCTAAAACTTTTTGTCTGAAGTTGGTTGATGCAGAAATAAGCAGGGAAGACTGATCTGAGACAGAACAGTCCAGGCAAAAAAACATTGTAGGAAAGGGAAAGCAAGCAGGTTTTGAGGGCTTTGTTTTTACTGTTCCAGTCAGTCCCCACTAACTGGAAAATGCTTCAGTTTATCAGGCAACAAGCTTGGAGATGAAGGCTGCAGTTGTCTGCTGAAAAGCCTCCCCTGTCTATCAATCTCAAAGCAGCTGAAGTAAGTGTTGCCTTGCACAAAACCAACCTTCCTCTTCTGGAGGGAAATGGTTCCAAGCATGCAGAGCACTGGTGACTGCTCCACAGACCATCCTGTGGGATTTCAGGGACCAGCTAATTGCCTTTTTCTTTCCCAGTCTCAGCCAGAACCGCCTCTCTGTCAGTGGCTTGTGCAGCCTGCTGCAGTCAGCAAACTCCTGCCAGGAGGTGATGGAGCTGCAGGTCAGGTATGTGGCTCTGGAGCCACGCCTGGGGTTAATCCCCAGCCTGGAGTTTGGTGGGGTCACCTCGGGCGTGGGGTGGGTGCAGAGCGTGTCCCAAGGTGGTCACTGACCCTTGGTGGCATTGCTGGGAGCTGATTGCAGGGCCATGGTGGGGGGATAAGGGAACAGAGACAGTGCAGAAGGCAATCTCACCCCTGAGGAGTTGCAGCTGTGCCAATTACCAAGGATTAGGAACAGGGCTGCCCTTTACAGCCACAGCTGTGTCCCATAAGGATCAGTGCAATAAAAGAGTGGGTGAGCGCCTCCAGAGGAGAGCTGCAGTTTGTTGGCTGTACAGAGGAAGGAGTCAGTGCTGTGAGGAGATGCCCATGAGAAGCCACTGAAGAGGTTTGGAATTTTGCAATAAGATGACAACAGGCCATCTGCCACAATTTGGGTGCCTGCAAAGCTCTCTGTCCTTTAGTGCATGAGGTGTTTTAAAATGCTTCCCTGCTCTGTGCATTGGGGAGTTTTGGGGGCAGGATCTCTGCAGAGTGTGAGAGCTGCTGACACCTCCTGGAGCAGCACTGAAGTTCTTTCTCCTCTGTTACTTTCACTTGAAAACACATTTGAGTACAGCAATTTTGTCTGTGTTTTGTCTAGTGATTCAGAGAAACTGGACCATCAGATACTGCATAATTTGATCCAACCAGAGTTTAAAACTGATGGAGATTTGTTTTTTCTTGCTTTGGGAGTGTTTTAAGCACAAATGATTGGTGTCACCAGAGTTCTGCAGAACAAAACCAAACAAGAAGTCCTGTAAATAACCAAACCATGACATTGACTGATTACTTCTCTTCCTCACAGCCTTTCTCGTGATACTGCAGTGCTGAGGTTCAGAGAAGACAGGGAGTTTGCTTCCCTTCCTCCTAGGTAGGCTGTGTGTGCACAAATGGCGTTATCTCAGCATCCTGTTTGGTTCTGGCATCCTGTGTGGGTACCAAGGGTAACACTCCACTCCACAGCAGTTCCTGCCTCCCACCCCACCCCCAGATCTAAATGTGGAGCTGTCTCCTGGCTTTCTCAGCCCCTTGAAAAGTTGTCACTGCCTTCTGTAGTGTTTTCTGCCTCTAGAGCAGCACGTTTCATCCCCCAGCATCCTGAGCAGAGCAGGCTGTTCAATGACACCCGTGCTAGCTGATAATTGTGAGGGTAAAAAACAAGTGAGTGCCACACTACATTCTGAAAGATTCACAGATCCCTGAGTTCAGAACACTCTGCATTCTGGATCGTGGTACTCCTAAATCATGAGATGTTTGGAGTTTAATTTTTCGCCTCAGAAAATTATGGTTAAAACAGTTCAACCTGAAGGTTTTGACCAAGAAATGGTTTTCTGTTGCTCTTGGAATTTCAGGTTCACTATACCCTTGTTCTCTGTGGACTGAGCTCATAGTAAAACAGCATTTCCCATGGAATAATTACATTCCATCTCTTATTCAGAGAGAAACAGCAGCACCCTTGCAGGCACAGCCCAGTGGTTGTGCTTGAGAGAGAGTGACAGCCTGAGACAGGCAATCTGTGGGCCCCTTTAAGGCACCAGGTGGCATTTCAAACTCTGATATTTTAGCTTTTGCATGTTCCATTTAGTCATGAATAGTCAGATTTAGTTATAGTTTCAGTGTTTATAATTGAAGCTTTTAGTTACAGTTTAGTCATAGACAGTTCCATTTAATTATGAATAGTCAGATTTTTGTACAGGCTCTTCACAAAATTTATTTAGGCAAAAGCTAAATTCAGCTAAATTCAGCAAAAGCTGAATTCTCCATCAAACTTAGACAGAAATATCTCTTTCCCCTTCTCTCCAGTTGTCTGCATGCTCAGATATTTGGGTAGAAAAGGAGAGCTTGCAATTGGGAAGATGCAGGCTGGAGCCAGGGTGGTCCCAGGGATCTGCCAAACTGCTAAAGCAAAAGATTTCCACCTCTGTCTGCTTTTGTGCTCACTTAGGGAAGAGCCTGTGTTCTCTACTGGTGACCAACAACGTGGGGAGGAAAACCAGATGCCAGACACCTCCCAAAAAATCAGGTACCCTGGCCAGTTTTCATTGTCTCCAAGTCCTGTTTCCAGTGTAACATCTTAGAGATGTAATTCACATCTCTAAGAGGAGAATCACAAGAGAGCTGGGACTGTCCCAGCTGCCAGGGAAGCTGGAGGGTCTGTCCTGGATGGAAGGAATGCTGGAGCCCCTAGCAAGGGGCTGGGACCTGGTGCCCCCCTGTGCCTTACCAAGGACACAGGACCTGCAGTGCCAGGCAGGGCTGGCATCACCTGGACACCCTGTGGGAGCTGCTAAGCATCTAGGCATTTTTAAATTTCATTATTATTCTTCACTGATTCTCTGATTTTCAGAGGAGTGAGGTTTACCACCTTTATTTGAAATCCTGCAGACCTGGGTGATCGATTTCTTTTTTTCCCCACAGACTGACAGACTGCAATCTTCAAGGCAGTGACCTGAAGAATGTGTGTGCAGTCCTGAAGGAATGTGGCCACGTCTCTGAGCTGGAGTGAGTCCTCCTCAGCTCCCCTGGTGTTTTCCTGCAGTTATTTGGGATGCTGAGAAAATGCCCCTTAGTGTTGTAGAGAGAGTGGTGTGGAGCCACAGCCTGGTGGGAGGTGTGGCTGTGCACGCAGATAACAGAGCTGATGGTGCCTATGAGTGTTTTTACTGTGAAAATTAAATGCCTTTCTTTAAATCCTAGCCTATCTGGGAATTTTCTGGGAGATGAGGGACTTCTGCAGCTGTTTCAGTGCCTCCCAAAACTGAAAATGCTACGTTTTCTCAAGTGAGTAGCTCTTGGTTTTTCCTTATGCATGGGCTGGGTTTTGTGCAGTGTTTGTGGAAGCACATTTGGGGAGGCCCTTCACAATCAGTGCAGGACATTCTGTGTTGGGCAGATGCTCTGTGCTGTCTGCTCTGTCCCCACCTCCAGCCCAGAGCATTTGAGTCCATTTGAAGCTTGGCTGAGATCGGTGCCCCAGAGGCTCTGTGCTCATTCCCCCATGAAGGGGACAGGTGGTTTCATGTCAGGTACCTGGGTCTGAAACTGCCTGAGGTCTTCAGCAACTCACTGAATTTCCCTTCACTGGGAGGGAGAGCAGCCCTTGCTCTCCTGAGGGGAACAGCTTGGAAGGAAGGGACGTGCTGGGGACACCCAGCTTCAGTGGTGGAGTCTGAATTCTCCTGCAGTGCTGTCTGGTGTTTGTTTATCTGGGTATTTCACCTGCACTCCCACTGCAAGTGCTCTGTGCAGGACTGGCTGAAGGAGAATGGCACCATCCTGCACTGTTGAAAGAAATATTTATTGTTCCTGTTTGGTTAATTGAACCAAGATTGTTCCAGTTACAGGCAATCTCATTAGAACAAGTTGCTCTGAGAGAATGTGAATTCGCTGTCTTTGGAGGTGATAAAAACCCAGCTGTTCAATGTCCTGAGCTGTCTCTCCATGCTCACCCTCCTGAGCAGGAGAGTTTCACCAGATCAGCTCTAGAGACCCATTCCAGCCTTGACTATTCTGTCATTCTCTTGACTATTCTGAACACTAAAAGTGAGGTTGAAATGTATGGAAGTGAGTTGTGTCTGCAGAGCTGCAGCAGGAAACACTGACAGAGGGTGTGCTGCACAAGGATCTGTGCAGCAGATGTGCTGTGGGGATTTTTTTTATCAGTTTTGCTTGCAGCAGCTGGTTTTATCTTTTCTTCCTGCAGATTTGACAACAACCGGATCTCCCTTAGCTCTGTGTTTTTCTTAGCTCAATCATTAACTACACTGGGACACATTAAAACAATGAGCCTCAGGTATGGCCAGGAGTAGTTTTTATATTCTTTTGCTGTTTATAACCTCAGGCTGTGGGTTTTTAGGGATGATACAGGGGCTTGTGTTGCCAAACTCCATGCTGATGATGTTCTTTTCTGGTTACAGCTTGGGACACCCCCAGGTGGTTCATCTGATCTTTTGGGAAAGAGCCAGGTAAAATCATACCCACTCACATAAGTGTTTTAAACTCCTTGTCAAGTTCTAAACAGCCGGTGCCATGTGGTTCCCTGAGGTGTGTCAGTGAAGAGGCAAACCCCAGCCAGGCTGGGGGAGCCCAGGGAGCTGTTTCATGGCTGATGGAGGGCATGGAGTGTGACCGTGTTCACAGGGGTTTACAGATTGGGGAAGAGATGAGGATCTGACTCCATGATTCAGAAGGCTTGGTTTATTATTTTATGATATATATTACATTAAACTATACTAAAAGAATAGAAGAAAAGGTTTCGTCAGAAGGCTGGCTAAGAATAGAATAGGAAAGAATGATAACAAAGGTTTGTGGCTCGGCTCTCTGTCCGAGCCAGCTGGGCTGTGATTGGCCATTAATTAGAAATAACCACATGAGACCAATCACAGATGCACCTGTTGCATTCCACAGCAGCAGATAATCAATGTTTATGTTTTGTTCCTGAGGCCTCTCAGCTTCTCAGGAGGAAAAATCCTAAAGAAAGGATTTTTCATAAAGGATGTCTGTGACAATGGAGCAGCCAGCAGCACCCACTGCTGGGACAGGTTCAGTCACCTCCCTGCTGGCCAGGACACAGCACATACCCGAGTGCTGAATGGCTCACAACTCTCTGGAGGCTGGAAAAGGGCCAATAAAGCTCTTTTTCTTCTGGGAATGGGCTGAACCTCATCCTAGCAGGTGGTGAGGGAAGGTAGATTGGAACTGGAGGCCACTGCCACCACCTCAGCCCCTTCATGGGGAGCTGGCTACAGAACAGCAGCACAGCTCACGGGCTAAACTGTTCCTTCCCCAGCAGCACCAGCAGATGGAGAAGTGGCTCCCTGGCATGCCCCAAGCAGGAAGGAAAAGGACAAAGCTTCAGGTATGGCAGCCTGACTTCCCTTTGCACCAGGACTGGGGGAGAGGTGACTGTGGGGGTCTTTAGGGCAGTGTGGTGTGTGGGACTGACCCATCCCTCCAGCTCTGTCTCCTCAGAGAGGAAAATTAATAGTAATAATAGCATCTCTTGCTTGGTTTGAGGGGATTTCCTTGCTTTCCAGCACAGGAAGCTCCTACCCATAAATAATGAGAGACAGATCTGTGTGAGTGCTACATTCACCCATGGATACCTACCAGTTTGTCACCCAAATGGGCTTCTAGGATTTCCTTCCTGGAGAAGGACAGAGGAGGCACCAATTCCAGCCTTCCCCTGGGAGAGCCCAGGCAGGGATGGGCAGGGGAAGATGCTCTCCAGTCTCCTGAGACAACTGAGTCACCAGTGATGTGGCTCTAGGGAGGGAACACCCAAAGTTTCAGTATTTTAGTGGACTGGCTCTCTCCAATCAGCTCAGGGCTGGTGAAGTCATCTGCTTGTCCCAGGTTGTGATTTCTTAGTCCCAGACCAAGGGTAACAAAGTCTGTGTGGTGGAAGTGAGAGGGTCCCCATGGGCCTTGTCCTGGGCTGTGAGGCTCTGGGGCATGCAGGGGCTGGTGGCATCCTGTGGGCATGCTCAGCTCCTGAGTGCTTTGTTTGCTTCAGTCTCAGGGAGTGCAGAGTGGGTCTGGAGGATGTGACCAGGCTGTGCCAGGCACTGGCTCGATGTCCCCAGCTGACAGAAATCCAGTAAGTCTGTCTGTCTGTCTCCCCCAGCCCTGACACAGATTTGCTGTTCAAACCCCAGATTTGATGTTCAGGGTGGCAGCTGGTGTTCCTCAGCTCTCCTCTCACCACATCCTCACCCAGATGCTCAACTAAACCCAGACTTTCTGCTGTCCTGCTTCAGAGAGAACTTGGCCTCTCCTAAGGCTGCCACATCAGTGTGTAAAGGCCCCAGAACATGTGTGTGCTCTCATGATCTTCCTCAATTCTGTGTCTAGAAATAATTGTCATCAATTGAGCCCTCAGCTTGTGGTACAGCCAGAGCCCTGGCCCACCAAGCCATGAGCTCTGCTCCTCAAGGGCTGGCCACTCCAGGCACGAGCTTGGCACCAAGAAAATTAGAATGCTGCTCAGAACAAAAACTGAGTAATAGCAAATAAAAATAACCTAATTCCCCTATTGCCTGCATGAAAGGCATCAGTAGCACCATTTTGTAGATGTACAGTAATGGAAAAGTAACACTTCTGAAACTGGAATGTTGATTGCCTGTAGGATGTAAAGAAACACAGAGATCAGGCTGTAAGGACTAAACCTTGCCCAATTCTCATGATATTTCTGGACATGCCCTTTCACAGAATTTGCCCATTTGTGTGTGCATGTCCATGTAAATGTTACAGAAGTAATTAGGGACTGAAACAATTTCTCCTGGGTTTTGTTTCCTTCCATATTCTACAGTCTGTCTGGAAATTCATTGAGTGACCAGAGCATTGAGAGATTACTGAGCTTTCTGCCATTCTTCTGTCATCTGACACTCCTGAGGTAATGTGTGGGGTCCCTGCTCTCAAACATTGGTTTGGAAAGTGTTAACACCACAGCAGATCTTAGGAGCATTAATCAGTAATTGTAAACTAACAAGCAAGGCAAAGGAAATGCAGAAATGCTTTCACATCCATTCCTTTCTTGTTTCTAGAAGTAAAGCAGCACTTTATTGATATTTAGCAGAGGGCAATTCAGAATCACAGAATAATGAGGTTGGAAGAGACCTCTAAGATCATAGAGTCCAATCTTTGCCCTAACACCTCAACTGGACTATAGCACCAAGTGCCATGGCCAGGCTTTTTTTAAACTTTTTTCAGGCTGGAATCCAGGCCAGGGAAGTCCTGTCAGGGAATAGGGCACTCCACTAAGAGCCCAGGAGGAGCTTGGCCATGTTTTACAAGGTTTTGTAGCATGGAGGGCCTGCAGGGTCTCATGAGACTGAGTTTGCCCAGTCGGGAGGTTGCTTCCAGTTTGGGATGTCTCTAGTCCAGCAGCCCCAAAGGAGGAGTGGTTCAATGTGAGCCCTTGGTCTGTGCTCCCTTTTTAGGCAAAGGGGACTAAAGGAGCCTCTCCTTTAGGTAAAGGAGCACCGAGTGCCAATGCTCAAAGCTTTAGGTCCTTGCTCCCTCATCCTGAGTCAAATGGGATGTCTCCAATCTTTTGTGTCTCAAAATGAATGATGGGGAAATTGGGCTGTGTGTATGGAAGCCTCTCTTAGAAGCTGATTTCAGTGTTTCTTTTTTCCCTTCCCTTACAGTATTAGGAAAAACTCCTTTTCCCCACGTTGTGCTGTTCTACTCCTCAACTCCATCAACCTCTGTGAGCGGGTCAGAGCTGTGGAAGTCAGGTGAGGCACCCGGGCTCTGGAGCCCAGCAGCTCAGCCCTGCAGGGCCTGCAAAGCCTGTCAACCTTGGAGGTCAGTGCTGAAGGACTGTCCTTTGTGTCTGCCTCAGGTCAAGTGAAAATGCCTTCCTGCATTTAGGAGCAAGCGCGCAGAGCCAGAGGACATCCTGCAGGTACTGGCACAGAGCACTGGCTGGGATCCTCTGTGGGTGGGCTTGAAGCACCAGTGCAGGGAGCCAGATTGCCTCCTGTATTGAGAATTAATGGGCTGGTGGCCAAGGAGCTCAGGCCCCTAAGCTTTAGGGCCCAATTCATCTGCTTAAGTGCAATTCAGAACCATTTGGATGCACTGGGATGGCAGAGGCCAGTGCTTTTCTTTTTCTCCTTTTTTCTTTATGATCATCTTGAGTTGCACCAAATTCTGCTGCACGAGCACCTGAATTGAGGCCTCATCAGTGCGCTTTCCAAATGTGTGCCTCAAATTCTGGGGGATAACCTCCACATGAGCATCTGTGTGATGAGGGATGGCCCTGGAGTGCCCCTGCACAGGGGCCTGTAAACGTCTCTGTCCCAGCACCAAGAAAATGGCAAAAAATGTGAATTCTGCACAGAGACTGGTGTGAAGGTGCAGGTGGGCAGTGCTCAGTGGTTGCTGGCCATGCTCTAACCCTCCTGCTGTCTCCCACAGGCTGACAGGCTGTGCCATTGGGCAAGGGCAGGTGGAGGAGCTTTGCAGCATCCTGGAGCAGCACGGCTGGCTGGCAGAAATAGAGTGAGTGGGGTTTGGGGTGTTGCCATGGTCTTGAGCAGAGTCACAGGGGGAGAGCTGTGTTTGTGGGTTCAGCAGTGCCTGGAGTGTCCCAGCCTGTCTGCAGGGGTGTGTGTGCTCATTCAGGCTGCTGAGAAACACAATCAATTAGCAATTATACAGGTCCTTTTGAGCTGATGGGACAGCTGCTTTGGGATTTCACTCCTTTACTCTTTGGAGGCATTTGTTGCTTCACCTGAGCTCTTCATTTGAGCTTGCTCTGGAGCTTAAGCATGAGGTAATTTCATAAGGCATTGATTAATTTTAAACAGACCTTTTGGCCAAGCTAGGATTTAAGTGCAGGAAATTGGAGTTTTTTCTTCAAAGCTTCTCAGAGGACCATTGCTGCTTAAAATAAATATAGAATTACAGAATACCCTTTTTATTTTTTGGAAAGGCTCTTTAAAGTCCATCTAATCTAACTGTCATGAGCAGGGACATCTTCAGCTACATCAGGTCTCTCAGAACCCTGGCCAACCAGGTCTTGAATATCCAGGCATGAGGAAACCCCATCTTTTTGGGCAACCTCTTTCCAAGGCTGAGTTTTGGCTGCCCACATTGTTCTTCTCCCTTTCAGTCTCTCCAGGAATCAGCTGGGGGATGAAGGCCTGAGGTGCCTCTTGGACCGCTTGCATCGAGTGCCTGGTACCTGTTCCCTCAAGTAAGAGAGCACACAGTGAACCCAAGGAGCAGGAGGGTGTTGGTGTGATCCTCCAGGGTGCTGCTGCTTGTGCTTCTTGCCCTCTCCTGCCTTGGGAGCAAAGCTCTGGCTGAACTATGAGCACCAGGCTGTGGTGACTCAGGGTCTGATCCAAAACCTGCTGAAAATAAGCAAAAGTCTTTTTATCAGTGTCAGCAGGAAATAGCAATGCCCAGAGTGGGGTGGGATTTTATTTGTCGGGACCCCTGTGGCAGGCAGGAATGATGGATATGATTCCATGTGCTCAGAAGGCTCATTTATTATTTTATTATACTATATTATACTAAAGACTACTAAACTAAACTATACTTAAGAATACAGAAAGGAGACTTACAGAAGGCTAAAAAGCTAATAATGAAAACTTGTGACTCTTACCAGAGTCCTGACACAGCTTGGCCCTAATTGGCCAAAGAGTGAAAACAACTCACAGCAGAATCCAATGGAACAATCACCTGTGGGTAAACAATCTCCAAACACATTCCACATGAGCAAAGCAAATGAGATAAGAATTGTTTTCCTTTTTCTCTGAGGCTTCGCAGATTCCCAGGAGAAAAATCCTGGGCGAAGGGATTTTTCAGAGAATGTGAATGCCACAGGGTGGTGTGACAGAAGTTGACCCAGAGCTTTCAGTTCATCACTCTTCTGGGTGTTCTCTGAGTAACTCAATTCCCAAGGTGCTGTGAGCTGAGCTGTGCCCTACCCATCCTCCTCCCTTCCCTTTCTGCTGGGGCAGTAAATGTTCCAGCTGCTGCTGCTTCTGTAGTGCAAGAGGAAAATTGCATTTGCTGTTTGCATTTGCACTGCTGAGTTCAGTGACCAAGCAAAGCTGAAGGGGCCCAGCACCCCACAAACTGCTCTGTCTCTGGTGCCAATTTGAGTTTTGCTTCTGTGCCTGAGGAGCCTGGGGCAGCCCTGACTCTGACACGTGAAAATCCTTCCTTCCCTTCTGTGCAGTCTGAGCCACAATGGGATTTCTCAGGATGGAGTCCTACATCTCATAAATGCCTTTGTCACATCTGGAAACACCACTGAAGTTCAAGTCAGGTGACTGCTTTTCTTCATTAATTTCTGGGTCTTCCTTGCTTGTTTTCCTCTTAATTATTGAAAATTTGTGGCCTTCAGGTAAGAATGATGAGGACCATGTTTTCAACTACCTAAAGCTTTGGTTTATGTCCATTTCAAATGGCCCAACATAAGTGCCAAGCAGAACTACCATTCCACAGGGCCAGGTTCTTTTTGTGTATAGGCACAGATATTCAGCTGTACCAACAATTATTGTCATGTATTTATTTGTTAATGAACCTCTTCAGGGCAGGAGCCAGCATTGCTCTCCAAGGTTCTCCTCAGTATGTTGAGATTTCAGAGGCAATAGAAAGCAATTTCCCATGTTTTTACTTGGATTTGCATTTTATCTCCTTTCCTTTCAGGCAAAAATCTCCCACGGGCTCTGGGCCTGTTGCTCTGGCACAAAGTGCTTTTCTCACAGATTCCAGGCATGAGACTGGGCTGTGCTGCACATCTGTGGGGCCTTATCAGTGTTTGTGTCCATGGGACCAGCTGCTCTGTCCTGAACCACTTTTAACCAGGTCACTTCCATCCATTCCTGCAGTTAGATGTGGCTGCTGAATCTTTGGGCCACTCTAAAATCTCCTGTTGTACCTCTCCCCAGAGAGTGCAGAGGAGGCAAATAAAAGCTATAAAATATAAGCAGGATAAATAAAATATATATTTATTTTATTTATAAATAAAATAAAAGCAGGATAGGTCAGGATTGCCTTTCCAAACACCAGTGCTGCCAATTTAGCATGAGTGAGACCTTACTGAAGAATTTCCCTGGGCTGGTTTATTTTAGGGAGGGCTGAGCTGGGCCAGGTACCTGTCACTGCTGTGCTGAATTATTTTCTGGATTTTGGTATCATTAAATTCTGAACACTGGGAAAAGTAGTAATTCTCCATCTAAATCTTACACTCGTGTCTTCTCTGTGCAGTTTGTGCTCCAAAGCAACTTTAATCATCAAGCTGGCAAGTGGAGATGACCCAAGAAAGATTTTGAGGTGATGTTACAGACCTTTTGTGGTGATTTCTTTGGTAGAGGTGGGGTCCTTTTTTGAGGCACAAGACAGACAAAACCTCTTTTTGCTCATGGCATGGTGATATTTTGCTCTAACAGCTGATACATTTCCTTGGGCTCACCTTGTGAGAAGAGCTTTGTCACATCACAGAGGATCCCACCTCCGTTTCTCTCTGTGCTGCTCCTCACCTGGGCACCTGTAGGTGTTCCTCAGTCACAGGACAGGGTCCTACAAGGAGCAGTGACATTATAGCACACAGGTTTATATCAGAATATCTCCACAGATGCTTTTGAAGTGTTTCCACAGTCTTTTTTTTTTTTTTTTTTTTTTTGGAAACCCTTGAATGTGTTTCAGGTTTTTGTGCCATCCTCCATTCTCTGTGGGGTTAGGCTGTGCTGCCTGATGTTTCCAGCTCAGAAATCCTGAACTGTTTGTGGTGAATTAAGGCTGTTCTTTCTCATCCTTTCAGACTGGCAGAGTGCAACTTTCAGCCAGAGCACTTGGAAAAGTTGTTCTTGCTCCTGGAGAGGTGCACTGGTCTGACAGAGTACACGTGAGTTAATGGCTCTTGGGCCCATTGGGGAGCTCATTTGTGAGCTGCTCATTACACTGAGCTTTGGTTCTAGGTCCTCAAACAACAACATGACAGTCCAAGCTGCAGAAAGACTCCTGCATTCCCTGAGGAAGGATCTGGGGCTGCTGAAAATCAGGTACTGTGTCATTGTGATTTTGTAGATACTGCTCTGATCTTCTGAGATCTCCTTTCATTAAAAATAAAGTGAGCTGTGCTTCTTCCAAAGGCAGGAAGCACTGGCCTGAGAAACTCCCATGGCTGACTCTGTTACTGGTGTTTGGCTTTATCCCCTCGTGTAGAGCTCTGGCCATAAGCTGTGCTGGCCCTGCAGAGCACTGCCAGCCTCCCAGAGAAGGGTGATCATCCTGGGGACACATTCCTGCTGCCACAGCATCCTGGCTGGCAAATCCTCCCCTCTCTGCAGGGAAGCTGGGCTATTCTCCCTGTTCCCAGGCTGCCCCTGTCCCATGCAGACATTCCTCTGCCAAGCCAAGCAGCCTTTCCATGGATTTGGAGTGTGGAGCTGGAGAGGCAGGGATGGATCCGAGTGTGTGAATAAAGCAGGGCTGCCTGTGTTGTGCTTTGCAGCATAGAGGAGCCATGGGTGTGCAGAGAGAGAGTTGTGGACCTGCTTGAGCTGGCTCTGCAGGCCTCTGGGAGCATCACTGAGATCATGTGAGTGGCACCTCTGGTGTCTTTCAGATATTTTCTTTCTGCCTGATACTCTTAAGAAAATGAGATTGAAGCCAGCGCTGTTTTTTCTGTGTTAATTCACTGTCTCCAGTGCATTTGTGATCTATTTGCCCACTTGAACCAATTTTAACTCAAATTGCTGGTGGGTAGAAGTGCTTTAGAAGGTTTGTGGTCTCACAGCTCAGAAGGTTTAATGGGAAGGAGATCATGTTCCTGGTTGCTTTTGGGAGACAGGTGCCCACTTTAGGCTGGTTTTGGAGCTAGTTTAAACATCACAAACCACTTCAAAGATGGGTGATTAGCTTTCATGTGCCAGCATCACCCTGTCCCATTCAGTCCCCCTAATTTTTCCTATGGAAAACAGTATTTTCTTCCCTCAGGAGTTCACAGATTTATGCTGTTCTCTAATCTCTAACTTTTCAGGATATGTAAAGATAAAACCCTCTTCCAATTAGTCATAAGATTCCCACACTGCCTGGAGAAGACAGAATCAGTCATCAGCAGGTGAGAAGGCAACTATTTCTCATTATTTTCTGCTTGCTTTGAATTTCACTGTGGGATGAAAAATACCTTCAGAGTGTCTGAGGCTTCCTGGGCTCAATCTCAGAGTGCCTCACATGTGGAAGGATCCTTATGCATGTGCATGGTCCTTTGGGCTGCTCTCCTTCACCCATGCTGGACCTAAACAAGGCTAAAAAATCCATCTGCCTTCCTGGCAGCAATCAGGAGCACTTTGAGGACTCTTAAGAGATGCTGGCTTCTGCTTGAGTGTGCAGAGAGAGCAGCATCAGTGTCCTTCTCCTTTTGTGCAGCTGGAGGAACAGGCAGCTCTTGTCCTGGGCTGTGTTTCTCTACATGGACTGTGACATAAATGGGACATGGCGGGAGAGCCCCAGGTGGGCTCAGAAAGCCCTGCTCTGTCCCTAATCGTGTCACCAGATGCTGCACTGGGCTCTGCTGCTCCTCATTGAGTTGTGTTCTGTGTTTGTGTCCTGCAGACTGAGCCTGTACAAGCCACAAATGCAGCACTCCCTCTGCCAAAGGCTTTGTGAGAAATGTGCTCAGCTTCAGCGGCTGAGGTGAGTTACCAGGTGTGGTGAAGGGTTTTAGGGAGGGGAGCAGCATGTCCTGGTGAGTGCAGCACTCTGAGCACACAGCAGGGCACGAGAGAGGCCAGGGCAGGGTCCCAGTCCCGGCCTTGGGTCCCCTCTTGGAGTGCTTGAATGGAAAATAGGAAATACCCATAGACCTGGTGGGGTATCCTTTGAAATCCCCTCAATCTCCCAGTGCCCAGAGAAGCTACACTCCCCTGCCATGGCTGGGGCTCCTGTGGGACCCTGCCAGGTGTCAGTGTTGTGTCCCTCCCTCAAGGTCCCAGCCCTGCTGTGCCTCAGCTGTGGGCTCAGCACAGACCTTGTGCCACCCCTGGGCAAAGCTGTGGGCTCAGCACAGACCTTGTGCCACCCCTGGGCAAAGCTGTGGCTCAGCACAGACCTTGTGCCA
This sequence comes from Melozone crissalis, assembly GCF_028551555.1. Lineage (NCBI taxonomy): Eukaryota > Metazoa > Chordata > Aves > Passeriformes > Passerellidae > Melozone > Melozone crissalis. The sequence continues at coordinate 6,693,258 of NW_026535785.1, forward strand.
CCCCTGGACAAAGCCCAGAGCTGTTGTTCCCTCCTTGCAGATGGTCCCACATGGAGCTCCAGGAGGATGAAGCAGAAATGCTGGTCAGGATTTTGCTGCCCCTTCCAGAGCTGAAGGTGTTTGGGTATGTGTGACCTCGGGTTTGTGTGTCCAGCTGGGACCTTTTCCACACTTTTATTGTTTGTTCAATCCTCTGCCTCAGGCCAGGGCTGTGGAAATCTCTCCAACCTTGCTGGTCCCTGATGTCTGTGCTGCCTGGGGTGTGGGATGGGGCAGTTTGCCTGTCTCAGTGTGCTGATCAGGAGAACTGATCCCCTCATCTGATCCTTGCTGTTTTGCAGGCTGACCTCCAGCAGTGTTGCACCAGCTGGAATTGATTATTTGATCTCAGGCTTGCAGAATTGCCAGGCCATTGAAGAACTCAAGTGAGTGAGTGTGTTGTTACCAGGCTGACCAGAGGCTGCCAGAACTTTTCTAGAAGCTTCAGTTAAACTGCAGCCTCCCTTCTGCATGTACTGTGGACAGAGGTGCTTTTTCTGATAGGGAAGAAGCAACAATTATTTTATATTTGCAATGAACAGTGACTGAGTGAGACAGATCAGTAGTCTGTGGCAGGGAATTCCAGTGGAGAATCAAATGTTTTGGCAGTGTTTTTTTGCATGGATCTTGTTGTCCTGTGGTCACAGAGGCACTTTGATCCATGCAGGACTGGGCTGGACTCTTGTTGGACTTTGCTCCATTTAGTCACTGAGTCTCATGTTTATTTCAGCTAAATTAAAGGAGCTGGGCTCTTGCTCCAGAGGTTTGGTGTTCTGTTGGTATTTTATCAGAATCCAGACAGGTTCATCAGAATTGCATTAAAGAGCAAAACTGAAGTTATTCCCAGGGATTAGAACACACTCCCCCATCTCTCCCATCTTGTTCTGCTCCCCTCTGTGCTGAGTGCTCACACCACTGTCCCTGGAGAATTAATTGTTATTTCATCCTCCAGCCTGGGCTACATGAAACTCAGCAGTGCTGCCATCCCTGAGCTTGTGCTGGGGCTCTGTGAGATGCCATTCCTGAGAAGGTTTATGTAAGTAAGGCTTGTGCAGCTCCCCTCTGGCCTGGGATGCTGAGCAGCAGCAGCTAAATCTCCATTTTCCTGGGGATGTTGTTTCCAGCTTGAACCACAACAGCATTGGTGATGAAGGCTGCTCCAGACTCGCAGAAGCCTTGAGGAAAATGCACAGCCTGGAGGAAATCAAGTGAGTTTCTCCTTTCTTGCAGAGAGGTGACCACCAGTGCCAGCACTTGGAGAGAACCAGATGTGCTTGTACACAGTATTGCTATAAAAACAGGGAGGTTGCAAAGTGCTCATGTATGAGGTACCTGGGACTAGAGGAAATCAGAACTTGATGTTCAGAAGGGGAAACTTTGGTCTTACCCCACTCAGCCATGTAGAAAATGGATTAAACAGAATTTTAATCTTCCCTGGGAGCCAGAATAGTATTAGAGACTCCCTTCTGTCCTGGGAGAACCTCAGACCCAGAATTTGTCTGAAAAGATCTGTGCAGGAGCCAACCCCAGGTTTGATCTCCTTTCTTCCTCTCTCTCTTGCCAGATGCTGTCCGTTCTCTGCTGTAGCAATTTGTAAAATAATAACCACCTGTCTTCATCCTGTCTTGCTATTCTGCCTGAAGTAATTTCCCACCTGTCAACAGGATCCAGTGATTTTAATTGTTCTTTGCAATTTTTTAAAATTCCTCATTAACGCCTATTAATTTTCTGTGAGATAGTTGAGATATACAGCTCTTTGATTCTGCTGGCAAGGCCTGAGGTGTCATCCAGCAAATGGGACACATTAAATAAGATCTTGCACTTTGCCTGCCATCTTCCTTTACAACACAGCCTTCCATCTCTTCTTTAAAGTTTGAGCCACAACGAGATTGGAGATCCAGGCCTGATAAATCTTGCTGCTGTCCTGCTGGAAATGCAAAACCTGAAGAAAATCGAGTGAGTCCCTTTGTTCTGCTTCAGCTGCTTTGGTCATGGTGGGGAAGCCTGTGTGGGAATCCCTGTGCAAGGCTGAGACATGGATTCAAACTGTTCCTTCTCCCAGGGAACAGAAATTAGAGCATCCAGCTCTTTGTTAGGCTCAGCTCTTGGGATAAACCTGGTAACTTATTGAAATTAAAAACCTGGAAGTGACTTGGAGCAAGAAAAGGAAGTTCTCAGTTCTGTCTGAGAGGGAAAACTGCTCCTTCCCCACAGGCCCTGCAGGGGCAGGAGTCACTCAGCACTTGGCAAAAGAACCTAAAAATCCCCAGACCATCTCCCAGGGGCCTGAGTCTCCCATCACAGCAGGAAAACAGTGAAATATCTTCACCTGGTACATTCTGGTTCTCATTTAGTCACTGAGAGTCTCATGTTTATTCCAGCCTTTCAGGGAACTGTCCCAGTACTGCTGGAGGGGAGAAGCTGATGGAAGCTCTTGCCCATTGCAAGCACATCAAGGAGTTACTGTAAGTGTGTCATTTCAAATATCCTTTGGGGAAGCTGGGCAAACGTCAAGGCATAGAAATTAGATATGACTCTGATAAGGCCAAGATCAGTTTTACCACATGATTTTTGTGAGAGCAGGGTAAAAACTCTGCTGCCACAACAGCAATGTGTGGTGCTGGGTGTGGAAGGTTTGAGGATTGGTTGCTGGATTGCCTTGAAGATTTCCAAGAACTGTGCAGCCTGCATTAGTGGACTAATGGATTCCTGAGCTGAATCTGCAGGTTCATAGGCAGTGTCAGGAGCTGCTTAGTGCCTGTGTTGCCCAGGATATCACCATTAATCTGTGTGGCTGCAAAAATGGAGGGAAGTGGACAGATAAAGGCTTTACACAGTCAGATTTATTGGTGTTCTATCCCAGACCAGTTTAAAGAACATATGTGCCCTGCCATATTAAATAAATGAAAATTAAAAATAACTGTAACTTTTCCTTATTTGTTAAGGTACTGGAACTGTCCTTGTAACCTTCAGATTAGGATGTGTGTAGTGAGGGCGCACATGAAAAAGTTCAATTTCAGTTCAATTGCAGCTCAGGTTACTCAGGAAGGGAGACAAGTGTGCTTCTGGGAAGTGCAGCTCAGTTTTACTTTCCTGTTTAACTTCTGCTGCAGGATTTCAAAACCCCATTGTTTCTTCCCCCCACCCTCAGAGTCCTTTGAATTGGGCACTTTAGGTCCTCTCAGCAGAGTCCCGGGCACACGAGGGTGAGGAATGGGGGTCACTCATCCCTGTGGGGGTGACACACAGGTGGGGAATGAGGCTCTGGGCTTCCCTGGCAGCAACATTTCACTTCTGCTTCTCCCAGGTTATCAAGGAATGGTTTTGGAGACAGGACAGCAGTGACACTTGCCCTCTGTCTGCCTCACATAGCCAACCTGAAGGTCCTGCAGTAAGTGTCACCTCTGCCCCAGGAAGGCTGGGTACCTGGGGAGAATGGGGATCCTTGAAAGAAGGAATGGGAGCAGGCATGGGCTCTGGTTCCTTAGAGAGTAATTTCAGTGTCTGAGGGTTGAGAAACCCTCCACAATTACTCTGCTGTAAGAGTCCCATAAACTCTTCTTGCTTCATCTCTTGCAGCATTAGCTATAGAGACAAACTAGCAAGAGAGTATACAGTAAAATAAACCTTAAAATTGATTTGGAGTATGTTGGCTTCTGATGCTTCTGATGGAATGTAAGTCATAAGGATGAGCATCTTTTATGGACCCTCACCCTTTTGTGCAGGCACCTCTGAGTCATTTATTTTCCCTGAACTCAGTGTTACTGTATTTCTAAAACTTTTGTGGGAGTCTTTCCAGGATTCTAACATGTAGGATTTTCTTGTACTGTTTTATACTAACAAAGCAAGAAATGGGTGAGCTAAAATTGCTCAATTAGCCTAGAGGCATTTCTTCCAGCCTGTGTCTAAGATGTCATCAAAAGATAACTTAGAACAGGAAGCCCAGTGGTAGGACACCATCTCTGGTTGGGTTCTTGGCAGGTTAAATATGAGCTTCTGTTACATCTTTATTCCAAAATAATCATCCAATGTTTATGTTTCCTTGTTTAGCTTCCAGAACAATAACATTGGGCAGGCAGGAGGGCTGGAGCTGGCCAGAGCCCTGGTGGTGTGTGAGCTGCTGGAAGAGATAAGGTAGGTCATGGCTGGTGCATTTGGGATGGTGCCAAAGATACCACAGGCTGGTTTGGGCTGGAAGGGACCTTTGGTGATCACCTGGCTCCACTCCCCCTGCCATCAGCAGGGACATTTTCTACTGGACCGGGTTTCTCCAAGCCCCATCCAGCCTGGCCTTGGACAACTCCAGGGATGGGATATCTACAGCTTCTCTGGGAAACCTGTGCCAGGGCCTCACCACCCTCACAGGGAAGAATTTCAGCTTCCTAATATCCAATTTAATCTTTCCCTCAGCTTGAAGCTCATCCCCCTTGTCCTGTCTCTCCACGCCCTGGTCCAAAGGCTCTCTCCAGCTCCCTTGTAGTCCCTTTAGGTGTTGGGAGTTCTTCCCATTCTCCCTTACTGCCATTTCCTCTCAAGTCACACCAGTCATTAATTCAACTTTTTGAGGGTATTTTATTTCCAGTTTCACATGCAACACATGATGTGCTGCAGATCTGCCCTTCTTTGGCACAGGTATAACCCCAAATTTCTGTCTGCAAGCAAGGACTGAGGTTGTGAGTTACAGCAGGGCTGTCACTCCCATTGTACCAAGCAGTGAATTGAGTTGAGGTTGCTGTTTACCAACCTGGCCCATCCCTGCTGTCTACAGAGTCATTCCCATTGTACCAAGCAGTGAATTGAATTAAAGTTGTTGTTTATCAATCTGGCTCATCCCTGCTGTCTGCAGAGTCCTCACTTAGTCTGGATAGTGGCTATTAACTTGCTAGTTCACATGGTTATGTTTTCATGATGGCTTTTCTCTGACTGTGCCTGCTTTTCTGCACCACTCAAAGCTTTCCCATCCCCCTTACAGTTTATCAGAAAACGACCTTGGGGAGCAGAGCATCCATGCCCTGTCCAAGGGGCTGCCGAGCTTCAGACGCCTGCGGAAGATCGAGTGAGTGCTGGGGCCTCAGGGGACGTGGTGCTGTGCTCCCTCAGCTCTGACACCAGCACCCCATGCCCTCTGTTTGCTCTCTCCCTGCTGCTGCAGCTTGAGATTCTGTGGAGTCACTGATGGTGCTTCCAAGTCCCTCTCTCTGGGCTTCCAGCAGTGCCCGTCCATGGAGGAGATAATGTGAGTGTGGGGAGGGGTGGGGAGGCACCTCAGCACTCACAGGTCACTCTCATTGTGGTGCCTGCTCCTGTTTGGAGGTGCAGGGCACTTCTCACCCTGCTGAATATTGTTAAAAGTATTTTATAATTATTTCCACCAAGTTCATTTTGCTGGTAAATGTATCAATAATTTACTAATTGATAAAATACCCCAGAAAATTTTTTAGCAGTGTAAAGCTTTGTGCTCAGCAGCCATTTCCATCTTTCACATCTCATTCCCCGGGCCTGCAGGACTCTGAGATAACCACAGACACTCCTTGGTGTCTTATCATATGTGGAAATATGTGGTGAATTGGAGGAAAATCCTCAGAATTAAGCTTGTAATCCAAGGTCACCATATTTTCTGAAAAATCCCTTCACCAGGATTTCTTCTCCTGGGAAGATGAGAAGCCTCAGCTTCTCTGTATTTTGCTGATCTGGAATGTGGTCTGGAGATAGTTTATCCAAACATGTGAATTGTTTCATTAATGACCAATCACCATCAGCTGTGTTGGACTCTGAGGAGTCAGTCACAGGTTTTTATTATTATTTTCTAGCCTTCTGAGTATCCTTTCTTTTTTCTTAGTATAGTTTTAGTATAACATTTTTAATATAATATCATAAAATAAAAAATCAGCCTTCTGAGAACATGGAGTCAAATTCTCATCTCTCACCTCATCCTGGGAACCTCACAAACACCACCCCAGGGGAATGTTTACCTGTCATCATAAAATGGTGAATAGCTCTTGCAAAAAGGCTAATCCATGAGGGGTAATGTAACAGTGGTGACACCAGTGTTCATCCAGACTCACAGCTGGGATTTCTTGTCTGCCTTAGACTGTCTTGGAATGCCCTTGGAGATGGAGGAGCCCAAGAGCTGGCCATTGCCCTCCCAAAGATGGAAAAGCTGAAGGTGTTGGAGTGAGTACAGCCCTGAGAAACACCCTGGGGAGACTCATTTTTCTGTCATTGAGCCTTCAAGGACTTCCAAAAAGGGGAGGCACTTTAGGGACAACAGGCAGGCTCCTGCAGTTTAAGCTCCATGCACCAAGGGCCAGCCTGCCCTGGGTCATACACTTGAATTAACACTTATTTTAATTAAGGTGATTACAACATGGGACAATCCAGCTGTTTTCCTCTCTGGGTTTGTTTGGGATTTCAAAACTCTCTTTTTTTTAAAACAGCCTGGAGAAGAACCACATTGGAGCTTGTGGGGCCACAAAGCTCGCAGAGGAGCTTGCCACGTGCCCAGAAATTGAGTCCATCAGGTGAGCAGGGGTCCCAGAGCTCTGTGGCTGGGTTTGGCTCAGCAAGGAGAGCTCAGGGTGACAGGGGTGGGGACAGAGGTGACCCATGCCCCTGCTGCCCTGGGTTGGCTGGCAGGGAATGCAGGCACAAGGCAAGCTGAGGGTTTTCTGGGACAGCTTCACCTCCTCAAAGTCCAGGGAAAAAAGGAACTGAAAAGCTTGCTGGCTTTAAATGAGGCACAAAATGAAGGCCCAGTTGTCTAATATCCCCATCAGGAAGTTGTTGCATTTGTCCTTTAAAGTCTTCTTTCTCTCATTCCTTCTGGTTTCCCTTCTGATGAACATTCCTGCCCTGTCCCACTCTCCCCTGGGGTCCACATCTCCAGATGTTTGGGTATCACACCTGGTCCTGCAGTAACACGTTTGCTGTCCTTGCAGGCTGTGGGGTAATCCAGTGCCCAGGGGCCTTCCTGAGACCTTGACAAGCCAAGACCCAAGGCTGTGCTTCTCCTTCAACTAGAGAAGAGGAGCCTTGCCCTAGCTGGGAGTTCTCTGTCTGCTGCTGCCCTCAAAACTGCACTGAAGAGCCAGGAGCTCAAAGTTCCTACAACTGAAAGCTGTAAATATTGGATTTTTCTTTGCTGCACTGAACCAAGTTTGGACACTGGGGTTTTTTTTATTTGGGTTTTTGTTTTGTTTGTCTATGTTGGGGGTTTTTTTGTTTGTTTTGCTTCTTGTGATTTTTCTATTGTACAGAAGAGAAAACTACTGTAAATAACTGCTGCTGAGCAGGCAGGATGGTATTCTTGGTAGAAAAGCACTGAAACTCTCTTCAAGAGAATAACTTTCCAGAAAATAATTAGCAAACTGTGATAAGAATGCTTATGTACTAGACATTATTTATTTATGTATTGCCCTGCAGTGAAAGGTTCACCATCACCTCCTCCAACTTCTAATTTGAAGTTCAATACTTTGTCTTTATTTTGAGGGAGGAGCAGAAAGAATAGACACCATAATTAAGTTCTCACACACAGTCACAAAAAAGCAGATATAAGGTTTTCTCAGATCTGTGAGATTTTGGAGTCACCATCCCTGGAAGTGTTCAGAAAACGTGTGAATGTGGCACTTGGAGACATGGTTTGGAGATGAACATGTTGATGCTGGGTTAAGGATTTGGATCAGTGATCTTAGAGGTCTTTTCCAACCTTAACCCTTCTATGATTGCATTATTCTAGGATGAGATGCATGTTCTCAGGCATTCAGAAAGGCAGCAGAGTATTTCATTATCCTTAATGAAAATTACAACACCTGCAGGGTGTTGTAGTAAAACAATACACATCCTTCAGGAGAGAATGTAAAAATAAATATTTGATTCTTGTGGTGAATTTATTTATGGAATTTTGTTTGCAGCAGCGTTTGCCTGGGGATATGTAACTGATCTGATCTGGGCAGGGCAGGCATCTGGAATGAGACAGAAATGCTGGTCCAGCAAATCTTTGGGCAACTGGTGGTGAGCAGGTGGTGCTGGTTATTCCTGGGGGAGCCGCTGTCCCTATTTAAAGATGCATCATGCTTTGTGACATAATGACGTGGTGGTGTAAAAGTGGGACACATTTTGCAGAGACTACTCGGGAAAGGGTTTAAAAACAAAAACATAGGAAGAAAGAGGAAGTGAAATTCCTCCATCAGGTTATATAATTCAATGGAGTAAACAAGTACCTCAGATTTAAGCACTGCCGCTTAAAAAAAGCTTCACCATATGTGGTGAACTGATGTGAGGAAGAAATTCCTCCCTGTGAGGTTGCCCAGAGCAGCTGTGGCTGCCCCATCCCTGGAAGTGCTCAGGCTGGATGGAGCTTGGAGCAGCCTGGTCCAGTGAAAGGTGTCTCTACCCATGGCAGGGGGTTGGAAAAAGATGATTTTTAAGCTCTCCTTCCACCCAAACTATTCTATGATAAATGAGGTCTGAGTCCCTGCAGTCCCCCTGATTCCTGATGTCAGGAGCTGTCTGTCTGTGCCATGAGGTTTGCAGTGATGTAAAACCATGAGAATATTCTTACAGCACTGCTCTTGTCTCAAGGTGTTAAAAGAGGGACTCAAATCTAACTGCACACCTGTATTTCCCCCAAATTCAGGGCTCCAGTGTGACCCAGAGAGTGGCCATCCCCACAGGAGCGAGGGAAGGGAATGGCAGGAACACACCGAATCTTTTCCAGAACACCAGGTGTCAGCAAAACCCCAAAAACGGGGAGAGGTTCTCTGTAATCCAGCAGTTCAGGATGAAAACGGGCTCTGTGCTCGTTTTTATGTGCATGGGTTGCATTTTTTAAAAACCAAGGTTTGGACAGAGTTGTACATGGAACACAGGAACACGCTGGGTCTGTGGTTCAATTCTCCCGTGTGATGCCAAGGACTTCTGGGGCGTGCTTCCCATTTCCATTGTGCTTGCCATGTCCCTGCTCCAGCTGGTGCTCGTTTCTGAAAGTTTCTGAGGGGAACTTGGGAGCTTTGTCCAATTCTGAGGGGTTAAATGCATCTTCTGGAATGCAGGGAGACGTGAGGCCATGAGGGATTGTGTGTGATGGCCGAAAAACAAACCAATTCCCAACCACCTAATTACTGCAGGCCATTTTTAGAGCTGTTACTATTAGGTTTTGGATTTATCATGGTCCAAAAATGGAAATGCATCAGGACTCTCTGCACTCCCCTATTGTTCCAGGCTGCCTGCAGTCTCTGGAAGACAATGTCTGAGCTAGTCAGTACTGGTTTCATACACAGGAGGCATCTTGCCCCCTGAGACCGGATCTTTAGAAAGAAGCACTGTGCTGTAAATAAACAGGCTGCTGGAGGGCGGGAGGGAGCCTGGATTTGGTGCTGGGGAGCAGCTGGAGCCAGGCTGGGCCAGGATCCTGCACACGATGGAGGCAGCTCCAAGGAGCTGGAAATGCAGCCTCTGTTTCCTCTCTGCTAAATCCAGTTCCAGGTAGCCCTGAACCTGCTGTGACTTGGAGAGAAAACACAGGAAAATCTGATCTGGGAGAAAACAGACATATTGGCATTTGTGAAACACAGCCTGCCTCTCCCTTTTCCCCTCAAAGTGACATTTTAAGCCTCAGGCAAGGAGGTAGGAAGGCAGGGCTGGCACAGACCCCACTTCTCCCACTGAATTCCTCTTTCAGGCACAACCTCATCTCTTTCTGTGATGATTTCTGGCCACACAGCTCCCCACACAGGAAGAGCAGGGTTGCTCCCCAGCATTAGGCTCAGCTCTTGGCTGGGTGCTGCCTGTGCTGAGAGGAGCCCTGGGGACCCTGAGCCTGTCCTGTGCCCACTGCTCCACTCCTGGGGCTGGCAGAGGAAGCACCTTTTGCAGGCTAAAAACTCAGTGCCTTAAAACTCCCATGCCTTCCACAGCTCAGACTGAAGGAGAAGAAAGTATTCCAGCTGGCCAGGGGAATTTGGGACTGGGTTATTTGCCTGTGATCTTCCAAAGCATGAGCAGGGCCCACAGCAAAGAGCTCTGATCAAATACAGCCGGTTTATTTAATCAGCAGCCTCAGAGAGAGGCTTTCAGCCTTATTACCATATCTCCACATCAAAAATGTCTCTACAGATATCCTGGACACCTCAAGATGTGTCCACCAAGAGCCAGGTGAGGTTGCTAATGGCACTTTGGTGGCACCAGTGGTGGTACCAGCCTGGAAGGGAGCACACACCAGCTCCGTGGGGTGGGTGGGTGATGGCTGGGTGTGACACTGCCCAGCCCTTCATGTCTGGGCCATGCATTTGGGGCCTGCTTATTTTCCTTCTTCAACCATCCTTTTCCCACGGGAAGCAGAACCAGCAGGACACAGTCCAGGCCTGAATGATTTCAGCACCAGGAGCGCCCACACTGGCTGGGCAGGGAAAATCCTGCTGACACCCAGCCAGCACAAAACGCCGCGGTTTTTCTTAAATGCTATTATTGTTGATCCAACAAAGTTATATTTTTCCCTTGGATCTGAGTGCATAACACAGAAAACAATTTTCTAGATGTATTTTTTAGGCAGTTTTTAAGCTTCTTTTTTTTTTTCCTCCAAACAGCAAAGTAAAAGCAGCGAGGGAAGAAGTTTTGGGGTGGATCCTTTTTTTTTTTTCTTTTTTTTCTTTTTTTTTTCTTTTTTTTTTCTATTTTTTCTCTTTTTTTCTCTTTTTTTTCTTTTTTTTCCTCTTTTTTTCCTCTTTTTTCCTCTTTTTTTCCTCTTTTTTTCTCTTTTTTTTCTCTTTTTTTTCTCTTTTTTTCTCTTTTTTTCTCTTTTTTTCTCTTTTTTTCTCTTTTTTTTCTCTTTTTTATCTCTTTTTTTCTCTCTCTTTTTTCCCCTCTTTTTTCTCTTTTTTCCCTTTTTCTATTTTTTCTCTTTTTTTTTCCTTGTTTTTCTTTATCTTTTTTTTTTTTATTTTGTTAATCAGGAGCGGCTGCTGCTCGTTGCGGAGGGGGGAGCCCGAGCCCGGCCGCGCCCGCCGCCCGCCCCCGGCCCCGCCGTTCGGGGCGGGAGGGTGGGCGGTGATGGCGAGGGGCGGGCGCGGCCGTGCGGAGCTTCTGAGCCCGCAGCCCCGCGGGAGCGGCTCGGCCCGGCCCGGCCCGGCCCGGCGGTGAGTACCGGCAGCCCCGGGGGATGCGCTGGGGATAACGGAGCGGGGCTGGGAGAGCGGAGAGTCCGGGGAGAGCGTGGCGCTGGCCGGGACAGCGTAACACCGATGTCACCCACCGCATGGGGACATGCAGGGTCGTCCCGAGGTGTGTGGTAGCCCTTGCGCTCTCTATGCGTGTGGACAGATCCTCCCTCCTCCCAGACAGATCATCCATGTCCTGGGACAGACCCTCCCTGTCCTCTGTCCAGGGTCCCTTGGACAGACCCTCTGTGCTCTTGTACAGATCTCCCTCCTCTGAGACAGACCCTCCATCCTCCCAGACTGACTCTCTGTGCCCTGGGACAGAGGCTCTGTGCACATGGAGTTATCCTCCATGCCCTGGGACAGACTTTTGGTTCCTTGCCCATCCCTCAGGATGCTCCCCCTGTCGCTTTCCGCTCCCCTTCCCCAGCCCAGGTCCCTTCGTTCATGCACGGTGTGGAAGTTGTTCTGCTCCCACTCTTTGTGTGTGTCTGTGTCCACTTCTAAAGATGTGAATTGGGTGTGTGACCCCTAAGCAAATGCCAGGGCTTGGTGGCTTCACTCCCCAAGCCTGGGGATGTTTGTAGGGTTTTTTCTGGGCAGATGCTGCAAGCCCCTCTCATCCTCTGGCACTGAGTCCAGGGGAGATCTGATGAGTTGGAGGCTGAGGAATCAGAGTCGCTTCCTCAGGAGCTGTTTGCAGCCTGATGCTGCTGCAGCTGGGTGATGATCTCCCTCATGCCATGCGTTTTGGGGGCACTGGGAGGGTTTACACTCGTGGATGTGCTGCCTCCCTCTGCTCTGTGCCCAGCTTTTTTCTCTGAGCAAGAGGCGAGTGGAGCGTTGTGCTCAGCAGCGTGAGGGTGCTGAGAGGATGGCAGGCAGGGCGGTGTTTTCCTGTCAGCTCTGCCAGCCTGAAGACCTGATGCAATAAGTCTCTGTGTGAGTAACCCTAATTTAGGCAAAGGGGCTGGACTAAAGCCAGCAGGGCTGAAGGACTTGGTGGGCAAACACACCCTCTGGAGCTGGTCACCACAAGGAGGGTGGAACAGGAAACAGAGGTGAGTAGAGAGCCGAGCCTCGGTGGCAGAAACATCTCTGAAGGGCTGGGTCCTTGCTGCTGACTCTCCAGAGTGTGAGCTGCTCTGTGGAAAGGAATTGTGAGGACCCTCATGAACCTCGAGGACCAGGTTTGAACCTCCTGGCAATACACCTGAACCTCGCTAGAAAAGCTGGAGTTGGGAACACAGCCCAGGTGTGCTCAGTTCTGATCCTGCTCCCCTGTCACCTGCATCAGCCTCCTCCAGCCAGCCCAGGTACTGGGGCCTCTGATACCACTGTGCTTCTCTGGAGTCAGAAAATTATTTATTATCAGCCAGAAACAGCCTTCCACCAAAGCCTGTTGGGGGCAGGGAAGGGAGGGATGGGAGGAGGAAGGCTGGGAACAAAAGCTCGGGGCATGTGGAAAGGAGCTGTTTTGAGGAACGCAGTCAGTGGAGGATGTTTTCCTGTAGCTGCCTTGGGAAATGCTGCATTTGCTTTGGTTTCAGCTGTGTGATAGCCTGGGACATACGTTTTACTGGTGATGTGTGTGTTTCTTTCCCTGCTATTGCTGCTGGAGCATCCTGACTGGGATAAAGTGGAGGAAAGGAGTGAGGGCATCTAGTGAGGCTTCCAAGTGTGCCCAGATTTCATCTTCCTGCGGTGTAGGCAGCCCCTAGCCCCTGCCTTGGGCAGGCACACGGTCCTGGAGCTGCTCTCTAAGAGCCAACACTGTCCCCAACCCCCAGGGGATGGAGTTTGCCAGCAGCCTGGCACTGTTGGCATGTGTCCTGCTGTTCCCAGGACCTGCTTGGTCAGGAGCACAGTTTGTGTCTCCTGCAGGGGCTGCAGACCTGCCCTGGTGCAGTGTGAGGGTGGGCAGGGCTGTCCAGCTGCTGCCCTCCCTGCTGCCCTGTGAGCTCCAGCTGAAGGGTGCTCAGATGCTGAGGATCAACATGTTGTGTGTCCTGGGGACATCCTTGCTCCCTGGGTCTGTGCTGGGGACAGCAAGGGGTTCATGCTGGTTGCTGATAAGCTGTTGTGAAGCTGCTGCTTATCAGGGTTAGACAAGTCCAGTGTGTGCTGTAGGAGGGGCCCTGCACCCCAGGAGCTGGGGACTCCAGTGTGGAAAAATCCTTTTGGGATTCAGTTGCTGGAGCTGAGCTGTGGATGAGATGCTCTTTGCCCTAAGGGGATACATCAGCTGCACAGCCCTTGGCAGTCCTCGATTCTGCTCCTCTGGCAGGGATCCCCCTCCCTCACCCCAAAGCATTGGGGTTTTGTGGTGCTGGAGCAGCCCCACGATTTACCAGTCTGCCCAGTTGTGTGCAGGAGTTGCAGCAGCTTTGTTTGCCTTTCTGCAGTCTCGGTGTGGAGAGCCTGGGAGGAACAACTTCTCCTGCTCCACTTGGTGGGAAGAGTTTCCCCTGCCTTCAGTGGGGGGAGCTGCTGTAAATCAGGGCTTGTTCTCCAGGAGCCCTCGGCGTGCTGGGGACAGAATTCCAGGTTAATTGATGAAACAGCAGCTCCTGTCCGGGTTCAGGGCTGCCAGCTCTCATAAGGAACTCTTTATGTGAGAACCTTGGCTGCTGTTCAGAGGCAGGGTGGGGGGATAGAGGGAAAGGTAAATTTTCTGGTGCAGTGGAATCGCCTGGCATTTGAAATAGTGCTCCTGGCAGGATGCAAAACCCACAAAGCAGTGTGAAGGAAAAAAAGAATTGAACACTTCCCCACCCTTTCTGTCCCTGAAATCTAACGGTTTGTCTTTTAAACCTCTGTAAAATATTTGTTGAAGGACCTGAGTAATCACTTTTTGCTGCTTTGGCTCAGTTTCCTGGCTGCTGGCTTTGCAAGGTTTCTTGTTGAGATCATGGGAGCAGGGAAAAACTAATTCCCAGGAACTCAGGTGAGTTTGGAGACCATAATGTTGTTAAAATACCAGAAAAACAAACAAGTGTAGAATTCAGCAAGAAGGGCTCTGATTTTATTTGTCTGCTGCTTTTGCTAAGGCCTCATGTTTGGGAGCTGTCATATTTTCTGCCTGTAGCCAGCAGGAAAAATCTTGTGTCTAAAATAGTCGCCTTCCTCAGAGCCCTGGATTTTCCATCATCACGTGATTCCAGAAGCTGAGGATTTAGGAAGAAACATCAGCTGTCATGAGGCAGATTTTAAAAACGATACAAGCTGGGAATACAAGTTTTGCTATTAAACAAGTCCAGTGCTATGCAACCATTTAAACCCAGTCTGATATTCCCTCGAGCGGTGTCTAAAGCTGTTGAGAAGGGGTCGAGAATTAGTCAGACGTCATTCTCACAAACCACAGCATTTTTGTCTCGCTGGCACACAATTCTGTCTCAGGGTGAAGCTTCACACATCAAGTGGCAGCATCTCTCTGCTGCAGAGCAGGCCAAAAAAATTAAAATTCTGTGGGAAAATGTTGGATCTTGGCGATGAAAATCCCGTCTGTGAAGGGGAAGGGATGGGGGGTTCTGAGGGGTGGGATGGAAAGGAAGGGGAAAGGTGGCTCCAGCCATGGGGACAGCGGTGCTCTGCATGGCTTGATGTCCCAGTGCCAATGAGCATTGCACATAAATACCCATGAATTAATATTTATTTATCTTATCAGCTCTGAAGCACTGGTTGCTTTAGGGATGAAATAGTGCATGGGAAGGAGGGACCTGCACAGCTGCCTGCTGCTGGGGCTGTTCTGGCTGACATGAGGTTAGGCTGACATGCAGTGAACTTCAAAAGCAGTTAAAGATATTTCTGATCACATAAATGATGAATTTTTTTCTTCCCCTCTCACATGTGATAGATGGTGTTGGCTGGGAATAGGAATCCAATTAAGATTCAGAAAGCCAGCATTTTTGTTTTCAACAGCATAGGAAAGTGGTTAATAAGTTAAACAGCCTGTTATGTACATGGTGTATAGTTGGGATGTGGGAGGTTCCCTCTGCACCTGCAAGGGAGCCCTGCTGGCTGTGTGTCCTTTGCAGCCCAGCCACCCTCCCCACAGCCCTGATCCTTTACATTCCATAGGGATGGAATGTAAAGACTTAATTAAGTCCACTTTTTCCTCCAAATCCAGTTTTGAAACAGATCTATCCCCCCTCCTCCTTGTGACAGTGTGCCCAGCTTTCATATGCCTCCTGTAGGATGGGGCAGAAAATTTTTAATACTGGAAGTTCAAATATGCCCCAAACCCCGAGAGTGCCTTCTCCTCCTCCCTTGCTGCGTCTTCTGTTTGTCCCATCCAGAGCAGGTGTCTGACAAGAGCATCACTGCCCTGGGAGGGCAGGAAATTTGTGTTTGGTGAGTTTTCTCTGTTGGACAGAGGCTCCCCCAGGACTGAACCTCCCAGTCCCTCGTGGAATGGGGAGCATGGATTTGTGCCTGGGAAGGGGCAGGAGGTGGATTCCAGCCTGGGAAGGTGCAGGAGGTGGATTTCTGCCTGGGAACACGGAGGATGCAGAGCTGGCACACGAACCCTTCCCTTGTGTCCGCCTTGTAGGGCGGCTGTGTGCAGGGTTTGATGCGAGCGCCACGATTCGCGGTGACATCACGATGTTTTCTGCCCTGAATCACAGATTTCCCTAAACTGAGCCCCAGAGCAAACTCGTAGTCAAGCGAAAATGTGCAACCCTTCTCGGCGCACCTGAGCCAAATACGTGCGAGCCCGTGGGGACGGCAATGGGCTCTGTGTGTCCCGAGCAGGGGGAGCTCCATGCTCTCACCTCACCCTGCTCCTTGTTTGCCCTTTCCCCTGCCTGAGCAGCAAGCCTGGGAGGCACCCATGGATCTGTGAGCTGGGCATGGACGTGCGGGGCTGGCACCAGGGTGGGCTCTGCCCCCTGCACACGCACCCCTGGGCGGCTGCCTGGTAGCACAGCCCCCGTTTCCTCTCCGGTTTGGAGGAAGGACTTTTTCCCGTGGTGGTTTTTTTTTTGTTGTTTATTTGTTTTGGTTTTTTTGTGGATTTTTTTGTTTTGTTTTATTTTGGTGGGGTTTTTTTGGTTTTTTGTTTGGTTTTTTTTGTTTTGCTTTTGTGATTTTTGGTGGTTTTTGGTTTTGTTTGGGTTTTTTTTGTTTTGTTTTTTTTTTTTTTTTTTTGTTTTGGTTTTTTTTTCACTTTGTGACTTTCTGAGCCCACCCCCGGCCCCTGCGGCTCCTCCCGGCCGTGTCACCAGCGGTGCTCTCCGTCTGTCCCCGCGTCACCGCGGGGTGTGGAGGAGCGAGTTTTGCTTTCGTTTGCCAGCCCGGAGCCCTCGGCTCTGCGACGACGCTGAGGATTGCGGAAACACCTCAATCCTCGTGATTTCCCGTCGGTGAGTAGGTTTAGACACTTAGATACTTGGGGGGGCATTTTCAGATTTTATCTGTAGAGAGTTGGAGAACAGATTTGCCCTTTGGTCCCCAGTGCCTGGGCAGGCTCTGCCCGGAGCTGCCTCCATGCCAGAAGCACCTAAAGCTGTTTGGGTTTCCTCTCCCCTCCCTGGCTGATATTTCCAGTTTTGGTGTCTCTGTGGGTGTGAGCCCCTCCCTGAGGACCCGTGTCCATCCTGTGTCCTGGAGCAGTGGCCGGGCAGTGGCTGTGCCCTGCTCTGGCAGAGGGATCAGCTTTCCCCTCACAGGGGATGGTGGCACAGCGGCTTTTGCCTTCCTGCCCGGGGCAGAGCAGCCCCAGCTCCTTCCAGCTCCTGCTCAAAGGAGGAACCAGCCAGGGTGGCGAGTTTGGTGGTCATGGGAGTCCCTTGGGGTCGTGGTCCGGGCTGTGAAGTGGTGCAGGAGCAGGGATACAGGGCAGGAGGAGTCGCTGCCACCCTGCCATCCTTCAGTGTGAGCCAGGCTCTTCCCTAATGCCACTGCCACGGCAGCTGCTGTGCCACGTGAGGGGATGGCACAGAGGCTGCTGGAGCTGTGGATCCCTGCTTGGCATCAGCAGTGCCTGTCTCAGCTCTGCCCTGGGCACAGCAAAGTGCTCTGGTGTTGCTTTTCTCATTTTCAAAATGAGATGAGCCACTTTGGGGGTGTCCAGCTGTGGTGCCACAGGGTTGGCCTCGGAGTTTTCCTGTGATTTGTGACTCCCAGTTTTCTCAGGTGGCTTCTCAGGGCTGTGCTGGTCCTCAGCCCCTGGAGAAGCTTTGCTGGGTGCTGCCCATGTGCTGCTTGGTGCAGCCTCTTGGGGTTTCAGCAAGGGGGGTGCTGCCCTCACTGCACCAAATCTGCACAGACCTGGTGGATGAGAGCTTTTCTGGGAACAGCAGGGCCTGAGAGGAGCTGGCACTATGGGTGGGGTTGGCCCAAGAATGAACTGGAGAGGCAGTCACTGTCACAGCAGTGGCCACCAGCCCTTGAGAGGGAATTTTGCAGTGCTGCTATGAGCAGCATTGTCTATTGCAGCCCATCGGGGACAGTTTCCCTCAGGAAGGGTTCATTGGAGATACCACTTTATTGGGTTGTTCTGATACACTTTGTCCCTCTGTATCAGGCACCAAAGTATCTCAGTACAGTCCCCTACCAGCAGACAGGACTGTGGACTTGTGCTTCAGGCTGGAAACAAGAGCCCCGCCTGGGCATCTCTGCTGGGTCCACCCCAAATCTCTGAATTTGGGAGATTTTGAGCTCAGTCCCAGCTGTGCTGCCTGTGCTGGGATGCTCAGGGGTAGTTTTCAGCCTTTCCCTGCCCAGTGGGAGAGGTGAAGCTCCTCTGGCAGTAGCAGGAACCCAAGGAGCATCTGCAGGGATGTACCAAGCATCCCCTTTCTGCCTCCCTGGCTGCTCACCCGTGGCAGAGGCGTTTGCTGGGGAGCAGCAGCAAGGTGCTGTGTCCAGACTAATTGCACCTGTGTGCAGAAGGTAATGAGGCTGCTGAAGGACCAGGGGCAAGCTGTGAATCCACTGAACTGCCTGGGTAGTTCTGAGTAGTAGATGTTTTTGCTTTGTGAAAGAGTTCTGGAGATGGCTCTGTTTGTCAGCAGGAGAGGGGAAAGTGACCACTGTGAGCTGTGGTGCTGTGGGGACCTGCCTCAGGTGTCCATCCCAGCTTTTCCTGGTGTCCCCAGCTCCGTGTGTCCTGGGTTTCAGCTTTTCTGCTGCCCTGGGCAGCCAGTTTGTGTATCCTCACACTCCTCTCCTGCTTCAGTCTGATGACAGCCTGTTTTCACTGCCTCTAATCCTCCCTCAGGTACTGCTGCTCTCCCTGTGTGTCTCCACTGCCTGTGAGCTCAGAAATGTGATTTATAACAGCCCCAATTCACCTGTTTGATGCTCCTCTCTCATTTTTGCCTTCCTGGAAGGAATTTTGCTGCCACAATTGCAATAGGCTGCAGTGGGACAGCCTTAGTGGGGAAACAGCCACAGGTGATTTTTGTGGGCTCTTACAGAAATCATGGATCATCCCAAAGAAAGATGTCCTGTTCCCTGGGATGGGCACAGCAGAATTTAGCATGGTATCACTGTCAGTACTTCTGTGTCTGTTTCAAATATGCCTGGTACTTGCCATGAAAAGAAATGATTTCTTTAATGAGAGGAGGTCACTGAATTTAGGGCACTATTAAGATTGAGCTTCACCCCCCCCCCCCCCCCCCATGTTTTACCTAAAGCACAGCTTTTTATTTTTTTTCTGCTGTTTTTTCTTGTTAATGCTTAACACAGAGCTTTAGCATGGCCTGAGGAGCTGCTGCTCGTGGGGCTGCTCTTCTGCAGAGAGAAGGGGAAACATCTTCAGTCAGGAGTTACTTTGCAAATCAGATATCTCCTTTCCCTCTTTGCTTTTCAGATAATTGAGGAAATGAAGCTCCCAGGTTTTTCTGCTGACCCTTTTACACTTTGTAAAAGTGATTTTGTTGTCTGCTGTAGAGGTTGAGATGAGACTCTGCTCTGGGACTGCTAGATATTCAGGACAGCCTCAGGGCTTGTGTGTGCCCCCAGGCAGCAAAACCCTTCTCTGTGGGTTGTTGTGGACTTGAAACAGCTTGGAAGTGACCAGGCCATGGAGAAGAAAAGTACTTGAAACTGTAAGCACAAAGATGTTCAGTTCAGAAGGTCCTGGAAGCCCGAAAAGGGTTTGGTGATGGTGTCCCTGCATTCTGCTCCTGCTCCTGTGACACCTCCTGATGGCAGAGGGACCCTGGGGCAGCCAAACCTTCAGGCTCATCCCTGAGAGCCCTCATTGGTACCCTGACTGTGTTCCCTTGGGGCACCCACCTGTGTGTGCTCAGCTGGCAGCTGGGATGGAGCACAGGACAATGTTTGGCTGTGGATGCTGAGCCAGTTCAGGACTTTGTTCAGGGCAGCAAATGTGGGGAGAGGAGAACAAAAACGGGAGGGGAGACTGGAATACAGATGATGGCACGCTGACTCTTTCAGTGCCAGCACAAATACCCCCTGAACTTAAAGCTTTTGTGGGATTTTGGGATGGTGCTGGCTCAGTGATGGTGCCTCAAATGTGAAACCTCTGAGGCAGCAGGGGCTGGCCCTGTGGAAGGTGCTGGATCCATGGCAGGAGAGGTGGCTTCCAGGGTTTGCTGTGGCTGGTGCTGGACATCTCCTCATCCCAGTGCCTGTGACCGTGCCCACCCTGGGGAGCCAGACAGGCTGAGCTCAGGGGCTGGAGTATGGGAGATGCGCTGTGCACCAAGAGGATGTTTTGGTGTCTGCCAGCCCTGGGAAGAAAGGTTTTTCCACTGAGTCATTTGCTGCCTCTGCTTTTTATGAGACAGCACTGGGATTTGGGAGAAGGGGAGATGGAAAAACCCAGCCCAGCTCTCCCTGCTCTGGCAGGACCAGGTTCATGCCAGAACAGCTGCCCCATGTTTGCTTCTCAGAGGGAGCGGTAGACAGACAGCACATAAATAAAACAGGCTTGGCTATTTTAGAACATTGATCAGTGCATTAAAGAAAATTAATTAAGTAAAATCTTCACTTTAGCTGCAGCTGGCAACATGGGCTGGGGTGGAGCAGAGCAGGGATGGGCACCTTAGGGCTGCTCCCCAGCCATGGTGGATGAAACATGAGGAATTCTCCTTCTCCACGTGTTCCTCCTTGAAGCTGAAGTGGATGGAAGGTTTCCTACGTGTGCCACTGTGCTGGTGTGACACTGGCACTGTTCTGGTGTGACAGTGCCACTGTTCTGGTGTGACAGTGCCACCATTTGGGTGTGACCCTGCTGCTGTTCTGGCCTTGTCCTGCTGTGCTCTTCCCTGAGCAGCAGTCTGGGGTGAAGAAACATTTGGAGAGGGCTTAATCTTAGTAGTGCCCTAAATTCAGTGATCTCCTCTCATTAAAGAAATAATTTCTTTTCATGGCCAATACCAAGCATATTTGAAACAGACACAGAAGTACTGACACCCAGCAGTGATACCATGAAAAATTCTGCTGTGTCCGTCCCAGGGAGCAGGAGATCCTTCGGGATGATCCATGATTTCTGTGAGAGCCCACAAAAGTCACCTGCTTGCACAGGGGGTGATGGCACCAGACAGGCTTGGTCTAGGCAAGGGGAGCTTGGGAAAGGGACATGGGTGCTGTTTTGGTGATGCTCACGAGTGTCTGCAGCCAGGGATGAGGTTTTTCCTTCTCCTGGAGAAGTTTCTGAGTTCTTATGGAGCTGGGATGGTTTTAACACTCATTCCCTGAGCAGCAGTGTGGGGTGAAGAGCTTCTGTTTACTGCTGGGGGTTAAAACCAGGCTTGTTTCTGGTGATTTAGTGCCAAGCAGAGATCTTGGCAGGCAGGAGGAGAAGGCTCCAAGCCTTGGGAGCTGGAGCTGTTTTCTGCTCAGAATTCTTTGCAGCAGGGCTGAGCACTCAGGACAGCTGGTGGTGAGCCCAGAGCTCCTTCTGCAGCTCTGCTGGGATCACCCTAACCCTGCCCTCCCTCCCCATTCCAGCTGGGAAGCTGAGCTGCAACGGGAAAGGGCAGCAGCCCAGCTCCTGGCAGCGCAAGGGCTTGTAAGTACTCATGCCCAGGCAAAACAAATAGATAATATTAATTGGGGTTTTAATGCCAAATAGAAGCAGATGGTTTATCAAGGTGGAGAAGGCAATGTTTGAGGGCTTCAGATAAAGTGGGTGAGCTAGGAGCCACTCTTGAAAAAGAAGACAAAGAATATTGAAGCAGCTGCTGAGAAGAGCTCACTTTCCACTAGCAAAAATAGCCACAAACGTTTGTTAGTGTAAATTAATGTAAAAATGCTTTTTTTCTTCTTTTTCTCCCCTTTCTTCTCTATTGAAGACCACTGGTGATTCATGACAAGTAAAATGTATATCAGAAGTCAAGACTGTCCTTTGGGATGGGGTTTTGCACTAATAATGGTATAAAACCCATTTATCTCTGCAAAATGGCTTTGGTAGCAGGCTTCTGATAAGATTTTAAATGGATTTTTAGTCAGGGCCCTGTAAATCGTGCTCCAGGTCATGCAGTGCTTGTCACAGGTGCCTTCAGTGCTCTGAAACAACTATTGCCACTTTTTACTTGCTGCCAGAGCCACTGTTCTGTGCTGGGTGGAGATGGGGCTGATTGAGGGCTGGAGCTGCCCTGCATCACACTCATCCTCACAGCCTCTTCCCTTTCCCTATGGTGATTTGCAGAGCAGAGCTCAAGCTTGCCCCTCATAGCTTAGGTCTGGGGACAGACAGACAGACAGCAATCAAGTTTGTGCTCAAAGATGCTGTAGGAGTGTGGCTCCTCAGCACAAGCAGAAGCCCAGCATGCTGGAAGAAGAGGTTGGGGTGTTCCCTCTCCCTTGAGGGGGTAAGATGTTACCTTTCCTTGAAATTCCATTATTTATGGAGTAAACTCCCAGCAGGTCAGTGCTTTGCTGGGCTTCCCCTCAGGACAACCTGGGAGATGGAGCCAGGAGAGCCTCATGGCTTAGATCACCTATGTAACTCAGAGCAAGAGGCTCTGTGTGTGCCCAGCTCTATTGTAAATCAAAGGCAACTCCACCGAAGGAGAGAGAATGATGAAGACTCCATAGATATCAGAAAGCTAATTAATTACTTTATTGTACTATAGTATATACATTTTATTTAAATTGAGTCTGTTAAGCATTTACTCTGCACACAATTGCTCACACTGCACAAAATTTGTGACCCAACAATCCACACACACACAGACACTCCTGCCCCTGATAGGCCAAGGAAACAAAACATCTTCACTTTGGCTAAACAATCTCCATATTGCATTCTACTTTAGCACAACACAAGCACAGCAAGTAATAAGAACTGTGTTTGCTCCTTCTCTGAAGCTCAGAGAATGTGAATCTCAAAAATATTGTGTGTTGTGCCTTGCTTTTCTCTGTGAAATGTGGCAGCACCTCTCAGCAGTGCTGAGAGGAGATTTGGTGCCCCCAGCACTGAGATTTGTCCCTGTGCTGTCCCACATTGAGGTTTGGTGCCCCCAGCACTGAGGTGTGTCCCTGTGCTGTCCTACACTGAGGTTTGTCCCTGTGTGTCCCACAGAGTGCCAAGAGCTGCTGTCCCTGGGCCTATGGTGTCCCTGTGCTGTCCCCCAGGCCCATTGTGTCCCTGTGTGTCCCACACTGAGGTTTGTCCCTGTGCTGTCCCCAGGCCCATGGTGCCCCTGTGCTGTCCCACACTGAGGTGTGTCCCTGTGCTGTCCCTGGGCCCATGGCGTCCCTGTGTGTCCCACAGAGTGCCAGGAGCTGCTGTCCCTGGGCCTATGGTGTCCCTGTGCTGTCCCACACTGAGGTTTGGTGGCCCCCAGCACTGAGGTGTATCCCTGTGCTGTCCCACACTGAGGTTTGGTGGCCCCCAGCACTGAGGTGTATCCCTGTGCTGTCCCATACTGAGGCTTGTCCCTGTGTGTCCCACAGAGTGCCAGGAGCTGCTGTCCCCCGGGCCCATGGCGTACACGGCGCCTCCCTCGCCGCCGGGGCCTGTGGGCTCCCAGTACTGTGTCTGCAAGGTCGAGCTCTCCATCTGTGGCCAGAACCTCCTGGACAGAGATGTCACCTCCAAATCCGACCCCTTCTGTGTCCTCTTCATGGAAGTCAACGGGAAGTGGGTGGAGGTAAGTCCTGCTGATGTGTGGATTTGTTCCTCCCGTGGTTTGCTCGTGCTCATGTCTCCCTGAGCAGCAGTGGAAGCTTTCCCGGTGATTCTGAGGCTGTGTGTGGCACCAGTTGTGTGAGTTGTTCTGTGTCACAACTGGTCCTTCCCCCATCAGTGCTTTCTGCTTTGTGTTTGGCACTGGTTTTTACTGCAAATTCTGTTTTATACCCGGTTGGTCTGGGAGGGAGCAGGGTAGGCAGAGTGTGGATATGTGGTGGATACAGGCACCCACATTGGGTGCAGCAGAAAATGAGCATAGAGGGATTTAAATCATGTAATCCAAACAAAAATTTCCCCACTTCCTGGGAGATCCGGTGCTCTCATTCAGGTTCTTGGCCCAGGAGCTGATGAATGACCAACACCACCTCAGGTGTCCAGCAGTGATCTCACCTTCAGCAGGGAGAGTGTAGAGGAAAACCTCACTTTGCCACAGCCTGCAATTAACTTTTTCTAGCCTGGATGAGACTCATGAGCTTTCCAGCCTTGATAGGTGTCATCTCTGACCTAATTGTGCTTTTCAGGAATTTTTCTTTCTGTCAGTAATGTCTCAGTCCAACGGTTTTGATCCTGAAGCTTTCTATGCAAAACGTTTGATGCTTTTAGGTTTTTGTTTTTCTTTTCTTCTGCTATTTTTAGCTTCTCTCTAATTGGCACAGTAGGTACTGGACTGAGCCTTGAGCAGCAGCTTGCTCATGGTGTCAGCAGGGGTGGCGTGGTGTCCACTGGCACCTTGGGGACACTGCTGGCATTGACTCACACATGTCAGGAATGCTCTGTGGGTTTGGCTCGTGGCTGGGTGCCAGGCAGGGTCAGGAGAGGTGAGATTGCCCATGAGAACCTCTCTGGATGGGATGTTGGTGGACTCTTGGCAGCTGATGGCACGTGGTTCACAGCTACCCCCTTGTTCTCTGTGGTTTTGGCCACATAGATGTGCCCCATGCCCTAAGGGGATAGAATATCATTGGAACCCATCCCACCCCACTGCCCCTTTGTCCTCCACACCACATGAGGGACATATCCCAAGCCTTGGTCCTGGTTGTGGTGGTGGGTCTCCTCCTTTGGCACCAGCCCTGGTGCTGGTTCTGAGCTGGGCAGTGGGGCTGTGGCACCAGCTGATGCCAGCAGGAAGATTTCTGCTCACTGTTCTTTCTAGCTGTAACATTTGTTCCCAAATACAATTATTTTGTCTCACTGAGCTTAATAGGAATTAAAAATCTTTGTGAATCAGCCTTGGAGGAGTGGGGGAGGGAGGCACAATAA
The DNA here is from genome assembly GCF_028551555.1 of Melozone crissalis. Classification (NCBI taxonomy): domain Eukaryota; kingdom Metazoa; phylum Chordata; class Aves; order Passeriformes; family Passerellidae; genus Melozone; species Melozone crissalis. Next base: position 6,717,822 of record NW_026535785.1, read on the forward strand.
ACCACAGGCTGGGAAGGGAAGATGGGTGATGTTTAAATGTTCTACCCAGTGATGTCATCTCGCAGAAGCCATGAAAGAGCTGACCTGTGGTGCCAGGAACAGGGACAAGGGACACATGACTCAGCCCTGCAGCTGCCTTTGTGCCACTGAGTTACCCAGGCAGTCCTGCACCTTCAGCACCAGCTTCCCCTGGCACTTGATGCAGCATCTCCCCATGGTGGGGCATGAGGCGCCTCCACATGCTGGCGATGCTGAAGGTCCCAACCTCCCTCTGAGCACTGGAAGGCCCCAGTGCAGTCCCTGAGCACAAGGGCTGCTGCTGGAGATGATTTCCTGGTTTTGTGCTCAATTTCCCAATTCATAGAATTGTGGAATGGTTCCTGTTGGAAGGGACCTAAAGATCACCTCATTCCTATCCCCCCCCGCCATGGCCCTTGCTTGAAGCCACATCAGCCTGGCCTTGAACACTTCCAGGGATGGGGCAGCCACAACTTCTCTGGATAACCTGTGCCAGGGCCTCACCACTCTTACAGGGAAGAATTTCTTCCAAACACCCAATCTAACCCTGCCCTCTGTGAGTTTGAAGCCATTCCCCCTTGCTCTGTCACTCCATGCCGTTGTCTGAAGTCCCTTTCCAGCTCTCCTGCAGCTCTTTCAGGTGTCCTAAGGTGTCCCCTGAGCCTTCTGTCTTCTGAGCAATCCCAAGGCTCTCAGCCTTTTCTCTCAGGAGAGGCACTCCATCCCTCTAATTGTCTTTGTGGCCCTTTGAGGCTCTTACCCAAACAGATTTTTTTAATTAGCCTGGCTGCCTCTTACAAACCCTTGTGCTTTTCTCTTTTTGGTGGCCAAGGCCCTGTTCTTTCCTGCAGATCTGAAGGGGATGGCAGGAGCTGCTGGCAATGAGGGGTGCTGGTGAAGGGGCCTCATGTGTGATGGTCACCAGCAAGGTGGCTTGTGCTCACCAACCCAAAGCTCAAACCTTGTGCAGCTCTCAGCTGGAGATATTGCTGTGCTTCACACTGGCACTGGGCAGGGGATTAAAATGTTGGATCTTGGGGGTTGAAAAAAGCCCCATCACTGCCAAGTTTGCCTCAAGCTGGCTGGGGTTTTCATACCCTTCCTTCAGCGACTTCTTCCAGAACAGAGCTGGAGATGGGACCTCAAGTTATCTCCTTCAGACTGGGGTCTGGGTGTGTAAGGACTGGTTTCCCTTGGTCCCTGGCTTCCCAGTCATTCCAAGAACATGGTAGGACCTAAAATCCATCTCTGCTGCCTGTGCAGTCCCATCTCCTGGGGCTGGAGGGGGATTTGTGTGTGTTGTGCTGCTGAAATGAAGCAGAGCTGTGGGTGCCCTGGTCCATCACCCCTGAGCAGATGCTTGGCTCCTTTGGTAGGGGAGGGTCTGTGTGAAGCTGTGTGGCCCTGGCCAGCTCACAGCCCACTGCTGCTGCTGGGTTTGGCTCCCTGGGGTGCAGCAGGTGCCTATTCTGGGAACACAGCATTTACTTTAGTAAATTTACTTTACTTCAGTCGTTTCTTGGCAATTAAGACAGACTAAGCGAGCAATTGCAAAAAGCCCTGTGATGGTTGGGTGTATAAATAGCAAACTCACCACATTTCCACTGAGCCCCTCCAAACCTGCCTTCTGTGCTGAATGAGTTTCTTTGGGACTAAGGTATGTGTTTGCTTTTTTTTTTTTCCTTTTTTTTTTTTCTATTTTTTGGAGGCTTTTTTTGCTCTGCTTATTTCTGGCTCAGCAGCCCTGGCAGACATCCCACGGTCCCACAGCTTGGTTGGTGCTGCCCAGGGATGCCAGCTGCTTTCCAGAGAGGTCTTGCCCTGGATCTGGGATGCACAGCCTTGCCCAGAACTGGGTGTCCTGGCTGCAGGACAGGGTGGAATGCCAGCCAGGGTCACAGCATGGCCAGAGGCTTTGCTGCCCCACAGGGAGATGGGATGGTTGGTTCAGACACTGAGGGCAGCAGCTTTTGATGAAATCCCACTGGGCAGTGTGATCTGACACAGTGTCTGTGCTTCCTTCTCTTTTAATATCCATGTTACCATGCCCTGGGATAATGGGGTGATGTGGCAAAGTGCCAGTGCTGTCATAACACCTTCCACACCTTCCAGAGCCACATCCAACGTGGCCTGGAGCACTTCCAGGGATGAGGCAACCACAGCTTCTCTGGGCAGCCTGTGCCAGTGACTCACCACCCTCACAGGCAAGAATTTCCTCAGAACATCTAATCTACACCTGCCCTTTGTCAGTTTGAAGCCATTTCCCGTTGTCCTGTCACTCCAGACCTTTGTCCAAAGTCCCTCTCCAGCTCTCTTGGACCCCTTTGCATGCTGGAAGGTGCTCTGAGGTCTCTCCAGAGCCTTATCTTCTCCAGGCTGAGCAGTGATACCAACATGATACCATCTGCTGCTCCTCTGACAGAGCCCCTGCTTGCTTTGCAGGATTCCTCCCAGCTCTGGGGGTTTCTTGTTCAGCTCTCAGGCTCTGCTGCCCCTGCCCTTCCTGCCCCTTTCAGCTTCGTGAGGATATTTTGCATGTCAGGCTCTGAACTTGCCCTTTAGCATGTCTGGGGGGCAGTATGGTTCTGACAGTAGAGTTCAGACTCTCCTTGCCCATGGACTTCCAGAAGTAAATACACCAGCTCTTCTCAGCCTCAGTTTCCCCAGTTTCTAACACTTTGGCCAAAATGCTGGGGGTTTGTCTTTGTGCTAGCTCATGGCAGGATCCGTGCTGGTGCTGCCACCCTTCCTGCAGAGTGAGTTGTGGGGCTGGGACCAAAGTTCCATTTCTGCTGAGCAGCAGAAATGGAACTTTGGTCCCAGCATCTCATCGTGGCTGTCCTCAGGGTGTTGTTTTGGCTCACACAAGGCTTTCTGACCACCTGTGCCATGCAGTGTTTAAACCCACACTTCCACCAGCTGCCTGCCAAGTTTCCTCTGCTCCTGTCCCTGCTCCTGGCTGTGGGGTGCTGCAGAGAGCTGTGGTGTTTCCCCTCTGACAGCAGCGTCCCCACGTTCTTCCAGTCTCCATCTCCTCTCTGTGCCTGCCCTTCCAATTCACCAGGGGCATCATTGCTTCCAGCCTGCTTGCCATAGCTCTTGGTGACAAAATCTACCGAAGTTTTGTCTCTGGGCCCTTCCAGCCTCTTGTTGCCACTAATGCTTGATGAAATTTATGAAAAAAAGGACTGTGGTTATGGTTTTTTTATCTTTTTATCTATGGAAGGCCAATAAAGAAGAAAGTTGGTTTGAGTTCCAGAGGGAAATGCTAGAGAGTTGTGTTCTGGCTCATGACACTTCTTGTTTTGCTTGTCCTTGTTGCTGGCTGCACAGACTGGAAGAAGCAAGCTAGAAGAGCTGTGAGGGTCTGCTGAGGATCAGAGGTGTGAGAGCCTCAGCTCCCGGGAGAACAGGGCTTAAAGCAAATGAAGCAATTCTGGCTTCAGTGATGCTCAAGTCCATGCTGAGCCTTGTCTGGGTGGGCATTTCCATCCTGGCTGTGGGGTGGGGAGGGGTGTCCATGCACCCCATCCTCAGGAGGGAGCTCTGCATGGTGTGCCCTTGTGTGTTCAGATGGATCCCAGCTGGTGCACCTGGCTGTCACAGCCTGTGTTTGGGGACAGCTCTGCTGAGGGCTTGCTGTGCTCATTCTGTGGTCACCATGGGGTTCCTGCCTGGATTCAGTTTCAGTGACAAAGATGCAAAATGCACTTGCCTGAATGCCTCTTTTTCTCTGCAGCTGGACAGGACAGAGACAGCTGTGAACAACCTCAACCCAGCTTTTGCCAAGAAGTTCATCATTGACTACCACTTTGAAGAGGTGCAGAAGCTCAAGTTTGCCCTGTTTGACCAGGACAAGTCCAGCACTCAGCTGTATGAGCACGACTTCCTGGGCGAGTTCTCCTGCACCCTGGGCACGGTGGGTCTGGGGTCCCTGCAGCAAAGGGGGACCCCAAAACACATCAAACACAGGGATGTAGTGAGGTTACAGCTGTTCTTCTCACCCCATGCAAAGTTTGCTGGCTCCTTCCTGGAAAGACAGATTCAATTTCCTTGTCACACTTCAGCTGTTGAGGTTGAGCTGTTCCACATTAGGGGATTTCTGCTTGCTCCACTCTAAGCTGGTCATGGTGTGGTTTCTGCTGGTGCTGCCAAAGGGGCATCAGCTGGAAGCTTCTGGCTCTGTCTTCACCATGGGTTATAGTAAGGGCCCAGTTTGGGCTTGGGAAACTTCCAGAAATTCAAAGTTAGGATGCGTGTAGTCTGCCTTTCTTTCTCAGTTTGGGCTTTCTCTTTTTGAAAGTTTTGTCCATTGCTGTTGTGTAGCAAAGCATTCCTCCTGGTGCTGGAATGTGTCTTCTGCTCTTCCTGTGGAAAAGCTTTTGGGACACAATGCAATTTATAAGGTTTTGGAAGGTTTTTTTAATTCATGAGCCCAGACCCTGTTAGAAGCTGGCAGCTGCATTCTCCAAATGTCTTTGTCCTCTGGCTCAGAAGCTGGGAATGAGGGGGATTTTTTCCATCTTTTTGCAGCATCCAGCAGCTGAGGGCTGCTGTGGTACCTGGCACAAATGCACAGGCTGGGAGAGACTGCTTCTGTAGTGCTCAGTGCTGGGATGGGGAGGAAGGAGGTGCTGTGATAGGGAGGTCAGCGTGGGGAGGGAGCCCAGGGTGCTCAGAGAGGCTCATGAGCACAATTGCTCTGCTCACAGAGTGCAGCATGGCACTGCGTGTGGCAGGCAGCACCAGGGGCAGCTCAAGATCTTGACAGGTTAGGAGAGCACTGACATTTACAGGGTTTGAAGTTTAATGACTGGAATTTTGGAAGTGCTCTGTGATGACCTATTTCTGCTCCTGCAGAAGTTTAGAGACAGTGCAGGCAGCAGCTCTGGCCTGTGTTCAGTGGTTCAACTTAAACCCATCCTTTAGTGTTAGTTCTGCTGTGCTGAAACACTTCCAGCTCCAGAGTGGGGCAGCTCAGTAAGGGCTGCTTGTGAAAGGCATGGTCTTGGTGGGAGCAGAGAATTCATGGGTTTAAGGACACAGCTGGAACCTTGCTGCTCTTGAGTGTGGCTCTGCAGCAGCCCAGGGCTCTGCAGGCCTCTGTTAGGGAAGAACATTATCCATGTGCAGCGGGGAGGGAGGTGGGAAAGTCTGAAGAAGAGAGCTTGGAACTCTGCAAGCTTACCCCAGTATTTTCACTCTGCAAAGGAGACCTTGATCTGTGCTCAGTTTTTGCAGCAGTTCCAACGTCAGCTTCTTGGTGACATTCAGTCCACAACAGGACACCAGCTTGGAATGGAGGAATCTTTTAATTTCCCTTTTTCCCCTGAAAAGCTGTTTGCCTCCTCTCCCTGGGCTGGCAGCACAGCCCAGCTGTGGGGCAGAGCTGGGCTGGAGGGTGGCACTTGAGCGGGGTGAGGAGAGGAGTGAAGCAAAGTGGACGGGGTCTTGTGGGTTCAGCCACCCTGCCTTGGGTTTCCTGGTTACTGGAATTGGCTTGGTGAGATGTTTCCATGAGCTCTTAAAAGCAGAGAACAGCTGTGGGCACCAACAACTGGGCAGTGAAAATCTGACTTTTCAATTCTGAGTTTGCACTGGAGCTCAGTCAGATCAGCCAGGTTGCTGAGTGCAGCTGATGGGGCCTGCAGTAGGATTTAAAAGGAGACCTGGATCATTCCCAGGCCTGTATGACCTCTGTGGCCAAAGGAAATGCAGGGAAATGGGATCAGACCCCAGGCTGGAGGGTGTCCATGGTTTCTGCCAGCCAGGGCTCTGAGGTTTGTCCTGCCTGTACCCAGCCTGGCACAAAGATCTGGTTACACTGCCTGGTGATTCCTGTGCACCAAAAGCGCTGGGACTTGGCTGGCTCTTGACAAATGTCAAGGGTTTTGCTTTGAAATTGCAAGAATCGGAGTCACAGAATGGTTTGGGTGGAAAGGGACCTTTAAAGCTCATCCAGACTCAAGGGGACCCACTGGATGTGGGGTCAGGGCACAGGTGGGTCCAGCAGGTTGCTGGATCTCCATGTGGGCATCTGCACCTCATAAGGAAAAATTACAGGTACTCCAGACCTGAAGGAGACTGAAACTCACTGAGCTGGGAAAAATCTCAAGGGTTTAATTAATTTCCCAGTTTATTCTGTCTGTCCTGCTACAAACCAGAAGTGAAGGGAAGAACTTTGCATGCCTTTGGGGGTGCTGTCCCTGCTCAGGGAGTGCAGAATGATTCTGGGGGAGAGCATCCAGCTTGTAATGAGTCCACCCATGGAAACATGTCCTGCAATCAAGGTGCTAGCAGGGGTCGTGGTAGAAGTGTGTGAAATGGGCCTTGAGGGAGTGAGTGGTGATGGTGCTGGGAACAAATTGCAGTGGTTCTGTGTGTGTGAGGACCCTCTGGTCTCCTCCAGGGTCCCTGGGTTCCACAAGGGCTGGGGTGTCACTGGTGATATTCCCACTCTCACAGCCATCCCTGCATATTGGAGCCTTTCTTCTACTCCTGCAAATGCTTAATCTGAATTAACCAACATGAGCAATGATCAGTTGCTTATAAGTCCGCTTTTGATCACTTGTACAATCATGGCTTTATTGTCTTTGGCTTCTCTAGATTGTCTCCAGCAAGAAAATAACACGGACTCTCCTGCTGGGGAATGGCAAACCAGCTGGGAAGGGCATGATCACGGTAGGTTGGCTCCTTTGTGTTCCTGCTGGGCCTCTGAAGGTGGATGAGGGCAAGGCAGGGCACTCACAGGGGCTCCAGGAGATTGGGGGTGAATCTCTTGAATATTTTTCCCTTTGCCTCTTGTTCTCTTGGCCACTTTGGCCTGTTTGGAGGGCAGTTTATTTGGGACAGGGGTGTATCTCTTGAATATTTGTCCCTTTGCCTCTTGTTCTCTTGGCCACTTTGGAGGACAGTTTATTTAGGACAGGACTGTTCGTTTGGGACAGGATCTTGCTCAGTGTCTGTCCTGTTCCTAGCACTGTGAATCTTCAACTTCTGCTTCAGTCTCAGAAATAAAAAATGCCTCAGTCTGCAGAAGTACAGAGCAAATCTGTGCTGCTGCTGTTTGTTCTCTGGTAGAAGGCGCCTGCTCAGACTTCTCTGGTGCAGTGACAGGTAATAGGGCTCATTCCTTTTGCAGGGATGGGTGATTTTGTTTGTAGGATGAGGATGTGCCATGGCAACAACTCTCATGGCAACAGCCACTGCTTCTGATCCAGACCCCTTCGGGCAGTGGCCTTCCCGCTGTGGATCTCTTCAGCAATGTTCTTTTTTTAAAAGAAGAGACTAAATTTAGGTGTGTTTCTGTCTTACCTCAGCTCCCATCGTTTTTGGATCTCTGCTGTGTTATGGGTTTTGTGAGATGTGCAGCTGGGCTGCGAAGTTGTGGAAGGAAAGGCCAGCAAGGAGTTAAACTTTGTCAGGTTTAAAAGCACTGGAGAGGTTTAAAAGCCTGGGACCTGCTGCATCTCTGTTCTGTTTGCTTTAGGGGAAGATATTTTTCTCTCCTAATTGCTGCAGTTAGTCTTTAAATGCAAGGAGAAAAGCCACAGTGAGGTTCAGAAGTGGGGCCATTCCCAAGGCTCTCACATCCCATCCACTGCTTGAGTGGGAAGAGCTGGAAAAGTTTCCAGTCAAGTTCAAAGGTTGCATGCTTTAGAGAAAGGAAGGTCCTGTTGTGTCACTAATGTGCCATTAAACATCCAAGGACCAGAGACATCTGCTTAATTTTGTAGAACTGATATGATTTCTTGATCTGGGTTTTTTCATCCTGGCTTGGCCTGGGTGATGCCATCAGGGCTGTGTGTGTGGGCACTTTCCCTTGGTGCAGTGCTGGAGCACAGTCCATGGGCACCACTGGAGGAGCAGGCTTCAGGGAGTCTGGAGCCAAAACCTGACTGCCTTGTCCTCATTCCCTTCAGCTGTGCCCAGCTATCCATTTTCCTAGCTGAGATGCCACACAGGTGAATGCAGCAGAAGAGCCTTGGCTGAACTGATGGGACTGTGTGGGGGTGTCTGAGTTTGAAGAGAGGAGATCCCAAAGCAAACCTCTATTTGGAGAAGTCAATTATCTTTAAAATCTTGCAACACCTTTAAATCTTTAAAATCCTGCTGCACCCCTGTGCTGGACATAGTGGTGGGGATGTTGTTGCTGTCCATGCTGGCCAAGAGAAGATGCCACCAGCAACTGTGGCAGGGTGGCACAAGGACATTCCTGGCCTGTCTGCACAGCCTGGCTTTTACATAGCCTAGAGGAGCCCTGAAGTGCTGGATTCCAGCTGGGCATGCTTTTGTGGGGCTGAGGAAAGGGCAGATTTCATGCTCTTCCCTGCAGTTTCTCTTCCTCCTGCTGGTTTTGGTGACTGCTTGCACCCACCAGGGATTAGGTGGGAGAGAAAAGTAATTCCATGGCAATAGGGAACTCCTGTATGGGGCAGAGGGGAAAACTGGGGTTCATATGCAGTGAATGGAGGTCCTCTGTGGACCAAAGGGTTGTGTCCACCATGGGAAGGCCAGGAGGTTTTCCAGGATCTGTGGCTCATCCCCTCAGCTGCCCAGGCAGATGCAGGAGCTGCATCTCTGCCTCCTCATCTCTGCCAACTCCCCAGCTCTCCTAAGTGCCAATAACCTTCTGATTGCTCCTTCTGTACAAAATTGTCCCCTGGAGTTCTGCAAGCTTTTCTTGAAGCCTTGGTGTAATGACAGTGCATCATTTCAGTGCAGGACAGCCCCTTGTGAGAGGCAGCAAGCAGCCATGCTTGGGACACTGTGCACAAGGACAATGTCCAGGCTGTGTTCCTGGCTGTCCTGGGAGAGAAGGAGGGTGCAGCTGGGAATGCTGGGGAACAGCTCAGCCCACCTCAAGAGATCAGAGAAAGGAGAGCTGGAGAGCAGATGCTTGGGCAGGAAAAAAAAAGACAAGTGATTCAGAAAATGGCTTGTAATAAAAGTGAATAAATGTGGGGTTTTGTTATAAACATTCCTTTAAAATACCAAGAGACTGATTAGACCATATTCCAGACAAAACTGGCCCACTGGGGGCTGGCAGCCAAAGCCCTTCTGGAGCATGTGTGAATAAAGTCTCACCAACTAAAGGGGTCTGGGCTGTGCTCCTGCCTGCTGCAGCTCCTCAGGAGCACCCATGGGCTCTTCATCCTCGGGGCTGCCCCATCAGGTGGTCATCTGGAGACATGGCTCCTGTGTCCCACCAGCATTTCCCCTGAGGGAAATGTTCCCCTAAGGATGTTTTTGCCATGCCCAGCCCAGGACATGGAGGATGAGGTGGCACATCTTGCTGGCAAGGGTTCAGATGGCTTCTCCTTCCTCTTGGCTCAGTCCTTCTCCTCCTTGGAGGTCCTGAATGAGCCCTGTTGCAGAAAAGCTATGTGAGACCAAGTCCAGCATAACACTCAAGAAAGGGGATGAGTTTTTTACCAGAAGTTTAGTTTTTAATGCTGAAAATTAATGCAGCCTTCCCTTGTCTTTCAGATAGCTGCCCAGGAGCTCTCAGATAACAGGGTGATTACTCTGAGCATGGCTGGCAGAAAACTGGATAAAAAGGTGAGTGGATGCAATGTTAAATTTCTGCCCTTGGGATCTAAAGAAATCTCTGCTTTGGGTGTAGCAGTGACAGAAAGCAGTCCCACTGGAGAAAACTTCAGGGTGAAACTGGGCAGGATCCTCTGGTACAGCTGTGCCTCAGTTTCCCTGTTGTCACTATTCTTCATCACACATCTCCAGGTGGAATGATTCTGTGTGGCATCTGTGTATCAGCATGTCTCAGAGACAGCAGATTTACCCCCTCAGTGGCAGCTGTTTGCAATTGCCTCCTGACAGAGCTGGAAGTTTTGATGACCTTTGACTCCATGAGCTGAGAGCTCCTGGCTGTCACCTTCAGCCCCTCTGGAAATGGGACAAAGAGCTCCTTCTGTTCCAAAGTGTAGGGCCTGTCTTCTCCCAGAAGTGAGGATCCCCCAGAGGCAGGGAGCACATGAGCCTGCTTTGGATGTGATGCACAGGAAACAGTTCTTAAAGCCTCTCTGAGCAGCTTCTTCTGACCTTATTTACCAGGCAACCAGAGCTATTCCTCTTGAACCACTCCTGTTGCTAAGCAATCCATGGGAATATTATTTTTTCCTTCTTCCTAGTCTCTCCAGAGCTTGTTTTATTGGCAGGATGGCCCTCAGTTTCAGAAAACAGGGTAAAGCAAGCAGCCAGGCAGAAGGGTATTTTTGTGGGGCAGAAGATGGGGCTCACCCAGTCCTGTTGATAAAACTCAGTGGGCATCTGGTTTATCCAAGTTGTTTTCCCCACCTGTTGGAAATGGCTGTTTTCTCTACTTACCCTGCCTAGTGCAAGGAGCCAAATGCCCCAGTTAAGAGGTAACAAAGAACTTAATTTCATCTATAGATTGTGCTCAGTGACCACCTGCTGCCACCAAGAGCTGACAAGGGTTCTTTGCCAATTCCCATACTGCAGGACAGAGCTGCAGTGCTCAAAGTCCTGCTCATGAGCAAAGGATGCTCAGGTCACTTCATGCAAGTTAAAATGGCCCTTGAACGGGGGTATTGGATGGAAAACAATATTTTTGTGTCATTTTTGGTTATGGTTGAAATGCAGCTGTGGGAGGTGGGTAAAACTTGTTTAAGCTTAGGAAAGACACTGGAAAATTGGATAAACAAAAGAAAACCAAGGCTGAGGTTGCAGCCTGTGGAGTTGCAGCATCTGGCAGCACACAGCATGGAGCTGGGAGCACAGCTGCAGGCTCAGACATTATAGGGAGGGCCTGGATCTCACAGGACTTTGTGGTGGGGTCAGGGATCATCTTCAGTGCACACACCAAGCTGTAGCTGTGCTCATTCCTTACTCTGCCACAAAGCCAGCCTGGAGCAGTGCTCAGCCCCAGGCAGCTCCTTCTGCCAGGGCTGTCCTGAGGCTGGGATCTCTTTGAGGCTGCAGGCAGGTCCTCCTCCCCATCACATTCCAGTCTCTCCACCTGCATCTCACTACCTGGATTTAAATGTTGAAACTGCAAAGCAGGAGCATGTCAGCAGCAGATTCAGCCTGAGGCTCTCATACCTCATGATCAGTTCTTGGGAGAGTTGTTGAAAGATAAAATATCTTGCAGAAGAGGAGACATTTCCACCTGGGACCAGCCATGGGGAGCCCAGGGCTGTCTGTGCCACCACAGCAGTGGGGACAGCAGGAGGGGACAGTGATGCTCCAGCATGGCTGGGGGACTGCAAGTGCTGCAAGCCAGGGCTGCTGCTGGAAGCTGTGATTGAGGGAGCTGTATCTGTGATTTAGGGAGCTGTATTTGTGATGATTTAGGGAGCTGTATCTGTGATTTAGGGAGCTGTATCTGTGATTTAGGGAGCTGTATCTGCTGTAGGTGTCAGCTCCAAGCTCCACCCTCCTTCTCCATGGTGTGTTAAAACCAGTTTGGATCATTTCACTTCTTGGATCGATTTGCAGATCGATCCGGCCTGCTGAGCTCCTTTGGTTGCTCAGTTTCCACCTCCTGCCAGGTTTGCAGGGGTGAGATGTGGGTGGGTTTGATCTTTTAAAATAGCAGCCCACAATCTTGTGGCTTGGAGGCATCTCCCACCCTGCTTTGAACAGAACAAGGCTGACTGGACTCGCAGGCCAGGCTGATCCACGTGGGATGGCAGCAAATCCTTCAAAGCTCCCAGTGCCTCCTCCAGCCCACGCTGGGCTGCTGGGGAAGCTGCCTTGGTTGGAGGTGAAGCCAGCACAGGCAGGGTCAGGCACCCACCACTGGTTCTTTAATCCATCTGTGAAGCCTGCAAGTGCCAAGCCCAGGTGGTGTGTGAGGGATCAGAGCTGTGCTATAGCCACAAAGCTGCAGAAGGAATGGCTTGTGTTTCTATCCTACAAATGTGTGAAAAAGAGTAGGAAAAAAAATAGCCTCATCTCACCAGAGAGCCTTTATGGTCTGCTTCTGTGCAGAAGAATTTTGACTGAAGCAAGTTGTAGTTTCCCCAAGCCAAAACACTTTGCAGTGATTTACTTTTCTGGCTGGCTTCAGAATCAGGATTTAGATGGAAGTGTTGATGGATTTTCTGCTGGGACATTGCTAGGAGCCATGTGCACCCCAGGTGCCATCTCCTGGGCTTGCTGTGGACGGGATGTCCTGGAGTGTCCATGTTTCCTCCTTCCCCATGCACAGCCCCTCACATCCCCACTGCATCGCTCAGAAGCACAAACCCATAAAAAGTTCCTCCAGCTCTTTGAAGGATTCAAACACCCACCCTCCTCTAGGAGGAAAACCCAACTGAAATAACTTAAATTCTCCATAGATTGTCTGGAATATTTGGGATTTGGTTTCTTCTTAGCAACTCCTTGGGGTTTTTTTCTGAATGGGAAGGAAGCTCTGCCTAGAAAAGCTGGAGTTTCCCTGTCGGTGCCTTCCTCCTCCCGAGGCAGCCCCCGAGCTGATCCCAGCAGGGGTGTGTGTGTGTGTGTGCACGTTCCCATGAAGCAGAGCCTTTGTGGGGGGATTATCTGAGGAGATGCTGGCAGCAGAGGCAGCACACACTGACTCAGGGCTGCTAGCTCAGGGTGTTACATGATCCCTGTCAACACCAGGGCAGCTCGCTCCTTAAAGACTTCCTCTGCTTATGCTTTGCTGCTGTGTGTAGGAGGGTAGATTTTCTTCCTTTCTCCCCCAAGACATGCACTTCAAAATTCTGGTTTTTCCTCTGAAGCTTTGGATGTTTTTCCAAGCCCAAATGCAGCTGCCTCCCAGCTGGGGTTGTTTTCTGTGGCATCTGTGTCCAGAGAGCTCCTTGGGTACAGGCACACGCTGGGGTGCCAACACACCCAGCTCACAAAATGTGCTGGGGAAATCCAGGGGATTCACACAGCCAGGAATTCACACAGCCAGGACACTGCCTGTGGGTGCTGCCTGTTTGCCAGAGTGCCTGACCTGGCCCCATGAGGACAGAGAGTGTCTGCAGGGCTGGCAGTGCCACAGAAACATCTCCCTTGGACCTCTGCTGCTTGCAGAGCACGACGTAACCCATCCTGTTCTTCTCCCTCCAGGACCTTTTTGGGAAGTCAGACCCCTTCTTGGAGTTTTATAAACCAGGTGATGATGGGAAGTGGATGCTGGTTCACAGGACAGAGGTGAGCAAAACTCCAACCTGAGCTGCTGAGACACCTCCATCCTCACATCAGCTCCTCTAGCCCTTCATGGTGTTGTCTCATCCATTGGTTGTAGACCAGGGTGGGATCCAGGGATTTCAAAACCTTACAGCTCTCTTCCTGGTGTCCAACTGAGGCTGCTGAACTCCAGCAGATGAAGGTTCATGGGGGCCAGCAAAGTCTTGAAATCTTTTTTGTGCCCTGCTGTATCCAGCATGCAGAGAGGGAGATGATCCTGAAGCCTGTGATAATCTCCAGTCTCATCCTGGGCTTAGACTGAGCCCTGGGCCACTCTCCCTCCAATTTCAGGAGCATTAGGGTGAGCTATGACCTGGGGAGATGGCAGAGAGAGGTGATGTGAGGTGGGGAAAGGTTAAAATGAGCTTTTACCCACCTCCAGCTGAGCTGGGTGTTGAGGCACCTCCAGTTTCAGTGCAGGAGCACCCTCCTCGTGTCTCTCATGAGCCAGAGCCACAGCCAGGGAGGCACAGAGCTGTGCCAGGGTCCTGGTGGGTCTGAGCAGGGCCAGCTGACCCCTCCTCTCCCTCATTGACACCTGCTGAGATAATTTGGTCTGAGCTGGTCATGTTCTCAAGCTGCTAAAGCCAGTGATGTTAGGAATACCAGGCAGGGAGAAAAAGGCTGGATTTTGCTTTAACAATGGACTAATAAGTACTTTTCAACGGCTTTCTTTCTTCTCCTCAGAGCTTGTTTCAAGGCTCTTTTCAGTTTGCACATAGTTCCTGGCAGCTGGCAGAGAGAGGAGGGGAATCACTGGAGGGGGGACTCAGCAGCTTCCATGGCAGAGGGAGAGAGCTCCATCTCACCCCATCTCATCCCCTTCTTTCTCCATCCCTTTTCTTGTCCCCTCAAAGCCTGGTTAAGGAGTTGCACCATCACAGGCAACTGCTGTAACAAAACACAGGGGGAGCTCAGGTGGAAGGAGAAAGTGGTGTTTGTTTACAAAGTCTCTCCATATGTTTGGTTTTACCACTTCTGTGCAAAGTCCATGAGGATTTCCTTCCCTCACACACCCACATGCACGTGAGCACCAGGATGTGGGTAATGCCTTGTGCCCTGTGGTACCAACACAGGCCATCCTTACAGCTCTGCTGTTTATTTTTTGGTGCTTTTCCACGCACCTTTCCATGCATATTTAGCTCACATCAACCTTAGTGTTTCCCCTGTGTTTCTGTGGGAGCAGGCTGGGACCTCACTTGTTTTTTCCCTCATGATTCAGTGTGTGTAGCTGGGCTTTGACTCAACAAGATGTGTTTCTCAGATGTGGGGCATTGGAGTGGCCCCCAGCCCTTCCTTCTGGAAGAGGCATGGGGAGGTGACTGTGCCCCAGCCATTGCTGGGATCTCTAAAAGCCTGTCAGGTTTGTGGGGAGCAGATGTCTGTGCTGGTGTTTCCTCTGGTTTGCTGCTCATTGTCCTGTCTCACTGGATCAAGGTCTAGACGAGTTTTCTTTCAAGTAATGGATGCTCCAACAGCCTCCACCTTACCAGCTCTGCATACATCCAGCTGCCCTGAGAGGGATACCATGTTAGGTGACCCATCCCTGGAAGAGTCCAAGGCCAGGCTGGATGGGTTTTGAAGCAGCCTGGTCTAGTGGAAAGTCCCTGCCCATGGTGGGGGATTGGAACTGGATGATCTTTAAGGCCCCTTCCAACCCAAACCATTCTGTGATGCTGTGACCATCTTTGTGCTTTGAGGCTGGACACAAAGAAATAAAGTTCTCTGTTCTTTCAGCTTCCAGTGCAGGAATAGAACCAGCTTTCAGTGTGATGCTGGCATTTCCCCTGCCCCAGCAGACAGGGCAGGTGTGACAGGGCAGGATGGGTGCTCTGCTGCAGCTTGCTGTCCAAGCACAGGTGTGAGTGCTCAGCTGGAGCTCTGGATCCTCCCCCACCCACCCTGGTGACCTGGCAGCATCCTGGCATGTGTGGGCTCCTCTGTTCTCCCAGGCTCCTGCAGGAGGTGTTTACAAATTCAGCTGAACTGTTCCTGCCCTGTCAGGGTTTCCCCACTCTCAGGAAGAGCCTGGGCTGTCACACAAGATCCCAGGTGCTGTGCAGGTGTTTGCCCACAGCAGCAGCCATGGATCTCTTCCTCCCTGCTCTGTGCAGTGACTGTCCCAGCTGCAGAGATCCAAGCTCCTTCACAGCAGAATCCCCCGTGGTTGCCTTGCATATAAAAGGGTTAATTTGCTGCCTGTGCCTGGCTTTCTGAACATCCCTGTGAATCTCACTTTGTGAGCACCACACCTCGGTGAAAAGGAATCTTTGCCTGCCCTGCAGGCACCTCTGATGTTCACAGCATGTGCCTGGAGCCCACTCCAGTTTGCTCAGGTTTCTACTAAGCAATTGCATTCTCTCAGGAAATGTCAAAAAGCATCAATTAATATTTCTCCAGCCCAGGCAGCAGATGTTACACAGATGAGACAAGAGAGCTTAATGTGCCCCGGGCTGATTTGGCTTTCCAGGGCTGCTTGCAGCATCTTGCTGCTCCATCTTCTCAGTGGTCAGAGCCCAGGTGGATTCTGGCTGTGTTTGGGTTCTGGGGGGCTCTAAGCCATGAGCAGGGGGCAAGCAGAGGGTGCAGAGGGCAGAAATAGCAGGGGGGTTGTGCAGTGAGTGGCTGTGCCCGTGCTCAGCCGTTGCTGTGCCCCTGCTGCCCAGTGTGCCACAGCTGTTCTCTCAGGCAGAGTTCCTTAATTGCTCCCATGGGTGGATAAATCACCCAGAGCAATGAAAACAAACCTGGCTTAACTCACACCTGCTGCAGCCTGAGAAGGGGAAGCTGCTGTGTCTCAGTCATGGAGGCAGGGGAGGGCTGAGGCAGCTTGCCTGGCCTGGCCCACCAGGAGCTTCTTCAGGGTCACTCTTGGAGATGTGTCCCTGCTTTGTCCTGGTCTGTACCTGTGGGTGTGCCCATGGTGACAGCATCCTGTGCTTCCCCTGCAGGTGATCAAATACACCCTGGACCCTGTCTGGAAGCCATTCACTGTGCCTTTGGTGTCACTGTGTGATGGAGAGATGGAGAAGATGATAAAGGTAGTGGGGAGCTCTCTTGGGGATCAGCCTCTGGGACTGACTCTCAAACATCTGAACCCCCATGGCTGCCCTATTAACAAACCCCAAAGCAACAAAAAATTCCTTGTTTGGGGTCTCCAGCAGGAGAGGCTGGGGACTCCAGCAGCTCTGGCAGGAGATGGTTGCTGTTCCTGAGGCAGGTTGTGCTCCTTCCACCCCAGGTGGTGTGCTACGACTACGACAGCGATGGGGGACACGACTTCATCGGAGAGCTCCAGACCTCGGTGGCCAGGCTGTGTGAAGCCCAAGATGCCTCTCCTGTAAGTGCTGACATGTTTCTGGGGGAGAATGAGGAAGGGGCTCCTCAGGGTTCATGGTAGGCTTTGGTACTTGCACCCTCAATCTGTGCTCAGAAGAAGCCAAGTCCAAGTTCCTTCCTCCTTCCACCCGCACCATGAGTGACCCAGGCTGTTGCTCAAACATCTGAGCTGGGGGGAGCTGAGGCAGACTTTGCTGCAAATCAGGCTCTGCTGGGTGTCTGAGGCAGCACCCATGATATGGAGGTGCCCTATGGTTTGGGGGGGCAGAAGGGGAGGTGTGACTTGCTGCTGGGGCTGCATCTGCAGCAGGACAGCCTGGTCCCCAGGAGTGCAGCTCAACACCAGTTTTGTGCCAAAGGTGTCCCCATTCTGCCCTCAAGAGCTGGCCAAGATCCTTGGCAGATGCCTCCTGGTTGAAGGGGTGCTGTGAAGACCCCTGCATAGCAGAGCTTTGCAGTGCTGTGTTCACCAGGAGATCTTGGCCAAGGCATGGAGAGGTGTGAAACACTATGTGTGGTGCATTGAGTCTCCTGCCTGGGGAAACTGAGGCACAAAGGCATGAAAGTGCCCTGTCTAGGACTGCACAAGGTGCTGGTGCCAGAGGCAGGCATTGAACCCGTTTTTCCTCTGGATTTGCAACCTATAGTCTGGCAATAAAATCTTCCTCCTCTTCACTGGAGGGGGGCTGCCCCCAGGACGTGCTGCTGGTGGCATCTGCAGCCACTGGCACAGCCCAGCCCTGCTCTCACACCAGGGCCTGGCTCGTGTGTTACAGCTCGAGCTGGAGTGCATCAACCCCAAAAAGCAAAAGAAGAAAAAGAATTACAAGAACTCTGGAATCATCATTGTCAAGTCCTGCAAGGTGAGTGTGTTACTGGGATGTTTCCTTCTTCAGCCCTGACTGAGCTTCTCCAGCTCCCCTCGCCCCCCATCCCTTATCCTCTGCCTCCCTTGTGTTTCCAAGGGCCTGCATAGCCTGAATATTGATAACAATTGCTGAAACACTGCTTTTTTTTTTGTTTTTTTCTTTCAGATAACCAGAGATTTCTCCTTCCTGGACTACATCCTGGGAGGCTGCCAGCTGATGTTCACTGTAAGGACTTTTGCTTCTCTTTGCCCAGTAGCAGTAACACCTATGTGATGGGCAGAACTGGGGAGTGAGGTTCAGTGTGAGGTTTGGCACCAGACAGGAGCTGCCCATTTTGCTGTTAAACCATGTGGGTTTGGGGATTCTGGGGATGCTGAGGTACATCCAGTAGCATGGAGGGAGCTGGCTGGGCTTTGGCTGAAGGCCAGACTTTCAAAAAGACCCTTCTGACCCTTCACAAAGTGTCACCAACTTCTCTCCCTATTTGAAGCTTTAACCACCCTCATTTTCTTTATGGCAGCTCTCCTTATTCTGAACCCAGATGGGAGACTTTGGGATGTTCTAGAGATGGTTTTCTGCATTTTTTACTGACATGTCCACCTTTTTTCAAGCTGGACCACAGCTTGTCAGGAGTAAATAAGCAAGAACATGTCAGTCTTGAGTGAAACCACCACAATGCAGATGTGGGCTTCTCAATTTCTGCAAACTTTCCTGGTGCAGTACCCAGAGAGCTGCAGGCACTCACAGTTAGATCAGTTTGTATTTTGTTGTTTTTTCTGAAAACATGATGGGGGAAGAGTAGGAGGAGGAGGAAGAGTTGCCATAGGAACAGCAATGATTGGGAGAGCTTTTTGTGTGCTGCTCTGCCTCTGTGTGCTTTGGTCTGGGTGCTGGAGAGTGAATAGAAGAGAAAATCAGTGAATTTATTGGTAGTACAGAGCCCTTGTGTGAATTAGGTTTGAATGCAGAAATTTTCCCCCCATCTAAAGATCTGCTGGTTATTGGAGGGCTCCTCCTCCTCCTCCCAAGGCATCTTTGGTCCAAAGGGTGTGTTTCCAAAGGGAGCACTGCAGCAACACCTGATCTGGCAGGAGGATGCTGCACACACCCCCTGCAGTTTGGAAAGGCCACTGGTGCCCTCCCCACTGAGGGAGAGGAGGGCTGAAACCAGGGAAGAGGGTTTGGGCTCAGCTGTGTGCCCTGTGTTGGAAGCAGAGCAGTGTGTCCCTCTCAGACCATTGCCTGAGTGCTGCTCTTGGTGACACTGCTTACACCACCAGGGCCCCTGCCTGTCTCACTCCACCCCACGCCGTGCCTCAGTTTCCCTCTTGCTCTCTGGCTATGGTGGCTTGGCCAGAGCTGGGTGCAGGGACATTCCAGAGGTGAACCACAGGTTTGGTGAGGCTGTACAGTGTGACCGTGCTCACAGGGGTCTCAGGTTGAGGGAAGAGACAGGATCTGACTCCATGTTTCAGAAGGCTGATTTATTATTTTATGATATATATTACATTAAAACTGTACTAAAAGAATAGAAAAAAGGATTTCATCAGAAGGCTAGCTAAGAATAGAATAGGAAAGAATGATAACAAAGGCTCTGTCTTGGACTCTCTGTCCAAGCCAGCTGGGCTGTGATTGGCCATTAATTAGAAACATCCAACATGGGCCAATCAAAGATCCAACTGCTGCATTCCACAGCAGCAGATAATCAATGTTTACATTTTGTTCCTGAGGCCTCCCAGCTTCTCAGGAGGAAAAATCCTAAGGAAAGGATTCTTCCTAAAAGATGTCTACGACAGTACAGTTGTTTGACAAAGAAGTTAGGTGTTCATGTAACCATAGGATGGTTTGGGTTGGAAGGGACCTTCAAAGATCATCTCATTCCATCCCCCTGCCATGGATTAGCTTACCCAGGGCAGCTTCCATTGGACCAGCTTGCCCAGGGCTTTGTCCAGCCTGGCCTTAAACACTTCCAGGGATGGGACAGCCACAGCTTCTCTGCACAACTTGTGCCTCACCACCCTCATTGTGCAACATTTCTTCCTTATCTCCAATCCAAACTCACGCTCTTGCAGTTTAAAACACACTCCCTTGTCCTGCCATGCCCTTTTTCCAGCCACCCTGGCACAAGGTGGTGGCACATCATGGGCTGTGATGTCCTCTTGCCCCAGCCAGGCCAAGGTCCCGTCTCAGGCAATCTGCCATTTGTCCTCTCCCATTAAGGATACAGAGCAAAATCTCTCTCAAAATCCCTGAGCTCGATTTAGGCACTGGAGTTATTTTGGGTTTTGCCTCTTTGCAAAGCAAACCAGTCGAGTGCAGTCACGCTGCCTGTTTGCCTGGTCCCAGCTCTTCCTTCCCAGTCACATCAGATTGGGTGGCTCAGCATCTCTCCTCTCCTGGCCAGATTTATCTGGGTCTGAGATAGGCATTTCTACAAATGCCTTTAAATAGAAAGCCTAATTTAGTGCCTTCCTGACAGAGTCCCCTGAGAGCTCGGCATATATTGGTCCCTGGGGAAGCCTGGTGAAGAGCTGCTCTTCCTGCCTGCAGGGAAAGGTCTGCTCAGGGCTCTGATGCTTTGGTCAAAGACCTTGAGATCCAGATACCCTGGTGGCCCTGGCTGCCCTGGGGCTGCTCAGTTCCTGATCCCTGGGAGATGGGAGTGAGAATCCTCAGCTGGAGGAGGTGGTGGCTTGTTCCAGGAGTAGGGGCTGCTTGGGGACACCTTGTGTGATGCTCATTGGTGAAAACTGGAGGGGAAAGAGTGAATGACTTTGCCTAATGTAATATTTAATCAATTTATTGCAAGAAATGGATTTTGTTAAACTCTTTCCAAAGTTTGAGGTTTGAGGGAACTGTGTGTGAGCCTCACAGCAGTGGAGGATTGGTGGTCAGGTCTCTGGTGGCATTTGCTAACAGAGGCTGGGTTTATGCCTCTTTCTTGTTCTCCAGGTTGGGATTGACTTCACAGCTTCCAATGGGAACCCCCAGGAGCCCTCCTCTTTGCACTACATCAACCCCCTGGGCACAAATGAGTACTTGTCAGCCATCTGGGCTGTGGGCCAGATCATCCAGGACTATGACTCGTAAGCACCGTGCCCTTCTGCCACCACCCCTGTCTGCAGATGTTTCCCTGGCTTCCCAAGGGGCTTCTGGGATGCATCTGCCTCGATCCAGGGCTTAGTAATACCTTAAGGATGTTATTTACCATAAACATCAGGATGCAGGAGGAGAGGGTTGGGACAGGCTTTCTCCTCTCCCCCCACTGCTGCTGTGGAGCAGAAGGATGTTAGCAGAGGTGGAACAACCTCTCCTGGGGGCAGGTGCTCTCAGCTTGCTGTTGTTTACTGCCAGAGCTGTGACCCCAGACTGCCTCATTCCTCAGACATCCTGAGGAGTGGAGAAAATATCAAAAAAATATCATCTCAGACACTGATAGAGAAAACAAAACAGAAGTCTGTTGTTCTCACTGTGATGGCTCTTGTGACCAAAATGGATTGCTCACTTTTTAAAATCTCCAGGGTTACATGCCTGCAAGAGAAGCAGTGTTTGGGCAAGAGGATGTTCCTGGTCTCTGTGGGAAACAGAGCAAAGCTGGACTCCTTTTTCTCTAAAGATCAAATCCAAGGGGGAATATCTGTTCTCTCTTGAGAATGTTTATCTCCCATTGAAAAGCACTGCATGTTTTGGGAGAAGCTGTGCAAGCCTGCTCTGTGTGTGTCAGTACACCCATATGTTTTCCTCCTTCTCTTTAGGGACAAGATGTTTCCTGCTCTGGGATTCGGCGCCCAGCTCCCACCAGACTGGAAGGTGAAGTGCTGGGGCCACCTGAGTGTTTGAGATGGGTTTGTCCTCAAATTGCCTTGGCAGGAGCAGAACTGCCAGGGCTTGGTCAGGGAAAAGCTGCTGGGGAGAGGGGGAAAGGGCAGGTGTGGAATCTCAGCCGGTGGGATGTGTCAGCGTGGGTGGGCAGCAAGGCAGGGATGGGGCACAGGCAGCCCATTCCTTCATTCTGCACTGGCATGAAAGCAGCAGCTCCCTGGCATTAATAGGCAGAGCCAGGCATTGATTCATTTTCCTGGCAGAAGGCAGGAACAATTCTGGGGAAGGGAAAAGGCCTCTGGATGAATGTGTCAGACGGCAGCTATGTGTGGAAGGGGGCTGGGAGCTAGGGAGCCTTGATTTGATGCTGCACAGGCAGAGCCTGCAAGGACTGAAGCAGAGGAGCCTTCCCAAAAATCCACCTTGATCTTTGGTTAGGATTAGACACTGGTCCTACAAGGGCTGAGCTGCACATCCTGCTCTTCTGGAGGACAGGGAATGGGGCTGTTCCAGCCTGGCTGGCAGATGGGGAGCATCTTCTCAGGGCTTAGACAATGTGCTGGGACACCACCACCATTAATTACTGGCTGGCTCTTCTGGCTGCTCACGCCCTTCGTGTGCATTTTCTTTCTGCTCGCTGCTTTTGAGGCGTTCCCAGCTCCAGGCTGGGGTTGGATCTCAGCGAGCCCTTTGTGTTCTGTGGGAGGGGAGCTGTGCTCTGGGCTGAGCACAGCAGGGCATGTAAGTCATGAGCAGCTGGGAGCTGGGCTGGGAAGCTCATCCCTGCCAGCCCTCGTGGCTGGGGATGTCCTGCCTGCTCCGGCTTTGTGCTTTTCCCTGCCCTCCCAGCAGCCAGAATTTCTATGACTCAAGTGGGAGCTCTTGCTGTTTGCCAGCCACAGAAGGAGATCCCTCCATGTGCACTTTGGAGCTGATTCATCCTCCTTGGCCTGCAAATGTCTCTGGTCTGTCACTTTACCACTTTTGTTGGGAAAATCTAGGTAAGCAGCTTCCAAGGTCTAAGAGCCAGCTGCTGCCAGGGATTTGTTACTTGGGGAGAAAAATGGGAATGGCAAATGCAGTAGGCATGGAAAGGGCACAGCAGCTCGAGATTGTCACAGAGAGCATCCTGTGTGTGAGTCAGTGCCCACAGGAAGGGCATTGCTGGGTTGGAAACAGCCCTTCTGCAAGACTGGAGGTGGATACTGGGTTGAGGATGAGAGCTGGGGGCTCTGCACCTGCCTCCTGTGGGCTAGGAGATGCTCTGTAAAAGCTACCAGAAAAAACACCTTGTTTTCCCCAGAATTATTTCTAAGCTCAAATAAAGCCCAGTGGGGAGCAGCTTCTTCCTCCCCAGGTGCTTGGGCCATGCCTACAGGTCACCCATGGCCCATCACTTGTCTCATGTTATCAGTGGGGCCATCCCTGGTGCATCTCCCTGCACCTCTCCAGCTTGGGGCTTCCTCTCTCCCCAGCTCTCTCTAAGCATCACTGGCTCCACTCACTCATTAATGATTTTTTGGCTGTCAAGGCTCATTGTGTAATTCCAAAGCCAAAGCAGCAGCTCTTCATGAAATCCTGTGCCCTGTGTGACAATGGACAGAAATCAGGGACCCTCAGACCCAAGCAAAGATTGCCAGGAGACACAAGAGGTATAAATGGTGCTTTGTGCTCCCGTTGCCATGGCTCCCCCAACGCTTCTCCGGCGCCCGTCGGAGCGAGATGTTTCACACACAAAAGTCGCGTTGGAAATGTCAAAGAACATCTTTGTAGCCGTGTAACAGCTCTGTAGAAAGCCTTGAGTGGCTTCCTAGTAGGGAAGAGCAGAGGGGAGCAGATGGATTGTGCTTTCTGGGGGATGAGCAAAGGCAAAGCAGCAGCAGACAGGGGGATTCTAAACGTTGGAGCCACACCGGTCACCTGGTTTGGAGATATGATCAGCTCAAGGAAGCTGGTGGCTTGACTGATGTGAAACCTCCAAGGCTTTCCATCCTTTTGCCTTATACATATATATTTTTTTATTATTTTATATATATATATATATATATATAGGCAAACTGAGTCATGGCAGCAGTGGTATTCCTTCTGGGATACCACTGGAGAGCCCTCTGTGAGGTTTGGGGTGGTTCAAAAGTTTCTCCCTGTGAGTTACTGGGGAATGGGATACCTGTAGGTGCTCCATGTATATTTAGCTGGACTCCACAGAAACTGTTTTCAAAGTACAAGCTGAAGAGGGAATGACATCCTTTCTTTTAAGTTTTTTTGTTGTTTTGAAGCCCTCCTGTTGATTTTTTTTTAGGAGATATGTATATGTAGATATGTATTTTTATAGATATGTAAAATTCATAAAAACTCCAGAGGAGGTTTTGCAGCATTTCTGCCATGTAGGGGTTCTGCTCTGTAGACAGTGAGGAACACAGCTTGAAACCATTTCATTGCTTCTTAAAAGAAAGAGAAACCCCTCTTTTGCAGAGCAAAACATGGAAATATTTCTGCCTGCCTTGTCTATAAATACTCATAACAGAATTTTGAACATCTTCTAAAAAAAAGCAAGCCCATTTACAACCACAAGTCAACTGAATTACTGAATTTGGGTGTATTGCCCAAAATGAAGGCTTCTGTGAGAAGGGGTGTATGCAAAACACAGTGATATATTCAGTTTGTCTCTACCCTGGTGGTGTGGGTGCTCTGCAGGCCTGGGGAGACCTGGGCAGGCTGTGGTTGGTCACCACTCAGGCAGCCCATCAGCTCTGCAGCATGGGGAAGGCTTTTGGTTGACTTTGCTTTTGTTTGGTTGCTGTTTCCCACCCCACAGCCTCTTGTAAGAGCAGTTTCTGCTGTTTTGGACACAATGCCCAGCATAATTGGAAAGTCTGAATCAGACGCGTGTTGCATTCGCAGCCTCGGGCGGGCTCTGCCTTCAGACAGCTCTGGAGGACACTCGTTTCTGCCAGCACTGGGAATTTGTGTGTCCCAAAGCAATTCCCTTGCTGGAAAGCTCAGCAATCCTCCACCCTTCCGAGAGGGAGACAATATCCTTGTTTTGTAACACTGGCACGAACAGGGTGGGAGCTTTTTGTTTCAGAGGCCTTGAGCTGGTGGCCTGAAGGCCCAAATCACCCCTTCAACTTTCAGAGGTGCTGGGAGAGGAATTGCACATCCTCGATGCTCCTGAGAGTCTGTTTGCTTCTTGGAGTGCCTAAATTGCTGGGAGCAGAGTGGGGAATGTCTAACCCACATATCTGGTGGCCCTTGACCCACACCAGCACTGGAAAGGTTCATACTGGAAGCCAGGAGCCCACTCTTGCAGCTGGGCTGCTCAGCTTTCTGTGCTGCTGAGACAGGTCCAAAGCAATTGCTGTCCAGTGCACCAGCCAGAGATCAAGGTGTGAGGGCTCTCTGCTCTTGCCACAAAACCTTTTTGCAAAACCAGCTCCCTCTGAAAGCTTGAAAGGAGCTGGTGGGAAAGCCAAAGGGTCATAGGCAATGAAAACTAGCTCAGGTTGTGCTGGGATTTGCTGTCCATCACACCCAAGCTTTCACATCACCTCTCCCACACTGCCTTTCACCCTCATGCTGAGCCAGAGGATGAAGTGAATCACCTGCTGGTTTGCCATTGTACCTGACATGCCAGACCAGGTCTTCAGCACAGCTCACTCTGTTTCTTCTTCCCTCCTGCTGCATCATCCTTGTGCAGAGAGATGGGGAATGGAGATGCTGCCAGGACTGGCACTCCCTGTGATGAGTTTGAGTTTTCTCTCATTAAAACCTGCAGCAGGATGAAGTAATTTCTCCTAGTGACTGGTGAGATGGCACAGCTGGCTGGGAGCATCCCTTCTGCCTGCTTCCCCTCTGGGCAGCCAGCAGGAAGCCACGTGGACAGACCTGCTGTGATAACTGTGGAAGAACGTCTGGTGTGGTAATTTCAGGAGGCTCCATGATGGGGGCACTGAAGAACTGGTTCTTCCTCAAGTGCTGCTCAGCCCTGACCACATTTGTGTTTGCTGTTTGGGTAGCAGAAGGCTGGGCAGTGTCACTGACCCAGCAGTTGTGTGGATAACTCTGTGGCCACCTGGTTCTGCTCCAGGAGAGCATCACGCTTAAACCAGCCCTGCAGCATCAGCTGAACTGTTAGTGAGCTGCTGCCCTGCACTGGCCCTCCAAATTAACTTGGGTCTTTTCTTCTCCACAGGTATCGCATGAGTTTGCCATTAACTTCAACCCCAGGAATCCATTCTGTTCAGGTAAGCATCTGCCAGGCCTTTAGGACTCCTCAGATGCCTTCAGTGCCTTCTGTCCTTCCTCTGCATTTCTTCAGTAACTCCTTCATCCCTGGGTGTGTTCAAGGCCAGGTTGGATGAGGCCCTGAGCAACCTGATCTGCTGGGTGGCATCACCACCCATGCCAGCGTGGTTGGCACTAGATGATCTCTAAGGTCCCTTCCAACCTGAATCATTCCATGATTCTGTGATCATGGGGATTTTTCAAGGCATATTCAGGGACAGACATGAATGGTGAAGCAGAGCACACACTAAAGGCACACTCAGAGGAAAGCACAGAAAATTTGGGGGTGTGTAGGAAGGCCCAGGGTAAGCTGCAGCTGGATTCAGACTGTGTAAAATCCGCCTTCGCTCTGCTGTCTGGTGTGTCCTACCAGCCGTCTGCTCCCCCTGCAAGGCTACAAGAAACACAAGGCCTGCTCAGCAGATGGGGAATTCAGACTCAGTGCTCCATTTAGCAGCTGATAGCTGCTCACAGTGATGGCTGAAGGACTGCTCAAATCCTGAGTGCTAAGGGCTGCTACCTATACTAGGGCTATATGGACCCTCTGTTTTTGGTTATGTTAAGAGACCAGGAGTTGCTTTTCTTTTTGCCCCTCCTCCTTGGCTGATTCTGAGATTTTTTTCACAATCCCAAGGAATGCTTTCATTGACTGTGGGTCCTTAGAGGGCTTCCCTACCACAGAAGGTCTGAGGACCCTCTACAAAGTGACTGAAGAGCAAAGCTTGGATATTCAGGAATTTGGGATGAGTCGGGCAGCAAGTGGGGGGAATAGCTCTGACTTCAGCTCCATGACAGCATGAGCCAATGATTCCTGGTTGGGTTTGCTGTGGTCCTGAGTTGTGGCATTCTGCAATGCCTGTTTCTCTGCTTTCCCTGAAGGTGTGGAGGGCATTGTCCAAGCATACTCTGCCTGCCTGCCCCACATCCGCTTCTACGGCCCCACCAACTTCTCTCCCATCATCAACCACGTGGCTCGTTTTGCAGCTCAAGCCACCCAACAGGAAACTGCATCTGTAAGTCTGTGAGATTCCATGATCTGGTGGCAATCCTGGTGGCTCTGGGCAGGGCAACACAAACCCTGAGCTGGGTTTCATGTCTTTCCCTTGTCTGCGGGTCCAGCCTTGCCAGTGCTGACCAAGGTGTGCTCTTAGGGGTGTGAAGAGCATCTGGAGTCTGCAAGATGGAGCTCCCTTGGGTTCCTGTGGCAGCAGGCTGCCCGTGGAGGATGGCAGATCTGGCCCCTGGCTTTTGCTGGCCAAAACAGCTCAGCTTGGCCATCAGCAGTTGCATGGCACGAGATTTTGGGGTAAAAGCTTCCCTGATTCCTGCCTGGAGCAAAGCAGAATCACACTGAAAGCCTATTCCCCATGAGGACCTTTCCCAGCCTTGCTGTGAGTGCTGTTGCTCTTCCCAGCTCCAGGCGTAAGGAAATACTGAATTTGCTTTAATTCAGCACAGATCCAGGTCCTCATTTTTTCGTTTTCTGTGTTGTCAGTGGGGGAGGGAGAGCCCACGGGCTCAGCACTGAGCAGAGGCACTAATCATATGCAAATTGCACCCCTCTGCTGGCACTAATAGTTTAATCAAGGGAGATTTTAAATAATGGGCACTAATAGTGCCGTCAGAGGCAAGCCTGGCTTGGCTCGGGTGGATTTTTGGCAGCACAAAGCGTTATTGATGAGGGATCTCACTCCCCCGGGGTCTTCTCCTCTTCCATCCCCTCTTCAGCTCGTGCATCAAAGCCACCCCTGGTGCTGAGTGGCTGCCTGAACCTGCCCTCCTCTTCCTCCCGCTCTCGCCTGCTTCCAGCATTTCAAATAAAACCAAAAATCCTCGTAGTTTTTCCATAGCAACATAGATCACAAACAGCCCTCGGCTCGTAAGGGATGGGAGACTAAAACATCCTGGGGCTGGGGGAGGGACAGAGGGGTGTTACACCACTTGGCTCTTGGGGAAGGATTAATAAGCTTTGGGGAATTAAAACTCACCTTTCCAGCAGGGTTCCTGCATCCAAACCTCCCCTTTTCTCACCTCATGCTGTTCAGTGCTGCCTAATCCCTCCAAGTCCTGCTGATATCATTAACAAATGGATTGGGAATCATCCCAGAGCCCATGTGGATGCAGGGATCAGCCATTTTAACAAGAAAAGGAGGAGAAAGGAAGCAGGTGCTGCTGGTTGGTGTGTGATGGACCCCCTAGCCTGGTCCCTGTGCACCAGCAGCTCTGATTGTGGCTTGGCAGAGGTGCCACCCTGGGCTGAGTATTGCAGCTGGAGCCCAGAGGTGCCACCAGCACCCCTGTCCTGCTGTCATTTACTGGCACCACCAAAACTGTCACTGCTCCTTGGGGACTCTCCCACTGATGCTCTCCAGCAGTGCCTCCTGGTCCCTTGCTTCATCACCCCAAGCAGCCCCCGGGCTTTGAGGTTGATCCCCAGCATCAGCTCTTACTTCTTTTGACCTCTGAATTATGTTGTGATAAACATTTGACAAGCTCTGCCTCCCCACCCCTTTTCCTGCATACTTTCCAGCATTTCTGGGAGATCCTGTTACAGATTTCACAGAAAAAAAAAAAAGGGAACAAAGGGAAATAACCCTTTCCATGTTTCCAGGAGAGAGGCCAGGCAGGGAAAGGGAGAATCAGTTGAAAGTCATTATCAGCTGCTCCCCTCAAGGTTTCATACTCTTCCTCCCATGCTGGTTCCCACATGGGGTGAGGTTCAAGTCCAGCTTCCAGTTATGACCAGTGCAGGTCTTCTCCTGAAATTTAGTCTTGTCCCCCAGACTCAGATCTTGCAGTCCTGCTCTGCAGACTTCTGGTTCACCATGTTTTGCTCTCAGAAATTCATATTTAGATAAAAACTAAACTCTGGACATTAAACTGTGCAGGCAGGGTTAATGCATCAAAAGGGGCTGGAGTGGGGAAGGGTCTAGCTTGGGAAAATCTCACCAGTGTCCTCAGTTGTGTTTAAGCTCTACCCAGCCTTGTTAGTACTTGGAGTTTAGCAGATCATCAAGAGTGGATGAAGCTTAAGGAAGGTTTCAGGGAATGAGGGCTGGAGGAAGACCAGAAAAACAGGCTTGGGGCAGCAATCCTTCTTTTGCTTTTCCAGGATGCTGCACTAGCGGTTTTCAGAGGAAATGGAAAGAATGAGGAGAAGAACAAAGGGCTTTAATGCTCTTAAGTGCTTGTTTTCGTCATTTCTCCGGCACACACAAGCTCCGTAATGTGCCAAAATTGGGCTATTACTTTCCCTGGAGACAGAGGAGATGGGAATTTGGGGGTCCACATGCTCCAGGTTTGCAGAGCTGAGTCCAGCAGGACAGGATCTGTCCCTCTCTGCCCATCCTTCCCCAGCTCTGCAGGAGCAGCCCTTTCCCAAGGGAAGGGGAGCAGTTCCCAATACTGCTGCTCTGTCATCCCCCAGCTTGCTGACATCCTCTGCATCCCCTCAGGGGATCCCACAGCCATGGCTTTGGACAGGAGCCCTGAGCAGTGTGGGATGGCCCCAGAGCCTGGCAGTGCAATGCAGGAGATGATCCCCCTCAGAGCAGGGAGATGTTGTTGGGAGCATCCCAAAAACCACCCCACTGTGTGCAGGCAGAGGGAGATTTCATTTCCCAGCTGGGCTCCTGTCCCAACCCTGAATTCCTCCTGGCCCTGACAGAGATCCTGTGCAGTTTAGAAGTTGATTTTGTTTTGCATCATTAAGTACAGTAAATCAGTAATTCAGAAAAATATTTTGGAGTGAGAGCTGGTTTGTTTGTTTAAGACCTTTCAAAAACTAGAGGGGGTAGGAACACCTGAATTTCTGGATTCTGCTGAAGGGCATGAAATGCCAGCTGGCCTGGGAAATGATGAAGCTGACCCCCAGACCCCCAGAGGCCCTGCCACCCCTCGATATGTGTGAGCCCTGGCTGCAGTGTGAGGGTGTATCTCAGGACTTTAGCTGGTCAGAGTGACTTTGAGATACATTAGAAAGTCTTTTTTCTTGGCCTGGTGGGTGAATAAGGAGTCAGAACTCTTCAGCTTTCGGTCTCAAGGTTGTTTATGGTTTCTTATCTATAAAATTCTTTCTCCTGACCTGCCAAGGTCCACTCAGCAGGACAGACAGAAGCACTCCCCCTGCCCTCGGGCCAGTGTTATCTTTTTATACTAAAAACTACGTGTACAATATTTACAATTCCTTCCCAATACCTATCATTTATGTTAGACAGTGAGCTTCTACTCTAAACCAATTTAAAAGTGCCAGCATCACAGCAGAAGATGGAGGCCAAGAAGAAGGAGAAAGGCTGGACACACTTAAATTCTTCCATCTTGCCTCCTGAGCCCCTATTCTTAAAACCTCAAAAATCAATTTTTCCTGCTGTGACTAATTATTGTTCTACTTAGACTTTTGTGGCTTGCAGATCCTCATATAAGGTTGGTAATTTGCTCCATGGGTCATAAACAGAACCAGGGGCATCTTGGGCTCTGTGCCAGGGTCTCTGAGCCCCCTGACAGGGGTCTTGGCAATCGAGGACAGCCGGAAGGATGTCCTGAATTCCGACATCTGTACTGGCATCCCAGTGGCTCTGACCCCGCGCCCTCCCCTCCGCAGCAATACTTCATCCTTCTCATCATCACGGACGGGGTGATCAGCGACATGGACGAGACGAGGCATGCCGTGGTGCAGGCGTCCAAGCTGCCCATGTCCATCATCATCGTGGGCGTGGGCAACGCTGACTTTGCAGCCATGGAGTTCCTGGACGGGGACAGCCGCGTGCTGCGCTCGCACACGGGCGAGGAGGCCGTGCGCGACATCGTGCAGTTCGTGCCCTTCCGCAACTTCCGCAACGTGAGTGGGGCTGCCAGGGGGGATCATCCTGGGGGAGATGGGCTTGGCTGCCAGGGAGGGATCCATCACAGACATCTTTTCATGAAAATCCTTTCCCTAAGATTTGCCTCCTGAGAAGCTGAGAGGCCTCAAGAGCAAAATATAAACAATGGTTATCTGCTGCTGTGAAATGGAACAGGTGGATCTGTGATTGGCCCATCTTAGATGTTTATAATTAATGGCCAATCACAGCCCAGCTGGCTCGGACAGAGAGTCTGAGACAGCTGCCTTTGTTATTCTTTCTGATTCTGTTCTTAGCTTAGCTAGCCTTCAGAGGAGAACCTTTTCTTCTATTCTTTTAGTATAGTTTTAATGTAATATATATCACAGAATAATAAATCAAACTTTCTGAAATATGGAGTCAAATCCTAGTCTCTTCCTTCAACATAAGACCCCTGTGTACACTGTCACAGGGAAGGATCCCAGGGCAGATGGGCTATCTACCTAATTAAGGTGTCCAGGGCATCTACACAGGAGCACAGATACTTGCATGTATATACCTAGCAAAAACTAACATTAAAGTTAAGACTAAGTCTCTGTTCTTGGGTGTGTATGGCAGCCATCTTGCCATCTTCAGTCATGCTTTTTATAAGCTACAAGAACATAAAATTTGGTGGGTGATTGGTTGATGATTTATCATAATGCTTTGTATTTTTGTTTGGTTTTTTTGGGGGGGGGGGAAATTAGTTCTGGGGTTAATTCTATGTTTGTTTGGGGGTGGTTGTGGAGTGATGATGACAGTTGGTTATTGTTTTTGATACTAGGAAATATAGAGGAAGGTTAATTGAAAGTGTATTGATGACACATGATTTGGATAATGTAGGGATATATGGTTTAATTATTTGACACAAAAAAAACCCAGTTGATAAAAAAAATGGATGGATTTCCAGACCTGGAAATCACCCTGCAAGTGGAACAGCCAAGGTAGAGGCAAGAGGTACCTGCCTGTCTTGCTCTGTCTTAGCCTCAGGGATGCTGTGGTGTGGATCACATAAATCAGCACTGCAGGGAGGGTGGCTGTGCTCTGCAGCTCTGTAGTGGTTCCACCTGAGCCTGCCGTGTTTCTCCACCCCCTGTCATGGTCAGACAGGTGGGAGCAAAAACCAGAGACTCAGAGCAGGACCTGGGTTCCTGCAGCAGGTGGGGCAGCTCTGGGCTCACACCCCTTGCCTCAGCCCTGTGCTGGTTATGGTGACTCCCACTCAGGCCTCATCCAGCACCCTGATGTGCCACACACCAAGGGCTTTGTGCTGAATTGTCCTGAGGAGGAGCCCCATGCCCCCTGATCCCCTGTAGGAAGGGGCAATGGTGGCACTGGCCCTGCACGTCCCCTCTGTGGGATGAGTCCATTGCAATCATCCAGGAGACAGCTCTGGGACAGAGGCTGTTGCTGGCACGGGTTTGATTGCCAAGGAAGGATCTTGTGCTTATCTTCCCCTTCTCTGCAATTAATCAGTGTCTTTCTATTTCACCTCCTGCCACTCACACCTGTTTTTCTGACCTACCCAGGATGTTTTATTCCTCTGTACCAGTGAATTCTCTCCTGGAGGGAGGGTAGTATAGAATATAATAATCTCTGGTGTATAAAATGCTGCCTATCAATAGACTCTAGTGGGTATTAAATGCCAAGATCTGGAGCTGGGCCAGCCCAGCCATGTTTGCTCAGTCAGTCCCCTGTGGCTGTCCTAACACTGGTGTTGGTTCCCTTTGGCTCACAGGTCCCCAAGGAGACCCTGGCCAAAGCTGTGCTGGCAGAGCTGCCCCAGCAAGTGGTGCAGTACTTCAAGCACCAAAACCTGCCCCCCATCAACTCGGAGCCCGCGTAGAGCCGTGCCAGGCTGCGCCCTCTGCATGCTGCCGGAGCCTGGTGGTCCTGCCAAAAGCACGTCCCACATGCTTTTAAGAGAAGAATACCCTCCCTGAAACACTTTGTACTTCTTAATTTAATTGCTAAGTTCTTAAGATGCATCCCAGCAAAGTGTCTGGATTCATTTTGTACAGTCCTGGCCCAAGGTAACACTAAGCAGCCAGGCCATGCCTTGGTCCTGCTCCGTTGAGTCACTTTTCAGTATTGAATGTACTTTGTATAATTTCAGTGGTAAAGAATACAATTTTTATGATCAAAACTTGCTTTTTCCAAGCAATGAAATGCTTAATATATTATCATTCAATGAACTGGTCGTTGTATAGTTCATGTATTTGTGTTGTACCTGTACACCTGTCAGGTTCTGTGTTCATTTTTATACTGTGTACATGTTATATTTGTTATACTCAGGTTAATAAAGAAACTTGGACATTTAAAACAAGAGTCTCTGAGATGGGAAGGGCTGGGAGTGGTTTTCACTGTCAGCAGTGCTGGGTGTTTGGAGTCACCCTGACAGGGCCAGTCCCATTTAGTGAAGGTGGATACCCTGGGGAAGGCAGGATGCCCTTAATGCCTGCCTGAGCTGAGTCTCTGTGCTTGGGAAAACACTGGTGACCCCACAACAAACCATCAAAGGGAGTTTCATGGTTCACTGGTGCTCCAACTCCAGAAAATTTTCCAAGTCTGAGTAACAAAAGCTGCCTGCTGCTTGGGAGAAGATGGGCTGGCTGGGTAATGAAATCCTGCTCTCCAGCAGCTCCTTTGAGCTGCTCATCAGCAATGTGCTAATTGCTGCTTTATGCTGCTCCTAACCAGATTAAGGTCTTTTGAAGCTGAGTGTGCTGCTGAATATCCGGCAGGGATCACCAGCCCTACTCCAAACTCGAGTAGACTTGACTTGAGTCTCCTCCCCCTTAATGGAAGCTTTGGGCTGGGAGGTTGCTGTCCCCATATAAAGCCTGCACAGGCGTGTGCTGCTGCCTGTCCTCTCTGCCAGCAGCCTTGTGGCTGTCACTGCTGCCACCAGCACACAGAGGGCCCCGGGCTGTCCCACAGTGAGTCGGCTCCAAGCACAGCGCTGGGTGAGACCCCGCCCCTTGGGAGAGCTGGGACTGTTCTGAGAAACATTTTGCCTTGCAAAACCTCCTGGAAGGGAAAATAAACAACCAACACCACCCTTTTCCAAAGGGAGAAGCAGCCTTTGAAGGGTGGCTTGTTTAAAAATAATGCTGTGTCCAGCTCAGCTTCCAGATCGAAGTCTGCGGCTTTGGAAATTTTTTTTTTTAATTTTATTTATTTCCATAAGAGAACCTCACATGCAGCTGCAGGAGCTCATAAGCTCTGCTGCTAGTAGAGTGTTTGTGGGGGTTTGTTGGGTTTTTTTAACACCTCCTGAAACTTTAACAACTAGCACAGACAAGGGGCAGTTTATTGAGCTGTCCCTGGGGAGGGGATGAAGCACACACTATGCAGTCATGGTTTTTTCTTAAAAATAACAAAAAAATGTATCTAAACCCACCAGTGAATGAGAGTTGCTGGAGCCAGCCACAGCCAGCTCGTCTCCAGCTTTGGCAGCCCAGGGCAAGGTTACTGCCACAGCTGTCCTTTTCAGGTCTGATTTGTCCTCCATGCCATCCTGCACTTCCCAGCACATCTCCACTGGAGTATTTTAATGTCAGATGGCTCCTGATGTACAAAGGTAAATGGGACCAAGAGATGGAGTGAGGAGCTGGGACAGCTCTGTAGTTCGTTTTCATGAGCCAGGCCCTCAGAACAGCAGAGCTGACTCAAAGGCATTCCCCAAGTGTCCTATTCCATTCTTCTAGGAACAGGAGAAAGGCACAGGGCCCTCACATCTGCTTTTCCTGGATTATTCCTGGTCTCCTGGCCTTGCACAGCCCCATATCCACACCATAATTTACACTCCATAATTTACACACCATCTCACCTGCATTTGCCACAATTGGCTGGAAACTCCCACTATTAATTTCTGGCTAAATCAGGCATTTTGACTGCAGCTGAGCAAGATACCACTCAGGAAAATGGCCCCAGCATGCTGGCATTGCTGGGCAAGGCTGCTCTGACTCCAGAGTCAGATAATTGATCTAGTTTAATGCCAGGGAAGAACACCAGCAACTCTCATACCAACTCCTTGAGGCTCTTGCCCATACAACTTTAATTAAAAAAAACATGCATTTTTGTGTGCACCACTTCCATTTCATTCCATAGCTCAGTAAGATGAAAGTCACCAAAAGCAAAGCATTAGGGAGGCTGCACTAAATCTGCTTATTTCCCACCTGAAAGTGCCATAATTACAGTAGTTGGAGAAGAGACAGGAACAACTCTGGAGCAAACACAGGAGGTGCCAGGCAGCCCAGAGCAGGGGAGGAATTGCAGTGTGTTTGTAAAGATCTGTCTGTGGAACAGGGCTGTGCAAACAGAAGGGGTGTTTGGCTAAGGATAGCTGCATTGTGAGCACAACTCTCCCCATTTCCTTTGGAAAATTCAGCACTGAGCCTAAGGCATGAATCCACTACAGGCCTTGTTTTCTCTGCTCCCTCCCAAGTCCCTCAGTGCCACCTCCAGGTGACTGTCCTTTGGTACACACTGCCCAGCTGCTCTCACAAGGGCAGGACTGAGAACAGGATTGCACAAAGACACTTCCACCCCTGAGCTGAGCTGTTCCAACCCTCCAAACTGCCACCAGCACACCGAGATTGAGAGGATGGGCCCTCAGCCCCACTTCTGGAATTCTCCAGCTCCCATACAAAGGAGTTTGGCCGAACAGGGGAGTCCCACCCACTCTGAATTCATGCTCTTCAGGACACTGCTGCTGAAAAGCTCTATGACTTGTCAAGCCCCAGTGTTGGAGCAGCCTTTGAGCAGAAAACCCACCTGCAGTTCCTGTGAACTCACTCAGACCAAGTTTTCCTTCACCACCTCTGCTTTTGTGAGAAATTGACCTACACCTCTCCTGGATGGTGGTTTGGACCCAAACAGTCTGCTCTGGCTGTTTGGGTAGAGCACAAATTGATTAATGGAATGAGAACAATTATGAATGGCACAGGCAGAGATAAAAAAAATGCATTCAGAATGTCTTTAATCATGTAACACTAAAACTTCTTTACAGTGTCATGGCAATCTACACTTCACCATCTGCTCAAATTTGGTTCTGCCCCCATTTTTCAAATACAGAATAAAAATGACATTTTAAAACAGAACACATGGCTGCTTCTACAAGACTTCACTGCTTCAAGTGATTATTTTTTGCCTGTTAGTCTTGTATAAACTTCTTAAATCAACATAATTCTTTCCATAAGAATTGTAAAAGATAAAGCTCTCTCCTCCATACCCTCAGACCTTTGTGACATGGTTAGGTGTGCCCTCTGCATCAGGATGGCAGCTTTTCTTCCAGGCTCAGTATGCACCCCAGAAATGGAAAGTTGGGGGGGGAATGGGCGGGGGGGGGGGGGGGGGAAAATGAGTTACTTCAGGAATATCTGAGTGTAATAAAGTTGAGAAGTTAGCTAGAAAGATTATATTTGGGGCAGAAGGATGCAACAAGCATCCACCAGGGCTTTGGAAGATATTCTGCACTACATTACACACGGAGGGGTTGTGTTATGGACCATCAAAGAAGCTGTTGCCACGAAAGACAGAGGAGACAATCTTGCCAGTGGAGTTGATGGTGCCCTCGCTGTCCGAGCTGGACTCGGAGTCGCTGCTGCCCGAGTAGGCGCCCAGGCCGGGCAGGATCCCGATGCACACGGCAGCTGAGGGACAGTGCACCGTGGAGCCGCCCACCGAGCTGCTCCCCAGGGACACACACGAGGGCTTTTCTGCAAGACACAAACCTCAGTCAAAAAATCAGAGTGCAGGAAAGGGTTCTCAATCAGCCCGGGAACCGCCACGTGTCGCTCACCTGCTTTTCCCACATAAGCAGGGGATGATTTCAGGATTTAATTAAAGCATAAGGCAGCTTTATGCTGTAATAAAAGCATTCTGACAGGAAGGACTTGCTACCTCAGGGGATTTTTTCCTGCTCTATGCTGGCATTACAGATCTTTTTATTCTAAAGTTGTCAGTTTGATGCTTGTCAAGTACCAAACCCACTAAATAAGAATAAATGCTCTGCTTTGAGTAATTGAGTAATTTTTTTTTGCGATATAACAGCATAGTTGAGAAAAAGTTTTATTCCATTATTCTGCTAGTCAACATCTCCCATCTTCCATGGCTAATTAATTATTTCTGCTGTTCTGAAAGTTTACTGAACAGAAGGAGATTCAGGAAGTGCCTTGGGTTGTGTTACACAACTGCAGCTTGTCAAGCTACTCCGATTTGTGTCAGAGTAGCTTGACAGCAAGTCAACTGCAGCCCTGACAGCCACAGCTGAAACACAACTTCATTTTTCTTCTAGTTCCCCACAATCTTCTGAAACAAATTGATTTCAGGATGGACTGAATCACTTCAGAGCATGAAGTGGATGTATACAAATACATGCAAGGCTGCTGTGAAGAGGAAGGGGATGATCTGTTCTCCATGTCTCCTGCCCACAGAACAAGCACTGGGCTTGAAATGCACCTAAGGACAATTCCATTACTTATCAGGTTAAACTCTTTCAGATTAATAAACTCTCAAAGGAAGGTGCACAGTCTCTATATGTGGAGACTTCAGAGCTCCTTAGACAAGCATCTGTCAGGGCTGGTTTGGGCAGGGGACATCCTGATAAGCTTCAGAGGTTCCCTGCAGCCCTATTTTCCATGAAGGCTGTCAGCTCCCACACCATTTCTACTGCTTTAAAAGAGAACGTGCCAACCAAAGTCTGTGCTGTCCAGTGAAGGAACAGAAAAGCAAATCATCTATGAGATTTAACCCCAACTCAGCTGCTGCTCAGTGACAGACACAGAGCTTCCCACACACAGAAGTTGGGACATACCTGGATTCTTTTCCTCGTGGTCAGTGTCTAATTTCAACCTCTTGACACTGTTACCACCATCTGAACTGTGGAAAAAATAACAGAGTGTCTTGTTCTTCATAGGCAACCACTTAATTACTGTGCAGTCATTGTTACATCTTTGCTCAAATGCTACCCCAGATGCCAGCAGGGTCCCCTGATGACCATCATCACTTCCACCTGCCTTTAACTGAGGCTCCTTGGGGAACATGCAGGATCCAAGGAAGCAGCAACACCTACACTACCCCTATCACTTGTTACCCTGGGAAAGGAACACACCTCTTAGAGTTCAAGTCAAAGCCCTTGCACAGCAACCTGGAGCTGCCTGTTGAGCAGGATGTGCCCCACAGGAGAGAGGGAATGACTACCTGAGCTTCAGGCACCCACATGGCCACAGCCTTGCACATGTGGATGATTACCACACTTGCTGGGGCCAACATCCATGGCTTTTCCCTTGCAGGGCTTCCTTCCCCTCCTTCAAGCACCTTCTAAACCATCCAGAAACCTTGCACCCAGCCAGATCAGACACTCTCACAGCAATGGACAGAGCTGCAGTGTCCACAAAGGTCCTTTCTGGGTCCAAAGTGGCATTGGGAGAAAGGAGCATGGCTTGGACTTCTGACTCTTCAGAGCTTCTACAGCTCTCCCCTGTCACTGCTGAGATTTCCCCCCAACTCCTGCATGCTCCCAGTGCTAAGGCATCCACACAAACAAATGCTTCCCAGATTCTGCAGGGATGAACTGATGAAGCATGAGCATTAGGATGCATTAACTCTTTTCTGCCCCTATCAGAACATGCAGTACAGATGAAAGGTTATTCTGTGCAGAGAGCTTTTAATAGTAATACATCCTTTAGAGGAAATTACAAAGCTCAGGGAGCAGATGTTGAGCTCACACTACACTTGCTTTGGGCCACTTTGCAATAAAAGATAAGATGGCAAAAATAGAAGGCTGCAAAGCAAGTGTGCAATGGCACTGACATGTCAGTTAAGATGCTCTCTTTAAACAGATGCCATCTGCAGACTTCAGAAGTACCATTAAGCACATGCCAGCTCCTTTTGTACATCCCACTGGGTTAAGTACTATTAGCTACAAGACAAAAACAACATTTTTGGCTGCTTGTTATCAGCTCAAGGTTTTTCTTTTCTCTCTTCCCAAAACCCAAACTATCACCCAACCCCACAGACATCAGGTGGTGGAAGTGCTTACTTCAGTTTTCAGACATGCAATTAACTGCTGTACTGGGAGCTAAACATCACCCTACAAGATAAGCTTCTAAAATAATCTCACATTCCCTGAGACAATTTGAACACACTGCACTTTGAGATGTCAGTAATCATCTTAAGTATTAGATGATTCATCTGGGGGAAATAAGCCTGGTCCCACATGCCTGGTTCCTCCATAACCTGTAGTACACCAGCAGCTGTGTTTGCAGGCCAAGATCAAAGCAGCAAGCACATCACAAACCCAGCTGGGATGGAAAGGGTGCTGACGTATCAGTGTAAATCCATTAAAATAATCCATTTTAAACACAGGTAAAATTGGCTGATAAATCAGGCAACCCGAATGAAATTGCATTTGTGAGGTGACACTGATATCTACAAACAGAGATGTAAAACAGATTCCCTCAAACCCCAAGCAGGATTGCCCAAGCCTGGCACTCTAAAATGAAGATCCTGCCCACTTGCTTTACACACACTTATCTATTTGATTTGCTTCATGTTTTTCCCCACAGTTTGTGAGAGCCTATAGAAACAAGACTGGTCTTTTCTTATACCTTCCCCCTTTTTCTTTAGGGCTAAGGTTTACACCTCACTCTCTGGAGGCAGTTTTGGCCTGTCTCCCTTTACACTGCTAACTGGGTTCCGTTCCTCAGGAATTTATAGAAGTGTGAAACTAACCTTCTGTGTTTCACAGCTCCTGCCAACAGCTTTGCCTGAGAAAATTTGTTCTTGTTTTCCACTGACTTCATGGGCAATTTCTTCTCAGTTTCCTTCTTTGGGTCCATACTGACTCCCACTTTAGTGAGAGTGCTGTGAATTAAGGGTTAAGGATCAGCTGGGAAGGAATGGGGAGAACAGACATTTCCTCCCTGATATATTTAGCCAGCTCTGCTGACAGCAGTGACCGAAGTTCATTCACATATTCTATCCAAATAAACTCATTTGTGATGACACTGAGCTGGTAGCCTCAGCCAGAGGAGAAGATAGTTTCCCCTCTGGGGCTGGAGCTCTCTCTGGTATCAGGACCAGCTCTCCCTGTGAGGATGCCCAGGCAGCAGCTGGGAGCTGCTGTTCTGAAGCCAGAAAGGGGTAACACAACACACCCAGCACCCAGGAACACATCCACCATCCTGCCTTTTCCTCAAGGCCTTAGAAAAGCAAAAAGGTCAGGCTGGACCAAAACAAACCAACCAAAAAGGCAAGGCAGTACTTCCCCTTCTATAGGGATCAACACATTTGTAATTCAAATTTGCTGCTCCACACTCTAATCCTTACCAGAAAAGCTAAGTAGCAATTTATGCACTCACTTCCACTCCTCAGACCTCTTTCTGCTGAGCCCAGCAGATTTCAGCCTAGCAATTCAGAACAGTTCCATTTTTTGGTTTGGTCCTTAGCACTCCACCTTTGCAGCTCATCTCTCTGTAAGGACCACAAGGATTCTACTGCTGGTCTGAGCACCAATCTCAGGAGAAAGGAGACTTTGATTAAGGGGAACTGTGGTCCAAGATTCACCCAAAACTGCTCAGAAAAGCTAAGCAGATTAGAACAGTGTTAGCAAGGTGGAATGCAGCTGAAACCTATAACAAAGTG
This sequence comes from Melozone crissalis, assembly GCF_028551555.1. Taxonomy (NCBI): domain Eukaryota; kingdom Metazoa; phylum Chordata; class Aves; order Passeriformes; family Passerellidae; genus Melozone; species Melozone crissalis. The sequence continues at coordinate 6,757,846 of NW_026535785.1, forward strand.
GAGAAGCTTGAGCAGGTTCTCAGATGGGATGAGAAGGAGCAGGATCTGTTTATTAGGACACACTCTGCACACTCTGAACACATCTCCTTGTGTGATGAAGAGAAATCTGCCAAAGACCCTGTTTGTAGATGAGGTGCCAGGAAAGTCACACAAAATTCTGCAAAAATTTTAACTGCACAGGCAAAGACAAATTAACTTAGTTTAAAAGCATGCTTATAAACTCAAACCTAGTGTTCTAATAGTTTCTCTTCTGACTACAGTTCCACAAGCTGGAGTTTCACAGATGCCCCAATCACTGCAGACAAATGTTGGATAGTGAATTTCACATTGGTGGCCCATATATTTGAAGCCATAGATTTTTTCCCCCACTGAACATCTGAAAATCAAAAACTTCTAGACTTTGCTTTACGGTCTCCAATCCCTTTACAGACAGGAAAGTTCAGATGCCATTTATTGTTTGATTGTCCTAGGGATACAGCAGCAAACCAGACTGTCCCTTACTTCAACCAAAAATCTTCTCAGCCCAAACCACTGTTCAATTTTATCTGTTTTTGAGATGGCACAGGAGTGCCATCCTGTGGCTGTCTGAAATCATCTGAGAGCTCCTCATGCTGATTTGATTTGATGCTGCCACACAATTCTTCCACACACTGCAGTGTTCAACTGCCACATTCAGGTCCATTACCTTGTTATAGTCTAAGCCTGACTGAGGAACTCAAAGGCTTTTCTTTTAAAAGATACCAAATTAGAGGCTTTTAGCTTCCATCCAGGATGGCATTCTCCTAAAACTCCTCAACTAGCAAGGCACAGCACATTTTTAGTAGGTATTTTATACATCCTGCTGTCATTAGCAAATGTAATGCTCCAGGCAGCCAAGAAGTGTTCCCTCTCAGGAAGACAACATTAGAAACAAACCTCTCAATCTTAAATATCAACTGCACTAAACAAGCTGTCCTTCAGCAAAGCCAGCTTCTTGGAGGGGGGACTGTTCCCACATTTAGATAGCAGTAAAGACAAGCTGATCTTGCTCTCAAATACTTCTTGGAAATGGCTTAAAAATATTTGTAAGTCTTTATCTGAACAGGGGGCTCTGGATAAGGTAAGGAACAAACAAACCTAGTTGTTCATGCAGGAGAAAGAAAATTTCCTATTAATCCATGCATATGAATTTCTTATGCTCAAGAGTACATTAAATATTCCAAGGCATATTTATCCTGAGGATGTAGAATTTTGTGATTGTTCAACCTGAAAAATTAAGAAAAAAAAGATCTCTGTACTTGAATATTGACACAGTTTTTACCATGAAATTAATGCCTCTGGGTAGCTTAAATTGAATGCTATTGCAGGAAAAAGAGCAAATAGTGAAATCCATTGGGTTGACATTGCTCTTATTAATTTTGAAGAGCACTTAAACAGCACCTATAAATGCAGCACAGTGGTTTTTGTCACTGCAGTGATAAATGTGTTGTTTTAGTAACAACCTGCAGAAGCAAAACCCACTTTTGCATTTCAGAACACCACCAAAAATTTCTAACACAAGTCAATTTAAAAAAGAAATTAAATGGGCAACACTTTGGATTTTCTCATGAGATGAGGTGACTATAAAACATTCTCCCTTCCTCCACTCCATCAGCAATAAGTTTAATTTTTACATTAAGACTTCAGGTTCAGAGGCACCAACACTACTAAGAGTGCAAAGACTGAGGTGAGATGCTCTGCACATCTTGCTCAGGCTGTTCAGGGATCTGTGTGTTATGTGGCCAATTCAAGGCAACTCAAGATCCCCCCAGGGCTGGTGTGGCTCAGCCCAGATGTACATGACACAACAAGAACTGTCAGCTGCTCCCACAGCACCATCTCACACTGCACAACCCTGGATCAGCCAGCCCCACCAGCAACCATCACCAAAACTAAATATATCCATGAATATCCCATTAATAGATCCAGCAAATCAAGAAAATATTCCCAAGCCATCAGCTAACTGCAGCCTATTTCTGAAGTTAAAAAAATGCATCAGGATTGCTTTTCCATAAAAACACTCCTGAGCTAATTGAGATGCTTTTCACAGGACACATGCTCCAAATTGTAAATCATTGACTAACAGAAGGTAAGACCAATCTCTGTAATATTCACTATTCAATTTTATTTGCTGACTGGTTTTGGTCACCTCCTTGTGTCCACAAACTCTTCCATCTATACTAAAGCTTCCCTGAGCATTTGTGTTTTGTTCATCTATAACTCAAAAGCAATCAAGACATGGAAACCATCAGATTCTGCACAGGTTCAGTAAGCCTCAAAAAAGCAACATTTTGCTTAGCACAGAAATTCTCAAACCATTCCAATCTCCCTTGACTGGCACTAATTAGAGAGGAAAAACATCCTGTATGATTTTCTAGCATCTCTACAAGAAAATTAGGCACATTTAACAGCAAAGCCAAACTGTCCTGTCCTTAATCCTGCATACAAGTGTGTATTACCCAAAGGAGCCAGGACTCCATGGGCACTGACTTCCCAGAAAAAAACCACATGTATTTAATTTCTCATCCTGAAGGTATCAGCAAGGGAGAAAGCATCTAATACTCCAAGAAGAATAACAGAGAGAGCAATCCACACATTATTTCAGACAGGAATGTTAAAATCAGGCAATATATAGCTAAAAAAAGAGCATGTAATTTTTCATAAGAAGATAAAAGCAAAATATTAGAAATAATACACTGTTTTTTCTTTATGTTCTCTTTCTCTTTAAAGTTATGGTATTTCATGACCTCACTAACAGAAAAAAACCAAACCCCAAAAAACCACAACCAAACCCCAAAACAATGCAGAGGGGAGAAGGAAAGGATCAAAGAAGTGGGAGTTGAGGGGGGAATATCAAACATTGCAGGGATCCATCAAAGCTACAATGAAGCCATAAACTTTGGAAATGTATCACTATACACACTCTGTAAAGCAGCTTTATGCAAAGAATGTCAAGTGACAGAACAAACCACAGCCCACTCTTACCCTCCTCCAGGTAACTACCAGGCACCTTAGTGCAAAGGATATTCTGTATTCATTTAGTTCTTTCAGCTCTTCTTCCCTTCGTTGCTTTTCTAGTAGCTCTTGCTGCCGAGAAACCTCATCAAGGAAATGTGTCTCATCTTCATCTAAGCCTCTTACCATATTTTCTGAATAAAGAAAGAAGAAATTTGTTGGTTTCAGACACCAAGTCTGTCTCCTCTGAATGTTTCTTAAACAAACCAATAACTAAAAAAAACCACACTACTTCTTGCCTCAATAAAGGAAGTACATTTTCTTAGAGCAAACAATTCCTACCTAATTAGTTTTAACACCTGTTCAAAAATTTTAAAAAAGTAGAAGCAAGACAACTCCTAATTTTCAAATAAAATCAAATTCTTTCTAAACATGCTACCCTACTTTAAGGAAAGAACATGCTAGTGCAGCAGGCAGGTCTTTTATTTCCTATTCTGCAAATATTCAGTGCCTCTTGAGAAAATGATTTAATTAGAATGACAATAAAGATTATGTTGGTCTTTCTAGTCATCATCAGAAATCTTAGCCCAAACATCATCTTTAGTCCTCATTAAAGTTGAATTCCATATTTTAGGCTTTTACATGAAGTCACCATATTTTTAATCCTCAACCCATACAGGCAAGCCATAGTCACTTTGAGGGCAAACTAGGAAATCCATTTACACCCATAATTGGCAAGTTGTGTCTGACAGAAAAGCTCTGGAAATCAATGATTATTTGAGGTTACTTTACAAAAGCCAATCCCTGCTCCTTCCAACTCATGCAGAGCTCATTCATAAATCTTTCAACAGTAACTTGTAGCACTCACTATTACTACTGAGGACCCCTTCAGAGAGCAAAAGTAGTGACACTCAGGACATTTTCTGACATGAATTAATCTCATTTTCTGCCTGACTCATCTACAAACTAAGAGGAGCAGCCAGTGAGGTGCTTTGAGGTGAGGTTTTATTGAGGTTCCCTCCCAGGCACTCTGCAGCAGGTTTTGTTCTCCAGGTTGGCTGGTGTCTGATATTCTGCTGTGGTTGCATTAAAAGCAGAGGTGGGTTTATTTCTCAGGGCTGCTTCCCATTCCAGTACTTGGATTACCAAGACAAAAGTGTTGCAGATCTAAAATAACTGGCCAAGAAAAACTATTCATTTAGACAGTTATTAGAAGCACTTCCTATTCAGGCTGAGAGCAATTTTTGGGTGGCTCCTTCAGCAAGAATTGCTTAGTCATGTTACCAAAAATGACTCCAAAAATGGGATCAAAAGTCTACTGAAGTTTACTGGAAACTCTAAGTGGAAAGAGTCCTGTAGGCCCAGCTGGAGACTTTAATGCATTAATGCTGTTATCTGTACTTGCCACTTTTCAAAGGGCAAACACTCTTCTATAAAACCAGAAATCCAGACATTTCATCAGAAGAATCAAACATCTACTTCTAAAAAATCAAAACATGTAAATTTACTTATTCCAAATCATAATGTTAACTTTCAAATCACTTTTAGTCAAATAATTTTGGCTTGGAAATGTAATAGCTGCTCTAACAGGATTTCTTTAATTGATTCAAGAATGTGTTAAAGCATGAGTTCAAGAGTCACAAAACCACAATACTTTGCCATTTCTTTGTGGATTGCTATCAAGTTTGTTTGGGATTTTTGGGGGTTTTTATTTTATATGCAATACAAGCTCAGTATTCAACACTTTACAATCTTGCAGCTTGATAACTGCAAACACTTTTTGAGTTTTGCATGTGTGCAGTGCTGCCTCAGTGTCCAGAAGGCCCTCCTTTAAAAATCCAGGATTTCAGTAATACTCTCTGAAGCCTTTGTTTCCCTCTCAGAGGGGGAGACAAAACACACAGATATGTCCTTTACTCAGAGGTTGTGCACAGCTGTTGCATACAACACAGTTTGCAGTTTGCAAATACAATGCAGTTTGCTGCTTACTGAATTTAAATTGCTCCTCAAACTCCTGCTGCTTCTTTTCTCTCTGTTCCTGGAGCCTTTCATACAAGGACCGTGGGTCATATGCCTCCTCTGGGCATTCTGAAAGGAACAAATCAGGAAGGGAGACCATGTTAGAAACACTAAACCACCAACAGTTCTCAGTTCCTTCATTTAAAAACCACTTCAATTATAGAATATAAAAAGCCATTACTTTTAATTTCTATTTCCCACAAAAGTGAAAAATTCTCACATCTTTTTCCTGTAATTACTGAGATGAGCAGCCCTTCCCCTGCAGAGAGCACAGCCCCTTCCCACACACTGCAGCCACCTCTGCTTCAAGATTTCAGTACCAGGGGCAGGGTGGAGATGCTCCAATAGTCAGCCTAACAAGGAAACTCATGGTCCTGACACCTGTAAGCCCAGGATGAAACAAATTGCTTCTCTCAGTCCTAGATGTCTCCTTCCAGAATTTCTATTTCCCACAAAAGTGGGAAAGTGGAAAAAGTGGGAAAATTCTCAGCTCTTTTCCCTGTAATTACTAAAGTGAGCCCATACCTTTTGGGTCCTCAGGTTTTCGGACCTTTTCCCATTCCTCTTGCCTCCTCTTCCGCCGCTCCTCTAGCTCTGCCTCAGACACGAACCTCTTGTTAATCACCAGGTCAGCAGTGCCATCTCCCCCTTCCATGGTGGAATACTGTCTGCTAAAAACACAGTCAGGAGTCTGATCATGCTTTCCAATGAGTGATTATTAAATATCCTGAAAAACAGACCTGCTGTCCTCACAATAACTCCAGTTCTCTAAAGAACACTGCACAGTAAGCACTGACTGAGACACAAACTCACTGCATAACTGCTAAGACTAATAAACATCATCTACTACTCCTTCTTTACTCTTTTTTCATATCTTTGCTGCTAGTTGTCTGCCTCAGGCTGTTTTTCTGAAAGTCATGTTCTAATGGATTTACTCTGCTTAAATAAATATTAAAAAAAATTAAACACCCTCACCTACACTCTCATCCTTTTATTTCTGTTCCTCCACATATGTTCTGAAGAGAAATAAAGTGATGGCAAAACATCAAATCCCAAGTTCTTTTTGGCCAACCTAGGAAAATTTGAGAAAGCTTGCCTGTTTCCAGTTGTTGAATGCATGTATTTAGAAGTGATTAACAGTGAGATTTCAGAAACTAGCAACTCTTCTGGTTTTGGCTGGGACAGAGCTAAACTTCTTAGCAGCAGGAACAGCTCTGGGGTTTGGGCTTGGTGTGACAAGAACATTGATAACAGCCTTTTAGATTTAGTCTAAGTAAAGGAATCTCCAGTGTCTCACACTCAGCCAGTGAGGAGCTACACAAGGAACCGTGAGGGAGCCAGGACAGCTGTCCTGAACTGCCCAAAGGGATATCCCACAGAGCCATGAACCACAACACTGCCCAGGATATAAACTGGGGGGAACTGCCTGGGAGCTCAACAGCTGAGTGAGAGAGGGCTGAAACAGAGCTGGGGTTAGAAAATGAGCAGCACTTCCCCTGCAGAGAGCACAGCCCCTTCCCACACACTGCAGCCACCTCTGCTCAAGGTTTCAGTACCAGGGCAGGGTGGAGTTGCTCCAAGTACTCAGCCTAACAAATAAACTCGTGCTCTTGACACCTGTAAGTCCAGGATGAAACAAACTGCTTCTCTCAGTCCCAGGTGTCTCCTTCCAGAATTATTCTGCCAGCTCCATGGAGCCCCAACGTTTGTTTTTGTTTCAAGCCTGTACCTCAAAACTGTACACAGAAGCACAACATAAACACAACACACAGAGCTGCTCATTTAAAGACATGCACACATAACTTTTTTCTATTTTATCATCTCCCTGGATAACTGCAGCAAGTTAAGGACTGCCCACAGTTGTGCCAAGTACTGCTCATTTGGGATCTCACCCTGCATTTCAGCACAGAAGAGATCCCAGAACTCTTCCGAGGAGGAAGGGATGCAGGAACCCAAATAAGGGAAGAAACCTGTTTTTCATCCTTCCTTCATACCATAAGGAACCAGTCCTGCAGGAAGTCCTGAAAACCCAAAACTGATACTTTTGGGGGGCATTGCTTGTAACAAAAATGGAAAAATTGAGGTCTCAGCAGAAATCCAGGTTAGAACAAATATTTGTTACAGCGGGATGCATTCTTAAGGTTAGAATTACTAAAAGAAGTTAAGACAAAAGAATTCTCTTAGGAGCTGGGGACAGGAAGGACAGATCCAGGGCTGGTGATTTTATCTTCTTTAAACTTTTCTTTCTTTTTTTAATATCAAACAAAAAAAATCCACCCTAAGACCCTAACTCCACTTTCCAGAAAGCATGGAACATTTTCTCTTTGAGTGCAATTTCTGAAGGTGGCTCAAGCTGGAAACCTACAGAGAGGATAAAAATTGAATCCCACTGCTGAATAGAGGTCCTGATCACAAGGCCAGCTTTGCTATCCAGGTGCTGCATAAACAGAAAAATTTGTTTCTCCACTTGTGTCATCTCAACCTATATATTTAGAGAGGACACAAAAGGTTCCAATGCAATGGTGACAGAAAGTAATAAAAGCAAACTGAGAGAAAGGGATTCTGCAAGAACACAGTCCTGTGCATCCTCTGGGGACTATAGCCTTCAGCAGCAAATCACCTGGATCAGTCAATCCACTCAGACAATATGATGAGTTGATACATCAATTGATACATCAATTAAGCCATGATTATGGTTTAATTATGGCCTGAGATGCAGCAATGGTGTTTCCAACACCAGCCTGAAAACTGGTGCCTGACACTGACAACCCCATCTTGGGGAAAACCCCATCAGCAGCATCAGATTAAAGTTCATTTGCACTTGTAAAGTTTGGTCATCTTGCTGTATTCTTTGCCCTCTCCCATCTGAAGCTAACACACACAAACCAGACCCAACAGAAAACAAGCACTTGGCAACTTTTCCCTATTTATCAGTGTTTCCGTCTGGTGACTAGGTATTCTAGGGCTATACTGTCACTGCAAACGACAGAAGTTTGTCACAGTTGTAAACCACGTTTTTATAACACCAGACGGTAACACCCCAGGATCACAAAACCTCCCAAACCTCCCCACCCTTGGCACCACTGAGGCTGGAACAGATGTAGGGCAGGGACCGTGCCTTGGGTACCGGAGCGCAGCTACCAACAGACTCAGCCCTCTGTAAACACCGAGCACGATTTACCGGCCCGTTCCACCAACCCACCGGGGCCGGGCCGGGCCGGGAGCGCTCCCCGCCCCGCATCAGCCGAGGCGCTGCGAGCCGAGCCGGGAGCGGCCCGGGATGAATCGGCCCCACCGGACTGAGCCCGCCCCGGGCCCCGCTGCCTGCGGTACCCCCCGAGCTCGGTGCGGCCGTGCCGGGCTGGAGCTGCCCCGAGTCCTCTCCGCACCTCCCCTCCGGCCCCCGGCCCGCCGCGCTCGCGGGGCCCAGTCCGGCCCTCCTCAGCCCCGCACCCCCAGGGCGCGGCGGCCCGGCCGCGCCGCTATCCCCGCGCCCGGGCGCTCCCTCCCGCCCGGGCGCTCCCTCCGGCCCCGCCGCCCCGGGCCCGCCCCCGGCACGTACCGCGGCCCCTCAGAGCGAGCGGCACCGCCGGGCCCGCAGCGCCGCCATTGACCCCGCTCCCCTCCGCCAGCCGCCCCGCCCCTTCCGCCCGCCGCGGCCAATCGAGCCAGCGCTTCCTTGCTTGGCCCCGCCCCCGCGGCAGCCAATCCCCGCCGCGCTTACGGCGGGCAGAGCGGCCCTCGGAGCGGGAGGGGGTTGGCTGCAATGATGACGTCATGGCTCCCACGAGCCGCGATTGGGCGAAGCTCGGCGGCGGGGGCGGGGCCGAGGGCGGGGCGGGTCGCCCGGGAGACGGCGGGGGGCGGGGCCGCGGGCGGGCCGGGGCCGGGGCCGGGGCGGGGCCGCGCCGTGAGTCGCCTCCATCTTTCGGCACAAAGGAGCGGCGGCAGCGCCGGGCCGGGGCCGGGCAGGGGCGGAGGGCGCGGGGTCCGCGTTGGCCCCGCTGCGTTCCCACTGCGCTCCCGGCGGGGCATTGCGGAGCGGAGGTGAGGCAGGGCGGACGCGGCCCGGCTGGCGGGTGCGGCGGGGCTGGGGTGGAGCGGGCGCGCATCGGGGTGAGGGGAAGGGACAGCGGCGGGCTGGGCGCTGGTGGCCCCGCTGGCGGCCCCACTGCCGGCCGTGCGTCCGTGAGTGAAGGCTCCGTGCTCAGCTCCCCGCCCTCCGCTCCCTCAGGCGCGGGTCCAGGTTGGGGCGGGGGCCGGGCCAGCGCAGCCCCGGGTGGCGGCCCGGGGTCCCGTGGGCTCCCGTGGTTGGTGCCGCTGCCCCTCAGGGACTCCCGGTACTCCCGGCTGCCTCACTGGGGCCATCTGGGGAGGGCAAGCCGGGGGTACCGGGGATCCCTGCACCTCCCTGGCCGAGGTTCAGCCTCCGGGCTGGCTGGGCTCTGGCGGAGGCCCCGGAGCCGGGCTGGCGTGTGGAGCTGGAGCTCGCTGGGGAAGGCGGCGGGAGGTGAATGAACGGGGGATTGCCGGGCTGGGGCGCCCCGAGTGCGGCGCTGCTCGGGGCCCGCAGGGGCTGCAACTTCCTAACGGCGCCTCCCGGGAGCGGGGAGTGCTCCCGGGGCTCGTATGACTTGCAAAACACGGGCTTGGCCACAGTGGGGCTGGTGTGAGGGGGCAAAATGCCATCGGATCGCGGAGTCACGGGCTCCAGGTGCTGCTTGGCAGCTCGGAAACGCGGCAGGGCTGCTGAGCCCTCGGGTATTGCACATCAATGGCACATCAGACCCTGAACGCTGTTTATGGCTCGCAATGTGAAAATGTTTCTGCACAGCAAGTTTTCCGGCTTTACAGAGGAGATGTGGAGGTGTGGAGCGGGCCACCAAATGCGCTCGTTTACCTGGATCTTTTGTTTTACATTCTTGGGGGGTAGATTGGGCAGCGGCACCTTTGCTGCGGGTGCGGCAGCACCTCGGCTCTGCTCTCCCACTTCAGTTCCTCTAAAGGAGGATTTTTTCACTGCTGGTATTATGCCCATATCGAGCACGAGTTTCTCTTTTAAGCCCTTTGATTCTGTCCTCCTGGTCGCTGTTTCTGTCTCGCAGGCCTTCAGTGACCCCCTCTTTTTAGGAACTGCTTTTCTTTAATATATTCTGCTGTGTAGCAGTAGGTGCACTGTCCCTCCTAGGCACAATCTTAGTGTAGTCCCAGGAATGGCTGTGTTCACTTTACTTGTCACTTTGTTTCGTTATTGCAACCTCTGATCCCCGAGCCCACAGTTCATTCTGGTGCTCAGCCAGTGTTACCAGTTTTTCTCACACAGTGAAACTTTGGTCCATGGAGGAGCACAGACATAAGAGCTGCCTTTTCTCTCCTAAATTAATTCAGCCTGTTCTGATTTCTGAATGCTGGTGTGTTTGGTAGGGCTTTTTTTTTCCACTTTATGTCTGTGTCAGTGTTTGTTTTCTTCAGTATAAGAGATTTTTTTTCTACTTAGCACTAGCTTTGCCTCACTATTTTAGTTTTTCTGTCCTTTGTCCTGCATTGAATGCATGTGTTTGTTTTGGTGTTGTTGTCTTTTCTCATGCTGGTCCTCAGCTCAGTTCTGCTAATTTTCTGTACATCCATCACTGCTATGAGATTGTCACGTGGAAACCTACATCCACTTTTTACTGTGACTTTCCCTTGTTTTCTTCCTGGTATTAAAATTCTTGCTCTTTTCTTATTAAAATATGCAGATTTTTAAACAGTGAATGCTCTCATCACCTTTGAGCCACCTGAAATATTCCCTTGCATCTCATCTCCTCTTGGACTCCTGCATTTGATTGTGGATTTCCGGAGGACTCTGCATTCTCAAAACTTGTCGTATTATTTTGAGAGTCTGTGATGCTGTTAAATGTGTTTTTGTTTTGCATTTATCCAAATGCACAGAATTGATCTGTTCTTTGATCTAAATCTGGCCCATTCTTCTGTAAGCGCTTTTGCCTGTGTCTTTGTTCCCTGCCCAAGTCCACTCAGCAAAACAGGCCCTTTCTCCTCCTGGCACCCATTCCTCTGTCCCTCCCTTTAGGACATTGCTGTTATTGCTTTGTGCCCCAATCTCTGCTGTTTGTTCCTATTTATAGGCCTGCTTGAACAGATTGTGAATTTCCTGTGGTGTGTTCTTTTTCAGATGAGTGAAGCACAATTGTAGTTGTGTGATCACTTCTTGTCTCTTCCCTTTTCATCCAGACATTCTCTTGAGGTTGCTGCTAAATGAAAGTTTTCGGTTTCCCCTGTCCATCACTTGAGCAGGAAGCTCCTCCAGGGTATTTTGGTGCTGTGTTTTGCATTCTGCAGAACTCTTGTGATAACTCTTGCTGATGCTGATTGTTTATTAGCCTTGCCTTGGTTGTTTACCCACTCTTAGATTGCTGATAGAGCTAATCCAGCTTGTCCACACACCTGCCTTATCAGCTGTGATACCAGTGGTGTTTGCAGGGAGGTGGGCTTATTATTGGTTTCCCTGAGGTCTTTAACTTTCCTTTTTATTTACCTTCAGCCTCCCATACAGGAGTTTCACAGCAAAGCTTTGTAGTAGCCACTGTGTTGTCTTACAGTGTGGCCCCATAATTTGGTGATCACTCAGTGGCTCTCTTGTTCTCTCACTGATACATTATTCTGTGCTTTTCTAAATGTTCTTTTTTTCCCTCTAAGAGGGACATGATGGTTTTCTGCACAGCCCTGCAGTGCTCTCCCTTGGTACATTATCAGTGTTTTCACATAGGAGGTCTTACCTTGAAGTGCATTTCATTTGCTGTGAGTCTAATGGATAGGACTGAAATAAATCACTTACAATGTTTTGGTTCCCTCCTGTGAAGTAAGACATCCCTCATATTCTGCCCTTCAGGTGCAATCAGAGTCAATTCCCCTCAAGCTTTTTGCTTGTTTGTTAAAATTGAGGAATAACAGGAAGATATTTATTAGTGTGAGCAGTAAGTTAGTGATAAAGGCAGTGATTTGTCATAGGACACTTGCTGGCCTGTAACTCCTTAGGTTTCTTCATTCAAATTTCCTTTGAATTCATTATCTCCCCTACCTGGCAATGTGCTGTGTTTGGAAATGCCCTCAGTTGCTCATGTAGCTGTGTGCTGATATCCTCACAAAGTGGAGTAAGACTCACTGTGTGCACTGAGTGCTTCCCCTCTCAACCCAGAGGCAACAACTTAAAGTGCTTCAGCTTGTAGTAAAGTGAAGGCCAGCTAATGTCCTGATATTTGTCCTGTTCTGCTCCGTTATCAATATGTTGTGTTCAGCATTTCAAACTGGTTTTTGTGGTTTTTTCCTCTATTGAACTTATGATTGCTCAGTAGACTTTGAATTTATTCATTGCTTTAAGCAGTGCAGATCTTACACTGAGATTCCTTGTCTTTCAAGTATCTCATGTGCATTGTATTGCCTTGTGTCCTGACAAATATATTTAATTTTCCTGGTCTGTGTGTGGTAACTGTAAAGCTGGCATTGCAGGGCAGTGACTGTGCCAGCATGATCTTCATTTCCTTTTCTATTCTTCATTATATTGCTGAGGTCTAATAAAAGTCAAATGTTCACACATGACTCACGAGGCTGCGTGGCTGACCAATGCATCACGATCTCTCTTCGGGAGTGCTTGTAGTTACCTGCCCTTGATCTGCCATTCCTGTGACCAGCCCTGTGCTCTGGGAGCACAGCTCTGCCAGGGGAACTCTGGGCTTTCCCTATCCCTTTTCTTCCAGGGATACCTGGCAGTGCAAAGTCTGGGATGAGGGGCTGCTCCTTGATTTTTAGTGCATGTTTATTAGGTGGAGTTCAGGGAGTTACCATGATCAGTAACAAGAAATCCATCTTTTTCTTAATAAATCTCTCCCCTCAGGGAAATAGTGGTTTCTGAGCATATGAAGCACAACTGTCATTATTTTTCTCCCTTTCTAAGGCTTTTTTTCCCCATAGAAAATGCCTCCCTTTTGCTCTAAGTATCTGAATATCTTGGTGTTGTGTTAGGTGGGAGAAGGACAAGTATTGAAGACTTTTTGATCTGAAGTGCTGGCATGGGTTTTTGGATTTCTGGCTTCAGTGCATGAGCACAAACTGGTGCAATTACAGCCTGAATCATAGGTTAGGGGGCAGCTGGTGAACTACTAGGAGGCTGCACCATTCATGTGTATCTTATACCTTCCTGCAGACAATGGGGCATGCTAGAAAGTCATACTGAAAAAAGAAAACCCAGCAACCTGCTGATGCTCTTTTTTTTTTTTTTTTTTTTTTTTTTTTTCTCTAAAGGCAAAGCTGTCTGGCATGGATCAGGCTTAGAATTGATCTCCCTGCTTTTAAAAACATTCAGCTAATGGTGAGTCCAAGAATGGTGTGTGTTTGCACTCAAACTCTGGTTAATGTATCAGTCCTGAAATAAAAGATTTTAAAAAAATTAACAATAGGTGAGTTATTCTCTTTAGAGCATTAGCCCTTTGTAACATTCAGTGAAATGGTGTTTACGTGTAATTATCAAAACAATAATTTCTGAAATTCCTCAGAAAGTTATTTAGCAGAAGCCCCAGGTGGCTGAGACTTTGTGTTCCTGGTACTGTTACAGGATTTTAAAAGCCTCTTAAGTAGTTTTTGTGTTTTCTGCCTTTTTTTTTCTGAACTGGGAGCACAGTCTTGTTTAAGCCATGGTCAGAGTGCCTTGTGAGGCACGTGCTCATCATCCTCCCACTTCCTAACCCACCTGCACATGGCCAGGCCAGCTCTCAGGCCTCTTCCCCCCCTTGGCCACGGCACATTGAGCAACTTCCTCTGGCTTTCTTGGTGCTGCAGGGCCCAAAAACACTGTAAGGAAACAGCACAGCTCAGTGGTTGGAGCAGGACCCCTGTGAGACCTGGCAGGTGTACTTGTTACACCTGGCTGGTGAATCCACAGCTGGCTCTCTCCTGGCAGGTTTGTGGCAGGGCAGAAAGGAAAGGTCCTGAAGGCAGAACCTGAAGAGATAGATGGGGAGAAATGAAGCTGAGTTCTTGTGTGGGTGGGTTTTTTGTTGTTTTAAGTGAGTTCTGTGATGGAGTTCTGGAATGGGTGCCCAGGGAGGTGGTGAAGTCACCATCCCTGGATGTGTTTAAAAAAGCCTGGATGTGGAACTCAGTGCCATGGTTTAGTTGAGGTTTTTGGGGCTGAGTTGGACTCAATCTTGAAGGTCTCTTCCAACCCACTGATTCTGTGACCTGTGAAATTGGTGAGATAAGGGGGTTCCAGTGACCTGACCAGAGCTGTTTCAAGTTCTGTGTTCTTCAGCTCTGGAAGTCCCAGGTCGTTCAGGAATTGTGCTTTCCAAGAGTGCTTCCCAGGCAGGTTTGCTAACCCAGTGACCTACATGTTGTGTTGGGCTCAAGTGACAGTCTCTGAGCAGCTGTCACTGTATCCACTCACAGCAGGAAAGGGAATTTGAAGGGCATTTCCTGCTCTGTCAGTACAGTCCTGAACTTTGGCTAGCAAAGAGCAGCCAGCTTTCCATGGCTGGCAGGGAGGCCACAAAGGTGACTCTCAACTCTGCCCACTGAAAGATCAGGCCATCCTCTGATGCTGCTTTAATTGTCAAGACATGGAACTTTCTTCAGCCTGTTCCTAAACATTGTCTGCTCACCAAGGCAGTTGTCAGACAGCTGATAATGCAGGCTTCCAACTGAGGCATTGCTGAGTTTTTCAGCAATGTTATTGAAATTTTACACTGAAAACAGTTTGTGGACATGTGAATTTTATGTGTTTGTAATAGCTTAGTCATGCCATGTAGCTGGGCTAAGTTCTGTGGTCTACAGCAGAAGACTATTCTGTCTTCTACAGAGTAGTTCTGCACCCAATGTTCCTCTGAAAACAAGCCCAGCTCTTGATAGAAAGAAAAGATAGAAGAGAGAGATAGAAGAAAGAAAAGCACTGAGATTAGTTTAGACAAGAAACAGACAAACTCTGAGTTGCCACTCTTTTTAGCTCACTTACATAAAGCTGTTGTTTTGCTGACAAGAATCTGCCCCTGCTTCCAGCAGTCCCTCCCTGAAGCATCTTCCTGGTGCCCACAGTGTGATGACTTGGATGCTGTGCTAGCCCTAATTCCAGTTCCCAGGACAGGGCTTGCTGTGACTGAGCTGCTCAGTATCTTGACTTGCCCCTCAAAATGCTTTTGTGGTTTAGATTTTGCTCATGCACAAGGTTCTTTAGGTATTGCAAGGAGCTGATCTCCACATGACTGAAGAGAACTCTTCACTGGTTTTTTGATACTGATGTAGATAAAGCTTTATCCTTTCTGAAATGAACTGTTGTAAATTTTACTAGACAAAGCTTTAAAAAAAAAAGTCTTTTTCTTCTTTTTTTTTTTTTTAATTTTTTGCCATTCTATACCTCTGCCTGGTATCCACAGAGTCACTTTCCTTCCAGCATTGTCTGTTCTGGAATTTCGTGTGGATTTTTTGGGAGAGTTCTGGGGTTTTTTTTGGGTGGAATTTTTTATTTAATATTGAACCCTGATATCATGAGTGCTTTTGTCAGAATTGTATTGTTGATAATGCCTTTAACTTTCTGGGCAGCAAGGAAGATTAACTTGAATTAATTGAAAGAGTTATTTATAAGCTTCCAAATGAATGTCTATGCCAAAACTTAACAGGGTATAGCTAATTGATTTTATTTCATGTGCTTGTATCCCTGCAGTTGATAGGATTAGTGTTCCTTGCCATGCACAGGGCATTATCTTTATCTCCCTGGCACTTGTGAAGCAGTGCATTCTCCTCTGCTCCTTGGGCAATGCTGAGCTTGTTCAGCTCTGCCAGGCCACGTCACCCTGCTGGAGGCACCTCTTGTTCAACTTCCCTAGGCTGTCAGATACCACTATCTATTTAAAAGATCATTATCTCAGAAGTGCTTTCATCTGCCTCAAAGCAGAGCTTAAGCTCAGTCTCTGATAAGGGATTTAATGATCCAGCTGTGGCTTGGGGAGCTGAGAAGCAGGAAGCGTGATCAATAGCAGCCTTGGTTTAGACATGAAGCAAAGTTGAGGTTTTCTGTAGTACAAAGGACAGTTCCACCTAAATGACAGATGACAAATGATGGCCTCTGAGATGGGGAAGCTCAAAAGGTGGTAAATGCTTCAGTTTCTCTTTCAGAAAGCAAGCTGAACAGTCTGATGCCTGGCATGTCCTGAGCACTAGTGTCTCTGTATCCAGAGGTAAGGGAAAAACTGCAGGGAGGAATCCCTGCCAGGCCTGCTCTGGTGAGGCTCATTTAAGTGAGAAAGTGAAGTTCACTTTAAATCCATGCTGCAATTTTAGTGTTCCTGTACCAGCTTAAAAAAGGAGTTTAAAGGAAGTGAAAAGACAAAGTAGTGTGATGTGCAAGTGACTATAAAATCTGACTTTCACACTGAGTCTACAGAAAAAGAAACTCCTGTGGTGGTGGTTACTGTCTGCTTCTTTCTGCTTCACATCAAGTCAAACGAGAGATCAGATCCTCCAGCTCTGTGTGACAGAGATGAATTACCTAGAGAAGACATCAGGGTTAGAGCCCAGTTGTTTGCATAAACCTTGGGCAACCCTGGGGTTTTCACTGATGAGCACTTGTGCAGGAGCTGGAAGGCTTTGAGACGTGGTGAGTCTCCCTTTCTGTGAAACTGGCGTGCTCCAGGTCAGTCTGCTTTTGGTTTCAGGTGCTCTTGCCTCAGTAAGAAAGCAACCAGCTGTGGCAATGGCTTTGTGAAATGCTGCATGCCAGTAAAGGCTGCTTCCCATCAGGTTTTGACACTAGTCTTAATCCTCCAAGGTATTTTTAAAGAAAATAGAACTGAATTAGGGGTTTGCTTCAGATTACACAACGTGGTGGTTGGTTACCACATGCCAAAGCAGCAGCAGCAGGGTATTTATTTACCTGCTCCTCCTGAAGCCTGTGTTCCTCTGGCTGTGTGGAACCACTCTGGACACCCAGCACCTGCTGCTCTTCAGCTGCACAAGTCTCACAGGTGAGAGGTTGTATGTCAAGGGATCTCCTGAGGAAGTCTCCATTTCACATTCTACTTGTATGTCATTTACTGGAAATTCTTGGTTTTCAGTACTATCCCCATTGTTTCAAAATTCTCCGTATTAAACAAAGCTTGTTTTTCAATCAGGCTGCTTCTTCCTCTTATTCCTGTATCAAAGTTGATTATCTTGCAGCAGTTCATAGCTGTGTTTCCTTCTGGTTTGAACTTTCATCTGACAGGCATCACAAGCATTTCCATCTCTTCCTTTTTAGGAGCATCATTTCTTTGGGAAAGAAATGCTGAGGAAATATTTTATCTTCTTAATAGGAAACTGCTAGCCAAAACTCTTACAGTTTTGCTTTTGAAAACTTGTCAGCTTTGCTGTGTGGTTTGTTGACTGAGCTCCTGTGTTACTCTGCTCAAGAGAGGAAATCACTGATCTTACTCTTGTAGTGGTGGCAGAAACTGGAAAAGTGTTTTTGGTAGCTGAAACCTTCCCCATTTATGTGCACGAGGGTTTTTTTGTTTGCTTGGCAGTGCACTCCATTTCATGGGAAGAAGAGGCATTTTCCATCATGAAGCAGTATTATGGTTGGCTGTAATTGAATATTTGAGGGGATGAATCACTGACTCTAGGGCTGCTCATTGCAGAGCAATGATCCCAGTGCCACTTGGAGCCAAGTGGGATAATCCAGGGAGGCCTCTGTGGGGCAGGCAGGTGCAAATCCACTCCCATAGCATCCCTTCCAAAGGATGATGGTTTTGTCTGCCCACTTGGACATCCAGCCATGGCAGGCTGGTCAGCCTGTGGAGCTCATGACTCCTTTGTGCATTTGTGCCTGTGCTTGAGCCTGCCAGGAGAGAGCTGCTCGCTGTGCTGGGGTGGTCCCAGTGCCAGGGGAGGTGTATGGGGCACAGCAGGCTGCAGCTGGCAGCTGCTGTTCTGCCATGCAGGGAAGGTGTCCTGCTCCAGCAGCATCTGCTCTGGGGGCTGTGTTGAGGGCAAGGTGTGCTGGGGCAGCTGCTCAGTGAGTGTCCCACAGAGGAGGTGCTGGGCATTGGCATTTTGTGCTGTTTGGTGACAGCTGGAGCACCAGATACTTCTTATAGAATAAAAACTTGCATTTTTATTAGGTCCTGAAGTGTAAAGCAAACTTTCTTCCTGCATTCCTGCTCTATCCAGACAAGCTGGTTTGTGAGCAGATCTGTAGCAATCTCTCCTACCTTGTGTTCCTCATTATTTAGCCTTTCAGTTTGTTTCAGACTTGACAATGAGCTCCTTGTATGTGATGGTGAGCAAGAGCCAAGTGAATGCTGTCAAACCCAGCTCTTTACTAAATAAGGGGAGTTTATCCTGTCATTTCTCTCTTGCTGTTATCTAATCAGCTTTTATAGTGTACTTTTATTTTCTGCTCTGTCTGGAGCAGATATTATTGCTTCTCTTCTTCCTCCTGTAGGGAGTAATTTGAGGTGAGGAGTTGGTCACTGCTCTGCACTTTGTGCTGTATAATCTGGAATACCAAGGCTGTAGAAACAGGTTGGGTTTTCTGTCTCTGTGTCTAGTCCTAAAGCTTTTAGATGAGAAAGTGGGTTTTGAAGCCTTAGGAGAATTCCCTCTGTAAAGGCTTAAAATAAGGCTCTGTATAGCTGAAGATAACAGTGTGGCTTGATGTCATGGCAGGTGTAGGGAGGAGGTGGAGTATGTCTACCTTAGATGCAGTTTCCAAGTGAATTCTTTTTTTTCCATCTCTCCTCAGGGACTCCTCAGTGCAGTTCCTAGGAGTGAAAGCAGAGTCAGGCATGACTCAGTGCCCACCATAAAGGCTTACAGAGCACTGCTTTTTCCACAGAGACTTTGTGCCCTGGAGAAGAACAACCCACTTCTGCCACAGCACTTTGAGCTCCCCAGCCATTCCTGAACCAAGCAAACTTACAGGTGAGTTGATCATAATTACTTGGTTTTAATCATGCTTTAAGTTGTCAGCCAGAAAAACTTAGGCTTCAATAATCGGCTTTAATCTTGACATATGTCTGGTTTTGTTTCTTTAGGTTCTTACTCATTGTTAATCTCTAAAATACAGCTTTTCCATTCTTGTTTTGATGACAAGATAGATTCACTGTATTAGCATTTCCATAAGTTACAGAACAACTTTATGCAGATTCTAAATCTGTAACAGTTTTAGATTTTAGCATTAGCTTGCTAAAAAGCCCTTAAATGACCCAGATTCATAAATACATACATATTCCCTAGAAGTACATGATTTGCATTTAACATAACTATTTCTTTTTAAAATCAAGAAAGTCACTTTAACCAGTTGTGAACTCGGACAATTCTGTTGGAGATTTTTGCAATCTGCTCTGGCACCTCTCATCTGTTTGTGACTTGTTGGCTGAGAAGGTGCCAGCAGGATTGGCTCAGATGGAAGGACTCTGAGCCTGATGGCCAAACTGCTCAGGGCTAAAAGCAAGCATGATGTGATGCTGAAACCCTTTTGATGATTTGGGGTTTAGGAATTTCTTGACCAAGAAGTCAAGACCTTGTATTTTTTTTCCTATAAATATCCCTTGGGGAATTGATTTTTTTTTTCTTAGTTAGCCTCAATACTGAACATGTCACTGTGCTAAAAGATGATGTGCTTCACACTACAGAAGAGCCTGTGAGAGCTTGGTGGCAGTGTTTTTCCAGTGACAGCTGACATCCCAAGAGTTGCTCATATGACCAATGTTTGGCTTCTGAATGTTGTTGAGATCTTGTCCCAAAGGGCAGCCAAGCAATTGCAGAGCTGCCAGTTGGCTTTGATGGCGGGGACCTTCCATATTTAAAAGGTGTCAGCTCTCTTTAACTTTCTTTTGAATTTAGGGTGCTACATGTCTGCTGTTAATGAGATTATTTAATAATTGAAGAATAGTAATAACCTATTACAGGATATTACCATAACTTAATGTTAAACTTAATTCTTGAAAGGATAAAATTTACTTACTTCAGGCATGTCAGAATAAGAATGTAAGTAGTGAAATTATATATTTTGTAGGGTTTTATATTACCTGAGACTTTAAATAATATTCTATGGCTTGAAACATACCTTGTTATGAAATGGGGCTTTGAATCCTTTTTTTCTTGCATTTTCAAGTTAATAATTGGGAGGGACTGATGGACCCTCCCATGGTCTCAGTTGCTATTGGGCCTGATGTGATCCAAACCATTTGAATGAGGAACAGAAGAATGATTGAATTAGTCTTTGCTCCCAAAAAAGGGAGGTTGGTTTCACACTAGATCCAAACAGGCACACAACACCCATTTCAAAATCCCAGTTAGATTTGTAAGGCATTAAAATGGTGTCTATAATTCCTCTTTAATTCAGTGTTGGTACTTCTTTGGGTGAGAATGCAGGAGATGTAGGCATGTTCCAAAAATGTGTGTTTATGCACAGGTGAACCAAATGGTTCTCTATTAAATCTGTTGTTTGTTGAGATAAACCATAACTCTAAGATTAGTTCTTTACAATTGTATCTATTTTATAGTTTGGAAATGTTCCGGAATTGAAATGAGAACCTGAAGTGTACAGCTTTTATTGGGGTGGCATAGGCCATGTGTCTCTGTAAAGGGCAAATAAACTGGTTTGTTGATACTCAGTATTTAAAGGATAGCAGTGTGGGACATTTACAGGCAAACTTGTTCCTCTGCATCCAAAAACCACCAAGGAGCTGGGAGGTAATAGGTAGTGTAGAAAGGAATGGAGTGTGGGTGAGAGCTCCTTACCAGGGGAATTTCCTCCTCCTCCTCCTCCTCTTCCTTCCTTTCCCTTTCCCCACAATAGACTTCAGGTGAAGCCTTGTGTTTCTTTGCTGCTTTATCCACCAGAACTGCTGGTGTTTACTAAAATAGGAATTCTTCTGCTGTTTTCTAGCAGTAGTAACACTGACTCTTGTTCTATGTTTGCTTTTTCAGACCTCCTTCTGAATGACCAATGTGTGTTTTAAGTGATTCTGTCAGCAGCTAAGTCTCCAACTTCCCACTCATTCCAGCTGGTAGCAGCGTTTAAGATGCAAAAAGATCGCAATCCGGGATCGCACAAACATTTCTCTTAAAACTTCCTAGATGATTGTAGTTGCTTGGGTTGTGTTCTATGCTAGCAGAAGCCTTTTCCAAGCTCTGCTGTTGACTCTAGAGCACCACCTTCCCCATTTCCTGGGAGCCTTGGGGGCTGGCAGCATGGGAAACTCGTGCGTTTGCCGCGACGACAGCGGGGCCGAGGACAACGGGACCTCTCAGGGCAGACAGACGGAGCACAGCAGGACACACGTCCCCGAGGCCAGGAGCCACCCAAGGGACCCTGTCCGTCCACCCAGGAGGGGTCGAGGGCCTCATGAACCAAGGAGGAAAAAACAGAATGTGGATGGGCTGGTGCTTGACACACTGGCTGTAATTCGGACGTTGGTAGATAAGTAAGTACCTCCTCAAGGAATAATTCAACATGAATGAAAATGTTCTTGTCTCCTCTCAAACTGTGGCTCCAGCCTCTCACCGATCTGCACCTGACCCTCCCTGGAGCAGCTGCGTGTTTCCATCTGGAGGCTTAGGAGAGGAGCACCTTTCCTAGGTAATAGAAGTAGCTCCTGAGTGCCCAGGTACAGACTCTTCCAGGAGCTGAGGAGCTTCCTCACAGTTCCTGATTTCTTACCTGGCACAGATACACAGTTTAGGAAGCAATATATGCTCCAGAGGCTGGGAACTTCTGTCCTAAAAATTGGGTGTTGTGGAGTTTTCTGTTTGCAGGCTGGATTTTACTTCTTTGGAAATTGTGAAGCAAAATCGGGAGCTTTGATCTTTGTTAGCTTGGATAAACAGACTGAGGTTTTCTTTCCAGTTTTAAGTCTGACTACTTTTTAAAGATCACATGTTGTGACTGCCCAACTCACAATCCCAGTATTGCATTCCTGGCATGCTCAAAGCATCCATTAAGGGCGTGGGGGATATTTATGGGCTCATCCATTTTTTGGTCTTTTTTTGGTTTTGTGTTGCTTTCTGCAAAGCTTTAAAAGGACCTTAAAATGATGATGGGTTAAGTTAGCTCAACACCTTTTGGGTTAGGTGCAGGCTAGGAATTGGGAAGACCAGAACTGAAGGAAAAGCACAATTCCAGCCTGACTCAGTGGTTTGAGTTTAGGGTGGATGAGACTGAAAATAAGTGAGCCTTGATTCATTTACCTGCATCAACTCTGGAATGTGCCTGCAGAGAAGGAGTTTGCCTTCCTGCTGTTAAAGGCTTTAAGTGAAAATATCAGGACTGATGTTTTTCATGAACATTTAAGTCTAAGATATATTTGGTTGGTTTTTAAACAGATTTTATTTTGTGCTGTGTCTTCAAATCATGGCAAACATTTTTTATAGTCTCTGCCCAGTCTCACATGCCCTTTCCCTCAAGTTCAGCTCCTTAAGCTGTTTCACAACACTTCTGTGCACAGTCAATCCTGTTCCTGTAGGTCTTGCAATCAGTTTTGTAATCTTGTGAGCACTTTCCTATGCTACTGAGAGACAATAAGCATGGTTATTTCACTGCCCATGGAGTCCTGTTTCTGATCAGTTCCTGAAGCTACTGTATTTTTATGGGGGCTTTTATACAGACTACAGGAAAATGCACTGTGATAAGGAATGAATCATTGCTCTCCCTGGTTGCTGTTTGTTTGGTTTTTCTTGGGGTTAATTTTTTTCTTGTTATTGTTTTTGTCAAATCTCAAAGTTCTGACCTAAAACATATCTGACAACTGATTTTATTTTCTCTCCTATCTAGAGATAGATGCTTCCTAGAAGTTTAATTTCATAAACTCAGAAGGATAAGTTCTATATTTTGGGGCTTATATGAAAAGCTGCCTTGCAAATTAAGAAGTTACCCAAATGGCTGTTTTGTTTCAAAATGAGGAAGGTGTGTCCTGGAGGAGATGTTGAAAATTAAGTGGTTAAGGTGGCAAATCAGTGGGCCAGGATTGTCCTGTGCTCAGTGCCACTACTGTGAAAAGCTGCTACTCATGACAAAACCAGAAATCTTCCAGTTAAAAATGTCATCCTTTTTTATTGTAACCTTTACTTGTACTTATGGTTGGGATTTTTGTTGGGGTTTTTTTCCCATTTCTTTGAATCTTTCTATTCTTTCTCCTGATGTAATTCTGGCTGCAAAACTTCACTTCTTTTTCCTTCTAGGCAGATTACTTTCCAGAAGGAAGGTGAAGATGCCTCGAGTTAAAAAAACAACCCAAATATTTGTTTCAAATGTTGTGGCAATATAAAAATGCATTAAACTGGACTTTAGCATTCTCTTGTGGAAATATTTAAGAATGTGCTCACCTTTTTGTAAGAAAAGAAAGATGTGTATTTATGTTATATATATTTCATCAATGCTGAGATTTTTCTCTTTATGATTAATATCTCAAACTAGGTAGTTTTATTATCTCCATCAGTAATGTCTGTTGAAATTTTCTAAAATTCCTCTGTATTTCACATTTCCAATTTCTTTTCAGAGCTGTTGATAGAGAGTGAGCGTGGAACATAAAGTCTAAGCCTGGGGTTAGATCCCAGTGCCTAAGGAGCACTGAATAAAGTATTTTAGGACATGCTGCTGCATAAGCTTTTTCTGCACCGAGGGGTGCTTACTGAATAAGATTTTGGAGTCTTGCTTTAGGTACTTTCACTGGCAGTGCCTGCTCAGATACACAGATGTGTCCATAGTTCTGTGTCCTTACTCCAGCAAACAGGGCTGAGGACCTGAGCTATTGAACTTCTTGTGGTTTTCATGCTGGAAAATGGCTTGGATTAAATACTTGCTGTTTAACTGCCTTAACTGTTACTTTTAACAACTCTTGTTGAAGACTATGATGCTGTTAGATGGCTTCCCATTCAGGTTTTGTGGTGGTTTTTAAATATTTATATATTTAGCAGAGAATTTCTGAGGAAAAAGTTCTGTTGAAGTGATGCCCCTTGTGCACTGCTCTGGGTTCAGTTTGTGGCCTCTGACATGCAGTGCCTCATTATGTGCTACAAGGAACCTGCTAATGAGCAGCACCAAATCCAGGCATTATGTTCAGCTCTTAGACATGCAGATGTTGATCATAATTTCACTTGTCAGCTGTTGCAGACATGCAGATGTTGAGCCAGAGAGAGGCTCAAATCCCATCTGTGCTTCAGATCTGAAAATGACATTAGCAATCTGCAGCCTGTGTAACTTCCTTTTGTTAAATGGTTACTGGATTTGTTTTTTGTCTGTGAGTAATCATTTTATTCATTGTATTACATTGATGATTGTGTATAATTTTTGACCTGTGTAATATCTCTTTCAGTGACCAGGAGCCTCCTTATTCAATGATCACGTTGCATGAAATGGCAGAAACAGGTATCAAGGCATTGTGTTGGGCATTTCAGTTGTGACTCACAAGCAAAAGAAACAAAGCAAACCCCAAGCCCCTCTTTTCTTTGCAAGGAAAAATGCACCTCAGCTGGGTGTGTTGGGGTGTGGTGTAGCTCTGGGGATGTGGGAACCAGAGCAAAGTTCTGCCCTGCAGAGCTTCTCTGAGCTCATGCATTGGCCTGAGTTTGTTTGAGTTCAGTTAAAGTTCCCATGTGAAACCTCCAGAAGCAGCCAGTGGATGGCCACAAACACTCTGTAGTGGCATTAAACCCTAAGCCACCAAGAGTGGCTGTTTGCAGCTGAGCAGGAACATCCTGCACCTGCACACAGATGTGGGCCAAGCCTGTGTGCTCAGGTGTCAGCACAGAGCAGGTTCCTTTGGTTTGGGTTTTACTGACCTGAGAGCTCTGCTTTACTCTGTATTTGTCCCAACCCTGTCCCTCAGTACTCCTGCAGGACAAGCAGGGGCTGCTTCATCTTTGTTACAGCAGGAGAGGTTCTCCCAGCTTAAGGCTTCAACAAAACTTCTGGTTTAGTTGAATTTTTACCTCTCTACTTAGTAGTGTTGGTAGTGATCTTAGGAAATAGATTTCTGTATTAAAATAAATTAATCAATCTGGTTAGATATTACAGCAATTCAGTTAAATGTTTTTCAGGGGAATGTGCTAACATAACTCAACCCCCAATATATTACTGCTGTGTTGTTGTTGTAGCTGTTTCTTCAGCCTCACTCACCTGTATACAGATACAGATTGTCTTTATTTTCATTTCTAAGGGAGCTATTTTCTTGTAAATCCAAATTTGTTTACTTTATCAGTAGTTTAACATCTTTTTAGTGGATGTTTGCAAGTAAAAGCCCTTGTCTACTCATTCAACAGCGAGAGCTGCTCCTTAGGAACACAAACATTCTTTAGACCAGCAGGCATGGGAAAAAACCACTGAGTTTGTTACTCTGTTACTTCAGGGAACTCAGAAAGAGGGATCTGATTCTGGTTAAAAGAAATTATTTCCTCAGTGTCATTGTGTATGTAGCATTTAACACTTAAGAGTTGACATTGGCTGCTGAACTCTGAGTGTCACACTAGAGCAAAGTACTTGTCCATACCACCATGAGTATTCCTTCCTAAAAGTAGTAGGAACTAAAGGATGCTCTGGCCTGGCAAGACTCTTCTCCAAACCATACAGGTGTTCACTATTACCCAAGCTGCTGTAAACTTTTTCTTTTTTGAATTTAAACTTCTAAACTACTGCAAACTAAGACAGTGGTGTAAAAAGCAAACTGTTTTTCCTGCTGTCTCTAAGCTCCTCAAAATTAATTTTGAGGATTTTCAGTTTACATTTACTTTGAACACTTCTGAATTGCACTGTTAATTCTGAGTGTGACTTGTGTTTTGTGGTTGACAGATGAAGGCTGGTTGGAAGTTGTTCAATCTTTAATTAGAGTTATTCCATTAGAAGATCCCCTGGGACCAGCTGTTATAACGCTACTACTTGATGAATGTCCTCTGCCAACAAAAGTGAGTCAAAAGCAGATGCATTTATCTGTGAATGTCAGTTACTTGTGGTTGCCACACCCAGGATCCCTTTGAGTGCCTTTCACTGGTGATGCAAGACTGATAGTGGTTCAGAAAATGGGCGTAACATTCAACTTCAAGTAGTTTGGAGTGGCTTGGTGTCTAAATGCTAATTGATGCTAGGATTATTCCCTCAAAAACGGATAAAATTGATCCATGGGGAAGGAGCAAGAGAGCCTTGGGTTTTGGCTGCTTTTCCTGCCACTCTCTCCTGCTGTGTGGTACTTGCACTGTGCAGGTGCTGTAGAAGCTGCCCCAGTTCTGCCCTTTTGTTCTCTCATTTGCAAAGCTGCACGTTTACAAGTCACCTTTGAATTTGTTCCTGCCCTGCACGTGAGGAATGCAACACAAATGGGTGTGTTAAGCTAAATAAATGACATTTTTAAACTAACAGGTACCTATATATGGTTTTGGCAAATGAGAATCCTTTTGTTTTACTGGCTACTAATCTGGTTTTGGGCAGAAAGATGACTTGAGGTGTTCATGCTGCGTTGGTGCAGGTGTGTAACTAAAAGCCTCAGGTGCTTAAGGATGCTAAACATAATGTTTGTACAGAGAACTTGTCTGTCTTCAAATGTTTGTCATTATCTCATTTCTTCAGAAATTGCTGCTTCATTTCTCAAGCTCCTGATGCTGCCAATTTTAGTCTTCCATTGGTGTTGTTAGGGACAGGAAGAGCTGCTTGCATCAGTGGCTGGAGAATTGGTCAAGCTCTCAAACTACCTGAAGTGGGTCTGTTTCCTCTAGGCTATTGATTAAAGTTATCTGATACTTTTAAACAAGAGAAATGTATTATGACTCTCACAGAGACTGCTGAGTTATTCTGAAAACAATGCTATTATTCGAAACTTTGTCTAATTTAAAAAAGAAATCAGGAAGTGGAGACCACTGAATGCACATAGGGAGAGTGATTTTGGATTTTTTTTTTGGCTCTACAATGTCCTCAGCAATCAAATAATTTGTTTTTCAAAAGCCATGTGACTTTCATTTGAATACAGTTAAGGAGTTTGCTATAAAATAGTTGACCTTATCAAGACAGGGAATGAGGTGCTTGTTTTTCTGGGGGGCACAGTGGTTTTTCCTGTGTAGCTTCTTGACAGCACAAGGAGCTGCAGCTGTGGGGTCTGCTGGCCACATGCAGCCTCATAAAATCCCCAAGACAAAAAACTTAAACTGTATAGAAAGAAAATGAACAGCAGCACACACTTTAAGTCAATACCTCACTTCTGTGACAGCTGGAGAACAGCAGTATGCTGTATTTTATTTTCTGGTTTTGCAGGCTATAAAGTCCATGAAGTTGAAAGGGCAGTGCAGTAAGCTGTTTATTCTATAAAGTCTTTATTTAACTCAAAATACTTGATCTCTCTGACAGTTCTAATAATGGCTAAGAGCAGTATCAGTATGTCAAGAGTCTAATTTTAGTGAGTCCTTTCCATCCCAAGTCTGTTGCTCAGTCATTCTTTCTCTGTTCTTTCCACTTAGCTCAGTCCTGTTCATCAGTTCTGTTTTTGTGGCTTTCCTTTTAAGAATGTAACTACTTTTCAGTGTGATCTCTGCACAGACCTCAGACTCTAGCACAGTCAACTGATTCAAATGTGTCTCAGACCACAGTTCAAAAAAACACATCTATTCAACTTGAGCAGTGCTCATTTTTCCTCCAAATGGCTGCTGATGACTTCAATATGAGGAGTTCTTCTATTCTAATTAGATCCTTGCCTGAGATTATGCAGTTTCAATCTGAATCAGCTGAAACTTTCATGAAGGCTGGAAAGTTGAGGAGGATTTGGAACTTTTCAGGGTGGGGTTCTCCCTGTGGGATGACTTGTTCTGGCTCTAGATTAACCCCTAACTACCCTGAAAATGCAGAGAATGCTCTAGACCTATCTGGAATTTTATTCATACCATAGTGCCTGAACACAGCAAGTCAAAGCATGGGATTTTAGCTTTATTAACCTCTTTGGTTACTTCCTAAATTTGTGTGACTACAGAAAACCACTTAATCTCCCAACACAGTTTAACATCCTGTAAAGCTGACAACATCCTAAATTTATGATGGGAATGTGGGCTTTTTGGGGAAGGGGCATGTCTCTTTAGTCCTGAATTCTAAAATCTGAAACAGTCCTTTTGAAAAGGATGTGAGTTTTAGGACACTGGAAGTAGATCAGATGGCAGTGATGCCAAATGTGCTAATTGGTTCCTATTGCCATGGGGAGCTCAGAATCCAGAAGTGTCCTGAGCTGTTGATCACAAAAACCAACAATCTGATGGTAATTTTAAAGTTACAACTCTTGGGTCTGTTGAACTTTTGTTCTCATCTCTCCTTCATTATCTTATCTTAGAAGATAATCACCCCATGTTGTCTGTTATACGATGCTGACTTCAGTAATGTGTAAAAACAATCTTGTTTTTACAATATTGAATTAGGAGGAAGCTGTACCTGTCAGTAACATTGAAGAGATTTCTGATTTTTCCTTTGCAGGATGCATTACAGAAGTTAACAGAAATACTAAACTTGAGTGGAGCTGCTGCTTGCCAGGACTCTTGTCACCCTGCCAAGCACCGGAACACGACCGCGGTGCTCGGCTGCTTGGCAGAGAAATTAGCAGGTAAAGAAATTAGCAGGTAAAAACCTTCTGCTTTAGCACCCACCATGCACAGGTCAGAGGTGTTTGCTTAGAACTCAATTTCTGCATCCCAGGGGTACCAGGTGTGACAGAATCTGGTTGATTCCATGTCTGAATGAGCCATTGACAAATCCTTCTGCTGTGTGGTTAGTGATTGGGGATCACTGCTGGTTATATTGCCTTAGCACTGGTGATCAGTCTCTTCTGCAGACCCACTCTGGCTCTGAATTACTGAGGACACATCCTCTAGAGTGTAGGCAGGAATATCAAGTTAGTGGTCTTGGAGGCTGTATAGAAATAAAAAAGAAATATGCTTTTTCCACATTTTTTTAGACATGTCTTATTCTATTGTAGATAGCTGAAAAGATTCTCTTCTGTGTTGCTTAAAAGAAAATTGTTGAGGTTCTATTTTAAGGTGACTTCATATAGAATTTTTATTCTGTCATTCCTACCTAGTACACAGTTGGAAACTGATGGTTAAGCATCCTTCCTGCTGGTGATCTCTTTTGTATCTAGTTTCTTCACTCCTTTTTTGAAAGTGGACCGGAAATAGAGGGAAAAAAAGTGATTGTCCAGTGTCACCTAATGGTTATTAAAACCCAATTACTGTATTTCTGTGGAAAAAAAAAGTAAAGAACAAGGTCTGGAAGTGGTTTTGTACTGTAATACTTCTACTGTATTATACTAAGTCAAAATGAGATATACTCTATCTGCTTCTATCTTAGTGGACACAGATCTCATTGTGTCAGCTCAGGCAACAAATCTGTTAATGAAGTGTTGGAACCCACTGCAAGTTCTTAAGAGCTTGTAGGTGCCAGAGTTTGATTCCCTGGTGTCTCTCTCTTGATTAAGTGGACACCATTTCAGGGCTTTTCCATTTTAAATTGGCTGCTTGCTCTGGTGCTGCAAGCTGTATAATTAACTATCAAGTTGGCTGTTTCAGGTGCTCAGTTTTGCTTCTTTTGGGCTATTGATAGATGGAGCTGGTCTTAAAACACTGACTTTGGAAGTAAAGGGGAGACAGTCTTTTTTCAAAAGTAAAGAGCATGAAAATGCTGAGTGGAGGCTGCTGGAGTCTTACTGCAAAATCTCTGGCTGGAACTCTGTACCCACTTAGAGCAGTGAACTGAGCAGGACTGTAATGTGCCAGTAACTGTGTAATTATTAAATGTTCAACAAGTATTTTACTAGAAACAATGATAATTGTTTTATATCATAGTTTTGCTTTGCTGTGAAGTTGTTTGGTGTTCTGTAATTTGTTACCTTGTGTTTAAAAGCTCTGTGGTGTTGGGTATGTGGTACTTCCCAGAGAGGGATTTCATTCCTGATGTTCTTGCAGGTCCTGCAAGCATAGGCTTGCTCAGCCCAGGCATATTGGAATATTTACTTCACAGCTTGGTAAGTGTCTTTGATCTTTCTGTATGTATCCATACATAGCAATTAGAATGCAATTTTATTATTATTATTATTGTGAAAAGTTGAAGTCATGTCTGCTAAATATTGGCAGTGTATGTTACAAAAAGCTGAAATTACAGAGCCTGTGGGATCTCCATCCTTGGAGGTAATGAGAAGTCAGTGGAACAAGGCTCTGAGTAGCCTGATCTCTCTAGATCTATCTCCACAGGAGGGTGGAATACAGGAATTGAAGAGGCTTCTTTGAACCTAAAACCTTCTATGACAGATTTACAACTCCTCTTGTCTGTCTGTACTGGGTATTTATTAATAAACTTTTTCTTAATGCCCATGTTTAGAACTTCCAATCCCACCCGACAGTGATGCTTTTTGCACTAATAGCACTGGAGAAGTTTGCACAAACAAGTGAGTATTGGCCTGGTACTACTCTTAGCACCATGGCTTCTGCATTATTGTCACTTGCTTTGCCTGATCACTTGTGAGCATGACAGCCTGCATTGGTATTTATTGCTCTAGTGACATCCCTCTTCCCCTCAAAACCCCTGAGATCCTTGCTGAAACTTATTTTTCCTGTTAGAAATTGCTGTAGAAGGATTTGTGACACGAGGCCTTTGTCACTGACATAAATCTGTATTAGAGCTGGACAACAGCATTGGGAGCTTGTAGGCAGGAAAAGATATTTTTTGTTTTAATGACAAACCCTTAAGAGATTTGCTGAAACTGGCCTTCTCATCTGAGAAATTACTACATAATGACTTATGACATGAGACCTTTGTTGCTTGAAAAGAAATCAATCAGTACTGGGGAGATGGAGAACAGCTGTGATCAGTCTCCTGATGATGCAGTCCACGCTGAGAAGTGGTAAATCTGAATGAAGATAATTCTGCTTGGGGAAACAACTTCATGCTTGTAATATTGAGGTTTAGATGTGTATAGAGAGTTCTACTGCATTTGTAGGATGTTATTATTTTTAACTTAGCCCTAGCTGATAGGAATTACTCTTTTTCCTCTGAAATTGCAGGTGAAAATAAAATGACAGTTTCTGAGTCGTGCATTAGTGACCAACTGATGCTGCTGGAGAAATGGACAGATAACCCCGACTACTTAAAACGCCAGGTTGGATTCTGTGCCCAGTGGAGTTTAGACAATCTGTGTAGGTATAACAAAGGGATGGATGAATTAAATAGTAATCACTCCTCCAAAGAGATGGAGGACTCCTTTGTGTTCATTTTTTATGAGCACTTAATGTGCTCATTACAAACCTGGCTGTGTTTGTAATATCTCCTTGAAAAAGAAAACAAAACCAAAAAAACCACACCAACAAATATATCCAGTGTAATGGTATGGAAAGAAAATGTTGGCAAGGAAAATGTTTTTGAAAGGAAGTGGTTTGTACTCTGCAAGTTGGAGCTGCAATGAAAATTCTTTGCACCAGTTTCCTGTAACCCACACTTCAGCCAGTTTGCTGAGTGGCTCAACAGTGCAGCTCTGTCTCTGTGGAACATCTGGGTTGCTGACATGTCCTGGTGATGGCCACTCCTGTGGTCATTCCCCTCTGGCACAAAGAATTACTGAAGACTTTTTAAATTAAATATACTTTTTGATTTTTGTGATCAAAAGTAAAGTGTTTGGCAAAGCACTGCTCTAGATGAATCTTTTGGATTATTAAAAACCCACTGAATTTGCTTGTTTAGTTGTGATTTCAAGGGTGCAGTAACTCTAATGACCTTGTATTTTCTAATGCCTTTTAGATAAATTTGGGTAAAAGGTCTGTTGGGCTTTAGGGGCTTTAGTCAGCTTATGGAAAGCCAGTGTCAGCTGTGTTTAGTAAATGTCTGTGTAAGTGTTGTAGCAAGTTTGAAGGGTCCTCGGATAAGATCTTTCACTTGTAAGTTAACATATATGTGTCAACAATTTGACACCTGGCCAGAAAAATGCTTCTGATCCTTCCATGTAGAATGGGCAAGCTGGGGAGAGAGAGTTGCTTTGGCTCAGTTCAAGTTCATCACCTAAAAATGAGATGGTAAAAACCTTTAAATCCTTGTTTTCCCCTTCTTCCTATCCCCAAATCTGTTTCCACTATAATGAGTCAGAAAAACTCTGCCCACTGAATGTACAAATGCAGTGGTAAATCCTGAAGCAGTGGCATCTTGGTGTGAACTTGGATGCCTTCCATTTGCCTGTGGGTTTCCTGCAAGTACTAATTAGATTGTGGGAGCTCTAGTCAGAGGCACAGGTCATGCTTTCATGTTTGGAAGGTATTTAACACACACTCTATTGAAAGCTGTTTTCATGCAGGGAAAATCTCAGTGTTCCATTCTGTTATGCCAAAAACTACCTGGATCCTAGAGATATTATCATTGTATGAAGTGTTTAAAATCAAGTTTTTCAGCAGCAGCAACTAACACTGGTTGGGATTTTTTTTTTTTAGTTTTAAAAGAAGGCAGGCAGTTTACATATGAGAAGGTTGACTTGACCAACATTAGGGCCATGCTGAACAGCAATGATGTCAGTGAATACCTGAAGATCTCACCACATGGATTAGAGGTAGGAATTGTTTCATGTATTCAACCTGAAAAAGAGGCTGAAGAAAAAGGTTTTGCTTTGTACTTGCTCCTGTGATTTTGTAGAATGAATCCATCTTGTCTGTCAGCTTTATACAGAAAACTTGTTTTGTCATCAAAGGGTTGTAGCATCACTACACTGATCTCAGGTGTAGAAATGTTCACACCAAAGTAATGCCCCAAAACCAGGGAAGTGAGGAGGGTTCTTCAGGGTCAGATGGCTTTTCACTTACTTTGTGAGCAATTTTAGTCAAAATATCATTCTATTGTTTGTCCTGTCTCATCTTGAAAAGCTCACTGCAGTCAGATATTTGTCTCAGCTGTGTGTGGTTTCTTTCTTCCTCTCTAATGCCTTCTAAAAACTTGTTTGACTACTTAGAAATGAATTTTCATGAATTAACATTGAAGGCCTCCTTGTCCTTTCTACCAGGAATCAGTTAACAACCAACGATTTAGGTTTTCCTGTCTTGGCTGTCTTAGTCTTTAAATCTTTACATTGTTTCTGTCAACTTTCTACTTTTCTCCTCTTTTTTTTTTTTTTTCTTTTTTTTTTTTTTTTTTTTTTGCCTGTGGCTTAACCACTTAACAACTTTCAGTCTTGCCTACTCACTAGGTCAAAGAGAGGCCACTTTGTCTGAAATGCCTCTAAAATTATGTTGGTATATTCATATACTCAAGAAACTTGAACCGAGGCAGGAAGGTGTTTGTTTGGGTGGTGATTTTTTGGAGCCCCTGGCTTTGGGTGGTGATTTTTTTGGAGCCCCTGGCTTTGGGTGGTGGCTTTTGGAGCCCCTGGCTTTGGGTGGTGATTTTCTAGACCCTGGGTCTGGGTGGTGATTTTGGGTTTCTGTTTGGTTTTGGTAGGCGCGGTGCGACGCCTCGTCCTTCGAAAGCGTGAGGTGCACGTTCTGTGTTGACTCTGGAGTCTGGTACTATGAAGTCACTGTCATTACTTCAGGAGTGATGCAGATAGGATGGGCAACCAAAGACAGCAAATTTCTCAACCATGTGAGTACCTGTAATATCATTGAGCTGGTGATGTGACATCAGTATTTTCCTTCTTAGAGCATCTGTGAGAATAGCTCTGGTTATTCTGTGGTTGTAACTGAGCACTTGTTTGTTTCCTTCAATTTTTCTGTCTATGAAGAGCTGGTTTTGCTGAATTTGCTGGTACAAGAGAAGTCAGTATTGTTATTGCTACAGACTGACACTGTTCACCTAAGGCATGCAGAGCTGCAGCAGAGACAGCTTGTTATCTGCTGGCTGTTTTCTGGAAACTGTAGGGAACACTTTATTTCTTATTTCTTGTAGCATAATCTCTTGAAAATTCTTTGGATAACAGTAGTTACTCTCTGTTTTTGGAAGGAAACAATAAGTCACCAGGAACAGCAGTTTCTCATACACTGTCCTTTACACAGGTCACCAAGCAGCCATTTCCTCATCCTCTTTAACACATTTTCCTATTAAATTAACTTTCATAAGGGAAATAACTCAAATTCACTCTGGGATAACATAGTATATCATTGGACTTGCTAGTAGCAGCAATATGGGACAGTCTTGGAATACAAAAACTTCTTTTTAATTAAAAATAAGGATTAAAAAAAAAATTAAACCCTCTACCTTCTTGCCTTTTCCTGAGAGTACAGAACAAGACTGCTGTCTTATTTTATAGCTTGCTTTACTGTCCTTCTCATCCAGATAATTTTCTATCTTATTTTCAGTTCTAAGTATTCTTTTTCCTACTATTTACTTGTAAGATTATGTACTTGCTAGCATTAAAACAAAATTTGCCATGTGCATATGAAGTCCAAACACAGTCAGTCATCATGGAAATATCACTAGGCCTTCTTTGTTCTTAAATCTTCGTGGTAACTCTGCATGGCTGTTAGAAACTTTGTATGCTTCTCATGCTATAACTTGTTTCAGTATTTCCATAATAAGAAAGAGTAATTATTACTACCCAAAAACCTTTTCTACCTCATCTTAGAGTTAATTTTTCATGTTATCAGCCTTCCAAATGGCCATTAAAGTTCACTGAAACACAAGCCAGAATTTTAGGACAAAAGGTATGTCAGGCCTAGCCTAGTGCTGAGAATGGAAACAGTGCTGGGGTTGACACTTGTACTGGCTAAGCTTGAGGGAGAAATTCACCTGAAGCCCTTTATTGTGGTAATTTCATGGCTTTCTGCTCCTACTTGGAACTTATTGTAGAAGAACTATATATTTAATATAGAGATAAGCAGTTAAACCTGCTCATTTCTGATTATTAAAGAAAAAGTCATTCTACAGCTGAGTCAAATACAGAAGTTAATATGAAGATAGGCCAAATACATGTGAGTAAATATTGATTGTGGAGGTATGAGATAAATACATTAAGAAGATTAAACAAACAGCAGTGACAAGAAACCCAATGGGAATGCAAGAGTAACTTCTCTCACCATTTAACTTGGGTATTCCTGTGAGTTCAGAGGTCTTGCTCCGTTTCTTCTAATTATTCATGGAAATAGCATTGTCTTCTGCTGATGTATAACATGCATATATCTCTGTGTCACATCCAAAGTCCAGTCTCATATTTTTAGCAGGGAATTGAAGTGTGATTTAAGTTAAAAAAATTATAAGCCATACTCAAAATCAAAACCAACCAACTGAACAAAAATATCATGCTGACCACAGTCCTTGCAGACACTGAGTGTAACAGAAACTGTGTGAAATAAAAGGCCATGTGTCTGCCTTTAGACTGCTAAGAGGCTTAAAAGATTTTTTTCCCACTTACTGTTAAGGAGCTTGGTGTATGTGCATTTTTCTGTGTGTCTTGTACAAGGTATGAAAATAGGAGATGTCACATCTCTTGAGCAGGATGATTTTTCTCTTGCTGCAGCTGCTTTGCTGGTGGCCAAATGCTGCTGTTCTTTAAGTTCATCAGGTGTGTGCCTGAAATACAAGGATATTATCCTCTGGGTATGTCACAAACACAGGCCTCAGAAGCCATATGCTCTTTATTTACAGCATCTGTAACAAAAAGACTAGTCCTAAATATGACATTAAACACCCATTAGCTGGGCTTAGCTTTAATTTGGGACATGAGAGGCTTGTGTAATCAGATGCTGTCTGGTATTTGCACTCCAGACAAACCATGCTGAGCATGAGGAAGTTACTTACCTTCCATAATGCTTTGGGTTTCATGGATGAGCTCATGGGTTATGTGACAGATTTTTCTCCCACTCTGAAACTCTTTAGTTCTGTGTTTGCCTTGGACCTTAGGACTATCACTTGATTATGTTTTCACAATTTGAGGGAGGCTGGCAGTGAAAAGGACACAATATGCAACAAATGAGGTGAAGGGGCTGTGTGTTTGTTCCCTTTGTGTACTGTGGGTTCTGGTGGCACATGGATATCTTGAGGAGAGGACATTACAAGCTTGGTACTGGAACTTCAAGATAAGAGAGTGGCTGTTACTCTGTGGTGACTTCTAAAGATGCAAAAATTTGACCTGTTTGGGTACTAGCCTTGTGGCATTTAAATACTTTAACAGACAGGAGTGATTTGAGGTCACAGAGAATGGAAGACACTTTGCAAACAATATCTCCTTCTCCTTTCCTCCTCACCCCAACAAATTCCCTTTTGATGTGAAAATGAAACTAAAACTAGTTTGAAAAAAATATTACCTTCATGGGGGAGACAGAAGGAAACCATTCCTGCTCCTGAAAGAGTGGTTTAGTGACAATTCTTTGCTTATTTTTTCTTCCAAGTTTGGGGTTAGATGCACAAGACAGTATTTCTGGTTTGGGCTCAGATGT
This sequence comes from Melozone crissalis, assembly GCF_028551555.1. Taxonomy (NCBI): domain Eukaryota; kingdom Metazoa; phylum Chordata; class Aves; order Passeriformes; family Passerellidae; genus Melozone; species Melozone crissalis. The sequence continues at coordinate 6,794,218 of NW_026535785.1, forward strand.
TCATTAGTTCTTATCTATGTTACACTCTCGGAGCATGAGTTCTACAGCACTTCACTAACAAACTACAAAATGGAGCCCTGTCTCTTTCACTTCAAGGCCTTTTAAGGACAAACTGTATAATTAAGAAATAACACCTAAATTATTTTTACTTTTAACCCAATAACCAACCACCTGTGCCCCGCAATGACTTTTTCATCTAATTACACAGCACCACCCAAACCCATGGAGAAGGTGAAAAAGGACCAGCCTCCACCCTAAAAATTCCATCTTGCTTTATATACATTACTATATTTTAAAACCTTAAACTCCAAGTGATATTACACACTTCTACTCAAACTCCACACCCACAATCCCAGTTTTATCACTCAATTTTGGAAGTCTTCTCCACGGCCTCAGGTCAAATGCAGGGTCAGCTCCTGTCAGCACAGAAGGTCCAAAATTCTCAGTTTCCAGAGTTCCAACAGTTTAGGTGATTGAAAACAGACTTCTAACCAATAACCAACCACCTGCACCCCACAATGTGGACTTTTTCATCTAATTACACAACACCACCCAAACCCATGGAGAAGGACCAGTCTCAGTCCTAAAATTTCCATCTTACTTTATATATATTACTATGTTTTAAAACCTTAAACTCCAAATTTTCCACCATGTAGTGTTACACACTTCTACTCAAACTCCATACCCACAATCCCAGTTTTATCTTTCAATTTTGGAAGCCTTCTCCATGGCCTCAGGTCAAATGCAGGGTCAGCTCCTGTCAGTGCAGAAAGTCCAAAATTCTGAGTTTCCAGGGTTCCAGCAGTTTTAGGTGAATGAAAAGAGGCTTTAGCTGAGTGTGGGGAATGGCTGCAGGCTGAGGTGTTGTGCTCTGTCTCTGAAGGAAGGTTACGGCATCGGGGACGATGAATACTCCTGCGCGTACGATGGCTGCCGGCAGCTGATCTGGTACAACGCCCGAAGTAAACCACACTCCCATCCCTGCTGGAAAGAAGGTACTCACTCTGTCTGCTGCTCTTTATCCTAACTGCATTTCTGCACAGGATTCTTTCCCCTTGCAGGTGTCTGTTCATTGGTGTGAACAAAGCAGTTCCTGCCTCATTCTGACGATCACACAGGTTTAATAATTGCTGTGTCTTTGTGATTTAAATGGGCACAGTGGGCACTACACTCTTGTTCCCCAGTCTGTGTAAAGTCTTGTTGGTTAAACACTTTTTCTTTTCAAATGCAGAGTGAAAATCATAGCACAAATTAACATTGGACATTTAATCATTAGACTTTTTTGTAGTTGTACAAGTACAAACAAGTCATACAAACAAATTCACTTGTTTGTAGTTGTACACAACAAGGTTGAAATCTTCCTTTCTGGGTTAGAAGAGTTGTTTTAGAGAAGGGGAAAAAACCTTGATCTCTGAATTAGACTTTTTTTTTTTCTTTTTTAAGGAGGAGTTGCACTGTCTTGCTTACTTTAAATTCTTGGATAACTACTTGGACAGCAAAGTTCTGTTCTTGATCTCAGCTTTGAAATCTTGGTAGGATTCTGTGCATGCCAAGCTTGTGTGAACTGTGCCGCCTTCTCTTCTATTAAAAATTTCCCCCAAGGATGGCTAAATTAAAACACCTCTTAAAAATAAATAGCACAAGCATATTGGAAATTTCTTCTCAGAACACCCACTTGCTAAAGTCTATTTTCAACAGGTGTAAAATAGCCAAGGAGTGACAGAGTGCAGCTTTCTTCTGGCTTTGGCAAATACTCTGCAATACTTCTACAACTATGTAGTATTAATGCTCTGGCAAACTAAAATACTTAATTTTTTTACTATTTTCTTCTGGGTTTTTTGGTTTGGGTTGGGGTTTTTTTTTAGTTACTGTCTGTATCAATGTTTCTTCTTTTGTGCTTTTGCAAACAGTTCCTTTTAAGTAAGACAACTCACAGTGACATATGTGATACTTGAAACAATAACTGTTTTGGCTGTTGGCATTTAACAGAAATTAAATCTTTAAATTATTTTTGTTTTGCATGTAAGGAGACACAATAGGATTTCTACTAGACTTGCAAGAAAAGCAAATGATCTTCTATTTAAATGGAAACCAGCTTCCTGCTGAGAAGCAAGTATTTTCATCTGCTGTGTAAGTATCTGCTCATTTGGGAGGACATGACCTCTGTGGATAATTGTGTTAATTATATGAAGAGTTTTTAATTTGAGATGTAAATTTATATTTACTTACCTGAAGCCATCATTAAGCAAGTTTCCCTGTTGAAAGTTGCTTAGAAATCAGTAAAAGGGATATAATTTTACAGGTGGATTTCAGGGTCCAAAACAAATACCTTGGACTTTCCAAAGGTATGTTCAGCTCAGTGGTTTATACTGTCTAATTAGCATAGCATTAAAATAGATGAGGCTGCAGCAAAGATGAACAGTTTTCTGGTGCCTGAGGAACTTATCTTCTGAAAAACAAAGCCTTTCTGGTAAATGTTGGAGAGGGCTTGTTAACTGACTGCCATTCACTGGGGCCAGCTCCTGGAGCAGCACATTGAATATTCATCAGAGGATGTCTCTTGGTAGCATTGCAGGCAGGTGTTGGGCTTATTTTGCCAACTGTTGTTAAAATTAACATATGGTGAACTCCTCTAACTCTCCTAGGGAAGTTCAGCCTTTTACTTCAGAAAAGATAAGGTGGTGTAATACTTTAGAAAGCAGTTTAATTAAACATTACAGTACTTTATCAGTTATTCCTACCAGGCTAACAATTTCATCCATGATTTCTCCTCAGAATAAAGTTCAAGATGCAGGCAAAGAGTAGTTCGCTTTAAAGAGTTGCTGAGTATCTTCTTTATTGAGCTTTTAGTGCTCTGTGCTTTGAGTATGGAATTGATAAACTTGAGTACTTGTTAGAACTTGGGGTATTACTGAACTTATACCCTTCCTGTAAATTTGAGAGGTGATAGTTGTGATTTTAAATGTGACTAATCCTAGTTGCACAGTAGGCAGCCTTTATTTGACTCACTAAGACATTCAGATAAATCCCAACAGTAAATTCAGGAGTTGAGAACTAAACATGGTAAGTATGTGCAGCTGCAGCTTGATGCTCTCCCAGTTAGCTGCAAAACACTGGGATTAAACTTGTCTCTGTCTCAGGGTATATTTTCAAATGGTAATAGTAACATGTCTGAAAGCTCTGCTATTATTTAATCATTCTAAAATGCCTGTTCATCATGTTGCAGATCAGGATTTTTTGCTGCAGCAAGTTTCATGTCCTATCAACAATGTGAGTTCAACTTTGGGGCAAAACCCTTCAAGTACCCACCACCAATGAAGTTTAGTACCTTCAATGATCATGCCTTTCTCACAGCAGAAGAGAAAATCATTTTACCCAGGTAATCCTCCTACCTTGTGGGTTTGCAACTCAGACATGAAACATTTTATTTCTCTGCATGCAAAGTCTTGCCTTGTACTCAGCAAAATTTATTTCTTATGGGGTCATACTTCCATAGGTTCCTCTCCTAAGAGGATGAGACAATAGGGTCCAGTGCAGTTTCATCAGTAGGGCAGAAGATATGCAACCAAAATTTATTAAATGAAAATATATTTTGTAATATTAAGCTAATTAAAATGACCTAGTACCACACAGTAAGCTGTTTTAGTAGAAGTACCTTCTGCCATCTAAGGATTATTAGGCTGATTGAGGAGGTATGCTGTTAATTAAAAAAAGTTGTTCTATTTAAAATTGACCTAATTAGTGGTGTTGGCAGCATGGAGGTGCTGAATGATTGTAAGTCTTGAAATTGTCCTTTTCTGATCCTGATGAAAATTTCCCCATTTTTGAATGACAGTGCTGACAAAGGTTATTCAAATTTAGAAGTGTTTTCCCACCTAAATAAAATTCAACCCAGATAAAAACAGGTCTAGATACATTCTTCTTTAGCTTTTACCAAACTTCTGGCAGGAATGAAAACTAATAGCTCATGTGAATCAAGTTATTAGTAATAAAATAACTTACTGGAACATAAGCAGTAACACTGTACAGTGTAATCTATGTGGTATACCCTGGATTTCAGTATGTGACTGAAATAATCTTAAATTGTAACTAATTAAGTGTGGGTGATGTTGTTGGAGGGGGTACCCCTGGCTGTAATAACATTCAGAGACTGGTTTTGAATTATCTAGCTTTGATCAAGTGTATTTGAGGTACTTAAATACCTTTAAAAACAAAAGAAGAAAAACCCCCTTACTTCTGGGTTGGAGTCACACATTTGCAAAGTTTGAGGCTTGGAATATTGTATTTATGCAGAGAAAATCAAATGCAACTTGCCAAATCATTTTGTGCTTGCCTATAGCCAGAGTAAATTATTTCTGCTTGTGACTGCAGGTGCTTTAAGTGAGAGTCTGATGTAGTCTTTGAGATTTTCTGTTAGGTACAAATTTGTGTTCTTCTGTCTTGGTAGTGTCCCACACTGAATGAGAGGTTTGTAGTTTCTGGCTGATGCTCAAGTGGGATTGATGTTCAGGCAATAGCTGTGAGAGCTGTTAATGATTGTGCCAAAAGATGAGAGACAAAAAACTGGGGGAAACTGGTTTCCTGTTGATGCCTGACTGGTGAAACTTGGCCTCCTGTGCTACAGACCCTGCATTATGCAATAGCACTGAAAGGCTCCATTCAGGGCTGGACACGGTTGTTCTTTGTGTAAACAAAGATCATCCCTGCCCTACAGCCTGAACTGCTTGGAAATGATAAGCCAATTGTAAATTAAAAGATAGCTTTGATCATCTAAAAAGTGATAGGAGATAAGGCAAAGGCCTGTATGAGTGGGCCCTAATTATCCATCACAGGATTTAACATAAACTCATGCAGAGTTGTGCTGAATTTAGTGCATCTGGTGTGGGGCAAGACACATCCCCTGCCATTGAGTAGTTGTGATGGGTGTTGTGTGTGTGTTCCAGCTGGGAAATGTCTTTATTTCATCAGATGAGGGATTTTTACCTATTTTCTGTCCCTTGTGGCTGTTGCCATACTGGGATGTTGATTTAATTTTTCTGGTTGTATTCTTTTAAACTCTGTTAGAGCATCATAGGGTTTCTGTATGTTGTTGATACATGGGTTTGTGAGGTTTATTTGTTTGGGTTTTTTTCTTAACTCCTGAAAGTTGCCAGGTACAAAAGAATTTCTGTAAGTGGTTCAGCTGTGGGAACTAGGAGAATTGTTATTTAATCCCCTCTTGGTCCCTTTCTGACAGACCAGCATAGGGAATCAGATTGTTTTGCAGGTATGTGAGTGTGTTAAGCCTTTTTTTGTGGGCAATTGTGATTGATGTTTATCAGCAGTGTGATGTAGCACTGCTACAAGTGTTATGTTGGTCTTGATGCAATTCTCAGAATAGTTTTGAATCAATTGCTTTGAGCCAAATTAATGTTTGGGGGGGGTCTCTCTCTCCCCTCAGACACAGGCGCCTGGCTTTGCTGAAGCAAGTGAGTATCAGAGAGAACTGCTGCACACTTTGCTGTGATGAGATAGCAGACACAGAACTCAGGCCGTGTGGACACAGGTAAAACCTTAAACCCAAATCCAAAGAAATAGGAAAATGTGTGTGTGATGCTCAGCTTAGATGAGGCTGTGTGCAGTCCCTGCTCATCTTGATTGACTCCCCAGGACAAAGGAAATAACCTTCCTTCCTTTTAAGGATGTGATGTGTAGAGGTTAAACACAGTATTCCCACTATGCCACTCATCCTACACCTGAGCAGATGGAACCCCTGGTTGTGTATTTGGGGAAGCACAGAGGCTACATCTGTGTGCTGCCCTGGGCTACTGAGTCTTATTTCCCTGATGTCAAAGACTTTACTGATTAGTACTTGATACTGGGGCTGTGAAATCCAGATCATGTGAGGAGAGCAGAAAATTCATAATATAGTCATACTCATTAAATGTTAAACAAATGGATTGTCTCAAGTCACAAATTCCTCTAAAAGCTAAAAATGAGCCAGCAGTATGAATTATACCATAATAGCACTTTTCTGCCTTTAAGCAGCCTACTGGGAAATAAATCCAGTTAAGTCCAATTCCTTAGAGTTTTGGAGCACTCATGGAAGGAGTCTTGCCCTGTGTCTAGATGCTGGAAAGTTAAAAGAGATGTGCCTGGATTGGAGAATTTGCTGCAGGGCACTGGGGCTGCTCTCCAGACCAGAGTGAGTGCAAGGATTAATGAGCTCAGGGAAGTGGGATCCTGAGCAGCTGCAGGTCTGGGAGATGCTGAGCAGCAGGAGCTCCTCAAAGCCTCTAAATGGATCCACCACACCTGACTTGCAATGCCTAATCTCCACACTGAGGGGCTTGACTGTGCCTCTGGCAGGCTGACTAAACTGCTTAGTGCTTGGTGTTATTTTGTTGTTGTTGTTGGTGAGTTTTTCATGCTGTAAAAGCAGGCTTTAACTGCTTGTGTTATTTTGTTGTTGTTGATTAGTTTTTCATACTGTAAAAGCAGGCTTTAACTGGTTTTTCTTCTCCTTCAGTGACCTGTGCATGGAGTGTGCCTTGCAATTGGAGACCTGCCCTTTGTGTCGACAGGAAATACAAACCCGAGTCAGACAGATCTCTCACATTTCATGACACACGTGGAGAAACACCACAGACTTGTTTTTAAAGAACTCCAACCAATACTGAAAGGGGAAAGCATCTCTAACCAATCCTTATGCACATAGAACCATAGCCACGGCCAGATTTCATGCTAACCTGTAATCTGTTTATGTTAAAACTGAAATCTTTAATAAGCTCTTCCCAGCTGCCAGCACTGGGAGCTGGATTCAGCAGTCAGGAGCTCTGGCTATTGGTTCCTCTGAGCAAGAGCAGAGGGAGTTGTCTCTTCTTCCCCTTTTCCTTCTCGCCTGTCGCAAGTGCTGAAAAGATTTGCACTGGAAGTACACATACAATGCATTTTAGAAAAGAAGAGAAAATAAGTATTTCCTAAAACAGGGCCGTGCTGTCTTGTGCTCGAAAGTCTCTATTTTTGGCAGAAGTCAGTGCTAAAAAGAGAATGCCAATGTTTTCCTGTTTAATGTAGCCTCCTGCTGGTCAGAGACTCTGTATTTTCAGATATTAAACTGCTCAAAGACTGAATCTGTACACAGACTGATTGAAAAGACAGTGTGGAGACTGTAGAGAAACTCACAGGTTTTAATAACTTGGTGATTCCAAAGAATGTTCTGATTTGTTTTTAAATGTTAAAAGATCAGTGGTATTTTCAAGTACATAATGTTTCTGATACTTTTAACTTCGGTACCCACATTTTTTTGTGAGGTTATAATTTTCAGGAGGTATTCTTAACTAATTATAATGCTGGACTGGAATTAATTTGATATTCTGGGTATTTTTTAAGGTATCATCGAACATCTTTTTTAATCAGTGTTGTTTTTGAAAGTTAGCTCAATTTTTCCAAGGTGAATATATCTTAAAATGTTAGAGGAGAGTTCTTGACCCATTTATTTAAAACAAGGTTATTTGGATAGCAATTTCAGTCTTATTCTTAACTCCTTAAAAATGCACCTTGCTTGCCACTTGTCAGTCCTGCTCTGAGCAGGTTTGGGGCCACACTTCCTATTTTTGGTAGGGATCATACAGTGGGAATCTCTGCTCCACTTTAATTACACATTTGTGATGTTTGTATGTTAAGGATGCACTTCAGTAGGCAGCTCTTGACTTTTACTAGGTTTCTACAAGGAATCAGGGTTCATAGCTGGTGTCAGTGAAGTAGCACAAAAATAGGTGGGGTTCTGCTTATTTTGCACCAACTGAGGATATGACTCGGTCTCTTCCAAGTCTTGCACCGGTTGATTTTTTTAAAAATATCTGTGTGTATAGTAGAACTTTACTAATTCACACACAACTTACACCAAAACCATCCCACTTCTTGGCAGTGATTCAGCAGCAGAGGCTGTTGTAGTGAATTCTCATGGTGTGATGTAGCTTATTTTTAAAATCATTTATTATCTTTATTGTACTATGAAGTACTAACAAAGCAGAGCCTGCTGAGCACTCTGGCTTCCTACAGACCTCAGCAGGAGCTGAGAGCTCTGCACACAGGTCCCAGAACCCAGCTCTCCAGCAACTCCTTTCGCCTTCTGCCTTTGCTGACTCAAGGGTGCTGAACTTCATCCAGAGATGTGTGAATTAGGAAAGTTCTGTCCATCGTTTTCACATTGACTTTTGTCCAAATGTAGACTGAATCCAGCAGCAGAGTGCTGGTTACTGTTTTTGCTAAAATGTGGATTCTCTTCCACCTTGGATGCCTGGTCTGATTTAAGTCAGGCTGGCAAATCTGTGCCACAGGGATCTCATTTCCTTGCTGAGTGTACTTTACAATGTTTTGCTGTATCCATGTTTTGTCAGGGCCGAGTCCCTTCCAGCTCAGTGAGCAAACATGAGCTCCATCACTGCCACAAGGGTGTTAAAAATTCAGAATCACTTTGAAATGAAGTTCTAAGCGCTTCCAAATGCAATTATGACCTTTTTATCCCTAAGGTACAAAGTTACAAATCATACTTTGGGGAAGAGGTGGGACAGAACCATTTTGAACTCTGCCTTAATAGAGTCTAGTAATTTCAGGGCTTTGGTTTCCCTGGCCAGGATTAACTGAGGTAAAATTTTCAGAAGTGCCTAGGACTCCTAATTTGTATCAACTGCTGTATGAGATTAAGGTCTTCAGGCCCAAGTCCACAATGGCTTCTGGGCATCTGCTGTCCCCTTGGAACGCAGGTGACCTTAGAGCCTCGCTGCCTTTGTGGACATGGGACTAAGTGCCTGTATGACAGAAAAGATGTGAATGCTTTGGAAAATTTTGCCCCAGACCGTCTTCCATGCAGCTGGTGCAGGGCAGAGGGAGCCAGCGGTGGCGGAGGAGGAAGCTGTGTTGCAGAGAACTGTCCTGTTCATTTCACAGAGGGAAAGGCTGTACCCTGTGCCGTCATGCGGGCCGGGGCCATGGCTGTCAGGCCGGGTGCGGTGTCAGCCCCGCTCCCTGCACCCCCGGAGCTTTGGGGACAGGGACGGGAGGGGCCGACTCCACAGGCCCTCACAGGGGGAAACGAATTGTAGCAAAGTTGTCCATTCAACAATAAAAACATCCTGAAGGCTGCTTGTTGTTCTTTAATTCCTTTTCGACTGCGGTGCATCTATGCGCTCGGGTGGGACATTGGTGCTGTGGGCGGGCAGGTTATCGCGCTGGTCGCTGGGCTGCAGCAGCTGCGGCTGTCCCCAACCCTCGGAGCCCACTCTACCGCTGCCATTAACAAGCAAATACTGTTGTCTCCTCTCTCCCCCCACAGGGCCCGGCCCGGCGCTGGACGCGCTCCCCGACCCGCCATGGCGGCGGCGCCGCCTTCCCGCGCAGCCCCCGCCGCGCTCTGATTGGACGAGCGGGCCGGGGGCGGGCCCGGCGGGCCGGAGCGGCGCTGTGATTGGCTGCGGGCGGGGCGGAAGAGCGCGTTCCCCAGGAGACGGCCCGAGGGGAGGGGGCTGCGCGCCGGCCTGAGGGCGGTGGGTGCGGGCGGGGGCGCGGGGCCGCGGGAGCGGGACACGGGGCCGGCGCTCCGGGAACGGCGGGATGGCACCGCCTTGTGCAGACAGGGACGGTGATGGCCCGCTACCCCGGGTCCCTTTGAGGGGCGGGAGGGAGTGTGGCGGACTGGCTGGCTGTCTGGGGAGGGGCAGGGCTGGAGGGCTGTGCCCGCCCTCGCCGGGACTGAGGCTGGGGAGGCGAGGGACGCGCTCGGCTCCCGCCAGGCTCGCGGGGATGGCCCGGGGCTGCTCTGAGGGCTGGCGGTGGGGGAAGCCTGGCGGGAGCAGCGGGGTCCTGTCGCCAGCGGCCCCGGGGACCCGTGTGCCCTGTGCCCGGTGTGCCCTGTGCCCGCGGTGCCCCGTCCCCGGTGTTCCCCATCCCCGGTGTGCCCCATCCCCGGTGTGCCCTGTCCCCAGCGCCCACTCACAGCCTTGGGCCCGAGTGTCCAGCCAGGACGCAGCCCCTGGGATCTCTGTCCAAAGCTGCTCTGGGACACACTAGAGCAGGGTGACGCTCTTATCTTATCTGGCTTTATTTCTATAATGGTCAGTCAGAGATGTTTCGGGAGAAAAGATGGAGAGGTGACTCAAAACCCTTTTATAGGGTCTGGTTGTATTTTGAGCCTGTTCTCTGAATGGGCAGAGAAAGTCTCTAGATTATTTAGGTTATTACAAAAAAACAGCAATCATTTTGGAAGAATGTGGTGTTGGAATTCCTGTGTTTAAGAATTAAAATTTATCTCCCAATTTGCTCTTCAGGAAATATATGGCAGTTCAGCAATTGATTTGTATTAACACTAAGTCATGTTATTCCTTAGCACTTGGGTCAAAAAGAAGAAATAACCACTAACAGCTGAAACATACATCTCCACTCTGGCTAGGCAGGAGCAATGGAGACTTCAGATGGAGAAAGTTTGGGTGTAGCCACGTGAGTATGCTGCATTCTCATGTGTCAGATTTCAATAAGCTAATCGCTGATTAAAAATCTTGATAGGAATATAATTACAGGAATGAATTGACACCACACTCTTTAGCAGATTCTGCCTCTTAGCAGAACAAAGGTGCAGAATGCAAAGCTGCAAGAGGGAATAACATCAGTACAGAGTTTAGGTGAAGTCAAACTAAATATCACTGTGGTCAGTGTAGCTGTGCTGAGGGATCAGAGCAAGCCTTGTAAAGGCTGGGAATTGCTTTTTCTGGTGTTCATTTTAAATTCAGAATTTCTTTTCAGAGTGTTTGTTGTCTTATGTCACTGATCCTGAGAGGAGACTTCCTCTGCTTGAGTCTTCTCCTCCTAAAACTGAGCCCATCCACAGGTGACCTCCGCCGAATTTCCCCCTGGCAGGTGCTAAGCTGCTGCTTCACCCCACAAGTGTCTGCCATACTCTTCTCCCAAGAGATGTGGCAGAAGGGAATGTGTGTCTCTGCCATGCATGGATTTAACTCTTTCAGCCCCAGACTCAGAGCAAAGGCCAGTGCCAGGGCTGCCTCAGCAGTGCAGTGTGCTGGCCCAGTCTGGGTAGGTGGCAGGGAATCAAACCTCAGAGTTGGTGAGCTCGTGTCTCTGTAGGTGTGTGGATACCCCGTGTGTTGTATAAAGAGATGGAATCGGGTTCTTTGGTTCTGTTACTCGCACAGACTTCAGCCAGGGTTTAAATTAACACTTTCTCCGTTGCTGTTAGGATAAGCTGCAGAAGTAGCAGTAGCATTTATTTGGAGGGGGTAAAAGAGTGGAAATTATCGCTGGCAGAGTCAGCGCACGCCGAGGGGAGCCCTGAGCCCGGCTGAGCTGCCCGCGGTGTCCCCGCTGCCGCCCTGTGCCGCCCTCTCGCGGGCTGTGCCCGGCCCCGGCTCCGCTCCCCTCCCCGGAGCAGCAATGCTGCTGCCAGGGTATCCTCGCTGAGCAGAAGCCTGTGGAAATTAAAGATCCCTTAATTTTTCCTGATCAGATCGAGCCTGATTATAGTTAAGCTGTCGGCTCAACTGCTGTTGGATTAATTTCACTGGAGTATTCTCTAATGGTAAAGCAACTTTAATGAGATTTTCAAAACTTTGTCTGAAGGGTTATCCTACTCTGTTTACTGATGAGAAAGAGACATTCCATTGAATTTAAATGATGCTTTCACTGATCGAAGTGATTTTTTTTCTTAAAGACAAATATCCCTGTTTCTTTGAGACTTCTTTCCCTCACATGTGAGAAAAGTTTGTCTTTCATCCCTTGGAGGAAATAGGAAGAGTTCATCTCCCACTAAAGAGCTGTGAATGCCAAAGACATCCTGTGGATTATTTACTGTGTCTGAACAAGATGCACAGTAATAGATCCAGACTCCTGATGCTGGCACCAAAGAATTTCTTCCCTGGATTAATTCAGATCCATAATGGTGTTTAATATTTGCTCATGATGGAATAACTTTAGGAGATTATCCCATTTATTTGGATCATATAAGGATGTTTCTTGCATAAGAAAAATATTGAAGTTTCTTCAGTTATGTAATACTTGTGTATACACTCAGTTTAAGTTGTTCCACAGGACCAAATATTTCAAAATATTCTCTAGAGTCTCTACAGTTCTGTGATCACCATGTGCAGGAATGAGTAGTGAAACTGGTAGCAGCTGGGATTTGTGGGTTGGAAAAGGTTTAATTTGCTGTTCTAATTACACTCTTTACATTCTTTTGCACCAGAACTAGAATTACCTTGACAGTAATGCCAGTAAAACAACATTTATTCTTTCTTGCAATTAGGCACCTTACTGGGAGGAAATAGAGGAGAGGCCTGATGAGAATCTCCATGGAGCAATCTTCTCATCAGTGCCAGGGATTGCTTTGTAGGTTGAAACTGGGAAGTTTTTCAGTTATCTTGTAATTACTGGGTTTATTTGTTTATTTGTACTTAGGCTTTTGTTAACACTTTTTAATTTTAGCTTTAATTTCTGCTGTGGTTAAAATATATTTTTTTTCTTTTGCTTTCAGCTCCACCACTTCTGATGAGTTTGATGCAGTTGTTGGCTATCTGGAGGACATCATAATGGGTAAGGTTTGCAAGTAGGTACAGACAACAGCAGGGCTGTTAAACATGTTGCCAGATAACTCTTCTGTTAATTAGCCAACACACAGAGCCCCTGCCTGCTTCATAGAGATTTTCCTTCCTTTCCTACCTGGTAGTGTAGTAAAAATATAAATAAAATTCTTCTGTGTGCTTGTGACTCTTGAAAATTATTCTCCACATCACTGCAGCACACTGCTTCTTAGAGAAACAGTAAAGATGCTTGTGCATCTCACAGAGAAATCAAAGCTTTCTGGGATTTTTATGGAAGAGGCTGAGAGGCAGCCTTCCCTTCCCCAGCTCTGCCCAGGCTTCTCCTGACATCTCTGCCAGGATGTTCTGAGAAGCTGCCATGGTTTGTGTGGGCAGTTTTCTGCAGTGCCCAGCTGCTGCTGCAGGGAGCCTTTTGCACTCTGATATAAAGCTGGTTCTATTGAGGGTTGGTTCTGTTCCAGGACTGAAAGCTGCAGGAATGGGGAGCCCTATTTCTGTGTATCCAGCCCTAAAGCACAAGGATGGTCACAGAATCACAGAATGGTTTGGGTTGGAAGGACCTTAAAGATCACTGACCCCCCCTGCCATGGGCAGGGACACCTTCCCCTGGAGCAGGCTGCTCACAGTCCCATCCAGCCTGGCTTTAGGCAGTAAAAGATGCTCAATTCTCAGGGATGTGGCTTTAATGAGAACTCAGTGTGTGCAGGGAAGGATTTTACAAGGTGCCAAGGCAGAATTCATGCTGATCAGCCATCAGCTGCTTTATAGGAACAGCCCATCATTTCTTTGGTCACATCCTTCCCAGAGAGATGCAGATTCTGGAGCCTCAGTTGCCTGGTGATGCAGTTAATTCTAGAGAAATGCTAACTAAATTAATCTGGAACATTTCAGAGTTTGGAAAGCTGTGCCTGGTGTCCTTTACCAGTGTTCATAAGTAAACTTTTTATTTATATCTGTTTTGTGGAATTCCATGGTAACCTACTGTGTTTATTTTTACTCTTCTTTTCTTCCACAACTGGAAAAAAATTATTTGGCAATTGAAAATTTAATCTGGGAATTTCACTAATATTTTTAAATTCAAAGACAAAACCTTAGAGTTCTTGTAGAAAAGAGGTATTCACTTATTAAAAAACACAGATGTTTTGCTGACTTTAGAGCCAGAGCAAAAAGAGGTTGAGAATAAATAACTATTAATAAATGTAGAGCAGCAGGACTGTTTTGGTAATATTTCACCATCAGCCTCTGTTCTCTCCCAGATGGGTCAGAAGTGGTGCTTTGGCAGCAGCTGTGGGGCTGATGTGATGAACTCTGCACGTGTGCAGGGCTCTGTGCTTGCAGCAGGGAAGCAGAGGACCAGTGAATGTGGGGTTTGTGTTACAGAAAGAATGACTAAACTCCTCACTCTGTGCTGCTTTTCTGTCATGGCCCAGATGATGATTTCCAGTTAATACAGAGGAATTTTTTGGAGAAGCACTACCAGGAGTTTGATGACTCAGAAGAAAACAAGCTCATCTATACAGACATTTTTAATGAATATGTAAGATACCTTTTCCTATTTTTCTTATTTTTTTTAAATGTAGTTCTCCCTTTATAAAATACCGGGCTTACATGGAGCAGATCCCAACAAGTTGCTGTTTCCTTCAGAAGCACAGCCATGATCTGTGAGCAAAAAGGTTTTTTCTGAAGCCTTAGGGTCCTTTCTCATTGTTTCACACAAAATTTTCTAGAATTACAAGAGTTTGGGTTCTGTTCAGCTTTTGCATTGGGTCATTTTAGTTTAACCAGCTTCCTGAAGAGCTTGTTTTTGAAAGATCACTGGTTTTCCCCTTGAATAAGAAAATCAAGTGTAATTGGGAAAATTTTGTGAATTTTTGTGAATTTTCTCTTTTTTTTTTTTTTGGAAGTTGTGTAGCTCGCTTGCATAGAAATTTAGCCAATTGCTGTAGTAAATAATGTGTTTAGCATGTGTGCAAACAAAGTTTCTTCTTTTCCAGTTGTTTTATTTCTTGTATTGGATAATTCTATCACATTCTTCATGCAAAGCATAATCAAGAAACTAGACCAGTCTACTATTCAGTACTATTAAATGAGCTGGAAAAATATTTGTTTCTAGATACAAATATTTGTTACTAGATAGAAATAGTCAGTGTTTGTTCTCCCCAAGATCCCCAGCAAAAAATGTGCAGCTCTGTGCCTCAGGGCTGGTGTGAGAGCAGAACCAGCAGCACCCCCTGAGGAATCTGCAGTGTCAGGAAGGTGTCAGTGTAAGGATGCTGTTTGAAATCTGCCTCTGAAATTGTTGTGGTCTTACTGGGGTGGTTTGTCTGGGTTTTTTTCAGATCTCTTTAGTAGAGAAATACATTGAAGAGAAGTTGCTCGATCGGATCCGTGGGTTTGATATGGTTGCTTTCACAGTGTCATTGCAGTAAGTCTCTGCTTTGCTTTTGCTTGAGGTTGTGTGCCTCTCAGTTCTTTTTATCTAGATTAAAGCTTAGATTTTTGGCTGTTTTTACTCTAGATAATGGTTCTACTTTAACTTAAAATAGAAGTGTTCATGCTGGCTGTGGCTGACTACTTTTCTTGCCTTCAGCATGTCCTGCAACTGTAAATTTCTGAATTATCCTGCTGAAATATATTTGGTTTGAAGGGGTAGGAAGAAAAATCAGACTGAGAGCACTGGAGGATTTTTGTATTTCTTGTCACTTTGAAGCCAGACCCTTAAAAGGTTGTGTCTTAACTCTTCCAGGCACCTCAGTAGCCTGGTGGTGTTTCAGTCATGTGGTTGAATTCCTTAATTGCAGTTTTCATGTGGAGCATCCAGAGAAGAGTTTGGTTTGTGTTCAGCTTTTGCATTGGGTCATTTTAGCTTAACCTGCTCCCTGAAGAGTTGCTTTTGAAAGATCACTGGTTTTCCCCTTGAATAAGAAAATCAAGTGTCATTGGGAACCAAGCATCTTAAAATATTTGAATCTGGTTAATTTTTAATGTTTCTTAAATAAACAGGTCAGGTTTTCAAGGACTGATATGATACTCATAGGTCTTTGATTTAGATAAATTTAACAATGGAGTTGGATTGGAAATACTGCCTGGTGATATTTGGCTGCAGTTTTGCTGTATGATAACCTGCAATAATATTCTTGTTTAAATACTGATATCATTCTACTTGTCCTTTTTGACCTTGTACCATTTTAAAAATAACAAATTTTCCTCACACAATTTTCTCATTCCCCAACTTCTTTTTCTCTGTAGACAACACAAAGATGAAATGCCAGGTGATATATTTGATCTGCTTCTCACATTTACAGACTTTCTGGCTTTCAAAGAAATGTTCTTGGAATACAGAGCTGTGAGTATTTCACATTGTTTATTTTCATTGGCACAGTAGCTGTTGGTTTTGTGTAGCTCCACCTGAGAGTGCCAAAGGAAAAGTTTCTGCAGTAGGTCACAGTATTTAATCAAAGGCTGTAACAGAGTCAAAAGAAAAATTAATTCAATGAGCAGCTTTTTAAACTCAAACTGCACATTTAATGATTTATAGAAAACATTAATAAAGCTGGCATGTGGAGCAGCTTGCCTGCTTTTGTGAACTTCCTGCATTTGTGAATATTGTTTTCCAAATGAACAGAAGGGAACACTTCTTCACTGTGACAGTCTCAGAGCTTGTGGAGTCTCCATCCTTGGAGATATTCTAAAGTTGTCTGGACACAGTCCTGAGTGACCATGCTTGAGTGTGGGGTTTGGCCCAGATCACCTCCAGAGATCCCTTTCCACCTTTGGAAAGGGATCCACATTCTGAGTCTATGGTATCTTCTTTTATTTTTTATTCCTAGTTTATCAAAAATCCACTTTTTAAGCCTCTTTCATTTGTTTTCTCCTCCTCTCTGTGCCAGCTGGAGAAATAAACAAAAGTGCTGAGATTTTTGGATGAGGTTTTTCCTAGCAAATAAAAATCAGTGCTCTCCAGTGTTGGACAAGGAGCAGAAGAGTCACAGTTGTGGTTGTGCCTCTGCCTCTTCCCCATCCCTGTGAATTTTGTGGAGATGGGGACAGGCTGAAGAGAGTTAATCTGTGTATCAGCATCAGGAGGAGTTTCAGCTGGGATTTGCAGTCTGGGGTCTCTGAGAGGCAAATGACAAGAGCCAGATTTCAGTAATCCCTGAGCCCCACAGCATTCCCAACCAGGGCTGAGCAAAGCTCTGCTCTGACATGGGCAGGGTGACAGGAATCCCTCACCCCAGGGATTCCTGGCAATCTTCTTGGGTTCACATTCAATCCCAGATGCTCCACTAACATGTAATTTTATATTGGTTTGATGCAGCAGAAAACGTATTGCCAGCTTCATTTTTTGAACTGCTTATTCCAAACCATCATGGAGTCACAGATTTCTCTTTTTTTCCCCATCTTTCTAGGAAAAAGAAGGTCGAAGTCTGGATTTAAGCAGTGCGTTAGTGGTGACTTCATTAAACCATTAAACAAATCATTCTGAAGGGAGTTCTGTTGTCTTTTAAGCGAGGTCTATTCAAATTTCAGAGGGGAAAGGCAGCGATTCCCCAGAGAGGGGCGGGGACTCGGCTCCCCTCGGCCATGGGAGGGAGGAGGGTGTTCGGTGGGGCCGGGCCGGGACTGTGGGTCCCTTTCCAGGGATGAAATCAAAGCTTGCTGGGATTTTTATACCCTTGCACAAATGGATGGAAGAGACTGTGAGAGGCAGCCTTCCTTTCCCCAGCTCTCCCCACACTTCTCCAGGATCTTAGAAGCTGCCGTGGTTTGTGTGGGCAGTTTTCTGCAGTGCCCAGCTGCTGCTGCAGGGAGCCTTTTGCACTCTGATATCAAGGGCCTGAGCTGCAGTTCGAGCTCCTTGTTCTTTGTCCTGTCTCTGCTGAGCACAGAGAACAGTTTATTCCTTCTGTTCCTGCAGCACCATTGCTTAACTGGAAATCACCCAGTTCCAACCCCCCTTCCACTGGAGCAGGTTGCTCACAATCCCATCCAGCCTGGCCTTAGGCAGTAAAAGATGCTCAATTCTCAGGGATGTGGCTTTAATGAGAACTCAGTGTGTGCAGGGAAGGGTTTTACAAGGTGCCAAGGCAGAATTCAGCTCCTTTATAGGAACAGCCCATCATTTCTTTGGTCACATCCTTCCCAGAGAGATGCAAATTCTGGAGCCTCAGTTGCCTGGTGATGCAGTTAATTCTGGAGAAATGCTAACTAAATTAATTTGGAACATTTCAGAGTTTGGAAGGCTGAGACCTGTGTCCTTTATCAGTGTTTGTAAGTAAATTTTCTGTCTAGATTTTGGATTTCAATAGTGACCTCCCATGTTAATTTCTATTAATTTTATTGATTTTATTTTCTTACTGTTCCTGTTTTATATATATATATATGCCTATACATCCATAACTGGAAATTTGATCCTTGATTTACTCACTGACAGCCAAATAAAGGCAGATGTGTCATGGGCCAATGCCATGTGTCCAGTTCCTTTTCAGTTCTCACCTTCCATCACTGCAGTTCCCTTTCCTGATCCTGCCTCTGCAGACAACCTGGTAAAACTTTTCCCCTGCAGAGCATTCAGTAAGATTTGCAGTGTAGCTCACCATGCACCAGCTTTGCAACTCACTGAATCTGCTTTTACCACCTTGTACAAGGAGGGTGTGAAAGGAAAAGCTGCTCTGCCTGGCTGGGCATCACTTTTCATTCTGACAAACAGCCAAAAGGTGAATTTGTGGTCTGGAACACAGGGGAGCAGTGTGGTTCTTCCCTCTCCTGAGGCACTGATCCTGCCTGTGTTCCCAGAGCTTCTGCAGACTTGATTGTAATTTCTGAGAATGACCTGCAGCTAATGGGTAAAATTGACTTGCTGGTTAATTAGGTGAACTCAGGAGAGTGTGGTGCTGAGCCAGGAAGAGGGAGTGATCAAAGCCTTGGCACCTCGTTGGTGTTCTTGTGGTCTTGGCTGCACACTCTGAGCGTGTGTGTGCATAAAGCAATGAGAGGTGAACGCTGTGGCTTTGTTCCCACATGGGCTAAAGCCCACATGGAGGGGAAGGAACAGCCACCTCTGCAGTGCCATCTCTGCTGTCCCCACCACGCTGTGCTGCCTTCTCACAAGTTTTCTCATGACAGACTCCAGTGCTGGATTCAGGAATGTTTTTATTTAAAGCATAAAATCTCTATTCAAATTGTTAGAAATCAATCCAAGAGCAGTTACGACTGCTTCCCTTGCTTCACTTCTCATCTTCCAGCTCTACCGCTGTTTCTGCACCTCGTTAATTGCATTACTTACACTGTAGCTGTGAACGAGCAGAGAGGGGAGCCTGGGCTTGGGTTAGTCAGTTTTAGTACTGCACTGTGCCAGACTGGCTGAGCCCCCTGAGTGGAGCTGCTCTGCTGAGGATCCAGATGAGCCCTGGGGATGAGCAGGAGCCGCAGCCCCAGCGAGTCCGTGTTGTGCTGAGGGCACATCAGCTGGGCGCATCCTCAGAAACCACAGGGCAGCATCCACGTGAGCCAGTGCTGAGCGCTGCTGCCAGCACAGGCTGCTCCCAGAACGGGCCCTGGTGGGACACGAGGCTCCAAGCCTGGCACAGGGTGGCCCCGGGGTGGCCCCAGGGTGGCCGGGCTCTGCTGCCCACTCCTCCTCACGCGTGGTCGCTCACTTGGCTGGTGGCCGCGTTGCTGCCCAGCCCCTTCCAGGCGCGGAAGCTGAAGAAGGTGCTCACCCCGTAGGTGATCATGGTGACACAGGCGAAGAACTGGAAGAGGAGCACACATCCATCCCGTGTGAGCTGGGGGCTGCCCTGGCCCTGCCCTCCCTCCCTCCCGCCGGTACTCACGGAGGCGGCGGCTCGCCGGTTGTAGTCCCACTGCCGCCAGGACGTGGGCTGCACGGCGGCCGCGCACGTCACGAAGGCCGTGATGTACAGCACGGTGGCCACGGCGTTGCAGATCATCAGCTGGGGAACAAAGAGGAGCTCCTGAGGTCTGGGCTCAGGATCGGGCATTCGCATTCCTCAGCTTCACATTCCTCCCCATTCCCCAGAATACATTAAATGCTCCCCAGGTTGTGCTGGGAGGTTTTTGGATGAACCCACAACTGCAGCAGTTGGTGGCTGTAACTTTCTGGATTGACACAGGACTTTCTGGTTTGAGCATTTTCTAAGCAATTCAAGGGCAGAATGAAACAACATCACTGTGCAAAGTGCAGGGGACTCGGTTCCATCAGCCCAGAAGAGACTGAAGCCTTCCCAGACCACCTTTCCAAGATGTTTCCCTCTTGGGATCCCCCCTCACCCCCTCTCAGCTACGCACCACAAGGGGCCAGGGGACCATGTAGAACTTCTGATGAAGCTGCAGGAGGTAAATCACCAAGAAAAGGAGCGTTAGTATCCAGAAGAAGAGGGACACGAACATCACCCAGCCGTAGGCCGCGTGCAGGTGGTACGTTGTGGCGGCGATGAGAGACCACACCAGCAAACCGAGCACCTGTGCGGGGAGAAGGGAACCTGTTCAGGGGCTGCTTCCTGCAGGGGGAGCACAGAACATCGCCCACAAGCCCAGGCACACCAGCACCAACAGCAGCTGTGTTCCCCTCACTCCAGGAGGGCAGTGGAAGGGCAGGAGAAGGGCTCCTTGGAAAGCCGCCGTGCCCCTGTGTAAGCCCGCACCGCCCGTTGTCATGGAAGGAACACAACAGCCTTTGTCCTGCCCGCGCCCAACGCCCTGGCTGCCCCGACAATGCCTCCTTGTCCGTCACATCCATTTCTAACGCTCGTGATCACAAAATATGTGCTGGGGAGAACCACGCAGGGGGCTCCTGCAGGAGTGGGAGGTGGCACGCGTGAGCTGCTGCCGGGGGAAAGCAGGGCGAGGTTTAACAGCGAGCCCTGAGCAAGGGGCGGCAGAGGTGGGAGCAGCTGCAGAGCTGGAAGGTCTCGGCTGCTGGCCTTGCTTCCATCTCTCTTTCCTGGCGCTCTACCAGGCACCCCCAGCAGCATCCTGCCCAGCCCCTACCCTGAGCGTTTGTCTCTATGCCACCACCAGCTCAGCCATGCCCAGGGGCTGGAATCTGGAGCCAGGAGCCAGGTCTGTGCCAGCCGTTTCACAGTGGCTGCTCAGGGCACATCCCACAACGCTGCCCCGAGGAGAGGGGGCGAGCAAAGAGGCTCCCAGGCCCAGGGGCAGCACCGTGGGCAGGTCACGAATGGCCCGGTCCGAAGCTGAACTCCCACCCCTGTGCGTTCATGCGGCACCGTGGTCCCGGGGACAGCACCAGCGGGAGATTATTGTGGCTGCCTCCGATGCTGAAGCAACGGGCAGTGATGCTGCTGCTCGATATGATGACAAGGACCCTTGGGCTCCTCTGAGAGGCTGGAAGGACAACCTGGAGAGCTGAGAGTGTTCCAGGCAGCGTGAGAGCCTCACGGGCACCCCCAGCACAGCTCCCCTGGAGTCACCGGGCTCCACGCACCCCGACCCATCGGCTGTGCCCTGCGGAGATCCCGCACGGATCAGCCCGCGCCTGGCACTGGGAACCACCCGGCACTGAGCGAAGTCACAACCGGCAAGGGGAGTGAGGACAAGAATCCGACTTTTCCTCTGGTTTACAGAGTGAAGGAGGAGAGAGGAGGCTGCACTGTCTTAGGGTTGGGGATTACTCAGGGTTAGACAGCGGAGATGGGGTCGGAGTGGCAACCGAAGAGAGCCCGCGCTGTTTCCAGCTGCAGAAAAGCCCCCGAGTGGGTGATGCCCTCCCTCCTTCCCCGCGCCCCCTCCCCGGTACTCACGGCCTGGGCGCACATCAGCCCCCCGAGCGGCGAGAGCAGGAAGGAGCCGTCCAGGGCCGGGGGGGAGCCCGGGGAGGCGCTCCGGGCTCTGGCGGCGCCGGGCAGCCCCGCCATGCCGCGCACCGGCCCCGGGACGGCCCCGGGACGGCCCCTCCGCGGGCGGGGCGCGGGTGGCTCCGGGGCGGCCGGGCTGACCCCGCCGCTGCCCCCGCCCCGCAGCCCCCGGAGCCTCCGCCCGGCGCCGCGCTGCGCTCCCGGTGTGCGGCCGTGTCCCCGTACCGGGGCACCGCCGACAAAGGGCGGCCCCACCGCGACGGCCCCCGCTCCCCGTATCCCGGCGATGCTCTGCTGGAGCAGCCCGGGACACCGCAACCTTCCGTGCAGCCGCGTCCTGCTCGGTGCTCACCGGGGACATTCGGTGGCATCCGGCGCATCCCGGTGCCTGGCGTTGCTCCTCGGCGGGGCCCGGGCGACACGCGTCTCCTTGTTAAATCCTGGAATAATTTGGGTTGGAAGTGATTTAAGGCATTTCGTTCCGACCTCCTGCCATGCAAGGACACATTCCACTAGAGCAGGTTGCTCCAAGCCCTTGGACTGGCTCCAACGTGGCCTTGAAATCTTCCAGCTTCTCAGGTCAATCTGCGTAGCGCCTCATCAGCCTCCACTCCGGGAGATTCCTGTCAGCCCGTATCCCGGGCTGGTCCAGGTCACTCTGGTGGGTAGCAGGACCCTCTGGACTGTCAGCCACTGCTCCCAGTTTGGTGTCATGTGCTCAGGGCATCCGGGCCCCATCACGCAGGTCGTTAATGCAGCCCGTGGCGCAGGGCTGGGCCCGGGGCTGTCCCGGGGCTGTCCTGGGGGTGTCTCAGGGTGTCCCGGGGCTGTCCCAGCAGTGACCGGACACAGCGGTTCGATTGGGATCTGGGATTGGAGGCGGCTACAAGGGACTTCGCCCCAGCAGGTCAGGATGGCCGAGCGGTCTAAGGCGCTGCGTTCAGGTCGCAGTCTCCCCTGGAGGCGTGGGTTCGAATCCCACTTCTGACAGCTACTTTTGCGCCGCCTGCGGGTGCTTTTAGCTGCGGAAGATGGGCGGGAGCGGGAATGGAAAAAAAAAAAAGAAAAGCGACCAAAAGCGCGCAATTAAAAGCAATTAACTAATTAACTACAGGCCAGCCTAACGCAAAAATACTCCAGTTGTCAGAAGTGGGATTCGAACCCACGCCTCCAGGGGAGACTGCGACCTGAACGCAGCGCCTTAGACCGCTCGGCCATCCTGACACCGCTGGGCGGCTCTGCCGGTCCGTGCTACACTTGAGGGCGTTGTGCGCACGTTCCGTGAGCTCAATCAGACCGCTGGCTGTGACACCGCCGTACTGTGACACCGCCCTGGGGAGCTTTCTCCAAAGCCCGACCAGCGTCTGCGTGAAGCAACTTTTCCTAACATCCAGCCTAAACCTCCCCACGCACAGCTTCAGCCGTTCCCTCAGGTTCTATCACTGGTCACAGACAGCAGCATTGCCCCTCTGGTGCCTCTTCAGAGGGAACTGAAGCCCACAATGAGCTCTGCCCTCAGTATCCTTTGTTTCAGGCTGAACAAGCCACTCCTCACATGGCTTCCCCTCCAGACCCTTCACCAGCCTCACGGCCTCCTTTGGATGCTCTGTTACAGCCTCAGATACTTCTTGTACTATGGTGCACAAATCTGCTCCCATAACTCGAGGTGAGGCTGCACCAGCACAGAGCAGAGTGGGACCATCACCTCCCCATCCTGCAACTGCATTTAACAATCCCAGTTTAACATAAAAATGGATGGTTGAGGCACAGCTGAAAGTTTTTGCTGCATATATTTGCTTGAGACTAATAGCTCTAAACCAATCTGAAACCAGGAACTCTGGCAAGTGGAATTACAAGTCCTAAGAGTACAAGCAAGCTCTTCCCTGCACTAGGCTGGTTCATGGGAGGCCATGCCTTCTCCTTCCTCCACCAGGCATTAGACAGGAGAGTCATGCCGGGGGAAACCTGGTTCCCTGCTCAAATCCCTCCAGGTTGCACAGAGAGCACCCTGGGACTGATGCTTCCAACCTCTGCGCAGGTAGGTGTGTGGTACACTGAACTGAGCTCAAACTCCTCCTCCTCACCCCACATGAATGTAAAGATATTCCTGCTGTTCCAGCTGTGGAGCTGGCAGTGAAAAAAAGATGTTACAAAAGAAAAGACAAAGCTACAGCCACAACCTTTCAGAAATAGATAGATAAACCACAAGAAGACAGGAAACGTAAGAAAACAAAATATACTTTATTAAAATTAAGCATGTTAGCACCTCAGTGTAACCTGGAGAAGTCAAACAGTCCAGCAGGTAACCAGTCCAGCAAGGCCAAATGGCTGAACATCCTGAAGTGCCTCCTGATGGTAGGAAAAGTACCCTGACTGTCAGGACATGCACGCTCTGAACGGGCTCAGAGGCACAACCAGCCTCGTCTGCAAGGAGGGATGTTGTGCTGCCGACTCTCTTGGTGGGAGCATCTAGAGCTGCTGGACCAATCACAAATGTTAGATCCTATGGTGGAGCAGGTATCTGCTTGTCCTACAAAAGAAACCAAAAACAAACCCAAAACAACAAGCCAAACCAACCCAACGAAAAAATCGCCGCTAACTCGACTCGCAGAAAAATCAGTACAGCACAGAGCTGGAGAGCCACATATCAGATTGAGAATAAATTAAACTGAAGTAACAGCAAGGACTTGGTGCATGGATAGACATGTAGCATCCTTACAGATGACCATCCAACTTGGCACACACGTTAATAAAAAATGACCCATGCATCACATAGCAGGCTGTGACAACCTGGAGCTGAACTGGCTTCAGGATCTACAGAGAAACCTCCGGCTACAAAACCCCACGGTGCCCTTTTGTTCGGCTGTATACAGTGTTGAAGCTGATGGTTGTAAAGCTACATTAGCCAGTGTTACAAAGATTACATAATTTCAAACTAAAGATACTTTTTACATTTAGAAAATACCTCTATAAAATTTAGTAAAAGTGACATCCCAATCTACTGAGCACAATGCACTCCGCTTCCAGAAGGATCTCACAGAGCCAGGGAACACCTGGGAATTCTTCCCTCCAAGGTGAATGTGGGCACACTGTGGTGAAGTGCTCTTTGTTCTCAACATCCATCCTCATTGCCCATTGCCACAGGGCCATGCTGGGGCACCACACACTCCCCTTCTCCTCCTCCTCCAAGCTGCTGAGGGATGTGTTCCACCAGCCAGGCTGGAAGTGCATAACCAAGCCAAACCCGTGGCTTTGCTACCCTCACTCCACCCTCTTTCTAGCCAACGCTGATTTGGTTTCCTGTTGCAGAAAGTGAAGGGACTGATGCTGGCTAGAAACAGAAACTACACAACCATTCCACATAGATTTGTTACAATACTCGTAAATCTTGGTTTAGAACACACAAGCAGGTTTTAGTATGGTCTTGCCTAATGTACAGATTATTAGTCATGCCAACTAGTTTAGGATTAGACAGGAAAGGTTTGCAACCACTGCAGGTAAAGTCACTTCTGTTTCATCCTGGATCTCAGAACGAAAGCCAAGGATTAAAATTCCAATGTGTTACAAAGCCTCCATTTCATTAGAGGGAGTCTTAAGCCAATGAGATAAACTACAGCTGTTAAATGCCACCGTGTTCCTTGTACCAGACTGTAATCCTTACTGGTGTCAAGAGCATGGAGACATCTGTAACCAATACACACACGCTGCAGAGAAAGCAGAAACTACACGGGTACAAGAACACTCTTTAATCTGGGGGTTCTGTCACGCTAGGAACAGCAGTCTTTTATGGCATCAGTAATTTACTGAAGAACACATCACCCTGAGAGGGTTTCTAAAGCTTTCCTCCACTGAGCGAGGCTGAACGCGACATCACCGACCATCCTGCGATGGGGACAGCGCCCAGGGCAGTCGGACACGCCTTCTCCAGGGTAGTGTTGCTGTTACCTCACTTGACACAGAGCGAGTTTATTTGCTGAAAACCGATACCCTACGTCCACTTAGAGACGGCTCGGGTCCCATCCACGCTACGAGCAGCGCGTTCTGACCCCGCACACGGCGGGTTTGATGGGCCCGGCGTGAGGTGACACCGGAGACAACGTCGGGGCGATAACGGCGCTGGGCACCGAGCTGATCCAGTCCAGGCGGGGGAACCCGACGGCCTTGCCCAGCCGGGGGCTGCTGTGGCGTGGGCAGAGCCGGGCACGGAGGGGCCGCGGTCCGTCCCATCTCTGCCGTGCCCGGCACCGCAGCGAGGGCGGCGGAGGCTCCGGGACGGAGAGCCCCGCGCCGGGCCGGGCGCCGGCAGCGCTCAGAGGCCGTGGCGCTTGCGGGTGCCGGCGCTGGCGGCGTGGAGCAGCCGGTCCTTCTCGCGGATCTCCTCGCGGAGCTGGGCCTCGGCCAGGCGCAGGCGGCGGATGCTGCCCTTCATCTCCTTCATCTTCACCTCCAGCAGCGCGATGATGTCGCGCTGCTCGTTCAGCTTCCTCAGCAGCTCCTCCGACGTGGTGCCCGACGACAGCGAGTACGAGTGATCGGGGGGGCCGCCCTCCACCGGGCTCTCCTCCCCCGCCGCCGCCGCCGCCGGTACCGGCACCGGCAGCCGCACGGGGCTGGGCCCGATGGTGGCGGCGGCCCCGAGCTCCACCTGCACCGTCAGGTCGATGGGCTTCACGTCCTCGGCCGCGCCCCCTGCAGGGGCCTCGGCGGCGGCCGTGGGGCCCTGCGGGGCGGCGGCGGCGGCGGCGGCGGGGCGGGGGCGCCGGGCCCGCTGAGCCTTGCGCTCGTTGACGCCGCGCAGCGGGAAGATAGTGGGGACCCGCACCAGGTAGGACTTGCGGCCGCCCTGGAAGTGCTCGCTGCAGACGCGGTGGCCCGTGGTGGGCTGGAAGGTGCTGAAGCAGCCGCTGACGCCCGCCCGGGAGACGTTCTTGAGCCAGAGGCGCCGCAGCTCCTCGTCCTTGGGGAAGGTGTAGAAGTGCAGCGCCTTGTCGCGGTGCGAGTTGTTGTAGCAGCCCGGTACGCAGCAGGTGAAGCCCGGCATGGCCTCGCGGGGCGGGGGGACACCCGCGGCGAGCGGGGCGAGCGGCCCCGCCGAACTACAGCTCCCACAAGGCCCGCGCGGCCTCTCGCCGCCGCCGCCGCCGCCGCCCCGGAACTACGCGGACCACAATGCACCGCGCCGCCGGCGGAACTACCCGCCCCACACTGCGCCGCGGCCCCTCCCGGCGCTCGCGCGCGTCTCGCGAGAGGTGGCGGGAGGCGGGAACCGTTGGGCCGTTACCGGGCCCGCCATGGCTGGCGGGCGGCCCCGGGCCAGGCCCGGCCTCAGGCGCAGCGGCCACAACGCGCGGGCGGCGGCACAGGTGCCCCGAGGGACCTGCAAGGGCGGGCGGGAGGGGAGGAAAAAAAGAAAGAAGGGAGGAAGAGTCGCTGTTGGGATCGACCGTCCCGTGGGACTCGCCCGGTGCCCCCCGCCCGGTCGCTCCCGGTTTGAGACAGCAGCGAGGCCTCTGAAGCAGGAGCGGAGGCCGCTCCCTCACGCTTGTTCGCCTTTAATCGTGGAAAATGGGCCGAAAGCCCTGACCCAAAGGCGCTCGGCGGGTTTGGGTGGCGGCTGTGCTCTGAGGCCGCTCAGGATCCCGCCCAAAGGAGGGTTTCGTGCCGGAGCTCCCCTGGAGGATTCCACAGGAACGGGATTTTATGCTGGAACCCCCCTGGGTGATCCCACAGGAGGGATCCCACAGGGTTTCATGCTGGAACCCCCTTGGATCATTTCACCGGAGGGTTTTATGCTGGAACCCCCCTGGGTGATTCCTCAGGAGGGTTTTATACTGGAACCCCCCTGGATCATTCCACAGGAGGGTTTCATGCTGGAACCCCCTGGGTCATGCCCCGGGCTGATTTGTCTCCCATCCACACGGGAACTGTCACTGTTGTCAAAAAGCCAGCATGCGCTATATCTCTTTGGAATTTGGAGAAAAGTTTCTTATCAGCTTGCTTAGCTTGTTATTAGAACATGGGTGGTGGATGTTTTTGGTGTTGGGGTCTTTAATAATAAAAAAACTAGCTTTGAATTGCTTGTCTCTTGATTTCCCTCTAGACTGGATCGAGTGTAGAAAAGAAGAGTAAATCTGTCAGGAGCACCTTGGCAAAGCAGAGACTGGTAGTGTTCCCTGATCTCAAAAATGGCACACCACGGCTTATGCTCAAGAGAGTCATGCAGAACCGTAAGTCTCTGTTTTTCAGGAGAATTGAGATCAGAAAAACAATGGTTTTGGAAAGTTAAGAAAACAGAGGGTGTTCTTTGGTGGCCCGTTATCTTTTCCCTAAAACAGAAATCAGATTGTTGTATGACTGATATATGTAGCAGAGTCGCTTCAGGGCACCTGAATTCAGGATACAACTGCCTGAGAGACCAGGCTTTGCACTGGTGAAATCAGAGCTTTGAAGATCCTCTTCAAAACCCTCTTCACTTGGTCTTCTTATCCTGGTGACTGAGCACATGATCCTGTGCTGCCTTTGTCTGTAGGATCAGCTGTGAGTTATTCTGCTGCCCCCTGTCACCACTGGCTTTGTCACTGCCAGCCTTCCCAGGAGCAGACCCACACAGTTTTCACTAGGTCTTTATTTTAACCTTCTAGTAAATCTTATTTACAGCCTGTAGTGTAGATGTGACATTCTGCTGTGTTGAATTGAGGAAAGGAAATGTTCTGGTTTGTTGGCAGAGCCCCAAGTTTCACCACTGGCACCTCAGATATCTAACCATGAAGACACAGAAGAAGCTCATTCAGAAGTCCCATCTAAGAGGGTTTCCAGCATGTAAGTAGGGTTTTTTTATAATTTGCACTTTTATTGCACTTCTATTACACTGCTGTTGTAGCTGCAGTTTCTGTGGTGGGATTGGGGAGCAGGACTTCTCATGTTTCAGTCATCAGAATTGCATCTTGTCAGGTGGGATTATCAGAAATGCCTCTGCAGCTTGGTTTGTTTTGGCAGGGGGGAATTGCAGCTGCCAGATGTTGCTCCTGAGGACACATCTATCACTGTGTTCAATATGAAGAAGAAGAGAAGGAAATTCAGCATTTCTGAATTTGAGAGGGCAGCAGAGAGACGACTTCCCCAGTACCAAGGTAAGGCTGCAGTCAAGAATTACCTGGCTCAGAGCTGCATTTGCTGTCAGCTGCTTCTCACCTGCTCAGCTCAGCTGTCAGAAGCTGCCCAGTTGTAGGTTTGCAATCCGGATTGCAATATCTCATGCAAAGGGGAAAATGGAGAAAGTAAAGGCCCCCATCCTATCAAATTTTCAATAAACCTTTTAAAGCCAAGTTCTAGGCTCTGCCACAACTGTATATAATTAAAAAAAAAAAAAAAAAAAAAAGTATATAATTTCCTGACTACTTTTGCAACTTGGTACTTTTTGAGTTTTGAAGTGTCTCCAGAAGAACCCTGGAGACTCAGTTCTAGAAACTCTAAAATACAAAGAACTGCATACTTTCCATTACAATTATATAAAATAATGATAAAGTTCTTTGTGAGCAGAACAGGTTTGAGTTCCAGTTTCATCAAGAGTCTGTGGAATAGTTACCTGTGTTTCTAAAACTCCAGATGTGTTTGGATTGGGTTGCTGAAGGGTGGTTGTGACTAAGACCTAACATCTTGTTATGAGTGTGGTAACATTAAAATTATTAAATCTGAGAGTATGTGCCATGTTAAATTTTCATTGAAATAACTATTTTCTTACCCTTTCAGAAATTGCTTATTAGATTTCTAATGTACAGTTCTGAAATGTAGACAAGAAACAGTAAAGTGATCCTGTTATCTAATTCTGTTTGTACCAAAATATGATGTTTGAGGATTGTAGCATGGCTGGCTCTGAAAAGAGGGAGATCCATTGGGATGTTCCTGTAGCCTGGTGTGTAAAGGGTAATTTCTCAGCTAATTTGCCATTCACTTTTTCCAGCTCAGTCAGCGTTGGACAGCACAGTTATGACTCGGTGAGTTTAACTTAAAATGTCTTAAATTCTGTCTGTCCTGGCTGTGGTCACATCTGAACAGTGCAGATGCCTGGGTTTGTGTTCAAGACCTGTATTAGTGTTATAACACAGGCATCTGCCCCTCTGCTGATGGAATTTCCAGGTGTTGCACTCACACCTTTTGATTTTCAGAGACTGTGCCTCTGCACTGTGTGCCTGGCTTGGTCTAGTTTGTATTGCTACTGTGGCTCCTCTTTTCACTTGCTTGGATCATTCCTTTTTTCCTTTCATTCTCATGCTTCCAGCAGTAAATTGGTAGACAAGATACCTTAGAATATTATATACATCAGTACACAGTATACCTTAGAAAATAACATAAATCAATACACAATATACTTTAGAATATTATCCCTGCCTATTCATAGTTTTATCACATCAATTGTATCTATGCAGTATTTTCTGGACTTTAAAAGCTTTTTAGTGAGTCAAAGCACTTACTTTCTGGTGTTGCCTGTGTACTTTGCAAATGACCCTGGCCAAAATCAGCACATTATTTCACCTTTCTCACTGCAGCCCTTGCCTGGGGTGCCACACAAGATGCTTTTTGGGGCTGCATTCTGTACTTCTGTCTTTGAACCCTCTGAACCCCCTTTTTAACTGGGTTGCCTGGAGAGAGGGACAGGAGGTCATTGAGCATGGTCAGTCTTCAGGGTGCAAAACTCCTGCAGTGAGAAACATTTCCTGTGCTTCAGGTGTTGCTGTCAGCTCTCTCTTAAACCAGTCACAGTGTGTTGGTAGCTGTACTTTGCTGAGAGTATTGATAATAAGTAGATTCTTAAACTTATTGGGAAGTCTTCCTACCAACCCATTGTCATCTAGGGTATGTCTTTAATATCAAACTTTTTTCCCCCCTTTTTTATTTTTTGTTATGTTAAGATTTTTAAAATTCCTGACCCTTTTGTCAGCTACAGTGTTGCAGTTTCTCAGGGAAGCTTTAAAACAGTCTGCTTCCTGATCTCTGTCACACATATCCTGATGTTGGGTGATGGTATGAAAATAAACAATTCATTCAAAGACTGACCTGTCGCAAACATTTTTTCATAGAAATCTTTTCTTTCAGATTCGTGCATCTTCTGGGAAGCAAAAGCCCCAGAAGAGAATGTAAACAATTATTATCAACTGCTGTAGAATGCAATAAAATGCACCTGTGATTAGTTCTTGTTCCATGTATACCATTAAAAACCAATCACAAGAGCAAGCTCGAAAAAGATTCCCAAGACACGAAACTTTGTTATAGATTCTTTTCTTTCTATTCTTAGCTTAGCAGCATCTGCAACTTCTCTCTTTATTCTCTTTAGTATAGTTATAATGTATTATATATCATATATCAATAAATCCAACCTTCTAATCAAGAAACAAAATTCTCGTCTTTCTCTCACCCCCAGCGACGCACTCAAGTCGCTGTAATACCGACCCATGACCTTCAAGGGTTTTTTGGGGAAATTTCTCCTAGTTGTGCGAAATGTGTCACTGTTAGAGCCATCATGTACTTTGAGGGGGAAGGTGGGGTGTTTGATTTTGACAATTTTCCCTTCCTTTTGCAGGTCCCTTCGCATGTCTGTGGGTTCCCTGCTGGCCCCAGACACCGTGGAGAAGAGGGGTTTGCTGAGGAGGCCCAAAACCCGCAGGGCTGTTGACATGCAAGCCTTTGAAGGCAGAGTGGAACAGAACCTGCTGAAGAGCAAAGGTTTCTTTAGTGCTGTTATTTCTCTTTTGGGCCTTACATTAAAGGGGCTTTTAGAAGCATTTACTGCAGCATGGTCTGTATTTTAGAATTTAAAATTTACTAACTCATTGACAGAAATAGAGTGTGGGATTTGGGAGGCAGGGTTAGAATGAAGTTCTGCCTTGGCAGTTCCTTTGATTCTATGCACCTAAATGTGTACTTTGCCCAGTTTGGTCATTAAACCACAGGAATTATTGGGGATCCTCTTCATCTGTGGCTACTGAGATCCCTGTTGTTTGGTGGGGAGAGTTGTGGGCACAGAAGTGGGGTCGTACAGTGTCAGTGTTGGATCTGTTGAAGAGGAGTAAAATTTGGTTGAATGACTAAAATAGTGAATTGCACAAGTCCTGGTAGTATAGTGTGTCCCTGTGACCTTGAACAGTTTTTCACACAAACTTTGTTTAAAAACTTTCTCAACAGGACAGAATGATCTTGTGGACTCACAATCTGCATCTGGGATTCGAACAAGCTTGCTGACCAGTGATGCAGAAATGATGATGAATAGCACAGAGCTCTTTGTTCAGCCCCAGCTGGATGAAGAGAGCCAAAATAAATTGTCTGCTCTTGAACCCCAGCTGTCAGATTCAAAAACTTCAGCACAGAGAAGCCCAATTTCTGATGCAGATCAAGAGGAAGCAAGGTTGGAGGGCCTGGTATCCAGTGTGAGCACAAACCAGGGAAGGACCCAAAGATACTCCAAGAGCACAAGCCTTGATAATGAGCATTTTGACAGAATGAGTCATGTATCTCCAGAAACTCCTGCAAAACAGGGAGAAGAAAAGCAAGATCACTCCCAGCAGAGTAACCCAGTGGCAGAGATTTCTGTTACTGAAGAAGAGCTGGTTTGCAGTGAGTACTATGGGTTAAGGCTTAGCAGGTGTTATCTGAACTCACAGAGTGGCTGAGGTAGAAAGGGACCTCAAGGTTATTTTCTCCTGGCCCTCTGCCCTGGCAGGGCCACACAGAGCAGTTGCCCAGGACCATAAGTGGCTCTTAGGAGTCTCCAAGGGTATTGACTGCAAACTGCCTTCCTTCTGTTCAGATGGAGCCTCCCATTTTCCAGTCTGTGCCAGTTGCCTTTTCTCTTGGCCCTGGGCATCACTGGGAAGAGTCTGGCTCTTCCTGCCTCGCACCCTGCCTTCAGGCACTTGTGTATGTTGGTAAATCTGCCCTAAGCCTTCTCTTCTCTAGGCTGAGCAGTCCCAGCTCTCTCAGCCTTTCCTTCTAGGAGAGATGCTTCAGTCCTGGTGGGCCTTTGCTGGGCTCTCCTCTGTGTCCTTCTCTCCTTTGCACTGGGACCCCAGAAGTGGGAACCCTAAATTGGTCACAAAAATAAGGAGACAATATGTAGGGCATGTGGACAGACTTGGAAGGAATCTCTGGAAGTTCCTAGTCCAGACCTTCACTGTGGTATGGTCACTTATTTGTCACAGTCAACCTCTCCATTGTCTTCAGGGCCTTAAAACTCTTTGGGCTGAGGCCTCCCTGCTCACTCTGTACCAATGCTTTGCAATTCCTGTTGCTTGCCAGTTTTCCCCTGGTGCCTCTCCTTGGCATTCATTTCCCTGGCCTTGTCCTGGTTGTGTAAATGGGAGCACAGTGTTTTCCTCATACTGCTTGAACCAGGCAAAAGTTGTTTTGAAAGGACAAGGGAAGGAATGAACAGGAAAAGGTTAGGTGCTCAGAGAGCTCCAATGGCAGGCATTTTTAGGACAAAGGGAAAGATAATGCAGAGTGTGGAGGATGTGAAACAGGGGACTGGATCCAGTGAGGGGAAGAGGAGGGGGAATGAGCTGATCTTTAAGATGCTGGAGTTAGTAAGGCATTAATGTCAGATGTTAATGGTGACATAGTTCTGCTCTACCACAGGAGGCTACTGGTGGGGTTGCTCCTCAGTGTCAGCTGAAAAACAGTTGCAAAGATTTTTCCAACTGGTTCCTAAGGTTCGATGCCAACTCCCTAAACTTCTTGAAGTACACACAAATGTTTCCTGTGTGTCTTCTTCTCCCTCCTTGGTTGGTTTTGTATTTACCAGGAAGGTTAAAAGAAAATTCCAAAAGCTGTCAGGAGACACATTAATGATCTGTTCTAGGTGTGTATAGATGGAACTCCTCTCTGCCCTCCAAAGGTTCAAGTACACATTTGGGATCCCCAGTCACTCTCAATGTTTCCCACATGCATTTGAGACAAGTTGTGTCCCATATAATTGAAGACCTAGAAGTAAGTGATACAGAAGAAGAGATGATTAATACAGAGAATGGAGTGGAACAGGAAAAGATTTTCCCAAGAGGGTTAGAAGTACTTTAATTGTAGAAAGGGAATGGAGTATAATCTGATTTAAACAGAGTTTTTCAGGTGACTTGTAAAATAAAACTTATTTTACTCAGATTAAAATAAGACTTAATTGTACAGTAGATGCTGGAAATAATTTATTTCAAGACATACCAGAAATCCTTGGTCATTTCCAGACAAGTTCTCTAAAAGTGGGCTGTGATTGGAAGTGGAATCAAGGTTCATATGTTTTGGCAGATCTGTACTACTGCTCAGCTTCCCATAGGAAAGATGAAGAGCCCTCATCTGGCTAATCTAAGCTGCTTAATATTGCACTGCACTTTAGGCCCTGTGTTGATGTAGGCAGCCCAATATTCTGGTTAGTAAATTGATATAACTGATTTTTGCACTACCTTTGGCCACATTTCCTTGTGCCCTTCACTTGGGTTTGGGGGTCCCAAGGCCTTGCCACATTTCTACTTCTCAGTGTGAAAACCCCCAGTTGCTGGAGAGAATGGTAAAAGTGCAGTTTGACAGCTTTTGGTTCTGGACTCAGCCAAAATTTCCAAACCCTTCAGTAAGTGACAGCATTGTCATGTGTGTCGTGATGTCAGAGTGCCCAATTTTCACCAAGTAATTACCTGTGTGGGTTTCTGCTTAACTGAGCTGCATAGTAACAGATATGTGGAATATATATGTAGTATAAAGGAAAAAGGAATACTTAAGTAGTCAGTAGCTCAAGTTTTTAAACACAAGCAAGTCATTGTCTGTATTATTTCTTATCCTGCATGCCAGAGGCTTGTCCTGCATGGTTAAAACCACTCTAGGCTCTCTTCTCTCCACAATGGAATATATCTCTTACAAAATTGTTTATTCAGAAAAATGGAGGAAATGAGGAGGAGAATCTGAGCACAAACTCCAGGTATTGTTAGATTTAAAGGAAAAGAAATTGGTCTTTTACACAATCACCAAAATTGAAAATGGCCATAGAGATGGCAGATCTGGAGGAGCCCTGCTTACTGTAAGTAAAATTCTTTCATTGGGGTCTGATGGGCCCCTAATTAGGTGGCTGTGGGGCAAACACAGGAAAAGTTGGACATTTCTTAGCTGTCAAGGGAACTGCATTTGCTTTTCTTACTTATTTATTTATCACAAATAATGCCAGTGGTGGTTGAACTGTGTGCTGGTGGTTGGTTGGAGTTTTTTTGTAGGTAAGATGTATGATAGAATTTCTTATTTTAGCTGCAGAACATGGTACAAGTGCTGGACATTCTGAACATTTGGAGAAGAAACTGGCTGAAAAAGCAGAATTGCAGATAACTGCAGGACGTGCCAGCAGAGGTGAAACAGAAGTGGCTCCTTCAGCAGGAAAGGAAGTGGAAGAAGGCAGCACTGGAGCCCACAGCTCTCCCACAACTGGTGAGGACACCTCTAATGCTGGCAGCTCTCTGTAGTGCCACAGTGCTCTTATGCTGCATGGCTGGCATCAGTGCTGAGAGGGACGCTTAACTTCCTTTGTTTTCTGGAAGCTGGACTAATTACTGGGGAAATAACAAACTGATTTTGTAATTTTAAGCTGGAAGACTGCATTTTGTTTAAAGGGGAAACCAAAATTGTCCTGGCAGTAGTGTTTAGAAATGCATAGTTACAGCAGGTATCTTTGGTTAAAATTTACTAGTGGAAGCTCCAGAATCAGGCAAAGATCTTTGTTTCAGTGCTTTATTTTTTCTGTTTTGGAAATCTAGAACATGAGATTACCAGAGGCATTGGAGCTGTAAGTCTGGGCAGGCACTCTCATGCCTTTTCCTCATTTGAAAAACCTGAGGTGACTCCAGTAGATGAAACTGATGAACAAGGAGATGAACTACAGGACCAGGCTATGGTGCTACATTTGGATAGTTCAGTGGGAGAGGCTGCTGAGGATGAAGCTGAGCAGCCTGAAAGTCAAGGTAAGGAATCTGCTCAGCACTTCTGTTACATTGTTTTCTGTCCTGCTCTCACTTGTTAAGAAGTGAAGAAGTTCAAGAGTGAAGTTAAAGACAAGGCAGATTAGACTTGGAGGAAACTGCTGTGGGTTCATAGCAGAGAGCAGGTGAGATGCTGATAACAGGAGCCTTGCCTGGAGGGAGTTATGAAAATCTGCAGACAGGGAGAGGTTTATAGTCTGGCCCTTGCAATGTGACTCTGTAGCTCAGCTTGTCCCTTTGTCCAGGAGAATTTGCCAGTGGCTTAGCAAGATGACAGAGGTAACTTCTAGACTTTGAAGTTCCCTCTGGTTAAAAAGGCTGCAGCTTTGTGGCAACCTAAATTAACCCAGCCATCAGCCACTGCAGTCTGGCCCTGAGTGTGTGTCCCTGCAGCCTGGCCAGCCCAAGGGGAGCCACCAGCCCGTGTGACAGGAGCTGGGGGGTGGCACTGCAGCAGCCCTGCTGGCTCAGGGTGCTGTGGGACACAGCCATGTGGGAGCTGGCTGGGTTTGTGTCTGCTGTGGCAGCACTGCTGCTCCAGGAGCTCTGGGAAGACACTTCAGTTCCTCAGTTCCTCCAGTACTTTTTCCCCAGAGGTTTCCATGAAGACTCCTGAGTTTGTCCGAGCTCCAGCCCACAACCTCCTGCTGTCAGCAAAACCTGCAAAACCTTCTGCTCCCAGGTAAGCCCGAGCCTTGTGTAGCCTGGCAGAGGTGGGGCTGGGGGCAGAGCAGAGCCTGGCTTTGCCAGCTGCTCTGGCAGCTGCCACAGGGAGTGAGCAGTGCTGAAGTCTGTGAGTGAATGTCAGTGCTCTTCCAGGGCAGGTCTGATGCCTTGAGGCTTTCCAGTGAGCATTCTTGTCATATTTTCTTGTGCTAAACATCAAAACTTTTCCTAGGAGTTTTTCAATTGGTAAGCCACTCTGGAGCCATAGACTCCAGATGCAGAGGCCCTTGCAGAAGAGGGGGAGTTACAGATGGCAAGGCACTGATCACCTGGAGTACCTGCTTGTATTGACTGCAGAAGCCTGAAGCTGTGTGCAGTTGCCATGTGCTGACTAAAATGGAGCTCTCTTAGAGGCAGAAAGTGAACCTGTCCTCTGCATTACTCCAAATTAGTTAACACTTGCAGTCTCTTGACTAGAAATTTGCTTTCATCAGAAGCACTAGCTGTGGGTCCTAGGGAACAGGAGGAGTCTTCTAGCCCATGACTTTAGAGCTTTGTCTATTAAAGCAATGAACAAGAAGACAAAATTCTTTTGCCCACATATGGGTGGACTGGAGAGAGTCAAGTGATCCACACACCCTCTCTGGGGTTTTGCATGTGTTAGCCTGAGATTCTAATTTTTTCTGTTGTTTTCCAATTAGATATGAGTGAATCCATGGATTTCACTTAACTGTTCCATATTACAATTTTTCCTATTTTAGAATGGACGATAATTGTAATTTCCCTTAGGACTTACAGTCTTGTTTAATGGAGGGGTGGGAAACCCTACAACCCACAAAAAAAGCCCCCACTGAAGTTTTTAATAGTGTAGAAGGATTCCCTGCAGAGCAGTTTCCCCCGTCCATAGATGCAGGGGTGCATCAAACTTTGTGCACTACTTTAAAGGGGATATTGCAGGGATGCAGTGGAATCTGCAGTCATGTACTGCAGAGAACTCCAGTTTGCTGAGAGTGTGTTACATGAGCACTCTGGGATCAAGGCAACTTGAGCCTGGATTGCTTCTGTCAAGGCCAGGATGCCACATGAACTGTTTGCAAACTGCCCTGTGTGGCCATGAGAGTTTTGAAGAATTGGGATGGAGAAAGAATGAAGAGCTCAGGGTAGTTCTTATCCCTTCCAGTTCAGCTTAGGGTTTCTCCAAACTCAGCCTGGTGTCCTCTGCCTCTCTCTTCATTCAATGTGTGAATTTTCAGTTTTCCTCAAAGTTCTCCCCTGAAGCAGCTGCAGCTTAAGACAGTTCCAAAGAGATTGAGAACATCCCAGAAGAAACCACGGGAGCCTCAAATACCCAGGAGTTTGATAAAGGAGATATTCAGACATTTTGCTAAAATGCCAGTGACCAGAGATGCATTCCAAATTGTTGAAAAATGGTATGTAGCAACAAACTGCTCTTTCCATTATTTTTACTATTGAGGTTTTTTCCTTTCTTTTCTCCCCTGAAGTAAACGTGTTGAGAGTGCTACTGACAAGCTGACAGCCATCTCTCTTCAGCTGGAAAAAGTCTTGGGAGGCTTGATAAAAATGGGCAGAAATGTGGAAAGTGCTTTGTATTGCCATGTGGGTATCTGATCAATGCTGCCTTTCAGGAGCATCTGGGTTTTATCCCAACAAATTGTAGCATACAGATTGTCTGTATCAATTTCCATGAGCAGGGTGGCTCTGGACAGTGGCCATCATGCTGGGCACAGTGAAGGTGTGCAGTGTTCCATTGGAATCCAGGTTTCTCAGCTTTTTGCACCCTTAGACCTTGTGGCTTTCATGAGGAAAATCTGTGTATTGTCTGAGCACTGTCACTGCAGCAGCCAGTATCTGCCTCAGTGCTGATTTCTCTGTCACTGGTGTCAACCCCTGCTCCTGCAGCTGTGAGAAGTTTGGGAAGGGTTCTGGTTGTGCAGCTGTTTCACAGCTGTCTTGGCACTGAAGTTCCAGGGAGCCTGGGCTGAGAAGCCAAGCTTTGTTCATGGGCTGGAGAGTTTGTTCTCCCCCAGCTTTCCCTGGCAGGCTGTGACCTGCACAAGGAGCAGCTGTGGTGCAGCTTGCCCTGCAGAAGGGGTGAGTAGCTGCTGTTCACACCAGCTTTGATCTGCTTTGATTTTCCCCCTCAGCTCAGACAGATACTTCAAGCAGCTGAGTGATGATCTGGAGGCTTACAGCCACCATGCAGGGAGGAAGACAGTGGAGGAGGCTGACCTGGAAGTCCTCATGAGAAGGTAATGAATGGAAGGGTTGTTACTGATCTGCAGTCGTGTTTGGTGGTGCTTTGAGAGCCCAGTAACACCTGGTTGTTGCCAGAATGTGCCACCAGCAGAGTTTGCATAGTGTGGGATCTGGGATTGACTCTGTGTGAGGCCACTTCTGTCCCAGGGGCCATCCCTGGGCTTGGGTTGCACCACTTGGTGATGGTGGAAGGACTAGAAGTAGTAGTGAGGGACCCAAGAGGAGAGGGATTTGTGTAGAATGTGTAGAAGTAGTAGAAAAATGCTAAGAGGGAGGCTGGGCTGCACTGTTTGCATCCCTGAGTGATCTCTTTGCTGAAATCATCTGCAGCTGACACTGAGCATTTTCACATGTCCTGCTGTCCTTTTTGGTGAGTTGCTCTTCCAAACAAAATACAGCTCTTCCTGCTGCTGCACAGGCTGATCCTTGGGGTGCAAACTGACAGTTCCTCTCAAGAGCAGGAGAAAGAGCCCCCAGCCTGGGTGGGCAGGGCTGGCCTCTCCTAACAGTGACATTGCTGGACAGCAGCCTGAAGAGCTGTTCTCAGAGCTGCCTCACTGCTGTTTTGTCCTCTGGACGTTCACAGCTGCCCCAGCTCCTGCCTGGATTTACTTTGTTCTGTCACCAAAACACAAGGGATTTATTCTTGGCTTGGAAGCTCTCTGTGAGGCCTGAAGCAATCCACCAGTTTCCATTTAAAGTCCTTACTCTGGGTGGTTGTTCTTAATCTGCACTGGAAGAGTTTCAAATGTGATGTTAAAGTCACCTGGGGGATAGTGCAGGGCACAGCTGATGACTCTGGCTTTGCATGGGCCTGTGTAGGTGAGCTGGTGCTGCTGATAAAAAAGAATCTGTTGCTGTCCTGATGCAGAGATTTTATTTTCCCATCTGACAGGGGTGTGCTGGGGTATGAACAGGCCAGGAGGCACAGTGGGTTCCTTGTCCTGGTTTGGGAATTCCATGCACTTGCTGTTTCACCTTGTTCTAGATGTCTTTCTGCCTTGCTACTGCTCATAAAGAGATCAGGAATTGCTGGCTCATGCATAAGAACAGCATCTCTGTTCCTTCCACATGGGAAGTGTAAATAAATTTTGCACTTCCTTTCTTTTTACAAAACTGGGAGATGCTGATTTTTTCAGGCCAGTCAGCTAAATGGTGTACAGGAAAACTCCATAGCCTGCCCAGTTGGCAAATGCCAAATCTGGGTACTGAGCTATTTCCTTCTGTCCCATCATTCTGTGCACATCTTCAAAGGGTGGAATTTATCCCACAGTAGGTGGATTGTGAATTTAGAAAGAATGAGCCTCTACTTTGGCCCTGATCAATACAGATGAACATCCCCATGGTAAACAGTGGGAGCTGCTCTGCAGGACCCCTCTGGGTCTGCCTGCTGTGCTGTGTGGGCAGTCCTGCATTGCACCCTGCACAGGAGCTCAGAAGCTGCCTGCAGACACGAGTTTTTGTTTGTCATGAGCAGTCAGAGCATTTCAGCTCTTAAATGCAAACACATCACTGCAAGAAAGCTTTGCTGTGGCATTGAGTGCAAGCACATTTCAGTGACAGCTCTTGTTTGTCCCCTGCTCTCTGTGCCCCAGGCAGGGGCTGGTGACAGACAAGGTGCCTCTGAGGGTGCTGATAGAGCGTCACCTCCCCCTGGAGTACCGCCGGCTGCTCATCCCCGTGGCTGTGAGTGGGAACAGAGTGCTGCCCTGCAAGTGAAGCTGGCCATGCTGGCTGCTCCCAGGGTTCTTCATGTCCCTGCTCCAGGTGATGCTTTTCCACACACACCCAGTCAGGCAGCCCCTGCTGGATGTTCTCCTGTGGCCGCCACACCCTGCTGGGTCTCACCAGCCTTTGTTACAAGTCACTTGGCTATCCATATTTTTGTATGTTCTATACCTTTGGATACTTGTACAGCTCTGATAAATAAAATGTTACATGTATTTTTTTGTGATGCCAATGCTGTTTATGCCAGTGAGCTGAGAGGCTCCTGCATTGTGGTGTTAAATTGTTCCTAGCAGGGATTTGGGGGGCTGTGTGGGTGCTCTTCATGCCAGCCATGGTGCCCTTTGTTTTCCACTGGTGTTCCTGTGCAGGCAGTTGCTGGTCCATGCTGTGCTCCTCACACAGGGAAACAAAATTTTTGTGTGTGGTTGTACTGCTTCCAGGGAGGCCAAACCACACTAGGAGTGAGATCTGACACAGCAAAGGGGGCCAGGGAGTGTGACTTTGTAGGATAGTTCAGAAGCTGGGAAAGAGTAATGCCTGAATAATAAACATGTACCAGTGTCAGAGGGATTGAGGTGGATCCTGGACTTTCTCTGCAGTTCCTTCTGGACTCTCAGTGTGGCAGGAGTTGTTTGTCCCCATCTGAGGCTGTCCTAAACCCTGCTGCAAGTGTGGATCCTCCTCCCCTCTGGGTTATGCTGTGGGTGCAGTACAGCCTTCCCAAACCACAGCCCAGGGCACAGTTCAGAGGGACTCCTGGAAATCCAACCCAGCTCTTGGAGGTTAAACAGGTTCTAAACAACACTGAAAGGCACAAG
This sequence comes from Melozone crissalis, assembly GCF_028551555.1. NCBI lineage: Eukaryota > Metazoa > Chordata > Aves > Passeriformes > Passerellidae > Melozone > Melozone crissalis. Next base: position 6,835,131 of record NW_026535785.1, read on the forward strand.
GGCCAGTGCAGCAGTTAAAATCTCTTCAGCAGGCAGTGCCAATCCAAATGGCAGGCACTTTTCAAGGATTTTTTTGAAACATAATTCCATTACTAGAACAAAGAGCATTTTTGCTGATACAGTGTGACTTAAATGTTGGAAGGAGAAGGGTCCTTTGAGAAGCTCTGCTGGGAGCAGTGTCTGCATGTCCTGCATGGGTGGGATTCCCTTCTCCAGGGTGTGTCAGAGCTCACCTTTTTCTCAGCAGGAGCTGCAGCTCCCAAGGAGAGGAATGGAAGGAGACAGGAGGCAGTGCTTTGCACCTGCTGCCTGCCACACGTTGGGCTGACACTGGGGTTGGCTGTTCTTGGGAATTCTTCAACTCACTGGAGCCTTTCCTTAGGCTGGGTGTATTCCAAACAGTTTGTACCTGTTTGGCAGCCTGGAGCCTCAGAGGCTGAATGTAACTTTTTGTATCAAACTGGCTTGTACAGACATCTAAATATATATAACTATGGATGTAGTCTAAATATATAACTATATAAATATTCTCTCAAGGAAGGGAAGATCATTCTGTCAAGAGCACCTGGTGTCAGACCTGGAACCTCAGTGCAGACCAAGAGAATGCAGCTCTTGCCTTAAGTAGGTCCTCAGTCACTCTGACAGTCATGGCTTTGGAATGATGACAGGGCCTGTTTATTGCTATGGAGACATGGAAAAAGAATGGAAATATGGAATTACGTGTGTCATACACAGAGGGATGAACTCATACTAGAAGTCTGCTCAAGAACCTTGTTTCCCTTGCTGCTGGCCATGGCTTCACAGCAGTGGCTCAGTTTTTGTAGTGTACTCTCAAGGCATAATAGTATTTAAATACATACATATATAATAGTATTTATATACATAATAGTATAATGTATATAAATACTATTTGTATTATGTATATAATACTATAAAATATTGTTATGTATATATTATGTATTTATATAGATAATAGTATTTAAATACATATATATTTAAATACGTACATACATATATATATATATACACACATATATATATACACACATATATATATATTTATATATATATTTTTTAATATATATTTATATATATATATATATATATATAAAAATACATACAAAGACTGTGTAGCCATATGGATCCAGCTGGGAACCGAAGGATCCTTTGTGGGTTGCCGTGCCCCGTGCCCCGTGCCCTGTGCCCCGGCAGCGGAGCCGCCGCCGCTCCCGGTGGTTTTTGCTCTGTTCGTTCTTCCGCCGCCATGGCGCGCGCGCTCCGTTTACCCATCGCCATGGCAACGGCCACGCCCGCAGGACCCCCTCGCGCGCCGCCATAGCTGCCCACGCAGCGCCTGACGCGCGGGCGCCGCGCGGCGGCCGAAACCGGCCGGTGAGCGGGGGCGGCCGGCGGGCGCCTGCAAGCGCTGGGCGGCCCTTGGGCTCAGCGCTGCCGCCGAGCACGCTGGGAATGCGAGTCCCGCACCCTACGGCAGTGAAGGGAGCGGAGCGGAACGGGGACACGGTTCCCAGCGTGCAGCGCGCCGAAGGGGGGGACGGGGCTTTGCGCGCTCCGCCTCTCGGGAGTTGTAGTCTCGGCGAGAGACGGGGACGGACGGACCGGAGTGACGAGGACTGCGCTTCCCGTCGGGCGGCGCGGCCCCATTGTGGGCACGCTCGCAGCCCATTGGCTGTCGGCCGCGGCCGGGCCTCGCTCCCCGCCCGCTGACACAAAGCGGGTCCAAGATGGCGGAGGCGGGCGCGGGGAGCCCGCACGGCGGGGACGCGGCGCCGCCGGGGCCGCCCGAGGAGCAGGAGCTGAGCCGGCGCCTCCGCCGCCTCTACCCCGCCGTCAACCAGGACGAGACGCCGCTGCCGCGCTCCTGGAGCCCCAAGGACAAGTACAACTACATCGGCCTCTCGCAAGGCAACCTGCGCGTCCACTACAAAGGTGCCGGGCTGGGGCGGCGGCGCCGGGTTCGGCCTCGGCCCGGAGCGGGACGGCCCTGGCGGGGCCCTCGGCCCGGCCGCTCCGCGGGGCCCGCCGGGCGCGGGCTGAGCCGGCAGCGGCTCCTGCGGCCCCGGGGCACCGGGAGCGGCGCGGGGACGAGCGGCGCCGAGCCCCGGGCTCCGGGAGCCTGCTCTGCCCGGGGCCCCGGCTGGGCTGCTCGGGCCGGGCTGCCTGGGCTCGGGAGCGGAGGCGCTGGGGAGCCGGGGGCTCTCCCCAGCGGGGTGTGTGGCCTTATATAACGCTGTGCTGTGCCGCGGGACCGGGCCCGGTGCGGGCAGAGCTGTTTACTCTGTCATCCTGCCCGGAGCCAGCCCAGCGCTCGGATGGCCCCGACACGCTCCGGGCCTGGGCTGTGGCTCCTCGGGTTTGCACCACAGAGCTGCTCGCTGATTTGTAGTGCGATGTTTTCCTTGCTCGCTGTTGGAGCTGTTCTCCCTACCCACCCAGCGGAGAAGTGATTATTCCTTTTCCAGCCTGGCTAGTAAACACTGATGTCATTCCCTTCTTGTGTAATCATTTTTGTCTTCTCTCTGTGTACGTTGGTCTTCAAATTCTGTCTGTGGGGAGGGGGAGAGGTGGTGCTGAGAGGGTTTCTCAAAAACTTCCTAGTGGAAACAAAGGGAATGCTGAAATGCTTGTGCTGTAGGAATTGTTCTTGGTGGCAGTGCAGAGTTGTGTATGCTGGTTCTCTGGAACGTGTGCTTTAAATGGCTGGCTCCGTGTAGAAACAGATCCCTGCTGGCTTCAGACAGCGAGGCTTTAGATCAGGACACGAGAGAGGCCAGATCCCCTCAGTACTCACATTTCTGTTCTTTCTTAGGTCACGGTAAAAATCACAAAGATGCTGCCTCGGTCAGGGCCACTCACCCCATCCCTGCAGCCTGTGGCATTTATTACTTTGAAGTGAAGATCGTCAGTAAAGGTAGAGATGGGTAAGTGCTCCTTGCAGCCCCGTGCCTGGGGATGTGTGCTGGCAGCTCTGCTGGACTCTGGCCTCCTTTCCCGAAGGGTTCCAGCTCCCTGTTCCAGGCAGGCACAGCACGGGCAGGTTTTGTCTCCTGCTGAATGGATCTAAACGAGGTGGAAAGCCCTGGAAGCAGAGGCACTGGCACAGCTGTGTCCTCCTGAGCACTTGGAGATGGGCACTTCTAAAAACACATTCAGGAAATTGGGAGTCTCTGGTGCGATATGAATTAAAGTAGGTTTTCTTCTTGCTGGCGAGGTCTGGTCACTCTGGTTTCTGGAATTGTGATGCCTCAGAAATGAAGTGAAGCAGAAGAGAGGAGCCTTGAGCTTAATTTTGGACTGCTGCAGTGGTGTTGATGTGGTGAGGAGTACCGGAGCACTGGGGAAAGCAGTAAAGGGGCATTTCTGACAAGGTCTGGAGTTCTCTTGTTAATGTGGATTTCATTTTTACTCATTATGAAGGTGTCTGTCTGCTCTGTGTGGATGGCCCTGGCATTGTTTGTTGTTAAAGGATGAATATGGCAGGAATATTATCTGGAAGGGAAAGCCACACAGGAGGAGGGATTGGGTGTAATTAATTATTCCAGTCCTTCAGGTGTGACATTTGAACTCTGACCAGTTTAAGGGTTGTGGGGAAGGCAGCAGATGTTCCTACCAAAATCCAAACAAAAGTGACAACTTGTTACAGTTGAATTTTTTTGCTGTCATTGTTGAAGTGAGAAGTGGCCTACTTGTAAAGGGACTTGGAAGGATCTCAGTTTGTGCTGCATTTAGGCCCTTGATAATTACTAGGTTATCTGCAAAGGTGGATGCTGGGCTGAATTCCTCACAAATGCAGGGAAAAGACCATCCTTAATCCTTCATTTCACTGACCTGCCTATTAACTGCTTGTCTGTTTTGAAACACTGCCCTTGATTAGTTTATGTAACTGCTAAAACTGAAATAATTTGCAGTGAGCTTCAAGACAATTTTCCAAAGAAATCACATTACAAAAGGTCACTGAACAGCACTTAATCTTTACTGCAGTCTAGATCAATCTTAAAGGGAGATAATGGAATTTTCTGCTTTCTCCCAAGATCAGAGTTTTCTGTATTAACAATTTGTTGTTTTTATTGTATTCTGTAATTACAGTGATTTTCCAGGAATAATTAATTCCAAAGAGAGACCCATGTGTGTTAACCCAACAACCTGAACAGGAGCTGCTGGTAGCTCTGATCTGAGGTTGGGCAGTGGAGAGGCTTTGGGAGCCTCTCTGATGTCTCAGCCATTCCTGTGCCTTGTTTTTCTTTTGCTGGTGGAGACAGATCCAGCTTTTATCTCGCACAGGGTGGTGCTGGGGATTTGTGGTTGTGAATTTCCACTGTAGCTGCTGCCTGGCTGTCACTTGAGAAGGCGTTTTTGTGTATCTCACCTTTAATAGTTCGAATTGTTCCTGCTGGAGGCTCAGTTGTACTGGTGAACCATAGCAGGGATCTCTTCTGGGGAGGCTCCCCAGTGTTGATTCCATCATGGTGACTTCAGTTCAAAGGATTGAAGGTGCAGACATCTAAAGAGGGGATTGAGGGAATGAAGTTCCCAAGCAGTGGAAGTGGCAAAGCCTGTCCCTAGGAACAGCACTTGAGCAAGGGGAGAGGAATGGGAATCCTTCTGAGCTCATTTCAGAATGGGTGTTTCAGCCTCTGCCCCAGAGCTGGTTATCTGACTCCTGTGTGAGGTGAGGATGTGCAGTTACTCCCTATGTTCTCCTTCTGGAGTTTGTGATGGCATTTCACATTTGGGTTTAAAATCTGAGTGATTTGGTTTTGAAACAAGACTTACTCAAGAAAGGCTTTGATGAAGTGAATTTCAGGGAAGGTTGAGGAGTCTGATTTTGCTCGAAGCTGTTGTCTCTCTGTGCTCAGCATTGTTAGTTTAGGGCACTGCACTCTGGTTGGATAGTGACTCTTGCTAATAAACAGCAAAAATGAAGGTTTCAGATAAGAAATGGGATGGAAGCTCCCAGTGGCTCTTAATGGAGAATAAGAACCCCAGAGCTCACCCAATGCCTTTCTGCAGCCTGCCAGGGGATGTTGCCTGTGTGTGACATGCTCTGATAAGAGCTGGCATCAGGCAGTGCCATTTTGGATTGGTGATGTCACTGTGGGAGAGAAACCTGAGCTATGGAGATGACTCAGGTGTCAGGACCACCTTTTTAACTTCTCCCCTGCTTTTCATTGGACTGAGGGGATTTAAAACCAGAGTGCTCTGGTTCTCTCCTGTGTTCTCCCACCACATCATATCCTAGCAGTCAGAGCACACATCCCTGCCTCCCCTTTTTTCCAGGCTCAGAACTCCTGTGCTCACCCAGAGCCAGCACAGGGAAGAGGGAGGGAGGGACTGCAGCAGCACAGACACAAGTTGCTTTCTCCTGCCACAGCTGGTGGAAAAATTTCCTCTTTTGCACTGCTTTGTCTCCCCTGTGCATTAATGCACCTGCCTCAGAAAGGTGCTTTTGTTAAAGAAGCAAACAAAATTATTCATGAAAACTCTGCCTTTGCCATCATTGGACTTTTCTGCCTCAGCATTGGTAAAATCTTTTACTGGTGGATATTTCAAAGAAAGTACAGCATCCAAAAAGTCCATTTGGTGTATGTAAGATGCTTTTAAGACTGATAAGGTTTTCTTGACTTTGGATTTTCCACTGCTCATGAGATAAAACCACAGTCCTTTGAGAAGGACAAATGTGATTCAAACTGACTTTTAGTTGAATGGTAGCTATTTTTTATCCTGGTGGATTTAGTCTTAATTGATAAGAGGTCATGTTTATTTACTGGGTTTGTTTTTTGTGCAGTTTTGTTTTGGTTTTTTTTTCTGGGAGAGGGGAGGCTGCCAGGATGCCATTGAAAAATTGTCTTGACAAGGTTTCTGGGTAACATTGAACAAATCGGGTCTGTCAGTCTGTTGATCTGTTGCTGCTTCTTGAGTGGGGAGAAGGTTCTTATCCTCAGAGAGCAGAGGAGAACTGAGTTTGCAGTCTCTGGTCCCAGCCCTCCTGTCACCTCCTTGTCTGTGCTGAGCACACAGGGAGTGGTTCCACAGCACTCTGGGATGATACGTGGCAGGGCTGTGGGATTCTGCCCTTGCATTTGCTGTGTGTTTCCACCCCTTCCCTCATGCAGATACACTGCTGCCCTGTCCTATGGAGAGCTCCTTCAGGGAGATAACTGGTGGAAAGCTGGCCAGAAAATAATGGATGATGATTTCATCTATTGATGTCACTGTCAGAAATTATTCCTTTTTTTTTTTTCTCTTTAAATTGAGGTCTACTTTTCAGGGTTCCCTGTATTAATTGAAGGCAAGTCAATAAAGGGATGGCCTGAGCTGGCAGACAAAAGGGTAGGATTGCAGCAGCCCTCAGTCCCATTCAAAGTGTTGTTGAAGAGTTTTGTTTTAAGACTTGCTGGTAGTTAATTCCTGAGCCATTGTGTGCTTGTCTCCTGAGTGATGTCAACTGGAACAAAAGGACAAGAGGCAATGGGTCACAAGTTGTGGCAAGGGAAATGCCAACTGGACATAAGGAAGAATTTTCCTTTGTGGAGATGGTTGTGGACCTGAGCAGGATGCCTGGAGAGGCACTGGCATCTCCCTCATCACATTTGCCTGGGCGAGCCCTCAGTCTGCTGCTGCCTGAGAGATGTCTCAGAGTTCCTTATGCTTTGGGCAACAGGATGAAGAAGGAATGTCCCAGGGTCCCTTCCTGTCCAAACCTCTCCATGAATCTGTGGATGGCTTGCCTCCAGCATTCCTCAGATGAGCAGATTGGCAGAAATGCCTGTGACTCCCCTGTTCCCGTGCTTCCACAAATAACTCAGGCTTTTATCCCTGTGCTGTTCATAGCAGCTCAACCTTAGCAGTATTTGGAGCCCTGAACTCCTGTCCTCTCTCCCTCCAGTACGTGGTTCTGCTTGCTGCTGATTTGTCAGCACATCTCACAGCCTCTGTCACCCCACTCCATCATCCCTGCTTGGTAAACAGGAACAGGGACAGACTCACCAGGGCAGGGCAGCCAGCCCACAGCTTGGAGGCTGTTGTGACTCAGAAGGACAAGTCATCCTTGTTGTCCTCTTTGTGCTGGCTGTGGGTGACACTGTGTGTTCCTGACCACCACTTTGGTTCCTTGGCTGGTTCTACCTCCCCCAGCCACGTGCTGGGGTTGTGATGGAGTGTGACTGGGGAGGGCGTTCCAGAGGCCAGCCCTGATGATGCATGGCTTCTGAATTCTGGCACAAGTCACCTGTCCTGCTGCCTCCTCTCCATTCCTGAGCTGCCCCTGGAACAGACAGCCCAGCAGCCTGTGGATTGCCTTTGCTGTCTTTTCTGGGACTGGTTTGGTCGTGGACAGCTGCTTACTCATGGGTGCTTTGGTGTGCTGCCATCCTGACCTCTCTGGTGGGGACAGAGTGACTCTGTGCAGGCACAGCAAGTGTGCTCTGTGGGCAGAGGAGGTGCCAGGGCAGCCCAGTGGTTTCATGAGGACTTTGAGCCATCCCAGAAACATCTCAGGATGGCTTTTCTTTTTGCCATGATGTGTTTTTGTGTGCCAGCACTAATGACTGTGTCCTGAGCCTCCATTGTGCTCACAGTCTTTTTGCTGGATCAGTACCCGAAACAGTGATTTCTGCATTAGGTGGACACCCAGAAAGGCAGGAGAGGGAAGAGATAACCCACAGGGAATGCTGGTAACCTTCTTCCAGCCCCATTCCACAGTTACTGTGAGCTGTGCAGCCTGTTGTCCAGAGATGAGGACAGTTTAGCTTGAGGACAGTTTTCTGGGAGAGGGACAAAAGAGTTCTTTGAGGAGAGTGGCTGAAGAGCTAATCAGCTTAGTCCATACCATAGTTTATTTTAAATCTTCCTTTAGCTTTCATACACAAGTGCCATAAGCCAGACTTAAAAATAGCTTAGTTTCTCTCTGACTGAAAAAGAAAAATAAAGGTCAGATGTGTTGGTTGGTTGCAGTCTGTACATTAGTAACAAATCATCTGCCCCTTTTCCTTGCTTATGTTTCTCCTTGCCAACTTTCCATTTCTCCTCAGCATATGGTGAGTGTGATGGCTCTGTGAAAAGCCTTTTGCTCATGTTCTCTAATGGTTTCCAGATGCTGCCAGAGGCCTGGCCATGGAGAGCTCTGACAGCCCTGGCTGCTTGTGCTCAGGCACCTTGGAGTGCCTGTCTGGATGTGGCTGTAGGGAGGGGTAAGGGACATTCTATGGGAACTGAGGATTTCTTGTGTGATCCCTGATTTTTTTACTGGGAAACCTGTAAATAATTGATTTCCTCCCCCCTTTTTATTTTTTTTTTCCATCCTGGTTTCCAAGAATCCAAAACCAGCACGGAGAGGGGGTTGTTCTGATTGCAGGTAGGTTTTGTTTGAATTTCTGCTGTTCTGCAGGCACTCATTTAAACAACCCAACACACAAATAAAGCCCCCAAGTAGATTCCATAAACAGTTCCTGCCTTGCTCCCAATTGCAGATTGCCCAAGCAAGTCCTTCTTGCTCAGCCACCAGCTGTGCCTTGGTGCTCTCAGGTGTAGAGACTCATTTTCTGCAGAGGTTTTGTCAGTTGATGACACCTCACACAAGTTATTTCTTTGTCATTGTTCTGTTACACTGTCCTGAAAGGGAGCAATATTGAGAGCAGCTTTTCAGTGTAAAGGAGTCATGAGCTTGGAATATCTGATTTGCAGTTGATAGCTTTGTTAATTCCTTTCTTTTTTTATCAATGAAATAGAAATTTAAACTGATGTTTTATAGCAGTGTCATGGGCCATCCATTGTAATAGCTGAGTATCAATTTATCATTACAATTATTTGTGAAATAAGGCAATGAAATGGCAGCAGTGATGGTGATACATGACTTTTCCATTTGTGATGTATGGATTTAGGTCTGTCTGAGATCTGAGCTTTCCTATATTTCCAACTGTGATAATTATTTTTGTTGTTGGGTTTTTTTGTTCAGCTTCTTATGGAATTTTGCACAGTAAAGAAGAAAAATTTTGGGAAGGGGTTGTTTTTGTTTGGTTATTTTTTCATCCCCCTCCCTCTGCTATTTCTGAGTATCTGTTATAAAATAGGTAAGAATGTGACAAAAGCAAACTCTAGCAAAATCCATATCTTTACATATATCTGTAGAATATATGTAAAACATTACTGTGCTCAGTTTTTCAGAATATGTTTGCAGTTTAATCAAATCACAGGATAATGGGAACTAATTATTTACATATTCTAAGCTTGCAGATCTAAGGAATTCTGTTTAATAATAACTTTTGTAAGCTGGATAACTTTTATGTAGGAAAACCTTTTTCTTTCACTTGAGAAGCCTCGAAATGATGAACTGCTGAAGAATTTATCATCCAGTGTGAAGCTTTGACTCTCTTTCTTCAGCTCTCCACTGAAGCTGAATTGCGTTAGTTGTGGCCAGATTCATTTTTTATCCTGCTCTTTTAGCAATGGGATTTACATTGTACCTGTGATATAAGACTGGATCTGTTTCCACACTGCAATCTGCCTGCTTGTTTACAAGTTCTTTGTTTTGATGCCCTGGTGCACATGCCTTTGTCCCTTGTTGTGGAGATGTCAGAGTGTGAAGATCTGTGAGTTCAGTGTGTGGTGCTTTCCCAGCACTCACCCAGCCCTGACTCTGCTGCTGTTTAAAGAGAAAGTGTTCTTATTTCACCAGTGCAGCTCTTACAACTTCAGGTGTTGCTTTTTCTCTGAGATGTTTTGCACAGAATTAACCCTCCCTCCAGATCTTATGTAAATATTGCAGCTACTTCCTTCTGTAATTTCATTAATTATTATTAGGAGGAAAGAACTCCTCCTTTCATAGGAACTGTGACCATCCAAGCCTCAAGCAGAGGAAATTAGCCTATAAGGATGTGAGAATACCTCCTAAGAGACAGCTAGTTGGTGACGGAGTGTATTCTTCTGATTTGGGTATTGCATTTATATTGTTCCCCTGTTTTTCAGATGAAAAACAGGGGCTCAGGGTTCGTTTTTAATCTGACTGTTATGATGGACTGAAATGCAAGATTAGCCACCAGAATGAAAGAATAATTTAAATACTTGCCCTCTTTTGGATGCTTTTCTGTTAGACATTTGTGGTAATTCTTAGCATTGTTTTTTACTGTTTTCCAGGCTTTATTCATGGCAGAAAAAATGTTCTATTACTTAGAGTGGCAATCAAACAATCTGAAGTCCTTTCAGTTGTGGAAACCTGTTTAACTTCCCTAATACATTTTCAGTGACTGTGAGCAGTGCCTTTGGAAGTGAGGTTTGTTAATCAGCAGGACAACCTGAACAAAAATCCTACTTATTCAGTTGGGTGTAACCAGAATAAATAATCAGAGAATGAGTATCAGTAATCCTTTGTGCTGTTCCCAGACTTTAGGCACCATTTGCCACTGAGATGGTTTGTGTGTGAACTTTGTTGGATATCAGCTGACTTGGAGAACGAGTCAGCTGCCAAGAGGGAGAAAAACAATAAATTGCTGGGACACCTCTGCTTCAGCTGCATTTGCATTTGACCACAGGGTTTGGGGTTCTGTTGGATGTGGTGATGCTTGGGGTAGCAGATGGAGGAACTGGTTATTCTTGACAGATTTTAGTGGTGATTTTACCCTGGTGCTTGTATTTGGCCTTTTCTTTCTTAAATGGTGCTCAGATCAACTCTTTATCTCTGTATTTTCCATCTTTCAGAGCTCCTACAAACATTGTTAATCTACATCATCAGTCTTCCTTTCCTGAAGGTAGCACAGGCAAGGGACACTTTGGCCCTTCTTCCAGCTGGCAGATACCACTTGAACGTGATCCTAAAATTAGAAGGGAGCTGGGAATATGATACCTTGGTCTGTCAAAAATAGCTTTTCATTCTTCCTCTTGTCATTTTGTCACTAATTACTCAGAACCACCCTGAGAAGATTTGTTATGTTACCAGATTGCTGCCTCTCAGTTTTGTCCTGCTCACTCACCTTCCCTTCCACAGCCTTCAGCTTTTAAGGATTCTCTGCCTTTCTAAGGGCTGATGTGCACTGGACTCCTCCTTGCCTCAAGATACTTATAGTTGTTTTTAATGAGCTCTTCAAAATTTTATTTTCTTCCCTTTATCCCCTTCTTTTCAGCCTTGCATAGTTTGTCAGTAAAGATTCTTCTTGGGGAATTGGGATTCTTCCTGGAGCCCATCAGGGCTATTTCTGAAGCACCATCACAGAACAGCACAATGTGCACAAATAAAACCAGAACCTTTTCCACTCTAGAGATTATATTCCCTTATAAAGTAGTTCCAAAATATTTGTTGTTAGACTGAGGAATTGGAGACTGCTGGAATCCAGTGTTTTACATGCCATAGGTAATTTTTCTAAGCAGATGTAACTTGTTTTTTCACTGCCTTAAAACAATGTTCCCCTTCCCCCACCAGAACTGCCACAATGTGGTTCCAAGTGGTGAGTTGATAAGGCTTATCATTTCTAACCACTCTTTAAACCTGGCATGAAGTCAGGACCCACCTCAGACAAGAATGATAGTTCAGAGCTTTGCAACAAGAGACTGTGCAAGTCTCTGAAATGCCACCACTGTGGTGTATTATTCACCTCTAACTTGATCATTTGGTTTGTTTATTTTAGATTTAACTGTGCATGTTGAAAGAGTGAGGTGCACGATAGCTGGGAGGACAGGATTCCTGCCACATAGGTGTGGTTATTAGAAAAATCTGCAGGATACAGGAAGCCTTTGAATCACAAACCTGTGGAAGAGTGAGACATCCCTTGTTTAACTCATGGCTCAGCAGGATTGCTTGGCTTTGGCTGAGCCATGTAATAAAATGCCAATCCCAGGAATTTCCACCCTGTGTTGTGTTAATGTTGGTTCACAACTGCTTTAGTGGAGTCATGGCCTTCAAAACAAATTATTCAACCTCTCTGGTCTTAACTCTTTCATGTTTGGACTTTGGTGCCTGTTGGCATCCCTGGCAGTGTCATCCCAGCCTCCTGTGCTGTGCCAGGGTGGGGCTGGCTCAGGAAAGAAGAGTTTTGGGCTGGTGGCTGTTACCCAGCCAATGCTAAACCAGTGTATTTTTTTACCCTTTGTTTCCCCAGCTTTCAGATGGGCAGAATTTTGTCTGCCATCTGGGTGAACCTCACAGCCACTTGAAAAAATAGTGGCAGGGGTTGTTTCAACATGCTGATCTGGTACCTTTCAACAGGTTAAACAATAAATAGAGGGGAAACCTGTATTTATTATTTATACTTTTTTCTTCTCCTGTCAGAACCTTAATAAATCTGCCTTGCTAATTGTCAGCTAGTGTTAGAGATGAGCACTCAGCCCAAGTTCATTGGAGAAAGTCTTGCAGCTTTTTAAGGAACAAATACCTCCTTTTGTTTCAAGTATACTCCAAGTCCATGGGCTAATTGCTTTTCCCCTCTTTCTCCCCTGCCTTTATTTTGCACACAATGCAAAATTATTATTATTATTTATTTTGCACACAGCAGTGCTTCCCAGGTGCTTTCCATGGACATGATCTTTGCTCCTGGGATTCCTGAAAGTGAAGAATGCAGGAGTTCTGTTGCTGTGTTCTCCTCTGTTGTACTCAGTGAGTTCTTCAGTCCTGCTCTGGAAAAGCCAAATAGATGCAAATGCTGGAATTTCAGCATTGGCCACTTGCTGTCAAAGGGCAGGTCTGTTCTGAAGGTTTTCTGCTGGGTTCACAAGGATTTTTGTGGGTTTGCTCATACAAAGTAGCTTTAAACTGCACAAAAAACTTTTCTTACGTTGTCTTTTTGGCAGGTTCTCTGAGTATCATGTTTGCTCTGGAGAAACATCTTTTGACTCAAAGAATTGCTTCTCATATGGGTGGATTCTCCTTCTGGGACAAGCTAAACACAGCCATCAGTGTCTCCCCTACTTCTGTAATGCTTAGAGCAGCCTCATTAAGAGATCTCTTTGTTTCAGTTTAGGTCAGTCAGATGTTGTCACTCCTGTGAAATAACTTTTCTCATTGTTTTTCAGATTTCTGCCCAGTGACAATATGTAATTCTTCCTGACTGAGTCACTGCATTTGAGATCTTTTATATCTTTAAGAGTTAAAATTTAATTCCAAAATGCAGTCATCATTTTGATTTTCCATTTATTTTCCAAGAGAAAGTCTTATTGACAGAAACAAAAACCAAATTACACATTGTTTTTTAATATACAGATTTAAAATGCAGCTTTGAAGATATCTAAGACAACCCAAGCTGTTTTAGGGGCCAGAAGTGAATGCTGTTGTGTATGGATGTCACTGTGCTGGAGCAGCCACATGTTGGTGTTCACTGCTGAGTCCTTGGCAGCTGGGAAGGGACCCAAAAAGCTTTGTGTCTTTGAGCTTAATCTTAGCACAGCCATGGTGCTGTGAGACCTGGAGGAAAAAACCCTGGGAATAATGCTGGGGGTGTGTGTGGAGCCAGAATCTTCTGCCATGAGAGCTTTTTACCAAAGTCCTTCGTTCTGCTGGGGCCAAGGAGAGGCAGGGAGGGGATGAACAGGCAGAGCTGATGGTGGGGCTGATTCAGGCACAGTTTCTAAAGCAGCCAATGCTGGGCAGGGCTGAGGTGGAGTAGGAGTCTGGAAAAATTTGGTGCTATGGTAACTGCCAGGGCTGCTGGTGAGTGGAAACAAGGCTGTTCTGACTGAATCACCAGCATGTGTCTGAGTTTATTTTTGCCAGTCTGCTCTATTTGGAATTGGTCTAATGATGCAGCATTTTTGAAGCTTCAGATTAGGTGTGGGGGACAGGTCCAAGTATTCAGTGTTCACTGGTCAGAAGATGGTTTTAGGAGGTCACTTTTGCTCAGCTTTGCAGATTACCTATGATGGATAATGGATATAAGGGTATTATTGCCCCCAAAATTATTTTTTCCAGTTTGACACTGGGTGCTGACATTCCTGTGCATCCTTTTTTTTTAAAGAGGCTCTTTGGATCTCTCAAAAAGGAGCTCCAGTTAAGGAATACCCCACAGGGAGTCTGCCCACATCATTATGGTCTGAAACCAGGGGTGAGGACAGGCAGGCCATAGAGGTTTATGTTGCATGATACTCAATATAATTGATTAAATATTTTTTTTAAAAAAGGGCAGTAGTTTGCTCTTGATGATGCCCACAGATACTGTTTAACCAGCATTTGTTGCATACACAAAACTGATTTGGAACATTTGGAATCGGGGAAGTGAGAAGTTGTTTTGCACCAAGAAGTTCAGAAAGCATCTGGTGCTTTTGGGGGTGGTGAAGCTGAAGATTTAATTTTTTTTCCCCTCCCAGTTTTCAAGACAATAAAGTGATTTATTTTTTCCACTGAGGCTTTATTGATCTTAAAGCTCATTTCATCCATTACTTCTGGTACATAAATTGATTGTAGATGATAAAAGCAAAGTAACACTTTCTAAAACAAAACCCAGCAGTCAAGTCTGTGACAATTTGAGGTTCTGGATGTAAGCTGTGGGCTGTGGAGTTGAAACTCAGCATGGTGAGGGAGTCTGTTTTTATTTTAGGTTGTCTGCAAATTCTGTCTACAGTTCTACAGCCATTATGGTCTTATTTTTAAAGTTTGTCTTGAGCTTTAAATGGGAGCAGAAGTTGAAGAGCAAAAAACTGTGAACCAGGAAGGTTTGTGGTCATGTTCCTTTTTTTTTTAGCAACATATTTCCATGATGTTGTGTATCTAGATTAAAGTGTAATCTTAAATTTAGAATTTGTGGAGTTGTAGTGCTTGCTTTTTATAAAAATACAAGCTTCCAGTCTCAATTTAAAGCTATGTTGTCTGAAAATGGAAAGATACAATTGTATAAGTTTTGTATTTGGTTATGTGCATCAGATTTAGCTGTACACAAAAGAGGGGGGAGGTGAATCTGCACAGAAAATAATGAAGTTAAGCAGGATAAGCTGAAGTGGGTGATGACCTATTTTATCTGAGTTTGACAATTAGGTTATTTCCTCTAATTTCCAGTGTTTCCCTTATGGTGCAATACAGAGCAGAGCCCCATCAGGGGCTGGGGACAAAGGGCACCCCTGGCAGTGCTGCAGCTGGCACTGTGGTGAGGCTGTGCCAGGGCTGTGTGCAGAGGTGCCCTCCCTGCTCAGTCCTGGCTCTGCTCATGCCAGCAGCAGCACATGCAGAGGCAGAGGAGCAGACAAGCACCCTCAGGCAGCAAGGAGGGATGGAGCTGGCCCCTGGCCCTGTGCCAGCAGGGCTGTGCTGTGTGGTACTGAAAGGAAGGAATCTGACACCACCACATGACAAAGTGGCCACAGTGCTACAGTGCTTTACCTTCAGCTGAGCCAAACAGATCAGGACATAAGAAACATTCCCTGTGCCAAGAGGCACGTCCTGTTCTTTGAACAAAGTCTGTCACAGCCAACAGATTCAGGAGGTCTGGAGCTTGTGATGTGTCCTGGTGAAGTTGGTGGGGATGGTTCTGCCAGGAAGCAGAATTGTCTTTGCTGAGTGTTTCAGACCTGCCAGTGTCAGGGTGAGCTCTGGTGTTATTGCTTCAGGCTTAGAGGGTGCTTTTACACTGAGTTGAAGAATTGGGTACTTTGGATCACAGCTCCCCTCAGGCTTCAGCAGTTGGCAGAGGTGGCACTGAGGTTGTCACTGCTGTCATAGAGCTGAGGGCAGCTATAGCTGTGGACTAGATCCTGGCTGCTTGCACACGTAATTGGAAAAAAACTTATGGCAAACCCCACCATGTAGTAAGGAAATCTCTGTAGCAGCAGAAGACTCCAGACTCAGTAGAAATAGAGACATTAAATAAGAACTCTCTTATCTGTCACTGTGACAAGGAAGAGCTGGAGTGGTCCCTGCAGATATAGGAGAAAGTCTTCCATATTGTGCCTGGAAGGCTGTAAAAATATCCCCAAATTCAGTCTATTACAGATGCATGTATGTCAGATGACACTGGGAGGCTGAATTTTTAGATGCCATAAATGCCTGCTGTGGAGAGGCTCTTGTGAGTCAGGGAGCTCATGGGGATGTCACTTCTGACTGGTGCTCTGAGCAGTGCAGAAGATGTTTACAGCAAAGGTGTGTTCAGAAGTTGTTCTGCAGCACTGACCATAATCACCCATCTTTGGTGTCCTTTGAGAAGTGTCATAAAAGCCCTGCCACTTTAGTATTCATCCAAAACCCCACCACCCAACAGCAAAAAAGCCAGAAAGCAAACCTTACAAATTAAAGAAGCTTGTTTAAGAGTAGCTAATAAAATCAGAAGGGTAAATTCTTTGAGATGGTACAGAGACTGTTTAAGAAGACATTTTATTGGAGGATCAGACAGCTGATCAAAACACCTGACAAAATTACATAGGGATGAGAGGCAATAGGGATACACACCTTAAGTTTAAATTTTATTCAATGAGACAAATTTAAAGAACAAACTTCTAAGCTTAAAAAACCCAATAAGGTTGACCAAAATTAGTTGAGGGACATGTGGCTAAAGGTCTGAAATTTTAAAGAAATATTTTTCCTTCCCAGCACATCAGGGATGGGAAGCAAGCCAGAGTCTTGGGAGAACTTCTTATGAAGAGCTCTGAAACATAGGAATGTTTGGAGGCTCACAAATGCCACTCTTCTGCTTTTAAAGGATTATCATTCTGAAGTAAAAGAGTTAATACAGCAACAATGTTGTTTGACAACAACAACAAAAAAATTACAGACCATGCAAATTAACAGATACAGAAGACACAAAATGGGAATGTGCATAAGTGTTACAGTAAGGAAGAGGAGACTTTGTGAAGGCTGGATTTGCCTTACTGTCCTGCTGGAGATAGGTGCACAATGATTTTTATGAGGGTGGAATAAACAATCCAGACTTTATACAAAAAATGGCCTCTGAGCTGCCACTTAGAGTGCAGGGTCAAGCTGTGTCCCACTTGATGGAAAAGTGAGTTCAGTTCTCATCTGCAGTCAGAACATAAATGGAATAATAGAGATCAGGAGGGGGAGGAATAGAAACCAAAGCGGAGAACATTGTTATGCTGTTATCTGTAATAATCACCTTGGGCTTGTGCTGTGTGATGCTGGTGGCTCTGGTTATTCCCTGCTTCTCAAAGAAGTCATAGAACTGGAAGTGTAGCAGGAGCTGAGGTGGAGATGAGCTTCCATGAGAGCAGCTGAGCAGACTCTGATTAACCAGCCTTGAGAAGAGACCTTTGGGATGGGATGTGAATCAGGACTTCAAAATCCTTGAGAAAGTAGTCAGGGAAATCCTTTTCCTCTCTCTTCCAATTTTAAAATAAAAAATAGGTTGGGCAGGAATTGAATGGGGGAGCTGTAGGTGTTGCCTTTTCAAAGAGCTTACAAAGGTTCAGAAAGTGAGATTGTGTAAAATACATGCTGAACAATGAAAAAGTGTTCTTGGAAAGTACAACTGAGTTCTCTGTCCTCTGCATCCACTGTCAGCTGTTTTTGGATACAGTGCATCAGGCTGGACAGACATCTGTCCTCCTGTGCTATATCTGCACTTAGATGATTTTTACTGTCTTGTTAATCACCTATATAAATAGTTTTTTCTGATATATGAGTAAAAATACCTCACAAATACCAAATTGGGAATTAAATTGCTGATTTTTGTCCAGTGCTTTTCCTACCAATTAAGAGCTAAAGAGTAGCTGTAGCTGTACATTGGACAGCTGTCAGCTACAGGAGATTGATGTTTTATCTTGGATTCAATAAAATACATAAGTAATGGAAAATCTTTAGTAATTTTGTCATTCTTCAGTCATTTTTCTGTGGATTGGGTTTATTTTAGTGCTGTGTTTCTGCTGCAGGGAATCTTGTGCTGTGACCATTCTTTTGCTTGACTGATATTTTGTTTGGTTTTTTTGAAGGTACATGGGAATAGGACTTTCTGCTCAAGGAGTCAACATGAACAGGCTTCCTGGTAAGTCACTGTTAAGGTTTGTTTTACAATCTGTGTTAAATGTTCATTTGAAATAAAGATTTTTCTTTATATATATGTATTAGTGAATGTGTGTTTCTATTAATAAAATTGCATTACTATAATTGTCTTATATCTGGAAGCTTCAATATTGAGTGTTATCTTAAATTGAGTTACTGGTGTTGTCAATGCAGCCATGATGATTTCAGCAGATAATAGAGATTAAAGCTAAACTAATAGGTAATGGGCAAGATGAGGAGCTTTCAGACAGGCAAACTATTCTTTGTGTCTGAAAAGTAAGTAAGAAAATAATTTTGCATTTAATCTGTATACTCCACTTGACAAATTTACATGAAAGAATCTGAAAATGACAGGGTAATTGGGCTGTTGTCTTGTTTCTATTCTGTCCTTCTTCCCACTGAAAGGCTACAAAAATGTGATAGAGTGATATTTCCAGTTAAGATTGTTGCTTGTTTTGTTTGAAATGTGTGTTTTTTGGTTTGCTGCTAAGTTGGTCAAGTGGCTTCTTTTTAGAAATAAATAATTGGTAATCCTTCTTTGACAATATCCAATTTATTGAGCAAAATAACAATTTCTAGATATATATTGATGTAGTGACTTCTATGCCAGAAATCCTTACAACTGGGCTTGAAATTGGAAGTTTGTATTTGGTAGAAAGTAAATGTTCTTCAGATGCCAAAGTGAATGACAGCTGGTCAGTGGTGGGGACTTTTATGGCCTTGAGTGTTACTTCTGGTGAGGTTGTTTTAAAGGTGAAATCTGTGCTCAGCATTTATGGATGTTGGTGTCTGGAAAGGAGAATGTTTTGTGAATGTCCTAACAAAAGAAAGATCTGTCTTGGGGAGAATGCTTTGAATGACACCTGTGCTTCAAAGAATTTGCATCTTACTTCAATTTATATTTGTTAGTAATTGTTATGACAGCTGCACCAGTCAGTCCTGCTGTGTCTGCCCTTTCTCAGCCCTGATCCAGGTGGGTTGTGTGCCACGTACAAGGCAAAGCAGGAATTGAGTCCCATCATCTCCTGCCAGGGCTGAAGTTCTTGGAAAATGGATTGTTTGGTTGTTAATGGAGCCTGTTCTGTAAATGGCTCTGTGGTTTGTGTCATGGAAAGATGGGGGGAATGTTTTGTAGGCTTGGCCTTGCAGATGGTTGGTTGGATTATGCTGTTTTTAGGATTCCCCTGGGGTTACAGCACAGGTACATCCAGGGTTCGATGCTAACCAAGATGGTGTGTGCTGAATGTCTCAGGTGTGCTGTCCTGAAATTGAACAACCAGTGTAATTTCTTCTCTTTTTTTTTTTTTCCTTCCCCCTTTGGTGACTAAAACGTACCCAAACCACTTCTGATAAATGGCTTTAAAGCCCAGGAGTTACATGGGCAGCATTTGTGGCCAGTTTGAGTCAAAGTGCCTGTACACTGCTGTCATTTCTACAGTGCATGTGATGAATGTGGAACTCTTTTCTCTCAGTGAAATAAAGCATAAAGTGAACTTGAGACTTGAGATTGTACAATTCATTGCTAAATAAGCACTAATTTGATCTTCTGAACCTGTTGTTTGTTTGATCACATGCAGATTATGCTGCCAAGAGTCATTCTGTGGTCATAGTTAGGTCTCTCTCCAATCTGTATAAGATTAACTGCATGGCTCTGTATTACAGCTCAGTAATTATCTTCCTGGCTTTTGGACAGTGAGTGTGATTTTTTTTAATGTATATATATATTTTTTTTAGTATATTGTTGAAGTAACTGTAGTGAGAAACATTTCCAGGCTTAACTGTTATCAGGTCCTTCACAGCACAGAGTAAGTGAGAGCTCACAAAGAAGTGACAGACTTTGGAGTCTTGACTTGGCTTTGTGTCAGAGTGTAATTTTAACTTTTTGTGACCTGAAACCCTGCCAGGTTTCTCTCCTTAGACCCTTTCTAAGTCACTTCTGCTTTAACAGATCGATTTTCACTCAGTGTGCTGCCAGGGAGGTGTGTAACCACTACAAGTGGTGCTTGGGAGCCCAGAGCCTGGTACAGGAGCCAAAGCTGGTCCCTTTCTTGTTCCCAGTTTCACTGGGGATCCTTGGTGGCACCCTGGGAGTCCTAATTCAAAGCACAATCTTACTGCTGGGTTCTGTCTCAAACTCCTGTTCCCTCCACGAGGACAAACACTTTGGCCATACCCAGTTCCAAGTCAGGGCATTTGTGCTTTATTGCCAGATTTATTTTGGCTTAAACCCAGCTGGGTGCTGGAGGGGGTAGTGCTGAGCTTTGTCTGGAGATTACAAATGTGATTGGAGCCACATGAGCTGAGTTCCCTTAACTACCCCTGTCTGTATTGAGAATAGAGATTGCTTTTAATTGGAGAGTTCCCTGTCCATGTTCTACTCAGGGTTTCTTTGTGCTGTGCTTTGAAAGTCAGTCAGCAGGTCTGAAATAATTGTGGGATTATTATTAGCTACCAACTTTTGTGACCCTGACATATCTTGATTTAAAAAAAAAATTCAAGACATTTAGAACATTTACTAACAAGCATTCTGCTTTAAAGCAGTGGCTTTTAGTGAAATGTCTGCTCACTTCTTTCCCCACATTGTTTTTTTCATGTGTGCTCAGCATTTTGGTATTTGAGGATGAAATTACATGTTGCAGCTGAACTGATCTAACTCCATGTCATCAAAGGAGAGAAACCTGACCCTTCCCTCCTCTCCACCCCATCTGCACAGCCACTCTTCTGCCCTGGTACAAGCCTTTGGCTCTGGCACTTGTCACCTTGGCCAGGCCAGCTTCCAGGCCAGGCAGGAACCTGGTGGGCTGGTTCCTTCAGGAACCATGGAGACATGCTCTTACTTGTGCATCCTGCATGTAACAGATCAGTGTCCTTTTTTATTTTATTATTATTATTATTTAGGCCTCAGTCCAGTAAGTTTTCCTGAGCCCTGCTGAAAATGTGTTGGTGGTTTGCTACAGGTTTCACCAAACCTCCATAAAATAAGAGGATGATAAGTGTCCTTCCTTAACATGGGTGAGACTGCACACTGGGAGTGAGCCTCCCCTGCAGGTGATGTTCTGCATTAGTTCAAGTCTTCATGCTGTTGAGACATAACATTTCATTTGTTTGAGCTCTTTGGGACATAGAGCCAGGCAGAGAGGGAAGGGGGGGATGAATCTCTAAGGCAGCAGCAAGTTCTTGATTCAGCCTAAGATGTTGTGAAACCACACCCTTAGGCATACCCTGCTTCAGTTTCTCAAACTGCGCAGATAGGAGCTGACCAATCACTTTCAGAGACTTTAAACACCCTCTGGTTAATGAATGACCTGCCCTGCTGTGCAGCATTGTGCATGCTGCAGGGAGTGCCAGCTTTCACTCACCATTCTTTGGTTTTCTGAAACGTTGGTAATTTTTTCAGCTTGCTTTTTAAACAAAAAGATGCTATTCACTATCTGCCTGCTCCAAACTCTTTGTTAAAAGAACAAGGTTTCGAACTCAATAATATTTTATAGACTTGAATTAGTGTGCAGCCAGATAAATCAGGAGAATTTGGTGTACAGAAACCTTCTCCCTATTAGGGTTTGGCTTCTGGGTCTGTAGTGCTGTGAGCCAGGTCACCAAAACCAGAAACATTTTGTCCAGGTGTCCTGAGTCTGTTGTTCAGCCAAAGGTCCTTGAGAGCAACCCATTTATCTGGACATAAAATAGAAATGAGCTCTGGGAATTAAGAATTCCCCCTCTCTGTGAAAGCTGTCTTTCATCCTCCATAAACCAGTGTGTGGACTGGACTTTCCATTTTAGCTTTGTTTGGAGATCCTTTCCTTTGAATTTTCTTGCTGATAGGTTTCTGTTGACATTTGTAGGTAGGACTTTATTTCTTCTCAGCTTATCTTACAAGCTGTCAGAGGAGATGCAGGCAGGGGGAGCAAGACTGTTGAGGACTCTGTCCTCCTGTTCCTTTCTTTGAGAGGAAAAAGTTCCTTGTTTCTTCCTTAGGGATGTTCCCAGGGGTTTTTCATGCTGATGTGCTCCCCTCTGGGAGCTGCCAGAGAAGGGAGGCTGGGTAGGTGTTGTATCATAAAATAATAGGATGTCCCACACTAGAAGGGATTCACAAGGATCACTGAGTCCAACTCCTGGTCCTGCACAAGTAAAATTTTCATGGGAGGATATTTTTCCCATCAGAGTTGGGGATGGGTTTCTGCAGAGGTTCTGTATTTAGATTTTCAAACCTCAATTCCACCAGGATCTGGCAGCCTCATGTAACTCTTAAGTTAATCCTGCTACAAGTGGGAAGTTCTGCTAAAATCTTCCAGATTTTCCTTCTAGCCAGTTTTGGTCTGGTGTTGGTGCAGGGGCTTTTTGTTTGTTTGGTGATTTTGTTTTGTTTTGTTTCTTTTGTTTTCTGTGAATGCTATGGTATCTTTCTACTTCAAATGTGTTTAAGGAAGTTTTCAGTTTATGCTTTGGCTTGTCCCTTTCTGTGACTGACAAACAAAGGACCTGTGCTAAAGGACTCAGTGCCAGTGCTAAATGCAGTAATTATAGAAGCTGAGACCTCACCAAATCATCTGATCTGAAGTGAATTCAATTAGCATTAGTCCTGCCTGACAGGTGTGTGTCTAAACCAGTCTTTCATTATTTTTCTGGCAACTTCTTCCAACACTGTCCTTGTGTTGGAAACTTTTCCTGATGACAAAGCTGAATGTCCCATGTAGTCTGAGTCTATTCTTGGATCACGTGGAGGTGGAAAATAATTAATTTCTTTCCTCTTTGTAGCTCTATACATGAAAACCTCTATCAGTGCTTTGTGGTTTTCTCTCCAAATCATACACCCCTGGCTCTTCACCCTTCCCTGTTTGTCAGGTTTTCTTGATTTATGACAACTTTTGTAGATGTTTTCTGAAATTTAATCACTGGCTGTATCACAAGCACTGGATGTATCACAAGTATCTTACTTTTTATAGTAAAAGAAAACATTAAAATTCAGAGCAAGTTCAGGAAGTGGCTCTTATCCCGTCTTGCAAACAAGGGCAAAGGAAAATCCTTGCCAAGCTTTCACAATTCTTATGGCTTCAGCAGAAAAGGGGAAGAAGCTGCATGGTTACCTGGGGAAAAAAGGCTTTTGTCTTCTAGAGCAATCAGTAAAAGCCCTGAAGTATGGGGTTAAATGCATGAGCAGTATGTGGCACACAAACAGTGAATCAGTCTGCTCTCTTGGCTGCATCAGCAACTTGGACACACTGCTTGATTTTCTGTCCTTAGAAGTAATTTCTATTAAGTTTATTTATTTATGCAGCTGATGAAGCTCTGGCTTGTAGTACCTTATGGTGTTTGTCCTGCTGCAGAGCTCTTTCAGAGCTGTCCTTAAAAACAGTTGTCCAAAAAGGCACGTGGGATTTCCAGAGGGTGTCACAGCAAAGCCTTGGACAGGTGCTGGTTCCACATCCAGCTGGCTGTGCCAGTTCCTGTCCACAAAATTGCTTGTGCCTCTGGTACCCTCTAATTTATCCTATCAAACCAGTTTGTGGGGCTGCATGTGGAATGGGTCACCTAATTGGGTTAATAAGAATGGGTGGGGGGCACTGCTTCACTCTGGGCTTGTTATTAACTTGGCTCTGTGCACTTGCCTGGTTCATCACAGGTAATGCAGGTTGAAACTGCTCCTTTGGGAAACTTTATTCTCCTGAATCACGTGGTTAACAGTGGTCAGAGGTTGTTTTTGATAGAGGTATGTGTTGAAAACCTCAATTAAATTTCCTCCCAATTAACAGTTTTCCTGATGATGGAGACATTTTTATCATTTTTTTCAGTCTTTCCAGGCATAGTGGGCTGAAGCTAACTTGGCTGGTTTGTCTCCCTGAATTTTTATTTAGGCTGAGAACTCCTGAAACTTCACTTGGGTAGCCTTTTGCTGACTTAACTGCTTTTTACCTGAAAGCATAATTTGTACCTCCTAAGAGGTCATCAGTGTGTTTAGAAATGGCAAATTTTAGCACTGCACAGTGGAAGAAAAGAGAGCAAAGTGTGTCACTGTGATGGGTCAGCTCTGGAATTATTGAATCCATTTGTGCAGAATGGATTTTTAAAAAAATTCCTCAGCACATAAGAGCTCATGTGGGTGGGTGAAGATGATTGTGGTGCATAGAACAGTGGTGGATAAAAAACATACGCTGCCAAGAAAAAATACAGGTTACAGCAGATTGGAGGTTTCTGGCCTTTGCAAGTCAGAGCCTTTTTGATTTACCTACCTGACTCTCTTATTTTTGGAGGAGGGATTTATTTATGTAAGTGAATCTCCTGGCTGTCACCACTGCCTGTAGTTTTATTTACATCTTTGGTTGTGCTACCCCTGTTTCTTCTAAACTAAACTGCAAGATGCACTCCAGAATCACAGTTAGTGCACTCCAGCCTCTAATAAGAGTTCAGTCCAAAACACAAGGCTAAGCAATAAAGCCTACCCAGCCCCATTTGAAAAAAAAAATTTAAAAAATCTCATATGGGAGGAAGTGTCCTGAGACTGGTTTAGGCTGGTTGTTTCTTTCTTGAATCTGCTTTTACTGTACTGCACCATCTGCTATTTTCAAAATAGCTTTTATTTATTTTTTTTAATTTAAGTCAAAATTAAGGTCATACTAAGGAAATTAATGAGAAATTTGGGCTTCTTGTAATAAAACAAAAGGATTTGCTTTGAACTTAAGCTTTCACATACTTTTAGTGTTAAGATTTTTTTTTCCTCATATGGAATCAATCTTGTGTTCAGTGTATGTAAAATGCCATCATAGGAAAGTAATCTGAGGAGCACCTAATTTTTGTTTATCTTGGGTATACACAACTCATTAAATTTTCTTTCTTCATCTTCACTCTGGATTCTGTGTGTACATGTATTCTATGTGTATTTTAATGGCTGTCCTGCTGCATCATATGTTGAAGAATCTGAGTTCCTCTGGGATTGCTTAACTCACTCTCATCTTTTCTCTTCCTGCTTCTACTCTCTGCAGATCAGCTGAGCACCTTTTAAAATTAAAATTTAAACCCACTAAATTTTTAAAATTTGAAATTTTAGAATTCTTAAAATTATATAATCTTTATTTTTAAAAAATGAATTCTTTGTGTCTTTGGGGATCTTTGTCGTTCATGGTTGATTTGTCCACTGCCCATCAACTTCAGCTGAGTTCCACTGAACTGCTCAGTTGTTTTGTCATCCCATGGCAACTTTGTCTGTTTTCAATCATTTTCTGAGTTTGTGCTGAGTTCACCTGACTGCTCAGTTGTCTTCTCATCCTATGTCAGCTTTCTCTTTTTTTCAATAATTTTTTCAGTTTATGTGCTGAGTTCACCTGAACTTGTATGAAAATTCCAGCTTGAGATTGAAACAGATTTGTTGTGTGCCCTGTGCATTCACTCACATCCCATCTTTGTCTCTTAGAAGAACTGGAAATTCTTTCTTCCCCGTTCTTCAGTCTTTCAGGGCTCATTAAAGGGCTGTCTGACCAAAGCTGCCTCCTCACAGCTGCTGTGTTTGGGGTGTTGCCCTGCAGTGCTTATCATGGTCCCAGCTTGGTGGGGTGGGTGTGTTTTGGAGACGAGCCTGGTGCTCAGGGCCGATAGGGCTGAGCTGCTGTGGCAGGGGGGTGGGACAGATGTGGCATCTCCACGTGCTGAGGGTGACACCACAGGGATCAGGTCCCCAGATGAGGTCATACCTGATGCTATCAGCTGTGTTCAGAGCTGGAGAGTAGCTAAACCAGCTCCTGAACCACAGAATTGGGATGAATTACCTTCTGAATTAAGATTAAATTTAATGCCATGTTTTATTTGTGGATATGTATATGAAAGCTAGGACTGTATACAATAAAAGTTCCTGCATTTTCCCTTTCTGACTGACTTCAGGTCATGTGTTTGCTCATATTGATTGTAATGATTGTCCTGCCTGCAGCCAGCTGCCCATTTGGTTGGGTTTATAGTGAAGTGTTGGGTTTCTTGCCTCTCTTTTTTTTTTCCTTTAGTCTGTTCAGTTAGACTGGCTTTGGGCACCCAGCCTTCAGGTTTGACTGGAGGAGCAGACTGAGGCTCCAGCTGAGCTCTCAGAGCTGTGCCTCACCCAGAAGTAGTTTGGAAAGTGCTTTGCCATTTAAGTTGAACAAAACCATCCATCAGTATTTCAAGACAGTAATCCTGGCCTTGGAAAATAACCAGAGTGTTTCCACTGGTCATAAAGTGCTCAGGCATCAGTGTGGGTATGTGATTCTTAGTGCTGGCCTGCACTTTTCCGTGCCCTGATTTCTGTGCTGTGTCTCTTTCAGAGCTGGGCTGGCCTCTTCAGAGGTTCTGTGCTCTGTCCTCCTGCACCATGTCCCAGAGATGTGTGGTATGGCTGTGCTGGAGCCTTTGCAAGGGTTCTCTGTCATCCAGCAGGCTGTGTTGGTTGTGTGCCTTGTGAAAGCAGAGTTTCCAAAGCAGGGCAGAGATGGCATTGCACAGTGGGGTTTGGCCTTCACCAGTGCCACAGGTTGCATCTCCAGCTGTAGCACAGATTATGGAAAATCTAGGTATTTTAGTGACAGCTAAGAGTTGATTGGCACTTCAGAGACAGCAGTTTAGCTGTCAACACAAGTTGTAATCACAGAACTGCTTGTTTTTCAGATTAAAACAAATTCTTTAATGTGGCTGTACCTATTATTTTGGATAAAAGGTGGCATCAACATAGGGCTCAGTTTCACTACAACTCAAATTGCTGGGTAGCAGCTGTTTCCACTAATGGATACATATGATCCTCTTCAGAAAACCCTGTTGCTTCACCTTGATTAATATGGAAAGTATTTAAGAAACCTCAGTTTAGAATCTAGAAGTCTTTGTTGCAACCTCTTAACATCAGGAGGTGTATTTCTTCTGGAAGACTTCTCTCTCCATAAGGTCTTGTGTTTAGATAAGTGGGTTTTTGTTTGTAATTTTCTTAGCTCATTAAATACCATTTTAGGGATTGTTTTTACTAGTAGCTGGACATGAACCCCCTGCTTTCTGCAGTGATCACCAACATTTCTTTTGGCTGAGTCACTAAACTGCCCTGCCTTGATGTGTCTGTAGAATGACTCTTGCCCATTACCTTGCAAGACTTTGCTGGAAGTGTCTTAATATTTTATAAAGGTGTTCTTGCCCCTCAGCTGAAGGTTGAGAAGTTGGCCCATAAATGAACATGTGAGTGAATTATTTAGTATGATGAGATTTGAAGCTGTATATGTGATAAGCTTTTGATTGTTGTTCCTTACCCCTTCCACTAAATAGATAAATGGAAAGGCTCCTCATCTGACTCCCCATCCCTGTCCTGCATTATTGTGTATCCCTGCCCTGTGTCCCACCTTCTCCTCTGTGCTGTGCCAGGGAATATGTTTGATACAATAGTGCAGTGGTGACCTGATCATGCTGGAGAGCTTTTCCTTTGTTTGCAGAAACAGCCTGTTCTGTGGCTGTGCTCTTCACAGGGCTGAAAATGGCTCCAAGCACATCTTGACCTCTCTGGTGGAGGGAAACCCAGATCATGTTCTGACTCTGGCAGAAGATGGAACCATCAAGGTTGTAAGTTAGGAGGACTTGCCATCTTTATTCACTCAAGGAAGTATGATTTTTATCTTGATTACTGTATTCTGTGGTGAGGTACATGCTAAGTAATAGTGAAATGGACTCCTTACAAATTTCTGGGGCTGGTGGAACAGACCTTTCCTGTTGAAAAGGTATTGCCTGTGTTGCAGCTGTCCAGAGCCTTCTGGTTTTGTTTTCTAGCTTGTGAGTCAATGGGTAGTGCCACTTTATAAAATGTTGTAGTTGTGGTTTGATGTTTTTTTGAAGGCCGGTTTACATGCAGTGAGTGGTTGTTAATGGTAGGACTTGCTGATCTGGTCTAAAAATCACTGTGCCAGATCAATATTGTGAAAAATTGAATTCTACGGTGCTGCTCTGCTTATTGTCTCCATGGTGGATCAGGCAGTGCTTGTTAGCACCCACATTCTGCTCAATCTCTCAGACTCTTGAGTCATACTGATTTTTGGGTCACAGTGTCCTTTTCTTCCTGCTCACTGTTAATATGAGAGAGATGTTGTGATTCCTTTTTTTTCTTTTTTTCCTCTCCTTTGGATTCTTGCCACACAAGTCTTGCTGTGAGGATTTGGACTGAATTTTGTCTCTTTTGCAGTTGCAAGTACTTTATTAAAAAACATGGACTAGCTTCTGAGCAAAAGCTGCAGCCAGGCCTGCCAAGGGTCCTGCACTCAGTGATGAGCATCATCTGCTGTGTCTGCAGGGGCCAGGCTGGCTCTGCTTGCTCTGCTGGGACCTGGGGTGAGGGGGAGGCCATAAGCAGCAGTGCCTGGCTGGGCTGTGTGTAATGCTGTGCTGCTCCATGGCCCTGTGCAGGATTCAGTGGGATACTGCAAGGGTTATGGACCTGAACCCACCCAGCCCCTGCTTAGGGAAGTTTGTGCTCCATGGGGTGAAGTGGTTTTATTCTCTGTACAGGCATTGGTCCTGTAGTGCAAGGTTTAGCCTTCTACTGTATTAATTCATTTTGCCACCTTGTAGAAGAAACAGAAGCTGGTTGGGGATGTTTCTAGCTAGGGCTTCTTCATATCCCTGGGTAAGTGGGTTTTAGGGTCTTTTTTTTTTTTTTTTTCTTTACCCTTGACATATTCTGGGCAGATGTCCAGGCCCTTGAAGCTGTGCCAGGGAGATGCTGTAATGTGTTGAGCACGCTGTTCCCTGCTCCTATTCCTGTCCTGCAGTTGGTGTTGTGACTGTACCTAGACAGTTGTCCATGCCAGGCTGTGCCACCCTGTGCCCACATCCCCAGTGCTGTAACAGAGGGTGCTGTGGCCACTGAGCAGCTGTTTTTGTAGGCTGAGTATGGGAACAGAAGGATGTGTTGCAGCACTAATAACTGATTTGATTCTAAAGCATGATTGAATAAAGGAAAGCAAAGCAACCACCCTGCTCTCGCCAGAACATGTGATGTGTGTGCAGCTTCACAGGGCTGGGCATAAATGCTGTAAAACTGAGTGACAGCTGAGATGCTCCAGCATCTCAAATACTTCTTGAGGCAGCAGTTTTCTCATGGCCAGGCATGTACAGACTTCTCAAGCCCAGGCATTTGGTTTCTGAGGCTGTAGGAGCACCAGAGCTTGTTGAGCCTTCCTTTTGCTGGGAGTAAAGGCATGTGATCACTGATGTGGACTGATGTACACCAGAGGCACATCCACTTGCAGAGCCAATCCACTGGAAGATGGAGTCATCAGTAGAGGGTGGTTCTGCTTCTCCTGTGGTTCTGGCTCCTGTCCCATGTTTATGGTTTCCTGTCCCTGCCTGGGACTGCTCAGCCCAGGATGGTGTAGAACCAACATCCAATTTCTCTGTGCACCAGATTCCATCTGTTCAGCCTATGTTGAATTTACCTTCCCCTCCCCTGACCTCATGCTCTGCTGCTGCTAAAGACCTATAGCTGGCTGAGCAATAGCAGCCTTCTCAGCACAATGCATGGTGCTGGAACACCTCCTGCCTCCAACTGCATCGTGGTCCAGCAGCAGCTCTGGGCTCTGCTGCTGCCTCCACCCTTCACATCCCATTCCCCAAGCACTGGACAAGCAAAGTTTGTACATCTGTTTCTGCTGGACTTTGGATTCAATAAATCTTATAAAATAATTTTGTTTGGTTTATTTCAGTGTGTTGACACAAGTTCTTGTCCCTTTGCAGCTAGTGTTTGCACACCACTTGCCCTGGCATGGGCAGCTGTGGGAAGCTAGGATTGCTGGCCAGGGGAGTGGGAAGAGGAATGCCACAGGCAAAATATTGGACAAGAATAGAGAAGGGAGAAAAATGAAAAGTGTTCCAAAATATGAAAGAGAGAAACTTTGGAAAGATTGTAGAGTGGTCACTGGGGTCTGTCCTGAAGAGTAAGTCTCAAACTCTCCCATTACTCATGATATAACAGACACAAACCTTATTTACAAATCTTCATATTCCTTCTGAGGAACTTCCATCTGGCCTTCATATGCCCAAACATACTCCACCATTCCTTCCAGCTTCAGATGCCCCAGGTATCCCTGACTGCAGGGAGGTCAGCACTGAATGTGTGGTCAGCAAGGCCCTGCCCTTTGCAGCAGCTTCTGCACCCATGATGTTGAATGCTTGAATGCTAGAATGTGTTTCTCCTTTGGAATGTTCATGGGCAGGGAATAGTCCATGTGGCAGTGACAGTTCATCTCTCTGCCAACATCTTCAGCCCAGCAAGTGCAGAGCAGGAAGAGTCTGATGTGTCTGGCTGTAACTCACTGGAAAAGTGTATTTTCCATGATCACTGGGCCTTGTGTGTCAGTCTTTGGCATGTCATCAGAGGGGATCTCAGTACAGATCCCTCTGGGTGTTGGCTTCCCTGTTCCCTTGTGCCCAGTGGCAAGTTTGACATGTTTGAACCTTGATGCACTCAGGGCTGTCATCACTTGGCTTTCTCCTCCACCCTGTGTGAACAAAGCATCAGGCCAAAAAGGCGTGGTGAAAATACTGCCCTTGGTAACTTGAATCAGGGCATCATCCATCCATCCATCCATCCATCCATCCATCCATCCATCCATCCATCCATCCATCCTCCAGCTGATGCTCCACACTTTGAAGGCTGAGCAGCTTATCCAGGTCCTGCTTTACCAGGGTGTGTGATGCAGCCGTGATCCAGTTCTGCCCAGAGCCTACCAGCAGTTCTGTGTTCATTGCTGGGGCTCATGAGGCACAGAGCTGAATCACCAGGTTATTTCCCTGGTGCTGAGGTGTAAATGGTCACCCAGCTCAACAGAACCACTTCCCACTTGCTGCCTTCTGAGGTAGAGTCTGGTCTCAGGTACAGAAGTCAGGATCTGACCAAAGAGTCAAGAGCAAAGCAAGGCTGACATTGAGTGGGAAAGGTGAGATTGAGCAGGGACAGATGTAGGACAGTCAGGGATAGTAGTAGCACACTACATCTAACTCTAGTGCTTGCTTAAGGGTGAGTGTTTATCAGTTTATCATGTAACTGTGTCCTGAAGTAACTCAAGTCCTTTCTGCCACGTGTCTGGCATTGCATAATTCTGACCTGTTTATCAAGCAGCAGCAATGGAACTCGCTGTTCATTTTTTCCCCCTATGTGTTGGGATCAAGGTAGTCTGCCAAGAAGGTCAGCATATCAACTTTTTCTTGTTGGCAGGCCAAGCAGAGCTTCAGTTTGGTGTTGAGCACACAAAAATGTCCTCCCAAGCCCTACTCATGGGTTTTTTGGTTTTTTTGCTTCTAGTTCTTTGATTGCACAATCTGAGCTATTCTGCATCTTGTTGGTAAATATATGGGTATATTTTGGGTTTGGGTCTTGAAGGGTTCAATTCAAAGGGATGTAAATTTAACCTCTTTTTGCTCAGTAGGTTGTGATTCTCTATTTGCATGTTCAAAGTGCTGTCTTCAAAATGAGTTGTAGTGAGAACAATCTTAGAGTCAGGACCTTGAGGTTCTGCTTTGACCTTTCTGTTCTCTGCCTGTCTCCCCTATTTAAAATGATTTTGAGCTTTTGAAGTGAGGATGGGGAAGGGAAAGGAAAGAAGGAAAGAACTGTAAAGAAGGACCCTGCAGCCACTCTAGCCCACTTGATTTCAGTCTGTATTGTCCATCAGGAGTCCATGACCAGGGTTTTATAAGAAAAAGCACATTCTCCAATTTGGTTCAGAGTTCTGAAATTTTGAGAGGAATCTGCACTTGCACTTGAGAATTTTTAGACTTGGCCACAACTGCATGTGGGTGCTGGGTGTCCTTTGCTCTAGACATGGCTATGACCAAGAGACCAAAATGGGATGTTTTAAGCAGCCTTGTTGGAATGAGCTACCAGTCACAAACTGACAGTGCCTGGGTTCTCCCAGAGTTTTCTTAGGAGCAGCTGCCTGCTCCTCTCTGTCCTGGGATGGGCTGCTGGAGCTGCTGAGGATTGTGAGGTTGAGGATGGTGAGAGGTGCTGGGGGGAGCCAGCTGAGGTGACACACCCCAACAGGGAGGTGCACATGAGAATGTGTGCAAAGGGAGCAGTGATGCATTTTGGAGTGATGACAATGACTTCATGGAAACATCAGGTCAGTGGTGAAAAGGACAATGAAGGGAAAGTGCTGGGATTAACATTTAGAAGATTTGGGAGCAGTGCAGAGAATAACTGCAGCTTGCTCCCCTTCTCCATGGGGCACCTTCATCTCCATTCTCACAAGCAACACTAAATCCAGAGAGGGTTCAGATGATGATGGTCAGAAAAGCAGGAAATAGCTAAATAAGTTAGGAGTCATCAGCCTGGAAAAGGGATCATTATGGGGAATTCTGCAGAGGTCTGCATACTGATGTATGTTGTGGAGACACCAAATCCATTGTTTGTCATCCTCTCCTGTGCAAGAACTACAGGATATATCCAAGTAGTAGGAGGCACATTTTCACTGCTTTTAGTTACACTGTCGAACTCCTTGCAGGACACACTGAATGATGTGAGTGTTTATATGTTCTTAATAGAGGATTGAACAATTTAATGGAAACAAAATCCTTCCAGGAGTACTGAGTGAACAGAATCTCCATCTGGCTCAGTCTGTCTGTGCTCACAGGTGGTTGGAGAGTGGTATTGCTGTTCAGTCAGGGTGTGATTCATGCACATCCTGTACTTCTCCTGTCTCACTTCTTGAAGAGCATCCTTGTCCAGGCTGACCCCTATCCCACAGGGACAGCCATTGTAGGAGCATGTGGGGGTCACCTTCTCTCTGCCTTCCAGCAATTTCTGCAGTACTTGAGTATAAGTGGCACAGAGGTTAAAGTGTCAGGAGAATTGGCAGATGCAGCTGTGGGGAGGGATTTCAAGAAGTTCTGATTCAGTCCTTATTAAAACACTGCTGGATTTTGTAGAGGAAGGAGCTGTTGAGTCACTGGAGGCTCCAAGGGTGTCGTGGGAGTCCCAGAGGAGGCTGTAATATGCTGGACCCATTCCTAGGTGGCGATAGCAAATTGTTAATGGTGCAGGAAAAGCCCAAGTTTTCAGGAAGTGTTTTGAGAAAAGTTGGAGTCTGTGTTTTTAAAATACATGTGATGAGTTACTCCCCACTCTGCTGGTAATCCAGGGTAATACCAAATGCTTTCAATAGGGATACACAATTTAAATCAATAGGCCCTGAAAACTTTGACCTAGAAGTACCAGAAGTGCTGATTCTTGTTTTTAATTCAGATTATTAGGAAATTTCAGAAGGCTGGCTGAAACTGGCCAGTACTGGAATTACCCGTATGCCACTGCCCTCATGTTTATTTTGGGCAGAATTTTAGGAATAGAGATCTGTTTTTTATTAATAAATAACTTAAGGTTTGACATATGATTAATGCCACTCAGCTGATGTTTACAGTGAGTACAGTAAGTTCACTCAAACAACTGTGGTTTGTTGTTTAAGATGACCATGGTGATGTGATAAGGCTGACAGTGTAGATTTAAAGCCCCTGGTGTGGTGCCAGGTCCAGGTTCAGCACCACACAACATTTGAGTTGAAAAAGTAAACTCTGTGTAACATCAGCAAAGTGCTGGGTGAGCAAATTTCTTTAACTGATTATGTTAGTGGTTTTGTGGGGAGAATAAGATTCAAAACAAGCTTTTTCCAGGCATTGTTGCTGTAGGTACCACGTTTGTCATTGTGTTCAAGGTCTTTATTCAGTCCCTTTTCACTGGAGTTCCCCACCACCATTGGTGCTTCAGCAAGAACTGACACTGTGAAGCTCAAGCCTTAAAAGAATAGGAGGAGGGTTTTTTCAGTAGGATCAGCTGTGATCTGTAGGTAAAGAAACCTTTATTTCTCACACTGCAGAACCAGTAATGTCTGCATTGGCCCAAGCATTTAGTGAGCTCATCCTCATGGTGGGACATGCTGTTGTATTTTCTATGGGAGCCTTACCCAGTGCATGGTGTGTGAGCACTTCACTGCTTAGATGCAGCTGATGACGAGTTCTTGGTAGGTGCTTTGTAATGCCAGGAATGTTTTGTATGCAGAAGATCTAAAAGTGTGTATTTGGATTGTATTATGAGTACATTAAGAGATAAATTGATTTATCATCTGAATTATAACTTCTCAAAGCTCCATTAGAGAAGTTCTGAATTGACACTCAGGTAACAGGTCTGGTTTTGGGGAGACTAAAATAATAGATCAGTGATGGCAACAGAGCAAATAAAAGGGATAGTGGAAAGGAGCCACAGTTTCAAAAATATTTCAATGATATTTTTACTGGATGGAGTCTTAGCAGTGAAAGTTTGACAACAGACTCTAGAGCCCCTATCACTTCCTCCTTTGTTTTGGCAAGTCAGTTTGGCATTGTTTTGTGCTTGCTGAGGGTGCTGCCTGTGCTGTTGTCCCTGTCTCTCAGGAAGATTTGAAACGGGACTGGTGCTACTGTCAGCAGCTTGTTTGGAGCTGATCCGAGGGGAGGCAGAGCTGGCTCTTGGGACATCTCAGTCTGTTCCTGTTGGATGTGTGGGACTAAGTACAGGAAATTACTCACCATTTCTAGGCTAGAATTTGCTGGGAATCCTTCATGCCTTTCACTCCCAAAGTTTGCTCAGAGGTCCAAAATCTTGGACTGTGGCATGTTTCAGTTTTGCTTCATTCCCTGACTTTCCCACTGGCATTAATTTAGTGTGGTACAATAAGCAGGGCCTTAGACATGCACTGACTGTTTTGTGCTTCTGTGAGAAGCCCTGAGCATGTGGGTGCTGGTGCCTCAGTGTTGTAGCACTATTTTTCAAGATTGAATTTCTGGTGCCCTCATCTTGTTGTTGGCTTTGGAGGAAAATCCTGGCTCACAGAAGTGCTCCATCCAGCCCACCTTCACAGGGCTCTGCTCTGTAGTTCTCAGGGTGCTCAGTCTCTTTGTGCCTCATTGCAGGATGTGCATTTCCTGCACAGTCTCTGTGTTTCTTACACAGTCCCTTTGCCTGAGCCATTGCTCCACATTTAACAGAATCTGCAGCACCCTTGGCTGTGTAAGGTCAGCAGATGGCCAAAGCACCTTCTTTGCTTCCCTAAGGATCCAGCCATATCCATATAAAAAACACAGGTGTCTGTTTTTAATGTTGTATCACTTTATGGAAGAACTCTGTCTGTCTGTGAGATGTGGCTTTGATTGTGCCATTCAGAGGAATGATCCAAATGAAATTACTGGGATATATAGAAAAGAACAACTGGGCAGGGTACAGCTGTAACCCTTAGCACAATGTTATTGGCAGAAGAAATAAAAGATATTAATAAAAGATATTAATATTAGTACTGACCACTTTGCATTGAACTCCCCTTTGACATTTGAGGGCTGTGTTTTAAGCTGTCTGCAGAATGGGAAATAATGTATCCCAATGGAAACATAGAAATCCTTATCAAATAAAGATTTAAGGATGCAAAAATTGCCTCTCTCCATTTCTTACACCTGTCACAGCACTTACAGACAAAGCTGAAACTGTCTGAGAATTATTTTGTTAAATGCTTTTGTGGGAAGAATTTGGTTTTGGGAAACACAAGTGTTTTACAAAAGGAGTTTGCTTCACCTCAGGTAAGATAAAAGAGAAATGTGTTGAAATGCAAATGGTGTGTTCTGATTAATTTCTTTTTAGTTACAGGTATGTGAAAATTAATATTGGGATGAATCAGGAGTGGCAATCAAATTTATAAACTCCCACAGAAAACGGTGTCCTGAGGGTTGTAGTGGTTCCATGTGGTTCTGCTGAGCTGGCTTCACTGCTGTCCTGTTCTTTTGCCTTTTGCAGGATGGGATAAACATTCTTATGGGTACCATGGAGATGATGGGCACTCCTTCTGTTCCTCGGGGACAGGGCAGCCCTACGGCCCCACGTTCACCACTGGAGATGTCATTGGCTGCTGTGTCAACCTCATCAACAACACCTGCTTCTACACAAAAAATGGCCACAGTTTAGGTGAGTGAGGGTGTTCTCAGGAGTGGGATGCTCCAGCCCTGCTCTTGCTGCTGTTTAATACTTGGCTGTATTGTAACTCTTGTCCCACACCTGTGAGTAAGGTTTAAATGGCAGAGGAAAAGAGCCCTCAGCAGCTGTCAGCAGTTGTAAATTGGCTCCAAGGCAGAAATGCTTCCAGCAGGTAAAATGGTTTAGATATGTTAGAATTTCATCCACAGCTTCTTCTGCTTTCCTCTGCTACTGCACAGTAGGTGGGAGGTTGGATAAGATGTCTGATGGCTGGACAAGAGGGAAAGAAAGAAGTGGGAAGTTTAATTAGTGTTTTGTTCAGCTACCTACAAAGGCACAGTACTGGTGTCTTCATTTTTGAAGGGACTTGTCCATCTAAAAGCCTCAACACATTGGTCTGAGCATTCCCAAAGCCAGGCATTAATTCTGCACAAGAGTGGTCTGAGTTAAGCATTGAGCTACAATGTGGTTCATTCCACACTTGTTTCAGTAACTGTCTTAAAGTTAAGGACTAAAAATTTTGCCCAAATTAATACCTCAGATATTTCTTTCGTATCTTATTTGTCTAAAATAGAAATTTTTGACCATTTCCCCCTAAAATACAATTTTCTTGGATGACATGTTCTCCACCCCAGATAAATTCTTGTCTTTTTTTTTTTAACACATAAGATGTGCAGTAAATTTTTGTAGGTTCATCTCACTTTTTGTACTGGGATTCATTTGATTTGGCAGGGAGGGATGAGCATTCCTTTCCTTTGCTTCTCCTTGCTGTGTCAATTCTAGTTTGTTGAATTCAAGATTAAATTGGTAGAAAAATACCAAAAATACCCTGCTCAAGACACTTAACAGAGCAAAGATGTTTTGAGTTACTGGCTGGGCTGACGGAAGGAGTGGGATTGGAGTGCAGTGTGTGCCTGGAGAGTAGAGGATTTCTGGTGAGCTCTTGGGAACAGTGCTGGGCTCCCCAGTGTTGGAGAGAGAGGGACTTACTGGAGAGAGTCCAGCAAAGGGCTGCCAAGGTGATGGAGGGCTTGGAGCATCTGTCCTGGGAGGAAAGGCTGGGCTTGTTCAGGCTGCCCATGTCAGTGCAGTACTGCTGAGACAAGTAGAGGCTTGAAAGCAACAGCTGATATTGTAGAGCAGGAGCTTTTGATTAGGAGTGAGACAAGACAGAACAAGAGAAACTGAGGTAATGAAATAGTTAAAAAGATTTCACAAAAGGTCTCCTGTTAGTTGCTGTCCTTGATTTTTAGCCTGTATTTTTCTGTAGTGGTTTGTGCTGTGCTCCTCTGGATGTTTTCTGTTGTTTAAGTGGGTGCTTTTCCAGCCTCACTGTTTTTCAACCTGATGGGGCTGTTACTTTTCATCATAACAAAAGTGTGAGAGTCAGGAGGAGGCCAGATCCTCTGTTTAATGAATACAAGTTTGTTCATTTGCTATTTAATTTCTTTCTAATAACCAGAGTCTCCACTGTATAATCTGTATCAGTTGCAAAGTTGCTGCTTTCTCCTTCTCTGTTTTGTACCCAGGACTGTGCCCGGGTCTCTGGGCAGATGAAGCCAAATAAAGAGCCCAGTTCAGTAACTTCTGTGTTACCTTTTGTCATTACCACCCTCTGATTCTTTGCCTCGTGTCCTTGCTCAGAGATTTGTTTGGTTTGGGACATTCAGAGTTCTTTACAGCAGAGGAGTTATCTAGTCTTCCTTTCTGAAACTGAAGTGTTCCTTTTCCTTCAAAGATGGGGCTTTTTTGGATGGAAAGCTTGTGTTTTTCTAATCTGACATTGAATGACCCCTTGAGGAACAGCCTACCCCAGTGCTGAACAATGCCAGTGGGAAGAAACAGGAAAGGTAACAAGAAAGTTACCATGCTTAGAGAACAGCATCATTTATAAGCATTGCTGTCCCCTGGGTGTCCTCTTGAGCTCTTCAGATGTACAAGACATGAGCTGTCTGAGAAAAGGACAGGGAGAAGCCTCTCCTTAGCATTCACAGCTGGCTCCTGTGTGTAGCAGCTTTTCTTTGAGCTGCAGTGGCACAATGGTTGTACTGGGAGAGATGGTGTGGTTAGAGGAGACAGGGATGGAAGTGCAGAATGGAGCAGCAGAGCTCAGGCCTTGCTGGGTGACCCCACAAAAGCTGCAGGAACATTTTACTGCCTTTTTACAAAAGCAGAACGAAAACCTCATCTGAGGGGGCTGTTGGTGAGGGTCAGCAGTGTCTGTGTGTGTCACTGATAAAGAAACAGCATCCAGGAGAAATAAATGCTCCTATGCTGAGGAGAGGAGCCCTTGGCCAGGGATTACACAGCTCCTCCTGGGCACAGAGCAGAGGTGTGAGCAGGGGGTCAGGCAAGTGTCAGCAGAGGAACCAAGACCAAATGGAGGCAGGAGCAGTGATTTGTTTGGAAGTCAGAATGTTTTCTTCCCTGAAAAAAGCAGCTCCTTGAAGGTCTTGAACTTCCATGATATTTAGTGCTAACCTGAGAATCTCATTTCTGTGTTGTGTAGACCCAGGGTTTACCAGGAAGGGGATGAATTTGAGTTTTTTAGGTGTTCCCTGACATGAAGCTGTGGAAGCCATGTGTGTCTCCTCCTAGGAGATGAGGTAATTGTGCAATCCTACTGCAGATGCCAAGAATATTCATGAGGCTAATCAGCCCCTTTGTGAGGCCAGTTAGCTTGAGAAGCAGCGTTTCAGAGTTTGAATTTGTCTTTCTTTTGATGGAATTACTGTAGCTTTGTCTTTCTAATTCACTCTTCACCATTTAAGTCCTCTTCTTTTCATCCATTAATTAGACATCCCCCCTTTTGTTTTCCTTGCAATTTCTTCTGTTGCTTAACTATTATCTTCCATTGTCTCCATACTTTTTCATTTAATCAGATCCATCAGGAGCACTGTATAAGAGCTGTTTTCTTGGCCATCACAAATTCTGGATGTTCTGGTTGGAGCTAAGTCTTGAACTTTATTTGGAGACGTCACATGAAAACTGTTTGACATCGTATGTAGTCTTAATTCTCTGTTCTGGAAAATGTCTTGAATGTCTTCTGGCTGCTGATGAAACACTTTTGACAAGTTCTGAGCAGAGTTCTGGCAGTAAAAAACATAGTGAGATGTGGCTAGAAGTGTGATGAGAGTGAATTTGGAGAGAAAGAGGAAGAAATGTTGGGGCACCAGCCATTAAGCAGAAAGACTTGGACTAGGAGGAGGAAATGTGACTGCTGCAGGTCTCTGGGTTTAAGTGGATGAATTTGCTCAGGGATTAATGTAGGAGTGTCTCAGATCTCAGACTTTGACAGCAGACCAAGGTAAATGGAGCAGCAGGGCTATAAAAAGAGCATGCAACCCTCTGAAGTCTTGGCATAGAAAACTTCCTGTAGTTTGAGTTCTAGTGCAGGCTCTTGGAAAGACCAAGTTAACCTAAAAAGTAAAATATCGACTCTGCAGCCAGTTTAGAGACTAGGGGGAACATTGGGAGTAATGCAGAAACCTGTAGTGAGAGACATGCAGGTGTCAGTCCCAGATTTAATAGGTTTGACCCCAAGGCTTCAAATGAAGTTTGCAAGACAGCAAGAGCATTGGGATGTTCAGAACAAGACTTCAGATTAATCAGATTTCAAACCACAGAATCCTGGAGTGGTTTGGGTTGGAAGGGACCTTTAAGATCATGTATTCCAACCCCTGTGCTGTGGGCAGAGACACCTTCCATGAGTCCAGATTGCACAGGGCCCCATCCACCTTGGCCTTGAGCACTTCCAGGGATGGGGCAGCCACTGCTTCTCTGGATAACCTGTGCCAGGGCCTCACCACCCTCATTGCCTACCATAATGAACAGAAAATACCAGGTTTGGCCACAGCCTTGTTCTCTGTGTGAGCACTTTTACCCAATGGTAAAACTGATCCTCACTGGAGGATCTGTTTCCAAGGGCATGTAGAGCTGTGTGGGTTTGACAGTGCTTCTCCTCAGCAGCATGCTGGAGAATATTCAAGTATTTTCCTGGGCTGGCATTTCCTGGTCTGCTCTTTAGGATGCCCACACTGCTGAAGGAGTTGTGTTCATTGCAATCCACCAGCAGTGCTTAAGGATTCCCTGGATCTCAGTTCCCTAAACAGGTGCTGGAG
The DNA here is from genome assembly GCF_028551555.1 of Melozone crissalis. NCBI lineage: Eukaryota > Metazoa > Chordata > Aves > Passeriformes > Passerellidae > Melozone > Melozone crissalis. The sequence continues at coordinate 6,875,161 of NW_026535785.1, forward strand.
GAGTTCCCTGCTGTGCAGGCAGTGCTGTGGCTGATTACCAAATGCACATTTTCTTGTGCAAATTGAATTCTGTAAGTGGCCAGCTGTGAGGCAGAAAGGGTGATTGGTGCTGGTGGAGAGCAGAGATGGGCTGGAAGGTACATAAACACATTCTGTGCATGGGGTCATGTGTAAGTGCAGGCATGGAAAGTAGAAGTCCTTTGTATGGTTGGCAGGTGAAAATGTCAATCACACTGTGCCCTAGCAATGAACCTTCATTCAATGTCTTTATATGTCCTGCTCTTCACACACTTGCACTTGCTTCCTGGCCTCTTTGTTTGTCCAGTCCTTAAGTGTTTTAGAAGGTTTTGATTTTAAACTGTATCCATGCTTTGGAGAGACTGCAGAGAAGGAAAACAGTTTCACATTCAAGCTGTGGTTATTTCATTTGTGCTGTTGGCTTTCCTGGTGCAGGTGTGTAGCAGTGCAGATGCAGAAACTCTGAGCAGACATGTCTGTGCAACAGACCAAGTGCTGTCTGCATAAAGCATTTTATTAGTCTGAGTTACATAACAAAATGTGGAAAACATGCATTTGTCTCATTGTAAAGGCAATGTAATGAGTTTATTTATAGAATCATAGAATTATTTTCTCTGGGAGGGATCTGTGGAGGTCAAGCATCCAACACCCTGCTGAAAGCAGGCCCAAACTAGATCATGTTACTCAGAAACTCATTAAGTTTTTACTGTCTTCAAGAATGGAGATCACCTGGGAGCTTTTCTGGTCCTGATTCAGTGTTTGACCAAAATCCATACTGAATTTTTCTCATTAGAATTTCCCATGTTGCAGCTTGTCTGCGTTGCCTCCTGTCTCCTGCCAGCATGCATCTCTGAAAAAGCCTTTTTACACCCTCCTGTGTGACAGTTGTAGGCGGCAGTAGGTGTCTGCCCTAATGCTTTTGAGACTGAACAGAGACTTTTCCCTTAGCCTGTCTTTGTCCTGCTGGCTTCTCCTGGACTCAGTCCAGTCTCACTGTGCCCTGTGTTGGGGAGCCCTAAAGTGAACATCATAACTGCAGTGTAGACTCACCAGTGTTGGAAAAGAAGGCAGAAATCCCATCCTTTAACCTACACTGTCACTATTACACTCAGGATGTGGTTGATGTCCTTTGCTGCAAGGACCCACTGCTGGCTCCTGCTCTGCTTGTTGGCCAGCAGGACCCAGAATCTTTTCTGCAGATCTTTCTCTGCAGTCAGCCTCATCCTGTCCTGTTTCCTGGGACTATCACAGCCTGGTGGCTGGGCTCCTAGGTTGCTTTTGTTGAGCTTTGGGAGGTTTGTGCTGGGTCATTTCTCCAGCTACAGCACTGTGCCCTCCAGTTTGGTGACACCTGTGAGCCTGCTGGGAGCGCACTGTGTCCCATTCTTCAGATCATTGGTGAAGATAGGGAACTGTGTTGGCCCTGCCATGGATCCCTGAGGGACAACTCTTGGACTTTGAGCAATTTTCCACCCACCCTGTAGTCCATTCAAAAGCCAAGTGCTTGTCCAGGTGCTGGGAGCAGCTTCCCAGCCACACAAATACACAAGCCTGGCCACCTTTGGCTCTCAGAGGTGCTGGGGGCAGAGGAAGACTCCAGTGGACAGCAGGCTCAAGGAGATTGGCTTCATTCTGCCATAAGAGTAGGAAAACAAGCTTTCATCCACCTTTCCATCCAGCTGAGCAAAATAATTGCAAAGAAAAAAAGGTTTGAGTGAGGAGCAATATCTGGGCAAGGTGACAGGGTGAGAGAAATGCTCACTGAATGTTTTCCTCAGCCATGTGTTCAACATCGCCTGTGCTCACAATCTTTGGTTGGGTTGTAAAAAAGGTGCTCGATAAACAAGATCCAAACTGCCAGGATGTTCATTAAACCATACTGACTATCTGCCATGTTGTTAATTTATCTTTATTTACTGTTTATTTAGTAAAATATTCAGGATTGCTTTCCGAGCATTTGATTTAGATCTGTGCTGTTTTGAATAACTTGTTTCCTATCTTGACTCCTAAAACTGGTTTAAATTACCATTTCAGACTGATCTGGTAACATTACATTGCAGTTCTGGGTTAAAGTAGTCCTAAAATTAAACCCAGAGGGTGGTGTTCTCCTGCTTCTGCAGTCCTTGCAGTGCCAGGCAGAAGGGAAGGAGGAGAGGTGGGATGTGTGTGAGAACTGGGTGTCCTGCTGTGGGTACCAGCCTTGCCCTGGCTGGGGACAAGGAAGAATTCTGGGGAGCACACATGGGGAAGGGCTGCAGCTTCCTTGACTCCTGGAATGTCAGCTGGAAGTCTGGATTCAGCTGAGCCTGGTGGGTGATGGCAGCAGTGTCCCCTGTGCTGCTGGTGAGGGTGACCCAAAGCCTGGGGGGCTCTGCTGATCCATCTCCCTGAGCTGCTGCTGGATCCCACCATGGCAGGAGAGGGAGGAGAGGGAGCATCCTTTGGGGCAGTAACTGCACCTAAATCAGGTGCAGAGCCTGGGGCAGCCTGGCTGTGGTGAGTGTTGTCTCCAGCCAGAACCGTGTTAGCCATCCCAGGCAATGTCTGCCTCAGCCTAAATACCTCTTTTCTGCCAGATGTAAATAAAAGCTATTATGTTTTATTTATTGTATTATATTTATATTTATTTACATCTGCCAGATGTAAATAAAATATATGCCAGATGTAAATAAAAAGGGAAACCATACACTTTTTTATTCCCATCTTTTCTGTTTGGAGCTGTATCAGCTGAGTTGAGGATGAGGCTGTTCTTTCAGTTTCTCAGGTGCTCCTGGCTGCAGCTTGTAATGCCAAGTGCTGAATATTCATTCCTCTTACTCTCGCTGATAAGAAGAATGAGTTACAGCCTAAACCAAAGCAATTTTATACTAAAACTCTGTTTCTAACACCAAAGTGAATCTTGAAAACTAACTCCTTCCTTGTAACAGAGGGAGAAGCAAAGGAAAGAGGAGCTGCTTTTAGAAAATAAAATTTTTGGGAGAGATGTTGAAAATATTTAGGCTTTTTCCTGAACCTTTCTCCAGATGCAAAACCTTGCAGAGGAGGGGACTGGGGAGGGAAGTTACTTCTAAATACATGAAGCAGTGAAATGCAGGGTCAGAGCTGGGATTTGAAATGCAGTAATGTTTAGTAGCATGTTAAGGATGTAGGCAAGCAGGGAAAAAATCCTTTGTCTTTTTAATTCTAATATTTTTTCCCCCACAGGTATAGCCTTTACAGACCTCCCTGTAAGTACACCTATTTTCAGTATTTTAAGTAAGGATGCAAACAGAAGGGAGGGGGAAGAGTGTGGGGGTGTGTTTTTTTTTTCTGTTTGATGCCCTGGTGAAAAAAACCTGATAACACACATTACTGAATGATGTGGATGCTCCTTTTTCTGCAACTTCATAATCCTGTGACTGGGTTTGTGGGCTACTCACATGCCTCCTCTCATCCCTCACCACCTCTGAGAATTTATTGCTCCTTCTCCTGGAATTAAAGCAAGGATACAAACTTCATTACAGGTCATTGTCTTCCAAATGCAGCTTTGACTCTGAGGAGGAGAACATGTGCATAGTTACACTCATGTCTAGTCAGGTCTCACAAAAGCACAAGAAAATATTCCCTCCTTTCTAGACCAAGTGTTCCTGGACAAGGAGAATGTGTTCAGTGAGAAAAGGTAAACCCAGGTCAGGCATGCACCAACATATCCACTGCATCCATCACATACACAGGACTTCTCGTCCCTAAGGTTGCTCTCCTGTCTTTGTGCTTAAATACCCCAAATTAATTTCCTCTGACAAATTTCTTCATTTTGATAACTTTTTTAGGCCTCCAAAGTGATAAATTTTCTTGGCTGACTTGGCTCTTGTGTGTAAGGAAGGTTGCTTTGCTTTGTTCTGTACTTCCTGGCAAAAAATTTATCTTGTTCCTCTAATTTTTGTATTGTGAGGAATAATGTCTAGTACTCCCTGTTCACCTTCCCAATGAGATTTAGGGCTTTACAGATTCCTCCCATATCCCAAATATAACCTGCACTTAAATTGCAGTTATTTGATTGGTCTTTTCACATCAGCTGTCAATACAAGGTGTTTGGGGTTTTTTATGTCCTGGAGTCTTTGAACTTGGTAACATTGCAGTGTGTTCTAAATCAGAAACTCTTTATGTGGGTTATCATTCACTTGGTCCAAGTACAATTTATTAAAGTACAAGGATAGTTTGCCTTTCCATGAAGATTAACCTTTTGGAGTGAGGTATTGTGATAACCTTACATCCACAGCAAGAAGATGCTTCTCTGATGTACCCCTTAGTTTTTGGTGCTGTTTGTTTTCCCTCTGGATATAGATTGCATTAGTAGTCACAGATTTACCATATTCCTTCTAACTTTTTCACCACTTTGTCTTCTCATTTGGTTAGACTGCTTCTCCTTCTGCAGCAGGAGCAGACATTGTCCATGTTGTCAATGACAAATGACAATGTCATTGTCCATGTTGAGATTGAGCACAGATTTAGCAGCTTGAAATTCCCTGTCCTGCTTAGCTGAACTTGCATCCTGTTGATCCTGGAGTGCCCAGTGGGCTGACACAGAATTTAATGTTCATGTGTGAGCTGCTCACCTCTGCGCTGAGTCTCTGCTGGGCACAGGGGATGAGCAGCAGGGGAGGCAGAGCAGACAGAAGGACAGAAGGACAGAAGGGTGTTTGCAGCACTGAGCTCTTGCAGTGCCAGTGAGATTGAACTCAGAACTCTCCTGTGCCCCTGGCATCTCCCTGCTCTACTGCTTGCTGGTCTGGGCAGATCATCCTCACAGGATCTCAGGCTTGTTTGTCTGTGTGTCCTGTGCAGAGATGTTTAGTGTGAAACTGGGAGAAGATCTGGCCAGGGTAGGTTTTGGCAGATGCCTCATTTGGTGTGTAAATGGTCTCTGAACCTTCACCAGCCAGGTTGCTGAGCTGTTTTCTGGGGAAATCCCCTCTGGCTTTTACAGCAGCAGCTAATCCATAACACTGCTTTTCTGGGCTAGGAAAGAGAACAGCTGATGCCCTGTAGGCCTCCTACTACTGAGAATTATCCTTCATGAGATAATTCCTCTTCAAAAAGAGGAGGAAAGAAGCTTGATGGGGATTTTTTACCTCTTAACTGTGGATGTGAGCAAGGATGGGAGACTTCTGCCTCCATATGGATCTAGGACATCCCTCTGCATATGCTAAATCACTCTGCTGCTCTGCTGGCAGCTTCCTAAGGGTGCCTACAGCTGACTTCAGCATTCTCTTTTCCAAAATCCTTCCCTTGGATTACTGCATTCTCTTTTCCAAAATCCTTCCCTTGGATTACTACATTCTTCCTTCACCCTTGCAGGTACCAATGTGTTCCATGTGCTCTTTTTGCTCCCTTGGCCCATGGATTATTGGTTGTTCCAAACAGTTCAGGTTACCACCTTTCCTAAAGAAGGGGATGCCAAACCCAAGATTGACTTTGGTTTAAAGTCTATCAGATATTTTAGAATTCTCGAGGCAGCAGAGAATATGAAGCTGATCACTTGCAGGTTTCATTTTTTATAGTTCTCTGTTCCAGGCTCAAACACAATATCCACTGATTATAAGGTAAAAAAAAAGAAAGTATTCATTACAGAGTCTGTGTTCTTCACCTGCTAAAGCTGCAGTTCTGAAAATTTAACTGCAAACAGGAGTGGAAACAGCAAACTTACCTGGGTGACCCTTGAAGTGCTCTGGTTTGAGCAGCTCCACATGGATTTTTTGGCTCTGCTCCATTCCTCATTACTCACCCCTGCAGGGAGACTTTAGGGAGAGCTTTTCCTTGCATCACAGCCTGAGGGGTGCTGAAGCTGACTGGTAACACACATCAGTGAACCCCCTTACTTCTGCAATTTTTAAGCTTAAATTTTAGGATTGGCACATCAGTGAGGTTACACAAGGAATTAAATTGACCCTTCAGAACATTGCCAGATTAGAAATAATTTCCTTGAAATGCTTGTTCCAAAATTCCCCTTTCAGAGGCAAATAGCGAAAGCAATATTTTGCAGAATTCACAATATTAGGAAGTTGAAATGGATACTTTAATTTGAAAACCAGAGACACAGATGTTGAAACATACTTGCTTTGGTTTCTTTCAGTTTCCTCTAAAGGGTGTTTTCATTTGTACAAAAATACAGTGATAGGAAAAAACACATTTTGGCTTAGCACAGGCTGAAGTTAAAACCAAAGTAACTGCTTGAAATAGGAGTGAATTCCCACAGAGGAAAAGAAGGAGTTTCTTTTTCTTTTTCTTTTTTTTTTCTTTTTCTTTTTTTTTTTTTTTGGCAATTTAAGTCAGTGCTCAGGCCCAACTCTTATTTACACAAGCCTGGATCAGGTCTATCCTGCCTGGAGGTTTGAAGGAATAATAGGAGATGAAAAAAACCAGAAGAGCTCAGGGTGGGATTGTAGGAGTGCAGAGGGACAAGGGGGTTAAAAACCAGGTCAGGATGAACAGTGGGGTTGTGACCAACATCAGGGCAGGAGGTGGGCCAGATGTCATGGGGAAGGTGTTCCTGAGGAACTTGGCAGGAAAAGCATCTCCTGGGTCTGTGGGCTCTGGGATTGTCTGCCTGTATCTGGCAGGGTGCTGGAGATACATGAGCTTCCCAGCAGCTGCTAAGCAGAGAGAACACATCCCACGTGGAAAAATGGAATTTTACCTTAGAGATGATTTGAGAGATGTAGAGAATAGGCAGCTTCTGCTCAAAGATGAGCGTAGCCAAAACTGGGGGGGGTTTGTTTCCAACTTCCAAGTATTTTGGGTGTCTGATTTCTGGCTTTGGAAGCCCTTGGGTTGAAGATACTGAGAAGATAGTAAGAAGTCTGAAGTATGGACTGTGGAAAATATCTGATTCCTCATTAGAGATATTTCCATGTCAGCCAGTTTTGAAGGAATGGAGGAACTAAATGTAATTGCAGCATTTTCCTCTGGTAGCTCTTCCTTTATCATGCTGTATTTACTTTGCACCTCTCTGACCCAGAGACTTCCTTGGTGTGGGAACAGGAAAGGAGGTGTAGTGCATCACCACTAATGCAGTCATCCTGATCTCTGTTTTCCATTTCCAGTCTGTATTTATAGATTCATTTCTTTCCCTTGTTTGAGGTTTGATAATTTCAAAGGTAGAGAAGGTTGGTGAGGTTCTTAACCAGTTCAGTTTTGAAAATGAGAACAGGAATGCTGCAGTCGCTCTTGGAACCCATTCCAGCCCTAAATCATCCTCATCTCTGCAACAGGGAAGAATCAGTTGAAAAAATTTTTCAGATAATTCTAGGAATGCCCATGTCTCTTGCTGTAGAGGAGGAGAGGGTCATCCTAGGTTTCTGATGGGACTTTAGGAGGGATGTCTGCCCCTCTGCTGTTCTAATATCTGATATGGGCTCAGCCCTGAGCAAGGCACTGCAGCCAGGCACCTTCCAGACCTCAGTTCCATATAAGTGTCCCTGTGCCTTGCCCAGTGCCCACTTCTGGCTCCAGTGTTTTAGAGCAAAGTGGAAAAACCCAACACCAAACAGTCCCTGAGTGGCACAAGAGAGATTTCTTCCCCCAGCCTGCAGAGTCTCAGCACGTGCTGTGAAGCAGAGAATTCCTGAGGTTTGTGTCTGCTCTGCAAACACAACAGTGATTGGTGCTGCACTTGAGGGTGAATGGAACGTGCTTTTGAAAAATGGGATTTTGGTGTGCAAGGGTGTGAGCGGGAAGTTTGAGTTGGTGCAGTTTGTGTCTGTTTTGCACACAGAGCAGTAATTTGTGCTGCACAGCAGTGACCTGACAGTGCTTTTGAACAATGTGCTCAATGATGAGAACCAGACACCCCTGTACCTCTTCTGATGCTGTTTCTCTTTTCCCAACATTCAAGTGGGCTCAGGGGTTCCATTTGTCTCCACAAGCTTATTCTTAATATAGCATGAATTCAGAGACCTTCTGATACACTTTGAACACCTATTTTTAATTAAATCATCCTTAAAAGCAAATTAGTGGCTGAATTTTAGAGACACTTTCATGATGGTAACCTTTTTATTTTCCTCATGTCCTGTTGATGGGTCAAAGCTTCCATTTGGATCTGTAGACTTATTCTTAAAATGAAATTAATCTATCAGTAGTGTAATTTCTTGTGTGGATGTCTTGGGATCATCAAAGACCTAACCTCAGAGTTCTACCACTGTCTGTTCCCTTTTCATCAGAGATGTACAAGACTGAGATAACAATTCCCAAGGAATAAAAAAGTTGGGTTGAAACAGGAGGGAATACAGAGATCTATTGATTGAGATGATGCACCTCTCATTTTTACTTATTAATTTATTTATTTATTGTTGTTATTAATATTATTATTAGTACTGCTGGTTGTGTTATATTATCTGCTGGCTCTTGAAGCTTGGTAGAAATTGTAGAAAATTAAGCCAGAAGTGCCATCCACAGACAGCAGTCATGCCCTCGATCCCAGGCTGCTGGGGGATTGAACCCGTTGTTCTGGTTTGATGCAACAACTTTTCATAAATGCACAATAAGTCACAGGATTCCTTGAGAAGTACCCAAAGGTCTGTTGCCCCTTCCAGTTCCATTAATATTTATTTCAGTTTAAAGAGCAGCTCTTTGGTTTTACCAAACCACATAACTGGAACCAGGAGGAGAAAGCTGTGTTTAATACAGGTTTGTTTTTCTTCCTTCCCAGTCAAACCTCTACCCTACAGTGGGTCTCCAGACTCCAGGGGAGATCGTGGATGCCAACTTTGGGCAGCAGCCCTTTGTGTTTGACATTGAGGATTACATGAGGGAGTGGAGGGCGAAGATCCAGAGCACCATTAAGCGGTTTCCCATAGGAGACAGGCTGGGAGAGTGGCAAGCCATGCTGCAGAAGTAAGTCACTGCCTTGCTGTTCAGCTTCTTCCCTCTTGGTGGGCTTTAAATACTTCTTATGTGCTCATTTGTGCTCTCTTATGGTAAAAATTCCCACTCTGTGCATTTTGCTCAAGTTGTTTTACCCTCTGTTCTGTTGTTTAAGTCCTTCCTGTGTAGATTGCTGCTGTTTCAAATGTGAAAGATATGGGAGAAGTTTTCACCTAAAGATTGCATGGAAGCTTGTAGGAATGGAAGAACATAAATTTTGGGGTGATGCGCTGCAGGAGGGGCAAGACATCATAAACACTTCTAATACAGGAGAAAAGTCAGTGTGTAAGTCAGCTGAATTCAGAAATGAAAGAGCAAGAAACAGCCTAAACCAAAGGCTTCCAAACCTAACTGAAAGCACAATTACAGCACTTTATAAATTTATGAATATTGAAAGCACTTCTCATTGCAAAAAGGATTGAGTGGAACTTGATGAGGGCAGTTGGCAGGAGCTGTCAGAGGTCAGGAGTGTTATTGATGCTGCTTTTTGCCTTCCAAAATAGGACCAAATTATAGAGCCAGGACCTCCCTTAACAAGAGCTGTTGATTCTGCTGCAGTGGGACCAACTTATCCCTGTTTTTGTTCTTTGTGTTCTCCAGAAATTTTTCTTCTGATGGGCATGGTGGGGTTGTCAGGGTCACCACTCTGAGCTCCTACAGAGCTCTTGGGCAGAAGTACTTGTATTTAAAACAACTTCCAAAAATTACACACCTGCCTACAATGTTATGCCTAAGAATGATTGCTGACTCATAAAATGCTGATTTCTTGTATTGAAAATAGCCAAGTTGAGTGTGTGCTTTGAGCTGTGGCTTGATCAGATCAATGTCACCTTCATCTTGAGGAACCTGTTTTGAGATTCATGGGAAGCTTTGAAATCCTGTTGCTGGCTTTTTAGATTTTGTTAAAATCCAGTGAGCATTAATATTGAGTCGCTGTGTCCTGTGTTAGAAATGGTCTGTTCAGGAAGGTGGCTTTGTTGTGTTTGTTTTCTGACAGTGAAACTCCTCCCTCCCCCAAGATTTTTTAAAAATACAACTTTGAAGCATGTTAATGTTCTTAAAATCAATGCTGACAGCCACCAGAAAGTATCTGTGAGTGTGCAGAATTCATAAGAAGATTGAACTACTAAAGATATAATTGCTGGCAAATAAATGGTGGAAGAAATTCAGGACCAGAATATTTTCATCTTTTTAAGATCTACTTGAAAGCCATGAACCTCTCTGATGTTCATATTTATGTCTCTATAGGATGTCACTGGCAGTAACACAGTATTGAGCCCTTACAGTGACCCTTGGACAGCAGTCATAAATAAATACTGTATATGCATTGAGATTCTTAATTTTTTTCCACTCTGTAAAGTGAATTTAGAGCCTCCCTCCTGTTTGCAGAGGACCAGGTGTCTGTCTTGTAAATACACAGAGTTTAGACCCAGAAGTAGAACCTTGGTTATGTCCTAAGCAAGCTGAGTTTCTCAGTGAAATTGCAACTTCTGTTGTGTTGGTTTCTTTTTGCTCCAGTGTGATGTCTCTGTTTCACTGATACCTCATGATCTCTTTGTATTTTCTTTTTTTCTAGTATGGTTTCATCATATTTGGTCCATCATGGGTACTGTTCAACAGCAACTGCCTTTGCCAGAGTCACAGACACCACAATCCAGGAAGAACAGACCTCAATAAAGAATAGACAAAGTAAGTCTGTGGGGTGTCACTCCTCAGGTGTGTTCCCTTTGGGGCTCTGATGGAGTCAGTGCTGTGGAGGTCATTCCATGAGAGTACAGAGCTGTGCACAGCACTCTGCTGGCCTGGAGCAGAGCTTGGGAGTCTCTGCTAGGAGCACTTTTCCCATCACCACTGCCTGCTCTCCACCCTCTGCATCTTTGCCTGGAGAGCTGCCCTGTTCTTCCTGTCCCTGTTTGGCCTTTACCTGAGCTTAGGTCATTGTGCACCAGAGATCCCTTTGCGTGTGAGCTCCTCTCTGCAGGCTGGTGCAGCAGGGGCGGGTCCATCAGCCTGGGCACAGGGACTCAGACACATCCCTTTAGTTTCACTGGAGCTCCCAGTTAAGGACTCTTCAGTCCTCTGCACATTGTGATTTCAGGTAACTTTTACATGCTGAGGGGTTTTCAAATTCACAGCCAACATGTTAGGCTCACACTGGGTGAAGAATTTGTGCTCTGTGTCTGTTTTGGTTGCTGCTGTTTGCTCCCAAGTGCTTCATCTCTCAGCTGCTGGGATTGTCAGCACTTTTGGTCCTGCAGAATAAGGCTTGCAGCTTTCTCCTGCTGTACATTTTTTTTTTTAACTTTTCTATTCACACGCTCACCCTGCAGAGTGGCAGAACATTGGTGTGTGTTCTGCATTCTCCTGGCTGCTGAATACAGGCCACATGCCTGTACATTTCCCTTCCCTTTGTGAGCTGCTCTCGTGTGACTGTCACGTACCAGGGCATTGTGCCCTTTGTGCCTTGCTCTCCATACATTGATGTGCTTAGCCAGCAGTCAGGGTCATCTGGGGACTCTGCTCTTAAATAACTTGCAGTTGCTGCCTGTTAGTGCTGATGGGCTTGGTGCTTTCCAGGTCATGCATTATGCAGCCCTGGCCCCAGCAGTGCTCCCAGTGCTGTGGTTTAGCTGGCAGAGCCTGACTGGAGGGGGACACACACACGGGGTGCTGCGGGCTCCTTGGGCTGAGGACAGGTGACAAGGCAGATGGAGGGAAGGAATACAAAGCCCTCAAGTTGGGGCTTGAATAAAAGGTGTGAGGAAAACACAGATGGGGAAACAAAAAGAGGGGGAAATAGAAAAGGGAATGACATCTGTGAGAGTTGCCAAACAAGGCAAAGCAGAGCTGTCAGAAGCAGCGAGACGAGAAAATGGACGTGCAAGAGAGTGAAATGAGAGCCCTTGTGTTGGTGTGAGAGCTATGGCTTTGGTTCCAGATTTCAACTATAATAGCAACCAGATAGACACTGAGAAGTGGGAGACATGACAAGTCATTGCAGTTTGTTACTGGCATTGTTAATGAAGATTTGCCAGACTGGGCTTCCAACTGCTCCAACACTTTGCAAAAGCCACAGCCTGTTGTTATCAGAGGCTCTGCTTGCAAAGCACCTCATGGGCCATTCCAAACCTTCCCTCTGCTGTTCATAAGGAGTACTGGAAAAACAATGCTGTTTTAGTTTTAAGTACATTTAATTTTTATCTCTAAGCATGCTTAGAAAAAGGAATTGCGAGTCCCTGTAGATCAGCAGCTTCTCTGAGCTTTCAGGGGTCTCGAGTTGAGTCTTGCACTTGTGTCTTCTGACCTGCTGAAGGAACTTACATGGAACATGAACACTCAGCATGATAAGTGTCTTCTGCCTTGTGTCTTTGCACCTCCTACAAGTGTACAAGTCACTGAGCTGTTTCTAGTGCAGTCAGTAACTGGTACTTCTCTCTATTCAAAACATGGGGTTTTTTATATAATTACTTCTGCTTAGTGGTAAGAATATTGTGGAAGCAGTGCTGTGATTTAAGACCACAGACCCTGTAAGAGTACTGCATTTATCTCATACTGAGCCATATGTTTGAGCCAGACAGAGAATGTAATATGAGGGTGACCTAGGAATTTGACCTCTCAAACTGTCACTTCCCCAGCAGGCTCCTTGTTTCCATCCAGTTGGCATGTCCTGCTTTTGTTTCCATTGCTGCAGAGCTGTTTTCTCTGCTGCAGAGCACCTCAGCCAACCTTCTTTATCCTTCAGATCCTTCAATTATTGATGGCTTTTTGCTACTAAAAGATCCTTTCACATTTTCACAGGGTTTTCCTCCCCCTAATCCATAATAAACCAAATATGGTCTCCAGTTCTCCCAAGCCCTTGTTCAAGGTGGTCGTGGGGACCTGGATGGAATGGATGGGACAGCTCTTTTGGCTGTTCCTGTGGGCTGATCCTGTGTGTCACCAGGTCTCCTTTTGCTTTCAGGAATACAGAAGCTAGTATTAGCAGGCAGAGTGGGAGAGGCTATAGAAGCCACCCAGCAGCTCTATCCTGGCCTCCTAGAACATAACCCCAACCTGCTCTTCATGTTAAAGTAAGTATGAAAAGCTTTATGCTCCCTATTGCTGAAATGTGTAGATGAAGGAGGGAATAAGAACATGGGTAAGCATCCAGTCTGGCTGCACACCTTGCTCTGAATTCACACTGTTTGAGCTCCCTTTGGGACTCCTTTGCAAGTGCTTGTAGCACCACAGATGTAGCCCTTTTGTTGCTGCTCAGACCCAGTATAGCTTTGTCTCATGAGGTCAGGCATAGGTGGGTGAATTTTAGTTCTGCTGACTGCCAGAAATTCCTTCAGAGGAGTTTCTTTACTGGCCTTGTGAAGATCTTGCAGTGCTGGAGCAGTGTCAGTCTCTGTGGAGGTTCCTAGAAAGGCAGATGTGTGGAAAAGGCTGTCTGGTGTAGAGATTAAAGGAAGATGTGTCCCAGTTCTCCCAGCTGTACAGAGAGGTTCTCCCCAGACTTCTGAGACATATGAGGACAATTCCCAGTAAAGCTAAATGAGGAGCTGTCCTCACTGTCACTGTGGATATTGCATTTTTTACTCTTCCTTCTCTATTTTCCATTGGCCACCAGTATTTTTAGGTTGATGGAGTAGTGAAGGAATTATGGTATTTGACAGATTTAGTACCTTCTCCCTGAAAAAACACTCCACAATTGAATCTTGACTTCTTCTTTGGTTGTGGGGCTGGGAAAGAGAATTTTTAATACCTCAGGAGCCATTTCAATCACAGAAAACCTGAGATTGGAGTACCTGCAGAAGAGCTGGAGGTGAAAGCTGCCAAGGAACAGCTTTTTCTTAGCACAGTGTAATTAAACTTGCTTTTTTAGGGAATATATCACCATCCACTAGCATCAAAAGCGAGCTTTCCAAACTCCTCCCTCTGCAGCATCATCAGAGCACTCACACTACAAAGGCACCGGGAGCCTGAAATGTGTTTTTGGAAGTTTCAAGGAGTTGCCCAGTGGGGCCCTGAGGTAGGCTGAGTGCAGAGCATGCTGGCTGTCACTCTGTCCCTCTTGCTCCCATGAACTCAGGTGCCGGCAGTTCGTGGAGATGGTGAACGGCACGGACAGCGAGGTGCGCTGCTTCAGCGCCCGCAGCCCCCGCTCCCAGGACAGCTACCCCGGCTCCCCCAGCCTGAGCCCCAGGCATGGATCCACCAACTCACACCTTCACAGTACTGGTAAGCTGGGGGAATCCAGAGCATCCCTCTGGCTGTCCTTCTGGCGTGCCAGAATCCCTGGCACGGAGCCCAAAACACCTGTGGGTTTGGTTGTGACCTGTGGAGCAAATTACCAACCTTAGATGAAGATCAGCAAGCTGTGACAGTGTTCACAGGGGTCTCAGGATGAGGGAAGAGACGAGGATCTGACTCTGTGTTTCAGAAGGTTTGATTTATTATTTTATGATATATATATATTATATTAAAACTATACTAAAACAATAGAAGAAAGGATTTCATTAGAAGGCTAGCTAAGGATAGAATAGGAAAAGAATGATAACAAAGGCTTGTGGCTCAGACTCTCTGTCCGAGCCAACTGGGCTGTGATTGGCCATTAATTAGAAACAACCAGCACAGATCCACCTGTTGCATTCCACAGCAGCAGATAACCATTGTTTACATTTTGTTTCTGAGGCCTCTCAGCTTCTCAGGAGGAAAAAATCCTAAGGAAAGGATTTTTCATAAAAGATGTCTGTGACAGCAAGCCACAGCAGTTTAGGTAGAATAATAGTGAAGTTATCACAGGATGGAAAAGTAGATTTTGGAGTTTTTGGTATGGGGGTTCAGGAGGCAAGATGGAGGGAACTGGGTGTGTCCAGCCTTTCTCCTTCTCCTTGGCCTCCATCTTCTGCTGTGATGGTGGCACTTGCAGATTGGTTTAGAGTAGAAGCTCACTGTCTAACATAGGTGATAGGTATTGGGAAGTAATTGTAAACATTGTATACACAGTTTTTAGTATAAAGACATAACACTGCCCAGGGGCAGGCAGAGTGCCTGGTCTGTCCTGCTGGATGGACCTCGGCAGGGCAGGAGAAAGAATTTTATAGATAAGATACCATAAACAACCTTGAGAAGAGCCCTGACTCCTTCTTCAAGTGCTGGGCTGGGAAAAGAGACCCCAAACTCTTCTCGGGGTCACTCTGAGCAGCTAGAGACCCCAACAGAAAGTGGGTCCTGTGTCTCCACATGAGGAGAGCAGATGT
The DNA here is from genome assembly GCF_028551555.1 of Melozone crissalis. NCBI lineage: Eukaryota > Metazoa > Chordata > Aves > Passeriformes > Passerellidae > Melozone > Melozone crissalis. Next base: position 6,890,325 of record NW_026535785.1, read on the forward strand.
CAAAGGTGGATGTTTCTTCTCTAAACCCCATTGAATTTAAGAATGATAAACCATAATTTAAGATCTGCAGTCTTATTTTGCTTTCTTCCTTTGGGGCCACAACAGAAGTGACATTTTCAGTCTGGTCTCATTTTTCTTTCTTCTTGGCTTTCAGGAGCAGATAGTCCAACCTGTAGCAATGGAGTCATGTCCACAAAAAGCAAACAGAGTCACAGTAAATACCCAACACTGAGTTCATCATCTTCATCTTCCTCCTCCTCTTCCCCTTCATCTGTGAACTACTCGGAGTCCAATTCCACAGATTCTACCAAATCTCAGCAGCACAGTAGTACGAGTAACCAAGAAACCAGGTATTGTTTTTCCTCTGGAGACACCTGATGGGGGGTGGCATGGTGAGGAAAGCCTCAGTCTGCTTTCTGAGGAGCCAGAAGGGATCTGTCCTGCCCTTTTGAACAGCATTGTTATCTACAACATCTGCCCAGCACACACAAACCTGTTCTGGCTCACACTTGGAGGTTCATCTCATAAGGAATATTATGATGCTCTTGTTTCAGGCACCAGGCTGTCCCATTACACTGATGCCTTTGCATCCCAGTGTTTGCCCAGAAGCTTTCCCAGTCAGCCTGGTGATGTTTCTGCTGCCTCAGCCAGGCACTTGTTCCTGCTGAGCAGCTTTCCTGCCCTGTCCTGTGTGAGGCAGCAGCTCAGGCCACAGTGGCTTGGTGCATTGGCCTCCTGTGTCATTTCCTTGGGCTGCCTGTTGCCCTGTTCCTCCCAGGTGAGCCAGCAGTGATTTGTTTCATGCTGTGGCAGCAGGTCAGACTGAGCCTCCCTTCTCCAAGAAGCCACAGGTGATCCAGCATTCAGTGCAGTCACTGCTGCCTTTTCTGGAGTGTGGAGCAGAGTGAGCTCTGCTGAAAACTGAGCTTTCTTTGGGCTCACTCTCCACACTGCTGTTGCAGGGCTGTGTGAGGCCTCAGTGGAGCAGAGGGTGTAATTGTGATTAAAAGAATCTCTTGCTAATTACAGCTGGCACTCATTCTTCAAGTGCTGTACTGAGCACTTGCAGGGCAGTTTGCAGGCTCAGTTGTGACCTCTGGAGAGCCACCTAGCATGTAACTGAGTGAGAAACACTTGTTCAGACTCAATTTATCAGAATCATTTAATGATGCTGGATTTGTCATTCTTTTTTTTTCAAATGTAGAGCCCATGTTCCAGTAAGATCTTCTCATAATTTCAGTTAATCAGTAGTTAATCAGCAGTCTCAGTCAGCCTGCTGTCTTGGGCATTTAAGTGCTCAGTGTTTGCAAGGACTGGGGATGTATCACAGCCAAGATTTCCCTCCTGCAGTCTCTGAGTGTGTTATCTGTTACCTGGCTGCTGTTTACTATCCCAAGGATCACCACTTCCTGAAGGGAAAATGCAAAATGTTCTGCACCTGGAATTATGACAGGCACTTAGGGAACAGAAACCTGTTTCATAAATTGTCTTCAGAAGCCTGCAACAACTTTTGCTGCACTGATTTGGACCATGTGGCTCCCTGCAGTCCAACTGGACCTTTTCTGGTGTGCTGGCCTTTGCTGGGCACTGTTTGGCATATAAACTCTTCATTTCTTCCCTTTCTAATTTAGAAATTAAAATGTAATTTTAATTTCTTCCCTCCTTTCACCTCAGTGACAGCGAAATGGAAATGGAGGCTGAGCATTACCCCAACGGAGTCCTGGAGAATTCATCCACCAGGATAATGAATGGCACCTACAAACATGAGGAGATCCTGCAGACAGATGAGTCCAGCATGGGTAGGTCCTCAGGGGCAGGAGGGGTAAAGGGAGATAGGAGCTGGTCTCAGGAGTTAAAACTGTGGTTGGATTGTGGGGAAATATCCTGTACTTTGGGCTGCTTCATGGGGAAAGTTAATCTGTCCTGGAGCTAAAACTAGGTCTGGCTTTTCATAGACTCCCAGCAGTGCTGGTGGGAGCAGGGAGAACAATAGGAGGCAGAGGTTTGTTCCATGCTGGTCATGGAATTGAGCTCAGAGCAGTCCTGGCAGAAGTGCCTGTGGGCAGCTGAGCTGAGCTGTGCCAGGCTGGGCATGTCCAGCTGCAGGGTGGCCTCAGCACAGCTGGCAGCCGTGACTGTCTTGTTTGTGGGTACTTTAGCCAGGAGGGGGCAGATGAAGCAGCTACACTGCCTCTGAAACTGGTTCATCCAGTTCTAAAGGCTCTTGTGGCCACTGATACTGGGCAGCTGGTGGTGTTGGCCTCTCTGAGTCCAGGATTTGTTAGACCAGGCTTTCTGGGTAATATACCCTGTGTTAAACACATGAAAGGGTAACAGATTGCTTACAGGTAAGCTCCCAGGATTTTATCAATGAGCTTGATTTCTAGGTAGTTCTCAGGCATTAAACAGAGCTCAGATCTTCCCTGTATCTACCAGGCACTGTGACAAACCCAGCAATGGCTGTTGTAGGGCAGGGATCACAGAAAGCTTCCACTGGGATAATCTTAGGGCAGGAAGCAGCTGCCTGCTGCAGAAGGGAGTTTGTGGGTATCCTGACACACAGTGGGCATTGGTGGGGAATGCAAGATGATTTTTCCTTCCCCTCTGCTTCTCCTTAGAAGACAGCTGCCCCCAGAGGCAGCTCTGTGGAGGGAACCACGCTGCCACAGAGAGAATGATCCAGTTCGGGCGGGAGCTGCAGATCCTGAGTGAGCAGCTTTGCAGAGAGTATGGGAAGAACACCATGCACAAAAAGATGCTTCAGGTAAGCCTGGACCTTGTGCTGCATTGCAGCAGCTCTCTGGGCCAGCTCTGGGGTTGTGGGTTCCCTTGAGTAGCCCCCACTTCTGCGCCTGCTGAGCAAGAAGGGACCTACATGGGAATCAGAGATCAAAATATGAATGTAGAGCATCTATACCCAATTCTCAGCACAAGGGAGAATAAATACAGCTCTTGCCTGGCTTCCTGGAGCAACTGCTTGCTCTTCTCTCCACCTGCCTTCCCATGCTGGCTCCCGTGCCAGGTGGAATGGGCACCCTCTGTAACCTCCTGTCTTGGTGGCCACTGTGGTCCCTTGCTGCCAAGAGGAAAAGGCCATTCCTTTTCAGGAGGTGGGCACCTCTCACTGTGGTGATAGCAGGAGGTTCCCCAGCTGGACTTGGTGGTTTTCCTGTGTGTTTGCAGCCCTCCTGATCTCACTGTGCCTTTCTGTTCCCTGCCAGGATGCCTTTAGCTTGTTAGCTTACTCAGACCCTTGGAACTGCCCTGTTGGCCAACAGCTGGACCCCATCCAGAGGGAACCTGTGTGTGCTGCTCTCAATAGTGCTATTTTGGGTAAGAGCTGCTTCCTGTGGGAGTGTTTCCCCAGACACACCTGCTCTCAGGGGCTGTCCTGTGGCAGGCAAGCCTGTCAGAAATATTTGTGTTTAGCTTTGGCCTTTGTTTCTGTTTCTGGGGATTGTCAGGGCAGTAGTGCAGGAAGGGGAGTAGGAGAGAAGCCTGCAGAGAGCAGATTCCTGATACACTTCCATTTTGACTCCCTTCCCTGCATGTTCCTCAATGCTGCTCCCAAGGATGCACCTCAGGATTTTCCTCCCCTGCTTACTGAAGAAACTGAGATCTCTTTGGTGCATTTCCCACCCTTCTCCCTTCATGCTCTGAACCCACCTGAACCATTTTGTGGACTTTACCAGGGCTCTTTTCCAGCTGTATGGGTTAGCAGAGTTCAGCCCTGGTATGACCCTATTTTCTAGGAGGGGCTGCAGTTGCATCCTGTGCACAGTCTGGCTCCCTGTGCCCAGGCAGATTTCCTATGGGGTCTGTGCATCTCACACTGAATGTTCCAGAAGGAGATTTAGATATTTTCTTCTGGGGAAAGGAACAACTTGATGGACATGCCCATGAGGGTTCATGTTCTGACTGAGCAGAGGAACAGGAATTGCATGTTTTGGAAGGGAGAGTCTCTTCCCCTGTCAGTCAGCAGCTGTTTGAGGAGCATGGACAAGTTGTCACCAGGAAGATGTGGTGTCTGGACATGCTGCATCACACAGGTTACCAGGCACCTTGTCTAGCTCAGCTGAAGGTTCCCTCAGAAAACATGCCACTTTAAAGACATGGTGATGAGGGAGTGAGCTCATCCAGGGCCTGGGCTGCTGTGCAGCCTTGCACAAGTGGGAGAAATGGAGAGGTTGCCTCCAGCTGGGATCGGATTCTCCTGCCTTTCCTTATTCCTCCATGCTTTGATACTTCATGTTCTAAGGGTTTTCTGGCAAACAGCATCAGCAGTAGCTTCGTTGCCTTTTTGTTGCTCTGGCCAGCACAGCAGCACTCTGTCAAAGGCCCTGCTGAGCTGTGGGATGTGTCATGGCTGCTGGGCTGTGTGTGCAGCAGCAGCAGCAGCACGGAGCTGGCAGTATTTGGGAGCAGCTTCCTGAGTGCAGGTGAGCCAGCACCAGCCTGACCCTCTTCTGAGCAGCTTTTTCTTTGTGCCCACAGAATCTCAGAACCTGCCAAAGCAGCCCCCGCTGATGCTGGCCCTGGGCCAGGCCTCGGAGTGCCTGCGGCTGATGGCGCGCGTGGGGCTGGGCTCCTGCTCCTTCGCCAGAGTGGACGATTATTTGCACTGACAGGAGCTGCCGTGGAGTGCTGCCCTTCACCCTCTGCTGCTGCCACTCTGCACCACCGCCTCCTCCCTGCCACAAGCCCCTGTAGCACACACACACACACACACACTGCCCGTGCCAGGACGGAGTGAGTCCCTCACTGTGTGGCTGTTGTGACCCCGGGGAGCCTGGCGGGGCTGAGCCATCTCCCTGCGCTCAGTATTTCGCTGGTTATTCTAATGTAGCACCTTCTGATGTAGGGATTTTTTTCTCTTTTTTGTTTTTGATTTGAGTTGTTTCTCATGGTTCCACCGATGTTTTATCTGGAGAGTTTTGCTGAGCTGGTTTATGCTGATTTACTGAGGAAGTTCATCAAGTTGGTGACAGCTTGTTCTTTTCTTCCCTTCTCCCTCCATCGTGCACATACAGCATCATCCATGCTAGTAATCAGAACTCTTCTCACAGTGGCAGTTCAGAGGGAATTTTTTTTTTATTTTATTTGAATCATGTTTATTAAAAAGGTCTCTTCCACCTCCACAAGGTCATTGATGTATTTATTGCCCACAGACTCGGTCCCAGCCACACTCACCATACAGCCCCTCAGGTGAGGTAGGTCCTGTCACACACTAATGATGAAACCTGGTCCTTCATGGTGCCTCTTTTCAGAGCCCAAGGCTCTCAATCTTGGCTTTGTGAGTGGGAAGAGTAGAAGATTAACATTGCCTGTGTTGGTGATTGTGCTGTAGAAGCATCTCACAGCCCTAAGAAGGAGTTAAATCCAGCTCTCTGAACAGCTGGAGGGACAGGGATGATGAATATGAAGTCATCTGCCACTGTGTGGTAGAACCAGGTCATGTGAGTCCACCAGAAACATCCGTGGGCATGCCCTGGTGTGTTGACACTTTTTAATTAAATAACAAATCCCACATTTTTCTCTATGGAGGAGGGCTCTGCCACTAACTCAGTAATAACAGTATTTCCTGCCCTCTGCCATCTCTGTAACACTGATCTAAATGAGCACTTCTAAATTTTGGAAGTGTCTGGAGAAACCTTGCCTAGCTGTGCTTGTCCTTGCAGGTGGGACAAGCTGAGGTCAGGTGGCAGGTTGGGGTCAGTACCAACTCTGTGGGGCCTGAGCCATTCAGAAAGGAGCAGCAGTGTTTGTTTAGGGATTATTAAGATAATTATTGAAGTTCCAGTCCCAAAAGAGACCAGCAAAGATCTGTGGGTGAGTAACCTCTGAGTAAAATGGACTGATGTGTCCATGCTGTGTGCCAGGCCCATGGACTTGAGTGCTGATAAGCATTCAGACCACCTGGGAGTGTTTCTGAGCTTCTGTTACCTGGCCAGGCTGCCTGGCAGCACCGTGTGCTTTCCATCCTCTGCTGTACCATTAGGACATGGCAGGTTCAGCTGGCAGTTTCTGCACCAAATTAATTTTAGGTCAATAACTCTGGGGAGGACTCAAGGGAGCTCAAACCAAACATGAATTTTACTGCTGTTCATGAATTTTTTGGAAGGTCAATGAAAGATGAACAGGTTTTGTTCTTAAAATGGAGGTTAGCCTGTGCCAGGGCTTCAAGCACCAAGAGGGTTTGTGTGCCACTGAGAGGAAAAGTAGCAGCAGCCCAAAGCTTTAAGGGTTTTCTGGGTTTGCAGGATGGATTTGCAGCTGACACATGAGGTCTGAAATGAAGGCAGAGCAGGGGGCAGGTGCCAGGACAGGCTGTGGCAGTGAATGTGCAGATGGTGCTGGAGGTGGTTGGAACATTATCCCTGCCTTTTGGTGGAGGTGTGCAGTGTGTAGGGGCAGTGAAAAGAAAACAGGAGGCTTAGAGCTGCAGGAGATGCTTTAATCAGATCACTGGGACAGCTGCAAAAAGCAGAGGGAGCTCTGGCACAGCCTTTCTTACAGGGAGAGAGGCAGAGGGCTGCACCAAGCAGAATTTAACCTGCCAGTCTGGGGCTTCTCTTGCAGCTCCTCTCCAGAACAGCTCCTGTGCCTGACAGCTCATCTGTTCACTGCCAGCTCTGCTGTTGGGTCTCAGCCCAGCCTTGCTGCAGCTGCGGAGATAACTCAGTGCAAAGGTTTCCTTCCCCAAGCCTCAGGTCCCAGATGTGCCAGAGCTCTGCCTGGTGGGATTCTCCTGCTGGCTTTCCGTTCCTCAGGCTCACAGCACCCTGCTGGGCTCATTCTGGGTGCTGAGCTACTCCAGGACCTTGCTTTGCCTTCCCCTTTTAGCAGCTTCCTCTGCTCTTGGTCACCACTTGCAGCAGTCTGGCTGCAGTCAGACCTCTCATCTTCATAGCAGCACCATCTTTATCTTTCTGAGGGTTTTTGTTCCTTCTCTTTGTGGTTTCTTTAAGCCAAGTCTCTTCATCATGTGTCATATTAATGCCCCATTTGGTCTCTCAGCAAAGCTTTGCTGACTGTCCTGGAGCACCTTTTTAAATTTTGGTTTCACTACCAAAACCAAAAAAACAACCAAGAGATATTCCTAGATATCTGGTTATTTTGGTGCCAAGAAATGTGTGATGGATGTTACTTGGTTTTTTTTTAATTTACTTCAAGTGTTCTGGTGGTTTCACCGGTGGTTTCTGCTTCTTGTACTCAGATTCTGACTGATGTGGCCATGACTCAGTGTGGGGAGGATAAGCATGTTTGTGGTGGGATGTAGGTCCCAACCTACCCCTGATTCCTAGATGGGATTTCTCATGTGGTTTTCTCAGGTTGCATTTCAAAGCCTCTTGCCTTTGAATCTCCCCGGCTGCTCTTTGGTGGTTCATGTTGGCTTAAACTTGGATTATTGCAGTAGTTTTTAAGAACAGAACTAAAGTGAAATGGGGTCTGTAACACTGAATGTGGCTGTAAACCTAACCAGAGGCTACATGGCAATTCAAAAGTTACTTTTATAAAAATGATTTGGGTTTTTTTTCTTCCAAGTGCCTCAAACAACCTGGTCCCTGCTCCCAGCAGTCCTTCAGTACAGCCATGTTTTACTGTGGAGCCTGTAGGAAACTGCTGGTATCATTCCTCATGGTTATCTACACCTGGGATCTTCCCATATCCTTCCTTCTCTTTTTCACAGTGACATCTCAATCTCTCCTCAAGCTGTGTCCTCGTTTTTCACATTTTATTAAGGCATCTTTACCATTCTTTAAATAGCTTTGTTCTTGAGGCTGCCTTGAAAAACTGGAGCAACCAGAGCTGCTGGAGGTAGTTCTGTAGGGATTGAATGTATCATTTTCCACCTTGGGTAGCAGGGATGATGAACATCTCCTCCTTCAGCAAGGAAACCAGGCTGGGTTGCAGCTGTGCTTTGGTACCTGTCTGTGTTAACAGGTGACCTGTGTGTCACACACATTTCAGAGTTCTGCTGTCCTGGCTTGATGGAGAAGGTGGCCTGTGGCAGCCAGGCTGCAGAGCAGTGTGTAAGTGCCATGAAGCTGTGTGGTGCACCACGTGGGATCAGAAGTTCTGCCCTTAAGCAGCAGTGCAGACCTGGACTGTCCTGTGGCAGAGACAGGGGTCCCTCACTCCAGTCTGGGTGCAGTGATGCCCCATGGAGCTGGTGACAGCTGGGAGAAGGAGCAGGAGCTCCTGCTCCACCCAGGAGTGCCCTTTGCAGAGCAGCATCTTCCTTCAGCCCTGCCAGGGTGAGAGCAGCCTCAGTGGTAGGGCAGGAGAGGGCAGGTGGGGAGCAAGTGTTGGGTCTCCAGCTGTACCGAGGTGTCTCTGTGTGGGGACGTGGCAGGGGACCTGCTGGGTGCTGCTGGGACCCTTCAGATCCAGAGCTGGCTGTGAGCCTTGTCCCATCTGCTGTGTAGGGGCAGAGCTGGAGGAAGGGCTGCTGGGGCTGTGTGAGGGGAGCTACAGCAGATTTGGGAGGAAAAGGGAGGAGTTGAGAGCCTGGAGGTCTCTTCCATAGACAGCACTAGCTGCTCTCCACCATCCTTCCCTGCAACAAGAGGTGGCAGGTGATGGATGAGTGAACCTGGCATGTCTGTCCCTCTCCCCACATCCCAAACCAAAGCTCAGAGCCTGCAGCTTGAGCTGGAGCAGTGCCCAGCAAGCCAGGGCATCACCCAGGCTTGAGGAGCACACACACGTCCTGCCAGCTCCTTATTTCCAGGAGGAAAGCTTAACTCACAAGTCCTGTGTGGAATTTACACTCACATCACCACAGAAACATTCCTGGAGGCCATGCACACCTCTGCTCCTTGCTGAAGGTCCCATGGCCAGGCAGACACCTTTTCTCTGGTCACTCCACTTGGGTCCAGGCGAGTGCTTGGATGTTTTTGCTCGGGAGGACTTCAGCCACATCCTTCCTCCAGAAGGGAGCACAGAGGGATTTTTGTATGCTGGGCTTCTCAGAGGCTTACACTTGGAGAAAGGAGAAGCAGCAGAAGCAGCAGCTCTGGGGATAATCCAGATTTTAAAGAAAATTTGAAAACCACAAGTATGGTGACTTCCAGCCCAAGGACTGCACCGGCGCTGGATTGGGATCGTGTCTCTGTCCTGCCTGTGCAGTGGGGGAGGCAGGAGGAGGCTGCAGCCCCTGAAGCTCTCACACACAGCAGTGCAAGCCCCAGGACCTGCCCAGCACGCAGTGAACTCTCCTCTCCTCTCCTGCTGGTTGCTCAAAACTCAGGTATGAAATGCTCAGCTGGAGCACGGGGTGCGAGCTCTCCGCAGGTTTCCCGGCAGCCCTGGAGGAGCAGCCACGGCTGGGCACAGCTCCCTGTGCCACCCCAGGCTTCTCCAGGCCCTTGGGAGGGAGTTTCACCTCTTGGGTACAACATTGGCTACGTGGACATTACACAAACTGTGCACATTGGTTCAGTCTACGCTTAGTATTTGTGAATTAAGTTATCTGATGTTTCGCATGAAAACTTCAAAAAAGGGGCTGGGGGGGGGTGGATTTTAACTGAGAAAAAGCCTATGAAAATATACTGGAAATATGGTAAAGAAATCGACATTCTGCTGTATATTGACAGAATTATTTTTATTAAAATACACATCCATGTGCAAGAGCCAGTGTGGAGCTGTGTGCTTTGTCAGTCTCTGCTCATCAGGGAAGGCTGTGTCCCCTCTGACAGGGGGTGCACAGTCCTCCAGGTGTTTGTCCCCCAGGATCTGATTCTGTTTCAGCTTTGCTGCCTCCCATGTGCTTGCAGTTCATGGGCAAAAATGTCATTAGGGATCCTGTGTCATTAGTTTTTCCTGTGCCATTCCATATCCTAGAAAATACAGCCCTGAAGTGTTTTCTGGCCATGAGCATAAAACACTGATGAAGCTTTAGGCTGAGGATCATTTGCCCCATTCCTTGCTTTCTTCTTTGAGGTTTTCCCTTGTATGTTTGCAGCTCTGCCATGAGAAGATGGGCCAGCAGCCTGGTTTTAATGTCTGGGATCTCACAGTGCTCCCACCCTTCCCTGGCCCTGCGGAGGGACAGGCAGCCAGGACACCTCTGTCCACCCTCAGGCTGCTGTCCTCACCCTCCTGGCACTGTGGGCATTCTCCTTATCTCCCTCAGACACTTTGAGTGACCAGCAGCACATTTGGAAGCTGTCAAGGTATTAAGGGTTTGGTAGAGCAGTATCTTCTCCCAGAACCCTCCCCTTAATTCTGGAGCACCTGCAAAGCCCAAGGGGCTGCAAGCATGCCCTGAGGATGTACAGCTTTGCCTGGGGGTGAGGTAACCTCACCTATGGGTCAAGGCCTGGCTCCCCTGTGACATTCCCAGTGATGCACTCTGTGACCAGGCACAGTTTGCTCCTGGAGAAATAGGAACTTGTGGCAGAGGATTTTTTCTGGGTTTGTTAGGATCTGCTGATTGGTTTGGAGAATCAGGAGAAGTCCAAACAGCATTTTGTAGCAAAGAGTCTTTATTATAAATATTGGTTCCACAGGCACATCGTGGCAGGGCAGTGGCAACGGCACGGTGACACCTGCTCCTGGTGGCCCCTCCTGCAGGGACCCCATGGCCGCAGCACCCGCTGGAGAAGAGCTTTCAGCACTGATGGCTCCCTCAAGAGACGGGAAGACTGAATGGGATGGGCAGGTCAGATGGTGGATGGGTCTGATGTTTTGTTTTGAAGCCGTTTTATGATTTTTTTCACCCAGTCCTTCTTGGGGTCGGCGCAGATCTCGTCACCATTGGCAGCCACAATCCTGCAATGAGGAAGTGAGGAAAAAGAGTGAAAACAGGAACCATGAGCCATTCCCTTTCTGTGCACTGTTTTCTCCTCTCCCTTTTTGCAGTCCCTTCCAGGATCAAGGCTTGTAGCCATCTCCAGCAGCCTGTGCCCTCCTTGGGCAGGTGAGTGTCTGTCTTCCCAGAGCTCTAGCATTACCAGACAGCACTAAAACACATTTTTTCCCCTCTTTGCCCACCCCTCAGAGCTGCTTTCCTACCACAGCCCCCCTGGCTGGGACTGGGATGAGATGGGATGGGATGGGATGGGATGGGATGGGATGGAATGGAATGGAATGGAATGGAATGGGGCAGCAAAAAGTCTGGGATCGGGAGCAAAGCCTGGGATACTCACACAACTGCAGGCTTGGGGCAGTCCTTGGATGTCTCGTAGAAGCCCTGAGGGTGTCGGATTCGTTTCTGTGCATATTGAAAGCAGCATTCCACAGGTGCAAAGTGGGCTGGGGAGGGAAGGGGGATGTTGTGAATTACATCATCATATAATGGCACCACCAGGTTTGGAACAGCACAGAGGCTGTGGAGCCCCTCAGCAGCTCCCATAGCATCCCATGGCAGGGGTTTGTCACCCTTCACACAGCAAGCTCAGGACTGGGACATGGACAGAGGTGGAGCAGGGGACAGCCTGGGACCTGGCCCCTCACAGCCCAAATTGCTGCAGCCCCCAAGAGCACACAGTAATGTTGGGGTGCTCAGCCTGGGGATGAGGTTTTGGGGCTTTCCAAGGCAGGAGCACAACTTGCAGGGTGTTTTGGAAGGCTCCAAAGAGCTGCATGTTCTCCCTCCATCCAACCCCTTGCTCATCCAGGGGAACAACTGGCAGAGCCTCCTCCATGCTCCTGCAACCTCTCCCCAGGTCTGGCTTTGCTGAGAGCACCCAGCACTTTCTCCATCCCTCCCTGCATCCCGGGATGTGCTGCCCTGCCCTGAGCAGGGCATGCTGCTCCCATCAGCAGCACCAGCCCTGCTCCCTGCTGGGGTTCCTGCCTCACCTCCCCAGTGGGGGCTCAGAGCCCTCACCTGCAGCAGGGGCCCCTGAGGTTCCTTACCTGTGGCGTGGTGCAGGGAGAAGGTGAGCAGCAGGGTGAGCAGCAGGACAGTCCTTGCAGGCAGCATGGTGGCTGTGGGGTGGCTCTTCCTCGTGCCCTGTGCCTCTCTGCCCTCTGGCTGTGGCTCCGTCCTCGCTGCCTTTTATCCTCTTCTGCCACCCACTCAGGCTGCATTTCCAAAAACTCAGGGTCCTACCAAGAAACCAGGGTCAAGGGGCTTTCTGCTGTTTATTTTTGGGCACATCCAGCGGCGGATAGACAACTTGAAGGAGAAGTTCTACTTTCGATGGAAGAGTCGTGACGTGGAGCTCTAGGAACTGAAAGCAGATTGAACCATCTTCCCATGCAGGCAGGACAGCAAGTCCAGAGCTCATCTGCTTGTTTCCAACAGGAGAGGCAACCCACAGTCCCTGAGCAGGGACAGGTCTCAGGGGGTTTGATTGGTTTGCCCAGTGCCAAAGGCCAGTGATGGAATCCCATCCAAACCAACCTTGGGCACACAGGGAGCCCTGGGCTGGGCAGGAAAGCACAATGGGATGGGATGGGATGGGATGGGATGGGATGGGATGGGATGGGATGGGATGGGATGTCAGGCAGAAGAAGCCATACTGGACCAATCCAGAAGGGACTCCAGAGCAGGGGGTGTCAGAGGTGCTTTTGGTGGGTTCACAGAAGGGGAAGAAATGGGGCAGGGGCAGTGGGGAGTGTGAGGAGAGTCTGGGTCTGAGCAGAAGCCTGAGCCCCTGTGCTGCCTGTGCCTCTCTCAGCAGCCCTGGGACTGAAATGAGAGTTGGGGGATGGAGGCTTGTGGTGCACAGAGATCTCCTGCAGCAGAGGGGACAGATCCCAGCACAGCCCCAGGAGACAGGACAGAGCCACCCCAGAGGCCAGGCAGGAGGGGCAGGTGGCCCAGATCCCATTGGCAGCCCCATGGAGCACTGCTGGACACCAGCCCAGCCTCCATGCAGGGATCTGCTCCCTGGGCCGGAGATGCAGCTCTGTGTGAGGAGGTGAGGTCCTGGTGGGAGCCAGCATAGGATGATGCTGGGTGGGAGCACAGGGGGGGACCTGGCTGTGGCTTGGGGGATCAGGCAATCAATCCAAGGCTTCTCAGAGGGGAAGAAAGGTGGAAATGGGTTTCTCTGGAAATGATGTCATGTCTGCACGACTTCTCTGAAAGGAGAAAGGAGAAGGAAACAGATCTAATGTGGTGGAAAAGCTGGTTTACAAGAAATGGGCTGCAGGACATGGGGTCTGCTGGCCTTGCATGGGGCAGGGGGCCACACAGAGAGCTGGGCACAGCCCCACGGGGTTCTGGTGCCACTGTCCCCAGGCAGGGCTCTGCAGGGAGAAAATGCCTGGCACACAGCAGCCCGAGCCCCTTCTGTGGGCTGTGCATCACCCCCAGGCTCTCCTGCCCTCCCTGCCCCTGTCCCCAGTGCTCAGAGCCTTGGGGCCAGCAGCCCCAGGCTCACACCAGCTCCCAGGCACTGGTGAAAAGCACAGGACTGTAATTAAGGGAGAACTGAGCTAATGACTTTTTCCATCCAGCATTCCCTGGCTCAGAAAACCTCATGTGCCAGCCCTGAGCTCCTTTTCCAGGCTTGTCTGAGGCACACAGGTGCTCCTCCTTTCCCTATTTATTCCTCTCCAGAGGAAGCATCAGTAGATGCCTCCACTATGTCTTTCATGGAGAAAATCAGTGCATGTTGGATGTTTGAAGGCCTGGAAAGGCCCCACAAGGCTCTGGAGGACTGGGCTTCCCTCCCTGCCCCAGCAATGGACCTTTGGGTCTGGCTTCAGTCCTCTCCAGGCTCCTCTGCAGCTCCTGGGGTGTTCCCAGCACCCTCTGAGCCATGCCCAGCAGTGGCACAGCCTCTGCCCAGGTGCAAATGCAAAGGCAAGTGGAGAGAAGAGGGGGTACAGACTCTGCAGAGGATTTTATGGGTGTCCAACCTCACTGTAGTTAATAACTTAATACAAATTTTCTGACTGAGCAAAACCCCTGCTTTAGAAATTGAAATGGATAGGCATGGACCAAAAAAAAAAAAAAAAAAAAAAAAAGGAAGCATCATCATAAAGGTGGGAAATATTCTCTGACTCATAAAATGCCTTTTTGAGTGGATAATCACAAAAGTTAATACTTTACAGAGAGCATGAACTCTTTGCCGGTGATAAATGCCGGTGTCCCCGCCCAGAGCCCCGGGGTCTGTTCTGCATCCGAGCCCCTGTCAGGAGAGGGCACCAAGCCCCAGCAAACAGAGACTCCGTGGCTGAGGATTCCTGCAGTGGAAAGGCAGCAGTTCAAGCAGTTCAAGAGGCTTCCCCAGGCTGGAGCCTCTCCTGGTGCACCCAGAGTTCTCCACCCCAGGTTCCAGACCTGCAGCCTGTCAGGGTCACCCCTCAGCTCTGCTGGGAAAACATCCCTGGAGCTGCTGCTGCTGCCAAAATCCCCTTCCCCAGGAGCTGGGAGTGCCTGAGCATCATCTGGGCCAGTGCAAGTGATGGTTTCTTTATCACTTGGTGGAATTTTTTGGGTAGGTTTCTTTTTTTGCTTGGTTCTCCTTTTGTTTTCCCCCGTAGTGAACTGTTACAGGGAAAGGAGGAGGAAGTAGGGGGACATTCAGATTTGCAGAATTTGTCTTCCCAGGTCACTGTTACACGTGAGGGAGCCCTGCTGTCTCCCCATGGCCGAGCACTTTCCCACCCATGAGAAGGAGAGAACTAATCCCTTATTTTGCTTGGCTTGTGGGCCAGTTCTGCTTCATTTGTTAAACTGTCTTTAACTCATGACTTTCCTCACTCCTGCCCTTCCAGTTCTGCTCCTCTTCCCACAGCCCCGGCAGGGATCAGTGCTGAGCTCTGCATGGCCCCTGGCAGGGGGATATTGCAGGAATCCCTCGTGTGATTCAGCCTCCCCTGTCTGTCCCTCGTGCCCAGGGAGCTCTGCAGGGAATCCCTTCCTCTGCAGCCCAGCAGAGACACCCCAGGCCTGGGCACACAGGGCAGACAGGCTGTGCCCTCCACAGGACAGCAAATGGGACAGGCTGAAACCCCTCAGCCTGAAACTGGTGGCAGTTTGGCACCTGAAAACCCTCAGAGAGGTCTCCAGCCCCTTTAGGGTCCCCTTGAAATCCCATCCATCCCCTCCCTTCCTGCCCTGAGACCCAGTGGGAAGAGCCAGCCCCAGCTGCTGGCAGCTGCACAGTTGTGGGGCTGGAAGAAGAAAGGACAAACACAAACAAACTCTTCAATATCACGTGAAATAAACTTTATTTTGTGGCTGTGAGCAGCAGGCAGGTGCAGGCTGGGCCAGCAGCATTCCAGGAGCTGGTGCCCAGCTGTGGGTGCAGCTCAGGGCTCTGGTGCCCTCTCCCAGGAGCTGAACATCCTGAACCCCTTCTGAGAGGGGATGCAAACCTTCCTTCCCAGCAGATGTTGGGGAGCCTGAACCAGGGCACCCAATCCACATCACGGAGCACGAACTTTCTTCTTTTGAAGCACTTTAACTGCTCTCTTCACCCACTTCTCCTCAGGGTTTGCACAGACCTTGATTCCTTTCTTGGTCTCAAACCTGCCAAGGTTAAAGGTGAAGCTTTGTGAGGAATGACATTTGTGATTCCACTTGTGCCCATGCCATTCTCCCTTCCCTGCACCCTTTCTCCTTTCCCTTTGTCCCTGTGCCTGCCCCTGGGCTCTTGGTGTCCTACAAGCAGCTCACCCTGCAGCCCAGCACCTCTGGAGCCCCTGCAGAGCCCTCAGGAGCTGCAGTGGCCTTGCAGAAGTGCCCAGACAGTCACACCTCTCCTCCTCATGGTGCTTACACAGACCTGTCCCTGTCCTGTCCCCACCCAGAACAGATGACCCTGTGGCAGCCCAGGAGGCAGCACAGCAGCAGGGAAGCTGCCAGGACTTACACAATTGCTGGGAAATAACATTCCCTGGTAGTGGAGTTGAAGTCCAGGAGGATCTCCAGCCGCAGGACGCCCTTGACATAGTCGAAGCAGCACTCAGCTGGGGTGTAGGGGGCTGCAGAAAACAAAGAGCACAGTGAGGCTGGAGTGAGGCAGCCCTGCCCTCAGCACCTTCTCCAGCACAGGCCTGATGGACACAACATCCCCAGGCTCTGCAAATGCTGCCATGAGGAGCCCCAGGTGCCCTCCCGGGGCAGGAGGATGCTCCAGGTGATCCCCCAGCCCTGCAGCAGCTCTGCCAAAGCCACCCAGCCCCAGGAGCAGCCTCCATCCCTCCCTGCACCCCAGCAGGTGCTGCTCTGCTCTGGCCAGGACAGCGGTGACCCACCAGGGGCTTTACCTGCATGGGAGCACGGTGAGAGCGTGAGGAGCCCAGCGAGCAGCAGGACTGTCCTTGCAGTGAGCATGGTGGCTCTGGCAGGGCTCTTCCTTGCAGGATGCTGCTCTGCCTGCTTGGGAGAGCTCAACTCTGAGCTCAGGCAAGGAGCTGCTGCAATTTATCCTCTCTACTCCTCCCCTTTTCCAAGTTCTCTTTTTTCCATAGACTTCAACCCAATTCAAGGAAAAGCTGCAGCTTCTTTGCCCCTGGGGATTTCCATGTCTCATGGGGTCATTGGGATTGCAGACAGACAATACCTGGGAAAGCTGAATAGATTGTGTCAGCTTCTGTGTTCACCCACACAGGGAAAGTCACGAGGGAAGTGAAATCCTCCTCTGCAGATGTACACTCAAGAGTTCCTGGGCCTTCAGAGAGGGGATTCATAGCCATGGGAAATGCAAAGCTTGGTGTTCCATGCAAGGTCACTCAGGCCAGAGCCAACACAAATGTGCTGGAGATGCCTGGATGGCTTGTGAATCCTGGAAAGCATTAAACAGAGCACAGTGACTGCTGCCACCAGCCCTCTGTGCCCTGAAAGGGACGAGTTGGTAAATACTGGCAGAAATTGTGTCACATTCCATGTTGGTACTATGGAGAAGAACCTGAATTTTCCACCAAAATTCACTGTTCATAACTGGGCAGTGAGGGAGAGGAGAGGAGAGGAGAGGAGAGGAGAGGAGAGGAGAGGAGAGGAGAGGAAAAAGAGAAGAGAAGAGAAGAGAAGAGAAGAGAAGAGAAGAGAAGAGAAGAGAAGAGAAGAGAAGAGAAGAGAAGAGAAGAGAAGAGAAGGTGTAGCTGAGCCTTTCCTTGTGGACAGGGCTGGCTTAGCCCCAGCTTCAGGGCAGGCAGGAGTCAGCACCAGGCTGAGGGGAATGGATGGAACACTCACTGTTCAAAGGTTCTGGGTGTGTTTCCATCATCTTCCTCCCTCCACAGCCTTGAGGCATCCCAGACCCTGCAGGGAGCTGTGAAAGGGGCCAGCCCCTCTGTGTTAACCTGGGGACAGCTCTCCCCCCTTGTGCTGGGCTCCCCTTTCTTCAGACCCTCTGAAGGTCCAAGGAGCCCCTGTGCAGGTCCTTGCCAGTCATGCTCAGCTCATGCTCAGCTTTTTTCACCTTTCCCTCTGTTTGACCAGACTCCAGGTGGGTGCAGGGAGCAGGGGGTCCCATGCAGATCCCCTGGCATCACAGTCCTCCCTCACTCCCTGTGAACTACCCAAGGGGCCACCTCAAGCCCTTCTTCACAGTGGCACCCCCAGCCACTCTCTGGAGCAGGACATTGTGCCTGGGACTGTCATCCCTGGATGCATTTTGAAATATTTGGGAGAAAAACCACCCAGTGCTGAGAACTGCTCCAGCCATGCTCAGCTTCATCAGACGCATTTCCTGCCAATGGAGGCTCAAGATCCACAGCTCTGCATGGACCTTCAGAAGCTCCTGCAGAGCTGTGTTTCTTTTTCTGGCAGAAGACCTGGCCTAGGATGCTGTGCTTCCCTTTTCTCAGGATTTGAAGCCATGTCTGTGGAAATCAGATGATTCACAACTCCCTGGAGAACTTTTGATGTTTCTTCTTTTCACTTTGGAAAGGGAAAGGCTGGTGTGCAGGCATTCCTTGTTAAGTGTTGGAAAGCCCCTCTGCCAGCCCTACTTTTTCTTTCACTTGAACAGACTCTGAGGAATGTGCTTGTTTGCAAAAAAAATAAACAGAAGATTGTTTTTCTGCAGGAGGAGGGAGGCAGAGGGGACACATCAGATGCAGCCTTTGCCAGTGAGGGGACAGAGGAGTTGGGCAGAGCAGCCCCAAGCTGGGTTTGGGGTCTCAGTGGGTGGTTGAAAACAACCACAGACATCCTGCACTTGGGGAGGCCCTGCAAGAGCAGCTGGGCAAGGCAGGAGCAAGGGGCATCACCCAGGGCCTGAAACTTGTCCCCAAGGAGGCAGTGGGAGGCTTTGGAATACGTTTTCCCTGCTTTCTTCTGTTCTACTCAGTCACTTTGGATTTTCCCATTTACAAGATGAGACATCCTTGTCTGGCTTCTTTAGTCCCTTTCTGCCTGCAAAGCTCCTTCACATTTCTTTGGGATGCTCCCTCCAGGATCTGCATGGGGATGCCCTGATAGACTCAGGACACAATCACAAACCAAATTCTCTTCTTCCTTCCCAAAATCCCTGTGATTCCAGGAACAGCCCTGGCAACTCCTACAGCCTGGAAAGACACTCTAAAATAAGAAAAATAAGAATCTCTTACAAAGTCTGCTTCCTACAGTCGGACACTGGGGAGCACCAAGTGCTGTGAGCTGTTGATCTGAAATCTGCCTGTGCAGGAAGCTCTGCCTGGAGTCACGAGACAGAGGCTGCAGAAAAGCTCTGCGCCTTCCAGGAGCCCTTCCCCAGGCTCTGCCTGCACTAACTCACTGGGCAAGCTCCTCCACAGGCACAGGGACAGAGCAGAAATCCACTGTGGGCATGCAGGAAACCCTCACAAACACAGCCAGGAACAGGCAGGGGTCAATGCACCTGCAGCAGAAACTGGAAGTGGCCTTATCTGGCTAAGGAAGATGAGATAACAGATCTGATGTCAGCTTCCCCAAACACACTAAAAATGAGATATTTTTCCATTTCTATCCAATGAGGTCAATCAACTACCTCAGGGTTAAGTGAAGGGTGTGAGGGAGACTCTGCACTGGAGAGGCTTCTGTGTGGAGTAGCAATCAGGGGAAATGATGCTTAATGAGAACTTCAGCTCCTTTTAGAGCTCCTAGAGTTTAAGCAAGCAGCACAAGATGCTTCAGCTTTTAAAGCAAAGCTGAGATAACAGAAAAAAATAGGGCATGGAAGCAATTCCAGTCTAATTTTTAGTGATTTAATTCTGAACAGAGCTAGCCCTGATAATTTCAAGATGGCACTAGAACAAGTTATGAATTTATCTGCTCCTTAGTGTTTGATTAGAATAAAACCCCAGCAATCAGAAAAATAAATGCAGTTAATGAATGTGATGAGCAGCACACGTTAGGGACCTAGATGTTGTAATGAAAATGTGTTTATGTGGGGTTATGGTCAGAGTCAGCAAGGTGATATCACAGCCCTCCTTGGAGGGTGACCTCACTTATTTCTGTCTTCTTCTCTTTTAAATGATTTGGTTTGTGGCAGAATTCCAGGGTGAATTCTGAAGACTCAAGAAATGAACCTTCCTCCATCACCTGTGACAGTCACCAAAGGGGTCCCAACAACCTCTGTGATACCCAGGGGGACTCCAGCAACACGAGCAGCCCTTGCAGTGACACAGCAGCGACACAATTCCCATAAAAAGAGAGATCAAGCAAACACAAAGCCCAGCAGGGCCGTGGCTGTTCACCCTGTTTGTCCTGCCTTGCTGAGCCAGCAGGGTGAAGGTGCTGGTGGCTCCAGAGGCCACACGAGAGCTCTTGTGCAACATTCCACAGGAAAGAACCCACGCTGAGGCCTGGGATCAGTCCCAGCCCAAAGCACTGAGGATGGAGGCAGCACCTCCTCTCCTTCACCTCACACCACCCTGGGAACACTCAGAGCTTGCAGGAGACAATGGCAGAGGTGGGTCCCTGGCAGGTGCAGCTGCAGGGAGCACAGGGAGGGACAAGGCAGCAGCCAAGGGTGGCCCCAGCACAGGCAGGTGACAGCCCCCAGGGTCTGAGCACAGGGCCCAGAGCCTCCAGCAGTGCCCAGGCACACCAAGGTCAGGAACCAAACCCAGAATCCATTTGGGAAGGTTGGGGGAATCTTCTCAGCAGTAACAGGAGATGGGGACAGGGACAGAGCTCCATCCAGCCAAGGTACCTCCAGCAGAGCCCCAAGGGCTGTGCAAGGGGCTGATCAGAGCCAGGACATCAGAGCAGCACTCACAGCACAGCAGAGCTCAAACCTGAGTTAGATGGGGCTCCTGAGGCTTGGGCAGATGACTGGGGATGTTGTAGAGTGAACCCACCCACAGATGAGGCTGGTCAGGATGATTATGGCCAATCAGTGCCCTCAAAGCCTGACATTTGATGGATCCTGTGGGACACTGAGCCTGCGAGGAGCCCCAGGGACTTCTTCTCACAAGGTCAATCCAAACAGCTGCTATGACATGGTGGAGATGCTGTGGAGCTGGAAATGAAACATTAGGGTTAGTAAGGGCTGAGAGAGCCCTTCATGAGCATGGATCCCCCATCTCCTGGGGGCTGTGGGGAAGCATCAAGGCAGGACATGCACCTCTCATCCCCCTGAGCAGAGCAGATGTGGCATTGGTTGTCCCCTGGAGCAACCTCCACCCCTGAGGCCCCCATGGAGCTCCAGGGGAAGGGCTGTGGAGGGACACCCTTGGCACAAGGTCCTTCCCTGCACAGCCACACACCAACACCAGCAAAGCCAGGGAGTGTGTGCTCAGGGGCAGCCAAAATCTGCAGAGGAGCAGCCCCAAGAGCCCTGCTGGGGCCAGCTCTGCCTGGGGGAAATGACTGGAAATGATTCATCCTGTCAGGCCTGCCTGGATTGCATCGCCCCCTTCTTCCTCTTGCTCTCTCCAAAGGAGAGGAGAAACGAAATTAAAAAAATAAAAGTGCTTTCATTTCTTTAGAGTTCCATTATCCCCAAGTGATCTTCCTGGCCTGGTGACTCAGCTGCAGGAAACTTTCATTGACTTCTGTGTCTACCTGGAAGGGCACGGGGCTGAGAGATGGTTGGGATGAGAGTGCCTGAAATGTAGGGAAGGTGCTCATCCCTCTTGCTCCTGCCAGCTCCCCACTCCAGGCAAACCCTGGGAACTGACTCTGTCACTGAGCTGCTCTTCCCAGCTCTCCAGCACCAGAGCAGCACACAAGGGCAGCCCAAGCCCTGGCTGGGGTGGGAGAGCTCCTGTCTCAGCCCTTGTCCTCTTGCCTCCTTACAGAACAGACTTGGAGCATGGTGTTTGTTGTCTCTGAGCTGCTGTTTGACCTTAGCTTTGCTTAAACAATGCCAAAGTCCAGTTTTCTCTATTGCCTTTGTAAGATGGGAGACACAAATCCCTGTGAGGAAATATATTTCCTGCAAACATCTACAAGATCAAACCCTAAAGCAGATGGAGCAATAGCCTGGCCACATCCAGCTGTGCCAGCTGTGCCATCTCTTGGTGATGCAGGGATGCTTTCCACAGTGCTCAGTCACAGGTGTTCATCTCTGCAGGGACCAGGCTTGGAAACCCAGCCCAAGGCTCAATCCCCTGAGGGCGAAAGTTTTTAACATAAGGACTTTATTACTTTTATTTCTATAAAAATGTACAGCTCATATCTCATGCACACACTCAATATACAAACAAACTGCAGCTTGTAACAGTCACTGTGCTCCACAGCAAGTGGTGTTTAACCCCCAGAAATGGGTGACACCCACAGGCTCCATCCTCCCTCCCTCCCTCCCAGACTGCAGAGAGGGGCAGCAGTGTCCCCCTGTCCCCTGTGAGGGTGCCAGCACCCTGCCTGCAGGCAGCCAAGGGACAGGAGAGGGGCAGGGAGTGCACAAGGACAGGGCCAGCCATGAGGAGCAGCTGCTCCTGCTGAGGGATCACAGCAGCTGGGAGCTGGTGGTGGAGCTGGGAGCAGGGTCCTGCCAAGGACTGGGGGGCTCCAAGTGGTCTCCTGGTGCACATCCATCCCCCAGCCCTTCACCTGCAGCACACAAGTGTCCACCCTGCTTGCTGGAGGGCCTGGGCACTGATCCAGCCCCCAGGGACATGCACAAACCATCTCAGGCCAGCAACAGAACAGACAAGGCACAGTGTTTCCCAGGGCTGCCACAAAGGTCTCGACTCCAAGCAGCTCAGACAGGACATTACATACATTCAAAAAGCTATAAAACCTTTTTTACAAAAATAACATTTCTAGTGTTTCATATAAAAATAATGCCACAGTACATCACCTCACGAGTTCCAGCTGTGCACAGGTGGGTGCAGGGGGAGGTGGCACTGGCAGGGCCAGATTTACCCTCCAGGAAAATCAACCCCAATCCAAGTTCCACAGCTGAGCTGCTGCACAAGGAAGGATTTCACTCCAAATTAATCATTGTAATAGATCTGATTGCATCCTGTGCTTGCAAAGGAGAGGAATCCCTCAAAATGCAGAACAAACTGCAGAAGTGAGGGATGTGTGATGGCAGAGAGCAAGCACAGCTGTGGTGTGTCCTCTCCCCCTGCAGGCCTGCAGGGATGTCCTGAAGGTGCAATCTGACAGATGTAACAGGCCTCATTCCTCAAGCTCTGCTTTACAGCTGGCCCATCATTTTTGATCATCTTGCTTATCATTTTCTTGCTTTTTTCTTGCTGATCTTGCTTTTACTTTCTGCATGCATATTTGTAGTTAGGGATCTGATCCCCTGAGGCTGGTTGGGATCTGACCCTTGATATGTATCCACTTACAAAGCATCACGTCATGAAGGCCTTTGCACACTCCAGCAGAATTATCCTGGAGTCAAAGTTTAATAAGGGCTTTCAAGACTTGACCACAGATAAAACATAAGACTTATGTACAGCACTGTCAGGATATGTTAAAATCACTTTGGGGTTTAAAAAAGCCTGGTTCTGTAACAGTGCTTTCATAGCCTGGTGATCAGTGCTATCCAAAATGGAAAAACTGAAATGTGGCTGCAGTATAGGACCATGAACAGGCATTTTGTGCCTTTTTTTTTTTTTTTTTTTTTTTGTGGATCTGCAAATGTGCTTATTTCTAGAGAGAAAATGGGATCAAAAGAATGTCTGCTGTGGTAATTTTTTCACGACTACATCCAGAATTGCCTTTAGCTCCACATTTCCTGGGTTTTGTGCTTGCAGAGAAGAGCAAAAATGTTCCAATGATAACACAGGAATAGCAAAATTATTGGGTGGCTTCTTGATTTCTCCCATTTGTGAAGATTCATCAGCATTTTCCTGCCCTGGTGATGGATGCAGCTGGGCACAAGGTGCATCAGCTGGCAGAAGGGATTTATTGCATTGATTTGCCAAGAACCAGCTCTCAAAATTCATCTGCAAGAAGAAATATCCAGAGCTGCTAAAAGGAAGGGCTTGATTTCAAGGAGGAGACAGACTGTGGATTGCCAGCTTCTCTGAATAGAAAATCTGTAGCACTGACCTTCATTCCCCTGATCAGATGCAGTGTTGGTCAACTGTTTCTGAAAAGCTGGGCTGTCCCTCGTGCCTCCAGCAAGAGAAAATGATGAGAGTAAATTCCATCAGCCCAGGGAGAGCCAGCACCCAGCTGGCACCAGCTCAGTCTTGGTCAGGCAGAGCAGAGACCTGAAGTGCAAAGAAAGAAGCAGCAGAGACTTTAAGTGCAAATTGTGTGGGTTTGGTGCTAAGATTGCTCAAGGTGGCTGAGCCCAAGTCCAGCAGTGTGGGTGGGTGAGTGGCTTCTTGCCTGGGCCACGATGAACCACAGAAAATTCCCAAGAGTGACTTGGGAAATCACATCAGCTGGCAAAGAGCCAGCAACAGCAAGAGAGCAGCCACAGCCTTTGTACAGAACAGTGCCAGTAGAAAAGAAGTGTCTCCCTTATGTCCAGAACACTGTGATTGGTCAACGATGAAGTAGATGTATTATTGGGCATTCTGCTCTATCAAAAAACCAGTTTTCTCTGTGATTTTTATTCCCAGGCTTGCTTCCTACTGGTCACCAGTTCAGCATGAAGAGCTTTTCTGGAGCAACACTCAAACAGAAATGTCCATGTATGAAGCATTCATATTACTTCCATTGGATAGGCATTGTCTTGATGTCCTGCCTGCTGGTAGAGCAAGCCCTGCACCATTTCTCTTGATGTTTCTTCTGGTTTGACTCCAAATTTCAGATACAACCATACAAGGGCAACACTGCTAACCATCAGTCCACAGACCACAGAAACTGGGATGACAAAGTGCATTTGAGATTTTGACAGGAAGCTGGGCAGGGGCAGATTGTTTGGCCTGACTGTGATCATCTGCACCCTGGCTTGGCTTGACAGTGCCTGGTGAGTAAAAACTCCTGTGTCTGAGGGCTCTTGCTTCCCTACAGGCAATGAATGATCAAATGGTGTTGTCCCTGCAGAGGGACCAACAAGCCTGTTGGTATGGACAGAAGCAGCCTTGTCTGTGGCAGTGGTGGAGCTCAGAGTAGACACTGGAGTAGTCTGTGGTGCTGTCTCTGCGACTGTTGTGGTCCTCATACTGTCCCAGATGGAGGGGAGATCTGACCCAGAGCTGCTGGCAGCAGTGTCTGGTGTGCTGGCTCTGGCTCCTGTGGGGTCCAGGGGTCCATTGGCAGCCAGTGCAGGTTGGATTGATGCTGTGGCAGCAGCCATCAGGTCTGAATTGGAGTTAGGAGAAGCTGTGTGCTGACCAGTGGGGCATGGTCTGGGCTGCCTGGAGCCCGGGCCTGCTGTAACAGGAGAATTTGAGGGCTCCCCCTTGGCTCCTGGAGTGGCCCCAGGGTGCAGAGCCTCCTCCTGTGTCACTGGGATGGATCCTGCAGGGAGCTGGGGGAGCTCCTGCCTGCCCAGGGGGGGCTCGCTGGACACCTCTGTGGTGGCAGCAGGAGCATGTTCTCTCTCCCTGAGTGTTGTTCCAGTCCCTTGGAAGAAACCAGCTGGAGCAGTGGCTGGAGATGGAGGCAGTTCTGGAAGACCAACGTGTCTCTCAATGCTGCCGGGCTCTTCTGCTGAGGTGACATCACGTGGTGGCATCCCTGTGGCACTTTTCCCGCCCAGTTTGTGTTTGATCTTCTTCACCCAGCCTGCATTTGAATCTACACAAATCTCCTTATCCTGCACAGTAACAAATCTGAAAATACAAAGGGATCACTCATTGAATAAAGCAAACACTGGTTCAGGTGATCAGAGCTGTGGGGAAGGTGTGTAGATACAAAGACCAAGTGTTGTTTGGATGATTCATTTCAGGAAAGGCAGGCAGGTGCTTCTGATATCTGACTGAATGAGCAGCTGAACATGACTCATGGGAGAAGGGTTTTCCCCTAATAAGCTTTTCACTTTCAGAAGCATTGTCCTGCTTGGGCACAGAAAGCTCCACAGGCACCAGCTGCCCTGGGACACATAAGCATTAAGGAAAAGCTCTCAGGTTTACTTTTACTGGGTGTTGTGAGACTTCCCAAGGTCAACCCAGCAGCTTCACTTTGGAGCCACCCCCTGGGCTGCAATAAAATGGTGTCAATGGTGCATGAACTTCAGCATAAGCACAAAACAGCAATTATGCCAAAGAAAAGAAATGGAGCTTTTCTCATTTCCAGACAAGCTCACAAGTCTGAATCTGTCTTCAGACAAAATATCTGCTTTCAGAGGAACTCATGAGCGCTCTCCCCACATCCTTCCTCTGCCCTGTCCTTCCAGGTATACATCCCAGTCCCTTTCCCCACCCATTTATCCCTGATCCCACTTGGAAGTGGGGCAGCACTTACATGGTGGCATTTTGTTTGCATCTAGAGTCAGTCTCGTAGAACCTCTTGATCAGCCTCTCTGGTATAACCTTCTTTGAAGGATTTCTGCAGCTTCCTGGACACGTCACATGTGCTTTGGGTTGCCCTGAAATAAAAATTTCAATTCATTAAGTGTTGGCTTTTATCTATAAACCAGCACTGCTTAATGTCTCCCTTTTCCAGGGAAGAGTCCAAAGCCAGGAAAATTTCCAATCCCTGCTGAACTGAGATGAAGACAGATCCTGGTGACCACAAAGCCAAATTTGCTTGTAGCCCCCACACATGCAATAAGATACCCAGAAAACTGAGGGGGGAAAAAGCACTGTGAAGCCTGTGGGCTTTTGGGACAGCGTTTCAGCTCGTCCTGTAGGATGTGCAAGCCCCTGGACCTGCAGGTCCTTTCCCCTTTGGCTACCAGGAGGACTGGTCTCAGCACAATGCCCAGAAAATACATTTCTTCATCCCCCAAAGACCTGCTGCAAGCCTCACCAGTGGACAGGGTGCTCTGCTCTCTCCTTATCAGTCTTATCTCTGTGGGACCTCCCCTCGAGGTGGGCATCCTGCCTCTCTGCTCCCACGGTCTCTGAGCATCACCTGGGCTCAGAGAAAGGGTGCAGGGCAAGAACCTTTTGGCAATGATGCTCCACTCCCACAGGTATCTCAGCAGCCCAGCTTCCCAAACACATCTTTTTGACCTCCACCAGAAAACACAGTTTTCAGTTTGCAAAGTGTAAAAATAAACCCCCCTTGACCCCTTCAAGGGGCAAGGCCAGTCACACCACTGGGGCCATTCATCCACCTCCAGCCTCCCACAACAGGCACTTGCACAACACATCCTGACAACATGTTCCTGACATCCCTGGGGGCAGGATTTACAAAAACAATCCCTGATTTATCTGGAGCCTCTGTAAAGAAAGGAACTGGCATCTGGTTTCAATCAGGCTGTCTCTTACAAAATGTTGCCCCTGATCCCCAAGGGAATGTGGCGAATTTTATGCATTTCAGTTAGGAATGATCCAGGTACCAGGTACAAGAATGAGCATCAATGCAAGAGCACTCTGGATCATTTAAATAAGTTACTGGGGAAATGATTGCAAAGAAATCCCAAGCAAACACTCCTGTGGCCCCTCTACAGAATCCCATTTCCAACTCTCAGTCAAGTCAAGTTAAAGCAAAACTCTTTTTTTCACACAATAATGTATTCTGTGGCATTTTAGGGTCAAGAATTCCCTGCTGGGAATTCAGGGCAGCTGACTTGCCAATCAACTCTCATTAGCCAGAGGATATTCAGCTGGTGGCCTCCACTTTCAGAGCACAGTTCAACAAAACAGGCACAGGGACAAGAGGGCCACAAGGTCCCCTGCATGGTGGGGAGCAGTCCCTGTTCCTTGGAGAACCAAATCTGTTCCTTTGAGAACCCTGAACTGATTTTACAATTATTGGCACCAATGCAAACGGTTTCCATGTGGCTGAGCTCCTGGTAGGTTTCTCTCAGAGTGGGGGAGCTTGGAAAGCCTTCCCAGGACAGAGGGGTGCCCCAGGAGCATGGAGCTCTCCTCCTGGGGCACACACCCTGCTTCCCTGAGCTGCATCTGACTCTTTGCCAAAGGGATTTGGGAGTTTCTTCGCCCAGGACTGCTGCTCTTAGGAGCCATTGGCACTTAATTTTCAGCACAGTTCCCCCAAAGGAGCTCCTCCAGGGAGCTCCACCAGGCCTCCAGCAGGGCCAGCCCTGTGTCCTCATTTGGGAGAAAGGGTGAACAGAGTCAGGCAGTGCCAGGCAGGGTTCCCAGGGCAGGGTGAGCTCCTGGTGTCCCTGCCTGGTGTCCCTGCTGTCCACCCTCCTCGGGCCAGCGCTGCAGAACCTGCCCGGAGGTGTGCGGAGGGAGGAGCTCCATCACTGCTCCCGTGTCCTGGCAGCAGGACACGGATCTCAGGGGCTCTTTGGGAATAATCACCCCTTGGCTCCGGGCACAGCCCAGCCTTGCCTGCGGTGCTGGGAGCCTGCGGGACAGCCCAGCACCGCCCTGCTGAAGGGTGGCGAGCTCTGAGCTGTGCCACAGCCACGACAGCGAGCCCGGCCCCGGCAGAGCCGGCCCGGCACGGCCCGGAGCCCGCAGAGATCTCTGTCCGAACAGGAGAGCGGCTCCCCTGACACACGCACACTGCAGTGTGTGACAGCAGTGACAGTGACACCCCCTTGCCTCACAGGGACGGCAGCACCGGCACCTGCAGCACACGGTGTCGTCTCCTCAGACCCCCACCCATCCTTGGTGAGGCTGCAGCCTTCCTGCCACGTCCCCAGGCACGTGAAAAAAGGGGGACGAGAAGCACATCGTGCTTTTTTTCCTAACAGATGTTATCGGGAAGCGTCTCCGCCGCTCTCCCCATCTGCCCTCCCGTGTGACAGAAGCCATCTCGGCGCTCTCGGATGTCCCTGCTGCCGGGATTGCGGCCATTTATTGGCTTCCCCCCCCATCGCTTCCCAAACCCAGCCTGATCCTGCCCTGGGATCCCCTGCATCCCTCCCGCACAGGTCCCTACAGCCTCATCCAGGGCCACCGCCCCCGTCCCGGCCCCATGGCCATCCCCCCGAGCCCGGCTGTCCCCGGGCAGGATGGGGACGAGCGGAGCTGTGTCTCACCTCCAGCCAGGGTCACCACCAGGTACAGGGCCCACAGCAGCATCTGGAGACAGGCAGCCTTCATGTTCCCGTGGTGGGCAGGAGGAAATGCAGGCAGGCAGGGATTCCCGGCTGTATTTCCCTCTCCCGGCTGCTTATCGCATCCCCCGGAGCAACACAGACGCTGCCGCTCATTCGGGATTGTGAAGCCCCGAGACAGAGCTTTAGTTGTTATTCACGTGTCCAAGGGTGACGCCAGGAGGAGGAGGGAACAGGGAGAGGGCAGGGAATAGCGGAGGCAGTGGGATGGCTCCCGGAATTCCCCAGATGTACTCACACCAGCTTTTCCCAACGCACGCACAGCAGCCCAGACTGCTTGGCAAATTATTCAGGCAGAGACTTGCAGAGGTCGGCAGCTCCCTCCTCCTCTCCCGCCGAAGCATCACTGTCCTTAGGCTGGGAAAGCGCTTCCCACCTCCAACTGCAGCTCCCCGCTGCTCAGTAAGCTCATTAATTACCCAAAATGCCAAAGCAGTTATTCCTTTCCTTTTTGGCAGCCATCTTACAACAGCAGTGATTAGGCCAAAAGAGACGGAATTTGCTAATCAGGATCGTGAGTTCATCAGCTGCACTTTGGTCTCAGGCCAGGCTGCCTCTAAGGAGCATCCCCAAAGACAAGGAGAGGGATGAGCAGGGACCCGGTGGCTCTGCAGGCAGCTGCTGTGCCCTGGCCGTGCTGTCTGCAGTGTGTGCTCGCTAGGACAGCCTGATTTTCCATGAACACGGGGGCTCAGACATCGGGGTCTTGCTGCTGCTGGGAGCAGGAGAGCCCCAGGAAGGAGCAGGAGAGCCCCAGCTCTGCAGGGACCAGGCTGTGTCAGGGCTTCCCAGTGGCAGCCCCAGCGGCAGGTCAGGAGCGGATGTACCAGCACTGCAGCCACATCCTGCACCTTTCCTTTCTCTTTCATCTCCGGTCCCAGGAGACAGAACAGTTTTCCCCTAACAATTCCCTCAACTGAAAGATGAAGATAAGCTCCAGACTGGGTCTGTGACTGCCTTGGAAACTAAATCTTCTAGGCTGAAGTTTTCTTAGGCTGGTGGAAATCTGGCATCTCTGTGCAGTGGGAAATTCCAGTTGGGATTTTATTTTTCAAAAGCGAAAACCCCCTGGTGTCCATATATTGCATTTGGTGAAAATCCCAGCCTGCAGCTTCAGTTTTTGTTTTATTGTATTAGAAGAAAAAGGCCATTTCAAGGAAATGAAATAAAATTTAAGGCTTGAAATAATCTGTTTGCTCTCGCAAGAACAGAACATGCTCAGTTTGTTGGAATGTTTTCTGGTCCTTCCCCAAATGGTGTTTTCTCAAGGTCCTCAGCAAACTTTTGTCCCAGGAAACGGCACTGCCTGAAGCCATTGGGCACCTCCGCTGCTGGAAGTGATGGCACAGCCTACATGTGCTCACATCCCCCCTGAAGGAACAGGACCTGCCTTTTCTGCAAAGGGTTTGCTGCCAGAGATAGGTAAAACTGAGGAAGGGCTCTGACAAGTGGGAGTGCTTTGTTTGCCAAAGACATAACCTGCCATAGGTGTTGTTGTTTTAAGGCACAAACTGCTCTCTGGCAGCTGCTGTTCCTCTGCAGGTTGGGCTGGAGGTCTTTTACCTGGCAGAAGACTCCTCTAGGCCACTTTTGGACATCTCCATTTGCACCCTGTGAGCTCAGCAGGATTTGGAGGTGACATCTGCACAGGAAATTCCACAGCCGGAGTGTGGAGGGCAGCTGCAGCCTCAGTGTGGCTTTGTGGGACACCACGAGCCACCAAGGGCTGGTAGCAGCGAGGGCCTGAGCCACCACCAAGCCCTGTATTTCCCACCAAAAGCAGGACACAGAGGCACAGCAACTGCTTCCAGTGGGAGCAGGGAACTCCAGTGAGCAGTGACAAACCTGGGCTGCAGCTGGCAGAAAATTGGCACCATCACTGCCAACCCACTTCCCATCCCACCCCATCCCATCCCATCCCATCCCATCCCATCCCATCCCATCCCATCCCATCCCATCCCATCCCACATCTGCTCCTCCACACCAGACCCTTGCAGCATTGAGGAACTTAAAGTCAGAGGATCTGATGTATTCCAGGAGATATTTCTGATACAACTAGTGGTAAACCACAGACATGTGGGAATCCTTAAAATCAGAGGGCTTTGGGAAAGCTGCAAAAGGCAGGCCCCTTAACTCTAATCACAGTTCTGCTGTCTCTGAGGCAGCTTTCCCAAAACACTCTGATTTTATGGATTCCCACATGACGGTGAAGGATCTCAGGACTTCTCTTCTGATTCAACAGATTTTAGGTTTAGTTACAGTAGGAATTGTCTGGGCACTTGCTTTCTCAATTTGGTTTGTTTTACTGAAGGAAAATTTTAGTTTCCAGGATTAGCAGATTGTATTTCAGTGCAGATCTGGACCTGTAGATGAAATTGTGATGAGTGCAGGCAGGCAGGTGAGCTCCTACATGAGCAATCCCAGAAGAATTACAGCATCCAAGTGATGGAGTGTGCAACCCTGCCAGCCAGGGACTTCCCAGCCTTTGGGGAAACCAAGAGCAGAAAAACCGAGTAACTGGGAACCAGGGCCAGCTTATCCCAGCCTGCTCTCATTTCCTTTTTGGGAGATTTCTTGAGGCAACCCTTTGCACCCCAAAGAAAAGCAGTAGATGACAGGAAGAGGGTTGGTGTTTCCCCCTGTATGTAACTGCAGTAAGAAACATGGACAAGGGAAAGCATCCACAAACATTCACCCGTGCTCCTGCCATGGAGTGTGGGCAGAGGGACACACAGTGCACACTGGCACCACCAGGGGTTCCTGCAAGCTCTGGGCCTTCCAGCACTGCCCCAGGTGTGCCCTCAGCACCCACCAAAGGATGTCACACCAGAGAGTTCAGTGTCCATGCTGGAGGCTGGGCTCGCTGCCTCCAGCCCCTGCTCTGCTCTAAAGTCATCTTTGTAGCAGGACAGATGCTCTGCTACCTAAACACTGGGTTTGGTGCAGAACAAAAGGAGAACAAGGTCTGCTGGGGACATTGGTGACAGGCACCAGGCACACTCAGAAGCCTGATCTGATGTCATTCCCTAACCTTTGATTGCTGCAGCCCTTAGCCAGGAACTCCTTTATTGTTCCAAACCACATATAGCACAGGTCAAAGTGCCAGATCCTATCTTACCCAGGAGAGACCTGAAAGCAGTTCCAGCATTCCCCACCCACCAGAGCTGTTCACAACCAACTTGAGCTGTGCACAGGGTCAAGGTCCCCACAAGTGGAGGGAATCTGTGACTAATGCCTCAGGAATTGCTCGTGAAGGCAAAAGCACCTTGAACCTGCAAAGATTTATATGCAAAACAACATATAAAGAGAATGTGGGTGGTGTCCTAAACAAGCAGGAAATGGCCCCAGAACACCTCCCCACCTCCTACAGGGAGTTTCCCTCCTGGAAGTGTTTGCTGTTTGATTCCTTGTGAAAGAATTGTTTGTTACAGTAGATTTGTATTCCTTGAAATAAGGTCAAGACTGAGAATTAAAAGGGAAAGTAAGTGAGAGCTAGGAGCCTGTGAAAGAAAGATGCCAGAGTGGATCAGAAGAGAATGTTGATTTTCCACTTCATGGGAATTTACACTCCATGGGAAGCATGTTCAGGAGGTCCCCAGGCTCAGGAGTTGGCGACACTAGAGCAGGGCCTGGGAGCAGGTACTGACAGCATCCTTGTCTGCCCAAGCATTGTCCTCCATCCCAGGGCTTGCTGGATGGAGGCAGCAGGAACATTTAAGTTTTGGGACAGCCCAGCCAGGGTTGGTGCTGCAAGGGAGACACACTGACACTCGACTTCAGCTCTGGACATAGGATGGGATTCTCTCTCCCCTGACAAAGCTCCCAGCTGCTCGTGGCAGCTCATGCTCACACTAACCCACCTCTCCTCAGCGGTGTTGGCAGCTCAGCCACTGCTCTGACACAAACCAACCCACCAGCCCCTCTCTCCTGGCCAAGGACATCCTTGCCAAACTCAGGAGAAGATTCCTTAGAGCCAAATGGGGCCTCTTGCTTTGGAGATGCCCTTTGGAGAAGCCTCTGTGGTTCATGTAGGGCTCTTGAGCCATTACTGTAATAAGGGAGAGAAATAAATGGCAGGGGATCAAGAAAGGCACCACATGATTTCGTATTTTCTCACATTTAAGAACGAAGCAGGAAATGAAAAGCAGATGTCTGGATCTGTCTGCAGCCAGTGTCTCCACAGGGGACGGAAAACTCCAATTTTGGAAGTACTGACCATTCTGGGGGTTGTGTTTTAAGGGAACTGCTTTACGTAGAAAGTGTTTTCAAAAGTAGTAGAGAACATCACACTGGCTTTCACTTCTCTGAACACAATGGCTTCCTCCTTCTCCATAAATGAGAACCAATTTGAAGCCCAGCACACAGTGCAAAGTGCTGATGCTCTGTGTTTTCCACAGCTCCCAGTCAGCATCCCAAGGCAGCCAGGTTGTGGGATGCAGCTCTTCCCTGGCAGCATCACACCCGAGCTGCAAACTGCTGGCTGATCCCAGTGGGACACTGCAGGGCAAGGTGCACACCTGCAGTGGGAATTGCTGCCTCTCCTTGGCAGCTGGAGCAGCCTGGACTGAGGAAAACTCATCCTGTGCCTGTCCCATGGAGGCTGCCAAGGGCTGCCGTGTCTGCTGCAACAAACAAGATTCAAGTTGTTTGAAAATATTGCGTCTAAAGAAACAAACACGGAGCTCTTCAGTGCACACCATGGTTATGCTCTTTCTAAACAGGGAAGGGTCACTTGCCTCCCACAGAGCAAGGCAGCCATGGGGGCAAGCTCCTGCCTAGGAAAGGGGATGGGGAGCTCCTGGGAAAGGTTCCTGCATGGCAGAGGTGAAACCTGGGCAGATTTCAGCTGAGGAGAAGGAGCACAAAGGGGCAGTACCAGAGCAGGCTCCCCTGAACTCATCAAGCCCTTGGCTCCTGCCCAAGTCCCTGCAGAGCTGGGGAGACATCCTGATGTCCCAGCCCTTCTGTGTAGCTGCAGGGCCTGAAGGGAACAGTTCCACAAAGCTGGCACGATGGAGGACAGACAGAGGATCTGTCCCCCAGCTCTGGGGCCCCAGGAGGAATGTGGAGCTGCTGGAGCATGTCCAGACACCACCAAGATGCTCTGAGGGCTGGAGCACTTCTGCTGTGGAGACAGGCTGAGACAGTGGGGTTGTTGAGCCTGGAGAAGGTTCCAGGAACACTTTAGAGCCTTTCCAGTACTAATGGGACTACAAGAGAGCTGGAGAGGAAATTTGGACAAGGCATGGAATGAGAGGACAAGACGGCTTCAAACTGACAGAAACCAGGGTTAGATTGGATATGTGGAATAAATTCTTCCCTACATGTGTGGCAAGGCCCTGGCACAGATTACTCAGAGAAGCTGTGGCTGGCCCATCCCTGGAATTCTTCAGCGCCAGGTGTGATGGGGCTCTGATCAGCCTGGGATAGTGGAAGGTGTCTCTGCCCATGGCAGGGGCTGTTGGACCAGATGGCACTTAAAGATCTCTTCCAACCCAAACTGTCCTGTGATTCCATGATCCATGGAAGGACAGTCTCCTGCCATGCCCTGCAGGGAGCAGTGGTGAGAGTGGTCAGGAGGGCAAGACAGAAATCTCCATGTGCCACAGGAGACCACGGCTGCTGCTGGAGCTGCTGCCAGGCTCTCCCTTGGCGCAGGGGTGGCTGTGCCAGGGTGATGAAGGGGGCTCTCCCCTCCTTTGCTTCCTGGAAAAAGATTCTTCTGGAGCCTCTGTGGATTGGACAGAAGGTGGGGAGCAGCAAAGTGTCACGGTTCTGCTGTTTCACCTCTGCCAGAGCCTGAGGCCAGGCCAGTGCCTGCTGCCTGGGCTGTGGGAGAGGATGAGGCATGTCCCTATTTGCACCAGCCCCCTATTTGCAGCTTACTCCCCCTCTTCCTCCCTCCCATGTCTGCAGGAGCAGCCAGTGCCTGTGCAAGGCATCCTCGTGTCCTGGAAGGGTTTTCCCGGCAGGAACAGACAGGTCCTGC
Organism: Melozone crissalis; assembly: GCF_028551555.1. Lineage (NCBI taxonomy): Eukaryota > Metazoa > Chordata > Aves > Passeriformes > Passerellidae > Melozone > Melozone crissalis. The sequence continues at coordinate 6,924,693 of NW_026535785.1, forward strand.
CCCAGCCCTTTGCCTGGGGTGCTGTGAGTCCCCATCTGCCACAAAGCCAGCCCCTGGGCCCCATGCCAATGGTGGCATGCATGCAGCACAATCAGCACCTCCCCGCATCCCCTCTTCCCACTTCTCCATCCAACGTGTCTCCACACGCTGGCAGTCTCGAAGAAAGGAGCTTACCAGAATCAGCTCTGTTCCCGGAAAGGCTCACCTCTCCCCGCCTCCTCTGGCCAGGAGATGTCTGAGAGCCTTCCAAGAAAGGCTGTGGGAGCTGTTTGACATTAAGCCATGATGGTGGGTGAAGGAGAGACCCCAAAACTTCTCTGCAGTGGAGCCCTGGGGCTGCTCCCCAGCAGCGTCTCCATGGGGGCTGCTGGGATCTGTGGGCCAGCCCCAAAAACAAGGGGGCTGCCACGTGCAGGGCTGTGACCTGACAGAGGTGACTGTGCTGGGGCAGCCCCTGGGCTGAGCTGAGCCCTTCCCTCCCAGCAGGATGGGATGTCACAGCCTTCCAGAGCGGAGCTGTCACCCCACTCGTTCCGGGGTGACACAGGGGCAGCAGCCGACAGCCCCGGAGCCTGCACGGCTCCCAGCAGCCAGGAAAGCCAGGAAGCCTTTCCGTGGTCCAGCACAATAAACGGACACTCGACACTCGGGCTGGGTGAAAAACAAGCCCAGGCAAACATTTTCCTGCCCAGGATTTTAACCCTTTTCAACCCTTGCTGGCTGAGCTAAGAGACCAGGGAGTCACAGGACCCCTTCCCCTCCCACCCCAGCTTTTCTGCACCCCACGTTGTTAGAACAGGGTGTATCCTCCCCCTCTGGCTCTGCCCAGAGCCTCCACACTCCCGTGGGTTTCAGCTGTGACCCCACTGGGGGGCTGCTCCCTCAGCAGTGCATTTACATGAGCAGCCAGCCTGTTTCCAGGGCAGCGTGCTTTTGCCTCAGCCAAGTTTTCTTTCTGGAACCACGACAGCATCATGCCTGTCTCACTGCCTGATGCATGAGATTCTCAGGCTCCTGACCTGCTGTCGTGACTGTGGGTGTGTTTTTAGGGTCAATGCAGCTGTCCTGCCTAAAAGAGCAACAGGTGCTGGACATTAGCATTTTGTTGTTGACTGGGGATAGTTTAAAAAGAAGGTGCTGTGGATAAGGGTGGAAGTGATTCCTGCTCCAGGCAGGAATGTCTCATATCCAGCCAAGGAGGCAGCAGGGAAGGACTCAAGAAAGCAGAGGTGAGGTATGTCTGGGATTCAAGGTGTTAATTGGGGAACGATTTCTCTCCCTAGGACAGCACTGATGTTGAACCAGGGCTATGAGCAAAGGCAGTCCTGTTCATAACTGTGTGCCAAAACAAGATGAACCGTCTGCAGATAGTGCCTGTGTCATTTCTCACTGACCTGGAGCCCAGAGTCCTCCCTGGTGCGAGCATCCTCCCTGTCCACCCCCAGCCCGTGACTCCTGAGAACTGCAGCCCAGTGGGGCGCAATTTGGGGACCAAGGCCACTGCAAGGGGCAGGAGCCCTGAGGCTCCTCTGAGCTGTGACAGGAGCAGGGGCTCTCTCTGGGAGAGCTGCCGGCAGCCCCCGCCATCCGCCGGGAGGAAAAACCATCGGCAAAGGATGCTCTGCTTCCCCTGGGCACCCACCGGATGGCTGACAAGGAACAAACGCAGCCACGCCTGGCCCTCGGTCAGCTCCTGCTCTGCCCCCTGCCCTAACGTGACAGGCTGCGAGGAAGGGACACCCGTCCTTTGTCCTCTCTGCCCTGGAAAGGCTCCCGCGGGCCCCGAGGAGCGCGCACCGGCTCTGCCCCGGGAAGGCTCCGCGGAGCTCCCTGGGCTGGAGGAGCCGCTCCTGCAGGGGACAATGTCATCATGCGGCTGGTCCTGCTCCCCCGGTGACAAACCCAGCCCAGCAGCCGAGTGACATTCGCTTTCCTTCTCTTCCCACCAAGAAAAGTGTTAAGTGATAAAGGACAGTTTGGATATTAACGGAGATTTGGTTAATAACGTCAGAAAATGGGGTTACAAAAGTAATGGAAAAGGTGGGAGATGTGAAGTGCCACTAGGCTCTGACAAGTCTTTGGGGTTGTGGGACTGCACCCACAGCAAAAGGCTGTTTTGTTTCAGGTTCTGTTTGTTCTGGGGATTTACTTCTATGAATCTTAACTCAGCCACTAAAATAGGGTCTAATGATAAATCAGGGTGGGGTGGCCTCACGTTCTTCACTTCTGAAGGATGCCACAGGCTGGAGACGCTAGTGTATCCCTTGGGTCTGCCTGAATGGAATTCTGGAATTTCAGAGTTCCATTGTTGCTCCTTCCAGGTGAGCCAAGACACAGCCAGTGGCACAAATGATCCAGGCCAGACATTCTCCACAATGGCTTCTGGATCCCAGGGCAGAGTTGTGGAACATCGTAATCGAAAATTCGTCAGAGAGGCAGAGAAACCTGTGAGTACCCACTGTGCCTGGGCCCGAGCTGTGTCAAGGCTGGAAACTCCTGTCGTGTCCCTCCTCTCTTTGCCCCACATGTTGTCCAACAGCTCTGTGAGGCTGCAGATCCCCTCCCCGAGCCAAGTTAAACCAATGTCCAGCTGAAGGCATGAGGGTGTGCTGCTCTCCATCCCCTTTGTGTGGCACTAATTCCTTCTGCCAGGCTGGACACTCACCTGTGCTGCTCCCACCAGCCTGCCTTGGGCACCTGGCATGTGCAGGGCAGGTCAAACTCTGCCTGGAGCTCTGAGAGACAGGGCTGGTCCCAGCTAGAACAGGTTCCAAACCAGCTCCTGTGTCCCGTCTCCTGTGGGAGCACAGATCCAGCCCAGCAATGGGGTCAGGGCAATTCCTCCTCCCCACCCACAAACATCCTTTTGCTGACTGCAGCTCAGTGACTGGAGATGTTCTGGTGCTGGGGCTCTGTCAGGAGAGCTCCGTGTTCTTCTGGGGAGGGGTCTGTGAGGGCAGACAGAGAAAACAAATGCTAATTAAAGAGAGAGCCCTGAAGCTTGGAGCCATTGCTGTGCACTCCAGCCTTGGCACAGAGCTGCTTTCCTGCCTCCCTGGACTCACCCAGCAGTGACATCTCCACACTGGGGGCTGTGAGTGCTGGGCAAGGCTGGGGTTAGGGGAGTTCTGATAACTCCTCCCACTCTCTGCAAAGGTCACCAGCTCAATCCAGTGAAACTAAAGAGGAAACAAATGCCCAAAGAGCAGAAATCCCCAAACATGTCACATCAAATCACACAGAAGCTAATGGGGCAGAGCCACGTGGCTACAGCATGTGCATTCTGCTCTATATCATTAATTTACTGATGTTAAATATTTCAGCAGGTAACTTCCAGGGCTTCCAGAACTGTCCTAGTGGCTGTGATCACAAATTATTCATCAGTAGCAAGTGAACAAGAAAAGCCTCTATGAACAAGTGCATTTCTGAGCTCTTGGTGGCTTTTTACCTTTCAGCTGATTCCCTCTGCCTTCCAGAAGATGTCTCTCACCATCAAGCAGAGGCTGGCCAGAGCTAAGAAGCTAAATCTGCCCGAGATTGTCCAGACCCAACAAAGCATGGACATCCCACCACAAGGTAGCCTTTCCCTGCCCTTTTCCTTTTTGTTTGAGGTGACATTCGGTGAGGGTGCCAAAAGAGCAGCTTGACTTGAGCCCAGTACCTATGGAGCTCCTTCAGGATTTTACCTCCAGATATGACTGGATCTTAGTTGGATCTGCACTCAGAGGCACCAGGAAGCTGCTGGGGCATGCAAGGAGCTCAAGTGACACGGGGGAAGGGTGGCAGGAGCCTTTCAGGGCTTGCTCCTTGCCAAGGGAACCCTGCAGGGCACGGGAGAGGAGGGAGGGAATGCATCAAAGAAGGTTTGATGGGGATGGCCCAGGGGACAGGCAGGCTGAGAACACAGGTCCTCATCTAGGAGAAAACATCAGATCACATCAGCTCCTGACTTCCTTGTGCCCAAAAGCTTGAGCCTCCAGCCCTGGGTGCAGTGTGTCCTCCTGAGGGCTCATTGGCCCCAGCACAGCCTGAGGTGAGCACAGCCCTGCTGCTAACAGGAGGGGCCCTCTGCCAGAAAGAGCCACTCTGAGCAAATAAAAGCTCTTCTGCCAGCTGCCTTGTAAATAAATTCCCTTTGGATATATTACTTGCCTTGTTTTTATAGGATTACACAACATTTTATTTGGCATAGTCAACAGAGTGTCAATAGAGAGGGTTCTGGGGAGTCAGGGCTGTGCCCCTTCCCCTTCAGGGATGGAGTGGGTGGAGGAGAAGGGGTTGGAGCTGGAGGAGGTGGCAGAGAGACACAGCAGGGCCCCGTGGCAAAGAGCATGTGTGCCACCTTGGGAGCGCCACTGGTACAGCACAGGCACAGTGTGACTGCTCCAGGAGACTGGAAACAGAGAAACAGCTGGAGACAGATGTCTTAGAAGAAACAACGGGGAAGGAGAGCAAGTATGTTTATTGGAATGAAGGATTGAAATAAGGCTGTCAAAACAAAAAAAAACCCAAACCAACCAAACAAAAAACTCCCCAAACAAATAAAAAACCAACAAAAAGCCCCTCAAAAACCAGACAAAAAAATATCAAAAACAAAATTTAAAAAAACACACAAAAAACCAACCAAACAAAGAAAATCACCCACAAAACCCAAACCCAAAAACAACAACAAAAAACTCCCCAAGCAGTAAGATTATCCATTTCTGGATGGTGATAGCAGATGTGGATCCAAGGGACTGATATGGGCATATCTGGGGAGATTCTGATGAAGGATTTTTGAAGGATTAGGGGAGTTAGAGGAAAGAAGCCTGTGGCCCCTTATTTAAACAGGTCTGTAGGCCCACGTGGCCAATGTTCCCTCTACCCCATGGATGGGACTGGAACCTGGGGCACTACAACCTAACCTTTAGTGCAGGCCAGGGGAAACAGAAACTGAGCGTTTGTGGAGAGTTTCTGTGATTGGGGTGGTGGGAAGTGACAAAGAATGTGGTGGGTTTGGGGCTCCTGGAATGGTTTTGAGTGATATGTTACTACTGAGGGGTTTAGGTCAGTGAAAGAACCAGCAAAGGTCACAGCACCAAGGCTGCCAGAGCTGAGAAGAGTTTGGGCAGTGCTCTTGGTGTGAGTGCTGGGGCTGTGCTGTGCAGGGCCAGGAGCTGCACTCAGGGATCCTTGTAGATAAACTCTGATAAAGGCAGGCACTTTTCCTCATGCACACTTTCTCCCATTTCCTGTTAAATGAAAGAAGTGAGCAACCATACCTCAGGGAATTAAGAGGTTAATTCTGTAGGAAGGCACCTTACCATGCTAGCAAAAAACCCTTTGCTGCTGCTCAGTGCAAACATTTTTCTTCTCTTTCAACCCCCCATCTTTTTGTATTCTAATCTAGCTTGTGACCTTGCAATATTTTTCTTCTACCAGCTCTATTTCTGGTTGTTACATTTCTGTGTATTATAAAATGTCAGTCCTAGAAAGGGACTTGAAGAATGTTTATTCTAAATGGCTTTTATGAGTCTCAGGGAAAACCTTAAGTTCATAACAAAGTTCATAACAATTCCTCTGAAGATTAATAGTGACTCCCTTTTTTTTTTTTTTTTTTTTTGAAAGTTTTTATGTAATAATATATCTTTTGGCCTAGAGGGTTAATAATTTTATTTAAGATGATGCATTCTTGGCCAGCATCCCCAAGCTGTAGAGCTCAAGCATTAACAAGCCATGTATTCATTAAGTAGCCCATATTCCATATTCACCACTGCAGTACAAGACCATCTACCATTCAGCTTTCCAGTCACACAAGAAATTAAGGAATGTAACTCTGTCCACAGCCTATTTAAGCATATAATCCTAAATCCTGCAATTCCTGTACCCTTATGAGTCCCCTCTGCTGCTGCTGCTTCAGGGAATATGGGAAGGCTCCAGGGGACCCAAACCACGCTTTTTAGACCACTTACATCTTCACAAATATTTATTTGAAGGCGTTTTCCTACCACCCCACACCTTCTTTGCTGACTGCACTGCAACCAAGAGGAGTAATTTCCTTAAAAATCGTCACTGTGTAGCCCTTATGAGGAGACTAAAATTAACTCCGGGACCTGCAGTGCTGCGGCTGGGACCACCCACATCCCCACCCAGGTCCTGCTCTGGCCCAGAGGGTACAATCCTGTCCCAGAGAGGGACAATCCTGTTCCAAAGGGGTAGAACGCTGTCCCAAAGGGGTAAGGTCCTGTCCCAAAGGGGACAATTCTCTCCCCGAAGGGGGACAGCCCCGTCCCCGTCACTCCCCAGGCGCAGGGGCCCGCTTCGCTCCCCCACCATCCCACAATGCTCCGGGGCGCCGCCGCGGGGCCAGCGGCGCGCGGGCCCCTTCCCTCATTCAAATGAGCCACCGCGGGGTGCGGCGCGGAACATGTCGGGAGTTGTAGTTCCACCGGCCCCACTCCGTGCGCGTCCGGCGGCCGCTGTGACTCGCTGTCCCGGCATGCCGCGGGGCCGGGCGGAGCGGGGCGGGGCAGAAGCGCGGGCGAGGGAGGCTGAGGGGGCTCGCGCCGCGCACGGGGCCGCTGCCGCCGCCATAGTGGGAGCCGCGGGTGAGTGCGGGGGGCGCGACCGGCACTGGCGGCGGGACCGGCACCGGCACCGCCCGCGGGCCGGCGCGCGGCACCGCCACACCCCGCGCTCGCCCCCCGCGGCCCCGTGGCCCAGCCCCATCCCCGCCGCGGGGCGCTGCCGGCTGCCGCGGGCCGGGCTGGGCGGGAGCCGCCGAGCAGAGCCGCCCTGACCTTCCCCGTCTTTGAGGCGTCGGCAGCGCGGTCCCGGAGGGGCGGCGGCGGCGGGAGCCGAGCCATCGCCGGCCGTGCCCGGGACCGGCGGGGCCCGCGTGTGGGTGGGCCGGCGGGTGGGCTGAGGGGGGCGGGCGGCCCGGGGGGAGCGAGGGGCCTCGCAGGGGCGAGCTCGGCCCGCAGGCTCGGGCAGATCGCTCCGGCGGGGCCGGGGCACAATGCGGGGTGCGGGCCGGGCTCGCCTCGCCCCGCCGGCAGCCCCCGGCGCTCCCCGGTCGTGCTGCCCTCAGAGGCACCGAGGGCTTCTCGGCCTGCTGCCCGTCCGTGCTTCGGTCTTTGCAGGGCTCGGTATCGCAGGGAGGAGAGTGAAAGGGAGGGAACCGGGAGCTGCGAGGAGATGGTTTGTGCGGGGCAGAAGGTGTGCTCTGTTTTAATGTTCCTGCTGTTTTCTGTCTTGCCAGAAGGCTGTGAAAGGACTGAAGTTACCTTAGATGGTTGAGTCACTTTGTCACAATGAACGTGAAAGGTTCATGCTTCCTTGGAGTGAAGTGCTCAGTGATCTGTTGATTATCAGACTATCTGCTGAGTATCAATGGCAACTCAATGTAAAAACCATGTAGTTTTTACATTGAGTTGCCATTTTCAAGTATGATGTGCAAGAGAGAAAATTTTTTGCCTTCTCTGGCTGTTGTCACTTTTCAGCTTTGAGAACAATGAAAACCTGCAAAGATGTGCAATAGCAACGAGTGTGTGTTACATTCAGTTAATGTGAAATAGCTTTCTGAAGACTTTTAAATCCCCAAAAGCCTCTTCTTGCAATTCAAATTGAACTTCCTGTCTGAGGCAGGCTGAAATAATAATTCAGCTCATTTGAAGTCCATAATTTCCAGTGTAAATATATCTTAGAGCTGGACATACTGCATTGAACTGGGGAAAAAAAGCCCAGGTAAATGCTCGAGCAGGAATTGGTTGCAGAAACGTTGCTTGAAAGTGAATTCTGATTCCTCAATCAGCTGCCTTCTCAAGTTAATATTCTTTTGCCTTCTTGAAAAGTTGTGTTCAAGCAGTGATTTCTGTATTTGTGTGCAGTGACTTCACATTTTCTTTTAGCAGCAGCAAAACAAAAGGCATTTCACAGACATTCAACTAGAAATAGCAAAATTTCTGTATATAGTGAAATGCCTGATCTCATTTAAAATGAGGTGATATTTTGGCTCACTTTGGACAATTTAACTATTTTCCCACTGGGCCCTTAATTATCATTTGCCTAAAAGGTTGCAAGTTACTTGTTAGATGATTTGAAATATATTTGCTTAACACCTGTGTTTGTTCAGGTCTTTGGAAGAATGCAAATGGTAACAACTTTGCAGTTCTCTCTGCTGGGATTTCTTTTGCCCCTGTTAATAAGAGGCTCATTTAGTTAATGAAAGTGTAGAGTATGATTAGCTAAGGAATTGTAACATATCCTGATAGCTGGTAACATTGCAAGTGTGATTTTTTTAGGTTGCTTTGAAACTTGTAGATATTGTGGCAAGCTTGGCCATTCAGTGTTTTGTTACTGTGTCTATAAGGTAAGGAAAACCAGGGTGTAGCCGTTCTCCCCTCCAGTTCCTCAGTGCCTCCCGGTTTGGTTTTTGTTTTTGTTTTTTTTTAAACTGGACAGTCCTGTATTCATTTTGGGGAAAGGAAATGTGGCTTCAGTCTTGCAAACTTGAATTCAGTTTTTAGCTTGCATGAAGAATATTCTGGAAAAATAGGCAGTTGTGTAGCATTTTGGCTTTTGCTTAACAAGAAAACATGATGTCCCCCTGTGCAGTTATGTGTAATATATGTCTGTGTATTTGAAAATCATCCTGGCTGACTCTGTGTGGCTCTCTTGGGTTGTTAGGTTGCAGTTGGGATGAGCATCGAGCTGCAGGCACAGTGAAGGCTTTTCCAGAGTCTTCCTCAGCTGCTTTGTGTATTAGTGGCCTTACACCTGCTGGCATTTCTAACAAAAAAAGATGTACTTCAGGTTGGCATAATCCCCTCATTTATTTGTTTTAACAAAGTTGGGGTAGAGGAAAAAAGACTGAGAAGGGGAAAAGTAAATGTACTTCCCAAAAGGAAATAATCTGGACCTTGTCATCTTCCCCATTCTATTCTCCCTTTCCATGCTTTCACTGTTCACAAATCTAGACTTAATTATTTTTAGCTCTAAAAGCATATTTAGGATAATGTCATTCCTTGCACAGAGCAGCCCATGGCAATTACTTGGTGGAGGTCTCTGAAGTCAATGGTTTCTGATTGGCCTTGAGCTGTGGTTCACAGAGGGTTCTCTGTGGATCAATCGGCTGCTGTGGAGATAATTGTGAAATACATCAGAGAAACACTCCTTTCCTTCAGTTCTGAGTGCATAAATGTGTTCCTCAACTGGAAATGTTACAGGTTTTCACATGAGAAAGGTTCACTGCTGAATGGGCATTTACCAGGCAGAGCTGCAGAGTGGTGAGGATGAATGGCTGATGAGACAGGATGCCCCTCAGTCAGTTCCAGGATTTCTGCATCCCTGTGTCACTGGCCTGGTTTGGTCTGGGAAAGGCTTGAGCAGAGCTTGATCCCAGCCTCCAGTCCGTGTCAGGCCATGATCAGGAGAGCCAGGCTTTCCTCAGGGTACCTCATGGCAGGGCAGGACACCAGGGCATGGCTGGCACAGATGGCATTGGGGTAGGACAGGGGACAGCTGCCCTTTGTATGTCAGGCTGTGGAACAGGTTTGTCCTCCTGCTTTGAGCTGGAGGAGGTCCCTTGCAAACCTGCATTATTCTGGGGTAATTTGCATAGTTTCTCTGTTGGGAGGGGATCCTTGGCTAAAGGAGGATGATCTGTTATCAGGTGGTTGTTGGTGGAGTTGAATAGAAAGAAGATGAACTGGTCCTGTGATGCTGGTTGCATTGTGTTCCTAGAAAGTGCACACTGGAAACACTCCTGTCTTTGCAGGTTTTAGAGGCAAAAGAAAAGCTATTGAAGGAAAAATAGCCTAAAACTGATGGCTGCTTTACTTTACTTACCAATCTAAAGAGTGCTGACTCTCTAATCTAAGTCATCTAAAATACCTGTGTGCTAAAAACTGCAAGAGTATCAGGAACTGAAAAAGCCGAGAGTGATTTCACTGTCCTTATTTGCTCCTGTTAATCAGTAGTGAAGGATGCAGAAGTGATGGTCAGAACCATGTTTGCTGTGGATTCACATGTCACTGGACAGCAGCACAGATTTAAGGCTGATGTTGGTGCTAATTTGTTGCACCAATTCTCAAATTTTCCAGAAAACAAGTTTGAATTCAATTTTAAGGGAGAGTAGCTTTGGTGTTGTTGGTCTGGCTTTGCTATTCTGTGAGCATGGTTTATTTATGCTGAGATTACTTGTGGAATAAATACAGTCATAACTGGGTAATAGAAGGCAATTTTCTCCACTAGCATTAGAATGTATTGGTTTGAGGGTTTTCCTCTTTAAATTCAGTGGGTTTTTTCTTGGTGTTTTGCAGACCAGAAAGACTTTACACACCTTCTGTGCCTGTGGTGGTTGTTCATTGATTCTTTGAATACAGCTTGCTTTTTAAATGTGGCAATCCCTGGCAGACCACCTCTGTTTTATTTTAGCAATTTATCTTTTACTATTGCTCATGCTAGTTTCTGTTGACTTTTCCAGAAAATGTTGTATTATTTTAGAATCACAGGCCTACCTTGCTCCAATTCAGAATGACTTAATTTTTTTTAATTGGTAGCAGCAACCTTACATGTGTGCAGGCCAGATAATGTGCTAAAGCATAACTGCTGGCTGAACTGTTTGTTCTTTCTCCACACTGCAGAGCTGTGACAGTAGCTCACCTGCTCCAAATGTCACTGGCTTGCATGTTTCAGAGAAGGCAATTTCTTTCCAAGTGAAAAAGTGACTTTTCATCAAGCCACCCCTCTGAGTAGCTCTGGCGGTGCTGCATGAGCAGAAAGATGGTCTTTGTGCTGCAGCACGCTGACAGAATCATGTGTTGTGTAGCTTGGGAAGGAAGCAGTAGGAGGAGGTTTCATCCCCACAGGTGGCAGAAATGAGTCTCTTAAGGACTGAGCTCCCCTGAGGAGTTCTGGGTGATGTTGGTGCTCATCTCACACCCAGAGCTGAGGCAGGAGGGATGGAAGAGGGGTGAGTGTAGACAGAGACACTGGCTTGCTGGCACAAGCAACAGAAAAGATTCTGTATTTTTGGATTTTGTGGATAAAAAAGCCTGCCTGAGGCTGTAACCATAGTTTTACTCAAGGTCACTCAGGGCCCATGTGGTGGCTCTGCTCTCTTCCAGATCTTCTCTGTTTTGTGGGTGCAGCTTTCTCTGCAGTGCTGCTGCTCACTGGGTGCTGCAGCCTGTCCTGCTCCTGGTGCAGTTTGCCCTGTGCCAAGGCAGATGGATGCAGAGCAATCACCAGGGATGCCCTGGTACCTTGTAGGACGAGATTTGTAGGGATTGTGGTGAGAGATGTGTGGAGGGATGGGATTTACTCTTGACATGTCAGTGTGCAGCCTGGCAAAGGTATTGGAGAGCTTTATTTTGATGTCACTGCAGAGAAGCCCTTCAGTTCAGCAGTGTCAGCAGATATATACCTGTTGAACACAGAGTTGCTGGGAGCTGCAGCTTTTGTGCTCTCTATTGGGTTTCTGCTTCAGCACTGGCTGCTGGGTGGTGTTTGGGGTGGGGATAAATTCTCTAGTATGAGCAGAGTCCAAGAAATAGAGTGAATAATGTGAATTAAGTATTACACTTTGTGCTGGTAAGCTCAGCTTTATAGCTGTGCCTTGTGAAGAAGCTGTGAATCAAATGGACCATGAGGTTCTGAAGTGGATGTGAGGAGGTAGGCTTGGTTTGAAGTGACAAAGGCAAGGAAATTAATTAGCTTAAGGAAATTATCTCCTTTTCCATGGGGAATTAAGGTGGAATATCCAGTAATGCACTTACACAATAGTAACTTTCAGCAGGTGCCTTTAAAAGGACATATGTTTTTTTTAAGCAACATCTTAGGAGCTTTCTAGTTTATTGAAACTTCTTTTATCTGCTGTTATATTAAGTGGATATTCTTGTTTCTGTGACCATGGACAGATTTGAGTGAACCATGGGTGGATTTGGCTGGATGGTTCTGAGGCACCCCTGTGTTGCCCTAGTGTTTGACAACATCAGAACCTGTGCTTTCCTCAGAGGTTTGCAATAGATCCTGAAGCTTTTTATATTATATTTATCTCATTAGAATACTGTACTGATAAGTCTATCAATAAAGTCCTACATGGGTTGTGCCTCACTGAAAGGGACTGGGCTGGATGACACAGATCATTCCCATCTTGCTCTTTCTTTAGGAACATCTCTAAGCTTCTTACATCTGTAATGACAGGCAGAAAACACAAGACAGCATGGAGGAAAAGGTGACAAATCAGAAAAGGAAAAGGAACCTTTCCAGGAAGAATGAGTGTTCAGCAAAACCATATATGAATGGCACAGGAAAGAGAGTAAGGTTGTAGCAAACAAAAAAAAATAGTCAGGGATCATTAATTTCAACCACATTTTTTTTAGCTTTTTCTTATTTTTGAGAAAATCAACATTATAATTGGTCAAATTTATTCTGTTTCTTATTTATTTATTCAATAGTATTTTACTGTTCAAAATACAAATACTTTTTTGGGGAGGAGATAGCAAGCTAGCATACTAATTTTTAGATCTAGAAACCGTAATTCTACTTTCCATATTTAAAATAAGAATTCCTTCATTCCTTGCAGTCTCTAAGGCTTTCTCACAGGTTCAGGATTGAACAGAAGGCATCTGGTGCTTGAGTGAGGCTGTTGTGCCTTGAGGGACTAAATGAGGTGCAGTGCTGGCACACAGCTTGATCTTGGGTTTGTGTGATGCTACAGGGAGCTGTTAAGGGTGAATGCACATCTTGTGTGTGGGGAAGTTTAATATGGCAACAGCTACCTTGCTTTAGCTTCAGAAGAATAAGCTGGTGGCTATTTTTTGTCCTCCAGTTCAGTGTTTCATGTGTGACTGCTGAGCATCAATACTGTCAACTAGATTTGCCCTTAAATGTTTAGGAATATCTGGCAGTGGTGTCATTTCATGTGTTGGGATTGAAGCTTGATCCATACAGAGTGATTCAATGTGATTTTCACCTGTGCTGATTGTTGGCTCCACTGCAGCCAATCCAAACTAGGTACCCACAGGTCTGGAATGGAAACTGCAGGCATCAAACTTTAGTCCTACCCCTTCTGGTTTCCAAATATGACACGAGTCCTGCCTCTCAGCAGGGTGGGCATCGCTCAGCAGAGTTTCCAGGGAGTTGGTGCCATGGTTTTAGGGTGGTTTTCCTTCAACATAAAATCCCCAAATACAGGCTGAAGTTATTTGATTTCTGGATCAACTCCAGGTTAGGCTGATATGCAGCAATTATGATGTGCAATCAATACAACCTTTTCACTTGTAAAGAACTAGATTTAACTTGTTTGGGAGGTGAGTGTGGGGCTGGTTTTGTTTTGTTTTTTCAATCTATTGTACTTGGGTGATTTTTTAAATTTGCTATGTGTTTTCCCAGAGGAGTGGCCACACTGGGTAAACTCCTCCAGACTGAGGCATGTACTGCAAGTATCAATGGGGAGCTCATGATGGTGACTAACACCAGGCTGCAGATCTCTTTGGAGCAGTTGAAACAAGACTGGTGTGGCAACAAGACTTTGAATTTTTATGTTAGTGTGCAGGCTTGGTGACTTGGATGTTGGCTATTCTGCCTAGGTGTCTGATTGTGAAATTAGGATGTTTAAAGTGTGATAGCAGCTGTGCTTGGTAGTCACATTTACCACCCTGAAAACACAGATGCTACCTGCTGTTAGGCCATTGATCTGACAAAAGATTTGCTCTTCTGTGTCTGGCCAAATCTGTATGACCTTAATACTTCCAACCCAGAGTCTGAGCCCATTTCAGTTCCCATTTGTGTGAGTAAAGCTCAGAGGCCTAAAATATGAAAAGAGCTTTCTTGTCCAACTGTGCACAGAAAGCTGGGCCTGGGAGTCTCCTCTGTGGAGATCCTGGGATTGTGTGTTTTGCTCCTCTTAGGAATCTGTTAAATCTTACACAGGTGTGTGAGTAATTGACAACTAAAGGAAACCAGAATAACTATCATGTCCTGTGTCCTAAAACAGAATTTCATACCTTTCTAGGCTTGCAGTGCAATTTAAACCTGTAACTACAAGATTCCTGGACAGGGATTGCAAAAAGGGACTAGTGGCTGACATATCTAGATGTTAACCAAGTATAGTTTGCTTGAAGTGAACTCAGGTCTTAAAATATAATGTAGTGGAGTTTGAGTGCAGCATTTTTGTGTTTTGAATTTTAGCACAATTCTTCAGACTTTCAGAGAGACATCAGGATAAATAAAAATGAATTTGCTTTTTTGAGAAATGTAATGTGATACAGCCATCTGTCTGGACTGCTGTGCATGCTCTATGCTCAACCCCTCTGGAACAGAGGGACTTGTGTTCAGAAGTGTGGGATGCCTTCAGCACCTTCACTAGGAGCTGCAGATTCTCTGCACTATGAAAAATCATGGTTTGTATCTTGAAGTTATCACAGGTTCAAAGATAAACATTGAGTCTACTTCAGCCTCAGTGACAGAAGAGGATGGGCAGAAAGCTTGTGTTGAACAACAAGCTAGTGAATTCATTCTTGTTATGTGCCATTGACAGGACACTTAGAATGGCCTGTGGATGGTGAAATACCTGAGGAGCTAAATTCATGAATCAGTTGGTGTAAGCCACTTGCAGACAATCCATGTTACGAGGTCAGTTGTTTACAGTAAATGAGATCAAGTTGAAACAGGGAGCCCTTGCCAGCTTGTTCAGATGGTGGAACTTCTGAAATATGTCAAGACAAGGTGGTAACACTTGGTTTTGTTCTTGTTCTCCACTTTTGTACGTGAGATGTGACCTCACACTGAAATAGCACTACAAACCAAATCTATAATTAGAAATTAAACCATTGAGTATGCAAGACTTTTATTTACAAGTCTAGGATACAGAGGTGAGTTTGTCCTACTTATCCCAAAGAAAAATTCAGGCCAGTTGAGAAGATCTGTGTAATGCACAAACCAAGTGTTACACTTATTCCTGTGATGTTTCTGATGGTTTTGTTTGCTTGTTTTGTAGTCACTGGCTCTGGTTGAGGATTCAGAATGGGAGACAAGCCTATCTGGGAGCAGATTGGATCCAGCTTTGTACAACATTACTACCAGCTTTTTGATGCAGACAGGACTCAGTTAGGAGCAATATATGTAAGTATCCACAGAAGGGGAGCTGGCACTCTGTCCCCTTATCTGGGATTCCCTGTTTTGATGTATGGGAATACACAGGGTAGGATAGTGGGCTTTATCCTGGCTCCAGAATGCCAGTCAGTGCAATCACACTTTTATTTATTGCTTTTCTTTTATGTCTGTTTGGAGCTTTGTTTGCCTTAGAGGCAGTCAGACTCACAAAAGCCCTGTTTAGCTGTAGGCAGTGATTTCTTTTGGAGGAGTTTGAGGATAATCCCGTGATGAAGTGCTCTGTAAAAGCAAACATTCTAGTCTTGGTCTGCCATTAATTTACAGGCATGGATTTGCTTGGATCCCTCTTGAAGTGGGGTGTAATTTAAGGCCTACCCTGTGTTTAGCAGTTCTTGCAGGTGTTTCTTGGACCTCATGCTGTATTAATCCTCTGAACAGTAAAATAGATTTCCAGTTTTAAATCCAGTTTAAAATGTAGAATAACATGTTAAATGAATGTAAATTTAGTTTAAATTTCCTCAAACATTAGGTTTTTATTTTTGCATCTTATTTGGGCTGAAGTAGACTTGGATACCAGAATTAAAAACTGTAACTAACAAACCCAAGGCCCATCAGTTTTTAGTTTTGGGGGAAGATTCCTCCAGAGCATGCAAAGTGCTCTGTGTGTGGAGTTGATTGCTGATGCTGAGGAATGCTGCTGGGTGGCTGAGGAGTTGCAGCAAGAGGTTCAGGGCTGACAAGTCTTCTAGCAGCATATCCTGTTTTTCTGGCTGGTTTTCCATCTGCTGGATGAGCTGAAGTTTCAGCAACTCTTGAGGATTTAAATGGTTCAACACCCTCTGCCACCCCTCCTTATACCTCAGCAATACCCAGCAGCACTGGTGCCATTTGCTCTTGGGATTGTTGTGTACTTGCTGCCTGCCAGATTGTTGGTTGACTTTGCCCAAGAAGCTGAGTACAGACCCTAGAGGGAAAGAAAACCAAGCAGTTTGTGTTCCAACCACAGCTCTGAATATGGAGGCTCTTAGTAGTTTGTATTTTATTACCAAAATACATTCAGTCCTCAAAGTGTTAAGTACAGACTAATTTAAATTCCTGGATTGAGGGCCTTCCACACAGTGATCTCCTGGCTTTTTTTTCACCCTGAGGGTCCTTCTGTCTTCCATCATTCAATGAAGAGTCCTGTGCATATGTAATTGGGAGAACTATTATGCAGGTCACTGATATGTGTTGTTCTGTGCAGCTCCTGAACTGTGGAGAAAGCACACCCTGTTTTGTGTGGCTGAAATGCATCAAGGTCACAATTTGTATAAATTTGGGGAGATTCTATAGAAATGGGCTTTTAATGATTAGCTTTTTCCCTTCAGAGACCCTGGGGGAGCAAACAAATTTTATAGCATGCAGAATGCAGCAGGCAGCTCTTAGATTTGGTTTGTATTCCTGTATCACTACTTCCACCACAAGATTCAGTTTATCCTTAGTGGTGTGATCCAAGTCAGTTAAGGCTTCTGTCACCTGTTCCAGGTAGGGATCTGGCCACTCACTTTTGAATTGCTTGAGGTAGGTGAGTTGAAGCACTACCCTGGTGGTGTAACCCATGTTGTCAGTTTTCTTCATAGATTTTTCTCTTTACACATGCTTGACTTTGTGTCTGTAATTATTTTTTTTTAATCCTTTAGATTTTCTTCTGAAAGCTGACTTTTATCCAAAGGCAGGAATTTTTTGCTGGTAGACTTATGATACTGAAATGTAGTGTACTTAATTTTTTGGCTGATTGTTCCAAACTTCTTCAATTGATTTTGCTGGTTTCTTTCTATGTCCCTTTCAGGTAGTTTTCAAATGGGTGGATTCTGAGGATTTCTTCTAAATACATAAATTCTCTTATCAGCATTGCTTAAGGGCTACCTAAATTGATAACATTTTTCTTTTTCCCCCAGATTGATGCATCATGCCTTACGTGGGAAGGACAGCAGTTCCAGGGCAAAGCAGCCATTGTTGAAAAACTCACTGTAAGTCTATAATCCTTGCTGAATGTTTTGGGAAACAGTTATGAAGACTAGAAGATAATTGCTTCTGAAAATTTGAGTTAGACTTAAGCAGTTCAGAAATCTTGAACTTGTGCTTCCAGCTTAGGTCTTCAAGAGATGTTATGAATTACTGCTGCCCAGTGGGTTATTCCACTGATGGCTCTAATGTTGGAATGTTAATTGACTCCATAGTTTGCAAGGTTATTTTGTGACTGCAATTGTATTTGACATTATTGATTTATTTTTTTTAAAAGGTCTAATGCATAAGCTGCCTCTGATCTAGAGGAGTGAAAGGTGCCTTTGCTCTTTTAAGGCATGCCAAGGAAGAAGCAGTAGCAATCCTGTTACTTGGATCTGTCTGATAAAGGCTAGACACATTACAGCAAGGAACAACTTGTTTTCTGATACGTAAACTGCAAATAAGTTCTGTAGTGGAGAAGCTGACTTATCCTCAGGGCAGATTTGTCAGCAGTTCAGATGTGAGCAGGTATGGTTCAGGATTTGAAACATGTGTTTCCTCTTCAGCAAGTGAGAGGACACTGGAATTCTATGTTTGTTTAAACTAAAAGAATTTTTATCTTCTACAGTAAATCCACAGTTCTGTAATAAAACTGGGGGTACTTGCAAGCTGTCATGAGACTAGAAAGTTTGTTTCTCTTGTGAGATATGCAGAGGACATGCTTTTTAGGTCACCAGACAGTCTGCTCTGAGTATGGTATTTCAGATATTTTTATTACACATTGAGAAGAAAAGTAATTGTAACTTGACACTTGGCTCATTGCTCAGCTACTGCTCCTGTGTTTTGGAATTGCTTCTTTTGCCTAAGGCATCTTTAACTGTACAGACTGAGGTTTGCCCTCAGGCCTGTGCTTTAGGTACCTGTGTTGCCTTTGAGAAGGCTGCACATGTCAGAAACAGCAGCAACTGCTTGCTTGTAGGTGAAGAGCTACCCAAGCTCCAGGGTTGCTTGTTTGTGTACTCAGTGTTCTTTAGACTTTTGGGCTTGCAGCCGCTCAGATACCCAACCAGCCAGGCATTTGCTTGGCCCCAGTGTCTGATTGCTGCCTTGGATTCAGCCCAGACAGATCCAGCCCCTTTCCCACTGTGACACAGCTCATCTTTACCTTCCCTGTCACTGCTGCAAGGTGGACTTTCTGGATTTATGTGTCTGCTGCACTTGTAATTGGTGAGTGAAGACACACTACTCTGCTTTAGGGAAATTTTTTATGCTTAAAGTGAGGAGGAAAAGCACTGCAGTTACTCTGTGCCCTTCCACCACCATGGCTCATTATGGGCTGTATCAGCTTACAGTGACTCTCATGTCACTCAGCATTCCTCTGTCAGCACTGAGCTCCTGGGCTCCCATTGCTGTGTCAGCTTTATGTGCTCACCTACTCTGCTTCTGGAGCTGCTTAGTCAGTTCAGCACAGCCCCGAGACACTGAATTCTTTCACACTTCTGTGGTCTTGTGTCCTTCAGTGCCTGGCTGGTGAGCTGATGTAAGCACAAAGAAGTGGCATTTTCTTTTAGATGAAGTTCTTTGCTGTGTGACAGCAATGGTATGGCACCTTTTCAATCTGCTAATATAGTAGGGCAAGGTTGTATGGGCATTGCTGTGCAGGCCCAGCACATCTGTGCCTTGCTGCAGCGTGGGAGTTGACACTTGTTCCTTCTGTCCTAATTGGTGCTGGGCTTGTTTAACATGGAGTGCCTGTGCTAATTAGGGGCAGCCTGATTTACATTGAGCATTTGAGATAACAATTACATCATTCTATGAACATACTGAACCAAGGAGGAAGCTGAGACAGGTATTCTTGCTGCCAGCAGTGAGTTTATGCTACTCAACTTTAGTCTTGCCTGATTTGTCTTACCTGACTTCAAGAGATTCCACAGTTTTCATAGTGAAAGACCAGTCAATTTCTAACATCAGAGGATGGTAAAAACCTTGCTTGTTGTGTGGCTTCATGCTTTTTAGACATTTTATTGTACTTCTCATACCACAAAATCCCTCATTCCAGTACAGATGAATGCCTATAAGTAGCTATCCTTTTGAGGTAGCCTCTGCCTGTCCTGAAAATCAGTGATCTTTTCTGTCACCTACACTCCTTCTCTTTCCAGTAGAATTTCTCCCAGTGCATCACATGAGTAGCTCACTAGGCTGGCCAGCTGTTTGGGATCCTTTCCTCTGAAGAGGACAATCATAGAGCCTTGAAGGTTGGAAAAGATGTCCAAGATCAAGTCCATCCTTTGACTGAACACCACCTTTTAACTAAACCATAGCACTAAGTGCCATGTCCAGTTTTTTCTTGAAAACTTCCAGGCATGCTGATTCCAGCACTTCCCTGAGCAGCTCATTAAAATGCTTAAGCTTTTCAGTCAAGAAATTCTTCCTGATGTCCAACCTGAACCTCCTCTGATGCAGCTTGAGGCCATTTCCTCTTGTCCTGTGGAATCAGGTACTTGAAACAGCCACTGTCTTACCCAGCCTTGTCTTTGGTTCCTTGTCACCATTTTGCAGAGCTCTTGATTCCACAGCCTTTCCTTCCTCCCTGGAATGAATTGTATTCCCCTTCATCCCTCTGCCTTTTCAGGAGAATCTTTTTGCAGGGCTTGTTCAACAAGAAGCTCTTGTGCCGAGGTGGGACTAGACTGGAGTACTCTTTTGTCAAAGGAACTTTTCACCTATGCTTGTGCAGGCTGTGTGGGCATTTTGCACATTCAAGTTCAGGATGGTGACCCTGGAAAACAGTCTGCTGGTCTTTCAGAAAAGAAGGCTCTGGATTTGTGTTGTTACTAAATATCTATTCCATACTGCAAAGGAATTGGCTCACTTTGCACTTGGAGTTGGTTGGGATTGCACTCCCAGCTGAAAAGGAAACACCACAGGTTTTATTAAAGGGTGTTCTTGAACAGTGTCCCTCTGATTGGAGACCTGCTCCCTACACTTCATTTGCTTCCTCAGGTCCTGATCCTTCCACAGTTTGTGTTCTGTTATCCATGGATTTAGCTTCCTAGAACTGTTCCTAGAGCCTTGGGCTTGTAGAGCCCAGACTGTACTTCATATCTGACAGCAGGACTTGTGTCTCTACCCAGGCCTTCTAGGAAGCCTTTGAGGCTCCTTCCTCTAGAGGAAAATGCAGGACTTGTTGCAGTATGCATTTGGATCTGTTTCAGCCTGTTTCCAAATGCAGCAAAGGCATCCAAGTGCCACCTGAGGTTTGAATGGGCACGTGCTGCCATCCTGTGCAGTTCCTGGACTTTGGGTATCTGCCACATGGTCACCTAGAGCTCCATCCACCCTGAACTGCCACTAAAGCACTCAGCAATAATGCAGCTTTTGGGAGAACAGTCCCAAAATTGCATTTATGTGACAGGACTCTCAGATCTCCCAGGTGTTTCACATTCACTGCTTGGAATTGTCTGTGTTGGAATGTGAATGTGGTCAAAGGTGAGAGGCAGGAATTACTCTCCAGTGCTGGTGTATCTCAAGGTGTGTTCCTTGCACACACACCTCCAGACATACTGACATTGGCTCCTGAGTGTCAAGGGAATTTAAAAGGGAAAGAGTGGATATATGGATTTCAAGTCTTGAAGATTTCATCCACTTTTCCTTTCCATTCATAGCCACATTAACAAAGAAGCAAATTAGGAGTTGTCTGGTAAACATCAAGTATTAGATGATAAAATCTTTTAACACAATTGAGAGCAGAGTTTTGTTCCTTCATCAAAAGAACTTTGAGGTTACAGATGATCTGAAGCCCTTCAGGCAGTGCAGTTGGAGTAGGAAAAGGTACCATTTACTGTGTATGGTGACATTATTTCCTCTTTTGGTGCTTGAAAAACACACCTGTTAAAATTTGCCCCACATGAGTAGTGCTCTCATACGCAACAGTTCTCTGTGCAGTTCTGCCACTGTAGTCTAACACTTCATAATGTTGGATTTGCTCAGTCTTTGTTTTGTAAGTTAAATAATTCCATTACTGTACATTTCCTTATTTTGATTTCTTTTCATTGCAGAGCCTCCCTTTCCAAAAAATACAACACAGCATCACAGCACAAGACCACCAACCTACACCTGATAGCTGTATACTCAGTATGGTAGTGGGACAGCTTAAGGTAAACTCTTTCCATTACAGGTTAATTAATGAGTGCTTATGTCTTAGATTTTTGCAGGGTTCTAAATAATCTCATTTCTGAATACATTTAAATGCTTTCATGGGTGGGGAAGGAGCAGGGATAAGCTTGCATTGGGATATTGCTCCTCTGCTGTTCAAGGCTGTCAAGAAATGCTCCTTCCTTCAGATACCTAGTTCTAGGTAAACACCTGTAATTTGACAGTCATGTTCTGCCAAGCAAAGTATTGTGGATTTTTCTGTGCAGACAAATATCATGTGGGTTCTAGAAGCATCAGTATTTCCCTTCCCCTGATGCAGTAAGGTTTTGGTGTCCTCTGTTGCATTTAAAAGCATCGTCACAGTGTTCTTGGACAATTTAAGCACATCTAGTTGAACATCCTCCTTGATGCAATGTTTGCATTGAGCTCTGATTTAGCAGATTTCATTTTGTTAACTGACCACCCTTCAGTGAGTCCATCCTTTTTTTTTACTGTCACAGGACACAAGAATACAATCCTGGTGTTAGTACAGTCCTGTACCTCTGTAATCAAAACAGATTCAGCAATGGGAATGTTGCCTCTGAGATCAAACACTTATTGTTGAAACAGCTGCTTCTTGTGAAGAATCAGGTTATTTTTCAGGCTTAGTATGACCATATTGCTGTGTGAGTGATATTACTGAACTGTGTCAACTTACCCAGCCTGCCAATATACCAGGGCCACAGACTTGTAAATTCATGAAGCTGCTTATGAATGAAAGACATTGTCCTGGAATTTGCAAAAAATACTTTGTACATAAAATCAGCTGGAGGCAGAACTTGCTCATAGTGGGTGGTAATAGTGAAAAAATGTGAAATTATGTAGCAGTAGTTAAAGTTATCAGAGCTCATTTGGTCCAGCCATGCTGAGAAGTCAGGCCTCTAATGCCATCCAGTCTTTAGAGTTATCTGCACCCAGTTTGTTTTAAAATTGCTGTTTAGATTTCCTTTTCCTGCTAACTTGATGGCACTTCTAGTATCAGAGCATTCAAACTTCCACTGACACTGTAGTGTTTACTAAGCAGACAGGACTGAATGTTTGAATCTGCTTGCTAAGCTGTTCTCTTTGTTTTGGGCTGGGCAGTTGAGGAGAGCAGTGCCCAGTGTAGTGCACCCACTGCTAAAGCTAACAGAGGCAGCTTTGGCTCTCATGAAGCTGCTCCTGCTTCCTGCAAGTTGGATTCCAGCTTCTGTGCTGCTCAGTCCCACCTGCACACACTCTGTGCAAAAGCAGCCACAGGTGACCATGGAAAGCACTGAATTACAGGACAGATGTGCTGATCTCAGCCTTGCTCTTGGGTGTGCACAAAATTCTGTGATGTGATCAAGACCTTTTGACCGAATGTCTTGGGCCAGTCACATCTGCACCTTGTTTTGCACAGTCATTTTTTTAAGGTTATTGCATAATTATCAAGCAGATTGCAGCTTGCAGCAGTGATTGTGTTGGATTCTGTGGCAAAATACCAAGCTCTGAAAGATTCTGTAAAGTTATTGGGTTTTCTCAAACCATAATCCATTAATATGAGGGACTGTAAATGCAGTCTAGGAGCTTTCCATAAATACCATGACTTGTAGTAGTATTTTCTGGTGTATTTTTTTTAACTTCTGAGTAATTTCAGTTTGCTGAAATTACTCAGTATAATTTGGGGATCATGTGTTAAAGCATCCAGGTATTTGGAGAGAAAATAGTGGGTTAAAGTATGCCTATGGTCATGATCAAATCAAAACTTGCTTGTGTATTTTTAGTAAGTGAGGAAAAGTTTTTCCACTCTTCATATTTGTCTCAAACCTTTGCTTTTAAAATCACATTTTAATCCCAGGAATGCTGCTTCTCTCAGAACAAGTGTCCAGAAAGTCAAAGTCAACTTAAAACCTTAACTTCATGCTTCTGCCCTATGTGATATTTACAGAGGTGGACAAATGAAATATCAGGATCAGTCTGTGGCATGAATGAGCCTGGCTGTCATATGTAGTGAATGCTTTTCTCTCATGCCAAGTCACACATGTTGACAGCCATTCCGCTGCATCTCAGTGCTGCTCTGTGTAACTGGGAATAACTGGGAACAGTTACTCCCAGTTACACAGAGTAGTAATACAGTGACTGGGAACAACTGGGTGCAGGTGGTGCATTTTAACCAGTGGCTCACATGTAGCTCCAGTTGAGCAGGGAACACCATGACAGGCAAATGTGGAGCTGCACACTCACTGTTATTTAAAGCTGCCTTCTTAGTGATGTGCCTGCTCAGCCTGCATATATTGCTCTCAAGGAGAGCTGTAAGAGAATTTTGCACAAGGAAAGGCACTCCCAAGACCACCAATAGCATGCTAATATACCAGTATCAACTATAAAGAAATTTTCTAAAAACCAACCTTTTGCAGCAAGCAGAATAATCACCTGCATGAGGGACTGGGGCACAACAGCTTCTTTGAGAAGATGCTGCAGAGTCACAGAGCATCTAAGTAGTGACTGCCACTGGCAGGGCTCTAACTGGCTGGCTAAAGCAGTGCAGTGATTGCTTTCAAAGATGCTCTTTATAATGTTTGGGTGGGGTTATCCTTTTGTAGAGATACAATAAATATACATCCACTTATTCTAATCATATTGATTTTTATTGCTGTTCATTGTCTGAGTGCTGCTTGCTTGCTTCAGCTAGGAAGAGTTTAAGCAGTGAATTCCTTTTGGTGTGACCCTGCTTTGCCAGTGTTCATCCAGAATGTCACCCAGTATCTTCAGTGTGCTTCACCTAGTAATGTATTTCTCCTGTCATGCTCAGGCAGATGATGACCAAGTTCTAGGCTTCCAACAAACCTTTTTGTTGAAAAATTTTCAAGGTGCTTGGGTGTGCACCAACGAAGTCTTCAGGCTAGCCCTCCACAACGTTTAACCCTGTGCCTTCCCTGTCTTCCAGTCCTCGCTGTCCTGGTTGAGTAAGGAGTGCTCTCTTCTGTCCCTTGAGGCATGGCTGTGGCTTGTGTGTTCTCAGAGCCACGTGGCACATCTGTGGCTCTCCCCAGAGTGTGATTTTTTGAAGTGATCCATGCAGAATTAATTGTGAATAACTAATTGTTATGCAGTGTTTTCTAGTCTTAAAAGGAAAAGGAAATTTGCAATTAAAATCACTGGGTATTTTTGTAATGCATGCTGAACACTTAAAGCATTGCTTAAAGCCTGTTAAATAAGGCTTAACATCTGAAAGAACCTGCAGTCTCAAGTAATTATCCTTTCCTTTGAGGTAAGGGTTGTTGCAGCCCTGCAGTTCAATCAATAATTGCTGGGGGTGCTGGTGAAGAAGTAAAATTCTCTCTGACCAGGCAAGAGAAGGAAAATTGTGTAGCTAAACCTGAAATGCAAAGCAGTGTTGCATCTCAGACTCTGACGTGACTCACTGCTCTGTGAGCTGAGCACTTCCTTTTGAGCCTCCAGGTCAGAAAGAATGTAGAAAAACTGAAAAGTCAAAAAGCTGCCAGGATTGTGGGTGATGAAGAGCTTGTGGAACTGAGAGAGGAGGTGGTGAAGGGCATCTGCTTGAAATGTCAGTAATTGAGTACTTCCAGCAAGCTGAAAGCAAACTCTTCTCAGTGGTGCCAGACAGTGTAACAAGGGACAGTGGTCAGAAACCATAACTTGGAATGTACAGATGGGACACAAGGGAAGATTTTCATGAGAAGACTGAAACCCTGGGAAATGGTGCCTGGACAACTTGTCAAACATCTGTTCTGTGAGAATTTGAAGACTCTGCTACACAAGGCAGTGGAAGATGTCCCTGCCCAGGACAGGAGGACTGGATTAGATGATCTCTAAAGGTCCCTTCTGTGGACTTTTACCATCTCTGGACCAGCCTGGTTTGTGGTTCTGTGATGCAGAGCTGCTGTAGTCTGTGCTCATGCTGAGCAAAAGGCTGGCCTGGAAATCAGAGGATTCTTTCAGTCTGATTCTGGGACTTGTTTAATTTTTGTTTTAATTCAATGATGTCATGGAAGATTTTGAACTGCACAAAGGAAAGTTTTATATGAAGACTAAAGCCCCTTGTGTTTTGAGCATGGGCTCACATGTGGAATGCAATTCCTGAGTTGAACATGCCTGAATATGGAGTGAAAAGTAAAGACAGAGAGTTCCAGTGGTGTTATCTGAGCTGTGATGAAGATCTAAACTAAAATGGAATAGGATTAGTCTGTGTTTTCTGTGGCATCTTGAGTCACTAAACTGTGAGCCTTTGCTATGGGCTAATATTACATAGTCAGAATTGGGGAATGGACTATAAAGTATAAACTTCACCTTGAATATAGTCTGGGATTTTCCTTGTTTCTAAAGTATACTGCTCCTCTATGCTATGAAGGGATAACATGCAAGGAATAAAGAAAATTATCATGTGTGACTTCATTGTGGGGAATTTGCTGTCTGTACCACACCAAATATTTTGGGAAGAATTCCCTTTTAGTCTTTCTTCACGTGTTCAGCCCTAAATTTCTTAAGAAAGGAGGAAACTCTCCTTAAGCCAAAGCATCAAGAGCTGTAGTGCTCTTATCAGAGCCTATCTAGACTTATCAGAAATCAAGAAGACCTACACTAAAGCTTGTCTGGAGATGTATTTTTTTTTCCAGAGGTATATTTTAAAGCATACTCATGTCAGTAATTACAAGCTCAAATTTGGTGTGAAAAGTACTTATGCAACTTGTAGTAGGTGCCCCAGTGAAAATGGCTCAGCTGGAAAAGGCACAAACCCACAGGCTTCAGAGCACAGGCTACCTCTACAGCTCAGACATGTGAGCCTCTGTTCTGGGCACATGTGTTGGGGATAACCCTTCCTTTGGAATAATTGCCATGCCTGCTGTCAAGTGTGCTAACACACGAGATGGATGGCTGGTGTAGCCCTGCAGAGTTACTGGTGTTCACACTGGGCTCCTTCCCTCCTTCCTAGGGAGCCTCTGCCTCGTGCCAAGTAGGTGTGAGGGACAAGCTGCCCTTTTTGTTTGCTGCAAAGTGACTGCTGGCACTTGTCTTGCTCATTCAGTCATGTACTGAGCATGACTTGCTCATATTCCTGGCCTTACTTGTTGCCTTCTTAATTTCTGGCTGTAATTTCCTCATTCACTTTGTTCCATTTATCTTGCCTATTCTCCCCATTCTCATTATGTTCTTGCAAGCTGTACTCAATTTATTTACTTCAGTAGGAAACCATTCTGTAGCTGGATCATTTTTCTTGCCCTTTTATGACTTTATTGTAGCATTTTATTTTTTTAACTTATAAGAAATGCATGCAGGATTTGATATGTGTGTTCTCTTTGCCTCTTTATGCATTTGCTTACTTCTGGGTTTTGCTTATTTTTTCTTTCCTAACAACTGCTAACCCTGTGCTTGCCTTGATAGCTTTAGAGCTCTCAGCTGGTTTAATAAATAAATATCTGTTATTATTTCAGCATCACTTTCATGAGGGGCCAGTCTAGGGTTCACTTTGGTTTACTCTGTGAATTAGCACACACATACTGAAACTGCACTCATTGCACAGCACTGAACTTCCCAGGCAGTTGTCCCTGTGAAATCCATGCTGTGATTTTTGGATCTGAATGCTTCCTTTCCATGCACCTGATGCCACCAGTGTTCTGGCAGACCTGCTGTTCTCTGATATAACTGATGTCCTGTGCAAGTTGGTCCTCAAAGCTGACTTGTTTCACAGTCCATGAATACTTTTTAAAAGTAAAGTTTCTTTTTTGTTTACTCTGTAGTCTGCTTTGCTCTTCAGACTTTTCACTTGTTCTCAGTGAACAGCAGCAGGACATTGCCAGTGAACATTCAGTGCTTTGACAGCCTCTTTCATCAGCTGCTCTGGCTGCTGCTTTTCAAGCCTCTTTTTTATAAATTTCCTCCGTTTTCTGAAGCTGAACAGTCATGTGTTGAAAAAATAAACCTTAAAATCCTCCAAAAATACTGAATTGAACACACTACAGCCACCATCAGAAGATTGTTTTGTAGTTGGTGCTGTGTGCTGCTCAGATTAAATCCTGTTGTGTGATTTCCAGCTGACTGATTTGGGAATCATTTCTGTTATTTTGAGGATTTAATTCCTGCACAATGTCTCTCAGGAGATAGGTAAATAAAATTAGGTGGGAATATAGTCTCCCTCTAATACTCTTTTCTGCTTTTGTAGTAATATTGTAAATACCCAGACATTGTCAGGCAGGAGTGCAGGCACTGCTGCAGCCATTCCCTGTGCTCAGCACACATTGTCACAGCTGTAGTGGATGCTCTGCTCCCTTCAGCTGGAATGGGAAGCACTGTGTTTCTGGCCAGCTGCTCCTGCTCTGGCAGGGCTTTCAGAGCCCAGATCACCTGGGTCATGCAGGCTAAGTGTTGATACCAAGCTCTACAGAAACTCCCTGAGACTCCCTTCTGCCATCCACCCAAAGTTCAGCAGTTAAAAATTGAACCAGTTTCTTTTAAGCTTAATTCCTGGGCAAGGGATTTGTGATTCCACACTGAGGCAGGCACGTTCCATCAGTGTGGTGAGTGACATGTCAGCAAGTCTTCCACAAAGCCCCAACTTCAGATGCTGGTGCAGGATTTCCATGTCTCTGGGCCAGGGTGTTTGTCTGCAAAGCCCCTCAGAACAGACCCTCTGGTGGAGTTGGTGTCTCCTGGGGTACTGCACATCTTACAGCATGTGATGTCACTGTTAATGTTAGCTTGAAGTTGTCTCATCATGAATTTTGGAATAAGTTTCTCTAAAAAATGAGTATTTGAACCTTTCCCTCCCTCTCTTTCTACAGGCTGATGAAGATCCTATCATGGGATTCCACCAGATATTTCTATTAAAGAACATCAACGATGCCTGGGTTTGCACCAATGACATGTTCAGGCTAGCACTGCACAACTTCGGCTGAGCAGCCCATCCCGAGGCACCCGGGCTTTTTTTTTCTTTTATTTTTTTCTTTTATTTTCTTTTTTTTTGTTGGTTTTTTTTTTTCCTCCTCTCCTCTTAACTGGTATTATTCACACTCACAGAACATTCCAAATATCATACACAAACCTGCAGCACTGCAGAGCGTGAGCAAGCAAGACTTGTGACCTGCCCTTCTGCTGAGTTTACATTGTCACTAGATGAGTTTCTTGTGCATGATGTTTGGAAATTAGACTTAGCTGCATTTGATAAGAGAAATTTGTGTTGTACCAGCATGCCTCGGAAAGAATTTATAATGCAAAAGGTTGTTGTTTATGTACTGACAAGATGCTCTATAACCCAAAGAAATGAAAGAACAGCAGCCTGTACAGCCCAGTTATTGATTTGTTCAGATGTTTCAATGCTACATTACACAATAAAACAGAGATTTTCTTAAAAGTTTAAATTATTTTTATGAGTTGGCTGTGGAGTGTGTGTGATAGCGCTTGCTGGGGGTGGACTGAGCCTGACTGCTGGGGGAATGCTTGCAGAGCTGGAGCTCGGGCTGAACGATTCCTGAGAGTTTTAGCAGTGAGTGCAGGGCAGGTCTGCCCTCCTCCATACACCTTCTCCTCTCCTTCTCAGCAGCTTTGATAACAGAGCCTTCTGGCTCAGTTTTTAACAATGAGAGCTTAGTTCTCACCTGTTGTGTTTTACCGATGCAAATTCCCCGCACGCTACAGGAGGATGACAGCAGTGGTGGCAGCCTGCGGTCAGTCTCCGTGGCCTCTCAAAGCCAAGCAGGGCCCCTGTGTGAACCCAGGGGTGGCTCCGTGCCGCCCTCCAGGAGTTGGTGCCGGCAGCTCTGTGCTGTGTGTGCAGCCTCCCCGCGTTCGGCGGCAGCCGCTGTGAGCGGGGCTGGCCCAGCCTAGCGGGGGCGGCGGGGGAGCCTCGGGCCTCGCTGCCCTGCCCGGCCCCGCCGCTCCCGGCCCCGCCCGGCCCCGCCCCGCCGCGCCGGGAACGCTCCGTTCGGGCGGCGGTTTCCGCCCGGCGCTCGCAGGGCCGGGCCGGAGGCGGAAGCGCGGGCGGCGGGGCCGGGCCGGGCAGCGCGGTGGCGGCGGCGCGGGCGGGCGGCGCGCCGGGCCCCATGGCCTCCTGCTCCAGCATCGACATCGAGGACGCCACGCAGCACCTGCGGGACATCCTCAAGCTGGACCGGCCGGGAGGTGAGGAGCGGGCAGCGGCGGGGCGCAGAGGCCGCCGGGCCGGCCCGGGCGGGGCCTTGTCTCGGGCCGCGCCGCAGGAGCCCCGCGCCCGTTGCGCCGCCGCCCCGCCGGTTGTCAGCGGGCGCGCGCGGGGCCCCGCCGGGACCGCTTCGCCTCGGGGCGCCCGGCAGCGCCCTCCGAACCGCCCGGGGCCAGCGGGTCCCGCTCGGCGCTGCCCCGCTCCCCCAGAGCCCGGAGCCGGCGGCGCGGCCGGTGAGGAGGGGAGAGGAGCCCCGGGCTGGGAACCGGCCTTGAGGGACGGGGTGGTGGCGCCGGGCAGAGCAGAGCAGGCCGGGCCCGGGGCTCGCTGCGGCGGTCTCGGGGCTCCGTTCATCTGGAAGGTGCTGCTGCTGGGAGCTGAACACCCCGACCTCCGTGCCACGAGTGTCCCCCCTTCCCAGGAGCGCTTGGAGTGTTCCCCAGGCGTCTCTCTGCCCTGCGTGGAAGGGGCTGGTAGGCTGCTCCGATATCAGTGCCGGGTTCCCCCTTTACAGGAACTTTTCACTCCTTATTTGTACGTGAAATGGGATCACAAATATCTCTTCTGAAGTGGTTGTGAGTCTTCTCCCTGTGCTCTGAACTGTTATACCTCTCTGCTCAGAGTTCAGCGGGCTCCCTAATGCCTGTAGGAGTATCAGCAGCGGGCTCAGGAGTCAGCTGGATAGAGTTCCCACTCTCCTGGAGCTTCAGCTCCCTCTCATCTCCCTGCTTCAACCTGCCGTGGTCTTTCAGTCAAATGTGGTGAGGTAACACTCTAAAGGAGGCTGAGACATGAATGCTTTGCAAAAATATCTTAGTCTCTGGGTAGAGGACAGAATTATGCCCCTCTTGTGCTCCTTTCAAGAGGGAGGCAGGACAGGAATAATAAACTTCTAAATGTCCTGAGACTCAGCAGGAATGTGCTGCCTCCAAAGCAGCTGCCATGTGTGCTGCCTTTTGCTGGGCCAAAAGGAAGAGAGGTTGGATATGAGGTTGTTGTGGAGGGCTGTAGAGGCCTGTGAGATGATGGACTAAACCTACAGGAAGGCAGCTTCATTAGCTCTACTACCATTAGA
Source organism: Melozone crissalis (assembly GCF_028551555.1). Lineage (NCBI taxonomy): Eukaryota > Metazoa > Chordata > Aves > Passeriformes > Passerellidae > Melozone > Melozone crissalis. The sequence continues at coordinate 6,955,166 of NW_026535785.1, forward strand.
GAATCTTCTCATTAATTGGAATATTTTCTGTGGTTTCTGGAGTGCTAGCATGTTCCTGAATTCTAATTCTTACAAGAAAAATACATTTTTTTATTTGTAGTGCAGCACTGTACTTGGAAGACTGGAAGGAGAACTCAGTGCAGGGATGGGGAACTCATTTCACAAGCAGTGTCTGAACTGAAAGGATGTGTTGTGGTTGAGAAATGCTTGGAGTTGTTGCTCAAGGTGACTTGACTTTCTCCTGAAGCAGCTTCTCCTGCTGGCTGAAGTCAAGGAGTTATTGACAGAGTATGGCTTATTTCTTTCATTCTTCTTTCCTGTTCATTCTCTTTTTACTTTCCCTGTCATCTCCAGTGCACAAGAAGGCATTTCAGAGGAGAGGAGCAAGTGGGCAGGAAGTTCACAGAAGGAACCTGTACTGGTTCTCAGCAGAAATCACTGCCTGGTTAACAGCAAATAAACTTGAAAAGATGGACATAATAAGGGGAAGAAGAAGAGTGCACATGTTAGCTGAAAGTCTCTGAAACTCCTGTTAGGATGCCAGGGGAGAGCAACAGAGGTTCCTCTCAAGTTTTGCAGTACCAGGTGCAGGTAGCTGTGAGCAGTGTTGTGTTCCTCTAGGTCCTGTTCAGGCAGGTGATAAGAAACACTGCCTGCTCTAAAGAGTTCACAACTGTCAGAGTGCTTTTCTAATTCTGCTGGGCTTGGTGATTGTGAAAATGTCATCCACTACCCAGTCTGTCTCTCTTGACACAGTTTCTCCCTGTTTTGGCAAACTTGATCCGGTGCTTCAGTAGCTGTTGCCAAAGCATGGACCTGCCTGCTGGGATGTGGGGACAGGCTGTCAGTGCCACTGTGCTGAGGAGGAGCATCCCTGCTGGTGGTGGGCAGGATCCTTCCCTCCATGCAGGGATCTCTGCTGCTGAGCAGGTGTTACGTGGGCTCACCCTGCTCGTGGTGTATCAGGGCAGTGTTCAGTACAGGCTGGCCTCTCCTGGTGCAGCTGATGGTGGGAGCAGGAAGGGTTCAGTCTCAGCTCTGACTGCTCCTGCTCTTTGAAAAGGTAATGAACACAAACACCCTCCTTTCCCTTTGAGACCTCCATCTACCAGTCTGGCTTAACCTTTTGGTTTAGTTCATGTTCTTACCAAATAGAGCCTCTTCCCTTCTTTTATGCCTCCAGGACTGTGCACAGGCAGCAGCTGTGCTTGTCTGGCTTCTACTAACACAGAGTGAGCTATGCCCCTTCCTGAACTTGGTGAGCTGATGTTGGGCCCATCAGCCTCTGGAGAGTGTTTCTCCCTCCCTTTTCCCCATTGAGCAAACATCACTATGCTGCTGTGTAAAAGACCAGCAGTACTTACATGAGGCTTTGCTGTGGCTGCAAAAGGGCAAAGCATGGATCATCTTTCTCTGGGAGACTGGATGCTTTTTCTGTAGGGAACGTTTTCCTGCCTTTGGTCACAAAGGATCAAGTGCTGTCAGTGGAAGTAGCTGCAGCTGGACAAGCACCCACCACATGCTGTAGGAATAAGGGGCACATCTTAATCCTGTGACAGCAAGCACAGCACCAGTGGGAGGTGCTGGATCACATTCCCTTGCCTGAATTTCCTTGTGCTGTGTGACTGCTGCTGCTTTTTCTACACTGAGGTGGGTGCCCAAATTGTCCCTGCATTGGGATACCCTGTCAGTGTATGTTTCTGTGTTCATAATGACTTCATAAACAGGAGAGTTTGAGATACCATTCTGGCAAATGAATAATTGCAGTTGTGTTTTAGGCAGCAGCACTCACCCTGATGTATTGAAGCCTATTCAGTAGCAGAAAGGTTGTCTCACTTTGGAAGGATCTGCCTCTTGCCCACAGTCATGTTTAGGTTTGTTCCATGTGCCAGAGATGGGGAGTTCTGGTCCTGGGAGCAGCCATTTTGCAAGAGCTCAGCAGCAGTTGTTACCTGGCAACAGTATACGAAATTTCGGGTTTCAAAACCAGTGAAAATTTCCAGCCAGGATTCGCTGAGAGGCGGCTTTTCCTTGGTGTGCTGATGTGGGGGTGCAGATGGGGGGACCCTGCTCTCCAGTGGGGGTTGTCAAACATTTGCCTTGCTAGTGAAGAAGAGTCTCCTTCACCCCCTGTTATGTCTGTCCCCTCCTAAAGCCTTCAGAAGGCATGGGAGCCACCAAGCAGCTGGTGCTAGGCCAGATGTGCAAAGTCAGGGCATACACACTCTTCAAAGCACAGCTGGGGCTCTGAACAAATGGCTGCTTTACACAAAATTTGAGTGCTATAAACTTCTCTGTGATTGTTCAACCAAGGGAAAAAATGGGAATCTCAAATGCACAGTTGCAGAGTTTCCTAGGAAAATTACTTAAACACCAGGATTTTGAGGTCTCACTAGCAGAAGCCGGTTTTGGAAAGTAACAAATGTATTGTTTCCAGCCAGCTCCAAGTGTTGCAGCTGATCCCTGCACTGCTGGACTTCTGAGGTCTCTCTGCAGCCTGAGGGTTTGAAGTGACTTGTCAAGAACCTTTTGGTCTGGCACTTGATTCAGTAAACCTGAATGACCAGCTTAGTCTTTCTGATCTAAAGTTATTTGCTCCTTGAGCCAGGTTAAGTTCCTTGAAACATGTTCTTTGGAGTTTCTCTGATTTGCTTGTGAAGGAAAAAAAAAACTATTTCACTCAGATGTGTGAAGGTGAGTTTGTCATCACATAGGAGGTCTCTTATTTTTTTTGTAGAACACTTGTCCCAGTTAATTCAGCTTATTCTACCTGACAGGCCCAGAGAGGCTGACAAAAAGCACCTGGAGGTGGTATATTTCACGCAGTGCTGTTGATTTGTAATGCACGTTGGGCACAGCTGGTGTTGCTTTTCCTCAGGTTCGGTGAATGAGAACCAGAGGCCGTCGAATTCGTACAACGGGGACCTGAATGGGCTGCTGGTGCCTGACCCCCTTGGGAGCGGGGATGGAGCTGCTCTGGCCAAGCCTGTGCATCGCAGCATCTCCCTAGGAGCCCTGCAGGACAAACAAGTCATGTGAGTCTTGCCAAAGAAATGCTGAGAGGGAACGGAAAACAGCTCAAATTCGGTTCTCTGGAGCGTGGAGATGCATGCTGGGCGTCTGACAATGGGTTTTGTGTTCAGTTCAGGTGGCAATTGTGAGTCAGTGCTCTTGGTTAGAGCTTTTGGAGCTTTTGTGAGGCTGATGCATGGAGTCTGCCATCCTTGCATCTCAGGAACTGAAGAATACCTGCAGAGTTGTTCAGAGAAGGGAAACAGGACTGTACAAGGTGAAAATTGCAGATCAGAGTGAATGTAAATCATGAGGGCTCTGGTTGAAACCTGTGGTTCCCCTGTAGATGTCCAGCAGGAGCCCCAACACCTGAGGTGTTGCAGAGCTCATGGAAGTAGCTTCTGCTTGGGTTCTCTGGTCATGGTTTTGAAAGAGAATGCCATGAGAACCACAAGCAGTGTGCACTGTTTTGTTGATGATGTTCAGCTGGTTGGTTTTGGTTTCTTCACACCTTCCAGTGCTGGGGATGTGAATCAAATGTAGGTCTGTGCTCTAGTGAAATGAACTGAAGGTTTTTAGGCTGAACAAAGCAGATGTTTGACTCTCTCAAACCTGTGACACACAGGGAAGGGAGACTCAGCTGAGAAGAGTTTTGTCTTCACTTGTTCAGCTCAAGCTCTTAGATGCACAGATCCTGGTGTGTTGCTGTTAAAATTACGAATTTAACATAAATTGTTAAATACTCTGTTCCTGTGAGTCCGGTCTGATTTTTTTCCCCCCTTTTCTTTTTTTTTAAAGCTGCCTTTCAGGGGATGACAGCTCCACGTGCTTAGTGATATCAGCAAAAGATGTGGAGGTAGTGGCCAGCAGTGATTCCAGCATCACCAGTAAGGCCAGAGGGAGTAACAAGGTAAGGAGCAAGGAAAAGCATGGTCTGTCTCTTTTTTAGTCACATCAGCTCATGCTTGAATATTTTTAAACAGAAATAAATATATTCTTTCTTGTGTCACAGGAGTTTGTAATGGGGTAGAAGTTTGTCAAAGACTTTAACAAGGAGAAAAAGTTGGAGCAGTATCTTGTAACTGATTGTTTCTGTTATTCCAGAGTCTGGCTGAGTTATCTTCTCATTTTCAGAAGTTCATGATCTAAGCTGTAGGTTCCTGGGAAAGTGTCCTTTCTCCACAAACATGATTTTTCTGCTGCTTGTTTCCTCCCTGCACCCTGAAGGGAGGGATTCCCTGGCTGTTCTGCTGGCGTCAGTCCTGCTGAGAGCTCTGGCCAGCAGGTCAGAGCTGCAAGAACCAATATGCTGAAATTAGAGCTGGTGCTGAGCAGAGAACTAAGCCATGCTCAGAACAAATGCTGATGATGAGGAGAGAGACATCTGGTCTTGATCCACTCAGCCCTTTTCCACTTTGTTCCTTAATTTTCCATTTTGTGTTTTTCCATTTTCTCTTCCAGTTTGTTCCTCAGTATGCAGCGAACTAAGGGACCACAAAGATGGAAAAGATAATTCCAGACATTTCTCATGTTTTGTTTTCTTTCTCCTGAACAGGTGAAAATACAGCCTGTTGCTAGATATGACTGGGAGCAGAAGTACTATTATGGCAATCTGATAGCTGTCTCAAACTCCTACCTGGCTTATGCCATTAGGGGTGAGTTACCTTCTTGTCTTGGATGTGATTTGAATTCTTTGCTCTGTGTATCAGTAAGAAAGGCAGAGTTTACATCAGAACAACATAAGTGGCACTAACTGAAACAGACATTGCAATACTCAGATCAGAGTGCTGTTGTAGAGAGAATATAAACAATGATGGAGAGAAGAGTTTGTTATGTGGGAGAGTTAGAAATAAAAGAGAAGGACTCAGTGGGGATATAGGAAAAGTTGAAGGATTACGTTGGAGAGCTGATGTTCATATTCCTCCTCTAATTAAATATTTCTGCAGCAAGCAAACTGCTCTAGAGCAAAGCACAGAAACAGCCCCATGGTAATTTGAGCAGAGAAGTATTTGTGATGGATTTGCTTGCATAAATTTAGACTTGAGTTTAAGGCTAAATTTTGAGGATCCAAGGAGCGATGCAGATGCAGTGCCTTGTGCAATAGAGAAAGAAAAGCAGAACACTGGGAAAGATTGTTTCACAGCGTATGGGAAAGAAAGTGGCAAGATGAGAGGAAACAGTCTCAAGTTGTGCCAGGGAAGGTTTAAATTAGATATTAGGAAAAATTAAAACATTGGAACTGCCCTGCCCTGGGAAGTGGTGAAGTCACCATTCCTGGAAGGGTTCAAAACCACATAGATATGGCACTTGAGGACATGGTTTAGTGGTGAACATGAGGGTTGTGCTGGTTGGACATGATGATATTAAAGGTGTTTTCCAACCTTAAGAGTTCTATGAAATGAACACTTAGTTATCTGCAGTGTCTCTTTCTGCTCTCATAGATGCACAGAGTGTCTGTGTCTCTTTGTTCTTACTTCTCACACCAGTTTATCTGGTCTTTTATGAAACCTGCTACTCTGCTCTTGTGTTTTTTCCTAGCTGAGGTTATTTTAGAGTAGCTTAAGGATGTCTCACCCTTATAAAAGTATTTTAAAAGCTTGGGTGTAGCAACACTGGGAAGCTGAGTGGTTTGCTAGGACTGGCATGGGCATCAGGAAGTGAAAGCACCATGATCTCTGTAGGACTGCCTGCTTTGTGGTGATTGGTGTCTGTCTGAAAAGAGGAAGCTGGAAACTTTGCTTAGTGTGCTCATGTTCTGAAGCATCTTCTTTTTAGCCATGCAAGTCAAAAAGCAGTGCTTTCTGCAGGGTGAATGTTCATACCTTTTGCTTCCCCTTACAGAACATGTATCTGAGCTCTCTGCCTCTCAGTGACTCCTTTTCTCCATGAAAAATTAAACTGAAAATTTAATTGAATTTAATTAAAACCAACTGAAAATTAAATTGCAAACAAAATTAATTCACTGTCACTGGAGGTCAGCCTTGGAAGCGTGGCAAGCTCAGGATGAAGGTTTAGGCCTGGCTTTTAATTGCAGCATTTAATGAGGATAATCCTGGGAATTATGAGAAGTTTATGAGAGTTATGGGGAGTTTATGAGAATTATGCAGAGAAACCACAGACATGAATGGTGACTTTTACATGAATGGTGACTTTTTCCTCTGTGTGTCTCGCAGCTGCCAGCAATGGCTCTGCCATGGTGCGGGTGTTGAGTGTGAGCACTGCAGAACGGACCTTGCTGAAGGGATTCACAGGAGGTGTGGCAGACCTGGCCTTTGCTCACCTCAACTCCAACCAGCTGGCCTGCCTGGACGAGGCTGGCAACCTTTTTGTCTGGCGCCTGGCCATGGATAAAGAAAAAATCCAGTATCTTGTCCAAATACAGCTCCTGTCAGCCTCTGTGCAATGATAGATATGAATGCAACCCCAACATTACCCTTTGATTTTGTAGCCTTTGCAGAATAGCAGCTTGCAGGGGAAAGATTGATAGTTATGCCCCTTCTAGAGTATCAAATCTGTCAACTTTTACCTGCATTCAGCACAGTCATTACTTGATATTGCAATGCTTGAGATTCTAGGAGCACCTCAGTGCTCCTGGTCCAGGCAAAGTAGACAGTGAGAAGTGTCAGTCTGTAGCAGCTTGGGTGTGGACAGTGTCACCTCAAGTGTGTGACAGAGGTTTGGCTTGTCTGGTTCTACCTCTTTTCCTCAGTTACTTCTCTTGGGAAGAGGATATAATACGTCCCATCCACTCACTATCTTCTTTCCAAACCTGTCATCCTTTTAGTGGCCCTGAAATTTATTTTCAGTGTTCATTACCCTAAATATTTTCATTTAATTGCTAGGAGTGATTGCTCAGTGCTTCTGGGAAACATTGAGGCATGTCACCTCAGAGTGTAGCCTTTTAATTTTAATTGTGCACCATCATTTCAAAAGCAACTGGAGCAAAGGTGGTGGTAGTTGTTGAAGCCCTGATTAGTGGTGGTGCACTCGAGCACTCAGCTGGGGGCAGTGTGGTAGCTTTTCTTTCTCTGGTAGTGTTGCAATGCTAAGAAATCATCTAATCATTAGCTGTGTGATGGATTGCACATTCAGATGTGGCTGTGTGCCCTTGTTGTGCTCATCCTGTCACTGCAGCCTGCAAGAGAAAATTGTGAGAACCTATAAACTTTTGTAAGCTGGAGCTCTTCTGTCAGTGAAGAAACTCTAGCTTGGCTGCATTCTCAGCAGAATCCCTTCACCTGCTTCCTTTTTGAATCAATGCACCAAAACCCCTTGAGGTTTAACAATATTAAAACAGCATACTAAGCCTGAACAGTTTATTGCTGGGCATTAGTAGCAGAGCCAGAATGTTGCATTTCTTAACCCTGGTGATCAGAGAGGAGATCCTGGTTAACATCAAGAGGCCTGACAACACCCCCCTGAACACCTTCCGGAGAATCATCTGGTGCCCCTTCATCCCCGACGACAGCGAGGAGAGCGGCGAGGAGGGCAGCCAGACCCTGGCGTTGCTGCATGAGGACAGGGTAAGGAAAATCTGCTTGGAAACATTGTCCTAACTTATCATTAGGAGAGAATTGAATGGAGGAAAGAGCTGAGTTTGCAATGAAGTTGTAAAGGCTCCTGTCTAGTCCATGTTGGGGATCCTCCTGTGAGATGTTGGGTTCCTCTCTTCCCAGGAGAGATCATTCTCTGGGCCATCCTCAGGAGGATGGAAAGGGAATTTCTGTTCACCATCAGATGCCAAGGACCACTTGAAACAGAGACCTCACTTGTCTGTTCAGGCTGAGCCAGTACCCGAGGGAGGGGCTTGGTGGGCAGCAGCTCCAAATGCCAAGAGCAATTCCCTGTGTTGTGTACAGTGCCAGGATTGAATGGCCAAATTGTGTGGAAATGGGAAGGTGTGTGTCACACACTTCCATTGGGCTGGTGTGTCAGGCCATAAGATAAGGATCTAGGAAGTTCTCTGGATCAAACTAGTGGTTATAAAAATAAACCTGTGTGTCTGCATGTTTGTTTTCCAGGCAGAGGTGTGGGACTTGGACATCATCCGAACCAACAACAGCTCCTGGCCAGTGGAAGTGCCTGACATCAAAGAAGGCTTCATTGTGGTGAAAGGCCACAGCACGGTACAAACCTGGGTTCTTTGGGTTTTCTTTGGGTTATAGGGTCTCAGGAACTGCAGTTCTTAGGACAGTTGGATGTAAAAAAAACAGTTGTGAGGTAATTATAATTGTAAAAGCCAGAAGAGCCCAAACCAAAATGAGCTCTATTTGTAACATGAATAACAGTAAGAGCAGTGACAACAGAATCCCTTGTACTTGAATTTGCTGTCTGGAAAATGTGATGGTTTATTATTACCAAGAAAGAGGGTGCCTGTCAATTGTGCTGTGAAGGGTTAAAAGGCTGAATGTTAGAAGCTACCAGCTTCTGTTAGAAATCACTCTGCCCTTCTCTACTGTCAGATTGTTAGTCAAATTCTTGCTTGAAGATAGAGCCTCTTCTTCTTGTAAAGTAAGAAAAGCTATAATTACTTTTCTGTGTCTCTTTTCCCCCCTCTCTGTAGTGCCTGAGTGAGGGAGCACTTTCTCCAGATGGAACTGTGTTGGCCACAGCAAGCCATGATGGTTTTGTAAAATTCTGGCAGATCTATATTGAGGGACAGGATGAGCCAAGGTAACTGGAGAATTGGGAAATGAAGGATCTTGGAACAGAGAGCAGCCGCATTTTCTCTGGGAGAATTTCCTTGATACAGAATTACCTGTGATGGTCATTCTCAGGACATTATAAAGATACAGCATAAGTGTTTGTAATTTGTTGCTGAAAAATTGCACCACTGAATATCACAGGCTTATGGAAAAAGCAGAGTGCTGTGTCTGGAAACAGGAGTTCTGTGCTTTGCACAAGCTGTTGCCAAACTCTTCTGCACTGTCTGCGTAAATGCAGGAGGCTGCTCTGAGCTGTTCCTCTCAATGCTGACTTGTTTTTGCATTGTATTTTTGTTAAGACACCAGACCAAATGGCAACATGGGATTTTATTTATTTATTGGTAACAATATTTGTCTGTGTGATCTCCTTATTTTAAATAAGGAGAGCTACAAGTCAGTAATCATTTGTGGCTTCTGGACAAGGAGTTGTGTGTTCAGCATCCTCCTCATTTACCACTCCCTTCACACTTGGATGTTTTCTCTGATTTATTCTTAGGTGTCTTCATGAGTGGAAACCCCATGATGGTAAACCTCTTTCCTGCCTGCTCTTTTGTGACAACCATAAAAAACAAGACCCAGAGTAAGTCCCCAATCCTGTCCTTGAAATATTAAAGCTCAGCATTGTTTTCTAAATGCCTTGCCTTGAAAGTTCCTTGTAACTGAATAATACTTTAAAATTTTGGCTTTGTTGCAGGAGCAAGTCCTTAGTCAGTTTTCTAGTGATGGAGAAATAAATAAGACTCTGAAGCACAACCTAAAGTGACCTTAATCATAGTGCCAATTTCATGAAAGCAATGAGAATTCTAAATTGAGAATTTAAAAAAACCTGAGTCCTCTCAGGTTTGTGGCATGGTCAGTCTTAAATGGCCTGTTAGTCCTCCAGATTTCAACTGCCCATTGCTGAAAATATAGCTTTTATTGTTATTGTTTCTTCAGTTGTGGCCTTAAGGTGTCTGAGAGGTGTAGTGGTTTCTAGTCTGCCTCAGAGCAGAAACTTTCTGGGAACTTTAAACCACAGTTGGGCAAAATCAGCCATGGGCAGCTTGTGAGGAGCTTTTCTGGGAAGGATCAATCTTCTTTAAGAGAATTTGGATCTGTTGTGCCTGCAGAGTTCCCTTCTGGAGGTTTCTCATCACAGGAGCTGAGCAGAACAGAGAGCTGAAGATGTGGTGCACGGTGTCCTGGACCTGTCTGCAGACTGTTCGGTACGTGTGCCTGGATGCCCCTGAAGAGTGGCATTTAAGGGGGCTGGATTTGCAAAGGTGATCCCTGATGTCCCATGGATTCTACTCCTTTGCCATTCCAACCTGTTGTTGGAAGCTCTCAGCTCTGGCAGACTGTCAGGCCAAGCTTAGGCAGGACCAGGGAAGTTTATACTTTTATTATTTGTGTTACCAAGATCTGTTGTCTTTGCCTTGTTCTGTAAAGCACAGACATAGCTGTAGCATGAGGGGAGATTGCACAACAGAACTGCACACCTTGAGTGTTTTCTTCTCTGGAGATTTTAGATATTCAATAACCAATCTAGGATCTTCTCCTATTAGTGCTTTTTCTGTTTAAATTTTAAGAAGCTGCTGTGTTGATAGAGCTTAAGAAATTATCCAAGTTGAGCTGTCTAGGCCCAGAAATTGAAATTGTGCTTTAACCCATCCCTTGACTCAGCTTAGGTTCCCTGATTTTATTTTTCTGTTGGTGGATCATGGCCTTTCTTACCGCACAGATGCTTAAGGCCACTTTGGATTTTCCCTCTTTAAATGAGAAGAAATGACATAGAGCCAAGTGCTGCTTTTTCCACCTCACACTACAGAAGGTCCAAAACTTGTGGAAGGGTTATTTTGATTTGGTGGATTTTTGGTTTTAAATCTGCAGCATTGACTCTTGTACTCCTATGAATATGAAACGTGTTGAGTAATGACTGTCACCTTCCATTTCAGTGTTCAGAATCCATAACTTGATCCTATCATGCCATCTCCCAGCTACTTTCTTAGCTGATGTCAGCATTGATTTCAGCAAAGGAGTTTCTGTTCTAGTGGGTGGTTGCACTGTAATAGGGCTGTAAACTCCTTAAGGTTCCGTGGGAGTTTTGGTAATTAGTGCAGTTTCATAGCAATCATGCTGGTTGGGCTAATCTGCCTTACTGTCTGCATCCCCCCCCCTCTTATTTGTATATGTAGCTTTTCTCCTGACATCTTCAGCTCCATGAATATTCCTCCCAGCCTGAAAGTCTGCCTGGACCTCTCAGCTGAGTATCTGATACTGAGTGATGTGCAGAGAAAAGTAAGTAATTCCTTTTTTGTTGCTGCCTGTGGGAAATGTTGGCTGAAGCAGAATTGGCCTTGTGTGTGACTGGTTGTGCTGCCTAGGTCTGGGATTTGCATGTTAGCAGATAAAAATGCAGAAGTTGACTCAGCAATTTCACTGTGTGATGAAAAAGGGCAGCATTCAGATAAGTAATGCTGAGGAGCCTTAAGGATTATTTCTCACCCTTTGTAAAGCTCTCATTTGGAGAGACTTGTGTCTCCCATGGTAGGATGGAGTTCTTGATCAACATTGACTCCCTTAAGAGTGTGGTGCTTGTGGTTCCCTTGAGTGTTCCATTTAAAATTTCAAGATCCAGGCTTTATTCCTCACGTTATTTCCCTTGTTCCCAATCTGGTTTGGATGCTCAGCTCTGTAGTCCCCACACATGTGCATGGTCTGCTCTGAAAGCTCTGATTTACCATTTCCAGGTCTTGTATGTGATGGAGTTGATGCAGAACCAGGAGGAGGGCAAGGCTTACTTCAGCTCCATCTCAGAGTTCCTCCTGACCCACCCAGTGCTGAGCTTTGGCATCCAGGCCGTGAGCCGCTGCCGGCTGCGGCACACCGAGGTGCTCCCGGCAGAGGAGGAGACTGACAGCTTGAGTGTAGGTAGGTGACAGAATTTGGCTGCTGTGTGGTCAGGATTTCTTTCCTGGCTTGTTCTGACTTTGTAATGAAAGGCTGGTCACTTCTCCCAAATAACAAAACAAGAGGCAACAGCCTCAGGTTGTGCCCAGTGAGGTTTGATTGGGTGTTAGGCTTAAGCTGGGTTGTCAAGCATTGGAGCAAAGGATTCAAGGTGTGGCCTGGTCACTGCCCTGGTCCTGCTGGTGACACTGTTGCTGAAACAGGCCAGGATGCCAATGGCCACCTTGGCACGTGCTGGCTCATTTTAAGCTGCTCTCAACCGGCACCCACAGGCCCTTTCCCCCTGGGCAGCTTTGCAGCCACTCTGCTCAGCCCATGGTGCTGCAGGGGGTTGTTGTGACCCAAGCACAGGACCTGGCTCTTGGCCTTGTTGAACCTCACACAATTGGCCTCAGCCCATCAATCCAGCCTGTCCAGAGCCCTCTGTAGGCCCTTCCTTCCTTCCTGCACATCAACACTCCTGCCTAAAGTGGTGCACAGCATCCTCAGCCAGTCAAGGGATTGTCTTGCTCTGCTCTGCAGTGGTGCAGCCTTGAGTCCCATGTGCAGTTTTGGGCCCCACAATATAAAAAAGACACAAAGCTGTTAGAGAGTGTCCAGAAGAGGGCCATGAGGATGGTGAAGTGGAAGCTGGATGGAGAGTGCCTGAGGTCACTTGGTCTGTGCAGCCTGGAGGAGACTGAGGGAAGACCTCCTTGCAGTCTTCCAGCATCCTCACGAGAGGCAGGCACTGATCTTTTCAATCACAAGACCAGTGACAGGACTCAAGGAAATGGCATAAAGCTGAGTCAGTGGAGGTTTTTGTTGGATATCAGGAAAAAGTTTTTCATCCAGAGGCTAGTTGGGCACAGGAACAGGTACCCTGGGGCAGTGATTGAAGCACTGAGCCTGAGTTCAAGAAGCATTTGGACAGTTCTTCCAGGCACATGCAGTGATTCTTAGGGTGTTCTGTGCAGGGCCAGGAGTTGGACTCAATGATCCTCATGGGTCCCATCCAGCTCAGGATATTCTGTGGAGTTGTCTGCAAAGTTACTAAGAGTGCTCTTGATTCCCTCATCCACATCATTGATAAAGAGAATCTGTATCATGCTGGTTCTTTGCTGTCAGTTCATCCTGCTGTGATGCTTTTGTAGTACTTTGTGTGTAGTTTCCATGCAACTTCATATTTTACCTCTGTCTCTTTCCAGAAGGTGCTCAGGGCTCTGGGGCTGTTGAATCAGCAGCAGGTGTGCTGATAAAACTCTTCTGTGTTCACACCAAGTGAGTATGTGTGTGCAGCTGTCTGTGTTTGTCCTAACCCTGCACTGACCTGTAGAAATTTAGGTTCAATTCTTTTGCTCATAACAAAAGCTACTTGGCCCCAAAGAAATTTCTGTGGTGTGTATGGCCTTGCAGGAGGTAGCTCTGAATGGTGTGACAAGCTTGTATTTCCATGAGTGATTTCAGAGTTGTGCACACACACAAATCCTGGGAAACATCTCAGATACCCTGGGTGGCAGAACTGGGTGACACGGCTGAGTGAGGATCAGCTTCTGTTGCTTCTGTGACAGGCAGAAAACACTGAAGCATTTTCCAAGGGAATTAGTTCAGTGAAGAGAAATCTTCTGAGCCTTAATGATGCCTTAAGTCTTCTCTTGGTGGTTCCTAAGCTGATCAGAGATGCTTGTTTCTTTCTAGGGCCCTACAGGATGTGCAGATCAGATTCCAGCCTCTTCACAGCCCTGACACAAGTGCTTCCATGCCTGCCCATGGCTCTCATGAAGAATTTGGTGAGCATGCGTGTTAAATTGGTTTTTAGTGTTACTTAGCCTTAAAAGGTTATTGGTGAGGAGAGCAGAAGAGTTTTGGGTATCTCTTTGTACTGCAGTGGTGTCATTGCATAAAGGGTTCTGAATATGGAGTAGCAGAGGAGCAGGAAGCTGGTTAGACCCTGGTTGTGAGTATGGAGTTTGGGATGTGTTACACCAGGAGTGCTAATGCTTTGTGCATGCTTGAGTTCACCTTCCTGGGTGATTTGGCACTTGTGAAAGAAACTGGAAGTTTGTCTCTTGTCAGGTGGAAGAGATCAGAGTGACAGCAGAGCTGTGGGAGTAGAGGGGGCTGGGCTGTTTGTGATGAGCTCTTTCAGCTCATTCACCATTCTGGGATGTGGCAGTTCAACTGGCCTTGCTTTTAGGGCAGAAAGGAAGTTTGGACATTTTATTATCAAAGCCTGATAAAATCCAGTCTGGCATACAAAGAGAAAGCATAACACAGGATTTGCTTTGCTCTAAGCTGTGACTGGGATCTTGCAGGGTTTTTGCTTGTTCTTCTTGGAATCAAGCATGGCATGCAATGGCACAAGTTTATACTTCATGGAATTAGAGCTTTAGTTTTGGAGGGAAGTTCCAGACTGATTTGTACCTCTCCCTGGAAGCCTTTCCAGACCACATGGCTGACCTGGGCACGGAGGGGCTGGGCTCTGAGAAGGAGTCTGTGCACGGCTCCCAGCCGGACCTGCGGCGCATCGCCGATCTGCCCGTGCCAGCTGACTTCCTGTCCCTCTCCAGTGATGCCAAGCCCAAGCTGATGACTCCAGATGCATTCATGACACCAAGTACTTCTCTTCAACAGGTAATCAGAGATCTGTTAAGGTGATGTAAGGGATGGGGGTGGATTTTGGTACTTTTGGACACCCTTTCCAGCTGTAATGACTGTGATAAGCTCTGCTAGCTGAATGCAGAGCACACGGGAGACTCTGCATGTAGCCAGACTGAGCAGAGACCTGTTGGCACATCTGAAATGCTAAACTGGCCTAAGCTTGTGTGTAAGTGCTGTGTTTAACTGCAAAACCACTGATGGAGGTGTGCTTTGTAGAAATATGGGTTTGCTAAATAACTGTATCTGAGCTGGGAGGCTGCTCTTACTGGTTTGCACATGTTGTTTGGGGATATGATATAACTGTAATTGAAGAAAATATGCCACCTTTGCACATTCTGTCTGATGGTATCCTGTGGGAATGCAGATCTGAAATGATCAGGGGACTGTTGGAACTGTTCAGACTTGTGAGACCCCTCTGGAGTACCCCACTCTCTGCCATAAACCCTCTGCCTCTGCACTGGTGAGGTCACTTTGGGGACGGCAGTTCCCCTATAAAAGCAGCCATATGATGAGGATGTTTTGAGATTTGCCTTTGTCCAGCACCTGAGCACCTTAGCAGAACAACCCAACCTGTGGGGATGTTTTCTATTCCCTCTTCACCAGAGACTCTCTAGGAGTCTGTTCCTCAGGCTGAGTTGTGTTGTTGCCCTCTGTGCCCTCCTGACTGCTGTGTTTCCTTGCAGATTGCTGTCTCTCCAGGCAGCAGTGTCAGTTCCCTGACTGCAGTCACAGCCATGAGCAGCACTTCTGTCACAGATGCCTCTCTGCCCAGGTGAGCAGCACATGAGTTAAATAATGCATCTGCAGCTGAACTGGCACAGGCCTTTGGGATAGCAGAGAGCTGTAGCATGTCTTGCAGGAGAGGAGATTGTAACCAGAGTTAGAAACTGGCCTGAGTCCCAACACCCCTGTATAGGCAGCTGTTTGCATCCCTGTTGCAGCTTGGAACGTGTCTGTTGTCATCTAGAGGCCAACAAGAGTGTTTTATGTGTGCCTCATAGGGATTCTGTTATTGCAGCTCAGTTTTGTTGCTCTCCATGCTTTTCCCAAAGGGCCATTGTTTACAGGTAAGAGAACTCTGCAGCCACCAAGGACAGGGAGAGAATTAGGACTGGTAGGAAAATCTTACAGTGTGACAGTGGGTTGGGCTGCATAACAGGGGAGAACTTCTCTTCTGGGGCCTGGAAAACGGTGAGACCCATCTCATAGTGTTGTGTTTCTCCCTGTACTCTGTACAGTGCCCACTGGAGATACAATTGGTCCCTTCTCTCACTGACCCCTCGAATTATAAAAGATTGCAATGCCCCTTTTTTTTATTTTTTTGTTGTTTCCACCTGGTATCTCTCTGGCCTGTACGGGAACTAGTAGCTGACTATGGTGGAAAGAGCAAGGGCTCTTCCACTGATCTTTGTACCCCATCTCCTCACCTCGAGTGTTTGATGCAGATCAATCATTTATTTGGGCTGCTTGATTTGCTGGTGTCTGTTTCTGCAGAGCTTCAGAAGACCTGACAGTGAGCCCCAAGATGCAGCTGGACACCAGCCTCACGCTGAGCAGCAGCAGCAGCAGTCTCCAGACCAGTCCCAGGAGTCACTCTGTTCTTATCCCAGGCCTCCCTGACAAGCTTACACCAAAGGCACCTGTTCCAGTAAGGCTCCAAATGCTGCTCCCTTGCTTCTCATGGGCCAAGGAACCTCTCTATGGGCCTCTACAAGCTGAAATTGCTCAGCCTGGAGAACAAAAGGCTCTGAGGAGCAGAGTGGCCTTTTAGTCCTTTAGAGAGTGACTTTTTACATGGGCAGACAGGGATAGGGCATGGGAGAATGATTTTAAACTAGAAGAGGGGAGGTTTATTTTAGATGTTAGGAGGAAATTTTTTCAGGGGGTGGTAAGGCACTGGCATAGACTTCCCAGGAAAGTTGTGGATTCCCAATCCCTGGAAGTGTCCAAGGCCAGATTGGATGGGGCATTGAGCAACCTGGTCTAGTGGAAAGTGTCCCTGCCTGTGGCAGTGGAGTTGGAACAAGGTGAGCTTTAAGGTCCTTTCCAACCCAAACCTTTCTAGGATTCTATGAAATTACATTTATTTGGATGTTAACAGGGACAGTGTGTGCCCTTTGGAAAACACAGCTGCTGGCACACACGTGCAGTCCAGTTTACTCAGCCACATTGGTGGAATTTGTCCATATATAGAATAGTGTATCTCTGAAAGAGAGATACAGCTATAGATACAGCAATAGAGGGACAGCTCTAGCTTGTGCTTTCACCATCCCAGTGGCTGGAACTGGTCAGCCTTTGTGTTAAGTTACAGTGCTACCTGGAAAGGCTTATTCCTGCTTGTTGGTCTGATGAGTCTGAAATCACGATTTCCTATCCCTAAATTTTAATTTCCAGGTGTAGTGTAGAACAGACCATGACCAAAGCTTGAAATTGAAACAAGGAGTTGTTCAGTGTTAAAACTAGTGTTCTCCTTCAAAGAGAAGGGAGTGTGGAGCAGAGCAGGGGGGTAGAATTAGTGTTACATTTTCTTTTGAAAGTGAGTTCAAACTAGTATTGGCTTAAGTGTGTTGTTAACTGAGAGTCCATTACAAGTCCTGGGACTGTTCTCCATCTGATGAAGGAGTGGGAGCCAAGGAATCACATGAGGAAAGGGTACAGCAGGCTGTTTCCAGAGGCAGTTAGTGCAAGGCACCAGGGGTTCTTGAAGTGTCTCCACATTATCCTGAAGCCTCTTGTTTGATTTCTGTTTATAGGTGGCACCAGGAAACTCCTCTCTAGCCCTGGAACTGCAGGAAGTGGAGCCCTTGGTGGTGCCCCAGGCTTCTCCCACCCGCGAGCGCTCCCCAGACGTCATTTCCTCTGCTTCCACAGCCATGTCCCAGGATATCCCAGAGATTGCTTCCGAGACGCTGCAGCGCAGCTTCGCGGCGGCGGCGCCCGCGCTGCCCGGGGAGGCGCTGGAGCCCGGGCACCACGCGGACAGCATGGCCTCAGCCGCCTCTGCCCTGCACCTGCTGTCCCCCAGGAACCGCCACAGCTCCGAGCACAGCCACCACTCTTTGGACATGCCTCCAGTGGAGGTGGACAGACTGAATGCTCCATCCTTACTGGAGACTGCTTTAACTCAGGAAAATGCATCTTCTGACAGTGTCGTGAGTCAGCCGTGGCCGGCGGCCCCTGACATAACCCGGGAAACCAGGAACAGCATGGCAGACAGGTAATCCTTGGGTTTGTCTGGCACGGGGCAGTTTGTTTGCATTGCCAAGTTGACAGCTTGGTGAAAAGCTCCTATGTTGTGATTAATCCAGAACAGTTCTCCGTCCCTCTTTCCCTTGAAGGATCTGATGAGTCAGCCTTCCTGTGTGCTGTGTCCTGAACTTCCTAGGCCACCTCTAACCATTTTTGCTCTCTGATACCCTTTGCAGCGTAAATGATCTCTGTTAAGAAGGTGAAAAGTCTTCTTTGTTGGCCTTCATGTTCACATGGAGACTTCAGGTGGTTTTTTTTTTTTGTGTGCTCTGGAAATCAAACCAGTACAAGCTACATTCTACCCCAAGTGATGCAGGCTTTTGTTGAATCAATTGACAAAATAACTGTCAGGTTTGCTTGTATGTCTCTGTTCTAGGACTGGCTCTATGCAGCTAGTGTTACAAATACATGAAGTACTTTAGCAGTCAAAAAATAAATGGCAATGGAGCAGGAATGAAGGATGGTGCAGCATCACTTAGGCTGTTTAGAAGGAGCGATCTGATATGCTGGAGTAGTGCTGGGTTTCATCACAGAATGAGTGTCCCTGTCCTGGAGTAGGATGAGAACAGAAAGAGGCATCTGGCATCTCCAGATTCCTCTTAGGCTGGGGCTACATGCACCATGTGAACCTGCAAACACCTCCCTTTTCAGGACTGGAAGGCTGAGAGGGTCAGTGTTGTCCCTCAGGTAATCCTGGACTGTTCACTCATCAGAGTTGCAAAGAAAGGCCTCACCTTGTGCCTCCACAGCTGAGGATGTTGTTTCAGGAAACAGTCCCATCTGATGCCTCTGGGAGGGCATTAAGACTGTGTTTCTACACAATATTTTTTCTTTTAGTCATAATATGAACTTGAGAAAATACTTTGGTAGGAGTTTGCAACTCCCCTCAATCCCACTCTGTCTTTGAATTCTTCTGGATGTCTTCTATCAGAATACCAAATCAGCTGTCTCTGACTGAGAGATTTCACAAGTGCTCAGTTCTGTGTAAAGTCCTTCCTGCAAGCTCCATTCAGGCAGACCTAATTGGCAGTCTAGAAGCACGTGCAGTTTGCTCTCAAAATCATTGTGATACTCAGACTGGATGCACTGTTACAATCCTGTCTGTTAGAGCTGACCCATCAAATTCACACACTTCCTCAGACACTTCAAGGAACTAAGAAGCACTGATGATTTTTGCTTCAGTGATCAGTATTAAATGAGGAAGAACAAACCCAAGGTTTGTGGAAGTGTGTGCCAAGTTTGAGTAGTGGCTTACCTCTCTTGTATGAATGTCTGTTGGGAGGTAATTCTTGGAAATCTACTTCAAGCGTAGCTGAGCTGCTTCTCCCCTTTTGAGGCCCCAGAAAAGCACATGGACCAGTTCAAGTATTTAGTGCTTCTACACAGCACTGCCTCTTCCTGGATCTGTGGGATCAGTGTGGGGTTGATTTTTGCTACAGACTTCCTATCAGGATCTCTCATGAGACATGGAGAGAGTGAATATCCAAGCTGAAAGAGACTTTTGTGATGGTATTTTCTTTTTTCCCCTCTCTAGCCCAAGGGATGAGGTTGAAGAAAAGCACAAGAGTTCTTCCTACCATCGACACAGCTACCACCTTCTGCAGCATGACAGCCAGGATGCCAGTGCAGAGCAAAGGTACCAGAGTGCTCAGCCCCCTCTCTCACCCTGCATGGGCTCAGCTCAGGCTGCATTTATGCCTCTGTCCCCAGCCAGCCTTCACATGTGGGGTGAATGTCTCTGCTTTGTCTCCTGACTTAATGTGAGTTTGCAGCCCAGCTTTCCTCATGTTCTGGTGACTTCAGCTCATCTCAAGATTGGCCTCTGGGCCCTCTCCAGTTTATTCTCTGTAGGGAAAGGTTTGATTGTGCTGCCTCTAAAAGCATGGACCAAGCTTGGTTTAATTACCAGTAAAAACCTTTAAAGGGATCTCTTTCCAAATATTATATAAAGTAGCAAGGGTACCTGAAGAGTAAGTTTCTTGCTTCTGACATCTTTCCTCCCTGATAAGTCCCCCTGGAGTTCTGTGGGCGCATTCTGTGTGCCTCACAAGCTCAGCCCTGTTTGACAGCTGAGGATTGTCCACAATCCACACATAAATTCAGACTGAAGCCTGCAGCCTGTATTGGAGGCTGCTCAGCAGGGGAAAGTCTCCAAGGTACTGAGGATCACAGACCCCTTAGGCTCACCTGATCCTCCTCTGTTGTTGAAATGTGTTCTGTGTCCAGTGCTTGCTGTCTGTAAAGCTGTAGGGATGTGCTGTGTAAGGCCCATTCCTACAGGATGTAGGGATGTGATGTAGGGATGTGCTTTAACACAGCACCTCCCTACAGCTTTACAGCTGCCTGGGCCCTGCTGTCCCTAATGCAGGGACCCTCCAAGCCTTGCTGCACAGCTCTGGAGCTCAGCCTGAGCAGACCTGGATCAAAGCAGAGCAGCCTGCTCTGAGCCCTGAGGTGACTGTGAAAGGTTAGGTGGGGGTGTCTGTAGCTGACTCTGGCCATGTGTGGGTGAACATCTGTGTGAATCCATCCCGGTCCAGTGTGGTGAGTGATGTCCTCTCCCTTGCTGTCCCTTGACAGTGACCACGATGATGAAGTTGCAAGCTTGGCTTCTACATCAGGTGGATTTGGTGCCAAGGCATCAGCACAGAGGCTGCCTGTGAAGGACTGGAAAGTCAAGGCATCCCCCCGGGCCTCCCCAAAGCTGAAGAGGAAGGGCAAGAAGGATGATGGGTATGCTGGGCTGGCCAGGGCACAGCAGGCTCAGCACCAGCTGGGCAGGGCACAGCCTCCTGCAGCCATTGGGGTCTGGGGCAGCAGCCAAGTGCTCCCAGCCCTCATCACCCCGTTTGCAGAGGGCAGGAACCCCACAGAAGGCATTGCTGCTCACTCAGACACTGACGGGCACTCAGGTGTGGGAATAGTTCTGCACTATCTCCAGCTGGGACTCAAAATCCAAAATACAGCCTGGGCTTGAGAAGAATGTATGGGAGGTAAATTACACATTGTGAGTGGACACTGGGCCCTTTCACTGGTTTCAGTGAAGGCTTCATTGAAACTGTGATGCTATTAGTGTCACAATGCCTCCCTTTTTAATTGGCTTCTGAACAGCAGCACAGTGCCCTTGTTCAGCAAGATGTCATTTGTTACCTGCTTGCTGCTTCTGTGTTTTTCTAAACATGCTTATATCAATATACTGTAAGTGAAAATTGGTGACTGGAAAGGTCTGACCATGGCAGGTTAGACAAATCTGTCTGCATCAGTGTGAGGAGAGCAGCAGAGCTTCTGCACAGGGCTCCTTCCTCTTCTTGTGTTCCCATAGCTCCATGATTTGGATCTCTGGCTGTGCAGATTGCAACAGAGATGGGCTATGACATTTAATTCTGGCTGTGGTCCTGCACAGTGACACCCAGAAGCTCTTGGCCTCTGAAATTACTTTCACTTTTTCTGTCTCAGTCCTTTTGAAGTTGCAGAGTGGATATTGTCTGGGAACTAAAAGTGTTTACTTTTCTTCACTGATCTGTGGCTTTGATGGAGACATGCAGTATTAGTGGATCAGTTCAGGGTTTTTCTTTATTCTGCTGTGTGAGCTAGAGTGTATCTCTAGTTTCTTCACCTTGAGAGCTGGAATTGCACTAGATGATTAGTGCTCATTCATTCTAAATTTTAACAAATGAATACTTGTTTTTTGTTTGGGTCTTCCCTGGCTTCGAATTTGGACAAAACTGAAAAAGCAGTGTGGAGTGCACTTTGTAATAGTCCTCATTAGCACTTGGTTCATGTCTCTTCCCTACAAAGGGACTAGTCTGTAAGGAATTTCAGGGTGTGTGAACAGTGCAAATGATAGTGTAATATTGCTGTAAGGACTGGGATTTCATCACCTTCCCATCATTCTCCATGATACACAAGGCAAGCTGGAGTTATGAGCTGGAGTGTAAAATCTAAAGCAACCATAAAACGTGTGATCTGTTTTGGCAGAAGACTTGGATAATAAGAGGAGTTAATTGACATTACTGGGTTACTACTTTTCTCTGTTTATTTCCAGGGACATGAACCAGTCACCAAGATCATCTAACAACCAGGTGAGTCAGAGCTGCTCTTCATGATGCTTCATATCTTACTAGGGAAAACCTGAGAGAAAGTTCATTCCAGTTCCTTGAAGTGTCATGGGTCATGCCCTAGCAGGTTGAGAGGGGGCTGCACTGGGGCTTGGAATTGCTCAGTGCTGACATGCAGCAGAGAAGGAGCTCTGTGCTCTCCAGACTGATGATTTCTTTCTCATACTTGCCTCTGCCTGCAGCAGGATAAGCTGTTCCTGTCAAAGAAAGGGTCACAGGGGGATTGGCCTTGATGTGTGGGTCTCCTTGTTCCTTCCCCTTAAGGGTGGGTACTCACACTCCTTGAACTATTTCAAGCAGTGAAGAGACAACATATATAAATTTATACTTGTCCAGTTGTTTGGTGTTCTCAAATAAATGAAAGATCTGAAAAAGTGCTCTAAAGAAGTCTCCTTAGCATACTGATTGCACAGCTCTTTTGTGAGTGTTTGAGGTCATTTTTTACATTTGCAAGCATCAACACTCTCAGTACCTGGCCAAAAGTGAATAAAATCTGTTTTGAAGGGTGTGTTGTATCTAAGCAGTTGATATTCTAAGCAACCATTTATTAATTCCATGCAGGAATCTTGTTTTATCAGGTTATTCCTTGGCACAGCAGTTCTCGGGAGCAGGCACTAAACTGGTCCTGTTTGCTGCGTTGTGTGTTACACTTCACTGCCAGGCACAGGGCTTGACTCAATTCTGAGCAGAAACTGAGCTGGCCTCCAGTCCTGTTAGAAATGAGTGCTTGTCCTCTGCACATGCAGGTGACAGCAGAGTTCCAGGAGGAGGTGATGTGCATCCTGAGGAGCCAGCAGCGCGAGCTCTCGGAGCTGCGGCAGACGCAGGTGGAGCTGCTGCAGAGGCTCACGGATCACCTCGACGCCATCCAGAGCTCCCTCATGGGCCACATGGAGAGGGTCATCGACTCCCAGCACGAGCAGGAGCGTATCCTTGTCTGCAGGTGTTGAGGGGAAGCTGCAGGGCAGACTGGAGGTCTGAGGAAGGCTCAGGAAGGTCATGCATGTGGGAGCGTGGGGCTGTAGGTGCAGTACAATTGCCTGGCTGCAGTGTCACTACTTCAGTTCCTCTCAGGGCAAGAAACTCAGAAATAGAACAGAACTGACACTTTCTCTGTGCCACTAAATCTTAGTTACCCATAAGCCATAAGTGCTGCAGTGCTGGTGTAGACCAGAGGTGCACTTGGTACATTATCCCACCTCAGGCAGTGGCCAGTTGCACAAGAGTAATCATGGGCTGATCCTTTCCTTCTTAAGGCAAGTCAGTACTTGCACCAGGAGCAGCATCTGGCTCCCATACTGCATAGCTGGATATAAAATTATCTTGTTTGTCCACATTTGTTCATATGCTGGTCTACAGGTCCCTTATGTGTTTTCTGAGAAGTATTTTCTTTTGCTGCTTTCAAACCTGGTATCCAGTTTTTTGTATTGTATTATGAATTATTGGTTCCTGTGTACATTTGCTGCACTGAATTTGATTATGTTCCCCAAACTGGGCAGCTCCAGCCTGAAACCACTCCTAACTTCTATGACAATAGCTTTCTCTATTAATTAGTCTCAGATTTTCCTTTTGTGATCATCAGTCTGATATTCACAGATCATTTAGATACTTTTCTATTGAATTTCTGTGTCTAGAGCTATATTGTAATACTAGAATAATTTTCCTTTCTCCACAACTTTATGCATGGACTGAATTTTGTCAGCAGCTGAATTGTCATTTCATTGTTTGCTTTGTTGGAGTTTGAGGTGTTAGTTTGTTTAAGATGTGTTTGTGTGTTGGCTCCTTCAGAGAGGTTGCTTGTTTCATCAGGTGTGAGTAGCCTGAAGCCTGGATTTGCTCCCATCACTGTATCACTTACATCCACTAATTCCATCCTATAGAAATATTTTTGCCAACTTGCTGTTTATGGATATTGGGCTTGACGGTTTCTGGTGTCCTGGTTTTGGCTCAGATGGAGCTAATTTTCTTCACAGCATCTCATGTGTGTTATGTTTTGGATTTGTGACCAAAACAATGCTGATAACACACTGATGTTTTTGCTGGTTTTGCTTTTTCTAAGCCTTCTCTGTTTCTCACCCTGCTCCACCAGGCAGAGGCTGGAGGTGATCAAAAGTTGGGATGAGACAGAGCCAGCTGACCCCAGTGACTAAAGGGGTGACTCACACTGTGTGACACTGTGCTCAGCAGTAAAGGCTGGGGAAAGGAGGAGGAAGAGGGGACACTTGGATTGATGGTGTTTGTCCTCCCCTGCCACTGCTTGGCATGAGGGAGCCCTGCTTTCCTGGGAATGGCTGAACAGCTGCTCACTGATGGGATGTACTAAATGAATTCCTTATTTTGTTTGGTTGGCAGGTGCAGCATTTGCTTTACCTCTCTTAAACTGTCTTTACCTCAACCTATGAGCTTGCTCACTTTTACCCTGCCAGCTCTCCCCCATCCTGCTGCAGAGGAGTGAGTGGCTGCCTGGGGCTGAGCTGCCAATGGGACACCAAGTTAACCACAGTATGTAGGAAACAGAACTGTCCAGATTGCTTGAGCTGTCTGACTTTCCTTTCTTACCTTCCAAAGCTCTTTTCTCTCCCATATCAGTTGTTTAAGAGCACCCTGTTTCAGGAACACAGCAGTAATGTTATCAGACTCTTTCACCAGAGCTGCACGTTTGCTCTCACTGAGCCTCTGGAGGTGAGGCTGCCGTCCATCTTTATGGACAGGGGTGCTGTGGGTGGACAGGAGATGTGCTGTTGTGCTCCTTGACCCCAGGTCTCGTCAGAGAGGAGGCTGGAGCGGGTGCTGCTGGAGGGGCAGCAGCGCAATGGGCAGCTCCAGGAGCAGCTGTCCCAGCAGCTCTCGCAGTCGCTGTCCACGGCCGTGTGTAACCGCCTGGAGAGGACCATCCGCGAGGAGATGAAGAAAACAGTGCCCCAGTGTGAGTGTGGCTGGGAGCTGGAGCCCTGCAGGCAGCTCCATGGGGATCAAAAGCACACTGGGGAGGTGCTATATGAAGCAGGATTTAGGCTGTGTGAGCACCAGCAGGCTGCTGTGGGCCCCAGTGTAATCTGAGAAGAGGAGCTGTGGTTTAGGAGCAGTGTGAGGCTCCCAGAGGGAATGCCTTCCCAGAGAGTGTGGTCTGACCTGCCATAATAATCTCTATAGCCTTTGGAGTCTGTTCAGTGGAGGAAGGTGAAAGATGAATTTGGAAATGCTGAACACGCTTGAAGTTGTCTTTGCCCTTTCTCAATGCACTGGCAGCATGCATGTAAGGAAATGTTCCAAAAACTGCTGGTGGGAGAGCCTGCAGCCAGTAGCTGCCTAAGGCAGGGCTATCTGCTATTCTGAGTCAGGTCAGCTATGACTTTCTCACACCAACTCTTAAAAACTCTCAAGGCTGGAGGTTCCACAACTTCTGCTGACTTCCAGAGCTGTACCACCTTCCTAGCAAAGACTTTCTTCAAATGTCCAACCTTAGTTCCCCAAGCACAGTTTGTGATCATTGTCCCTTGCTGTGTCATATTCAAGAATCATTTGATTCCATTTTCTTTTCTGGGCTTTGAAGTGTGACTTTAGGCTTAAAGCTGCATTTTTGTCCTGTTTTTTTATGTCTAGGCATTTCCAAGAGCATGGACCCTACTGTCAGCCAGCTCAGTAATACTGTTGCTACCAAGCTCACTGCTGTTGAGGGGACACTGAAAGAGAATATTACCAAGCTAGTGAAATCAAAGGTAAGGAATACCGGAGGAGCCTTTCCAGGGCACACTGAGTTGGGTAGCACTGCCAGGGTAGCAACTTCTTAGGCCTTTTCCCCTCACCTCTGTCTCTAGGTAATGCCAGTTTAGCTGCCAGTAGTCAGAGCTTTTTCATGGTCTCATTACAAGGACAAGCTCTTTGCATGCTCCCCTGCCCACTTTGCCTCATTAACACTTTTTTCATTTACCAAGTTGTTCATTTTCTACTAGAGTAGAAATTCTCACCACAGCAGTGACTTTTACAGCCAACTCAGTCAAATGTGAAATGTTTGACTGGCTGCATTCTGTTCCCATATTTGCATTATTTAGGGGGCACAAGCTGCTTACTTACCTTGGCAGGAAATTATGGTTTTTTTGGGAAGGAAGGAGGAGAAGGGGAAAGGAGCTGTGCCACCTTCCCTTGCTCTAGAGCAGAAGTGGTGCTGGTTTTGGGCAGCCCCTGAGCAAGCAGAGTTGTGCCTGCTGGAGTCACAGTGCAGCCTGGCCAGTGGGAAGAGCCAAGGGAACAGCCTTGGGCACTGGGCTGTCCTTACCTGGTGTGTGGGTGTGGGTGTGTGTGTGTGGCAGGGACCTGGTGTTTGCTCACACCCTTAGTCCTGGAGTAGACTGTAGTTAATTTTCTGGAATCTTCTGTGTGTGCTTGTAAGAACCTTACAGACAGTGTTGTGAGGGCCACAGCTGACACTCTGCAGGGACCCATCCAGTCAGCCTACAGGGAGGCCTTCCAGAGCGTCGTGCTGCCAGCCTTTGAGAAGAGCTGCCAGTCCATGTTCCAGCAAATCAATGACACCTTCAAGCAGGGCACACAGGAATGTGAGTAGGTTTTCTTCTTCAATTCTTCTCTGCACTATTTGCATTAGTGGCTAGCAACACATTGGCCTTATGGTTTTGCCTTTCAGAGTTTCGCTGGTGAGTGTTTAACCTCTTAGCCCTTCCATGTGTTCTGTTTCATATTTGGGAAACAAAAGTGGGGAGGTTTTTGTGGGTGGTGCTATAAGAGTACAGATTCACTTCTGGTCTTTGTAGCCCACATAGCAAAACACTCAGCTGTTTTCTGGGAATCTGTGACTTCATCTATTGAGTAGGAAAAGCCCAGCTGCAGGACTATCCCATCCATGAATGGAGAGGGTAGCAGTCCTGCATTACCTCAGAGGGGTAATGGATTGGAGAAGGTTTAGAGAAGGGTACCAGGGTGACCAGAGGTTAAATAGTGTCTGAACAGTGTTTGAAATAGAGCATAGCCTTAAGTAAGGAAAACTATACACTGATGCACTGCAGAAGATCATTCCTGTTCTCAGGCTTGGGATGCAGATCCTTGGCCTTTGGGGAGGCCGGGCAGGTATTACTCTGCAGAGATAGTTTTTGAGAGGGCCTGAATGTGGCTAGCACAGTGATTTTGTTGGCCATAGATCTGCAGGATGTCTCCAGCTGCTGTTAATTTTGCACCCTTCCTCTTCCACACAAGTCTCCCACAAACACGAGAGCTTACATTCTTCTCCCTTTTGATCAGGCCAGTTCCTAAGATATTTTAAAATACAGGTTTTAAATCTTTGGAGACATGATTTCTTTCTTGTCAGAAAAGTTTCCACTCTTTCTTCATGAGCATTGAACTAATGCAGATCCCAATTCCCACTACATATGAAATAAAACACCCTCACTGCTGCCTTTATATCCCCTGAACAAGGAGTGCCTGTAGAAGTCTGGTTTAGGAGAGCTAGTGGGTTTGTTGCTGTGTGATGGGGACACTGGAAGATGGGTTTCTAGTTTGATATAATATGGTCCAAAACAAGGCTTGTGCTTCTCCTCTGTCCTGTGCTCGTACACGGGCCCAGCATTTGGAGCAGTTGGAGTCAGAGCCTGCCAGCTGGATTTCTGCCCTGATCATCCCCACAGGTGCACGTGGCTCAAACCTCTCCCTCTGTGCCTGTTGCAGATATCCAGCAGCTGGAGGCTCACCTGAAGAACAAGAAGGTGCGTGAGCAGGAGGTGCGGGAGCCGCTGCTGGGGCAGCTGCGGCAGCTGCTGAGCGCCCTGCAGAGCAGCACGGAGCAGCTGGCCTCCAGCGTCACCGCCAGCGTGCACGCCGAGCTGCAGCACCAGCTCCACCTCATCGTGGGCAAGTGAGTTGGGACAGAGGTGCCACTGAGGTGTACAGCGAGCCAGGAGTGTACAGAGAGCAGCTCGAGGGCTGCTTGTTGGCCCTGCACTGTGGCAAAGCAAGTGGGCTGGTGGCTGTTGCTCACAGAAGGTTTCCCAGCTCTGTTGGGAAGCTCAGGGCCTGCTTTTCTCCAGGTCCCGTGTGCACAGTGGAGAACAGAAGGATCCAAGGCACCACTAAGCAGACTCAAATCTGAGCACTTTCTGAAGATCATTTCAGAGGAGTCTTGTCTTTACTCAGTGTCCTCAGGCATACAGTTTCTACAGGCTGCTCTCTCTCCCCACAGCTGCTCTGCAGCAGTTTGTGCTTTGCCCTCCTGATTTCAGGATGGACTCCCAGCAGTGCCTCCAGCACATTCACACCGTGAGGCAGTGGCAGATTGCCAGGCATTGGGATGGGCTGGTGGTCACCTGTGGGGCAGAACAACCCTGTCTGTTTTAGAACATATGTCAGAACACACTGGGGTCTTCAGTGCAGGCCAGAGTTGCCAGGAAGGCCACAGGCTAAATCCTGGTCTTGTTGCATGGGCTGTGCTTGTTCCCAAAGAAGCCCTGCTTTTCTACCTGTGGTAGAACAGGTTTGATGCTTTGTACCCTTTGTGAGAGAGGAGAATCCAGCCCTTGAGGGAAGAGGTGTCACACAGAGCAGCAGAGTCTGCACGGTGAAATCCTCTTGTGTGGAGAAGTCACAGGCACAGTGTAAGTGTGTTTCATTCTAAAGGTATCATCTGCACACAAGGAGCTGCATCTGACAGATCTCCTGCAGGAAGCTGGCCCCATTTGGGGATAACCCCACAGCTTAGTCTCCTTGCTTGTAAGCCAGAGACATTAAAGATTTAAAACACTGTTTGATGAGACTTAGTTCCCTGAAATGTCACTTTCCTGCACAGAATCCTAGCATCTTCCAAGTGCACCCTGGGATGTTGTGGTGTTGGCCACAGAGTTGCCTGTGCCTCAGATCTGTTTATATGAACCCTTAGGGAGCCCCACTACAAAAAGCAAAGCAGCCTGTGTGTTCTCACTGGTATAAGCTTTGTGCAGTGTTGTCCCTGGGCTCTTCATTCTCAGAGGTGCCCATGGGTTCTGTTTTGTTTTTTTCAGCATGCAGGAGTCTATTTTGGCCCAGGTGCAGAGAGTCATTAAAGGAGAGGTGAGCCTGGCCATGAAGGAGCAGCAGGCAGCTGTCACCTCCAGCATTGTCCAGGCCATGCGCTCGGCAGCTGGGACACCCATCCCCTCCACTCACATGGACTTCCAGTCCCAGCAGACTCACATCCTTCAGCTGCTCCAGCAGGGACACCTCAACCAGGCTTTCCAGCAGGTACCCAGTTTTCCTAGTAGTCATCCACTGCTTGTTGGGGACTGAGAGGGCAAAAAGGGCTCCTTGGGGTGGGCACGTGATCTCACAACAGCTTACACAGGAGTTGACTGAAAAGACCTGTGGCAGTGGAGTGCTTGAGGGGTGCAGTTGTTCTCATGCAGGTGGAGCCAGAGCCATGCAGGTTCCATGATTTGGTAGCAGTTGAGTTCCTTCATCCCTGCCCATGTCCTGCCAGGACAGTGTCAGTGCTCCAGTGTGTTCTGCTGGACTGCCAGTGTGTTGTGAAGCTGTGTGTGCCACGTTGGCACTGACACGTGGCACACACAGCTTCGTAAGCCTCTCCAAGCACATCCACCAGCTGGGGCCTGACCTTGCCTTTGACTTTGAGCATGCAGGCAGATCCCTTTGAGCTGCTGCAGACAAACTCTTCTGGGAGTGATAGCAGTGCTGGCCCTGCTCCATGCTGCTGACAGTAACCTGCTCCCCTCTGTGTGTTGTGCTCTGTTCAGCTTGGAACAGACACAGGTGTCCTCAGAGCATAGAGCAAGAGCCTTAAGGTGGCCCTGCTGGCCTGTACAGCAGAAGTGCAGAGATTTTTGCTCCCAGAGGAGGCTCTTGAGCCACTGAGCATCCCAGAGCTGTCACTCTGTCCTGTGTTCCTCACCTGCCTGTTGGTTCCTGTGCATTTCTAGCTGTGTCTTCCTTGCAGGCTCTAACAGCAGCTGATCTCAACCTGGTTCTCTATGTCTGTGAGACTGTGGATACTCAGCAAGTATTTGGACAGCATCCATGCCCACTGTCCCAGCCTGTGCTGCTCTCCCTCATTCAGCAGCTCTCCTCAGATCTGGGCACTCGTACAGAACTGAAGCTGAAGTGAGTATGACCAGAGAACTGGGTCCTGTTCTTAGCCCTAGCTTTAAATTCAGTGCCTAGAAGTGGAAGGTAGAACTTTGACAAAAGTTGGAGTTTCAGTAGCCTGTTACTGGCATGTTTAAAGCCAGTGTAACTCAGAAAAACATGTCAGCACTGCCACAGAAAGCTTTGCTGCCCTGAGGTCGTAGTGGAAGGAGAACCCAGCAGTAGGTGCTGGTACCTCTGGAATTGTAGCCTGTAAATATTTGCAGCCTGTGCAGCAATCCTCATTCCCCAAGGAATGATTTCCTTGTGGAGGCAAAAGAAGGGACAGTGCCATGTCCCCTGGACAGTACAGTGTCCAGGACAAGTTTGCTCTGTCCTCAACTCCTAACCCATCACTGGACTTTGTGTCAGCAGTTTATTGTCGTGACTGTCAGAAAGGCTCAGTGGGAGGCTGCAGCAGGAGCTACTGGTATAATTTGTGGTAGATGTTCCAAGCAAAGCTTCTGTGACAAAATAGTGACTGTACTGATACTTGCCATGAACATTTTTAGTGTCTGAGTCAAAACCCTGCTATCTGCCCTTAAAAGCTGAATTGTTAAGGTACCTAC
Source organism: Melozone crissalis (assembly GCF_028551555.1). NCBI lineage: Eukaryota > Metazoa > Chordata > Aves > Passeriformes > Passerellidae > Melozone > Melozone crissalis. Next base: position 6,985,526 of record NW_026535785.1, read on the forward strand.
AGGTTTTGACTATGGCTGGTATGGAAAAATTACTTAAATTGAGTTTTTAACTTGATAAGCAAGCTAGAAAAACTGAAAAGACCTTCAAGGTATAGGCTAGTAATTGGGGTTAAAGCTGCTGCTATAAAGTTTAAACTGGATTGTTTTTGAAAACCTGCAGTGACCACATTGCCTTACTCAGGCTGTGGTTTAAAAGCTGATGGCTCATCTGAACTTCAGAGCATCTTGTTGGTAAAAGTTTTGCTCTTATCCCACCCCTTCCTGGATGGATTTTATTGTAACCCTACACAAACTGAGCCTCACTGCTGAGGGATTTTACTCTCTAATGAGTGACTAATTCTGTTAAAAGTTATTTAAGAAAATATCTACTGAGAGTCACTTCCAGCACTGGGGGGAGTTCTCACTGGCTGCTGCCTCTGCCTTGGTTCCAGCAGCCAGGTTGTGGGGCAGGTGGGCAGGCTGGGAGCTGTAGACTGACCTCACATGTTTAGGAAGGGATAGGTGGACTCTGCTATGAGTCAGGAACATTGATTTCGTGACAGCTGAACATACTGCAGAGTTTGGGTGGAGCAGGGAACAAAACTGCATCTTCAGCACTAACACGAACTGAATGGGGTTGGGATCATATTCTGGGTTTGGACCTAACCTCGCTCTCTCTCCTTCAGCTACTTGGAGGATGCAGTGATGCACCTTGACCAAAGCGACCCCATCACCCGAGACCACATGGGGTCAGTCATGAACCAGGTGCGGCAGAAGCTCTTCCAGTTCCTGCAGGTGGAACCCCACAACCCTCTGAGCAAGCCTGCGCGTCGCCTCATGATCATGCTGCAGGGCCTGGTCACCCCTGGCATGACCTAGGAGCAGCTGCCTGCCTGCCTGGGGGGCTGCTCCACCCGAGCCCACCCTGCAGATCTGTAGTTACTGACGGCGCCTGGCTGGTGTCGAGAGCTCTTGCCAGGAAATCATCGACGCGCGTGTGATGTCTCTAAGGCGAACACCATCTGTGTATAGTTCCAAATAGTCACTGAACATTCACTTGGCTTATTTTTCCTAAATAGCCTCTTTTTTGAGAGTTAAATCTCTTCTTCACCTGTCCATCCGTCCCCAAGGCTGGCTGGCAGCCCGTGTCTCGTGCAGCAGAAGCCGATGGATTCCTTGCCCCTTTAAAAGTTTGGATCGGCACAGGAGCAGCGAGGTGTGCGCTGAGCCCAGGGGCTGCTCCTCGCTGGCCACAAACCTGTACCCACACCTTAGGGAAGGGCTCAAACCCCTCCTCCCTGGCAGGCTGCAGGCACAGGGAGGAGGTCAGCTGAGCGAGAGGGGTTAGATAGAATTCATTAATTAGTTAGTTGCTCCGCGGTTTGTTAATTCCAGATCCACAGCGGAGTGCCCGGCCCACCTGGCACATGAGGCAGGTTTGGGCAGGGCTGATACCTCTGGAGTGCCCCGGGGAGGGGCTCTGGGTCAGGGTGCTGAGGCAGCAGCAAACTGCAGGAGCCCTGGGGGGCCACGGTTCTGTTGTGCATTGGAGCATGTCCATGTTTCAGACATTAGTTTTGATTTTACACAGAGGTTTTTCTTTTTATCTAAATTTTGAAGTTTTGGGGGGTTTTGTTGTTCTTTTTTTTTTCTTTTTTGTTTTTTTTTTTTTTTTTGAAATAACATTGAGAACAATTCAATAAAAAACTTTTTGAGAAAAAAGGTGTGGAGACCTTCTTCTGTTGTGTGATGGAGGAAAGACTGAGGGATCTTTTAGTATGTCATACTATCTCCAGGCTGGAGCCTGAGGTGATGGGCCACCATCACCTCTCTCTTTCCAGATTTTTTCCTGAGTCTGTGCTCAAGCTTTTCTGTGTGAGTCCAGCAGGGCATAGTGGTCTCTGCTTCCTGGGAGGGGCAGGAGGTGATGGCTGCGGGAAGAGGACATTAATTCCCCTTTTCACAGCAAAAATGTCTCTGGCTGCTCCTCCTTCCTGGAGGAAGAGAAGGCTCTGGGAAGACCTCACAGCACCTTCCCAATACATACAGGAGCTCCAATAGAAGGGCTTTGGACAAGGGCATAGAGTGACAGGGCAAGGGTGAATGGCTTCACACTGATAGAGGGCGGGATTAGATTGGATATTAGGAAAAATTTCTTCCCTGTGAGGACAGTGGGCCGCAGGTTGCCCAGAGAAGCTGCGGATGCCCCATCCCTGGAAGCGTTCACAAGACCGGGTTGCACAGGGCTGGATGGGTCCCTGCCGGGTTGGACCGAGATGGTTTGCACGGTCCCGTCCAACCCAAACCATTCTGTGATTCCGCGAACTGAAAGGGCCGGGGTCCAGCCCCGGCGCTCTCCGCCCCTCGGGGGCCGGCGGGGCGGGCCGGGGGCCGGGCCGGGGCGGTGCCGGCGGGCCGGGGGCGGGCGGCGGGGCCGGGGCTGCCGGCGGCGGCGGGCGCGGAGCACTCGGCGGCGGCGGCGCGGGGTCCGCACCATGGGCGGCGGCTGCTGGCGGCTGCTGGGCGTCCTGAGCCCGCTGCTCCTGCACCTCGGTGAGTGCCGCGGGACCGCTCCGGGCCGGGCTGGGGACCGACACCCCGGGCTCTCCCCGCCGGGCTGGGGGCGGGCGGGTGGCAGCGGGACCCCGGCCGCGTCCCGCTCCCTCTGTAGCTGCGGGGAGCGGCGTGCCCGGTTGCCCCTCGGCCGAGCGATCCATCCACTCCTGTTCCGTGTCTGAGAGGCCGGGCAAGGAGGAACGCGGCTCCGCGGCGCTGTCCGGGGTGGCTCTGCTCAGGCGGGGACGGTTCCCGAGCTCCGGCTCTCCAGCCCTGCGTGCCCACCCCAGCACCCGCTGGCTTTCCCGGCTGCCCTCGTTCAGCGGGGCCGGAGCCATCCTGATCGCTGGGGAATGTCACCCGGCAGGTCCTGCGCCTCGCTGGCACCAGCGTGTCCCCTCCGCACTCCCGCTCCTCCGAGCGCCGAGAGGATGCGGAGCGCAGTGGTACCCAGGGACATCCCTGCTCTGAGGAGAGATGGGGAGCCTGGGATTAACCTGGTCCGGCTGCACGGACGATGAAGGACAGGGACCACCAAACCCTTGGTGGATTTTAGGCTCAGAGGGTGGGAGACTCCAGCCCTTCCCCAGGAGCAGGATGGCTGCACTCGCTGGGGAGCTCGGGATGCTCTGCAGCGCCCTGGGAAACTTCCCCCGTGCTTTCCCCTTGGGCTTTCTCCCTGACGGAGCCGGGGGCAGGTTTTTCCACACGGTTTTGCAGCAGAGCAGCGGAGATGATTTGCTCTCCTGCTTTCTCCTTGTTTGCTCGCCCTGCCCAGCCTCGTGCCGAGGGAGCTGAGCAGAAGGAAAGGCTTGTGCCGGACCTTAGAGGAGTCCGGGAGGGGAAACCCCAGCCTGCAGCAGGGAGAGGCTGAAGGGAGGTTTCATCTGGCCCTGCCAGCTGCTGGGTCCTCGGGCTGGTGGGAGGCAGGCTTGTGCCTGGCTGGGTGAAAAGAGGAGCAGTGGATCCCACGTTCTCTACTGATACCTGCGATGTTTGTGACCCACGTGTCTGGCATCAGTCCGAGGCTTTTCTCGGTGCTGTGCTCAGGGGGTTCTCATTGCAAACACCTAAAATGCCCTGTGATCATATCAGGTTCACCCTGGTGTTAATCTCAACCACAGCCACTTTGCTCAGGACCCTGTTCCAGGGGTGCAGGTGTGGGGTGCTAACAGCAAGGCACACAGCTTCCTGGAGACATCCTGGCTGCCTCAGCAGTCACCAGGAAACTTTCAGCTGTTTCTGGGGTTACCTTTCCACAGGGGTCCCCTGCAGGGCTCTCCTCAATTAGAAACCTCCCTGGTGCACACCCTTGTCACTTCCAAAACTCTGTAACTCCTGTGAATTGGCACAGGTACCCCACATCTTCCGGCCTACAGAATCTCTGGGGCAGAGCTGAGGACCCTGAAGGTTTTTCTGTGACCCAGTCACACACCAGCTCCTTTTGGGCTTCCCACTGGTTGTGGATGCACTGGCAGTCCTCATGAACACACCTGTCACCATTGTCCCATGTCCAGCACCAGGGTTTGGCCAGTGCCAGTGGGGAATCGTTTGTGGAGCAGAGCAGGGGCTTCTCAGAATGGAGCAGCCCAGACCTGCACTTGTGCCTTTTCCTTTTGTACTTTTTCTTCCTCTTTCTCTCCCCCACTTCCCCTCCCTGTTTTCCCTTTCCCTTTTCTCTTTATCCTTTCCTGTTCATCTTTCCCCTCCCATCTTTCTCTTCCCCCTTCCCCTTCCCACCTTTCTTCTTCCCTTCCTTTTCCACTTTCCTTTTTCCTTTCCCCTTCCCCTTCTCTTTCCCTTTCCCCCTTCCCTTTCTCTTTCTCCTTCCCCTTTCCCTTCCTCTTTCTCTTCCCCACTTTCCCTTTCTCTTTCCCCTTCCCCTTTGTTTCCCCCTTTCCCTCTCTTTCCCACTGCAGTCAGAGCAGGGACTCCAGCTTGCTGAGCCTTTGCTTTGTTTTTTTCCGTTGTAGTCACAAATTAATCTTTGCTGTCAGGGGATAAAGGCCGGGACAGATGGCTCTGGGGAGAGCCCCGAGGTGAACGGCAGCATCGCTGCGGGGCCGTCACATCGCGCCGGGCCCCCGGGCCGGGAGTGAGGGGTCACTACAGTGCCCAGGGAGGGGATGGCGCTGTCCGGGGGGATGTGGAAGCCTCTCGGCGCATTTCAGAGCCCGGTGTCACCCCCGGCCGGTGACACGGTCACGCTCACCCCTGAGCCGAGGGCTGTCGGGGCTGTCGGGGCTCGGCGGGGGCTCAGCTCGGTGTCTCCTCTCTGTGCCCCGCAGCCGCGAGCCAGGAGCCCGTCAGCATGGCGGGACAGTGCGACACCATCTACAAGGGCTTCGCCGAATGCCTGCTGAGCCTGGGGGAGAGCATGGCCCAGAGCGTCCGGCAGCAGCAGCAGGAGGAGGGCGGCGACGAGGCGCAGGAGCTGGACGCCATCTGCAAGTGAGTGTCCGTGTGGGAGCCGCTGGGACGGTGGGGTCACCGCCGCCAGCACCGCCCCGACCGCCGCCCTCCTCCGCAGGTCCTGGGATGATTTCCACACCTGTGCCAGCGAGGTGCTGTCGCGGTGCCCCGTGGAAGCGGCCACCGTGTGGGAGTCGCTGCGCCAGGAGTCCCGCAAGATCCAGTTCCAGGGGAACCTGCAGGAGCTGTGCAGCGCCCGGGGCCGCCTGGCCGGCGCCCAGAGCTCGCCGGCCTCCGAGACCAACCAGGCCACGCTGCGGGGCTCGGCCGCCGCCCTGCACCCTCACCCTCACCCGCTGGCCCTGCTGGCCCTGCTGGCCCTGCTGGCGCTGCTGCCCCGGCTGTAGCCCCGCTCGCCCTCGGGTGCCCAGGTGATGCCGGCTCCGTTCCCCCGGCTGCCCGCCGGTCCCCGCCTCCCTCCCGGGCATCCCTCGCGGGGCACGGTCACTCCTGCAGCACTTCAGATGGATTTATATTTATATTAAAAGACACTTTTACATTTCTCCTGTCTCTCTGCCATGGGATGCCCCTTGAGACCCTCCCAAGCTCTCTGTTTGCTCTGGGGACTGGAGAGGAGATGCTCCTTGCACCAGCCCCCAGGAAGGGTCAGTGGGAGGGTCTGTGACTCCATTCCTCCAGTATATTGCCCATGGCCACTCCAGGTAGTCCATGGGACCATGGACAGCCCCAGGAGGGGACAATTCCCACTGGTGCTCCCTGGCTGCTGCTTTTCAGGGCTGGGCATAGCAGATATTCCCTTTAGAGGTGGGTCAAATGCTTTATTCATTTTAAAGGGCACCTCAGGAAAACACAGGGTGCAGATTTCTTTGTCTTTTTGGCAGCCAATATCTTGTCCTCTGATGGGCAACTCCAGTGACATTTTCTGTTTTCCACTCTTTTTATTTTGGTCTTGCTGTATTCATGGTCATGAAGAAAAGTATGGATTGCAGGGAAGAGAGAGATTCTTGTTTTTCATACCAAGCTGATGGAGGTAAAAAAGCTGGGGAACTGGAAATCTCATCCAGGTTCATAGAGAACTTGAAGTTAAACCAAGATGATTTGTGGGTGTTTAACTTGGCTAAACTTGTATCTATGAGTGGAAGATGCTCTAATTCCCATCCCTGTCACTGTTATGTGAAAAGTTAGGATAGTTTTCCCAGCTACCAAAGCCCATAGTGCAAAGCAGCTCCCCTAGACCTGGGCTGGTGAGGCGTCCTCCTCACTCTCCTGGGCAGAGCCTTCACTCCCCACCCATCACCTAAAGGGCCACAGGAATTGCAAATGGGCCACCCCAGCTGGGGCACAGGTCAGGAGCTCCTTGCTGGTGTGGCCCCCAGCAGCACTGGTGGGTACCTCTGACTGTGGAAGTCTGGTGGGTAAATCTGGCTGGCGTGTGGGAAACCATCCCACTTGGAAAAGGCAACAAAATCCACCACAAGCACCATCGCTCTGAGGATCGCTCCAGGCTCAGCAGAGAACAGGAGCCGTGAGCTCCTATGTGCTGTGGGTAGCAAGTTGCTGCTGTTTCTGTGATTTCCATGACTTCAAGGCTGTCCCAAAAACATTCCAGCAGCTGGTTTTGGCCTGGAGAAGCTTTTGCCACACTGTTCTGTGGCTGAAAGCCTTCAGCATGTGAGCGAGGATCTCGGTAATCACTGTCCTCATCGAGCCAGGGAAAAATATGGCTTGTTTCATCATAAAACCTTTTCCTGAGAGGTCTGGTAACTTAAACAGGTGATTGGTCACCTCTGGGATGTCACCCTGGCTGTCCCAGTCCTCTGCCAGGCTCTGGGTCCAGGAAACACCAACAGGATTGCTGGTTCATCCCATGGGGCTGAGTAGTTCCTGCCGATCCCTCAGCTCTGTGGGGGGCTCTGTGTTTATTTCCCGTTATTTATCTCACTAGCCAGCCTGGAGCTGGCCGGGGGGAACACAAAACATCTGGGGGAAGATGCTGATCCCGGGCCGGTGCCCCATGGGACACGGGGCAGGACACCACCCCAGCTCTCCTCACGCAGCAGCTGCCGCTCCCCGTGTTTAACGCCAGCGCCGGGGGGATAATCCGCCGGTTCTTCCCTTCCCCGCTCCTGACAATCCTGTGTTTAAGGGTGAATTAGTGGCGGATCCCGGCAGGGTGGCTAAGAGGATCAACGCCAGCCGGGCGCCGGCCGCCACCTCCGAGCGGAGGGAGCGCAGCGGGGCAGGGGGAGCTGGCCGGGGACGTGTCACCAACGTGGTGCTGTGACAGGCTGCCACCGCCATGGTGACACTTGCAGACAACAAAATGCTGCTTCAATCCAGCCGGAATCAAAGCCTGAGATAATCCACCCACACCCACAAGGTGTTTCACCCTGTGCGCAGAAAGACACACCACAGAAGGTGCCATATCCTGGAAAATGTCACTGTACAGGTCACAGAACCCTTGCCTATGTCACCACGTGTCCTGAGCACCAGCACTTGTCACCACACGTGGCTCACACCTTTGGCTGCGCTTCCATGTGTCTTGCAGCTGAAAGGTGTCACAGTGCAGGCACTGGTGGCTCTGGGAAGCCAGGGCTGGGATTTGGGCGTGCTGGAAAAGTGTGGGTCACCACTGCTTGGTGACACTGCACATGCAAGAGTCCACAGCAAGGCACTGCCCAAACCCCACCTGTGACCCCAATCCTCCTTCAGGGAGTGTCTGCAGGGCCAAGGGCAGCAGTGTGACAGCAAGGGTGGGCATGCTGACCCCAGGAAAGCTCTCTGGTGCTCCACGCTGGGACATTGAGCCAGTGTCGCCTTTCCATTGGGTCTGAGGGTTTGGGACAGCCCTGCAGCTGTGTCCTGCTGTGGGAAGGGACAACATCCTTGTTCCTGTCCCCAGAACACAGAACTGGCTCCCTGCACAGTGACAGCATTTTAAAGGAACTGTGCAGGCTGAAAGGAGCGGGTGGTGGGGAATGAGAGTGGGGACCCCGGCACCGGGAGTCTTTGGAGCACCGTGCTGTGGAAACCCCTTGTCCTGGTTATGAAACTCCGGTGACCTACTTTACACTCCCTGCTTTTGTTCTTAATTCCCAGATATGGCCGCCCTCCAGATTTTGCCCATCAAGGCAAATTAATTGGAGTAGATCCTAATTTGCTCTCTGCTATTCTTTGGGCAGAAGATTAAATGCTCTGCAGACATTATCTCCCTCTCTCTTCTCTAAGAGACAAACCTGAATTAATAAAAAAAGAAGAAAAAAAGGGATAAAGGCCAGCTGAGTCCAGCTGAGTTGATGTTTGAATTCACTTTTTGCAATCGCAGAAGGAGCCAGGGAGGCTCTCGTTTCCCTGGGCAGCTGGAACCAGATGGTGACACTATTCTAGGTGGCTGTGTGAGTGAGACAGCACACGTGGCACAGTGACACGAGGGCCAGCTTCCCACCATGCTGCCCAATGCCTCTGCCACACGATGGCTGAACACTCCATTCCTTCACCCAGGGAAATTCCTGCTGAATGATGGCTGAACCCTCCATTCCTTCACCCAGGGAAATTCCTCCTGGTGAAGGTGCCGGCTGGGGAACCTCCTCATCTGTGGGGCACACTTGGGTTTCTCTAACTGGATAGACTGGTGTGGAGGCCACCAGCAGAGGGGGGATGGCTCCTTGCCCTTTCATGGCTCCAGTACCACTGTGCCAGTCTGGCATCCCCAGCCAGGCACCAGTTTTGCCACCTCCACTTCACTGGCACCCTGTGGGGAGCAGGAGCATTGGAAAACAAACATAGCCTGGAGGACACAATGTCACCGGGCTGGCCAGTGTCCGAGTTTGCATAGGGATTTCTGCTAAGCCAAATGTGCAACTTTCCATAAGGAACCACCAAAAGACAGCCTCAATCCCCGTGGATGGGAGCAGTGGGAACAGCTGAGCCGGAGTCACCTCTGCCGTGGGGATGTGCTCAGACCCCACCTGGCACCCCATCTGTGCTCTGCTTTGGGGCTGTTTCATTCTCCAGAGAGGCATATGGAAAGTTGGATTTCTTTTTAAGCAGCTTTAATTGAACATCCTCCCATTACGACCTCTGCTCAGCCTTGCTGGGACAACCTTGAGCTCTGGCCTGGCGTGGCTGCTGAGGGCTGGGCTGGCTGCCACACAGGGCAGAGATGCAGCTCAGAGGAAATCCAGGTTTCCATCCATTTCCATCCATTTGGTGGCAGATGAGGGGCCCTGTTCTCCTGGCTTCCTATGGCCTGGCACAGCAGGAAGCCCTGGGATCCCCAAATTGCCCCATGCTCAGGATGTGCAGCAATGTCCCAGGCAGCTTTGTGGTGCTGGGGGAGGGGGATGTTGGAGGTGCTTCCAGCCATTCCCACCATTCCACAGGGAATTACAGCTTGTTGCACCCCAGCGAGACTCTGGCAGCACCACGGGCAGGTGTGGGATGCAAAGGGAGCTCTGAAGTTCCTGTTCCAAGCAGGGTTAGTGCTGGTGCTGGAGGCAGCTCTGGAGCACCTCCAGGGAGAGAGGATCCTCCACCTGTGGGTAGCCAGCATCGCCCCGCTGGTCCCAGCCTGCCTTTAGCAGCTCCCACAGCAGAAGCCCTGAAGAAGCCACTGACAGGAGATACAAATCCCATCCTTGCAGAGGGATGAGGGCTCTCAGGAGGGAGCAGACATGCTGCAGGACCAGGGCAGCACTACCAGTATCCCTGGAAGTGTTCAAGGATTGAGCTCTGAGCAACCTGGTCTGGTGGAAGCTGTCCCTCCCATGGCAGGGAGTTTGGAACTGGGTGACCTTTAAAGGTCCCTTCCAACACAACCCATCCCAGGATTCCGTGACTCTTCACAGACATTCCTGCCTCAAGGGCTGAATCCTTCCCAGGGGGCTGGGGGCAGGCTGTAGGTCTTGGCCATCAGAGCTGGCAGGGGATTTCTGAAGGGGATTTCTGAAGGGGTCAGCACAGAAGAGCACAAGGAGACTTCTCTCCAGGGAGAGCAGCATCTTGGAAAGGAAAAGGAAAAAAAAAAAAATGACAAGGAGACAACAGCTCGTTTGGCAGGAAAACCTGCTGTTAGACCCTGCCCAAGCACAGCACTGCTTTGTGAGTGTGTCAGAAACCTGTTACCAGTCCCCTCTTGGAGGAGGGAGAAAAAACCCCAATGTTTTTTGGCTGGAGCAGTGGTGGTGGGAGCCCAGACACCCAGAGCCTGGCAGGATGAGTGCCTGCAGAGCCTCTCAGTGCTCAGAGCTTCAGCAGCAAAGTGCTTATCCCAGTCAGAAATCTTCCTGCTGTGGCTGCAGGCAGGGCTCTAGATGGAATAACAGGCATCAGGAATCAACAGGCAATGACCCCAAAGTCAAACCAGGTGCCTGACCTGGCAGGGAGTGGATCACACGATGAACAGACAGTTCCCTGCCTCAGCCCTGGGTGCTTTGCCAGGAGGATGTTGGCTTTGTGCAGATGTCTGGTGTGAAGCTGTCTTGGCTCCAGTGGGTCTCAGAGCACCACCACAGCATAAATAATACAAGAGCTGCTCTGATTGAGGTTCTCAGAAGTCCCCAGTTCTGGCCCAAGGGTTCAATGCCTGTTGGCTCTTTGATATTTTTCAGCGGTGATGGACCCGGAACAGCCTCATCCAGTGCTCCCACGAGGCTGGTCAGGAAACAAAGCTGTGAGGAAGTGACTAATGGAAGCTGCATCCCCTGAGGGAAACAAATCCTTGCTGAGCACTTTCCCCTGTGTGAGCTCCCCGGCCAAGGTGAGGCAGCCCACTGCCCTACATCCATCAGCCAGGATGACAGAGAGGAACGCGCTGGTGGAACCAAGCTGGGATGACCTTGAAAAACAGCCTAAAATAACAGGATCAGCTTAAACAGGGGCACGTGCAAGGTTTCACATGTCAGACACAGGTTAAGCCACCTCTCAGGGACAGTGTGAGGGATGTGTGGCTGGGAAAGCATCTCCATAAAGAAAGTTGGAGGGATTAGAAGGCTGAAACCCTACCAGCAGCACCATTACTGTGTGGGACAACAAGTTTTTCTTGCAGAGAACTGCACAACTCACCCAATCCATCAATTCCAGCCCAGGCAGCCCCTTCTCAACCCTAACACATTTCTACACCTTGTTGGGAATTACACAGAGAAGCAGCTGATGACAATAACGTGCATCAGCAGGTACAACTTTTACTACATTATGACTTACTAACCATTCTAAAGCAGCCGAAGATCCCAGGAGCATTAAAATAAACCCGGCTATTTTTAAAAGCATGGTAGGAGTGTGAAAAGAGCCCGGCTCCACCTGAGCCGCCTCGGGAATGACGTGACAGCCAGGCTGGAAAACAAACCCGGCAGCATTGCGTTTGTGTGCCCCCAAGGGAAAGGAGTGCCGTCAGCATCCCTGCAGGTGTCATCCCTCTCTCCCTGCTTTCAGGTCATCCAGGGCCGGGACTCGCAGTGTTTCGCTTGAGGATGAGGAAAGGATATAAGGAAGAAAGTCCACAGGCAGTTACCAAGCAAACTTTGCGGGTTTTGTGGCACTTAGTAGCTGGGGCAAAGAAAGGAGAAAGGAATGCGCCTCGTTATTCTGCTGTGCACAAGGGCTGTCCCACAGGGAGTGGGTTTTCCCTGCCAAGGAAAAGCGCCGATGTTTCCGGGCAATTCTTTCTCAAAGGGAATGTTTTTCCCGAGTCCCGCAGCGCAGCGGGGAGCCCTCGGAGCTGCTCCATGGGCTGCGGGCTCCAAGGCGCTGCTGGGGAGCTCTCAGAGCTGGATCTGGCTCCAAAGAGGAGAAACTGCGGCCGCTCTTCGAGGCAGGAGCACGGGGAGAGGGAACACTGCCCCTGCCAGGGGCCGCCGGCTCAGCCCACGGGGTCACAGTGGTGCAAAATGCAGATTATGCCAGTGTTACCCTAAGGCAGGATGTTCTTTGGTGTAAGAGCTTTGTACGCTTTCAAACCTAATCAGCAAAAAAAGGAGAGGTAATCGCTGGAACAGGCAGCAGACAATACCTGTCACTCAAGAATATTCTGGAACTAACAAGATTTAGGGATGTAATAAACTTAGATGTTGATGTTTGCCTATGTAAACATTGCCAGCTTGGTGAAATACTCAAAGTCCGTGTATCTAAGAGCTGAGCTATCTTCATGGTAACAGTAAAATTCATGTGATGGGTCAAAAAGACCCATAGGTGAAGGTCCTTCCCTGAGCATGAGTAGAAATTACCTGGATTAAGTTACTTGATTCCTATGGAAATTACTATGGTTAGTAATCTATTAAGATTACTAAGCAATCTTAATAGAGGGGCTGTCCTTGGGAAGTCACTAACCCTGAACTTCTTTGTGTAAATAACGGCACAGAAAGCCTGGTGGGGTGTGCTGGATTTGTGGAACAGCGCTGAGCACCCAGGGTCGGGCAGCTCTGAAATAAACAATCAGCATCTCTCTGGAGTGTGTCATTATCGGCTGGGTGCACACCAAGGAACGAGCTCGATTTTGTGGGTAACAGCAGGGCCAGAGCAGTGAGGGGGGCCCTGGGGTCCATGGCGGTGAGGAGCTCTAGGGGCCCGCGGGGCTGAGGGGTCCTGGGGCTGAGGAGTCCGGGGTGGGGCTGGGGGGTCCCAGAGCCCTGAGGGGTCCTAGGCGGGACTGAGGGGCTGCTGTGAAGCCCCGAGCCCCTCACGCCCCCGGAGCCCCTCACGCCCCCGGAGCCCCTCAGGCCGCCGGAGCCGCGGGCGGTCCCGGGCGGCCCCGGGCTCTGGGCGGTCCCGGGCGGCCCCGGCAGGGGGCGGTAAAGCGCCCCCGCCCTCCCCGCTCCTCGACCCCGCCCCCCGCCCCCTCCGCCAATCGCCGCGCGCGATGTCCCCGCCCCTGGCGTCCCCGGCGCGCGCTGATGACGTCAGGAGGCGGTGCCGCGCCGCGGCCGGAGTGGGCCGAGGTGAGTCCGGGATCGGCGCCCCCGGGACCGCCCGGCCCGGCTCCGGCTCCGGTCCCGGCTCCCCTCCCTTTCCCTCTCTCTATCACTCCGGGGGCGGCGGTGGTGCGGCCTGGGAAGCGCAGGCGCGGCGGGTCCCGGTGTCTCAGCCCTGCCGCTGTCTGGAGCGCTGGGCCGCGGGGCCGGGCGGGCCGGGGAGGGAGCCCTGCCCGCTCCCGGTGTCCCCTCAGCGGGACGGGCCCGGTGCTTCCCAGGCTGGAGCCGAACCTGCCGCGGGAGGAGCTCCCGGCACCGGCCCGGTCCTGAGTCCCCTTTCCAGTATAGCCACAAGCGGGCTGGGCTGGGATGAGTTTGGAAACAAACGGGTTTGGGATCCCGGCTGGTTTGGCTGATTCTGGCCCTGACTCCGGCAGCAGCCCCAGCCCCGGGTTTCCCCTCCGAAATGCACCAGGAGCTCGCAGTGGGCATGCCAGGTTCTGCCAGGTTCTGCCAGGTTCTGCCAGGCAGTGAGAGGCACGCTCGAGATGCGTTATTGACCCGGCAGGCGAGGAGCTCAGTGTCTGAGGGGAGAACCATAAACCCCGTGTTCCTTCCCACCCATTCCTGTAGTTCAGATAGTTTGCCACCTGCCAAGTATGTGATTTCCCACTCAGAGTGCTTGTAATGCTTGCAATTTGCTTTAGTTCCTTTCCCCACGTTCTCGGTGGTTACTGCACAGGAGCATGTCCTGCACTGACGGGGAGTTAAGCATTTTGTTGCTGACTCTGGTTCTGTGGCCTTCACTGGAACACTCAAGTGTCAGCATGTACTGACATGCTGAAGTTGCTGCCTGATCTCAGTTAATGCCATGAGTGGATTTATAGATTATATTTTCAAGTGATTCATTCTTCTGTTTGGTTTTAGTTGTGGGTGGGATGTTTTACACAAGTCCTTCTCTACATGTTGAATTACTCTGTAATAATCTTGTTTATGGATGCTCTCATTCCATTTCTCTGTTAACTTAAAATGCTTTAAGGTTCAATAATGGTGGGAAAGCTGTCCATGGGAGGCATTATTCAGGACAGGCCAGAGCTCTTAATTTTTTTATTATGATGCTTTAATCTGAATGAAGCCCCACCTCCAGGGCAGGGCTTGGTAGAAATCAGCTGAGCTTTCTGAAGTTGTTTTTCATTTCTACTGCCTGCACCCTACTACAGGCATGGCTGGGTTGTTTGACCTCAGGGTGCTGCCAGGAGGAAACTTCTCCCTTGAGAAGTTACTTTGATGATGTTTGATTATAAAACTGAATCTTAACTAAAGCCTGGTTTTCTTTCCAGGTTGGATGAAGAGCCTCAACTTCTTCCGGGTGTCCCTTTAAAACATTTCTTATTTCTCCACTTCCTTCTCCCCATGGAAGACAGGCTGGGGTTCCTTTTTTGCTGTTCATGCTGAGCAGTTGCTTGGAGAGGTGGTGCTTGAGTGGAGATACACCTGGTGATGGTAAGACCTAAAATCACATTTTCAAGGCTAATGGGTTTCTGACACATGTTGATGGGCTCTGAGTCAAAAAGGGCAAATGTAGAAGTGCCCAGTGACTGCCAGAGCCACAGGTGGTTTCCCCATTTCCTGATATTGTTTTAATCAGCTCATAAAGACTTGCCCAGGTGCAGCTGGTTTGGTTTTGTTGGGGTAAGCAAGAGCTCCTAGTCTGGAACAGCTGGGAGGAATTCCACTTCTTACAGGCAGTTCCAGTGGAAGGCCAGAGGCGCCACTTTGTGCCTAAAGATGTAAAACAAAGCAAAATTGAGATTGTTGAAAGATGTGAAAACCCATCTTGATTTCTCAGGGTTTGGAGGAGGAGAGATTTGCTGACTAAAAGCTGCTCTGGGCAAGTGAATATCTCCCTTTTAGCAGGGGCTGTACCTTAAAACCAGTGTGCCTCTGGCTCCATATTCCTGCCTCTTCTGCTGTTCCATTGATCCCCAGCAGCAAAGTAGTGAGAGGCTTAAGACAGTGTACAAATTCAATATCAATAATTTATTGGGAAGATGGGTTAAGTGTACAAGTTGCTGAGGTACTTCTGGTAAGCAAACTCAGAGTTACTGGGTTTGGATTGGCTGCTAACTGAGAAAGTTGAGCAGATCTAACAAAACTCTAAAGAAAATGCTTGACTTTTTTTCTTTATTTGATTTTTGTTAAGCAATTGTGTCTGGACAAAAAGACCTCCAGAAGTCTTGTGCAGCCTCCACTGCTCTGTGGCTGATTCAGGGCTCAGCAGGGAGCAGAAAACAAACGATCCCCAATAAAGAGAGATACTGTGTTATTTCCATGGACACATCTGTTCTGACCATGAGTGGGTGTTTGTAGGCACTGCCTTCACTCACTCATGATGAAAGCAGCAGAGCACTGTGCATGTTCTGTAGCAGAGAGAAGTGGAAATCCCATATTCTCAGTTTGTGATAGCATGGCGCTATTGTTTTAATTCAGATGGGGGAAAAAATCTTCACTACCTTGATTCCTCTTTATTTGTTTCTTCTCATTCTTTTTCTAAGATACAAATGTGGGAATCACCCCGGATGTGGTTGCTGCTGGTGCTCCCCTGGGAACATGCCTTGATAGGGAATTAACACCAGTCAGTGATGGGCTGTGGGACCAGCAAAGTGCTTCCCGAGCCCCCCAAGGATGTGCAGCTAGACCTGGTTAAAAAAGTGGAACCTTACACGGGCCACAGCGACATCTACAAGCATTTCATCAAAGATGACTGCAGGGCTGTCATCAAAGCTGGCTCTCCCTCCCCTCCCCACCACACCAACCCCTGTCCCGGGAGCGCCCCGCCCGCCCAGCAGCCCGAGCCCCGCAAGAACAAAGTGGCCAAGTACCGCGCCAAGTTCGACCCGCGCGTGACGGCCAAGTACGACATCAAAGCGCTGATCGGCAGGGGCAGCTTCAGCCGCGTGGTGCGCGTGGAGCACAAGGCCACCAAGCAGCCCTACGCCATCAAGATGATCGAGACCAAGTACCGCGAGGGGCGCGAGGTGTGCGAGTCGGAGCTGAGCGTGCTGCGCCGCGTGCGCCACACCAACATCATCCAGCTCATCGAGGTCTTCGAGACGCAGGACCGCGTGTACATGGTCATGGAGCTGGCCACCGGTGGAGAGCTCTTCGACCGCATCATCGCCAAGGGCTCCTTCACCGAGCGGGACGCCACGCGCGTGCTGCAGATGGTGCTGGACGGGGTCAGGTACCTGCACACGCTGGGCATCACCCACCGCGACCTGAAGCCCGAGAACCTGCTCTACTACCACCCGGGCACCGACTCCAAGATCATGATCACCGACTTCGGGCTGGCCAGCGCGCGCAAGAAGGGGGACGACTGCCTGATGAAAACCACGTGCGGCACCCCAGAGTACATCGCCCCCGAGATCCTGGTCAGGAAGCCCTACACGAACTCGGTGGACATGTGGGCGCTGGGGGTCATCTCCTACATCCTCCTCAGCGGCACGATGCCCTTCGAGGACGACAACCGCACCCGCCTGTACCGGCAGATCCTGAAGGGGAAGTACAGTTACTCAGGCGAGGTGAGTGAGGTGGGGGCAGTCAGGCAAGAAGCTCTGTTTTGTGGAAGCAAACAAACTGTGCAACTTTGTGAAAGTTGTATGTTTGTTACACCGCTGGACACACGTGGAGATTACTCTCTTTAAAAGACATGCGTACTTCTGGGACCTCTAGGTCTTTTTTTATCCCCCTCTCAAATCCATATGCATGCAATTTCACAATAGGTTCATGCATATTCATTTTTACAGATTTCTATAATAGGTTCATACATATTCATTTTTACAGATTTCCACTAATTCTTTATTAGAAAGAATTCTTAGGTCAAATTGACCTGCTCTTGTAGCACTCTCTGTTTCTCTCTCTGCCCCCCTCCCTTATTTCTGTCCTTCAGCTGAAGCAGTTTCTCCCAGTATAGGCTTTTTACGAGAACAGGCAGTCAGACTAAACAGCTATGTTTTAAAACTACAGACTTAACTCAAAGATGTACATTTCACTTAAATCAAAATGGATTTCTACTCTGGAAAATTTCTACTTTGTCTCAGCTCTCTCTAGGTGTGTCTCTGTGATGACCAAAAACTGGTTGTCTTGTAGGTGGTAACATTACCAGGGGTAAAAAAATTTGTGATTCTGGCTTTTAAAATCCTTTCCCATGTTCTGTCTGCTCCCAGTGCAGCATAGTGAGCTCCTTTAAAAAAATGTGTGCACAGAAAGAGGAAACTTGGTGTAGACCAGAACTGGGATGCTTGTGGGTTTCTAGCTGCTGTTAGAGGCTTTGCAGTTAAAACTTGTGCCAGGGTGTTTGAAATGTGGCACATGTATCACTAGTCTGATTCCTGACACGAATCCAAGTGTAGTATGGAAAATAGCTTTGCTGAAAGGTTATGACAGGCAAGGGGCACTTACTTCTTCCATCTGGAGATGGGATTATTTCAGAAATTGATCTGCATTGCTTCCTGAGCTTGGTATGTGAGAAAATGGAGGATTGAAGGATAGTTTTCATGGGTAAGTATGGACAGAAGAGTCTTGGGGGATAATTTTTAGGAATTCTGTAAATGATAGTAGGACCTGAAGGTGCTTCTTGCGCTTCAGAAGAAACAATTTGAAGTAAACACTTGTAAGTAACATCTTCACACTTCTGATCAGAACCCTGTTGATATTAGGAGTGAGTGTTGCTATTGTCATATCCTTGCCATGCCATGCCCTTGACTATTGAGTGCAGGTCTGTGTTCTCTGGATAAAAATACAGAGCTGAAAATCTTGTGTAGAAAGGCTGTGTGAATAACCAAAGGCATGGCCTGGCTTCTGTTGAAGAATGAGTGAACAGACTAGGGCCTTTCCTCCAAAAAAAATTAACATTTGAAGGGGGTCTGATCAAGCTCAGTGCAGCCATAGGCAATCTGGAGAGAGTGAATTGAGTGTTTTGAAGGTTCCCTGGGGTAATTTACTTTGATGTCCACTGGTCCTTGTACCAGAACAGATTGGTTTTGAGAAATATTGTGAATTGCAACTAGGCCACTGAGGCCTTGTTGGTTGTATGCAGAGGTAGCAATGTGCCACAGAGAAAGCATTAAGCTCTCTATTTTGAAAGTGTCAATGCACAAGCCTGAGGCATTGACTTGTTATGCCACCACAAATTGCACACTTTAGGAGGCTGTTATGGATACTGTGTGTGACATGAGTGGTTATTTTGGAAAGCTGTCGATGCTTTACCGCTTGGAAAGCAAATATGTGTCAGCCAGCAGCCTGTATCTGTTGCCTGGGTGCTTTCTGCTCCTCTAGAGCCAGGGAAAATGGATGCTTTAATTTACCAGTGTAATTAAGCCTATGCCCCTAAATTGCACAGTGCTTGAGTGCAGGCAGGTATTGGCAGGAGGTGCAGTAAAGAGGCTGCTCATTTTGTGAATAATTTCCAGGAGAAGACAAAGTGAGCCAGAGGTTTAAAGCTGTCTGTTGTGTTTCCCACAATCTTGCCAGCACTCTGGGTTTTTAAATGCTTCTGAATTTTTGGTGTTCACAGGCAATGGCTCTTCTTTCTTTGTGTTACACTGGAGGAAGTGGGAAGATGTCAGAAATGAGGTTATTGATAAGTTTGTCAGACTAATGGGAATGGCAGGAGCCAAGTCCTGGTTTCTTTGGAGTAGGAGTGGGCAGAATACTCGAGTGCATTACCAACAGCATCTGTCTTGGATGGATGCAGGAGCAGAGGTTTCCTGGGAGCAACTGCTTTTCTTCTCTGTAATCTGAAGGTTGAGGATCTAAAACAGAAGAGGAAATATTGAAAGAAGCCTGTGAACTACAGAGCTGACAGCTTGAGCTGTGTGGCTCAGGCAAGTTCCAGTGTGGAAGGAGGGAGCTGTCTTCAGGCTGTACCGTGGCAGGCAGCAGCAGTGCCCTGAGTCTCCGTGCTTTTTGAAAAGTCTGACCCCAAAACCTGGTCACAGAGGACAAAGCTGTATTGAAAGAGGAACAAAAGCCAAGAGGCATGCTGACCTGAGAAGCAGCTCCATTTTCTTGGAAAAACAAGTGATCCCTAGTCCAGCTAATGTAATTGCTTTCTGGCTGGGACCCTGTTACCCCGGCTGCTGTTCCTGGAGTGTGAGGTCTGTTTGAAGAGGCCATTAGCAGATCAGTAGGAGAGGTCTCCCACAATAGGTTATTCAGGTACTGCTGACATCACTGCTCTGATTATCTCTTATATCTCCTCCACTTTTTGAGCTGCTTCTGGTAATGGCTAGGATGGGGAAGGAAGGACAACTGGCTTTGTAACTGGCGTGCTTTTTTTTCCTGAGCATCCTGAGTAAGGGTTAGGTGAGCTATTGACACTGCTTTGAATGTAGCCTGCTGCAGAATTATTCTTTTTCACTTGTTTTGTTGGAACTTACTAAAAAGAATGTTTGGACATAATGATTTCATTTAATTTTTAATTGAAATCTTGGAGTTAAAACTGATTTTTGGGAGCTCTTTGTACCTTAAAAAGTTGATTGAGGAATAAAGCTGGAATTTCATTCTTAGTTTCCTTTGAATTTGCAAGTGCAGAATTGAAGATTGGACCATCATTATCCTGCTGGGACAGGCTTGCTCTGATTCTTTTTCAAAGCTTCTCCTTCTGTTGAATACCAATACTTTTATGTTACTTTACACACCTGGGAAAATCAATGGAATAAGTGGAAGATAATGTATGCTATGGTTAAATTGGGAAACTTAGCTAAGGTGTATGGATTGTTCTGATTTTGATATCTGATCTGGACATACCATTTCTCTCATGGGCTGTTCTCCTATTCATAGAACAGAATCAGCTTTTTGTGGTATGCTCACAGTGGGTGAGGTTGGTGTGTGCTGCTGTGGGAACGTGTCTTAATCAAATAACCAAAAAAGTTTGTTCCAAATTATGGTGCTAGTGGATGCATTGATAGGAGAGACATGCTTGATATATGGATGAAGTTGGGCATTGCAAGTCTGCAGGAGCTCTGCAAGAGACTTAGCAGCCTGTGGAGAGATGAACTGGTTTTGTGTGGCTTAGATTTTCCAGTGGTTTTTGGTAGAAATCCTCACCAAAATCTCTTGAAGGAGCATTGCAGCCATATTGTGACAGTGGCCTTTGCATGGATCAGGAATTTGCTGATAAGCACAGATGTGAAATACGTGGTCAGTTCCATAGGGAGGGACAAAACCAGTGAAGATTGAAGGGGCTGTTGCCAGCAGGAGAAAGTTCCCTAAATCTGCAGAGTCCCTGATGGTACAGGCTATTCACAGAGTGAAAACAAGGGCTGTGGACCTTGCAAGTTTACCTGAGTTTGAAGAGCAACTGGACAAATTTATGGAAGGCACATTGATGGAGAGAATGAACAAAGGTCAGAGGAGAAGCCTGACTTGCAAACTGTGTGTGAATTGCATTTCTACTTTTCTCTCCTTGAGCATTCAGAATCTTAATGATGTTCTGCCCTAACTTGGAGTTTAAAGCACCAAGTTAAATGCAGGTGTTGAGTAAGCTCTGCAGATCCTTTATGGATAGATTCATGCTGGAAGAATGCCCTTAGTTACAGGAAAACCAAGTTACTCTGGATGAGTAGCATGAATGGTGTTCCCATAACAACTCAGCCTGTGTGAGTAAAAAGATAAACCACTTTCTCCCCAAGCAGCTTTTCTTGCCTGCAGCTAATAGCAGAAGCATGAAGCACAGAGAGTGCAGGCAGTGCATTAGCAAACAAACTACCTGTGCTACCTGGCAGAAAACAAGATAAAAATAAAGCCATTCCAAGGCAGCTGATGCGTGCTCACAGGATGAGTCCTTACCCAAGCACGTCTGCAGAGCATTTCCTCGTAATTGTCCTCATTGTGGGGGCTGCTTTAAAGGCTGTGGAGGACTTGTAATCCCTCAAATCCCTTGTGACACATAGTGGAGGAGACAGGTGACAGCCTTGTCAAATTTCAGTATTAATTTCCTGCATTTATTCAACATTTTGAGAGAGAAGGGGTAGAACTTGAAACCAGACTGTTTCTGACTCAGCTGGGAGCTGGTTGCTGAATTGCCCATCCCACCCCAGAGGGACTGATCAGTCACTGCATTATGAATTATGATGACTGTGGTTGGATTTCCTATCAAATGACAAGCTTAATATAAAAAAAGCACAAGCAACAAAGAGAAACTGTAATTATTCTTGGTAACCTCCTCCCCCTAAAAGTTGCAGATGGAAGTGTGTAGTGGCAACTCAACTTTCTGTTCTGCATACTTGTATTTTACTGTAGAGACTGGTCTCCTGTAAGGGAAAAAAAGTTCACTTGCATATCAGAGAAAATCTCTCCATAATCCTTCTCACCTTCAGGAGAATTCAGTCAGTATAGGACAAGGATTCTGAAACTTTGGATGAGGTTTTGCAATGCAATAAGTTTTGCATTGATGCTGTGGCAGGTCTGGCTGGCTGGCTTTCCCTGAAAGAGGGAAAACTCTGGTGATCTTCTTGCAGCACATCTGTTTAAGGTGGGCAGTAAGGCAGACTGCCTTCCCTGAATTTGGGCTGGAGTATTTCTTTGGGAAAACATTCACAGCTAGTTTTAAATACAGCCAGGATCAGAGAAGCACCACTGCCCTCTAATGCTCTCTTGGTCCTATATATTTTTTTGATACAGGAGATAAAGTCCTGTAAGCACAAGAGGCCAGAACAGCTGGTAAGTGCCCCCCTTTATTGCAGATTTACCTTTGCAAAGTGTAGAGCTGTTCTTTGCTCCAAGAGGAGCTCAGTGCAAAGCCATCTGATTCTTGTGGAAGTTCTGCTTGGCTCAGTGCCTCAGCAGGACCCCTCCCTTGTGGGGTCCCCAGAAGGCCACATTGACACTTGGTGTGGCCCTCCATGCCTGTGCCAAGGTGGTCTTTAGACCCATTAGATGCTTTTGCAGGGCAGTCATCACCTTGGCCTCTGATGTCTGTGCCAGAAGAGGGGAGAGATTTCAAAGCAGCAGGGTGGCCAATTTTCCGTTCTTTCCCCTGGAGTTTGAGTGGCCCAAGCTGTTGAATATAGTGTAACAAAGAAAACAAGGATGGGGCAGCTGAAGGCAGGATTTTAAAACACATTTGCAATACTTACTGGTGTGAGCATATAAGTCTCCAGGACCATGTTTTAGCCTTCTTGGGGGCTAAAAGAGCTTTTTACTTAGAGCAGCTGCTGTTTGTTCCTGTGAGCCACATTAGATGGTAGAAGTGTTTTACAATAGTCCTGTTCTTAGAGTAATGCAGGCTTTTTTTCCCCTAAAAACTAGAGCTGGCTTTTTTTCCCCGTGTAGGGAAGAATTGTTTTTTATATAAATTGTTGAGCCCTTTGCTTGGAAGAAGTAAAACCCCATCAATTTACAGAGGAATGTGCTTTTGCATTTCACATGGCCGTGTGAAAGCGGTGATTTTGAAGTAGAACAACAAGAGTGTTGGCGAGCTGCAGTCGCAGGGCTCTGCTGAAAAGGGCACTCTGCTCAGCTTTGAAGAGCTGGAGCACTTGAACAGGATGAAAGCTCCTCTCCAAGCCAGGCACAGAACACTGAAGCCAGCCCAATACATGGACTTCTCTTGGCTTCTGCTCTTTCTTTTCTTTTAATGCACCAGCTCAGTGGCTGGGAGGGTAGGTGTGTTTGTGTCACTCCAGCTCCAAGGGCTGAAGTGTTTGTCCAGATCTCTCCCTCTGCAGGGAGGGACATCTTTGGAAATGTGATAACCTCAATTAAAACCTGGGTAATCCTGCCTCCTCCTGCATGGATCAGTGGCCATGCTCTTGCAAAAACTCGGCAAGCTGCATTGGTAAGCATTTTATTTACAGGTAGAGAAACACCTTTTCCAGTGAAAGGGCTTTGAAACCAATGCATGCATTTGAAAATCAAGTCCCCCTTGCTCTGGCTGCATCTTAAGATTCTTTTTGAAGTTTTTTTCCTCCAACAGAATTGGTGTCACAAGGACCTTTTACAAAATCTCTCCTTTTGCCTCTTTACCATGTACTTCAGCTTATGTTGCAACACAGCAGTGGAGAGAACCCCCTGTGCTAGGGCAGGGTAAGCAAGGAGAGAGTAATTTTCTCTGCCTACATCTGCCATTTCCATACTGCTGCAGTCTGCAGCACTCAGTGTTAATAGTTTATATTTCACAGAATTGTGCATGTCATCAGGACAGAGTGGAAACTCTGTCTAAGCCTCAGAGCCTCTAGAAACAAAGAAAGCAGGGAAGGAATCTCCATGGGGAAGAGGAATGTGGGTTTTTCCCAGTGATTTCATTCACAGCCCTTTTTCCTTAGGACTGCTGTCTATGCCAGTAGTACCTGCAGGCTCAAGGCTGAGTGAGGGACAGCAGCTGAGCATTTTGTTCAAGATTTTTGGGGTGAAAGACTGAGTTTGAGGAAGTGGTGCACAACGTATTTCATGTAATATAAGGATGGAGGAAGGCAAGAGCCACATCTGGGGGGAAGGGATTTACAATAGTGCTGTGGTTTGACATATATTTTCATTCCTTCATCTGGAGGCCCTATAAAATCCTGTTAATGGTGGAATAGTATTTCTGCAGAATTAGGGATGTAGGGATAAAAGGACATTGGTAGGGTAGAAAAAGAATATTAAGCTGCCTCTGTACAGAATACACATTATTAACAGGAAGGATTTGAACTATCAGCTACCATTGGTGTCTTTGACTCCTTTACATTTGCCTAAACATAGCCTAGGCCATTTCCTCTTTTACCTTTGGCTGATTGAATCCTTGGTTTTCCAGCTGTGGCTCAGATGTGTTGTTTTTTCTGATACCTTAGTGGAGGTGTATTTTGAGGCAAGACAAGCTATTGCATGCTAATTGACTTAGAACCAAGAGAGTGAGAATATGTGTTAATTCTGCAGTGGGAAGAGCTGTGACCTGCAGGAAACCTGTCCCTAAATACAGCAGCTGTCCCCTCCTGCCTTCCCTTGGTTACCCAGGGGTTGGAGTTTGTGTTGGGAGTCCAACTGCTGGTGGTGCTGGGCTTGAGCCAGGTGCAGCCCTTGAGCAGGGTGTGAGCACTCACCTGGTTCTCTCCTTGCTGTGGCACACGTTGGAGTTTATCACAGGTTGTGGGGTGAGTGGATTGGGGTGACATCTTCAGCTTCAGCTGGATTTCCCGGACCTGCTCTGCTGAGGACCTGAGGCCCCAGATGGCTGTAAGCAAGTACAACACCAGGACAGCATCTGGGGGCACAGGGAGGACTGGCTGGCACCTATAAAACATTTTTAAAGTGAGCTTTCAGGGGGAAGCTGTAAAAGTGCTGCACTCTGGAGGAAATTACAGCATCTTCCTGACTGTTCTGAGCCCCAGGCTGAAGCTTTGAGGTTTTGCAGAGCTGGCACCTGGCTGTAGTTCCAGCTGCTGCCCCTGCTGCAGATTAAAAGCCACTTTTGTTTAATCAAAACTGAGCTCTGTGGGGAAGGGCTGTGAACATGTACCTTGCTGCAAATCACTGTGTGGCCTGTAATTGACCCTGCCTTGGAGAGAGGCAATTGAACCTGATATATTTGGAACAATCTGGCGTTGGAAGGTGTTTCAGATTTGCTCTGACCCGAATTTGGGACTTCCCTAGCATTTGCAGTGTGCTCCTGCCCTGGGATGTGAGGAAGGAGGAGTTAAGGAGTGTGCTTGGCATAGGCAGGAAATCAAGGTTTTAATATCACATTGTTGAAATCTCTTTTCAACTGCAGAAACTGTTTTGGGGAATTCCTGTTCATGTTAGGCCAGAGGGCTGCAAAGGTGCTTCCTAAACCCAGGGGTTTTCTTGGCAGTCTCTTTACCTAATCCTTGAAATCCCTAAATCTGACAGGATTGCAGTTGCAGAGTTGAGGCTGTAGACAGAGGGAGCTGGATTATTTGTTTGGGGCTGGAAGGGGTGGTTCAGACCGGCAGTGGTGCATCCGAGTTCCCTGGTTTGGAGCATGAGCTTCTCCTCCTCTCTCCAGCCTCACCCACCCCCCTGCTTTGCCCCCCTGCTGCCCCAAGTGAGTGACAAGGTAGAAAAACCAGGCATGTTTTCCAATACCTTTGTTATTTCAAGTGGATGTTTTTATAGATTTTCCTGAAAACTGAGCTTTTACTAATGCACCAGATTAGTGCTGATTGGTGACATGGGAGCCGTTCACACAAGTCAAGGAGAGGCAGAATGTTCTGGAGGAGGCTGTTAAGAGATGCCTGCTGTTCCTGCAGGGTTCCCCAAAGTGCTGGTGTGTGCCTGGCTCTGTGTCTGCAGCTTGTGAACTTCATCATCATGGCACTCCCTACACATCCAGTGCACCAATACTTCAGGCACTTCAGGTGATTAACCAAAGAGCCTGGTTTGATGTCTCACAAAAGGGAGAATTGTGTTATCTGATAAAGTATTTGTGTGTTTCCTACCTTTTTTTGTGTCTGTAGAGAGATTTCTAAGAACCTTTTTAATAATCTGATAATATTGAGAATGATTATGTGGCTCACCTGTGAAAAGGTTTCTCTTTGCAGCTGGGGTGATTCAAGACTTGATATGCTGTTTTATCAGTGCTGATGGGGGTGCCTGGGTTACAGTTTCTTACCTCCCTACACTTAGTCCTTCATATTTTTTTAATTTGCTTTTAGCTTTATAAAATTCAGGAATTCTTGGTGGCATTCTTCAGCTACCATTTTGCTTGAGAGGCTGATATGGTAAAACTAAGGAAAACTTGACACTTGGCTGAGAATGTAAAATAATTTAATGGTAAAGTCCTTTTCCAAAGTTACAGGAGTTCCCATACCTCCAGTGTTTGGCACTGGAGCTTGGCAAGGATGGATCTGACATTGAAGAGATCTTCAGCTATTTCATGCAAGTGTTCCATGGTGTCTGAAAACTTCCTTTTTGGAAATGAACTGTGAGGCAGGGAGGGCCTGGGGACCAAATCTTGTGTTTCCCCAAACCTGGTGTGTTAAAAGTGACATTTACTTACTGGTGGCTCATCAGCAAAGTGGAACATGGTAGTGATGGTGGTTCTCTAGAGGTGGCTGAAGGTGCAGAGGTATTTGGGGGTTAATAACCAACCTAGGTGAGGGACATGCAGGTATGTTCATTATATTTGTAGATTACATTGAATTGGAAGGGCTGCAAAGGGCATTGAGTTCCAGATAGTCCTGTCAAATTTGAGCCATTCAGTAGCAGATGTAGTTTAGTTTTTGTTTTTTTTTTTAAAGTAAGAGTAAGTTAGTGCACAAAAATAGGTGAAGAACAGAAAATTAGGAGGTGTTGGCTTCTCAGAAAAGGAAGTGTCTATGAATCACAAACTATTGTGTGAGAGCAGTGTGATACTTGTGGGAAAAGGTGAATGTACTGAGGTGTCTGAGCAGAAAGGCAGCGTGTGCTGTGATCCTGCTGTGTTTAGTGGCTGCTGCAGGTGCCAAGCTGAAGCTCTGACACTTCTGGGCAGCAGACTTCAAAAACACCACAGGCCAAGCAGAGAGACTTGACAGGAGATCAACAAAAACAATTGTGAGTCAAGAAACCACAGTCTCTGGAAAACTAAAACACTTTTGGCTGTTTGGCCTGGGGAACATGTTGTCATAGCAGTTTGCAAATATGTAAAAGGCTGCTTCGAAGAGGAAGAGGAATAATCTTTTTTCCAGATTATGTCAAACAAGAGTCTTAAATGGCACTTAGAAAGATTCACACTGAAATTTTTACAAAACTTGTGTCTCCCACTCCAAAAAATGTTTACCCAGAGGATTTCTGAAGCTGTCTTGTGGAACGAGTGAGGCAGTCATCTGTCAGGAGTGATGCATCTCTGGTGGATCCTTGGGAGCACCATGGGATGGATTGGATGATCCTTGGGTGTCTGTTGCAGCCCTGCCTTCACCCTGATTTCCCAAAGAAGCAGAGTTTATGGAACTGTGCTGTCTGTCTTTCAGTCTTCTGGAATTAACTATTTAAATGCCAAGGTCAGTGTCAACTCAGTTTGGGAAATGTGAAGATTTCAAAGTTGCTATGAATTTTATAAAGTCAGTGGCTCAGTAAGAGAGAGAACTAAAGCACATCCTTCCTGCAGGAAAGGTAATTGAATATCAGTCCAAATTTACCTGAAGCTGATCAGCACATGTTTATTTCTGAAGCATTCAGGGCACACTTGGCCCTGTTGAGCATGTGGGATGGAGCCTGGGCAGGGATATGTGCTGGGAGGAGGGATGTGCTGCTGCTCTGGAGGGGATATGACAGTGCTGGCTGGGAGCAGGGAGGGGAGAAGCACTTGAGAAATAGAAACCTTGGTTACAAGAGACCTTTGGAGAGCTCTAATCCCATTCAGCTCGAGACAGGAGTGTTGCCAGCACTAGGTCATGCTGGCTTGACTTTGTCTTCCTGAGTCTTGAAGGGCTTCAGGGATGAAGATCCTCCACCTCCCCAGTGACCTTTTCCAGGGCTGCACCACCCTTCTCCTGGTATTTCCTGACACAGACCTTCCAAGGCACAGCTTCTCCCTGTTGCCCCTTCTTTGGACCCATTGTGTGACTCTGTAATCCTTGGAACTACTTTTAAATAAATGTGGTAGCATTTTAAATAAATGCCATTAGATTGCCCTTAGACTTCTCTTTGCCAGACTGAACAAGTCCAGCTCCTTTGACCCCTCCTTGCAGGCCATGTGTCAGGGACCCCTGGCCATCTTGGAGTTCTCACCTGGATCTTCTCCAGTGTTTTTGAACCTGGGGATGGCCAGGCTCCACAGTAGGTAGTATGACTCCACATGGAAAACTGAAATGGTTTAATCTTCTTTTGGAAAGAGAAATACCCCAACAATGTAGGTGAGAACAGGGTAGGATTTTAACAGGGGAAAAGATCACATTGGTGTAAGATTATGGCTGCAGAATTAGGAATGTGTTACATTAAGGATTTTTGGTTTGTCCTTTTTCCTTCCTGTGTATGTGCAGTTTGGTGCAGTGTCAGTGACATACTTTGCTTTTCAGCAGGATCTCTGTCTCCATCACTGAATAGCTGGGATGCTGAAAGAAATTTGAGAAGAAAATACAGAGAAATGTGTTGGAATGGGATCTAGAACAGTTATCCTGCTCTGAATTCTAACAAAAATGTCCCAAATAGTGACAGGAAGAGCAATTATAAACCAGTGACCCGGGACTGAATAGTGGAAAACCTAGCAAGCCTACTTAGAGTGTCTCCTGATGTTTTGTTTACTTTAAAATGGCTTACATCCACCTTGCCTACCCAGAACAGTGCTTTCTGAGAGAAAGCCAGCAATGGCATTGGGCCACATGGCCTGGCTTGGGAAGCACTAAACCTGGGCTTTCAGGAAATGCTGAGGTGAAAGAGGCATCATTTCACCTCCTCTGAAACTGTGACAGGGTTGGACTCTGGTTAAAACTGAAAGAGTGACTATAAGGAAGAAAGGAGAGTCAAGGCAGACAGGGGGGCAGCTGGGGCTTGGACATTGCTGTGTTTGCAGCACTGCTCCTCATCTTGGTCCTTGTGGGCCCATTCCAGCTCAGGATATTTTATGATTCTGTGACACATCTGTGTGCTCTGGGAGGTTAAAGGAGCTGTCCAGAGCAGCAGAGGAGAGCTGGTGCCAGCTGGGGAGCAGGGCAGGCTTGGAGTGGCAGCTAAGACTGTCTTAGGATTTACTCCCCCTTGTTCATTCCCTCGTAAGCGCCCAGGGCTTGTGCACCGACAGCTTGGAGCTTGCAGGAGGGGTTGTGTGGGAGGTTATAAGCTTATCTGTTCATCCCCCACCACTGCTCTAATCAGTGTGATGAAAGATATTCTTCCTCCCTGGGGAAGATCTTTCCTCCCTGTCAGGAACTGCCATTTCTTAATTAAACTCTTACTCTGAATTTGTACGTAGAAACACGTATTTACTTCAGCTCCAGTTCACAGCCAATACTCTCTTAAGGTAATAGTTCAGAGTGAGAGAACATCATTCAGCTCAAATTTGAGTTTTTTCACAGTAAAAGCACTGAAGATGTCAGGATACCCAGATGTTAGGACCAGTCTGGGGAAGATGTTTTCCAGTTTAGTTACTGCAAATACTGCTGTGAGTATTGCTGGTGCTATAGCAGTACCTTTGGAAATTTTTGACTCATTCCATTTTCATGGCAATCTCCAGCACTGTATACTTGGTGATCTCATTTTTCACCCGCATCCTTCCAAGTCCAGGTCCTTAACCCTGAACTTCCCTAACAGACAATTTTTCAGTCAAGGTAGTGGTTAAAGCCCCCTGTGTGCAGCTGTAACTTGCTGACACATTTTTAAGAGACGTAAAGCGATCCAAGCTGCAATGTGGTATTACCCCATTTTAACAGCTATTCCCTAAGCATTGCACTTAGAGGGGCTGCCCCTGGCTGGAGAGAGAAGCTTTGTGTTTGTTTTTTGTAGCTGCTGTAATTTTAGTGCATGATTCCAGCTGAATACTCAGTGCCTGTCCAGGGAAAATGGGCTGGCTATTTCCATTCGAAAAGCTGGGTTATAGAAGTTCACCGCACCAGATGGCTGCGCATACTTATAATGCTCTGGATTATTAAAGGGCTGTTGTATTTTCCTCTTTCATCCTTCCTTTATTCCTCCTCCCCACATCAACAAATTAATGCTGAATGCTTGGGAATCTGCCCTGCACGGACTTTAGCACGTTTCATCTTTTCACTGGAAACTTTTTGTTCCAGCTCTTTGGAACCAGTTGGTTTTGATCACCTCGTTGCAGTTGTTTGGGGGCTGAACAATGCCTGGGATGGTGCAACCCTGGTGTCATTGCAGCCCCAGCACAGCCCTAGGCTGGTTTGCCATGTCGTGTGTCACAGTTGCAGTCCCCAACCTGCTCCTTCGGAGTTGACACTTCCTGCTTTCTGATGTCGTGTGGGAATCTCCTAAATGAGACAGAACTGCTGTATCATGCACAAATAGGTAATGCAATGAAGAGAGTTTTTGGTGATGTTCTTAGAATCATTAAGGTTGGAAAAGACCTTTTAGAGCATCAAGTCCAGTTAATTTCCTTCTCAAAACTAACAGCATGTCACTTGTCTGCCCCCAGAAATGTCAGAATTTTAAGGTGCAGCTGTTCTGAAAAATGACAGAAGCTGAAGAGATGTGCCCTGCCTTCAGCTCCACACATATACTAGCTTGACTTATTTTTGTTAAAAGATAATAAATTTAAGTCATTAACTTGTTTGCACTGCAGGTTTTGGTGGCCTCTTTACAGCAGCTCCCGTTGCAGGCAGAATAAAATTCAGGGACTCAGTTCTGGTATCCAAAACCTGCTCATTTTGATCAATAGATCAAAAGAAAACTGCTCTGCCTCTGGAGTGTTGGCTCCCACTCCTGCCTAGGTCCCTCCAGTTGGGTGAGGAGATGCACAGTGGTCACACAGGTCAGGGTTTGTTTCCAGCACCTGTTGGGAGCTCTCTGCTCACATCAGCTGCAGGGAGAGAGGTGGGCTGGCTGTTCAAACCAGAGGGCAGCACAACAAACCAGCAGTTGTTTGTTCCCCACACACTGGCCTGGCCAGTGCCTCAGCAGATTTTCTGCTGCTGTGAATAACAAGCAGGGGTGGTGAAGGGATGCAGTGACACAGAGCAGAGCGCTGCACGCAATCCCCAGCCTAAGTGACACTCAGAGGAGGATCTCTTTCTTCTCCCCCTCCTCCTTCTCCAGTCTCAGAGCCTAAGTCTGAATAAAACATAACACACTTGAGAGCTCTTTAAGGCATTGTAAAGGAGGCTGCTTTCCCCTGAGTTTGTTACCTAGCAGGGCTGGAGTTGCAGATGGGTGAAGTGCCCTGTGTTTTATGCAGCTTATAGAAGTCCAGAAGATGCTTTTGTAGGCAATGCTAGTGCTCCCTCAGAAGCAGCAGCTGGCATTCCTGAGGGACCAGGGCAAAGTGTCTCCACCATGGGAATCTCTCCCATTGTCACTGAGGCTGTAAGACAGGCTGTGGGATGGGTTTCATACTTGGTTGAAGTGCTGCTAATTCTGGACTCTGTTCCAGTCTCTCTCTTGGGTTGATGTAGCTCCTTCTGCAGCCATTTGGGTGACTCATGCCAAGGAATGGCTGGGCTGAAAAACCCCAGCTGAAAAATTTACAGAAACTCCCCAGTTTGGCTCACTTTGTTTGCACAAACCAAACTATGTGTGCTGTCACAATGGGGACATCAAATGGGAATGACAAGAGAAATGTGTTGATCTCCTGAGATGTGGAGCATTGCTGCTAATGGTGACAAGGACATGATGTGAAGGCAGTTCCCTCTGACCAAGTGGATGCATTAAACCCAGTCTGTTTGTTGGGGCAGGCTTACTCCCAATAAATTTATTTTATCTTGTGATACTGCAAAGTAGATATCTGAAGGTTTTCTGTAGGAGAACCTTGCAGGAACCCGTGTGCTGCTCTGGGGCTCCTCAGTCTCTTTGGTGCTTTGAGGCTTCTGCAGTGCTCAGACTCATCCTAAGAATCACTGGGACTGGGATACAGTATTTTTCTTAGGAATCACTGGACTGGGATACAGTATTTTTGGCCTAAGAGCAATCTTTTGCAGCTGTGATAACATGCTTTGTGCTTCATGTTTTTGTAAAGACTGACTGGCAAGGGAGATCCAGGCCTTTCCCTCACCTTCCTTATAAACATTGTCTTTCTTCTCCTGAAAACAAAATGTAACTTAGGTGGAAATCAGGAAATTAGAATGTATCCTTCCTTCAGTGGGTACTGTTGGGACTAAAAGCAGAGCTTGAAGTCAGATGATTATTCCTTCTTTTATTTGTACCCAACTAACCAGAAGATCTCTCTGCAGCTTTGTGCAGTTCTGCTCCCCCCACTTTTCTTTTCCTTGTAAATTGTGCTGAATCATGTTTTTAGTCACTCTGCTAAATTCTAGAGTTACAGACATTACTTTCCAGAGGATGTTTAGTCCTCCCTCCAGCATGAGGCCAATAGTCTCCAGTGTTAAAGGACTCTGTATCCAGGGTTTGTCTCATGAGAAATCAGGTTTTGAAGCAGGCACTGCACCAGGTATCCCAGACAGGGAACATGATTGCAGTTATTAGAGAAACTGGTCACATGTAGGAGGTCTCTGTTGTCATTCAGGTGGAGCTTCAGCTCCAAATGTGGCTATTCCACCTTTTTTTAAGGTATGTGAGGGTGCTGAGGCCGTGGCAGAGGGTGCCCAGGGAAGCTGTGGCTGCCCCATCCCTGGAAGTGCTCAGGCCGGGTTGGATGGGGCTCACAGCAGCCTGGGCTAGTGAGAGGTGTCCCTGCCCATGGCAGGGGATGTGGACTAGATGAGCTTTAAGGTCCCTGTCACCCCAAACCATTCTGTGCTTCTCTGCAGAAAGACACCAGAGCTTTATCTGTCTGAAGCAGCACAGTCCAACAGAGGGAGCAGAAGTTGTACTCAAACTGCATCACATTTGAAATTGCTTTGTAGAGGAGCAGAAATGCAAGTGTTGGTGACTTCTCTTCATTTTTGTGGCCTTGTTGTGGCATTTTTGTACCACAAAAAAGCAGGATTTGTCATTGCAGTGCTGAGATTTAAAGGCAAGGCTCTCTGATAGAGTTTAGCTGATCCAACATTTCATGGCCACTGGATGGGAGCATTTTCCTTCCAAGCCATTCTCTGTCTCTCCTCAGGCAAGCAGATGGACAGCATCTCCTCTGGATTGCTTCAGTCCTGTCATGGGAGCACACTTCATGTCCTGCACTCATGTCCTGCCCAAACACACCAGTGTCAGCCTCCCTCAGCCCCCCACAACCCTCTGCTGCTGCCTTGCAGTATTAATTTGGAGGGTTAATGGGATTTTGCCAAGTTAAAACTGCTGTTTTGTCAACTGATGCAAGTCTTCTGGAGAGTGGATGCATTTCTCCAGGGACTGAGGTTGCAGATTGCATGGGTAGAATGTAGCCCTACGTATTACTAAAGAAAAACCTTCAGTAAAATAGGAAAGATGTGTGTGGTGCAGCAAATCAAACCTCCAGCTGTGTAAACAGATCAATAAACTGATTTGTGTTTGCTGACCAGAAGAAAAATCTAGTTGCAGGTACTCCATATTCACCATTTGTGGTGAAACTAGAGTAATTGGAATAATGAGAAATCCAATGTGCTTCTTCTGTTTGGAGTTTATTCTTCTTTAGGATTCATTAAACTGGACAGGCCTCTCAAGATTTAGGCTGGTTATGTATCACAGTTCCTGGGCCTCAGACTTCACAGATTTCTTCAAATTCCAAATCATCACACTTGCCATCTTTTAATAAGACTTGAAAATATTGAAGTAATATTATTCCTGCTGTTTAGAGGCACATTTCACTCACCAGAATCTCATTTGACTGAAGTTTGAATGCATTTGGAGACAGCAAAATAGTTCCTGGGTTGCCTCAAATTCCAGATTTCTGCAATTACTTACACTTGGAAGAGAAAATAATGCTGTCCTGCCTGTCCTGAAGATGTATTTCCAAGTACTGTTGTGCCAGTTCTCAAATACTTTTTGTTTGAGCATCTTTGCATTTCTTTTGACTTAGGTAAAAAAAGGAGAGGCTGGAGGTGCTGGCATGATTGTATTTCTGTGAGGGACCATATTCAGAAAGGTAAAAGGTTTTAGGGTAAGAGGGGAAGAAATACCCAGGAAAAACCATGAAATTGGAGTTGTGTGGATGTGTTTTCTCCACCTGAGGGGAACAAAAGCTCTTTCAGGGTGGGGATCTTAAGTCACTTCAGTTGCCAGTAACAGAAATGAAGATGGTAGTGAAGAGTTCTTATAAAGTTACTGCACAGAGAGCAAATTGTCACCTGCATTTACCTTCACTTTGAGGGAAAGTTAGTAAATTTAATAGATGTATCATTAGTTGGTAAATTTAATAGCTGTATCATTAGCTTGGATGTCCCATTAGGATTGTTGGGAAGTGGAGAATGAGCCCTCTGTGAAGGAAACAGAATGGGGTGAGCTGTGGCTCCTGGGAGGAGGAGAAGGAAAGAAGGAATTGGGGGTTGATGGAGTAGCCAGGTAATGAGTTTGTGATTTTAGCTGCATGAATTGCTGAAAGGGAGCCATAAAAAACCTACAGAAATGAGTCTTTAAAAGCTTTTCAAGGCAAGCTTGGAAGAGTGGAGGCAAAGCCTCTTGTTGCCTGGGTTCCATTTGGATCTGGAAGAGGAGCCCAGAGTTTCTCTGCAGCTGGAGCCCCGCAGTGTGAGGGGAAGGTGATGTGTTCCCTGCTGACTTATGGCACCACCTGGGATCAGCTGAGATTATGCCAATGAAGGCTAAATCCTGCAAGTTGATTCCCCTTGCTGGTATTTAACAAATGAGGTACCTTATCCAAAGTCTCTTGGGAATCTATGGGCTTGCAATGGGATTTATATTCCCCCATGGCAGGGCAGATTCAGCTTTGTGGTTCTGGTGTGAATACCATGAAGGCTGAGCTCTTCAATTGTCCATCAATCTTCAAAATAGACCAATGTGTTCAGTTAAAATTGAATCTTTATTGTGGCTTCCGTGATTAATTTGGAAAGGATTTTCGCTGTTTTATTTACCTTCTTTATAGACACTTTCATGAGTCTGTGATCAGAATTTGTCCTGTTCTTTTCTAACAAGCACCTGGTTTTTTCTGACCATTCACTGCCAAGGTACATTTATTTCATCAGCTAAGAAAAAGCCATTAAAGGCAGATTGTGACAAACTAATTTTACTTATATATTATATTATAATTATATTCTTTACAAAGCAGTAGGGAAAGAGGAAATGGCATCAAGTTGTGCAAGGGCAGGTTTAGATGGGGTATTAGGAAGAAGTTCTTCACTGGAGGTGTGGTCAGGCGCTGGAACAGGCTGTCCAGGGCAGTGGTGGAATTACCCTCCCTGGAGGAGTTCAAAAGGTGGATGTGACACTTGGGGAAATGGTTTAGTGGTGAACACAGCAGTGCTGGGTTAATGGTTGGACTTGATGGTCTTCAGGGTGTTTTCCAACCTTAATGGTTCTATGACAGAAAAACTTGAATGTTTAGAATTTTTTTTGTTGTTGTTAATGGATTTAATTATTGAAATGTGAAGGGGTATCTGATCTGCTTCCTCCCTGAGTATTTCCATTTCCATTCTGAATATGATCAGGAACATATATATGTATTTATTCATGTACCAGTATTTTCTTTATATCAGGTAGTTAATATAATTTTCAGTCTCTTCTCTTGCATAGTTACTGGCAGTGACCATGTATCCCATTTCAGCTGAGTGAGCCAGACTGTTTTAGTCCTTGTAAAATAAGACTGTGGTACCCTGATCCCCCTCACAGCCAGTTCCTCAGCTAAAGCTCAAGTTCACCTTTCCTGGCCATGCACTGACAGGCTGTGGGCTGGGAGCAGTGCTGTAACTCTTACACCATCCTCCTTTTCATTAAAAATTCCTCCCAGGGATCTGTTCTCTTGCTGGTGCCTTGAGTCTTTTGAAAAGAAAATTGCTTTCTGTAGCAATGAATTACAAACCTCCAAAAAATCAGGACATATCTTTTTTAGACCTTCTGTGCAAGAAAAGGGCATTATTTCTGGTTGTACAGTCAGTGAACCCTGAATTTTAAAATAGCTGGGTGCTTTTCTTCCTCACCCAATGAAGAGAAGAATGAGAGACACAGAATAGCAGAGTTTTGCTTTTTTAACTAGACAGGGGTGGGTCCACTCAGTTACATGTATGTCACCATTATTATATGGAAATGTTCATTGCAGAAATCTGCTCAGGCTTTTTCTTAATGCAGCTTGGGATGTGATCTCCACAGACTTGAAAAATTCAGTATTGGTTGTTTCAGGACAGGTGAGACCCCCAAAGTACCCAGTGATTGCAGAAACCTGCTCTTGCTGGCTCCATTCACCACCTGGGGTTTTCTGCTGGCCATGCTGCTTCCTCCTGTCTACCCTTACAGTGGGTTTTGTCACATTTTTCTTCCCAGCTTTGTCCACATCCACAGCCCAGCCTTTACCTCATGCTGAAGGAAATGTTCTCACTTCCCACCCTAGTGCAAATACAGTGTTTTGTCACAAATGAAACAATTCTGCATTTGTGGCTGTAGGTGTTTGACTCATAAGTTGTTATGGCCATTCTTGGGTGTGCTGGGAGGATATTTATTATAGGACTAATTAATTATTTTGGGCTTATTTCTTTAAAACTAACATATTGTAAAACAAATTTCTTCCTCTTTCTGTGGTAAACATTATTGCAAATTTCTTATATCTAACATTTCTATATATTTAGAACAGTTTATGGGGTTGTTTCCAGCTGGGCTGAGCTGCTGTACCAGGGTTAACCAGGTAGCAGCATCTAAATTTCCATGTTGGGAGTGAGACCAAATTCCACAGCAGAAAATTCTGCCTAGTTTTGGTTCCAGGATCAGTGCAGAGGTTGGTGCTTCCTGCCTAGATGTGTGCCTTGAGATGATGAGTCACAAGGACCCTGGGTGTCAGAATCCATCCCCTGTGAGTGATAGGGCTCCTGTGCCTGCAGCAATGGCTTTGTGGGATAGAAAGCACTTGGACAAGAGAGGGTCTTCATGGAGATACAGGTACTGTGCTTCTGGTAGTAGTTGTAGGATTTTGGAAGGTGATGGGAGAAGATGGGGTAGGAAGGACCAGCAGCTGGAGCAGGACATGGGTCTGGGAGCCTGTGTGTGTCATGGTGCAGCAAATGGAGCAAACACAGGTGTGGGGGAGTGTGGCTGAGTGTGGCTGCTGGTGAGCATGGAGCTGGACACAGGGAAAGGGCCTGGAAGCTGGGGGTGTCCATGTGTGTGTGTCTCTAAGGACAAGGACAAAACTCCAGGAAGATCTGGGGACCAGATGGACCAGGGAAGGCCCAGCCACTGCTGGAGAGATGGTTGGGTCTGGGGGTTGACTGATAAGGGAATCCGTAAAATCAGAGGGTTTTGGGAAAGCTGCAAAAGGCAGGCCTCAGAGACAGCAGACCTGTGATGAGAGCTAAGCAGTAGCCATGAGATAGGTCAGCAGAAAAATTATTTAAAAAGTAGAAAAATAAGGACAAATAGAACAATGGTCTGTGTATTAACTTGTCTAGAATAACTCCCTAGGCTGCAGAAAAGTATATCTAGCAAGATACTAGGAAGTTTTAAACTTAATAATGGAGCTCTGTGCATTGTGTTTTAAGGCTTACAAGCAGGTATTGTATTTGAAATAAACAAGCATTTTCTTAACCAAAGGTCCATGTGCTTATAGCAATTAGATAGAACTACTGTCAATGTGCTGTTGCTTTGTGTGATTGGTCAAAGAACTTTTAAAGTAAGTTGTAACATTAAGTTCTTTGTCTGCTGCTTGGAATGTGAGCTGCTGGCATCTTCCCATTGTCATCACCATGTAATGAGACTGGTGCTGGAAAATAAACCAGCTCAAGGCACGTTCCCAGCAGTCCCATCCCATTTGTGATTTGTACACAGCCCCTGGCCAGTGACAGACTGAGACCCTTGAGTGTGTGCACATGGGTGTGTCAGTGCCTGCAGGGTCAGCTTCTGAGTGCCTGAGCCCAGCTGCTGGGGGGATCTACTCTGCACCTGTGTACCTGCAGATATTTCCCACTAATTCAGCCTCTTCCCCTAACATGGAGTTGTGTCTCATTCTCCTTGGGCAGATACTGCCAGTTACAGCTTGGAAGATTTGAGGATAAAAGAGAGAAGGGAAGCAGCAGAATGCCCCAAAGCACCTTGCAGACGTGGGAGAAATTAATTAATCAGCAAGGATGTCTCATTCCAACCACCTCTTTTGTGTTTCAGCCCTGGCCCAGCGTGTCCAACCTGGCCAAGGATTTCATCGACCGCCTGCTGACGGTGGACCCCAGCGACAGGATGACGGCCCTGCAGGCCCTGAAGCACCCGTGGGTGGTCAGCATGGCAGCCTCCTCCTCCATGAAGAACCTGCACCGCTCCATCTCACAGAACCTTCTCAAGAGGGCTTCCTCCCGCTGCCAGAGCACCAAGTCAGCTCAGTCCACCCGCTCCAGCCGCTCCACCAAGTCCAACAAATCGCGGCGCGTGCGGGAGCGGGAGCTGCGCGAGCTCAACCTGCGCTACCAGCAGCAGTACACGGGCTGAGCTTGAGTCTCTGGAAAGGAAAATTCAAAAGGAGGACCCTTGCCACAGGTCTGCTCTGCCCTGCAGGTGTGCACACACTCAGTGAGGAACAGCCAGGTTCCTCCCTCCCTCCCTCCCTGCAGGAGGTGTCCCCCTCACCCCGTGTGGAGGAAAGGGAACCTCGTGGTGGCCGTGCCAGCCTGCGAGGGTCTCGCACCAGGAACGGGGGAGTCCTTGTGGGCTCAGAGCCTCGAGGAATTAAGGAGCCACGTGGGGAGAAGAGCTCTTTCTGTAGCCCAGGAGCTTGGTTGTTCATAGTTATTTATTAATTCCAGAGCGTTTAGTTTGTCTCACTTGTGTACGGAAAAAAGAAGCAATCACTTGGTGTGTCTGTGCGCGCACGTCCGTGTGTGCACACACACGTGTGGGGGTGTATATGTATTTAAAAATCATAGATACTCAGATTTTGGGCTGGTTTAGTCAGACTCCGTGGTGCCTTTGCAGCGAAGCTGGAGTGAGTCATGTGCAGTTACAAGTGGGATAGCTCTGACTCACTGCTGTGCTGCCCACCAGCTCCTCGCCAAAGAGATGCCAGACAGCAGTTTTCCACCAGGGCTGGGAAGCTGTGAGGTTTCCCCCAAGGGCTGCCATCCTCCTGATGACGTCAAGGGCTCACTTGATGACATCAAGGGTTTACCCCTGGAATTGTCCTTTCCCTGTTTGCAGCAAGACCAGTGCCTGTCACGCAGGGTTTGTTGTTCTTGTGGATCTGTTGTGTCTCTGACATGTTGCGCACCTTGCACCCTTCAGAAGAAGATTAAGAAGGTTTTTTTGTGCTAAGGGGAAAAAAGAGGAGGGAGGTTTTAGGGATGTGCTTCCCACCCCAGAGGTGGGATGGGCTATAACCACTGTAAGCACAGTGTTACTGACCATGTCACTGCACCAGAACTTTGGTGCTTCCAGGCTGCTCCCTGCCTGCAGATTTGACAGGGCTCCCCTGCTTTGTGTGCCTGTGCAGCCCCAGCACTGCCATCCCTGCTTTGGGACAGTGGTGGTGGGAGCTCTTGGGGTGGCCACAAATGGCTCCACAGCATCAGGGTAGGGGCTTGGGTAGTGGAAGCCCAGTCTGGGAGTGTCAGCAGTAACAATACCCTGGAGACATTGTACAAATGCCCTAGAGCTGTGAGGGGTGACTTAAGTTCACCAGGAAAAAGCTGCCTTTGAGGAGTCCTTGTGCTGTGTGGGTGATGAGGTGGCCTCTTACAAAGGACTCTCAGGGGAGGTGGGGGCTGCAGAGCTGAGCTTTCTGCAAGCCTGCTGAGATTCTCTTCCCAGCTAGTTAGGGCAGCAAAGTGGGGCTGATGGCACAGGATGGATTTGGCTTCTCATGGTAGCAGAGACATGATCAGCAGTGAAGGAAAATGCTGGGGTTTGAAACTTTTCTTACAAAGCCACACGATTTGCTTTGTGCTGTGCCCTTGGGAAGGGCTTGCTTGGCTCTGGGCTGGAGGTGCAGGCAGGTCCCAGCTCAAGGGTCTGGTGAGCTTGGCTTTTCCTAGGATTGATGGCTGTGCCACTGTGTTTCAGTGTCAGCAGGGCTAAAATGGTCAGTCCCATCTCCAGGGAGCTCTCACAGTCACTCCCAGTCAGCAAACAGCAAAGCAGCTTTAATGGGGGAAGATTGGAGTTTTCTGTGCTAAGGTAAAAAAAAATAAAATAAAGGGGGATTTCTGGGGGTGTGCTCCCACCCCAAATGTGGGATGGGCTGTAAATGAGTGTAACCAGCCTGGTGTGCCAAGCATGTGGTGGGGAATAGAGCAGGCACTTGAGGACAGCCACTGTGTGTAGCAGGAGTGAATTCAAAATCCTTTGCATGGTTTTTCATGTTATTTTGAAAACCTCACATCCTTTGCAGGCTGCCCTTGCTCTGAGCAACCCATCCTCCCATGTCACACACAATCTTTCTTCCTTCAGCATTAACAGATACTGTAGAATTTCCTATATTTATTTTTTTCAACTCTGTGGACTGTAGACAAAAATATTTTCAGCATCTTTTACCTCCTCACATTGTTTTCCCCTAGTTTGTTACCAGGAACTATAAACTAGATGTGATTTCTGACAAAGCAGCTTGCCACATTTTGTTTCATAAACAGTTCAGTGTCCCTCATGGTCCTGCAAACAGCTCCCCAAAAGCAGGAGCCCCTCTTGGGCCAGGATCAGCTGGACCCTGGGGTCCTGCAGGTCAGGTGGTGGCAGGAGGCTCCCTCAGAGCACTTCTGCTTCTGAGCCATTACTTGAAGAGGCTTTGGTGTGTTTGGAGCATCACTCCAGGCACTGTGATTGCTTTTACCTCCTGGTTGCTCCCATGGCCCTCTCCAGATTATCCTGCATTTTTATCCATAAAACAGGGATTTTATTTTGCCTGGTGAGGGGGTCAAACTGATGAACTGAGCCAAGACCTCTGGAACTGAGACCCTTCCCCTTAACCACTAGACTGTCAAAGTGCACAGGCATCATGCAGAGATCTGCCCATGCTGTTCCTTTATCCTTCCCTTGTGGGATGAGGAATGCATAAAGCTCTGGGCTAACCAGGCTTATTTCTCCACCTTCACAAAGCAGAACAAGAATCTTCTCTTCTGTGGCAATTTTTGCTTCATTGATCTTTTCCACGACTGTTTTTTCACCAGGGGACGTTCAGAGTGATTGTTTGTGGTTACTTTGGGCTGGAATATGTTTTGAGGAGCAGGAGGTTGCTGTGCAGGTTCCTGACAGTGCCAGGATTTGGTGATGATGCTCTGTGGCTAGGGGTGAATTGGCAGAAGGAGGATCCATCCCATAGCTGAGAGTGCTGGATATCTGCATCTGCTTGTCTGTGGTATTGAGGTGTGTGCAGTCCTAGGGCACTCCACTGCTTGGGAACTGTGGGAGGAGGACCAAGGCCATCCCATAAAGAGCTTTGGCTTTTCTGAAAAAAGAACTCTAACTCCTCTCACAAATGCAAGGTTTTCTTGTTTGCATGGAAAAATCAGTGTAAGCTTGGGAAAATCTTTACAGGCTTTCCTTCCATAGTTCAATTTTAACTCTTGGCTCACTCCCTCTTCTTTTTCTAAATCCAATATTCATAGGAGCTTTGCAGCCAGACAATAACATGTGGCCAGAGGGGAGATGAGCAGAGCTCTGTCCAAGTGACCCTGGAGTCCTCAGTGATGTTTCCCTCAGTCTGGAAAACTGTGGTGCTCCAAATGCCACGTTGGAACGTCCAGCTTAAGAACAATTCCTCAGGTGCTTTTATTCTTGCAAATGGGACAGGTTTTCAGTTGATCTGGTGTGGAGGGGGACAGGCAAAGTGCTATAATTCTGAGCCATGGTCCAGGTGCCTTCAGTCTGTTCTCTAAGAAGCTCTTCACTGTGAATTACCTTGATCATCTGTCTTCATTCCACAGGAGCAGCTCAGTGCTCAGTTGGTCTTAAATCTCAGGAGTTTACACTTTTCAGGAGTGCCTTTTTTGGGGATTTTAGAAACTAAAATCTCTCTGAAATGTTTTTTTCTACTCTTTCATTTATTTTTTTTTAATGTCCTTCTTTGACTTTTAATGGTGGTTCTTAATTGGGCTCGCAGGGTGTTTTTGGGAAGCTTCCCTCCTGAACGTGCAGGGAGGACAGAAGTGACACCTGCCTGTTCCAGACCACCACTAATCTCAGTGCTTCTGTTTTGCCTGCTCTGGCTCACGCAGGGGAGGTGGAGTTGGAATGACACCTAGTGGCAAATTGTGGTGTGTCCTTGTCCCAGCACAGCCCTCTCCTCGCTGCTCTTTGAGGAGTGAAGGGAATTAGGGTGGTTTGTCTTTTGGAACTTAGCAGTACTGTGTAAAACAATCCCATCCTTTTGTCCTGGAGTTTGGCTGCTCTCTCAGGGGAGAGAATTACAGCTTCAAAGAATGTGGCCTGTTGGTTCCTTGATTTTTATTATTTTTGTTGAAGGGTATTTGAAAAGAATGTGAAAAAGTCATCCAGAAATTGCATTAAGGAGTCTAAAGATTTGCATCCAGGTCTTTGAGCATGTAGTGTATTTTCCTAAAACAGAAATTATCAGTCCATTTTTATTTACTTCTCACTCAGGCTTCTAAAAATCCTGACACATCAGCCCAGTGGGGATAGAAATCACCCTTCCTGAAGAAGCCTGTGCTGTTGAACACTGCAGTTGTGATAGCATCCAGATGCTCCTGCCCTGTGTTGTTCTTGGAAGCACACAGCTGTACGTGGAGGAGAGCTGTGAGGAGCTTGGGCTCAGACTTGGCTTTGGTAGTGATGTGGAAAGCAGCTGCAGTGCAGGGCCTGCTTCACGTGTTTGTTCTGGATGTGATAAACCCTCACACTCTTCTTTGGAATCTGGTGGGCATTTTCCTCTTTTAGGTGAGATATTTTCTGTTCTGGTGATTTACACTATTTCTGAGGCCCTGCCCTATTGCTCAGTCCTGTTTTCTACCTG
Source organism: Melozone crissalis (assembly GCF_028551555.1). NCBI lineage: Eukaryota > Metazoa > Chordata > Aves > Passeriformes > Passerellidae > Melozone > Melozone crissalis. Next base: position 7,027,964 of record NW_026535785.1, read on the forward strand.
GGTGTTTGGCTGCAGTACTAAGAGAGTCAGCTTTTATCTGATGCACAAACTGGAATAGGAATGGTGGGCAGCAGCTCTGGGTTTGGCTCTGCAGGAGCTGTGGCAAGTCCAGGGGCAGGGAGAAGCTTCCATATGGTGCCTTTGAGGACCTGCAGTGCAGGCTCAGCTCAGTCTTGTACCACATAGGGCAACCACTGTGTGGCTGTTACAGGCTTCTGGTTAGGTTGTGTGGGGCTGTATTGGTTTATGTAATGATACTTAAAGATTTGGGGGGTTTGAGGTGGGATAAATTAAAATCCCAATTGTTTGACTTAATTTAGTTTTCTAAGTGATGCAAAGCAACACAGACATTGGCTTCTTTGGCACTAGTGTGAGCCCTAGAATTTGCAGGGAGGTTGGGTTGTCCAGGCCTCTCACCCACTCAGCTTTCTCCTGGAAAGTGTCACAAAGTGCCTGTACCACTCTGCATGAACCCAGTCCCAAATTGCCTTCACCACTCTTGGGAGGGTTTTGGTGCTTTTTTTGACCACTCAGTCTCCTCTTTCACCCTGGATTAAGAGTGCAGCACTCCAAGGCAGGTGCCTGCATGTCAGCTGTGCCTTACTGTGCAGGAAACTTCCCAAAGAAATAAATGTGAACACCAGGGACGTGCTGTGGCGAGCGGCATCACAGAGCTCAGTGCCTTCCACCCTCAGTGTGCCAGGGGCAGCGGGAGCTCTGCCTGGTAACAATTGTCCCTTTCCCACTGTCCTCCCCTGCCTGGTGGTGCTGCAGATGTGTGATGGGTGAGCTCTGGCTGCTGTTGCAGAGGGCACTGCACTGTTTGCTGAATGTGGAATCGGTTCCTGGAGCAGCTCCTGGTGTTACAAAGCAGCAGCTCCTGGTGTTACAAAGCAGCAGCTCTGATGCCCTGAGCTTTCCTGTTGCCTTTCCCTACGGAAGGACCTCCCAGGAAGCCATTGGGATCCGAGATCTTCCTGCACTTGCTGTTATTTTTGGTTGCCCAGTTTCCGCTGCTGGGTTGGAACGGTTTGGAAGCGACTCCGGTCTCACCCACTCGGTCTGTGTCACATCCAGTGTCCTGTTCTGTGCCTTGCCTTTCGAGTCCTGGCTTTACTCTAAGGACTGTCCTGTCACATGAGGTGGGACCCATTGTAATTAGTTTGTAATGTTCACATTAGAGTGTACAGAATTATTTATTTGTTGTACTCGTTCTGCTAAAACATGTCCATGTATTCTGTGTACCCCACGGCTCTGCTGTCCTTACTTGTGCCTGTTGATCACCTGCAGGCTGGCTGCTGCAAGGCAATTCCAGGCCTGATTTCCAGGCTGGGAATGATGGTCAGTAAGTCCATGGAGACCCAGGAGGTGCTCACCCCTCTGTTATGTTCATAGATCACAGCAACAGGTACCAAAGTGCCCATCAGAGGGTTTGCTGGTTTCTGTACTGCAGCTGCCCAGGGGACACCTTGTGCAGGGCTGGGATGTCCATGGGGTGCCCTGGATGAGGCAGGCACTCAGCCTGTTGCTGGAATGTGCAGATGGGAGGCTGAACAGGCACTTTGGGACATTCTGTTTATTTTTCATTGGCTGCAAGGTGGTAGACTGGGCCAGAGGAATGCTCTGGTTTGTCCACAGCCACTCATCACCTCTCCAGTTTTACTGAGCAGCTTTTATGGACCATCAGGAAAACTTGCAATATCAAATGAACAATGCACACCTCTGTTGAGACACCTCCTCTCCAGGATTTTCCAAGGGCAGGGGACCCCATCCCAGTGGTGGCAGAGCTGACAGAGAGCCCAGCACACAGACCAGGTGACCCACAGTGCTGCAGTTGGTCATTCCTGTTTGACGTTCCCTATAGCCCCAGTTCTTTCTGCCTGCATGGTCCATCCCCACATCTCTGTTCACTTGCCTTTAAGGTCAGTTAGATGCTCCCTGCAGGGCAAACCGCTAAAAAAACTCTAACTCTTATTGACCACTAAAATTTGTTAGCCCTAGGCTTTACTTGAGCAGATTTGTATTTATTTTAACTCAGTCATATGGGCCGGATTGTTAATGTTTGCTTTCCATTGATGTTCCATACCCCTCCCATCAGTGTGTCCCTGTGCAATGTCACTCTCTGCTTAATAGAGTGATTACACTTTAGGGGCTGTGATTCACACAGCAAGGGTGTTGTATCACCTTCTAATCCCTGGTAAGGAAAACTAAACCCCACAGCTCATGTTGGGACAGTCTGATCCTGCTTCTCTCCACAGTGCCTTATCACCAGCTCTATTTGGAGCTGCTGGGAGCTGGATTGTAATTCATTGAGCATGTGTCTTGCTACTCCCATGTCACACAAGACTTATTTTTTTCCCCACCAGCCATTGTCTCAGGAACCCATTTGAGTAAAAGCCTGTCACCTGGCTTTAAATTTGTTTTCAGCTTCAGGTTTTCCTTTGCAATGGCCTGCAGTTTCCTGCTGTTACCTGGCAGATCTGCAGGTGTGAAGCAGTGTGCTGTCCTCCAGCCATCCTCAGGAGCTGGAGCTGCCTGTGGCACTTCTCCCTTTCAGCTGTGTTCTCAGCTGCTACACGAGTCATGGCTCTAAACTGCAGACAGGAATCCTTTAGGATGCTGTGCCCCCACCAACACCCACCTCCCACTGCAGCTGGGCAATCCTTTCTGGTGCTGAGCTGCAGCTCCACACTCCCTTCCCTGGTGGCACCTGGGTCAGTGGGAGGACCATTCTCCCAACCTTCAGCACTGCCTGGATTGGTGCCAGGGTGTGCTTGAAGACCCCTTGAGCCCCAGCCAGCCTTGCTACCCCTCTTCCTGAGCATCCTGTCCTAGTTTGGCAGTTCCCCCTGGGTCCCAGCTGGGCACCAAGCTCCAGCTCTGGGAAGGAGAGAAGCCCCAGGCTCCTCCATGTATCTTCCACCCCACTCTGCATCATGAGAAGAAAGGAAGCAGAGACAGTGCTTGGCACAAGCAAAAGCTGATACTTTATTACTTTATTACTGCCAGTGAAGGGATCAGGCTGGCAGCAGCTTTACCCCTGAGCAACAACGGCATCGATCCAGTTACGGAACTGGCTGACACGAGTGTACATGGCCGGCGTGTTGATGTTGCAGTTGGAGGTTCCCCAGGAGACAATGCCAATCAAGGTCCAGCCATTCCCAGTCTGGTACACCAGAGGTCCACCAGAGTCACCCTGTGGAGAAGATTCCTGCTTAGTGCTCCTGGCACATGCTCCAGACTGGTCCCAGCAACCTGAACCCCTGCGCACAGCCGGGTGTTGGGGCTTAAATATCTGGGTCCATAAGGGCAAGACCCTGTGTCCCCTGCTCCTCCACCCTCCCTGTGATGCAATGGGAGCTCAGCAAGACCCCTCATATCCTCCTCCACCCACCCTGTGCAGCAGGAACTTGGCTCCTTACCTGGCAGGAGGTGGCACCAGCCCCACCGGCACAGATCATGGAGCTGGTGATCTGATTGCCCCAGTACTGCATGCACTGGCTCTGGGAGATCAGGGGCACGGTCACCTGCTGCAGGACTGATGCCAAGGCTTGGGCTAGGGGAAAGAAGCACCATTAGATCACCTCAGTGTCTGTGGGTCTCCTGCAGTGCACACAGGTGCCCTGGGCAAGCTTTCCCTGGTGCACGGATGCTACCATACAAAGTGCCTTCCTCCTCCGTGCCAACAAACCCCTTCTCCCTCAGGATTACCTCATGCAGGCAGCCCAGAGAAAGGGCAGGCTTGTGCCTGTGCACAGCCATCCCTGGGTTACACACACCCAGCCCCTGAGCACACACCTGCACCTGTGTGCACACTGGTACACACAGACAGGGCTATTCCACTGCCCAGCTCTCCCCCTTCCCACACGTACAGGAGATGTGACCCCCCCCCCACAAGCACCCCTGGACCTTCAGAGCCCCAAGGAAGAAGAGCAGCTACACACAGCCCTCCCTGAGGCTGCAGCTCACGTACAGTTGGGGTTGGTGCGTCCCCAGCCGGTGGTGACAGCCCAGGCGTTGGAGGGCAGAGCCAGGTTGGCAGGGGCCAGGCAGATGGTGGACACACGGGCCCCCAGCTGGGCAGGCGTGGACAGCCTCAGCAGGGTGATGTCATTGTTCATGGTGTTGGGGTTCCAGCCGGGGTTGGTGATGGCCTGCAGAGACAGAAACAGCACAGCCCTTCATGGCTGCCCCGTGGGAGCAGCCCCGGCACGGAGCTGCAGCCCCGCCCCAGGACCCGCCCGGCTCACCCTGGACACGGTCTTCACTTGGACGGGCTCGCTGTTGGAAGTAAGGCTGTATTCCCCCAGGACAACAACGTGGGACCGTGGGCTGTGAGAGGTAAGAGGGAGTCAGGGGTGGTGTCCAGCCAGTACCCAGGGTGGGAGCAGCACTGGGGCAGCCACCATGGGGACCACTGGGGAGGAAGCCCTGGGCTGCTCAGGCCTTTGGGGCTGACCCGAGTGCCACTCAGAGATGCCCGGGATGCTCTGAGCCCCTGGCCCTGCCAGCAGCACTGGCATGGGCTGGCTGGGCATCGCTCCTTACTTGAAGTTGCAGTGGGCAGCTGTGACGACCCAGTACTGGTTGATCAAGGAGCCGCCGCAGAAGTGGGATCCTGTGGTGGTCTGGGGAGGGAAGAGAGGGGAGGAGCTGGGGCTGGGCAGGCTGAACACCCCCAAGCTGGGGACAGGCAGAGGTCCCGCAACAGCTGGCCATGCCAGTGCTTAGGGCAGTGCCCAGGGAGAGGGACAGTGCTGTACCTGCAGGGACACCTGCCAGGGCCATGAGCCGGGCACGGCGTTCTGCCCATTGACAATCCTCTCGCTGTAGGCCACCGAGGGACTGATGGCGGGCACCCCGCAGCCTGCAGGAGAGGCACAGGGGACAAGGGTGACCCAAAAGCTCAGGGCTCATATCTGGGGGCTGCCTGTGCTGCTGTGGGTGGCTGTGTCACCCTCCTTGGCATCCTGCTGCGCCCCGAGGACCTTCCCACACCCGTGGGCAGCACTTACCTGAGACGGCGCTGGCAAGGGCCAGGCAGGCAACTACCCACAGGAAAGCCATCCTGAAAGGAGATAGTCTGAACTCCTGGGCACCACGGGTTTTTATAGCAGCCAGGGCGCCACGTGGCTCATAAGTGACCAGGTTAAGGTCCCCCTGTGGCCTTGTGACACATTTAGGCAGCAGTGACGGGCCAAGTCTGGCACACACACAAAGAGGGATGTGGGAAGGTGCTGTCAAAAGACACCTGGGGGGCTTGGGCTTTTGCTGTCTTGCGTTGTGTTAGTTGTGACTGCAGGCTGTGGAGCTGGGGCAGGAAGCACCACAGGGCTGTGCTGGAGGGCACAAGAGGCTGGTTGTGGGCACACAGCTGGGGTAGCAGTGGGGCTGGACATGCTGGCATGGGCACCAGTTCCTGCGGTGGGAGGTTGTCCCGTGCTCAGACTTGTTTCAGATCTACTGGGACTAGAGCTGTTTTTTCACATGGCCATGAAGTCCTGGCCTGGGCCCACCTGGATGTTCCCAGGGCTCAGGGTTGAACACTTTGAACTATGTCTGCGGTGCAGGTGAGCAAGTCCCATAGCCAGTGGGGGCAGGTGGGGAGAGCAGACACCTTCCCAGGCAGGTGGGAGTGTGGCCAGCTGGGCAAGCACACCATGAGCCCCAGGGGGAACAGTGGGCACCTCCCCAAGCTGAGGTTGAGCCCTTCACTGAGCATCCCCCTAGCACTGCAGCCACCTGACCCAGGGCTGGGGAACATCAGCCCCCTCTGTCCTGGACAATGGGGTGTGTAGTGTGTGCATTATCCCCTGTGTTCTGGGTGATCTCCCAGGCTGGCACAGGGTGCAGGGAGCCAGGTCTGGGGTGATGCTGAACCTGGGGGTGGATCCTTCCCTCTCTGTGCCACCCACATACCCCAACCCTCCAGGGAGCAGAGCTGGACACTGGGGTGCAGAGTACAGAGCTTAGGCCTTTATTTCCAGCAGTGGTACCATGCATGGACAGTGGGATGTGGCCCATCCCAGGGTGGGAAGCGTGGCAGAGCATGGGGGTCTCCCTGCAGGGGCTGGGCAGGGTGTAGGCAGAGACAGACTGCTCCTGATCTTCATATGGCACCTGGGAGGAGATGCCAAGGCCTGGGCAGCAGCACAGGAGGGAGGGAGAGCCAGTGCTCAGGGTGGTGCTGCCCATCACAGAGGAGCCTTGGAGCAGGACAACACACCAGGCACAACCATGCTCTCCATGCAGCTTGGGACCCTCCAACTCCAGTCCTCCTCCTGGCAAATGAGCGAGAGCCAGGGGTTTGGCAGGTCAGCAGGAACTCAGAGCTGTCCCTTTGTGCCAGCAGGGATAGGGCTGATGGCACTGTCTAGGCTGGGGAGTCCACCTTGTGCTCTTCTCCTCAGCATCCCTGAGCCATGATGAGCTGGCTCAGCTGCTCCCCACTGGCCATGCAGGGCCCAGCCTGGGGGAGCAGCAGTACCCAACCCCAGGGCTGAGCCCAGGGGACCTCCCATGGCTGAAACCCTCCTGCCAGCCTGGTCCCAGCAAGGCTCCAGTCTGCCTCAGAGCTGGAATGGTGACTGCCTTCATGGCTAGTGTGGGAATCCTTAAAATTAGAGGGTTTTGGGAAAGCTGGAGAAGTAGGCCTTAGAAACAGAAATAGCAAAGAAACTTGGAGCTGGCTGGGACACACTGGCTCAGGGGGCTGTCTGGAGACTTGGGAAAACCCAAACATCTCTGCAGCCCCATGGAGACATGAATTTGTCCCAGCTGCAGATTCCTGTCCCTTCTGCAACTCTTCATTCTCCTGCAGGCAGTGGGCCTGAGCAGCCCTCAGTCACTGTCCCAGCAGGCCACCAAAATAGCTACAGGTTGGATTTCCCCCAGTCCAGGTATCCCAGGACTGGTCCTTGCAGGGGACAGTCTTCTCATGGGGCAAGACCAGAGGAGAATGGCCTTTATCCAGACTGTCCCCAACACAGTGCTGTGTGTAGAGGATGCCACATGTCACCTGTTCTCCCGCTGCACAGCCCCTAGCTGGGCCAGCAGGGCACCAGTGCCAGGCAGGGTCAGGCACACTTGCCCTTGCGAAGGCAGAAGGGCAGCTCGGGCACAGGGACCAGGATGGTGCTGAAGATGGGCCGGTAGCCCTCGGGCAGAGCCTGGGGGTGCTGAGCCATCATCTCCAGCACCACGTGCCGCACCTCCTTGGAGACGTCCCCGCGGATGTCCAGCAGGGTGGAGATGTGCTCGTCACTGGGGAGAGAGCCAGGGGTGAGTGAGCACTGCTCGTGTGCTGCAGACCTCCCCCCATGCACAGAAGCCAAAGCCAGGGGAAAACTGGTACTTTGCACCAGGCCAGGTAGCATTTTCTTGAAAACAATCCCTCCCAACCTTTTGAATTTGGTTTTGATGTTTCCAATTTGGTGTTTTGTTACTTTTCACAGTTTGTTTGGCCACCAAATACAGATGTGCAAATGCCACAGCAGAACTGCTGTTTTCTGTACGCCTTTGGCCTTGGGACTTTTCAAGAACCCTTCAAATCTGGAGCATGGGAAAAGGAAACCTCAGGGAGAAGGGGGTAAAGGCTCAGGTTACTGCATGCTCTGCTGTGTCACCTCAGAGGGTGCAGGCCAAGAATGGCTCTCCTGGGCAGGCTCACACCCATCCCCTCCTGCAGGGAGTACCTTACCTGACATCGGGGTACTTGGTGACGAAGCCCAGCACCTCCAGGCTGAGTAGTGCTGGGTCTTTGAGGCAGATCAGCTCCCGCAGGGCAAAAACGGCCTCCAGGCTCTGCTGGCCCCGGTCCAGGCCCTGAGAGGGAAAGCAGCCACATGTGAGACCCAGAGGATGCCACTGAGGGGATGGGGAGCCAGCTGCATCCTCAGTGCCCACGTGGGGACCTGAGCCCCTGCAGCTGGTGTCTTCCCACTGAGCATGTCCCACCATCAGGGGCTGCTGGGCAGGGTGATGGTCCCCAGAGTCCCTATTCCAGCCAATTCCTCCCATATTGGCCTCACAACCACCCAAGTGTGACAGCCCCATTTGCTCGTGGGCTGTGGGCTGGAGGGGAGCACGAGGCTGAGGTGATGCTCCCTTTCCATGGTGCAGCCCCAGCTCCCCACGCAGCCAGGCTGCTCTCACCAGGCCACAGAAGAGCTCCCGGAGCTGCGTGGCGTCCTGCAGCAGGCGGTGGCACAGCTGGCCCCGCTCCTCCCGGCTCTTGCACACCATCTTCCTCTGCAGCAGCGCCCGCAGGTACTGATTGGCCACCAGGAGCTCGCTCTCGGCCAGCAGGAGCTGGGCAGGGGACAGCTGTTAGTGCTGCCATTGCCTGCGTGTCCAGACCCAGCTCCCCAGGGAAAGGCAGAGGCAAAAGGGCAGATACAACACCAAGCCATGGGAACAATCTCCTGGGAAGCCCCCTGACCGAAGGGACAGAGAAAACAGCTGGATCTGGGGGAAGCCCTGAACATCTCCATGTGGCGGTGCTCTCTGCACTGCCCCAGAGGACACAGACTCCTGCATCCCCAGCATCCTGCACCCCAGCACGGTGCCCACTGCCCAGCCCTGCCCCACAGACAAGCAGCAGCTCCAAGGAGGTACCGTGAACACGGGTTTCCTGACGCGGGAGAAGTCCTTTGCATACTTGTCAATCACTTCACACATGCTGCCGACCAGCTGGGACCCGGAGAGCCACTTGCGGGAAGGCAGCTGCAGGCAGAGGGGCTGCAGGGAGCAAGGAGCAGTGTCTGTGCAGTGTCTGTGCCCTGCACCATCGCACAGCTGCCAGCTCAGGGCAGCACAACACCCACAGCTGCTGCCTGGCACCATGGGCACTTCGCCTTGCAAAGCCCCTGAGTCCCTGCTGCCAGCCAAAACTCAGTGTAAAATCAGCAGAGTGGTTAAGGTTGGGAAATTATGGAAGCACTGGGGGTGTCCCTCCCTGACACCCTGAGAGCATCATTTTGGGGCTTTATCTGGGTCATGATGCACACATGAGGTGTGGGCAGTGAGCTGCTCCTCACATACCTGCTTTTGGCCTGTCATGCCTATTTTTAATTTCCACTCCTCCCCACCTCCCTTGTGTAGACATAACATGTTTTTTGATTTCCTACTCCTGCCCTGCTGTCCTTGCCTGTCTTCCTGCTTGCAGGCACACACTCCTGTCTCTGCTAGGGCCACTGCTGCCTGCAAGCTCTTCACCTTTTGGCTCTTCCTTTGTTTTCATGGCATTCAAGCCCTAAATAGTAATGCCGTTAATTATTCCAGGTTTTTGGTCCAGACTCCAGGAAAGCTAAATTTGACTACACTAGCAGGAAACGACTCAGGCAGCTGCACATGGATTTGTATCCTCCACACAGACTTTGCTGCTCTCCAGCTGGTTTTCTGCCATGGAACAGCCAGAAGGAGCTGAGGCAGCTCGGGGGGGCTTTGGCTGTGGGCTCTGTCCGTTGGTGATTTGGGGGCCATGAGCCATCTGCCCAGCGATATGGGGTGCTGCTGTTGGTGACAGACATCGGGTGCTTTATCAAGGTCTGGGGGACAGGCTGGCAGAGATGTCTGCAGGGTGATAGCAGGGCACAGAGTAGATGGCAGGCACCCTGAGCAGGAATGAACTCGAGTTGCAGTAGGGCTATTATTGCTGGGCTCAGCTTTGTTGCAGCCCTGTCAGCCTCAGGTTCTGGACCAACATACCTGCAGGTCCAGGAGCAGTTCCTCCAGCAGCAGCTGGGTGGCTTTCTTCTGCATCCTATCTAGAGCAGCCTGCAGGGATCCAGGGACTTCTCTGCAGGCAGCGTCAGGGTGCAGGGAGGAGACAGAATTGCTAGGAGAGAGAAGAGAGGGCACAGGTAGCCTGGGAAGCATAGTGGGAACGCTGCCCCAGCGAGGATGGGGGTGGGTGTTGCTACAAGAGCTCCCAGGTGCTGGTGCAGCTTACCTGAGAGCCAGGTTGTTGTTGAGCACGGCCAGCAGGTGGGAGATGTAGTACTTGGGAACGGCCCGGTCCTGCTGGTGCTCCTTCCCGCACTGCACCAGCGCTTCCCGCAGGCTGCAACACAGCGAGGCAGAGGAACCGTGACGGGCAGGCAGAGCCACCACGGGCACCTGGCCCTGGGATGCTCCTGGGGACACATGGACCTCCCAAAACCCTCCCAGCTCACCTCCCAAAACCCTCCCAGCTCACTTGGGTCCTGTCAGATCCTGCCACCACGTTGGGGAGTGACAGGTTGTTGGGCAGGGTGGGACAGTGGGACCCATTCTGGATCCCCTTGGGAGGTCTCAGCAGACAAGCATTTGGGGCAGCAGGCCCTGAGAGCTGATGTCCCCAGAGGCTGAGATAGCAGCTCCATGGGTAGACAGGCTGCTGAGCTTTCTCTGTGAGCTGGATGAGCATTGGGTGCCCCACAGCAGATCTCCACCCCCACCTGTTATGCTCATGGCCCCAGGCTCTGTGAGGGTGGGCAGGGGTGTGAGGGGCTCCACTGACCGGCCCAGGAATGCCTCAAGCTCCTCCAAGGCCATGTTGTAGATCTTCTGCTGCAGAGAGTCAGTGATCAAGGAAGCCACCTGGATGTTCTCATTCAGCATCTGCAGCACAAGAGGAAAGTGGAGGTGATTCAGGGAGAGCCTGCAGGCCATGGAATCCTTTCTGGGAGGCCTCAGCATGGCCATGCCCCATCTGTACCCATGTTCTTGGGGTCCCACCTGCATGACAATGGCAGGCAAGGCTGACTGGAAGAAGCCCTCATGGTCTGTCTCAGGTTCCTCTTCCCTGAACCATTCCTTGAACTCCACATCCAGGGTCCTCTGCATCCACTCGAACACACTAGCCTGCAGGATGGACACCCCCACAGGCAGCCCAAGAAGCCAAGTACAGACTCCCTTGAGACCCAACATAGCACAGCAAGTCCTGGGCCTCATCCCAGGCTCATGATGAGCAGATGCTTGACTCAGTGGGAGTCCTGTCCTGCTCACTCACCTTGACTTTCATCACATATCTCCTCTCTGTCTGATCCACAAGCTCAGAGGACATCAAGGGATCCAGAGCAGAAACATCCACTTCTGGGAGGAGGTCAGGGTGACCCATCATCTCTGGGCTGGAGGGCAGAGGTGGGGCAGGGTTGGAAGGCCTGTTTTCCAGGAGCTCCTACCTGTCCCTCTGCCTTCCTGGTCATCACCCCCTGGCAGCCAGAGACATTCTCCCAACCCATCCATGAGCTGGTGAACAACCCAGCTCTCCACAACCTCCCTCGCTCGGTTGGTGCTGACCTGTGGTACACACGGAACGCCCACTCAAGGAGAAGGAAGAGTCCCTGTTTGTCCAGGTCCTCCCGCAGGATCTCCTGCAGGTGGCTGCTGAGGGCCTGGTGGTAGGTGGCAGTGCAGACGCTGAGGATGTTGTAGTGAGCTGGGACACACTGGACCATCAGGTCCTTCACCACACGCAGCTCACACACGATGTCTTTCTGCAGCGCTGCCAGGTGCTTGGCCAGCCCTGGCCCCTCAGCATCCAAGCGGGGAGCACGGAAACAGCCTCCTGTGATGGTGTCCTGGAGGACCTGGTAGAACTTCTGCCTCCAGCCCTTTGGGCGGCCAGGGGGCAGGAAGGTGGCCTCCAAGAGCAGAGTGTCATCTATTTTCTCCTCCCGCTCGATGATCCTCACAGCAGTGACAAAGAGAACGGGGTCCTCGCGCACCAGCCGCAGGCTGCTGCCCACAATGTCCCACAGCTGCTTGGCCAGGCTCTCGTTGAGGTCCTGCAGGCCACTGAAGTAGGACAGCACAGTTGCCTGGGCACTGGAGAGCCCGCGGAGGTGCAGCTGGGAGAGGATGTCATCCCGGAGTTGCTCCACCATCATGAGCTCCACGTGGGCCTCCAAGAGATGCTGCCCATGGAGCAGCTGCAGGATATGGGAAAAAACCTCGTGGACTGTGGGAGAGGGAGAGATGCCAGCACTGAGTGTGGAGATGAAGGGGTTTGCACCAGGGACATAGATGCAGGTTATCAAGGAGATGGTGAGGGGAAAGGTCTGGGGCTCTGGGAACACCACTGGATCAGGCCCTGGGGAAGCAGGGACATCTCCCTTCACCCAACTGGCAAAGCCTGAGTGACCTGCTCAGGCTTTACCACCAGCCCTGCACAGAACCCGTGGTTGGACTAAGGTTTCCTCCAGTGCTTTCCGGCCCAAATGGACCAGGACTGGGCCTCTGCCTTACCCGAGAAGATCTGGGGCAGCACCTGGACCACTGAGGCCAGCTGCACATGCTCCTCCATCAGCTTCCTCATCTCCTGGAGGCCCTGGAAGTGGTCTGCGCTGTCGAGCAGGGCCCACCGTGCAGCGCCCAGGTCCTGGCACACGCCCTGCACCTCCTGGGCCGCCGAGCGCAGCTGCTCCAGCCCTGCACTTACCCCCTCCAGGTAGGACTGGACAGTTGACTGGGGAGCAGAAAAGGATGGAGGGCACTGGAGCAGCTCCAGAAGGCAGGAGAACCCCACACCATTTGCCCCAGCCCTGCACAATCTGTGTTGCAGCCCCTCAAGGTCCAGGATAAACAGTAATCTGATGTCTCTCTCAGTTTTAAAATATTACTTTGTTTCTGCAAAGGAGCAGTGGGTCACAGGGCCCCTGTGTGTCCCCAAGGCATGAAGTGGCCATATAAACCCTCCTCCCAAATGGAGTGCCATCGTTTCCAGCCCTGCAGTGGCACTGGCACACTCATTTAATTCCCCTCTCCTGGTGCCAAGAATTCCCAGAAGCAAGTTGCTTTCACTGAGGCCTCCCAGACAATTCATCCAGAGTCAGGATAGGAGAAACCATCTCTAAAATGATCAGGAGAAAGTTGTGGTGCTCAGACTGATTCAGTTCTGAGGTTAATAATTCCTTGGGTCATGCAAAAGGGCATGTGGGTGAGGAGGCAGGAGTGCAGGGAGACTGGGACAGCCCTTACAAATATGTAGAGATGCAGTTTTCCCACTTGAGACCCACAGACAGGGACAGGTTGGAGTTTTGTGCCTCCTCCAGCTGTGGGGCAGGGCAGCCTTTGGGGCTGGGACAGGGCAGTGATGGGGTGTGCTGAGTCCTGCACATGGAATGTGCTGAGCCCCCTTGGTGTTTTATTTTGAAGGATTGTCAGAGACACAGCAGCCTCCTTTTAACACTTCAGGCACTGCCTGGGACAAGGCAGAGGGTGAAAGAGGTCTTCTCCCCCTGGCAATTGCACTTCACCCACCAAACACCAGTCCAAGGAACAGATTTAGCCAAAAGAGGACATACAGGGGACTCATGGCACAAGAGGGGACCCTGGTGGGATCCCTGCCTGAGGAGGGGGTGTGGCTGCAAGTGTTCATGGGATGGGCAAACACACACCTTCAGCCGGGACTGGATGGAGTTGTTCCTCTGCGTTTCCCGTCTCCGGTAGTGCCCGAGCCCCTCCAGTTTCTCGGGGCGGTAAAACACCCCCGAGGCCCATTTCAGAGCAGCTCCTCTCGCCAGCTTCTCAGCCTTCTCTGCTTCCGGCCACTCCTCATCTGGGGATGAAGCCAGGGGTCAGTGAGCACAACCAAGGGGCAGGAAGGGCCCCTGAGGCCCGAGGCAGGAAGCTCACTGCCAGTGGACTTCCAAGCACACACGGATGTGGGAAGCTGGGCAGCGTGGCACCAAGAGGGTCCTTCTGCAAGGCGCCCCCAAGATGCCACCACCATGGCTGTGGCAGCAAGAAGCAAAGCTGCCCTGGGGTGCTGTGACTCAGCCTGCCAGCTCAGATTGTCCCCAGGCCGGCTGCTCCCCCAAACACAATGCTGGGTTGCCTGGGGGGGTCTGATGCCACTTGGGAAGCTGTCAGCAGGGTTGAGACTCCAGCAGTGAGTCAGCAGGAGGGATGGGGACATTGCAGCTCTCACAGGAAGGAGAGCCAGGTTAAGGTGAGGATTGGAGACTCCTGGTCTCCCCAAAGCACCCACACAGCTGTGTCCCCCTTGACACAAGGTCCAGAGCCATGCCAAAAAGCTCCTGGCCACAGTGGAGGGCTGAGAACCAGCACAGTTATCACACACCATTCCCAGTCCCCAGTGCCTGGTTTCATCATTCCCCCACCCCATCCCATCCCCAGCCACTCCCTGCAGCCCCGCGGGGCTGTCACCCGGTGCCAAGCCAGGTTCCTGCCCTGCTGGGGAGCCGCTTGGGGACCAGGGGATTAGGGAGGAGGACAGCGGCTTTGAGGATAAGATGAGCGGTGAGCTGTACTACCCCGGCGCCGGTATCACCATCAGGCAGCACAGCCAGGCTGCCACCCCGCAAGGACACAAGGCACCAGCCCCGGCACGGGGAAAAGGAGGGTGGAGGGGGTGAGGCAAAGGGCAGGGGAATCCCCAAAATGTGCTGCAAGCAGCAGCATCCCTTCCCTGCCCGGCTCGCCGGCTCCCCGGGGAGCATCATCCCCGTTACCTCTGGGGCTGGCGGCGCGCTCGTCCCCCGCAGACATGCCCATGGTGTGCAGGGTGCGCGGAGCTGCGGGGCAGGGCAGGGCTGCGGAGGAAGCCGGCTGCCGTTTCCTCAGCCGGAGCAGCCGCGCTCCTCAGGGCCTCATTGTGTTCCCGCAGCCGCGCTCAGGACGTCAGGAACGGGGGGCGGAGGGGAGGGGGGACACGGGAAGGCACCGCGACAGCCGGAGGTCTGGGCAATAGGAGTCACGCAACCAAAGGATCATTTAGGTCGGAAAAGCCCTCTAAAATCTTCGAGTACCAACCGGTAACTGCCAAGCCCACCGCTAAACCACGTTCCTAAGTGACACATCCACACGCCTTTTTAACGTGTCCAGGGATGGCGACTTCACCATCGCCCTAGGCAACATTTTCCAATGCCTGACCATCCTCTTAATGAAGAAATTTCCCCTAATAGTCAATCGATCCCTCTCCTGACTCAACTTGAGGCCATTTCCTCTCGTCCTGGAGATCACACCCGGTCTCCCCTCACCGGCACCCCCTGTTCTCCGGACACTCAGCCCTGTCCGTGCCCGCAGCGCTGCTCCCTTCCCTCGCACCCACCCTGGCTCGGGGAGGACAGCGGGGTCCAGACCCCAGCGCACCCACAGTGCGAGCCCACTCGAGGGTGGATCCACCATGAAGGGCTGCGCTGTGCCAGCCTGACCGGGGGCGAGAACGCGAGGGTGCACCCTGCATGGCAGCGGATGGACCAGGAGATGCGTCCCTGCCACAAGCTGCGCTCCCCGGGACCACGCTGGAGGATTCCCCCGGCACTGGGTGTGCTGGAGCAGCAAACCGCCCCTGTCAGCGGGGCGGTGAGAGCTGGGTACATGGCTGAGCTTTGGCTTCGGTACCACGGGGCGGGAGTTTGACTTTGGCACCGCAGAACGGCGAGGGGATGGACGCACCCCTGGCTTTACCCCCCAAACTGACGGGGCTGCCGGAACACCGGGAGCAAAGCGGAACGGCTCCGTCCCCCCGGGAAACGGCGGGGGGGAGTCCCCCGTCCCCGCCCCGCCGCCGTCCCCGCCCCGGAGGTTCCCGGGGAGCCCCGCGGCCCGGAAGCGGATGCGCGGCCCCGGAGCCGGCGGCGGGCAGATGGCGGAGTGCGGGGCGCAGCCCCCCGGGGGTGGCAGCGGGGCTGCGGGCGCGCCCAGCCGGCACGAGAAGAGCCTGGGGCTGCTGACCACCAAGTTCGTGTCGCTGCTGCAGGAGGCCAAGGACGGCGTGCTCGACCTCAAGCTGGTGCGGGGGCAGGCGGCGGGGGGCGAGGGCTCCGCCGGCCCGGGGGTGGAATCGGAGGGAGCGGCCGCCGGGAGAGCGGGGCTCCGGCGGGACCGGGGCTCCGGCGGCTGGAGCGGGTTTGGAGGGGGAGAACGGCGACACGGCAGCGCCCGGTGCAGCAGGTGGTTTAGATTGGATTACAGGAAAAATTTCTACACGGCAAGAGTGGTGAGGCACTGGTGGAATGGGTTGCTCGGGGCAGCGCTGGAATCACTGTCCCTGGTCAGAACGGTTGTGGATGTGGCGCTTAGGGACGTGGGTCAGTGGTGGGGTTTAGTGGCTGGGATCGATGATCCTGGAGGGCTTTTCCAGCCGTTTCTGGGTGCACGGAAAGCGGGGTTCCTGGGGCAGAGCTGCCGGCCGTGCACGGAGGGCTCTGCACTGGCCGCCCTCCCAGCCCCCCCTGCTCCTCCTTCCCAGCCCTTCTCCCCACCCCATCGGGTGGTCCCGGGCACTCTTCTTTCCCAGGACTTTGCCATACATTGCAGGTGTTTGTGTGCTTCAGTTGCAGAACCTTGTTCTCTTCTGTATTCTTGCCCTGTACGTGATCCCTGGCACCAAAGCCTCAGACATCTACAGAAACACACACCTATAGAAACTGTCCGTACAGCACTTAACCCTCCCGGCACACACCAGGAGGGGGAGTGTGGTCAGAGTCACCTGCCAGAGGTTTTCCCCCATTCCTTTAGGCAGTGGAGAAGTGCTGTGTGAATGCATCTTGCTTCTGTATTTTTAAGATCTTCACCCAGAGGAAGTAACACACTGCAATGTATAATACTTAATCTCTGGCCTTTCCTGTAGGGGAAGTTCCTTTGCTGTGGTTTATATAATCATCTCTTATGTGGGCACGTGTGTGAGACAGACAAGTGCCAGAAAGCCCCAATAATGCAGGGCTGGAGGAGTTTCCTGGCTCCATGCCTGTGCCAAATTGTTTTCTCATTGGATTTGACAATATCTTTGTACTTCAGATGTCCATTAAGGGAATTTGTGTTGGTCAGTGTGATTTATGTAGTTGTGTGGTGCAGGGTCTCCAGAGTCCTGGCCCCTCACTGGTGGGTGACAGGGACATGGCTCCTGTGCTGACCTGCTCTGTCTGCACTGCCACTGCCATTGCTGGTCCTGGCTCTGCACACATTAACTCTTGCTGGTGCCAGGTTGCTGTGTGGTGGTGGAAGCAGTTCCATTCCTTGAGTCCTGAAACCTGAGGGGGAAAGGGTCGTGTGAGCAAGGCAGGGAAGCCCCAAGCGTGCTCTTGTTTACTCTCCACCTGGAATCATGTCATTCAAACAGAGGAATCTCTTGAAAAGATATTGATTCTTTGTCAAGTGGCATCAGATCAGCTTTAGAAAAGACCTTGTGAATGTTGATTTCACTGAAGTGTTGCAGAGACAGCTTTCAGCATTCCCCTTCCCATCTCCAGCTCTACCTCAAGGGAGCACTGCATTTTTAGGCTGCTGAACTACTGTTTTCTAGCCCTGCTTTGCTACTGGAGAATGGTGATTTTTGGATCCACTGCGAGCAGGAGTGCTGGAATTTGGTTTGTGTTTAGTGGGGAGGCTGTGGGGCAAGAAAAAAAGAAGAATGAGTGACTTTTCATGGTCATATGAGATCAAGAACATGGCTGTGTAACTTGAAACGCTGGAACAGGAGAGGTATGAAATGGGGAGCAAAGTACTTGGCCAGGAGTTAATCTGCCAGGCAAGAAGGAGCTAAACATGATTGAGAGTTTGGAATTAAGTGTCTTAACCTTTTTCAGGCTGCAGATACCTTGGCTGTGCGACAGAAGCGACGGATCTACGATATCACAAATGTCCTGGAAGGCATCGGCTTGATCGAGAAGAAGTCCAAGAACAGTATCCAGTGGAAGTGAGTGGCAGAGATGGTCTAAATCATTCACAGGTCCCTTCTAGTGCAGGTTTAAGTGACAGTGGGATTAAAATGCCCTGTGCAGAGGGAGATTCCTCAGTGGTCCATGCTCTTGCCTCCCCCAGCTGGGCTGTGCTGATGGCACGGTGAGGAAAGCTGAAGTACATATGGTGTCTCTCTTACAGCAAAGGTGTTATTTTGGTACAAACTAAATATTTGCACTGCCTTGGTCTAGAAAAGATGCCTATCATGACACAGGAGGTGGGGAAGAGTCCTGCTAGACTGTGGGAAATAAAAAGATATACCAAACATTGCTGTGCTGGGAGGTGGGGATCTAGAGCAGGTACAGACATGGCTTTCCAGGCAATCTGGCATTGATGTTTGACACAGGTGGGAATAAGAGGCTGGCAGAGAGGTTGGGGTTGGTCTGGGGCCTCCAGAGGCTGATATATCTCACCCATTTCTGCTTTACCCAGGGGGGTGGGTCCTGGCTGCAACACACGTGAAATAGCTCACAAACTGATCGAGCTGAAGGCAGACATTGAGGACTTGGAGCAGCGGGAACAGGAGCTGGAGCAGCAGAAGATGTGGGTTCAGCAGAGCATCAAAAATGTTACAGAAGACATGCAGAACAGTCGATATCCTTTGTGTGAACTGATGGCTCTGTCTCCGTGTTCCCTTGCTGGGCTGGGAAGCAGAGACCTGAGGGTTGGTGGGTGCTGACCTGTTGCTGCTGGAGAAGCTGCACTGAAAGGGTCAAAAGGCAGCACCTTGGTTTGAAATTTGGGTAACTGGCCAGCCTGGAGACCTGCTTTTCTCTGCATCCAGCTTCTCCTCTGGCTTTTGGAAGTAAAAAACATAGTAATGTTTACCACAGTGAGAAAAGTGCTTCTTTCTGAGTCACAGGTGCCACTTTCTTGAGTGCAGAGCAGCTCTTGTGGCTTAACTATCTCAGGATGTCAGCTCTGATGGGCATGGAGCTTGCAGACCTCACATGCAGACCACTTCAGAGTGTGGCATGGAGAGCCTTCTGGGAATGCTGTTCCCTGTGCTCAGGAAGGAAACACCAGGTGCTTTGAGCTCTCTGTCTGTGCAGGAAGCTGCAGCCTTTCTCCTTAACCTTGGAAACATTAGCCTATGTGACACATGAAGATATCTGCAAGTGCTTCACAGGTGAGGAAATGCTCATTTTCAAAGAGGTGTGTGATGCTGCAGCTCTGTCAGTCTGTCCCAGCTACTCTCCTTTCTCCAAGAAAGAGTGGGCAGCAGACTGTGGGCTGGCCAACAGCCTCAAGTGGAATGTAATGTCAGCTCTGATGCTGTCCTAGGTTTGTGTACCACTGAGCTGTGGCTTTACTGTCTCCATTAGAGGGGACAGGCCCTTGTGCTTAAAGGAATAGAGGTGCTGTTCCTAAGGAAGTCTTCTTGCTGGGTTTCACAGTTGGGTGTATGTGTGTTATGTTAGAAGCCCTTAATTTTAAGGGCTTGGATGGGCAGTGTTCTAATGACAGGAAACGAATTTTATTTCACAGTAGAGACCATGGTGTAAGCAGGGAAATAGTATTAAAGGTGGTCCCTCAGCTACATCATTTACCCTGCCAACAAGAATGCAGGAAGGAGACAGCAGAGGACAGAAGGGAATGCACCATTTGCTCTGCCCTCACTCCTTTCATTCCTAAAGCTGGGAGGGGGCAACTGTATCAAAAGTTCTATGTTCTGTCTCTGGGCAAAAGTGAAGAAAACCCACAGCAGTCTTTGTTTCTTCTGCTGCCAATTCTAATGACAGATGTAAGACCAGATTAATGCTGGTGGCCAGCAGGCAGTGGGGCAGCCTCAGTACATAAACTGCTTTTCCCAGCTGTAGTGGTGTGGAGTCACAGCTCCTTTCTGCTTCAATGGGTGCCTGACCTCTCCTGACCTGGCAACCTGCTTCTGCTTGGCTGCTGCAGAGATTGAAGCTGTTTATCCTGGCTGCCTCCAGCCATGCATAATCTCACCTGTGCCTGGCTCTCCTCATCTCCTCCAAGCACTTTTCTCACCCTGCACTTCATCAGCTCCTCTGTTTGCTGTTGCTGCCTTTGTGCTTTCCTTGTTCACCAAGTTCCTGCCGGTGTAACGGCTGCATCATCACCCCTTGGCTTTGCTCTTTCTTCTGGTGGAAGCTGCACTTTTGGGGGCAGGGATTGTGTTTTCAGTTTGACAGTGCTGGGGGCCAGATCACTGTAACAGTCTGGAAGAGTTTACTGGAGACCAGCAGACAGCTCCTTGCTTGGCTGGTTGAGCGTTTTGCATTTCATTGCACCTGGTTTTTGTAAACCACTTTGTGTTTGAGGTCAGACCTCACCAAAACATGCAGAGATTAGATCTTACTGAGGGGAGGTGTCAGTTCCCTCTAGAATGGAGCCTTTCATCCATGGTTTTCCATTGCCTGTCCAGTTTTCCTGTATGGATATGCCTTAAATGATTCTTTTTCCTCTCCTGAACACCTAAGCCTTAAAGATGTTCTTTGGTTAAACCTCTTGTGTCCCTCAAACTGTGGTGCAGCCTGAATTTCAGCTCTTGGTTTTTCTCATTGACTGCTATTGAACTTGCTTGCTCCAAGATTTCCACTCTTGGACTCTTGTCAAATAGAGATTAATTAAAAAAGAAAGAAGAGAAGTAAGAATATGTCAGTTTTTAGAAACTGGGAAACCTAATTTCTGCATCTGTTGCTGTGATGCATTTTGCACTTGCAGATTCAAAAAGGAAGTGGAAACCTACTGGGTGCTCTTTTGTACAAGTATTTGGGACATATTTATCAAAGGAGATACAAACCCAGCACCTGTCTCTGAAACTGACAGGTCTTACAGCTTGAGCTGGTGTCTTTGAGCTTTATTATGCATTTTAAATGTCTTCTGCATTTTTCTTAAATGTAGATTTGTTAAACAGGTCCCATCCAATTGACAAATCCCATGTTGTTTTTAATCCCTTTATATTTTGCTGCTCTGACTTTTGATTGCCTGCCTGAAATTAAGGGATGTGCTTTTCTGCTGTCCACTCTTTCTCATCACTCTGGCAATCTTCTGTGTTAATTACCACATGAAGCTTAATCAGAATACTGGGGAATTGTGATTATTAACCACACTAAAGCTTAAACATTCAAAGTGAAAGCTGCAAGCTGCTTGATCTAAATATGTCAGATATTCACAGCTCTGGTATTTCTCTGTTCATGTTTCTCTAAACCCAGATACAGGCTGGGAGCTGCTTGCCTGTGACTGTTGGGTTATTAGGGTGCAGGTCTTAAGGAGCTGCAGAACTTGCAAAGGAAGGATGCTGTCAGCCTGGCTTCCAGTCCCATATGTGCTGAGCTCTGTGGAGAATCCAGTACAGCTAAGGCAGCTCTGACCAGTAGTAGAGACTGGGTAATGTTGGTTTCAGGTGTTGGGACACCAGCCTGAGGTTGGTAGCCTGGCTCTGAACCTGGTTCAACCCCATCTCTCTGCTGGCAGTGCAGCTCTCTTGTTTCTAATTCACATCTAAAAGCTTGTGACAGCAGAATGAAGGATACTTCCCTTAGGATTCAGATGTTCTTAAGAGTGAATTTAAGCTGGTTCTTCTGAGGTATTAGGAACGGAACTGTATGATGTGCTTGGGGTGTAGATGGCTTCCTTCCATGGAGGATTGCCAGGAGAGGAAGGGGCATTGAGGTGGGTTTTTCATCAGTGCTTAATTAACATCACAGCAGCTTGTGCCCAGGAGCCCTGACTGCTTCTCTTTTCACAGGAGACACCCTCCTTGTGATTCGAGCCCCATCAGGCACACGTTTGGAGGTTCCTGTCCCTGAGGTGAGTGATAAATTCATGGGCAGAGTGCAGGGGCTCTGTGTGTGTGTGTGTGTGTGTTACATGTATGTTTTGCCTGTGGAAAACTGGTGTGCTATTTGAAAACGGTTTTTAATGTAAGTCTGTGTTTTGCTTTTGATTTTTTTTCAGGGTCTAAATGGACAGAAGAAATACCAGATCCATCTGAAGAGCACAAGTGGTCCCATTGATGTTCTTCTAGTAAACAAAGATACTTGGAGCTCTCCTCCTGTTGTACTCCCTGTCCCTCCCCCTGAAGACCTCATTCAGTGCCAGGCAGCTGCACCCTCCAAACCACAAATCCCACCACTGGCCCACTTCCAGGAGGCCTCTGTTCCCAGCAGCACCCAGCCCTCCACACCAACACCCACCAGCACTCAGGACCATGGGCCTCCCACACAGAAAAGTGCAGGCACAGGTGAGAGGGAGCTACAGGAGGCAGAAATGGGCTGGTGGCTGGTAGAGCAGGGTGCATTCCTTGGGGCTGGCACTGCCAAGTGCGCAGCTTTGAGAGCTCCTGGCAAAGGCATCACTGCCTTTGCTGCTGCCCTTCCTTTGGCCTTGGTTAGTGGGACTGGCTGTGCTTAGGGAGATCAGGCACTTGGCTTCAGTGAGTAGTGCCAACCTCTAGGAGCACCTGTAGGTGTAGCAGCACCTGTAGTGCCAACCTTAGGAGCACCTGTAAGGGAGAAGCTGATCATGCAGGTTCATTGATCAGCAGGAAATATGTCCAAATACGCACCTGGAGGAAAGCAGGAAAGCTTCCCCCTGTGCAGCTGCCTGGCCAGCAGTGCCAGTGAGGGCTGTGTGTGGTGCTGCTGCCTTTGGGCAGGTGGGAGGTGACGTTCCTGGGTGTGTCTGTGGTGTTCCCAGAGTGCGATGTCCCGGCGGCAGAGGCCAAGGGCAGCGGTGACTTCGAGGGGCAGCCGGCGGCGCTGGACACGCAGCTGCTGCAGTCCTCAGCCTCGCTGGACAGCAGCTCTGTCCTGCCCAGCACCTCTACCTCCTTTGAGCCCATCAAGCCCGACCCCACAGGAGGTGAGTATGCTGCTTGTTTCATGTATTGCTCCAAAATCCTGCTGCTGGGAGTGAGGGAAAGGCTGCTGGGCCTGGAGGAAGGAGCTGAGCTCCATTCTGCCTTTGCTGTCAGCCAGAGTCTGCAAAGGATGAGTAGGCATTGCCCTGTGAGGCTGCCAGGAAACATGGTGTCAAGGTGACTGTGCCTTGTCTAGTGTCTTGCTGCTTTCTGTGACATCAGTACTAGAAAATCTGCAAGGGACACCCTCATGACACACGTCTCTGCTGTTACATGTGAGGTTATTCCCCTTCAATCCTTTCTGTAGAGTAAGGTCCTATTTTTGAGACTTCATGAAGTTACAGAATTTTCAGCCACCACTGAGAGCACCTTTGTAACCCGAGGAGTTTTCTGTATTAGGAGAGCTCTTGTCTCCCTTTTCCTCCTTTGCTCAGGAATACTTCATCTGTCTTTAGTGATCTTGTGTTCTTAGTGACCCTGCAGTTTATATTTGGGGAGCTCCTTGATGTGCTTTAAAAAAGGAACTCTGGAGCTTTATGCCAGGAAATGGCAGGCTGGCCCAAGGAGAGAAAAGCATCCTCTAGGTAAGCCACACTGCTGGAATGTCTTGAAGCCCAACTTCCCTGCAGAAACACTCCAAGTTAGGTTATGGTTAGAAGAAGAAATCTTATTCAAACACAGCTCACCCAGTGCTTTTTTCACTTCTGCTGCTGGCGTGTCTCAAAGCAGCTGTGGAGTCATCTTGGTTGTGGAATTAGGCCTTGGATGTGCATGTATCTTATCACTGTGCCTCTCCAAAGGCATGTCCCCATCCTACACAAGGTAATCAGGGCAGTGTACTGGGTGAGGTTTACAGACACAGCTGCTGACTGTGATAACATGTTCATGTCCAGGGCTCCTACAAATTTATTTTCAAGTAGTGGAGCTCAAGTACTTTGTTGCTTGTCATTGCAGCAGAAACATCTGACATGGAGTGTGGGAACAGAATTTCTGGATGATTTGGGTGTGTAAGGAGCACAGTAGGTTTGTGGGTGATTCTGCTGTAAAGCATTTCAGACTCTTCATGTAATGATCCAAACCATCTGGTTTGTTGTATTTGCAGTACTGGAACTTCCCAAAGAGCTGTCAGAGATGTTTGATCCAATGAGAGGTACGTTCATTCCCTGACCACAGCTTTTTTCTGTGCCCATCTATCCACAGAAAAGGGACAATTTGTTTGATTCGCTCCCTTTTGGATTATTTTGTGGATGTGGTTTTGTAAGGTGCTTGTGGTCATTGGTGGCTGCTGGCCCTCTACTAAAGAGTAGTTAGGCCCTCTTAAAATTACTGGTTTCTGTATGTATTTTTCTGTCTCCGTGTTCCCAGCAACCTCTGTTAGATCTTGCCTGCAGTGCACCAGCAAGGGCTTTCCTGTCCCCATGCTGACACTAATCCATGTTCAGCCTTTCCATGCTCCTCCTTCAGCTTCTCAGCAGTATGGAAAAGAAAAATCCCTGCTAAGTCTTGTTTCAGCTTTAGCTGCCTAAGGCTAATCCAAGCAAATAATCTGGGGAGATAATGTTCTCTCTTCAAAATACTTCTCAGTGGTGGTGGTAGAGGAGCTGGTAATTTTGGAGCAGTAGGGGAGGGAGATGCTGTTACTTGTGTTTGGAGTTCTGACTCTGCCCAAGGAATATCTGTGAGTTGCTGCTTAATGGTGGGACAGACTCTGCGTTAAGGGCAGAAAAGGTGAAGGAATTTGGTCTGACACAAACCTAAACTGGGAAACTTTATCAGTACATTTATTTTTCTTCACTGCTGGCCAAATAATTTGTAGCCCTACAGCAAGGCAGGGCCAAGTACACCCAAGCACTTCAGTGGTGGTCACAGGGGATGTACAACAGCTGTTCTTCATTCCATGCTCTAGCAGATGCTTTGTGGAGGTGCTGCCTTTGGGTAGAAATCCCCACAGACCCAAACACAGACACAATCTGTGTGCTCTTAGCCCTGGGCTCCACAGTCAGCCTGGAGAACATCCTTCCTCCTTGCCCAGCACCTCTGCTGCAGATAAAGGATGAAGTCTTGATGATATCTAAGTACATCTGAAGAGTAAGTTTGAGTTCACAATGTGAGATATAAACTGCTGCAAAGCCCCAGCCATGTAGGAGATCTAACTTACCCAAAGTAACTCTACTGTGTCACTATGTGAACGCTATTGTAAAGGAGATGTTTACTTTCTATGGTAAAGTATGTGCTTTTATGGAGTATTCTTCCCAGTTTGGAGGGGGAAGATAAAAAATCCAGGAGCAGAGGACAAAACAGAGTCAACAGCAACAGAGGCAACACTCAGGACTGGAAGAGAGCAGCGCAGCAGAGCTCAGAGGAGCAGTCCTTGCAGCACACTCCCTGCAGCCTCTCATCCTCTATGTGATCCCAGTAATGTTGCCCTGGCACTGGCAGCTGCTTTAAGGCTGTGCAATCTAAGCCACAGGAGCTGGAGTTCTCTCATAGTGTTTTGTGCTGGAATTACTTTTACTACATGGTTTTATCTCTTTTAAGCACAAGCTTCCTTTCACTGCCTGCTGCACATGCTGTGCCTTAGCCAGAGAAGGGATAACAGGGGTGGGGAAAGTGGGGAACTACTCAGGAGCAGACCAGGAGAGCAGACTGTTTTGCTACCATGCTTGTCTCTTCCCCAGAATGTGTGAACTCTGAGCTGCTGGAAGAGCTGATGTCATCTGAAGGTGAGTCTCAGAGTCTCCTGTCATGGTGTGGCCTTCCTGGGAGGAAGACCATGCTGCGTGACTTCACCCAGCTGGCAGCCTTGTGACTGCAGACTCGCCCTCGTCTTTTCTGGGCTCTGGACACAGACTCAGTTCTCGCTGTCCTGCCAGTCCCTGAGAGAGGTGTGAGACCCAGGAGTCTCTTCAGTTCTGTCAGGCTGACTGAGGCCACCTCCAAGACTGTTCCTGTGAGGTGGCTGTGCTGCTCAGTGCCACTGGCAGCTCTCAGCTGGGGTGGGAGTGCTGAGTTTTGTAACCAACCCTGGGCTTCTCTTTCCCCAGTGTTTGCTCCCTTGCTCCGCCTCTCCCCTCCACCTGGAGATCACGACTACATCTACAACCTGGATGAGAGTGAAGGTGTCTGTGACCTCTTTGATGTGCCTGTCCTCAACCTCTGACTTCTCAGTGCGGCTGTGAGCCCTGCAAACACGGACTGTTTTGTAACTCTTTGGAAAGTGTCTATTTTTGGATTCCTTTTGTGCTAGAGCTCGATGGCCGAGTCATTCAGAGATGCTCTCAAATGGACTCAGAACCAAGAGATGTGGACTTGCAGGCTGGGAGCCTCCCTGTAGTTTGCTTCACCCTCTGGTGCACGTGCGAGATGCACGTGCAGCTTTCCCCCCGCATCTCTCCACTGGATCCTGGGCCTCACTTCAAAGGCTCTGTGTTTTGAGTGTTCCCAGTTCACCTGCAGAATTTGCCCACGTGCCTCTCTGAGCTTCCTCCAATCTGCATGCCTTGGTTTTTCCTGCACTCCCAGAGGCACTTTGCACCTCCTAGGTACCAGCTGCTACAAGGAGCCCCAATACCATGGTCAGTTCACAAGCCCAGAGGTTGTTTGTTAGATTTCTTTGTGTTAGTGGTTCGGATTGGGGTAGTTTTATTTCCAATAGGCATCAAGAGGAAAAAAAAAATGGCACCAAAGTGTCTATTTCTTTCAGTGACTTCAGACCAAGCTAGTATGTTTTACAAAAAGCACTTTTTTTTTAGCCAGCTGTGCCTCCTAGTGGGATTCAGGAGCTGAGTGCTCCTTGTAGGACCCAGGAGCACTGAGCCTTTCCCTGCTGGTGCATCAGCAGGAATGTTGGATCTGCTTTCACCAGCCTTCTGATGCACAGCCCCAGGGGCTCCAGCTCCTTGTCCAGCAGCTGTGCTGTTTCTACAGGGCTAAAGCAGAGGTGCCAGTATGGTTTTGTTTTTAATTTTTGGTTTTGCCTGACTGAAGAGATGTTTCAAAGGATAAGACTGCTTCAGCTGGTGCCTGTAAGGTACTCCAGGGACATCAGAGCCTGCTCATATTTGCAAATAGCTGGATTTTTCCAACCATTGCACTTGAACTTGCAACTGTCTGAAAGGTGACCAAGCAGTTACAATTCAGTAGTATTTTGCTGTGACAGGTTATGTAGGTGTTGTCGAATAGTGAGCTTTTTTTACCCCTTTTTCTCTCAGGATCAGGTTTTCTGTATATTTGAATTTGCTCCCTTAGTGCCCATACCCACACTCCCAGTTCCTGATCCTGTGGCAGGTCGTTACCTGCTGCAATGCTTTCTCTGCATCATTTTTCCTCAACATTTTCTTCATTGTTTTGTAATGGAAGGTCTGCTGTTGGCTTCCTTAGGATCATCAGCTGGTACCAGGCTGGGACCTTGTGCAGTTTAATTGGAGTAAAAATGTCCTGATGGTATTTGTATTGTATTTTGCAAGCCGCAACTTTGGGTTTTGGTCAAGTCCTGTGAGTGTCTTTAGTTTTGCACATCTTCCTGCCACCACTGTGGAAGCAGCTGTCCTGCCTTTCCTGCTCTGCAAACTGCTGAACAGAGAGCCAGGCCAGGTCTTGGCTGGCTGCTGCACACAGGGAGCTTCCAGCCGTCCACTTAAACAGCTGATGTTTAATTTCTCTGCGTAGCTGCTCACTGCCTGTGACCCACACAACCAGCTGCAGCACCAGACTAAGGGATGTAAAGTATGAAAAGCCTGCAGAGATGAGAAGAGCTTGTGCTTGGGACCTGTGTCCCTGGAGTGGCTCCTCAGGTCCTCTCATTCTGCATGGGACTCCTCCACAAGAACTGTTCATTTCTGCAGTAACAAAGCACTGGCAGCCTCTTTGGGGAAAGCGTGAACAACTCAGGAGGGGCAATGGGACACGAGTTTGGCAGCTGCTGCTGGCAAGACAGCCAAGGTGTGAGACCCTTCTGGGGGCTGAACTTCCAGCCTGCACGCTGCCAGTCCCTGAACCTTCCCCTCTCCACATGGAAGCTGACCGGAATCCCTTGGTCCTGCCTGTTCACAAGGCTCCGTGGCTTTGGTGTAGCTCGAGCTCTTCATGTACTGCCTGGCCCTTGCCCTCCTTCCCAGTGTTCATGTCCACCACCAGTTAGACGACCTCCCGAAAAGGATACCTAGAGAAAAATTTACAGTTGCAAATGAACTTTTGATTCATATATAAAGATTATTTTTATACTTTTTTTTTTTTTTTTTGCAAGGGAAGAAAATTGCCTGTCATATTTGTACAGAGTGTTCTCTGACGTGAATAAACAAAAACTTTCCAGAGTTTCTCACCTTGCCCCAGGCTGTGCCTCCTCTCTGCCCTCGCCCAGGGGACGGGGTTCCTTTCCGGGCAGGAGGCCCTGTCCTGCTGCCGGAGGTGGGTCCTGCCACACCCGCGTCAGCTCAGGTGAGGGGGCCGGGCCTGCCCGGGGCTGGGGTGGCGGCGCAAGGCCTCGGTGCGGCGGCCGGGCCCTTCGTGAGGGGAGGCGGCGGCGGCGGCGGCAACAACCCGGAACTGCCGGCGGTGCGGGGCCGCCGCGGGAGCCATGCAGCCGCCCAAGGACGTGGTGAAGATCGCCATCCAGATGATGGGAGCCGTCCCGCAACTCATCGAGCTCCAGCAGGTACTGCCCGTGACCCCGCACCCCTCCCCGCGCCCCCCGCCCCGCCTCACGGCCGGCCTCCCTCCCTCTCGCAGACCAAGCCGCTCGCCTCAGTGCTCAAGGACGTCTGTGATGCGTGAGTACCGCACTCGCTGCCCGCGAGTGGTGACAGCTGCCCGTGACCGGGCTGCCGTGAGCCGGTGGCTGCCGGCACCAGCCGAGCGGGGCTGTGACCGGCCGCCCCTGGCCGCAGGTGGAGCCTGCCCAACGCCGAGCGCTAC
Organism: Melozone crissalis; assembly: GCF_028551555.1. Classification (NCBI taxonomy): domain Eukaryota; kingdom Metazoa; phylum Chordata; class Aves; order Passeriformes; family Passerellidae; genus Melozone; species Melozone crissalis. The sequence continues at coordinate 7,056,399 of NW_026535785.1, forward strand.
GCCCTGCAGTACGCGGACGGGCGGCAGACCTACATCACCGAGTCGGTGAGACACCCCCCGGCCCCCGGCCCCGCCGCCGCAGCGCCCAGCGGCTCACCGGCTCCTTCTCTCCTTACAGAACCGCAGGGACATTAAGAACGGGAGCATTTTACGGCTGACCACCTCCCCGGTACATCCCTCTGCCCCCCTGTCTCTGCTGTGTGCTCTGCTGCTCCGTTCCCCTGCAGTGGGGTGCTCTGAGCCCTCTGCCTCTGATTGCCTCTGTGACTTGAGCTCATGATGGCTCTTCTCTGTGCCTCAGACCCAGCAGAAATAGACAAGAGACATGTCTCAGCCTTCATTTTTCCTTGGCAGATCTTGGGGGAGTTTGAAAAGAAATTAAATCATCTTGAAATACTTTGGACGTGGGGGCCAACTCATCAAGTGTTCTTGGTGTCACGCCAGTTTGACCTCCATCCTCAGCTCCACCTGGTCTCTGCTCTGGTGGCTCTGTTTCTCTGTCCAGCTCCTTGCTGGGGCTGCTCTAGCCTGAGGCTCCTTCCAAAACTTGCACTTCAGCTCTTACAGCCACCTTCAAGCTTCTCGCTGTCTTTCTATGAGCCCCTTGGGGTTGATACTTTCTTTCCTGGTAGGACCAAGAAGCAGAGCAGTTGTATATCGGGATCCAGAGCAAGAATGTGGATGTGAAGACTGACTCACTGAAGAAGCTTGCAAGCCTCTCCCAGGACGTTACCTTTGCTCAAGAGTTCATCAGCAGGAATGGCTTGAAGCAAATCTACTCTATTGTAGAAGAAGGGAACGAGTTAGTATCAGGACAGGACTTTACTTGCAGTCCCTGATTTTTCTTCTCCCTTGCTAATGCTGCATGAGCTCCAAGCTGGGTGTTGGAGTGGACTCTGTGTGCCTGACTTGTTGATGCCTGTTCTGTGGCTGTGTCCCTGCATGCTGGCAGCCAGGGGAAGGTCCCCACAGATATGCAGTCCTGACTCCTTGTGAATGTGCCCAGACTTGAACCTTCTATCCCTTCCCTGGCTGGGTTATCTGTAGCCTCATGGGGTTTGCTACCAGGAAACTCCTGTGATCATCTTGCCCTCCAGTGCTGCTCCTCATTCCTGCCACCCTGAATGATCCCTCTGCCCTGAGGTTATAGCTTCAAGAGTTCTGCAAGGAGCTTGAGAAAACCCTGGTTGCCAAATACCACTGCCTGTGTGACTCTTCCAAGATGTGGTGGTGCAGCTGCTCTGAGCTCCTGTCACACAGAGAATGTGGAACCAGGCAATGCAGCACGTTTCTTGGAAGTAGAGGGAGGGATATGGGGTGGTTCAGCTTTCCTGAGGCCTTGTCTGCAGTGATCTTTGTACCATGAGGATGCAGCTTCCAACTACTGAACTTCCCCTGCCTTGACTTCCTGGGCAAGTCAGCTTCCTGGGATGACTAAGTGAAGTCTGTTTTCTTACCCAACAGTCTCTTTCCTTTCTCCTGCTCACTGCTCTCTTCCCCAGCTGTTTCTAACACACCCACCAATGTTCAACTGCAGAGACACCACCATAGGATGGATCAGGGTATCTGGTGCCATCCTCACTGTATTTGTTCATTTTCTCCCAGTACAGGGGAGATGCTGGCTCATACCCTCAAAGCCTTCACAGAGCTGATGGAGCATGATTTTGTTTCCTGGGAAAACCTTAGTACAGTCTTCATCAAGAAGGTAAGAGTTTTCTACAATGTCCACAGTTTGTGCCTCTGGCATCCCTTGTTATCCTTGTGCTCCAGGCTCAGCCTGCCATTGACAGATGGTTTTGTGTCTCCTAGATAGTGAGTTATGTCAACATGAATGCAGTGGATGCATCTATCCAGCAGCTCTCCTTGTCCATCTTGGAGAATATGGTGCCTACCAGTCGCCTCCTCTTTGAGGTGGTCAAAAAAGAAGTGACACTGGACCGCCTTCTCACCCACCTGCAGGTGTAAGTGGAGGGGCCAGAGCACCATTCACCCCCCTCCTCAGAGCTGGTGGCTCTCACATCCTCCTGCTCTTCCTCCCACAGGACAAATGCCCAGCTGCAGCTGAAGGCCATGGCTCTGCTCATTGCGCTGCTGCTGAGCGCCACCGACGCCGAGCGCCGGGTGAGGGCCCCCATGGCAGGGTGGTGGCAGTGCAGAGTCAGGCACCACAGTGCCCCTGTCAGCGGCGTGCTCTGCTGAGAGCCCTCAGCTGTCTCAAGTGGCAGAAGTATCACAGTTGGTGGTGGCTCAGTGATTGTAATGACCCAGCCCCTGGCACATCTGAGCTCTCAGGGTGGGCTCCTTCTGTGATGGGACCTTGGGCAGCTGGGTCCTCTGCTGTGGGGTTTGTGCTCTTTGGGATGGCACAAGAAGTGCCCAGAGATGTTTAAGTCTATGTCTTCACTCTGCCTCCTCTTTTTTGGGGGAAATGGTGGTGTGCTGAGCTGGGGAATGTCTCACAGCCTTTTTTTTTCCTAGGACATGATGGAATACCTGAGGGAGAAGAACATCAGGCAGTTTATCCACAAGGTGAGGAGCTGGGGTTGTGCAATGGTCTGCTCTGTGCTTCATTCTCTGTCCTTTCTCCCCAGGCCCTGTCCCCTGAGCCCCAACCTTTGGTGATCATGCTTGGCTGGGTTGCCTGTGTGCCCCATACCCCTTCCTTGAGAATGCCTATGGGTGCTGCTCTGCTGGCACCCACGTGCCCAGGGTTGCACCCCCATCTGCCTGCAGTTCAGTGCACACAGATCTTGCCCAACCCCAAGGGGAGTTTCCCACTTCCCAGCACCCCTTTGAGCAGCAGGACCTGCTGGGATTTGGCTGTTGGGTCCTGTGCTTGGATTGGAAGCAGCAGCATGGGGAAACCTTCTGTCTCATGATCTCCTGTAGAACATTATCCACAGCTCTGAGCCGCTGGGGGATGAGATGGCCCATTATCTTTACGTGCTGCAGTCTGTCAGCCTCAACTTGTGCGAGCATCGCATGAAAATGTCCATGGACCCCTACTCACAGGTCTGGGAGTATTCCCCTTGCAAGTCTGGTCCCTTCCACCTGTGGAAGTAGCTCACATTCGGGTGAACCCAACACATTTGGGTTTGCCCTGGGAGAACCTGCTGCTGTGGGCTCACTGGCATCCTCTCCTCTCCTCTGTCCCTCCAGGAGCAGCGGGATCTCCTGCAGTCCCTGCGCCAGGCTGCTTTTGAGTCGGAGAGCGAGGCAGCTGCTGGCACCTTCAGCACCGAGCGCCGGCGATCTCTGTGCGCCAAGGAGTTCCGCAAGCTGGGCTTCTTGGTGTGTTCCCCCTGCATCCCCCTGAGCCCCACGCTGGCCCCACCACGTGGCCTTGGTGGCACCTTCTGATGGCTCCCTTAAGCCAGGTGTCCCTGTTGGTGCTGAGGGAACGCCATGCAGTACCTCCCTTCTGCTCCCTCGGCACTCCTGAACAGCGAGTGCTGTGGAGTGCTGGGACTCAAAGGCAAACCCCATGGCTGTGTTGGGAAGACACTGCTGCTTGAAAAACAAAGCAACAGCTGCTAAATTGCATCCTTTGTGTCCTCCTAGAACAACAGCAACCCAGCAGAGGATCTCCGCCGTGCCCCACCAGGACTCCTTGCTCTGGACAACATGGTGTATTTCTCCAGGAACACCCCTAATGCCTACAGCAGGGTAGGTGCTGTGCTCTCCCAGGGAACTCCCTGGTGGAGAAATGCTGGTGGATCTCCACCTTCTTTTCCTTCCTTGTGATCTGTCCATGGCCACACCCAGGCAAGTGTTCTTGCTCTGTTTCAGATGGAGATGAGTCCTTCCTGTGGGTAGGAGAAGCCATTTGAGGCCAGTGCTTCTGAAGGGTCCCCATAATTTTTAAGGGTTTGCTCACAGCTTAGTTTCCAGGCCTTGAGCAAACTGGGGCAGTTTGGGCAAAACCAGCAGGCCACGAGCCATGCTCCAACCTGCAGTGCCAGTGATCAGCTCCCACACTGCCACAAGGGAAGGAGGAGGCTGGGACTGGATTTTGGGAAGAGAGGGTCACTTGTGTTGGAGATGGTTTCACCTACTGGGGGGACAGCTCGACTAGGAATGCAGGAGGTGTGTGGCAAGTCTGACACGCACTGTTGGGGCAGCCCTCCAAATCCATGTAACGTGAGGTTATGTCCCTCTTCTCCAGTTTATCCTCGAGAACAGCAGCCGGGAAGACAAACACGAGTGTCCCTTTGCTCGGAGCAGCATCCAGCTCACCCTGATCCTCTGTGAGATCCTGCACATTGGAGAGCCATGTACGTGTGCCCAAGCTTGTCCTTCTCCCTGCCCTGCTGCTTGGGGAACAAGCTGCCAGGGCAGGGGACTGCATCTATGTGGCCACCAGGCTCTGGCATGGCTGACAGCATGGGAAGGGGATGTAGGGCTGGGAATTACCCAGGTTTCCCTGGACACTGAAATTCCCTGGAAAAACTGGGAAGTCTGGCTTCATCTGTCCTTCTCACCACAGGCTCGGAGACGGCTCAGGCCTTTTACCCTATGTTCTTCGGGCAGGATCATTTCTTTCAAGAGCTGTTCTGCATCTGTATCCAGCTGGTGAACAAGACCTGGAAGGAGATGAGAGCAACCCAGGAGGACTTTGACAAGGTGAGGGGGGATGCTTCTTCCCTGGATGGGAGTACAAATGCAGGGATTTGGGGAGTGTTGCCAAACTGGAGTTGACGTGCCGGGCCTGGCAGGTGATGCAGGTGGTGCGGGAGCAGATCACCAGGACCCTGTCCCTCAAGCCCACGTCCCTGGAGCTGTTCAAGACCAGAGTGAACGCACTGAACTACAGCGAGATCTTGAAGCTGCGGCAGACGGAGCGGCTGCACCAGGAGGAGACGCTGGCTGTGCCTGTGCTGTGAGTGGGCTGTGGGCAGGGAGGGGAGCTGTGATGGGGGCCTGGGGCAGGGACAGTCAGGCTGGGAGGTCAGTGAGTGCCTGTTGAAATGGCTGTGCTCCTCTTGTGCTGGCTGTCACCCCAGGGAGCTGCGGGAGAAGCTGAAGCCGGAGCTGCTGGAGCTGATCCGGCAGCAGCGCCTGCTGCACCTCTGCGAGGGAACGCTCTTCCGCAAGATCAGCAGCCGCCGCAGGCAGGGTGGGTGCACAACCCTGCTCCAGAGTGGGGGCCTGGCAGGGGGACAGAGGCTTATTGCCATGTCCCCTGCCACTGGGGAAGTCCCAGTTAATCTCTGGGAGTAGAATGCCCAACTCTCTGGACAGCTAGTGTGGGCTAAACCAATGGGCTGGGAGGAATGGGGAGCGCTGATAAGGAGGCAGCTCCGTGCCCCTTGGGAATGGCATCTCTGCAAGGGGAGGCTGAGAATTTCTCATGGCTCTTCTGCTGCAGACAAGCTGTGGTACTGCCGCCTGTCTCCCAACCACAAGGTGCTGCACTATGGGGACGTGGAGGAGGGGGTGCAGTCTCCCCCCATCGAGAGCCTGACAGAGAAAAGTAGGTGATGGAGAGAAAAAGAGGGTGGGAAGGAGGGAGGGAAGCCCTCTGATAACCTCCAGGTTAAGACTGCCTTAAGGTGGGAATTGCCCTTCTGCTTGGCTGCTGCATGGCTGTCCCAGTCTGCTGGTACTGTGGGACTGGGAGCTGTGGGAGTTCAGGCTGGGGCCGACTGGCATCCCAAAAGGTGCTGCAGAGTGGCTTGAGCCCCCCACCCCAAGCTGTGGATGGTTGAGTCCCCATATTTGGGTTGTACTGGGCTCTGCACATGGGGGACCTGTAGGAGGGGGAGAGGGATGGGAAGAGGGAGAAGGAACTCACAGCTCCTCCACCTGCCACAGTTCCTGTGGCAGACATGAAGATGCTGCTGGTGGGGAAGGAGTGTCCACACACAAAGGAGAAGAGCTCTGGGAAGCAGAACAAGGTCAGCACCTCACACCCTATCCTGTCCAGCAGGGAATAGGTTTTGGGAGTGGGTAGATGCTGGCACATTGTGTGGTTTCATGGACAGAGACCATGTCCATGTCTTGGGAGACCATGTCTTGGGTCTCCTGGAGTGCAGAGGAGGAGGCTGGGTGCAGCTCCTGCTCTGAACCCCACCTGGGCTGGGTGGAGTCCAGCTGAGAAGCCAGCTAGCCCCTGTGCTGTCCCTGCAGGATGTCCTGGAGCTGGCCTTCTCTATTGTGCACGATGTGGAGGAATATTGCCTCAACTTCGTTGCCCCCACCCGGTACGAGGTGAGCTCCAGGGGCCCGCTGGGGTGGCACACTGTGCCCAAGATGTGGTGCCAGGACACAGCAGTCAGGGAGTGAGCTCTGTGTGTCCCTGGGGGGTGGAAGCCACAGCAGGGGAGAGATGGGCTCTCTGGCTGCCCAGGGCTGGTACCAGAGATGCCCATGCTCTGCTTCCCCAGTTCTGCCTCTGGACGGATGGGCTGAATGTGCTTCTGGGCAAGGAGATGACAAGTGAGAGAACACAGACAGACCTTGATGTCCTGCTGTCCATGGAGCTCAAGCTGCGGCTCCTGGACCTGGAGAACATCAGCATTCCTGACAACCCCCCTCCCATCCCAAAGCCTCCCAGCAACTTAAACTTCTGCTATGACTTTAGCCATGCAGAGCAGTGAGTTCCTCCCTGTGCCCTGTCCCCACCCTCTATGCCCCTCAAAATCAAGTCCCTCCCTCCAGGCTCTGTCCCTCATCTCTGGCCCAAAGGGACAGGCCAGGTGCTGGCTGGGGGTTTGGGTGTCCCACCCTTCCCTGCCTGTGTCCTGTCTCCTGCAAGAACCTGGGAATGAGCCACCAAGCACTAGCCTCCTGTTCCAGGGGGGTGACCCGGCTGCTCTGCCCCCTTGCCAGGGGGAGGTGAGATGAAATACAGACAGTCAAACCCCTCTGTGGTGGCACTGATTCCCCCACACTGCAGCCAGGCTTTGGGCAGAGAGGGCAAGGATATGGACTGGAATAAAGGTACAGGCAGCCCTGGGATAGCTGGAGGGGGAGTAACACTACAAAGGTACCAATCTGCACTGCCTCACTTTCGCCATCAGTGTAGGGGATCCTTTCTGGATGACAAAGTGTCAGAAAAAGGAAGGAATACACCTTTCCATTAAGTTTGTCAAGCAGATGGCATCTCCAGGTCCCTCCTGCACTGAAAGGTGTATTTGCTGAGCCCTCTGCACTTTCCTGGAATGGGGGTGATTAGGGTACAAGCCCGTTTTTCCCAGCACCATTCAGTTGAGCCTGGTGTGAGGAGCAGACCCTGGTGTGCCCATCGTGCCAATTCCAGTGCCTTCCCCACCTGGGGCAGATACTTGCACACTTCAGCCATGCTGCTGCACTACTGCACCTCAAGCTACCTCCTCCCCGGCCCTACAGCCCCAGTGCCCTGCACCTCCTTGTGCCTGCATCTCCTCCCAAGGGTGTTGTGCTAACACAGCCACAGGTCCGTGGGGATCCAGCCGTGCCTCTGTCTCCTGTGTATTGGGACAATAAAAACTTGTGGAGAACTCGGAGCCGTGTCCTTTCCAGAGGTTTGGGGAAGGGCTCAGACTGACTGAGGGTCAAAAGGGGTCAGAGTGGGTAAGGCTGGGATGGCAGCACTGTGGGAGCTGTGCGTGAAGGAGCTGGGAGGATGGCTGGCAAGATCTTGTTCCTGGTGTTGAGGTGCAGGCTCAGAGTCAAGCTACCTACAGCTAAGGTTATTTCCAGCCCAGGATGGCTAGGAGCACTGTGGATGGTCCCAGTGCCATGCTGGGCAACCTTTCTGTTCCTTTGCGTTGTTACTCGCACAGTGAAGTTCTTCCCAGTTCGCTTGTCCAGAAAGGGTGCGGAGTCTCCCTCACTGGAGATATTAAAAAAACACTTATGGGAAGACCCTACTTGAGCAGGGAGGTTGGACCAACTGATCCTTTCCAGCCTCGCTATTCCGCGATTCCGTGGGAGGACCGCGGGGCAGGGCCATCCCCTCCCGGCCCGAGCCGCGCCCAGCCCGCCCGGCCCCCGGGCTCTGTCCCGCCTGCCCGGGGCTCTGTCCCGCCTGCCCGAGGCTCTGTCCCGCCCGCCCGGGGTTCCGTCCCGCCTGCCCGAGGCTCTGTCCCGCCTGCCCGGAGCTCTGTCCCGCCCGTCCCGGCTCTGTCCCGCCTGCCCGGGGCTCTGTCCCGCCTGCCCGAGGCTCTGTCCCGCCTGCCCGGAGCTCTGTCCCGCCGCTTCCGTCGCGTCACGTCCGCGGGAAGCGGAGCGCGGAGCCGGCGCGGCCATGGCGGTGAGTGCGGGGCCGGGGTTGCGGGGCCCGGGGCTCCGGGGAGACGCTGACCGCCTCTCTTGGCTCCGCAGCCCAAGGGGAAGGCGGGCACCAAGGGCAAGAAGCAGATCTTCGAGGAGAACCGGGAGACGCTGCGCTTCTACCTCCGCATCATCCTGGGAGCCTCCGTGAGTGCGGCCGGGCGGGCCGGCGGGGCCGGGGCCGGGTTGGGAGCGGGCAGACGAGGAAAGCTGTGCCGTGCTCTGCCGTGCTCTCTCCGCAGGCCGTGTACGCCCTAGTGAACCTGGTCATCTTCTACTCGGCCGCCTCCGCCTGGACGTGGGTGAGCGCCGGCACCGTGGGCACCGTGTTGTGCCCCGGCGGGGGCACCCGGGCCGGGGCTCGTTCGTGGCCCCCGGCCCTGGGGTCGCAGCTGACAGCGCTTCCCTGTTGCAGGTCGCGTTCGTCTTCAGCTTGGTGGTCTACGGCACCAGCTACCGGTCCATGAACTCCATGGCAAAGCCGTCTTTCACAGACGATGGCAGCCTTGCCGACGGGGGAATTGACCTGAATATGGAGCAGGGGATGGCAGAGTGAGTGTCCACACCCGCACGAGTCCAGGTGAGCAGGACCTGCTGCCTGAGCGTGCACACAGAGCCAGGAGAGGCTCCCGAGGACAAGGCTGGGCCTCAGCTCCCTCCTCAGCTTGCCCACTGGCATGGGCATGAGGGGAGCTGGAAGTTTGGAGCCTTTTTTTCTCAGAGTGTACCTTAACTGTCCTTATTACCTGAACACTTGGCTTGGTGTGCTCCAGTCAGGAGCCACGACGTGGGTGTGTCAGCCTGGCACGGTCACTGTCCACAGGGCTGAGCTGTAGAGGTAAGAGATCACAAAGAGTTCAGCAGGAGTAGTTTACAATCCTCTTCCAGTTAACAAACACTGCTGCAGCACACAGTGATAGGTGTTTTCGTTTTAAACCAGCACAGCAGGTAATGCTTGACAGAGCAGAAGGGTTTTGCTGCCAGTTACGCCATCCTGGCTGCAAACTGGCCATGTCTTGAAATGCTCTGCACACTAAAACTCCCTGTCTCTGTTTCAGCCAGCTCCTGTCACCTGCTCAGCCATTTCTGTCCCCCATGCTTGTGCATTCTTCATGTCCCTCTGCAGACAGCACTGAGTCTCTGCCTGTCCAGTCTCCTTGGTGCCACTGTAACTGTCTTTTCCTCTTTTCCTTGGTGAAGGAATGGCACAGTATTACAGGAAACACAGCAGTAATTCCTGCAAAGCTGCTAAATAAAATAGACATTGCTAGTACAGCAGAAATACCTTCTAGATTTACGTATTTTCCAACAGTGAGCCTCAAACTAGTTACAGAAAACTGCCAGGTGGTTGTGGACACATTGGGCTTTGCTCTTTGTCTTCCCTGCCCTCAGCCTCTGCCCAGGTCCAGCTCTGCTGGGGATCTTCAGCGTGTGCTCAGAGAGGTGCTGGGGTCCTGGCTCCTTCCTTATGTGTCTTTGGGCTGCCGCTCCAGGTTTACCTCTGTCCTTCCCTTGCTGCCAGGCTTTTGAAGAAGCACAGTGGGGCCTTGTTTGCAGCTGAGCCCTCTGTGTTGCATCAGGTGTTCTCAGGCTGTCAGAGTCATATATTGATGTATACAGTTTCATTAAAGTAAGTTTTGATTTTTGCCTGGGGATGTTATCAGCAGCAGGCAGTGGGGTGCAGAACCTGCTGTCTCTGCACAGGATGAGCTCTCACCTTGTGTCTGGGTTAGTGGAATGGTGCCTTTAGTGCCTGCAGCAGGGGTGACTCAGATGTCTGGTGTAAGAAACTCAGGGGGGGACAAGGTGGCCAGGAGGAGAGGGGGTGTGACCCATGAGTTGGTCACTTGCTGCTCAGCCAAGTGTTTTGTTCCCATTTTACACTGGTTTGGCTCTCTGGAGTGGAATTGCAAAATATTTTGAATACCTTTCTAGTGAAACAATGTTTGACAGTTAAAGAACGAAAATACAGAATTTTGATGTTTGGGGTGTGCTCCTGGTTGTGGGTGGTGCCTCTTGGAGTTGTGCACTGGGGCACTGAGGCAGAGTGCCTGAGAACTGCCCTGTGTGTGTGATGGTGCTGTCAGGGATGTCACTGACAGGAGGCAGCACAGGGATCACAGCACCTGCTGTGGAAAGGTGACAGGCACAGCCCTGCTGCAGTCCTGGCTGCAGATGTGCTTCCCTTCTGCTGAGACACAGAGGTTTTTCTGCCTGAGCATTTGGGGTGGGGTTTATCACACATTAAAATGAATTAATGCTTATCTGAGTCATGGGATATGCAAAACACAGGGGAGGCAGAGCTCTAAAAACAAAATCTTCAGAGCTGAAGTTCCAATCCTTACCCTGTACCTCTAAATTACCTCTCTGGGGATCAGGGAACCACCCTAGGCTAGCAGGTATTTCAGAAAGCAGTGGATATTTCCAGCCTCATAGCTAAGCCTGCTGCAGCTGATTAATGCTGCTCCTTTGGAGCTGCTTCTGGAACACTGTGGATTTCATGGCATTTCTCTTGTGCTGTCTGTTGCTGAAATGGATGCTTTGTGTTGCTCTGGGGTTGGGAAAAGCCAATATTCATGATCTCTGGGACACTTTGCCTTGGTGAGAGCTCTGCCTTCACCCTTCTGTGGCCTCTGGTAATGCCAGAGGTCACTGAACCCTCAGTGTCTCGTGCTAGAGCTGTTGGTGGTGGATTCTGCAGTGTCTTGAGTCGATGTTGTTTATGCCATAGCCTTTGTTTTCTTGTCTCCATTCTTGAATGTGACTCAAGGGTTTTTTACTCCAGAAGATGATTTAACCAGAGTGAGAGTTGGCCTCTTTTCTAAACCTTCATGGCACTCCCCGAGGCTTGTGTTGAAAAACTAATACCTGTTTACCTCTCCTGGGTGTGAGATGCTCCGAGGGTGGTGGTTGAAGTGTGGGCAGCTGATTCCTCTCCTTGGCTGCTCTCAGCTCTGCCTCAGGCTGGCATGGAAGGGCTGGAGTCAGATAAGCAGGATGGGAGGAGGAGCCGTCTGTTGCTGTAGCTCAGCTTGTGGTGTGCTTGTCCTTTAGTGACCCCAAGTGCCTGTCAGCCTGTGAAATGGCATGGGGAAGATTCATGGCTCCCTTCAGCACAGCCAGTCGTGAGGAGTTACACTTTATGTCATTACAGGTGTCAAATCAGCAGTGCTGGCTGCTGCTGTGGGGGTGGGGGGTGGTTTTGTTGCTGATTTCCAACCCCCAGCAATTCCTCAGCTTTCTCAATGTTGTTTTTTCAGAGGGAGATGATCTCTTTGATTCATCAGAGTATTTTGCTGTTGTTGTTTGTTTGCTGCTTTGATTCTTCTAGATAACCATGTGTGGCAAAGCAGGGCCAGCCTGGCTTGGGCAGGGTCGCTCCCCTGGGGCAGAGCAGACTGTGCTGGCAGAGCTGCTGTGTTTGCCAGGGCTTGGAATGAGAGATTAATGCTTTGCTTTTGTTCCCTCAGGCACCTCAAGGATGTGATCCTGCTGACAGCTATAGTCCAAGTGCTGAGCTGCTTCTCACTCTACGTCTGGTACTTCTGGCTCTTGGTAAGCCCCAGCCCTGCTGTTTTCCATCTTGCTCTGCAGTGTTGCTTTCTTTCCCTGTCTTCAGGATGGAGGACATTATTTATCCATTTCATTTCAGTGTCATGTTTCAGGCCTGAAGTATTTCCTGATATGTTTTTTAATCTCCTTGTCACATCTTGCTTAAAATTTTGGCTGAACAAGGCAAAGAAGTCCTGATCCCTCTGGGTCAACTACACAAAAACTAGGCTGGCCTTTGTCTTCTCTCTGGTCCCATAAATGGGCAACAAGCAACATGAGGCAGATCAAAGCTGTCTTGGTGCACAGAGTCTTTCTGTGTCTGTAACAAACAGTGTTTCATCATGTTTGGCTCTTTGAGCCATTCAGCGTGCACCAAGGCTGGGATCTGCTGCACACTGTGCCTTTGGGTAGATAAAATGCTACAGGCTTTCATTCCCCTTAACACACCAAACCTTTTCTGCTTCTGAAACGTTTGTCATGTGTCTCCAGCTAAAACTGTGTGTGTAGGAGAAAAAAAAATCTCCATTTAGTTTAAAAATTCCACATTTGCTTTGAGGATATCCCACAGAGGTACAGAAGGCAATTGTGGGAGCATGGAAAGCTATCCCAGTTCAGTCCTTGATCTCATTTCAGTCCTCACCCACAAATTCCTCCCTAGCTGGCCTGGCAGAGGGCAGCCTCGACTCGGCTGTCCCCTGGAGACCATCTGGGTCGCTTTCTTCATAAATTCAAAGAAATGTGGGTGTGTTGTCCGAAGGAAGGAGAGGCGGAATGTCTGGACAGCTGGATCCCTCTGGGTAATTCAGACCTGATGCTGGGATTTCCGTGCACGAAGCCTGAGCTCTGTATACATTCCTCAACCATGGAATGAAACCAGGCCGTTTATTTTGGGCACCCGCCACTGCCTTTGATTTCCGTGCACCCTGAGATGCTCTGATCCAGCTGCTTCGTGTCCCTCAGAAGGACCAGTCCCGAGGAGGGACAGGCCTTTGTGCCTGAGTTTGTGCCACGTGTTTTGCAGGCTCCGGGGCGCGCTCTGTACCTCCTGTGGGTGAACATCCTGGGGCCCTGGTTCACCGCCGAGGCCGCGCCCGCAGCTCAGGAGCCCAACGAGAAGAAGCAGCGGCGGCAGGAGCGCCGGCAGATGAAGCGCTTCTAGCCCTGCCTGGGCACAGATCAACGCCCTCTCCCATCTCCATGCTGTTATTTCATCAGGGATGCAACCAAAACCAATCCAGAACCACCGCAGTAGCTCTGTTGCCCTTTGTCACTGCTGCCATTCCAACAGAAAGGCCGCAAGAGACTTCCCCTGGTTGGGTCTTGGCGTGGGCTGAGGCCTCGCTCCTCGGGCTGACAAGGGGGTGATGCTGGGATGTGTGTAAATATCTTTTTAAAGCAGCGCTGTATCGCATTCAGCGTTGGGGAGTGCAATGCTGGAGGAAATAGCACATTAAAGAGCAGAGTCTTAACTGACCGTGCCGGCAGTGGGTTTGTGAAAAGTGCCAGCATGTTCTTGTGAGAGCTGGACTAGAGGGGAGCAGAATCCGCAGAGACGGGTGCTCTCCTTTCCCAAGCTTTGTGCTGCCCTGCCTGCTACAGCCTCTGCACCCTGTGAAGAATCTGCAGCTGCCCTGCAGGATCAGGAGTGAGGGGCAGCTGGGGATGCTGAGAACGGGGCTTGCAGCCAAACTTGGAGCTTTTGGGATTGAGCCTGAGCTCTCTGGAGCCACAGATTGGCCTGTGCTACCTTTGCAGGAGCTCAGTGGGATGTAAGACAAGAAGCTGTGGCGTTTGTTTGGTTTGGGTTTTGTTTTGTTTTCTCTTAAGAGGGTACTCCCAGGGGTGCCATGGCTGCTCCAGAGCTCATGTGTTAAAGACCAGGAACAGGGCAGTTTTTACTTTTGCCTGCTTTGATGTACTGATGTCCCTGTCCAGTATGTTGTTTGTCACAGTCCATGACCCCTTCCAGCCCCTGACACACCAGCTCAGACCATGCAGCTTTGCCTGTGCCAGCAAGAGGCACTGTGGGTGTTCACAGTGTGCCAGCCTGGGTTTTGATGCTATCCACAACCTTTTGCCCACACGTCCTTTCCATTACATCACCTTTATTACACGCTTTTTTCCTAACATCGAACCCAGTCCCCACCCTGAGTCCTCAAAGCCAGGCAGGGTGGCTGTAGTTGGGGTGCAGAGCTGGGCAGAGATTGGTAATGGGGGATTCAAGTCCTTCCTGCTGCTGGTGGGGGACATGAGGGAAGGGGTGGGGAGTGGAAAAGGCATCCATGGGGCGATCTGTGGGTGCAGTGCAGCCCTTCTTCCCTGCCAGGCACAGCCCAGAGCCCCCAGCCCTGTCTCTGGCCCCAGGTAGGTGCCCCCACAGGGCTGGGAGCCCTCCTGGCACCCTCCAGCAATCCCCCAGCACAGCCTTCTGCACTCGGGGACCAGCACATCGCCCCAACTCTGCCCTCACTCTCCCTGAACCCTCTTGTCTGGCTCCCCAAAGCCACGTGGAGCAGCACAGGCATCCCCAAAATACACAGGGAGGATGCAGGGACACATCAACACAACCACACGGGCCCTTGGCCGCGCTACCCTACACAGCGCTACATGCACAGCGCCCGCCTCGGGCTCTGCCCTCCGCTCCAGCCCCAGTAAAGCCCAGTAAACAGCACCAGTTACACCCCTGGGGTGCTGCCTCAGGGGGTGCCCCTCAGTCAGGCAGCAGCTGCTCCAGCTCTTCCTCGTTCAGGCCATTGGTGGTGACAATGTGATCCAGCTGCTTCATGTAGCGCTCCAGGTCCTGCATGAAGTGGGGGATGCGAGCCTTCTCCAGCACCCCAAACTCCTTCAGCCGATTCACATCCTCATAGGACACCTGGCAGGAAGGAGATGGGGGTCAGTCCCCTCACCCCAAACCCTGGCAGGTGGCATGGGCAGCATCTGGTGCCCTTGCAGCCCCCTGCGTCAGTCAGAACACCCCTGCTGCTCGTGGGGAGGCAGCAGGAGAGCTGCTGGCAGTGTGGGATTTGCAAGGATTTGTGGGTTTGGTAATTTTCGGTCGGTGCAAGGACAGGTGACAGCAGGACTGCTGTGGCCAAGGGCCAGAAAGGCTCAACCTGCTGGGTTAAGCCTCTTCCCGAAAGTCTCCCACAGAGGATTATGGATTGTCCTGTCCTTCCTTGCATCCTACCCAGCACAGCCTTTCCCTGGTACACAGAGATCCATGAGCGCAGGGAAAGACAAAGAGCTGAAGGGCTGCCAGGCAAGGGCTGGTTTTTGGGAAGCCAGGAGATTGAGGGAGCCTGTGTGAGCTTTGGGGTGGGATGGGACTGTGGGATCAGCCACCCCCTGCCCCAGTCTCAGCCTGGCTCTTACCTTTCCAAGGGCAGCCAGCAGTGGGAAGTTGATGGTCTGCCGATGGCGCAGGATGCGGAGAATCCCGTCCAGGTACACCTGGTCCTTACTGAAACAGCCTGGAGCAGCAGAAAAGGCCTGGGAGAGGACTCCTGGCTTCCAGCACCCTCCCCTTGCCTGAATGTTTGCTGACCACAATAACCAGAATGAGGGCACTGCCCATGAGTGTGCCAGGGCTCAGGACTGCCAGGTCCCAAGGGGTGCGCACTGGGGAGGCAGCCGGGTGCAGCCAGAGCCACAGACCCCACTGGGATACTTCCCAAGTAATCACCAAGTAATTTTTTTAAGGATAAACCACTGCAAGCATCCATATGTATCCAAATGTTTCCCTTCCTTTGCCTGCTGCTTCCCCAAGAGCTTGTGCCACTCCCATGGGGAGGGATGCAGGGACTGGGTGCTGTGGCTGTGTTGGGAGGAAAGGGTTAAAAGCAAAACTCTAATCTGGAGGATTGTAAATTGCTCAAGTGACCTTGCACCTGGGTGTAACTCTTGATAAGCTTGTGAACAGCAGGCTGGTGACCCTTTGATCTTGTGTTCCTCTGCCCAGGTGTTGGGTGTTGCTCTGGGGATCCCCCAGTCAGTGAGGTAATGCAAATAAATTTATTTTCTGTGTTCTAGCCATGAGTTTGTGCCTGTTCTGGCTGCCTGTGCCAACTCGCACTCTACAGGACTGGTGATGCTCAACCTACACAGCAGCAGAACATACCACACTCTGTTTTTTCTTAAAGAAATATATATGGTAAGTCAATAGAATTCTTCCCAAAGCCCATTGACCCCGCAGTGGTACCTGGCTGTGAGGTGTCCGTCTGGCCCCGCTTTGCCCGCACGCAGTACTCCCACCGGACCCCAGCATCCTGCACGTACTGCTCCAGGTCCTGGAAGAGGGCAGAGAAGGAGAGGTGGCTGGCCCTCTCGATGGTGTAGTAGAGCAGGGCAGCCCGCCACAGGAAGGGCTGCTTGCGGAACAGGACGCTGTGCAGGCTGGCCAGGCCCTCCTCGGTGGGGTTGGCGGGCTTCAGGCTGTACTGCTTGCGGCCCTCGGAGCTGTGCCACGGCTGCCGCGTGTTGTTCACCCCCCGGATGTAGTGGGTGCCTGGGGAGAGGGGAGAGCAGTGAATGCCCCAGCGTCCCCAGCTCTGCCCCACCCACAGCAGCCCAGCTGACCGATCTCGTGGCGCAGCATCCCCTCCAGCCAGTGCTGCCGGGCTCCGGCCAGGTTGATGGCCAGCGTGGGCCGGCTGTCCTCCACCATCATCACCGCCTGCGACAGGAGGTCATCGGTCAGCTGCACCACCACCTGCGGGAGGAGGAGGAGGACACGGCCATGAGCGGGGCTGGGCTCTCAGCAGAGGCTGAGATGTGGCAGATGGCCACAAAAATCCACTGACACCACGGATGGTGCTGCTTGGCGCTGCTGCACCATCACTGGGCTGTGCTGCAGATCCCCAAAGGAATGACAGACAGCAAGAGCCACGGGGGGTGGGGGGATAATGAGAGGAGATGATCTCATGCAGGGATGAAGTAGCTCCTTTAATCTCTTTACGGCCAACAAAGCTGAGCAGGCACTGTGGGGGGAGCAGGCAGCCCCTGGGCAGGCTCCTGCAGCGCCCCTCTGGCTCCAGCATCACCTCCCCAGCTTGTTCCCATGGGCTCCCCAGCCTTTTGTGGCCACACAGGATGGAGACCCTCTGGAGAGCTGCCTGCTCCCCCTTCTGCATCCCCACTGGCAATGGGATGGGGCAGTAACTCTGGCCATCAAAACAACCCCACTCTGAACACCCAACAGCACCAGCTTTGTAATGGCTCAGCACTCTCCAAGAAACATCTCCTGAGGGATCCAAGGTTTTGGCTCCATTTTCAAGGACTTCTCCACAGATTCTCTCATTTGAGGCTTCAAGACATGAGCAGTGAGGATGGCTCCATGCCAGTCCACCCTCACAAGAGGAACCATGTGTGCTGGCCACAACTAAAAGCAGGGATGAGCATTGCATGTGTAGGGCTATTCAGTATCTTTATGCCGAAAAAAACCTGGTATTTTGAGAAACATGGCTATCACAATTGCTGGAGCCAAGAGAGCTGCTCACCAGAGCCAGCATCACTTTCTGACCATTTGACTTCAGATCTGCAGCAACTCAAAACTGCAGCATCACCAGAGGATGGTCCCTTGGAGCTCTTTCATCTGAGGTTTGCAGTGGCAAACCTCAGGATAGCAATCAAAATTCCCTACATACCTATTAACTCTATAAACCACCTGTTATTTCACAACTGACACTTTTCAGGATGAAAATGTGCCTGTGTTGCAACATGACAATTCTTCTCTTATTAAAAAAAAAGAGAGGAGACTGAATTGGTTTGCTTTAAGTCAGATTTATTATTATTATTGTGAAAGCCAAAAGTGCAGCCTAACAGAGTCCACCATTGGGCAAAGAAACAGCATCAATTACTTACAGTGCAACCGCTTACCTGGGTTGAAATACATCAGTGTGAAAAAGGAATCCCTCCAGTGCTGAGCCTTGCCAGTTCACCTCTGACTCCTCATGCAGAACCAGCCATCCAGGAGCAATGGAAAGGGACTCTGGGCAGTGCCAGAAACCACAGCTCCTTATGCTGCAGTCCTTCTCCTGCTACAAAACCTCATCCTGCTGAGCAGCACCACTTGCCTTGTTTTGGGACCCTCCAGCTTGGCAGACACAACCAGGGCTGCAACTCCAGCCAAAGAGCAGCTAGACCAGCTCCCCAGGTCTGACACCTCTCTCATTCTGAGCAGCATCCCCAGTGCATCCTTGTGATCCATGGTTTGCTCAGCTTTTGTGAATGCACTGATGGAGAAAGAGCTCATGCCAAGAAGCCAAGGGAAGGCGTCTGGTGGTCGCCATGGCACCAGGGTATGGGTTCCTGGGTTCCTGTCTCTCCTGGCACTGCTCAGGACCTCTGACAGTGAGCAAGCAGCTCAGAGGTAGAGGGAGGCCATTGATGGGATCCCAAGAGACAGCAGCTAGCACTGTTTAGGCTCACAACACTCCACAACCCCAAGGATTGCCATGCAGCACTTACCAGTGGGGCCAGGTGTTTCTCTGCTGCAAGCTGTGAGCCCACTGAAATCCATATGGAAACCTCTGGCAGCACCATGCCTATCCTAAGTCAGAAGAAAAGCAGAAGAGCTTCAGGATGTGCAGCTTGGACCCCAACAAAGCAGCTTTTGAGGGCACAGGTTTAATTCCAGCATGAGCACTTACCCAGGAGCGGCGCTGGGAGCGGGATCCTGCCTTTGCCGGTCGGTGCTGGGGACAAAGGGGCTGCAGGGGCTGCCCCAGCCCGGCCACGCTGCCTGCCAGGGCTGCCCTGGGCAGGGACACACCAGCTGCTGTGCTCTGCGCTAAGGCACCCCCACAGAGGGTTCTTCTCTTTCAAGCAAGCCACCACGATTAGTACAGACCAGGGAAGCAAAGGGCACGGCAGAACAGACACAGATGGTGAAAGTCAGGAATCAGAGATACAGGTGCAGGGAGGGAGACACAGCCTGGAACCACCCAGCTCCCTGACAGGGTGTGAGATTATCAGTGATGCACAAGTTTTGGTGTTGTACAGAGTGCAAGTTCTGCCAACGTGGCTGTATTGAGAGCAGGTGAAACGCTTCTCTCTTCTACCCCAGACACATCCCGCAAAATTTCCATTGGACAGAGAGGAACAAACCAATGCTTTCATTGTTTCCAAAGCACTTATCAAAGGCCCCAGATAAAACAGCCACACCAACGTGCAAACAGTGACTGAACTCTGCGCTGCCTTGAATCACAGAATGTCCTGAGCTGGAAGGGACCCACAGGGTTCATTGAGTCCAGTCCTAAGAGCTCTGAGCCCAGGGACAATTACACAGGGCTGGAAGGAAGCCAGTTGTACACCAATATGTAAGAAAATCAATGGGGTTTTGCCCAGCCAGGGCTCAATTAATGGAGAACAGAGTAGATGAATTTAATCAATTAATAAACCCAAGAGATAGAGCTCAACTAGCAAGGTGTAAGTGCAGGTCTGTAAGACTGGCAGCTGCTTGGCTGGGTATTGGGACTGGCTCTGGGCACTCAAAGGCAGATGAATCATAAGAAAACATCTGCAGAAATTTGTTCTGTCCCAGGCAAAGGCTTAGGAGGACCAAGGTGCCAAATCCACACCCCAGGAACACCCTCAGGAGGCATCAGGGCAAACCAAGGGTGTTTGAGAAGGAAATGAAATGTCCTTGGGCAGGAAGGACCTCAGGGGAGCTTTTCCTGCATGGAACACACTGGACACCACTGGGTGAGGTGATACTTTGGAGAAATGCTCACCAATAACCCTCTTGGGAGACAGAGGTGAAAAATCAGAGGTAGGAAATAGAGTCTGGCCAAGAAGCAGTGGTGAGGAAGCCCCCAGACCAGCCAGCACTGCACAGTCCCTGCCCTGCAGCCAACCCACACAAAGCCAGGCCCAGAAATCCTTCTCAGACTTTGAACCAGGATGGTGAAAGTGTTTTGCCCACACCTTGCTGGCAGAGGGGATAAAAAAAGCTCCTTAATAGCAGCTGTGGCATGCTCCATGCTGGATGCTGCAGGGAGTGCAGAGAAACCAGGTTAGGAGATGTTGAACTTCTCCCCTGGCTCCATCCCACGTGGCTACTGTTGTACCTTAACCACGTATTTCCCAGCCTTAAAACCCAAGCCTGGGGTTTCAAAGCACCATAACCTGCATGTCCTGCAGGACAGCAGGAAATCCCTTCCCCTGGCTCTGCTTTTGGATGTGTGGGTTAAGGCAGCTGTCAGAGAAGTCTGCCCTCCCACTGCCAACAGCAAGAAATGAATTCCCAACAGTAATTGATGCCTCATGCATGCAGCAAAAGGCTCCTGGCATGGCCATGCAGGCAAGCAGCAGCTGCTCCCTCTCTCTCAAGCACAGAAGGGAGATACACATGGAAAACATCACAGGAAGTTTGTGGGGAACCAGCACCCAAGTCCTAAAGCCGGGGTATGGTGCAGCGGGAGGTGAAGGGACACCACTGCTCAGAGCAGAAAAGCTTCCTCTTTGTAACCAAAACATTTCTTAATCAGAGTCCTTTTTATCAGAAAATAAATATTTAGCTGTGTTTTACAAGTGATAAAGCAGGGATGTGATTACCTCTCCCACACAGCCCTCCTTCTGCATGTACTTTCGGATCACGGACCAGATCTGGCACTTGCTCAGCAGCCGCCCGCCCGTGGCCACCTCGAAGCTCTCGTAGGTCCCGTACTTCTCCAGCACAGCACGGATGATCCTGATGGCCTGTGCCACACAGAAAGCACAAACATAAGCACAAACACCTCCCTGCTCACAAATACAGCCGAAGATCCCACATGGAACAAACCCAGTGAAGGCAACCACAATTAACACCAATAAAATCCTATGGGGTTTTGCACGACCTAAAAAACCAAGGAGACTGAGCTGGCTGGAGGTGGCCACCAGGACAGACAGACACTTCACACAATCAGCACCACCCACAGCATATTCCTTCTGCTTTTTGTCCCCCTTGCAGAAATGAGACAAAACAGAAGAGAAACTGCATCGTCGCAGCGTGGTTAAATCCATTATTATTTTCAATCTTTTTCTGCTTTCAGTTCTCCTTGCAAACTCCAGTGCTTGCACAAAGACCTCCAGCTTCTGAGCTTGCTTTTTATTCTCAGAGTTTCTTACTCCAGGGCTGAATTCCAAGCTCAGCAGTGAGGCTGTGCATCACCCTCTGCAGTGATGCTGCTTCAAACAGCATCTCAGCACACCAGCCTGCTGTACACCCAGCAGCCTTCTAATAAAAGCATCACGTGCTCCATTATTCACATTAACATCTATGGAGCATCTATAAAATATGAACATTTATTAGCACATTTCCTCCCCAAAAAGTGAGCTTCCATTGCAGACATTTTCAAGCAATTACTTTCTCCAGCCATAGGAATATATATTAATATATTAATATTAGATTTTATATTCATATTATATTAGTACATATTCCAAAGCAGATGACTTTCAACCAGTTCTGGAGTTTTTCCAGCAGTTCTATTGCCTCTGCAAACCTGGCTGGGCTGCTGCCAAGCTTCCCAGCCCTGGACCACTTGTTGTCCCTCCCTAGTCCCTAAGGTTACCCAGGATCAGGAGATGGGTGCTCACCACCAGCACAGGTGCTCAAATCATCCAACACCCCATAGGAAAAGAGGAAATGGCTCAAGTTGTGCCAGGGGAGTTTTAGGTTGGATATTAGAAAAATTTCTTCATGGAAAGGGTTGTCAAGCATTGAAACAGGGCAGAGGTGGAGTCACCATCCCTGGAGGCATTTAAAAGATGTGGATGTGGCACTTGGGGACGTGGTTTAGTGCTGGGATTGGCAGTGCTTAAGTAACAGCTGGACTTGATCTTAAGGGTCTTATCCCACCTAAACAATTCTATGATCCTAAGAGGGGCTTTAGGTCCGCATCTGGTGAGCAACCTCCTCTACCCCTGCAGAAGGTCCTGATTTTCCTTCCCTGGGCAGTTTTCACAGCTGGTTTTTATTCTCAAGTCATTTTTACTGAGTCTTTCCAGGAGAAGCTGTGCAGAGTTTTTCTGCTGTCAGTTTAGTTTTCTGGGGTGCTGGGGTGGGGGTTTTTGGGTTTTTTTCTTTGTTTGCTGAACAATCAGACTCACTTTTACAGCACAAGGTACCTTCAGCTGACCACTGCAGAAAAACAACCTTCCATCCTCCCACCTCTGCTCTCTCTCCTCCCAGAGGACCCAAACCACTGAGCCAAGAGAAACCCAGCACAGCTGGTGCCCAGGAGCAAGACAACCAGAGAGCTCCTTCCTGACCCTCAGAGCACATCCTGGTGAGCAAAATTCCTGAGATTCCAATGTCCTGAGCATCCCCAGATCATGCACCCAACATTGCAGTGCGACAACAAATCCTCCAGCTCTGTGCTGGTGCCACTCAAATTCACGTGGCAAACCAGGGATGTGATCTCCAGGGTGAGGAGCCTCCACAGGGCTGGAAGAATCCTCCTGGCTTATTCAAGTTTTCTATTAAGAAGATAAAATAAAATAACCCCCCAAGCACATGCAGAGCAGCTGGAAGCAGGGAGATGATGTTGGTTTGTCTGCTCATGTCCAAGGATGCTGACTTAGCAAAATGTCTTATTTGTTTAACCTCCATGATTAATGAAAAGGTCTTTGAAAATAAAAGCAGTTTATAGCTAAGAGTTAGCTGCCAATGAAAAATGCTTCCCAAAATAAAAGAGACGGGAAGGAGGTTACTGCAGGGCAAGAGCAAAGGAACAGTGCCATGAATGCTGCCCCATCCCAGCCTCACCAGAAAACCTGGAGAAACATTGGCAGAAATACTCAACACTTAGTATCTCTTGCAAAAGCTTCCAGAATCCACAGTGGTTACAAACCTTCATTCCATTCATACAAAGCACTGCCCAGAGAAAAATAATCTCAGGAAAATAATCTCAATTATTCATCTTTTATTCTGCTGCAAGCCAACTGCACCAAAGGAAAAAGCACAGGGAGAAAGAGCTCTGAGCAACTCATTTTAGTGCAGGACTCAGGGAATAAAATACAGGAGGGAAATGCCAAAAGCTGAGAGGTCTTTGCAGGCGTCAGAGTGTCTCCCCTGCAAGAGCCTCACTGGCACAAATTCATCTGGGGCAGAGCTATGGTACACACTGGGAATGACAAACTGCTCAGAAAGCTGTGTGCAGAAAGGGCCTGAACCATCTGGATAATAATCCAGGCAGAGGCATGGGCAGTGATGCAGGGAAAAGTAAACAATCAAAAAAACAACAAATAAATCAGTGAGGAAGTTGTTACTTGAATAAGTAACTCCTGACTGAGAGGTGCAAAGAAACACCTCTGGTGTGCCAGCCTGAATTTAGGATAACAGGAGGTTTTTAGCTGCTCACAGAAAGGATGCTCTTCCTGGAGGCAGGATGCTCACTCCCCGGTGCAAACTGGTTCTGGGACACAGCCAGGCTCCCAGCTCCAAGCACAGGCTGAAGGGACAGAGCAGCTCTACTCCTGCAGCCACAAAAGGCTTGTTTGTGGCACAGCACCCTGGGAGCACTCCTGCCTCTTTTCTCCTGATGAATGACCAGGAGCTGTTTTCTCAGTGCCATCCCCATGGCAGAGAGCAACTCAGAAATGTTTCAGTAGTGTATAAGCCATGGAAACAGTTAAGCAAAATAATACAGACTCCTTAAGTGGAGTCTTCACCAATTAATATCATTACTGACCATGTTTGCTGATGCCTTGAGGATGCTGTTGCACTGGACAACCTTTAGGCCTTCCAGAAAACAAGCCAGACTTAACCACCAGGTAATTCAGGTAAGGAGCACATCCCATGCTGTCACCCATGTGCTCCAGCTCCTCTGCTGTTGGTTCTACAGCAACAGGTGCAGATGCATACCAGCAAGGTGTCTCTGATGGAGCACAGCTCCCAGCACAAGCAGGAGCCAGTTTGAGCATAGAAACACAGACTGGTTTGGGTGGAAAGCGACATTTGGGATCATTTAGTTCCAATCCTCCTCCATGGGCTGGGACACCTTCCACCAGACCAGGCTGCTCAAAGCCCCATCCAAGGTGGCATCACCCAGCCCCAGCATGACCCCTGTCACCATGGAGGAGGTACCATTCCTGCAGGTGGGCGAGGTTACTGAAACGTGAGGTTTGAGAAATCACAGGGTGAGTGTAATGAAGGCAGGACACAAAAGGTGCAAGGGGAGAGGGACTGGGCACCAGCTGGGAGGGAAAGAAGGCCAGGTTTCACATGGACAGGGGGAATGGTAAGTTGACTGAGCATGGTTTTATGCTGGACATTAGTAATGAATTCTTCCCCGTGCAGGTGACGAGGCCCTGGCACAGGCTGCCCAGAGAAGCTGTGGCCACTCCATCCCTGGAAATGCTCAAGGCCATGTTGGAAGGGACTTGCAGCAACCGATCTGGTGGAAGATGTCACAGTCCATGGCAGCAGGGTGTGTAGGGTAATTAGAAGGTCTTTAAAACCCCTTCCAACCCAAACCATTCCAGAATTCCATGACCATGGACCATCTCCCGACCAGCCCACCAGGGTCCGTCCCACACCGGCCCCTCCTTTCTCCTCCTCCTCCTCCTCCTCCCAGGCCGAGCATCCTTCCCCAGCCCCGCCTCACCTGAGCCACGAAGCGGTCGGAGGCGGCCCCGTACTTGTCCAGGACGGCGGCGGGCACGGGCTCCGCGTACTCGAACTGCGGGTCGTAGGCGAAGCTGGCGCGGAAGAAGCGCTCCCGCTCCGCCTCCACGTTGCGCGGCCGCAGCGCCACGAGCAGGCAGGGGCTGCGCCGCCCGCCGCCCTCCTCGCCGCGGCCCCGCGCGATGTGCGGCAGCGAGGCGGCGGCGCGCAGCCCCCCGCGCCCCGCCGCGCCCTCGCTCCGCCGCGGCCCGGCCCCGGTTTCCGAGAGCCGGCGGCTTCCCCGCGGGCAGCGCGGCGCGGGCGGCGGCGGGGACGGGCAGGGGCAGAGCGGAGCGCCATGGCCCGGCCCCGAGCCCATCGCCGCCCCCGAGCCCGCGGCGGCCCCTGAGCCCATGGCGGCCCCCGAACCCATCGCCCCCGAGCCCGCGGCCTCCAGCGCGGCGGCACCGGGCCGGCACCGGGGCTGCGCCGGCTCCGCCCCCCGCACGCGCCGCCGCCCGCCAATCGGCGCCGCGCCCCGCGCGCCGCAGCCAATGGGAGAGGAGCGCAGAGGGAGAGCCCCGCCCCTCGCGCTGCGCTCCGCGCCGCGGGATCGGGGCGGACCCGGCGGCGCCGCCGGCCCCGGGAGCGGCCCCAGCTCCGGGAGCGGCCCCGAACCCAGCCCCAGCCCCAGCCCCGGCGGTATCGCCAGGCCCGGAGGCAGAGCCGGTGCCGGTTGCACTGCTTCTCCCGCCTGCATTGCTGCCTCGGCTGCTGTGTCACCACATCTGTATTGCCACCCCGGCTGCATCCCCACCCTCTTTGCATCTCCAGCCTTGGCTGCATCGCCACCCCAGGATGTGTCACCAACTCCAGCTGCATCGCCAGTCCCAGTTGCATTTCCAAGGCCAGTTATGTTTCCATCCCGGTTGCTCTGCCAGCACCAGTTGCATCATGCTCCAGTAGCACCACCAACCCTGGTTATGTCACCAACCCCAACCACATTGTCACCCACATCATGTTGCCAGCCCTGGTCACATCACCAACCCCATTGGCCTTGTGGTTTTTCCCAAAGCCCTGTCTCTTGGAGTGCCTGCAGGCAGCAAACACCTCACGTTCTGGTTATGGCTGGCTTCACCGTCCGGCTCTGAAGGACAAGGCAGGCTCAGCACATAGAAGCAAAGTGTGTTTATTATTTTGTAAATCTGCTGATTTCGAGTTGGTCTTGCCCAAGGAGCCTAGCTCGCTGCTCTGTAAGCCACACCTGCTGTGCTGCCCCCATGCTACCTCTGTGACCACCTGGCAAGTCAGAGCCTGCTCTTAAGTGAGTTGCTCTGTCCCAAGTGAGCAGAAGCTACAGCACCACAAGTTCACAGCCTCTAAAGTGCCTAAAAATGGCTTGCTAGCAACAAGGGCTCGTGCGTACGCTGGAATTCACAAGTATGATGTTAATGAGCTGGCAGCATGGTTAATTATCCACCCGCTGGTGGGAAGTGACAAGCCTCTGAAGTAAAATTAATCACCATTCCCGAAAGAACAACCAATCAGTGTGGAAGTGGGTGCCAGCCCATCCACCTGAGCTGTTGGTCTTGCTCACTTTCCTCCAAACTCAGCTCCAAGTCCTTTGCTCCCCTGCACGGCAGTTTGTGGTGCCGGCCAACACGGAGGGAAGCTGGTCCTCCCTCCTTTCAGTTCTTTTTAGGCTCCTTCTGCACCTTGTGTTCATGGAGCATCTTCCCCAACTTCCCAACCTCTGGGCTGGACCTCGCCTGCCCTGGCTCCCCCTGCTCCTCCTTGCTCCCCAGCAGGATTTCATTGATGTAACTGAGGGTCAGGTTGCTGAAGATCATGTTGAAGTGGTGGGCACCTCTCAGCTCCTGCACGAACACCTTCTGCTCCTGCTGCTCCCGCCACCGCTTGCACAGCTCCAAGCTGCGTGTGCTGACACTGTCATCGCCGTCACCATAAATTATATCCACGGGGTCCTCATAGGGGAAACGCTCATCGTAAATGTAAGTCTCTGCCGTGGGGAAGCCCGTGCCATAGAGGCAGTACGTGTCCACCCCAGGAGGGGGCAAATCCTTCAGCAGGTCCTTCATGTCCTCCCACATGTACCAGCCATCCTCCAGGTTGACGTCGGTGAAGAAGCGCTGGTAGTCGCGGTAGGTGTAGTTGTAGGAGGGAGTGGAGATGAAGACGTGGCTCTCGGGCCAGGCCAGGGTGGTGGGGAACATCCAGGGGCTGGTGGTGGTCATGCGCTGCTCCTCACGGAGCTTGATGTTGGACATGAGCGGGATGCCCTGCTCGTCACCTGCGGGACACGCGAGGGCTCGTCACAAAGGGCACCACAGTGTCCCCACACAGACTTCGGGGCCATCACAAATGGCACCACAATGTCCCCACACAGACTTTGGAGCCTTTGGAGAGCTGGGCTGGGATCAGCGCTCCCCACAGTGACTCACACTGTCCCCTGCCCTTCTCCAGCTCAGCTCTTCCCCTGCCCATCACCTTCATCCTCACCTTACCCCCCCTGCCTGCAGATATCAAGAACAGCCTTTCAAACTCTTCTCTCCACATCTCTAGCTGCTCAGAGGGCCTGACTGGAGACAAACCTGGATGTGTGATGGCACAGACCAACCTAGCCCTGAACATTCCCTGCAACCCTGGCACCACCACTCCTGCCTGCAGGGACAGGAGCAAGAAGTAGTAAATGGCCAACTTGCATGTTTCCTTCAAGCCTTGATATTTTTTGGTGTGTCTGGAGTCCTAAGACCATGGAATGACCGCAGTTGACCTTAAAAATATCTCTGGCTCTTGTGGCAACAGAGAAAATATTAGCAGGTGACTTAAGGGTGATGCAAGGGGCCAGATGTTAAAACCTTCAAGCACATGATTTTTAATCTCATGCAGTTTTGGACTTGTGACTTGAAGATATCCTGGGCTGTCAGCATTAGGCAAGTGACTGTGGCTTTCTGGGCTGCAAAGAAGCTAAACAGGAACTGAGTCCCCCATCTCTTTCATCATTCTGCCCTTTCTCTGCCCACTACCACCCCTCCATTTCTGCAGGAGGGAAAGAAAACAAGGAGGTGTCTGCACACGAGGAGTCACCCACCGGACGCCAGGATACGCAGGGGCTTGACAGAGCCTCCCCAGGGGGCACCCAGGGAAATGAAGCCCCCAATGTACTGATCCTTCCAGGCTTGTGTCTGCTGCAGCAGGAAGTAGAGGACGTGCAGGTTGCCCATGCTGTGTGCGATGAGGAACACGGGTCTCTGGTACTCGTCGTGCATCTCCTCGATCAGTGCCTTCAGGTTCTGGAAGTACTCGGGCTGCTGCTCTGTGGGCAAGAGGGGAGCACGATGGCATGAGGGTCATCCTGCTTCCCTCTGAGCATGGGGGACATGGCCACAACCCCCAGACTTACGGGGTCCAACCCTCCAGTCGTAGGGAGCCGCCCGAACCGTCTTGTCCCTCACGTAGCCGTTGTTGACCAGGTTCTGCACCATGGTGTGCAGGTAGCCTGTGGGCAGAGGCAACAAGGGGCAGTTAGGTCTGTGGTCTTCTCTGGTCAAGCTTTTTCCATTCTGGCCCTGGTCATGGTCAGAATGTTCCCTGGTAAGCGCTGTAGCTCAGTGCGTCCAGCCAGATGTGGTGACTCCGTGCATCCCACTGAGTCCTGGGGTCAAGGATGGGGTGCTCCCTGCCAGCACCCCACTGGAGTGTGTGTGTGTGTCCCAGGCTAATGTCCCTCAGTCCCAGGGCCCTGGGCTCTCTGCAGAACCAGTCCCTGCTGGAGATACAGGAACACCTTCCCATTTGCAGGGAGCACGTGGGACCCCCAGACACCCTGGCCTCTCCTCCTCTCACCTGCCAGCTTGCTCTGATCCAGGTATTCCACAGAATAGGTCTTGCCAAAGCCAGGAACTCGGATGTGCACCCCTGGGGCATTGGACATTTTCCGAGAGGTTCGGTTGTACACCACCCTGTGGGGACAGGACAGGAGGTGAGAGAAGAGCCATGTCCCCATGGAGAACACAGGGCTGGGGTGGAGAGCACTGGGTAGGGCTTGGACCTGGCTGTTTCCAAGCCTTGTGTGGATGTGAGGTGCACTGGAGCCCAGCCAGAGTCCCTTCTGCTCTCCTGACATCCTGGGACAGGAGGCTCTGATGGAATCAGCTGCCACAGCCCCCTGACCCTGCAGCTCTGGGCAGGGTTACAGCATCTCCAGTGGGTGCTCAGGGTGGTCTGGCTGGGCTTGAGGACATGGCAGGGACTTGGGACAGGGACAGACAGAGCAGTAGCCACTCACTTGTGTTCCCAAACAATCCCGTGGTCCTCCCATTTTTTTTTCTGTGTGTGCCAAATCATGGCCAGGGGGAGGAGAGGGGAGGGAGATCCTTGGTAGGTCATTTCCCCAGGGAGCTCCCGTGGTAGAGTTGGATGGTACCTGGTGTTATCGATCCAGCAGTCAACTCCCACTGGCAGGAAGGTGTTGAGGTTGAGCCAGATGGTGAAATAATCCTCTGTTTTACGGTAGCACATCCAGTTCACCACATCTGGCTTGTCCAGCTTTGCTTCCAGCTGGTTCCCAAGACACCCAGGCACTGGAGGCACCACAGAGGGAGAGCAGAGCCAGTGACAAACCCCCTCCCACTGACCCTGGGGGCTGCCCAAGCTGGGGCTTACCCCACCCCAGGCAATGCTCCCCTGGGGTTGTCTGGGGATGGCTGGAGCAGCATCCCTGGAGAACAATCAGCTCTGCACAGGAGAGAGGGTGCTTGGAGCTGAGATGCTGGGTGAGCATGAAAACAGTGCTGAATTGCATCCTTGGGAACCCCTGGAGCTGCATTTCCCTGGGGTGACCCCCAGAGCTGTCACCCTTGGCTCAGACACACGAGTCCCCAGCAGCACAAAGCATCCTGGATTGCTCCCGCTCCTCCCTGGATGGGTTCCCACCTTCCCCTCCTTGCTGCAGTCTGGTGGAAGAAATTCGTGCTGCCCATTCCTAAAGCAGTCCTGACACCTTGTCTGGGGACAGTGGTCAGTTCAGGGGTGCAGAGGGAGAGTTTCCTGAACTTTAAACTCTCCATACAGACTGGACACATGCAGGCAGGACCCCATCCTGCTGCTGCCCTGAGAGCTGTGCCGGGATCAGAATCCATGGAGAGCTTTCCCTGCTGTGTGCAGGGGCCCAGAGCCAGCTCCTGGTGCCAGCACTGACTGTGAGGGTGAGGACAAGAGGTGAATGACTGCAGGGGACAGTGAACCTGCTGGAATGGGAGCACCGGGTGACAAATCCCAAGGCCCCAGCAGGTCCAAGGACTTGGCTGCAGTACACAGCAGGGGCTGGTGTGGACCTTCAGTGCCTCATGCCATGCAAGAGGGGAAGGAGACGCAGCAGTTTCCTTCCTCAACCTGCCTCACAGCTCCTCCATGCCTGGGGCACATCCCTAGGGGTGCAGGGAGGGTCTAATCCTGTCTTCAAAGCACCTGGGTGGGGACCACACAGGCGTAGGGGAGCCCTGGCAGGGAGTGGGCAGAAGGGATGGCCAGCAAGAGGAGCAGGACCACGAGCTGCTCTGACAGCTCCTGAAGGTGCACAGCCAGGAGCCCCCTGCCCCTGGCACACAGCTCTGAGCTCTGCCTCCCCTCCCAGAGGACATTAGGTAATTATTAAGGGAGTTGTGTGAGGCCACAGGGGTTATCAGTGGTCCCAAGGGCACTGGGGGTTTCCGGGACGCCCGGCCCAGGGGGATGGGTTGGCTCTGGATGCCGAGGGGAAGGAGAGGCAGCCAAGTGGCACAAGGAGCATCTGGGCGTGGGACACGGCCTGGGGCTGGCACTGAGTGGCACAAGGGGCATCTGAGTCTGGCTGGGCATGGGACACAGCCTGGGGCTGGCACTGGGGACAAAAGGAGATGCTCCAATAATCCTGAGAAGAGGCACCTGGTGACAGTGAGCTGGGTCTTCTGGCCACCCCAGCACATGGAGGCCTGTGCCCCCTGATGCCCCTGGGAAGGGAATTTACAAGGTCAGCCCTTGGCATTGCAGCGGGGAGGGATCTTCTGCTTTTTCTCTTCTCTTTTTTTCTAAGGGGAAACTCATGTTTTCATTGTAAAACCTGAGCTCAAGTGCCTGGTGATGGCACAGGAAGGCAGAACCATGCAGAACCATGCAGCACAGAGGCACCAGCTGGTGGTGGCTTCTTCCACCTCCCTGAGATGATGCCCCCACATCTCCTTTAATCTCCCTGTGCCCCTGTTCCTGCTGGCTTGCCCCCAGTCAGAGCTGGCATTGGGTGGGATGTGAGCTGGATCCTCTTTAGCAGCAGCAGAGGATGACTTTGCCATCTCCAGGGAGCGGGAGCAGACACAGGATGGGGTGGGCTTCAGGGAAGGGAGAGGTGGTGGGTCCTGTTTGGGAAGTGGCACAAGAGGCTGTGCTGCAGCCCCAGTGCCTCCGCCAGCAGAGTTCCCCAGACACAAACAAGCCCTAGAACACTCTGTGGGCCGGGTGTGAGATATCAGAGACCCATTTCCTTTCTGGGGTGCCCAGTCTATCCCCTCAGCTCCAACAGGCTCCACCTGGGCATGGCCAGCCCGGTGAATGGGAGGGGACTGAGGAGCTGTGTGACATCGTCGCTTGGTGGCTCCAATCCAGACAGCCAGGACCCATCACAGCCCAACCCCAGTGACCCAGCAGTGGCACAGGACCCAGCCCTGTCTGCTTGGGGGCTGCTGGGCAACCCGAGCTCCCACCAGACCCGCAGGTGCCCGCGCCGGCGCCGCCTTACCGAGAACCACGGGCGGTGTGCTGTTGGTCGGGGGAGCCTCTGGGGTGGTGGTGGGTGGGAAGAGGACATTGAAGAGCCAGAACTGCGCCGTGGGCTGCAGGAACAGCGAGAGCAGCAGCAGCAGAGCCCCGGCGCCGCCGCTCCCCATGGCCGGGATCCTCCGCACGGCTCCGGGCCCGAGCGCCGTCTACGATCGCAGCGCGGGTCCAGCCAAGAGGCACCCGGGCTGCAGGGGAGGGGAGAGCCAAGAGGGGCTGGCCGTGAGGAGGAGGAGGGACGGGGAGGGACGAAGGACTGGCCTCACGGACGAGCCATGGCCTGTCAGAACCAGCCCAGCAGCGCCAGGGGGGTCTGAGAGCCCCGGGAGCCCAGCTCAGGGGTGCTGCGGGTTCAGCGGCTTCCCGGGCCCTCCGTGTCCCTTTGCCACGTTCTGGGGACGTGGCTGCCACGGTCTTGCCCCTGTGTGGTTCTCTAGGGGTAATGCCCCACAGCTGCTCCCTCCCTGCCCCTCTGCTCTCCTCCTGCCCCGGCAGGGGATGCTGGTGCTGGTGCTGCCGGCGTGGCCAGGTGGCCCCAGGTGTCTGGAAGAAGATGGAGGGATTGGGATGGGAAAAGACAAATCTGGGCAGCTCCTTGTGCCACACGGCAGTGCCACATTCCCCGGTGCCATGCTGGGCACTGCCCCGGCCCTGTATCCACTGGAAGGCTCCCTCTGTGGCAGTCCCAGCTGGGGGAAGCCCCTGCAGCTTCAGCTGCCCTGGGAACACGCTCTAGCTGGGAGGGAACCTTAAAAGTTCTTCTCATTTCAAACCCCTGCCATGAGCAGGGACACCTCCCACTAGACCAGGGTGTTCCAAGTCCCATCCAACGTGGCCTTGAACACTTCAAGGGATGGGGCAAAAGCATATTCTCCTGCTGAAGGAAAGATTGCTGAAGGGAAGATGCCTTCTTGCTCCCAGGAAGCGTGAGGTGGGACAGGGTGCTGATGGGCACTGGTGGGTGGGATGGCAGGCAGGGTGGGTTCCCTATGGAGCAAAGGGGTCCCCTCCTGAAGGATGGGGAGGAAGGGCAGTAGAACGTGTGGGGTGGCACCTGCAGGTGCCCCCCGGGCTCTGTGTCCCGGTGACCGAACCCGCAGCCCCCCCTCCCTCCCGCTTCACCGCGGCTCCTGCGGAAGCGCCGCCGGGGCTCGGGCTGGAGCCGCGGCCGCTGCAGCCACAGCCGAGCCCGGAGCCCGGCTCGGCCCCGCCGCCGCTGCTGCTCTGCCCCGGCGGGGCCCTCCCGCCTCCCTCGGGAGCGGCGGAGGCTCCGGAGCCGCTCCCGCAGCATCCGCTCCTGTCCTGCTGCGCATCCCAGGGCGGGCCCTGAGCCCGCCCAGCGCCCGGCGAGATCCCAGAGCCCGGGTGTTCGTCTGGCCCGCGCTGGCAGCCTCGCTGGGCGGTGTGGGAGTGGGGAACGCCAGAGTGGGTCCCCCCATTGTCCCTGCGGTGCTGAGGAAAGCGGGGTTCCCCCCCCCCCCAGCTGTCACAGACCACCCAAAAGCCCAAATGTGAGCCTGGATAGCTCAGTTGGGAGAGCATCAGACTTTTAATCTGAGGGTCCAGGGTTCAAGCCCCTGTTCAGGCGGTGGCTTTATCCTTTAGAAGCCCTGGGGCAGGAGCCGGCACCTCCTCGGGCCGGAGCGGTCCTGCCCGGGGCCGCTGATGCGGGGAGCATAGCCGGGGATTGTGGTTTCCATTAGTGAAGGGCGCTCGGGTGCCCCAAGTGACTTCAGGCAGAGTTCTTAAAGTTTAGATTTCTGCTGGCAACTGCTTTTTTTCTGCGTGACAGCCTCCGTGAAGATACTGATGGGACAGGAGCATCTCTCCTGGGAGGGAAGCCAGGCTCTGTTCAGTGGTGCTCAGTGCCAGAGGCCATGGGCACGCACTGGAACACAGGAGGCTCCAGCTGAACCCTGATAGTGTCAGGAGAACCTTTTCACCCGAGGGTGATGAGTGGAAGTTTCCCAGCAGAGCCCTGCATCACTTTAAGGGAATTCAGTTCATGACCTGTGGGGCCACCACACTGCCTCAGCCAAGCCCTGGACTGCCCTGGAGGTGTACAGACGCTTCAGGATATTTTTGCAAAATAGAAGCTCTTTTAACGGAAAATCAAACAATTTTGGATTAAAAATATCCCCTGTCCTTTGTAAAATTTTTAAAATGTTTTTCAACCTGAACATACATCAGTTGTTCAAGCATAGTAAATTATTTTTCAGGTAAGTTTAGTGGCCTTACACCTCACACTGACTTTCTGTGGAAACAAAAAAAAAAAAAGAGGAATGAGAAGTTATGTATTTCCTTGTGTTTCTGCTGCTCAGCTGGGTAAAAGTGGGGCAGGCACTGCTGCTGCTAATGGGCAGCTTCTCCAGATGTTTGCCTTCTCTTCCTCCTGTCCTATCTTTAGAACAGAAAAAAAATGGTTTTTTTAACTTTCCCTAACTGAAGAGACATGTGTATTCAGTAAATGAATGTTGGAGGAATGCAAAGTCATGTAAGTAAATGCCCTATAAACTGTAAATCCTAAAAGTAAATATGCAATGATTTTTTCCCCCTTCATTTCTTGCTATGGATAAGATATAGAAGAAAATAAATCTATTTTGTGCTAGAAAAAAATCTCACCCTTTCCTTTTCCCAAGCACCAGCGCTGCAGACCCCTGAGCCCCTTTGCCTGAGTGCTGCAGCCTCCTGCTGCTCTCAGATGCCCCAGGATGAGCCGAGTCCCTCTGCTGGGGTGGCACCTTCCCTGTGCCACCCCTTTGTCACTCGTTCTCTGAAAGCCGCCGGCCAGAGCGAGTTCTGCGGCTGTCAGGAGAGGGCACCAAGCCCAAGCAAACGGGGTGACTCCATCGAGGCTCCAAAGGGTAAAGGCAACAGGCTGAGGCCTCTCCTGGTGCACCCTGAGATCTCCATCTGCTTCTTGGTGCCCGTGAGACCTCGAGTTCCCAGACCTGCGGCGTGTCAGGGTCACCCCTCAGCTCTGGGTGGGTTTTGCCTCTGCTGTGAAAGCGTCCCTGGAGATCCTGCAGCCAAAATCCTGCTGCCCTGGAGCGGGGAGTGCCAGAGCAGGACTTTAATCTGGTTATCTGCCCTCTGCTGTGGCAGGTCCGTCATGCCCGGGGGGCCCGGAGCTGAGCAAGTTCTGCCTCCCACCTCCTCACTCTGCAGGGTCCCCGCAGCACCTTCTGGTCCTCTTTCTGCAAAACTCTGAGGAAGTGGAACGTTGGGCAAATTCCCCTAAATTCTCAAATTTGCCTGAAAAATGGAGAAGCTGGAGTGCTTTCCCAGAAGTGCCACTGCAGCCTCACTGGTGACACCCTGCACAGTGACTGCAGGTCGGGAAATGATGGTTGGTATGAGTCTGGCCACTCTCGGACCACCCAAACTTGTGATCCCCTGCCAGGGCTTGACATCTTTTCAAACCCCTCAGAGCTGCCTCCCTCCCTCCCGGCTGGGGACAAAAGTTGCTGTGACTCGGATTCGAACCGAGGTTGCTGCGGCCACAACGCAGAGTACTGACCACTATACGATCACAGCACAGGGGCCCTGCCACCCGCCGGCTCCACGACACTGCGGGAGCGCGGTGGGCACTGTCCCCACACTGTCCCCATCCCTGCACCGCCGTTACCACAGCGGGGACTGTCCCCGAGCACTGTCCCTTCCCCTGGTACCGCCACCCAGCACCGCGGGGACTGTCCCCGAGCACTGTCCCCTCCGCTGGCACCACCACCCAGCACAGCGGGGCCTGTCCCCGCACTGTCCCCATCCCTGGCACCGCCACACGCCGGCAGCACCGCGGGACCTGTCCCCGCACTGTCCCCTCCCCTGGCACCGCCACCCAGCACAGCCTGGCCGGCAAATCCCGTTTAACTGAGGAGGGTACGGATGGATTTGGCAGTGTAGGATGGGGCCCTGAGTTGTGCAGAGCACTGGCAGTGCTGGGGTGGCACCAGGACATGACACTGCTGCAAGGGGCCTCAGGCAGTGGGGCCACCATCCTATAATACAGCCAAGTCAGGGTTATAATAATTTCAGTGATACAAGAGGTGAGGAATCAATGAATTAATTTTAGCATCCTGTGTGATATGACAAATTTGAGGGAACTCAGTTAAAAATGCAACAAATGGCACAATGGTCTCCATGGGGAGCTGAGTGGTGCTGTGGGGAGGATACTGTCAGGGAGGTCTGGGTAACCCAGAATGTCCCTGATCCCCATCATCCACCATCCCCAGGGTCCCACTGCCACCTCCTGCCTGATCATGATACTTCTCCGTGTTTGCTCCCCAATTTTGTGCCTTCAGAATTGTACTTTGGTCACTCCAGAGCTGCGTTTGCTGCTCCTGGCCCTGGTGCAGCTTGGCTTTAGTGCTGGTGGTGAAGAAAGGACCCTGTGGGGGTGAGAGCTCCCTGCTCCACATCCAAGGCAGCCCACAGCCAATGGGAACCATCCCACTGCTCCTCCCCACCCTTCCATGCGCCACAGGACACACAGTGGGGGACCCCCAGGGTCCCCACGGACCCCGAGGTCCTTTGTGCCCATCTGGTCCCACACCCCACTCCATCAGCCCCATGGTGAGTCCCAGAGGACCTGTGGGCACCTCTGGTCATCACTGGAGCCTCCAGTGCCACGTGTGCCCCATGGAAATGTACACAACACCAAGAGCCAATCCTGCCTCCACACACCAGCTCACAGCAGGGAGCAGAGCTGCCAAGAAGAGAGGTGCAGATAGGATTTAACAGGAACACAGAATAGGTTCCCATCCCTGAGAGGGCTCAAGACTGCACTTGAGATTTCTCATTTGAGGCCCTGGTCTTCATGAGTGTGTTTTGACTACCTTGATCCCCAACAGGGCATCAGGTTTTGTCTTCCTGACCTATGTGGTAGAGGAGCTGACAATCAGCAGGGCCCTGCTTGCACTTTGAACAGGAAAATGAGAAAGGAATCACTGAGAGGAGTGCCTGAGTCATTGTAAGGTTGTGCTGCCACTCTGAGGGAGACCTTTGGGACGAGCCCAGGGACAAATTCCTATCAGGATGGTGTCTGGGTCCCCAGTTAGACAAGAACGAATACTCAGACCAACCCAGTTCAATGATATGCAGAAATAACTGAGAGGAACTCTCAAAGCACCAGTGAGGATTCTCAGTTAATAGAAGATCAAGGGAAGGAGGCTCACACAGTGCTAATTGTTTGTGGAAACTCATTTACTAAGGGACAGGTAAAACATGGTGCAGGCAGCAAAGGTCCTCACAGTCGGAATCCTGAATCAGCATCTCACCAGGGCACGACCTTCCCTTCCCAGTCCAGGAAGGCCCCAGTCTCCTTCTCAGAGATGGAGGACAGCACCTTCAGCATCCCTTGCACGCTGTCATCCACTGTCAGGGGAGGCTGTGGGGCAGAGAGAGAGACAGCTCTGTGCTCAGGGGTCTGCCCTGAAACACATCATTGCTCTGGGCAAGAAGCATTCCCAGTCCTCATCCCCCTCCCTCCCATGCCTCCAGGGTATCTGCCCAGAAGTTCTCATACAGCCCAGCATGAGACCCCAGCAAATTCTACATTTCAAAATGATGAGGCTCTGCCAGACCATGCACAGGAGATCCCTTACCTTGAATGATTCTCCTCCACCCCCCATATCAGTTTGCACCCAGCCGGGGTGGAAAGTGATGCAGAGGATGCCGTGCTCCTTGTACGCCAGGGACTGGCACTTGCTCAGCATGTTCAGAGCAGCCTGAGGGGAGAAAATGCGGGATGATGCTGGGAGGGGAAGGGGGGCTGCAAGGGGAACATGTGCACACCCCACACCTAGGGCAGGGATTGGGCAGAGGGGGCCACCCTCACTATCCCTGTGTGGATGCCCAGCCTAGATGAAGTCCCACTATATCATGTCCGTCTGAGGTGGGAACCAGGGCCAGGCACATAACTGAGCTGTGATGGGCACCCAGGGACTGGCAGGACCTCAGACACAGCATAGAGAGTGGCACAGACTGAGGGGGAGGTTGCTAGGCAGTGTGATCATTCGGAGGTGAAAATGTCAGAGCCCAGCCCCAGCAAAATCTGGCAGTACCTTGCTGCAGCGGTAGGAGACAACTTGTCCAAACTCCCACACAAACATGGTGTCAATGGAGCCGGCAATGCTGGACATGTTGACGATGGCAGCCTTATTGCAGCTCAGCCCTGAGCCTGGGCTCCCCTGGGCAGCCTTCTTCAGCAAGGGCAGAAATGCCTGTGAGGAGACAGAGGGGACAGGAGCACACATGGACACAGCACAGGGCCGGGGAGAAGCTCCTTCCACAGTGGGCAACATGGACACCAGCACTGGGGGGCATCCTCCCTCCTCTTCCCTGCCAGGCTCCAGCTCCTGAGCTCCAGCCCATGGCTCCACAAGCTTCTCATCAACTGAGAGCCCATCAGGGCACCAGAGCAGCGACAGCAGGAGCCACTCCCACTGGCCCTTCACTCCCTCTGTAATGTCCAGCTTGCACACATGGGAAGGGATCCTTCTGGAGCCAGTGCTGGGGACTCACCTGGCCCATCAGCAGGGGTCCAACCGTGTTGGTGGTGTAAACCTGTATCATATCCTCTGGTGTTTCATTATCAAGGGAGCATGGCTTTGCAATTCCAGCATTGTTGATGAGGAGGTTGAGCCCAGAGCCCCCCAGGTGCTCCCCAACCTTGGCTGCAGCTGCCTTGATGCTGGCGGGGTCAGAGACTTCTGCAGAGCCAACAGAGGGAGGTCAGAGCCTGTGTCCCCATGCTGGAGTCCCCTCTGTTTCCCCAGAGGTGGCAGTGCCCGATGGCCCTGCAGGCACCAGCCCATGGCACAGCTCCCTCCCAGCACGGGGCTCCCAGGGTGTGCCCAGCCTGGGCACTCGCCAGAGGAGCTGGGGCAAAGGATCCGCACTCGGGGCACCTACCGAGTGGGATGATGATGATGTTGGGGTGCTTGGAGGCCAAATTCTGTAACTCCTGAAAGAGAGGGCACTGTGTAGGCATGGAGAGGCTGGAGGGGCTGTGCAGAGGCTCAGCTGTTCCCAGCTACTCCACATTGCTCTGGCTCCATCCCTGCACTACTGTGGACCCACACTATGCTCCAGCTGCCCTGAACCCAAAGGTTGGGGAGTTCTCCATGACCAAGTAGCACTGTTCCCTCCATGCACCCCATGCACCCCATGCACAGCTGCTCCCATGTTGTCTCAGCCCAGCTGCCCTGTGCCACACGTGCCCAGCTGAAGCTCCAGCCCCTTGCAAGCACCATCCCTGTTCCAATCTCCCCCTGGCACCGAGTGCTCCCATCCCTCAGCACAGCCCCTGCCTCCTGCCCAGTCTCACCTGTGCTCGCTGTCCCTTGGGGTCCCGACAGGTCGCAAAGATCCACTGAGGTGGGTTTGGCATCCTCAGGAAATGCTGGACAAACCCCAGGCCGATGCCTCGGTTGGCCCCGGTCACCAGAACGGAGCGGACGTGGAGCCCTGCCATGCTGCTTGTCCTCCTCTGCTCCAGCTCTCACTGTTTGCTCTGCTCTCTCATAGTTCCTTTTAGCTTTTTCCAGAGGCCCCACCCACTCAGGGTTTACACCAACCCTTGGATCCAGGAGGAGCAATTGCACCTGCCCTTCAAACTCCAGGCCATTCATCCTGGCTGGGATCCACGCCTTGTTTCCAAAGGGCAAAAACCCTTGGCAGTCTCATGCAAAATTCTGCTGTCCTTGGGAAACCTAGGGCCATAAACCATGAGAGGTTTATGTTGTGGCTGAGGAGGGAAGGAGCAGCATGTGGGAAGCTCCAGGGTTCAAGTGGGCTTGACACCTTCACAAGAAGGGCTTCCTGCATCAGACCCACACAGCACTGGGCACAGGCTGATCTTATCACCCTGCCCCGATCCCCTGGGCCAGGACATTCCTCACACGGCCACGAGCAGACACTCTCTGCCTTGAGCTGGCCTCCTCCAAGCCACTGCCCATTCCCTGATGGTCAAGTGAAACAACACTCCCATGCAGGGAAGCACACCCAGAGGATCCAGTCTCCTGGCAGAAGGATGGGCACCTGCATGGCCAGCACATCACCAGCTGCTGGCCTTTAACTCCAGCAAGACACAAACTGCAGGCTTGGCACATCTTCATGCAGCATCTGTGTCCTTGCAACAGGAACTTCTGCCACTCCTGGAGCAGGCAGCCAAGGCAAGGAAGGTCTGAGCTGCAGCAGGGCCGCTGTCATCAACATCTCCTCCAAGCTGGGCTCCATCGGGCTGTGCCTCCACATGCCACAGGCCCCCATGTACCCGTACCGGGCCAGCAAGGTGAGCTGCCAGGGGAGGTGCTGGAGATGCTGTCCCAGGCACGGTGCCCATGCAGGGGAGGGAGCCCCTGGGTCATCCCCTGCCCCAGCCACCCATCCCCTGCCTGGTTCTCCCAGGTGGAAGCACAGAGACTGGGACAGCAGCAGCCAGGACTGAGCCTTCCAGGAGGGTCGTTCAGGTGCTTTGTCCCAGGACTGAGTCCCCATTTGTCATCTCCACAGACATTTTGTGGCTATGAAATGTCTCCTCTCCTGCCCACCCACTCCCGGGGTTGTGCTGGCAGGGCTGTGCCTCTTCCAGGCTGCCCAGGACGTGGGGATGAGGTGTTTGGGTGTGGAGCTTCCAGAAGAGAAGGGCTTGGGAAGCAACTTCTGTCTCCTTCCCCAACCCACCTGTGCTCCCTCTGTACCCCTCACTCTGTAAACTCTGGCAGCTGATGTCTTTCTGCTCTGTCCCCACACCCAGTCTCAAACCCCTGTCTGAGCCCATGGCAGGATCCCTGTGCTGTGCCCGAGCTCTGTGTGTCCCTCTGTCCCACCTGTGACCAGGCATCCCCCAGCTGAGGGCAGAGGGCAGCCGCTCCCTGTGCCCCCCAGCCCCTCAGGCAGCTCAGCCTGGGCAGGGGAAAGCCAGTCCTGCAGGGGCTCAGAAGATCTCTCTCCTCTCAGGAGAGGGCCCAGCTCCAGCTCCTCCAGTGCCTCCTGGAGGGGAGGTCTCCAGAGGGCACTCACGCTGCCATGGGAGCTGCTGGCTGGAGCTCATGGGGGTGCCAGTGACAGCCGTGGGCTGGGGCAGCTCTGGGCACCACCAATCCCCAGGGCAGGAGTGGGATATCTGGAAAGGGCCACCCCATGAGCTGGCACTGCACAACAGAGCTGGGGGTCTCAGCAGGAGTTTATTGAGGATGTGGGGGAGGTGGGAGCAGTGCCAAAGGGACCTCTGGCTGCCAGGATCCTGCAGTGGTGTCTCACCAGGGGATGACATTCCCTTCCCAGTCCCGGAAGGTGCCGGTGTCCTTCTCAGAGAGGGAGGAGAGGACCTTCAGCATTCCTTGCACGCTGTCATCCACTGTCACTGGGGGCTGTGGGGAACAGGAAGAAACAGTTCTGGGCCTGAGGCCCTGGTCCAGCAAGGCTGGAAGAACGAGTCACTCCACGGCACAGGGGAAAGCTTAAATTCCTGAACAACCAGCACAGAGGGGCCAAGGAGGGAACTGAGGGGATGGGGACACCCAGCACCCAGGATGGGGGAGCTGCTCCAGCAGGGATTGGGCAGGCAGGGAAGCCACGGGCAGGGGCTCAGGACAGCAACTCCCACCGATGCAAAATCAGCCCAGGAGCTCTGATGGACCCGCCCCGGGGGAATTCCTACCGCGTGTCCCGCAGCGCTGCCCATGTCGGTTTGCACCCATCCGGGGTGGAGAGCGACGCAGAGGATGCCGTGCTCCTTGTACGCCAGGGACTGGCACTTGCTCAGCATGTTCAGAGCAGCCTGAGGGGAGACGATGCAGGGGAGACGATGCAGGGACGGTGCTGGGAGGGGAAGGGGGGCTGCAAGGGGACCCGCAGCTGGGCAGGGAAAGCAAAGCTGTGACAGTACCTTGCTGCAGCGATAGGAGACAATTTGTATCAAGTCCCAACCAAAGGCAGAACCGATGGAGCCGCCAATGCTGGATATGTTGACGATGGCAGCCTTGCTGCAGCTCAGCCCTGAGCCTGGGCTCCCCTGGGCAGCCTTCTTCAGCAAGGGCAGAAATGCCTGTGAGGAGACAGAGGGGACAGGAGCACACATGGACACAGCACAGGGCCGGGGAAAAGCTCCTTCCACAGTGGGCAACATGGACACCAGCACTGGGGGGCATCCTCCCTCCTCTTCCCTGCCAGGCTCCAGCTCCTGAGCTCCAGCCCATGGCTCCACAAGCTTCTCATCAACTGAGAGCCCATCAGGGCACCAGAGCAGCGACAGCAGGAGCCACTCCCACTGGCCCTTCACTCCCTCTGTAATGTCCAGCTTGCACACATGGGAAGGGATCCTTCTGGAGCCAGTGCTGGGGACTCACCTGGCCCATCAGCAGGGGTCCAACCGTGTTGGTGGTGTAAGTCTCAGTCATGTCCTGCAGCATCTCATCATCAAGAGACTTTGCCTTCAAAACTCCAGCATTGTTGATGAGGAGGTTGAGCCCAGAGCCCCCCAGGTGCTCCCCAACCTTGGCTGCAGCTGCCTTGATGCTGGCGGGGTCAGAGACTTCTGCAGAGCCAACAGAGGGAGGTCAGAGCCTGTGTCCCCATGCTGGAGTCCCCTCTGTTCCCCCAGAGGTGGCAGTGCCCGATGGCCCTGCAGGCACCAGCCCATGGCACAGCTCCCTCCCAGCACGGGGCTCCCAGGGTGTGCCCAGCCTGGCCACTCGCCAGAGGAGCTGGGGCAAAGGATCCGCACTCAGGGCACCTACCGAGCGGGATGATGATGATGTTGGGGTGCTTGGAGGCCAAATTCTGTAACTCCTGAAAGAGAGGGCACTGTGTAGGCATGGAGAGGCTGGAGGGGCTGTGCAGAGGCTCAGCTGTTCCCAGCTAAAACCCACATTGCTCTGGCTCCATCCCTGCACTACTGTGGACCCACACTATGC
This sequence comes from Melozone crissalis, assembly GCF_028551555.1. Lineage (NCBI taxonomy): Eukaryota > Metazoa > Chordata > Aves > Passeriformes > Passerellidae > Melozone > Melozone crissalis. Next base: position 7,098,543 of record NW_026535785.1, read on the forward strand.
TCCAGGTGCCCTGAACCCAAAGGATGGGGAGTTCTCCATGACCAAGTAGCACTGTTCCCTCCATGCACCCCATGCACAGCTGCTCCCATGTTGTCTCAGCCCAGCTGCCCTGTGCCACACGTGCCCAGCTGAAGCTCCAGCCCCTTGCAAGCACCATCCCTGTTCCAATCTCCCCCTGGCACCGAGTGCTCCCATCCCTCAGCACAGCCCCTGCCTCCTGCCCAGTCTCACCTGTGCTCGCTGTCCCTTGAGGTCCCGACAGCCTGCAAAGATCCACTGAGGTGGGTTTGGCATCCTCAGGAAATGCTGGACAAACCCCAGGCCGATGCCTCGGTTGGCCCCGGTCACCAGAACGGAGCGGACGTGGAGCCCTGCCATGCTGCTTGTCCTCCTCTGCTCCAGCTCTCACTGTTTGCTCTGCCCTCCCATAGTTCCTTTTAGTTTTTTAAACATCCCACCCACTCAGGGTTTACACCAACCCTTGGATCCAGGAGGAGCAATTGCACCTGCCCTTCAAACTCCAGGCCATTCATCCTGGCTGGGATCCACGCCTTGTTTCCAAAGGGCAAAAACCCTTGGCGGTCTCATGCAAAATTCTGCTGTCCTTGGGAAACCTAGGGCCATAAACCATGAGAGGTTTATGTTGTGGCTGAGGAGGGAAGGAGCAGCATGTGGAAGGAATGTGGGAAGCTCCAGGGCTCACATGGGCTTGACACCTTCACAAGAAGGGCTTCCTGCATCAGACCCACACAGCACTGGGCACAGGCTGATCTCACCCCCTGCCCCGATCCCCTGGGCCAGGACATTCCTCACACGGCCACGAGCAGACACTCTCTGCCTTGAGCTGGCCTCCTCCAAGCCACTGCCCATTCCCTGATGGTCAAGTGAAACGACACTCCCATGCAGGGAAGCACACCCAGAGGATCCAGTCTCCTGGCAGAAGGATGGGCACCTGCATGGCCAGAACATCCCCAGCTGCTGCCCCAGCCACCCACCCCTGCCTTGTTCTTCCCTGTGGAAGCACAGAGGCTGGAGCAGCAGCAGCCAGGACTGAACCTTCCAGGAGGGTCATTCAGATGCTTTGTCCCAGGATGAGTCACATTTCTCATCTTCACAGTCATTTTCTGCCTAGGAAGTGCCTCCTCTCCTGCCTGGGAAATTTCTCTCCTCCTGCCCACCCACTCCCGGGGTTGTGCTGGCAGGGCTGTGCCTCTTCCAGGCTGCCCAGGACATGGGGATGAGGTGCTTGGCTGTGGAGCTTCAAGAAGAGAAGGGCTTGGGAAGCAACTTCTGTCTCCTTCCCCAATCCACCTGTGGTCCACATGCATCCTCCACCTCTAAAAATTCTGTCAACTGCTGCCTCTCTGCTCTGTCTCCACACTCAGTCTCCACAACCAGTCTCCTCTCCAGTGCCTCCTGGAGGGGAGGTCTCCAGAGGGCACTCACGCTGCCATGGGAGCTGCTGGCTGGAGCTCATGGGGGTGCCAGTGACAGCCGTGGGCTGGGGCAGCTCTGGGCACCACCAATCCCCAGGGCAGGAGTGGGTATCTGGAAAGGGCCACCCCATGAGCTGGCACTGCACAACAGAGCTGGGGGTCTCAGCAGGAGTTTATTGAGGATGTGGGGGAGGTGGGAGCAGTGCCAAAGGGACCTCTTGGCTGCCAGGATCCTGCAGTGGTGTCTCACCAGGGGATGACATTCCCTTCCCAGTCCCGGAAGGTGCCGGTGTCCTTCTCAGAGAGGGAGGAGAGGACCTTCAGCATCCCTTGCACGCTGTCATCCACTGTCACTGGGGGCTGTGGGGCACAGGGGGAGATGCAGCCCATGCCCAAGGCCTGGCTGAGGGCCCTGGAGCAGCTGGAGCCAGGGGAAGGAGCTGCTCCAGGGCAAAGGGAAAGCTGAAAACCCCAGGGAGAGGGACTGAGACGAGAACTGAGGGGATGGGGACACCCAGCACCCAGGATGGGGGAGCTGCTCCAGCAGGGATTGGGCAGGCAGGGAAGCCACTGGCAGGGGCTCAGGACAGCAACTCCCACCGATGCAAAATCAGCCCAGGAGCTCTGATGGACCCGCCCCGGGGGAATTCCTACCGCGTGTCCCGCAGCGCTGCCCATGTCGGTTTGCACCCATCCGGGGTGGAGAGCGACGCAGAGGATGCCGTGCTCCTTGTACGCCAGGGACTGGCACTTGCTCAGCATGTTCAGAGCAGCCTGAGGGGAGACGATGCAGGGACGGTGCTGGGAGGGGAAGGGGGGCTGCAAGGGGACCCGCAGCTGGGCAGGGAAAGCAAAGCTGTGACAGTACCTTGCTGCAGCGATAGGAGACAATTTGTATCAAGTCCCAACCAAAGGCAGAACCGATGGAGCCGCCAATGCTGGATATGTTGACGATGGCAGCCTTGCTGCAGCTCAGCCCTGAGCCTGGGCTGAAGAAAGCTGCCCAGGGGAGCCCAGGCTCAGGGCTGAGCTGCAGCAAGGCTGCGAGGAGACAGAGGGGACAGGAGCACACATGGACACAGCACAGGGCCGGGGAAAAGCTCCTTCCACAGTGGGCAACATGGACACCAGCACTGGGGGGCATCCTCCCTCCTCTTCCCTGCCAGGCTCCAGCTCCTGAGCTCCAGCCCATGGCTCCACAAGCTTCTCATCAACTGAGAGCCCATCAGGGCACCAGAGCTGTGACAGGAGCCCCTCCCACTGGCCCTTCACTCCCTCTGTAATGTCCAGCTTGCACACATAGGAAGGGATCCTTCTGCAGCTGTGCTGTAGTGCTGGAGACTCACCTGTCCCATCAGCAAGGGTCCAGCTGTGTTGGTGGTGTAAGTCTCAGTCATGTCCTCCAATCTTTCAGCCTCAAGCATCTTAGGCTTGTCCATTCCAGCATTGTTGATGAGGAGGTTGAGCCCAGAGCCCCCCAGGTGCTCCCCAACCTTGGCTGCAGCTGCCTTGATGCTGGCAGGGTCGGCAATTTCTGCAGAGCCAATACACTGGAGCTCAGTGACCCTGTGGTGGTTTGGGGTCCCCTGTGTCCCCCAAAGGAAGTGCCCCCCCAAGGCTGGCTCCTGTGTGAAGCTCCCAGGGCTGTAATGAATGCCCAAGCATTCACCAGAGGAACTGGGGCAAGAGGGAACCTACCAAGGGCGATGATGACCAGGTTGGGATGTTTGGATGCCAAATTCTGTAGGTCCTGCAAGAGGGGTCATGACATTGGTACCAAGCGGCTGGAACAGCATTGCCAAGGCTCACCCTGCTAAGCCAGCCAAAACCCGTGTCCCTCCAGCTCCATCCTTGCACCACCAAGTGCCCAGCACCCTGCTCCAGCTGCCCTGATCCTGATACAGGGGGAACACCCCGCAGCTCCTGCACACACCACGTATCCCCGTCCCCTCCATGCACAGCTGCTCCCATGTTGTCTCAGCCCAGCTGCCCTGTGCCACACGTGCCCAGCTGAAGCTCCAGCCCCTTGCAAGCACCATCCCTGTTCCAATCTCCCCCTGGCACTGAGTGCTCCCATCCCTCAGCACAGCCCCTGCCTCCTGCCCAGTCTCACCTGTGCTCGCTGTCCCTTGGGGTCCCGACAGGTCGCAAAGATCCACTGAGGTGGGTTTGGCATCCTCAGGAAATGCTGGACAAACCCCAGGCCGAGTCCCCAGTTGGCCCCAGTCACCAGAACGGAGCTGATACAAAGCTCTGCCATGCTGCTTCTCTCTTCACTCCAGCTTACACTGTTTACTCAGCTCTATAGTATTTCCTTTTAGCATGTCCCACCCCACCCACTCACAGCTTGCTCTAATGGTGGCTTCTCTCTGGGAGGAGCAGCTGCTCCAGCTCTTTGAGCTCCAGGACATATGTCCTGGCTGGGGACCAATCCTTGTTACCTAACAGCAAAATCACTTGGTTTTTCCAGGAAAATTAGGCATTCCTTTCAGGGTAACCTGATGCCATAAGCCAGGTGCGGCTGTTGTGGGTGAAGAGGGAGAGAGCAGCATGTGGGTTGATGTGGGAAGCTCCATGGCTCAGGTGGGCTTGACACTTTCACGAGCATCCTGTGGGCTTGATGGTCTTTGCACATTGTACCAAGCTGCGCCTCAGGTGACCCTGAGCAAATGATCTCTGCCTTGCTCCTGCTTCTTCCAAGACAATAACTTCTCCCTCATTGTGGAGCCAAAGACCTGTGGAGTGGGAGAGCAAACCCAGCGTGGTGTCCTGGCAGGAGGGTGGGGACATGGCACGGCACCATGCTGCACGTCACGCGCTCCATCCCTTGGGGTGCTGTCCTAAGCTGAGCTGTCCCTTTGATCAGAGCCACAGAGGACTCAGGCACCTGGGACATTTACCTGCAAAGGAAATGCCCTGCTCAAAGCCTATTCTCCACCTCAGCTATTGCCATGAGACACTGACTGTTCTGTGCTACCACCACTGGAGCCCCGTGCTGGTCAGTACCTCAAGTGATGCATTAAAAGATTGCAAGGCTGGATCAAGTGTGTGTGTACACCATGTGTTCCTGTCCCACTGTAAGTGAAGACCCACTCCCAGAAACCTCTTGCCACCCCTTGTCCTCCTACACTGAGTCCCAGAGCCCTTGCACAGGCTGCTCACATGACATCTTGCGCCCCAGAATATCTTGGCAGCAGGATTAACAGAACAGCTTCCTTCCAGTGGCAATGCCAAGGGTGTCTCCATGCTCTGGCAGCAGCTGATTTCCTCCTGTCCACTCCAGCCTGTTTTCTGAGCCTCTCCTTAACTTCCATGCAATTAATTTTTTCCCATTTTGTTTCCTTGGTTAATTAGATCTCTGTCTACTTTTTGAATTTTCTATATTGAGTTGAGACACTTCTTTTCCCTTGTGAATTCCTACCACTTACCAGCACTACAAAGCTTTGGGCCTTTCAGTATCTCAGACTGATCTCTCCCTGAGGATCTCCCACATGGCTGGACTGGCATTCAGGCTCCATAGATCATTTCAGTATTTCCTTTTCAATGACTACAGACCTCAACTACACTTGCCAACAGATGCACCAGAGCTCAAATCCTCCAAACAGACTTCCATGGTTTTCTTCCTCTAGGTGGTGGATAAGGCCATCACCCACAGCCTGTTTGAAACCTCCACAGTGACTCAGAAGCAGATAGCAACAGAAAACAAACAATTAACATTTTAAGTCTCAAATTTTTGCTGTGTCACCTCACTCGAGTAGCCTTTCACTGTTTTGGAGCTGTAACTTTGTCATGTTGACTTTGCTCTGGGGCCACACGCTGCATTATTGATTATTACAGTTTAAACAAGCACTGACTCACCAGGAGTCTAAGTCCAGCCTGGCAGGAAGAGGCAGAGGGGAAAGAAACCAGTCTCACTGTCTTGCAGCCCAGTCTCATCACAAGGGCTGCTGCTGTCCCCAAGCCTCTGGAAAGGATCTTGGTCCAGCTCCTAAGAGGGGATTCAGGTGCTTCCTTTGCTCTGAAATGTTCTTGCATGGTCTAAATCTTAAGCTGAGCAGTAAAGTCCTCAGAATTATGGAATCATTTAGGTTGGAAAAAGCCTCTAAGATCACTGATTTCAACAATTAGACTAACAATGCCAATTCCACCACTAAACCATGTCCCCAAGTGCCACAACCATGCATTTTTTAAACACTTCTGGGATGGTGACACTACCACTTTCCTGGGCAGCCTGTGTACCAGTGCTTGAAAGTCCTTTCTGTGAAGAATTTTTTCCTAGTATCCCATTGAAACATCCCTTGGCACAACCTGAGGCTGTTTCCTCTCATCCTGTAACTTGTTACTTGGGAGCAGAGCCTGACCTCACCTGGCTCCACCCTCATTGTCAGGGAGTTGAAGAGAGTGATAACAGTCCTGGTCCTGAGTCTCCTTTTCTCCAGGCTGAGCCCTCCCAGCTCCCCATCAGCTCCTCAACACACGCGTGCTTCAGACCTTCCCCAGCTCCGCTGCTCTTCCCTGGACACACTCCAGCACCTCAATGTTCTTCCTGCTGTGAGTGGCCCAAAACTGAACACAGGATTCAAGGTGCAGCCTCACAAACACCAAGCTCAGGGGCACTGTAGCTCTTCTCCCATGAGCCCCAGGTTGCTGCAAATTTACCCATGGATTGTTTTCATATCCCCACACTGGGAATACTTGGACCCAGTTTTCCAAGAGGCAGTCATACCTTTTCCACTCTCAGTTGCTGGAGGTTCAAGTGTGCTCTCAGTCACTGAGGTGATTGCACAATGACAGTGCTGCTGACAGAAACATGGAAGAACATGCTTTTCTCCGCCTGCCAGGGGAACAGGGGTGTGGCACAATTAGTTTTAGTACATTTAATCTACTATAAATAAGAAATAAAGTCGCTGCTATTTATCGGGTTGATTTTGTCCTTTTTTTTTCTCCATTGCTCCACAATGCAGTCAGGTCTGTCATCACCTATTAATCATTTGCTAAAGAATCAATAGATAGTGATAAGTGAGCCACCCACGCAGAGGTGGGGTGAGACCAACCCTGCACTGTAACTGAAGCTGGGCAGTACCCACCCTTCCTGATTAATTTTCTTCTGGGCTGAAGAGGATTAGTGATCTGGGGGTAGTTGGAAACCCATGGCAGGAGGGTTGGAACTATGTAATGTGTAAGGTCTCTTCCAACAAAAACCATTCTGTGATTCCATGATATGATTCTGTGAGTAGTGACACCCCATTGTGAAAGGATGCAGGGTCTGGGGGAGCTTACCTGCAGCTCCCAAGTGAAGTTCCCATGGCACCTTGGTCATAGCTTTGCTGTTTTCCAAGCAGACTCATCCAGGTTACACCTGCATTGTATCAGAGATGGACAGGCATTTTGGACAAGGGCATAGAGTGACAGAACAAAGGGAATGGCCTCCCACTGACAAGAGGGCAGGGTTAGATTGGGTATTTGGAAGAAATTCTTCCCTGTGAGGGTGGGAAGGCCCTGGCAGAGATTACACAGAGAAACTGTGGCTGTCCCATCCCTGGAATGTTCAAGGCCAGGTTGAGGGGGCTCTGAACAACCTGGTCTAGTGGAAGGTGTCCCTGCCCATGGCAAGGGTTGGAACAAGATGGTCTTTAAGGTTCCATGCAACCCAAACCATTCTGTGATTCTGTGACTGAGGATTTAAAATACACTGTCCATGCAACCTCCCTTGGGCCACAGTGTTTTGACCTTGTGCCAGCCTGGGGCCTCACACTGGGTTCAGAAACACTTTTTGGGGATATTCCCCTCGTGACAACAGCCAAGATGCCTCAGCTACCTGGGTGCAGCAGGGCTGGCAGCACAGGGACAGAACTGCTTTGCCAGGACCCATGGGGACAGCACAGCTTCTCACTGACCATTTCTCCCATCCTCTAAGGACAGGTGCCTGGGTTATCCTTCATGCTTCAGCACAGTGCCATGGAGAGGCACCTCAGAACCACCAAGCAAGATAAATTTTCTTTCCCACAATCAAATTTGGTAACAGGGATGGCTGAGGATGGGCTGTCACACGTGGCAGATATGCTCCCTCTCAGGAACACTGAGGCACAGGCTAAATGATCAGCTTGTGACTGCCTTGGTTTGACATCCAAGTACTTAAGTGAGAAAAGGAGGCACAGTAAAGTTTAGGAATAGATACATGGTAATGCAGACGTTAATTTAGGAATCCAGTTGAAAAGAATCATTAAATCTTATTAAGGAAAGATATTTAAGCAGGGAAGAGTGAGTATAATCTTTAAATTAAAAAGCATTTAAAGGACTATGGAAAATTTACTCCCTGTAAAGAATTAAAAGCTGAGCACCATGCTACTCCAAAAATGCTATGCCAGCCTAAATGATGTGACCCATTGCCCACACAGATGAGCAGAAAAAATACATTGTGTGAACAGCAAAAACTCATATTGTTCTGTAAGTAGCTGTGGACACTGCTAGAGTAAAATGGGCTGCATTGGTATTTTATCAGCAGAAACTTAAACTTACCATAGTTGTTCTGGTTTCAAACCATATTTATAAAAAGGAAGGGGAAAAAAATCCCACTTACCATTTTTTCTTTAATTAAGATATTTTCCCCTCTTCCTCTAGTTGCACTTTTTAAAAATCCAGTGATTTAAAGCAGCACTTAGGATGAATCCATCAGCTCACTGCAAAGGACATGTGCCCACATGTTCTTTACAGTGCAGGAACTTCAACCAAATTACAACATCAATGAGCTGATAACAGGAACTACTAGTTTTGATTTTTAGCTAAGTGAACTCAAATACTTTGTATTCTTAGGGAGGTCTAGTGGAAAATGTCCCTGCCCATGGCAGAGGGGATGGAACTAGGTGATCTTTAAGGTTCCATTCAACCCAAAACATCCTAAGATTCTATGATTTACACCCTCAAACGCTCCAAACTTCACCAATATCAGACTTTACCAAGCAGCATGGAGTTTCGCAATGCCGTTGTCGTGAAATTAGAGTACTTGGATAAGCCTTGGGGCTTTTATGCTTTATTATTATCTGTTGGTGGTTTTTTTTTTTGGTTGCATTTTTCATCATTACCTGCTGGAAGCCTCCCAACACTTAACTAGCAAGGTTTTCAAAGAATGCATAATCCTCTATTTCATTCATGGGGAGCAGAAGCAGGTCAAGCAATACCCACACCCACCTGGAGAGTACTCACTTAATGCTACTTGGAGCTGCCTTTCTTTCACGGTTCACATCAGCATTCAGAACAGGCTCCTCCTGCCCTCAGCTGTGGCTGCACTTTAACTGTTTCTGCACAGCAGATCCCTGTCTCCGAGGCTTTTTCAAACAAGCACTTTTCAGGAAGAGCTATAAATGTAATTTGCCTGCAGCATGCAGGATCTGTGTAGAACAGGTGACCAAACCCTGGCTGTGATTGAGTGTTGGTACCCCTTGGTCATTATTTGCTAAACTTTGCCATAGACAGAGCAGCATTTCTGCTGAGAAGTCACTGAATTAATGGCCTGAGCACAGAAGGAAAAAGACAATAGGACATTTAATCCAAATATCTGCTAAAAGGAAGGTTTTCTTTTCCTTAGGAGTATAATCAAACATTTATTTTTATTAAATTCCAACTTCTGTGAAAGAAAAGTCTAAAAGCATTTTAATGTCCTGAAGTAAACTGGGGAGCAGAGGCTCCTGTGTACCTGAACCACCATGGAGCAGGATAGAGTTAGCACAAATCACCTGATGCTATCACCCGACTGACAGAAATATTTAGTTTCTGATGTATTTATCAGTATCAGAGATGTTTTGTTGTGGTGTTTGTCAAACAAAGATGAAAATAAGCAACATAAATAACAACGCTTATATACATCAGAGTTGCTCAGTCATTACTTTACTGTTGAAATCCCAGCTGTGTGCTCACCGTAATGGGATTTTAATGGGTATGTGGCCGCCCATATAACAGCTAAAAAGAAAACAATAACACCCACCTCCAGGCTGGCAAATGCAGACCCCCTCCAGACACTGTCCTCCAGCTGATGCTGATTATCTCTTTTCTGTTCTCCCTTTTCCCTCCAGCCCTGTTTTCCCATCCCTAGATGCCAGCAAACCTTTTCCTCTTTACAGCTGTTCTACTAGGCACCTGATACTTAGCAACAAAAAGGAGGAAACATCCCTCAAATCACCTGCAAGCCCAAACTGCCCAAATCACAGAATCATTTGGGTGGTAAGGAAACATAAAGACCATTTTTATTCAACCCCTCTGCCATGAGCAGGACACCTTCAGGCTGCTCCAAGCCCTGTACAACCTGGCCTTGAACACTTCCAGGGATGGGGCAGCCACAGCTTCTCTGGGCAACCTGTGGAAGGGCCTCGCCACTCTCACAGGGAAGAATTTCTTCCAAACACTCAATCTAACCCTGCCCTCTGTGGGTTTGAAGCCATTCCCCCTGGTCCAAAGTCCTCCTCCAGCTCTGAGTCCCTTGAGGCGCTGGAAGGGGCCCTAAAGGCTCCACAGAACCTTCTCATCTCCAGGCTGAACAACCCTGACTCCCTCAGCCGATCTCCACAGGAGGGGCGCTACAGCCTCAGAGCACCTTCGTGGATCTATTTGTTTATCAGATTTAGAGGCATATCATGCGCATTTCTGGGCAGGCAATAAAAACAGCTCGTAAAGGGGCTGGTACTTCCTCACGCTAAACGGGTTTAGTTTGGGTTGGCTTTTTTTTTTTTTTTTTTTTTTTTTTTTTTTTTTTTTTTTTTACTCTTATCTACGGTGAAGACTAGTGTGCTAAAGGTGCTGCAGACACCACCCAGACCTGTTGCAAGCTTTCTCCCTCACTCACCACCCTTGGCAAGAGTCCCCTCAGCCGCCCCGGTTCGCTCCGAGACCCCGCGCTCCTCCCCTCGGGACGCCAGGGCTGGGACGCGGTTGTTGCGTTTGCAGCGAACATTAGGTGGGCAGGCACACGGACACACAGACACACACAGACACACGGACACAATCCCGCCCCCTCAGGCTGTCCCCCGGGGTCGGGGCAGCCCGGTGCGGCCCGCGGGCTCGGGAGGCGGCGTCAGGCGGGCCGGGCCGCGGGCGGCGATGGCGGCGGCGCGCACGGTGCTGCTGACCGGCTCCAACCGCGGCATCGGCCTGGAGCTGGTGAAGCAGCTGCTGGGCTCGCCGCGACCCCCCGCCTGGATCTTCGCCACCTGCCGGGACCCCGACGGGCCGCGGGCACAGGTCAGTGCGGGCCGGGGGGCGGCGGTGACGCTCGGCCCCTGTCGCCGGCCTGAAGGGCTCACTGCTGCCGCGGGGCTCTGCTGTCCGCACCGTGCCCTGCCCCGTGTGAAAGTCACCTGAAGTGCAGCCGGCGCAGAATCGGCTGCACTTGGTGACACCTCAAAGGTGTCACCCTTGAGGCCGCGCCGCTGGGCTGCCCCGGGCCGTGCTGGGTGTGCCCGAACCCGCCCTGCCGTGCCAAGGCTTGGCCCTTTCCCCCGGGCACGGGCCGGGCTGGGCTGGCCTGAGGGCCCGAGGCGCTGCGAGCGGCAGCCGTGCTGCCCGGGCCGGTCGTGCTGTGTCACGCTGCTCTCTGCAAAATCCCGAGGTGCAGAACATGGGGTTTCCAAAAGGGGTGGCCTGTGGAATCCCGCTGTCCCTGCTTTCAACTTTGCTGAAATGGGAGAGACTCACACATGTTGCTTGTGGAGGGAATCACAAAGCTTCCCTGTTCTGCCAGCTCTCTTTACATCCAGCTTGTCTTCCTCTGCTTGCTGTGTCCCACTGAAATACTAACTGGGAGGAACTTGCTCTCTGATAGGTCCTGGCTCCAGCTGATTTGTTTGTTGCATCTGCTTGCAAGTGTGGATTATTCCATGTCAGAAGCAGTCCTGGGGCAGTGAGAACCCACCCTACTACCAGCCTGGGGGAGCCCAGCTCCTGCTGTGGCTGCTGCCCAAGCTGTCTGGGTCAAAGACAGGCCAGGTCTTTTATTTTTGCCTCATTCTTCCTCCCCACAACTTGCAGGACTCTTGCAGGGCAGCGATGAGATCAGGGACTTTTTTCAGGGCTGGTCTGGAGCCAGTTTTCCTACAAGGTGGTCCTCATGCAACTGTCCCAGCCAGGGGATACTTCCCTAAGCCTTGTCCAGCTGTGGTAGGGTGAGAGCAGTGTCATCAGGGTGCTGCTGAAGTCCGTGACCACAGGACAAAGGCAGCAGAGGCCACATCACTTCTGCCCTTTTGTGCCTGGAACCGGTGTTGGGGTGGGGGAAGCTCCTGCTGGGATGGTATGAGGCTTTTGAGGCAGGCAGTTGGGAAAAACAGGAGGAGAAATAGGTGTTGGCCACCACAAACAAATTAGTGGATTTAACTTGATTTCCCAGGGCTAATGTGGGAAGATGGGGTCTGTTGAGGGAGCCCGGAGATAACTGGTAGTGAACCATGACCAGTCCCAGCAGCTCTCCTGCTCTATGTTCCTCTCAAAAGAAACCACCAATTTGTATTTCTCCCGTGGGCATGTTTGGAAGAGATTTTTAGTTGTAAAAGCAATCCTTTTGGGCACATTAAACAAGGTGGTTTAGTTTCTGCTCTCTGAAACCTGCCCTAGTTGGAGGCTCAGAGCAAAGAGCTGCTAGGAACTGTGAAGTAGAAAGTTTCCTTGCTGAAAAGAACCTCTGAATCATCCACTGTGTGAGTTGGCACAGGCAGGCAGAGCAATCGATGGCTAAAACACAAAGAGGAAATTTATTTCTGTTATCTTGATAACCAGGGGATCCCTGAAGCAACACCAGGCAAAGGTACAGGGAGGTACAGAGATAGAGGAGTCACAAGTACTATTAAGATCCATGCTAGGGGATCACTGGCTGCTGTTTAGATGGTTTATCAAGGGTTATTCCCAGCTGTAAAGTCACTTGAATGATTTACAGTCCTAAATCCTTTTCACCTAATTTCCAGCAGCCTCTGGGAGACACGTCTGGCTGTGTCCCCAGCCAGTTCACAACATTTCCCTGCTAAACTGGTCCTTCACACTTTGCTCCCGTCATTTGCTGTGGCTCTGGCTGGGCTGTGGATGATGCTTTGGGAAAGTGACCACAGCATCTTGCAGTGGTGGCCATGTCATGCCCTGAGCACATGGCACGTTGCTTTGTGGAGCCTGGGAGCAGCCTGAGAGCCAAGGCCAGTCCCCAGTCCAGCTGTTCACAAGCACTGAGTAACACCTGGAAGATGTTTCCCTCAGGGTGGGCCATTGCTGGCACCCCAGCATGATGCTTGGCATCACCTTTGCCTCGTGCTGATTCTTTCCATGTCTCTTTTTGTAGGAGCTGAGAGATCTGGCATCCAAACACCCAAACCTGGTTCTTGTAAAGCTGGGTATGTGTGCTCTGCCTCTGAGCTGGTAAATTTGTGGCTGCCAGCCATGCATGCCCCATTTCTCCTTCCTTCCCTCCCTCCCTTCAGGCTGTACATGGGGATCCACTTCTTCAGGGCTTCTTCAAAGCCTGCTGCCAAAACCCCAGCTTCTCCAGACCTGTCTCAGACTTGTACCCCATTCCCTGGAGCCTCCTTGCCCCATGGCCACAGGAGCAGAATGTTCTTGAGACCCATCCTGGGCAGCTCCCTGGCTCCCCCAGCTGAGTGCCTTGACCCCAAGTCTTAGGCAGGACCAGGAGGGCTCTGGGAGGAAGGCAGCTCCTGTGGAAATGCTGTAAGATTAGCCCAGAGCTTGAGCAGGAGCACGAGGACCTTGCAGAGCCGTCCCACAGCAGGTCCAGCACATTTCCCCTGGGGACTTGTCCCCCCGGAGGCTGCCCTGGGGTCTCCAGAAATTGCTCAGACGTAGACTTTGGAGCGGTGGCTGCTGAGAGCCGACGCACACGGGAGTCACAGCAATGGTTTGTCCCCACGGTGGGCTTTGCTGGCGGGAGCCCTCAGCTGGCGGCGGTGTTGGGAGGATCGGGATCAGTCGGAGCTGGTTTCGCAGCACCATCTGCTGCCCGTGGATGGAAGGGCCGCGCGGCTCAGAACGCGCGCATTTCCTCGCAGTCCTCCCCTCCCTCTTCTCCTCTCCCTCTCAGCCTGTTCTCTCGCTCTGCAGATGTGGAAAACCCCTCGGCTATCACCGATGCGGCGAAGGTGGTGGAGGGGAAGCTGAACGGGATGGGGCTGAACCTGCTGATAAACAACGCCGGCATCTACACCCCCACGGCCTCGCTGGACACGGTCGACGCTGAGGACATGGTCAGGACCTACAAGACCAATGCAGTGGGGCCAATGCTGATGGCCCAGGTACGGGTGAAGCTCTGGGGATGAAATCTGGCCCAGCTTGAGGGTGTCACAGGCTGTCCATGGTCACGAGGGAAATCTTAGGGGGCTTTGCCAAATTTCTGGGGGCTGTGCAAGGGAGTGCTAGGGCTGCTCTTCAAGCCTAAGCCTTCTGCAGCATCTCTGAATTGTGTAAGTCTAATTGGGAGCAGGCAGGGCCACTGCAGCAACACCTGGGCTCTCCTGGCATCTTGCTGTTCTTCCTCACCCTCCCTGGGTTGCAGTTGCTGTAAGTGGGACTGGCTTGAGGCACAGGTATCCCACTAGGTTGTTTCTCCCCAGGCCTTCCTGCCTCTGCTGAAGAAGGCTGCCCAGGACAGCAAAGAAAAGGGTCTGAGTTGCAGCAAGGCAGCCATCATCAACATCTCCACCATCTTAGGGTCCATCAAGAAAACACCTGATTCCTTCTTCCACCCTGTCATCTCCTACCGCTGCAGCAAGGTATGGACAGTTGTGACCTGCCCCAGCTCCTGAGCTCCACGGGGTCAGAGCTGCTCTTGCCAGGCTGGATCTCAGGGAAACACGTGGGATGGAGAGATGGAGGGAGACCCCAAGTTCCCAGGGCATCTCCATGCCCACCCAGGGGAAACACACACTGTCTCTTGAAGACCTGGCATTGTTTTTTCTTCCTCGCCAAGAGGCAGCGGTGGGAAGGGAACCTGGTTCATGGAGCTTTTTGCTGCCCAGGGATGATGCTTGCTTCCTTACCCAGGCTGCCCTCAACATGCTGACCATGTGCCAGGCTCTGACCTACAAGGAAGCTGGGATCCTGTGCGTGGCACTGCACCCTGGCTGGGTGAAAACAGACATGGGCACCCAGGAGGTGAGTTCTGGCCAAGCAGGTCATCAGGGAACCCATGGGTGGCACCCAAGGCTACAAACCTGCACAGGAGGTGGCCCAGGTGGCCAAGATGGCTCTCTGGGGGGAGGATCCATGTGGAAATGAGCTGCCTCTTGGGCTCCAAGTTGCCCATGTCTGTGCTGGGCCCCTGCAGAACATGTGGATACTGGGACATCTGGGAAATAGCATGAGCACATATCAGGCTGTTTGTTCAAGGGGAAAAAAGGGGCTTTGGGCAGTCTGAAAGATATGCAGAGAACCTGAATTCAGCAGAGCAGGGAGAAGAGGAGCAACACCATCCCATCCTGTGCCCCATTCCTTGAAGAACTGCAGGTCCATGAGGTTTCTACTCATCCTGCAGGATCCATGTTTTGCAGTGAGGGTGTCCCTGCAGCACTGGGGTTTTGAGAAGGCTGCACAAAGCATCTCATTTGCAGCAGGGATCTCTTCCTGTTTGGTTAAACCTGTGGCTGGCTTCCCAGCCCAAGCCACCTCCATCCAAGCCAGCAGTGCAGATACCCAACCATCCTCCCACACAGTGGACTTGTCCCAGCTCCTGTGGCTCTCTGCTCACTCTGGGTGGAAGGAGCCTTGCTGTCACTGCCCATGAGCCAAGTGGGTGCTGCTGGATGGCCTGGAATGATGGTGGTGTCTCATTTTTCCCTTTGCAGGCTGACCTGACAGTGGACACAAGTGTGCGGGGGTTGTTGTCTGTGCTGCCAATCCTTTCTGAGAAACACAGTGGGACTCTGCTCAACTGGGAAGGGAAAGCCATCCCCTGGTGACTGCCCTCTGTCCCTGTGAGGGACTCCACAGTGCCACAGGACTTCCTGCTTGCACAGGTCCACCAGGGTGCTCAGCCCTCTGTGGTCTGCAAGGGACCTACCTGGGACTCCAGTGGGTGGGCAGGGTGTGATCCCTGCCTTCAACTTGCTAATTAATAAAGTCAATTAGTATCTGTGCCTTCTCCCAGCTGCAGAGTCCCCGCTCAGACTGTCTTGCCCCTGCAATGAATAGCCTGGCATTAATGGCTGAACTTGATGATCTTGGAGATGTTTTTCCAACCTAAATGATCCTGTGATCCAAGCAGTCTGCCTGCCTTGTCTTTAGCTGCTCTGAGCTGAAGGGGACATGTAACTCACCCAAAGCTCTGCTGTCCTGCCTGGCTGCAGGGTGTGCCTGGTCTCTGCCATGCTTCCACCAAAGCATGGTGTATTTGCCATAGATTTCTTGGGATGACCTTGTGCTGGACATGCTGTCTTTGGGAGCAGCCTTGTGGTTGGAATGGAAAGACCTGGCACTAAAGTCCAATTCTGCAATCCCAGGCAGACAGCTCTTGCCACAGTGGTGCCCCAGCTGGGCATGGTACCCCTGGGTGGGGAAATCTGGTCCCATGGGATCACAGCATGGGAACGGCACTTCTGTGGGATGGAGAAGCTGAGAACCTTAATAAGGTGGGCTGGGCAGCCTTTGACTGCAGGAATTTGACCAGGAAGTGGTAACAGCACCAGATAAATGGCTTTTGGGGTGGTATTGGGGCTTTGCCCCTTCTGGAAAGAACTTCTCTTAAAGGAGCATGGCCAAAAGGAGCCAGGACTCCTGCAAAACCAAGCCTTGTCTCTGGTGGGCAGAGCAACCTGGCCTGCAGGACAGGCAACCCCCTGCTCTGCCCACCAGAGGCCACACCTTTTCTTTCTCATCTGGAGGAGGAGCTGAAGCATCCAGGTCCCTCTGGGTCTGGGCTATGGTTTTACCTCTTTCTGGAGTGGCAGCTTGCCTGCCACCAAGAGCTTTCCTGGGAATCTTGAGGCCATGCCCCACCTGGCTGTGCCAGAGGAGCTGTGTTCCCCATGCCCAGGCTGAAATGCTCTTTTCCAAGCCTGTTCTGTGCTTTCCAAGGCCCTCAGGAGCCAGCACTGCCAGCAGAGCACCGACATGAGGCACCCACTGCTGCACAGGTGCCTCTGCCAGGAAGACACTGACCTCAGGAGCCTCATCCTCAGGGGAGCTCTGAACCCTCTGGGCTCTTCCACATGATCCAGCCGCCTGATTTCCCATGTCAATGCTTGCTCTTTTCTTTCCCAGCTCATATCTCTGGCACGAGTGGTCAGTGCCAACTTGGGCACCTCCCTATCAGGGCTGCAATGGCAGCAGGAGGAGGGGAATCCCTGGGAAGGAATGGCTGAGGGACAGGAGCGTGGGTGAGGGGCCTGATGCTGGCAGTGCATTGCTGTGCTCAGAGACACGGCCAAGCCTCCCCCGAGTGCCCTCCCTGCCCCTTGGCAGAGCTTCTCCTGCCCCAGTTACTCCACACAAGCCAGCTGGAGCCCAGCCAGTCACCACAGGCTGGCTCCATGCCCATCTCTCCCCGTGTTCCTCCCTTCTGTCCCACGCCACGTGCTGGATCCTGGGAGATGAGCAATGCCAGGGATCCCACCAAGGATTGCTGACAGTTCGCAGTCATCATCCCCCTTGTGCCATTGCCAGCCCCATGAGATGTGTGTCACTGCTCCCTTGGGAACACACAGGAGACAGGACTGCTGACAGCTGGGACAGGCTCCATCACCCAGGGCATCACCTGGGATGTGGTCAGGTCCCCAGGGCATGGGCAGCCCTGTGTTCTGAAGGTGGTAGGAGGAGGAGTGGGAAGCTGTGCAGGTGGAGTCCAGTCTGGCAGTACTGGACACAGCTCCTGGGGAGAAGAACTTACCCCAGGCACTGCTGGCAGTGGTCTCCCTTTGGGTGCTGGGATAGCAGACCAATTCTGGGCAGAGCCAAGCAGAAACAGGGCAGCTGATCCTATTTTTCAAGCCAACACTAAACTGGGGGAGGATGATCCAGCTTGGACCTCTCTGCGACTGGGATTCAGCCCTGGTGAGTGCTTTGCCTTTACAAGTGCAGCCAGGTGCCCTCCAGGAGCCCATCCTCCCACCCTCTGAGACAAGGCTCATCCCAGGGAGCTCATGTTGGAGCTAAGCCACCAGGGACTGTGCCATCCATGGTAACTTGGAGGCCAGGGACCCCTGAGAACTTTAAGGTGCTGCAGAGCACGTGTTCTTCAGGAAGCCTCAGAAAAGCCAGATGGGCAGGTCTCCCTGCTCAAATGCTTGCCAAGTGGTGTTGGCTTTTCCTTTGCACAAGTTCCGGGTGTTTGTGCTCATGGAGCTGATTATCTCCCCGTTTCCTCTCCTGCCTGATGTTTCCTGCCTCCCTCCCTCCCTTTTGCTGGTTTTGCCCTTTGTGTCAGGCTTATTTCCTGGCTCTGGGAAGTGTCAGACCTCAGTGTCCCCCCTGCCCCTGGGATGGCAGCACATAGCCCTGTGTTCTTTCACTGGGTGCACTACAGTGCCCCAGGAGACACTTGAGCTCCCAGCTTCCCCTGACCAGCTAGCTGCTCCCTGGGAGCACAGGCATGTTTGAACAGAGCAAGTGTGATTTAGGATCCATCTGCTTTTACCAGCTGATCCAGCTCTATTCTGAAGCTGGGGCACAGGTGCCAGCATTGGTTTCAGCAGTAGGGAAAACCTGACAACTCCTTGAGGACTCTTCCTGAGGCTGCACAGGGTCATGGAAACATATCTGGGGACTTCCAGAGACCATGGGTGGGGAAGCTGTCACCCAGAGCAGCTCAGACAGCCTCCCCCAGCCTCTCTGGAGCCAGGGTAACATCTGGGGGCAAACATCTCTCTGCTCCAGGGAGCCCAGCAGCTCTCCAGGCTCAGTGGTGGGAAAGGCCCACATTTCCCAGGCTCTTCCAGCAGCTGCCTTATTCCAAAATCCACTGGCAAAGACTTGTTGCACACCAGGAGCTGGAGTCAGGCAGGTCTGTGGGTTGGGGCAGGAGCACTGAGGACATCAGGACTCCTGACCTGACTTGCCAGGATCAGGGCAAGATCCATTTGGAGAGACACCCGAGTGGGGCAAATGGCGGCAGGCAGAGCGTCTGTGAAAGGCACAGGCTGCTGCAGGAGGAGAGGGTCAAAAAGCGGAAACGAAACGGAAAAGGGCTGCTCCTGTGAGAGCCGTGCAGCTGCGGAGGTGGAGCACAGGCAGGTCACAATCAGCCGCGCACGAGGAAGTGCTGGGACAGCAGCCAGCGTGGCCAGGCTGCAGCAGCTCCAGGTGCTGCAGAGCTTTGTTGAGAAGGACCAGGAGCAGAGGCAATCAGAACTGCAGGGACCTCAGCCAGGACCTGGAGATCCCCTTTGCAGGAGTCGTCTTCCAGCCAAAACTTCCTTCTGCCAAGGTGTGGGCGCTGCCTGGGATGGAGGGGATGGGGCAGCAGGATGGTTGCTGTGGGGACCATGTGCTGGGTGGCACTGTGGTACTGGGGGGCTCTGAGGCCTGGGTGACCATTCCCAGAGACCCCAGCAGTGGGAAACACTGATGCTGGGAAGGCTGGACTGTCTGGGAGTGCAGGGTTTGGGGAGTGCCGGGGTCTGGGCTGCCGTCAAAGCACAGGGACCCAACTTGTGTCCGTGAGAAATGAGGCTCTGGAGGGGGAATGACACGGTCCCTGCAGCACCAGGGCTGCTGAGGAAGCCGAGTGGGACCAGCAGATAATGTGTTGAGGCTTCCTCCTGCACAGCTGCAGCTGCAGGGCTGGGGTTGCTCCATTGCTATCAGCCCCTGCAGAGCCCCGTCCATCCCTTCTCCCTCCCTTATTATTGTTTGCCGGGAGGAAGCAGCTCACCCAAGTCCCACCTCAAGCTTTTAACCCACTGATGCCTGCCCTGATGCTCTCCATTCCCATCAGCCAGAGCCAGGCAGACTCCACATCTGCTCTGGGAGGATGGTTTCGTACTGGGAGCTTGCTCCAGGCTTTACCTCCCTGGCAACCAGAAGCACCCCTTGACTCATCTCCCCCAAGCCACCTTGTCTCCCATGGGTCTCCCACAACCGCTTTCTGAGAGGGCAGACACTGGCATTGCCACCTCTAAGGCCCTGAAAGCTTTAGATACCATAATTCCCTCCTTCCTCTCTCTTCCCCTTTTTAGCTGGTTGGATCCTGTCTTCTGCTTCCTCTGGAAGCCCCCTAGTCTGCTGGGGGGCACCATGGAGACAGCGGCTTTACCAGCTTCACACAGACTTAACCCAAACCCCTAATAAGGGGTTTGGAGGAAATCCATCTTGAGGAAGAAAAATGCAGTGCTTCTCCAGCTTTGTTTGACAGGCTGGGATTTAATCAAACCCTGGGATGTCCAGAAGTGCTCCTTGGGGAAGTGGAAATCAGACGGAACATCTCAGCAGCCTTCTCGAGATTGTCATCTTCTCACACAACTGAGCTCTGCCAAATTTTCCCCACTTGTCAACTGCCAAGGAGGGGACATCAGTGTCCCATCAGCACAGGCTGGGCTGTGCCCTCCCTGGTGATGACCATCAAGGGACACCTTTCCTGAGCATCAGTGTCCCTGCAGGAGCAGAGGTAGGTCAGCCACTGCTGAGTCTGATGGGGTGAGCAGAGATCCTCCCTGTCCCCTGTGAATGCACCACAGATGTTGATGAGCCCATCACATGCCCCCAGTGCCCCCTAAGAATAAACCATCCTGCTCTGTGCCCTGGGGCCCTGACACTGCCACACCCATGGATCTTCAAAAGAAACCTGTTTGGGAGCACAGGAGGGTGCACCCATGGGTCACAGAGAGCTGCTCACCCTTCCTCCCACAGCTGGGCTCTGCCCCTGCCTGTGCCCCCAGGGATGCCCACAAAAGGGATGATCCCTTGGCCATAGCACCCAGTCCTGCTCTGCAGGGTCCTGCCAGGGGTTTGGAGCAGGTCAGCCTCTCCCTGCCCATCCCAGGGCACCAGCTGGGCCTGAATTTCCAGCTTTGGCAGAACAAGTTCCCGGGTGGCTGCACTTGGAGCTGGCACAGTGCCGAGATGCCAGCGTGCCTGACCAGTGCTGTGAGCTTGGGGGGGGCTGTGGGAATGGTGGTGGGGTTCAGCCAGGCGTGCCATGGGCTGGGCCAGGCTTCCTGCTGCTATCTACAGGACAGGAGTTGCTAGAGGGGTGTTCTCCTCAGGCCCCAGAATGTCAGCACACAAATGTATCTGTTCCAGCTCCTGACCCAGACCTGCTGCCCTGCAGCATCTTCCCCCCCTTGTTCTCTCAGGGGAGTGGAGTTAAGACCTGTGGGATAGCAAGAGCAAGCATCCAAGCTCATTGTAATGAGTTCTCTCCCCCATGTCCCTCTCCTTCGAGCCAGGGAAGTGACGCTGGGGAGGAACTTGGCTCCTCTTGTTTGTTATTACAGGATAAAATTACCCTTTAAAGCAGAGCCAGTGCTGTCAGGGCTGCATACCATCCGGGAACATCGCTCCTTCCAGCGGCTCCACACACTTCTGGCTATTGTGCTTGCACAGAGCCAGCCCAGCCCCGGTCACAGCAAGGGGGACACAGGTGGGGGGATCCAAAAAGAAGCTTCCAGGCTCTTTTCCCACCCTGGGAAGTTTGGGAGCATAGGGAGAAGGCCTCTATGTGAAGAGGAGAGCTTTTGTGACTCTGGGATGTGTAGAAAAGAGGAGCAGAAAGCAAGGGCTGGGAGCAATGAAAGGGAAGGGGGAGGTGGATGTCAGTGGGGTGTTTTCGGGTTTCTCTTATCTCCTGGGATGCTCACTCTGGCTCAGCTGGGGACCCTGTGGATAGGGCAGCCTGCTGCTTGCTGCTGTGTGCAGGCTGGGCAGTGGCGAGCAGCTGGCACCCATCTCACCACCCCACAAGCCCAGTGGCAGCTCAGCATCTCCAGGCAGTGTGAGCTGGGAAGAGGGCTGGCTTCTCCTTCAAGCTCCAGCCTCTGTCCCTGGGGGTCCCAAATCCAGGGGACCCCTCTCTCCTGTGAGCTGGATCCCCAGGAGACACCCAGCACCCCAAGGCTTTGGAGGACATGGGGTTTCCTTAGCAGCAGCCTGGCCATCCCACCCACACCTCGGGAGGTGTCTGGGGGCTCGCTCAGGGTTTGACTGCCCCATGCTGAGCCATGACGTGCCCGTGGGGTGGAGGGGAAGGAAGCTGGCCCGGTGGAGCCGAGCCAGGGAGAGCTTCCTGCAGGGAGCTGCAGCCTCCAGTGCCTCCCGTGCTGCCGCGGGGTGGAAGGCAGGAGGAAAGAGACTGTGCGAGCCCCAGCGGGATGGAAAGCAGGAGGAAAGAGGCTGTGCGAGCCCGAGCGGGATGGAAGGCAGGAGGAAAGAGGCTGTGCGAGCCCGAGCGGGATGGAAGGCAGGAGGAAAGAGGCTGTGCGAGCCCGAGCGGGATGGAAAGCAGGAGGAGAGAGGCTGTGCGAGCCCGAGCGGGATGGAAGGCAGGAGGAGAGCTATGAGAGCCCTTTGCAGCCGCTCCCCAGCCTGGCATCCGCCGGCTCGGAGCCGCTCAGGAGGCGAACGCCAGCTGGGCCCTGACACCGCCACCTCAGCGGGGTGTCGAGGGAAGCCTGACTCATCCCCAGCAGGAGAATCTGAGACTTGCAGATGTAAACAGAGCTGGCCCTCGCATGCCAGGACATGTGACAGATACAGGAGAGACCTGCTGGAGCCGCAGCCTGGGGCTGGTGGCATTCACACATGTGCTAGAGGCATGAACAAGAGCTGGAACGGGCCCTGCTCAGGAGCATCACTTGTCTGGGGATGATGTGGCAGGATCCCTGCTATCAGCCTATCCCCCCTCTGCTACCCCTACCCCACTGGCAGCTTTTAGCAGCTCGTTTTGGTCCTGGTCTTTCTGTTTGACTGCCACTGCTTTCCTCTAGGGACACTCCTCCCAGTACAAATCCATTTGGGCCGGCAGCTCAGGAGAGGTAGAATAGCTGCAGGATGACCAGGGCAATGGTGGCCTCACCACCTCTGGAAGTATTAAAAAAAAGTATGGATGGGACATCTGAGGGATGTGGTTTAATGGTGGGCTTGACAGTGAGGTGCCACCCCACAGTACCAGCGTCAGAAGCAGAGTGCAGCCTGTGGTGTCAGGAGGTCTCCCTGCATGTTGTGCTGGGATGGAGAGAGCATGGAAATGCCAGTCTGGGAGCACAGAGGTTCCCCAAGTGCCTGTTCCATCTCAGGAGCAGGGATCACTCAGAAACCTCCCAGTTATTCAACACACTCTCCAGCACGTGATTTCCCTTGGGTTTAGATGTGCCATGCTGTGGGCTCCAGGCTGGGAGAGCTGCAGGCCAGTGGGGAGAGGAGATATCACAGCCACTTCCTATCCTTGCTTACCCTGCACAGCCGGTTTCATTTCCTTAATCCCCATCCCAGCATTTTCTTTGTTGTTTTCTTTGGAGGGGAGGGAGCTTTGCTGGAGGCTGCTGCTTACTGCAGTGCAGGAAGCGCTTTCACTCTGGGAGACCAGCATGGACTGGTCTGTTCCCAGGTGGGCTCACTCTGCTCTTGGATGCAGCAGGTGCTGCTCACGGGGGGACAGGGACCCCACCTCAGCAGTGGAGCACATCAGGGTGTGTGTGGGATCCCCTGCCCTGCTTGGGAGGACTATATTTACATGCATTTGCATACAGCTCTGCCAGATTTGCAGACTCAGCCCTGCTAAAACACCTCGTGCTCCAAATGGCCTTTTGCTCTCACACCCTTACAGCACCAGCTTTGGGGCAACGTGTTCCTACCTCAGCCAAGCTTTACTTCACGTGGTGCAATGTTGAGTCCTCAAGGCTGCAGACACCTCAGCTGTGCCATTGCCCAGCTGTGCCAGTTGCCCTGCCACTGGCTATGTCTGCTGGGCTGGGCTGGTTTTGGGCTTGCCCACAAGTTCAGCCTTCCTGCTCAGTGTTGGACAACAGCAAGGGACTGTAGGAATCTTGTGAATCATGGATACTTTTGGAGTGATCCTGCGGGTGTGTGTGTGAGCTGGTTCCTGCTGTGCTGAGATGGGCATGGCTGCCAGCTTGCAGGAGGAGGAGTGGTCCCAGGGGATGTTCAGCACCCCAGGCTGAACTGGGACAGCTGTTGGAGATGCTGCCAGCAACTTTCCAGGGGTGGAGAAGGGACAGGGGAGAGTTGGTTGGTGGCCAGAGAGTCTGGACCAGTGCTCTTCTGCAGCTCCTTACCCTCCTGGCCCATGCTGGGGCTGAACCTGATGAAGTCACAGCCTGGATGTCCTGGCTTTGCTGCAAAGCCCTGACCTGGATTCCAGATTTCTGGCAAGAGTCTGGGAGAGCTGACCAGCACCCAATGCTGGCCAACACCGAGTGGGTTTGTGGCCACTCTGGGGGTACCCTATCTTTCCTTTTCCTGGTCCTATGAGCAGGCAAAGTGCTGGGACACAGAATTCTGCCCCATGGAAAGGGACAGGCTGGGTCAGGGCCGTGCCCCAGCCTGCTGCCTCTGTGAGCTGGCCCCGAGTGTGTCGGGGAAGGTTTTCCAGCAGAGCTCAGAGGACCTGCTGGCACAGCCTTTCTGTGCTGCTGGCCAGTTCCCGAGCACGGCCAGGGCTCTGGTGAGTCAGCTGGAACAGCAGCTCACATTGCTCATGCTGCATCAGCGCCGCCCTGGCTCCCTCAGCTTTTACCAGGTGGTGTTTTCCAAAATTATGCAGCTGGAGGGATGGGGAGCTCAGTGCTGGGATGTGGGATGCTCATCTCCAAGGTGGCGGCAGGGATGGCGGCAGGGATGGCGGCAGGGATGGCGGCAGGGATGGCGGCAGGGATGGCAGCAGGGATGGTGGCAGGGATGGCGGCAGGGATGGCGGCAGGGATGGTGGCAGGCTCTGTGGAGGTGCCTCAGCTGCTCACAGGGGTGGTGGCTGGGCTCTGAGTGTGCTCAGCATTGTGGCTGTCCCTGTGCAAGGCTTGGAGCCCCGGCCTGTGTGTGCCTTGCTCCAGCAGGAATGCTGAGCACGCAGCAGCTCCAGCCTGGAGCCAAGGGCTGGCCTCCAGCCCTCCGGAGAGAGGGGAGAGGAAGACGTGGCTCCAGGCCCAGCCTGCAGTGAGAAGAGCAATTTGGGCAGAGACCCGCGGTGCGGGGCTGCTCTGACAGCTCAGGCCTTTCTCTGCACCATGGGGCAGCTGCAGGCAGCTGGCACGGCTGCTGCTGAAGCTGCCAGGAGCAGGGGAATGTGCTTGGAGTGGTCTCGGGTCACAGGCTCTGGAAAGGGTGGGTCCTGTGCTGGGAGGAGCTCATTAATGCCAGCAGGTTCTCAGACAAAGTGCCCTTGGGCACAGGGACTCTGTCCTGCACCAATGCCCAGCTTCCCAAGCAGACTGCTGGGAAGGCTCCTCCAGTGACAGGAGCCAGGGGTATCCATATCCATGCTGGGAGGGTTAGCCCAGGAGTATCTGTATCCATAATGAAAGGATTAAACCAGGAGTACCCATGCATAGCCATGCTGGCAAGATTAGCCCAGGAGTATCCATATCCATAAAGAAAGGGTTAAACCAAGATTATCTGCATCCATGCTGGGAAGGTTAACCTAGGAGTATCCAAATCCATGCTGGGAGGTTTAACTCCTTCCTGCCAGCAGGCACCATACCTCCATAAATCCAGGAGGGAGTTTTGGAGGGCAGGCAGGCCAGGGGTGCTGCTGGAACTTGGGCAGGAGCCTGTCCTTGTTTTTGTTTGCCAAGCTGGTCCGTGCTGAGCAAGCTCCCAGAGCAGGCAGTGCAGTGTGCCAGCTCTGACCTTGGCACAGGGTGTGCTTGGCTCCCCAGCCCAGCCTGGCAGGGCAGCAGGCTGAGGGGAGGGTGCAGTCCCCTCTCCTGCTGTCTCTGCAGGGCTTCTCCCCAGCAGCAGCCAGGAATGGGGCTTAACTTGGGATGGTGGTGCATAGGTAAGTGGAATGTGGTGGTGTGGGTCAGTCTACCTCCAGGCACCCCAAGTTTTTACTGAGAAGGAGGTCAAACCCTGGAACAGACCTCCTGGAGAGGTGGTCAGTGTCCCAAGCATGTCAGTGCCTCAGAGGCATTTGGACAATGCCCTTAACAACATGCTTTAACTTTGTGTCCGACCTAAATTGCTCGGGCACTTGGCCACAATAATCCTTGGATGTCACTTTCAACTGAAAATTTTCAGTGGTGACACCATGTACAGGGTGTGGGTGGGATCCAGCCTCACACTTGATCCAGGGGGGATGCTGGTCAGGTGGTGACAGAGTGGCACAGTGGTGCTGACCACACCAAGCACAAGGTGGGTCACCCTGGTGGTACAGGGATGGTGTGGCACTGGGACCTGGGTTCAGAATGGATTGAAAGCAGCCCTGAGAAGAAGGGCTTGGGGTTGTTGCTTGTGCAAGAAGCTCAACATGACCTGGCCACGTGTGCTGACAGCCCAGAAAGCCAAACATACTCTGGGGTCCATCCTCAGCAGAGGGGCAGCTGGCTGAGAGAGGAGATTCTGCCCTTCTGCTCTGCTGATATTCCATCTGCAGCACTGCATCCAGTCTGGGGCCCCAAAATAAGAATGTGAACCTCTTTGAGCAAGTCCAGAGGAGGCCACAAAGATGCTCAAAGGTCTGGAGCATCTCTGCTGTGGAAACAGGCTCAGGGAGTAGGGGCAGTTCAGCCTGGAGATGAGAAGGCTCCAGCGAGACCTTGGGGTCCCTTCCAGTATCTGAAAGAGCAGCAAAAGACGTGAAGAGGGACTGTAGACAAGAACACAGAGTGCCAGGACAAGGGGGGATGGCTTTGAAGTAACAGAGGACAGGATTAGATTGGATATTAGAAAGAAATTCTTCCCTGTGAAGGTGGGGAGGCCCTGGCACAGGCTGTGCAGAGAAGCTGTGGCTGTCCTGTTCCTGGAAGTGTTCAAGGCCCGGTTACATGAGGCTTGGAGTAACCTGATTTAGTGAAAGGAGTCCCTGCTCATGGCAGGGGGTTGGAACCAGGTGGTCTTTAAGGTCCCTTCCAACCCAAACCATTCTGGGATTCATCAACCACATGGCTTGGTGGATCCACCCTGGCAGCCTCTCCCTGTTGGCCTTTTGGCTTTTCCCTGGTGGCCTCAGGACCTGCTGTCCCTTCTCCCATCTTTGCATCACTTCTCCCTGTGTGTAACCAGGCCAGCCTGGAGAACTGGGCTGGGAGCTGGGACGCCCTGGTTCTCACCAAGCAACCTTGGCAGCAAATGCTCTGCTCCTTGGTGTGGCCCCAGGAGAGTGAGAGTGGTGCAATGATTTCCTTGTCACTGATATTGCCCTGCTCCACTGGGCTCCAAGGCCTGACAATGGTCTAATTAGTGTTCCTGCCTCACAGGGCTGGTGGGAGCACTGCTCAGCCTTGTCCTTGCATGGAGGGTGTCTCACCAGGGCTGCAAAGGCTCCAGTTCCACTTAAAACTGGGTCAACTCGGTAGGATCTAGGACAGGTAGGAGAAAGATGGACTTGGGAGAAAGGAGAGGGGCAGGGTGCAGCCCCCCAACAGGCATGTGGCTTCCTCACCCCTCCACCCTCAGGGATGCTCAGAGGTGCCAGGGTTTAGGAAGTGGACTGGCACTTGTGGAAGCAGCACGGTGTGACTGTGGCACCCCTCGGGTGACAGCCTGCATTTAGACTGCCACTGCCTGTCCCTTAGCTGGGAGTGCTCATCTGCTGCTTCCCTAGGATGTTGGAAGCTGGTGGGATGGGGAATGTGGATCAGTGCCAATGCTTTGCTCCCCCAGAGTGCACTTTCTGACTGGGAGAGGTCAGAGCATGGCTCAGTTGGACGCAGGAGCTGAGGGGGAAAGGCAGGGTGGGGTGCTGGGTGTCACAGAGCTGGGAGCAAGGATGTTTGGGTGTTCTCTCTGCCACCGACTGAGTGACTGCACAGCCTTGGTCATGTCACTTCACTGCTGGAATGTGAAACATGCCCGGGGTCCCTCAGAGAGCACTGAAGCCTGGGAGGCTGTGGTGGCCCTTGTGGGGGGACACGGGGGCGGTGAGGGAGGAGGTATTGCTCCGGCCTTGCTTCCCCGGCAAGGGGAGGCTGTGGGCGCTGTGTGCGGCAGGAAGGCCGAGCAAGCCGGGCTGCCCTCACTGCCCTCGCCCCGGGGGAGGTGGGATCCTGCTCCGGCTCACGGTGGGGCTCGTGGACCCCCGGGAATGCTGACGGGCCGGCGGGTGTGGAACCCCGCAGGCCGGGCGGCGGTGGTGGTGGCGGTGCTGGCGGTGGCGATGGCGGTGTCGGCATCGGTGTCGCTCGCCTCGGGGAGGGAGGTGCTCCCGTCCATGCAGCTGCCATTGGCGCTGGCTGGGCCCTGGTTTCCTGCCGAAATCACATGGCTCCCGCGTTTCCATGGAGAGAGCCGGGGTGGGCGCTGCCAAGAGCCTGCACGAACTCCCCGCTTGCTCCCGTCCATGGGAGTGGAACAAAGGGGATGCACCGAGCCAGGCCCGCTTTCGCCCCGCGCCTCGCCCCTCGCCTCTCCTGGGACATGTGAGTGCCACCCGCACCTCCGCACCCCGCGGGCAGGGGAGGGTCGGGGGGAGCGGGGTTGGTGGCCCTGGCAGGGCTGCACCCTTGGGGGGCCACGTCGCCGCAAGCCACCGCCCGCCCGCCCGCGTCCCCTCTGCCGCCAGCCCCGCGGGCGCCCCACGCCGCGCTGGGGGCTCCGGGCTGGGCGGGAGGGCAGGGACGGCGACACGGACACGGACACGGGCACGGACACGGGCACGGGCTCCGCTCCTCCGCCCCACTGCAGAGCAGAGCGATCCTCCGCGCTCCGGCCGGCACCGTGGCCGGAGCCGCCCGCAGAAGGAGCCGCCTGACAGTGGGGTATCAGGGCGAGCAGCCCCAATGTCACCCGCTGCCCCCCGACCCTGTCTGGGACAGATCAGCTTCTCCAGCCGCTCTTTCGGTCCCGGATTTGGAATGACGCTGGTGGCACGAACCGTGCCCTGTCCCGAATCCCTCGGGACTTCAGGCAGGGGTACGGGCGGGGGTACGGCGGGCGAAGGAGAAGCTGCCCGTGCCCATATAGGGCCGTGCCCGAGCGCCGGAGCCCTGATCCCGCGGCAGAGGCTGCAGCCATCGCCCCATGGAGCCCCGCTTCGGGCGGGACCCGCCGGGCTCCCCGGGGACCGGGGCGCTCCGTGTCAGCTGGGTGCTGCCTCCTCCTCCCCTCCGGGGCCGCGGCGGGAGGAATGCTCGGGGGAATTAATGACACAGATCTCGCTTTGTTGCTGGCCCGATCCTCCTGTCTCCCAGCCCTTCCCAGCCTGCCAAGAAGTGCTCGGGAAGGCCTCACACCGTTAACCCTTCCCCTGCCGCACCTCCGGCCATCCCAGGGCATGCAAACAGCCTCAGCGGGTTTTGCCCTCGCCGCATTCCCAGAGGAGACTCCCGAGGGCACTGGGAAGTCCTGGGCATCCTATAAACCCCATATCTCCCGTCTTCTGGCTGGTGGCCTCACTGCGTCCTCCGGGCAGGGCTGGGACGGGAGGCTGTGACGCCGCGCAAAATCCGGCAGTGCAGGGCTTGTCACCGGCTTGTCACCGTGGCGTTGCCTCCTCTCGGCTCGCTCGTGAGGGTCCCCGATGCCTTGCCACAGTCCCCTGGGTGGAGAGGAGCTGTGGTGGCGTGGTGGTGGCTGAGTCCCCATGGAGGACATGTCACGATGGGGTTGAGCTTGGAAATGGGGGCAGCAATGGACATGGCAGGGATCGGGGATGTCACTGGGAGCAGCTCAGAGGTGTTGGGGTGCAACCAGGGGATAGCTGTTGATCTGCAGTGGTGAGGACAGGGATATCTCTTCCCAAGCCTTGCTGAGGCTCCTGGTCAGAGCTGCTGTTTTGCCCGGGACTCTGGTGGCTGGGCTGCAGCAGGATGCCTGCAATGGGCATTGGACGGGAGGAGCTGGATGGGTGTAGGGTGTCCCCCAGGAATGCCATCAGGCTGGGATCCAGAGCGTGCCCATGGCTGAGGCGCCTGCCATGACACTGACCTAAAGGACAGGACCCTGGGAAACCCATGGCAGGCAGGGAGCAGCTGGCATTCGAGTTCCCCTGGGCACAGTGAAGGCAGCCCAAGCGCTGGCTTTGCGTGGGCTGAGGGCAGTGCTGGGCTGGGACGAGCTCCCCGCCGCGTGCTTTGGGGTTATTTATAGGGCTGCCATTTATATCGCTTCTATTTCTGCGGCCGTGTGGGGACTATGCGAGGAAGAGAGGGGGGAGGGCTCGAGTCTGCCACCGCCCCGTGCCCAGCCCCTCTAGGAAGGGATGCTGCCACAGCTTGGGGCCAGCCTGGCTGGGGGCAGAGCCTGGCTTGGCATGAGGGCTGGTCCTTCTCCAGCCCTCAGGGCATCCACTTGTGGAGAAAACTCTGCGCTGGGCTCCCAGGATTTTTTGGAGTTGGCTTCACCAGTTTTAGCAGAAAGCAAAGTCCGAGAAGTCAGCTGTAGCACTGTGGTGGGGGTGACCACCTGCAGCTCCAGGACCAGCTGTCCCAGCTCAAAACAGGTCACTTGATCACTTACTCCTTCAAGCTGTGGCTATGTGTCTTCTTGCCAAAATTGTCATCTCCTGCCTTTTCTCAGGACTCCCCCATGACCAAGAACTTTTTGGTCCCTCACCAGACTGATTCCATCTCCACAAACCTTTTGGGCCAGCCATGACTTTTGACACTGACTGAGGCTGGTCTATGCCCTTTCCTGTCAGGTTTCCAGCTGTGGTGACATTCCCAGCCACTCAAAGATGTCTGTGGAGTACTTGTCCAAAACAACCTGAAATAACTTCTTCATCACCTTGGCCTTTGGTGCTGGTGCCACTAAGGCAGTGTTGAACTAGGGCTGGTGGCTTCTGCAGGGGCTAGGTAGGCTCAGATTCAGTGCTGGTGGTCCCTGAGCCAGCAGGGAGAAGCTAGAGAATTTCGCTAGGACTCTGCTGGCAGGATGTGGGGTCTATGGGAAGCTGGTCTTCTATCCCATGCAGGGCAGGGAAGTGGGAATAACCTGCTGGATTTTTCTGCCTGTGCACAAACTGGCCGTGGCTGTATGTGTGTGTCCAAGCATGGCTGCCCAGGGAGTGTTTGCATGTTCAGCTGTTGTGGTTGGGGTGGGGATGCCCCAGGCCTGGTACGAGGAAGGCATAAAGGGATACTGCCAAAAAGGGAGCACCTGGGGCATTACACCCACAACATCCCTGCTGCAGAGGAGGGATTGAGGCAGCCACCCTGGCAGGTTGAGCTGAGCCAGAGTGGTGAATATGCAGGGAAACATCCTGAGTTGAAGAGTCACATGGAGATGTCCCCTTCCTTGCACCCACTCCCTATTCCCAGCCCAGCCCAGAACAGGGACTCATTTAACTCAATTACCACCCTGGTGCTGCTGGCATGGCTGTGCCCTTCCTCTGCCCTCCCTTGGCAAGGTGTCCTGAGCTGTCAGGCCCTGCCAAGTGCCTTGCAGGGTGCTGTGAGGTGCTCAGAGGGCACGGCTGATGGCATGTGTCCTTCTCTGGTACCCTCTGCCACTTTTGGAATGCCCAGCCCTGTCTCCTGCCTGCTCCTGGTGGTCTCCCCAAGGGAGATGCCCGGGATGGTGCCATGCCAGGCACCTCACCCATGTGTCAGCTGCCACACAGATCCCCCTGGGACTGCAGGCTGGGGAGAGGCAGAGACCCCACAAGCAGCACAGCCTGGCTGTCACCCCTCTGCAAGGGAAGCCTGGAAGTCCCTCTGTGTGACACCGGGGAAAGCCCCTCCCGCAGCCGGGGCAGCTTTAGCGTGGCTTTCTCATTAACCTTTAATGAGAACAAACAAGCTGGCATGGCCGTGGCTGCGGGCGCGCTCCTGGCCGTGTGCCGGCCGCGGGCTCCGCACGCTGCCAGCCGGGGCAGGCTCTGCTCAGGGATGGATGGTCGGGGCCGGGGCGGTGCCGGCAGTGATGCCGTTCCCGGGGGAATCAGCACGGGGTGAAAAGCCGCCGGTGGCCACTGCCCACGGCAGCTGCCAGGATGAGACTCTGCCCGTCTGTGGGGAGAGCCGGGGGGATGCATCGTGTCCGGGAGAGGTAGGAGACGTGGTCTTTGTGTAGCTTCTGGAAGGCTGGGGTGGAGATGGGCTGCTGGCTCCTCATGGCCTGTGGCACTGAGGCTGGTGGGCACCTGGGATGGTTTTTCTTTGGATGCTTCTCAGAGCCAGCCCAGCCTCACCAGCTCCAGCTGCTCTCCCAATGTGGCTGATGCTGTGCTGGGCACTGGGACCTGAGGGTGGCCTGGGTCACAGCATTCTCTGGTGACACTGCTGCAACCTCAGCTCTGCAGGCCTGACTGTGGCTGGCTCCAGAGTCACATGTGGGTGCCCACAGTGGGGCAGCCCTGCCACCATACGTGGGAACCCCTGACACTTCTTGTCCCCTACGGGACCTGGTCTGTGCTGGGGAAGCAATCCCACAACAGGCTCACTCTCTAAGGGAGGGGTTAACTTTGTGGGAGGACCTCATGTCTGCAAGGACCCCCAAGACTCTGTCTCAGTGCTTTTGCTCCTGAACCTGTCCTGACCTTGCTCTAAAATCAGCAGCAAACAGGAAAGGAGCCGGGGAGGGAGGTGTTTCTTCCTGCTCCAGTGACGTGGTGAGGGGCAGCTGAGCCCAGCCTGGAGAGAGCTGGCTGCTCCAGCCTTTGTCCGACCTGGAGGGGGGTTGCAGTCTTGGGTATTCCCAGGACCTGCGCTGAAGCACGGTGACATCTGTGCCACAGAGTCTCCTGGTTATTTAGGGCACTAAACAGGGAGCTGTGGGCCTGAGAGGTGCTGCTGGCTGCTGGCATTGGCATGGGGGGCAGGTGGGTCTGGCACTCTGTGCTGTGGGAGCTGGACCCCCATGGAAAGCAGGACAGACATTCCCACATGGGAGTTCCACCCCAGCATCTTTGGAGAGTCCTGTGACGGCTTCACCTGGCTGAAGTGAGCTCCTCCAAGGCTTTGGATACTCGGGATACAAAGTAGGGACTTTTGAGCAAGGAAACCCTTTTCCCAGTGGCTCCTGGGTCTTGGAGGATGCCCACAGGCATACCATGGGATTGCATGTTGTGGGAAGCCTACAGCAAAGCCACGGTGATTTTATATATACACAAATATAACTATATATATTTATTATATTTATATATACTTATATTTAAACCCAAGCAATGCAGAAGCAAGCGGCAGCGGTGTGAGCATCAGCTGCCCACGACTTTGTGCCTGCCCGCAGTGGAGCCGGCGGGGACGGGGGCGAGGGGCTGTGCATCCCCCGCCCCGCCCCGGGTGCAGCTCAGCGCCGGCGGGGCGATCGGCAGGGCGGTGTGCGCTGGCCCTGGGTGCCGGCAGGAGCGGGGGTCTGCAAGGGAAGCGATCAGAGAGGGGCTGGAGCGGGGCGGGGGGGGGGTTTGCAGTGTGTTCCCCTCCCTTCCACCCGTGCCTCAGTTTCCCTAGGGGGCGGTGGGGAGGGAAGCATAGGGACCGAGGTGTGCTGTGCTCCGGGTGTAGCCGGTGCTGGTGGGGCGCCTTCCCTGCAGGGGGGTCAGGCATCCTCCCGTGTCCTCCCATCCTCCGTCCCCTTGAGTCACGCCGGGGCTGCGGCGCTGGGCAGTGATGTCAGCCCGCGGGCAGGGGAAGCGGGGGAGGAGACTGCTGCCCGGGGGGGCCCTCCGGCCACGGCCCCCGCACTCGGCGGACAGACGGCATGAGAGAACAACAACCGCCCGGGACGCTGAGCCCAGCCCGAGGGGGATGTGCTGCCGCAGCACGCCATGAATGGCAATCCGAAAGGTACCGAGCGCCGGCAGCGCCAGGGCTCCCCGGTGAACTGCGATAATTTGGGGACCCCCAGCTGTTCGAGGCTCCCGGGGTGACGTGGCTGGGCTCCGGCGGGGTTTTTTGGGGTGAGGAGTTTTCTTGAGGGGAAAGCTCTCCCTTACAGGGACACCAAGGACACACGCACCCGCCACCTGCAAGGGACGCGGTTGTCACTGCGGGTTGCAGTGACGGGGTGTCAGGACAGGGTCTCCGTGCAGGATAGAACCCCCTGGCTGCCTGATCTGCTCTTGCCTGCACTGAGATCCACCGTGTCTCAAGGCAGGAGAGGCGCCACAGCTGCCAGCTGCTCTGGGGTGATGCACCCCTGATGCCAGAGCAGCACCCGATGCCATGACAGCACAGTTTTCCCATGACAGCACAACAAAAAAATTGGTTTTGCCCCACTCACACCCCCATGTCTGATGTGGACAAACAGAACCCATCTCTATATCTCCCTGGCATGGTGGCCCCAGGGGACCTGGGCAGAACAGAGGGCCTTGGGGTTGCTTTTGTGCACTTGGACCAAGTTGTCCGGGCAGGGTTTGTGGGGGCAGCTACTGGTACCCAGCAGAGCACTCTGGAGATAAGGATGTCAGGGGGAAGGTGGCATGTGGGACCTCCACAAGGTTATGCCAGTGCCAGGAGGATTCTTCCAGAGGTTCCCAGCACTTCTGAGAGGCATCACAGCCCACTCAGGAGCAGAGTCTGGTGCCCATGGCCAGGATGCAGCCTCATCTCACAGGGTACAGAGATGAGCAGTGTCTGTGGGGATCCTGACTGGGTGTCAGGCTTGGTTTGTGCCTTCGGTGGTTGGGGACTCACTTCACCAGGACCACAGTAGTCCTGGGCTGGTTCCCAGGAGCCATCCTAGAGAACACACTAGGCTTGAGCTTTGCCAGCCCCTGGGAAGCCCCCTGCCCCAGTGGTGGCCGCTTCCCTGCGTTACAGTTTGGGTTTGCATCTCCTCCTGGCTGGAGACAGGGAGCCCGTGGGATGAGTGGCAGGGTCGGGGCTGTGAGCCCCCCCGAGGAGCTGGCTGTGAGTGTCCGCCTGTGCCGTGCCCTGCCCTTCCTCAGGGATACTCCGCGGGGTAAATAAGCACTTCCGCCAATTCTTCCCATTCGCAGCTCCTTCCCTTTCCTGCTGCCCTCCCACTTGGCCCAAGGAGCCAGCAGCCTCCCCTGGCCGCAGGGGCGGATATCAGCGCCATGTCCCTGCTGCCATGGGGCTGAGAGCACCCAGCACCCATCCACCCCGAACTGCCGAGAGCAGCCAGCACCCAAACAGCCAAACCATCATTCCCTGTTCCCATGGGGGCTGTGGGGCTGTGACCTTATGGCTGAGACTTTCTCTCCGGGTGAGTCACGGGAGCCCGGATGCCATTCACTGACTCATCTGACTCCTAAAAGCCCCCAGTCCCTCTCCTTGCCCAGCAGGAGAAGGAACCGGGGGTGTCCTGCCTTCCTGGAAGTGAGGCAGAGCATGGAGAGGTCAGGGAAGAGGAGGCTCTCGGGCTCCTTGTGACCAAGGCGTGATGGCTTCGGTCCCCGGATGCTCCCATCCTCTGTGCTGAGGGGGATGAGGCGTGATGGGAGGGAAGAGCAGCTCCAGCCCACGCTGGGAGCCGGCCAAGGGCCGTGCCGGGGCCGGAAGGGGCCGCCGGGGGCCGGGGTACGTGCCCGGGTTGGGGCAGCGGGGCCGCAGCTGTGCAAACACGGACGCAGCGCTGCTCCCGGGGGAGCCGAGCCCGCGGGCTGCGTTCACAGGCTCCCGAGGTCACCCCCGCCGTGCGCCCGGGGGTCACCCAGAGGTGCTGGGGTGAGGTGTGGCAGGACCCCTCTATTGGCCCACACACCACCGGCAGGCTGGATGGTCCTGTGGCCATCGTGGCCCCCCCCACTGAGGGACAATGTGCCCTGCTGTGCCCCAGGGATGGCCGCAGTGCCATCAGTGCAGGGACCGCAGCCCACCCCCCTTGGGTGCCCTGGGTGCTGCTCCTTGGTCCTGGGGGTCTTCCCCGAGGTGAGGGGTGCTGGAGCCTGCTGGGTTGGCCATGCTGGGCCTTGGTGGCCTTCAGCGAGTGGCATCCCTGGAAGTGCTGGTCAGAGCACCCCCAGTTCCAGGGCTGCAGGGCTGGGGACTCAGGGGGAGCCAGTTTGGGGCGTCTCCGACCAGGGCAGTGTTGATAAACCCGCCGGAGCGACCTGAGGCTGGTGTCTGAGTGTCGGAAACAGAAACCAGCTGGGACCAACCCAGCCGGTCGGACTGCCCCCTCCGCGGCTCAGACCAGCATTCTTGGGATCCCAATCATCTCCAGAGCACCGGGCGTCGAGAGAGGAGCCGGCAGCCGGGCTGGAGAGCCCCGGGGTGGGCTCCAGCACCCCGTGCTGTGCTGCTTGTTCAGCTGCTCGCTGCCCTTCTGGCCGCTGCCCACGGGCACTGCTGGCCAAGGACGGACAGAGGGACACACTCCCAGGATTGCGTTTCCTGCGCTGGGAGATCTGGAGGCAGTCTGTGGCACGGCAAAGGTGAACAGCTTGGTCGGGAGGCAGGTTTGTTAGCACTGAGCCCTAACGAAGGGCAGGGGGCGGTGGGGCTTGCTGGGACTGAACCTTTGGGGCAGGACCTTCTCTGCTCAGGAGGGAGAAAGGATGTGCTTAGGGCTTTAGCCTATGGCAGGGACATGAGTGTGCCGGTGCTCTGGTGGTGCCAGCCTCATGGTAAGCCTGGCACGGGGCTCACCAGCCTGGGCGAGATACAGTGCCCAGTGGTCCCTTCCAAGCATGCCCCAGGCTCTGCTCCCTGCGGGGGCTGGCTGTGCTGCTGGTACCAGGTACCTCTTATCTCGGTAATGTCAGGAATGCACCATGCTGGGGATTTTTCCTCCTCTGTGAGCCAAGCCCAAGAGTGCCAGGAACAGAGACCCCACATCGTGCCTGCCCTGCCTCATGCAGGGAGTGCTGCCCTTCGGCACCCGGCTGGGTGTGGTGCTGGGCTGGAGCATCCTTGGGGCTCCTGGAGCATCACTCCTGCAGAGCAGGGCTATGGTGTCCCCCTCCCCTGAGGGGGCTTGGGGTCCTGGCACAGGGTCTTGGTTGCAGGGTGCCAGGTCTGGGGATGCAGAGTGTTGTGGTGCATCGTGGTGGATGTTTGGGGGAGAGCCAGGTCCAGGGCTGGAGTGCAGGGATGTGGTCCTGTCTGCAGCCACTGCTCCCTGTGCTAGTGAGGGAGCCTCCAGTGCTTTGGAGCAGGATCCAGCATGGCACAAGTGTCTGCTGGAGCCTCTGAGGTGCCTGGGCAGGTGGCTGCAGTTTGCTCTGAGTTGTGCTGGGGCATCAGTCCCCTCCAGCACACCCAGCATCCTTCTCCCCCTCCTGCATCCTCCTCCCCTTGAGGCTCTCAGCATCTTTCTCTCTGACAACCTCAGCATCCTTCTCCAGTTCAGGCTTCTGCCTGGGAAACCCTCCTTAGAGGTCCCTCTGTGCTCCAAAGTGGCAATGTGGGCTGGAGAAAGATGGGTTGGCAGGACTGTCCTCACCCTGAACTGTGACCTGCCCCACACATGAGAGCCTTGTCCTGTGGGTGGTGGGTGGCTGAGCCACTGTAGCACGGGAGTCACAGGCCCTCCTCGCTCAGTGGGGAGCAGATTAAAGAGCCCTGCAGAGGGTAATCTGCCCAGGCCTGCAGGTCAGCCGGGCTGCCAGGGATTAGAGCTCCTGGTAATGAGCTTAATTGGGACAGTGTTGTCCTGGAAAATGGAGGGACTGGCACCCAGATAACGCTGTGTCCGTGGGACCCGAGTGGCTCCGTGGTGTGGGCTGGGACACGAGTCCCAAGGGGGAACCAGATGGACCTGCTGCCTCCTGGCTCCACTGGGATAGAGGTGA
This sequence comes from Melozone crissalis, assembly GCF_028551555.1. Classification (NCBI taxonomy): domain Eukaryota; kingdom Metazoa; phylum Chordata; class Aves; order Passeriformes; family Passerellidae; genus Melozone; species Melozone crissalis. The sequence goes on from NW_026535785.1 coordinate 7,135,701, forward strand.
GTGGTGCTGGTGGTTAGCTGTGACTGCAGGTGGCTCCGGCACATCCTGGGTGCTGCAAATCCCTGGCCTCAGCCTGGCGTGCGGGGTGGTGAGGGACACGGTGCTGGGGGGATGCCTGCCTGCGGCTGAGTGGGTGTGAGCCGTGTGGGACCAGGCTGAGCTGGGCTCCTGGGCATGGGGAAGGAGTGGGGATGGAGTGGGAATGGGATGGGGTGGGGGTGGAAGCCCCAGCAGTGCCTGTGTCCCTGCGCTGTTCACTGTCAGCCATGCTGGAGACAGGAGGAGAGGCGAAGTGAGCTCCTTAGGATGGAGGGAGGTGGCTCTGGAAAGGCAAAGTGAGCTCCTTAGGATGGAGGGAGGTGGCTCTGGAAAGGCAAAGTGATCTCCTTAGGGTGGAGGGAGGTGGCTCTGGCTCAGTCTGTCAGCCAGGGAAGCTGTGCATCCCTGGGGTCCTGCCTGGCTGTCCCTGGTGGTGTGTGACTGCTGGGCACCGTGTGGGCTCATCCCCAGCAGCTGCCACAGCTCTGCTCAGGGCTGGCTGGAGCAGAGGGAATGACCTGCCATCAGTGGTGGCCAGAATGAAGTGGAGCATCCTGCATCCTGCCCCTCAGTGGCTGCCCTGTGGGCTGGGCTCCTTCCTGTGCACAGCTGGCACTGCTGGGGGTGGCAGGGCCAGGAGCCCTGTTCTCCCCTGCTCTTGCCTTGTCCTTTGGGCTGCCCTCCCCAAGGCCCAGCCCTGGCCAGGGCTACAGGGATGGTTCCTGTGATGCAGACTGGCAGCCAGGTGCAGACCCAGAAAACTGCTCTATCCCTGACTGGCATCAACTGCATTGGCTGTGGTGGGGACAGGCAGCTCATGGTTTCAAGGCTCCTGGCGCTGTCACTGCCACGAGCAGAGGACAGGGTGCAGCAGCCTTGGGGCTGGACACATGTGGCCTGCACAGACTTTCCAGGGTCTGGCAGAGAATGGCTTGGCCTTTTCTTCCCCCACACAGAGCTCCTGGCAAAGCTGGGAACTTTCCCAAGTGCTTTGTTGTCCTTGGGTTTCCCTCCTGATTGCTGGAGTGAGCGGAAGCAAGTGAAGAGTCAGCGAAGGGCTGGGCAGCTGAGTCCAGCCCTGTGCCTTTCCTGCCCCTGCACAGGGTGGCACGGGTGACAATGGACATAGAAGAAGATGGGGTTCAGGAGGAGGTATCTGGGCTTGGGCACTGTGTAGAGTTTGCCGTGGATGTATCTGGGAAAGGCCATGGTAGGCACCAGGCATCAGCCCCTTTCTGTAACTCCCACAGGGCCAGCCTGGGACATGGTGTCTAGGTGTGCCCACTGAGAGCTCCCAGTGTCCAGAGCCCCACTTCACCAAGGGCAGTATCTCTGGGGACAGCATGGGGTCTGTGTCCCAGTGCCACCAGGAGCGTTCTTGGACTGAGAGAGGGGGAAGTCTCCCATCCCATGGTCTGTGGGTGCTGTTCTCAGTGGTGGTGGCAGTCCTGCCTGCATGTGTGTCCTCACCGTGCTGCTGGTGACCCTGATGTGTCATTGTCCCCAGGGCGGCCCTCCAGGTCACACTCAACGATGTCACTGTCTGTGCGCCCGCAGCGCCGAGTCCTCGTCACCAAGATCAATAGGAGCCAGTCCTTCGCCGGAGTGAACTCATCGGCCGACCGGCCCTTCAGGTACGAGATGGCTGCTCATGCTGCCTGCCACGGGCACTGGGGACAGGCTGGGGCTCTGTGGGGACCTGCTGTGCATCCTGAGGCTCTTTTCCATCCAGCTGGCCCAGCATCTCCCTCAGGGATCTTTTTGGTAGCCAGGGGCTGTTGCACAGAGGGGTGCAGGGAACACTGAGGCCATGTGAGACATCCCAACCTTCTGCCATGCCATGCCCCAACTGGGATGAGGACCCTGCAGCCCTGTGGCTGCTGCCACGAGAGCATAAGAGAGAAGGCAGGTGTAGCTCACCTCATTCTTCAAACAGCTCCTAAGACCTTCCCTGTGACCACCTCATAATGTTTAATGGGTGCGGTAGAGCTGGGGTGGCTTTGAAGTGTTTTGATGGCCTTGACATCCTGCAGCAGCCAGTTTTGGGGCTGAGAGCTGGTGTGAATCAGGGTTTCCTCAGGGTCACCTCAAACCTATTGTTTGAAAGGTTTTACCAGCTGCCTGCCAGCTGCAGTGTGAGGAGCAGCTGTTCCCTGCTCCATCCTCTCTGGTTATGTTATGGCCCCTTCATACCCTTCCTCCTCCTCTCTGCTGAGCATCCCCACATGCTGCACTTCCCCACCAACCCTCTCTGCACCATCCCTCACTCCTGGCTACCGTGTTGCAGGTAGTTCTTGGGTAGCAGGCAGAGCCTCCCTGTGCTCTGACCTCCCACCCTACTCAACTCTGTCCCCAAGTCCTGTGCAGCCTCTGGGCCAAGTGACACTTTCCAGGTCACCAGCACTTTGCTGGTGATTTGTGGGTACCAGAGGGGGCCCCTAGAGACAGAGAAGAGTGAGGACTCTTAGATGCCTGCAACCCAGTGGTTGCCGGGGAGATGCTTGTGGGAGATGCCTCCAGGGACCTTGGAGGATGGGAAGGAGAAGGAATGGTGGAAATTAGGTGTTTACCCATCTCTTGGGAAGAGGCCAAGACAGTAATTTCCCCACCCATGATTCGGGGAAGTCTTTTGGTCACTTCTGTGAAGAGCAGCACAGGATGGGAGGTACAGGCTGGGAAATGAGGAGCCCATGGTGTCTCGAGGATGCTTGGGAAGGAGGAAGGGAAGAGCCGGTGTGAGTGAGGCGTTGCTGGGCTGGGGAGTGACTCCATTGCACAAGGCAGGAAGGGTGGTGTTCACTCCCAGCGCTGGGTCGGCGTCCGCGGGTCGGCTGGGGGAGGCAGCGCCATCCAGCAGGTTTGGTGACATCTGGAGAGGCACAGCATCAGTGAGCGTGTCCCTGCCCCATGTGGCTGTGCTGGGTGATGAGGTGACAGAGCTGCTGGTCCCCAGGATGCTCCCATGATGGATTGGGATCCTTGCCTGACCCTGGAAGCACAGGGTGGCATATTTCACCCTCCCAGAGGGAGCACCTCTCTGCCCCTGGCAATCTAGGTGCTGGGATGGAGCCAACCATGCCCCCTTTAGAGGCACCCAGGGCTGGAGATGTCCCCATGGACCCTCCAGGAATTCAGTTTGATTCCAGGTGGTGCCTGCCTTTGCCTTGTCTCCCTCCAGCTGGCATCAGGGACCTGGTGGACCTGGCCCAGTGGACCTGACCTCCATGCCAGAGATCACCCTTTTCTAGAGACAGGTGCCTGGCTGGCTGGAGCACCCAGAAGGACCCTGGTGCTGTGTGCTGATCCCAGCCTCTCTCCCCAGGAATCTCTCACCTTTCACCCCCACTGTCTCCCGCAAGACTGGCTCCAGGGTCAGTAGGATGTTCTCAATGTCCCACAAATCCCCACCACCCAAGGTGCCTCAGCCCAACCGCCTGGACGAGGTGTACGAAGCTCTCAAGAAGGGTCTGACGTAAGTGCTGGGTGGGTGGAGGCTGAGAGATCCTGAGGGGCATGGGGACAGCTTGTGACATGGCTTGGGGTTGGCAGCTCTCTGCTCTCACCAGGCAGGGACATGCCAGGTCTCTTGGGCACGTTGCCTTATGTCCCAGTTTGTGTGGGGTCCCACATCCCATGCAGAGGCATATATGTGTTCCCTCCCACACCTGTGTGCTGGAACAGGGAGTGGGGATGTGCTGCCATGTGTGCTGGGCTAGTGTGGGATGTGGGGAGCAGGAGCCCTGGACACAGCATCCCAACCTGACCCCCATGGTGTGGTTGCCCCCAGAGCCTACCTGGAGGTGCACCAGCTGGAACTGGAGAAGCTCAGCACGCAGATCCGTGAGTCCAAGAGGAATTCACGCCTGGTGAGTTCCACTTAGGGAGAGCCTTATGGGGAATGATGCTTTGGGTAAACAGCTGGGCTTGTGGGCACAGCTGGGACAGCTCATGGTCTATCTGTGCCTGGGGCAGAGCCCATTTCTGTGGGGTTGTAGGGGCCAGCCCAGGCGCTGGTGTTGGGGCTCCCATCTCTCTGTCATGCTCTCTCCAGCCCTGGCTGGGTGCTGCATGTCCCACTGCCATGCTATGGGGGGTGGTGGGTATCATGTGCTGGGTCTTCTTTGGGTGGGCAGAGCTGGCTTTGTGCTACATCTTATCCCTCTCATCTTTCCTCCAGGGCTTTCTCTACGATCTGGATAAGGTAAGCGGGATCAGTGTCTCATTCCCCTTGAATTCCCCTTCCTTGTGCCTGGGATGTGCTACTGCCAGCCCCACTCTGCTAGCACTGCCCTGCTGCCTTGACCCCTGGGAAGGACTGGGTCTGGGGCTCTGCAGGCAGGGTGGCCCAGGTGGGCAGGGGATGAAGCAGAGATGATCTTATAACCCCTTTCAGGCAGACAGAAGATGGTTTTAGTGAGTGCAGGGCATGGGTTAGCTCACAGGCTGGGAAAAAAGCAGCCTGGAGCCTGGCTTGGCTCCTGGAGGACCTTCTGGTGCATGGGTCTGGAGAAGGCTGCAGCACATGGGTGCTTCCCACTGGCTGCCACCCTGCAGCTCCCAGGCAGGACCCCAGCTTCAGTGCAGGGACTGCAGAGGCCACATTGTGACCTGTGGCTCCTCCACAGAGGGGCTGCACTGCCGCTCACACCATCTCCTCTGCTTTTCCAGCAAGTGAAGTCAATCGAGCGCTTCCTGCGTCGCCTGGAGTTTCACGCCAGCAAGGTGAGAGCTGGGGCAATGCTGGGGTGGCCGTGCTGTCCCCAGCCCTGTGCCTGTCACTGCAGCTCTGGCCTGTCCTTGCAGATAGATGAGCTGTACGAGGCTTACTGCATCCAGCGGCGGCTCCGTGATGGAGCCCACAACATGGTCAAGGCTTACAGCACCGGCTCGCCGGGCAGCCGGGAGGCACGCGAGAGCCTGGCCGAGGCCAGCAAGGGCTACAAGGAATACACAGAGGTGAGGCAGCTGGCTGGCTGGGCTGGCAGGGTGCTGAGTCCATGGCTGGCTGCTCATAGGTCCTGTCCATCCGTCTGTCTGTTCCCAGAACATGTGTCTGTTGGAGAATGAGCTGGAGAGCCAGCTGGGCGAGTTCCACATCCGGATGAAAGGTACCCTGTCCTGCTCCATCCCTGTCCTGCTGCCTGCCTGCCTGCCTGCTGCCTGCTGACGCCCCTCTGCCTTCTCTTGCAGGATTGGCAGGCTTTGCCCGGCTTTGTGCTGGTGACCAGTATGAGGTTGGTGGGACCATATGGGTTGGGTTCTGCTCTTCCTCTGCCCTCTTGTCCTTGGGGTGTCTGAGGGGTGTAGGTGGGTGCTGGCGTGGAGGGCGTGTTGCAGGGTGGTGGTGGTGGATGGCATGAGTCCATGGCCATGCCTAGGGACATACAGAGAGCACCCTGGGGTCGTGTCTCCCCCATACCCATACCTCTGCATCCCCAGATCTTCATGAAGTATGGACGGCAGCGGTGGAAGCTGCGGGGGCGCATCGAGGTGAACAGCAAGCAGGTGTGGGACAGCGAGGAAATGGTTTTCTTGCCCCTCGTCACTGAGTTCCTCTCCATCAAGGTATAGTGCATAAAAGGACAGGGATGGGGTGGGACAGCTATTTCCTTGCATCATAGAGTCATTTAGGTCAGAAAAGACCTCTGTGATCATCAAGTCCAACTGTTAACCTAGAAGTGCCAACCCCATCATTAAACTGTGTCCCCAAGTGCCACATCCACATGTTTTTTGAACATTTTCAGGGATGATGATTCCACCAGTTCCCAGGGCTTACTTCCAGCACCTCACCTAAACATCACCCTCACTGGCCCATGGTTTCATTTGCCCCTTCCTCTCCTCCTTCTCCAGGTGACGGAGCTAAAGAGCCTGGCAAACCACGTTGTGGTGGGCAATGTGTCCTGTGAGACCAAGGACCTCTTTGCAGCTCTGCCCCAGGTAGTGGCTGTGGATATCAACGACCTGGGCACGCTCAAACTCAGCCTGGAGGTGACCTGGAAGTGAGTACCTCAGCAGGCACTGCTGGTGGCAGATGACAGTGCAGGGGTTATGACCCACCCCAGTCTGTCTCCCATCCCAAAACCAGGCTGTAATTATGGAAAACCAGAGCTGGTCTGGAGAGGTTCCTGGTGTGTTGAGACATACCCCTCACCTCCCTGGTGTCCTCCTGTCCTCCCCAGCCCCTTCGACAAGGACGACCAGCCCTCAGCAGCCAGCTCTGTCAACAAGGCTTCCACGGTGAACAAGAGGTTCTCCACCTACAACCAGAGTCCACCTGACACGCCATCCCTGCGGGAACAGGCATTCTATGTAAGTGTGCACCAGGCAGGGCTGCTCAGGAGACATGGCCAGTGGAGGGGTCCACACAGGGATGTGCCTAGGCAGCGTCTGAGAGGGTGGCAGAGCTCAGGGATGGGTAGGCAGCTCCTTCCTCTCCAGCCATCCCACCAGGACTCCCCAGTACCGGCACCTGCTCCTCCCTCCCACGTTCACAGCTCCTCTTCTCTCTGCCCAAGAGCCCGGAGCGGGCAGCTGACAAGCGTGGTTGGTCCTTGCTGGACATCTTTCGGGAGACACTCTTCGAGAAGCTGTCTCAGAGCTGCTCCTGCGGCGATGTCTCCTCGGCCGAGCTCGGGAGATGGCCGCAGCAGGGCCGTGTAAGTGCGGGGCTGGAGCAGGCCAGTAGCTTAGCCCAGCGCTGTGGCCATCCCGCTGTAGCTGTAGCCAGTCCTTGTCTCCTACTCACTGTCCCTCGCTGATGCCCGAAGGCCTGATTCTGCCAGGCTGGGTCTGGCTGGTCCTGCAGAGCTGGTCCCCGAGCTAGGGGAGCCTGGGTTCACCCCTGTGCAAGAGTTGGGCTCTAGTGAGTAGACAGCTTCTCCGTGTCCCCGTGCTGGTGGCATTGGTGTGGTACTGGTGATGGTGTTGGTGAAATGGTAATGGTGTAACAGTGCTGCTGTGGTGCTGGTGTGATGCTGTCATGGTACTGGTGTGCCTAACATGGAGTTGGCTTGGTATTGGTTCAGTGATGGTGAGCCACAAAATTGGTGGTGGCCAGTGCTGTCCCCAGCTGGTGCTGGAGCTGTTGTTGTCCTTGCAGCCATGGTGGTTGGCGTCCTTGGCTCCATGTGTTGCATCCCACTGTGCTGAGGGAATCCCAGCACCACAAGGCTCCAGGACATATGGGGCTGTTCATGGGGAGCTGGATTGCCTGCTGGCACTGGGTGGGATCCAGAGCTGGAAGCTGCCAGGTGTTTGCTGGCCATCCTGCTGCGTCAGCAGAGCCATGGCAGCCTCAGTGCCCTCCAGCTCAGATCGATCCTGCCCCTGCTTGACACGCGGACAGCTGGGGGACATGGGGCAGCAGGAGCAGGGTCTCAGCTGACACCATTTTCCCCCCTCTAGAATATGCTGCGGCGCCAAGAGGAGCTGGAGAACGGCACAGCCTGGTCCATCTCCTCGGAGTCCTCAGATGACTCCTCCAGCCCCCAGCTGTCCAGCAGTGCCCGCCATGCCACACACAAGCCCATCGTGCAGCCTGAGGTGCAGGCCTCCGCCCCTGCCATCGAGATCTCCTTCTCCCAGCAACCAGAGGAGGCTGACACCGTGCTTGGGGCCAGTGGCAGCAGTGTCCCCTCTGCCGGGAGCCAGCCGGAGGAGCTGAGCAGCCGTAAGAAGGACACAGTGGCCAACGGGCATGTGCCCTACTCCCGGACTCTGAGCCACATCAGCGAGGCCAGTGTGGATGCCACAATGGAGGTCAAGACTGTGGAGAGCCCTTGGGAGCCTGCGCCCAGCACGGAGGACACAGGGATGGGCAAGCAAGATGCACACTCTCTGCCTGGTGCTGTGGTGGCAGCTGCTGTGGCAAGGCAGGACAGGGCCACTGAGGCCAAGCCTCGTGCCTCCGTGGCATGGGCCACCTCCTGCGAGGAGGAGGCTGGCAGTGCAGAGCCAGCGCAGAGCCAGGCGCCAGCACAGAGTGACTATGGCACCGGGACCCCCACAGCACTGGCACAAGCCTCTGCAGAAGAGAGGCCCACCCCAACCCCACCACTGCCCACCAGCACCCCTGAGGTGCCACGGGGGAAGATGGTGGATTCAGGTCTGGAGGAGGCAATTGGCCTCCTGGGCTCAGCTCTGGATGACTATCGGGGACAGTTCCCGGAGCTGCAGCCCCTCGAACGGGAGCTCAAACGTCTAGAGGAGATGCTGCTGGTGAGGGGCTCCCAGGGGTGTCACGGGGTGAGGGTGACAGGGTCATCCTGGCTGGCAGTGCCTGGGGATGATGGGGACAGGGCCAGCCATGGTGGCAGTGCTCAGAGGCAATGGAGACAATACCATCCCTGCTGGCAGTGCCCCTGGGTGATGGGGATGGGGCCATCCGTGATGGCATAGCCTGGTAATGCAGGTGGCAGGGCTGTCTTGGCTGGTGAGCCAGGATCCATCTCCACCATGCCTTCCTCCACAGCAGAAGCAAGGCGTCTTCCTCAGCCGGGCCTCCAGCATCAGCCTGACAGTGGAGCATGCACTGGAGAGCTTCAGCTTCCTCAACACCTCTGACATGGAGGACTCAGAAGGCTCTGAGGAGGAGCCTCTCCAAGATGAGAGGTGCACAGTGGGGCTCATAGCATGGGGCACAGGGCAGGAGATGGCACCTGGGGCAGTTGGAATGGGGGATGTTCAAGGGTGCCCAAGTGTATTTAGATCTGTTCATCACAGCTTAGGGAAGGTCTAGGTCAAGAACCAGCAGTACCTGGTCCTTCTGGTGGCATAATGTCACCCTGCAGCTCTCCATGAGGAGTGGGCTGGAGGCAGTCCTTGTGCCCCTGGGACTTGTCCTCTGTCCTGTGGGTGGGGAAGGGCCAGGTCCAGGTGTCCTGTGCTGATCCACTCCCCTGATCTCTCCCTGGCTTGCAGGAGGGCTGGCAGACCCCTGCGCAGCACCAGAGCTCCCAGCGCTGGCGAGATGGGGGCAGATGACACCGGAATGTGCAGTGGTTCTGAGGCTAGCACTGACCCCATGAGCACTGGCAATGAGTTCCTGGATAAGGCACTGGTGCTTCACCTCAACAACTGCAACCGCCTGCTGCTGGTGAGGACCAGGGAGCAGGGACACCCTGGGGTGGGCTGTATGTATCCCCTTGAAGGGGGTCTTGCTGCAGCCTGGAGGCTGTGATGTGGGCAGTGAGCTCCGTCCCTGAAGTCCCTGGTTTGGCTGTGCCTTGCAGAAGCTGGGCACCTTCGGTCCCCTGCGGTGCCAGGAGATGTATGCCCTGGACAGGCTGCTGCGGGAGTCCCAGGTGCTGGAGATCGTGTGCCAGCTGACGGAGGAGCGCGCAGGAGCAGCCACCTCAGCTGCTGATGGTAAAGAAACACAGCTGAGGGGACCCTCTGTGCAATCCTGGAGGCTGTGTGAAGCCTGTGTCCCCTCGTGGGCATGGCTGGGCAGCAATGAACCATGCCAGACAGAGGGCAGGAGTCACCTGCCTGGTGCCATGGCCTCGGGGAGGTCTGACAGTGCCTGTCCCCACAGTGGTGCAGTTCTCGACACGGAAGGAGGGCGTGCTGCCCCTTTGGGACCTCTGTGTGGAAGTGCCCAACGTCTACACCTGCCCTGTGGAGCGGTTCCTGCAGGTGCTCAGTGCCCAGTATGCAGCTCCCATCAGCGAGCAGCACCCCGGTTTGGCTGATATTGGTGAGTGCGTGCCCAGGGGCGTTCGGGGAGTTGCCAGCCTCGCTCAGTGACCATGAGTGGGAGGATATGGGTGCCAGGAGCTCCACAGAGGAGTGACCATGGCTGCTGCACATTGTGATCCTGATTCTTTCCCACAGTGTGTGTGAAACTGGTGGAGGACGTGCTGAACCGGCGGCTGCCCCGGCGGCCCGGCAGTGCCCAGAGCGAGCAGGTCACCATCTTCCAGTACTGGAGCCACTTTGAGTCACTCGGTGCCCTGGTGCTTGACACCTACATGATGGAGCTGGCAGAGGAAGGTGGGTGTCCTCTCACCCTCCTTAAGTCCTGGGATGGGGTGCCAGAGTATCACCATAGTGATTGATCACCCTGCAGCAGTGCCATGACCATTCTGGGGCATCACCAAGAGGCTCAGCCATCCTTGGGGTGGGCAAGTCAGTCTGATCTAGAGTGCAGCCCAGTCCCATACTCCCTTTTGATATCCTTGCTGTAGGTCCCCCAGTGTCTTGGGAGCAATTCCACGCATTGGCACCTTGTGTGGGGCCCACTCTGCCCAGCATGGATCCGAGGAGCCTGGGGATGGGTGGCAGGGGTGTGGGGGCAGTGCTGTGTGAGTCCTCACACCTTGGATGGCTTCCTGCAGCGCTGCTGGCACAGAACCTCAACTCAGACGACCAGGACGTGGTACTGCGTGCCCTGAAGCGCATGCCCGAGGGCCGCCTGAAGAAGGAGGGACTGAAGGCGCTGAGCCTGCTCCTCGTGGAGGGCAACAGCAAGGTGGTGAGCGCCGTGTCAGCCCAGCTCCGCAGCCTGGCAGAAAACCCCCGCTTCCGCCAACGGGTACGTGCTGGGCCAGCCAGGCATGACGTGGGCTGGTGCCACAGGCCCCGGGGTGCTGCCCCTGCTCTGCTACAGATGGTGGCACTGACTCCCCCATCTCCCCCAGGCCCTCGTGTGTTTCCTGGAGCAGCTGGAGGATGAGGAGGTGCAGACACGTGTGGCAGGGTGTGCGGCGCTGGGCTGCTTGAAGGTGAGGGATGTGGGGAGGAGGCAGCAGGGCTGCATGTTCCAGGGGAAGAGGAAACACAGTAAGGAGGAAAAGAAAGAGGATGAGGGGCTTTTCTGCACCGTGGGGCTGCAGCACCATCTGCTACCTTCCCCATCTGGCTCTGTTCCTGCTCCAGCCTTGACAGCCAAAACTCATTTCCTTGTCCCTTCTCCTGCAGGCCAAGGAGAGCATCGAGCAGTTGGTTTACCTGTGCCAAACCGACAAAGAGCCTGTGCGGGAGGCAGCCAAGCAGAGCCTGATGCTGTGTGGTGAGTGTTTTGCTGCTTCTCTGCTTGCTCCCCACCCACAGCATCCCAAGTGGCATCTCCTGGTGCCAGCAGTGCCCACGGGAGATGGGGCTCCATGGCTACCCCACGCACTCTGGTTCATTATGCCCAAAGCTCTGCCAGGCAAGAACAAGCTGGCAGCGAGGGCCAGGCATCCTGCAGCCACAGCACTAAGCCTGGTTGTTATTTATTATTTGCTAGATGGCCCTGAGAGAACCATCTGAGTGTGTTTCTAGGCCTCCAGATCGTGGCAGCTGCTGCACAGGTTGGGACACGTGAGCTGTCCTCGTATCCCTTGTCCCTGCTCTGGCTGCTTTGCTCACGAATGTCTCTGTCTTAGAGCCTGTCAGCTGTGTCACGTTTTGGAGTCTGTGTGTCTTGGTTGTTGATAGTGCACATCCCACTGCCACCCCGACACATGTAGACGCCTTGTGTCCTATGTCCCAGCAGATTGTCCATGTCACCATCTCTTGCTGGGGATGGCCGCTGCGGGCAGATTTGCAGGCAGAGCTCAGAGTGAGCCTGTAGCATGGATGTGTGCATCCCTGTGTGTGCCTGAGGGTTCTTGGGGAGCCCTTGTGACCCCCATGCCAGTGCATGCAGATGTGCACAGCTGTTGGAGCCACCAGAGCTGGCACAGCCCTGAGCACTGGTACCTTGGCCCCAAGTGAGGCTCTCCAGAAGCCAACAGTCGTGCAGCTGAAACACAGGTTAACCCTGTCCCGCGTGGGCAGCTGAGAACGGGATTTACAACTTCTGAATCAGGAGCTCTGGGGACTTTTTGATCCAGATCCCAGCTGGGACCTGCCCAGGGGTGTGCTATAGAGAACAAGAAAGGTTTCCATGCTGTGGCCATAGCACGCAGGCTCAGCTCTACCAGGTATTAGGCATGTTTCCCTGGAAAGGCCAGGGTAGGTGGCCAGGGATTGGCAGGGGACAGAACTTCTGCAGTTTGTATCACTGACCGTGGCATGTACTTGCAGGGGAAGATGGTAAATCAGCTCACCGGCGACTGGAGGAGACCCTGGATAGCCTCCCGCGGATCTTTGCACCAGCCAGCATGGCCAGTACAGCTTTCTGAGACCCACGCACACCCGCCTGCCACCCCTGAGGGCAAAGGCACTGCTGGGCCACCCGGGCTTGCACGGACTGGGGACCCGGCAGCTCCGCTCCCGGCAGCACACCACAGTATTACCCCGCCTGCTGGCAGCTCGCCATGGCCGCACACTGCCTTACGGAGCACCGCTTCCCTGTCCCCGGCCACCGGCCCCACGGGTGTCACCTCCACACCACTGGGCAGGGGGCTCGCTGCACATCCCACCCTCTGATCGCTATTTAAAGTACCCAGGGAGTCCACCCTTCCTGCCCCCTTGTCCGCTCCAGCTGCCAGGACTGGGGTGGCGGGAGGTCCCGGATTGCTCTGCCTCCTCTTGCCTTCCTCTCACTCGAGGGCACGCGCCCTGTCCCACAAGGACCTGCACTTTGGAAACCTTGCTGTTTCTTTCCAGGAGCTGCCAGGGCCATGGGGACTGCTGCCCTCTGCCACCTGCAGTCCCCAGGACTTAAATAAAATGAAATATAAGATATTAATATATTCTGCTGGCGTTTCTTCTTTCCAGCTCCACGTGCTCCTGTCCCTCCCTGGCTTGTGGCTGTAGGGAGTGTAGTGAGATGTGGCCTCAGCCCAGAGCCTTTCCTGGACTGTTGGAAAGTGCTGTGGAGGGCAGGGGCAGAAGGAGCGATAGAGGGATGGACAGACGGATGGACAGAAGCTGCCACCTTTTTTTTTTGTTTGTTTTGTTTTATTTTATTTTTTATTTACAGATTTTTGCAGAAAAACAAAAGCAAAAAATTCTTTTCTATATTGTCTCTATAAATCTATATATAATGTAATTACAGAGAATGACTAATTTTGATTTTAAAGCAGAAATAAAAACCTTTAAAGAGTGTTGGTGTCGCTGTAAGGGTGTTTCTTTGGCCCCAGTGCCCTGGGGCAGGGCAAGTTGGGTGTCAGCATAGCTGCCTGGAGGGTGACAGGGGATGTCATGGGAAATAATTGTGATTTCTGGCCCTGCAACTCAGCCAAATGTTGCCAAAATTTGGCTGCTCAGCATGGGATGCATCACCCAAGGTAATAGGAGGTGGCCATACAGGATGGGGGCCACCAAAACCAGGGCTGCCCTGGAAATGGAAACAGCCCTTCCTGTGTGTCTGTGTGTGTGTGTAAATCCACATGTTCCCCATCTCCAGCTGCTGTTGGTTATCTAGGTCCTGACTTCCAGTTTGCACCAGTAAAGACCCATGTCCAGCACTGGAGGCAGATTACAGCAGCTGTGGTGGCCAGGCCATGTTCCCAAATGTTCCCACACCGGATGGGTGTGACAGGGAATGCTAAACCACCCTGTGAGCTGCTCTGCCTAACTGGCTGTGCCTTGTCCCAGGATATCCGCTGTCCCCACCTCGCTGTGTGAGGGACACACCACTGGGCTGGGAGGGAGGCTGCTCTCTGGGTCCCCCCTTGCTGCTTGTCCCTCACCACATTCCCTGAGCCTGGAGGTTTTTGTGCCCCTCCTGTGCAGCTCCTCAGCACCAACAAGCTACTGGATTTTCAGAAGCTTGCTGGGAAGGAAGCACTGCTTCCTCTGGCTCTCCCAGGAACTCTGTCCTCTTGGTGGCTGTGACAGCATGGTGCAGCAGCATGGTGGGGACCACCTCCCTGACACTCCCAACATGACTGGTTCTCACTGCTTTTATTAAATTTCCTGAGTTCAGTGGCCTTGGCAGCATATGGCTGGTGACATGGAGCCTTCTGCCCCACCAAGGAGGAGGTGACAACAGGCACAATGGAGTGCTGGGTCCTGTGCCACTTCCTGATTAGGCTGGACAGAGAGGAGGGATCCTGGATATTTCTGCCTGCATCATGAAGCAGGGCTGCTGGGGCCCTTGCCCCTCTATCCTGTGTGGTGTCACTGTGGGGCTGGGGGCCCCCAGAACTGCTCCCCTCTGTCTGTGATGTGTCTCTGTGGTTTCACTTGTGATTTTTTTAAGCTTGTATAATTTGCCTTCCTCTTCTCAAACCCTGCCTATCACCTTCTGCTGGTTTAAATCCCTGAACACCCGCCATGATGTTCCACCTGGGCAAGAATAACTCCGTGCAGCAGTACCTGATGGGGGCCAACCTGCTGGGAAGCAGCTCTGCAGAGAAGGACCAGGGAGTCTCAGTGGACAAGAAGCTGTCACTTAGCCAGCAGTGTGCCCTGGGAACCAAGAAGGCCATTGGTATCCTGGGATGCACTAGAAAGAGCATTGGCAGCAGGGCAAGATCCTGCCCCTCCATATCTGAGGCCGTATCTCGAAAGCATGTCCAGTTCTGGGCTCCTCAGTACAAGACAAACATGGAGTTCTTGGAGCAGATCCAACAGAGGGATACAAAGATGATTAAGGAATTGGAACATCTCTCTTACAAGGGAAGACTGAGGGAGCTGGAGCTGTTCAGCCTCGAGAAGTTACAACCGAGAGGGGACCTCATCAATGTCTGTCAGTACCTGCAGGGAGGGTGCCAGAGGATGGAACAGGCTCTGCTCAGTGATGCCCAGCAACAGGACAAGAGGCAATGGGCAGAAACTAATGCATGGGAAGTTCCACATGAAAATGAGGAAGAAAAACTTCACTGTGTGGGTGACCACACAAAGGAACAGGTTGCCCAGAGAGGGTGTGGAGTCTCCCTCACTGGAGGTATTAAAAAACCATCTGGACACAATTCTGTCCAATGCCCTCTAGGATGACCCCTTGAGCAGGGAGGTTAGACCAGATGACCCATAGTGGTTCCTTCCAACATTACTGTTCTGTGATTCTTTATCCCCCAACCAGGCATGGACAAGAACACCCTTCTCAAGCATTCATTTTTCCAGCTCTCAGGACAGCTGCTCCAATCCCTTAATCATCTTAGTGGCCTGTATGGTCCTGGGAGGGGAGTAGTTCAGAGCAGCAAAGATGTCCCCAAAAGCAGCAGAGACAGGGACATCCCCCCAGCCCTGCCAGTCACTCATGCCCAGAGCAGGGGCACTGCCATCACCAGCAGAGCAGGGGATTTACAGCTCCCAGGCCAAGCAAGGCCCATCCATCAGTGCTTCCCAGGGTTTCTAAGTACATACCAAGAGGCTGCAGCCTTCACTTCCTCCTTCCTCACTGTAGCAGAGCTTTTTGGGGCTGGCTCAGGCAGAATGTAGCATGTCGTGGTGCGTGTGGTCCCATCTGGGACACCCCCTCAACATGACCACTTCTGGGTGCAGTTTTATCTGCAGATGGGATTGCAGGGAGGGTTAACCAGGGACATTGCTGCATCACTCATCCCTTAGCCTCTTCCACCTGCTTAGGGGGCTGGATGAGCTCCAGAAGGGAAGCACAGTGCTTTTCCCAAAGCACTGCATCACACTGTCAGCTTGAGCAGCAAGAGATGAGGGATGTAGGTCCCAGCTGGCACATGCAACTGCAGACAAGAGCACCTGAGAGGTGGAAAGTGTCCCAGCCCTCTCACACATTTGGTTTGGTTTCTTTTCCCCTTGCAATAACTGCTGAAAAAAACCAGCCCAGTGCTCCAGTGGCCAAAGCCATGAATTTAATTCATTCACCTACCTGGGTGTTCTCCTTGCCCTGCCAAAACCTTGTCCCCTCCCTGCAGCACAATTCCACTTTCCAAGATAAGCTACACCTTGACTGAAGAAATCAGAGCAGGAAAGCAGACTTCTGTCAGGGTAGGCAGGGAGCTGCAGGCCAGGACAAAATGACTCTGCTCCTGGAATTGCAAGGAATAATCCCATTATTTATGTGGCTGTAAGAACATGTGGGGTAAAAACCTCAAACAGATTAACTCAAGAATCTATTGCCCAGCCCCTTGCTGTGAATGGGTCTGTGCTGGCACTGCCAAAGACCTCTGCCTTATGGACACCACCAGGTCACCTGGAATTGGAGGACTGCCATTTCCACAGCACTGAACCTCACACAAAAGGCCTTGATTTTTGGAGCTCTCAGCTTCATGGGTGAACTCCCTGGGAGCCACTTTCACAGCACCCAGGGATAGACCCAGCAGTGCAGAGCACATTTTGCGGCAGCATTTGTTATTTCAAAGGAGACAGTGTGCCAGCACCGCGTTTGTCAGCCAAATCTGTGTCAGCACTTAGAACATCCCCCTCCCGCACGGACGTGCTTGTGCTCAGCAGCTACTTGCTTTTCTTGCAGGAGCTGCAGCCCGTAGGAGGTGTCTGTGTCACAGTTACATTATCCATGTGCTCTGGCTTGGGGAAGATGTTCCTTTTCCCTGCTTACTGCTGGTTTTGTTTTTTTTTTCCCTTTTAATTGGAAGGGTGCATGCGGATTTTGGAGCACTCTGCAGGGCGGCTTTTTACCTGCCAGTCTTGGGAAAGTGTCCTGAGAAGCCCCTGAAGACCATCAGCACAATGTTCCCTCCTCTTGCACAGCATCCAGGCTGGTGCAGCTGCCTGGGTTTGACACTAAGAGCAGCCACCAGCCAGGATGACCCCAAGGAGACACTGCCACTTTGTGGCACTACAAGCTCCAATCAGCCCTTGTGTTAGAAATCACTTAAATCTTGATGCAAAGTCATTTTTGGAGGTTGCAGTTTATGCCTTTCCAGTCTGAGCAATCTTAAAGTTGGACCTCCCACCTTTTCCCAGGCTTGTGGGAAATCATGTTTCCAAGGCACTCACTGGGGCACTTAGAGATGATTGGAACAGCTAAGCAGCCTGAGCTGAACCACAGCAAAGCAACAGCCTCCTCGTGAGCACTGACGTGTTGCTTGCAGGGCTGTCAGGCACATCTGTATGGGCTTGTTCTCCAAGGACCACTCCTGGGGCAACAGCTGGGGCCTTGTTTCACAGAGAGACCAAATGGTGCTCTAGGCAGCCTTCAAAACTTAATTTAAGCTCGACTACTGCCTTCCTTAGAGCTGACTTAGAGTGGTGGCTCCTGAGGGATTGTGAAGGTGATGGAAGCTCAGAGCCGGAATGAGGAGGGTGAGCCCACCCGGGGCCTCAGCAAGGTGGTCGGGAGCTCCTTGGCCTCAGTTCTTTCCCTTGTGCTCATGGGCAAGGTGTCTCTGGGAAAGGCCTCGCTCAGGCAACTTTTCTAGAAGGTGCATCTGCCTCTGGGTGTCTCATTTGGACAGGCTCAGAGACCGATACGCAGGAGCAGTCACAGCTAGGGCCGAAGCTGGGGATTTGAATTCCCTGCAAATCAGCTCAAAAGCGCCTCCAAGTGAGGAAACTCAGGATCAGTAGGGCAGACCCCCAGCACCCGCTGGTGGGTGGCCCGGGACGCTCCCGGCAGGAAAAGTCCATGAATTGGTGCTTGCCAGGACAAAAACCTTCTGCATCCTAAGCAGTGACGTTCCTTCTAGAAAGACGCGACCGTTTGCCACGGAATGGCTCAAACAAAAGGCAGAGGGATCGCTAGCAACCATTTACACCCTGCCCTGGGTGAGTAGTTAAAGCAGGGTAAGAGTGTAAATTCACACACAGCCACTGCTCCTCTCCATTTTGATTCGTGCCTGAGCTAAATTTTGAGCTTAAAGCAGATTCATAGCTACAGACGAAAGATATGCCATTCTCCCAAAAATTGCAGCGTGAGAATTGATGGCTTGACAGCTTAGAATGTACGTGATTTTTAAAAAACTCACACCACAGAAATGTTCTGAGCGGATTCTTCGTGCTGTGCTAGCTTAATTTCCTTCTACACCAACTCATCCAGTGGCTAAACGGAAGGCAATGGATGCGGGGATTTTTTTTTATTTTAGCAAAGCTTTTGATTGTCCAACATTGGACTCAAAAGTCTTTTTGAGGTTACTTCAAATTCGGGATATTGTTTCGATTATTCAAATTTCTCATGCAATGAAAACCACGGAGCTCACAGTTGTGGGCTACACCACCTCTTGAATTAATGGCCACTTTGTGGATATTGTTTTGATTATTCAAATTTCTCATGCAATGAAGACCCAGGAGCTCATGGTTGTGGGCTGCACCATCACCTCTCATAATTAATGGCCACTTTTTACCATTGCTTTGTAGATAATTTATTTCTCCTTCAGCCAAGGCTGCACCCACACAGCTCATCCCCTCTGGCCCCTCGGTAAGCTGCCAATGCCGCACTGAAACAGGCTAATGGACTTATCTTGCTGTCATGTTCCTGAGAGGGAAACTTGTTCTGGGCTGTCAACAAGCTCCAAAGGAGTGCTGGTTCTCAGAGCACAGCCCACGGCGCTCTGCTGCTTTGCAAGGACTTGGGAGAGCTTAGGCTTAGGCAGGAGAAACCCGTAAAGCCGGGTCAGGGCCTGATCTCACTCTCAGCCCAACTCCCCTGGCAGAGGGACCCTCCTCTGCACAGCACAGCTCAGCAAGTCTTCACCATCATTCATCCCAGCATTTAAGGGACAGAGTCTACACATGCTAATGTATGCTAATGTTTTTCTGATGGGTTTGTCGCTTGTTAAGCAGGTTGTGGTAACGCCTGGGCTGTTGAACAGCTTTTACCCCAATGTGCAGTGATATCTCAAGAGGCACAAATTGGAGGAAAGATTTTTAACACTAACAGCCATAAAACTCCCACCACAGGTTAGTGTTGGGGTTTTTTTACATTTAGGTTTCTCTCAGAATTCCTGGCCTTATCGTCCTCCAGCGACTGATGGAGTAAGAGGAACAAAAAAATGCAGCTTCCTTCCAATGTGTCTGATTTTTGAACTATTAATATTTTAACCCATTACTCTTGCTCCATTTCACATAGATTTATGGTAAGGAAATACCAAGAGGATGCAGCATGAGCTCATAGAATTCTCCTCTCCTCAGCTTGCCTGTCAATCAGCTCTGGAGTTGCTACAGCACTGCTGGAGATGAGAAAATATGTTAAACCCAGAAGATTCAGCAACTCAGGAAACTGCAGCAAATAAAAGACAGGCAAGCCCCTGAGTATCCTCACATAAATTCATGCATCTCATCAAGGGTGCCGTGGCTCTTTTCACCTTTTGGGGATAAGCTGTGGACAGAAAACACCATGGTGTCTAACTTCTGATGGAAATCAACCTTGCTGACTTTCCCAGAAGCTCCCCACTGAATACCTGGCAGCACATCTACCATTCCTGCTGTGCTGAAGCTGACTGGAGCTGGTTTGTCCTACTTGATTATGAGCTTGGCAAGCATAAGGTCCTAAAATATACCAGGAAAACACCATCTTCAATCACAGAATTGTGGAATCCTAGGATCTCCTGAGTTGGAGGGGATTCACAAGGACCATCACGTCCAAATCTTGGTCCTGCACAGGACATCCTCTAGAATCACACCACATGCCTGACCTTGTCCAAATGCTTTTTGAACTCTGTCAGGCCTGGTGCTGTGACCACATCCCTGGGGAGTCTGTTCCAGTACCCGGCCACCCTCTGGGTAAAGAATCTCTTCCTAATACCCAGCCTCACTCCCCCTGACACAGGTCCATGCTGTTCCCTTCAGGTTCTGTCACTGGTCACAGGGAGCAGCCACCAGTGCTGCCCCTCCTGAGGGAGCTGAAGCCCACAGAGCTCTGTCCTCAGCATCCTCTGTTCTAGGCTGAACAAGCCAAGTGCCCTCAGCCACTCCTCGCACGGTTTCCCCTCTAGACCCTAATTCCAGACAATTGTTGGTATTTACAAAACTGTCCTATAACCTTCCTGCTGGTTAATTCATGATTGTACTGACTCCTCAGTTTTGGGGTTTCTTCCAGCTTAAGGAAAGTTTTAACCAGGCCAAATCCCTCCTAGCACAGAGGATGGACTTTCTCTGTGCCCTTATTCTCCTGAGGAGCTCCTTCCCACCGAGCTGAGGCACAGCCTCCTGCTTTGGAAGTTTTGCAGAGGTGAAGGGGCACTTTTGGCTGAGGTGAAGGGGTCAGTTTTGGCTGAGGTGAAGGGGTCAATTTGCAGAGGTAAAGGGGGTCAGTTTTGGCTGAGGTGAAGGCGCAGTTTTGGCTGAGGTGAGGGGGTCAGTTTTGCAGAGATGAAGGGGCAGTTTTGGCTGAGGTGAAAGGGGTCAGTTTTGGTTGAGGCGAAGGGGTCAGTTTTGGCTGAGGCGAAGGGGGTCAGTTTTGGCTGAGGTGAAGGATCAGTTCCGGCTGAGCAGCGGCGTGCAGAGCTGGGACTGCCGGCCGCTGTCGGGATCCCGGGGCAGCACTAACCCAGGAGCTGCCCAGCGCTCCCCTCACACCGCCCCGCGCGCTGCCCTGAGGGGAGGGAGGGGCGCTGCCTCCGGCCCCCCCCTCCGCCCGCGCCTCGGCAGCACGTGACGCGGTGACGCACGCACGCACGCACAGGCGCGCGCCGGGTGACGCCGCGGGCCCCGCGCGTTTGAAGTTGGCGCGCGACCCGCGCCCTCGCTCCCGCCCCGCTCTCGCCCCGCCCCGCCCCGCCCGCCCCTCCCAGCCTGCCCCGCGCGGCCGCTTCCCCGCGCGCGCCGGCCCCCCCCGCCCCCCCTTTCCCCCCCGCCCGGGCCGGCGGCCGCGGCAGAGCCGCGCTGGGTGGCGCGTGCGCACTGTGCCCCGCCCGCCGCCATTTTGTGTCCGAAAGCGACTGTGGAGCGATTAAACCGCGGGGCTGGTGCCGGGGCGCTTAAAGCGGCGGCGGCCGCGGCGGGGCGTGCGGGGCGCGGCGGCTCCTCCGCGGAGCCCGCGGGCGGCGCGGGGCGGCGGCGGGGCCCGGCGGCCGGAGGGAGCTCGGCGGGGCGCGGGGCGCAGGTAAGCGGCGGCGGCGGGGGGTTTGCAGTCGCGTTCTCCGGCCTCTAGGTGTCACGATGGGGCTCCGGCGCGGCTGGGGCCCCGCAGCGGCCGCCGCCGGGGCAGCAAGGGGGGCTTTGTCTCCCTCTACCGTCCCCGCGCCGCCGCCGCCGCCACCGCCGCCATTCCCCACAGCGCGGCGCTGGGCTGCGGCACCGCCCGGGCCGCCCGCCCTCCTTCCCTCCCCGGCCGCCGCCACCCGTCGGCCCCGACTCCATTTTCTTTCCTTTGTCTCCTCCACCGCGCCACCGGCGCTGATTAACCGCCCCATTACCGCCCCCTCCCTTCCCTTCCCGTCCCGCACGTCCCTTCCTTCCCCCCCCCTCCCCCGCCCCGCCGGGCCCGCTCCCCTCCCGCCCCGCCACCGCTCCCCCCCTTTCTCGCACCTCCGCGGGGCTCGCCCGGCGCCCTCCGCCCGCCGCCCGTGTCCTGCCGCGCTGTCCGGCCGGGCGCTGCCCGCGGGGACGGCTGCGTGTCCCGCTCCCGCCGGCCGCCGCCTCGCTGCGCTGGCGTGTGCGGCGGAGTGAGAGGCGCTGCGAGGCGCAGAGCGGGACTCGAGCTCCCTCTGCAAGGCAGGCTGAGCAGCGCCATGCAGCAGCACCGGGGCGGGCACGGCTGGGGGGCGCCCGCTCTCGCCGCGGTGACCGGCCGGCAGCCCCCCCGCACCCCCCGCGCCGCTCCCGGAGCGCGGCGGCCCCGCCGTTCTGTGTCTGCCCTTCCCCCCCCCGTCCCGTCCCCGCCACCCCACTTCGGGCCCGGGGTCCCCACGGGGCTTGGGGCTCCGATCGGGAGCGCCTGGGCTGCCACCGAGCCGCCTCGCAGCTGTGTCACTTGCTGGGACCTGGCCCGGCTGCCCGACTCGCGGGGCGCCTCCCCGGGAACCTCCCGGGCCTCCGCAGCCGGGCGCTTGCCCGGGGATGGAGCCCGAAATCTCATGGCAAAGGACGGCGTTATTCCCTCCCTTCCATGGGTCTGTGCTGCTTGGGGGGGGAAGCACAAAACCCGATTCTTTTTGTGATGCAGAGGAGGAAACCGCACATGCTCTGTGTCCAAACGCTTTGCTGTTTGTTCTCTATATCAGCTTTAGATTTCTTTAGAATATATGTTTATATGGTATCGGATTTGGCCTTGTGTTAACCTTGTGAAATGACTTCGGTAGAAGGGTTTTGTCGTGTTGTATGGATCCTTCTCCGTTCAGTGTAATCCTTAGGACTTGCCTGTTGGTGAAAATGAGCTCGCTTTCCTGTTTGTGACTTCCTATTTTTTTGCCGAGCATTTCTCCCCTTAAATACAAGCATGGCTGTTCCTCATCTCTGGCCAGTTACTGAATCCTAGTAATAAACTCCAGAGGTGTCGTTAAAACACTGCATCTAAAACACTGTTTGCCACTTCCAGTGTACGTGTTTTTGTTTCAGTGCAGGAAGTATGTAAATATCGTCTCAAATTCTCCAGTTTATTAAATCTTCTGCCGAGCCTGTTGAATTTGTAGGAGCCCGTTGAGTATTGGAAAGAATTCCGTGCTGTATTCAAGCTGTTCTTACTTAAACGACCCCCCTAACACTTTCCTTCAGTGTACAGGACATCCGCAGAACTGAAAAAAGGAGTCATTTTAGTTTAAGAGCAAAGCAATGCTTGCTGCCTTTTTTTTTTTTCTAGGTTGATGGATTTTTACTTCCATTTTGTTTTTCTTCTGGATGTGTAGGGCCAGCTCAGTTTTAAGGTCATCCGCTGTGCATGGATGGTTATTAGGACACACAGAAAGGCTCAAGAAACTTTGTGGGGTATTTTTGAGGAGTAATATCTGAGCAAAAGATGCAAAACTCAAGTTCCTGTAGCCTCCAGTGGCCCTGCAACTGAAATGATACAGCAAGGCTCGTCCATTTCAGACAGAGCTTGGAGAACTGTCACTAGAGCGTTAAGTTTGCTGGTGACTCGTGCCTGCAGAGTTTCTGAGGGAAGGAGCTATTTCAAGAGCTGTTTTCATGTGAGCAGGCTGGATCTTGACTGTGATCTGTAGCTAATTTGTGTGCATCCTCACCAGCTCTTGGGGCTGCAGGTTCATACCCGCCTGCTGCGCTCCCAGGGCTGTGTCTTGAAACGCCAGAAGCTGACCCGTGTTATTCTTGACTTTGTTCAGCATTTACCTGAAAAATCTAATTGTATGGGATTACTAACTTGCTAAGGAATTTCTGTGCACAGCCGACTCCAGAATTTAATTTCTTCTCCTCCCCTTAGGACTTCATGTCCAAGAACTCCTGCTTTTCTAGATTTTTGGAAGTTGGATGTTGAATATTATTAGGCCTGTCTGTTCTTGGAGCAAAGCCAGCCTATTCCTTGCACTTATCCCTCGTGCTTAAACAGGTTCCACTGACCTCTGGATAGCTCTCCCTGCTCTGTCCAAGCAGGTTTTTGTACCTGAGCTCTTTCAGCTATGTTATTGATTATATTTGCATAAAAACTCCCTAATTCCCCATCCTGCCAGCTCTACCTTCTCTTACCTCTGTACCAGAGAGGGAATGCTTGAGGGAGTAATAAGCTTTAGGATCTCAAATGTGCTTGTAGGTGCCCTAGAAATGTGTGTAATAAAGAGCAGCCACTGCTTTACCTGCACACGAGGACACACACTGACAAAAGCTGAGAACAACCAAAGCTTTGACTGCTTGTTTTGTGTGTGATAACTTACTGAACTGTACTGATTTATTTGCTTAACTGTAAACCCCTGTTCATCCATTTGGCTTTAGTTCAGATGCCCAGTTCACTCTTTGTTATATTAGACCTTGAAATGTCAATACAGTATCAAGCTCTGCTACTCTGTAACCTACATGGTCTTAGAGACACACACAGATCCAGGAAATTCCCTTTTGTTGTTTATATTTAGTGTTGGTAACAATGGCTCGGATCATACGTGGCACTTGTTCTTTCAGGTTTTTTACTGAAACTTAGAAAGAATCTGTCCTGATTATAGCTAAAAATACTGCTTTTTATTGTGCTGAAGGATATTTGAATTTCATTTACAACACTCTGTTCTGCTTCTCCCAGATCTCTCCAGTATTTCACCAGTCTTTAGGAATTAAGTGAGGTATGCTTTTTGCAGACATGTTTAATATGAAAGCTAAAGAGTTGCTGCTCAGCTGAGTGATCTGTTTTTCTCTTATTAACAAAATAACCTCAAAAAGAAGAGCAGAATAAACAGAAGGTGAGTAGGGAGTTCTATGTTTCAGATCATGTTAACATTTAAGTAACTGTACGCAGAACAACTCAGTTTGGGTATCTAATGTAAATTAAAGCTAAAGTGAAGTTTTCCTCAGTTCTATAAAAAATTTGGAAGCTATAAAATCTTAATTTCCTTCCAATGTGGTTCTTAACAGGTGAAAAGAGAAGTAGTGCAGAGCCAGCTCTCCAGAATGGCGCAGTTAACGTGCAGTGGCTTAGGGGACATCTCTGATAGAATGGACTCCCGAAGCATTATTCTCTAACTGTCCCTGCAGGTGAACTTTTGAGTCATAGATAGAGCTGCATTTCTTCTCTAAAGGTTTGTTTTTAGAGATCCCCCCTCAGTTCAAGCCCTCCCACAATTTACTGTCAGCTACCTGAGGACTTCAGTGTGCTGTGTGGGGCTCGTATTAAGAGGTGTGGCCAGGAATGTTTGAAATTATTTTTAAAAAACAAGGGCAGTGATCAGTTAATATTCTGACCAGTGACACCAGCAAGGGTTTGTGTAATGGTAGCAGTGCAGCAAGCTGAACTACAGGGTATTTTTTTCTCCTGTAGTGCAAGTAGCCTGCCCAGATACATATTATATCAGTCAACAGCAGCATCTTATTTTGTTCTGATATAGCTGCAAACTCATGAAATGTCTAAAGCTTCACAGGTTTCGCTGGAAAGCTTTGCTCAAATGTAAAGACAGGGTTAAGTAAGTTCATGTTATACTGAAAATCTTGTTTTGCATATTTTTTCCCATACTGTAAAAAAATTTCTGTTGACATCATTGAATTATGTCAGATTCTGGCAAAACAGGAGGCAAATCCCAGATTGTTTGGCATGTGAATTGCACCCCTGTCTATATTAATAATGCATCATCATTAGAAGCCTGTATATGTCTCAAACATCCACAGGTAAAGTACATTAAAAAAACAAACACAAGCCAAAACTTAACGTGAAAACCCTTTAAAACTGCCCCCCACCAGAGTACATTGGGAGGTGAGAGAGACATTTACCTTGGCATATTGGTATATTTTTCACCACTGGAATATTTTTAACTGCAGTATTGGAAGGGATGTTTTATAGTCAATGCACTTTGGAACAGTAGTGAAATTCCAGGAGGTCAGAGAAGTGCTGATGTGTCAGTTCTGAAAGGAGGTGGAGTGCATGAACATGGCTGTGCAGGGAGGGTGGCAGGTGCCCAAAACACCTTGGGTGTTTGACTAGCTCTGCATGGTGTTAACACACATGTAGTTCATGTTATTACCAGTTCTCCCATTTATTCTTAGTACATAATTTAGTTAAAGTGTTAATCCCAGTAACAAAGGCTTTAAGAAAACAAGAGCTTGTTAAATATATTTTTTGACTCCTTTAAAGGACTTGATCATGATGACCTTACTATATATTAATATTAGTACTGAGTATCAGTAAATGCCATTTAGTTCAGGATTAATCTGGGGGTGTACAAGAGTGAATAGTTTCCATGGATATTCAGCAAAAACTAGTAACTGCTTGTCACAATTTATTTTCATTAATGATTTTGTTGGTGAAAAATGTACTTAAAAACTGTTCATTATAAACTTCTGGTTCATGGAAAATCACTGGGCACTGAGGCAGCCATTGTGATTGTCAGGTGGAGTAAATCCAGTCCAGTGTGTGCTAAGGCTGCTGCATGTAAAGCTGTGCACCTGGGAACCAGGTATTCTAGCTGAATTGAAATCAAGGCACGTGGTATCCTAGAAAGCAGTGATTGAAGTGTGTTTTGGAGTCATAGTGAATAAACAGCATAAACACAAGTTTCCAAGGTGATGCTGTGACAAAGAACCTAACGTGGTTCTTAAATGCATTAGTGGAGTAAGCATGGGTGTGTTCTTGCCCATCTTGTGGGATGGGATGAAGTCATTCCCAAAATCCTACATATGGTTTTGGCCTCAGCACTCAAAACCCTCAAAAAAATTACTGTGTGAAATTAATCTCAAATTTGATGGAAAACTAAGCTGTATTGCCATGCAGTAAAATGCTAAACATGTGCTGTGCAGCTTCTCATCAAAACTGAGGTGACTTAATGAAAGTCCTCAGATATGTCCCTTACAAAATAATACCAGATATTAGTGATACTGGATATTAGTGATTAGTGATCTTGTTCTAATCTTGCTGACAAGCACAATATGAATTTGTAACCCAATAAGTTCAATTTAAAAGGCTTAAGTTCCTCACAGGGAGAGTGGTTAACTAATGGATTGATATCAAGAGCAGTCATATATTTCTTTATTTCTTAACATCTTTGAATCAAGATTGTGGGGAAAAAAACCCTGAAAATTGCTTCAGGCAGCTGCAAGGTGCTGACCTTTTCTTGTTTCATGTATATTTAGAGAACTGTCATTCATGAGAGCTCAGGCTTGGTGATAAACCAGGGGTGCTAAAGAAAAAGGTTGGATAGCAGCTTGTCTTCTCTTTCTCCTAAACCACCTTTCCTCTTTTTGAGCAGAGAGAGGTTTAGGACTTTTCCTTTTCAATCAAGAATATGATCAAACCAGTAAAAGTTCTGAATGGGGGAAAATAAGCAGGTATTGATATATATTGGAGATGTGTCAAATAGTGTCCTGAATACTCAGTCCAGACTTGTGGCTAATACATCCTGATCTGAGGCTGTGGCACTGGGGAGCTGTTGGAAAGATAAATGTTACTTCTCTGCTGCCAGGACAAGCTGCTGGCTCATGTCCAGCTCACTGCCTACCAAGCAGCCCAAGGACCTTGGCACAAGCACTGCTGCCCAGACAGTCTTTGTATCAGCAAAGGGGTTCTTCCTTCCTGCTTCTAAGCATGGAAAATGCACAGAGGGTGAAGCAAGGTGATTTTATTGAATCCACTAAAGAAAACATAGCTCCATAAAGTTTTGTGTTACATAAAATTATGTATTGACTCATTTTATATATTGCATTTGTTGTTTGTTGTGTGGAATTATATTATCTGCAGTGATCCTAGTTTTCAACTGGATGCTGAGTAAAATACTGACTTAATCAGGAATTAAACTAGGAAGCATAAAGCTGTGGAAGAAGGAGTAAACAACTCAATAATTTTAAGCTATGTTAATGCCTTGTGTGTGGAGATTTGACACAAGTGTTTGACACTTTCTGAGCTCTCAGGGATGTTACAGTGAGCAACTTGATGGTGGCATAAGCATTTCTAGGTGGAGATTGCTGGAAGCTAAGGCTTTTTTTCCCATCTTACATTAAAAAGGTGAAAAGGGGATATGTAATCTTGAGAACTCAGAGCTACAGAGCAAACTTGCATGTAATCCATGTGCTCCTCTGTGTGGTAATTTCAACAGAAGCACATGATGCTTGAGTTTGGCAGTTCTGGTTTTTCCTGGCTGTTCATTAGAAGGTGAATGGAGTCACTGCTGCTGCCCCTTGAGTTCTTCACAGAACTCAGTCTGTGCCCAGTCTGGCTGCTGTGCTTCACACAGGGCCAACTTCTTGGGTAAATGCAGGGAGTTTTGTGGTGAGCCTATAGCTTGTAGGAGTAAAAAATGAGGTAAATCCACCACAATTGATGGGAAACCTTCTTTTGGTAAGAGACTGTGGAGACACTGTAGGTTCAGAAGGGGATCCACAAGTCCAGAGGCAATGATCCCTAATCCCCTGACTGGATGTTGGGATAAGGGTGGTAAACCACAGACATGACTGATTGCTCTCCCTACACACAGTTTCCTGCTGGAGTTTTTGGAGACAGACTGCTGCTCTAAATGGACAGTGATCTGTCCTTGTAGGGCTTTTTTTTTTTATGCTCATGTTGGATAAAGGAAATTTTTTTCATTTTTTCCCAACCTATTGATAAAAGCTATACAAGGAAATTTACAATTCTTGCTATTTTGGGAATAAACACCAAAGCATTTAGAGAGGTGAAAGTCAAGGCTTCTCTGGAAAATTAGGTTGGCTTGCATCAGGATTGTTGTGACCCCATCTCCTTCCACATGTGTGCTGGCAGTTGCATCCCCAGGTGATGAGCTGGTCAGCAGAATTTCCTTCATGAGAGCAATAGGTGTAAGTGGATGTGGAAAAAATGATGCCTCAAGTTTGAGTTGAGTCTTCATGGAACCATGCCCCAAAATATTTTGGGGTAAGTAGAGGCTTTCTGTGAGGGAAGCCAAGAGTACAAGTAGTAATAGCAGCATTGGGCTATTTGTAAACATTTTTTACTCTTTTGAAATGGAGCTGTAAACTTCCCTGTATGTTTAAAATTGTTGTCCAGGCAATTGAATTCTCCCATTGTTTAATGTTGAAAGAGACATGGTTTGTCTGGACTGGCTCCTGGAAGAGCCTTTTACTGCAGTAGAACCAGTAGTGATTTTTGGCCAATTACTTCAGCTTCTTATATAGTTTTTCTGTCTCCTTGTATTTGATTTGCAAAGCTCTTCCCTTGAAACCACTTCTAACATCCAGAGATTTAAAATGAAAGCAGGAAATGCTACTGAATTAAAAATACCCCCTGGTTTTGATTGTATAATTCCATGACATAAGTTAGCAGTATCACATTTTAACCAGTAGCTTTCTCCTGTGTTCTAAACTGTTTGCAGTGGAAGTGCAGTTTGAACTTCAGTTTTACTTTCTCAGTATATACTGCAAGAAAACCCCTTAAAGGCACTTCAGGAGTTTCCAGATTACAGGTTGGAAAAAAATGACATTTTTGAAGGCTAGTAGTTTCAAAGCTTATCAGATTATTAAAACCTTTCTTCTTTTCTTTTCTTTTTGGAGGATGGAAGAAGTTAGTGTTATCCAGCATTCCTGCTGAGTATATAACTTACTGCCACTTCTGATCTTTGAAGAGAGATTTTTCGCTTCCTGTGGCAATACTGAATACTCAAAAGGTACTCATTGATTACTTGATCCCTGCCTATCTTCCATGTTTATTAATACTCTTCTCTCCTTCCTGCCAAAGAGTGACTGCTGTTGACTCCTGCCTGCTCTGAGCTACCTGGAGCATTACATGGTCCCAGACTACTTTATGCTTTGCTCCTGTAGTGTGTGTCCTGTTAAAGCAGCTGCATCCTCTCCTTGTCCTACCAACATTTTGACCTACATGAAGAAGAATTTGTGAGCCTCCATGACAGTATGGTGGAGCCAACAATGAAATATTTCGATGTCTCACTTGCCTGATGTGACATCTGTAATGGTTTTGGAGACATCTGCTTTGAGTGGCTTGTGCAGACAAATCCTTAGTGATGATTTCTCCATCTCTCAAAGGAGAGAGATGGCCTTGAATGTTTGTCCTGCTGTGTTCCAGTCTGGCTCTTCCTGGTTAGAAGTGCTGGATCCAGTGCAGTTGTTGGTCACTGTGATGTGCTGCCTCTGCAAACAGGCTGTCCTGAGGCAGCCAGGGGAGAGTTTTCATCTGTTTTTTGTCACCTTTCCTGTTGCCTATTTGACAAGATACAATTTCTTGTTAACACCTTGGGGAAAAGAGGATACAGTAGCCCTCAATACTTTAAAGACAGATTTTTTCCTTTTTTATTAGTTTAGATTTATTCACTGTGGACCTGGGTTTTCTCCTGCAAATTATAAAAAAAGTAGTAAAGTCTCTTGTCGATACTGCTTCATCCTTTTCTTACTGAAGTCCCTATAAGACTCTTGTCTGCTGTGGATCTTTGTACTTCATAGCACATGTGATTCTCTGTCTCCTAAACAATAAACCACAGTATTTGTGCTTTTCTAATGTTGTTCCCTTTAATACTGGGTGTATTTGGATATCCACCACTCTGAAAGTGCTGGTCCCCAGTAGATTGCTGAGAGTTACACTACATCTGTTCATTTGCTGAAGAACTGATCAGTATATGAGAGCTTGCAGAAGTGTTCCAGGGCCTCTACATCTTGTGTGGAAATGAGTGCTGAACCAGTAAATGTCAGTCCTAGGAGCATCGTAGTTATAACTGCATAGATGGAAAAATGTCTCAATGTTTTGGGTTTGAAGTTTAAGCATATCCTTCATTTTATGTAGTGCCAGAGAATGGTAAAATAATTTTGGTTGGGAAGGACTTCTTGTGGTACCCTGATTCAATCCCTGACTCAGTGCAGGGCCAGCACTGATGCTAGATGAGGTCAATTAGGGTTGTATTTAGGAAATATTTTAGTTTCCACAGCATCTCTGAGCAACCTGTTCCAGTGTTTGACCACTCATTGTTGCAGCTGGTCTGTTGCACTTGTCCTTTGACTCTCTGCTTCCAAGAGTGTGGCTCCATATTCTCTTTGCTTCCATTTGGAGGCAGCAGTAGGATCTCCCCATATTTTTTTCACAGCTAACTCTGTCATTCTTCTGTGTAGATCTTGTATTCCAGCCACCTCATTGTTCTGGCAGCCTGCTGGTGTGTTCTTTCCATGTGTTCTAAGCTCAGCAGTGGACATGTGAAGCACTTCAGCTTTTCATTTTATGCCTGTTTTCCTTCAAGCTCTTCAAACATTGCCCAAATGTCAAAGCTCTGATGGAATGTAAATTCACGCAAGTTATTTTATGCCAGAAGATAATGCACCAGGTATTAATATACCAGATATTTAACAGAAGTTCAGTGTCATCTCTGCAGTAAAGGAGAGCAGAAGTGACTTACTCTCCCTTTGGGATGTTCCCTTGGAGTGGATCAGAACAGGAGAACCTTGCATTTTTGGAGCTCCCTGGATTTTACATTAGTAGGTTGATACTTCTTGAGTGGTGTCCAAGCAGCTTCAAAACATCTCTTAAACTCCAGTAACTTATTTCCTTAATGAGAATCATTACCTTGTAAACAGAGAGGGGCAATGGCTGTGCCTTGCATTAACTCACCACCAGTGCTAATCTGCAGAGATCCCTGTGAAATGTTCTCTATTTGTGTTGTCTTCAGTGTAGAAAAGAGCTGCAATTACTGGTTTGTTTTCTCTTTCCCCTCATAAGAGTTTGGGTATAATCTTGATTTAAAACAGCTTTCTTCACAGTTAAATCATTTTCCAAGCAGAAGATTAGTTTTGAAAAATGGAAGAAAACTGATTCTTCTTGATTCAGAATTTCAGGAAACCCAAAGTGGATAAACAGATGCTTCCATTCAATTCAGTGTGTTCTGTTGTCCTCTTGTGTGTGTGACAAAACTTCTAAGGTGATAATATTCCAGATGGGAGGTGTTAATTTTGTATCAAATGTCTTCTGAAGGTAGAAATCCTTCTCTCTTAAGGCTTTTCTGCATTAATTGAAAAGTTTGTAAAGTTCAGGAAATCTTTTCCAGTGTTGCACAGAACCTGGCAAGGATGCAGCTTCCATCAGCAGTCTCAATATGCCCTTAGCAGTGGAGCACACCCCGTGTATCCTCTGAGCATCCTCTTTCCTGGTCAGGGCCTGTATGTAGCATTTGTGATTTTTGCAGAGTGAGTGTTAAATAAAAAGAGATAATTTCCAAATTTTTTTAAAAGCTCACTATCACTGAGCATCCACAGCTCCAACAAACCTCTTATCAGTAATGCTCTTTGAAGCTGGTAAACAATTAAAAATAGACTTGCCAAGTAATAAATGCAGGACCCAGACTTGAGTGCCTTGTACTAAATAAATGACAGAAGAACCTGGAGGGGAAGCACTTAAATTCAAAGGGTGTGAAATCCAACTAGTGTGAAATCCAACACTGCTTGGCCTTCATTGCTGAGTGCAGCAAGAATACATGCCTCTCTTGAGAATCACTGCTCTGGACTTCCTTGCCATTCCCAGGGTTTTGAGCATGTGTGCACACTGCACACTGACAAGGATTACAGAAAGGAGTAATGTGCTGTCTTGTAAATTCTGTATTTCTGTAAATGTGGGTATTTTAAGCCCTTAATTGATAAGGGTAATGAAGCTTGCTTCAGTGAGCAGAGAGCCTTGTCTTCCTCAGGGTGGCAAGGTTAGGACTGTGTTAGAGCTGATTTTGTTATTTGATATAAGCAGTAGATCCACTGCTGCATTGACACTGTAAGGAGTGATATTTGCTCTCATTTACACCTCTCAGCAGTAAAAACTCCTTGTGTGTGATGTGCTGTTCCACAGCACAGGACAGAGAGGCCATCTGAAGTAGGCAGAGCTGGCTCTAAAATGTCACATTGCTCTTGTAATCTGATGTGAGGCATCCAGAGCTTTAGGTTGTCAGAACTGTGAATGCTAAAGAGTTTGAGAACAAGTAGGTAGAGGAGCTTGTAAAATGAGTTCAGTCATCCTAGTGAAAGTATTAAAGCTGATTAAAATACTCCTTTGGTTTTGCTTATGGCTCTTTTGGTAAGTGAAGGGGTCCTCAAGCAGTTATCAGTTCTCTTAGGGGTGTGGGACTACACCTATGTTAAACAAGCATTAAATATTGAACACTGCTTTTATTTCCCCCCCTCCCTCTCCCCTCCCCAACCCCCCTTACCTTTCTCTTTTATGTAGTTTCACTAGTTCATCTGTTCTGTTCCAGAGTGAGTTGTGACCTCAGGAGCTGCATGAAGAATAGCCAGCATGAAGAGAACAAATCAGTCCAGGCAGAAGTGCAGAAGCGCCAAGAACATAAATGTAAATTGAGGGGGTTTAAAGTGTGGTATGTGTTCCATGCTGAGGCAGTAGTTTCCTGAACATAAAGCTTAACATTGTGCTAGTAGAAACCCTTTTGCCCTGCTTCTCTTTTGGCTGCCCTTAGTGTTGGGGCACACCAAAGACCCAGTCTGGATTGAAATCTTGGCTGGGTGAGTTCTGGCCTGGATTGGTTCCCTGACAGTAGCTGCAGTTTTGAGAGTGCTTGAGCTAACATGAGGAATAGTTGGGCTGATGGAGGCAATGAGTGGGCAGTTTAAAGGCAGATATGGTTTCTTTGCACAGTGGGTATGTTTGGAAATGAGACCTTACTGCTTCCTGGGAGAAAGGGGTTTTTTCTTCCAAGGTTGAGTGCCTTTATGGGATTTTGGGGGTTTTTTGCTTCATCTGCTTTGAAGGTTGATTGTAGCACTTTTAGGGCTTGGTGTATGAGCATATTTGGAATAAGAGTCCAAATGAGTTAGGGGTGTGTGTAAAACAATGAAGCTTCTTAAAATTTCAGCATGAGGGTCACTTTAAGGGAGTCACCTGGGTTTGATTCTGTTTATGTCTGCTCCAGCACTTACTAATTCAGACTAACTTTTCTGTGACTCAAAAGCAAGGATGTCTTAATTTAGGCTCTGGGAGTTTTTGTCCACCACCCTTCTGCCATAGGTGCTTTCAAAACTCTCCTGGAATTTCCTGTTCCTGCTGCAACAACAGTAAACTGCACCTCTGTGTTTGGTACAGCCTGACATTAGGTTAACTAGCACTGACTTTAGTTCTCCTTATGTGCATCAGGGTGTGATTTGTGAGGTGACTAATAGTGCATGGGCAGCTGTTGTTCATGGGGTAGGACCCAAGTTACCATCCCAGGGATAAGCACTTCCTGCTCCTCCAGTGTGAAGTCTGAATTCCCTTGTCCTGGCAGAGTATTACTACTTAGGGAGTACATATGCAAAGATAAAAGAAATAGCTGTTCCCCAAAAGTTTATTCTTGGATACCTATTCATCTAGGTGAAGCCTTGGAGGAAAACAAAATCCAGATACTTATTATGAAGTCTCTAGAATGCCATGAAACTTGTTACACAGGTCTTTTTTTCAGGTGTGGGAGTGGCTGGTGTTGCCATTTTGGAATCGTGCTACCCTACATCAGATGGCCAAAGAATCCTGTTCTGCTCAGACTTATTTTGAAGAAATATCTTCTGCTGTTAGCAGTTTGCCAGTAAATTAAATGAAAGCTTAAATTATTGTGTGATGGAAGAAATGACCACAAATACTTGATGATAAAACTAGGAATCTTTTCCAATATCTGCCTACAGTATAAGGCTTCACTTTTTGTGCCAATGGATTTTACAGGCTGTTTAATCTGAAATAATTTTTGATTTTGAATTTAATACCTTCAGGTATTCTAATGGTCTTTCATGAGCTCCTTCATCACTTTTGCATTGTGAAGACTTGTAAAAGGGAGGGACTGATTAGTTTATGATCTAACATCAGCTAAAAAGAAATTCCTTTGTGATTGCTTCTTTTGAAGTGTAAGTCTTCCTGTATTCTACACCTGATTAGATTGTGTGTTTGTCCTTCTGAAATGGGTTGTCAGGTTAGCAAAACATGATGACTTCCTTACTAAATTAAAAAGGGAAACTTTATAAAAATTACTGATAAGAGTATATTTCACTTGCATTTCCCAGCTTTCAGTAGAGAATTCTCTGAATGAATAAAGACCTCGTGTCATCTAGTGAGATGCACTAGCAATTATTGAAAGACAGTGAAAAAATAAAACTGAGATTTGAAAGAATGGTAGATAGGAACTGAAGGAGAAATTAAGAATGAAACAAATTTTAAGAACATTAACTAATTTTGTCCCTATTACCTACTCACTAGACCTTTAATTCTCCAAATCTAAAATAAAAGTAAGGAAAAAAACTATTCCAGAAATATAGCTGAAAATGCTTTTATCAATCTGCTTTCTTCATCAAGGCTTTCCTTGTCAGGTTACAGGATATCCCAAATGACTTGAATATATGTGGGATTTGTTGTCAGTAACTGCAATGATTTTTTATCTTTTGTTACACGATGCAAGTTTCAAGCAGTTGACATTATTGTATCTGCTTTTCTCTCCATTGTAGGCTGCAGCTTTTTACAGCAGAATTAGCAGTATTAGTTCTGGAAGAGCCATGATCTGGGGCTTTCTGCCACTGTCAGGTGCAAGGATTAAGAGGGAACTTGTTCAGCAAACAGCTGAGGAAAGATGTGGAGTTGAGTTTCCTTCTGCCTGGCAGGGGGCCCTGGGTATATACTCTGTTTCCATGTCTTGCATGAACTCCCTGAGTTTCTGATCCAAAGTGAAAGGTCAGCTTTATTCTGAGTAATGCAGGAGATCACAGGTGTGTGCTACTTGCTGACTGAAAAATAGGGGTCAGTGCTGAATGAAGCTTCTCATTGCTTTGCATCATCTCATGAAACACAATGAAATTGGAAAGAGCTCTGCTGGGATCCCTGGGCAGGAGTAGCAACCAGGAAGATTTCTCCTGTAGGTTATAGGAGGAGCAGAGAAAAAAGAAAAGGGGGGAAGTAGAGAAATGGACAAGATGCATTTTGATTCTAACAGTGCACCAAGCTGGCTGTGGGTGAGGAATGTGCTGTAGCCAGGGACTGGCTTGGCTGTGCCCTTGGGAGTTTGTAGGGGTTGAAGGTAGAGATCACCTCTGATAACATCTGGGCCAAATTAGTTCTCAGTCAAGTTCATTATGGTGAATTATTCTGTCAGTGGGAAGGAAAAAGCTGAGAGCAGCTCTTTGGACAGAGTGCTGTGTTTATCTGTCTTACAGAGACCATGAAACTATTACACAGGTTAAAAATCTGGTCTCCTGTCTTGTTAGTAAGAAAAAAGTGAATTCCTGTTAGAAAAAGTAAATTCCTCTAGATGTCAGTTTAGTGTAGGGATCCACTTAAAAGCTTTGAATCACTCCCTAGAACAATGTGCTCTTTTTGTCCTATTTAGACCAACCTCCCAGCACAGACACCTTGGTTAGGTAATCACCACCAGCACTGTGTTCTCTGATCCCCTCACAGGGTCAGCACTCAAGGAAACCATCCTTCTACAACTCTGCATTTTCCAGTTGCAGCTCTCATTCCCATAGCTGGTTTATGTATTTCTTGGGGCATAATCTTGACAGGCCCCTTTTCATGCAGAGGAACAACAAAAATGTTTATTAACCTATGGTGAAGTTTGCTTTTTTACTTCTAGGTTCTTGCTTTTCCTTATGCCCTCCAAGATGCTGAAATATTTCTCAGAATAATTGCTTAATAGTGGGTTAATGATAGTACCCCTTTTTTTCACTTAAAGCTGCAGTAAATGTTGTCCATTTTACTCTTCTTGTTTGCTTTCAGTACCAGTGTTGTAAGTGGCAAGGAGGAAATGAGAAAACAGCTGGAGATGGGTGTAGCAGTCATAACCAGTGAATATGGAAATGATTGCAGTAGCCAAATGAAAGCCTTAAGCTTTTACTGTGAGAAAATTACTTAGTGAAAGAAATTTACCCAATGTTTTAGTTTCTCCTGTTGGTAGTAACTCTTTGTTTTGCATGTGAAAGGCACAGCTGGCCTGTTTGGATGTGTGTCTGTCTGCTTTAGAGTAAGTTACACTCAGCCATGTTCATCTCTTCTCAGGGTAGCTCTGCTGGAGGAAATGGAAAGGCTGCCTACCTGTTAAAGTGCCTTATCTTGGGCTGTGCTTAGCTGGGAGACTTTTCAGGGAGAAGATATGGCTGTGTCATGGTGGGAAGGAGAATGGCCAAGCACTCCTGCAGCTAATCTTCATCTGCTCATGCACTAAAATACTTACATAGGCATCTGTGAACTGCAGGCAGGGGAGAAAAAAGTCTCTTGTTTATAAATCCTGTTGGATATGTTTGTTTTTTTTTCAATCTTTCTCTTGCTTTAAGTGGCATATACAGTGCATAACTGCAGACTCCTGGTTGAGGTTGTTTATTCTTTTAATTCAGCTTTCAAAGGGATTCTTGGAGAATGCAGGAGGAACATAAGTCTCCCATGTTTTAACATTAGGCTTTATTTCCACTCCCATGCAATTTTTAATAAGTGGCTAATCTACAAGTGTGAAAACCATGTCAGTTTTTGAGTGGGATCTGTATGTAGATTGAGTTGAATTCAAGGCCTGAATATGCTGCAAGGTGATAAGGTTGTTTGCACTATGTAGCTGCTGATACTTCTCATTATTTTATGACTATCAAAAATTTACTGACAGCATTTGGCTTCAGTGTGTCTATTGGAGTTTTAATTTTTTTTCTCAAGTTAAGTGCATTTTACAGCATTAAATGTGTAACATTTAACGTGTGACACTTCTCAATTGCGTTAGTCTCCCAGCAGTTTTTATTGAGACTGTGCCTTTTTTGGTGAAAATACATATTTTTGTGTAATTTGGTGCATGAAACTTGATGCAGTTCAGGGTTCCTTAATTTTAACGTGCCTGAGAGGCAGACAAATGCTTCTTTGATAGTAGCTTTATTATAAATAACACCAGTAAAAAATAGGCGCTGGCACTAGCTATCCCTGTCTCTGGGTTTGTACTTTCTGCATTGACAATGACAGCAAGTTGTTTTTAGTGCTTCAATTCCCTTCAGTACCTAAAGGGGCTTCCAGAGAGCTGGAGAGGGACTTTGGGCAAGGGCATGGAGTGACAGGACAAGGGGGAATGGCTTCCCACTGACACAGGGCATGGCTAGATTGGATATGGGGAAGAAAGTGAGCATATCTGGGCTGAGGCTCTCCTGTGCTGTAGTCAGCAGGACAGCTGGCACTAAATTACTTTCTCTCAAGCAACCTTTTGGTTCCTTTCATTGGAATGACGTGTCAGTTGTATGAAAGGCACAGCACTCTGTATTTCTGCTTGTTCCAGCTTTTTAGATGGGCTGTCCATGAGCTGTCTGAGCAAGCTTAGGTCTGTTGTTTGGATGTCACAGCTCCTTACCTGGCTAATTGGATTGTGACAGTGCACTGAGCTGTTTGGTGTCACAGTGTCTGTCAGTAGAGCCTGCTGGGTGAGCCCATGTGGAAGGGCTGGCTTGAGCTATTAGTGGGAATTGTGCTTTCAGATCTTTGATTTCTTTTTTGGTCGTTCTCCTTATTGTGGAATATTTTCTCTTTTGCTTTTTTCAGTCTTGATTTACTGCATCTTTTAACTTGCTGCTTTGTTTTCCTTTTTAGATTCAGTCATTGTGGAACCGAGCTGTTGGTGTAAGGTAGCAGTAACTGGTAGGAAGAGAGCTGGAGACAAAAGCCAGAAATAAAAAGTTGAGAGAAACTCTGCAGTTTTTATTCCTACTGTTCTGCTATAATGGGCTTAATTGTAGGAAACAGCACATGTCCTCCAATAAACACAGAACTTGCCAGTGAGACCCACTTTATGAAAAAGGAGAATTAGAGTAAAGAAAAAAAATTAAGAGAAGTAGCAAATTATTCAAGACAGAGTGAGTGAGAAGTGGCATGGACAGCCAGTGCAAAGCTTGCTGCAGTAGAAATGGAGTCTTTACAGAGAGCTTATTTAATAGGAAAACACCCCTACATTTTCCTCTCAAGTTTAGGGTACATCCTGCAGGGTCCCCACCCCGCAGTTGAAGAATTTTGAAATTTGTAAATCCACACTTCTGAGGAAATCTCAGCTGTTTCCTGAGATTTTTGAGCTATCCAAAGCATCAAGTGAGCCGGCTCCTAGTATATTTCTCTAATTTTGTATGTTGTTATTGTGACATTCAGTATATTGTGACATTTCCCCTGTGGCAAGAGTTTGGTTTAGAACAAGACATTTTCAGATGCACTAACTTTGATGGAAAGGAACTGACTATAGTGGATCCTTCGTAATAGGCAGGAGTGAATGCTGATCCATGTGCTGAGTGTTGGAGCCAGGGAATCTGGGTCAGGATGCAGCAGCAGGCAGGGACAGTGGGAGTGGCAGTGTCAGGAGGCAGCGTGTACTGGGACAGTGGAAAGGGGCAGGCAGGGATAGAGAGGTGACATGGAGGTGGCAGGCAGGGATGGCGGTGACACGGATGGCAGTGTTGGGGTGCAGTGGCAGGCAGGGATAGAGAGGTGACATGGAGGTGGCAGGGTCGGGGTGCAGTGGCAGGCAGGGATGGCGGTGACACGGATGGCAGTGTTGTGGTGCAGTGGCAGGCAGGGATGGCGGTGACACGGATGGCAGTGTTGGGGTGCAGTGGCAGGCAGGATGGCGGTGACACGGATGGCAGTGTTGTGGTGCAGTGGCAGGCAGGGATGGCGGTGACATGGATGGCAGTGTTGGGGTGCAGTGGCAGGCAGGATGGCGGTGACACGGATGGCAGTGTTGTGGTGCAGTGGCAGGCAGGGATGGCGGTGACACGGATGGCAGTGTTGTGGTGCAGTGGCAGGCAGGGATGGCGGTGACACGGATGGCAGGGTCGGGGTGCAGTGGCAGGCAGGGATGGCGGTGACACGGAGGTGGCAGGCAGGGATGGAGGCGGCGGCCCCAGCCCGGTGCAGTGCCGCATGTCGCCGCTCGGGGGCAGCCGTGCCCCGCCGTGTGAGCCCTGATAGCCGCGCGACAGGAAACGGGGTGAGAGGTGACAGAGGGACAGGGGCAGTGGCGGGGTCTGAGGTTCTTTACCGGACGGCTGTAGGAATCCATCCATTGCTTTCTCACAGGTACACCCCCACTGTGAGTGTCTTTAACCTGAGTCTTGCTGCAGGCATTTCCTTG
This sequence comes from Melozone crissalis, assembly GCF_028551555.1. Lineage (NCBI taxonomy): Eukaryota > Metazoa > Chordata > Aves > Passeriformes > Passerellidae > Melozone > Melozone crissalis. Next base: position 7,175,063 of record NW_026535785.1, read on the forward strand.
GTGTCCCTGTACACCTGCGTTCCTAGGCCGGCAAACTTCCTGACAGTGTGAGCCAGAGTCTCCATGTGTGCCAGTGTCCTATTCCTTGGTGGGCATAGGATTTTCTGCTTTACAAGTCAGAAGTGGTGCCTTCCTACTACTCCACTACAGAATCATAGAGGACACTGGCAAATTTTGGCCTGTTGGCTTGCTTTCAGGTGACTTAGCAATGTTGTTACCAACTGATATTGACAGTGAATGTGAAGGTCCTTGTGAGGGCCCCACCTCTGCTCAGAGCTGCCTGTGCTTGTTTCAAGGTTGCAAACCTCTGCTCAGCACCAAAGTTGCATTAGCTTTGTAGATGGACTTTTGCCATTTTTTCCCTCCTTCTTACATATTTTATTGTTACCTCCTTGCCCATTGACCACATTTTTATGTGTTGTTTAGCTATGTCCTTCCTTTTTTTGTTCAGACACTTTTGGTCACCTGGACAGCCTTCTCTTCTCTCTGCAAATACCTAAGATAATTGTAAAACACTTTTGCAGTTGCTGTAGGCCAAAGACGGGCTCTGTTCTGATTGCCTGCTGTCTGGTGTGAAGTACTTACATCATCTGGTGTACTTCAGCTGTTTGTCCATATGGATTTGCTCCGACTTGAAAAGCTGACGGGTGGTGAAGGAAGGGAGAGGCGGGATCCCTGCGGGGAGTGCGCACGAAGCCATATGTCGCTATTCCTGGGGATCTGGTGCCCTCTGGAGACTGTGCCTGCCCACGACATCACCGGTGTCAAGGCACCACGCTAATTTATGTCCCTTGTCTGGGCAGGCTGAAGAACAAGATAAGCTGTATTGTTTTTACAGCAGAAGTGGATGATACTAGAAAAGACAGAGTAACAGCAAGAACTCTCTTAAAATAATAGCAATTACATGTCTTGTAATTTTTAAAGCTGATGGAGACTTGATAGCTGTGCTTCATGTTTATGTCTTGTGTCAAATCAAAATTGAGTACACAAGATTAAACATAGATATTTGAAAGTAGTATGGGGATTTTAAAGTGTTGAGTTAGCAATGGAGATTAAATATTTATATTAATTCACTTAGCTGGTCTGAGAGGCCAGTCAGTCTAATGGGAAAATACAGAAGTCTCTTAGCAAATCTGGAACTGGATTCAGGAATTTTTCACAGGCTTAGTAAGGAAGCTGGCTTTTTTGTCACTTTCTTCTTACCCAAAATTTACCTTGGTACCTTTTTGATGCTTAATGAGGGGTATAAGAAATGGTATCCTGATGCAGGGAAAGTGTTTGGTGTGGTTGGGGGCCTCCTTTTATTTTTATGAAGTAAACCACCTGGAACAGAGACGGACTTACAAAATGCTCCTTTACTACAATCTTATTCTTTTCATTTGGGAAAAAGCTGCAAAATGATAATTCATTTTAGCTCTTACTACTCTTGAAACAACCTTCCTGCAAAATGAGAATACAGGAGTTTAATATTTTTCCCCAACTGCAGTGAAGAGCAGGGGATGATCTGAGGAGGCACAAAATCTCAGTGTCATGCTTGCATGCAGTTCCTGTCAGTTACATGCTGAACACTGACTTCAAGTGCTGAACTACTGTGTTGTGGTTTGCTTGTGACTGTATGGATAGAGGTATAGATACAGGTGTCATGAGATCCTTAAGAGTCCAACCAGCTCAGAGTCCACATCATTTACACTGAAATAAGATTTGAGCTGTGTCTCCTGCTATGGCTCATTCAGCCAAGGAGGGATGCACAGTGCATCTTGAGATCTACTCAGGGCCCAGCAGTGCCAGAGGTGGGAGCAGGAATTGAACTCCAGGCTGGTGACAAGAGGCATATTTGCCTAACTCCTTTATGTCCTTATGTTGTTCAGAGGAGTTTAGACTTGAAGTAATAGTAGTTTGATATTAAATAAATGCAGCTTATGTTCTTGTGCTTAATTCTTAGTGCCTTTTCCTGGAAAAGTTCTGCAGTTCTCAAATGTAGCACTTTCTTTAAGGTTGGCTTTTTATTTTTAACAGTGTTGTAGTTTTGTACCTTTAAAATTTATAGCAGAGTCTGCCTCTGATATTGCTAAGTTATGTGAAATGATTTAACAAGCTCAGTAAGGAGTAATACTGCTGTGCATCTTGCTGGTGGGATTTGTGATCTTTGAGAAACAGGGACATGTGTATCACTTATTCTCTCTTCCTTGCTTTCCTTCCTCTCCAAGAAGCTGATACAGTTGTCTCACTGCAGGCAGCGTTCTGTGATTGCCTTGGTTTGCAGTGTGATGGGCTTGTGGAGAACTACAGCTCTGAGCTCCTGTTTTCTTAATATGATTGGGATCAGTTGGGTGTTTCCAGTTGGGCAACTTGCCCTTCTGTGGGGTTTGTGCAGTTGTTAAATACATTGGATGGTGTGCAGCATTCATTCTCTTGTTTTTACAGCAGGAAGGTGAAATGGAAGGTGAGGCAGTCGACGCTATTGTGGAGGAATCAGAAACTTTCATTAAGGGAAAAGAGAGGAAAACCTATCAAAGACGCCGTGAAGGTGGGCAAGAGGATGATGCTTGTCACATACCACCAAACCAAGCAGATGGAAGTGAAGTGGTGCAGGATGTCAGCAGTGGGGTGCAGATGGTGATGATGGATCAGCTGGATCCAACTCTTCTTCAAATGAAGACCGAAGTAATGGAAGGTGCAGTGTCTCAAGAAACTGAGGCTACTGTGGATGACACACAGATCATAACACTTCAGGTTGTTAATATGGAAGAGCAGCCTATAAACCTTGGTGAGCTTCAGCTGGTCCAAGTACCTGTACCAGTGACTGTACCTGTTGCCACCACATCTGTGGAAGAACTGCAGGGAGCTTATGAAAATGAGGTTTCCAAAGGAGGCCTGCAGGAGGGGGAGCCCATGATCTGTCACACCCTCCCTTTACCAGAAGGCTTCCAAGTTGTGAAAGTGGGTGCAAACGGTGAGGTGGAGACACTGGAACAAGGTGAACTTCAGCCACAGGAAGATCCCAATTGGCAAAAAGATCCAGACTATCAGCCACCAGCCAAAAAAACAAAGAAAAACAAAAAGAGTAAGCTTCGCTACACTGAGGAAGGCAAAGATGTGGATGTCTCTGTATATGACTTTGAAGAGGAGCAGCAGGAGGGTTTGTTGTCCGAGGTTAATGCAGAAAAGGTGGTGGGCAATATGAAGCCACCAAAACCAACAAAAATTAAAAAGAAAGGTAGGTTCCCCATCTGCAAATGGATTTTAAAAATGCTTTTGTTGTGGTGATTGCAGTGTGACTGAAGCAAATGAATATGTGCAAGTGGGAGGAGAGCAGACATGCCCAATGCTGCTTGCTCACAGTCTAATAATGCTTGACTGCAGTGTTTCTGGGGCACACCTCCTTTCTCCTCTCTGTAGGCTGTCAGGGAGATCATTTTCCACAAGTATGATACTGTGGCATTAATATTCTCATACAACTGTGACTGAAAAGATTGTTCTCTTTGCTGTACTGTACATGTAACAGTTTGTGTGCATGTTTTTCATCAGGAGCCAATGGTATCATTAATTTTGTGGGCTTTTTCATAACCAATTGCTGGGTAAGGTAGATGGTGCAAAATACTGTAATAAGTATGTTTGATTTTTGTTAAAACTGTAAGTTAAGGAACCCTTTTTAGAGTGCAGAAGGAACATTAAGTCCTGGCTTACCAGTGAAAATTTAATCCAAACCAGCCACAGGCAATGCAGTTGGATTTAGTGGTGCATGGTGGTTCCTTGCAGTACTTACATCCCCAAGAATCTTTTATATTACACAGTAGACCACACTACTGTCAAGCACTAAAGATGGTTTCCTTCATGACCAGGTGTAAAGAAGACATTCCAGTGTGAGCTGTGCAGTTACACTTGTCCTCGTCGTTCCAACCTGGACCGCCACATGAAAAGCCACACCGATGAAAGACCACACAAGTGCCATCTCTGTGGCAGGGCTTTCAGGACAGTCACATTGCTGAGGAACCACCTCAACACTCACACAGGTACTCTTGGTTTTGTGTGCATTGTGTTTATAGGGTCTGCTCTGCCATCAGAACAAGGTTTAAGGTAGACCTTTCTTGTTTTCCTACTTTCTCTTGTGGAACAAGGTAAAAAAGAAGAAATGGCGTAGTTGTTTTCTGCCTGCAGAATTATGGTCAGGTGCAGAGCTTATCCTGTTCAGAGGCACAAAATTGATTCTGGACTTGATCTCAAGTTACCTGAAGTTATAGAAATGTTCTCTTTGCCTTGGGATTAGCACTAATGTTTTCAGCTTGTTGTGCTTTACTGCCAAAAACAAGAGTGTAATTCATAATCCCTCATTTTCTCTGCTTACTGAACTTATGTCTGACTAGCTCGTTTCTAATGTGTAAACAACCAAGTGGTACAAAAATAAAGGAGTCTATTTCCTCACTGAAAGGATATTAATTCTCTAAGATCTTAAATCTATTAGTTATTTATACAAAACCTCTGACTTTTGTGCATTCTGTTGCTCTAATTTAATCTTTCAGAACACGAAAACAATCTTGCTAATTCCCATCAAAAACAAAAAAAATTTAAAACTCCACAACCAGTGCTGCCCTGTATTTTCTTTTGTCACTAAATCTCTGTGTCACTGTCTTCCTGTCTTGCTGCACACCATCAGGTACTCGCCCTCACAAGTGCCCAGACTGTGACATGGCCTTTGTGACCAGTGGAGAGTTGGTTCGGCATCGCCGCTACAAACACACCCACGAGAAACCATTCAAATGTTCCATGTGTGACTATGCCAGTGTGGAGGTATGGGACTTGTTACAGTGCTGACTGCTTCCTTGTGCACTTCAAAGCTTGTTCACCATCTGTTAGAAACTCTGTTCTAGGCATTTCCTCTTTGGCCATTTGGTTGAAAGGCTCTGGGAAAAAGAAATTATAAATCAGGGCTGCTCTTGGAAGCAAATGGTGGGGTTTCCTCAGGGAATCAGAAGGCAATTTGAGATCACTTGCAGAAATTCTAGGTGATACCCGTTTCCTCTTTGGAAACAATAGTTGTCACAGTTTCTTAAATGATTTGTCCTTTAAGCTGATTGCAGGAATTGTAGTGTTCTTTGTGTTGAAAGAGACAGACATTTCCTGCTGCAGTGGGGTGTCCTTTCAGTCCACAGTGCTCTCCCATTTTAGAAACATGTGTTCTGCACATCATCTGTTTATGCCATGAAGGTGTCTGTAGCTAAAACTAATGAGCCTTTGTCTCAGTATTGGTGAAAATCAGCTTTGCTAATGTTAGATGATAGCTTAATTTCCCTGAGCAGATTAGACATTCTTGAATGCCTTCCCTCCATGCAGTATTGTTAGATATTTTATAGGACAGCTTTTATACTGTGAAAGGAAATTTGAGCCAGATGATGAGCTACATAATTTTTAAAAAATGGGATGTCTGCAGTGGAAGAAGGCTACAGTGGGAGAGCTTATATAGGGGCTTCAAGGTTTTTTTTTTTCAGCCCACGCTATGCCTGCAGTGCTGTCACTTCAGGTCCTGTGGTTTGAGTGGTGAATAAGTTATGTTGCAGAGGTTTTCATAGTATAAATTAGGAAAGAATAACCAAGCTGGTCGTTATGAGGTCATGCTGCTTTTTGTAGGCACAAGTTGGTGATTAAGCAGCATGATCAGGCTGGGGTAGAAAATGCCATACTGTTGGTGTTCTTGCTTTGAGCTGGGTTTGTACCTTCTAAATAAAAGCAGGAGGAGAAAAGAATTAAGCTTCCCCACATCATTTCCCTGAGTCTCTCCAGGATATTTTAAAATTTTAGAAGGTCTTCAGATGCTGAGATGATCAATAACAGTAAGGTGAGCACAGAGTCTAAAGGCCTCATTGAGTGTGGGAACAAGCATCAGGCACAACTGGGAGGCGAGGTAGAGTGGGCAGGAGCAATGGGAAAATGGCACTGAAATGTGCTTGATTGGTTTTGTGCCTAAGTAAATATAAACTGCCTTAAACTCTTGACTGGTTTCTTGTGCTTTTGGCAATCTGGCCTGCTCATCTGTGCTAACTTGAGTCTTGCCCTTGGCTTGCAGGTTAGCAAATTGAAACGCCACATCCGCTCGCACACCGGGGAGCGCCCGTTCCAGTGCAGCCTGTGCAGCTATGCCAGCAGAGACACCTACAAACTGAAGAGGCACATGAGGACCCACTCCGGTACTGATTCTGTGTTCTCTTAGTGTCAGAGTGCTGAGGCTACAGTGTTGCTGGCACACAGCAAACAAATACTAATTTGTAGTTTAATATAAAACCTTTATAAAGTGTAGCTGAAGAGAATGCACCACGTTTTGTGAGCACTTGTAAATTTAAAACCGGGTTAAATTACTTCGCTGAGAAATGAGCTTGGTGGATTCTGATTTCTAGTTTGACTGTGAGGTGATAAAATGCAGGCATCTCTATTATGAACAGAAGAAACTTCTGTTTGCTGTGTTCCAGCTGAAGAGTAGAGCCATTTGTAGTTTCATGCTTCAGTGCATTCTGAAAAGCATCTCATGCATGTTAGTTCATAAAGATGCTAATTTTTTCTTCAATATAAATAGGGATGCTTTTAGCACAGAATGTTACTGCAGTGCCAAATTAATCATATTGCTAAAATTGATGGGGAGAAACATGCCCTTTTATGTATACATGAACATCAGAATCTCCACCCCAAAAAATCTGATATCACTTGCTCTCTTCTGTCAGCATGTAAGTCTTGCCTGTATTTCTCAGAGTAAGAATAATTTAACTTTCTTAAGGATTGAACTTTAGTTTCTTTGTAGAAAGACACTTACTGGGGCTATAACTTGCAGAGAAAGATGTTATTGAGCACTTTGTAGAATTACGATTTCTGTGTGTTGCAAGTTTCTGGGAGGTTGTTTGGGGATTCTTGGTGAGATTTCTTTTTAATAAAAGTACTTGCTCTATTTTTTCCTTTTGCTCCTGAAGGAGAGAAGCCATATGAATGTTACATCTGCCATGCTCGCTTCACTCAGAGCGGTACCATGAAGATGCACATTTTGCAGAAGCACACGGAGAATGTGGCCAAATTCCACTGTCCTCACTGTGATACTGTTATAGCGAGAAAGAGTGACCTGGGTACGTGTCTCCCAAACGTGGCCATTTGCTGAAGATGGTACAAAACTTCCCAGAATTAGAGTTCAAATAACCCAACTGCTCTCTTAACCCAAATACCATATCTGGTAACTGCACAGCATAAAGCACAGCTTCACATATGGGGCTGGTAAAACACACCTTTAGCTTATAGCTGCTGCAAGTTAAAACAATTTTCAGTTTCTTCTCATTATTTGTTTTTTTTTTTTTTTTTCCAAGCATACAAGGTAAGTTACTGTTTCCTCATAGATGGAAGGCATTTATTGAACTTGGACTGAGATTTCAACAGCATAAGGATTGGGATCTAAAAAGCAAGATCACTTGGCTTAACCTCCTGCACATTGGAGGCCCTTGTTTCATGCAGAGATATTTTCATCAAGTTAAAAGATTTGAATTAGAGCAAGTATTTAACTTCCCAGGATTTGGAGCCGTGTGCTCAAAAAAGCCCTGAGTCCTTGCAGTAGGACATTGCTGATCTAGTGAGCAGTACCCAGTGTGATTCCAGCAGGCAAGCTCTTATGTTTCTAGAAGGTGACAAACAATATCGTGCCCAGAGCAGCTGAGGGAAAGGAAGGAGCCACGATTTGGCAGAACTTTCTGTCTTTAAACAGAATTATCACCCAAGTAATGGGAAGGCAGGCTCTCTTCCAGTAAAGACAAGTGCTACAGTGAGAGGCAGTTTGAGAAGGCAGTCAGTTGATGTATGGAGCAAACAAGCTGATTTACAACAGAGGAAAACTGATGTTAGCTATGAAGAATTTTTCTTCTAATAATGCGTTAATCTACCCTAAGCTACCTCGTGCAGCTGTGGTATGCTCTTAGTTGGAGGATTTTAAAGAAGTGACTAAAACCTTTCAGGGATTATCTGCTGGTATCCCTGTTGCCTTCTAGTCCTGTCACTCTGACTTCTAATCCTGCAGAAAATCCTGATTCCCCCCCACTGAATTACCTGGCTTCTGGCTGTATCCAGGCAATTCAAGTTAGTCTTAAAAATAACAGTCCACAAGACACTTTAGTTTGACAGTCATGTGTCATCAAATTCAAGTATCCTACATCAGCACAGATTGCAAGTAATAACCAAATCTGTGGAAAATCTTAATGGAGTATTTCTGGGAGCTCTTTCTGTCTAGAAATGGTTCTAGTTGGTTTTACTTGCGAGTCCTTCAGGTTTTTAGTTGGATCCTAAATTCCACTGTTTTGGCTGAGCTTGGGAGGATCTCTGAAGGAACATGGGCTCATCTTTCACGCTTGGAAAGCCACGGTGGTGAAAGCTTTTTGATTCTTTTTCCTGTAGGTGTCCACTTGCGGAAGCAGCATTCCTACATTGAGCAGGGCAAGAAGTGTCGCTACTGTGACGCTGTGTTCCATGAGAGGTATGCCCTCATCCAGCATCAAAAGTCCCACAAGAACGAGAAGCGCTTCAAGTGTGACCAGTGTGATTATGCCTGCAGACAGGTAAGCTGGGGGCACCCTTTAAGAGTGTTAAGACAGGAGCTGAAGGTATAGGATGGAAATCTTAGCTTTTAGGTATGACCAGATGTCACTTGAAATAAAAACAATGTGGACACTGGACTCTCCAAGGTAAAAGATAGGGAAAGTTTAATTCTGACTCCAATATTATAGATTTCCAAAAGTGACAGTTCATTGGAGGATGAGAGTGCCACCTCTCCAATGATGCTGTACAAACCAATAGTCCATCAAATTCTCCTCCTCCATAAAAGAATGCAAAACAATAAGTTACTTAAATAAAATGCACGAGAAAGTTCCTTACAAGAATGTAAAGATCAGGAGGCTTAGAAGAACTTAAAAAAACAGGGCAACAACCAGCTGTCAGGATCAAATTAGCTGTCTAAATTTTTTGAAGGGTGTAAAGGAGAGTACAAGTGGCCTTTTCTTGGTGTGATTCTGTCGTGTAGAGAAAAGCCTTCTAACTCATAACCTTGATGTACCCCTTGACCAAGGAATAAGAGTCCATATAGGATGGGAAGAGCTAAGACTGAATATGCCAACAATCAAGATGTTCTTGCATTGCTGCGGAATCATTCTTTTCCTGATATTAACCATAAAATTTTTTCCTCGTTTTAGCTGAAAATTCACTTTTCTGTATCCATTGACACAAGTTTCCATTTTCCCTGTCCATGCCAGGAGCGGCACATGGTCATGCACAAACGGACCCATACTGGAGAAAAGCCTTATGCCTGTAGCCATTGTGATAAAACCTTCCGCCAGAAGCAGCTCCTGGACATGCACTTCAAGAGATACCACGACCCCAACTTTGTCCCTGCTGCCTTTGTCTGCTCCAAGTGTGGCAAAACGTTCACTCGCAGGGTAAGGGAATATGCCTTGAGTTGGAGAGGGCTGGGGTGGAATGAGGCTTTTTTAGCCAAGGGAAATGTTTACCCAAAAGGAAAGATGGGTGAGGTACAGGGTAAAATATGAATCTTGTAATAGAGCCCTTCTCTTTAAGAGGGAAAGAGCAGAGAGAATTGAGAATTGGTACCAACAAACATCAGTGTTTACATCATGAGCAATGTGGAAATGCAACTTCATTCCTAAAGCTAATGAATGTACCCATTTCCCCTAAAGAATCTCTCTTTAAGAAGCAAAAGGCATAGTTACCAGAAACATGTTTGAAAATATAGAGCCAGAATGTCTGATCTTGAATTCAGTGCATGTTTTAACTTTTCTTGTGTTTTTGATCTTTCACTGAGTAGAACACAATGGCCAGACATGCTGATAACTGCTCTGGCCTGGATGGTGGGGAAGGAGAGAATGGAGGAGAGACAAAGAAAGGCAAACGTGGCCGAAAGAGAAAGATGCGTTCTAAGAAAGAAGATTCTTCTGATAGTGGTAAGAGCAGCTCAGTCCCTTCTGAGAGTTACAGGTCTGTGATTCACTGTGTGTGTTAGCTGCTGGTTTGCCAGTTCTGCAGGTTTCTTCTGGCACTTCAGTCCTGTCTGGTTGGCAAACACAGAATATGGTGATATATGGCCAAGTAGAGAGAGAGATGTACTGCCTGTGAGGGATAATATAGAGCCTGCTGTCCCAGGCCTGTTCCAAGACAGTAGTTTAAAAACACTGTCTGACACCCCTTGTGTCAGCTGTGCCATTCCTGCCCTGCCTGTGTGGGAAACTCTCTGGTAATTTTTTTCAGAGTCCCAGAAGAGGCTGTGTGGTTCTGCAGTGCATTGCTATGAAATGTTACTTGATCATTCTTCAGCATTACTGGGTGGCATGTCCAGACAACTCCACCACCGAATAGTTTGGCTACTTCTGTGGAGAAAGGCTGGCAACATCCAAGGGAGTGGTGGAGATTAATACTGTGTGTGAAGGAAAAACTCAGTCCTACTCCTGTCTCCTGGCAGAGGAAAAACTTCATCATGTCTTCAGCAGGAAGAGCCAAGTAGAGTCTCAAGACCAACCAGTTCAAAGATGATTTTGCAGAAGGAATGTTGCTGATTAGTCTTTTATCTGGAGTGCTTTATCTAATTAATCAAGGGGTGTAGGTTGGGAGAACAGGGATATTTCTGGCTAGACAATGCATATCTGAAAATCTCACATGGCAAACAAGTTTTAGGATGAGTATGATCAAATGATTTGCAAACCTTGATTCAAAAACTATAGAAATTGATGCTTAAACTCATGTTTGTATAGATCTTTAGAAAATTTAATTAGGTGAATTAAGCACATGTAACTAATGGTGCATTTAAAACAGGAAAAGGTAATGAAGGCCGGGTAAAATAATTGATGGAAGGTAATTCAAAATGTGGCATTCTGGAGTATGGCATTCTTAGTATCTGATTTGAAGTCTTCCTGGGAGTTCAGCCTGTTCTGAAAACTCATATTTTATTTAGTTGGTTTGGTCTGAGTTTAAAGCAGTTTTTTGTAGGGGAAGCTTGTCAAAAGTCAGGCTTTTTAATGAGCTGATGATATGCAGTGAATGATGCCAGGCTCTGTGCTGAGGGAATCCCTTCAGCCTCAGTGGAAATGGCAAGTGTGGGTTGACCTCAGAAGTCATTGGATAGATATGAAGAATTGACCAATGAGAGCTGAGTAGCTGTAAGAAAGATGTGCTAATCACCTGCTAAAGGAATTGCATTATTCACTGTTGTGTTTATTTGGATTTCTGCAGTTTCATGAGGTTTGGCAACTACTAAATACCTAAAAATTATGAGCAAAGCTGGGATGAAATAGACAAATTTGTGATAATGAAGGGAGGTGGAGGAAAGACCAAACAATGAATGATAGTTCTGTCTCCTGGCTGCCCAACATTACACAGAATGTTAATTGATGGACATTGAGGTGATGGGAGAATGTCAAGAACTTCTAAAGAGGTGGGACCTGAGAAATCCAGTAAATAAATCCCTCATGGGGAGAATCCTTTGAATGATTGTAAAATCATGCAGCTGGTACATGCCCCAGTGTGAGTTGGGGTTTTTCCCTTTAGTCAGATAAAAGGGAGTATCTTTGTGGCCCTTGTATTCTTGAGTGAAGCTACTCCTGTAGTGAACAGCCCTACAAATTTAAGGGCAATCATTTTGCTGTCCAAACAATATTATTCTCTTGGACATCTCTCACTGCTTTTTGTCTGCTCTGTGTTTGCCCAGAGCATTCTGAGCATGCTGATGGTCCTCATCTATTAGGTTTAAGGAGTGTTGTGAAGAATGAAGTGTAGAGCTTGAGGGGTAGGAGGCTGGCTCTTGGGTGCCTGTTGGGATTCTCCTGTTTCACAGAGATCCTGGAATGGCTGCCACAGCAATTTACATGGGATCTACCTCTTCTATCCTCTTGCCCCTCTATTTTCCCCACACTTCTTGAAATCAGCTCATCCCCCCTGTAAACATCCTGCAAATAGTCCTGTGTGATCCAAAATGGCCTTCCTCCTGCATCCCATTGTGTCCCAACCAGGAATTCCCTAACTCCCCATAGTACCAAAGGTGATCTCAAGAGCTGCTTCCCATGACTGGGATGGGTTTCACATCTGGTGGCTCTTCTGGGAGTGTCCTGGACAAGAAGTTTGTTCCTCAGAAGCTGTGAATTTGGGCTCCCACCTTCCATTGAGCAATGCTGTGCTCCTCTGTGTTGTGCAGGTGGGACTTGGATGGGCTGTTGGACCCTCTGATGGGCTTGGGAGTAGCCCAGCCATGTGTTATTTGGTCTTCCTTGTGCTGTTGTCTCTGAGCTCCTTTGTGCATGTGCAGAGTAGCTTTTACCACATAATCTAACATAATTTAATTACCTTTTGCTTTCTGAAGCACAGCTTGTTCTCTCTAAGTGAGGGTAACAGATTAACAGTCTGTGGCAACAGCTTCTGAACAAAAGCCTTACTTGCCTTCTTTCTCAGAGCTGACTCCTTCAAATCCATCCCTTTTGGACAGGATTTGATGGTGCTTCTCTGTAGATGGATGTGTTTTATTCTTGTTAAAACTGAAGATTTATCTGACATCCTTTCTTACAGAGGAAAATGCTGAACCAGATTTGGATGATAATGAAGATGAGGAGGAGACAGCAGTAGAAATTGAGGCTGAACCAGAAGTTGAGCAAGAGGCTCCTGCACCACCTCCCAGTAAGAAAAGAAGAGGAAGACCACCAGGCAAAGCTGCTGCACAACCAAAACAATCCCAGCGTAAGTCACTGATTGAAGCTCTCACCTTACCCTGCTTGCTTGGGCACCTTTTGCCTTGATTTGGCCATTCTTGTAGATGTGATCCCTGCAAATGAGATTGTTTTAAAAGTAGGTAACTGTACTTGTCTCTGCATTGCTAAGAACTCACCTTGAAATCTGTTGCAAGGGTTTCCTGGTCACGAGGGAACATGGCCACTTCAGGCCAGGCTGGAAAAGAAAGGCCATTGTGTTTGTTTAGTATTGTTTCATTTCATAATTGTGCAAAGTGCTCACTTCTTTTTGTACCAGTTATGGTGTCTCTGCTGACATACAGTCCTTGGGAAAACACCTGGCAGTAAAAACATCATGATGCTCTTACCTGGCTGGCTTTTGCAGGTATTGCCACAACTGAACTTGCTTCAGGCTGTTAGTTCTGAGCAAGGACCAGTGCAGGTGTTGTTTCAACACCACAGGGATGTAGTTAAAAATAGACATTGTAACTGTGCACAGTCGAAGTAAATACATTTTAGACTCAGAGTAGGATGGGAAAGGGAAATCAGTTCCTTTAAGGAGGTGGTGGCTTCCTCAGTGGCTTGGCTGTCTGCTCAGTGATACAAAGTGTGGCCTGTTTTCTCTCTGGGGTTATTCTGTGGAAACATTCAATGCTGAATTTGTCATCACTAATTTCCCGTGAAGTTTAAGTTCTGTCTTAGGCCCATATATTGATATGGGGTTTGATTTCATTCATTATTCTATGAAATCCATTGTTTGAAAGATGTTTTAATATGAAAGTGCACACTGGAACTGTGGTACTGGGGGCCCATCTTCATAAAGGGGCAAGAAAATAAATGCTTGATGCTTGGGTGAGTGAGGTGGGTTGAATTGCTCCCCACTGATGTGACAGTGCTTGCTGTGGGACTCACCTTCCCTTGCCTTGGAATAGTCTCACCAAAGACCTGCTTGAGGCATGCAGGCTGGCTCTGGAAACAGCAAAATAATCTGTTTCTCTCCCTCTCCTCTTTTGTGTCTGCCCTTCCAGCTGCAGCAATCATTCAGGTTGAAGACCAGAACACTGGTGAAATTGAAAACATTATAGTTGAAGTGAAGAAAGAACCTGATGCAGAAACAGCAGAGGAAGAGGAGGAAGCTCAGCCTACTGTAGTGGAAGCTCCCAATGGAGACCTCACCCCTGAGATGATTCTCAGCATGATGGACCGGTGATGGAGGAAGACCACGTTGGCTGACTGAACTGGCCTGGGCTGTGTTTAAGCGGCTCAAATCTATTTTTTTCCTTTTAATCTTTTTTCTTGGCTTTGGGAAGTGCATCATTTTAGACCATTTTACCAAACATACTGGGAAATAAAACGATGTTAGAATGTGATTTAACTAGAACTTGCTGTTTTATGTTAGCATTACAGGATCATGGAACATTAGGAAATATTTTGGAGTCCTTGAGGGTTTCCTCTGAGATGCTTGATTTAGTTTTGCTCTGAACTGCATTGTAAAGCTGGTCCAAGGGCCGTGTTTACATGCACCAAGTTTTAATATACAAAAGTGGAAGCCTTGACTAGAGTATGTGGAAAACCACTCCGGACTTGCCCTTCCAGTTCCCAGAGTCCTTGAGCCTCTTCTCTCAGTAGTGTTTTTAACTGTAAATGCAGACTTGGGAGGGTTCTAGACTTTTGAAATGTTTTTTTGGTTGGTTTTTTTGTTTTTTGTTTTTTTGTTTTTGCTTTCTCCCACTGAGTAGCTCCGGTTCTCCAAGTCGGCTGCACATGGTAGTTTTGGCATGCTCCAACTGGTTTCTGTCCTTAATATGCTTTGCTTTCTGCAAAGCATTTCTGTAATGGTCAAGCTTGTAAATAACTTTTTTTTTTACATTTTAATCTTTTTCCATTAATTAAGAGGTATGAAAAAATGCAGTTTAAAGAAACCCCAGTATTCTAATTCCTTTCAAACTAAGTGACAAGAGAATTGATAGAGTGTAAATGTTGGAAAAGCTGTTGATAAGGTAGAGAAAATATGTACCCAAACTATTGCTTGCAGAACAAGAGAAACCCACATGTGAAATCTGGTTTTGAAGCACAAAAAAATTGTATTTTATAGAATCTTAGACTGGCTTGGGTTAGAAGGCACTTTTACAGACCATCTAGTTCTACCCCCCTGCCACAGGCAGGGACACTTTTCACTAGACCAGCTTCCTCCAAGCTCTGTCCAACCTGGCCTTGAACACTTCCAGGGATGGGGCAGGAAGTTTCTCTGGACAACTTGTTCCAGAGCCTCACCACCCTCACAGGGAAGAATTTCTTCCTAATAGCCCATCTAACCCCGCCCTCTGTCAGTTTGAAGCCATTCCCTGTTGTCCTGTCTCTCCATTCCCTTGCCAAAAGTCCCTTTCCAGCACTCTTGTAAGATCCCTGCAAGGTTCTGTAAGGCCACAATCAGGTCATCCCAAAACCTTCTCTTCTCCAGGCTGAATAACTCCAGCTCTCTCAGTCTTTCCTCATAGGAATGGTGCTCCATCCCTCAAATCGTGTTTGTGGCCTCCTCCGGACTCGCCCCGACAGCTCGATGTCCTCCTTGTCCCAGGACCCCAGAGCTGGATGCAGCACTGCAGGTGGGGTCTCACCTGAGTGGGGCAGAGGGGCAGAATTCCCCCTTCCTGCTGCCCCCAGGGCTCTGGATGCAGCCCAGCACACACAGCTGGGCCATGTCCAGTCTCTCCCACCAGCTCCCCCAGGTCCTTCTCCCCAGGGCTGCTCTGGGTCTGTTCTTTCCCACCCTGATTGATCCCAAGGGTTGCCCCAGCCCAGGTGCACCACCTTGCACTGGCTCTTGTTAAGCCTCATGAGATTCCCAAGGGCCAGGTCCCTCTGGATGGCCCTGTCCTTCAGGTGTGTCACTGCACCCTAAGCTTGGTGTTCCCAAACCTGCTGAGGGTGTTCTCCATCCCTTCATCAATGCCATTAACGGTGATAGTGAATAACACTGGTCCCAGTATGGACCCCTGAGGGGCACCAGTCACTGCTGTCCATCCAGAGTCTGAGCTGTAGACACTGCCCTCTGGATGTGACCATCCAACCAATTTGAAACATATAATTAACCTTTTTGAGTTATAATTTCACAAATACATTTTCTTTGCTCTATCTTGTAGTTGTATTTTGTGTTTATGAATCCTATGTTAAGACAAAAGTGGTGATTTATGAGTGGGTCACTGCAGCCCTCAACCTGGGCCAGGAAATTTTATTAATAGGTCAGTAATTCTACAATTTTTGAATCTGATAAAGACAAAAAAAGGAATAATGTGAAATACAAATGATGCCTGTATATGAAAATGTCACATGTTAAAATATGTAAGCTTTTTATAGAGCCTCAGTCTTGCTGATTTCAAACAAATTTTTCTTCTATGTATCGCTTTTAAGAGAGCTATCAGTTTAGCTATCAGACTCTAGGTTGATGCATTTTTGTACTTAGCTGTACTGTGTGATATTTTTCATTATTTTAGGAAGCCAACATGGGAAAAAAAATACTGTTATAAAATATGTAATGGGGTTTGAAAGCTGGGAAGGAAAATATACTGCTGTACAGCTAATAAATAATAACGGATTAACACGTGTGCTCACTGGCTGCTTTCTTTGTGTACATCCACGGTGCGACCTGGCAGCCATCTCCAGATGGAAAAGCTGCTCTTCCCAGAAGGATGCTGTCAGCAGGACTGGCTCCTTTCTCTCTGCTGGTGTTCCCTCTGCCCCATGCCAAGTGCAAGGTACCTGTCCATGACCTTAAATCAGAGTGTGCTGCTCTGTGTGTAGAGGAGGGAGGATGTAAAATGCAAATGTTGGTGTTGACAGCTTGAGCTTGGAGTAACATGGGAGCAGTTGTTACTTCTGTTTGTTTGGACTGTGATTTTAAATGGTTGTAGCTGATGGTTTAGTTAACAGGAATACTGTTTCCATTTCATTCTGAAAAATGGGAGTGGTACTTTGGTGGAGTTTCTGTGGTGTGTTTTTTTAATTGCCTTTGACAGCAGTTTAAGGTGCCAGCTGTTGGCAGTCACTGCAGGTTCAGGTAGAACCTCCTACTGCTGGTACAGGAGTCACTGTTGGCAAATGGCACTACTTTATTTTACACTTTTTTACAGGAGACTGTAACCAAGCACAAGAATTGCTAGTTCTGGCTTTCACTAGGTGTTTGGTGACTCGTTATCTCTGGTCTTCCATGACTTGCCAAGGAAAGCCTGTCTGGAGGTGGAAGCTGGGAGTCCTGAGCAGGCTGGAGCCTTGTTGCAGCAGGTGGGAGAGGTGGTGTAAGGGCTGCTTCTGTGAGAAGTCAGGTCTGGCTGAGAAATGGGTAAATCCTCAAGTGCTTTCCCAGCTGGGCAAGGGACTGTGTGCTCAGAAACCAAAGATATTTTAGTCTGAGGCAGTGCTGAGTTGGTTTTACATAAGCCTGGAGCTAGGGAGTCTTTGTGGTGAGTGGGAAAACCAAAGGTGTCCTTGGGATCTGTAAGGAGAAATTCCATCATATCTTAAACCCTGTGGCTCAGCATGGTGCTGACAGGTGGGGTGTGAAGGATGGTGCAGTGGCTTTGTTTTAGCTGGTGGCCCCAGGAGATACCACACATGGTCCAGCTCCCTTGGTCTGTGTGAGTGTTCATGTGCAGCAGCTCATGCTGTTGTACACAGGCCTGGGTGACACCAAACCAGGTGCTGCAGCTCTCCTGGAATTCAGAATGGCTGGGAGAGATGGCTGTGTGTGAACAGCTTAATGGGAGGCTGAAAGGACCAGAGCTGAGAGGTTTATTTGTGCAAGGACCACAGGTGTGGCTGGTGCTGAGTGGCCTCTGTAGTGTTTGTCTGAGGAAACACCACTCCATGAAGGATTGTGGGCTGTGACCATGTGCTGGCCTCATGCTCCATCCTTTAAGCCCTTCATGTGCCCATCCCTGAGGTGGCACTGCCTTGGTCAGTCAGGGCCCAGGTGAGCAGGACCAGCCAGGAGTCCATGACTGACAGCTCAGCCAGGGAATGGGTGGTCTGGGTTTGAGCAGGGTGTGGCCTCACCTTTTGCCAAGCCCCACCAGACACAGGCACTGGCAATCCAAGAGGTTGTGAGATGTGCAACATCCAGTCTCTGACACAGGTACATCACCTGTCCAATGCCCTTGCAATTGCCTCTTCCAGTGCCAGTGTCCCTGGGGCTGGAGGCTTGACTGCTCTGAAGCCTCAGCCCAAGGCACAGGGCAGCTTGTCACTGGGGCTGAGGTGCCCATTCCTATGGGGGGGTCCAGATCAGAAAGGTGTAGGAGCAGCAATGTTTTGGACCTTGCCAGGATTGTCTTGGCAGGCCTTTTCCAGCACCGGTGTCCCTGGAGCTCTGGGCTCTTTGGCTCTCTCAGTCCTAACCCTAAGCATAACCCTAGCCCTTAACCCAGATCTGAGGAGCAATTTCTGAGCAACTTTATTGTGCTCTGATTCTAGAACTTTGTTCACAGACCCCAGGAGAGGTTTAGTGAGGATAGAAGCTGTCACCCTGTGGGAATCCTCCTTTTTTCCCCAGCCTGGCGTGTTACCTTGCGATCTGCTCAGTTGACCTGGTTTCTCTGTGCTTGCTCAGTCAATGGTTCTGTTATGCAGACTGGGTTTTATTTGATTTGAGCTGAGGCTCCTGCCTTGGGCAGGGATCTCTGCTTGTGCCTCTTGCAGGCTTCTGGTTCACCCTCAGAGGAGCTGTTCTGGAGAGATGCAGATCAATATCCCAGCCTGCTGCCAAGGACACACATCCAGGGCAGCATCCAAAGCCTGAATGTGGACAGAACAATTGTGCTCAACCCAAGAGATGTTATCAGTGCTGGAAAAGCTGGGCTTTGAGCTCTGAGTGGAAAGCCAGGGCTGGGATGGATCCAAGGAGCGTTGCTGCCTCTGCCAGTGGCTTGGCCTGGCTGCCATCCCTGCTGCTTGGGCTGCTGTTCTCTGCTGGACCAGAGGAGATGTGCTGTTCTGGACATCCTGGTGTGCCTGGGCTTGCACAGAGGCAGGAACACCTGTGCTCATGGATGTCTGCCCCACTCCTGGAGTACATGTCCTGCTGTGCTGCTGCTCAGAATGTTCCAGCATGTGGGAACCAGTATTTTGGGGAATGGGCTTTGGATGCAGCTTGCCTGGATATCTCCTCTGTGCTGCTAGTCTTCTATAGAAGCCATTCTGATGCGTGAAAGGGGACAGCTGCTCCCTCTGTGCCCTGGATATCCTTTCATGCCAAAGCTGGGAGATGGTGCCCTTTTAGAAGTTCAGATACCAATAGCCTGGCCTTCTCTCATCCTGGAAAAAACATGGATCCAGCCAGGACTGCTGCTGGTGACTGTTGACTGCACTGGTGGTGAACACACTGTGCCCCTCATCCTGCTGGTGCTCATCCCTCTGCTGATGTAGCTCAGGAGGCTCGAGGAGGTGCTGCCTGCCTTCACCCTCACACAGAAGCTGGTTTCAGAAGCACTGTGGCCCCGAGTGGATGTAGCAGGAGGGCAAACTCACCCATTCCTTCCAGGAACCACCTTCTCCCAAGTGATTCGACCTCTGGGAAAGCTCAGTGAGCTCCTAGTTGGCAGATTCCAGCCTGGAGCTTGGAAGTTTGTCAGGAAGGGGCAGTTTAGGGGAAGAAGACAGATGTCACCATCCATCCTGGTGGGTGCTGGTCACAGGGACTCAGGCTGCTGGCTCAGAGCAGCTCTGCCTCTCCCTCCAGCACCTTTCCTGAGTTTCTAATGTGGCCAAGTTGAGCCAACAGTGGGAAATCCTGAGTCCAGAGAAGCTCTGCAGCGTGTCATGGGACACAGGAGCACTTCCTGGTCCAAAACCTTCCTGGATGAGTGGAGTGGTTGATATGCTCAGTCCTCAGGTTGATGTGCTCCAAGGAGGTCACCTGGCTTCTGCCTCTCTCCCTTGCTTTGGAACAGAAGGCCTGGGGCGTTTCTGTTCTGGAAAAGCCCTTCCTCAGCATCCTGCCATGGGGACCAGCATCCATCCTCCAGAGAGCAGCCTGCACTGGGCACCTTCACCCATCTCCATTAGCTCCCCTTGCAAGGTGATGGAGCTGGGCTGGCTGCCCAGTGCTGGGAAGGGCAGACTTGCCCTTACCCCACACACCGGCCGTGTCCAGGCAGGATTATGTCCCCATGAAGCACCTCAGGAGATAGGGAGAGGTCACGGATCCTCCATCCTGGAAGCTGGGGCTGTGGGGAGATGCTCCCGCTCCGTTCATGGAGGGATGCCCTCCACATGGCAGGAGAAGGGTGGAAGCTGGGTAGTGCCGCCCTCTCCTCCCGGCGGGGCCGGTGGGCCGTGGGCACCGTCGCTTTCATTTCGCTTCTCCTGCTCAGGCGGTAAATCTCGCCTGACGGGGCAGGAAGAGGCACCGGGAGGGGGAGGAGGCACCGAGGCGGCGGCGCTGCCGGTCGGTAACCTCAGCGCTTCCTCCCGGCAGGGCGCCTTTCCCGCGGCGCCGAGGATGCTGCCCTGACCCCGCGGCCCGGGCAGGTGTCGCCAGGTGCCAGGCATGGCTGTGTCCCCCGGAGGGATCCCCGCCGAGCTGCAAGGTAAGCATCGCCCGCCGCCGCCACTGCCGGGCACCGCTGCCACATGGGGCTGCCCCTGCCGGGCCTGCCTGGCCCCCGTTTGCCTCGCTGGGCTTGGCAGAGTCACTTTTGGGTCCCTCAGCGGCAACAGCTGAGGTTGAGGGGGGCCCATGCAGTGTCTGGGGGTTCCTCTGGTCTGCAAAACTCATTTGCCTGAGGATGGACTCTGGACCAAGAGCATCCCCAGAGAACCTGGCTGCTCAAGGATGGGATTCTGCACAGCTCAAGCTGCTGGATTTGTGGGTGCAGCTTGGTGCTGGTCAGCCCCATGGACCTGGGCTCCTCTGGCCAGCTGGGGGTCCCCAGGAGCTCCCCAGGAAGGCACAGCCTGCAGCTCAGCATAGGGGGTGTGAACACCACTGCTCACAGCCTTCCCTTGGCTGATTGGAACAGCAAAAGGCCACAGAGGTCTTAGGCTCCTTCAGCCTCACCAGCCCCACCGAGGCTGGCTCTGGTGGGGAGGAGCTGGGTCACCGTGTCCCCACAGCCTCAGGCCTGGCTCTGCCAGGGTGGGTCCCTGGGGAGGAGTGGCTCAAACCACTGACCCATGGGGATTGGTGTCACTGTGACAGCCTGGTGTGCTCTGCACAGTGATGGACAGCTGTGCCTTTGGCCCTGTTTCTCCCATGAGAGGCAGGAATCAGGAGGGCACGGAGGGGGTGCTCAGGGTAGGAGCCATGCTCACACTGACCCGCTGATGGTGGCAGTGACCAGCTGTGACCTTGGGGAGGCTGGCGCGTGTGACCACCCTGGCTGCCCTGTGGACAGGAAGGACTTGGGTGACCAGCTGCTCCCTGGTGGTAAATTTGGAAAGGAAGGAAGAGAAATCAGGACCCTCTTATCACTCACTGCCAGCTCCCGGTGGGTGAGGCAGCACAGGCAGTGTGAACCAGCAGCCCCAAACCCTGTGCTTGATTGAGGCTGAGGCAGAAGATGGGGAGGTGGGTGCATCACCCAAGCAGCAGAGGAGACCCACAGGTGATGTGTGAGGCTTGTCTGAGAACAACCAGGGTGTGACTCTGAGGTGTGGAGGGAGAGGAGATTATTCAGGTGGGGACAGTATCCTCAAGAGCAACAGGGCACATGGGAGAGGACCAAGGTGACTTCAGCCACCCAATTTCATGTGGACATTGGTCTTTTCAGAGGGCATCACCACCTTCCTGGGGACAAAGAAGGTGCTCCTGGTGCTGAGCATCCAGCTGCAGGTGAAATCCAAGTATGATGACTTTATCTTGGTATGTGCAGAATTTGGCCTGGTTCCTGGTTTCCCCAGGAAGGTGTTTTATGGTTGCAGTGGGGGACAGGGGTGGCTTTCATGTCACCGTGGTCTCTTGTCACACCTTGCCTAGGTCCTGACACCCTGGCGAGCCTATGTGCTGCCTGTGATGCTGCCAGTGAGGGTAAGTGTGGGGACCCTGGTACAGCCTTGGGGTTCCTGGGGGGGCCTGGGGCACTGGAGGGAGTGACCCCTGAGTCACCTGGGACACTGGGTCAAGAGCAGGATGAGGAGAGAGATGGGGGAAGGGGAGGGGGTCTTGTTTGGGGGCTCGTGAAGGGTGGGGCCAAGGCCAAGCACTGTTTGAGGCATGGGAAAGTTGGGAGTTGGGGGGAACCCTTGGGTTTCCTTTCTCCATCAGCACTGGGGTTGATCCTGCTTCTCTCACCCACAGGTTCACAGCAGCTTCAGCTTCCTGGAGGTGAGGGAGATGGCAGTCCAGGAGCCCAGTGTGGTGAGTGGGACAAAATGGGACAAACCCAGCCTGGGCATTACCCCCCTCTCTGCCCACTCCCCGTGGCAAACCCTGGTCCAGAGCCCAGCACAGGATCTGGGGGTGTTCTGGGGGTGTTCTGGTCTCCCATTGAGGGTCACCAGTGTTGATCTCATCAGGGTGTTACCCTGGAGCTGGGGGTGCAGGGGGGCACCCAGGGGTGCTGGGTGGGTGCCTGCACTCCTTCCCCTCTGCCATCCACGGACAGCACCTGGCCATGGCACCTCCTGCTCAGCAGGGACAAGGTGACAAATGGCTGCAGGCTTACCAAGGTGAAGCCAAATTTAGCAGGAGGGTGTTTTAAACCTCAATAATCCTCTTAGAGAGGGGCGGGCACACAGGGCAGATGTGGCAGTGGAAACCATGGAAGAGAGGATATCAAGGCTTGGATGTATTGGCCAAAACAGGGCTGTGGTCCTGGTTAACCTCCTGTCTGCTCCTTTCTGACATCCTGTCTGGCTTTTTCTTGGTGAAGCATCATCAGCAACCATGGCCTCAGCCTCCACACGGGGTTTCTGCTGCTCAGCAGGCGAGAGCTGCAGGAGCTGGGCACAGACAGAGGGGTGCAGGGGTTGATTCCTCAGGGTGGAGGGGGCTGAGATGTCTGACTGGGCCATGGAAAGCCCAGGGATTGTTGACGTGCAGGCGGTCCCACGCTCTCCTGCCTCCACAGCCCCGGGCACTGGCGGAAGCTCCGTCCTGCACGATGCCAGCAGATAATTGTCATCCTGCTCCCACGCCTCAATCAGCGTGTAATTAAATCAGGGAGCATGTTGCCATGGGATTTTTTTTTTTTTCCTGGTAGGAACCATAAGCTGAAAAAGCCCTAAACCTCAATTAAATAAATTCAGGGAGGAAACCTCCATGCTCCAGCTGCGGCTGCTGCAGGCAGAGACAAGGCTGTTCTCACCTCACTGCATCGGGCTGCCTCTGCATCAGCTGAAGCTGAATTTTCAGGAAGTTTATACCTTATTCTGGCACACCAATGTATTTTATCCTAAATTCCTGGTGCTCACAGCATTCTCTGTGCTTGTGGCTGGGCTGGCAGTGAGGAGCTGATGGCTGTCACCGTTGTGTCTGGGGGCTTGGGGACGCTGTGTGCTGCCAGCTTGCTCAGGAATCTCTCATCCTTTGGACCCTGCAGGTTGTCATAGAAACAGATGCAGCGTCTTTTGCCTTCCGGTTCATGTCCTTGGATGATTTGGAGCAAGTTGTTATCCATGTCACCATGTCACTTAAGAAGGTCTTTCCAGACTCATCCCTTGGGTAAGGATCTTCTGCTCCTGAGGGGTGCTTGTGTGGGAACCAGAGCAACTCCTTTGCCCAGAAAAGCCCCACAGTGCAGAATCCTGGAATGGTTTGGGTTTGGAAGGAACCTTAAAGATCATCTAGTTCCAACCCACCTGCCATGAAGCGGGACACCTGCAGCTAGAAAATCCCAAATATAGGATGGGTCTGCAACAGTGCTTTTAGCAGGAGAAAAACACATGGATGGAGGCGAGACCCTGTTCTCTGATTCAATATTTCTGGCCGCCCTACACACAGGGTTGTGCTAAGCACAGAGTGGTGGGGATGCTCTTCTCCTGGCCCACCCTGACACCCCTCTGCTCCCTCCCCAGGACACTGCTCAAGAACTGCCCCCCCAGCCTGTATGAGAGGATCCAGCAGATCACAGACTCACTGGAGGAAGTGCTGCAGAGCAACCCTGGGCCATGTGGTAAGTCCTGCCATAACTTCCCTCAGGCAGGACCAGGAGGGTTGGAGCACTCTGAGAACCATTCCAGCCCTGCACCCACCAACAGCAGCTCTGCTGACAGCCCTCACCTCTGGCAGGGCACCTGTGATGGCTTTGGTCAGATGGAGCCCTGCTGCTGGGGTCTGCTGCCCACCCCATCCCATCCCATGGGTCAGGAGCAGGTTTGAGGGGATGCAGCTCCCCAGGAAGAAGCAGGACAGCAGGCAATATTGCTCAGGATCTACCTGCAAGGACCTGTAGCTGTGCATGCTTCTACCCACCTCACATGGCACCAGTGCAGAGCCAGGAGCTTTTCCTGTAGCCTGCTCTGGAGCAGGATCCCTACACTATCCCCAGGGCAATGTGCCTTGCCTGGCACCCACATGGAGCAAGCAGAGCAAGCCACAGCCCCCACTGGGGCTGACAGCAGATCTCTCTCCCTTTGGGCAGGGAAGGGGGAGCCCTCAGCATCACTTCTGAGTCCCTGTCATCCCTCTCCTGTTTCCCACTCCCCTCAAAGTTCTCCCCCATGTTCCCTTGGGAAGCTCTGCCCCCAAACTGCCTTCTCCTTGCAGGGGGGTTTTCAGAGACCTACGCTGCCCTGTGTGACTACAACGGCTTTGCCTTCCGCGAGGAGATCCAGTGGGTAAGCTGGTCCCTCCCAAGGATGCAGCAGGGTGTCCCTTGGGGACAGGATGCTTGTGGCTGCCTCATGGAGCTGCTGGGGCTGGGAGCTGCAGCTCTGAGTGCCCCCTGCTCCTGGCTGGGCTGGAATCAAAGTGCAGGTGGGAGCAGCTGCCTTGGACCGGGTTCTTTCCCAGACTGTGACCCAAGGGGAGGCCCTGGAAAGGTGGGGCCTTGCTGGGTGTCCCAGGAGAGGAGAATCCTGCTGGGACCCAGCCATAGCAGGACTCCCTGTCCCCCTTTCCCCTGGACACTGATCCCAGCTCACCCCTCCCCACACCCTCTCACCCACCAGCCTGGGCTGTGCTGCCTTCTGACCATTCCCTGCAGAAATTGTCCAATCTGTCCCACCAAGCTGGGACATGTCCCCTGCCAGCCATCAGGGAATGTTTTAGGCTTTGGGGTTAGGCAAAGGGCTCAGCTTCCTCCAGCAGCAGCACCAGGGACCTGAGCCCTCCCCAGGGCCCCGTGCTGAGCCTGATCCATGTGTGCCTCCTTCTGGGAAGGACGTGGACAACATTTACCACAGCCAGGACTGCCGGGAGTTCAACCTGCTGGACTTCAGCCACCTGGAGAGCAGGTGAGCCCCCAGCCCTGCTGCCTGCAGGCTCCCAGCACCATCCTCACTCTCCCTGCCCCTGCTGGGGGGCCCAGCACCCTCTCCTGCCCACGTTAGAGGCTTTTATGGGTTACACGCTCCAGGGATGCCACATCTGCAGCCTGACACTCCCCCTCACCAAACACCCTGAGCCCCATCCCATGGGGCAGCAGCTGAGAGTCCAGGCAGCCTCTCTGTTCATTTTTAACTCTTAGATCAGCCTGGGAGCTGTTTATAGGGCTGAAAACCCAATGCCACAGTGGCTTCTTGCAGCTCGTGGCTGTCAGGTGTTTCCCTATGCAAAGCAGCTGGTGCAGCTTACCACCCTGAAACTTGCCCTGCTCCCCACCAGCACCCCCAGATATCTGTTATAACCCTGTTATCACCTGATTATAACCTGATAGAGGGGCTGTGAGCTCCAGCTGTGCCTGGAGCTCTCCCTGTGGGGCTCAGCCACCCCAAAAAAGTCAGAGCAAGGACTCAGTCTCAGGGGAGGCAGCTGCCAGGCTGGGACACAGCAAGTCAAAGTTCTGGGCTGATGTTTTGGGGAACAGAGGATCTGTGTTCAGCTGGTGAAAAAGGAGACCGTTATAGAGATTTCTTTGGATGAGGAAGTAAAAAAGAAACTTGTTTCCATTCAACCAAAACCTGTGGTGTTGCTCACATGAGAGCTCAGAGTTAAAAAGAATTTAAAACCCCGAGGTTTAGATAGAAGCATGCAAATACTTTGATTAATTTGATTTTCCCTAAGGGAATAATCTGGGGAAGATGATCTTAAAACCCACAATCCCCAGTCCTGTTCTGTTGAACGTTGTGTTGGTCACACTGAGGTTGGGTGTCTTGGAGCATCCCAGGGCTGGGTCAGCTGGAGCACCTTGTGTTTGGATGGGATGGGTGTGTCCTGGCATCCTGGGTGTCTTGGGGCACCCTGGGCTGGATGTCTCGGGACAAGCCCCAGTTGGGTGTTTTTTGTCACCCATTTGGGATCAGCCTTGGCTCAACCTGGCCCTTGACCCCCTCCTCCCTGTCACCCTGCAGGGATGTGGCGCTGAGTGTTGCTGCCTTGTCCTTCAACCTGTGGTTCACCAAGCTCTCCTGCAAGGATTTCAGGCTGGTGAGTGCTGCTGCTGTGGCTCTGGGTGCACCAGGGGTGGCCAGGCTCCCAGAAAGGCTTTCTTCCCTGCCAGAATCAAGAGATCTCAGAGCAGCTGCTCTACATGCTCAGCAAGTCAGTGACCCTGGAGGAGCTGGTGCTGGAGAACAGTGGCTTGAAGGGGTAGGTGAAGGTGTTGCAAGGCAATGATGAGCGGGATCTTGGCAGCCTGGTGGCTCTTCCCTCAGTCCATGGAGCAGGGAGGTCCATCCATGGACCCTTGTGCCAGGGGCTGGTGGCTCCATCCCCTCCACACTGGGAAGCTCACTGGGAGCAGAGACTCCCATAGCCTGGCAGTGAATTCCACCCAGCCCTGGAGATGCTCTTCTTCCTTCTGGTTGCTCAGATGAGCCAGGTCTGCCCCACAGGCAGGAGCTGCTGGCATGTCCCTGTAAGACTACAGGACTGGTTGCTGTCCTTCCTGGAGTTATCCAGGCATTGCTCCGATGGATGAGTGACCCTTCTCCCCACAGTGACTTTGTGCAGAGGATGTCCCAGGCCCTCAGCAGCCACCCCAACTCTGTCCTGCACACCATCAATCTCTCTGGCAACCAGCTGGAAGATAGAGGTACTCAAATTTGGGCTGGGATGAGTTTACACTCACAGAAACTGATGTTCAGCTCCAGCTCCTACCAGCAGCTGCCTCCTGCCCTGGAGGCTGCAGCTCAGCTCATGGTGCAGCCCTTCAGAGCTCCCTGCTCCCACAGGGGTCTCTGCCTTCAGCCGGCACGTGGAGAGGAGTCCCAAGGGTCTGCAGAGCCTCAGCTTGGCCAGGACAATGCTCACAGCCAAAGGTAGAGCCCAGATGCCCTTGCCCCCTCCACAGAAGGAGAGATGGAGGGGCTGCAGGGACACCCTGGAAAGGGAACCTTCATGGGTGCAATGTCCTGCTGTCCCAGCTGGGGGAGGTTCCTTTGCTCTGCTCCCTGGCTCTCCCCAGTGCAGGGAGCTTGTAGCCATGCCTCTCCCTCTCTCTGAGCAGGGATGAGCACGTTGTGCAAGGCCCTCACAGATAACAAAGCCACTGGGTTCTCCCTCCGGCACCTGGACCTCTCTGGGAACCCCGGCACGCTGGCAGGGGATGACATCAGTGTGAGTACCCGTGCTGTCACGGGTGGGGTGGCACACTCTGACTGTCCCCAGTCTGGTTTGGGTGGCTTTGGTCTGCTCTGCTCTGTGCCCTGTGCACCCCAGGGATGGGGAGGTCATGGCTGGGAGCAGCTGAGGACACCCTGGGGACATCCCCCTGCATCTCCTTGTGGCAGTGTGGCAGATGCCATCTGCAGCAGGGGGCTGTGTGGTACATGGCAGTGTCCCATGAGAGAGTGGGCTCCTGTGTGCAGGATTCACCCCTGTGCTCAGCAGGAGGGAGGGTCAGGCTGGAACTGGGACTCCAGGGCTGCAGGGTGTGGGGTGGGATTTAGGGGCAAAGCTGCTGAGCCCCCTGTGCTCTCAGCACCTGCAGAGCCTCCTCCAGCACTGCCACTCGCTGTCCCACCTCAGCCTGGCTGGCACAGACTGCCCTTTGGATGCCGTGAGTACCATGCAGGGCTCCTGGCAGTGAGCCCTGCCCTCAGCCCCCTCCATCCCTGGGCTGTGTGAGGGGCTGCAGTGCCCCTAGCTCCTCCTCCACACGGCTCCCATCCCACCCTGGCAGCTCTTTGGGGCCCTGCTCCACGGACCCCACACCAGCCTCGTCCACCTGGATCTCTCCAAAAATGTGTTCTCCCACAAGTAAGCTGGGGATGGCATCAGGGGTGTGTGTTACCCAGGGGTGGGTATGGTACCCAAGGGTGTGGGGTACCCAGGGGTGGGTATGGTACCCAAGGGTGTGGGGTACCCAGGGGGGTGTGGTACCCAGGGGTGTGATACCCAGGGATGGGATATCCAGGGGTGTGGCAGGTGCTGGGATGCAGTTGTTGCCATGTTGTTCCCATCCTTTTCAGGAGGGTGAAAACCATCTCCCCCGACATGAAGGAGTTTTTCAGCCAGGCCTGCTCCCTCAGACACGTCTCCCTGGCAGGTACCAAGCTGCCAGCTGATGCTGTAAGGTGCGATGGGGAATGGATTTGGGGTGAGCACAGCCTGGGGAAGCCTTGGTCAGAGCTGGTGGGAGGATGGAGGGAAGGGGCTGTGAGAGGCAGAGCTCTGGGAAGGATGCCTTCTCCAGCATCCCACTGCCACTGCCTGCACTGCTGGGGTGCCCATGGCAGGTGCTGGTGCCCCCATTTCTTGCACTGATGGGGCTTTGGTGACTTTTCCAGGGCCTTGCTGCAAGGGCTGGCAGACAACAGCCACATCAGTGACCTGCAGCTGGATCTCAGCAGCTGTGAGGTGAGGGCCCAGCAGCCATGGGCAGCCCCCCTCTGGCCAGGGGGTGCCCCTGTGGCAGTGTGGGAGGGTCTGTGCCCTGCCTGACCTCCCCAACAGGAGGATCTGGTTTGCAGGGCTCACTCCTCCCCTGTACTGATGTCTTGCTGTTTCTTCCAAGCTGAGATCAGCAGGGGCCCAAGTCATCCAGGACCTCATCCCTGATGCCAGCTCCATCAGTCACCTGGACCTGTCTGACAATGGTAGGTTGCTTTTCCCCAGCCTGGGAAAAGATCTCCTGTGTCTCCTGCACTGTCATGTCCCAGCACAGCGAGTGAGGTGATCTCTTTATGCCCTCCTACCTCAAGACTTGTCAAAATTTCTCATTTTGCATCTTTCCTGATACAGTCCTCTTCAGTTCACTGAATCTGAGGTGGTCTCATGTGGCTGGTTCAGGGTTTGAAGCACTGAAAGGGTTTCCCTGGGCAGAAACTCTTTCTGCTTCCAGCCTTGTCCTGCTGTGGCCTCCAAAGCCATGGGCAAGTGTTCCTAATCATCACAAACATCACCTCTGCCAGTTGTTAATTTCACCTAAACTTTCAAACAGCCTTGCTAAGGTCTCACAGCAGACCATGCAACTCCTCAGTAGCCAAATGACTCTGGGAAAGCTGATGTGGTTTGGAGTCCTTCGGGACACCAATGCTCCAGAAGCTCGTGCTCTCACCCAAAATTTTCAGTCAATCTTTGCCAAAATATACTTCTATTTTTGGCTTTCCCAGTAGAGCACCTCTGTGCAGGAGGGACAGTCCATAGGTGGGTGTTGGTGCCTTGTGCTCTTGGCTGGTTGAGCTGCTGGGTGAGCAGATCCCTGCCCATATCTCTGCTGGATTTCCCTGGGGATGGTGCAGCCAGGAGGATGGGAGTGCAGGCAGCTGCCTGGGAGCTGAACTCCCCCCATGGTGTCCAGGGTGGTGGGTGGGTGATGGGGGGCACATCCTGAGGGATGGCAGAGAGCAAGGGCCATCTCCAGCTCCCTCAGTGCCCCCGTGGCTCAGCACAGCCTTGGCACCCCCATATCAGGAGTGCCCACAGTGGCTGCTCCTTCTGGAGGTCATTTCTCAGGGACCCCAGCTCTGCACAGGTCTTCAGTCTCCTTGGGGAAGCCAGGAAGGGAGGAAGATGCTCAGGAGCCTCCCTGGGCATCCCCAGCATCCCTTTGTGGCAGCTTGGTGGCTCTGCAGGTCTCCTGAGAGGGACCACCTTGGTGCCACCTCCATGGGTTTGTTGGATCATCCTGGGGTGTCTCCCTGTCCTGCAGGCTTTGACCCCGACATGGTGACCCTGGTGCTCTCCATTGGCAGGAGCAAATCCATCAGGCACGTCTCCCTGGGGAAAAACTTCAACATCAAATCCAAGTGAGTGCCAAGCAGCAGCACCCAGGCTTGGAGCCACCCTGGAATGGTGCACCCACCTTGACTCTCCCTCCCCATCAAAAGCCCATGGGCTGGTAGGAATTGCCTGCCCATGCAGGAGGGTCACAGTGATGACACCCCTATTACTGCACCACTGCCAGCACCTGGTGCAGTGCCAGGGATGGGTCACAGCCCAGGCAGGAGTGGAGGGAGGGCAGAGCTCTGCCTCTGTGGCCCCAGGGCATGCACAATAACCCCCTCACACACCTCTCCTGCAGGGAAGGCCTGTTGGATGTCCTGCACCGCATTGTCCAGCTGACCCAGGAGGAGGATTGTGTAAGTCCAGCTTACCTTCAGCCACCAGAACCATCCCATCCCTGCTCGTGGTCACCCTCAGGCACCCTGTGCAGCTCCATGCAGGGCTGCCATCCAGGTCCCTCCTGCACTGGCTGGAGCAGTCCTCCCTCTCTCCCATTGCCATTCAAATCCTTCTGCTTTTATTTTTCCTCAGTCTGAAGCAGGAGCTCAGACAGAGAAGTGGGAAATGTGGGAAAATGGAAGCCTGTGTCTGGCTAAAGTCATGGAGATTTATTATAACCTGCATTCAGCACAGCTTTCCCAAAAACCTCTCTTTTCTCCTCACTGTCTGCTGGGCATCTGAGCTAAATCCAGCCTGTCTAAGCAGTCCCTGCCCCTCTGTTCCTCAGGGTTCAGTATCACTTGTTCTCTCTAAAACCAGCACCAGCCCAGACGCTGCTGCACAGGGGCGGAGCTGTGTCTGGAGACTGACATGCACCTTGACATGCCCTGGTCCCCCTCCTTGTCCCTTTTCCAGCCTCTGCAGTCGCTGTCAGTGGCTGAATCACGCCTCAAGCTGGGAACCAACGTGCTGCTGAGTGCCCTGGGCAGCAACACCAGCCTCGTGTCCCTGGACATCAGTGGCAACGCCATGGGGGACACGGGGGCCAAGATGCTCGCCAAGGCCCTGCAGATCAACACCAAGCTCAGGTAGCAGCAGCTCTGTGACACCCCGTGGGTGACCCTGTGTGGGTGGCCCTGATGTGATGGTTGTGATGCTGATGCCATCAGAGGAGTTTTGTCACAGCTCCTGGTGGGCATGGATGTGGCCCTGGACTGCTCCTGGTACAAGGTTGGATGCTATGACTGCATTTTGCACCCATGGCATTCATGTGGGGACATGTGAAGGGCAAGAGAGCAGCTCCATCCCTGCCCTGGTGCTTGCCACCTCTTTTTCAGGCTCCTGCCCAGAGCAGCATGCTGCAGGCAAACCTTTGTGGTCACTGCCCTCACCTCATCCTCTGCCATCACTTCCTAAAACACCATTTTTGACCACATTGTATACACAAAGCCAAAGCAGGGGTATCTGCAGGGGACAGGGAATGGTGTTCAGCCAGGGCTGTTCTTCTGGACATGTCTGTCCCTGCCTGGAGGATGGTCCCTGAATGTGTCCTCCCAGCCCTTCATTCCCTCCAGGCACCCACTTAACTTATAGCTCCTTGCAAAGTCCAAGTTTATGTTTTGGATACTGAAAATTGTAATTTTTAACCCCACTTTTAGGCTCTCTGATGCCTGGGATCAGCCTTGGGCTGACTCTTGCTAGCACCCACCTCAGGATGGTGTGGGTGTGGGCAGGGCTCACCCAGGTCCTTCTTTTTGCAGGACTGTGGTTTGGGACAGGAACAACACAACAGCCCATGGGCTCCTGGAGGTGGCTCAAGCTTTGGAGAGGTAAGGAAGGAGCCTCTTGGTCCTCCTGGCTTGTTACTACCATGCAAAAGAGCCTCTGTCACCAGCATGTCACTGTCCCCAGGGCATCACAGAGTTTCATACATGTCCACAGCTCTGGCCTTGCAGCCAGAAAAGCAACCTGGCACCCATTTGGTGATGACAGCCCCATTACCAACCTCAGGGCTCCCCTGGGCTCTGCATCCCACCCAGCACAGCCTCATGTCACCCCAGGAGCCCCCCAGTGAGCACGGGGTGATCTGCTGGTGGTGCTGATGTGATGTGATGCTCCTCTCCTCCCTGCCCGTGACAGATGGGTAGAGCTTTTTCCCCTGCTGAGCACACCCACCACCTGTCTGGTGTTTGGCTGTGCAGATCTCCAGAGGTCTAAAGAAAGAGGGGTGCACGGAGAGCCTGGGCACGTGGTCACTGCCACCCCATCGGGGTCTGCCGAGGGCCAGAGTTTGGCCATCCATATCTCCAGATCTGGACCTCAGCACAATGTCCAGGCTTCTGTTGGGTGGGCTCTGAGCCTGTGTCACATCCATGGGGACACGAGCAGGGGGCTGAGCCCTGGGTGCAGCACTGCTGACCCCCTGTGCCCCACAGGAATTTCACGCTCAAGTCGATGCCGCTGCCGATGAGCGATGTGGCGCAGGCGTACCGCAGCCACCCCGAGAGGACGGAGGAGGCCGTGCACAAGGTGGGGAAATGGGCTGTGGAGCCCAGGGCCAGGTGCCACCATCACCGCTCACGGCCTCTGCCTTTGCAGCTCCAGTCCTGCCTGACAAGGAACCAGCTGCGGCAAACGCTGCCGGCTCAGACCTTCCGGCTGCAGCAGGGCATCCTCACCACCTCTTCTGAGCAGGTCTGAGGGACAAATACTGCATGGGGCTGCTCCTTCCCTGCCCCAAAACACCCTGGCTTGCTCATGGGAGCTCTTGCAAGCAGCAAAACACCCTGTTAACCTTGCCTGAGCGGAAGGCAGAGCAGATTCAGGGATGGAGCACATTGCAACCTGGTCTGGTGGAAGGTGTCCCTGACCATGGCAGGAGGGCTGGAATAGGAGGACCTTTAAGATCCCTTCCAACCCAAACCATGCCATGGTTCTGTGGTGAGGGTGGGGGTGGATGGAAAGCAGATCTCCTGGAATCCTGCTGGTTGCATCCAAGCTTTTCATGCATATGCACTGCTGAGATAACTTGCAGCTACACCAACCTGTACAGTGTGTTCCTGCCTCCCGGGCACTCTTGCCAGCACATCCCTGCTGTGTGCATCCCTGGTTATTAGGCAGGGATGCTCTCGGAGGGTGTAACCTGCCTGTGCCCATTCTGAGCACACTCCTCTTTGGGAAAGTCACAGCAAAGAGGGGAACTGGCAGTGCTGCCCCAGCGCTGGCACATGACACAGCCTCTCTGTGCCCCAGATGGTGAACGAGATCTGCCTGAGCGTGCAGAAGCACGTTGACATCCTGAGCACCTGCACGGGCAGGGAGGTGGAGCAGGACATCCTCTGTGCTGAGGAGGCCATCAGGAATGCCAACCTCTGTGTCAGTGTGAGTGCACAGCATGGGAAACCCCCACAGCTCACCCAGCCTCCATTCGGGATCGAAGCAGGGCATTGATTAATTAATGACATCATTAACCAGCAGTCAGGGAATTCCAGAATGTCGATGCAAGAGACACACACCACCAAGCACTTGCAAGCACTAAAGAACAGCTGAGAATTTCTGAATTCCCTTCTAGAACAAAGATCAAAATGTTCTTAGGCCCCTTGCCCCAGAGCCACACACTGTGTGCACACCCCCCACAGGGCTACAGCCCCTCTTCCTCTGGCATCCCATGCTCACACGTCCCTCCTTGGGAGAGATGGGAGCTCCAGCTTTGAGAACACCCTGCAGCCCACAGATGCCCACACTACTGAGAAACCTCCCTGAATCCCTGAGGGGTCCCTCCCTGGGGCACCGTCATCCCACCCCAGCAGTGACAATGCTACATCAGCCCATGACAAAATCCATCATGTTGGTTTGGCAGCTCCTGGCTCTGTCAGACCTGGTTTGATCCTCCTGGTCTTGGTTCTCTCTCCCCACTGCACCTTTTCCTTTTCTGCTTCTCTTCAAACCACCCCCTTTCCCCTTTTCCCCACCTCTCTGGCACCTCCCCAGTTACTTAATCTGGCAGAGACAGGATTTATGACAGTACTGATGTTGAGAAGGCATGAAAGGCTTGGTTGAGGGTCTCCCTGATGCAGGTAGCAGTGTAGTGAAGTGCAAGAAGGGAAGGAGAGTCAGTGGGTAGCAGGGAGAAATTGAGGGACAAGGATGCTCAAACCTGGCCCAACAAAACCAAAGCATCGCTGTGTCTCCCCGGCTGATGTGGGTGATGCTCTTCCATGGGAGAGCCACAGGGGCAGGCTGTGCCTGGAAATATGGGAGGAGAAGATGAGGTGACACAGGATGATCCACACTATCTCTCTTCCCATGTCAGATCCTGCCCCTCTTGTATGAGGCTGGCAACACCCCCTACCAGAATGGCAAGCTGCAGCACAAGCTGGAGTGTCTCACGGAGGAGGCATCACATACCTGCAGCCGGGAAATCCAGGTGGGCACCATGGGGAGCACCTGATGGGATGTTCTTCAGCCTTGGCCCAAGGATAAGGGGAATGGTGTCTACTGAAAGCCGTGTGAATCCTGATAGAACAGAAACTGAATCCTTCCTTTCCTGCCCAAACTTCAGGCAATCATGCAGGCGGCGCTGGACACGGCCCACGGGCTCTGCCCGGCCGTGGTGCAGAAGAGCGGGGTCAGGGATCAGCTGGTCACTGCCATGTCAGAGAGGATCTGCCTCCAGGACCAGCTCAGCCTCAGCGCTGTCCTGGACCAGATGGTCACTGATGTCTTCAGCAAGCTGAAGTGGGTGATGTGCTGTTCTTTCTTCTCACTCAGTCACTGGCACTGACCCCCGGGCCAGAGGAGCACTCTGGGGGCTCTCTGGCAACTTCTCCTCTCCCCACATTGTGGTAGGGGTGTGCTGGGTCCTGCTGCTGGGTTTTCCCACCTGTAGCTTTGCTTCCTGCTTGGATCCACTTTGGATGAGTCCCTAGGTGCTGGAGAAACCTGTGGGGTGATGATGTTCTTGCAGGCACATCCCCTTGGCCGGCCCTGACCATCAACAATGGGATGCATTTGGCATTCTCCATCCCAGCCAGTGCCTATTCCCATTCCTGCTCTGGCAGCCCAGACCCAGCAAGCTGCAGCACATGGGCATGTCCTGGGAGCCCCTGGGTGTGCCCCAGCCAAGCATCCATCTCCTCAGCAAAGCCCTCCCTGGGGAAATGGCCCCATGGCTTGCAGGGGTGCTGGGTCCTGGCCCTGAGCACCCTCTTTCTGCTCCCAGTGAGATCAAGCTGTCCATCACAGCCGCTGTAGCCGACTGCATCGTGGATGCCGTGCTGGGAGACCTGACCATCGCCCAGTGCAAACTGGTGAGTGCTGGGGGCTGCCAGCACCTGTGGGATGGGGATGGATACCCCAGCATTGGGGCTGAGATGCACATTGGGGGTCTGGATACCCCAGCATTGTCCAGGCACCTGGACACCAATGCCGTGACCCTGGATTTGCAGTCTGGGAAGGAGGACAATTCCCACCCAGGCTGGTTTTCCTCCCGGGTAATCCTCTCCCAGTGTGGTCACAGCAATATTAACACCCTGAGCAAAGTCCCAGCGCTGCTGCCGTGTGCTGGGGTGACGCCAGGCACCGGCCACTCCTGCAGCAGGGCAGCTGCGCCGGGCTGGACACCGGCTAATCAGGCCTAAATCCGCTCACAAATCCCAGCCGTGGGTAGGGAGCAGAGCAGCGCAGAGCACACAGGGCAGCCCAGCACGCTTCAGCCCCTGGGATAATTTAAGCGCTTCCTAATGGTTTTAGGCAGAGAGCCTCTCCAAGCAGGGGCTCGACCTCCTGGTGCTGCTGCCGGAGTCGGCTGAGGACGATGCCACGGCGCTGGCGAGGGGCAGGAATCCTCCGGACCTGGCTGCAGAGGAGGTAGGGACCGGGGCCACCGCGTGATGCCCGCGGTACAGCCGCCCTTTATCCGCCTTACGGGATGATGCCGGGCTTAGCCACAGCCCCTGCGGGTGCACGCACCCCCGGCTCCCCCAGGGCAGGGCTAAGGCAATTAGTGCTGGGAAATGGGACCGTCAGCCTGCCAGGCTGTGCTGCTGGCACCCAAATGTGTCCTTGTGGCGGCCTGGCTGCTTGTACCTTGTCCTGCTGTGGCTGCTTGGGGACCTGGGATCCAGTGTAGTGCACAGTTCTGGATGGGGAAGTATCCAATCCAGCACCGTGGGTGGTTTTGGAGCTGGGATAAGATGAAGGGGTGCAGCCCTGGGAGCCTAGGGATGATGGAGGGACTGCACCCATCACTGGGCGAAGCCTGGCAGGCTCTGGCTGCCATGGGATGTGTCTTGGCACAGCCAGCCTGTCCCTGTCCATGCTGGAGCTGCCACCATCCCTCTCTCCCTGCAGTACAAGATGGCCCTGCGGAGGAGAAACAAGCACTTCAGGAGCATCCGGCCCACACCAACTGTGAGAAGTAAGGTCACCGTGGAGCTGTCCCCCTGCTGTGGGTGCCCTTCACAGGGCATGGCAGGGGTGGGGGGCTCGCAGCAGCAATGGGGGAGCCTCATGGTCCAAGCCCCCCACCGTCATGGGCTGGGGACAGCAGGGTCAGGACCCTTCAGAGAACCTCTCCCAGTGCTGTGGTGGGGTCTGTGGGGGAAGCTCACCCTGACCTTGCTCTTGTGCTGGTTTTGGGCCCCAGCTGGCTCAGTGCTCTTGGGCAGTGGAGTAAATGCCCTGAACTCCCTCCCCACAGAGCCAGCCAGGGGTAGGAGGTTTGTCTGTGATTGTGGGTGCTATGGTACCTCCCACGGCCACCTTGGACATAGACATCGCCCACTACTCCCCCAACAACCTTGGGGAGAAGAGGTTGCCCATGGGTTTCCCTTGCTGCTGGTGCTGTCCCCACCAGCCTGGGAGGGGAGTGAATCTCAGTGGGGCACAGACGAGGAGCAGCTGATGGGTCACTCTGCTTTGGCTGAGCTAATGCAGACTCCAGCACCTCTGTGTCCCCAGGGGATCCCTGAGCCCCGCAGCACCCTGCTGCCCATCCAGAGGGTCCCTGGGGGGGTGAGGAGCTGCCTGCAGAGCAAACCGGGTATGTTTGCGATTGCTGCTCGCTGCCGGCAGAGTTTGTGCCGGCTGCAGGTCCCAGGGCTGGCTGCGGGGCTCGGCCCCTGCCGGAGCATCCCCGCACACTCCCCCGGAGCATCCTCCCCTGCACGCAGCGAACCTCCGGCGGCGGCGGTGGCGGGATCCATCCCGGCCGCGCCGCAAAGCCGCCACGCGCGCTCCCGGCGGGCACGGCCGCGCTCCCGCTCCCGCCCCGCGGCGGAGCCGCTGCCCCGCTCGCTGCCCCTCCGCGCGTGGGCGAGGGCGACGGCGTCCGTGATGATGATGATGATGGCGATGGTGATGATGATGATGATGATGGGGAGGCCTGGCGAGGGCGGGTGTCAACAGGGACCCTCTCGCCTCTCGTAGGTGTCTCGGAGCTGGAGCCGGCAGCGGGTCGAGACGCCAGCGGGCTCCGAGCTCACCGGGCGCCGCCGTCACTCAGCCCCGCCGCGCCGCCGGCACGCCCTGCCTCCACAAAGGATGCTGAGCCTGCGAGCGGCTCGCTCCCCGCCACGCAGCCTGCCACCGCCACCGGATTCCTTATGGACCTGCCGACCGCCGGCGAGAAGCTGGAGCATTGCACCAAAGGCAGGCCCCGGCCCAACCGCCGACACCGGCAGCCGCCCAGCAAGCCGAATGTAAGGGTGGGGGCACGGCTGGCAGGGGAGGTGGGCTGCGTTCCGGGTGTTTTTCCCATTTTTTTTTCCCGCTTGGGTGAATTATTGCGGTCAGTATTTGTTGCAAGGCAGGAAAATAAGATGCGCAAAGACGCGGTGGGTTTATTATTATTCTGCATTTCAGCTGCTGCCGGAGCCTCCCCCTCCTCCTCGGGGGGGAACCTGAAAGGATGGGTAGGGGGCCTGGGGGGGGGCGAGGGGAATCATCCATCCTCTTTCCTGCTCCCCACTGGGAGATGCTGAGCGGTGGGAGCCAGGAGAGGAATGGAAAACCCTGCAGAGTTTGGGTGCAGAGGGCCGGCGATGTGCTCGGCAATGGCTCCAGCTGCCTCCCTCCTGAGCTCCATTTGCTCCCCCTTATCCAAAATCCATCATCCCTGAAGCACCGGTGGCCACCACGGCTCCCGGTGGTGCTGGTGGGGCTCTGCCAGCCGTGATGAGGTGGGCTGTGCTCCCCCCATCCAACAGGCGACTGGATGGGGATCCTGCCTTTGCACCCCCCTTCCCAAAGGAAAAGTAACTTTTGGGTGCAGTCAGTGGTAGTACAGCTCCATCACTGTCCCCGGGGCTGGATCCTGCTGGCATCACCTCATCCCCGTGCCACCGTGATGCAGCTGGATCCTTTCACTTGCTGGAAAGCCCTGGCTTGCAGGGCTGTGGTGATGCTTGCCCTTGGATCATGGTGGGATCAGGGTGGCACAGGGCTGGAGGGGAGGCAGGAGCTGTGTCCCAGGGTGGGTTCTGGAGGTTGGCAGGGCCAGGGGACCACCACCCAGCAGTGGGACAGGCATGCCTGGCACCCAGGGTGGGCCAAGACTTGAGCAAGGACAGGCTTTGATGGATGTGATATGACAGGGAGAGCAGATCTCAGATGGCTGGAACGGCTCCTGAGCGGCATCAATCCAGCCGTAATGAAAAGTCATTATGGATTGAAATGCCACCGATGGGGAAGCGCCTCCCTCTCATCGATAGCGTGGCACTGATGCAGTGGCACATGCCAGGGAGAGGAAGGTGCCATGGAGGAAGGCTTGGCCATGGCATGGACCACTTTGTTATGGGGATGGAGCAGGTGGCTCTCAGGCAGGCTGTGGTGGCACTCCAAGGTTGGAATAGAAACCTCTGAAGGATGCAGATGTGGGTCCTTGCAGGTCACCTGCTCCATCACTGCCAGCAGCAGAGGGGTCCCTTTCTTGGAGCTCAGATGGAGGAGGCATCCCTGCCAAAGGCTTCTCCCACAGTATGAGTGCCATACCTCAGCCTCTGTGCTGGGCAAGGGGTTGGAAGGAGCCTGGGGCTGCATGGAGCTCCCAGTGCTTAAGGAAAGGAGCAGGATTAGAGCTGGGATGCAGCTGATAGCACCATGATTTGGCTTTAATGCATGCCAGCACCTATCCTGCAGGGGCACCCACTTGTCCATGCCCTGGGGTGGGTGACAGACACACCTTCATGCCTGGGGACACCTTTGCCCTGTGCTGGGCTGACAGCAGCTGTCCCTCACAGGTGCAGCCCGTGGCCTGTGAGAACAGCGAGGACAGGAGCATCACCCGCGTGGACGAGGGGCTGGAGGACTTCTTTGCCAAGAGGCTCATCACAGAAACACTGCCGTAAGCTGGGGGTGCTCAGGGCCCCTCACCTGCCCCAGGTTCCAGCAGCCTCCCTGCAAACGCTGCTGGGCCCAGTGCAAAAGGGATGCTGGGGAAAGCAGCACACCCAGGGATATCGCCAAGGGCAGGGCTGGGGGAGGAGGAATGGGATGGCAGCCATGGTGTGCCAGATGTGGCCATGGAGTCTGTTCCACAGTGGGGAGGCAATGAGGCAGCACCCAGGGGAACTGTGCTGGGAATGGGTGCCCTTGCCAGGACACTGCCATCTCAGGTGGAGTGTCCAGGGTGTGGATCCATCCCTTTAGGGTGGGCAGGGTGAAAAAACTGATCCCTTACCTCTTGGCAGCCTGGAGCTCACCTTTTCCAATGCTTCATCTCTCCCCAGCCCCACGACTCCGGAGACCTGCCCAGGATCAGCCCCTCTGGCTCCATCTGGTTCCCGCACCCTCAAGAAGAAAATTGGGAATTTTTTTGCCTTCAAGAAACCCAAATCCAGCCGGGGCTCGAGGTGTGAGAAGGAGCCCGAGGGTGGTCCCACTGCCCCTAGGAGCAGGCGCTCGATGCTCAGTGACATTTTACGAGCCCCCAGCAAGGCAGGCGAGTCAGGGAAGCCTCTGAGTAAATCAGAGGAGGGGGGGCTCTCTGCTGAGCCCCAAGCAGAGCCTGAGCACTGCCAGACTCCTGACTCTGCCCGGAGGATCCGGCCCAAGTACTCTCGGGAGGGCAAATCCCAGTCACTCATCTTGCTGTCTGGGGAGGACGAGGATGCGCTGGGGGTCAGGCATGACAAGGTAAGCACTGTCACAGTCACCAAGCCACCACCACTGTTCAGCTCCCCTGGTGGGTGCTGCTCCCACACATGGACACTGGTGGGGTTACCAGGGGATGTGGGGACACTGGAGTGATGGCTGGGGATATCCCCCTGGGTTGTGTCCATGTCACCATCTCCTGGCAGCATGGCTGGGGTTGAGAATGTGGGTGCCCCGCAGGCAGCAGTGTGGGTGCCACAGGTGCTGTGGTGGGTCCATGTTCCTGGCAGGGCTGTGTCTCTCCTGCAGAAGAGGCACCTGGAGAAGAGCGAGGGGGAGTTGTCCAGCTCCTTCGAGCAGCGCGTGCAGGTCATGCTCCATCGCATCGGCGTCACCAAAGGCCCGGCTGCTGAGAGCAAGAAGCAGCAGGTGGGGACTGGTTCCATTTTTGGGATGAACCCTGCCCCTCCAGGGTGGTAGGAGATGGTGGCCCTTAGACCGGGGACATCTCCCCAGTGGGAATGGCAGCACCCCACTCTGTGCTGCCACTGCCCATTGCCTCTGCCCTCTCACCTAACCCTCTGCAAGGGGTGAATTCCTGTGCACTGCATGGTGTCTGTCAGTCCGTCCCTCCTTTCCTGGCATGCACCCATTCCCTGCAGCCGCATCAGAGCCTGGCAGCAGCACTCTGCCCTCTGCCCCCATTGTCTCTGTGGGCACTGCCTCCCTGATACCCCCCTTACCAGTATTTTTCCCCTTGCAGAGCAAAGACAGCGAGATCAAGAAAGCCGGCTCAGATGGTGAGGGGCTGCTCCCTCCCCACCCTGACCCCCACCCAGCTGGGCACCCATGGGTGGCCATAAGCAGGCCCCCTTGGGCTCCCAGCTGTGGGTCCCACTACATCTTTGCCTTGTTGGGTGCTGGTGGCACTGGGCAGACCCCAGTTCACTGCTGCTGCCCGGTGGCTTGTGCTTGCAGGGGACATCGTGGACAGCTCTGCGGACTCACCCCCATCCCTGAAGGCCCGCACACACTCTGTGTCCACAGGTGGGTCACCACTGCATGCTGGGGGGTCACACCAGCCCCTGGGGCAGAGGGCTTCATCCCCTCTCCTCGCACCAAGCATGGGGACTGGAGCCAACAAGGACTGGTGGGCACAGGCACGTGGGCACAATTCCACCCTCGGGAGGGTGCCCTATGCCCATGGGTGCCCATCCCTGCTGTTGGCAGATGGCCACCAGCCCACTGCCCAGTCCCTGGGCTGACTGCAGGCTGGTTCCCAGCACCAAGAACCATCTCTGGGGCTGTCACT
The DNA here is from genome assembly GCF_028551555.1 of Melozone crissalis. NCBI lineage: Eukaryota > Metazoa > Chordata > Aves > Passeriformes > Passerellidae > Melozone > Melozone crissalis. The sequence goes on from NW_026535785.1 coordinate 7,216,404, forward strand.
TCTGGATGCCCACAGCTCCATCCTGCCTGCCCCACAGACGCACCCTTCCGCAGCCCAGCCGCCAGGACGGAGCCCAGCGCCGAGCCCCGGCCAGCCTGGAAAGCCCTGGGAAGGCAGCTGCCCGCTGAGCCTCCGGCCACCAGCTCCGACCAGCCCCGGCGCTCGCTCACCCTGGCAGAGCCCAGCGGGCTGCCGGAGCCCGGGGGCCGGGAGGGCTGGAGCAGCAGCCTGCCACGGCTGGGCAGGAACGTGCCGGTGGCACTGCCACGGAGGGTCAGCCATGGTGGGGAGGTGGGTGCTGGCACCCTGCCCACCCTGCCCACACCGCCCAATAATGAAGGTAGGGATGCATGAGGTGCCCATGGGTGCCCCATTCCACTGCTGGCCTGTTGTTGGAGTCCTTGGGATGGAGGGCAGCAGGGAGCCAAGCACACGGTGGGGGCCTGCCAGGTGGGGTGCTGTGGGCTGTCCTCCAATGGCACCTCCCCATTGCTTACACAGACACCCGGCTGATGGCACGGCTGGCAGCACCACGGGGACCCAGCCGCAGAGCACTGTCCGTCCACGAGGAGCAGCTCAGGGAGCCCGAGTGCCCGGCAGAGCTGGGAAGTAAGTTGTGTGTGAAGTGGGACCCCAAGCCCTCCTTGCACCTAACACCAACAGAGGTGGGTGGTGGTGGTGTTCCACATGCATGCTGGTGCTGCCTCTCCCAGCTGGGGGCGATAGACAATGGCACTGCCATAATGGGAAGTTCCCAAGGGGAATTCAGCATTGGGATCAGTTCCAGCAGGTGCCAGGCCACTGTGCCCCACCCTAACGTGGGCCTGGGTTGTGTTTCCCCCAGTGGGCACCGTTCCCCTGCGCCTGCGGCGTTCGCCTGTGCTCAGGCACAGGACCAAGCACGAGTCCCTCTCAGAGATGGAGGGTGAGCCTGGACCAACCTCGGATGCTGAAGGTGAGAAGTTCCCCTCCCTGCTAAAGCAGCTGTTGGGGTACCAAGGGTCCCCCCATGCTCACCCCAGCACCTGTGACTTGTGTAGGTACCCCGCTGCAGGACTGGCCCCGTGCCGGGCTGGAGGAGCTGCAGGCTGGCACAGGCACTGAGGGTGAGCAGCCGCAAGCCCTGGCACAAACTGTTGGGAATGCACAAGACTCAGCTGCCGTAGACCAAAGACGCCCAGTGCCGGGCCAGGAGGAGCCGGCCCTGGGACAGTGAAGCCCCTGCATGTCACCACGCTGCTCCCAACAAAACCCTGCAAGCAAGCGCGCCGTGCCGGGGTGCTTGGCAGCTGGGGTGCAGAGAGGACAGACGGGCACCAGGCTGGCGTGGATGTGCCAATGATGGCATCGCCCAATTTCCGCCATGGGGACAGCCGGGCCACCAGCACTGCCCAGGATGCCCAGGGACTGTCAGAGCCTGCAGGATGCATCCAGCGGTGTTGCAGTCCCCAGTGCCCTCTGTCGCCGTGGGCTGCAGCGGGGGCGCCGGTGATTTTAGGCAGCCAGCTATTTTTAGGAAGTGTTCCCAAGGCACTTTCACCACTCCAGCTCCTGCCCCATGGGGTACTGCTCTCTCCAGCCCCCGCCAGACGCAGGCTTCCATCACCGGGACCACGACCCAGCCTTTCAGCACGCAGCTCCATCCCCGCAGCTCCCTGACGGCACCAGCGTGATCCCGACACCCCAGTGGCTTTCTCCTGTGTTGCCCTCTGCTCCGGACCAAACGCATTCCTCACACGGATGTTTACGACAAAGCAAGATGCTTGTTTTGGTTTTTTTTTCTTTTTTCTTTTTTTTTTTAATACAAGAGCTGTGTATTTAAAAAATATACAATTTTTAATTTCTACAGCATAACCCTGTGGGATATTTTTTGTAATAAACAGTGCAGGACCCTACCTAAACTTATTCAATAAACCATCCAAGCTCCTGGGGTACCTTTGGAGCAAGATCAGCTTGTGGGGCCTCTGCCATTGCTGCTACGGTGGCACTGGGTCACCTCTTGTCCCCACCTGCTGGGACAAGGCATTTGAAAAGGATGAAGAGGTGGGAGAGGGATGCTGGTTCACACATAGGCAGGCCTGAATGAATGCTTTTCTCCCCTCTTGGCACTGAGGGTATTGGCTTTCAACAGGTCATATGCCAGCACCCCTGGAACCACGGTTTCTGCAGCCAGGAGAGCCCACTCAGCAGTCTCCTGGGGCACAGTGCTTCTGGTATCCCCACATCCCTCCCCCCAACCACTCTTCCCAGTGTTCTGACAAACCCACTGAAGAAACAAAGGAATGAAAGATGGGCTGGGCTCAGGAGTCCTCGTCCTCCTCCTCCTCCTCCTCAGTCAGCATCCAGCATGCCCACATCAGCATTGCCTTTGATATCCTGAGAAACCAGACAGGAGGAGCCAGGGTGAGAAGAAACCCAGCTGTGGACATGCCACTGGGGCAGCTGGTGACAAGGGGTAGGGCAGAGGTTGGGGACTCACTATAGGTATGTGAGTCCCACTGCAGGAACAAGGGACAGCCACGAGTCCATGGCTGATATGACACTGACCTGATAGATTGTACCTGCTGGCAGAGCTCGGGGCTCGGTGCCTCGTACTGGTACTGGGGTGGTCTCTCCATGAACTACAAAAGCAAAGGGGAGGGTGAGATGAGTCTGCTCCAGCCAGAGTACCCAGAGTGCTGCCCCATGCAGCGTGAGAGCCCAATAACCCCAGGGAAACACCTAGGATTGAGGTATCTTTCCCTCACTTCTGATCTTTTACCCAGATAGCTCAGAAGATGCTCCAGCAACTGTTTGTTCCTACCCAAATGTTTAACTCAGGCTAAACCACATCTTCACCATCCCTGGAGGGATTTAAAGACCTGTGGATATGGCAGCTGGGGCTATGGTTCAGTGGTGGCTTGACAGTGCTGAGGAATGGTTAGACTTCCATCTCAGGAGCTCTTTTCCAGCCTAAGTGATTACATGACTCCCTCATGATTCCCAGATCCTCCACCATCTACCCATCTACACTGACACCTGCATTCAATTTCCCATCCCCACCAGCCTGGTGAGGAAAGATCTTGGGGATGGAGACCAGTGCTGTGGGCACAGAGAGCCCCCCCAGGCACCCCCAGCCCTCAGGGGACCTCACCAGCTGCTTTGTATTTACCGACTCCCGAGCACTGCACTGCTCTGGCCTGGAGCTGGGCCCAGCTCCTGCAGGGGATGCTTGCTCTTCCTCCTCCTCCATTTCCTCCTCCTCCTCCTCTTCCTCCTCAAGCTCCTTTCTATTTTGCAGCCCTGTCTCCTTTCTGCTCTTCTTTGCACCCTGTGGGCTCCCGAGCACCGATCCCTTGCGTGTGCCTCTCCCCCTGTGCTTCGAGGTGCCTGGGAGATGCTGCTGCTCACTGCAGGCCTGCTCATCTTCCTCCACCAGCTTCCTCTTGGCAACCACAGTCTCTCCTCCCTTTGTCCTGGTGTGAGCCAGTCCAGGCTTCAACGCCTCTGCAGAGGAAGCTGTGCCACTGGAGCAGGCCTGCTCCCTGTGAGGAATCCTGCCAGGCGGCGATTGCAAGCTGCTGCTGGGCAAGACTGGGAAAGCTGGAGAAAGAGTGGGCAGGGTGGGCTGAGAGCCCCTGCATCTCTGCAGGCTTTGATCAGCACACAGAGCATCCCAGGCTGCCTCTGCAGCTGATGCTGCCTCACTGGTGCTGATCTCCACCAGACTGGGATGGCTGTAGCAGCGGAGCAGGGAGGGAGAGGAGGTCTGTGCTGGCTCTCCCCGGGGTGAGCCCTCAGCAGAGCTCTGGCTGCACACTTCCAGTAGGTCAGTGGTGTTGCTGTCAGCAGCCACATCTTTCTGGGTCTTCAGGGGAGGGTCAGATTGAAAGGTCTTCTCTAGTAAGAGGAAAAGCATCATCAATTTGAGCAGGGTGGTGGTGGGACCTGCCCTGGCACACAGGAAGAGTGTCAGGGCTGGAATGATGCAGGTCCAGGCTATGGGAACACCACAGCACTGCTTTATGGCCAGGGGAAACCAAGCCAGCATCATTAAGAAGAGAGGAGCTGTCTCCTGCCAGGAAGGCAGCCTGGATGCCCTGGGACATGGGGACTCACCATCTGAAGAGCTCGGGGTCAAAGACAACGAGGGCATCCCATTCCAGGGGTTGTCCAGGGATCCCTCCAGGCTATCTGACGAGGTTGGTGATGCAGCACCTGCAACGAAGAAGCCAGAGGGTTGATTTTAGCAAAGAAAGCAGCTGCCCATTCCCTGTGGGTCCCCTGTGCACAAGGTCTCAGAGACAGCTCTTGAGGGGAGCTCTGCAGCCCTTTCCAGCCCAAAATGTGGCATATCCCAGTGAGATCCTCTCCAAGATCTCACAGGGCAGGTGGTGGAGAGGCAGACACTGCCCAGAGAGCAGGCAGCTATGAAGAAGGCCTTCTCCTACACCCTGCACTGCCCAGGACAGTTCTTCCCTTCAGCTCCTCCTCCACATGGAGCTTCCACAGGTAATTCTGCAGCAAAGCTTGGTGACACCAAGCCAAGTAAGGTGACACAAACCCATGGTGGTGCTGAGCCAGAGAGAAGCCCACACCAGGGCAGGAGACTCACGCTCAGTGGTGGCATCAAAATGACTTCTTGTGCTCCCAGCACAACCAACCAAAGCTGCAGCTTCAAGAAGCTTGAGGACTGGGACCATCCCCTGCCTGCTCAACATCTCCCAAAGACCTGGCCACACCAGTACCTCCTCCACTCAATCCAGGGAGATGGGCTGAGCCAACTGTAGAGGAAACTAAAGGCTGGATGGGATCTGGAGCGTTCATAGGATGCCATGAGGATGATCCAAGGGCTGGAGCACTGCTGCTATGGAGACAGGCTGAGAGAGTTGGGATTATTCAGCTTGGAGAATTGAAAGCTCTAAGGAGACCTTCAAGAACCTTCCAGTATCTAAAGAGGCTCCAAGAGGGCTGGAGAAAGACTTTAGACAAGGCCATGGAGTGGCAGACAAAGGGGAATGGCCTCACACTGACAGAGGGCAGTTAGATATTTTTAAGAAATTCTTCCCTGTGAGGGTGGGGAGGCCCTGGCACATGTTGCCCAGTGAAGATGTGGCTGCCCCAGCCCTGGAAGGTGTTCAAGGCTAAGTTGGACAGGGCTTGGAGCAACCTGGTCTAGTGCAATGTGCCCCTACTCATAGAAGAGATTGGGGCTAGATATTCTTTAAGGTCCCTTCCAACACAAATCCTTCCAGGATCTGCAGATTCTGCTACTCACAGCTGATTTGAGATACAACACTTGGGTCTCCTGGCACTGTCCTGTCATCACTACTCTTTCCAGGAGCTGCTTGGCTTGTATCTGCAATGAAAGGGGCACTGTTGGTCATATCCCCAGCATGAGGCACACCCAGAGCAAGGGAACTCTTCTCCCCACCCCAGGGGGCCCCTAATTCCACATGCCTGGGTGCTGCACTGCCTACCTGTGTACCCTGCAGACACTGCCTCAGAAGAATCACAAACCACTGCCTCCTCCTCAGGAGGGATCACCAGGGCACTGACTGGGACCATGAAAACATCCTCACCCTGCTGAAATGAGACACGTGACAAGGTTTTTGCTGAGCAGTCCCTCTCCAGATGCAGGAGTCCACCTGTGCCTGCCCACCCAACACCATCTCCCTCCCCAGCAAACCTCCAGCTCTGCCCACTGTCCTTTCCCTTCCTTCTCCCACCCACCAGAGCACCCCAAGCTGTCCCAGCTGGTCCCAGCAGGACAGACTGACCTCCTTCTTGCGCTCTGCCTCCCACTGGGTGATGGGAACCTCATCCTCCACTGTCACTGGCTTCTCCTTTGATTTCCATAAATCCAAGCATTCCTCAGCATGTTCCTTCAAAATCTCCAGCTGGTTCTGTCCTATGGCATCAATCAGCTGAGAGACAGAGGGCTCTAGAGCAAGAACACACAGACATCAGTGGAGGAGACAGCTGAACTCAGGCAAGCCTCACTTGCAAACACTTTTACCCTGCTGCATGACTTAGTGACTGTCATGACACTGAAACCTGTGGGAGCAGCCACAATTCTGCATTTCCTTTGCTTCTAAAAACTATCTTTCCTTTCTTCACAAATCCTGGACCAGAAGCACGAGCACAGGCATTTAATGTCCCACTCTGCTTCAACTGTCAGCATTATCTCTTCCTGCTTTGGGCTTAGCAATATACACTTGTGAGATCTGACCAGGTCTGTGCTACCTCTGCCTAACATGGACCAAGCTGAGGAAACCCAAGGGCTCCCCCAGGCACTCAGAGCATTGCATGCCCCCCACAACCCTTTACCTGAGCTGGGAGCGTTCCTCACAGCAAGATTCCTCCTGCAATGACCAAGGAGAAGACAAAGCCAGGTTAGGGCTGGGACATACACAGCTCTTGGCCACAGGTCAAGCAGCCTGGATTGGAAGAAGCAGTTTGTGAAAGCAGTGGATCCCTCACTGGATGCTGATCTGGCCACATGCTCAGTATGCCAGGAATAGCCATCAGGAAGCCTCACCCCTGGAGATGGATGGATTGATTGACTGAAGACCCTGGGGATCTCCAAGGATGAGGAATAAGCTGTGCAGGGCTGACCCACACAGCTGTGCTGCCCACCACTGGCAGGAACAAGCTCCTCTCAGGTGTTTCCTCCTAGCTCAGAGGAAGAGGCTGGCAATGTGCCACCATAATTTCATTTTTCCCAGTCTATTCAACTTCGTCACATTCCAGGGCGAGGATTCACACAGGTTAACCAGGAGCTGCCATAACCTGTGCCAGCCCTTGCCAGCCTGCTCTAACGCCAGTCTGAGGCTGCACACATCAGGGTACTTGGATACATCCCTCAGCCCCATACTCACAGCCAGAGCTCCTTTATCTTCTTCATCACAGAGGGGTTCTGGTTCCTGCAGCAAGAAAGAAGCCAGTTACTAATTCCCTCCAAGTCCCTATCTCCCTTCTCCCTTGCTTTGGAGACAATCCCTCCTTTAAAAGGGATTGCCACAACAGGACTCCCAAGGTCAGTGCTGCTGTGGGGAAGATGAAGAAGCCCCCCTGAGCACAGCCCCCACCCAGCCATCCCATGAGCCTTACCCATCAGGTGATTCCATCCTCTGCCTCTGCATGGGCAGCACGATGAACTGCTGGGCCGTGAGGTAAAACTCGCAGTCCTCCTGTGGGGAGAAGGCACCTCTGAGTCCCACCACTGCCCCTGCCCTCCCTGGGGACTGCCAGCATTCCCACACCCACCCCAGCTCTGCCACCAACCCTCCAGTCTAAGAGAAGGTCTCCTCAAAAAGGACAGCACCCCTTCAAACAGGAGTTTGTATCTTCTTGTGTCAGCTGATGGCTCCACAAAAGCCACACAGCAGGGTGGGCCAGCCCAGGGGAGTCTGTGGGGACACCTCTGAACCACTGCAAGGGGACAGTGGGCTGCTCTGCCACCGGCCCATGCAGGCCTTCTGCAGCTGTCCAACAGGCAGAGGTGACAGCCAGGTGACCCAGGGAAAGATGCACCCCATTGAGGAAAGATGTACCCCAATGAGGGCTCATCCCTGCCAGGTCAGCTGCCACAGGCCCCACAGGAGCTGCAGATGGAAATGAAAGGCCACCCATCACCTGCCTTCAGCTCCTGGGAGCAGCTGGGAGCAGGCAAGAGTGCAGGGAGCACAGTAAGGTAAAGGAGCAGGCTGCTTCCACTCCTCAGAGCACTTACCAGCCTGGCCTCGTCCTGAAAACACACCGTGTACTTCTGCAGGACGATAATTCTGCAATTAAGGCTGGAAAGCCTGAGCTGCAGGTGGGCGCTGGAAAGGGAGCAGAGCAGGAGTGCCTTGAAGAACAGAGATGGACCCCCCCTGACACACAGTGGGGCTCCTGCAAGAGCTCTGCCAGCCACACTGGGGCATTCTGGAACATGTCTCAGCATGAGCAGCAGGCACCAAGGGCTCCTTAGTAATTCCTGCCTAAGAGCAGCTTCTTCCTGCTGCTTATCCTTGGCTCTCTGCTGCCAGCACCCCAAGAGTTTAAGGGTGTCCAAATGGGGAAATGGAGGAAAGCACTGAAGGAGCAACCCAGGCTACCATGGTTAATGATCTGGCTCCTTCCACAAAACCCAAGGGCTTTACAGTCCTTTCTAATGGCATCACAGCTTCTGCCATGGATCCCTGCCCGTCCCAACCAGCAGACACTGGAGCAAGAGCATTCCAGCTTTCTTCTCTGAGCAGCTTTTTTACACCAGCTTCCCACCCTGAGGTTGCTTTAGCTTAACACAACCTGAGACAAGAGCAGGCAGGAGCCCCAGGTGCTCCCAGCAGCTGTGCAGAACTGCTGTCCCAGCCACGCCAAGCCATGGTGGAACCCACTTTTCCTCTGCCTGCAGAGCCTCGGCTGTAATGACCACACGGATGTAGCAGGATCCATCAGAGACCTGCACCACAGCGTCCTGGAGCAGCCCAGGCTGGCCAGCTGCACTCGAGTCACTCAAGACCTGTCAGGAGATTGGAGAAAGGGAATAAAAAAAGAACTCTTATTTGTAGATCTGGAACAAGTTTCACAGGAAGGCGGTCACAACACCAAGCTTTTCCTCCTCAAAACAAAAATTAACATCAGAGATGTTGAGGAGGAAGAGTTGCACATCCACAGCCAGCAAACTGGGAAGCACTGTGAACTTCCCAGAACTGACTTCAAAGGCTGTTGGAGCACTTTGGGACAGGCCCTCTGGGTACCTACCCGCACCACCTGCCCAGCCAGGAAATTCTCACGCTCATCCACTTGCTCGTAGTTCACCAAGAGGTCAGCAATCCATGGCTCCAGGACATAGAGTTTGGGAGAAGCCACATTCTTGTCCACACACACAAGACTACACAAGAAGAGACAAGACGCCAAGCCATAAGCAGTGCTCCATCACCCTCGGAAGGGTTTTGCACTCCAAGCACAGCCACAAACGCAGGAGACTGCTCAAATCCACCCAAGTGCACCCACTTCTCTGCAAGCACCCGTGCTAAGGGCTTTGTGCTGAGGAAGCCACGCTGCTGAGGACACACAGGTCCTGCTGCATCCTGCTGGGACAGTGGAGGGGGACACTCACAGCTCTGGAGTGGGCCTGGCCTTCTGCAAGTCTCCCACACAGGAGAGGGCATTTATTTCTTCCATATTGTTCATTATCACCAATAACTATTCGCCTGGAACCAAGTCTTAACTAAAACTGAACTGTGCAAGGGAGAAGAACTGGGGACAGGCAGGGGCTGGGAAAAGGTAAAGGTTGGGGGCAGGCAGTGGCTGAGGACAGGCAAGGGATGAGGGCAGGCAAGGGATGAGGGCAGGCAGTGGCTGAGGGCAAGGAAGGGCTGAGGGCAGCTGGGGCTGAGGGCAAGCGGGTCTGGGCCACACGAGGTTGGCGCCAAGCGGGGGCTCAGAGCAGGCAGGGCAGGCAGGGCTGACCCCCCTCCCGGGCCCCCTCACCGCTCCCCCGCCGCCAGCCCCGGGCTCGCCCCGCCTGGCGGAGCGGCCGCCGCCGCCATGGCCGCGCGGCCCGGAACGGGAAGCGGCGCCCGGCAGCACCACCTCCGGGGCGGGGCGGGCCCTCTCCATCCCTCCCCATCCCCATATTTATGTCCTGTCCTATCCCTGTGCCCAGCCCCGGCGCTTTTCCTGGGTACACGCGTCCCCTTCTAGAAGAGAAGGGTCTGGGGAGACGTCAGAGCCGGTTCCAGTTCATAAAGGGGTTGCAGGAGAGCTGGAGAAGGACTTTGGACCCTGCAGTGATAGCATAAGGGGGAATGACTTCAAATTTAAAAGAAAAAGGCAGGTTTAGGTTAGATATGAGGAGGAAATTCTTCCCTGCTAGTGGGGTGAGGCCTTGGCACAGGTTGCCCAGAGAAGCTGAGGCTGCCCCATCCCTGGGAATGTTCAAGGCCAGGTTGGATGGGGCTCTGGGCCTAAGGGAAGTGACCCTGCCCATGGCGGGGTGTTGGAACAACAGGTTTCTTCCAATCCCAGTCAGAACAGTTTGCCATTCAGTGATTCACACGTGATGCTAAACCATCCCTGCAACTCTACCTTGGTTTTATGTTCTTTCCTTTAGTTTTGGCTCCAGCTCCAGGTAATCCCAGGGTTTCCCCAGATGGTTGCCCGTGGGAAGAAGCATCCTGCCGCAACAGCCTTGCCCATCCTTTATCTCATGTTAAGGTATCAAAGCCACTTCATCAAGTCTGTCAAGCAACCTGGGAGATGTTCTGGCTGAAGGGATGGGAAATTCCTGCCCTCACCCAGTTCAGCTGTGACTTGGGGCAGTCAGTGCCTTCCTTCTCCGTGCCAGAGGCTGTGGTTCCATCAGTGGGCTGACACTGGGGGCACTGAAATGGCACAGCAAGATGGATATAATTGTCACCCTGTATTTGGTTTGCATGGCCAGGCTTTGGTGGGGTGGGCCTTCTGGGGAAGCTGCCAGGAGCCTCCTCCATGTCCGGCAGAGCCAGGGGCAGACATGTTGCTGGCCAGGGCCAAACCCTTCAGCCACAGTGGTAACACTGCTGTGATAACATATTTAAGAAGAAAACAAAAAAGTTATTGTGCAGATGTAATTGCAGCCAGAGAAGAGTGGAGTGAGAATATGTGAGGGGAGTAGCTCGGCAGACACCAAGGTCAGTGCAGAAGGAGGGGGAGGAGGTGCTCCAGGCACTGGAGCTGAGATTCTCTTGCAGCCCATGATGCAGCTATGCCTGTGCCTGAAGGACTGCACCCCAGGGAAGAGTGATCCATGTTGCAGCAGTTTGTGGAGAACTCTTGCCCAGGAGATGGACTCATGTTGGAGAAGTTGATGGAGAACTGTCTGCCATAGGAGGGACCCCATGCTGGAGTTGGGGAAGGACTCCAACTCTTCTCCCTGAGTCCCAGCAGGGAAAACATGTGATGAACTGACCACAACCTCCATTCCCTGCCTCCCTGCACTGCTGAGCAGGGGGAGGTAGAGCTGGGGAAAAGGGAGTGGTGGAGGGGAGGTATTTTTAAGATTTATCTTACTTCTCATTATCGTGCTCTGATTTTGTTAGTAACAAATTCATTTAATATGCCCAGTTTGAGATTGTTTTGCCTGTGGTGGTATTTGGAGAGTGATCTCTCCTGGACCTTATCTCAACTCATGAACCTTTGTTACATTTTTCCTCTCCCCTGTCCAGTTGCAGAGGGAAGTGATAGAGAGGCTTTGGTGAATGTGAGGCATCCAGCCAGGGTCAACTCACCACACACACAGAAGAGGAGGCAGCAGGGTTTGCTCTTACTGAAAAAAGCTGATTTATTTGGAAGAGTTGCATTTGGATGGAGGATCAAATCTCCTCAACATGGGAAGTCATCATTGTCCAGTTGCAAAGCAAAGTTGGAGCAGCATTTCCAGCTGGAGGAGGAGAGGTTCCACAAGCTTATGCACCCTAGTTCTGCCCAATCACATGCCATAGAAGTGGTTATTAATTAAACTACCTACACAACATCTCTGAACTATCTTAAATGTGTATATTCCACTGTTGCAAATGATCTGTGCAGTTTGAGTGATGCTGCAGCAGGAACCAGCTGGGGAGGCAATGGGATCACAGAATCAGAGGATCATTTAGACAGGAAAAGACCCCTAAGACCACCAAGTACAATCCATCCATCATCCATCAGATGCCCAGACCCTCCCTGCAGGGTGGGGACGCATGGAAGCATGCAGGTCATGGTTCTCCATTGATTTTAGGTGCAACAGGAGCTTCTGGAGGATGATTCTATAATTCAATGATCCTCAGGCCTGTCCAAAGCTCCTGAACCCACCAGTCAGATGCTTCCCTGGGAGTTCAGTCCATCAATTGGTTCAGTACTGCAGGAAAGAGCTGGGCAGTACCTGGACCACCCTGGGGCTGGATGTTCCCCTGCAGTGCAAGTGCCTGAGCACAGCCCTGGCTCCCAGCTGCACCAAAGTCACACCCAGGGGCAAACCTGAATTTTATCATAGCATCACAGAGCCATAGTTTGGGCTGGAAAGGATGTTAAAGACCATCTAGTTCCAACCCTCCTGAACAAGTAGGGATGCCTTACACTAGACCAGATTGCTCAGAAGCCCGTGCAGCCTGTCCATGAACACTTCCAGGGACGGGGCAGGGATTATCCTTCTATCACACTTAAATATTATAGATGCTGTTAGAGCAGACTCTGAGGAAAGGGGTCACTCTGATCTGCCCTGGAGGGTTTTTCCCAGTGGTCCTGGAGGGTTTCTAGGTTTCTCAGCCTGTTCTTGTGGCTAAGGAACACTTGTCTGTCCTGGCTGCTCCATCCTCAAGTCCTCAAGTGGAATTCACCTGTCCTGACTGCTCCATCCCCAGCCCTGGCATTGCACGAACTAAGGCCAACAAACTGCAGTATGCAGAGTCAGCGAGACCAGCCTTGCCTGCCTGACCTTGGGCAAGGGGAGGGACAGGCCTGGCATCCCAGGAGGGAGGGAGGTCGTGGGAGAGGGTGTCACACTGCAAGGACAGGGATAGTGCTGGCCCTGAAAACCAAAAGGCTCAGGTCTGGCAGCATAAAGCAACACTCCTGACACCCAGCCCAGGGCATTCCCTGCCTGGGCAGGACACTTGGCTCCCTTTGCATCATTCCACAGCCAGCAGGAAAAGTGGATCATGGGTATGGACCAGAGCCAAAAGATTGAGGTGCAGGCAGAGAATTTCTGAGAGCCACGAGCTGATGCAAGTCCTCATGGGAACATGTGAGATAACCAAGTAGCAAAAGGCACTGGCAGAGTCCAGGCGTGAGCAGTGCAGCCACAGCCAGGGCAGCATGGCAGGGCTCCACGTCCGCTCTCTTCTGGTGACCGGGGCCAACCGAGGCATCGGCCTGGGGCTCGTCCAGCATTTCCTGAGGATGCCAAACCCACCTCAGTGGATCTTTGCAGGCTGTCGGGACCCCAAGGGACAGCGAGCACAGGTGAGGCTGGGCAAGGGGAGACTGGATCAGGAATGGTGTTTGCAATGGGCTGGAGCTGCAGTCAAGCACCTGCAGCACAGGTCAGCCAGCTTGGGACACCACAGGACCAATTGCATGGGATACGTGGAGGGGGGAATGGCACCAGGCATGTATAGAAGGCACAGAGCCCCACTGATGTGGCAGCTGCCGCAGGTGTTGGACACAAAGTGATGCAGGACAGAGATGAAGTGGCATGGGCTTTGCCTGGGAATGAGCCTCTGCACAGCCCCTCCAGCCTCTCCATGCCTACACAGTGCCCTCTCTTTCAGGAGTTACAGAATTTGGCCTCCAAGCACCCCAACATCATCATCATCCCGCTCGGTAGGTGCCCCAAGTGCGGATCCTTTGCCCCAGCTCCTCTGGCGAGTGCCCAGGCTGGGCACACCCTGGGAGCCCCGTGCTGGGAGGGAGCTGTGCCATGGGCTGGTGCCTGCAGGGCCATCGGGCACTGCCACCTCTGGGGGAACAGAGGGGACTCCAGCATGGGGACACAGGCTCTGACCTCCCTCTGTTGGCTCTGCAGAAGTCTCTGACCCCGCCAGCATCAAGGCAGCTGCAGCCAAGGTTGGGGAGCACCTGGGGGGCTCTGGGCTCAACCTCCTCATCAACAATGCTGGAATTGTGAAGTTGAACACGCTTGATACCGAGACATCAGAGGACATGAGGGAGATTTACACCACCAACACAATTGGACCCCTGCTGATGGGTCAGGTGAGACCCTCACTCACGTTGGGCTGTCCTGGAGAAGCATGAAGGGCTGGTGGGAGGGGATCCTGCCTCCACTCTGATTACTAATGGGCTCTCAGTTGATGAGAAGCTTGTGGAGCCATGGGCTGGAGCTCAGGAGCTGGAGCCTGGCAGGGAAGAGGAGGGAGGATGCCCCCCAGTGCTGGTGTCCATGTTGCCCACTGTGGAAGGAGCTTTTCCCCGGCCCTGTGCTGTGTCCATGTGTGCTCCTGTCCCCTCTGTTTCCTCACAGGCATTTCTGCCCTTGCTGAAGAAGGCTGCCCAGGGGAGCCCAGGCTCAGGGCTGAGCTGCAGCAAGGCTGCCATCGTCAACATGTCCAGCATTGGCGGCTCCATCGCTTCTGCCTTTGGTTGGGAGTTGATGCACGTCACCTCATACCGCTGCAGCAAGGTACTGTCACAGCTTTGCTTTCCCTGCCCAGCTGCGGGTCCCCTTGCAGCCCCCCTTCCCCTCCCAGCACCGTCCCTGCATCGTCTCCCCTCAGGCTGCTCTGAACATGCTGAGCAAGTGCCAGTCCCTGGCGTACAAGGAGCACGGCATCCTCTGCGTCGCTCTCCACCCCGGATGGGTGCAAACCGACATGGGCAGCGCTGCGGGACACGCGGTAGGAATTCCCCCGGGGCGGGTCCATCAGAGCTCCTGGGCTGATTTTGCATCGGTGGGAGTTGCTGTCCTGAGCCCCTGCCAGTGGCTTCCCTGCCTGCCCAATCCCTGCTGGAGCAGCTCCCCCATCCTGGGTGCTGGGTGTCCCCATCCCCTCAGTTCTCGTCTCAGTCCCTCTCCCTGGGGTTTTCAGCTTTCCCTTTGCCCTGGAGCAGCTCCTTCCCCTGGCTCCAGCTGCTCCAGGGCCCTCAGCCAGGCCTTGGGCATGGGCTGCATCTCCCCCTGTGCCCCACAGCCCCCAGTGACAGTGGATGACAGCGTGCAAGGGATGCTGAAGGTCCTCTCCTCCCTCTCTGAGAAGGACACCGGCACCTTCCGGGACTGGGAAGGGAATGTCATCCCCTGGTGAGACACCACTGCAGGATCCTGGCAGCCAAGAGGTCCCTTTGGCACTGCTCCCACCTCCCCCACATCCTCAATAAACTCCTGCTGAGACCCCCAGCTCTGTTGTGCAGTGCCAGCTCATGGGGTGGCCCTTTCCAGATACCCACTCCTGCCCTGGGGATTGGTGGTGCCCAGAGCTGCCCCAGCCCACGGCTGTCACTGGCACCCCCATGAGCTCCAGCCAGCAGCTCCCATGGCAGCGTGAGTGCCCTCTGGAGACCTCCCCTCCAGGAGGCACTGGAGGAGCTGGAGCTGGGCCCTCTCCTGAGAGGAGAGAGATCTTCTGAGCCCCTGCAGGACTGGCTTTCCCCTGCCCAGGCTGAGCTGCCTGAGGGGCTGGGGGGCACAGGGAGCGGCTGCCCTCTGCCCTCAGCTGGGGGATGCCTGGTCACAGGTGGGACAGAGGGACACACAGAGCTCGGGCACAGCACAGGGATCCTGCCATGGGCTCAGACAGGGGTTTGAGACTGGGTGTGGAGACAGAGCAGAGAGACATCAGCTGCCAGAGTTTACAGAGTGAGGGGTACAGAGGGAGCACAGCGAACACATGCTGTGGGAAAGGAGAGAGAGGCTGTTTCTCAGGCTGATTCCCTCTCCCCAGCAGTGTGGGGAGGGCTGGGAGTGAGTAGGGGTGACCATGCAGAGTGGTGAGCCAGCGAGCAGAGGCTGCAGTATGGGCAAGAGGTGCTGTCCATCTGTCCATCACCAGGGCAGGCTGTTCCCTTCCCAGTCGAGGAAGGCTCCAGAGGTGTCCTGTGAGAGGCTGGCCAGCACGGTCAGGATGCCCCTCACGCTGTGCTCCACTGTTAGTGGTGCCTGCAGAAAAGGACAATGAGCTGTAACAGAGAGCAGCTGCGGGGGAGGGTGCATACCTGGGAGCAGCATCCATGGTGCTCACAGGGATATTTTTCCTTACTGCCACACCTCTCCAGGCTGGCTTGGGAAGACAGGGCTGGCTATCCCACATACTCAGTGTGTTGCAGCTTGCTGCCTACTCCCTGCCTGCTCTGCTCCAGAAGATGGTCCTGGCAGCCCACAGCATCACATAAAATCCCCAAGTACCCCTGCCCTTCCCAGAACATGGGGATTCAGTGGGGGTCCTGCTGACCCTCCCCTGCACAGCTCAGTACCTCCTGTGTGCCCATGTCAGTCTTCACCCAGCCAGGATGGATGGCCACGCACAAGATCCCCTTGTCCTGGAGTTCTGCAGCCAAGCACCTCGTCACCATGTTCTGGGCAGCCTGGAAGAGGCACAGCCCTGCCAGCACAACCCAGGGAGTGGGTGGGCAGGAGAGGAGACATTTCATAGCCACAAAATGTCGGTGGAGGTGAGGAATGGGACTTGGTCCTGTGACAAAGCATCAGCATGACCTGCTGGAAAGGCTCAGTCCTGGCTGCTGCTGTCCCAGTCTCTGTGCTTCCACCTGGGAGAACCAGGCAGGGGATGGGTGGCTGGGGCAGGGGATGACCCAGGGGCTCCCTCCCCTGCATGGGCACCATGCCTGGGACAGCATCTCCAGCACCTCCCCTGGCAGCTCACCTTGCTGGCCCGGTACGGGTACATGGGGGCCTGTGGCATGTGGAGGCACAGCCCGATGGAGCCCAGCTTGGAGGAGATGTTGATGACAGCGGCCCTGCTGCAGCTCAGACCCTCCTTTCCCACTCCCTTTGCTGCCTGCTCCAGGAGCGGCAGAAATTCCTGATGCAAAGACACCAATGCTCCATTAGCATGCAACAGAACCCCAATTTGAGGACCATCCTGGAGGGCTCTGTCACAGACTGCAGACAAGCAGCTGGACAGACACTCCTGGCAGAAGTGCAGAGGATGGGGAAATGCCCCAAGGAGGGGCCAGGCTCCAGCCTTTCCTGTCCCCAGGAAAGGAGTGAGCTGGCCCAGTGAGCCTGGAGCAGGCAGCCACTCCAGGTGGGGAAGAACTAAGCACGGGGGATGCTGGGCTGGGCTAAGCTGCTGAGCTCCTCTGAGTAGGCAGGGGAGATCTATGGAGGTGCCCTTATTCCCATCATGGAACATCTTCCCAAAAAGAAGAAATGCAAAAGGTCCAGACATACTTTGACAACCTGGAGTGGCCCAACTACGTTGGTGGCAAACACGTCGAGCATCTCCTGTGGGTCCACGGAGCACAGTGTGGCATGGGAGCTGATGCCTGCATTGTTGATGAGCAGGTTCAAGCCCTGGTCCTTCAGATGATTCCCCACAGCCTGCATGGCCCTTTGGATGCTGGGCAAATTCACTGTGTCTGCCAGGGAAAAAGCAAAGGGAAGAATAGCTCTGATGGGTCACACAGCACCCACTGGAAATTGGCTGGAACCAGCACTTATCCAGAAAGGATGCAGCAGGTTTAGCAGATTATGCACATTGGAATGAGCAGCAGTTTGTCCTCACCTCTTGGTTTTGCAGCCTCAGCTGAATTAAACCTTAATTCAAATCATTTTGGGTCATGTGGGGGCTACTGGTAGGAAAAATTTGTCTGTATTTGCTTTCTGTATCTAAGGAATTTATGATTGTACAAGGGATGCTTGGTCCTTGCACACTGACACTCCCAAGTTTATTTCCACAGGGAGCCATTTTTTTCTTCATGCTGTTACCCACCAGGTTTTGGAGCTGACAGATGAGCTGTGTACAAGTAATAAAAGATTTGGGATGTAACCTGCAGTATTTGGTTGCAGGCTCTGAATCTGAACTTCCCTATCCCTACCGAGCAAGTTGTGGAGATACCCCCTCTCAAGTAACAAGGCACAACTGAAATTGGGTTAACAAGGATAAGCATCCCCAGTGCCTTCCTCTTTGCTTAAGTATTAGTATAGCTTTTGAAATTCTGCCATGCTTTAATTGCAGGATTTTTCTGACTTAGGCAATAAAAGTGGTGGTTTTTTTAAGTTTGCGTCCTTAAGCTTGCATTAGCTGTCAGGGTTGTTCGTTAGGATTTACATCCTCTCCTGGATACTCACCAACTGAAGTGGCCATCATTTGTTTATTTAAAAGGTCATCTAAATACCTTCAGGATGTGAAACAGGCTAATTAGGCCAACATTAAACTTTATATATTGCTTTTTAATACCTCAGGTGTACCACAGAGCCCTTAAAACCATGAATATTCACGTGTATGGGCAGGTTGGAGTGTGCCCTTGTTCCCATGCACGTTTCTGTGCCTGTTTTTTGCAGATGCCAATGTGATGAGCCTGCTGGGAGTGGGGGACTGCAGATTCCTTATTTTTTTGCAACACTTTGGCCCCTGAGCTGTGTTTCTGTTCTCATTCTTGGAAAAGAGTGACTTAGCAAAGGTTTCCAAGGCTGAAGATTTCTTTCTTGGAATATTTGTACACTGATGGGCAGCAAAGAGATCCTTTTCCCTGACATTTTTAACTAGCCTGATGTTTTTATGGTGGTAAGCAAGTATGTGAGCAGCATGGGACTTGTTCCTATCTTGTGTTGTGCAGCCCAGACCTTTGTAGAGGTGTCCTAAAAACATTTGAGGGGAACACCATGGGATAATCTGCTGTGGGGCTGCTGGGAGGGGAAGGAGTCTTGGCATTCAAGAGGATATTGCATGTCTAGTTGCAGGACAAATCACAGAGTGCTTTGGAGTTATTTCTTTGGATAACAATGGGATGAAGTTCAAGGTTCTGTCACTCCAGTACAAGTGAGGGATTTTTTGGTCACCTGGTGAATGATTAACTGCTCTATTTGGGTTAGCTGAGTCATTGCTCCAAGGCATGTGGGACCAACATATTTTTAGTCCTTAACCCCCAAATTTGATGAAACAACCAATGCTTGTCTCCCTGGAAGAAATAAGGGTGGGGAAAAAAGAGAGAGAATGAAAAGAAGTGATAGATCTTACACATTTTTAAGTTATTTTCTAAACTTTTCTTCCTGAAGACTCTATGCCTGTTACTGGTTTGAAGACAACTCTTCCTTATTATGGAGCAAGACTGCTTGAAGCAACTTCTCTTTTTAAAAAAATATCTTGTTGCTATTCATACTTAAGAGCTTTTAAGCTTACTTTGGGACTTTATTGACAGGTTGGGACTTGGGGTGTGTGTTTTTGGAAAAGATTATTCATGTAGTGGTCAGAGTGCCTTGAGATGTCCCTTTTATGTTGGCCATGCTCTTCCCATCAGGTACTGCCAGCTGGGGCTCACAGCTCATTTATTTTTATTTTAGAGAAGGTATTTTACTTTAATAATCTACTTAACAGCAAAAGAGAGATTTGTTGCCTCTTTGTAGTAAAGCCTGAATTCAAGAATGTCTTATTTTCTAAGAAATATTTAAAAAGCTGAACTTGAACTGAAGTTATTTGAACTTTTCAAGTGCTTTTAAACAAATAAACAGGTAGGTAGATAGGTAGGTACCGATACGGAATAGCCTTGAATCAGTTTTCTTATTATTGGCTTCAATGAAATACAAATATTTAGAAGCTATGGCTGCTTCCCACCTCACCTTTTACAGCAATGGCAATCCTAGTGCAGGCACTTTGCCAAAATGTTTCTTTTGGATTTAGATGTTATTTTAATTCTTCATTAATAAAAACAGCCCCACTCTCTCAGACACAGGGGAACACAGGAAATCTCTGCTTCTCAAGACTGGTGCTCCTTATCTCCCCACTCTTCACCCAAACACTGTCCTCCCCAGTGAGAGCCTGGACCTGTTCAGCACCACAGGAAGCTTCTTTCCTGTGAATACCCCAATTCCAACTTTGCCAATTCCAAATGCCAGCCTGGCTGTTCTCCCTAGGCTGCCGAGGTCCATTTGCTGCTTGTGCTTCTCCCAAATGCTGCTGAAAAAGGTCACTGAATTTGGCCCACATCCATAGAAGGAGGGAATGGCCAAGAGGACATCTCCCCAGTCCAAGCTATGGACATCCTGTGCCTCTGGCTCAGAGCATCAGCCTGGGGTACCAGGCTGGGCAGATTTCCCATGTGTCATTTTTAGCTGTTTTTTTCCTCCATTATTTACCTGAAAGAAATGCCAACCATGACCTCCTCCAACCAACCCTCCTCCTCAGGAACCATCCAGGTGGTTATTGTGCCCTGCCTTGTTCACTTTGTGAACCCATGTGTCCCAGCCCAAAACCTGGGCACTGTATTTAGCATCCTTGGGAAGAGACGTCATGCCTTTCCCATGACACTTGCTCAGCTGAGATGCCTGGACCCACCTCTGCCTCCTCTGAAGCCAGTTTGACTGCTCCAGTCAGGGCACAGCTTAATTTGCAGGGAGAAGCTTGCCCAAGTGTGCATGGATGCCTCCCCATGGATCCCTCCCCACCTGGCAGGGCTAGAGCTTCCTGCAAAAGCCACCCCTGCTCCCACCTCCAAAATCACCGGAGAGCAATGTTGGGTGCAAGGAGAAAGGTTGCTCCATACCTAGCTGGACCAGTTTGATGCTGGAATGCTGGGCAGCTAATTCTTGCAGGGCCTGGAAATAAAGTGATGGGGCAAGGGAGAAGGTTAGAAGCCACTGGCTGCATGGTCAGGTGTCCCACCCCTGCTCCCAGATCACTGAGCCAGGGTGGCTTTGCTTTCTCTGGGGAAAGAGCACAGGGCCATCCCCAGTGGATGGGGTAGGGCAGCAGCTCCATAGCCAGCCCAGATGCTGTTGGGCTTAGGAACTGCCCCCCCTCCTGAGTAATCCCAGCACAGAAAAGGGGTTAGCCAGCCATAGGCACAGCAGGAGTGAGTGCTGAATACATGTCTGCCTCTCCAGCCTCACCTCATCCTGCCACATTGGGCACTGCCTTATCCAGGGAGCTGGGGGGGGTTATGAGACCCCCAGAGCACTTCTGCCCCCACTCCTGGGCTACCCAGGCAGGGCAGCAAGCCAACAGGGCTGTGGGAGCATGGATCCCCTCTGCCCACCTGGCTCAGCACCATCCCCTTCCCTGTGCCCGCACTGACCTTCCCTCTGGGGCCCTCGGGGTCGCGGCAGGTGGCGAAGATGTGCTGGGGGGGCCGGGGGCTGGCGGCCAGCTGCCGCACGAGCTCCAGCCCGATGCCCCGGCTGGACCCTGTCACCAGCACGCTCCGAGCCAGCGCAGCCATGTCCCCAGCCTCTGCGCCGGGCGGTGACACATGGCAGGGTTGCCGCCTGCTTGGCCTGAAGAGGAGCCCGGCACAGCCCAGGGTGTGGCTCTGGGCACCCATGGGGACTGGGACAGTGCCAGCGCCTGGCCCCTCGCCTGCCCCAAATACCAGGGTCTCAAGAGGACCAAGGGCTCCCTGATATTTGACAGGGCTGCATGTCACCTGCATTGTCACTATGCTCCTCTAAAGCCCCAGCTCCCATAGTCTCTGTAACAGCAGAAGGGTCCACCTCTTCCACAGGCTTGGAAGAGCACTGTGAGGAAAAGGAGAACAGGTTCAAATCTGGCTGTGGCCAGCAATCTCCTAGTTTGCGGGGTGAGTTGAATTCTGAGACACTAATCCAAAGCCCAGCCTGGGAAGCACAGGGAATGCAGTTTATGTGCTGCAGGTTCTACCCCTGCCAACACTTCCCCTCCAGAGCATCCAGGAGCCAGCAGAGAAGGACCCTCCACTCCCTGCAGCCTTGACCACTGACTGCTGGGGCTTCAAGCTCACATCCATCTCCTTCCTCCTTGCTGGAGGACAATGCTGGATGCTTATAAGCTGAAGAAATGCCTGTAAAAGCAAGGCTGCTGCAACCCAGGCCAGCCTGGGGGCATGGATTTTTAGCATGCAGAAGTGTTAGAAGAAGCATAGAGCTGCCATGTAAAAAGCCTCAGCTAAAACAGAATAATTGGGGCAACATGAATATGGGGTGGGGTAGGAAAAAAGAAGAGGAAAGTAGTAGGAGTGGGTCCATCCCATCTGGATGTGCCTCATGGCACATACCTGTTGCTCAGTGTGGCAGAGGGAACAGAAGTCTCTATTCCCCAAGTAGCTGAGTGGTTCCACATTTGGCAATCACCAAAGAAACACTCGGGAGATGGTGAGGGGCCCTCACATTTGGAAGATGATCTTTCAGGTGACACAGATCATGAAAGGGAAGAAGCAGTGGTGCTTCCTTCCATGGTGGTGGACAGACTGTGGCCCCCATGAGAGGTAAGCATGCTGGGTGTGGATTTGGATGGTGTTGGAGTCGGAACTGCTGTCGCAGATGTTCTTGCAGGTGTAGTCACCTGCACAAACAATTGCACTGCACAGACTTGCCTGCCCTGCCAGCAGCATCCAGAGCAGAGCTCCCATTAGGAACAAATTAGACTGGAGTTTCCTCTTTTCCTTCCAGGCTCCTTGGGAAGGAAACAACAGAAACAAGCAAAGAGGGCTGCATGACCAGGAATGGCTACGGGCCAGTGCCAAGCAGGGGAGTGACCTTTGGAAAGGGCTGACCGATGGTGGCCAAGGACAGCAGCACAGGCACACTCATGGCTCCAGAATCACAGCCCAGGGCCAGAAAGTGTGCGCCAGCGAAGAGATGAGACCAGGCTTCAATGCTATAGAGGCACCTGGGAACTGTCCAGGTTAGAAAGGAACTGAGAGAGCTCTACTCTAAGGCACAGCAGGAGGAGCAGGATCGGCAATGACTTCGGAACAGGTTGCCCAGGGCTTGAACCTGACCTCAAAACCCTCCAGGGACCCTGCAGACTTCCCAGACCCCCTTTAAATGCTTGATTGTCCTCAGAGTGATTTTTTTTTTGTCACCGTGGCACCTCCCCTGCATACATGCTGTGCCCCTTGGCCTGGGTCCACTAGCCCTCCGCATGAGCTCCATGACCAGAGCCATGCAGGGACCTCTCCTGCATCTCACAGCCTTGACTTTGACCCTGCAGACCCCTGCAAAGACCCTGTAGCCATTACATCCCCCAGCAGGGCTTTGCTTACCCCTCCAGCACCCCCAGCCAGCTCCTGCTCTGCCACAGCCCCTTCCCGGCTGAGCTCCACAGCTCCCGGCTCCCTCCATGGCAGCCGGCAGCATCATTGTTGCAAAATGTGCAATGTGTCAGTCAGTGTTATCTTAAGTCAGGCTGTTCTTTGATGTAAAACCTTTGGATACTTTCAAGCCTAATCAGCAGGAAAGGAGAGCTAATCGCTGGAAGAGGCAGCAGCCAGCATCCCTCACTCAAGGACATTCCGAACTAACAAGATTTAGGGATTGCTAACTTGGCAAAATACACAGGTCCGTGCTTCTTAGAGATAAACTATCTTCATTGTAACACTGAAAATCACACCTCCACATCAAAAAGAACCTCCGCACATAAAGACCCTTGCCCTGAGCATGAGTAGAAGTCAGCTGGGGTTATGTGAGTTTTATGGAACATACTGGTCAATCCTAACAGAAGGGCTGTCACTAATCCTGAATTTCTGTGCATAAATAACAGCATGGAAAGTCCGGTGGGGTGTGCTGGATTTGTGGAATACCACCGAGCACGCAGGCTGGGGTAGCTCTGAATCAAACAATGTCTCACTCGATGTGTCATTATCGGTTCCTTGCACACCAGGGACCGAACCCGATTTCTGAAGCTACCTCCCTGCGCCGGCAGGGCCAGCACCCCTAAAATGGCGGCGCCCACTGAGGCTACAGCCCGCCCGCGTCACGTGGCCGCCGTGTCCCGCCATTGCATCAGCCGGGGGCGGGGCGCCGCGCGGATGGGTGGGACTCTGCAGAAGAGTGACAGCCGCCGCAACCAGTGGGAGGTGGTGTCCGGCAGGGGGCGGGGCGGAGCGGCGCTGCGGCGCGGCCGGAGGAGCGCAGCGAGGGGCGGCGGTGGGCGCGCAGGTACGGCCCGAGGGGCCCGGGGAGCTCCGGCTGCTGGGTTTGGCTTCCATGGCCCGGCCGGGACCCGCGGGCACAGGGGAGAGGGGCACGGAGAGGGCAGGGCGGGAGGGTGGCGGTGCGCTGGTCGCGCCCCATGCGGGCCCGCGGGGGGATGCCGGGCGGCGCTGCCGGACACCGCGGTGCCCTCACCGCTCCTCGGGCATTGGAGAGCGGCTGTGTCTGGGCAGAGGCTCTGACAGGGCCTGGGGCCGCTGCTGTGCTTGGTTCTCCCCACCTCGGGTCCTTCCCTCCTGCAGCATCGAGGTTGGACTCGATGATCTCAGAGGAGTTTTCCAGCCCAATTGATTGTGTGCTGTGAGTGCTCCCAGGCCTTGCTCCTGTGGCGAGTTCCCGTCTCTCCGCGCCCAGCAGGCTGCTGGGATCTCGCCTCCCTCCCTGGATCCGCATTGCGCTGAGCTGTCAGGGACAGCCCTGCGTGCCCGTAGGACACGGGCGGTGCTGCCCTCCAGGCTGTCACTTGGCTCTGGTGTGCATGTAGGGATGTGGGTCTCTCAAGGAAGGCTGCCGGGCATCCCTGCAGCTGGCTCTGCTTTGAGCAAGGAGGGTGACAAGGCTGTATTCAGAGATCTTTTTCAAACTGGGCTGTTCTGTGATTTAGTCATTGAATCACAGAAGGGTTTGGATTGGAAGGTACCTTAAAGCCCACCTGATTCTAACACCCCTGCCATAGGCAGGGACACCTTTCACTACACAATGCTGCTCCAAGCCCCATCCAACCTGGCCTTGAACACTTCCAAGGATGGGGAAGCCACATCTTCTGTTGGCAGCCTGTGCCAGGTCTTCACCACCCACGCAGGGAATAATTCCTTCCTAATATCTAACCTAAATCTCTCCTTTTTTGGTGTAAAACTGTTCCCCCTTAAAACTGTCATATCATTGCCTGCCCATGTAAAAAGTTGCTGTCCATCATTTTTATAAGCCCCTTTAAATAGTGGAAAGCCGTAATGATGTCTCCTCACTCTGCATTTAATCCCTTTGAATGCTTGGGTGACTTGGCAGTCCCTCTGTCCCTCGTAAGGCAAACACATCCTATTAAATGTAGTATCCATTTGAGTTTGATACTTTATTACAATGTGTTTTCAAACAACCGGCAACTTGAGGTAGAGCCCAGAAATCAGGGAGTTTGGGAGAGAGGAAATTTCAGCTTAGGCCACCACTATTTGGGGCAGATTGATGGTTGGACAGAAGTGTCAGTGCATACTTAACAATATGAGGAGTCCCTTTCTGGAGTTGGAGAGTATGATCTTGATGTTCCCCTTGAGCTGACAGCGCATCAGAGTTTTGTTTGTTTTCATTTGTTCAGACTGCACCGAGGTTTTGCCACTTTCCTGCCACTTGTTTTGGACAGTGGCAACTTCCAGCTTCCAGATGGAGACCCCGCTCACTGCCAGCCAGATCCGGCAACGGTTCATTGACTTCTTCAGGGAAAACCAGCACACCTATGTGCACTCATCTTCCACAATCCCCCTGGATGACCCCACACTGCTCTTTGCCAATGCTGGTATGAATCAGGTAGGATTCCTACCCTGGCATTGTGGTCCTACGAACATATCCTGTTGGAACCTGTGAAGCTGTTTCTAGAGCTGTTGGGAAAATTGTTCTTTATTCCACCTTCCTTCTGGTCACAGAGAGATGGGTGGTGTGTCCTCTGGAGTCCTCTGTGCTCTCACAAAACTGGCAAGAGCACTGGAACAGGTTCCTATGGTGAGAGCTCTGCCAGTCTCGTTTCCTTGACCCTTGGTACCACAGCAGTCCCGGCACAAATGACTAATGGTGTCTCTGAAGAGTGGTTGAGACTGGAATGCTGCAAGGGCTCTGCTGCAGATCAGCACCCAGTTTTTTATTTTTGACAGCTGGGAATGTGACAGCTTTTAGTCCCTTTTGGAAGGCCTGGGGTTTGGTGGGCTCTAGGAACACCTGTGTGTGTGTGAGTGCTGAGTTCTAGGCAGCCTTCTCATGGACAGGAGCAGCAGGTTTGTTTCTGAAAGTGCTTTGGGTATGTTCAGACTAGTGATATCATGACACTGCCTTGCTGTTACTTGCAACATTTGGAAACAGGTTCTGAGTGCTTTCCTCAGTTTCTCAGCTTTTTTAGCAGTTCACTTGTCCTTTTTCTCTCCTTGCAGTTCAAACCCATCTTCCTCAATACCATCGACCCCTCACACCCGCTCGCTAAGCTGAGCAGAGCCACCAACACTCAGAAGTGCATCCGAGCAGGGGGCAAGCACAACGACTTGGATGATGTGGGCAAAGATGTGTACCACCACACCTTCTTTGAGATGCTGGGGTCCTGGTCCTTTGGGGATTATTTCAAGGTAAAACACTCAGGGTGCAGCTCTGAATCTCTTGCGCAGATTTATGCATCTCTATAAGCTCAGCAGAGCAGTTGCCAAGAGGAAAGAGAATGTGTTGGCAAAGAGGTGCTTGTGGCTCCTTCGGAATAAATGAGCTTGGAAGCTGCCCCAACCCTGCAGAATGATTTGGGATTAATTACTTAAGGTTTACAAAGCTGATTAAATTAACTCTGCTAGTTTGGAGTCTTCAGGTGGAGATTTTGGTGGCTGTCCTGGAGATGTGGGGACTAACATGTGCTATGCAGCTATGACTCACCTTCAAACAGGAGTGGTCATACAATAGTGACTTCCTTTCCCAAGCTTCTTGCTAGTGTAGTGTTTAAAGTCAGAATTAAAAGCATTTTTGGAGGCAGTGAACATGCTAGGCCTTAACTTGGCTGCATCAAGACAGTCATGTGAGATATTTCTTGTGCCCTCTTCACTACATATATTAATTTTTCTTTCTTATATCAAAAGTCAGAAAGTTTTCAGCTGCTGATACATACAGTAGTCAGTACTTTGGATGCTGAAGAGAAGTTGTCTTTGCATTCACTTGCTGACCTCATGTTTCCTTCTGCAGGAACTTGCTTGTAAACTGGCACTGGAACTTCTCACCAAGGAATTTGGCATTCCTGCTGAAAGACTCTATGTCACTTACTTTGGTGGAAATGAGGCTGCAGGACTGCAGCCAGACCTGGAGTGCAAGCAGATCTGGTTGGATTTGGGGTAAGGCCTTTCACTGAGGAAGGTGCATGTTTTGATGAGCAATAGTAATTTATTTGGCTTGGATATTAGGAAAAATTTCTTCTTACAGGCTGGCTGAGGGCAGGATTCTGCCTGGCAATATGAAGGATAATTTCTGGGAAATGGGAGACACCGGCCCCTGTGGCCCTTGCAGCGAGATCCACTATGACCGGATTGGGGACAGAGATGCTTCACACTTGGTCAATCAGGATGACCCCAACGTCCTGGAGATCTGGAACCTGGTGTTCATACAGTTCAATAGGTGAGCCAGATCTGCTTCCAGCTTCCAGGTGAGCCAGGTTGCTCCACCTCAGTTTGGGAGGCTGCTTGGGCTGTGTGTTCTTTCAGCTGCCTGTGGCTTACTCGCCGTTCCCCGTTATCCAGCAGCTGAGCACTTTGTCATGCTCTGTCCCCTTACCCACTGGTACAGAAAGGGTTGGTCACACTGCTTTTGGGACAAACTGAGAATATTTTCTCTGTTTATCTGCCAGGTGTTCAGTAGGGAATAAGTTGCCTACTCTGGGTCTAAGTTCTTGCTTAGGGTCTTGTTAATTGTATTTTATCAAAGTTGTCCTTTGTGTGGCTTATGTATGGGCCTGTGTCACAAATCTGATGGAGCTAAATCTTACAGAGATTGAGAGAAATGGGGTTCCCCCTGCAGAGCCTCCATCCATAACATCTCACCTTTCTTTGGCAGGGAAGCTGATGGGACACTGAAACCCCTTCCTAAGAAAAGTATTGATACTGGGATGGGCCTGGAGAGGCTGGTTTCTGTGCTGCAGAACAAGATGTCCAACTATGACACTGACCTTTTCCTTCCTTACTTTGAAGCCATCCAAAAGGTATGAACTGAAGCCTGACCTAGCTGCATCCATTCCCTGAATTCTTTGGAAGATGTATGGGACTGGTTGGACAGGGTGGTCTGTGCTTTCCCAGCTGCTGTGAGCCCACACATTTGCACTTTGCTAAGGGTAGGAACCCAGACTGGTGCAGTAATTGCTGCCTTGGGCCATGTTTCCAGGGGAAAACAGGACAGTGAGCAGTCCAGCTTCCCCAGTTTTGTGAACTGTCCTGATGGACACTCTATGGTCCTCTCCCAGTGGGAGATACTCTGCAGTCCAACATGGCCAAGTGCCATCTTTTTGCCATGTGCTAGAGAGCACGTGGTACTGCTAAGCCAGAATCAATTTGTCCTTCAGCCTCACACCTGCAACATGCTGATCTGTAAAAAATTCCCTTAGCCAGGAGTTCTTTGCCATAAACCACAACAAGTCACTGTAAGAACCTGTGTGCTGTTCCTGCATTGTCCATTGTCCAGCATGGGTAACGTGGCCCCATGCTGGAAGTTCTGTGTACAGGTCCAAGCCTTTTTTTTTCCTCCATGGAGGAGGCAGAGCTTCCTGACTCTGGATCATGCTGGATAAAATGCAGGGAGAAGAGCCTAGGCTCCTGCTACCTCTAAGGAATGAGGTGCCAAGCTCCAGAGCTGGAATTGGAGAGCTGGTTTTTTTTCAGTGTTAAGTCCACTGGCCAGACAACAGCCCCTGTGTCCTTGTCTGCCTTCCTGCCATGTTCAGGGGGCCTGGGTGGAGGGACTGTGCCCATGGCTGGAGGTTTGCACCATGTGCAAACAGTGCATGGTTACAGCAGTATCTTTCCCTGGGGTATGGATAAAAACATCCTAAAAGAGGAAAGCTGGGAGCATCTCCTGTGTGACAGAAATTGAAAGGTTTCTTGGCTGGGCAGGTTATGCCAGATTGGTGTCCTTGAGCCAATGTGCAAAACAAATTATTTCCCTGTACCCTCCCTCTTCCTCTCTCTTTGGCTCTTAATGATGGGATAAATTGCATTTTCTTGCCTCTGGTTTGGAGAGCTTTCTGCCATTGAGATGTGGGCTGTGGCACCATGCAGAGCCCTCTGTGCCTCCTCTAGGTTCACTGTGTTGCCTCTTTCCAAGAGAAATATTCTCCTGTGGCTGTAGGTGGTGGGGTTGGCTTGGCTTGGCTTGGCTTCTGAGGCCCTCCCCTGTAATTCTGCCATGGTGCCACTGTCAGTAATTGTACCCTCTGCCCACTGCCTTCTCCTCTGCACAGGGCACAGGTGCCAGGCCGTACCTGGGGCAGGTTGGGGCCGAGGATGCTGATGGAATAGACATGGCCTACCGTGTGCTGGCTGACCATGCACGCACCATCACCCTGGCCCTCTCGGACGGGGGCAGGCCTGACAACACTGGCAGAGGGTAAGAAGGAGCTGCTGCATTGTCACCACTCCCATTCTGTTCCCCAAGGTTTCTCTCAAGGCTCTGGGATCTCCTGTGGCTCTGGGATCTCTTTGGATTCGTCATTAAAGCAGTGGGTAGCAGAGTGTTTGCTCAGATATTTGATGCTTGAATGGCTGTAGTAAGGTTCACACCCACATGATGCACAAGTCTGAAGGTTCTTGTGAGCACCATTGCTGCTGTGCCAGCCCCAGATAAGATGACTGTGGGCAGAAAGTCACAAAGCCCAGCTTGGTGCACTGTTGCTGTTGAAAAAGCAAGGAATTTTGGGCTGGGAGGCTGTGCTGCAGGTGCCAGTGGACTCCATAGGCTCACAGTGAGTGTGGATCATGGAGCTGGGGCCTAGCACCTCACCTGTGCCTTGCTGCTGCCATGAGGGAAAACAAGAGGAGAAAGCCCTGTGCTCTTGATCCTGGGAGGGGGTGCTGGTAGGTGGATGCTGTTGGAGCCCCTTAGAACTTGCTCAGGTGTGTAACATTTGCATGGGGGGCTCTGCTGTTCCCTAGGTACGTGCTGAGGCGGATTCTCCGACGGGCTGTGCGCTACTCCCATGAGAAGCTCAATGCCCCCAAGGGGTTCTTTGCTACTCTGGTTGATGTGGTGGTGCAGTCACTGGTAAGTTCTCCTATTCCACTCTATCTGCTTAAGACTTCCTCTGCTGAGGTGTGCAGATCTCCATGCTGAAGGGCTCCTTCTCCTGGGTTTGCAGGGAGATGCCTTTCCTGAGCTGAAGAAGGACCCAGATATGGTGAAGGACATTATCAATGAAGAAGAGGATCAGTTCCTGAAAACACTGAGCAGAGGCCGTCGCATCCTGGACAGGAAGATCCAGAGCCTTGGGGACAGTAAAGTCATTCCTGGTAAGGCTGTGAGTTCTGTCTGGATGCAGCAAAAGGCATTTGTTATCTGGGATTACATAATGACTTAGGGAAGTTAGGAGAAGGGAAAGGGTAGGAAAATTAGAGGTGGTGGAAGATGGTAGGGAGACAAAGTTGCCGTCAGAAGACATCTCTTAGAGCTGAGCTACCCACCTCTTCTCTGGCCTGTGCTCACTTGCTGTGGTTTCTAAGCTGCCCAGACACACATCTCTGTGCTGCCAGGGAGGAGCCTTTGGGATGTTCACATTCTGCAGACCTGTTCACTGTCCTGCCATAGCTAGGAGCTGGTGGGGGGACCAAGGAAGGAAGCAGTGTCTCAGGGAACATGAGAGGTGACTGCTTTGCCCTTTTCCTGCAGGTGACACTGCCTGGCTGCTGTATGACACCTACGGTTTCCCTGCCGATCTCACTGGGCTGATTGCAGAGGAGAAGGGCCTTGTTGTAGACATGGAGGGCTTTGAAGAGGAGCGAAAAAATGCTCAGGTGAGTAACAGCTCCAGGGGAAGCTAGTTTATGAGTGGGCAGGTAGAATTCCATTCCTTGCAGTTTGCAGTCATGATCTCACTGAGTCTGCTCACACCCCATACACCTCATAGTTTTTTCTGTGGGAAAATCCAGGACAATTGCAGTTGCTGTGGATCATGTCTATTCTGTACAGCTGGGGTTGGTTTTGCTCACTAGCAAAGCCTGGAGCCTTGAGCTCAGCCTTCAGACAGAGGTAGTGGAGTGCTGGGAGCACTTCTGCTGTCCTGTTCTGGTTAGGGAAGTTATTCCCTGTCTAAGGCTCAGTATCCAGGCAGGCCTGCACCTTGGGTGCATTTCCCAGTATGTTTGCTGCAGCAGCAGGGAGTGGCATTGACCAGCTGGGTACTTGTCTGGTCCTTACTGGGCTCAGGCCCACTTGGTCTGCATGCTGGAACTGGATGCTCTGAAGCTAGAAAAATTGGCACGCTCCAGGTGCTGGCACACAGCTTCCCAGGGCAGAGCTCTAAATCAGGGAGTGCTGAGGGATGTGAGTGAGATGTGCAGCTAGGCTGGCATGCATTAGTGTTTCTTAAACCTTGGTATTTGGCAGGTCATTTCTCAAACCTTGTTCCTTGGCAGCTCAAATCCCAGGGCAAGGGTGCTGGAGGGGAAGATCTCCTCATGCTGGACATCTATGCCATTGAAGAGCTGAGAGCCCGAGGGCTGGAGGTGACAGATGACTCACCAAAATACAACTATGCTTCAGATCCAAGTGGTACCTATGGTATGAAAAACCTTCTCACAGTCATGTTCTGCTCCTGAACCTTCCCTGGCATGTACCTCTGGGCTCCCCTTTCCTGGGACATGGACCTGGAAGTGGGAGGCTGTGCAAGTGAATAGTCTGCTTGTTACTAATTGAGGAGAGAAAGACAGCAGACTGTTCAGGGGCTACTGTACTGCCATTGCCAAATTAAGGGAATTCCTGTTCCTACAGCTTTATGTCTCCACACTCCTATGTTGGTGTTTCTCAGCTGCTCCTTTGCCAGTGCTGCAGGAGACTGCAGTTTCTGCTTGGCCAGTTGGAGGGTCCTTGGCTTGCTCACTCTGGCTCTTCTGCTAGTTTTTATTTGATGGAGATTCAGGAGGCTGCAGGCTCATAGCCATGTGTGCTGCTGACTTTTGCTGCATAGGTGTGGAAGGCAGTGACAGTCCCTGCCTAGGAGGGCACTAAATGAGATTTCCAACTAGCTGCTGCCTTATTCCTCTCTCCTTATCCCCTGCAGATGTGTGGGGATTTGTGCCATGAGCTCCTGCAATAACTGGGAGGTGTTGCTATAACATTCTGCTCCCATGTGGTGTCTACAAGGTTTTCCTGTTTCACTGACACTGCCTGTCCTCCTGGTGGCAGATTTCGGGAGCCTCGTGGCCACAGTGAAGGCCATCCGCAGGGAGAAGACCTTTGTGGAGGAGGTTTCCACGGGCCAGGAGTGCGGGATAGTGCTGGACAGGACCTGCTTCTACGCCGAGCAGGGGGGGCAGATCTACGACCAGGGCTACATGGTCAAGGATGATGACAGCAGGGAGGATGTGAGTGGGCCTGAGAGCCTTTTGCTAGGCTCAGTCTGACTCGGGGCCTGGGCACAGGGGAGAAGGGGCCAAGCAAGCTCCAGCAATTTCCTGTCCATATCTGATGTCATGCAATGCACAGGGTTCCTTTCTAGGGCTGCAGCATGGCATGGATGTGCTGGGGTTTTGTTCCCCTTGCTCCTTGAGGAGCTCAGTTCTGTGCTATTATCATCAGAATGTGGGTGCCTGTGGTGGTGGTGGTGCTGGGATTGCCAAGCCCAAGGGCAATGCTCTGAAGCTGAGGTGGGGAGCTCTTTCTGTGCCCCATAGCTGTGCCCCACCTTCATTCACTTCTCTGCTTTGCTGTGTGCTGTGCCTGGGGACACTGAGCTTTCTCCAGCACACACACCACTCTAGCTCCTCGCTGGGACCTTTACAGTTGCAGCTCAGACTTCTGCCTGGATGTCTCCCCTGCTCACATGGGGCATTTCCCTCTTTGTACAGAAAACAGAATTCACTGTGAAGAACGTTCAGGTCCGGGGAGGCTACGTGCTGCACATAGGAACTCTGTATGGGAGCTTGAAAGTAGGAGATCAGGTCCACCTGACTATTGATGAGGTGAGTTAAAACATGGTGTAACACATGGGCTTGTCTCTTTTCTCTGGATTTTGTTTCTGAATTTTGGAGGGGGGGGGGGCTGATGTTTGGGTCCTGCCCTCCCTGCATCACACAATCAACCAGTGTCTGGCTGACTCCAAGTCTCTCTTGCTTCACACCTGGCTTCCTCCTACCACAAAGCAGATAATGCCCAGCTAGCTCAGAGCCACTCTTGCTGGGTTTGCTGGTCACAGGCAGAAACACATTTTGGATCATGTGTTTTGGGTCATTTGGGTCATTTTGGGACTTGCAGGGAGAACATGTGTGGTGCTCCACCATGTGGGGACAACAGCAGAGAGCCTGGGCTGTCTGTCCCAGTCCAAACATTGCTCCTGTGGGCTCAGCTTGCTGAGGGAGTGCTGGGTTGAGCACAGTCAGCCTGATGAATTTCCCTTCCCTATAGAGGCAGCATCTTTAGAGGAAGAGGGAAGGCTTCCATCTTGAAGTGCTTTTCCCTGCTGAGGAACAGAAATTAGTTATCTGTGTCCTGATCTGTCCTTGGCCTCTTTCCACACAGACCAAACAAGGGAACTGCCAGGAAAAAAGCCACACACAGATTTGGTGGGTAACTCCTGTAGCTGAAGCTCCAAGGCAGCAAGTGTGATCAGTTGTTTCTGGTGTCCTGAGCTAGTTTAGGATTTAGTTGGAGCAGGGCATTACCCTCCCCTTTGGCTGCTGGAGGAGGTTGTGGCTGTGGGCTGTGGGACCCCATCCAACAGTGGCTTCCTCCCTCAGGCCAGGCGGAGGCCGGTCATGAGCAACCACACGGGCACCCACATCCTGAACTTCGCCCTGCGCTCCGTGCTGGGGGAGGCCGACCAGAGGGGCTCCCTGGTGGCTCCCGACCGCCTGCGCTTCGACTTCACGGCCAAGGGAGCCCTGTCCACACAGGAAATCAAGAAGGTTGAGGGGATTGCCAACCAGATGATCGAGGAGTCAAAGGTGGGTATGGGTGACACGTTGTATGCCTTGAGTCCCTGTTTCGGATGATTTGGGATGCTGGGAGTTTGGCATGCACAGGAGGATTCCGAGCTGCTGGTGCAGTACTGTGCACAGATTGCCATCACCTTAGAGGGTTTTGAGTGGGAAAACTCCATATGGATTGTTTGGTTCATTGGTTTCAAGCCCTCTGTAGGGTTGAGGTGTTCCCATGCCTGCAGTAGTGTCACATCAGCTGCAAGAGCTGGGAAGTTGGGCATAGTAGTTTTGCAGGCCTGGGTGCAAATTGACAACCCAGTGATGTGTGCCCAATGGCAGGAGAGTTGCTCTGTCTGGTGCCAAGTATCAGAGCTGACCCTGAAGGACCCTGGAATCTGTGCTTGGAACCATTTGCATGTGCAGTAACACACAGGGAGTCTGAGCAGGTGGTATGGGGAGTTTTGAAGATGAGACGTCTTTTAATAACTTTGTGATTCTTGTAGCCCAACAAGCCCCATCTCAGGTAAGGCACAACATTTCCAGGATCTTTCAGAGGAAGAAATTCCCTGGGAATGTGGGCCCTCAGTCACAGCTGACATGACTGACTCTTACCTGCATCCCTTTGCTGTCCCTGCAGACTGTGTATGCCAGGGACTGCCCTCTTGCAGAAGCCAAAGCTATCCAAGGACTTCGGGCAGTTTTTGACGAGACCTACCCCGATCCTGTGCGTGTGGTTTCCATTGGCATCCCTGTGGAGGAGCTGCTGGCTGACCCCTCTGGCCCTGGGGGCTCCATCACCTCCATTGAGTTCTGTGGAGGGACGTGAGTACCTGGAGAGGCTGGGGGAGGTCCAGGGTGGCTGAGAGGAGTTTCTGTGGAGCTTGAGCTCCTGTCATGAGCATACACTGGGCAGAGCCAGGGCAGGGATGGAGGGGGTGGTGATGATGTGCCTTTGCATTCCCAGTCCTGAGTCAATCAGTGTTTAAAATTACCTTTTGCAGGCAGGAAACTGCCTGTATTGCCCCTGCCCTCACTCAAGGTCTCTGGCAGTGCAGGTCTTACCACCCTTTCCTTACTCATTTGCTTTCAGCACTGGTTGTTTTTTCTGCCTGTCCCCACACTGCTGCAATTCCCTGGCAGGAAGGGTGTCTTATTTCTTTGCTGATTCTTGCTGAGATGAGAAGTGGACTTCTAACTCTTTCTTGTGGGTCTGTCTGGGTTCTTTACAAAGGCACTTGCAGAACTCCAGCCATGCTGGCCCCTTTGTGATTGTTTCAGAAGAAGCAATTGCTAAAGGCATCCGGAGGATAGTTGCAGTCACCGGGGCTGAAGCTCGGAAGGTAAGGGTAGGCAGGAGAGGTCCTCTGTGAAATTCCACCTATTAACCCTGTGCCAAAGTTCATTTTGTTCAAATTTGCACAGTATCCTCTGAGGGACTCATGGAAAAGGGTGCTGCTGTTGCCAAAGACTGTTCTGGAGACCCTGGCTGTACTACAGTCAGAGCAGGGAAGAGAGAGGGAAGTCTCAGCTGCAGGTGTTGTGGCAGACAAACCTGGTGGGTGTGTGGGATGGCTCCAGGGTTAGCTCAGGTTGCTTTTCAGAGTTGCTGCCAATATAGAGCTCTCAGCAGCTGGCAGGGCCAGCAGGAGAGTGGTGAAGTCTGAGAATCCAGTCCTCTGCTGCAGGAGGCAATGACTTTGGATGTGGGCTGGTGCTCCCTAAAGTGGGAGAAAAGGGTTTCATGGAGGAGATGATTTCTCTTTTGGGGGGATCTTGGCAATCCTGGCAAAGGAAAGAGACCTGGAGCCCATGTGCCAGCATCACACCCTGGTTCTGGTCAGGTGCTGCCTGCTTTGGCCCTGTGGCTTTCCAAGAGTTACTAAGTTCCATCCTGGGGCATTCCAGCATTACTCACCTCTTTGCACTCTGGGGTGACCAAAAGCCCAGTCTGCTCAATCTTCCAGCTTGATTTAACTCAGATTGTATCCTCCTAGGCCCTCAGGAAAGTCGACAGCCTCAGGAAACTGCTGTCAGCCCTGGAGGCCAAGGTGAAGGTCCAGACAGCTCCCAACAAAGATGTGCAGAAGGAGATCACAGATCTCAGTGAGGTGAGGATGGTAGCAGTGCTCTGCCTCCCCAAAGTGAAAGGGACCTTGATTGCCAGAAGTGGGTATTAATGAGGCCTGAGTTCACCTTCCTGATCCTGTCCAACAGCCCTGCATCCCATGGGTGCTGCAGCCAGCACCTGTTTCCTCAGGTCATTGGCACTGGGAGAGGAGTGGAGCTTACTGGGCTCTGCCAGCTGAGGCAGAGTTCATGAGGTGCTGCATCTCTTGCCATGATTACTGTGCCTTTAACCTTCTCTTCCTGCTCCTCTTTTGCAGACTCTGGCCACTGCTGTTATCCCACAATGGCAGAAGGATGAACTGAGAGAGGCTGTTAAAGCACTGAAGAAGGTCATGGATGACCTGGACCGAGCAAGCAAAGCTGACATCCAGAAAAGAGTGAGCTGTGGGCTGGAATGAAGGACAGTGTGGGAGGCCTGTGGGATGCTCCTTTGGGAGCTCTGTTAATGTCCAGGATGGAGGAGAATTGATGTGTGGGAGTGCCCCTCATACTGTTCAGCCTTCCAGCTTCTCCTGCTGCCTCCTGAAGCAGAATTACCTCTGTGCTTGTTCCCTGGGTTGCAGCATGGCAGCCTGTTCCTGCCCTAACAGTGCCCCTGGGTGCTGGCTTCCTCCTGGATCCCAGTGGAGTTTTCTGGAGGAGGAATCATGCACAACATGGTGTCTTGCAGGCCACAGACCTCCTGTCAGAGTACATTCCTCCTGGCTTCATAGTGTGAGGCTGCTCCAGGCTGGGCTGTGGGTGTGTTTGGGCAGCTTGGGGACCTCTGTCCCTGCTCTGCCCAGGTGGTTCTTGTGTCCATACACAGTGTGGATGGTTTAGTGGCTGAACACTGTTGTCCTCAGGTACTGGAGAAGACCAAGCAAGTTATTGAGAGTCATCCTAACCAGCCATGGGTCATCATGGAAATGGAAAATGGAGCCTCTGCAAAGGTACGGGAAAGTCTGATCTGTCCTCAGCAACTTTCCTTCTCTCTGAGGAGAAGCTGGATGGTCTTTCATCACTTGGGGAGGTGGTTCAGTGATACAGAGCTGTCTCTCTTGCCACCTGCCATCCCTGAGAAGGGGGAAGGACCACTGGGATATTCTCTTGTGTCCCACCTCCTGACTGGCACATGGGCTTGCAGGGGTAGTGGGGTTTTGACCACTTGCTGAGTTGCCAGCCATGCTGGTATATTTGGAGCCCAGCAGAAATCCCACTGTGTCCCAGGTAAGACTCATTCTGCAGCAGTCACAACACTGAAATGCACTTAAGGGACTGAGAGCAGCAGCTCTGCTGAGCCATGAAAGTCGTGATGCTTGTGGCCCCTGCAGATCAGCTCCAGGAGTGCTGTCCTGGGCTGGGTGTGGACAGGACCAGGCAGAGCTGCCCCCAGCACTGTCTGCTCAGCTGGGTTAAAGATCTTCCCTGGCCAGGGCTGAATCTCCTCCTTCCCTCCTCCACACATGTTTTTTTCCAAGTGATTTCTGTTGGAATGAATGCTCTGTTGTGTGTGTTGTGTCACAGTGCTGAGCCCAGTAAGTGCCAGGCAGTGGGAGCTGGTTGTGCCTGGGCTTAGACCACTCTGTGCTAATGCTCTGTTAAAATTTCCTCTCTGAGAGTCTTGGAGCTGATCCTGTTCACTCTCTGTGGCCACCAGCATCACCATGATACCCACGCTTCTGCTCCCAGTGGGTGCTGTTGCAGCATTTTCCCTGGCAGAAGGGTGCATCCCATGGGATGGCAGTGCTGGCAGCCCAGGGAGCTGTGTGTTCCCAATCCACCCAGAGCAGCACTGCTTTGCTCACCAGAGAACCCACTCCTGGGGCTCTGTGCTGCATCATGCTGTCTGTGTGAGTGAGGGATGATGGTCTCCTTGAGAATAATAGAATGTGTGGCAGTCTCCCTGGTTCTTCCCTGCCTGCTGTGTCTGATAACTCTTGCAGGCTCTTCATGCTGTGTTTGAGTACTCTTGACTCCCTTTGGAACAGCTGTTCCCTTCTGCTGGGAGGAGCTTTTTCCCCTCCAGCCAGTACACTCAGGCAAAGGTTTATTCTGGGGCTGATTTTGCCAATTGCTGTATACCTCAAGGTGGGGAAATAAAAGCATCTTCTCCTTCCTGCGTTGGGGTACACAGGCAGGGTTTATGTCCCCTGCCAAGGCTTTTACACTGCCAGGAATGTGAAGATGGCTGATGTTTGGGAGAAGGAGTGTTGCAGAGTGCTGCTGGCTGGTTTAATGCAATTCCTGATCCCTGAGGTCTCTGTGGGTGCTGTTGGGGCTGGAGCTGGGCTGGGTGCAAGTGCAGGGAGGCAGTCATATAATGATTTTGTTCTCTTGCAGGCCCTGAATGAATCTCTGAAGCTGTTCAAGACTAATTCCCCCCAGACTGCTGCTATGCTCTTTGCTGTGGATACCGAAGCTGGCAGGATCACCTGCCTGTGTCAAGTACCCCAGGTAATGCCAAGACTGTGTGGCTGCCTTTCCCTGAGCGTCCATGGAGGAACTGCAGCCTCCAGGCAGGAACTATCTAACATTACACAGCCAGAACTGATTGGGGTTTGGCAAGAGCCACAGCCTTTATGGTTGGGCTTATTGTCAGGCTGCAGAAGTGAGGGAAGAGGGGTTATGCTCTGCAGATAGGGAAGGGGAAGAGTCAGGACTTCATGGGGTGGTAGGCACGGGGTGGGGCACTTGCTAGCAGTGCTGACCGCTGGGTTTCTCTTCCTGCCCAGGAGACTGCAAATAAGGGCCTGAAGGCCAGCCAGTGGGTGCAGGAAGTGTCTGGCTTGATGGACGGCAAAGGAGGTGGAAAGGACATCTCTGCACAGGCAACAGGCAAGAACGTGGGCTGCCTGCAGGAAGCCCTGAAACTGGCCACGGACTTTGCCAGGCTCCGCCTGGGGGAACTGAAGAACTGACTGAGCGGGGAACCCCGGTCCCTTTGTCTCCCTCTCTGTCCGCTGCGCAGCTTTGCTGTAATAAAGGCTCCCTGCCCCGCGCTGTGCTCCCCGGCTCTGGAGGCGGGACGGGATGGGGTGGGCTGGGCTCCCGCTGCCAGTCACGGCTTGTGCCCGCCTCCCGCTCGGGCCCGCCCCGCCGTCGCCCTCACGGCGTCCCGCCGACCATGCCGCTGGATCACCGCCGCCTGCGCGGCCCGGAGGAGTCGCAGCCGCCGGCGCTGTGGGCAGCGGCCGCGGCCGACGATGAGGAGGACGAGGAGGGCGCGGGGGCGGCGCCGCGGGACCCCTGTGCCCTGCGGCCGCTGTTCGCGCGGGCCGGGCTGCTGAGCCAGGCGCAGGGCTCGGCCTACGTGGAGCTGGGCAGCGGCACCAAGGTGCTGTGCGCCGCCTGGGGCCCGCGGGAGGCGGCCGAGCCCGGCCCGGGCCGGCTGATCTGCGAGTTCCGCCGGGCGCCGTTCGCGGGCCGAGGGGCGCGGGGCCGGCCGGGCGCGGCGGCGGAGCGGGAGGCGGAGCGGGAGGCGGCGGCGGCGCTGCGGGAGGCGCTGGAGCCGGCTGTGCGGCTGGGCCGCTACCCGCGGGCCCGCCTGGCCGTCAGCGCGCTGCTGCTGCAGGACGGGGGCTCGGCGCTGGCCGCCGCCGTCAGCGCCGCCGCCCTGGCGCTGGCGGACGCGGGCGTGGAGATGTACGACCTGGCCGTGGGCTGCGCGCTGTGCCGGCCGCCCGCGCCCGCCGCCTCGTGGATGCTGCAGCCCGCCGAGCCCGAGGAGCGCCGCGCCGCCGCCCGCCTCACGCTGGCCCTGCTGCCCGCCCTCAACCAGGTGTCGGCCGTGCTGGGCGGCGGCCGGGGCGGCCCGCCCGAGGACTGGGCGCAAGCCCTGCGGCTCGGCCTCGATGGCTGCCACCGGCAGTACCCGGTGCTGCGGCAGAGCCTGCTGCGGGCCGCGCAGCGCCGCGATGCCGCCGCCGCTGCCACCGCCGCTGCCGCCGCCGCCACCAGTGCCTGAGTGCCCGTGAGACCTGAGTACCCCAGGCTGGGGATGAGGCATCTCCCAGAGGCCGCCCAAGCTGCTTTCAATACTGTCGGAGACCCCTGGAGCCTGCCTGATCCACACATCACTGTTGGGGATTAAAATAAGTTTATTTTTAGAATCTGAAAAGTTTATTAAGTTTAACTGTTACTGCTGGTGAACCTCCTGATCCATGCCTGAATCCGCTGGAGACTGGATGAGCCAACCTTTGCCCTGCTGGAGACCCAAGAGCTGTGCCCAAGGACACGGGAATCTGCACCCCCACACACTGCCCGAGCACCCCAGAGTGCACCCGAGAAGCTCTCATGTTGCAGGAGACCATTCTCAAGTGGCACCACAGGACCCAAACAGCCTTGCACGCTGCTGAAGGCCCCCAAGAACAACCTCCATACTGCCTCAGCAGCCAGAGCCTGCCCGAGACCTCCCTCCAAGCAATTGCTGGCACTCTAGGACCCCACATCTCCACCCAGGCTGAAACCCTCACTCCAAGCTCCTCACCATATCCATCTGTGCAAGCAGCACAGGCAGGAACCACACCATGGCATGGACTGCACATCCCTTGGACTTCTTGCCCAGACAGTGCTTCAGGATGGCAAGTTGTGTTTTGTTGGTGTTTTCATAATAATAAATAGTATTTTTTCTGGTGAGTCTTCTGCCTGCATGGGCCTCCTGGGGCCTCTGCCAGCCATGGGCAGGGTGGAAGGATGTGCTTCTACAATTGGGGTCACTCCCTCTGCTCCCACTGTCCTTGAGGAGTTCAGGGGGAGCTGGGTGCTTCCTTGGAATCTGATTATTCCTGGGGATGGAGTGGAGCAAGTGGTGTTGTCTGCCAAGCTGCACCATGGTGGGCTTGCACCCAGCACAGGGGGTGCAAGCTGTGACTTGGGACCATCCTGGCGCTGGAAGAAGCAGCTCTTGGCTAACACCATCTCTCCAAGGAAACTCCACATGCTGAAAATGAGTTCAGCCAAGGCTGGCCTTGGCTCCAGCAACCCCAGAACCCACTCCAGAGATGAAACTGGAGGTTCCATCCAGTGCAGGCAGCATGTGGACTGTGGCTAAGGAGAGTCTGGTTGGCTTGGGGGAGGAAAATGAGACAAATTGCTCTTCCCAAAGGAGAGAGGGTCTTTATTAATGACCAGGCAAATGATGAATGACCAGGTGAGGGTGAAAAACCCACCAGGC
Source organism: Melozone crissalis (assembly GCF_028551555.1). Lineage (NCBI taxonomy): Eukaryota > Metazoa > Chordata > Aves > Passeriformes > Passerellidae > Melozone > Melozone crissalis. The sequence continues at coordinate 7,257,121 of NW_026535785.1, forward strand.
TGGGGCATTCTCACCCAGGTCAGGACAATGGCTCAGAGCTGAGGCTGGTCCTCCCTGAGCTATGCCAAGGTCTGCACCCCCAAAGAGCCCCCTTGGCCCCTCGTAACACTGAGACCACAGTCCAGACACAGCCCAGCTGCCCCTTTTGGAGTAGGATGCTTTTGTACCTGGCTGTTGCAAGGGATGTCTCCTGCCCAGGGTGTTGCAGAGTGATGGTGGCAGAGGAGGTGAGGGGCAGAAGAAGATGCTGTGTCAGGGATGCTAAGGTACAGCACACCCCTTCCTGCCAGGTCCCAGTGCCATGGGTTCCCTCAGCCCCTCGTTCCCTGCACAGTGAGCTGTGCAGAGATCCTCCTGAGCCACGGTCTGGGCTTTGCACAGCACCAGGCTCCTCCTGAGCCCCAGGATCAGCACAGCAGCCAGCGCTGGCCAGTTCCCAGGGCTGCCAGCTCAGGGGTCCCGCTGCCACAGGGCGATGTGTTCCTGGGCTGCAATGGCAAGTGTACAGTCAGTGCCTCCCACCCCAGGAGAGACACAGAGGTCTGGGCAGGGCTAGCAACAAGGGACAGACACGGCAGAGCAGGGGATTGGCACCTCCAGGGCCCAGCAGGGCTCCCAGCCTCTCACTCACCGAACTGGCAGATGTACCGGTTTCGGGTCTTGCAGCGCTGGTCGTTCCAGTTGAAGGCAGCTGACGCTTGCATCTCCACACAGTTCCCAAACCTGTGTCCCACCAGGATGGTGCTGAAGCCAGCCAGCAGTGACACCATGCAGAGTTTGGTGTCCTCTAGATCCACTTACCCCTGGTTGTCCGGCTGCCCGAAAGCGAAGCTGGTGAACGAGGATGGCTCACCCACATCCCAGCGGAAGGAAGCCTTGGATGTCTTGTAGGTGAGACCTGGGGGAGCAGAAAGTGGGTTAGCATGGCTGCCAGCACCCCAGGCACTCTGCACCCTGCCTACTGCTGTCTCTCACCAATCCAGAAGTTTCCAGTCTCAAAATCAGTGTCTGTCACCCTGTTGCCCATCTCCAAGCGGCTGAGGTAGAAAGCCAGGATGTCCTGAACCTTCTGGTTTCTTATCTGGGCCAGCATCGCTCCTTTCTCCTGTGGGAAAGGGAGTGAGTCTGCCCCATCTGCATGGCCCAGCATTGCTCCAAGCAGAGGTGAGATGTCCAGGGACTCTGCAACCATGGGTGTCACTTTTCAGCTGCCCAGAGATGCTCAGAGCACCCCAGGAGTTCACCTGGCATTTAATTTTGGCTCCATAGTAGGTGTCAGCTTCAGGGGACACCATGAAGCAGTCGCTGTCTATCCGAACGTCACAGGCATGGAAGGGGAAATGGATCTTTGCTGGGGACACAGGCAGGAGCAGGTGGGTCCTTGTGCCAGCAGAGATGGACCCACAGAGGACCCTTTGCCCCACTTCAGGGTGCCCTGCCTGTGGATCACAGCAGTGCAGGGGGCACAGACTCACTGCCACACTCAGCTCCTCCGTATCCCGCGTCGCAGAGGCAGGAGCACTCCTCCTTCCTGAACCTGCCATGCAGGCACTGCCCGCTGCACCTCACTGTGGGCACAGCACTGCGTCAGCTGCCAGGGGGCTCAGCTGGCCGTGCCCCCTGTGCTGCCCACACTGCACCGGCTGTGCCCGTGCATGCCCTGCACCAACCCTGCGCCTGCAGCCACGCACAAGGCTCTGAAGGCTGCATGGTGCCCTCTCACCTTGGCAGTACCTGCCCGTGTAGCCGGGGGGACAGGTGCACTGGCAGCTGCTCATGTCGAGGCGCCCGCTGTTCCTGCAGCTCATGCGACAGGGGTTCCTGGGCACCTCTGGGAACACCAGAGTGACACTGGGGCATCAGGAGGGGTGGAGGCAGCACCACCAGGGTCATGCAGAGGCCATGCTGACCGGGGGGACTCACCACAGAGCCCGCCGCTGTGGTCCCAGGACTTGAAGCAGCCAGAGAGGCCAGCGGTGCAGAGGGAGCACCAGGGTCCCTGCTTGTAGGGCAGGATGGGCATCCCGGCCACCTCCCAGTTGCCCCTGGCCCCACAGACAGATGGAGGAAGATGCCCCACCCACCCGGGCAGGCCGCACCCCTATCTGGGGCAAGCCCGCACCCACCTTGCAAAGCCGCACCCATCCCTAAATCACCGCCCTGCTTTCGTTCCCCAGCCCCATCCACTTCCAGCACTCTGTCCAGTCCACAGCACACAACCCGGCCCAGAACGTCCAAACCCTCCCTCTTCTAAAACACGGTCCTATCTGCATTTTCAAGCCCCACCCACATCACCCAGCCCCACCCACTTCTGTGCACAGCCCCACCCACCACTGGGACAAGCTCCCCATCCCCTGCCGCGCATCCCATAGGTCAGCTCATGCCCCGCCCTGGTTGAGACTCTACCCATACCGCTAAGCTACGCCCCTCTCTACCACACAAACCACGCCCCAGCCCCGCCCTCTCAGCCCCACCCACCACGCCCCGGCCCCACCTATCTCAACCACACCCACCACTCCCCGACCCCACCCATCTCAGCCACACCCACCACGCCCCAGCCCCACCCTCTCAGCCCCACCCACCACGCCCCGGCCCCACCGCAGCCCTTACCCCGGTGAGTAGGCGCACACGAAGGCCTCGCTGGGGCCGTGGGGGCCGGGGCAGCGGTGCCGGCCGCAGCCCAGCTGCCCCGCTGTGGCCCACACCAGCTGTGGGAGAGCGTTTGTCACGGGGGTCCGGTCCCCAGCAGCCCCCCCGTGCCCCTCGTGCCCACCTGGGTGTAGTGGCGGCAGGTGGCGTTGCCGGCGCAGCGCCCCGTCCTGTAGTCATAGCGCTGTCCCTCGGCGAACCAGAGCTCCAGCACGGCCCCGAAGCCGCCCGCGCCCGCCGGCAGCAGCAGCTCGCTCCAGCCCAGCTGCGGGGCTGGCGGCGGAGCGGGGCCCTGCAGGCAGCTGGCTGCCCGAGCCCCCGCCCGCCGCCCCAGCTCCTCGCTCCACTCCTGCGGGATGAGCATGAGGCACCCAGGGAACAGCCCCAGGGGGCGTGGGGACCACCGAGATGGTCAGTCCGGGAGGTGACTGGGGGACATCAGAGGTTCGACAATGGGCAATGCTGCAAGGGACCTGTCCTGCCCCTGGCGTGGGTGGCTGGGGGGTAATGGAGGGACGTTGAGGGCCACCACAGGACATGGGAGACACCCCTAGGGACCAGCCCTGCCTTTGGTGTGTTCAGGTGTGAGGTGGTCGGGGAATAGCAAGGCCCTTCATGGGGGATGGGGGACCCCACAAAGGACTCCAAAGAGCCCTGCTGTGTCCTTGGGTGATTAGGAGGCATCAGAGGGACATGGGGGACACCAAAAGGCACCTCAAGGGATCAGCCCTGCTTTCAGTGTGCCCTGGATGTGGCAGTGACATACTCTTCCCCAGGGGCCCCACACCAGCCAGCTCTTCTGCTTCATTAGCGTGTTAGCAAACTACTGTGCGTCACCCATGGGCTGCCCACCTCCCTGGGCGTGGCCAGGAAGGTGGATGTGACATCGAAGGTGGGGGACACGGGACCCGCAAGGGGGCTCACCAGCTTCTGCATGTTGGCAGCAGGGGGCTGCACTTTGCTCCTCAACTTGTTGTGCAGTGAGAGCACCAGGAAGGTCTCCTTCGTGCTGAGAGCTGGGGGGGACAGCAAGGGATGGGGCAGGGACCGAGGGGGCTGAGAGGTACAAGTGCCCTCCCCGTATCCCTGGCTGAGGCCGGACCCTTCAGGGGGCCGTGGGAATTCCCCCTGAAGAGTCCGACCGCAGCCGGGGATACCGGGAAGGCACCCGGGTCTCCATGGAGACTTGAGGGAAGAGAAGAAAGAGCTTTTGGGCTGGGAGCACAAAAGGGGCAAGGGGACGGGGTGGGGGGGCAGCCCGCTGGGCCCCCGTCTCGCACGGGTGGGCTGAGACTGCCAGGAATGTGCCCCTCTGTCCCCCCGCCTCTGTCCTGCCAGGATCCAGACCCCACTGGGCAAGACCCATCACTAGCCCCCATCACCAGCTGCAGGACCCCCAGCCCCATTCCATAGCTGCCTCCATCCCATTCCCAGCCCCAGAGCCCCCTGGTTCCATTGCAACACCAGCCCCAGAGCCCCCCAACTCCATCCCATCACCAAGTCCATGCCCCTCCTCCCAGTCCCGTTCCATCCCCAGCCCCCATCACCCACCAAGCCCCCCATTGCCATCCCTGGGGGCCCATCACCCACCCAGTCCCCCACACACTGGTCTGTCCCAAGGGGACGGTGCTCAGGGCACACTCATCCCCCAAACCCGCTGCCTCCCAGCCCTGCTGCCGGGAGAGGCAGCCCCTCCACCAGTTACCTCCCGGAGCCAGCGGGGACAACTTTTCTGGAGCATCCGATCTCGTCTCACCCACCCTCCACACCAGGAGGCTGCAAACCAGCAGGACCAGAAGCTTCATGTATGTCCCGGGATGTGGGGAGCGGACCCCAATCTCCGGAGGGAGGGCTGGGGAGAGCCGAGCGGCCCCGCAGCAGCCCCGGCTCTGGGGCGAGCTCGGCCGTGCGCTCCTGAGTGCGTGTGTGTGTGTCTGGTTGCAGGATTTGATCCTATTCAGGACTCCAGACAGGCACCGCTGGGCAGCGGGAACAAAAGCTTGACGGGTGAGTAATGGCTCTGTCAAAACAGTTGCTCGCTGGAGCGAATGTGGCAGACAACTCCCGGGGCCCCGGGCTGCAGCCCCGCCGGGATGTCCCGCAGCGGGGTCAGCCCTCCGTGCTCTGCCCCGGCCCCTCTGCCCAGCCCGGGTCGGGCTGGGGAGGCAGCAGGAGCAGGGGTCGCTACCGGCACCCTCTTTGGGACGCTGGGAGACTGGAAGCCAAGGGGCTGGGGCAGCAAGGGGGCCCCTGCTGCCAGCCTCCCTCCTGCCCCATGAATTAAACATGCCGGGGAGGTAACACACACCGTGCAGGCACGAAGCCAAATACCCGCTCCGGAGAGCTGGGCAGCGTGGTTACAGGGTGGGAGGATGTGAGAGCCGGGGGCCGGCGGTGGGAGAGGTGCTGGGCACAAGGGGGCCGTGTCTCAGTGGGCACCTGGAATCTAGCAGGGGTCCCACAGCCCAGGCTGCTCAGGGGGCTCAACAGCACCACGAGAGCTCTGCACCAGCACAGGGCTGGCAGAACCCATGGCAGGTGCTCCCCTGGCACATGGCAGAGGTGAGGGCTTCAGACATCCTTGCTCAGGATTCTGCAATGCCACAGGCAGGAGGGACTGGGAGCATCCTACGCACCAGCTGTCGGGGCTGAGCTGGGTGTCAGCATAAACCCAGCTGTAAATGCTTCAGTTCCCTCAGCCTGAGTCTAAACCTGACCCACACCTGAACCCTGACACTAACGCCAACCCCAACTCTCATACAAACCCTCTTGCTAATATGGGTCTGAATTCTTGGCACTGATCCTAACACTAACATTAACCCTAACAAAAAACCCTAACTTTAGCCCTAACAATTACTTTAATGCTAATCAAAACATTGAATTTAATGCTAACTCCAAACCTAACACTAATCCTAACCCCAACTCTAATCCTAACCCTAATCCTAATCTCATCCCTAGCCCTAATGCTGACTCTAACCTTAACCCTGACCCTTATGGGTTAATGTGGACCATAACATCAACTGCACCCCAGCTCCAGGCTGCAGCAGCACCCTGGGGTTCCCCTCTGAACTGCAGTCAGGGATGAGCTCCCCCCAGCAAAGCTGTGAGTCTGCAACATTCCCGGGCTCCCCTTCCCAGTAGCGCCAGCCCCACCAGTGAGCAGAACCCCCGCACAGATCCTAAAGTCATCTTTTCTCCCAGGAGACTTTCCCAGGCTTAGCTGGTGCACGGGATTAGCCTCATCCTGCATCTCTGCGTGCCGGGGAGCCCCAGAGGCAGGACTGGCCGTGTGGTGAGCCCGGCACCGCCGGTACCACCGTGAGTGCCGTGACAGCCACCGCCTGGCCCCGATATCTGCTGGCCTGGGACATGAAAGGCCCCAAAGCCTCTGATGTGCAGAGAGGGAAAGGAACGGAAGGGAGAGGCTAGAGCCAGTGCCAAGGGGAAACTTTCCTACAGCTCGGCCTCAGGCAGGGGAAAAACCAACAAACACATGGGCACAGGCTGCAGATAAGTCCTTGCGAGTGCAGGAGTGCAGCTGCGAGCAGAGACGGACCGCCAGCGTCTTGCCCCTCTAGTCAGCCCCAGCGTGATGCTTCTCATCCCTCTGCCAGCCTGGCTGGCCCTGGGCATCCTGCAGCTGCCCCTCAGTGGCTCCCAGGTAAGGATCTGCATTCCCTCCCCTCCAGCCCCCCAGAAGACCTCCCTCTCTGGGCTGCTCAGCACCCACCTCTCACACCCCAGCACTGTGAAGGCAGGGTACAGCACAGCCACAGCACCTGTGGAGCTGCCAGGGCCTAGCGGGTGGTCATGGGGCTTTTCCCCTGCAGCACTGAAATGATGTTAAATGCACTCAGGGCATGCAGCTTCTCTACAGCATCCACGTGCCAGAGCAGGACCGGGAGGTGGGGGCTGAGGCTGGAGCAGACACAGAGCCAGGGTCAGACCCCAGCCAGGATGGGAAGGGGCTCTGTTTGGGGAAGGACATCCAAACCAGCCCCAAAGATGCTGCCTGCTTGGAAGAGTCCTCCCAGGCTGTGGCAGATTGAAGTGTGTGTCCATGATCCCCCAGGAGTGCCTGAACAGGCAGCAGGCGCTCAGTGTGGTGCGGCAGATGCAGAAGCTGCTGGTGGCACAGGAGGCTGCCCACCTGCAGGGCACCCGTGGGCTCCGGCACCAGCTCTCCATCCTCCAGAGCCACCTCCAGAGAGTGGCCACCAAACACAACGGTAATCCTGGCTGGTCACCCCCATGAGTGACACCCCCTCGGGGCCAGCTCTGATCCTTGGCCCCACACAAACAGCCTGGGCAAGGGACCCCCAGCTCCCTCAGGCTGGGGTTGGCTCCAGGCTGGCAGTGCCCATCCCCACCCATGTCTGTCTGTCCACAGAGATCTGCCCACAGCTGGCAGTGCCCCTGAATGGACGGATGCTGGGCCGGAGCCTGCGCGTGGGCCACGAGGTTCACTTCATCTGCGACGCCGGATTCCGGCTGGTGGGCTCGGAGACGCGCACCTGCCGGCACAACCGCACGTGGAGCGGCACCCAGCCCTTCTGCAGAAGTGAAGTGGAGTGGGACTGGGGTGCCATGGGCTCTGCCCTTCCCACAGGCTCCTCTGTCACCCTGAGCTGTGGGGTTCCACTGCTCTGCTCAGAGGCTGCGGCAATGGGCACCGGGGTTGGGCAAGGGTGCACCTCTCCAGCTGATGCTCACGAGCTCCTTCCCCCCAGGTATTGATGACTGCTCCAGCAACCCCTGTGCCAACAGTGGGACCTGCGTGGATGGCAACCAGAGCTACACGTGCCTCTGCCCCCCAGGCTGGTCAGGCCCCAGCTGCCAGAGCCCCATCTACTCCTGTAGGTGCCTGGGTTTGGGTTGCAGAGGATGGGGATTCTCATGGGGACAGTATCTGGCCATGCTGTGCCTGTCTCCCCGTTCCCTGGCAGCCCCCCGGTACCTTGGCCCCACCATCTCCCCATGCCCCAGCATGACACCCACTGTCCCCTGCAGACTGGGTGACCCTGAGCAACACCTCCTTCAGCCGCCAGCCCCGCTGTGCCGAGGGCCGCTCGGGCTCCCGGCGCTGCAGCTGTGACACCGGCTTCCAGCTGCAGCCTGGTGGCGTGTGCCAAGGTAAAAGGGAGGTGATGATGATGAGATAATAGAGGGTGGGGAACCAAGGCTTGGTGGCAATGGGACCTCTGGGCATTCCCCACTTTGTGCACCCTAGATGTGGATGAATGCCAGCTCTACCAGTCCAGCCCCCAGACGCAGATTTGCCTCCATGACTGCCTCAACCTCCCTGGCTCCTACCGCTGCCTCTGCCCCCCTGGGTATCTGCTCCACGCTGACCGCAATGCCTGTGAGGGTAAGAACCCAGGGTGCAGGGCAGGGAGCCTCCCACGGGAAGAGAGATGCAGTGGGGACAGCCCCACTCACCCCGTGTCACCACCACAGACGTGAATGAGTGCACTGGGAAGCAGCACAACTGCAGCCAGGGCGACCTCTGCATCAACACCTTCGGGGGCCACCGCTGTGTGCGCCCCAAGTGCCCCCCGCCGCGCCACAACACCAGCTATGTCAAGACCTCTGCCTTGTGAGTACCTTGCTGTGCGTGTCTCGGGCTGTGTCGTGCCCTGTCCCGGGGTGATGGGTCCTGTTGTGGGCTGGGGGCTGTATTGTGTCACCCAGGGGCAGCAGGGAGAGTAGCAGCCAGCACTGGTGGCACATTGCCACATGGGGTGCTCAGGTGTGCTTGGCATATTCCTCTATGATCTTGGAATGCTAGGGGTACAGATGGGAGCACCCCAATACTTCATCCAGGACCCCTCTCAGAGTCCCAGCCTGGGGGGAATGATGCTGATTTTCCTCTGCTGCACATCCATGTGGTGCCATCAGCTGCCTTTCAGCATTCCCAGACATCCTACTCTTCAGCTTAAATTGCTTTGTGCCACCAAATAGAGGAGCATCCCTGATCCTGACAGATTCCTCTTCAGGAGGCACATCTGGCTCCATCCTTGGCCTTCAGCTGGGACTGTGATACCCCCCCAGTTTCTCAGAGTGTCACCCAGAGCTGTGTCCCTGCAAGCCACAGCATTTGCCTGGCAGAAACAGGGATGAGGCAGAGATCTGATGATGGGCACACCTGGATGTGGCTGTCTTGGGTTGCTCTGCCACAGGACCAACATCAGGGCTGGAAGTGCTGCCTGTGGCATGGACTGGGCTTGTGTGCAAGGATGAGGGCAGCACCCTGAGTATAGTGGATATTTTTTCCCCTGACGAGGGGAGAGAATGATGCATCTGACTCCATCTTATCAGAAAGCTAATTAATTACTTTATTATACTATATTATTCTATATTATATTACATTACTTTACATCTAAACTCAATCTGCTAAACACTCCACTGCACTGAATCTCGTGGCTGTCAGAAAACAGTCCCGACACACACATACTTGGCCCTGATAGGCCAAGGAAACAAAACACCGTCACTTTGGGTAAACAGTCTCCATACTGCATTCTACTTTTGCACAAACACAGGCACACCAAATGAGATAAGAATTGTTTTGATCATTCTCTGAGGTTCAGAGAATGTGAATCCCAGAATTTTCTTGGGAAGATTGCCTTGCTTTTCTCTGTGAGGAGAAATGTGGCTATGCCGAGAGCCAAACCACGGCACTGAGCGGTGGCACCCTTCTCTCCTGGCAGCCAGTGCGAGCGGAACCCCTGCCCCATGGACAGCCGAGCCTGCCAGCTGGCTGCCAGCTCCATCTCCTTCCACTACCTGCCGCTGCAGGCCAACCGCACGGTGCCCCGTGTCCTGTTCAGGATGTCCACCGCGCGCTCGCTGGGGGACAGCCTGCGCTTCACCATCGCGGGCGGCCACGGCCGCGGCGTGTTCGCCGTGCGGCGCTTGGACCGGCACACGGGAGAGCTGCTGCTCACCAGCCCCGTGGCGGGGCCGGCCACACTGGAGGTGGAGGTGGAGATGAGCGAGTTCTCCCACAAGGTCCTCCTGGGCAAGCACATCTTCAAGGTCACGGCCTTTGTGTCCCCATATGTGTTTTGATTGCCTTTGGAGGCAGGTGTGGGCCTCTCCTGAGGAGGAATAGAGCAGGTTCAGCTCAGTGGTTCCAGTTTTTGTCCCATTGGAGATATCCCTCTGCCGTAATGCTTTCTCATAGCCATCACAGCAAAAACTGTGTCCCTATAGGAAAAACCCAACTGCCAATGGAAGGACTGGCCTGGGGGCACCTGCCTCTGCCAGCCCCCCTTCCTCTCTGCCCACATGGCACACAGGGGAAAGACAGAGTGAGCCAACAGCACTTGGCACACAGATTCAGCTTCTTATATCTTGTAATCTCTAATAAAAGAAATGTGGCTGTAGGAAGGGTGTGCTCCTTGCTCTATGTTTTGTCCTCCTGATGCAAGGCTCCTGGGGACAGCTGGTGGCTGTGTAATGGCAGGGTCACCTCACAGAGCTTGGGGTGAGCTACCAGTAGAGCTACCAAGCCCATACAGGGTCCATGCCCCTCCCAGCACTGCTGTTCCTGGGGCCACGCTGAAAGGTCCCTCAGCATAAAAATGGCAGATGGGCTGAGCAGAGAATCACAGAATGCTTTGGTTTGGAAGGGATCATCTTGGCCAACTCCACTGCCATGGGCAGGCACAACTTCCAACACGCTGCCCTGAACATCCTGCACAGCCAAGACTGTTCTCAGCCGCCTTGGCAGTGCCTGGAAAGCACAGCAGGGCTCCCTGGCCCTGGTGAGCAGGGGATAGCGACAGGAGCTGCACTTCCTTGTGTGCAGGAGGATTCCCTCTGCAGCAGCTCTGACGCAGGCTGGTCAAACCTGCAGCTCCCCAAGCACTGGAGCTGTCCCCCTGCACCCATCTGGAGGAGGGTGGGCTGTGACAACAAGTGGGGTGCACACCCCACACCCCTTGGGCACCCCTGTCACCGCCAGCATAGCCAGACCCTGCACAAGGAGAGCATCCAGGGGTTCAAAAGGTGACGAGGGCCTTTGGGGACAGCGAGCTGAGGACACGCCACCCCCGGCCGCACACAGAACCCTTCTGAGCCGGGGTACGGCCGGAGCCCTCACACAAAGCACCCGCTGTGCACGGACACGAGCGGCCATAAAGGGCTCCTTGTGCCTGCCGCCGGCACCGCCACCGGGGCAGGGCTGTGATCCACCAGGGCCGGGCAGAAAAACCTTCCCAGGGCCAGCAGAGGAGCGGGCTGGGCCGGGTTGGGTTGGGCCAGGCCGGGCCAGGCCGGGTTGGGCTGGGCCGGGCTGGGTTGGGCCGGGGCAGGGTGAAAAGCCTCTCCAGGGCCAGCAGACAAGAAGGCTGTGCCGTGCCATCCCATGCCATGCCATGCCATGCCATGCCATGCCATGCCATGCCAGGCCAGGAGCTCTGCGTCACCCTAACCCTCAGCTGGCCCGTGCCCACTGCGGCAGCGGGCTGGGATGAAAAGAAGGGAATTACGGGGTAAATATTTATCCCTGCACATGAGGTGTCCCAGCCAAAATGGGCAAAACAACCTGGGTTTTTTGCGCAGGTTTTCTTCTACCCTTGAAACCTTCAGGTACAGTTGGACTAGGCACTAACAGCCACATCACTGACTGCTAATGATAATAAAAGTTTGCAAAGGTCACTACAAGAAGGACATGGAGGTGTTGTGGCGAGCCCAGAGAAAGGCAGTGGAGATGGGGAAACACAAGTCTGGTGAGGAGCTAATGAGGGAGTTGGGAGGGCTCAGCCTGGGGAAAAGGAGGCTCAGAGGGGACCTTATCACTCAACAACTTCCTCACAGGAGGGTGAGCCAGGGGGGATCGGGTTCTTCTCCCAGGTAACAAATGACAGGACAAGAGGAAGGGGCCTCAGGTTGTGCCAGTAGGGGTTTAACTTGGATATTAGGGAAAATTTCTTCATAGAAAAGGTGGCCAGGCGCTGAGGCAGGCTGCCCAGGCAGTGGTGAAATCATCTTCCCTGGAAGTGCTCATAGGAGGTGTGGATGTGGTACCTGGGGACAAGGGTTAATGGTGAACATGGCAGTGCTGGGTTAGTGGGTGGACTCAATGATCTTTAGAGTTCTTTTCCAGCCTTACTGCTCCTCTGATTCTGTTTTCCCAGTGTTCTTGCTGCTTGTCTGGGGATGCACTGAAATGAAATGTTTGCAGCACCAAACCTGCCAGACTTCAGGAAGCATTTGGACAATGCTCTCAGACACATGGTGTGATTTTTGGGGTAGCCTGTGCAGGGTAAGGAGTTGGACTTGATGTTCCTTGTGAATCCCTTCTAACTCAGGATAATCCATGATTCCACGATCCAGGAATCCCTGGAATCCATCTTGCTGGAATTGCTGATGACAGACGATGCTAGGAGGGTTTCAAATCCATCAAATGCTATGTTATCCTGGTTGTCCAGGGGTATCCTTTATGGTATCCTTTATCCTTCACTGATAAAGCAATCCTTAATTCCATATCCTTTACTTTCTTTTACTTAAGCACAAACCACTGCAAGGCCTCCAGTAAAATTCCAAACTCCCCAGTAGAATTCTGCAACCTCATTATGTCACAGTGTAAATCTGATTTTATATATATATCAATAAAAATACTACATTTTCATGCCATAAAGACTAGTTGATATGACAGGGAATGGAATTTTCCAGGAGTGGGACGGCTTTAGCTCCCAACCAGCCTCCACCTCTGGCTCACTGGGCATCTCCAGCCCCATCTGTATGGAATGTCGCCGCTTGGAAGGCTGGGGAGTGTCGCAGACAGAGATTCCCCGGGTGTGACACGACCTCATCCCGAGGCTGATGCAGGACGAAATCTCGCGTAGGAACGATCGCGCCCGGCGCGCTTTGTCCCCTGCGCACCGCCGTAGCCGTTGCCATGGCGACGGGCGCAGCGGCCCGAGGCCCACGGAGGCGCCGGGAGCTGCCGTGGAGGCCTCGGCCGGGGGCCCCGCGCCCTGCCCGGGCATGAGGCGGGGCCGGGGCCGCTCTCCACCGCTTCTGCGGGAAGAAGGTGAGGGGTGGGAGGTGGTGGGGTGCGGGGGGGGGTCTACACGGCTCTCACCAAAGCGGCTGCCCGGGAAAACGCTGACCCAGCCCTGGCTCCCTTGCGTCCCGGTGCTTCTCTCTCTGACTATCCTGATAGTGATTCCATGCTGGTTTTTATATTCAGTGTTTTCTGGAGCTGGGTATAAGGGCACGCCAGGCATACCCACTGTGGGTTTTGTAACAGGTAGCTCAAAGTGATGCACGAGCAAGTTTTCAGCAGCCTAATGAGAAAAGGATGACATGATTGGTAATGATTTAGATTACCAATCAGAGATGAGCCAGTTGCAAGGTAGCAACTTCAGTGGTGAAGGCAGGCAGATATTACTAATTACTTCAAAGGTTGAAGTTTGGAAATTTTTATTCCAGCCTACGTGTTGATAAGATTGTGCTGGTGACCGTAAATTACATTCTCTGCTATTCTTACCCACTCCTCTACCAGGTGACCCCAAAAGACATTTCCAGCCCTTCACCAGGGACTGAAGGGCTGTTGGCATACCAAAGTTGGAATTCCCCTGCTCATTCTTTCAGCAGTTGCTGTGCTTGCTCTCTTCCAGCCCCGTGGAATTGTTCTGGCACTGGAGCCATTATCAAAAATACCACAAGTGAGCCAGAGACCTCCTCCTTTTCTTTCATCTCTCTCCTGTGCACGTTAATCAGACTAATTGAAGTTGTTTGTCGTGTTAGATGTTAATTTCAATCCTCTTTAGTTACTAAGGAAGGGTGGGAGTGGTGCAGAGGTACCTTGAGTCAGCTCAGGTCCAGCAGAGCTCCTTTGTGCTTGCTGGCTTTGTGATGCTGCCCTTGATCTGCTGCCTGGTTTGCTCTCCCTGCTAGCTCAAGTTTTCTGTGAAGCAGAGCAGCCCAACCCTCTGTTGTTAGAAACTCTCCTGGCCCTATGGCAAGTGAAAAGCAGCATCTAATAGTCCACCATAAAAAAGGAGAAATTGCTTCTGAGCTCAGAGCTGTTTCTCTTCACGTGTGCCATCATTTTGTCTGCCTTGGAGCATCTCTCCAGCACCAGGGCTCAGTCACAGCACTTTTATTTCACATCCTTTTGTTTTCCATTTTTGATTTCTGTAGATGAATATCTGCAATAAACCCCACAATAAGATAGCTCCAGAGGATTTGGGCGAAGCTGTCCCTGAGGTGAAGATCCAACGCGCTCGAAGAAATGGCTGGAGCTGGCCCCTGCACCTGTTCCAGGTCCTTGCCTGGCTGCTGTTCCTGTTCTTTGCTCTGGTTGGCTTTGGGATCCTGGTTCCCCTCCTGCCCCGCCACTGGCTGCCCGCGGGTTACATCGTATCCTTGGATGGAGAGGGGAGCAGGGCTGGTACAAACTGTCCCTGAGGGTTTGGTAGCGCACAGCCCTTGTTGGGTAGCACAGACAGCATAGGAGAGAAGCACCTGAGCCAGAATGTTTCTCTGAACTGTCACCATCATCTTGGATATCTCCTGATTATAAAAAAACAGTTGCTTTGAGATCCTCACTTTAGGTCACTGATGTTCTGCTTCATCACTCTCCATTAAGGTTACTGCCTTTGCCTCCAATGCTCTTCTGCTGCCTGCTTGCTTCTGCCTGTGTATTTCCTTTGCTTTATATTATTCTTCTTCAACTATGCTGCAGGGTTTGAGGGTAGTCATACAAAAAAGCCCCTCCTGAAACGTCCTTGTTGTAAATGGCAGCCCCACCTCTCAGTGCTGGCTGGGTGAGTCATGCAAGGCAGCTTGGCATGCTCATGGTTGGATCAGGGGTTGCTTGTGGTGGCTCACAGTGGATCTCCTCCCTGGGCACTCTCCTGTGTTCAGGAGGAAATCTGGGAGTGGCACACAAGGTGGTGTGGTGTGAACCTCAGGGGAGAGGTCTCTTATGGGACAGTCTGGAGCAGCAGTTTAGTACACAGCTAACAAAGACAGTGGAAGGAGAAGCAGCTGAGGACCCTTGGCTTGTTCAGCCTGCAGCAGCTGGGGAGTGATCCCAGTGCTCCCAGTACTCCCAGTGCCACTGTGCTATCACCTGTGCCCAGGGAAGGAAATTCCTCAAGACCAGACCTTGTTCTAAAGGGATGGGGTGTGCACTTACACCATTTGTACATCTGACACAGATGCCTCTAAGTCTTGGATATGTTTGGGATGATTTTGCTTATTATTGTTATAGTTTTCACACCTGCAAGATTTAGACATTAATATAATTAACATCTACTTAGCTTGCTCAAGTCCTTGATATTATCACAGTTCAAACCTTGTGAATTTGTCTACCAAATATCTTAATGCAATCTAAAGTTACTCTTAATTCAACAGATTAATATTTCCACAAGTTTTACTTCCAGTTAATAAAGCACTAATGTCTCTTTTGTGTCAAAGGCAAATCCCTTTCCAATCTGCTTCATCAGCCATCAGAGCTCCAGTGAGCTGGACCTCTCAGAGGCCTCCTTTTTTAACTTACTAAACTGATCTATTTTCTGTAGGTCTTAGTATGATCAATGATGTGCACATCTGGGTGTATAGAAACAATGAACAAACCCTGGATCCTTTGTAGGAGCCTGCTTTAAAGGTGTGCTCCTCTTCCCTGGGATTCTAAGGAAAAGGAAAGCAAGGTAATCAATACTACTTCCTTGATGTGACCTTTTTTTCTTGAAAGTCTGGTGCAGTGAAAGGGCATGTGCACTCCTTTCCAAGAAGGTTGTATGGACTGAGAAACTTGGACCTGTGTCAGCAGCCTGTACTTGGGCTCAGATTCTGGTGAGTACAGGTAACTTTGGAAGATATTCTGTGCTAGGAAAGGCACTTCTGCAAGGCAGAGTAGTATATAATGAGGAGGGATGTTCCTGTAGATTTAGTTGTCTTTTTCCAGGGATATTTACTACAAGGCAAACATCTCTATTGATAAAGCTCAGATTAATGTGCTGCAATCAGTTATATAGCAATTTCTAATTCTATGCTGCAAATTTTTCATCTGTGTGGGGTTTGTGTATTAAGGATTAAAAGACATGTTAAATCCTTAACTGTGTACTTCAGTGTCCAGGAGTGTGTTTTATCTACCATTTAGTTGTTCATCTTACTGCAGTTTCCATTGATCCTGCGGATGCAAACGTGCGAGAAAAAAACTATCTGGGGCCTCTGGCCACCTTCAACCGTAACCAACACGCCCATGTCATTGAGAACCATCACTGCCATGTCTGTGATGTGGATGTGTAAGTAGCTCTTCTTTCTCCTGCCCTGTCTTCTTCACCATTGCACTTCACCATTAGTCCTTAATGTCAGACTATAAGATTTGAAATTGAGCCCCTGAGCTGCTACAGTGCAAGTTAAGCTTCATGCTGTGGCAGGGTTCAGGTAGTTGGGTAGGGGCCTTCTGTCAAATGTGCACACAGGGTTCTGTGTTTTATTTCATTGCTCATGTTGTGTGGAGAAGGCTGTAGTGTGCCATGTTCCCTGGGTGTTGGTGTTACACCTATCAGTGTGTAAGTAGTGTATGTGTGTGTGCGTGTGCTTGTCTCTGGCTGGATGCTGGCCAGTTGCAGGAAATGCTTGGAGGGCAGGCATTAACACCAAGCTCTGTAGAATTGCTGAAGGGATTCAAATAAGAATTCAACAGTCTCCAAATTAAAAATAATGCAGTGCCTTGAAAGGCGAATTTTGGGATTGTGGTGCAGCAGTGACAGATAAGTTAGGGAGATGAAGTACTCCTGATGCAGAAGGTTTACTCACTGTTATCAGGATCTCTGCTGCTGTATCCCCCTGGGTTTCAGTCACTGAAAAGTCACAGTAATGAGCTGGTGCTGCCATGCTAATGCCACCCTTTCCTTGGCAGGAGTGCCAAGTCAAAGCACTGTGGAACTTGCAACAAGTGTGTGTGTGGCTTTGATCATCACTGCAAATGGCTCAACAACTGTGTGGGAGAGAGGAATTACTGGTAAGAGCTTGGCACTGTGGCAGAAGCACAACTCTGCATCAATAATGTGGTTTCTTCTCTTTCCAGGGTTCTCCTGTATCTCAGTCCAGTCTGTACTTAGACTTGCAGAACCACTTTTCTTTTATCCCCTGGCTGAAGAATCAGTCATGAGAAAACTAGATGGAAAATACAAGCATAATCATTCAAATAACCAGGGATAAAATTCCTAAACTTAGAATGTTGTAACTGAACATCTCTAAGTAAAAACAGAGAACGTAGAATTGTTATTTGGTATTGGGAAGAGCTTACAGGATGTTAATTGAGTGTCCTTAGTGCTTCTGAAAGCTGAAGTAGGAATGGAACCATGATGGTGCTGTTCCAATTTGAAACAACCTGCATCCAGATCATGTGCTTTCCCTACAAGACTTGCCAGTTGGCAGGAGTCACAGCAGCATATAGGGACCTCTAATCCATGCCAGGTCTGAGATAAGAATAAGGAGACTGTCACTGATGCTTCTTAATTTACTTTCCTGCACTTAAACCCCACGGAAAGCAAAGTGGTGTTGTTCCTGGGTGCTGTGTTACACTGATGGCTGGTGAAGCAGATTGGGAAGGGATTTGCCTTTGACACACACTACACTTCAGATTTTGTGCAAGGGAGCTCTTTGTCTGTCCTAGATATACTTGACTGTTTTTTTGTAACCATGGTTGCACTAAAGGGTCACAGTTTAGTCCCTCAGAGTAACAATTAATAAGTAAAGCTGTTCACCAGTATCTATCAGAAGTGTAAGAAAGCCTGACAGTAATTTGAGATAGCTGTCTCTATCTTTGTTTATTAGAGGCTGGGATATTGATTTGTGTGTGTGATGTTATTGAAGGCACTGAGAGCTCTCCCTTTCCTGGCAGGCTCTTTTTGAACAGTGTGCTCTCTGCCATTCTGGGCCTGGGGCTTCTGCTGCTCGTCGCTTTCTACGTCTTTGTGGAGTTCTTCGTGGACCCCATGGTGCTTCGCTCTGACCAGCACTTCGATGGTACTGCAGTGCTCCACATCAGCATCCTGGGGATCTGCCAGCATGTCTTGATGAGGGTTTGGATTCTGTCAGCTCTTCCACTGAGGAGGAGCTCCATTCCTTACTGCTTCCATGTTATATTTCTGTTGGAGTATCTCTGCTCAGCTGGATGGAATGTCTTTCCTTACAGAGCTAATTGCTCTTCCTAAAAGCCCTGCAGACACTGGATTTCTTAGACCTCCAGTGCACAATGGGTCTGCAGCTACTTTTGAGTTAACAGAATTTCCAGCTGTAAAGTTTATTTAGAGATAATTCATACCTGGGCAATCTACTTATCCCCAACTCTGTTTTACAGCTTTGAGGAACCACTTGGACCGCTGGTTTGTGTTTCTTCCTGCATCTCCTGTTGAGACTCGGGCACCTGCCATTTTGGTGACAGCTGGGATTTTCATTCTTCTGAGCCTAGTGACCATGATCTTGCTGGGCCACCTCTTGACCTTTCACATCTATCTCTGTAGGTGTTTTGTTCCTGTCATCTATATCCCCATTTCATTTTTGCTCATCTTCTGCTCATCCTGCATTCACTGGGTGTTCCTCCTTGTCACTAATATGCACCCATTGTGTAAAATTTGGATTTAACATTGTATTTCTGAATTCCCCCCTGTAGCAGGTAGGCTTATCAGTGCTTGTGTAATGTGGGGCTTCTGTTGGGCCTCTGCAGCCATGTTTAAGCTATGTTATCCTGAAACTGAAAGCACATGGTAGGGTACTGGAGAGGCCAAGTGGGATGAACTGGTCAATCCCAGCTTGGTGCCAGCGATGGCAGCTTCAGCTTAACCCCCCATATGGCCTTTGTGAGTCTCCTCACAGTGCTCCCCAGTACTTCTGTTGTGTGAAAGAGCCTGTATTTTTCCCTTACCCCAGAGAAATGTGGATGCACGGAGCTGAATTTCTGATTGGAGCACTGCCATCCAGGTTAAGGAAATTTTTGGAATTTATGGAAAATGTACCGTATTGATACAAGAAGATTTGTGGAATTCAGAGAAAGAGGCTTTCAGAAAGGCTTCTCTTTAGATCTGCTTGTTGCTCTGGCAAGAAAGGATATTTGTGTTTGTTTATGTAGAAATGAGCATCAAAAACTTTTTTAAGCCATCATCTACAATTAAGCCAATGCTTTTTGGCTGCTAATGAAAGTCATGATAGGGAAAGATCTTACATTTGCAGTGGTTGGTGGTGCCAGAAGTAGGAAAGAAGGGATGTGGTTGAAGAGAAGTGAGGACAGAGGTTACAGAGGATCCTTGGATGGATTTTCAGGTTCTCAGTTAACAGACCTGCAGCTGCCAACACAAACTAGGTCAGCACAAACCAGCACAGCTCCAGAAGCAAAATAGTTACACTGCTGAAGTGTAGTGTTTGATAGGGGAGTGTTCCCAGCTGGCATGGACAGTGCACCCAGTGAGGACACTGACCATCATTTTCTTCTACAGCCTCTTTGAGCTTGTCTGAAGTTTGGGCATGCTGCAATTTCACTTCCTTGGCAGAATTGACAATTGGCTTTTCTGGGTTAATGGCACTGCCTGGAGGTTTGAAAGGTTGTTCTAGCACTTTTTAAAGACTAAAAGCATAACAAAGGTCCAGGGAGGTTTCTCCTGAATGAAAAAGGATTATTCTGTTTAATCCTAGTAGTTATCCTGTCCTTGTGTGCAGCTTCCACAAGAGGGTGCTCCCTACCCGAGATAATGACCTGCATTATCTGACTGACAGAAATCTCTGTGTGTGCCACTAGTTGTGCTCTGGGCTTGGGGGAGATTTTGCTGCTCTTGTCTAAGGGTGATTCCTTTTCCTCATTCAGAATAAATTTTGATCCAAATTAACTTCTACTTTTGGCCCAATTTTAAATCTTTATCTTCCATCTTACGTGAAAACAGAATTGTTGCTAATTACAATTAGCAACATTATTACATTATAATAAAAATACATTAGAATAAAAGTAGAATAAGAATAATAAAAATAATAAAAAGAAAAAAGAGTAGGGAATATAGGAAAGCATATAGGGTTACTCACAGACTGATTATATTTTGCATATTATGTGCTACAGTGTTTTCTGGGAAAAAAAAGCAGTATTTCAACTAAATAGCTCTATTAAAATATTTTAAAAGTTGCACTGTAAGTATTCAGAAACCAACAAGATCCAAATTAAAAATGGTTAATAGGCCTTTGCTTATGAAGCAACATTCTGTTTTTCAAAGAAAGCCAAGGGTGCCATTCTAGGAGCACTTGCCAGCACCCTGCACTGTCCCTGTTTAGCAATCACTTGGCTGCAGACTCACATTCATCTCTGTGTTCTCTCTTGGCTGAATGGTTCCTGATTTTTTATTTGTTCATAAGGTGATTGTGATTCCTTCATAAGGAGGTGATTTTTATTTATTCATAAGGTGATTCTCCTCCACTTTTCTGTGAAGTAGTCCTGTGTTCAGGGCATGGTATTGAGAGGTAAGATATCAGTGATGTAAATGTCTTCAGGCAGAGGGAGGATTTTAGTTCAGCTGATCTTAGGCATCTGCTTTAACTGCTGTGCTTCCGTAAAGAGGAGGAATAACCATCAGGCTGTGCACTAAAACCCTTCAGCATTCCTTTCTGGGTTTATTCTCTAAAAATACTTAAGGTCATTACAGGAAGAACGTCTGCTTTTTGGACTCCTTTGGGTCTCATGCAGAAACCAAGTTGCTCAGAAGTGTCACATGCTTTTGGTCATTCCTGGAAGCAGATGTGTTTGCATGGGCACCTGTAGAGCTCATAAAGTCAGGGACATGGGAACTCTGGGCACATCTGTTTGGCACGAGGCAAGCTGTGCATTTGATGCTCACTGGTTTGCACATTAAGTGTCTCAATCACTGCAGGACACTCTAACCTGCTCCATTTCTTCTCTCCATTTAGCACCACCTTCTGCAATACCTTCTGATTGCTCACTGAGCTGTTTGTACAGTGCAGATCTTAAACCTCTTAGACAAGAATAATGGATTTGCCCTGAAATGAACTGAACAAATGACTACAGTAAAGAAGGCTGTACCATTCTAGGACACTTTAGAGTAGCAGGACTATAAGAAAGCATTGTGATGGTGACAATAAAGGATATAGTAGGATGTACAGTGCACAGCTAATTTGGCTTGGATTATCAGTTTCTTCATGTTTATAGTTACTAATTGATGGTATAGTTATCCAGCCTGTTTGTGTAAGTGCAGTCAGGGAGGGGCCTTTCCTGTGCTGACAGGTCTCTTTCTTCCCTTTCAGTGTGGCACAAGCTGACTACGTATGAGTACATCCTGCAGCAGCGTCCCCAGCAGCAGCCAGACAAGGTGGACAAGAAACAGGAGTCCTGTTCCTCCCAAGTGAGACCCAGTCAGGTACTCATCCTACTTTTCAGCCCATTTCCCAAAACCAGCCTTGTTTGTTTGCTGTGTAAACTTTGCTTCACTTTCTTGTGCTCCATATTTTAAAGGCAGCTGCCAGAGATAAGACTTGGTACTTTGATGGAGTTGAGTAGGATGTGAAAGAGTGCAAGGCCTGTAATTCCATGAACACTTTAGGTATAAGCAAGCAGTGCTTTCAAAGGAATCAATCCCACCCACTCTCTTCCTCCACCACTTGTTTTGGGCCCTGCACTATCTCCTCTCTTCTGCCAGCACAGCTGTTCATTAGGACAGGGTGGGGGAACTCATCTGAGTAACAATAAACTTTATTAAAAAAACAGTTGAGCTGGCCTAGCTCCCTCCCATTTGGTTCACCAAGCAGTCACATAAATGCCTGGCTCAGCACAAAGGAAAGTGACTGAAGAGAGGGAAGAATCCTTTCCCTGAAAAGGACAGGACCATCTGTTTGGGTGGCACTGCACATCTTGGGGCCTGGTGTCATGGCTTCGAATGAGACAGGCTCTAGGGCTGGGGAAACTGGGGCTAATCACTGAGCAGCAGTAATTTAACCATCTTAAAAATGAAAAGGACACCAGTTTTTCAGAAATTACCCATATATCTGCTTTTCTTTGAAATGAGTCTGTATAATGATAAGGGTCCTTGTTATTAGCATGATGTTGATCTATATCTCTGTAAAAAGAGTTCTACAAGCTCTTAAATGCTGTTAAGGCTCTGCTGAGGCAAGTGTATCAGGCTCTGAATTGAGAGGTTCAGTGTAATTTATTTTGATAAATTATTGGATTAACTCAAATTTTGACTGAACATATTCTTTACTGACTTCAGCAGGGGCTTAAACAGAAATTTCCAAAAATTCTTCCTAATCTAAATTATTCTGTGATTCTTAGTCATGTATAATTTGTCATTTTATGCAAGTAAGTTAGCTACTATACAAACAGTTTTATATGAAATAAGAAATTAATTAAATACAAGCTTCATCCAAGTATTCTCTGTAGAGATACTGGGATGTCTCTGGATTCATCCATAGTTCTTCCCTATCAAAGCAAAGGGGAAAGTGAGCTCATTCACTTTTCTATAATATGAAGTCCCTAGCTTTTCATATATATTTTTTACTGTTTTGGAAAAGTTGAACTTTCAGTTTAAACAGAGGTTTCCATACCAACAAAAATATTTGGCACTTTGTTTCACAGAGCTTTGCTTACTATGAAGATTAAAACAATAATAAAGCATTAGCTCTAATAATGTAGTTATTCAATTTTAGTTGATACTGAAAATGTATTTAAACAGGGGTGGACTTTATGTGTGTGTGCCCTTTTGGGATGTTGGCATTCTCCTGTCCTGTGTTGTTCTCCTGTCTGCACTGGTTGTTATCTAGATATGTGTGAATATGGTTAATTTGAAGCAGCAAGCATGGAAAGAGCAGGGTGAAAAGGAGTTTGATGTTTCAGGACTGCAGTTAGGACCTTGGGGAACAAGAAAGACTGGATGATGCCCAGTAACATTGTTAAGAAAAATGTTAACCCACTAGATTTTCCTTGTTTCTTACATAGCAACCAGAGATAAACACAAACAAACAGATTGGAGTAGGAGGACACCAAGTGACTTGCCTTTTGTAAGCTGTGTTGAATACAGCCTTCTTTAGCTTGAACACTGCAACCCTTTGTAATTGATCCAACATGTTGTAAGCATAAAATGGAAATCATCCTCTTCCCACTTTTGTCTGAACTGCTCATTCATTTTAGGGACTAAGAAGAAACATGCATTTCCCCTTTAATGCTTGTTTTTGAGCCTTATTCAGGCTTGGGTGTTGGTTTTGGCTTCAGTTCTCCATGTTGGTCTGTGGTTAAGTCTTCAGCTATGTTCAAGTTAAAGGATTCTTGTTCAGGGTAAAGGATTCTTATGTACTTGTAGGATCTACAAAATAAGAGCCCTAATTTTGCACATTTAAGTGGTTCAGATGTCACAAAAAATGCAGAACAGTTGGACACGTTGAGCCTTTGCTTCTATTACCATACCTAAAGCAGGATGTGCAAGTAACCATTTTTTCTGTAGTCATTTGCAGTCTAAAGAAATATAAACTAAACCAAACCCTGTGCTTTAATGCATAATTGCCTTCATGCCAGGGAGCTGGCTTTCATATGAGGCCAGCTGGGATGTAATTCTTCTCATATTCCTAAAGCTTTGAACTTGCTTTGGAAACTGATTCAGGTTGGTGGGGTTTGATTTTAAATACTAAACACAGATTTTAAACTCAGCTTCCCTTACACTTTCAGAATTGTTGCTTTCTTCCAATGTTGATCTAAGATAAACTTAGTCTTCACTCTCAGCCTCAACACTTGCAACAGACTCAACTTCCTTGGGACAAGAACTCTTTTTTCCTGTTCAGTTCTGCTTCCCTCCAGGCAGACAGCACTTCAGGGCACTCCTGACCCTGAAGTGGTTGATAAGGGCAGCTGCAGTGGGAGCTGAATCCATCCTGGGATTGTAAACCATGGACCTTGGGGTGGTCACAGGTGGCAGTGGGTGAGCGTGGCCAGGATTTGCACAGGGGCAGAACTTGGGCAGTGTGTCAGCCCAGCAGTCTGCTTCCAGCAGGAGCAGCAGCTGAATCCTGACAGCCCAGCTGCAAAGGCTGCCTTGTCTTGATGCTGCAGAGGAAGGATTCTGATTCTCCTGCTAGATGCCTGGGAGCAGAGGGAGGCTTGGGATCTGTGCTGTGGCTGTGTCACACTCTGAGGGAACATTGTATTTTCTACTGATTGAGTCTCATTTGTTTTCATAGTCAACTCTAATGCTTTACTTTCATTTATGTGACTGGTTTGGGTCTACATTATTTATAGAAGGCTGAAATGAACAAAATGGATTTAAAAAGGCTCTTTCATTCCCTGCTTGGAAAGAAATTGTCCATGTTATTCTCAAGATGAATCATTTATTAAGCTCCCTTGAAATGCCAGTCCTGCAGTCCTGTTTATGTGCTGTGGACATTGAGTCCTGATTGTTTTCAGTTGTTCTGTGCAGGGGGATGTCTCCTGCTGCAGCTTATTTCAGCCATGAGCTGCTTCCCTCTGAAAAGACCTGCATGTCCTGCCTCTACACTCACAGTGACACAAGACTGTGTCTGGTCTCCTTCCCTTGTGACTCAGGTGCATGAGGCCTGAATGTAAATCTGATTGTAAATGTCCCAAGGAGCTTGAGGAGACATTGTGCACACTTTGTTGGTGATGAGTGATGATGTGACTTGAGTTACAAGTTCCAATTGAAATACATGTAGTAAATTTCTGCAGATTATTAATCTTGCATTTGGATAAATTTTTAAATCAGAAAGGCATAGTTTTGATTTCTAAACCAATTCCCTTTAGATTTTATGTTACCACCTACAAAATAGCTGATTTTTTTTTTCTCTTTTTATTTGCCTTTTTATTCCTAACATCTGAAATGATTTTTTGGCTGTCACTGAATGTGCAGCTCCATGGGTTCTTTTCCAGTTCAGAAACTGTTGCTTTGTATTTAAAGTTTAAACTGCTTTTCCCACATGCTTCACTGTCCATCTTTACCTCTAGCAATATTGATTTTTTGTGCCATTTTAGCACCCTGTAATTCAATATTGCAAAGATCTTCCGCAGCTCTTTGCGGCTGGCTTTCATTTTTAATGCCTGACATCAGGGAGTGTCATCACCAGGCTTCTCACTGCTCTGCTCTTTTGTTGATTGTTTATGAATTTGTTCAAGTGCAGAGGCCCTGGATCTCTCAGGAGCTCATTTGTGCCGTGTCCAACTTTGACTTCATTTTCTCAAATTTGCTGATGAGGCTCTTCAGAAAAAAAGATCTTCATGAGCTTCTTTTAGCTATTTTTGAAGCTAATGCCTATCACAGTTTAAATCCTTCTATCTTAACCTAAAAGTTACTTTAAAATATCTTTATAGTCACTGCACAGTGAAACACTTATGAAGAAGTTATCTTAATGATTATTTAAGTTTAAAAGCAGCTGATTCGTGGTGACCAGGTCCTTCTGAGCATGGTTTATCTTTTTTTTGATAACAGGGCTTCATACTCTTCATCCCTTGGTACTCTGACCATCCTAACTGGGTGCTTTTGAGGGAGAACTGGGGTCCTTTCCTGTAATGCAGCACTTGGATTTAGGAGACTTATTCTTTTAATGTTTCTGAAAATATGCAGTTTTCAAGTTCAACTGTCATTAGTCTGAGCTCATCCATACCTGAGGCAAATAAACAATACATCACACTCATTTTTAAAAATCAGCAGGTCTTAACCACGCAGGGTCACACAAGAAATAGAAAACACTTTATGTTTTTCCTGTATATTTAATGCTTCCATTCTCCTCACCTCCATTTTGCATTTAAAGGACATTTTTTGCATTCACTGCAGAGCTCCTCAGATTGGACTGTGTAACTAATGGAAGCTTTAAGTGGTATTTTGAATGTGCTCCCAAGAAATGACTAAGCTGATCTCTGTAAGTGTGATTTGGTTTTGAGTCATATGAAATACTGACTGGACTAAACAAATTAATCAAAGACTTCTAATTGTGCCAATCTTAGGTTTTCAATCTTCTTAAGCTGCAGTTTCCTGCTGTGCTACCAATAAGGACAAAAGATATCTGGCATAAGGAGAAAGAGTACATCTATAATAAAAATCCCTCTTCTCCCCTCTGTGTCTGTATTATTCTGAAGATGTTGTTTGTTTTGTTTTTTCCAGGAAGCAGAGTTATTGTCAGGTAATCCTGGCTATACAGACCCTGGAATTCGAGTAGAAGAATTCTCAACAGCAACTGCAGGAAAAAGGTGAGAAAAGACAAGGAAAAGATTCTCCATGTGTGGTGAATGGGAAATTGCTGTCAAGGTCACTGATGGGCCCTGAGACAAAAGTACTTAGAAAGATAGGGAGCACCAGTGTTTTGAGCAAGGCATGGTGAAATCTTTGAGTTTCAGGAGGGTAGATACCTTCAGGAATACTTTCCTTCCCTCTCCTGGGAAAATATCTGTCCTAGAATATTCTATTTAGGCTGTTTCATATTAAATATTTTATAGCAAACTGCTTTCTATTAGTTGTTTTATATTAAAATTACTTTAAGGCTGGCTGATTTCTCCTGTAACTCCTCTATTGAGCTCATTATAATTACATGACTTCAGGTTGTGAAGAAATGCATCACAACAGTTACAAATTTATAACACAGGCAAGCACTCATGGGAAAACAGAATCCTTGACTCTTAATTAGTCTTTTCCTGTTAACTTGTGTCCCTGGGGATTTCCTTCTTATTTTGCACAATTATGCAGAAGTTCCCCTGCAGTTTTGCTGGGAATGCTGTGTAAGGCAGGGGAGGCTGTGATCAGCCTGATCTGTGTGTGCAGGCAAAGAGGGCATCAGACTTAAGTCCTGCCTTAGGGAATCACCTTGTGTGTCTGCTGTGTTTTTAGCTTTCCAAAGCTCTATGTCCATAACCAAGAAGGTGACCCCAAGCAGAGCTCATCCCCTGAGTCCCCATCTCTTCACTCTGTGGCCCCTTCTCAGGTAAGGAGGATTTGGCACACACCAAACCTGCTGCTCACAACCCACCCAGGTGCTCAGGCATGCTCACTCTAGAGCAGGTTGTGCTTGCCCTGCTCACACAGGCTCTGCCTTCCCTCAGTGAGTGTGGCTGTGCCCTGCAGTCACCAAATCCAGGTGATCTTCTCCTGTCCCTGCTCACAGGCATGATCAGAGCTGTCCTCCAGTCCCCTCATAAGCTCACAGCTGTAACACAGCTGTAATCCAGTGCCTTGCTGCCCCAGTGCAGCTCAGTGACTCTGACTGTGCTGCTTTGTTGATGTAAGAAGCTCTGTGTGTTTCTGTGGAGCAAAATCCAACAGTTTAAATGTTCAAATAAAGCAGTTTCCCAGGGGAAGATGGTGTGTGTGGATGTGGAGCTGGAGTGTATGGAACAGCTCTCCAAAGTCTCAGACTGGGCTCCTGATATTCAGGTATCTGCATCCAGATGCTCTCTCCTCTTGCTTAGATGGCAAGTGGTGCTGCTTTTCCTCTTTCCTCCAAGCTTATTAATCAGTCTTGCCATCTAGATGGTAAGAAAAATTCATTTTCATCTATACTGTATTTGGGACAAGGACTGTCCCTTTCTTGGGACATCCTGTGCCCTGTGAGTTTTGGTTCCCTCTTCTAGTTTGGCTTTACAAATGCAAGTGGCCAGTGTCTCATACAACCCCCAGCTGTATGAGACAACAGCTTCAAGGTACCTACACAGAGAGAGTCACTGTATGCAGATAATGTGGGAGTGTGTTATTAAATCCCTGTTCTCTGTTACTGCTTTGTTGTATCTCAGTCTTTATTGGTAAAATATTCTTGGACTTTGGTTATGCCTAGTGCTTGTTATTCAAAGTAGGAAGAATTAAAAAGAGGTAACAAAAAATACATCTCATTACTTTGGGCTGGTGAGTGACTTCCCTTCTCTTGGGCTACTTGCTTTCACAGCAGCAGAAGAAAAGAAGAAAGAAAGTGCAGAAAGTTTCTTCCTCTGCAATGGACAGTGGATCTAAAGCACATGCTACACCTCAGCTCTCCTTCCCAGATCCCCCATCAGGTGAGAGTGCACCAGTCAGCTCCTCTGCTGAATCTTGCATAAATACATGTATGATTTGCTTTAACACTAGTGCATCAGCCAGAGCAGAGTTCCTGGGCTTGTTGATGTCTTTGTGGGGCTGAGGGATCTCTCTCTCCTTAAGGTTTCTTCTCCCTTTATTTCCATCTGCAGAGCTCCCAGCCATGGCTGCTGCCACCTCACCTTCCCACAGGCTTCAGCTCTTAGTGCCAGCTTTTCCTCTGAGAGCTGCTGTGTCCCCCAGCAGCATGGGCCTCATCCAGGCAGCAGCACCCCCAGCTCACTATCACTCACAGTCTGCTGAGTCCATGGATGAGATTCCTGTGGCTCAGATTTGCCTTGGGAGCCCAGTCCTTCAAGGGCCTCCTAAGAATAACTCAGGCAACTCTCAACATTCTCCCTTGTCCACAGACAATCCCAGAGGAGTCAGGAAGAAGAATCTGTATTCTGAGCACAAGGTCAAAAGGAGAAGCTGCCAGCAGGACAGACACGTGGAACGAGACCTGGAGCTTTTTTCTAAGATTCCTGCAGTGTTTGTAAGTAAGAGCAGTGGAGAACCTCTTGTCTCTCAGCCCCAGCCCAGTGAGAGCACGTCAGAGCCTGACCACAGAAAATGCACCAGCAAGCAGCATGTGGGCACACAGGATCCGTGCTCAAAGGACATAAGGACAAGCACCACGGCGGCCTAGGGACCATCCTTCCAAAGCCATGGCCTTTGGGAGCAGCATTAGTGCTGGGTGGAGCCCTGCAGGACTCACCCTCACTGTGCACGTGCTGTCAGGCTGCAGTGGGACATTTCTCATGCTCAGCCAAAGGCAGGAGGCAGCAAGGTGGCAAACCTGAGGTAGATTTGTTGCTCATGAGAGCTCAACTTTGCCTGGGAAGGGCCAACCCCTCTTGGCCCTCTGCATACTGGTACTGCAGTAAGTTCCCAGCAGAGTGTAAGGGGAAGAACAAGGCTGCACCTCTGCATTCCCTGCTCCCTGAAAGCTGTATTTCCATCTGCCTACTCCCTGTCATTGGATCATGCTCAGGGGCTTCAGCAGGTGGCCAGGGAGTAACCTCAGGATTGCCCCATCCCTTATACCGCTTTCCACTGTGCACCCTCAAGCCAAACCCACCACCAGCATCTTCTCTGGAAGGCAGCATAGCTTCACCTGCTCCCCCTTCCCAGCAGTCTGGGGGGCCCCACGCTGCAGTGTTCTCATCAGAAGTTTTGGGATACAGAAGGCCCTGAAACCTTTGCAATTCCTGGGCTGCCAGATCTGTATTAGCCCACAGCCAAGCCTGGTGTGTGTGTGATGCAAAAAGGTCCCACAGCAGACAGTGGGGCACATGGCCAGTGCCTGGAGCCACAGCAGCCTGTGCTGGGGGTGAGCTGCAGAGAGCTGTCTGGGCTGCCATCCTACAGCACCTCTGCTCTCCTTGCCCTCGTGGCTTCCCCAGGCAGCATGCCCTGTTCCACGTTCCTGGCTGAGTGCTGAGGCTGGGCCTTCAGCAAGTCCAGTCTGCCTAGCAGCCAGCTGATCTCAGCAGTCATGTCTGACAGGATTTGGCACAGCCCTGAGCAGCAGCACTGGCATGGCTGGATGCACATTTCCAGGCACATCCCAGCACAGCACACTGCTGGTGCTGTGAGCAGACAGGTGCACCAGCAAAGAAAAGGAAGCCAGGGGAGTCTTCATCACCCCTCAAAATGTTTTGATGCATGGAAGGCACAACTGACCTTTCTGCAGCCTATGATGGGTGCAGGTTAAGGAAGGACAGGACAAAGCATGGTGCTGTGAGAGCCAAGGTAAGCTGTTCTCCCTCAGTCTGCAAGCATTCCTTGGAATTGAGCAGGACAGGGATCTGGGGCCAAAGGCTCTTTGGGCACAGTCAACACGGGACAGGCAGGCTGGACTCACAGCCTTGATGGGAGAGTCTAGCCTGAGAGAAAGACCTGGGAGTGTTTTAAAGGGCTGCCTTACCACTCTTCTCTTGTGTGATTTTTGTCTCCTGGAAGAAGTGGGATGAGGAGCTTTGACTCTTCATCAATTTACCCCATCTGTTCATCAGAAAAAGTCAAGTCTCATGTAGTTGTTGAAGTCATTTTGTCTCAGTTTGCAGGAGGGGCTGGCCTGTGGTCACACTCCTTGCAGCTTCCCTGCCTGCTGTGGCCAGTGGTGCCCTCTGGCAGTGTGACCCCTGGGAAAGCAGGTGAGTGTGGACCAGCAGACATGGCACTGGGTGAGAGAGACCAGGGCATTGCTCACCTACGGCTCCACTTAGACAAAGCCCTTCCTGTTGTTTCTCCTCATGTCTGCTGTCATCCAAGGAAACTGTGTCCTGCAGCAATGCTGGGCTCATGGTTTTCCAAGGCCAGCTGCCCCTCCACCAGAAAGCATTGGTAATTCCTCTTCAGCAGGTGCCTCTGAGCAGACCTGGTGTGTTTTCTTACTCTGCCCATGCAGAATCTGTCCCAAAATCATGTATGGAGCTCTTTGGTAGCTCTGGCCACAATAAAATTTTCTATATTCTTTGCTAAATAGTTTCCTCCTTTCTTTTGCAGCAGTTGCTGGCTCTGCCCTGTTTATGATCCCCAGGCTGTTTGGGTTCACTTCTCCCTGAGCCTCTGCAGTCCCAAAAGGGCTCAGCACTGTAATTGATGTGGGGGTGACAGCAGTCCCTTCTCCACAGGGCCTTTTGGGTGTTAGATGGGAGTCTTCCCTGAGGGGTAGGGACCAGACCATTTTCTCCCTGAGCTGTGTACCCCAGCCTGGTCTTTGTGCTGGAGCACCAGAGAAAGGGAGCCCAGCCAGCTCTGCCTTGTGCTGCAGAAAGGCTGCTGTGCTCTTTGGGCTGAGGGGAGCTGGGTTTCCTGGGCTATCAGATGTGCAGGCACATCCTTCTGTTGCCTTCAGCTGGAGCATTTGCTCCACTCTGCTGAATAACTCAAGACTGCCAAACATGCAAGGCTGTGCCTTGGAGCAGCTGGGTCCTGAGCCAAGAGCCAGGCTCCAGCAGGATGGGCTCCCAGCACTGCCAGGGTTGGACTCTGATCTCCCAAACCTCAAGGGCAGCAGGAGGATTATGTGTGCCAAGTGGTGATTGAAACTGCCTGGGGTTTATGTTTTTGCCACAGCCATATCCAAAGAGTGCTGTTGAAGATGCACAGTGAGCACCCAAGAGTGAAAATGGTGAGGCTGAGACAGTTCTGGCTCCTGGACTCTCCTTCCCAACCTTGCTTTTGTCCTCTTGGGCCTTTAATGTTGATACCCTGCAGGTTCAAGTGCCAATGGCATTTCTGCTGCTCTGCATGAGGAATGTCCATAGCAGACCTGTGGCAGCAAGCAGAAGGAACAGGTCACATTGGGGTTCTGCTGCAGAGTCCAGCATGGGCAGAGCAGTCCTGGGCTCAGCACCAGAGGGTTGCAATGACCACAGGCTGCAGCCCAAGGCCATAAGAAAGCTGGGTTAAGGTCCTGACAGCAGAAGTCCTGATGCTTCAGCTCCCCATCACTGCAGACAAATTGAGGTGTGACATCCTCAAGCACTTTCTCCAGCATAAATAAATAAAAGGTTTTTGCCAGGGTGTGAACTCTCCCGCCAGCTGGAGGCAGTGCCCTGGACCAGCTGTTTCCACTACAAGACACTGTGGCTTTCTATTAGGAAGAAGCAATGATTTGCAGGATGACAGCATTCCATAATCCTCTGAAATCATGTCATGGTCCCTGGCTGCTGTCTGGCAGCTGTGCCAGGCCCCGCAGTGCCTGCGCCAAGCCTCCACCTTGGCACGGGATGCACGTCGTGGTTCCTTTAATCTTTGAGCCGGGCTCAAGTTGCTTTGTTTCCTCTTTGAAGTCAAGGGGCCCTTCCTTTGGGAAATGATTTTGTAGGACTCTGTTCCTGCACTGCTTTCTACACGTCCTGAGAGCATCTCAATGAGCTGCCTTGAGCTGCAGGGTGGGCAAAAGGAAATTCCTGCCGGGGGATGGAGCTTTGCCCCCTCTCCCGTGCCCAGAGCCGTGCATGGCACGCCCGCAGCTGGTGCTCGGTGGCACACCCGGCACGGCAC
Organism: Melozone crissalis; assembly: GCF_028551555.1. NCBI lineage: Eukaryota > Metazoa > Chordata > Aves > Passeriformes > Passerellidae > Melozone > Melozone crissalis. Next base: position 7,288,839 of record NW_026535785.1, read on the forward strand.
GGCCCGGCCCGGTCCCCCCCGCGCTCAGCAGCCGCAGCTAAGCCCCGCTAATGCCTTGTGGACACGCTGTTGCTGGGGTGACCGTGTACATATTGCACAACCTCCGAAACACTTCCCTCTGTTTTGTAGCAACTCGCGCTGGAGAAGCGGCGCTCCCGCATAACCTCATCCCACCCCAGACACGGCCGAGCCAGAGCTCATTCCTGGAACGGGATGAGTCCCGGGGGGCTGCGGTGCCCAGCCTGGGGGAAGCGAGGGGCAGAGGATGGGGGTGAGCTCGGAGGTTGTGCTTGTGCCCTCGAGCAAGCTCTGGGCTGCCCCCGGAGCAGTCACAGCACCCCGAGCTCTGTGTGAGGTGGGGACAGGGACGCAGGCTCAGCAGGAAGCGGCCGAGCCCGCACCTCGGGGCTGCAGCTGTGTGTGAGCCCCGCTGTGTCCGGGGTGAGCGCTGCAGAATTCGGCTCCTTGTGTCCCTGGGGCAGGACACAGCCTGGGAACGTCCTGACCTTGGGTAGAAGGGAAAGGCCCCGGCGAGCTGAGCCCTGAGCCGTGTGCCTGCTCCTCCATCACATCACAGGAGCTGTGCACCTCCGTGCACAGCTCCTGTGATGTGCCGCGGGCTGCGGACCAAGTCACGGCCTCCTCCCGGGCTTCCTTTTCCGGGCTGCGTGAGGAACAGTGAGAGCCGGCCAAGGACCACGCTCCATCCCAACAGGGCTGTCATGGTGACAGCAAACGCACAACAAACCCCAGCCCTCAGGAACCGAAATCCGACCTGCTCAACCCGAGCCCGTGGGCAGCTCAGCAGCCGCGGCTCAGCGCCCCCTTCCTTAGCCGGCTCTCCCCTTCCTGTGTGCCATTGCTCGGCTCCTTGGCTCTGCAGCCCCAGCAGCAGCTGAAGCTCCTACACAGGAGCTGCCCACATGTCCTGCTCCTTTTCCACCTGCTGCTGGCTCGGAACATCCAGGCTCCCACGCTGCCCACAGCTGCCAAGCCTTGCTGGGTGCTCCACCTGATGTTACCTGGAGCTGTCAGCTGGAAGCAGAGCCAGACACCTGCTTTGGTGGGGAGCTGCAGGGCAAGCTAAGAATGAGGCTGTACCTTCATCAGGACCTAACCACCCTCCTCTGTGTGGCAGCAGTTATTCCCTTGCCCTTAAAACAGAGAGTACAGCTCCTCCCCACCTCCGGCAGGTGGGATCACACCCCTGGGTCCTTGCTGGCCTGCAGAAAGGCTGGTTAAAATTCCCACTTCACAGCCAGGCACTGTCAGCTCTGACCTCTGCACTTTGGAACCTGCTTTCACATTGTATGAGGAGCAGGAAGAATGTGTGACCAGGAGAGTCCTCCTGGTGCCGCCTGCTCCATGCAGCCCCCAGGCTCTCTGGCCATGTCTGAGCTCTACCAGGACAATCCAGAGAGAGGAAAAACACTTGGAGGGATCTGCCTGGCTCTGGCATCAGGTGAGCCTCCACACTTGCCCTTCCCTCTCTGGACTGTCCCCTCCAGGATGTCCTTGCCACTCTGGCTGGGCTGGGAAAGAGCAGCTCTTGAGGGGTCACAGGGTTGGTTGAGGGAATAATAAAGTGGGGTCCTTTGTGTGTGTGACCAGCTGGGCCCACCCAAAGGGGCCAGGGGCTGTGACACACCTGGGGCCTCTGGCACCAGCCCTGGCACTCACCCCTGAAGTGAGAGGTAAAGTTGGTGATCCCAGACTCCCAGAGCTGGCTGCTGGTTACCTCTGGAGGTCTCCAGACCCCAATCCAAGAGAGAATCAGTGTGAGTGGGCTGCTCATGGCTTTGTCCAATCAAGAACAGGCAGCAGTGTCCCAGGAGAGAACAGGTACCCCTCAGCCAAGCGGGGGAGGTTGTCACTGGGGCTGTGCCCCACAGCAAAATGCTCTGGGTGCACAAGCAGAACTGATGCCCTGGGGCAGCTCAGCCATGGGGGTACCTTAACCTGCAGCTTCTCTGCACAGGGAGCGGGGCAGACAGAGCACAGGGTGCCAAAGACTGTTTGAGGCACTTCCCAGTCCCCAAAGCTGCTGATTTGTCCTCAGGACCCCCAAGGCAGCAGCAAATCTCACACTGTGTGTCCTGGCTTGCACAGCTCCTGCTGGTGCTGCAGCTGATCACCCACAATGTCCTGCACCCCTGAGCGATGCCAGGAGGGCACGGGGATCAAAGCAGGCTCTGGGCAAACAGCTGAGGTGGGGCAGTGAGTAAGAGATGTGGCTTGTGCTGGGGCTCCATGGCAACCACAATATTTGGGTACTGCCTCAGCTCTCAGCACCCACTGGGAGCCCTGCTGCGGTCTGCTCCAGGCTGCCAGGGTGGGCAGTGCTGGCATGGGGCTGCCCCAGGGGTGTCCCACCGGGTCACAGGTGCTCACCACGGTCACACCAGAGGGGCTGGCATTGTCTGCTCAGCCCGGGCAGCGTTCCTCTACGGGGGACATGGTGATTGTGTGGGGCAGGGGAAAGGGCTGCAGGGTAAAGCACAGCCGGGGTGCCAGGGGGAGCCTGTGCTGAGGGGATGGGGGACAGACCTCGTGGGTTTATGGTGGGGCCCCGGGGGGTGCTAAAGGACCTTGTGGGACAACGCTGGAGCTTTGTAGGGTGATGGAGAGACCTTGTGGGGTGCAGGAAAGCCGGGTCAGGTGCCGGTCGGGTCTCAGGGGGAAGCAGAGAGGCTTCATGGGCTCGTGGAGGGTCCAGAGCTGGTCCGGGTGCGCGGCCCGGGCTCCTGTCCCCGCCCCGAGGGCGCTCCCGCCGTGCCCGGCCCCTCCCGTCCCCATGGCGGCGCCTTAAACAGGCGGCGGGGCCGCCCCCGCCCGCCTCAGAGCGCGGCGCCGGGAGGGGAGCGGTGACCGGGAGGTGAGACCGAGCGACCGGGACCCCGGGACCCCCGCACCCCTGCGGTGCCCGGCCCGGGGCCGCTGCACGGGGAGGGAGGGAGCGGGGAAACCCGGGGGGAGGGCGGGCGGGGGTCGCCGCTGCCCCGGCACCCGCAGGGACCTCCCAGGCGGGCAGGAGAGCCCCGGGTGCCGCTGCGGGGCCGTGCGGGGCCGGGGCTGCGGAGCCCGCGGGGGGACCAGGCCGGGAGGGGACCGGCGGCATCCCCGCCCCGCCGCGCCTCCTTAGCGACGGTCGCCAGGCAACGCCCATCCTCCCTAGCGACGGTCTCAGGGACCACTCCCCGGTCCTCGCCGAGGATCTGGAGCCCCACGCCAGCCTCTCTTGCCCAGGCACCCACCGGGCGAGGCACCCGCTCTGCCCCTCGGGGTGTCGGAGAACCCCCTGCGTGCTGGAGCTCCCCAGATATGGCCGTGCCCAGTCCCGGCCGAGATGCTGTGGGTGAGGGATGCTGAGCCGCCGGGGCGAGGCTGGCGAGGCGATGGCGAGCGGGGATGGGACAGCAGCAGCAACAGTGCCACCACGGGAACAGAGACTTGTTGGCTGCTTGTCTCCCTGCAGGGCATCACGCTTGGCCCAGCCCCGGGGCAGTCACGGCCGGGGTGCTGCAGCTCCGCACAGGGGATGGAGGCAGGGGAGAGGTGGGGCTGGAGGCAGCGGCGGGGCCGCTTCTCCCGATGTGCGAGCGAGCGGGAGGAAGGCGGACGCATTGCGTCATTCCCGGAGAGGGCTCCCGAGGGACAGGCTGATGCTCTCACTCCGGAGCTGAGGCTGATGCTCTCACTGCCCGCCAGCCCCGGAGCCGGCAGCCTCGCTGCTGACTGCTCTCCACCAGCAGCCTCCATTCCCCAAGGCGCGTTCTTGGCTTTCGGCCTCGGGGCTCATCCGAGCCTGCTGCCAGCCCTCACCCCACGCCCGCAGGTGCTGCCAACACCCGGATCCTGCTGAGGAGCCTCCACGCTCGCCAGCCTTCATCCTCCTCCTCCTCGAGGGCCTCGAGCAGCCAGCCGAGCTCTGCCGTGCCGCCCGCAGGAGCCTGGGTGTGCCGGGCCCGTTGTGCAGCCCCATGGCCGGGAACGCTGAGGTGGCGTCCCTGGAGGAGAGCTTCCGCAAATTCGCCATCTACGGCGACACCAAGGCCACGGGGCAGGAGATGAACGGCAAGAACTGGGCCAAGCTGTGCAAGGACTGCAAAGTCACCGACGGCAAAAGCGTCACCAGCACCGACGTGGACATTGTCTTCTCCAAGGTGAAGTAAGTGACTTGGATGCCTCTGCAGCACGGGCAGGGTGTGGGTGTCTGGGCGTGGGGTCCCCACAGAGCTCTGCTCCCCCTGCTGTGTGCCCAGGCTGTCCATTCCACTTGTCACAGAGCTGTGGGAGCTGTCCTGCAGTGTCCCACCTCCAGGGGGGAGGTGTGGCTGCCTCTGCAAGACCTAATGATGAATCAACCCACATTTGGGGGTGGGAGGCTCAGATTTGGTGCAGAGATTGTGCCCCTGCTCCCACTCCAAGAACTGGGGTGGGCCTGGTTGGCTCTGCCGGGTTCCCATCTCTCAGGAGGTGCCACAGAGAGTAGAGGAAGGTGCTCAGGGTTGTCCCATGTGATGTGGCCCTTCCTCAGCCTGGCCAGCCAACGCCCAAGCTTGGGGAGGATCCTGGTCCATGGCAGTCACAGGGGCAGCTTGAAGGGCTGAAAGGCTCCTGGAACTGCTTTTAGGGTCCCTGGAGACACAATGATGCTTCATGCTCCACACTAGGGTGTGGAAACAGGTGGAGAACCTGCTTCCTCCTTGTGCTCTCTCCAGGAATTCCCATATTCCTGGGTTGGGAAACATGGAGCTGAGCACTGGGAGGTTTTTGGGGTGCAGGAGAGCAGGTTGCTGTGCTGGCCCAGAGATGAGGACCAGAAGCTCAGGGGAGAGATGCTCTGTGCATGTCCTTCCAAATTTGACTGGAGGATTGATCCCTGCCAGGGGAGAGAGTGGGGTGGGCAACCCAGGCAGGCTGGGAGCAATGTGGATGGATGCACTTTTCTCCTGACACCAGCACCTAGTCCTAGAACACTTCCATGCACCCTGGTTTTTGGTAACAGGGATTCCAGCAGCATGTGGCTGGAAAGCTCCTGGAGCTCAGCACCAGCTGTGCCCAGCCCAGCCCATTCAGCTGTAGCTGAATTTCAGAAGTGGGTGAGGGTAGGACAAAGTCAGGGTCCCTCTGATGCAGCTCATCCCATTTGGAGGCATAACCCAAAGACGTGCTGGTGGCAGCCTGAGTTTTGCACCTGCAGAGGGAAGACAGCCCGTGTCATCAACTACGAGGAGTTCAAGAAGGCGCTGGAGGAGCTGGCCCCCAAGAGGTTTAAGGACAAGAGCAAAGAGGAGGCCTATGAAGCCATCTGCCAGCTGGTGGCAGGGAAGGAGCCCATCAATGTGGGCGTCACGGTGAGTGAGGAGCCCCTGGGCTGTGGAGCAGGAGTGGTCAGCAGGAGGGGAGGATGGAGCTCTGCCCACTGAGCAGATGCTTTCCAGGAGACCCCATGGCCCTGGGTGAGGGGGGACCTGAGGGTCTCATAGGGCACAGCAGGGTCTTTGGTGGGGGTCAGGACCTTGTGTGGGGCAAGGGATGGGACTTGTGTAGGAAGGGGATGGAGCATCTTCTTGTCTCCCATGTCCCACTGCAGAAAGCCAAGACAGTGGGAGCCGTGGAGAGGCTGACGGACACCTCCAAGTACACGGGCTCCCACAAGGAGCGCTTCGACGAGAGCGGCAAGGGCAAGGGCAAGAGCGGCCGGGAGAACATCGTGGACACCAGCGGCTACGTCAGTGCCTACAAGAACGCGGGCACCTACGACGCCAAAGTCAAAAAGTAGGGACGGGTGCCCGTGGTGCCCCCGGCCCGGGGGCTCGGTCACAGCCCCGGGACGTGCCCGTGAGTGGGCCCGGGAGGCTGCGCTGGGGCTGGGGCCGGCCCGGGCTGGCGGGATCGGCCCCCGGCGCTGGGGGGATCGGGGAAATCGCCGGGCCCAGAGCTCTGCCCCAGCGCTGCGTCCGCCCCCCCCGTGCTGTGATCCCCTCCGTGTCCCCCGTGCTGTCACCGCAGCCCACACCGCACTAACAGCGCCGCTCCTCAGGGCTCCCCTGCCCGCCGGCACCCACACCTGCCCTACCTCAGCCCCGGCCGTCGGGGCGCCCTCCGTGTCCCACCGGGCACCGCCGCTGTGCTCCCTCCGGGACCTGCCTTAACCCGCAGCAGCTCCAGCGCAGCCGCCTCCTGCCCTCCCCTGGGGCTGCCCGGCCCGGCCCTGCCGCCCCCCGGCGCCTGCCGTGCCGTTTGTGCCCAGCCCGGGATGCACCCGCGACATTTGGTGTCGCCGGGCCACCGGCAAAGGTCTCCGACCCGAACCCCGTTGGCTCCCGCTCCCTTCCTGAAGCCCAAACCAAAGGATGCTGCAGGCCCGCGCTGTAACCCGGCTCTGCAATAAACCCCGTCCGCACTGAGCTCCGCTCTGGTTTGTTCACGGCCCGGTCGGACAGAGGGGGCTCGGCTGTGCCGGGGCTGGCCCGGCCACCGAGGGTTTGGCAGCTCCTGGCTGGCCCCGAGTTGCCTGAGCAACCGCAGGCACACAAACACTGTGAGCGCCTGGCTCCCGCTGCTGCTCTGTTTGCAACCAAACACACGCGGAGCTCCTGGTAACGATCCCTGGGAACAGGCCGGGCTCCAGGGCGGCACGGCGGCTCCGGGATGGGCTGGGATGGGACGGGATGGTCACTCAGAGAGTGCAGGGAACCGCGTGTGGGGCTGTGAGCCCGGCCCCGGGCACGGCTGAGCCCGCTGCAGCGCTGCTGGGGGGACACGCCAGGATCTGCAGCTGCACATCCACCCCCAGGGTCATCCACGCACTGCCAGGCTCCCTAAATAACCCACAGGGTTATCCCGGGTGCCTCAGTGTGGCGCTGGCGCTGCCCAGGCCGTGAGGGAGGTGTCAGGGGCACACATGAGGCTGGCACAGGCTCACTCACTGCCAAGGCACAGCACTGCCCCCCTGCATCCCAGACACTGCTTTGCAAACACAGGGGAAGGAAGAGCTGCTCGGGTTGTCTTCTTCCAGGCTGGATTCAGCCCATCCTCAGTGAGGGCTGGGGGATGTTCCCTCTCCTCTCTCCTCCCTCGCCCAGCTGCACAAATGAGCTGCAGAATTCCCAGGGCCAGGCTGCCCTGCGTGCCCTGAGGTCTGGGGAGGTGTCTCAGCCCTGTCCTTGGAGGCCTGGCAAAGGAAGATTATTTTGGGAAGAGGTGAGCAGCTCAGGGCCCACAGGACTCATCCCTGGTCAGGACCTGGCTGTGGAGCACAGGAGCTCCCATGTGAGGACAACTCTGCAGGGGACTTGCAGGTGTTGGTGTGGTTTTGATACAGGGAAATCAAGAATCCCGGGAATCACAGAATCCTGGAATTATTTGGGTTGGAAGGCGCCTTAAAGCCCATCTCATTCCAGCCCTTGCACCATGAGCAGGGATTCCATGTTGTTCCCAGCCCTGTCCAACCTGGCTGTGAGTGTTTCCAAGGGATGGGGCACCCACCCTTCTCTGGCCAGCCTGTGCCAGGGCCTCCCCACCTGCTGCTCAGGCAATGGCTCATCCAAGGCAGGGCTGCAGGATCCCCCAGGACAGCCAGCCTCTCCACCAGCCTCTCCCTGCTCAATCCTGAGCAGAAGCAGCTTCCTCACAGCCTGTGGAGCCCCTGCAGAGCTCAGGTAAGAGCTCACAGCTCTCACAGCTCCCACCTGCTGCCACCCCCTGCTAAAGATGCTCCTCACCCACTCCAGCACCTCTTCAAGGCCTTCACTGCTTTCTCCACAGTTTACACAGAATTTCTCCCCTCCAGCCCTCTTGGTCCTGGAGGAGGCAGCTCCAGTGCCCCCTGTTCCCAGCATGGAAAAGGCATCTCAGCCATGCCAAAGCAGCCCCAGGAGAATTTGTGCCAGTAAATTCTGGCTGGGTCTGTTGGCTGCAAAGTGCCCCAGATCAGTCTGAAAATAATCATGTCCTCTGAGGTGATAGGACCAGCTTTCTGGGAAGAGAAAAATACTGATCTGGGTCTTCACCAAAAAGGGGAATCTGACTAAATACCAGTGTAATGATCTCCTGAGAGCTGCTGGCTCTGTGTGTGCATGCCCAAGGCCCCCAGTTCATCCTTGCAGGAGGGTCTGAATGCCCTTCATAAACAGCACCTGCAGTTCTGTGGCTGTGACCTGATTACAGACACATCCACAGCCTCTCAAAGTGGTCAAATCCAGATGGAGACACAGGTAAGTGCAAGGAATGTGGCCTGTAAACAGCAGCTTTCCTGGGCAGTGTGGGCAGGAGAACAGAAAGGTTCCTGGAAGGGTTGGCAGTGCAGCACAGGACTGACAGGAGAGGCTGAGCTGGATTGCTCAGCACCTGAGAGGAGCAAAACCTGAAGGAACTTCCACAGGACCAGCAGCTCCAGCTCTTTGTCCACTGAGGCTCGAAGTGGTGCCACAGCTGCTGAGCCCTTGGGGCACTCATTAGAGATCTTCTCTGTGTGATGAAAAGTGACACTGCCCAAGCCCAGGGCCTGCAGCCATCTCCTCATGCTAATGGCCTTCCTCTGGCCAAGCATCTGCTCTGGCCTTGGCTCCTCACCCGCCCCAGACAGACTCTGTGCAGCAGCTGCAGCTCCCTGGCCGCAGAGGAGCCAGCAGGGAGGGGTCTCAGCCAGTTTGTGTTGTGTGCATTGGTCCAGGCTCCAGACATGAAGATATGTTCCCCTTCCCACTTGTCTCTTCCCCTTGGCCACCCTCTGGCCACGCTCCCACAGGGGAGAGACTCACCAGACCTTGTCCCCTGTGGTGTCCTGACACCAGAAACTGCCACCTCTGGGTTTTAGACAAATCCTGACTCTCTTACAAGGTGACGTCTCACCTTGCCACTGGGACGTGCAGTCCAGAAGGATCAGGTGGGTGGTTGCAATTAATTTTGCTGTAAAAATAATGTAAAATGTGTTTTCTGCCCCAAGTCCCTTCCCTAGAGAGCTTCTAAAGTCAACTGGGCTCAAGGCTAATGTGCTTCATGCTCTGACAGCAAGTGTGTGCTGGGGATGAGGGAAACTGGCTCCTCTGAGAGGTCATTTTTCTCTAGGATGAGCAATTTGACCAGAAGGACTGATGAGGATGGATCACTCTGGCCCTCAAGGACACATTTGTTCCTAGAGGAGGGAGACAGTGGGTACCAATATGGCCAGGGAGGTTTTACCCTTTGAGTCCCTGTGCAGGATCCCCAAGAAGAGCCCATGTGCCTTCCAAAGCTCTGTTCCCCAGGGAGCATCCCTGCTCAGAGGGGCTGGTGCTGGCAGCTCCTGGCAAACACTGCCCTGTGCAGCTCTACCTGCCCTGTGCAGCTCTACCTGCCCTGCTCCCCCAGTACTTTTCCCTTTCACTGCCAGCCTGATGGACAATGCTTTCCCAAAAACCCAGACCAGGCTGTAAATCGTGTTCAGACAGGATTCAGAGTGCAGCTTCTGTCACCTAAACCAACACTTGAACTGAGGCTCCTCCTGTCATGCCCTGGGATTGGTGTGGCCACGTGTGCTCAGGCAATGCTTCACTGCCAGCCACGTGCTGGAATATTGATTCAGTTCCCTTTTAGATGGAATTCAATTAACTAAATTACCATCTTCCCAGCATGGCATGGCTCCAGATGAAATGTTATTATCCAGGACTCATCCCTGCATTTTGTTAATGTAATAACTGCAGCAGAGTCGTGAGAGCACAGAGGGAGATGGAAGCAGGGAGATGCAGAGAAAGAAAACAAAAGGCAAGGGTTGGATTCACCAGACTGAAATACAACAGGAGCTACCACGCAAGGTGAAACTGAGCATGGTCCATATTTCATGTCTGTTTTGTTCCCTGTGCAGAGCACAATTGTATAATTGCTCTGAACTCCAGAGCTGCCAGAGCTGTGCACAGCTTCCCAGCTGTGTGATGCACATCTTCCCAGTGGGGATGAGGCTGCATTCCTCATGACTGGTGCATTTCTCGTGACTGGTGCATTTCTCAGCTGGAAGAGGGGTTTGGGAACAGTGTGGCTGCTCTCTTCAGTCAGTGCTGCAGCAGGATGGTTTGTGGATAGGAAAGACCCAGGCAAGATTGTTGCATAAAAAAGATTAAATGATAAGCAGGCATTTGGGAGAGGGCACCTTCTGCAAGGATATTTTTCCAAAACCGATGGCCTGGTTTCATCATGTACCTATAGAATATTTGGGACTAGAAAGGATCCTAAAGATCCTTTAGTTCTAATCACCTGCCATGGCAGGGACACCTTCCACTGTCCCAGGTTGCTCCAAGCCCTGTCCAACCTGGCCTTGGACACTTCCAGGGATCCAGGGGCAGCCACAGCTGCTCTGGGCACCTGTGCCAGGGCCTGCCCACCCCCACGGAAAAATTTCTTCCCAATATCCCTTCTAACCCTGCCCTCTGTCAGTGTGAAGCCATTGCCCCTTGTCCTGACACTCCCTGCCTTTGTCCAAAGTCTCCCTCCAGCTCTCCTGGAGCCCCTGTAGGGACTGGAAGGTGCTCTAAGGTCTCCTCCTCTCTTCTCCAGGCTGATTTCCATTTATTCAAAATCACATTTTAAAACATTTGTACTTGGAGCTCTAAGCCTGTAGCCCAGAGCTCTGTGTTTGACAGCCTGCACCTACAGCCAAGATTCATTTTAAGATTTCATGCAGAGATTGCTGACAGTCCCTAATAACTGATAGAAGCTGTTCCAGGAGATCAATAGCATGTGCTAAGATAGCTGGAAGCACATCAGTGGAGCAATCACATCTGTCATTGCAAAGGCAATCAGGGCTCCTCTCTCTCGTTTTGACCTAAGATATTTTTCTAAAAAAATAAAAAAGGTTTAATCAGACACAGACTATTCCTGATGTGCTGCTCACTGAACTGGCATTTTCATGACTTGGCTTAGAAGCCTGTGACCAGCTCCAGCCTCATTAAGGGTACAATGTCAATGGTCCCCAGAATAGCTCTCTGTTGTGTCCAGATCCATCCATGTGCCAGCAGTGAGGGCACTACAGGAAGCAGACAGGACTGCAGGAATCCTGCTGGGACACAGGCACCAGGTGCTGCTGTGACAGGTGAGCTGTCCCCTGCCTGTGACCTCTGCCTGCCCTGCAGGACAGCCCTGGGCTCCTGTGTTCAGTCAATTGTTTCACTTCCAGGCTTGGAAATAGCACCTGGCAACTCAGACTTTTCCAAAACAGCTCATCAGGAGGGAGCACAGGGAGAAGGGTGGGTGAGCTCCAGGTGCTGCTTTCTGAGCATCTTTCTGTCAGGCTGGGCTGCTCTGAGGGTCAAAGGGGATCCAGCAGCAGGGGTTGCACACAGCAGAACATCTCCAGAGCTGCCTGTGAGAGGCTGCACATTCTGTCTGTAGAAAAGCTGGTTTTGGTCCTTCAGCAGCCCAGATATCCATCCTGTGATGCTCTGGCTTCCTCAGAGTAACTCCACTCCTGCTGTACCATGACTCCAAGCTCCTGGAAAATGCCAGTGGGGCACATCTGGCCCTGGCAGCACATGTGTGTGGTTGCTCTGTATCTGTTCTCATGAGCCTTATAAACCACATCAGCCCCCATTTACTCAATTCCCAGCAGGCTCTGAAGGATCCTTCCATTTTTCTTTGCTCTGTGGGTGTTTGATCCTGGAGATGCAGCAGCCTGATCCATCTCTTGTAGGGTGGAAGCTGCCACAAGGCTCCCCTAAAGCCTTTCATCCAGCTAAAAATCAGATAATCCCTTTGGGATGAGACAAGACATAAGAAAGCAAACCCCAAATCCCCAGAATCACAAAGGGTCATAAATGCTACAAGAAATGAATCACTTTTGTACAGTTTTCCCCATGTCTGGTAAGTCCCTGGGAGCCCTTCCAGTGGTGCTGCTGAGCCTCAGAAGCAATGAATGTCCATGAATGTAACGTGGTGTGAGTTTAAGCAAACCCTTCTGTCACTGCTTTGAAGTATTTGTCTCAAACACACTTCTAAAGAAAAAAAACCCAACTTTTTCCAAGCATTCCTGCATAGGTGTGTGAAAAAAACAACTTAAACAAGCAGTAAAAATCTGGAACACAGCAAGATAATCTGGAGTTTTGGCAGGAAGCTCAGGTGATGTCAGGAAACAATTCTAAACAGAAAAGTTTCTATGGATTTTTTAAATTTTTTTTTTTTTGAGACCTAATTGGAAACAGATTTTTGCTTTGGATTTAAACACTTCCCTGCAGCATCTGCAGTTTTATCCCTGCCTCAGGCATGCCAGGAACGGGAGGGTACGGAGCAGAGGAGGGAACAGCTCAGCACCCTCCTGTTCATGTTATTGCTGCAGGTTTAAGTTGTCTTTGGACAGCCATGAAACATCATTTTCTTGGGATTATTACCCATTAGATTTCAAGGTAAATTACAAAACCCAGCGAGGCTCCTGTCCGTGGAGGTCCATCCTTCCCCCCTCATAAATCCAGGAAGGGATTTTGGAGCTTTGAGAAGAGTGAGGAGCTCGGGCAGAGTGCTCTTCTATATTAATGGTTTTGCAGTAAAGTCAACCAGCAGAGAATGTCAGAGACACCAGCGACTCCAAACCATAAACCTGACACAAAATCAGCCTGCAAACCAGTCTGAAAAGCTTATTAATCAAATAAATTAAATAAATTATGTCAGCTGAGACTTCCAGCAGTAGCACACAGAGATGATAATGGGTAAGCCCAGGAGAACATTCAAGACATGTAAACCCATCCCTGAGGTGTGACACTGCCCCAGAATTGCAGCTGTTATTGTACAGATTTATTGAGATTATAATATTTAAACTATAAATTATTAACAAATATAAAATATAGATATTAAGATAGGGAGTTTGCCAGTATTCATACTGATGCTCTTTTTTTAATGCTGACCTTATCTCCAGAGGAAGTTTAAAAATATTATTCTGAAAAATTGTTTAAAAATTTAAATAATAAAATATTAATGTATATTAAGTAAATATTAATGAAGTATTGATGAGCACTCCTATATCTTTGTCTAAAGCACTCTTTAGGTTTTTTTAACTAAAGTCCCACATGATCAAATTGATTAGTTGATTTATTAGCTGCCATATTCCAGGTTTTCTTGGTTTGGTTTTTTTTTTTTTTTTTGAGTCTTGCTTCTCACCTGTTCCCTATTCTAAGAAATGACACAAAGACCATCTAATTAAAGAGATCTGTCATGTTAGCATGGTGTTAATTGGCTTTTAAATAAATTGCAGCCCTGCTCCTTCCTCCAGGCCTGATGGGATGGGATGGGATGGGATGGGATGGGATGGGATGGGATGAAGAGGCACAAGGCAGGGCTGAGCCCCCTTTGTGCAGGGGGAGCTGCTGGCTGGGCACTGCTGCCCATCAAGGAGCAGCCTGGGCTGCCTGAATTCCCTCAGGGGTGTCTGGGAGTCCTTTCCTTGGAGCAAGGGTGCCATGAGGGTGTTTTGGTGGTGCTTTCTTCCACTGTCCCCTAAAATTGGATTGAGCCTCAGAAATACCAATATTTTACTATACAGTTGTTTTTCTTGAAGTTTTTCATCTTTCTTGCTTCAACAGTATCAGCAATAAGAAGTTGATGTGATTATCTATGAAAAAGTCGTGTTCCCCACATAATCATTGATTATCAGCGCAGTCTGTAGCTACGAGCTGTCCCTGTCGGGTACTGACTTTAATTCTTGCATCCATTTAGAGAGGGTTTCCCTCCCCTCCCCATCCATTTCCAGACATGCTTTTGAGTCCCTTTTCTGTGGCCATTTATATGAGAAATAGGCTAAAAACCTTCCAGACATCAGGTTGTTCTAGAATTTACAGGTTTGTTCTTGCCACTCTGTGTGGATGAACCAGAGAGCATCGTGGGATCTGCAGAAGAAGAGTTAATTCATTTTAATGTCAGTGAACTGGTATTTCTCAATTCCCAAAAGTAAAGTCTCTCTGTCTCCTGAATCTCTGTTGTGGAAAGCAGCTCCTGCACAGGCTAAGTCTGACAATCATAAATTATTCACTGACCAACAGACCTCAAAGTTACCTTTTTTCAGCTCTGCTGAATTTATCCTATGAGCATTAATTCTGCAGCTGAAGCCTTTCTTGCAGGCAAAGTGGGATTTTCTACGTTGTTTTTCTATTTTTTTTTTAATTCTTAGATAATATTGTGTGCAGATGGATGTTACAGAGTTTGTGTTAAAGTTTATCAAGGCTCCTGATAAGTATCCAAATAAAAATCACATTTAACTCTTTGCTCTGGCTGGTGAAACAAGATTTCATGCTTGACCTTTCCATAAGAGCTCATTTAATGGTTTGGATTTTAATTAACTGCAGTTAAAGAAAGCAGCTGCTGTGTTTGAGGACAGTTTTACACTGCCCCATCTTATTAAATACAAAAGTTTGACTCTGGAAAAGGTGGTGTTGCCCTTTCTAGTGCTCCATGAGTACAGCTGGCCTGAAAATAAATTAATTCTAATGAATTTATTGTGGTAAATTCACCACTGAATTTACTGTCCCGTGCAACAGGGAAGTGACAGTTCTTCCTCTCCTCCTGCACTCTGTACCTGCATAAATGATAATGCTAAATGGGTATCTCTAAGAAAGATTTAATTTACTATAAAGCTACAAGTATTTTTTATTTTAATTAAAGTGTAATCTTGTCTTGTGCCAGAGAAGGGTGAATATGTACATCCTGGCTGGATGAAAAGTCTATTTTCAAACATTAATATCAGCATTTCTTCCAAGCTTTTATCTAAACTCCAAGTTTCTTCTGATTTCCAATTTCATTTTTTTAAAATTAAATTGTCTCAAAATGTTGTGCTGCTTGATATTTCTAACATCAATTATTATCATTTTGCATTTAACATCATCCTTTTTTTTTTCTTCCTTTTTATGCAGTGTTTAAAGTTGCTCCATCTCTAATTGCTGGGAGAGGAAGAGCAGCAAAGCTCAGTAGTCTATTACTGCATTAACAAACAGTGCACAATGACATTTACAGTGGCACTGTTGAGGTATGGCCAGGACCACATCCCACTGAACCAGAATTCCTGCATTCCCCATCCCTGGAAGTGTTCAAGGCCGGGCTGGACAAGGCTTGGAGCACCTGACCTACTCTAAGGTGTCTCTGTCCACGGCAGGGGGCTGGAACAAGGTGATTTTTAAAGCCCTTTCCAACCCAAACCAGTCTGTGATCACAGACTTGTGCAATGTCTGCACATCTTTAACAAAAAGGAAAAGTGCACCTCTCTTCAGATTTTTGTGGGTTTTTTTTTTAGGGCAGATCAGCAAAGTCAGATTAGCCCAGCTGAAAATACTCCATCTGCCCCCTCTGCTGGTGTCCCTGCCCTAAGGCTGAAAAATGCTCTCCAGAACTGCAGTGGCCAGGAGAACTCAGGGATGTTACAGGAGAGGGCACCCTCCCTCCACAGGCACAGCAATCTATTTATGTCTATAAAATTTATCAATACCAGAAATTGGGATGGCTTAAAACACCAGTGTCCTGTGAATATTCCACATTCCATTAAATGAGAATTCTTGCATTCCCCATTCCTGCAAGTGCCCAAGGCCAGGCTGGACAGGGCTTGGAGTGACCTGGTCTAGTGGAAGGCGGCACTGCCCATGGCAGATTCCAGGATTTTACAACTCTAACACCTGAATAGCCATGCCTGGGAATTGTTGGGAGTACAAACTGGGTAGGGCCAGGCACAATGGCCATTACTGGCAGAGATAAGGGTGGATTATGGGAAGGGTGGATTCCCAAACAGCCCTACTGAACCCATCTACCCTCTTCAGGGGATTCCCTAAGTGTGGAAAATGCCACGATGAATTTTCCATGTGAGGCGTGTCATGAGTGTCACAGAGCAGAGTGGGACTCCTGCTTTTCAATCAGACTTTCTTTATCCCTGGTTAGTTAAAGGGGGAGAAAAAAAGAAGAGACAGAGAATGTCACTTATCTTGTAGAAAGGCTGGAAAAAGTATTGAAAATTCCAGTTCTGACAAAGATTTCAGGGAAACACCTCTGGTTTAGGAGCCCATTTACTTTGGTTGCATCCTCTCAAAAATGCATTGTCTAATCTGGGATTCCTGACATGCAGCCCACTCTAAGGAAGTCAAGGTTGCCAATGGAAATATTTCTACTTATGCCAATAAAACCAAATATTTTTTTTCTCATTGTTTGAGTAATATGGAATAGGAGGAAATTTTTTTTTGTGTACTTTTCAGTGTTTAAAATGACAGGCACTATCAGCCTCACCCCAATCACCTGCTGGGTTAGGTTTGGTCACAGAAATGTTATTCAGTCTGTCCCCAGTACTCTGAGGGGATATTTAAACACCCCAGGGACAACTGCTCCTCTCAGGGCTCCTGTCTCCTTCTGCAGCCCAGATTCCCATGCTGAAATCATGACACAATGCAAGTAAGATTCATATAAAGAAAATAACCTTTATTAGACAAATCAATCAAACCCTGAAGAAAGAGTGTCAGGTAAACAATACTAAAGGTTTGTCCAGCAATTTAGAAACCTTTGAAACTGAGAAATTCCAGACGTTTCATGTTCCTCTTGTTGCATTAGTAACTTCTCTCCCTCTTGTGACATGAGCTATTGTTGTCTTGACAGTCCAGAAACTTTGCATTAACCCAGCAATTATCTCAAAATAGTAACTTGTAAAATATTCCCTGTATAACTGTTTCCCACGCTATTTTGTACAAAGGTGTCAAATGTATTTTCCTTGCTGTCTGAGAAAAGAACAAGGTTTAAAAACATCCAGCTTATTAAAAATAAACAAGTGTTTTACATACAGTACAGGAATTTCCAAACTTGAAGGAACACTGTTTCCAGGGTGGCTGTGGGGTGTAACACCCATGTCTGCCAAGGGAAGAAAATTGCAGTTAAATAAATTACTACTCCATCCTCTTCCTCAGGCCAAATGTAGCACTTCTCCCACACCTGCAGGAGCTGATTTACAGCCCTGCACAAACCAGGAGTAAACAGGAACTTGGCAGCCAAGTAACCACTGTTTCCAGAAATGCTAATTTTCATTTTGTCCAAGAACAGAAGGAGGGTGTCACAGCCACACAGTGACCTTGGATGTTACTCATGAAAAAGCCACCTTGGAACACAGGGCTCGTCTGTCCTCCAGTTATGCTGTGTTACTTAAACAACATCCACTTAAGGTTCAGCATTATGATCAAGCCATTACACTCAAAACCTGTTGGTCTCGAATGCCAGCACATCCAAAGCTCCTCAAACAAGCCACAACAGTGGGACTGAAGTACCAGCAGAGGGGCTGAGTCAGAGAGGAAGCAAGGAGCCAGTCCCTGTCAGTCCAAAACCAGGGGCACAGCCAGGACAAAGCACAATGGAGCCTGAACTAAGCCACTGGAACATGAGCCAGCAGGGCAAGAGAGGAACTTGCACTGGGACAGCAGCTATGGGGGCAAGTGGCTAAAATTAGAGCCAGGAATTTTGGTGCCTCCTGAGCTCCACCAGACACAGCTCCCTATTCCTTTCCTACTGACACCTCTGCTGGCTGCTCTCTCTGGGTCAGCCTCCCACTGGCACCAGGGGAGTCTCTGCCTGGGCATCTTCCCCTTCTCTGGTGAATGCACTGAGCATTTACAGGGGGAGCTGGCAGTCAGAGCAGAGGTGGCACAGGCAGAGTGGCAGAGCTGACAGATGGTTATGAGAGAGATTAGCTCAGCACCAAGGCACTGGAAGAACCATCTGAAGAAACAATTCATAACAATGAAATTGCTTTTATTAGAATGGAAGTATTAAGCCAAGGAAATAAATTATTGCTACGATAGACATATTTAGAACATAAGGAAGGACGTTAAATCTTGAGCTTCGGGTCACTATAACCCTGAAACAGAAAGTTAGACTACTTTTTTTAAATACCTCAATTTCTCTTCATGCCCTTCCAAAAACTTTATAAAATGTGCAGCTTACACGACAAATAGTAACAGAGTCACTTGTAATAAAAATCTGTACAACTCATAGCTTTAAAAATAATACTTTTTTTTTTCCCAAACTGCTATGTTACTTATTACTTATAAATATAGGGCTAACGAGTTCTAAATGCCCAAGGTCCCATCCAACACCAAAGCTATTACATTTAGTTGACAGAAGCCATCCTGGGACTTCGCCTCAGGCAGAGGTCAAGTTTTGGGCTGTTTGAAAGAGCCTGATAATGGGCAAAAAATATCTTCAAGGATGAAGACTGTGTCCTTCTGCTGGTCAGAGGCCTGGGGTCTTCAGTGAGTTTGAAATGGCAATCAAACCTGGAACACAGCACCGTGCAATGGGTTAGACCAGCTGCACTCCCGGGACGTGGCAGGATCCCACAGGTCCCTCTGTCCTGGCCAGCAGTGACCTCACAAAACACTTGAAATCCACTGTTTGTCAGAGGTAAATTGTGGTGGGGAAAGAATATTCTCCTTGCAGGAGAAGTACAGCTCTTCCCTCTGTGCCTCAGGACTCGCCCAAAGGTTTTGTGCTGCTGTCCCTACTGCTTCTGTGGCCACTTCAAAAGTCTCACCTGTGACCCTCCACCAGGGGCTCAGGATCTTAAATCTGAACCTTGGCTGGTTCTGTACAGCTGGTTCTGTGCCATGGGCACACCCCACAGTGCCAAACCTATGACCATTCACCACCCTGTGCCTTGACCATTCAAGCCCTAATCCTGCCTCTCCCATACCCCTCAGCTCCCTGTGAGAAGGGAGGCTCAGCCCCAAGGACAGAGAGGAAAAGGCTGAGACAAGAGCAGGCTGGTTTGAGTGACAATATCAAGGGCTGCCAGCCACGAGCAGGAGCCCTGCTTGGCTGCAAGTCCTGTGAGAGTTCACCCTCTTTGGACCAACAGTGACTTCCTTACAGACAAGGCATCCTCCCAGAATCCCTAAATACTGAAGCAACCTCTGGCAGCTACCTCAGGACATCCTGACCATAACCTAGCAGGTTCCTTTGCCTGGCAAAGTACCATTTCCTTTGGAGGTTCAAAGGAAACTGTGGGATAAATCTGCCTTGGGGAGAATACTGTGATTCCCCAAGGCAGTTCAGAGGGACTAAGAGCAGGATTTTGGCAAACAGCCACAAGAAATAGATTAGTGGTTAGACAGGTGGCAGCATTCAGAGGAAAGCAGCTCATCTGAACACTCAGGAGGTGGTCAACCTGAACATGATTTTGTTTATTTTGCTTCTGCAAGGCAGAAAGCATCAGACCAGCTGTTCAGAGTGTGGCTCCATGGGAGCTGCTCCTCTGTAATGAATCAGAGCCTCAGACACCAGTCAGGAATGCATGGGGAAAACTCACACAGGAGCTGAGGTGAGATTCCCCTGACTCAGAGCTACTGACAAACCTGACCAGCACTCAGAACTGCTGGAAAATCCCCTGCAGGGGCTACTTACAACAACTCCACTTCCTGAGGCGGGGCCGAGGGGCTCACACTATTCTTGAGGGACTTATGGTGACCTGGCCTGCTTTCTGCAGAAGAGAGAAGCCAGTGTTAGTAGGGGGGTTAGAGGACAACAGCATCAGGACAGGATCTAGTGGGAACGGAAGCAGCTGAGAACTCTCAGGAACACACCAACATCTCAGAGCAACAGGCTCCCACTATACTCCCTCTCATCATTCCCCAAAAAACGCCCAGACCTCCCAGGAAAGGAGCTTGGCAGCAGGTGCAGCAGAGCTCCAGCCACTCCAGGAGGTTATATATGTACCCCAGCCCATGGTAGCATTATAGCTCCTGTTTGTGCAACATCTCCTTGTGCAGCCTCCAGCACTGCAGGTCCTTTCCAGCTCATCTCCTCAGGGATCCCGGCCACTGCAGGGGTGGCTCCTGCACCAGAGGCTCTCATCTGCCCCAGAGGGGCCAAGTCTCTGCAAGAGGAAGTGTCACTTCCCCACAGTCACCCCAAGCCCAAAAGCAGCATCTTCAGTCCCCCTGTGAGAAGCAGTGGCTTGAACTGGGGAGGCAGGTACAGGAGCAGGCAAAGTCAAGAGAGTGTTTTGGCTGCTTGCACTTACTGCAGAAATGTACTGGCTGTTTGTGAACCTGGGTCTGCCCTCCATGGCAGAGCTGTGCTGTGGGCCTACGGGCATGTAAGGGGGCGAGCCCATGTCTTCACAGAAGCTTTCTTGTGGGATGTTGGAGACACAGCCACTGTCGGAGCCGCTGGAGCCCGTGGCTGACATGCAGTGCGATGACTCTGAGCTCTCTGTTGCTGGGGAAAGAGAGGAAGGTCACTCTGATAACCACAGATCACTAACAGATCACAGATAACTTTGGGTTGCATATAACCCATGCCACATAAGCTTGATAATGTACCTGTCTGCAGGGCATTGGCTACACAATCCCACAGATCAGCCACACTCCTGTCTGGGCCTCTTGAAGGCCACAGACAACAAACCAACACAAGGAAGAAGGGCTATAATGGTGCTGGTGATTGGTATGGGCTGGCCAATGAAGTTAACACAAGGGATAGACAAAGGGTGATGGGGCCAGGATGGTGAGGGCAAAGGACAGAGCACTTCATACCAGAGGGGCAGGGACACAAATCCCCAAGACCACAGCAGTATCAGTGCACAGCACCAAGCCTGTCATGGCTATGGCTGCAGCTCAGCAGGTGCTTTATAAGCCCTCTATTTGAGCTAACTCCTGTCATGGAACCTGAGACAGAGCTGGCATAGAAGGGCAGGGCCCTCATGCCCTGGTCTGGGTAGGAGACAGGGACTGCCATGATCCCAGCAAGCCTGGTCTGACCACACAGCACAGAACAAAGAGCAGGGATGAGCCCACACACCCCAGGTGCTGCAGAGCAGTGGGGCTGTACTTACTCATTGAGGGCTGGCTGCTCGTCTCGTGCTCCAGCTCATCTTCCTCAATGCAAGTGCCAATGTCAAAGGGACGCCTGGGGGCCAGGACCCCTGGCAGCAGAGCCTGGTCCAAGTACATGTGGAGGTTGAGGGGCCCCAGCAGGGAGGAGGAGGAGGAAGGGGAATAGGCAGTGGGGGTGCTGCCGGTGGAGAGCTGCGTCTGTGTCCTCTTGAAGGGGTTGGAATGGTCAAACAGAGACACTGCAATTGAGGCTCTGGTCCTGGCACCTGCCAGAAAACATACAAAAAAACCCCTGAGAACCAGTCCTGCCTCACTCACAAGGATCAAGGGGAAAGGCACAGCTGGCACCTACCTCTGCCTTTCATGATGTAATCGATAGCACGGTCATTAATAGCTGCCTCACTGGGTTTGATATCCAGGAAGGGCTTGTTACCCACACCCATGGAGACCATCTCCTGCATACGGATTTCTGGAGAGGAAGAGACCCACAGCCACATTGTGAGGTTGACCCAACCTAACCCTTCCCACAGGCATTATTCAGCCACAGGTTAGAGCACTTGTGGGCTGGGCTGCTCCTGAACTGCTGAGATTAGATCTCCTCTCCCCTTGCTGCCCTCCCCAGCACTGTGGAGTCTCCAGGAACAAGCAATCATGCCCTGCTCTGGCCAAGTAGCTCAGCGCCATGCCACCTACGAGAGTCCTGCCAAGCGGGAAGCCTGTGGGGGACAGGAGGGACTTGGTCAGCATCACTCAGCAGTGAGCTCCAGTAGTGGCCCACATCACTGAGGAGACCAATAAGTCTTTCAGGGGCACAGCCTGTGCTCACAAGGCAGGGAACCCTGAGCGTGGATCTTCTGTTTCTCTCATGGAGAACAGGTGGGTGTCTACAGTCAAACAGAGCTTGGACCAGTCGAATTCCCTGGGGATGAGGGGCAGGGAAGGGACATGCCCAGCCAAGCCCAGCACATGCTCCTGAGGCTGCATGCTGGCACACAGCTGCTTGCTGCACAGAGCTGCCTGGTAACAGGATCCAAACCTACTCAGGACAGCACGAGCTGAACAGGGCTCCCGCACCTTTTGCGGCACAGAAGGAATTCCAGGAAGGAATCACACCTTTATTGCGGGCTGCCTGCTGCCACAGGATTTTGGCAATGTCACTGGTCCAGGCCTGCTTAGTCTCAGCTGAGCTGGCCTGGAGGATGTAGGTGTCACTGGACTTCCGCCTTCGGAACCAGATCTCAAAGCGCAGGCCGCTGTCTCCACAGTTCTCAGTCAGACCAATGTCTGCAGTCTGGGAGGAAGAGGAAAAGCAAAGCATAAACCAGACTGCACCACGAGCAGAAGGAGTAAGCTGCTTGAACATTGTGCTAGAGCTATCCCCAGTTTGGCAGACCTAAGAGGAAGGAGCCTCAGGGTCTGGAAAGCAGCAGGTATGTCCTGGACATGGCTGAGCACAGACAGCTCAGCCAATTCCTAGTACTCCATCCAGAATTACCACCACTTCCCTGCCACATACACACTGCCTTTCCCCCATACTCCACGACCTTCAGAAAATGCTGGCCCCACATCCCACAGCACAGAGGGCCTAAGCATTAATGAGTGAAGTATTTATTCCCTTCCGATTTGACTGCTTGTTTTGGAGGAGGCTTAGAAGTGGTGGGAGCAGCTCTTCTGCTGAAGGCACTCCTGCTTCCCATTTCAGAGGCATGTGCCATGGGGAAACCAGCCATGGACAGCTCCCACACAAGAGGGAGCTGCAGGGCTGCCCTTACCTTGAAGGAGTGCTTGTAGATATACACATCAAAGCCACCATCGATCCTCTTGGGCTTGCTGAAGAGGATGAGGTCCTCAAAGAGGAAGATGTGTCGCTGGTACTTCCTGCGGCCCAGCCAGATGGTGAACTCGTCCTGCCGCACCAGCTGCCCCTGCTCCTTCAGGTTTACCTGGACATGAGAGGACATCCTTGTAAGACTCCACCAGCATGACCCAGGCAGCCCTAGACCTGGACTTGGAAAACATGGTCCCATATGGCTGTAGCCCAGGTGGTGAAGAAGTGGCAGCTACCTGACATCTTAAGAGGGCTCTTGAAGTTCAAGTCAGGCTGCATGGCATTGCTGGGAACCACATCAGGTGAAACAACTGACTCCAAGCTCAGGGGAGAGCTGGACCCATCACTGGTAAGCATCTGGGAGCATGTTTATGACAAGCAGTTCACCCAGCTCAGGTAGCAGCACCCAGGAAATCAAGGAGGCCTCCAGGCCTGTACTGGCAGACACCACTCTGATCACTGGGAGAACCTGAGGGGAGGCTCACCATACAATCCAAAGACCCCAGGTCTAGAGAAGGGGAATAAGGGTGGCTCTGCTCCCCTGGGCAGGGAAGACTCTGGAACGTACGTCACAGTCACGGATGGCATCCATGGCCAGCAGGTCATTCCCATGCCGGAGCTGAAACTTCACCATCTCCTCAGCAGCACGGAGATAGCCCAGCTCCTGCTCCTGTGCCTCGCTGCACTCCTTGATCAGGTCCTTCAGGAGCAGGGCATATTTGCTCATCCGCTGGATGGGTTTCAGCAGGTAGGAGGCCAGGTCCATCTTATCCCCCAGCTGCACCTGCTTGAACTGAGAAATGCAGCACAGTGAAGGCAGCAGCCTCCCCAAGGAGAACCCCATGCCCCCAGGCAAGCACTGACACCTCTTGACTGGGGTACTCAGGGAAAATGAGTACTCTTAGGGAAATGCAAGGCCACAGGAGCAATGCTGCTGTGTGCTGGGCTCCTTTCTCAAGCCCTCTCTGCACTTCTGCCCTGTCCCTTCCATACAGCTGTGCAGAGAGTTGTGTCAGGGAAGCAGAGGCAGCACTGAGCCTGCCTTAGGCAGGTAAGTTGGCTTTACTTAAACAGATCAGTGACCAAACACACTGAGCAATCCTGATACAGGCAGTGGAACTCACCTTGAAGAAGTTATTCCCATGGCTGGCCAGCAGCAAGTCTGACTTTGGCTTGTTCTTGCTATACAGTGCATACATTCCAAACTGGTCTTTCTGCAGAAGAGATCCATCCTCCAGTGAGACCCATGCACCCAGGACACAGTGACAGACACAACCCTGGTAGGTTACTCTAGTACTTCTGCCTCTCCTAGGCTGCACCAGAGCCTCCTCTGATAGCAGAAATAACTTTATTTCAAGCTCACTAAGAGCCAGGGAATGTTCTTGTCTTCCTACTCTCAGAGCAGCTAGGACTTTTTGATTCATTGTTCTGCTATCCCTAGTTTCTTCCATACCCCAATAGTCACCTGGTACAATTCACAGCATGTAGCAGCAAATGCATGGGGCAGCTGACCTTAAGACCTGTGTCCCTGCGCTTCTGCCCAGCAGCTGTTTTCTCTCAGAGTTGGTCTGTACCTTTCTGCTCACTCTAGTCATTACCTCTGACACCACAGACAGAAAACATGTTAGGGGTGTCCCTGGAGAAATAGA
The DNA here is from genome assembly GCF_028551555.1 of Melozone crissalis. Lineage (NCBI taxonomy): Eukaryota > Metazoa > Chordata > Aves > Passeriformes > Passerellidae > Melozone > Melozone crissalis. The sequence goes on from NW_026535785.1 coordinate 7,313,123, forward strand.
TGGGCTTTAAGGAGCAGACATTCTGTTCCTCTAGCAGTGTCTCTTGGTAGCAAAGCACAACATGAAAGGCACAGAAACCAAACTCATGTCTGGAAGAGCCCGACCCCAGGGGCAAGGTGCTGATGCCTTACGTGTCGCAGGAAGCAGTGGCTGACCCTCAGTGGGTGGTTGCAGCAGCTCTCAAGCTCTCGAAGGAAGTACTGGCTATGGAAGTCATAGAGTTTCTCCAGGTTTCCAAAGATGACGCTGCGCTTCCCTCGCAGGTCCTGGGGCAGGTCCAGGCGCTCCATCTCGGGGAAGTAGCTGTCGATGATGTAGCGGAGCGACCGCACGTACTCCCGCTCCGTGGTCACCATCTCATCGATGATGTGCCGCAGTTTGCTGCAACAGGGAACACCCAGCCCTGAAGGGACCCAGAGTGCCTGCAAAGCACTGCACTAGTGCTACAGAAGCTCTCTCTGACACCCAGCATGGAAATGAGATGATCCTCAGCACAGACCAAGCTCAGATACACAACCGCCCATGATTGCTCTGACCCTGAGCCCTGACAGGACTCAAGGGACAGCATGAAGCTGTGTCAGGGGAGGTTTAGGCTGAAGCTATAAGGAAAGGGTCCTTCACCCAGAGAGAGGGTGCTAAGGCACTAGAACAGGCTCCCCTGAGAAGTGGTCATGGCATCAAGCCTGTCAGAGCTAAGAAGCATTTAGACAAGGCTCTCTAGTACATGGTGTGATTCGTGGAGTAATCCAATGCAGTCAGAAGTTGGATCAATTATCTTTTTGGGTCTCCCTTTCAGCTTGGGATATTCCATGATTCTAAGGACTCAGGAAGGGAGTGCCCAAGGCTGGCTGTGATCCTGACCCAAACTCAGCAGGACACACACCCCTGGGCTCACCCAGCCCCTGCTCTGGACACAGTGGGCTGCTCTGCAGATGGCTGCTCTCCTGAAACAACAGTGACAGCAGCAGTCACACTGACTTCTGTGAGGAGTTGGCCTTATGACTAGAGACTATGGGAAGCAATGTTAACCCTGGGAGAACAATAGCTCTAGAATTAGGTGCTGTTGGGCTTGTCCTAGTAAAAGTGAGAGAGTAAAACTGAAGTGTCCTAGCACTTCCATCAGTGAACAGCAGTTCCTAGCACAGGTTGCTCTCACATATCTCAAAGGATGCCTCTTAGGTACTCGAGGATTCCACTGTGAGGCAGTGTAGCACCAAGCATAACTCCAACGTGTCCCTCCCCTGCATTTCAGCCTTTCCTCGATTCAACTCCTCTGGCTGTTCAGAGAACAGAGCAATGGAAATGTCTCAGCACCCAGACATGAGAGGCCTGCTGCACTGCTCCCTTGAGAAGCAAAGTGGTCACCTTGCTATCTGCTGGCACACATTCCCTGCCATGAGCTTTTCTGGCTATCCCAGGGATACTGGAGCCCCCTTCCAGAAGATTTCACTGTCCCCAGCCATTTCACTCGACACGGCCCCCCAGCATCCAGCACTCTTTTCTCTGCCATTAATTTTTTACTTATATTTTAATTTTTTCCAGTGAGAGCAACTGAAAGACATTCCTGGAGACCATTTGTCAAGAACAGCTCATATCCCTGGGCTCTCCAAAGCATAGGCACACATTGTAGGACAACAACAAAGTTGAGATTGTCAAGGATAGAGAAGGAAAGCAGCACAAATGCCAGCTGTTGGACACCCAGAGATTTCAGCCCCAAAGCACAAATACAAACACCCTCTCACCTGTGAAGCTGCTGTCACAAGGTGCTGGATGTGCCTCCCTACCAGTCTGGGTACAGCACTCCCAAAAGTGTGGGGGACAATGCCCTGAGCTTCTGCTCTCCCACTGCACCTGTACTCCTGGCTTCATTAGGTCACTGAATACTGCTTCTGTAATCCCTCATTCTCCAATGGAAGCAATGTTCAGAGACTCCCTCTCCTATCTGGGAACTGAACTTTCTCCTCCTAGAGGAATCACACTGTGAGGGAAGAGCCACAAATCCCATTTCTCTGTTGCCCCACCTAGGCAGGTGCCAGATTATGTGGGGACATCCCTGTGGGCTTGCTCAGCATCACATACACACACACACGCAGGGAAGCTGGAGCTACATCTCCATCTGTCCTGTAACCAGCACTACAGAACTCCTCTAATCTCTGCTGGCTGCCTTTTCACCACCCTGAGAAAGGGAACACCAAATGTCACAGACACTTACCTGCCCCAGCTCTTGGCTTCTGCCCCGGAGAGGCAGCCCCTCTGTCCCTCCAGCAGGCAGTCTGCAGCCCAGCTGCTCACAGCTGGCTGCCTCAGAGCGAATGTCCTGTCCACCAGCTCAGTGCTGCTCACCTCCAGCCCCTTGATGAAGACGCCGGTGTTGCCGTACCGGGCCGGCTCGCTCCTCTGGCAGCTGGCCCACAGGCTCTCACCATAAGGCAGGTCAAAGCTTTGGGCCTTCCGGAGCACCTTCCTGGGAGGCAGCTTCCCAGGGACTGGAGTGGATGTAGAAGACTGCCTCACCTCTGGGGCTTCTAAAATGCTCTCCAGGTTTGGCTTTTCTTCAGGCAGCATTGAAGACTTACAAGCCCTGCTGGCGAAAGAAATTCTGCTGGAGTGAGGACCAGGGCTGAGAGGAGCTGGGCAGACAAAAACTTCCCCAGCATCGACATCTCCAGGGCAGCTCAGGGAGGGCGAGGGAGCTTTCTCCCTAGTCCACTCCAGACAGCTGTTGCTTCTGCTGTAGCCATGAGATGTGCTCGGAGTCCTGTCCCAGTGGGACCTGGAGGTGGCCCCCTCAGAGTGCCTCCGGTGGGACAGAGTGCCACTCTCACTGCCAGCGTGGGGCTGCTCCCCCACAGCTGGGTTGCGGTCTGACAGCAGAGACTTCCTTGTTCTCAAGGCTGCTTCCAGTTTCTTTTCAAAAACCAGCTTGGTCTCCTGGCATTTAGACCATGCAAATTTCCACTGCTTGAGCCCCTTGTCACTCTTCAGCTCACAGGCCAGCTCCTTCATCTCCTGGAACCGGGCAGCACTGATGTCCGGGTGCTGCCCCTTGTAACTCTCCAGGCACTTGATGACATCTGCACAGTGCTCAGGAGAGCTGCAGTCCTCCATGCTGATACAGGCAAGGTGTCGCATCCCTTCCAAGGCCCACTCGTACGCCTGCAGAGCGAGAACAAAAAGCAACAGCCAGTCAGAGGGACTCGGTGAAGAACAACCCTAATTCAGTGCCTGAAGATAAGAGAAAGGATCAGTGTCTGGCCACCACAGTTCCTTGAGTGTAGAGAGTGGGGGGGGCTGCTATTGTCAATGGGGCTTAACAATTCAGCAAAACAAACAGCCCCTTATGCAGAGGGCTTCAGCTGTGCTGGCTGCTCTGTCACAGCCCCACCTCCCCACCAGGTCCCTGCGAGCTGGTGCCCACACTGCTGGGCATGTTTGTCCTCTCCGGGCAGGGGGGGCCAGGGAAAGCTGCTGCTAAGACTGCAGGAATTCACACCTCAGTGTGGGCCTGCTCAGTATAAAACCTGGAACTCTCTCTCCTCTTTTGCCCAGACACTTTCACCACTGTCAAACAGGATAAGGTCAAAGGGCACCAGTAAGCTGCAGGCAATGGGACTGCTGCTCCCTACACTGTTTTCCTGGAGCTGACAGCACACAGAAGGCAGAGCTGGCTCTGTGGATCACCCCAAATGCTCTGACCCATCCTTGCAGCAAGGAAGAATCTGGCACCGTGCAGCTTGTGCATTTTCTGTGTCTGCTGGCAGCTTGTGTGGTGTGCTGTGCCTGCCTGGCTCTGCTTGCCACTGCACTACATGCTTGTGCTCGTTAGTCAAATACTGAGCTCAGCAGTTTATTTCTAATACTCCAGGAATGCTGGAAGCAGCTTCATGGGGCTTAACTCTAGCAGTGGTGCATATGCTGGCCTTGCTAAAACAGTTCTGCTGCATCAGTCAACCAAGAGAAGTGGGACAAAATGTGGTCCAGTGGGACACATACAAAGGAACAGTGAGTGTATTATCACCATGGAAAGAACGGGGCTTAGCACCAAGACCTGTCATCAATCAAAAGCAGAAGAAAGACAAACATCTGACTTAGGCCACCATTTTCTCTATAAAGCAGAGATGGTAAGATTTAATGATAGAGTAAATAAGATGTGACCAGCTGCTGTAGGCCTGGCTAGAGAATTTTAATGGTCATCAGTGAACACACAGGGTTATTTGTTGAAATCAGATACACAAGGTGGGGAAAACACCCTGGACAGGGCTGCCTGGCATCTTCTGCCAACTGCTCAACATCAGTGGATTTGCAGAAACACCACTGGATGCCCAGAAGTGAGCCAGACCATCTCTACCACTTGACCTGTCAGGCCCTGTGTACCTGCAGAGAAACAACATTCATAATGAGTGCCAGGAACAAAGTGATTGGTTTTTCCATTTTCCATTTCCTGAGCAGCCTCACTGTAGCAACCTTCACTCAGCTTAAATCACTTACTTTTATGCAGCTTTAGACATCAAGAAAATCTAGCCAAGCTTTATACAAGCAGACATTGCATCCCTAACAGGGACATGGTGGTCAAACCTATCAGGTGCCAGGCTCACTCTCTGCTGGTGGCACAGACAGGCAGGGCAGAAGGTATTTCATTCACATGATGCTCAGTCCCTGATGGGGATGGCTTTGACAGCCAAACACTGCTGTTTGTAGGAGAGCTGAATGCCAGCCCAGCCTGCAGCCTGAGCAGAGTCACTCTAGGGCCAGATTCCACAGCAGCTCCCACAGCCATCCACATTCTCTTTTGAGCTGCAGCTGCATGTGTGCGTGCAGCCAGCCCCATTACTCATGCAGAGCAAGGAGCTGCTTCAGAAGCACCAGCAGCTGCTCAGGGAAAATGCTCCTCAGCTCCACCCAACTGCAGCATGGAACAATCCAGAGAGCAGCAGCCCCCTTTCCTCCCATCACCCTGCCTAGAGCAGCAACAGGCCCCTGACCTGCCTCCCTCTTATCCAGGCTTTATGCTCCAGACTTGCCCACTGCTGGCAGCCAGGAGGGGTGTGCAGAGGCAGAGGACATGTCAGATTTTGGTGGGAATCTGCATTTGTCCTTGATGCAGAGGTTTTTCTATTTCCTGGAGGTGGAAGCATTTCAAGGCAAAGTGAATCCCCAAGGCAGCAGATCTGCACAGCAGTGACAGATGGCCTATTCTGCTGTGGGGTTTTGAGCTGCCGCCTCCAGCTGGACATAAACCAACACCAGCCCCTTCCAGCTCTGCCCAGAGCAAGGGCTGGCCATCCCATCTTTCGAAGAAAGGGCACATCTCACCTCTCTGGCTGTGCAGGTCAATGGGTGATCCCCACTGAAGGCTGCATGCTGGCTGCCATTTGCTTGATGGGAAAAGCTGAACTCAAAAGACACACGGGGCTGTCAAAGAGGGTGCTGAGAGCAATGTTCAGGAGAGGGACATCCAGTAGGCCTGCCTGGACTCTACAGGAACCAGTCAGGAAGGCAGATGCCCCGTGAAGGCCTTATCTACTAATTTCCATGCACAGATACGAGACAGAGAAAAGAGACTTCTTTTATTTCCTAGAAATTCTTCAGATCTGCATGTGACTACTGTGAGGAGGGATCAGGGCTGCAAAGCACACAGGACAGCAGTCCCAACAACCTCTCATCTTCATTTGGTCTCTGTCTGTTCTTGGCAAGGACACCAGGGCTGAGCAGAAATGACTCTCAATCTTGATGGCATTTCCTTCCATCACCAGTGCCTGTCACAGGCCAGCAAATAGCTCAGCTTTGTTCCCTGCAGAATGGAGCAGCCTCCACATCCTGCAGCTTTGCTTGGTAACAAGCTAAGTGACCACCAAGGCTTTCTCCAGTCACATCATCTGCTTCAACTGCCCCTTTTTGCACATAAATGGCAATCCTCTCCAGGGACCAAGTGTGCCCCCATTCTCCTGCAGGCAGGGGTATTGCTGTCACCTGTTCCCCAGTAAGGCTGCAAACAACACTCAGCCAAGCCAGGATACAGCCCTCTGGATGAGGGGCTTTTGGGGAGCAGGCAGCTCCACAGCTTCCCTGCAGAGCTGCAAGAGCTGCTCAGATAAAAGGAGGCACCTGTGCACAGGAAAGCTGAAACCACCCCAACCATGTCTGGAACCAGGCAGGAAAGAGCCTGTACCTCAGCTTTTGATCTTTACAGGCAAGTTGTTACTGAACCTCTCAATTACAGGATTAAAGACAAATGTGCTTCCTGCATACGCCTAACTGACCTATCCTGCAACAGCATCAGCAACAGGTTGGCCCTGCCAGGCTGCTCAGGGCTCTCAGGGAGCTGCCACGCTGAAAGGAAAAGCCAGGGACTTCACTGGATTATGGTGCAACCCTCAAACCCATCATCCTCTGCTGGTCTTCTGGTCATTTCACCATGGACAAGGCTTGCAGCACATTGAGGAGCTCCTGGAGTCTGTTGGGTTTGGCACCACGTAAGTTCCATCTGCAAACACAGGCCCAGAGAAGTTGCTCAGCCCTGGCTCAGGGCACACTGCCAGTACTGAAAGCCTTCCAGGGGTCCTGGATCCTCACCTGAGCCACTACTCAGAAACTACACCTCCCCAACCCAAACCTATCACAAACCTATCAGATTCCTTGCATACTCAAGGTTAAGTGACCTCTAAGACACCTTCTGGGCAGCCAAAAGAAGGAGCAGGCACTGTGCATCTCACATATATGCCAGAAGGGGCAATTTCAGGGGCCTGCCTTTGTCCAAACCTCCTTCATCCTTTCCTGTGGGGAGATGATGACAGTACCTATAATTCCTTTACAAATAGCAAACTGAATGTCTGAATAGGCAGAAGTGGGCAGATCAATTTTCTGCAGAAGAAAAATGCAGAAAAACCTTCTCTCTGCTGTGAGAAGGTTTCCTTTGGAATCTCAAGTGCCTGCACAGTGCATCTTGAGACAGTCAAGATGGCCCTGGTGAGAGCAACAATATAGGCAGGAATGGAATCATGCTTGTGGGTATAATGACTGAAGGCCAGCAAACAAGACAGACCAAGTTTCTCACTCTTCTGTGCTGATGTCCCAGGACTGGAAGCCCCCATCTGCCTTGCTCTCTACAGCTCAGAGAGGGGGAAGCAGCACAGCAGCTGAGAACACTGCCAAGGGCAGCAGAAAAGGAACTGACATAAACAAGCCCTGATCCAGCTTGGTGCAGCTCCTGCACCCAGGCTGGGCTCCACTCTGCTGTTTCTCAGTGAGACACAACTGACTGTAGGTCTCTGTAGAAAGAAACAACTACACAGCCCTCCATTAACCAGACCTCCTCTCACTACCACTGTACTCTTTTTAAATGCCCTTAACTTCAGCTGTGAGCTTTAAGAGCAAAATGAGGTTAGCTTGCAGCAAAAGAGGCAAAACTGGTGCAGCCAGAAAAATTAAAAGCATCACAGGTACTGCTGTGAACTAAACAAAGCACTTCCCAACCTATGCAGGGTGTCACACAGGCACTGAGTCCTGCAGCTGCCCTGCTGGCCACCCACAGCCTTGGTACTGACCCAAGTGCAGCTCAGACACAGATTGCAGCACTCCCAGCACAGGGGTAAAGTGTGACAGGGACTCACCAGAACACCACTCCAAAGTAAATGCAGCTCAATTGCAAGAAAATGCTACTGCCATTGCTGATGTTTATTTGGGCTTATTCCCTCTGAAATCCAACATGGCTTTAGATTGATTTGAGAAGTGACTCCTGCTCACAGCACTGGTATGTCCCTTGTCACAGGCTGCTGCATGCACAGTGGTAGCAGGGACCCATGGCTGGAGACTGCTTTATTATGCTGACAGTTCAGAAGGACCATGATTAAAAAGCTATTTCACATCAAAATATACTGAGAGCAAGATTACCCAGGCTTACCTTACTTACCACAAGAACTGTCAGCTGGCAAATGGTGACAAGACTAACTCAGAGACCAAGCAGCTTCAGCAGAAAGTGGTCAGCTCACCATACACTTGGATCTGCCTTAGGCTTTCCTCAGGCTGCCACCTACCAGTACTAACAGCACCCGTGAAGAAAGGAGCAGGGAAAGAGCAAGACTTCAGGATCTGCAGATGTTCCCTTGGCAAGTCTATCTGTTGGTTAAAAACAGACTTCATCCTACCTTCCCACGTGTCCACAGGGAGTCCATACCCTGGCTGTGCCCAGCTCTGAGCTGTACCTTATCCCCTACAGCCAGACTGAGGCAGGGCCCTGCTTCAGTGCATCATTTCAGCTCTGATTATTCACAAGCAAATGCTGCTAGCCTGAATACCAGATTGGGGGGCCTGGTAACCAGAGACAAGGCAGAGGGGGAAGGGACCATGCTTCACACGAGAACTACTGAAGTGTGCAGAGAACACCCTGACTGGGCACAAGCCAGATACCCCTTCACAGTGCAAAAAGCAGGAAGAGAAAGCATTCCATCTGAACCCAAATTCAACCAAAATGCAAAGTAAACCACCACCCAACATATAAGAGCTACGGAGCAAACATTGATCCCTCCCAGACATTGTGATGCTTTTTCCACATCTCTAAGAGCCCAAGCCCCTGCTCACTTCTACCAAGATCTGCAGCTCCATGAGCAGGCAGCTCCACTCACACACAAGAAACCATGTAATTTCAGAGCCACAAGCATTTCAGCAAAGCCACCAAGTTAGAAGCAATCCCTTCTCTATGCAGAGGTTTGCTGTTACTCTCCTATCCTTCTGTAGCAGTCAACTTCTCCAAACTGCCTTTGCAGCCCTGTCTGTGATTCATTAGCAGCACAAACCAAACTAATCAAAACTGTGTCCTACAGGAGATGCAGCTGGTAAAAGCTCAGCTTTAAAGACTAAGAAAAAGACTCAAGCTCTTGAAATGAAGAGCTAAACTATTTCTGAGCTGTTGTGTAGCTCAAACAGCCTCCCCTCCTCCAAGGGAGAACAGACCACTGAAATCTTTAGTTTGCCTAAAACTAGCTGCTAAAGAAAATAAACTTTAAATCCTGTATTTGCATTTCTGCCAGTTACCAAGTGCCAGCTGCTGTACAAACACTGTGGGAGGGCAAAGGATGAGAGATGAGCACAAACTAGAAACTCCTTGGATTTAAGCATAAGAAAGGAGAACAAGCAGAGACCCCACAGCTGGGCAGGAAAGAACAACAAGGGGTCAGGGAAGCAGCACCTGTCAGGGTTGGTCTGGGCATGCCACAGTCCATGTACCATCAAAGGCTGCTCATTAGAGCAACGTGCTTGGCCATCCTTTTGCAGCAGCTCTCTTGAACAGAGCTCAAAAATCCCTCAATTTGCCCTCTGGGCAGCCAGGCATGACAAGTCCAGGAGAGCCTAATTACAGGCAAATATAATTGGCTAAAATAAGATTGCACATGATTTCTGCTCTCTTGACGACAGCACGAGGACCCAAAGGGCAAATGTGGCTCTGTGTGCTGGAGCTGTCGTGCAGGACCAGTGCTCACCCTGCTCTTCTCTCACTGCTGCCACTGCCAGGCAGCACCCAGGGGGTCAATTAGAAACAGGGTGACTCACCTGGTGAATCATGAGCAGCTACAATAACCCCTGCTTCAGAGCAATTCTGAGATTCCACAAGAGCAGCCTGTGCCAGTTTCACCATAAATCTGTGTACAGCCACACACGTACATGTGTTTGACATGCATGTGTATATTTACTCGTGTATGTATGTATAAAATTACTCCCTAGGTAGCTGGGCAGCAAGTGGCAGATCTGCTTTCCTCAAAGCTCCAGAGTTTCTCATGACTGTAGCTTTGGGTAGATTCTGCACTGATTATTCTCCCCCTATTTTTCTGTCTCACTATAGAGATTTTTCCTCAACATTTAAAAGCTCCCAAGCTCAGAGGATCAGGGGCCAAGTCTGCTCCCAGTAAAACCAGAAACTTCAATGTTTGCCTTTGCTTCAAACCAGCCTCTTCACATTTGAGGCACTGCCCATTTTTCCAGCAGCTTTGTTCACCAATGAGCCAAGAGCCCCATGCTACCAGCCAAGCCCAAGATCAAGCTACAGCACATGTGTGAGTCACCAAAGCTGGAGCTGGCAACTTGCACAACAGCAACAAATTACCCTTTCAGAGACTAATGTCACCTCCAAAGGTTTTTGCATGCTTTGCTTTTACATCTGTCCCAACAGTCACACCATCACGCTGCTCAAATGCCCCACTGTAATAGCACCCCACAGGCAAGTGTGGACAGACTGGACTGTGGTGGGTGACTCCCCTCTGCCCTGGCTCCCTTCTAATGAGGTTCCTCATGCTCCATGCTGGGGATTGCAAAACCTCCAGTATGCCCTTGGGCCTGCATGGAGAAATGGGGTGCTTTCTCTGTAGTCTTCATTTCACATCCTTTCCCCTGTGACATGCTGAGACAAACTCTGCTTAACTATAGCATGATGAGTTGGGATCTCTCTGCACTGCACTTTGGGTGCTTGTGCCCTGGGAGATGTGGATCTGAAACTGGATCTAGACACCCAGCACGTTCACTGGCTCTCTCCTCTGCAGGGGCAATGACAATGCTGGAAACAGCTCCTTGTTTAAGAGCACACCAAGATGTACTTGGAGGGTGCAAGGCCCTGCAGAGCAGCCGGTGCTTGGGAGAGCCCTGTCCATATGTCCAGGGCTTTGATATGCAGATTGAGCCATTGTGAGCTTCAGTTCCATCTGTACACTGAGGGGAGCTTCATGACCAGATTGCTTGAACAGATCTATTTAACTCCCATGACTAAAGGGAATTCCAGTCTCCAGGAGGATCCTAGCATCCAGATGGATGCCAGCACACAGAAATTCAGAAAATCTGTCATCCTGTGCACCTTCTATCCCAAGATTAGAGGGGAAAAAAGTACCCAAACTTTGCACTGCACACATGCACAAGGCTGGGCCCAGCTGAAGGGAGATCTCTGCTGGCATCAGATCTCACACTTTAGGAACACACATTCCCCTTGCACCTCAGTTCCAGTGTGAGCTGAGAAATCCCTAAACCTGCTGGGTGGAAATGTTGTTTCCCTACCACGACTGACTGGCTCCCAGTGTGGTGACCCTGCAGGAGATTTGAACACACCTGACAGAGGCCCAAGTCTACAGCTAACTGTCAATTTATGCTCATGGCAATAGGATACAGAGGAATTTTTACACAGAGGTGCTCTGACAATCAAGGCTGAAGGTGGTTTCAGCATGTCAGGCATTACTCCCTGCATACATGCAGTGGCAGAACATGCTGGCACTCCTTGGGTCAGGGAAGGCACCTGAAGGGCACATACCCCACATCCCAACACGTGCCACACGCTGGCTGTCTCCCTCAGACTGTTCCTGCTGCGTCCTCCATCGAGGGGAATTGGGCCAGCACAGCAGGAGGCAGAAGGACCCCACATGAATCAAGGCTTTGCCTCTCTGCACATGTCACAAACACATCACAGAGCTCATTCTGCACTAAAGCACTGCCTGAGGTGCTGGAACAGGTGCTCAAAAGCGTCTTAACCCAAGAACCTCTCACCTTCAACTGCAAATTGTGCTTGGATTTAGCACATGACAAAAACCTAATTAATTCACTGCTGCTGCCGTGTAACACTGAGGGACAAATGAGTCTCACACCTATGTTGTGCAACCAGAAAGGAGCACTGAGTGCTGGTGCTAACTATTTAGCTTTTACCTCCTGCCACAGAGCTTGCCAGGGCTACTGCTGTACTGCCCATTTGACCATACAGTTTTTGGTGAAACATAGCAGAAAATAACCCTAGCCCCAGCAGAGCTAGTAGTGATTTACTGAAGAATTTATAAGACAGAACAGTTTCCAAATCACTAATTTTGCAAGCCAGAAAAATCTGATCTGTAACAGATCAGATTTAAGTGTTCAGGGCTTCTTGTTTGCACAAGAGGGCTATCTCCAAGGCAAAGCAGAAACTTTCTAATGCATGAATACACTTTGATAGGAAAGTAAACACTAGACTCTTTTTAACCTTACAGGAAGATTTCTCCAGCAAAAACCTGGCAGGAAGGAGAGGGGAGAAATTTCACGCATTAACCTTGCATGAACTCTGCCAGAGGATCGATTTTCCTTGAGGCTCATTCCCCCAACTGCTTCAGGCTGTGCATGAAAAAGGACACCCCTGAAATAGGAGAACAAATCAGACTAGATGTCTGTCTAGGGGCACGACTTTACAGGCATAACTGAGGAAGGAGAGAGAAAGAGAGATGAGACAGCTGCTGGCAGACAATGCTAAAGCCAGACAACAGTGGCTTCCCCTAAAACACCACAGTAACTATTCCTCTCCCATGCCTTTTGGATCTCCTTTCATCATCCTGAGAACTTGCATCAGTAACAAGATCAAAACTGTTATTTGGGAATGTTATGCAGAAAAGCAAAGACAATCTCTGCACAGAGGTGTAGAGAGAACAGTGCATGTTAAGTCCCAGGGACTTTTTTACAAACCACAGCAAAATCTCATTTGCTCCAAGCTGCTGTGGGGTAAAACCATGTTCTGACCTGAGCAGAACTGCTGGCAAAATCATGGAACAGGGACCTATGTCTCTGTTTACAGTAAGCTACAGTAAGGATACACCAAATGTCTTTTTTTCCACTTTGGTGCTGAGTTCTACTCTGTGTTTCTCCAAGCACATTCCCAGAGCAGGGAATCATAGCACCCTTTCAGTTAAATACTTCTCAAACTGTGCCAAACAGCCTGCTACAAAAAAATCACATTTTCAGGTTGCAGACACCAGGATCCTTTCCAGCTTCCCACAGATCAGCATTCACAACCCTCCTTTTTTCACCAAAGGCTAAGAAAAAAAAAACATCAATAATTTATCACCTGGAAGGGACTTTTTTCCCTCTAAAAGATCATCTGCAAAATTGTATCTGGTACACAATCTGAAATGAAACACAGCAGTAAACTACGTATCAGCAGGTCTCTGTTCTGAAACTTTTGGGGAGAAGTCAGAGATAACATTTGTGGAAGGCAACTTATTTAGCATACTCTGGATATCTGCTGACAAATCTAAGATCAGATCCATCTCTAAAAGCTGGGAGTGCTGTGCCAGCAGTTCTCAGTCACCTGGGGGGCAGGAACCCAGCAAACCTTGGAACAGACCAGGAGAGCAGCCCCTTCCTGTGCTGTCCACAACATTTGACAGAAGTCCTGGGGGCTGAGAGGTACCACCTGCCCTGCACAAACATCCAGCCTGTCTGCAGCACTCAGCCCAGGCAGCAACTTCTAGCTGCAGGGAAACTATGCCCACTGAAATGATCATGCAATAACTTCTAATAAAGAGAAAGAGGGACTTGTAATAAAGAGAAAGTCTGCTCTGCTACAGACAGCACAGCCCTGGGATTCAGAGGGACCAGGCAAAAATGCCCACAGCCCAGGGGGCTCTGTCTGAGCGCACAAAAGCCGCACACAAAGCGCTCTGATTCACCCTGGACGCACAGACACGCACAAGCAAGGAGTGAAAAGCCTTCTCTACATTGTTTCAAACAACACCAGCACAGCTCACACGTCAGCCGGCACTCGGTACTTACAGGAGGGTTTGCCGTGTCCGTCTGCTGCCGGAGCCGGGATGGGGCGACTGAGACTTGCAGGGAAAGGTGCATGGAGATGTGAGAGAGGAGAGCGATGGGAAGGGCCCCGGCCCCTCTTCGGGCCCCAGAGCAGCAACACTTGCTCACGGGATGGAGCGAGAAAAGGCTGGCATTCCTACAGCAGCAAGGACAATGGGGAGGGATGAGGAGGCACTGCCATAATCAAATGCAGGCCAGCTGGCCCTCCCCCAGGAAGGGCAGGCACCTCCTTCACTTGCCAAAGGCTTTGTTTTCCAAGCCACAAAGAACAAAGTGGCTGAGAGGAGAGCACAGGAGAACCCACTGTGGGGGCAGGTCCATCCAGAAGCACAGGTAACCCATTCCTGGAGATGTAAACACAGATGGAGAGGGGCTGGGCAATATTCTGCCCACTCCTAGCAGAAGTCAGAAGCAGCAGCTCCTTGAGTGCAGCAAAAAAAGAGACAGACAACTGAGGAACAAGAATCAGCAGAGGCTGATGGTCAGGGGTCCTTTGAGGGAGAAGATCCAAGGGAAACAGAGAACACCACTGAAGGAATTGCTTGTGGAACAGAGCCCTAAGAAATCCCAAGAAATGGGAAACCCTACCATTTCTCAACCCACCTTGCCCCAACAATCCTCAGCAGTGAGAACTGAAGCTGAAGAATTTCCCTCAGAAAGCAAACATAAGGCAAGGGCTCAAGCTGCAAGAGACTCACAAGCTGTGGCAAGGCAATGACCACACTTTCCCTGAGCACCAGTGAGGCACCATCTTGCACAACATCCTGAGAAGCAGGAAAAAGCCCCCGGAGCTGCCTGAGGCCCTCCTGTAATGATACAGGCAGTTCAGCTCTGGGCACCACATCACCACACAGCCACAGGGTATGCAGGTGCTGATGGGACACTGCTCCTTCTGGTTGGGTCAGTGCTTTCTTCCACTTGTACCAGCAAGGATCGTGCACCTTCACTCCTGACCTTCAGCAGGACTGGTTGTCATCCCAGACCTGGTAGAGACTGTCCTGTGTGCTCTGGTTCACTGGACATGCTGCTGCAAGTAAGGTGTTCAGTTCTGACAGGGCACATTTCAACATGCAGTCCAGGTAACCTGCACTTCACTTATGGTAAAGTCAACAACATGGGACATAAGAGTGTTCTGGGAAATAATTCACCCAGAGAGAGCTTGAGGAAGGAAAAAATATGAAGGCTAATGAGATAAACAAGGAGAGGAAGACTTGCTGGGGCTGCTCCTGGTGTACATACGGCAGTGTTATTGGATACTGGGGACTGTCCTGCAGGAACCCCAGAACAAAAGAGACATCAATGCTTTTGGTGCACCATCCATGCCCTTGCTTGTTCAGCTGCCCAGTTTTTCCCCAAAGCACTGTATGGTGCCAGATCCCAGCAGAGTCTTGGAATGAGTAAACAAGGGACAGTGGCCAAACCAGGCTTGAAGCCACAGGGAGATGGCAGGACCCCGAATATACCCACACTGACTTTGTGGGACTGAAAAACAATCCTCCAGCCCACAGTCAGGGGTGGGGAAAGCAGCTTCCTTCACTGTTCTCCTGCCTCAGCCCAACCATCATCCACCCCCCTGTCAGGCACCAAGGGCTCCTGCCACAAAGGAAACGGGGACAAATGGAAACATCCAGTTTGGCACCAGCCATGTCTTTGGGGAGGGAACCCTGCCAGCCCATGTGCAAGCTCCATGTGGTCTGGCCCAGCTCAAGCTGCCTCATTGCAAGGAGCTCTGACAGGCCTTCAGGAACTGCCAAGCAGTGAAAAAAACCAGTACAGCATCCTGATGGGGCATATGGGGTTATGCTGTCCTGTCCCACGGCCTGTCCAGCAGCCACAGCCCTACAGAACACCTGCCCACCACAGGCAGGAGGGCCAGCACAACAGGGCCTGCCATTCCCAGCAGGCAGAGAGGTACGTGAGGGATGAACACCAGGATCCCCGTGGTGGGTGCTCCACTCCCTTGGCACAGGCTGAGATGTTTGGAGAGCTGAGCTTGCCAGCTCATTTCCATAGTGTACATTGCTTACACATCCTTGGGCTTCTTCCCCAAATCCTGGGGTTTGGCACTCGGCAGGCTCTTTACGAGAAGGAATATCAAGGACATGGTTTATTGCAGACTCCTGCTGTAGATATGCCCTCAGATATTAGGGAAGAGACAAGGGAGTTAGGCAGGCACTGACAAGATCAATGCAGGAGGGTCAAAAGCAGCTCAGTATCAGAAGACAGTGAAATCAGTTTAGATAAGATCTTCTGCTTATCCCCCACCTCCCAGACCACACCACTAACTTTGCTTTGGGAAGGCAGAAAGCATTCTGGAGATCAAGATCAAGCTCATAGGCACTGAAAGAACTTTCATGCTGTGCAGCAATTTCTGCACTGATCCTACAGCTGCAGGATGTATCCCCCTCCACTCCTTGTTTCACTTGGCCACTGGTTCACAATACACACACAGTATATTTACACCACCAGAATTGTTTATAACTCTACTGAAACCAGTGAGATCAAAATCCTCCTCCCTCCCTGAGCCAGCTGCCTCTCCTCCACACAAAGCAGTGTGAAAACACACTGTGCCACCATCATTCTATTTTCACTAGGGCCATGCAGCATGAAAGGCACAACCAAGAGGGCTGCTGCTGCTGACAAGGACTGCATCCTGGAGTTTTCATCCACCAAAAAAGCTGGAATGCCCTCAGAAAATTAATGGGCCACTGTTGGGGTCTGTGTAGCATTTGTGTCTCTAGAAATGACCCAGGCTCTGAAAAGGCTTTGAAGCTGTGGAGGAACACACTGCTATAGAGTCATGTCCAACTATCCTGGCAGCCCAAGAGCTACCAGCACAATGTAACTTCCACGCCAGAACAGAGCATTGAGCAGCCTGGAAGCTTTGGGGAGTCCTCAGAACCTTGCAGAACCTGAAGGGGCTCCAAGAGAGCTGAGGAGGAACTTTGGACAAGGGAGAATGGCTTCAAACTGACAGAGGGCAGGGTTAGATTGGATATTAGGAAGAAATTCTGCCCTGTGAGGGTGGTGAGTCCCTGGCACAGGCTGTCCAGAGAAGCTGTGGTTGCCCCAGCCCTGTAAGTGTTGAAGGCCAGGATGGGTGTTGGTAGCAATCTGGTCTAGTGGCTGGCATCCCTGCCTGTAGCAGGGAAGTTGGAACTGGATGATTTCTTTAAAATCCCTTCAAGCTCAACCCATTGTTTGGTTCTATGATCATGTGCTACAGTCCACATTTGTGCTCCAGAGACTTCCAGCTCTGGAAGGGTTCACATACAACCAATGTTTGGCTTGGCTGCAGAATTGTCAGTATGCCAAACAAGGCTTGGTGCTTTTGTGTGCCTCAATTTATCAGAAAAAACATGAGAAAACCCTTCCCAGGATCCTTACCAGGATCCCCCATGATGGCAAGGGGTGTTCAAGTACCAGAGCAGCCCCTGAACATCTCTGATCAGTGAGGCAGAAAAGCACAGGTTCTTGCCACTCTCCTATGGCACAGGAGGCAATTCTCTCTCCATTGGGATGAAAAAAAATTACATATTTCCACAGCACAAGAGGGTCCCCCACCTGCACAGCAAACTGCAGAGATGAGCCAGAGCAGACCTGGAGAGCATCACCAAACAAACGCAATGCTCATTGCCCTGACAGCAGTGCTCTGGGCTGCTTTCTCCACTTTCCTGCCTCACACAGGATGCTTCTCCATGTTTTCATGTTTAGCTGATTTTCCTCCCTCCTCCCCTGAGCCCTTCTGGCTGCCAAGGCAGCTCAGAGACAGCAACTAAGTGGCACCTACATCTGGTACAGCTTAACTTTTAGTGTCTATTCTTTCTGGAATTTGAGAACTTCAATACCCAGTGTTTGTACAAGTGTGGAATAAATGGAACACAGGCTCCCTGGCTTTCTGTTCTTGCCAAAGTTGTATTTTAAAATGCACTTAGAAAATCCTACTGCTTTTTCATCTGCAACTTTAGGAATTAAAGAACACCAAATCCAAGTGCAGATCTGCTAAATAGGTGCATTTGCACTAAACCAAACAGGTGGGAAGGTCAGGTACTCAGCAGAGTCACCACACACATGCTGTCCCTCCTGCTTCCCACATCCCTGTGATGATCCAGGGATGCCTTGTTCCCTCAGCTGCACTTCCCAGCTCTCCATTCTGGTGCTCCCTTTCCTCATGCAGGCCTCCACATGGGAGGAGCTGGACTGTATTTAGGACTGCCAAGTAGAGTGCTACTCCTGATGGGTTAACAGGCTGAACTGGCCAGTGTGTAAGGATATAGCAAGAAAATGCAGGCAGCCTTCCCTGGCATGCTGGCAGGACTGGACACAATCAGGCCATCTCTTGGCCCTTGTCATCAGAGCCAGCACTGCCACAATCCTTCTGCCCACTGTTGCCATGAAAGGGGTTAAAAAGCTCCAGCTCAGAGAGCAGAAAACCTCTATGCTTAACAGATGTGGACATTTTCTGGAAGACACACCCAACCCTTCTCCCACATACTGACTTGAAAAAAATCACTGCAGACACACGAGCACGAGGGGACTGCTGCAGGTTATAGATCCAGCTCCCTGATGGAGCAAATACTACATTTCACACCTTTCACAAACAATCTAGCACTGGACTGAGTCCAAGCAGACTTTTTACACCCTCCTCTGTGCAGCAGATGCCTTGTCTTACCTTGTCAAAGAATTCATACAGCCTGACTGTTTCACAGACTCTGTGCCTTGTTTCATCCAGCTGGGTGCAGAAATCCTCCAGCTCATCTTCGTAGGTCTGCAGCTTTACCCTGTAAGAATGCACATCCACAAAGGAAAGGTCTTCCCATTGATTCATCTTCTTTAATGCTTCCTGTCCCCTTCTGCAATATTCCTGAAAACAAAAAGGAATTGTTTATGAGGATAAAGAGCTGGAATCAACACTAAGTAGTCTTCAAGGCCATTAACAGCTAGGGCTAACTAGACCGGTTTTCAAGGTTCAAATCACACGAGCAAGGGTGTCTTTGTTTACAGCAGAATTTTGAAGCCTGATCTCATGATTTACACTTGTCACACAGCAGCTTGTAAGGCCTACACAGCAAGACCATGGCTCAGTCATGAAAAAGGCAGTGTTACAAGCACATGAAAGGAGGAACAAAAAAATCCATCTTTCAACCCAGTAGTTGTTTTCCCCAAGACTGGTAAATGCCATCTACTAAGTGTTGAGCTGGTGGCTTTGTCTGCAAAAGGAGAGCAGGGAGACTATGTAGTGAGAGGGAATGACACACACTTTGGTGGTGAACCCTCTTAGCACCATGTGTTTGGCTGAGCACATACAAGACACATATGCTACCAACTCAGATGCTGGAGAATATAATTTTCCAATTTGACAACACTTACACTGGCAACAAGATCAAACTCCTTGAACTGCTTTTGTGCTTGAAGCAGCATCTCCAAAGAATCATCCAGGTTGACAGTTTCCTTTAGCCGTTTTCTGCCAACATTCTCAATCCAACTGCTGACCTAGAAGAAAAGGGATAAGCCCTGCTTGTTAGTCACCCTGTGCTACTCACCACGGCAGGCCTTTATGAGGAAAGAGCAAGGAACTGCTCTCATAATGCTGGCCATCTCATTACTGGAAAGAATGAGTGTAGACTTCTCCCCCCCAATCCAGCATTTCAGTCTGAGCCTCCTGCTCAGAGTTTTTCCACTTCAGGTTACAGAGTAATTGAAAAGCTCTGCTATTGCTCACTAGCCTTAGGCATAAACAGGGCAAGTGGCTGCCTGGGCTCTGTTTTGGGTGAGCCATGGTCTAAAGCAAGCTCTGCAACTTGCACACTGGCCTGACATTCCTATTAATGTTACCCCCAACTGGGATCAAATCTCCTGCTGTCAGATTTCCTACATCACTTCCCTTTTCTGACTGGCAGGACATGAACCATGTCAGTGTGAATGTATTGATGGATTCTCCCCATCTGCAATGCTCCACTGGTCTCTGGGACTCTCAGCTAATGGTTTTCTGAAGGCAGCCCTCCACGAAGCTGAGCAGCAACTGCATGTTCCTCAGTGGAGCCCAGCTACTGCTACAGCTATCAGCCCAGATCCTCAAAGAGGGCTAGAGGACTGACTAACAAGAGCATCCTAAGAGCAAAGCAGTCACAAGAGGCCAGGCAGGATAACACAGCACCTCCATCATCACTAGGTTTTAAAAACAGGCTGGTAAACTTGTCTGCAATGCTCCAGGCATAGGTGCACCTGGGGGAAGGGACAGACTAAGTGCTTCCTAACGCCCACACATCCTGTTTGCCTATGTCACCTGAATCCATATCCCAACTCAACCCCATAGTCAAGGACAAACTCCTAGTTTTGTGGACTGTGAGAAGGTTACAAGGAGCAAGCCCACTGGCAAGAGGAAGAAATGGTGATGGGTTCTCAGAGCTGCAGAGAGGCACACTGCTGCTGCCTAGAGCTCCCAGGCAGGTGTAACAGCAGGAGCAGTTCCTACCACCATTGGTGATCTATAAGCAAAGTAACCCAGGAGCAGCTGAGTGTTACTCAATTCAACAAAAAATAAAATTCAGCTTAAAGCAGAAAGAGGTTGCAGTGCTTGCTTTTGTGCCTTTTTTCATTTCTGTTTGGTATTAGGAACCTGTGAGTTTAACAGGAGTCTCTACCAGGTTCTTGCAACAGACTTCTTGTCCCGAGCACATCCTGCATGGCGCCCCAGTGTCTACCTGCAAATGGGAAGTCATTAAACTCCCAGATCCACCTTGGCCTGTGAAAACACTAGGTAGGCTGCAGCCTCCTTTGCACATCCTATTCCCACTAGAAGAGAGGAGCCCAGAATCCCAGAACAGCAATAGTGAAACTGATCCTAATCATGATTTTTAAGGACTCGCAAACTTCTCATTGTTGATGAGTTACAGCACAGGAAACCATGCAACTCCATAATCTCAGTGTTGAGTTCAGGCTCAGGGATCTGCTACATGGAACATCTGGGATCTGCAACACTGAAAGGACTGATCAGCTATTGTAGGATGCTCAGACCTTAGCTGCTTTATGACTTTTTGAGGTCCTTTATCAACACGGCTACAGGTTTCAATGGTCTTTCTGAAAGCCAGTGCCCGTTTGCTTCAGTTATCCCATGGCTGCCAGGAGTTTCAACAAGCACTAAATGAAGGGAAGTTGAAGGTCCCACAGAAGTGCAGAGGGTGGGAGGCTGAGCATGGCTCTTGGGCTAAGGACAAGAAGCTGTTCCCTTCCTGGAGCCTGTAGAGAGGGCTGCACCCAAAGGCAAACCAAATGTACCTGGTGCTGCACCCAGAGGGGAAGGGATGTGCCTGGACTTATCAGATATCAAGGACCTGAGAACAGAACAGGAATCTAAACAACAGAGCACACGACAGGGATGGGCAGCCAGTGTGGGGCAGGGATATTCTGCAACAGGATGTAAGGTGATCCTGAAGGAGCTACAGCCCAAAGGGGACATGCAGACTTATCAGCTTGTTGACATCACTCTGCTGCTTCTCAAGGTGAAGTATGAAGACTATTTCATCAACAGCCTTGCTGAGAGGGTCAGAAAAGACACCCAACCTCCAAGTGTATGGCTTGCCTATGAGCCACTTCACAGATGTTTATGGGGTTTGACTAATCCACATCTAGAGAGAAGCAAAGGGACTTTCACTCAGCATCAAGAGATACCAGGGAAATAAGTGGCTTGATTGTCAGCACTGCTGAAACTCTATCTCAAATTCTTTTGTCCAGTTGTTCTTTTTAAGCATCACTGTACACCTTCACACAACAGATCAAGAGGCCCAATACCTGCTGTGGAACACAGTCAGAGGGCAGCAGCCACTGGAACTGACAGGTAGGGGCCTTACCTCCTTAAAACACTCTTCCACTTTCTCGAACTCCATCACCAGCTCCAGCTCCTGGACACGCTTGTTTGACAGCATCACCAGGCGGTGAACGCCCTCATCAACCTGATTGTAGAGCACGCTGGCAGCATCCAGTGCATCTCTGCAAGGGGATACAGGGCTGGTCAAGGCTTTTGCATCAGGTCCTTCCCCCAGTGCTTCATGCAAACACAACCTGGCCAACAACAGCACTGCAGTCATCCTCCCCGTGGGACCCACACAGGCCATCTCCATATGGAGAACAGGAGAGAATATTGCTGCTCCTTGCACATTACCATGATTCACCACCCTGACCCCAATGCAGATAACCTGGCAGGAAGGACAAGAGCATCTGCTCCCAACCAGGCTCCCTGCAAGATTTACCATATTTCTCACACTTTCAGCTTTTCATAAACACAGATCATTGCATCAGTGGATTTTCACATAACACAGGGTCAAGCAATTTCAGCGTCTAAAACCACCATTTGCATTTAATTAAGTAAATAAGCCACCACTAGTAAGCAAATCTCTCCTGAGTGACAACAACAATATTAAGTGCCTGATGCCCCACTTACTGTCAGGATTTCCACCAGCCAAACAAATATGCAAAGTGTACAACAACTCAGTGCCAAGAGAAATCAGATTTTACAGTGTTGTGCTGAAGAGATTCACAGACTGAGCTCCCTGCCTCCCACAGGCAGCCGTGCTGACCAAAGCCCAGCAGGCAACACCAGGAGGCACTCCCAGCCCTGCCAGCCTGCCCACAGCACACAGGCAAGCATGGAGGGGTCAGGATGCAGCCCAGTGCCCTCACATGCTGCAACCACAGTCTTGGTTAGATGATGAGTATTAGCAAACTCCTTTCAGATGTGTGCAACACCTCTCCAGCACAGGCTTGGGTGAATCACAGATGAGATCCAGGAGACAGAAGAGCATTCAAGCTTATTCTTCTTG
The DNA here is from genome assembly GCF_028551555.1 of Melozone crissalis. Taxonomy (NCBI): domain Eukaryota; kingdom Metazoa; phylum Chordata; class Aves; order Passeriformes; family Passerellidae; genus Melozone; species Melozone crissalis. The sequence goes on from NW_026535785.1 coordinate 7,335,520, forward strand.
TATTTCTTTTGCTTCTAGGGTTCCCCTCCTACAATTATGGGCTCAAGAGACAGCTACAAGAAAACACTACAGCCTCCTTCAGCTGTGCTCTACACTGGCATGTTCAGTTGCCTGGTAATCTCTTGTACTCACCCTAAACAAATTTTCATTTCATCGTCTTACAACCTTCTGACTTATTAGAGTGTGGCTTTTTTATCATATTATTAAAATTATCTAAAGCACTTGCAAAATAGGTAGCTAATACTGCTAATGGAATATAATGCAAACCAATTCAGTATATATGCTTATTTCTGCCTGGGTTTACAGGCAGACTTGAACCTATGAAATGCAACTGACTGTGAGTGTTTAGTAGCAGCAACCCTGCAGTTTTAATTGACACGAGGTAGCGCCATAGGTCTGGACAAGCAGCTCTGCATAGCAGAAATCCACACTATTTTTCCATTCAGAATTCCACCCAGTGTGCAACAGCCAACTTCTCAAACCTCAGGCTCTTAGATACTTTTGTTTTTCCTCTTTGAAATGCCATTAGACTGAATGAATTTCTCCAAAGTGCAGCCAAAAATACCCGAATAGTTTCTGGACTAAGATCAGTGCTACTGCGGTACAGAGCAGACAGGTTCTCTACAGAGAATCTGCAGGCTTCAATGGAAACATCCAAGCTGTAGTGCTGCTCTGGCATTTCCCAAAACTGCCATAAACAAACCGTGATGATATGAGCCTTCTATTTTGTAATCCTTTCCTATGGACAGACCCAGATCCAACCCAGGAGACTGACAGCAGCAGAGTCAGAATCATTGTCCAAGCTGAGCTCTGGAAAGTGTTTACAGAGCAGGTTGTGGAGGCCAGTTCCTGTCAGCAGCAGTGACACAGCTGGGACAGCTAATGAGAAACAGTTTGGACGATGGCTGCGAGTTAAATTTGGCAACACCATTAATGCTGCTCGGTGTTGTGCAGCAGAGCGTATCTGTCAAGTCCCATTTTCTGAGTAAGTCTCCAGCATACTGATGGCCAGACAGGCAGACACCCTTTGGCCTCACTCCCACAGGGCTGAATTCCCTGCTGGCATGAATGCTCTCATCCACTCAGGAAATGGATACAGCAAACACTCTTCCTCCCGCTGGCACAGACAATCAGCACCTATAACTTTAGGCATTCCAGGCTGCTATATGCAAACCTTTTCAATTACCCCCTCACGAGGCAAAATATTTTTCAAACCTTTCCCTGAGCTTCCATGGAAATCACTTTGGTGTTGATGCTACTTCTTTGATGGCATTCATCAGCAAGCCAGACTGACCTGCTAGACCTTTCTGTAATAGGAGTCCTTATGTCCACCCAAGCCAGTGACAAAGCGAGCCTCCATGGCCTCAGCACTTAATGTGGTATTGTCAGATGGCAACCTGATGACACAAGGGTTCCAGCTCTAGCATTGCCTGACCTAGCACAGAGTATGATCTGATCACGGGATGGGAGCCAGGGAACCCCACTCAGCCTCTTTCCATACCTGACAGAGGAAACAACCCCCCCATTGTAAGTCTGAGCAGTTTTCCTTGACAGGAGTCAGTAGCAACTTGGGCTGCAAGGCCTAACAAATGCTACAGATTCTAGCAGAGCAGACTGCACGTTTCCCAAAGGCACAAAACACAGGCTTCCCTGAAGACAACACTGCAACTATGGGCAGGAAAAAAATCACCCTCAAGGTAGAGGGAGAGGAAGTGATTATAATAAAAGGCTAAAAAACCCCACATTTCAAGGTTTTTTAGACCAGAAATAGGTGTACCATAAAGTCACTGTGTGAAGAGGCTAATTCACTGAGCCACTGTGGAAAAGACCAGTCTGTTGGAGACTACTTGAGACCAGTGCTGGCCTTAAGGCCAGCAAAACCCTCCAGGTTAGGTTCAAAACTGCAGCAATCAAGTACTCCTGCTGGCCCACCAACCACAGTCCAAGGAACCCATTTCAGGAGAAGGAGCTTGAGTGAACTTCTTGGTGTCCATCTAAATAATTGAGAAAAATCCACCCCAAACAACAATTCTGGCCCCACACATTCCCTCCACAGGAGTTATTCTGCCTCTGAAGATCTCAATCCAACCAAGCCTTTATGTACATTATTAGAAGGTGGAAGGGAGCTCCAGTTTAGAAGTGAGCCCTTTGCCCATCGGATGTAATCATAAAATACATGTCTCAGTAAATAATGTGGCAGCTACAGATGTACAGAATCTACATATATATGCACATCAGTCTCTGTCTCAGCTGATACAATGGTACTAAAAGTGACATCCTGTTACTGAAGATATACACAGAAAACCTTTGCTTTACTGATCCATAAGCATCTCAAACTTACCTGAAGTCAATCTAAGATGCATTTGTAAGTTTATGCTGTAAGCAGAGACTAGACAGAGAATTCAGTTCAGAAGAAGGCTGGAAATTTACTCTTATCAGTAATTTGGGCTGTTTGGGGATATATAAACCAAAATCCCTTACTCTTGTCATTTAAAGGACTTTTTTTCCTCTGTGAATGCTTGCAGCAGTCTATTGATGCTCTTATCAGCCACAATTCAACACTTTAAGGCTGCCCCTTCTCATGGTCCTGCCAATGGTTTCCTGAGTGACTGCAAACAACATGCACAGAAAAAATACTTCCTAACAGCTCCTCTGGGCTCAGAGTCCCCATACACTTTCAAGTGTGGCCTTACACCATTCCTGCTCCTCTGTGAGTTCCTCCAGCACCTGAGCTCTTTCTTTCAAAGGCCAGCCACGCTGTTTTCACACGTTCTGCCTCGCTTGGCAGGCATTCATTAAACCCTCAATGTCTAGTTGTTGGTCTTCTGTTGCATCTCCAAGGTAACTCCATTCATGTTGTCAGCCCCTGACAGTTCACTTTTACCAGCTGGACAGGCTCTCTGACTCACATCCATCTTTCACTCTCTTACACACAGGAAAATATAAGCCTTTCTATCTGTAGTATAAAGTAGGTAGGCAAACTGAGCCCAACAAAGAAATCACTCACAGTCCATGGGAAAGTTTGGTTTTTTGATTCACTTGGGCATTTCAGTGCTCACAGAGAGGATCCACTGGGCATTAAGCCTGTTCTCCCAAACCTCTGTACATCTGTTTATCTATTTACACACACACCCCCACACACACACCCATTTGCTGATCTAGATCTTAAAAACTTCCTAAATTATTTCCAGTACACTAGTAAACTCCACAATATCCTGAAACAGGGACTTTTATGGGGAAAATGATACTTCACATGAATAAATATCTATTTCTTTTTCAGCTTCAGACTCAGAAGTTTTTAATTCCTGTCCTTCAGTACCTTCACAGCAGCTTGGAGTAAACAAATCAAATACTGAAAATTTGGTCAAAGAAAAAAGTGACTTCCATCCTGGCACACAAAGAAAACACCTGGCTGTTAAAGACTTTAAAGATATTTTAATAGTGGCCTGTGCAACTCTGAGCACAAAAGGCAGAGTTCTTTGAAGTCAGTGGCAAGTCTCAGCTCAGATTTGTGTGGATGCAGTGCAATTTCCCTCAATATGGGAGTGTGGTATTAAGAGTCTTTCACTACATTCTTCCATGGTCAAATCATGCAAAAAGTAATTTTGCAATAGTGCAGAGTCAATATAATTTATAGCAAAAAGGAGTAGCTTGATGTCAGTTTATGTTTCCCCAAATCCTGTTTTCATTGGGCAATTATCATTTCAGTGGAAAAGGTTCCAAATGTCTTCAGCTTTCTGGAGAAGTGCCAAGCTGTTGTATAATGGTAGGGTAATTTTAAACATATAATTTAGAAAGACCATTTCTGTCTAAGTCCATTCTTCAAAAAAAGCCAGCCTTGGAGAGTTACACTTTAGTTTTCAAAGTAAAATACCTGTTTTGTTTTCAAAAAATAGATGGCCACAGAAGAAGCTTCCAGCAGAGTCACAAAAGCAGGTGCTACCTGCACCATGCCTGCCAGTGTCAGTGAGATGCAAACAGGAGAGCACAGGGAAGGGAGCAGCAGAACCATCACCATTCTGCACCTTCCTGTCTGCCCCTTCAGGAACTGCTTTGGCAATCAGCAAGAACAGCAGATCTAACAAAAGGGCTGAAATCAAGAATTCATCCTCTGACCAGCCTTGGTAAATTTTAAAATGGCAAAAATTAATGGATGGAAGGAAATACAACATGCTGGTGGAGTATTTGATGGGGTTTGGGCAAGTATAGGGCAGCTAACTTGTTCTAGGAAAATCAGATATCCTTAATCTGATTTGTTCCGTAATTTAGAAGAAACACAGTCAGATGTTACAACATTAGCCTCATCTATTGTTCCGCTCTCTTGGTGCTGAACTTCCCTTGTGGATGTCCAGGTTTTAGAATAAAATGAATAGGATCTGGAAATTAGGAGGTTTAAAGGATGGATTAGCCCAAGGGCATCACCCAGATCATGTGTGCTGATACCTTGGCTACAAATCACTTCAAACATCCTGAGCAATGCTTCTGGAAGAAATCCTTCCAGGTCTGCAGGGACAGTGCTGTGTGCCTGAGGGATGTTTTGCAGGATGAGAAATGTCATTCTTGGTCATTACTGCATTTTGGTAGCAACCTACATAAGTGCCATGTTTATAATGATCCCATGAAAGGAGGTCAGCCTCCAATGCACAATCCTGCTCTCTGAGCTGAGAGCTTCACATGCAGCTGAGGTTAAAATTCAAACTAGCCATGGTGAAACTAATCAGAAATGGCTAAATAAATATGACTAATTATTCTCTGCAGCACACAAATAGCCATGGTGGTTTCAATTCCCTGATTGAAGTATCTGAGGAAATGGGAACATTTTTTAGAACCCTGAAGTGTCCTTACAAAGGCACAGAGGTCAAACACCAAATCTGCAGTTGCCTGTGGGATGGCTGTTCCCAGTGGATCTGGCTGAGACCACAGACCTGGCTGAATCCCTCCTCACAAGGTTGCCTGACCTGGGAGCCATCAATTAAAAACCATCCAACTAATACAACACACTGGAGACCATAACTGCCAAAAGAATTCTCTTCTGGAGCTCAGTTCCTTTAAATGTGTTTTTAGCAGAAATACACTCAGAAATCCCTTTAAAAGCCAAGGGATCAATGCACACAGTTAAACAAGTGTCCAAGCACAGGCCCAAGATGTGACCTTTGTTTCTTTCTTCTGCCTGGCTCGCATTCAGTTACAATAAAACTGTGTTCAGACTCTGGTTGATTTAAAATCCCAGTAAGATCCATAAAACTGACTGGCAAAAAAACCAATATAGTAAATCCCAAACCAACAAGTAGCCTGCTTATGGGGAAAGTTCCCAGTGCAGTGGAGCCTTGGATAGATTTGGAAACACCATTCTGGGAACACTGAGCCTCAAGATGTGGTTTTCTACCAGCTGTAAACAATTTCTACCTCCAAACCTTGTCTAATGTACATTAACCTGCTTTTGTTTATACTTTATATCCTGGTCAAATGCACCAGTCTGAGAGCTGTGTTCCTGAAGCTGAGACCACCAGGCTATTAAGATGTCCTGCACAAATACATACACACTTCATTTAAAGCCTAATAATATCCCTATTTCACTGATACATCCTTTTGCTCTTTTTCAGGACTATGATCCATATAATAGTAGGAACTGTGCTATTAACCAGCCCAGCAACAGAAGTATCTATCCCAACACAGTTATATAAAAAATGGTGCTTGTGGGATAGCCTGGGCTAAGGCAGGAATGTCAGGCAGTTCAGCTAACATCCTATACTGGAAACTTTTTGCAATTTTTTTCCATAATATTTTTAAACAGATAAAGCACAGTGTGTCATTAGTTACCTAATGCCCTGTTGGCATGACAAGCACTGCAAACAAAAACAAGCAAAACTGGAGTCTTCTGGGTAAATTCTCACTGAATCCAAGAAGATTTAGGACACAAGCAGAAAATGAAAAACAGAAAGAGAGCTGAGGGGAATCATCTATAAAAAGCCCAAGAGGACAATGAAAACTTACCTAGACAGAACTCTGCAATCTTTTAGCTCTCTGCAAATGCCACAACTGACGTCCCACAGCACTTCATGCACTCAGAATGACAACAGCCCCAGCTCCACTCTCCTTTATGTGCGGAGCAGCGAGATTTGTTTAATGGGAGCCCAAGTGCTTTTTACCAGGCTAAAACCACCACGCCAACAGAGGGAACAGGTTAGACTGTAACCAAAATGAATACCAAGTAGCACAGCGTGTGTTTGGGTAGAAATGTCCCTGTGCTCCTCCCTCCACCTGACACAAACAAATAAGACCCAGGAAGAGCACTGCCACCCATGCTCGGCCAAAGCTTAGTGCTCGTCAGCTCCTTCTGTGTCACCAGCAACAGCACAGAGGCCTCTCGTGGCAGCCTCTGAGGTCAGAATTCAAGCACACTTTTTTATCTGGCTTCAAAGGTATTCTGAGTATACATCTTGTCCTGAGGTTTTAGGATTGGATCCACAGGAGGAACATGGAAAGGACCCTGCAATGAAAGGTGCCTCTCACAGATCATGTTAGGAGGGTGCACTGTGGCAAGTGGTAGCATGAGAGGCTCCCAAAGCTCCCAGAGAGGAATGAAGATGGGCAGGCACCAGCTCAACTGCCATCAGTGAGAGGGACGCAAGAATTAGCATCTTGTGAAGCATGCACAAACACACAGAGTCACAGCAGACACACATCTCTAAAGCAGAAAGGGGGTGGCAGAAGACAATAATGCCTCCAGGAAGGATTTCCCAGTGGAAGTTGCCTGGCTATGACCACCAGCCTGTGGCAGCAGCTGGCAGTTTGACAGTGCACACGCTGTACCTTACAAACCAAGCAGTCCAGCCATCTCAGTCTGCCCAAACTGGGACTCACACACCAGACACCTGTCTCCCCCCTTGATCCACATTTTGGATGATCAGCTTAGTCTGACTCTGATCCAAGCTTCAGACAGTGCTGTGCAGTCCCTCAGCAAGGGCAGAGAGCCTGTACCTTATCCAGGTTTACTTCCACCACAGGGAGCTCACACACCACTTTGCAGAATGGCACATGCACGCCTTGCAACATCCCAGGAGCTGCTACCAGCAAGAGCCCAGCTGAAGATCCATAAACAAGAGGTCTGCAGCACCACACAGCTACACCCCACTTCACTGTTAACTAGCCACAGCTTCAAGGAGACCCAGAGTCTCAGTGGTGTGTGTGGAAGACAGAACATGAACTATGGAGGCTTTTAGCTGTAAGATCACCTTCTCTGTCACTGTAATTGAGTCAGGTTCAGCACCAGGAACCTGGCAGCTCAGGAAATCTGCTCTGTACTGTCCATTCCCTCTGCTCAGCTCAGGTCCCCACCCAGGGCTTCCAATTAGATCACCAAGCCACACTAAAAATAGCCAGCTCACAAAACCAGCTCTTGGCTCTAGCCACTCCACCCTCAAAATACAGAGACTAACTATACTGCCTTCTGCAAACAAAGGAGAATTCACTCCTCCATCTATTTATAAGCTGCTTATTCACAGCTTGTAAGCACAGATTCTTTTCAGATGAGGAGCTTGGGGGAAGAGATTAAGCTTATTCTGGTTCCCTGGTGCACAGAGCCAAACACTCAACATGATCATTCCTTCCCCATCTGAGGTTTTTCTCCTTTCAGCTCTCACCTCTAGCCTTGGGAATATCCTGCCCATCACCATGCAGATCATGACACCATCCCACTCCTGTGCCATGGTGAGAACACTGTGCTAGAGCCAGGCAGGTGCATTCTGGTTAAAAACCATCTATATATTCATAGAAAATGGTTATACCTTCTGTACTCTACTTGTGACTCATAACACATCTGCAGGATGAAAGGCATTCACTGGGCACTTGTCTAAGCACACGTTTCCAGCTCTTGGCTATGCAGGAAGAGGAGCAATAATGGGAACAACAGTGAGAAACACCGGGCTAAGGACCAGGTTAAAAGGATCCTGGCTTTGCTGCCCAGCCCCAGCCTCACTTCAGCAAGAGCTCCCACTGCTGCTGCCTGGCTTCTGGCAGCTGCTCTGACATTGCCATCAGAAACTGTAAGTTTTTGACATCTACTACAGAAGCAGCAATAAATTAATCCACTTTTCACAGCTGGCTCAGTGAGTTGCCTGCAGGTTAGCTGATCACTACACTAGATAGACAGAAGTCAAAGCTACACCTGCTAACCAACTCTACGTACCTTGTTAAAACAATTCTGGTTATTAAAAAATTTCTCTTTGAAAGTGCAAAAAGAAGTATTAACAGCATTGAAGTGATGGAGGTCTCTGTGTCATGTGGCCACACTTACCAAGAGGAACTTCAGCTAGGTTAACAGCTCTGCATTTCAATCCCCAGAAAGACTGGGACACCAAAACTTCAAAGAGTTCAGCTAACAGACCTGGAGAAACACTGAGCCTTCAGTGCAGTGGATGGTGTGAAGGCAAATGTGCTGGCTTTAAATCTACCAACAGTGAGCAAGTGGCAATGCCACCTCCAGCAGTCCCCAGGCACCTCTGGGTGGCCAGCCCTACCACTACAGCACCTAAAGAGGTGCCACAAAGATACACTGGCTCATGAGTGCCACACCCACACCCACTCCAGGACAAATTCAGCCTGGTCTTGCTGGAGGTGGGAGATCTCAGAGAGAGCAGCTGAGCACACCACAGCCCCTAATCCAACTCCCGGCAATGAGCTGCCTGCAGGATGTGTATTCTGGGAACTGAGCTCCTCCTTCCTAAGCTGGGAAAAGGCAGAGCTCCAAACAGCCTGCTTGGAGAAGACTCTTTCCTTTTGTGGACAAGCAGCTGGATGGGCAAGGCTATTTTCTGCAGTGGTACTTGGTGGAGAAAGGAGTATGAGACTTCTGGACAGCTCACAATGGGAGCAGTTACTGCTCAAAGCCACTGCTATGGTGCTACAGCATCTCAGGATGAGACCATCCAGGAAAGACTCCAAAGCTCTTAAATCATCTGCTAGAGAAACAAACGGATGGAGCACAACACATCCCTCCTGCATGCCCACATCTCTGATGGAATGAGTTCAACTTTTGCAGGAAAGAACCTGTGGCACTGGCTTAGCAAAGCCTCACAAATCCCAGGTCAGAGCTGAGCAGCAATGAGATCCCACTGCTCTGTGCCACAAACACTCCAAAGGGCATCTGTGCTCTCCAGGAGGGCAGAGCAAGAAGAGAAGGCTCCACAACCAATCCCACAAGAAGAGTTTCATTACTAGAGAAAAACTAAAACAATTCTTGTTTACTGTGTGCTCTTGAAAGGTATTTGGCAGATAACATCTGACTGCACTGAGTACATGCCTGCTTCCTTGCCTGTTTTAACTTACTGTCTCCAACCTGTGGTCAGGCATTTTCAGAAGGGTTCATCCATCTCTATTCTTACCAGCTCCTGGTGTTCTTTTTCCACATGAAACCACAAAATAGCAAGAAAGACATCTGTGACAGCTAGAAAAATATATTGCCTAAAAAAAACCCCAAGTCAATCCCTTGCTTGGTTAATCCCAAGGTGAAGGTGCAGATGGGCTTGTCATCTTTATTCTTAAAAAAAAAAAATTTAAAAAATCACAAGTTTAACTTTAGTTCTCCACCTGTAGTTGGCATATTTTAAATAAGTGGAGTCAAAAGTCCAGAAAACTGCTCTTTAAACTGTCTTCTGTATTTATATGTAATTCATGCACATTCAGACAGTCACCTGTTCACAACTGGCCTCAATTTATGACTAAGAAATCCTGGCAGTCATGACTATTTTATCAGACTTTTGTACCACAAGAGACAATAAAAAACAACAATGGGACACGTGATAGACAAAAGAGCCAAAGGTGACTTAGAAGAGTAAAGCCATTTGACTTGCTTTTGTAAATAATTTATTTCAAGTATTGGGAGAATGGGTGTGGAATTAGGCTGCTAAGCATTGATCAAGATTTTACAATTCAAAGTTCAGAGCAGCAGTACCACAAGCCCTGCTGAGTGCACACACAAAGGGAGTTCTGTTCCATTTTCACACATCACCAGTTGGAAATCAAATATTGGACCTACATACATCACTAGCCACTCCATGCTAGCTTAGTTGGTCAGTTGCAATATTTTGTCTCTATCCTGCTTTGATCATATCTATTAAAGAAACCTTTGAAAATCATAATCTTTAGAGTATTAGCAGAACTTAGAACCTTTAATATCTGCACATCAGATAGGAAAGAAGGAGTAAGTGCAAAGTCATGGAGGACTGAAAATCAACAGTGCCTTAAACAGAGTTCTCTAGCCAAGTGATAGAGCTCTATTCTCCATTTGAAAGCATCCTGAAACAAAGAAGAGTGGACTTCTTTAGTCCTCTGCCCCAAGTTAGATGAAAATTTAAATACTGCATGGATTTTAGTTTCTGCAACTACTCCACAGCCTAGAAAATAATAACAACTTTCTCCTGCTATATTCAGTTATGCTCCTTAGGCTGGAGACAGTCACATATATTTGAGCCATGGCATACAGTCTCTCTTCACACTGGCAGACAATGAACATAACCTGAATTAAGCAGAGAATATTCTACACAGTTTCAGCATGCACTCAAAAACCGTACAATCCAAGAATTCTGTGTGTATCCTCCACCCCTGCCCTTGCTAAAGTAATCAAAGCAGTAAATTATCCTTAGGGGATCTGTCAGATCAGGTTTCAAAGTTGATAATTTCCTGCACAAAAACACAGGCTTAGCTTAAAACCAAAACAAAACATTAAACTCATGCACATTTTCCCATTCTCCTAGGACTCTAAAGTTGCTGTGTTACTTAAAATAAAATAAATAATAATAAAAAAAACTAAACAAAGCACAAAACCCCACATTACTGTGCTTCTCATGTCATGTGAGAATGAAAAGATTATACTGTAGCAATTCAATCCAAAATTGCATCAAGATTACTTCACCAGTTCAGCAAGAGAACTGTGTCTGCATAGTCTGCCAGAGCTCCTGACAGGAGCCACAGCAAGCAGGGAACAGAAACAGTTACACAGCCTGCCCTCATGCTCCTCTCTCTGCACCAAAATGTGGATCCTCTTCTTCCAGTGACAGGCAGCAACTTGCACTGTCATGCACTTGCTGAATTTTAAAAGAGAAATGTTTTTTTCACAGTGTTTGGTTGAGATACTCCATAACTACTTTGTTATCTTCTCTGGATTCCTCCCTTCAAACCTCCCAGCTTGTGATGGCAACATGGAATTGAACCAGAGCAAAGCTGTGGGTGCATGGAGCTACTCCACACCACCCTGCCACCCCCTGTGCCCTCACCTGCACCCACATGCCAGTGCTTATCTCACACTGGGCTGCAAGCTCCTGGCTGCAAAGGCTGCCTTTCTACCTTGCTGTTTGCACAGCACATAGCACAGAGGCCTTCCCATGCTGATAGGCTTCAGGTGTTTCAGCAGCACAAACACAAGTTGTGCAATGCCCTGGGGATGTCAAACAGCTGGGCTCTCTCAGTCCCCGCTTCTCATACCGACCCCACAAATGGGCAGTGAGCATTTGTTTGTGCAAACTGCACCAATGTGCCAGGAGATCAGAGTCTGCCTCAGCCAGCAAGCATTCTCCCAGCTAAGGTCCCTGGAAATCCCCTTGCACAAGGAGTGCCTTAGGAAATCACACAGTGATAACGGCCTGTACCTAAACATCCATCACTGCTATCATCAATTAAGACTTGTGTTCTACAGGTGCCCAAAATACCCACTTCTCTCTCCACTACAGAAGATAAGTCTGATTTGGCTTGAAAAAGGAAGTTGAACCATCTAAGTGAATTATCTGAACTAGTTTTTGGACTGGGGAAGAAGCAATCAAGATAAGAGTAAAATTCATTACATTTTTCACCTTTACTGTTTTTAACATAATTCCTTGCTACACAAAGCTGTTCTCCAGCCTGCACAAACCATGGGGCACCTCAGGGAGGCTCCCAGCACCTGATTTCTGCTCATCCCCATCTCCTTTTCTCCCATCTGGGGGCTCACCTGTAGTCTTGGGTGAGGGTGACACAGGACGCCTCCTTGCCCAGTCTGGCGAGGAGCGCTCCGCCCTCCTGCTGCACCCTGACCAAACTTGCATCTTCAAGAACATTCTTCATCAACTGCCTTGAATTCCTCAGCAGCACAGCTGCATCCTGGAGGGATCACAAGAGTGAGGTGAGCAGATATTGCAACCTACAGGCAATGAGGGAACAGGCAAAAAAAACCAGAACCTAAACCAAAACACACCAAAATCACACCTCACTGGGCCCACTCTAGGCAAAGGGGATGCTGGATCCCACAGCTGTTTCTCTCCAGCCTGATAAGTCTAAAGTGATAAACAGTGCTCCTTATGCTCCTGATATCGTCCCCACTAGGCTAAAATTGTGACCCAATTCCCATCATTGTTCTTCCATTCATTTGCTGGGCATATTAAAAATAGCTTTCCAGCCTTGCTTCCCACTCATCCTCAGCTCCTACTGTTCTGGGAGCCTGGATCTGCATGGCTCCAAGCCTTGGGACAAGGTGCACATGAAGGGCTTGTGGAGATACAGATGTGTGCAGGAAGGCCACTACCACATCCTCCATCATTTACTACTGGCACCCTCAGTGCAGAGCTGGCAGCAATTCCCTACCATGTCAGGGGTACAGCAGCTTCTCAAGAAGAGAAATAGAAGGTTTGTGACCACATAGGCTTGGTCTTTGTCTCTTTGTCCCTTCCCTTTCTTGCCCACTTCCAAACTTTGCCCACACCCAAGTCTGTATCAGCTACAGAGCTCTGGAGCTGCTAAGAATGCACCCCAAAGCTGGAGCCAGCACCCATCAGCAACAAGCCCAGCTGGAAACATCTCCTGGGTGACTCTGAGGAATCAGACATTCAGCTTCTAAACCCACTGAAGCCTCTATCACTTCATTTGGACCAGCTTCTACTACTATTGGGAAACCCCGCTACTATAGCCTGCAAATTCAAAGCTACAGCCTTTCTGCAGCTGTCCAGCCTTCTGGGAGCTGTGCTCCCTTCTTCCTCAGGTCCACCCCTGATCCAAAGTGAGTGACATGCTTACCTCAGCCTTTCTTGGTAATTTTGTGGATTCCACTTTATTAATAGCTCCCTGAAGGAAGGCACAAACACCCTGGCATTGTTGTAGCAAGTATTCCAGCTTCTACAAGAAGAAAAGACATGGCAGAGATTATTGTCCCATGGCTGACAGGAAAGGTCTTCTGAGCTTGCAGAAGCTTCAGAGGACAAAAACCAAGAGAGGATCAAACACATTAATCCAAGGGTTCAATTATATCATTCAGTGAGACTGTATCAGCAAAGAGAACCCCATGAGAAGCTTCAGCTGTATCACACTAGACCAAGGCCTCTATGCAGACCTTAGAAACTTGCATACTCATGGCTTGGATGGGTCATGCTTTACAGAAAAAAAAGCAAAAAACAGTCCACTTATGTCTCACATTCTTCCATTAGCATTTCTTGTAACTTTCCATGATGATGAATCACACTGCATAAATTTCAGAGAAACAAAACATAAAACAAGTACTTGGAATTTTTCTACTTTAAATAATTTCTCCTCCTATTAAAAGTCGTGTAAATTTAAGATTAGGAAACTGGAAAGCTTCCAAAATTAAGCACCTTAACCTATGGACAAATTTGAAATCCTTCCGCTCTGCAGGGTAGGGGGGAAGCAGGGAGAAAAACAAACAAAAAAAAAGTCCAAACATTTCATAAGGGTTTGTGAGGCACTATTTTTCAGAAAAGTTACTGATATAAAGCCTGAATACTGCCAGATGCCACCCTCTAGCCACTAAAATCAAGAGAAGGGAGAAACAGTTATTCCAAAATAACTGTGTTTAAAACAAAACAAAAAAGCAGCTGTTTGAATCTTTACTGAATTGAACTCCCTCCTCCCCTGGAGTGCTGGAGCACTGCCAGCAGTGACAGATTAGCAGGCAGGATGCAGGTGAGATCACTGAGACAGGAAATAAATGCTGTTTGCCACATAGCTGCAGAGCTAAAGGAGCTGAGCACACGGGTCATTATCACACACAGTATAAACAGGCATTCCATACAGAATGATTCCCATATTACCTCCTTTTGGCAACGTTTTACATGCCAAGACAAGAAATAGCCTGATATTATGCTGCTTCCTTCATGAATTACCCTTCTGCACACACAGAGCACCTCAGCTCTCAAGGTATTCTCAACTCTGTCCATTAAACTAATCCATAACTTCTTGCAAAGTTTCTCTGCTTCGCCACTGCCAAATAAACTTCAACTTCTCCAAGTCAGTCCTGGGCACCAAGATTAGGCCTCTGTACCTCTACTGCATCTGCACAGGTTCATACAAGTACTTTCAGATGTAAGTTGGAAAAAATAAGTTAACATTTGGCACATGCCAAGCCTATCTTCTGAAGCCTACCACCAGCACCACAGTGGTGCCCTCTGTGACATCTTAATCGTGGCACTCTGGGTGGCAAGGTCAGAGCCAAAAGACCACTGGATCCTCTGGAAGCTGAGGTGACAATTCTGTCAACCACCAGGGTCAGCAAACTCAATGTAAAGACAGCCAGCTTGTGTGCAGATTTACAGAGATTTAATCCTGTCTAGTCTTAGTGTGCCAAGTAACTCAATAGAGCTTTTAAAGATTCAACAGGCACATGGTTGACAGCACTCAGGCTCCCCCCACAGCACAAGTGCACATAGAGTGTGTATTGGTACCATGGATGCCACCCCTGCAGGCTTCTGGCAGTCTGCACATACCCTGCTGCTTGCAAGTAGAAGATATTCCTAGAAGAAGAATTCTGAACTGATTATCCAGAACTTCCAAGTCTCACTCATGCAAGGACTGCAGATATTACCAAGGAGATAACAGCTTGATCTGATTCTTGCTCCAAAAGCAAAAAGATTTAATTTGTTATTACAGTCAAGTTCTTCTTCATTAGTCCAATGGCAACATGATACTAACACCTTCTGCTGAGATTAGTTTCAGATGTCTGTCCTCCTAACTCAAGAGCCACTTGTGTACCACAAGACAGGATTCCATTTCAGATTTGACCATATTTTGAAGGCAAGAAAGAATAGAAAGAATTAATGCAGTTCAAGCAAATGAGTAAAAAACTAAAACTTCAGCTCCTGCAGTTGTGCCAAGAGCCCACAGTGTGTACCCATCTTATGAAGACAGTATTAGCATTTTTTTGATACCAGAGACTCATTTGCATTCACAGCTTTACAGGAAAATTGTCTTTTAATGCTTATAGGTTCAGCTGCTGACAGGTTCCTGCTGTTCCCATCTCTCAGACCCCAGAGCACACAGGACGCCGTACTCACCCTGCGGAAGCTCAGCCAGCTCTGGTGGCAGTATGGGAAGGTCCCTTCCAGCTCCAGAGGCAGCTGGGAGCTGTCTATGTGCTTATGGAGGGATTTCATGGAGGTGAGAAGTTCAAACTGCACAGGAATAGAAGGGAAAAGAAAAAAACTCACTTGTATTAGGGTGTGAGTACTGGAGGAAGAGGGGAAGGTTAACAAAAGGCAGAATCTATTATTTCTTTATCTGTCTTGCACAGAGCACAGCATGCAGTGTGTAGCTGCAATATCACTACATTATGAAGGGGAAAAAAAAAACCAACAAAAATTCAATCTTAGAGGAGCTTGTTAAACAGCTCAGTGGGCAAACCCTGAAGGAATGCAGGCCACAACACGCTGTTTCACCAGGCAGAACATCTGTGATGGAAGTCTGGCAGCAGCCAGCCCTCTCCAGAGCCAGCACCTCCTGGTGTAAGCAGAGCAACTCCCTCGAATGTTCCCACAGTTGTGCTGTGATTTGCATCTGTTTAGAGAATCTGGGAGGTTAAATCCAGCCCCCAGCTTCCCCATCTCACTCCCTATAAACGAGTCTAACAGAGCAGTCTCTGCCCTGCCCTCAACTCTCCACTCATCACAGCAGCCATTTGCTCCAAGAGTTTCTTGGAGCTTGGCACAGGTAACTTGCCCTCTCCATGTCTGCAGGACCTCAGAGCATTTCTACACTCACCAGAGCAACAAGTGCTCCTGCAGGTACATGGAAGCCAGCCCAGACACAAACTCAGGTGCAGACATTTAACTCCCACACACACACACAGTGTGAAGTTTCTACCTCCTTACAAGATTGTGATGATGCTTCCAATTCCTCCTGCATGCCCATGTGCTTATTAGCCTTTCCTCTGTTCCCTCCTACACTCTTTGTGTTTGTTCAATGTGTTTAATTTCTTCTGTAGCTTTCCTTGCATGCATGTGCCTGCAGCCCCCATTCTGACTCCAAATTCTTCCATATGGGGGCAAAAAAGAAATGGACTAATAGCATTTGTTATTCTTTAGCCTTGGGGACACCACACAACATGCACAGCAAACCTGACACCTGTCACAACAGCTTCATTCACAGGAGCCAAAAGGGAGCTCCTGGCCTACTCTGACACCTACAGAGCTTCATCAGGCACAGAATTCTTGTAGCTTGCAACAGTCTTGGAGCACAGGAAGAGGACTAAGATGAGGTCTGCTCACCACAGCATGGCTGGGAGCCTACATTTCTTATACAGTTATAGAATGTCAAGACAGTTTTACTTGTAGTGGGGGAGTTCAGTGATGTTGTGGTAACTTTCCCTGCTCTTGGTCTTTCCAGACATTTCAGCTACAAAGGAAACCTCACACAAATGTCCATCTCATCTCCCCCTTCTTGCAGAAGTCTCTCAGGCACTGGCAGCAGCAGGTATGAGAGGAAACAGAGGAGATACAAAATCCAGGAAAGCAAGAGGCACCTTCAAAGGTGGAGTTCAGGATTTAGCATAATGTGATCTCTTCCTGACCACGCATTTCCCCCTTGTTAATGGGAGAACATGAAAAGCATCTCTAGCTAATTGTGCAGGGCTCCTCCAAACAGTTATCCCTGTTCCCAACAAACCCCCTGTGTTCTGAGAGCAGACTGACGTCATTGTGGTGCAAATGTCACTGATGGGCGTGGCAATAAACAGCGGGACAGGGATCTGTTCAGCTACAGAAACACTACGAGCCAATAAATACCACACCCCCGGAGACCACAGCCACAAAACACAGAGGACACCTACGGAAATTTCATGTGAGAATGAATATACATCAATGACAGGGAATTTGCTGTCTGGAGAGTTAAATAAAGGATATCAGGAGTGGCCAAGCAAAGCCTAGATAAATGGTTCCATTACCTGCCCTGCTGGTGGCTTCTCCATCCGAAAAGTCAGATCTTTTTCAACCAGAAGCAGGACTCCATGAATACAGTGAGGATCCATCTCCTACAACAGTACAGAGCACAAATCCATTAGTGATCTGCCTTGGATACTAAGGAGAATGTACCACATGAGGTTCATACACAAGTTTGCAATTGATCCTTCAAAAGCATCTACAAAGCCTGGAAGGCAGTCACCAGAAATTAAGGAAGGTCTACAGAGTACCAAGGTGATGTCTTGAAGGTAGTTTGCTTCAGATAACTAGTCCTGCAATACTTAAGGAAGCAATGGAAAAGGTCAGACGTTGGCTGTACTAAAGAAGCTCTGCCTTCTGCACAGGGAAGTGAATCAGGGAAAAAAAAAAAAAACAAAACAGAACTTAAAAAAAACTCAACCATGTTCCGTGTCCAAGTTTTTTTCTGATAACTTTCCTGGTCACTTCACCTAACTGAAAGGAAGTGGCTTTCCCCCCTCCACCCCCAACCCAGTGCCAAAAACATCATCTTGTCTCTACTTACTGCCAATTTACAGTCAAGTACTTGCATCCTGTTTCTACTGTAAACTGAGAGAAATTCCAAATACAAGGGATATTTGGCAGCTGTAGCTCAAACTCAGTGCTCCAGGAGCAGCTCTCCCATTATAGAAGCATTCTACAGGGAAGTGAGAAACAGGCAGAGAGAGCAACAGTAGGAAGGGGGAAGCATGGCAGAAAGATCCAGACCATGGAGACAGGACTCCCTACATGTGTGATGCCTGGACCAGGAAAGCAAGGAGAAGAGCCATTAAAGCTGATGTGCCACATGATTAAACAAAAGCCATCCCATTTTGATGTCTCCTGTGCAGTCTTTGCTTCTGCAAAGATCTCAGGAATTGTCAAGCAACAAATCCTTTGTGGTGTTGCTCGAGCTGGAAGGAACCTGGCACACAGCAGGTCACAACAGCAAAGGAAATTTGTTTAAATAAACAGCTCCAGCAGTGAGCAGGGTTAAATATCTGCCAGGAGCAGCAGAGCCAGAGTACAGAGAGAAGTGGACCAACAGAGACTGAATGACCTAACCTGACACTGGGCCCAGTTCAGCAATTAAGAAACAAGGCAAACACAAGGAGCCCAAAGTCTGCAAGTGAAAGTAGCAGCAGAGATCCCAGAACAGAGGAAAAAGGCCTTTCTCTCATCCAGTCCTAAAACATGATCCTTTTAAACAGAGAGCAAAAAAATCCCAACTGAAACACCTTCCAGAACCATGAGAGGTTTCTAAATTGTAAATTTCTCCAGTGAATTATTCACACTTTCACTGTTATTTAAACACTGATTAAAAGGCCAAAAAGGATTTATTGCATAATTAGGCTGCATTTGGTAAATACTGAAGAGAGGATGGGGAGATATTACAGCTGTATCACCAGCTCTGAATTTATCTGCTAGAAAGTACTGAAGAAGACTGGACACAACTTCAAGACTGCTGATGGTACTAAACAAATCTCTTCTTACACAATCCCTCTTCTATGCCAACAGTCACAAGATGTGCAATAGGAGTGAGGGATAAAGGTAGAGATGGTGTAACAAGAGGTTACCACAACAGCCAAAACACTCATTTGTTTGTTACTCCTGAAAATAGAAACTGAAAAACCATTCACAAATAAAGCAGTCAAGGGAAAAGTTCAAGGTTTTCCAACTCAAGAAGAAATTGTATTTCCAAAGAAATCAAGTACCTTTCACCACATTTTTTAATTTAAACAGCTGAAGGTAAGTCAGTCCCATCTAGCACTGATGGAGCAGTCCAAAGACTGAAACAGTTTACCAGGAGCGTCTCAGGAGACAAGCAGAGCTGGGAACAGCAGGATGCCACTTGAGGAAGCTTCCCTGCAGCTTTATGCACAATCTCTTACCATCTCTGCTAACAAAACCAACTTTATGGAAGCAAGGAAACAAGAGTTTCACACATATAAGTGAACTCTTCACCTCCCAAAACAGGTATAGTTTGGACAGCATAGAATAGAGGGGCATCAACAGGAGTTCAGAAAGCACCGGGCTAAACACAGAGCCTTTTATTATTATTTCTTTTAAAGAGAATTAGTTATTTTTTTCCAATGTTCCTCAGACTGAAGTTCCACTTTTCTGGCTTCCTGCCCCAAATGGAAACCCATGGCCAGACTTAACAACGCTGGCACAATCTGAAGCACAGGCTGCCAGGAATGTTTGCACAGAGGGGAGAGTCCCCAGACACCTCCGTCAGCCTCTAAGTGACCACTCCAATGGAGAAGCAGGGATTCCCTGTCTTTAACATGAGACCAAGTTCCTCTGCACTTCTGCACTAAGTGAGAATGCAAATACACCTCTTGAACAAAAACATTTGCACAGACCTTCTCTGCTTTCAAATGCTAAACTGACTCTTCCTAACCCAACACACAAACACAGCCGATTACAGGATTAAGCCTTCACACTGATATGGGAAATTCAAAAGAATCTCACTCTATTAAGACTCAGGCAGAGGGAAATCCCAGATACTTGCTCACTGAAGGCAGGGCACACATTCCACTCTCCATGCCCTGTCTGCTCACTGAGCAAGGGAGCAGTCTAGGACTTCTGAGCAAAGTTCCTCTTAAGAGCCACCCTCCACAGCACAGAGCTTACTTGTGACAACCTGTAACCAAACATTACAGCATTTATCCTGCAAAACTCCTTGCTCCAAAGCATCATTACACAGTTTCCAACAGGAACAAGCCTGATCTATTCCTGCAACATGCACGCACTGTGCACTTCCCTTCACCTCCGCACAGAACTGCCAGAGTTCCTCCTGCTTCTTCCTGAGATAACTCTGCAGCTCTTTTTATTCTGCCCCACTCCCTCTGCTCTGGCTGCTGTCTGGGACAGAAAGATTTCCCAGCCACCCAATATTCTAAAAAGAAGGGGAAAAAATTATTGCAGAATACAACTGGCCCTACCCTGAAGGCAGAGAGGACAAGCTCCCACCAGTTTACCAGGTGGTTCTGGACAGAGCAACTGACAGACTCCCAGTGCTGTAGGGAAAACTAACCTGCAAACACCCAAAGCTGTCTACTAGCACTTAATTCCAATCATGCATTCATTCTGGAAAGATGGAGAAATGGAAGAAAGATTTCCTCAGGCTGACATATCCTGACCCAGGAATCTCTGATTCCCAGGAATCTCTCTGGGTTAACAGACCCCAGCAGGAAGGGACTCTGCAATAGAGCATCTCATCTGTGCTTCTCCACTGTGAAGCCACTGCTGGGTTAAGAGGAGAACAGGCACTCAGAATTGAATAAACAGTGCTGGACCACCTCAACATTAAACAGATTCCAGCGCATTATCATAGCAGGCTTCACAGAAACTATGTAAGTAAAATCCTCTACAAGGGGAGTGGTGGACAGCAGAGAAATGAGCTCTAGAGACAGTCTGCCAGAGGCAAGAGACACTGAGATGTGAAAGGGATTTAGAAAGGACCCCAAGGACATGATCTGCACTGTGACCTTAGAGATGTAACATACAGCCTGTGCCTCAGTGCAGTCACTGGCCAAGCTAATCCTGCTGCACTCCAGAACACTCAGCTTGCCCCACTGTAGTTACACTCAGTTTTCTGCATTACTCTACCTCTGTTCCAGAGCAGAAGACAACACTGCTATGGGATTACAGAGTAAATGCTGAGGATCTTAGTGGGGCCAGGGATTACTCCTGTGCCATAACTAGGTGATGAGCTACCTGAACAGGTCTCCTTTACAGAGTCTTCAGAAGAGTCAGTGTAAGGATCAAAAACCCACAAGCAGAGTAATCAGCCTTTGTAAACAGTCAGAGTAACCAGTCACTGTTACCTAGAGCACACACTTAGGTCCAGCAATCTGTCTTGCAGCACATTAAACTATGTTAAGTAACTGTAGCACCACCCTGATAAGGAGGTGCTCAGAGCCAAACAGCCAGCACAGCACAGCAAAAAGCTTCCCCCCTCCCTCATTTCAGAGGGGAAACTTAAGGTTAAAATGGGATCATTACCATGCTTGTATGAGAATTGAGACAGCCAGAACATGTTACTGATTTCCAAATCAGGCGGCTAAGACTGCCATGCAACTTACATGGACAGTGAAATGCTCAAAAGCTTTAGCAAGCCCACTGCCATGTGGGCACAGCATAAAAGAGAATGTGTTTGCTTGTTACCTCTGCAGAACTGAGCAGGGCACAGATTACTCCTTCACCACAGAGAATGAGCACGCTGATAGAGCTCACAGCTCCACCCAGCCCAGGAAGCAGGAGGACAGACCTCTGAGTCAGACTCAACGCTCAGATGTGGCACTGAAGCACATAAACCACAGACATCAGCTTCATTAAAACATTGCCCTGTTCCAGTTTGCAGAGTTTGAGTCCTAAGAGACCTAAGCTCTGATTTAAAAGGAACACCTGCTTAAACAAGATTAGTCATAGCTACAACCCATCATCTCCCTGTCTTTCTAAGAGCAGCAGACAGTTTTTGTTTGGGAGGGGGGGACAACACAACCCACTGGCTTCCCAAGTGCCTGATATGAAAGCCTTTGACCTGAAGCAATATAGAGTTACAGCACATCCGATTCTAATCATTCACTGACAACCACATCAACAGCTGCACGTGCTTTTCCACCTGGCATAGCAAGCAGTGTCCTTCCCTTCCCATGACAGCAGCAGAGGCCTCTCTCCCTCCCTTCTCTGTGGCAGGCAAAAATCCCTGCACATTCCACAATTCCACACAGCCCCTCGGTGCAGGGGACAACACCTCCAAGCAAGATAATTCATGACAGCATTGACACTTGGGTATGGGCTGCTCTTAGCACTGAGATGAAAGCAAATTTGGAGGGGTGGGGAGGGGTGTTCTCCCCTAACTCAGACTGGCTTAGGTTTTTTGCTTTGTCTGCAGTCTGGCAAGTCCAGGTCATCCTCCTAAAGCAGGGCTGGGTGCGTATCTCCACCTCCCAAAGCCAACTGAAAGCCAGGTGGCAGGTGGAGACATAAGCAGCAGATGGAGATGTAACATCCAACCATGGCAGCAAGGCAGCCAGGGCTCCTCTGCCCGGCTCGAGGCTCACCTGCAACGCGCTGAACGCCTTGAAGAGAGCAGGGACGGGAGAACAGCGACGAGCATCCACAAGAACAGTCAGACCCAAAGCCTGACACTCTGGTCTGCAAGGACAAAGATAAAAAGGTCACCTTTGTCACCAATGAAAATTAACCAGACTATAGAAACAGAACCTGTAGTCATGGCAGGGTGAAAAACACTTATGGCTTCATAATAACAGGAACTAATTGGCCACCTTCTCCTAAACAAAATATATACACAGAAACCACCAAATAATTGTTGTTTTTACCTTTGCCATATGATTCTATGACTTCCACCTAACTTCCCATTTCTCCTATTCCTAGAATATGTGTCACTGATGGCAAAGGTGCTGATGCACACTGGATAACCCACACAGGAAAACCAATTCTTAGTAATTGTGTTCAGAGACAAGCTTGGTTTCAGCCTCACTGTTTCAGGAGAGTAGCCAGTCTGGAGCAGACCCAATGACTACCTCATCTAGAATCAGATTTGAAGGGAGAAGCATAAGAAACAAAGCATGAGTTTCTCATGGATTAAGCCTGCTCCCCTTATTAATGGTTTAAAGGCCTCAAAAAATCACTATCAGAGTTGCTTTACCTCTTTTTATTTAATCATATACAAGTGAAAAACAGTGATGAGGGGAAGAAAAGTCTGTCATAGTGAAAGGAAGAGAAGCTCCAGCAAACTCCAGCCTGCAGACACAGGCTTTTTTCAGCCACACATCAGGCAGCCTCTCAACCCTTACAGATCCTCCCTCCCTCTCAGCTTGGAGGCCTAGCCCTAAAATATCATGTCACAACACTATCACAGAGCTGCTGCATGACTGCCCCATGATAACTCCTAAATCCCATTTTCTGAACTAATGAAGGATAGCAAGAATGGCTTGGATTCAAGGCAACACATGAAAACATTCAGTACATACCCAATTATATCACACCACGTGCACACAGCATATACAGAACAGGCAAAGTGCTTGCTGAACACAAGCAGGAGACTCCCAGCTGTGTAATTTCAGAACTGTCCGGACCAAGTTCCTAGGCCAATAAAATCAACCTCCTTCCATTCCTGCCTCAATTCCCACCTCCAGGAAAGGCAAAGCAGACAGGGCAGCAGCTGCCCTGTCAGCCCAAGAGCATCACAAACCTTGGGATGCTGTGCAAGTACAGAAGCAGGCGCACAAGCTCAGTGGTGTTGCAGTGGGGGTTTAACCAGGCCGTGCTCCTTGCTGTTATTATGGCCACTGCACGCCCCGATTTGTCTCTGGTACCTGTAAAAAGAGAGGGGGGTGGAAATAAAGTTATTCAACAGAGCCTGGTTCCAGCTCTGCATGCATCATATCCTCCCACTAAGACCCCACCACCTTCCTGGAAATCCTGCACAGAACTCAATACAGTGTATGTTGCAGATGGTAGGAGGCCATAAACACACTCCCAAAGTACCCAAATGCTGTCCCAGAGTGAAGCAGATGAGCTCAGCTTGTCTCTCTCATGGCAGTGTTAAATTTGTACTGCTGTCTTCCACCCAAACAGATGCTCCTCATAAATATGGCTGAAGTTGCCTAACAATAATCTAGAGAAAAGCAGAAATCTCATAAATTCAAGATACAGAATCTCACCTTCACATTGCTGTCAGATGAGAGAATGCAGACAGGCCTGCAGAACATGCACTATGTTAGGAGAGCGGGCACACACTGCAGGCTGAGCCCAGAATGTACCCAGGCAGCTGCTGCAAGCAGAGCCCTGGAGCAGGAGCCCAGAGCTGCTCCTCAGAGGCTGCAGAGGGGACAGTCCAGGAGCACACCCCTGCCTGCCCACAGCTCTGACAAAGGACACAGGCAGTGCCAGGCTTTCATTAGGTGCAGAGCTTGCTCAGTGCCAAGGGAATAGGTACAGCACGGTATGGGCAACCCAGCTGAGTTGTGATACACTCAAGAAGGAGAAATCCTCTGCTTCAGTTAGCCAGGAAGGACAATGCTTCCCTGCCACCCATTTTCTAGAAGTCCAAGTCACAGCTTATCACAGGAGGAGAAGGACCTAACAGTGCCAGCTTTGGGATTGAGTCCAGCCTCCTCTCCAGATGCAAAAGCAGGGTAAAGAGCAGGTGGACACAGCACTGTGGGAAGCCAGAGCTGCTTCTGAGACTCCAAATCAGGCAATACCTGCAGTGAGCCTGCTCAAGTAACTGGGAAAGTAAATTATTTGGGGAACAGGAGGGAAAACACCTCTTCTGTGTGAAAAGTAATTCACAAGAACAGGAGCCATTTCCTGTTATACAAACAGTATAAGAAAGATGTGGAGTGGGCAGAAATCCCAAGCACAAGACAAAAGCAGAGACTTAGAGAAATCTGCTTCTTTCTCTCCTTAACTCTGTTCCTGCCACAGGA
The DNA here is from genome assembly GCF_028551555.1 of Melozone crissalis. Classification (NCBI taxonomy): domain Eukaryota; kingdom Metazoa; phylum Chordata; class Aves; order Passeriformes; family Passerellidae; genus Melozone; species Melozone crissalis. The sequence goes on from NW_026535785.1 coordinate 7,360,190, forward strand.
GATTCTGTCCTGGACCATCTCTCTCCCCCACCCCAGGGACAAGCATGAGAGCTGTCAGGTAAAACAGACACAGATGGACAGGCACAAGCATGGAAAGCTGTCCCAGTGTCATCTCCATCTGTCACTTGGACATGACTTGAGTAAGGGCCACAGACACAGATGGACACCATTTTGAAGCAGGGCTTTCTGCCTCCCAGGGACCAAAACTGTGACAGAGGCTTTCTCCTGTTAACAAAAATCTTTCATCATCAGTGTGAGTCAGGAGGACTTCTATTACTCCTGAAATACTGCAGCCTGGATGCTGTATAATCAAAGAGATGGAAAGAAATTAGAAAAAGCTCATTAATATAATTTGTTTCATAAGCTAAGGGGACCATCACAAAATAAAATAAAAATAAAAAAAAAAAAAAGCCCTCAATTACTGGAAAAATGGCTCAATAAAAGCTTTTTAATTTTGAAGCAACATCTTCTGTCCATCAAGCAGGTTGGGAATGACCAGAATTTGATTAAACCTTGAACTTCCACCTAGTAGTTTGGGAATTGCCTGATCAGGTCAAAAAAGCAACCAGAGCCACCAGGGCTAGGTCTTCAACAGTGGCATAATCCAAAACTGAAACCATCCTGGAAGTTTCAGCTAACTACATCAGCTACTAATTTACTACTTAGCTCTTATTTACCATTCATTATAAAAGCTATTCCTTCTAATGTAATTACTGTATCATTATCACTGACTAACATAAAGCATTTAATGAGTGGTCAGTACATTCCCTCAGGTGTGAGGATTGCCCACTGAAACCCCAAGAGGTCATTCAAATCTGATAGTGCTTTTACAGGAAACATAATACCTTCCTTAGAGAAAAACTTGCTTGGAAGCAGTATCAAACCCAAGCCTTGCTTCTTGTGGGCATTTGATATCCCTCCATGACATATTCAAATGTTTTTGTCTCATTTAACAGTGGTACATTTTGATTGGAATCTGTGACAAAAGGAGCATTAGGTAACATGGTGAGGCTCCTGCAACAGCATGGACTGAGAGTTTCTCTCAAAGACCCTCTCTACTCCTGTAACTTTTTGGGCTGTTATATACAGCATAAAAATGTCCAAACTGACCTGCAGACCAGAAGATTAAAAATCCTCCTTTGGAATTTGTTGTAACAATTAATCTCCTAATGCAAAGTTACATGTATGAATCTACCATTATTCTGCCCTGCCCTTGGTTTTCCATTTCACCTTCCAAAACTGGAAAGGTTTTAACTTCCTTCTTCCTTCCAGGCACAAAGGTGATTTCACCTCTTTCTCAATCATCCTGTGAGATAAACAACCTTCCAGTCTCTTGTTGTAAGACACCCAGTTTAGTTACAAGAAAGGGCTGTAACCCTTCTCTGCACCACCTCTAATATTTACCATTTCCTTTTACAATACAGCCCAAACTATTTCAGAGGCATCACCAAAAAGTATACAGAGGTAAAAAATCTGTATTTTCATCAGTCTAGTTGTCTCCTCCCCTTTACACAAGTGAGGTCAAAATGGGTCTTGCAGAGCCAGCACCACCTGGGAGATGCCTGTGCTGCCTTTCTGCTCTCCCTCCCTACTCCTCCACACTGCACAGTCTGCCTGACCTCTTCTCTGAGGTTGGGCTCTCTGCCCAATTTTCAACTCATACGTGGCCCCAGAGCTGATCAAATGCAGCTCCTCCTGCCCCACACTGAACAACCCTCTGCTGGCTCTGAGAGGACAAGCCCACAGGGGCTCCTTACACAGAGCTGCCAAATGCTGCCTCTCACTAGAGAGGTAGCTCTTACTTCCTCTGCTTCACTTCATGTTTGGTTAAACACAAAGACGTCTTGTGTGGGCCCTGTACACCAAGCAGCCCTGGCTGCTCTGTCCAACAGCCTCAGCTTTGTTCACCCCTCTGCCAGTATTCATCCCATGCAGAAATTTTATCTGCAGCTATTTGATATTCATTGCTCTATCAGATGCAAAGACTGAATAACATTTGACCTAAAACCTGATTCTGGCAGAATAATTCTGGGAAGTTGTCCCTTGATAGCTTACAGGTTTTGTCATCTGCTATTTAGCTACACTATCGTTCACCCTACACATTGTCCATCCACTTCACTGGGATATTTCTCTCAACACCGTGTCTCATGAAATCAAATGTTTTCTAAAAATCTATTATATCTATGTGGCTACATTTAGTCAACCAAACTTCTAATTACCAAGAATAAAACTGGTTTTCAAGAGTCCTGTCAAAGAGCATCTTCTACATTCCTATCCTTTAATTACCTAGCAAGTGAATCAAGTTCCTATTCTTCTGACCAGGTCTGATGTCAGGCCCACCAGTCCATCATTAGCTGCATCCTCACTCTGCTCTTTTTGAACTCCTGGTATGAGCCCACAGATTTGGCATTTCTGACTCATACACACTTGGTTAACATTTTGAGACTCCTGAGAGCAAATTAACATTAATGGGAGGGAAGTTCTGCTTCCTGTCCTGCCCATTCGGAAACTTCAGAGGATTCAAGAAGTGGAACTTCTGAAGAGGTCTGGAAGAATTGGCACCAGCCTCCAGTGCTGCAGAAGGAAGCTCACCTCCCTTGCCCTCCTACAAACCACATTTCCAAGACACATTCTTATTACAGCGTCCTGAGTGGGTCGCTGGAGGTGAGAGAGAGAGATGAGAATCTTGTTTCTTGATCAGAAGGCTGGATTTATTGATATATGATATATAATACATTATAACTATATTAAATAGAATAAAGAGAGAAGTTGCAGAGCTGCTAAGCTAAGCTAAGAATAGGAAGAAAGAATAACAACAAAGTTGTGTCCAGGGACCCTGTCCCCAGCTTGCTCCTGTGATTGGCTCTTAATTATAAACATGGGAACATGAACCAATCACAGGTGCATCCTATTGCATTCCACAGCAGCTGATAACAATTGTTTACATTCTCCTCTGGGCCTCTGCTTCCCAGAAAATGCAGAAATCTGAAAGAAAGGATTTCTGTGAAAAAATGTCTGCGACACATTCTGGCTCAGCTACTCACCAGGCAGGTAGGCAACTCCACTCCTGAGCACTTCTGGGTTCACATCCCTGACCATGGTACGTGCAAAGTGACCACCCCAGGCACTTCCAGAAGTTGGGGATGTCGGGGGAGTAACAGGAGGTGAAGTTTCCTCCAGGGCACTGCTTTTACTCGCTGCTTTCAACACACCTGTGCCAGTTGCCTCTTTTCTCATCTCTGTCTCTTCTGGCACCATCCCTGTAAGACAAGCAACAAACTGAAGCTCCAGCAGAGTTCCACCCAAAAGATCCCAGGTAAGAACCACACTGGGGAGGGATGTGCTCCCAGCTCCAGCACTCTGCAGCTCCTCCAGCCCTTTAGCAGCAGCATGCATGTTCTAAAACTGGTTGTAACATTAATACTACTGTAATTCTAAAATAAGAAACCAATTTATTGTGAAATTTGCAAAGTATAAAAGCTCAATTCAGATGGGGATTAGTGTAGTCAAAGTCCTTTTTAAAGGTAACATATCAAGCAGTACATGTCTGCTCACAGCCTGGAAGTCTGGCACACTGCAAGTCCCTGGCTGAGCTCCAGCAGCCTGAGCATGCTGAAGTGATAAACCAGCTCCTGACAGGGAGGGCTACTCCATCAGGACAGAATTACTCCCCCAACAACACTTTCAGATTAGTTCCTGAAAATATGAAGTCAACTGGAGGCTGACAGATCAGCTGGAAATTGGCCAAAGAGACCTTGTTCTCCTTGTCCAGCCTTTTTTAATTAACATTTAACTTGAAAGTCAGAAACACATTTAAAAATACTGAAGAACAGGATGATTACACCAATTAGCTCCTGCTAAAGAACTGCAGAAAATGCTTCCTTTGTCTGACACCTCAGCTCTAAAGTACAAGTTATCAGAATCAGTTAATTCTAAAATTAAATATCTGGGCTACTACATGGAAACTAAAGCTAGTTCTATCGAGTTTCAATTTTCATGTAAAATTATCTGGTAAGAAGGAAAAAAGTCTCTGCCCACTGTGCAAGAAATATTATTCCCCATTTCCCAACATCACAAGCATTAGAAGCCAACAAAACATCTTCAATAACAGATCTTTAGTATCCTAAGTACACAACTAGGCTATCCCTGAGTCTGCAGAAAGCTATACTAAATAAAAGACTTTACTTCACTACAAAACCTGATACTTCAGTATCTACCACCAAAAATATCAACCTTTCTTCAGGAAAATAAGAGTGGAATATTTATTTACTTGCTCTGAAGTCAGACATTTTAATTGCTATTTAAAATTTACTTCAACCATCCTACCTTCCTGCTCCATCAACAATGCTGACACTTGACTCAGTTTATTTACTAACAGATTCCAATACTTCATTAAAGAGCAGGACCAGGAACAAAGCAGCCCTTGAAGTGGCTTTCAATACAAGTTTTAGCAGTGAAGGAGATTTACAGGTTGAAGCTTAGTCTGAACTGCTTTCTAAATTGCTAAAATGGGTGAGAGAAGTGCCCTGAGCAGCACTGCTCACTGCAACAAATCATGCAGCAGTGGGGGAAAGAAGGAGGAGCTCCCAGGCACTGCACCATCAAGGGCACAAGAGAATAGCTGCTCATTCCTCTTTGGTAACACCCCTGGTTGAGGAGCACCCCTGGGATCCAGCCTGGCATCTGCTGCATTTGGCCACAGAAGCTGCTGTGAGGGCTCTGGGGCTCTGCCCAGGTCTGGCTGTGCCAGAGCCCCACTCTGTTCCTGGGGCTACCTCAGCCTCCACCTCCCAGTGGTGCAATCCACTCCAAACACTGCTACATCTTCCTGAGCAGCACTTCAGAGGGGCACTGATCTCCTGCAGAAAGGGTATCCTGAACATCACAGAGGCATGGAAGCTGTGTCCAAATGTTTCACATTAAGAGCTGGTAGACTTTCTAGGAGAACATGGAACATCACCTTATCAATGAGCTGTAAGGACTGGCAATAAGAACTACACAGTTTTTAGTAAAGGGGTCTGCATTAAATGACAAAACCCTTCAGAGAGGACCAAAATGTGAGATTTCAAGAGGACAAGAAACAGAACACAGCAGTGTTCCACACAGGTTACACACCAGTGCAAGAGAAATACATAAATGTGTGTGACAGTCCTGCCTTGGGTATCTCTTAGGAATGAGGCAGCAGCTCCCAGAAGGTAGAGAGAAACATTTTGCTCAGCCCACCACACACAGTCACGGTACCGGGGCTTTTCAGCCCTGGGGAAACTTCACTAAAGCTGTGCAGCCTCCAGACTATGCACATCTTGCCCAAACAAAACTCTTCCCGAGCTCCTGAAGGCCAGCTCAGCTGTGCAGATGCCAGCTCTCCCAACAGGCCCAAGCACACTGTTTGTTATTTGCGATCCGGGGCGGAGGCACTCGCTACAGCGGAAATTGTCCAATGCGGAGGATTACATCTAAAAGCAAATTGAGAGCAGGGACATCTGAACTTGCCGTGTTTGCAGGTTCCACCTTCCCCCGAGGTCAAGGAAGTGGGAGAGGAGGATTTGCTTGTGTGCATTTCAAAGAGGCATTAGCATTTTCCCTGCAAACTGCTCCAGCACCAGGATCACCTATGCTAACAGCAGGCAGTAACCGGACCAGGAACGGAACGCCCTGACAGGTGCTGCTGAATATGCCCCAGTGCGGCTTTTCAGACTATTTCTTGAATAGCAAGATATTTTCCACCCACAAAATAGAGGAATTCTTTCCAGAGCTGCAAAGTTTCAAAATCCACTTTCATTTAGATGTTAGTCATTAGGAAAAAACAGCAGTCACATTATCTGTGAATGGAAGCAGTGTAAATTTTAAGCCACCAAATCAAAACAGTTCACATTCGACTTCAGACTTTTTTCTATTTATATCTAAGTCTTTCTAAGATAGACACTACTTGTGCACAAAAAAAGCTCACTGAGAGTGGAAGTAAAGGGAGAGAGTTAAGGGACAAGGAAAAACCTGCAGACACAGCAAACTCAGATGCCCCACTTCTGAACATGCATTTTGACATAATCAACAATATCTGCTGTAACAAGCAAGCTCCTCCACCTGACACAAAGCAAATTGTGCCTCTGCCCACTGCTGCTGAGTTGTGAATTTCAGATCTGAACTGACCCAGTAAAGCTTTAGCTCTGTTGTTATTTATAGTTTAGGCAAGATACACACAGTTTCCAATCATAGCAGCAAAATGACCTCAACAAGACACAGAGATTTTAACCTACAGAACCACCTTGCTGGAAAAGTAAAGTCCATTTGTAGGACATTTGCTTTGCTTTGTAATTTTATCTCTGAATTATCTTGTAAGTACATCTCTGAGGGTTTAATGGGGCTAGATAAGGAGATGGCTTGTTTGGATCTCAAAGCAATCAAATGTAATTGGATGGATTAAGCTTTTTATAGTGCCAGCTACAGTGTTTAAGAACTACTGCCAGCATTAACAGATAATTGAGCTGCCCTTTACCATAAAAAGTTTATTTGGATAGTTTGGATGGTTTTCCTGGCAATTTAGGTTGTTTCTTTTGCTTTACAAACACTGAGATAAAAAGGTTTGAATTTTTCTTAAACTGCAATGCCTAAGCTTAACATCAGCAGACTTGAACCAAAAGTGTCACTTATTTCAGCCAAATCCCCAAAATCATTTGTATTGTCTTTCATTAAAAACAAACTCTGTGTGTACGCCAGAGGGGTCCATCACTGCTAAAACCTCCAGCAGTGGCCAAGATTTATTCTTTGGACCAGTGAGAACATCACACATCTCATAACAAGCTGGATCTGGTTAGTTTTAAAAGAGAAGAGATGGGAACACTCTACAAGCAGCCACAGCACTCACGAGCAAAGTGTCCACCCAGCACTAAACACAGACTAGGTGCTCCAAGGCCTGGTCCTGAGCAAGCAAGAAGTCAGGACAGGTTCAGGTTGGCCAGGGGAATGAATATCCACAGCATGGTTATTTCCTCACATACATCCACCAACACCCACAGATAGGCAGAAGGTGATTTTTTTTTTTTCTGCTCATGGTGAGAGATGCTCAGAGAGAAGTGTGCTGCAGAAATAGAAACTTCTGAGCTGACCCCTCCATTTCTCAGAAGAGAAATGCTTGTCACTTCAGAAGTATCAGAAATGCCTGGTAACCCTGGGCTTGTCTAACTACAGATTTGTTTGATGCAAATGTTAATCAAGTTTTATTTTAATCAGTGGACACTAATTTAGCTCCATTAGAAGATCACTAAGACATCAGGTAAAATGTGACTTTTGGGCACCTGAGAAGCAGTTGTGTGTGCAGTCAAATGGAATCATGCAGCAGCTCTTAGCCACATAATGTGGGACCAGGGCAAGCATTACAGTGGCAGCACATCCCAAGACAACCAGCTCTGGATCTGTTGCCCCAGAGGATCAAACATGCTCCAGCAACCTGGGTCTGTACGCCAACCCTTTCAAGAGTCCTCACTCCAACATTTCAAGCTGGGTAATTTTCCTAGCCAGGGGTCTCAGGGAATGAGAGCTGCTGAACTGGAATGGCATGTTCCACCCACCCCCGCTCCTCTGTGTGATCTGCAGATCGAGCTGCAGCTCTCCAGACTCAGCAGAGCTGGGCAAAGCCCACACGGGGCCCGTGTGGTTACACACTGCCTGCCTACAGTCTGGTGCAAAAGGCACACGCCTGGATTGCCCTCTCAATCTCCTGAAGAAGCACAGCCCCAGCTCAGGAACCCAAGCATCAAGAAATCTGGGTAATACCTGCTTGAACATTCCATCCGAGCTGAAGTTAGATGCTTAATTCCTGTGCTCTCCCACTCAAGTCAAACAGCTCCTACTTGAAACACAATGGAGGTGAAGAAAGCATGCCGGAGGGGAAGGCAGGGAGAGGGGGAATCCCTCAGCTCTGCAGCTTGCTGCCTGAATCACTTATCAGCACTTACACTTGTTGATCTTCAGGTCACGTTACACAACTAGTATTTTACTGTGGCATCCACTGTTGCTGCCTCTTGCCACAGCCATCTTCCTAAAGCCACTTTTCAACTATGAAAGACTTGTACAGTTAGACAAGTCTCTCCTCACATATTCTGCACATCATGAATGTAAGCAGGAGGAGGTCACCAGCAATCAGATTTACTGAAATTAAAAGTTTCTTCAAATAGAACTTTGTTCTGTACCAACATAAATTTGCAAAGAATTATTAAACAAAATGCCACAATAAAGCCACCTGTGAAGAGAAAGCTAATTTCATGCCACAAAAAATGACAATTTAATCTCTTCCCAGTATTTTGTGCTATTACCCCAAAGCCTCCCAGATGTATTTATCAAATCCTGCCTGATAAGCAGTATTCAAGCAGTACTGCTTGAGGATTTTGCTTTCAATCCGTGTTACCAAACACAACCACACAAATACCCAATGGCTGTACCTTTAGGAGGTGACGCCCCCGACGATGCCTCTGGCTGGGAGTGCAGAGTGGCAGGCTCTGTATGCTCCTCAGCAGGTTCTGAGGACAGTGGTTCACCCTCCAATTCCTCCTCAATGGATTCCAGTGTTTTTGAGGCTGTAGTCTTCAACCTTTCCCTGTAAGAACAACTTTCCTGGTTCTCCACATGTCCCTGCAAGTCCTGTACTGCAACATGCTCCTGGTTCAGCAGAGAGTTCTCTTCACTTTCACAGCCATGGTTTTCCAAGAGCCTTTGCGGTTCCTCAGACGTCCCTCCAGACCTCTGGGTTTTGAACAGACTTGAATCTTCCTCTTGTGCACTGGGAGCCAACAAGTCACCATTATTTAATTGTTCTGCCATCTGATTCTCCTCTGCTGACTGGGCAGTTTTGAGTGGTATGGCTTCTTCAGCCTTTTTATGCTCTTGCTCTTCACCATCTGACAAGGTTCCATCTGTTGAAGCTTTCACAGAACAGTGACTACAACTAGTCTGATTTTCATTTACAGTCAACATTTCTTTAGACTCTTTCACTTCCTCTTGGCTGTCCCTTCTTCCCACCTCAAATCCATCTACATCTCCTTGGCTCTCTTCTGGAGGACTTAATGGAGAATTTGCCTCATTATCGCTGCAGCAAGGGCTTACATCTGCCACATTCCCTGAAGGAGAGCCTCTCTCCCCACCTACATCTGAATTCTCAGGCAATGTAGTGACCTGAACTGGCTCAACACTTCCACTGACACCCTGGCAAGAGACATCAGAAGCTTCCTTTAGTGTGCAACATGGTCCCAAAGGGCCTAGGACAGGTACAGAAGAAGCATCCGTCAGTGTCACCTCCTTTTGACCCTCAGTCAGTGGTTCTGTGTGTACTCCCAGCATCACTTCCTCTTTAGCAGCAGTAGCATCTAGAGTCACTTCTGGGCTCTGCTCCAATGTTTCAACACCAGCACTTTCACTAGGTCCATCCCTTTGTCCCTCCACGTTTCCAGGGGCACCAGGCACTCGTGCCTTGCAGCTGGCAGCATCTCCAGCACACACATCAGTGTAGCTGCACAGTGCGTATCGCTCACTGCGAGTCTCACGCTCTGCAGAGGAATCTTCTGCACGGCAAGCAGGAGGCTCAGCCACAGGGAAGTTATCACCCATGCTCCCAGGATCAGCTGGTATCAGCTGACCTTCTGGGGACAGTTCTCCATGTGCCATCATTTTGCTGCCTTCCAACGGAGTAACATTTTTGAGAACTTCTGTAGAAGTGTTCAGAGTGTCCATTTGACAGTGTTCTTTCTGCATAAGTGCTGAACGAATTAAGTTCTTGGAGTAGGTGCTGTCTTGTATGACAATAAATCTGTGCTTGCCTTTAGACTCATTCACTCGTGCCCTGGGCTGAGTGAAATAACTTAATGCCAGAGACTGTGTTACAGATCCTGTTTGTGGCCCAAATCTGGGCAGTGAAACTTCTGCCAGCTCAACGTACTCCCCTTCAAGGTCACTTTCCAAGCTCTCTTGAGTCACAGGACTCGTACAGACACCATTGACCAGAGCTTCGTTTAACTGTGGAGCAGTGCTGCTAATGACAGGGTTGTCTCGATTTGAGCTTAGTTCCTGCAGATACTGAGACCTCAGGTCTGGTGAACCACACTCAGTACGGTCCGTGGGGAGGCACAAAATTGAACGTTCCTCTGTTATTTCTGGAGAGATTATATTGTTTTCAATTATTTTTGGTTTATTTATAAATTCAGGATTAACCACTTTATCCCAGGGGACACGAAATATTTTCTCATCAGTGGTTAGTAAACAATTTTCCAGTGCTATGCCCATCCGCTCTCCATTGAACGTACTCAACCATTCCAGAGTAAAAATAGAGGTATATGAAACTTCTGGAATCACCACTTCTTCTACATTATGCTTATCTTTTGCCAAACATTTCAATACAATTCGTGGAGGCTTCTTCACAGAGGGGACCACCTGCAGGTAGAAGTCACCAGGCTTCAGGATTTGCCAGTCAATGGAAGCGAGCTGGATTACAATCTTGTCCTGAATGCACAGGGGCCAGCCCGCATGGCGAAACAGCAACCCGCAGTACGGAGCCTGTGGAAACAACAGAAAGTGTTCTCAGCACCAGCAAAAGATCTCAGCTCAAGCTTCTGAGTAAGAGATCAAAAAAACAGAGGAATTTAGGGTCTTTGGTTATTGATGTAGGCAAGTTTCCACACTAAGGTCTTCTCTTGAAAAAGCAGAAATAAGAAAATCTACCAACACAAACCACCCCTGCAGGACAGGTGGGCACAAGTTACACTGGGAGGCTGCAATGTCCCAGTGAAGGGAAGAGGAGAGTGTGAGGACAAAACAGGAGATAGGAAGCAGCAAATGAGGAAAGCACAGCAGAGCCACAGAGAAAGAAAGCAGCAAGTGCCATCAGGGAACTGTGAGGAACCACACTTAACATACCAGCAATTTCCTCATTCCCAAAACACAGCAGCACTCAGGCCATGCCTCAGACAAATGCCACCCAAGTAAAAGAACTGAAGTTTCATGGCTGAACTGACTTGACTCAATTATTTACAGCTTTATCACAACTTCAAAAAATAATGTCCAGTGCTTTGAACTTGATTCTGTTCGGGTAAGATTTAAATTAAGCCATTATATAAGCCATCAATTCCACAATTAATTTCATCTTTTTCTGTACAACAAGGCTTTGGATTCAATTAATTCAAGTATCTTGCCATACAGCAGAGAAACCAGAGAACAGAAAGGAACTTCTGGGATCCTCACACACCTTGAAACAACAGGTACTGGCATAAAGCAATTTCTTTCTTATGTTCATCAAGCTTTCAGCCCCACCAGATTTCTAACTCTCCTTGCACCTGAAGCAAAGTTGCTCACAGGTTTAGAAAGCCAAATCATCCTTCAGATATAGTAATTCCTCCTCCTCAATCCTGTATTTTCTGGATGTGTTTCCATTGCTTAGACTCATTAAACCATGTCACATGACCTTAGCATGTCCACCTTCATAATCTCCTCAGTGTGCCTGAAGTATCTCCTTTGTAATGCCCATTTCTTTTTCTTAAAAACCATTTGTTCATTGTGCAAAGCATTGTTAAACACAGCCTGTAATGGCACCAGCACTTCCCAAATGTGCTGGAAGCATCTCTTAAAGCTAAGATCCCACTTGTCTTCCAGTCACATTCCTACAGTAACCCAGTCACCTCCTGGTTTTTCTTTTCAAACTGATGAACTCCAGTTCACAACAGAAGTTCTGCCTGCCACTTCGTGGAGGCACATGCTTGCCCTCTGAGTTACCATCACAAAATTTATGTACAAAGTTTTAGAGCTCATCTTGTGCAATGCATTTATCACCCTCCTCTTCCAGGTTATAGTTGGTGTGTCCCAGGCTGGTTTCACCACAAACATGCCATACATACTCTTACTTTTTATGCCAAGGTCATGGATGAGAAGCATGGTACATTTCATGACTCCTGCCTCTAACTCCATTTTTCCCCCAGTACAAACATCCTCCCTCCCTTCCACCAGTCTGTAGCCATCTTGCAATTCTTGCATAAACATCAACCCCTTTGACACAGTAATTAATCTTCCATATGACCCCATAATAAATCCTTTATGGCAGAGATTAAACAATGAAACTTATCTCTCTAGAGAGAGCTGGTTTATTAAAAAGGCTGGTGTGACACTACCTGCCATGGAGCAAACCACATGGAAACATTATTCAGTTTTTCACGGGTCAGTTAATTCAGTCCTTGCTCAGTGCACAATGTTGTAGGCTCAGCTTGTTCTCTGTATTTTGTTACTAGTCCTGACTTAACAGATTCTACAAAATCCCTGCTACCAGACATTCAGCATTACATGGTAACTTCTTCCATATTCCAGGATGGAGACCTGCCAGTCCTATTTCTTCAAAATAGTCAAGTTCAGTCACAGTAGTTTTACTTCTGTTTACTGCTACTGCCCTACTCATGTACTTACACACTGTATCACTACAAAAAGGAACCTTACTTCAGTTTTCATTTACTTGAAGGATCATATTAATATTACCTTTCTATTCTAACTTTGACTCAGAGCAGACACATCTCCCCTTCTTTCCTCTTTCTATTAAGTTAGAACCAAAAAGCCCTAGAGCCTGACACACAGCTGCCTGTACTTCCCTCAAAGGCACAGCTAAGCTGGGCAGTGTGGTGTTCTCAGGCTTTCTGATCTGCCAGACACAGATGCCTCTGTCACTAAGTTCCTTTCATCCACATGCAGTTAAACTCAGCAAGCCCAGAGCACCTCTTGCAGCAGTTTGCACAAGCTGCTCCAGCAGGTCTCAGGCTAAATGCACTTCATGGACTTTTATACCAAGCTCAAGACTCACACAGCACCTCAGCCAACAAAGCTTGTGGCTCCAACCAAAGTGCCCAAATCAAGTATTTTGTTTATAAGTTTTAAACTAGAGCAATTTGCAGTTTTCCAGAAGAGAGTGTACCACTGCAGCACACCAACCCCTCTTCTGTCATTATAGGATCTCCTAGTCAATGTATTAAGGCCAATGGTCTGTACCAAGGGTCTTTCAGGGAAAAGAGGCAGATGAAGATCAATAAGATCAGTTCCCAAACTATTATAGCTCATAGGACTGAAAAGTGAAAGACACAATCAGCAGCAGCATAAACATAAAGCTGAATTCCATCAGCACATACTTGACATAGAGATCTGTTAAAATCTGGATGCAGAATAACCCACTGGAGGGCCACTCATACATTAAGAAATTCCAAACAGCCTCACTGTTTAGATGCTTACTTGTCTGCCTACTGACTCGTAAGGAGAAAACTCAGCAATAAAAGCACCAAAACCAAAATGCAGAATGCACTGAAGTTCCTGAAAAGCCCTACACAGTCACAATCTAAACTGCATCAGGAACCAGAGTAACATCCAAAACAGGAATGCAAGTCCCACAATAGCCTAAACATTACAGAGCTTCAGAACTTTAGAAGTGGAGCATCCTCATGCTGCTCCTGCTCCAAAATGCACCTTCAAAGGGAAGATTATGTGAAGAGGCTTATTACAGTACCTTTAACATCTCATTTTGAGGTTCAAGGATTTGCTTTTCTCGTGTCCAAACACTACAGAGCCAAACCAGGCCCATCAGAGGAGTGCCAGGAACACCCTCTACACCCAGTGGCTGCAGCCAGGAATAGGCTGAGCCAGCTGCCTCTGAAGAAAGAGCTGGGCACCAATGACAAAAATGGCACAAAGGTGGAATCTTCCAAAGCTACAGGGATGGCTAAGCTGGAACAGACCATTTAGCTCAGGACATCACCTCAAAGCCAGGGGCAAAATTTGGTTATTAACTTTGTCCTAAGCAGAGACAGACCTCCTTGGAACATCCCTTCCAGTCCCTGAGGAACCACACAATGGCTGATGATTTTAATGCCCATGAACTAGTCTAGTACTTCATGAAGCCATTTACACTTTGGTCACTGCAGAGGCTGACAAAAGATCCAGTGCCCTCAAGACTTTCTACAGTAGTCATTCAGACATGAGTTAATTCTTTTCCCTCCAGTGTGTTTAGGAAACGCTCACACAGAGTAGCTGAACTACAAACTAAGGAGGAAGTATTGCTTTTGTTTAGACTCTCTAAAAGGCAGGCAAGACTCTCAAAAAGCAATTAGTAAGAAACAGTCCCCTGTGATTTCAGACTGTAAAGATGAAGGGGCATACAGTGGAGGTTTGGGGAAGAAGAGACCACAGCAAATTAAACAAATTTCATAAAAAAGAAATAATAAATTTAAAATATAAAACAAGCAGACTTTTAAATAAAATATGGAATAGCCTGGGCCCAACTCTAAAGAGGGTACAAGGTACCGAGAGCTTCCCTTGATCTCCCTGTACTGTCACTCCAGAAGCAAAAAATCATGAGACACAGCCTGAAAGGGTCACAATCAAGAAAGGAAGGATCCTGCTGACCACTCTCCCAGCCATTTCACACCTCACCAAAAGCCCCCAATACCTAATGCTAAGCCTTGTGCAGCCCTCCCTAAAGGCAGCTGCCCAACCCACCCCACATCTTGCTGGTCAGCTGGGTGGGCCACCAGCACCCTGGGCTTCTCCAGTGCCCACTGGCCTCACACTTCCCTTATCAGGACCCCGAGCTCCACCTGCCCTCATCTGTCCCTCCTCAGGACACCCAGCACCCGTTGCCCTCACACCTCTCCCTCCTCAGGACACCCAGTGCCCACCACCCTCATCTCTCCCTCCTTAGGACACCCAGTGCCCACCGCCTTCACACCTCTCCCTCCTCACGGCCGAGCACCCATTGCCCTCACACCTCTCCCTCCTCACGGCGAACACGGCAGCGCCTCGTGTTCCAACGGCCCTCCAACAGCCACCGTGCCCGTCAAGGCGGTCCCGCGCTGCTATTGGCTGCTGCGGCACCCGCTGTTCTCCCATTGGCTGTCGGGGGGCCGAGGCCCGCCCAGCCGCCCTGCCCGCGTCCCCCCGTGGCGCCCCGAGGGCCGCGGGGGTTGCGCGGCCTTTGCCGTGCGTTCCTCGGCCCCTGCCCCAACGGCTTCCCTCAGGGACGGCAGCACCGTGCGCCCACCTCGCTGCTGCTTTCCTTCCTTCCTTCCCCTTCACCGCCTCACCTGCCCAAGGCACCACTGGCCGCTCGGAAGCTGCCGGGATCTCGAGAAGTGGGGAAATTGCTACCTTGGCTCATTCAGCGAGGGCGGTATTTTGGGGAAAGCCGTGAAACATCTTGAAATAATTACCAGTTTGTACAAACGAAAAGCTTTTTGTTTCTTTAAAGGAGAAAAACACACCATGCACCATAGAATTAGAAGCTCCAATTACGGATACTGATGGAATAACATCTATTGCAGTGTTCAGGGTGGGAGAGAGCAGCAAGGTCATGCACCACCTTGGATCCTCCTCGACTCACAGAGATGGCAGGCACCAAGCTGGAGGTTGGTGACAATATGAGGTGACAAACACTGCACCAAAACACACTTTCAGGATGCCTACTTCACATGGATCCATCCTGTGTGATGGGTCTGTCCCCCCAGTATTTCATTTCCTTGAAACAAATGAGTGACTATTTCAGCCTCTATTCCATACTTTTCCTCCTCCTAGAAGTCCCTTGCCCTCTACCATGAGGACTTGAATTGAAAACCTGGCCACACGCCCCCTTTGCATTCAGAGACAAAAAAGTTAGAACAAACCCACATTTTAGGTTGTTTGGGCTGGTTGGGTTTTTTTTCATCTTGCAGACCTCGAGCCAAGTTTTGTGATGGAGGTGTTTGACTCATCGTTTCTAACATTTTAGACTCCCAACAGTAAAGCACGTTAATCTTGGACTAGTTCTGGCAGTAAATGTAACGTGACTCCTCGGGGCTACTGAGCCTTGTGACTGTTCCAGCAACCATCAAAGGGGAGCTGGAGTTTTGGAAAAACACCGACTGGAAGCATTTTGCCCTGCACGTCATTGTGCCAGTGGCAAGAGCCCGATAGCTTCATCCACAGGGCCAGGGAACAGCTGGGGTCAGAGGCCACCCTGGTCAGATACATCTAGCAAACACTTTGCTAAACCTCTTCCTGTGAATCCCTTAAGGCCTTGGTGTTCCTGATTACAGAAAGGGAGAGCACTGCTCCACACCTGATCGCTGATCTCTGAAGGGTTAAGCTTCAACAACAATTTCTCAACTATTTCCTAATTGTCAGCCTGCCCTCCCACCTAGACTGCCATACATACTCAAGCGCTTTTTGCCAGTCGTTTTGCATACAAGAGCAGAAAGAAAACTCTCCAAGAAAGCCTTCACAGGCCTTAGAGAGCATGATGTACTCACACAGGCATCCTGCTGAATGCACTGCAGGATGTGCTTGGCTGGAATCAGGAAGTCTATGAGGTAGTGCAGTCCATCCCCACGGTACGTCTTCTCCACCACATCAAAAACTTGGCACAGCACAGTGGCTGCGGTAGCCTCGAATGGAGGGTAGAGTGCTGATAACGTGCTCTGAATGCAGCCGTCCAGTGACTCCGAGTCCTGCCGAGACAGAAAGCGTTAGTGGGACCGGGACACGATCCGCCCAACGCCCAGGAGCGCGGCCATCGCCAAATGCAGGAGGAACGAAGATCACAGGAGCCAAGTGCTGTCTTTCTGGCTTCTTTTGGCACTGGAGATGGCAGGTAAACACAGAGAAGCTCTCCCAAAGCAGGAGTGGAGTGCTCGCAGAGCGCTGCACACAGGATTGCCAGCTTTTGCTTACGCAGCAAGTCCTTGTGCTGCCTGCGCGGGGTGGGGCGGCTGTTAGACCACACCGCAGCACGTGAGCGCGTGCGAGAGACACAGCCACGGGTGGGCATCACCAGCCCTGTCCATGGCTTGGGAACACTCCTTGGTGGGCCAAGGGCACCTGCAGTGGGCTGAAGCCCCTCAGCCTCCTGCGCTCTGGAGTCCCAGCACAGGATAAGGTGCCAGAGCTGTTTGGTTCTGTGGAAAGCCGCTCTCCAGAGCGACTCCTCGTTATTCAAAGCTGTTTGCCTCTCATGAAAAGCTCTACTGCAGGAGCGAGGAGTTTTCTGCAGTGCGAGATGCCTCACACGAGGATTCACACAATGTGTGTGAGCAGGGCTGCCTGTGGTCCCTGAGCACACCCATTGATACCTAGGATGCCTGTTCAGGGGGATCAGAGGCAATGGCTTGCCTGCATCCACCTTCATTTGGGAGAACCTGCCAGCCAGAGCCTGCCCATAGTGTCAGGACCAATTCCAGTGCTGGAGGCCAAATTCTGAGTTATTGCATGGGTGTAAATCAAGAGAGCTTGCCAAAAAGTAACAATTTAAAAAAATATAAAGCTGTACATATCTGGAGAGGGGATCAGGATTGCTCCTTTCTTTTCTGTTTTAGAGGGGATCCCTTGGGCTAGCTTACAGCCAGTGGGAATAAGTTTTGCTCCAAAACCAAATGAAAGTTTACTCAGGTGTCTGGCCAGATCCTCATCTGATCCAAATCCACCTCCTTTCACTAGAGACAAGAAAAGCACTTCAGCTGCTTACGCAGAAGCTCCACAGCCTCCTGCAGAACAGGAACAACTACATGAACATGCCTGAAAATACACTTCAAGACTGGGAGAGAAAGTTAAACAAAGCAGTGCCACAACAGCTTACGCCACAACCGGGGAACAGTAGAACAAGGGGATCAGTAGGAAACAAATGGTTTCACTGCTCCCATCCATTGCAGCACATCTCTGAAGATGCCTCCACCAGCCTGGGAAAGTTCAAGAGTCTCAGAGCAAGCCTGAACTGACCTGCAGCCCAGCAGAGTGGATGCTCCTCACACAAGCCTTCCCATCTCTCGCAGCTTACTGATCTCCAGGTTCCTCCTTTAGAGGGTTGGGTGTTTAAGCACAACATAAACTCCCTGCTCCGATGCAAAGCCACCTCGTGGGACAGACAGCCTGTGGGACTGCACAGGAGAGGTGAGGACACCCAGGTGATGCCTCCACAATCCCTGCCTGCAACGAGCTGGCAGAACTACAGTGACAGGCAAACCACACACTGCCTGTGGGACAATGCTGCTTCCTTACCTTTCTGCTCTTTCTCCTGATGTCAGCAAAAGCAAGGCTACATGGATGGCAGCAGACTCCTAAAGTGCCCACACCTTTTCTGAGAGGCCAACTTGCAATACTCAAGGCCATCCTGCAATACTCAAGGCCAATGCAGCTAGATAAACAGAGGTTAAGGAGCTATTTTTCATACACATAGAATCATAGATTATCCCGAATTGGAATACTTAATCCAATATTCTTTAACCAAGAATTCCAAAAGCAAGAGCGCTATGTACACACTCTCAAGAGCTGAATTCTAGGGGATGAGCATTTAACCCTAATTCTAAATAGGAGGAGAAGGCTGTTTTAAACAATTTACCTTCCACTCAGAAAAATAATAACCTCTGTTGATACCAATGTGTCCCAGCAAGTGCCTGTGACCTTGTCAGATAAAAGTGGCCTTCACACAGGTGCTCTCCCACCCCACCAGTCACCTTCTTGGGCACTATCACAGCATTGCTGCTGGCAGCATTTGACAACAATCTCCCTCTGACCCTCCACAGCCCACAAG
Source organism: Melozone crissalis (assembly GCF_028551555.1). Classification (NCBI taxonomy): domain Eukaryota; kingdom Metazoa; phylum Chordata; class Aves; order Passeriformes; family Passerellidae; genus Melozone; species Melozone crissalis. The sequence continues at coordinate 7,378,752 of NW_026535785.1, forward strand.
TTCAAAACATCAATCAAAAACAGCTGGGGTTTGTTCTGCACCATCTTCTGCTTGAGCAAAATTCTTTCAGATATCAATCCCTCCCCAAAACAAATTTGTTAAGTTCACTGTTGCAAATAAAACAAAGAAGTCAAAATATTTGCACATGAGTCAGTGCATTGCTCTAAGGTTCTCACACCATTCCTCCTGCCTTAGACTTCACAAAACAATTATTAACATTGGCACCAAATCAAAAATCCTTTATATGGTTAAAATAAACCAGCTTGTACCTTATCCTTTCTTTAGTAAAATACAAAATAAGCGTAGCCTGTAGCCATTGCAGAGTGCAGTGCTAACTGCACTCCTGAGCACAGAGCCTTTCTCTCCCTCTGGCTAGATTATACCACAAAGCCATGATAGCTGTGTAGATTTCTAAGGGATAGAGAGAAGGTTTCAACCCCTACCTTTATTAAAAAGAGATGTTTGCACCAATCTCTGCTAATTCTGCAGGAAAAGCCCCAAACAAGAAGTAGATTCCCACATCCCACTGTGCTGCATTTGATTATAGCACCAGCATCCTTGGGAGGGTACAGAACCAGGTACAGAATGAGGCTCCAGAGCAGAGCAGCCTCCGTGTGCTGCAGAGGAATGTTGGAGGTGACACTGCTCCTCAGTGCCCCCACCCAGGATGGTCACCCAGGGACAGCTCCTGCCTGGAAGGAGGGTGAAACAGGGCACTGCCTCAGAAGCCACCTTGAAAATACAGAGGGTGGAACATGAGAGAGCTTGGAGCCTCCAACAGCAATAGGGGACTCATTAACCCAGCTCACAATCCTAGGGATGGGGCTGCTTATTGGCACTAATTAACTTCTCATATTGCAGAGGGGCTGGAGGAAAGTGCCTCAGCCAGGACTGCAGGAGGCCTCAGGGTGCTGCTGTGGAATGCCAGAGCACACATGGGCAGCCTCACACATCCAGCCTGCTGCCAGGGCCAGCTGCCATGCACGTGGAGGAGATGTGGTGTGCAGGCACAGGGAACTCATACAAACCAGAGAAGGGAATAGTGCCCTGTGGTCCTGAGGCTGATAAACCCGAAGTCTAGAGCCTATCTCATCTACATCGTGGAATCATAGAATGAGTAATGAAGGGAGCACTGGAGGTCATCTATCCAAGTTCACTGCTCCAGAGTGCCCCAGACCATACTAGGAGACCCCTAGACCCCTGCAGGGTCCCCTAGAGCATGTAACTCCAGACAGCTTTTGAATATCTCCAGAGGAGACTCCACAATCTCTGGGCAGCTTGTTCCAGAGGTTCCATCTCTTATCTCAAACAGGCAGTGTAACCCCCAGCAGGCACAAGGAGAAACTTTTGTGAGCCGGGATGAGCGAACAGCACCTGGAGAGAAGGAGAACAAGCTAAACCTGAAAGAATCCATGGAGGGGGCACTCTTGCCCAGCACATTTCCACGACAACCAGCCCACAGTGGTCCCCAAGAGCTGGCAGAGCCTGCTGAAAAAAACCAGCCTCCTTCAGGGACTGAACGTTTCAAGCTTCCCTGATTCCAATACCATTGCCACATCCCTCTCACAAGAAAGGTCCTGGACATGTGCTCCTTTTCTGCCACTGGGCACAAACACCAACAGGAGCACTTTCCAAGCAAGCCAGAGAGTATCTCTGCAAGCAAAAGGAGTCTTGGGATTCAAATAGTTCTTTGTCAATAGTACAGGAGGACCTATAAACTCCAGCTCACTGCCACCATTCCACCACACCTCCCAGAAGAGAAACATGCTTTTAAAATAACTCCTCTATAAATCAAGGCGCTAAATAAAGCCCAGGTTAAGGTCATGTCCGGCCAAACTGGCTTTCACTGCTGCTGAGAGCCAGCTGCAGGGGCTGGAGCACAGGGATAGAGGAGGAAAGCACCACACAGGGATGGGATGGGCTGAGCCATGTGACAGGAACAACCCAGCATGGTCCCAGCCAGGAGGCCAGGGGAGCAGTGGGAACGCAGGAGGAGTTCACAACTGGCAGGGGGCTTGGGTCTGAGCCGTGGGTGGGTGGGCTGCCCTCTTTCCTCTGCATATCACAGGAGCCACGGATGCTGTGACAAATAGGACAGTAAAGACTGTTGTGGCAAAGCTCTGCTGCTCAGCCCTTAGAGCCCCACTCCATCACAAACTGCAGCAAGAACCAGGACTCAATCAGAAATGAAGCTACGAGTGCCTGGGCAGAACAGGAGCCCAGCAGCTGTTGCAAACCTGATTTTAGGGGACGTGTCTACTTCTGGTGCAGCAGACACTGCAGGTTGGAAGAGAAGCCTGTCATGAGGGATCTGGAGTAACCAGGAGCTTCTTAGGCTTTTCTTGGTGCACTGATTGAATTTTCTGCCTACGTTTGTGGGCATAAGGAAACCAATATAGCAGCTCCAGCCACTGGGAACTCCTGTCATTCAACATTTCTTTCTTACTCAGAACTGAACTTCTTCCTCTTTGGGACCTACTGCTCACCAATTAAGTCTGAACCCTGAAGAACCTCCTCCAGGTTTGGAGAACAAAACATCAGCCTGCCTGGGGAGCAGAGAGGTCATCCCCAGGGCTACACACACACTTCACACAGCATCAGAATATCTGTGCTCTTCAAGCAAGAGACAGCAACCCAAGTGGCTCAGGACAGTGTAAATCAGTGCAGGGGAGGCCTGCAATGCTTCTGGACCCACCTGGGACAGCAAAGCCTTGACAGCATTTCCCCTACAACTCACCCAAGCACTTTGCTCATTTTGCCTACAAAGTACTGAGTCTTGGTCAAGGCAAACATGAAGAGGCACAAATCTTCCCTCATGACAGCCCAGATGCTGTCTGCAGACTACTAAAAAAGAGTGTTTTGGTGAGACCAGACTGACATGGGTTTGGCTAACCCATGACTTATGGCAGACAGCACTCCTTTCCAGCAGGCTGGACTGGCCAATGTAACACGCTGAGGATTCATCCCGCAACAGGAATTTAGTTAACCTACAGCTCTGCTTTCACAAACCTACACTCCCATTTGAGCTGCCAGAGAATGAAGCTACATGTGCCAAAGTGCCCCAGTTAGACCCAGAGCTTGCCATGGCTTGGCAGAGCAAGGAGCAGGCTGGGCAGTGGAGCAGAGCCCGGCAGGCTGCAAGCACAGCGAGCGGTGCCCGTGGTGCACCCAGCTCTGAGTCACGGAGCCTCTGGGCTCCTGCTCAGCAGGGAGACCTTGCCAGAGCTCCCACAACTTTGTCCTTCTTCTGCCAGGTGCCCAGAGCATGGCCACGTCCTGCACGCAGCCACTGTGTCCCCTCCTGCCCAGGTGCCGAGACACAGTGCAAGGGTAGCGCAGGAGAGGCGGGAGCGTGCAAAGGTGAGGGGAAGAAATGACCCAACCCTCCCACACCCCAGACTGGAAAGTAGAAATAATAGCAAAACTGGGGAGAGGCAGAGCTCCAAGCAGCACAGCACAGCGCCTGCCCATGGCTCGCAGCCAGCCTGGGGACTGGGGGAAAAGGAGCTCACAGCAGGCGCTGAGCAGGGCTGGGTTAGCTGGTCCCTCCGCCAGCAAAGGCTGCTGTGCTGCACCGCTTGGCTGGGGCTGCTCAGATCTCGGCTGACGTGAGAAACCTCATTTCCAGTAAAAACAGACCTCTGGGCTTTCCATGAAGCCTTTCCACTTTCTGACACAGAGCTTAAAGACAGACTGCTTTCCTTTAAATAAAGGAGACATTTCTGTGTTCTGTTCGAAAGGTCTCTGGCTAAAAAGAAGGCTTGTTTTTCTGACAAAATTTGAGATTTCCCACTCCATTGCTGCAGAGAGGAGAACCCTCCCAGCCCCATTTCCTGAGCTGTTCTAATCACAGCGGTAATGAGTTCAAGAGAGAAAAATCTTCCCAGAGCAAGTGCCAGCTCCCCCCTCTGCTGCTCACTCTGAGGCTCAGGGGGAGGCTGAGAAGAGGGCGCCTGCCTTCGGCACCCTGCCTTCCTCTGGATAAAATAATGTATTATTAAGAGGTGCAGCTATAGAGGTAAGCATTCCAACTCCTGTAATTACACCACCTTCCTGTGAGATAACCAGGAACAGCTCTACCTGCTCTTTGGGCTATTGTTTTAGGCTTTTCAGGGAGAAAAGCACAGCACGCAGTTCCCCTTCGGAGGCAAGTGTTTGCAGTCTCACCCAGGCCAGCTTTGTTGAAGGGCTGTACCTCCAAAAGCAAGCTGCTTTCTGCATGCCACCATGGCATCCCTTGCAGAGGGCATGGCTGTAGCCTGGCTCAGCTCCCCTGCACTGAGGCAGGCAGGACTGCTCCATAGCCTGTGGATAAACCAGCTCCTACAGCTTTGCAGGGAGTGGTGCTCTGCAGACAGAGCTCAGAGAATCATTTCCAGATGCCTCCCTCTGTTCTCCCAGCCCTGCTCGGTGTTGACGCGGCTGCGACAGCCAAAGCAGCTCCTACTGGGCAGCACACAGGATTATCATTCCAGGCACTGCAGGAAAACAAGCGCTTGAAAGCGATTAACTCATGATCTCTCATTTAATTAAACAAAGGGAAAAATGATGTATTTGCTTTTCAGCTCCGAGGCCCCTGTTCTGCGCATGCTGTAGGTCTGGGCGTGCGCGGCTGGGGAAAGGCAGGCCCAGAGCTGGGTGATCTCTCCAAGCTCGGGCTTGGTTTGTTTTCACTCAAGGGGGGACACCCCAGATTCCTTTGAAAGTGAAGCATGACCTCCTGTGAGCTTTGGAGTGTACAACTACACCAATGCTGTCCTTGTGCTGGAGCAAAAGGCAGGGAATAGCAGAGGCAGCCTGGTTCAGGTACATCCCTGGCTCTGCACCACACTGCAGGTGGCCTAACACAAACATTATCATATGGCAACATGACTGCTCACCTGAGCCTGCCCCCCAGCCCAAGACCCCTGTTCACGTGGGTCCAATACAGCACCTTCCCCCTAATTCACCTTACTTCTCTCTACCCTTCAGGGCTTTGTACTCCAGCTTTTCTGGAGAAGAGATTGTAACTTTCTCCTTTATCTGTGCAACATCCAACACATCAGAAGAGCTGCTGACAACTGCTGAAGATTAAAGAGGCCAAAGTGGGGGTGACCCACAATGCAAGAAAGTTGTCTTTTAGTCAGAGTGGGGAAGAACTGGGAAATGAAGCATTTCCTCACAGGGACACGTCTTGCTCCCTAACGAGTTCTCAATGTACTGAGCAGGAGATAGGTCCTTTATCCATAGCAACAAATGAGCCCTGGTCTCAAAGACCAATTACTTTCTATCAGAAATAGATCAAGGAGATGATATAGGTGTTTAAAGGGCAGCTGAGTGAACAGATCAAAGCCCTGTCCTTAAACAGACATCCTCCAACTGAAACAAGGGCCTGCAAGTGGATGAGAAGAGCTGTGTATAAAACACCATCCTACAGCTGGACACCAGCTTATTTTGGTTTAGTTTAATCAAGGGATTAAGTCCTTAATCTGAAATAACTGCCTAAGCACAGATTTTTATTTTTTTTTAAATATCACTGGCACAGCTCTAACAATGCAATTAATTAAACAGGTTGTACTCTGTGTGCTGTAAAGCTTTGGGTACTTTTAGAACAACCTTCCCAGCAACAGACTCATGCTGGAAGAGCACGAGTGCTGGCAGCCATGGTTTCACTGCCCATTGTTATCCATGTGCACCTTTCCACCTCCTCAAGACCACCTGGAGTTCTCCTCTTCCCTCCTGCTGCCAGCCTGCACAGGCTGCCCTGCCTTGGGCACCAACACTCTGACCGTGTGCCACAGTCCAGCCAGGGACCTCCACATTCCAAGTGTCATGTTCTACAACAGGCCCAGACAAGGCTTGCTAAATCCTGTTAGGTATCACAGTGAGAGCCAAGAATTTCTAGGCTACTTCCATACAAGTCCTGAGACATTGCAGCCAACTCCCATTCTTTATAGGGCTCAGTCTACAAATGCACTAAAAACCTTTTTCTCTGCTATGGAACAAAAGAAATTGCTTGAGCTCATGCACCCCATTATTAGTGATAGGATTTGCTCTGCTCTCAGCTTCAGGCATTGGCATCCATCTGGCAAACCAACCCAAGCAGCAGCATGTTGTAACCCTTCTTATTTCTGCCTAATGGGTACTAACTAACAGGGCACTCCAGGCAGATGGAAGATTTATTTATACCAGCCAGCTATAAAATACCCTAAGTAAATTCTTTACCAAACAGGTCAGCTCATTTTAACACCTTTTAGTCAGAAGCATTAGGCCATAGCCAACCCCTTGTGTTCAGACACCCATCTGGGGGCATCTTACAACAGATGGGCAGCCTCCTGTGCTCAAAAAGAAAATGATAATCCTTCATCAGGCCTGCTGATGAGTGCCAAAAACGATCTTCATGGGGTCAGTACTTGGAGTATTAGTTCTGTGCCAGTGTTGCACACATTCTGGACTCACGTTCAGATCTCACCTCTTCCTTTTGCAAGCTGCATGACCTGCTGGACAGAATCCCATGGGGACTGGTGGATTCTCCATGTCTTGCAACCTCCATAACTGAGGGTGGATGCCACAGAAAAATTATCCTCTTTCAGTTAAAGAGCTCCCAGACTCCATATGGAAGCTAGGTGACACTCTACAGTCCCAGTATCCCATAACAGATGAGCCATAGTTCCTTTTGGCCTTAACACACTGTGTTACCATGTGCTCATGAAATACGAGTCCTGCTATGTCAGAGGGGGACAGAAACTGCTCTGAAGCAGAGCTGCAGTTCCAGGAGGGGATGGCTGAGCACATGAGAACACAGTAAGTGTAGACCTTGGGGGAGCACATCCCTGCACACCATTGATAGGAGAAAGCACCCAGCAGCAGTCATCAGATGCCTCTTAGGAAGAGGCTGTGAGGAAGGATGAGCCAGAAGGACAGAGCAGGCAGCTCAGAGGTGTCCATGGTTATGCCAGCTCAGCCATGGGCCACTCCAAGAAGCATCAGTCTGTGCTGAGGAAGGGAGAACTGTTCCTGGTCAGGGGGACCAAGATTTGTTCCAAGACTCTCTAAGGTCACTGGAGAACAGACACGTGTGCTCAAGCTCTCCTCCTGCCCCTAAGCAGCAAACGTGGGACAGATTCAGATGAAAACATTTCCCCTGTATTTGGATACAGCACTAAATGCATGCCTCCCAGAAAGCTAAGTAAATCAGTCAGAAATTCAGGGCATTTCTTTCATTAAACTCATGAGTTAGAAAAGGGTGAACACAGGCTTTTAAAGCTACTCCCTTTATAGATTTTTTTTTTCCAAACAGAAAACAGTCTCACGTGTCCCATTATTTCCATACATATCAAAGGAGGGTGGAGATTTAACTAGCAATTTCTAAAAGATCTTTGTGCACAGAAGGGATGTATGCCAAAACGTGGGTGGTTATAAGCCCAAACACAAAGGAGAATACATCCACAGGCATTTTTCCTCTTGATCCATTAACGGGCCTGCATACCAGCCTCCTGAGCATATGAGAGGGACCTTGTTCAAAAGGTAAATGTATTCAGCAAGATGACAACAGACAGCAAATAACCCACATCTTTTAGCCATGTTGGAGGCTCAGCAATGCTGGGTTTTGTTGGGAGGCACTGAGACTTGACAGGCAGCCTCAGGGAAGGTATCCTCCCGAAGGAACCTGCTCAGGAAGCCTCTGCCACACCTAACACAGGCTGCAAAGCTCAAGGTGGACACCTAGCTAAGGTCATCAGAACTCCAGCAGCTTTCCTCCTCTGCAGCATGCAAACCATAACCCAGCCACAGCAGTGTGCCCCATTGCAGGGGACCCCATGGAGACTCCCTTTACCCCATCCACCAGTGTCCAGGAGGAGCACATGCACCTCTTCCCTTCAGCTGAGCCATTTCATTCCATTCAGAGTTGTACCAGCTGAAGCAAGGGTTCGTCCTGGGCTTCCCAGGCTGATGGCAGGATGGCAAATCTGAGCAGACAGAAAGATTTTCAGATTCATTCTGTTCTGCTTTGATCTTGGAAGTTTCAGCTTGCTGTCCAGTGATGCAAAAAATAGGATACATATGAAACCAGCACTTACCACAAGAAAGGCCCCATTTTTTGTTAATATTTTAATGAAAGACTAAGCCAGCCAACAGAGGTGAGGCACTCGGTGTGGCAGAGAGGTATAAGCATGGCCAAACATTCAGAATCAACAAGGGCATGTCTACTCACTCCTCTGAGCTGCAAACCAGGCACTATGAGTGATGCAAAAAACACAGAGCATCCCATGGCCAGAAGTGGGCAGCTTCACCCTGGCAAGCTCTCCTTGCTTTTTACTGCTCTTCAGTCAGCAACAAATCTGGTCCCAGTGGTACTACTCACTTTCTCAGACACTGAGCTCCGCAGGACTGGAACAGGGGGTTCCATCATGCACAAACAGCCAAGAACAGGAACAAAAAGTGCTCTGGTACAAGTGCCTACAGGTGGGTTCAGTTTATAGTTTCTGTAGGACACCTTGATTGTTTCAACAGGGATTTTTTCAACAGTGCTAAAGGAGCCTGTAGCCCCTGTGATGTGACTTCCACCCACACTCAGCACCAATGCTCAGGTTAAGGCTGTGCACAGCCTGTAGGATGTTAAAATTTTACACAGATTGGTTGCAGACAGGGTTACATTTGAGATGCAACTAGAAAATGAGGCTCTGTGAGCTGACACTGTGCCTGTGCTCTAGAATTTAGAGTAGACATGCTGGCTATCTTGTCTGAAGTGACCAGCCACGAGATGCTGACAAGGCTCTCACAATATGATCTCTTCTGCTACAGCAAGGTGTTCCTTCAGAGCCAACTGCCCATGGGGACAGCTGGCCAGCAGCACTGCCAGAAGGGGCTGTGCTACAGGATGCTGGTTTTCAGAAAATAATGCTGACACTCAGCATAGAGTCCTCCTTGGATTGTCTCACTGTAAGCATCTGCTGTCTCCCATTCCCATGTGGTATTCCCCTAGAATACACTTGGCAATTTCTACAAGGAGATACCTGGATGCAGCCAGGCTGTCACCTGCATTCAGCCATTATTTTTATTGTTACAATGAACAACATGTTATCTTGCCCAGAGCTTTTGAAAATAAGCTGGGCAAAATGCAAATTGTCAACCTTGTTACCCCAGAGGAGGTGCTTTCAAACTGCTTCCATGTGCTCGGGATTATGTCTCTGGACTTTGTCTGTGTTCCAACATCTTGCTCATGGTTTTGGCACAGAAATAAAGAAAGAAGAGCCCCAGTGCTTAAAGCTCTTTGTGATTCCCAGACTCATTTCCTTCCCACCCTGGGAGAAGACATAACTGGAGGAAGAAAGACCCTATTTTCTGCTGAAACCCATCCTCTCTCCTACCAGCATAGAGGTGCCACCAGAACTTCTCTGAGGAAGCACCAGGAAAGGTGAATCCAGGGAATGGAGATAGATCCCAAGTCACAAAAGCCATGATGGGTGAGCAAGGTAGACAGAGCCCAGCCAGACTCCTGCACCGCTCTCACCATGGGGTTTGCACAGCTCCAGAAGTCACTTCTAGTGGAAGGGGGCTACTTTGGCCCAAGCTGTCTCACCCATTTGGTGTTCTGGGCATATCCCAGCTGCCACAACCTTATGTACCCACACACACATCAGCTCTAACACTGAAACCCCATGAAAATGAATCACCTGTCCCACAGAGTAGGGCAGCCAGCAATGGTGCCTTGCCAGACCTCCATCAGGAGCCAAGTCTCCAAGAGTCCTGCAGGCTGCTGGAGGCCATGGAAGTTCTCCTACAGGCCAGCAGACTGACACACATTCACTGAGATCCAAATCTTCTGCCTGCAGGGTTTGTTTGATTTACCAGGACACAAAAAAATCAAGTTAATCAGAGCAGCTTGGAGTTACACTCACAACTTGGTTGCTCACAGAAATGCACCTCCCAAAATGTAGATTGGTCTACCACAACATTGAGATCAGATACCTGCCATGGACCAGAGGAGTTCACAGTGTGGCCAGCACTCAGTGCTGGGTCTGGTGCAGCTTGGCCTCTGGTTCCTGTTCCTTCCAGCTGCACTCAGCCCCTGAGTGGCACAGGATCCCTCCTCAGCAGTGATACACAGTCCTTGAATGGCCAGCACCCACACTGGTCATGGCACTGCTCCTCACAAAGGCTCACCCTGCTTCAGACAGCTTTTGCATCACACATTTAAACAACATCGAGGAGGGGAGCTGAAGCACATGGGAATCAGAAAGGCACCTCCAGCTTGAAGGAGCAGAGTAGTAACAGCCAGTCTCTGCCTCCAGCCTCCAAGGGCAGAATTTCACAAGCACTGCTCCAGCCCATGTGGCAAAATGCAGCCCATGAGACTGCAAGGGATGGCCCCAACCCTGCACAACCCCAAGCAGTGCTCTCCTTTGATTTCAGCTTCATAAATAAAACCTGCATAGACCAAAAATTGCCAAGAACACACTGGGCATGGAATGAGGGAAAGAGGTCTTCTGACTGAGATGAAGAAGTAGAAGCAAGATGCCTCCAGAAGAATAGCAGAGGAGAGCACACCATGGCTCTGACAGGCATGTGGGGGAAAAGAGCACCACAGGATTGTCTGCAAAGGAGCTCTGCAAAGGAGGGTAGTAAAGGGAAAAGACATGGGTCTATAAACTTAGCTCAACTTGCAGAAGTCAGAATTCAACTCATCCCTCAATGAAAGCCAACTTTCTGCAGGCTCAGAAGCTGAACTTTTAAAGGGCAAGTCACTGCCAGGCACAGCAGCAATGAAAGCTGCTTGTTCTCCTCATAGGTTTTGTTCCTCCTGCAGTAGAAAAGCAGTCTCTAACATAGCATGACACCTCCAGGATCTGGGCACATGGATCTCAGCCTGAGCCAAGGATCAAACCATCAGAAGCTGGACTGGCGCTCAGTGGGATGTCACCACTGGGCAATCCCTCTAACTACTGAGAGCCCAGGGCTGGGCACCTCTGTTTGCAGGGCAGTGCCAGTGTCACTGGGCAGGGGACAGCCCTGCAGCCACTCCCAAGCAGTCTGGGTGCTCTGCTGCCCACTGGGCTCACCATCCTTTCCCCTCTCCAAACAAAGATCCCCAGGTGCACAACTTGACACTGAAAAGGAACATCCCTGCCCAGCTCCAGGGGTTCTCTGAGCAGGGGGAAGGCTCTGCAAGAGGGCAATGCCCAGAGCCACAGAGCAGGATTGGCAGAGGAGGGCAGGAGGAGAGCCCAGCATCCAGGCAGCACAAAAGACAAGGCTCTGCCCGAACTGACCCATCCCGGCTCTCACTCCAGGGCTGTGCCCGATAGACAGGCACCTCGCAGGGTCAGTGCCAACAAGGAGTTTGTGTCCCTGCAGCCGCCGCCCCGGGCTGGCACCAGGAGGGCAGTGTGCCACTCGAGTAACGGGAAATGCCAAAGGAGCTGTTTCCCACTCCGGCATGAGCGCCGTGCGCTGGCTCCGGGCGGGCTGTCCCGACAGCAGCTCCGTCCCGCACAGTGCCCGGGGCAAGAGCCCTCCGCAGAGATTTCCTTACCATGTTCCCGGCCTCCTTTCTTCCCCCTCACTTCCAAAGGCAGCGTTTTTTCTCTTTTTCCTCCATGTGTGCGACGGGGCGTCTCCTCTCCCCTCCGACGTGAACCACCGAAGCACTTTGAGTTCTGGACTGTAATCCAAGCCCTCACCGCCCCCAGCACAGCTCCAACTAATCTAACTCATGACACTACCGGGGCCGAGCAGGGGACCTCCAAGGTTTCTCTGACAGCCAACTCCAGCGCGGGACGGCTCAGGGGCATAGCGAGAGCGAGGTGCGGCGTCCCCCGGCCCTGCGGGACCTTTGGGACACGGGCAGAGCCTGAGGCGCTCCCGGGCTGCCCTCACGGCACCGCGGCTCTCCGCGCCCCTCGGAGCCGCTCAATGCGGACACGCCGGGGCAGGGAGCTGCCCTGGCCCGGGAACATCTGAATAGCGGCTGGAGGAGAGTGAGGCAGGCATCCCGAGAAGGTCTCCAGCTTCCCAAAGAGGTTTCCAGCAAAATCCTCCCCCCTTGCCTCCTCTCGGCTTGTTTTTCTCTAAGTCCGGGGAAGTTTCGCCACTCCACGAGATGTTGAGGCGCCGCCGCAGGTTAAGTAAAATGCCGAGAAATGCAGGGAGAGTGCTCTGAAATATTGTTGTTCTAACTTCTAGAAGGAAAACAGAGAGCAGTGACCGCTTCAGGCAACAGCAACAAACTGCATTGGGATCAGGCAAGAGATGTAGAGACCTCACCCCCTCCCAAAGGGGTAAGTAATTTAACACGGCAAGTTTCTCCACCCCTCCATTAATTGTTTAAGATGGCCAGGGGCCAAAATACTGCCCGAGCAGTGGGGAAGGTCACCAAACAGACAGGCTGCAGCCTCCAGAAGTGACAACGGGAAAGGGCAGAGCCACAGAGGCGGAGAGAGAGGAGAGAGGCAGGTGCCGCGGGGCATCCCAGGATCTGCTGACACACAAAGGCTTTGTGTAACGGGAAGCAGGGCGGGAAGTGACACACAGGCAAAACCTGGGCACGACATGCAGGGCCTGGGACCAGAAACTGCCTCCCCAGCCTGAGCAGTGCAGGGTTTCTGACCCTCCATCAAGCAGTTCACAGTGCTGGAACTTGGTTGTCCCCACTTATGGAGAGGTCACATAAACTAATCCTTCCCCGAGAGACAGAGTGACTCAGGCAGGATGTGAGACCCACAGCAGAAGGGAAGACATCTCCTTCTCCTGCATGGACAAGCAGAACAGCACAGGTCAGCCTGCTGCAGATGGAGCAACTGCTGCCAATGCCTCTGCTGCCTTGGCTCAAGGGGCAGAGTCCCACAGCCTTCCCAAACCCTGCTCCACAGGGCCAGCAACTCAAGACCACCTTCAGATACTGCTCTCCCAGGGAGAACTGACAACAGTTTGCCCTAAAACCTCTTTGCCTATGATGACCTCATCTCATGTTTCCAGACCCAACCAGCAATGGGGAGTTTGAGCAGCCAACCAAAGCCAGCCATTCAATCCACCAGCTGCCTGCTGTGCTCCTGCATTCCCTTAAGCCAAAGAGATGTCCTGCTAAAAGGGGCTGTGACACTGACAGTGACCAGAGCTGAGCAGCTGCCTCACTGTTCAGCACTTGGCTCTCAAAAAGCCCAGGCTTTCAGAGGCTCCCCCATGGAACAGCCTGTCACCTTCACCCCACAGCAGTACTGCATCTGTAGGCAGTGCTCATGTCAGGTGACAGCAGTTGCTAATGCCAAACTGGCTGAAGGAGAGCATCCCTGCCACCTCGAGTATTAACAACCCAGCACAGGCACAACCTGATTGTTGTCATCTGCAACAACTAATTTGAGATCTTAGATCTTGTCTGTGCATGCAAGAGAACCTCTTTCCCCCTCATACCCCTATCAGGAGGATGAGGAGCCTGGCATACCTCCCCAGCAGAGCCTCTGACCACAGCTTCAGGGTCTGTACAAGGCTGCTTTTGCAGAGTAGCTTTGTCCTTCATCTGTTCCTCCAGCACCTCTCCCACGCAGTGAGCCTGGCTGCATTTGGCTGACCTTTGCAATATCCTCTTGCAGGTGCTTGCTGGAATCTCCCCAGGGACTGGCCCACTCCCAGAGAGGAGGGAGCACCAGGAGTGATGTCTCTGCAGCGTGCACATGACAAGCCCTGTGCTGTCAGAAGTACCAGGCTCTTTCTGTTGGAGGCATATCCCCATCATGGAATAAAAGGAGGTAGAAGAGATCCAACATGCCTCTCACAGCCAGGTGTTTTATGGAAAACTGTAGGAACAGTTTTATGTACTGTTTCTACAACTGCAGCATTACATGTGTGTTTCCTTTCAGGAGGCCATGGCTGCCCAGGGCAGCACAAATTGCAGAATCATAGAGAAATCCTGAGCTGGGAGGGACCCACAAGGATCAGATGCTATTCATTGTTCTGCACAGGACAACTCCAAAAATTATACCATGTGTGATTGCACCAGCCTTGCACACAACTACTTTTATCCAGCAAACAGGTCACTGCAATTACCCTGGGTTCTGCAGAGGAACAAGTCTCCAAATAGAGACCTGGAGTCTCAAAAAAGTCTGGTAATCAGCAGCCTGGGTAACAAGCCTGGGAACTTCAGGGCTATTCCAGTTGCAGGCCAAAGCTCCTGCTCCTTCAGGGGGGCTACTACAAGCCAGGAGCTACCTCAGCTTTGAAAGAGAGACGTGCTCCCCAAGCAGCACAAAGGGCAATGCAGAGCCATGGGACATCCCCACAGCCCATGGGGATGAAGGGGGTGGAGCAGAGAACCTGTTCCCATGCTGTTACTGAACTGGTCAGGTCTCCTACACTCAGACCTTTGGCAGCAGATCCAGGGTGAGGAGCAGCTTTTGGCTTTCCTGTCTCCTTCAGGTGGCTTGCACAGGGCTGGAAGCACAAGGTTGTCATCTCCTTTAGTTCTGAATTACTTGCTAAGATACTGTTAAGCCACCTAATTTCAGCTCTCTGATGGCCAGAAAGAGAAAAGTGATAATTTTCTCATAGAAAGACAAAAGTGGTATAGGAGCTTGCAGCATCCCCATAAACAGAGAAGGAAAGCAACACAGAGGTACTCAGAGCCTTGTTCCTACCCCATTTCCCATGACAAAAGAAAGTTCTCCACCAGCTCTCAAGTCAACACCACTCAGAAGGATGCAGGGAAGTTGGCAGGTGCCATTTATAGAGGCTGCCAAACACAAGAGCAGCTTAGAGCCCAATCTCACACCTCCTCCCTTTCCTACACCGCACTTAAAGCTCAGGAGCACCTTCCCCCATATGGATTTCCAGGCTGAGGAACCTGAGTGCAGCTCACCCCACCCCAGCCAAGGCAGTGACGTGATTTCCGCTGCCATGGCTGGGTGCTGAGGGGAACATCTCACTGCTGTGCACTCATGGCTGGTTCCTAATATAGTTTCCTTTTTTTTTTTTAATTGCAAAGTGGCCTTTCCCTCTGCTGCCTTGTAGACCCATTTCCCGCTCAAGCACATGGGAGACAGCTGTAGCCAGCACTTCAGTGGGTGTTAAAAAGCCCCTCTTGAAGGAGGCTGCCAACAATGCCAGGCTTGTTCCCAGCACAGTCTCACTCTGTCTCCTGGCAGGAGCAGCTCCTCACGCCTTCCTCAGGGCTGCTTCAATTGCTGCAGTCACTGCAAAAGGCTGCTGTCATCCATGCTGGCAGGGATCTGAGTGCCCCAGCTTCACATCCAGCAGATCCAGCTGCTTTGCATGGACTGAGGGGCAATTTTACTCCAAAGGGATTGCTTTGGTACCCACCTTGAGCAGCAGCTGACCATTGCTAAGCACAGCTTGTCCTAGAGGTGAATTACAGCAAAAGGCAGCAAACGCTGACATTAGGAGTTTGACACTGAAGTCTGTGGGGCCTCCCCAGATTTGAAAGAAAAAGTAGTTGAAGAGGGATCAGTACAAGTGTTCTGAAAATTTCAGAGGTTCTAATTTCAGACTCTCATCTCTTTCTTTTCTCTTCCTTTCTCCTTTCCTGGAGTTGCAGTATTTCTCAAGGGCCTAAAGCAGTACCACAACCTAGAGCTGGGAGAGAGCACAGACAGAGGTAGGAGGCAGGGAAAGGACCTCTGCCTTTGGGTCAACACTTAGCAGAGTTCTGCTTATTTTCGGTTGTGCAAATCAGGAAATGCTCAATTCTTTTATGAATAGAATTCAGCTGTGCTAGAAACAACACAAGACAGATGTTTTAGATGCCAGATAAGGACATCTCCTGACCTAGGGGAAGTTGTGCAATATGGATGTTAGCAGGATGATTACATTACTGTGGCCAAGAGCTCTTAGGAAAATACCCCCATGAGCTCCATGTTAGCTTAGAGTGGTCACTGGTGCAGTCCTCAGCACAGCACAGGGAACCTCCTGTGGCCCCAGAGACTTGTGTGGGAATGGAGATCCTGGGAATGGGCTGTGGTAGAGCACTACTCCAGGGTATATGGCTCCTGCTAACCCATTCATAAGTGGACGTCTCTGAATCCACTTCCAGGCATCTCATCACCAGACTGGGGTTCTCCACCAGCTCCCATGCCCACAGACATGGCAATGCAGATATCCCATGGATTAAGCTGTACCCTGAAAGGAAAGGTATGTTACCATCCCACCAACCTATCCACAATAGAACATCCTAACTTAGAAGGGATCCACAAGGATCATTGAAGTCCAGTTCCAAGCCTATATCCCTTCAACCTGGCAGTTGTGCTGCCACAAAATCAGAGGAAGCCTCCAAGAAGAAGCATTAAAGTCCACTCAGAACAAGCCTTAAAACCAGGGATAGATATTGCTCAAAAGAGGGTTTGTGAAAGAAAGGCAACAAGTGATGCAGCAAGTAGAAGTGCAAGCAGCCCTTTGTACCAGCTACACTTCAGGAAAGAACCAGCTCTCTCCCCCCATTAGGGAGACAAGAACAGGTTGTATGCAGTTTAATAACATTTAAACCTTTATTTCAGATCACAAGCAAAGCATGTCTTGGCTTCACAAAAGCACATCTTGGTTTAACTAATTAATTTGATAATCCGCTATTTGCAATCCTCAGGAGACATTCAGCTTCTAAAGCAAGTAATTACCACTAAGTGGCAACCTCTTTGTGAGGCCCAGTCTGATTAGGGAAAAAATTTCTTAAGCCAGAAATATAATCACAGTGTGATTTCCCAGAAGGACTGAAGGAGAGACTACATAACAACAGCTGGTCACGCTCCCCATCTGAAGGGACACAAGCAACTCAATTACCAGGCCTCCAGCTACAATTCAAGATGTTGTTCAGTGCCATGTGCAGCCATGGCCTGCAGTTAACCATCAGGAAGTCTTACAAGAGGTATTTTGTAGGGATAGAAATCAGGAAGGTGCCACCTGGGGGGCTCAAATACCCATGTGTGCCACAAGGGAAAGAAGGGAAAGGAATAAAATGTTTTGGTTTTTTTTTTTTTTTTTAAATTCACACAGCAGGCTGGCTGCAGCACATATTGAGAGAGGTGATTCTCCCCCTCTGCCCTCATGAGACCTGCCTTGGAGTGCTGCATCCAGGTCTGGGGTCCTCAGCACAGGAATGACATGGACCTGTCAGAGCAGGTCCAGAGGAGGCCACAGAGCTGATCCTGGGGCTGGAGCACCTCTTCTGTGTGGACAGTCTGAGAGAAAACTGTTCAGCCTGCAGCAGAGAAAGCTTTGGAGAGATCTTAGAGCCCCTTCCAGTACTTAAAGGAAGCTTACAAAAAAGAGAGAAATATTTATGCAGGCAGAGAGTGATAGGATAAGAGGGAGTGGTTTTAAGCTAAAAGAGGAGAAATTTAGATTTGGTGTTAGGAAGAAATTCTTTACTCAAAGGACGGTGAGGCACTGGCTCAGGTTGCCCAGAAAAACTGCCAATGGCCCATCCCTAGAAGTGTTCAAGGCACAATTGGACAGGGCTTTGAGCAGCCTGGTTCAGTGGGTGGCATTCCTGCCTGTGGCAGGGGGGTTGGAACTCTGAGGTCCCTTACAAACCAAACCATTCTATGATTCTAAGTGAAAGCTCATAGTGTGCAGTGCCAGAGAGAAGCAGTGCAAGCAGGGCAATATCAGCCTGACAGCCTCTGCCCAGATATGAAGGCACACCTTGATGACACAGTGTTTTCCCAGGCAAGCCAGCTGGACTCAGTACATGCAGAGTACTTGCTGGTTAGACCAGCTCCAGGCATCCCCAAGTGCCCAAGGTTTTGGCTCTGCTGGCATCCACCACTGCCAGGGTCCACAGGACAAAGTCCTGCTTCTGCACTCATCCAAGACACCCCTCTCAGTCTGAGCAGCTCTGGGCTCCTTTGGGCCAGGGAGGGGACACACAGAGGTGTCCCCAGGCCTTGTGAAGTGGCTGTGCTAAACACCACTCTTGGGTTACTGCTGCACACCAGTCTCCAGAGATTTCTCCTTGCAGTCATGAACGCAGCCAGCACAGGCAGGAGGAGGGCTTGGATGGAAACCTCCTGCCCAGTCAGACACCACCCCAGTGCCCCCACACCCTGAGCGTGTTTCCCCACTGCACTGGACTCCCCTCTTGGGTCTCAGCATTCTGGTGCTCTGGTTGGCAAGATGTGACTGTACTGGAGAAAATATCCCAACCCCTCACAAGAGCCTGTAGGACACAGAGCCAGGCAGGGACACACCTCTGTGAATGTGGAGTCAAGACCGCTTAAACAGTTTAAGAGGAGCTACTTTTCTGTCTCCCGAGAGTTTAGGCATTACCTCCCTTTCCTGAGAACAAAGTGCTCTTGGCTTAGAAATCCATCTGTGGTTTCAGGACTGCTGCTTCAAAACTCACCACAGTCTCTGAACAGAAGAATAGGTCAGCTTTTTCTGCAGAGCAGCCTAAAAGTGACCCATCTCTCTCCAGATCCCACATATTTAATGGCACAGAAGACTCATCTGTTTACCTTCCCTGCTGGCATGCCATTTAGCCCCACAGCACATGTTTACTGTGCTCTCTGAGACAGCAGGCTCACCTCTGAGCCAGACATGCCAGCGGGCACCCACACCCTTCCTGCCCCAGCCCCTGTCCTGCAGACAAGGGACTCGTGGGACACAGGGGCACACACTAAATTCCATCCTCAGTCACAGCTGCCAGGCCTGCTCCCCTTCCCAGGTCTGCTTGGCAGAGTTAGCATTGTGGTGACAGACAGACAGACACCTCCCACCATGGCTCCACGCCACCAGTAGCCCCCCACTTGTGTCCCTGCTCTGTGCCCAGCTCATGCCTGGGCAGCCAGCACCCATGAGACCCTGCCCAGCCCACACCAAGAGAAATGGGTACATGCCTTGGATATACCTTGGATGGGTACGTCCCTTGGAGGATGCCACTGAGCACCAGCCATTGCCAGACAAGGGCTGGGACACACTTCTGATCTGGAGATCCATCCCTTCTCTTCCCAAAGCCAACCTAAATCCAACTGTGCCCTGCTAGGAGGCAGGGCTGGCAGCTCTAACCAGGGAAGCAAGGACCCCCTCTCCAACCACTGACTCCACAGTTTGCAGAGCCAGGACCAGCTCCCAGGTCCTACCTGGGGTGACAGTCAGGGACTGATCCAGGAGCTTTGATCCCCAGAACTGCTATTCCCCTGGGTGCACACTCTGCCAAGCTCCCATCCAGCCCCTCCAACCCTCCCAAACCCCACACTTACAGCCAGCTTTTGCAGAGCTTCTACCCAGCAGATCCCGACAGACCTTGCAAACCATTCTCCCATGGCAGAATGTCTCCAGAGAGAAGGAAAGCTCTCACCTGCCTACAGCTTGCTTCTCCAGAGCAGGCAGGGAGGCAGGCAAGCAGCTGAGTTAGCTCAGCACTCCCTAGGGCAGAGCAATAGCCCCAAGATGCAGCTCCAGGTCCAGTCAGTGCCTTATAGAGCTGCATGGGCGTTCCCTGGCACCAGCTGTCATGGTCCCTGTCACAGCTGGGCTGTGTTGCCCACTGAACTCAAGCAGTCCCACTGTGAGTCCTCCAGGTGCTTCTCAAAGTACCCTTAATCCAGCTGGTATTTCCAACAGGGGAATGACAACCTGCTCAGGTCTGACAGTTTCCCCAGATACAGAAGAGATCTGCTCTGTCCCCCTCTAGCCTTGCCCAGCCGGCAGCAAAGGGGAAAGATCTCAGTCCTCCAGCAGCTCTGCAAGGCTTCAGGCTGATGTTGAAGTCACTCTGCAGTGGGCAAAGAGCAGTTTGGGGTCAGGGTCTTCTCCCCAGGGGAGTCTAGAGCCAGCTCTGCTGACTGCAGATCCAGAGCACTGGGAAGGTTCCTCGTATGCCACTGGGAAGGGCTGGTTTGGCAGGGATAGGAGCAGTCTGCCATGGAGCATCCACAGCTTGCAATTAAGAGGAGTGAACCTCAGGGAATGCCTACAGCAAGGATGCCAGGCTGGAACACAGAGCAGGTGGGACACGGAGCACAGCGAGGAGGTGGCGTGATGTGGATCATAGCGGCTGTGCCAGGCACCCTTTGTTCCCAGTTGGGCTGGAGGCAGAGGAAGCACCAGGAAGCAGCACATGACTGACATGCTGTGTTCCTGCGGGGGTGGGCACTCCCCTCCCTGGCACCAGGGCTGGAGAGCACCGGCAGGAAACCTGATTCGGTGCCATCAACAGCAATAACAATGTGCCTCCTGAAGGAGAGGAGCAGCTTCCCCTTCAGACGGGCAGGGCACAGGGCTCTTGCCTCCTGTCAGCAATCTGTCCTCTCTCCCTCTCACTTGCCCTTCTTCCATCATGTTGCTGCTCTCTTCCTCCTCCTCTCTGCTCCTAAATCGAGACAGGGTAGGATCAGCTACAGAGCAGCCCCGGGAAGGTTCGAGGAGGCTGAGACCCCTCTGGGGCTCATACAGGACTCTCAGACTGGGGCCATGAGCCTTTGGAGGAGCTTGGTGAGAGGAGGGACAAGTGGGCCAAGAGCTTCCTCCCCAACACAGAAACACTCAGGTCCAAGTCTGTGTACTTTGCTGCTTTTTTTCCTTTATAGAACCATATAATGTTAAGAATTTGGAATGGACCTTAAAGATCATTCTGTCCCAAGGCCTCTTGCCATGTGCAGGGACACCTCCCACTAGACCAGACTGCTCAAGGCTTTATCCAACCTGGCTTTAAACACTTCCAGGGCTGGGACAACTCCAACCTCCCTAGGCAACACGTTCCAGTGTCTCACCACCCTCACAGTACAAGAAGGCTTTGGGGTTGGGTCATATTTTGCAGCCCCTGCCTGTGTTTGCTGCCGGGTGAGATGAAGGTGTCTGAGAAAGAGAGTGCGTAATTGAACCTGGACATCACACCCGCCATCAGGAGAGCGGGAGGAGCTGGGCAGCCGAGGCTGGCACACCACAGGAGGCCTGAACCGCCACTCGTGTATTGTCTTTTCCCTTAAGACTGCCCCGTCACGGCATCCCCGGGGCCTTTGAGCCGCACCCGCCCCGCCGGGGGCTCCCTGAGGGGGCGCGGCGCCATCTTGGCGGGCGGGCCGGGGCGAGGCCTCGGCGCGGGGCGACATCTGCCGGCGGCGCGGGGCAGCGCGGCCCTCCCGCCGTGCCCGCGCTCCGCGCACCGAGCTCTGCGTCAGCCGAGCCCCGCGTACCGAGCGCCGAGCTCCGCATCAGCCGAGTTCCGCTTACTGAGCTCCGCCTACCGCGCTCCGCTCTAGCCGAGTTCCGCGCGCCGAACCTCGAGCTCCGCGCACCGAGCTCGGTACTCAGCCAGCGCCGGCCCCTCTTCCGACCCTCGGTGCGGCCCCCTGGCCGAGGGGAGATGCTCCCCTACACCCCCGATCCCCACCAGCCTGGGGGCGGTTTGGTTGCCTTTGGGCAAGCGACGCCCCACGTGGAGCTGTATTTATAGACAAATCCTTAGGTAGCTGCCTGACTTTTCCCCCTCTTCATTGCACTCCTCAGTCTGTAATTTCCTGTTTGCCTTTAAAGCTATTTTTACTAAGGAAAAAAAATTTAACAGTTTTATCTGTTCGCTAGAATGAAGCAAAGATCGGAGTGAACCTAGCAGGGATCATGGATTAACTCCCCGGCAGCAACCTGTCCCACCTGTTTGCTCCACAGCCCTTCCACCCCAGCACATGTGGCTGATGCTCCTTCACTGGCCAGCTCCCATCAGCCAGCCCCATACACGTGGGAAAGCTTCAAGTTGTTTCTTTTTTATTTCTTTCTCTTTATGGGTACCCTTCTGAAGCTTTTGCCAGCTTTCTCCATAAATAGAAGAGAGTAGGGATGTCTACTGAAAATAGGTGTATCTACATCACCTATGTGGTAGAGAAGAGAATATCCTGGTCCTTGAGAGACTGGGATTTCTGAGAGAGCAGGAAGGACCCAGATGTCCAGGAGAAATCTAGAGGAGAAAACTCCTGCACAAGTGATACTCCATGGTCCCAGCCATGCCTACAGGGGGGCTCTTAGGGCTCTGAGCCCACAGCTCATCCAGCTGTCTGTGAGAGCCTCAGAGACCCTAAACTGCCAGGCAGCCACACATGGTGAGGCCTCAGGTGGCTGCACAGCCAGAAGCCAACTTCACCCCAACCAGCCAAGGAGCCAAAGCAAGGCTTTAAGTGGCTCTCCAACAGCGTGGGCTTAGCTGGGCTTCAGGAGGCAAAGCCTGTGTGCAGGCAGGGATTGTCCTGCATTGCTGTGACAGAGGAAAGCACAGGTACAGCACAGCTGCTGCAGAGTTTGGTCACTACCAGTACCCTGTAGCCTTTCCAGGCCCTTCTTCCTGGGCCACCCACAAGCTCAGGATAACCCGTGGTCTGATGTAGACCAGACCAACTGGGCTGGTGGTCACGTCCCCAAAGTGTCCTCAGCACCGTCCCTGCCTCTCCAGGTAACCCACCAACACATTCCATTTACCTTCAGGACAGCCTGGATGTGTGGCCACACATGCCAGGAGATGAGGTGAGAGGAGCCCAGGTGGCTTCTTCAGGAATTCTTGCCTTCCAAGAGTCTATGAGGAGCAGCTGTGCCTGGCTGCAGGGGAGATCACAGCTCTTGGATCTGGAGTACTCATAAAATCAAAGCCCACCACGCTGGCTTCCACTCTGGCTGCTCTGCAGAAATCCCCGGGAGTAGAAACTTCATTGCACAGTCCTCAGGGATTCCTGCAGTTTTGTTTGCTCCTCCAAGGAAAAGCAAGGAAGTGTGAGCCGCGAAGGAAGGTGCGGATCACCCCGCCCAGCTCCTGCTGACCCGGGGATCGCTCTGCTCTTGCCTGTGCTCAGCCGGTCCGCGCTGCAGCGCGTTCCCTTGCCCAGCGGGGCCGTGGGGCAGGGACCCTGCAGCCCGGCGTGGCACAGCGCTGGGGACGGTGCCCAGCCCCGCGGGGCCGCTCAGGGCCGGCAGCCGGCGGGGACAGCCCGGGGAGCAGAGGGGCTGGCTCCTCTCGAGCCGGAGGGGCGCAGCGCGGAGCACGGAGGCTCTCCCATCCTGGCCGGGCTGCCCTGGAACGCAGCATGGGAACCGCTGCCCAGCGCGGGTCTGTTCCTCATTATCCGCCCCGGCTGATCCCGGCTCCGTCACCGCTCGCGGCACGGCCCCGCTCGCAGCCCGTCAGCCGAGCAACTTCTGCACACCTGGGACAGAGCAGGGTCAGGGCTGGCAGCCCCCTCCGGAGGTGATGCCAGAGGGAAAACGAATTGTTCCCTTCGCCAACAGGCAGAGGAGGCTTCCAGTGGAAGCAGGGATGGCTGCTTCAGGTGTGAAGAGCAGGAAAGCAAACACAGAATTCAGGGGAGGTGTTCAGTCTGATTGCTGGTGGGATGGATGCCTGGACAGATGGACACGAGAAGGCAGGAGCAAGGAAAAGACTGATGTGTCTCCAAAATATTTGTACCAGATACAATCAGACTGAACAGCTCTCCTGAATTCTGCATTTGCCTTCCTGCTGTTCTCCACGCAAACATGAGCATGGCCAAAGCCTCTGCCATGCTTTGTGTGAGTGAGAGGTGAGGAGCTGGCTCCTATTCACTCCCTTCCCCCTGCTCTGCCTGTGTGGAGCAGTGTGAAAACCTCCCAAGAGGGTGTCAGAAGTGCTCCAGAAACAGAGCAGGATCAGCAACTACACGTATGAGTCAACAGCACCCTTGCTGCAGCGGAGAATACAAAACTGGCAGGTTCCAGAAAATTATTATTGCTTGGACTTGGTACCTGTGAGACACAACTGGGTGCTAGTTCCTATGTGGGCCCTCCCAAAAGAAAAAATATATATATATGAATCAGCTTTAAGAAGATGAGCCAGAGGTAAGCTACCAACAAGGTGGCACACAGAAACCACAGCCCAACTCTACCCACAGAAGCACTTGGAAGAACAAGAGGTAACAGGGACCACTGGCCCAGGGGAAATAGTCACTGAGCATAAGGAGAAATTCATTCTGTGCAAGACTGGTGTAGCTGTGGTGTGGTTCTGGGACAGGGACAGTTGACACCTCCATCCTCAGGGACATTCCAAATCCAGGGGGACAGGGTCTAGCTTTGCTACCAGCCCTGCACAGAGCTGGGATTGGACCATGGGCTTCCCAAGCCCCTTCCAGTCTGAAATTTACCTGATGCTAAAATGTGCATTGTGCAAAAAAGCAATGTGGTGATTTTAAGACTCACTTGTAAGATGGCCAACACCAATCCATTGCCCACAGCTCTTCCCGCAGATGATGTCAGATCTGCCTTACATCCCCTGCTGACTTCACAAGTTTTGCTACCACAGAGGAACTGGAGGAGCTGAGTATTGGAGAAAGTAAATGTCTGTGGAAAAAATGTGTGGGTTTAATGGCAGGCTCTTAACAGAAGCTTGGGTACAAAATGATAGGTCTGTGATAGTCTGCCCTGGGATGGGGTTGCTTACAGTCACAGTTGGAGGGCTGGATGTTCTGGGTTAGAGTCTGACAAGCAGCTCCTGTGGCTGTGCCTTACTCTGTCCTGGAGAAGCAGAAGTTTGGGCACATGCATTCGTGTTTTGGCCCACTTCTCATGTTTTTCCACTGAAGTACTTTAGTATTTTTAGGCTGAAAGAGACGACTCTGCTATGCTGGAAGGATCAGGGCAGTCCTGTGCAGGCAGGACACTTGAAGGTGAAATGCAGAGAGTGAAGTACAAGACTGAAAACCAGTCAGGAGCCACCATCCCTGCTCACAACAAGGGTGGGGTTGAGGGTGGGAAGAAGGGGCTACAAGGGGCTGGCTGGTGGCATGGAGAGCCTGCACACACACGAGCTGCTAGGCTCAGATGTCTGGATGAGAGAGCAGCAACCAGCCCCAGCATTTTCTGAAGCTCAGATGTCAGCTTTCCTTCCTCTGAGGACCTGAAGGATGCAGACTCACCTCTTCCAGGAAACCACCTGGCCCACACAGCCTGCTGCACTGCCAAGGCAATTGTGGCTGCAGGCTGTGCTGGCACTGAGGTCCAGCATGCAGAGCACAGCTCAGCCAGCAGCATTGTTGGTGGGATTCAAGGCAGATGGGGAATTTCACAAGGACCAGGAGCTTCCACGGGGGCCAGTGCAAAGCTAACAGGGCTAGAAGTTACATTGACCCTGCTAAAAAGGACCAGGGGTTGATGGAAGATGCCCGGTTCAATACAAGCCAAACATCTGCCTTGTGAATCAAGTAAACCACATTTACTTTCCTTCAGGAAAAGCGGAGACCAGGAGATCAAGGGGAAGAGCAAAACCAGCACACACCAATGCAAGGAAGCTCCTGTGGCCCAGAATACCCCAAAACAGACCCCTTTAAAACATATTTTTGGCAAGGAGAGAGGACATGGGAAGACATGGGCTCCCAGCACGCTGGTGGCTGTGCAGCCACAGCTCTGGGCAGGAGGACCTGGTCTCTTGCTGGCTGCTCCCTCTGCACAGCCTAACAACGGCTGCAGGCATGCAGCGCTTTGGAAAGAATTTCACATTTTCCACAAACTTTATGGAAACCAGGAAATCCAGTCAGGCACATCAAGAGAGGGGGGCTGGGGCCTCGGGTGGAGAAGAATGGAGAGGCACAAGGACATGGTGCCTGCAAAGGAGAACCGAACCAGGATGGGCAGAGGTTCCCAGACAGACCAGACCACAACATCTGCTCCAACTCCAGTTTATTGAACATTACAAAATACTCTGCATATATTTTCACATTATAACAATATCCTTGCAAATAATATATTAAGTATTGAGTCATTTGTGGTGCCCATGGCTACAGAAAACACTGACCCAACTAGAGATTTAGTATGGCCCAATATCAGAAATCAAAACTAGAATAAGTCATACCAGAAATGCAAAACTATATAAAAACCTTTTAAAAACCTCATGCTCATCTAGTGGAACAGGTACAGAGCTGAAGGGCCTCTGCTGAGCCCTGCTGACAGGGCTGGGAGTCCCACCAGCTCACCTGCTCCACACTGGACTCACCCACCCAGTGCATCCAAGTGTCCCCTTGGCACCTGCTGTCTCAGCACACCCACAGAGCTGGAAAAGGCAGCCTTTTATCTGCTTTGGAGCATTAACAGCCCAGTCCAAGTCCCATTTTTCCCAAAGAGGAGTGACTCCCAACCCTCCTGCTCTACCAGTGCCCAGCCATTGTGCTCTTTTGTGTGCTGAGCAGTTCTTGGGGTGCAATTCTTGGCCCTTGGGGTCACACCAGCAATAAGTCATCGTGTGGGCCACCAGCTCCCACGACCCTCTGAGGAGGGAACAGGGGTGGCTGGGATGCAGCTGTTGGGGACAGACTTTTGAAGATGCACACTGGTCACACCCATCACCCCTGTTCCTGATGTACATTCATACCTGCTGCTCGCTCCACTCCTTGCACCATGACCAGTCCTCCCAGCTGATGCACCCCAGGCAACTGGGAGACTCAGACGTGGGCAGAACGAACACCAAGGATGCTGTGCAGGGCAGCTGCCTCCCAGTGAAGCCAGAAAGCTGAGCACTGCAGCTGCTGGGAACACATCCAGGTGAGAGGTGCGAGGCTGGCACAGCAGGTTGGCTGCTGGAGGAGTCCCTGTGCGTACAGGTTTGCTGGCCCAGCTCCTGCTGGAGCCAAACCCCAGGAGCACTGCTCCCAGTCCTGAGAAAGCCATGGCTTTGCCTCTGTGGTGCCTCCCAAATCCAGGGAACAAGGGGCTGTCGTGGCAAGGAGCCCATCTCTGAGCTCCACGCATGCTGTGAGGAACCAGCACTGTGGCCACCTTGCAGTCAATGGCTCGGTCACTGGGTGTGGGTGGGCTCTTGTGCACCAGCACTGCTCCCAGCCCTTTTCCCAGAGACCTCCTGCTCACAGACAGGCTGGAGACCAGCTCACACTCTTACACCTGTGAGCAGCCACAGCCCATCTTCCAGCAGCCACCACCTCAGGGCAGCACAGCCATGACAGGATCAAGTCTGTTTGGGATCCCAGCCCTGGGAGAAATATCTCCAACCTCCCAGCTGCAGAGATGTGTAGGGACCAGAGAGGACAAATGAGGTTTGGGATCTGTGCCTTCCTAGGTGGACAGGGGCTGGTACCTGCTGTCGCAGCACAAAGACCAACTATTGACCAGGTTTGCATCAGCAGGTGCATGGGCAAAGCACACCCTGGAGAACAGCTCCAGGAGGAGTACTGGGCTCTCCTGCCACTCCTGGAGTTTATGGAGACACACACAAGCTTTGCAGTGCAAGACAGAGCAGTCACCAGGTCATCACCTGTCTGCAGCTCTCAGCCCCTTCCCAATGCACAGGTGCCTCAGAGGTGGCCTGCTCTGTTGAACATCAGCCACCTGGGCTCTGCAGAGGGTGGCACCCTGCCCTGCTCCTCTGTGGCCATCAAAGGCTGCAGCTCCTGCTGCTCGGGACCGTCCGGGCTGCTGTCACTCTGTGACCGGCCGCTCTTGGAGAGGTGGCTGGGGAACTGGAAGCAGGAGCTCTGCTCTGGCATCGCCTGGCTTGCAGACTGGGGCTGCTCCTCCAGCACAGGGCAGGCAAACCTCCTGTGCTGAGGTCCGCTCTCGATGCCTGGGGGGGAGGCGATGCTCTCCAGGGAGGAGATGCTTTGGTTCCACGCCTTCTGCATATCCACTGGCACGATCTTGGTGGTCTCCGAGGAGACATAAACTGCCAGGTCAGCCTGGTCTCCTTTCCATGGCAGCTCCTTCTCTGCCAGGGTTGGCGATGGAGGGATGATGCAGGGGCTGGGGCAGACATCCAGGCTGCCTGGAGATGCAGATGGAGGGACAGTGAGAGGGAGCTTGCACAGCTCTCAGTCTCTCCTTGGACCCTGCAAACATTGCAGAACCAACCACTACCAAATGGCCAGAGAACCCTAGAATATCCTGAGTTGGAAAGGACCCACAAGGATTATGGGTTATAATCCTATGTCCTATGCAGGACAACCCCAATAATCACACCATGTGCTGGCCTGGGGATGCAGGACACAGACAGGCTCTGCCATGCCTCCAGAGGACAGTGATTCTCCCATTCATGCTCTGTGGACTTTTCCCAGGCCATGGCAGCTTTGCTCCACAGGCAGAGGAAGGATAAGCTACCCAATGTCAGCTGCCCTCTCATGGAGCACTGGTGCCTACCAGGAGTTGTCTTTCCCTGCAGGACCTCATCAGTGGCTCGAGCAACGAACACAATCCCCTCATCGTCTTCCTTCTCCGTCTCCGAGCTATCACTCTCCTCCTCCTCTGAGCTGACCATCACCAGGACAGGAGCTGCAGGCAGATGGAGGGGCTTGGT
This sequence comes from Melozone crissalis, assembly GCF_028551555.1. Lineage (NCBI taxonomy): Eukaryota > Metazoa > Chordata > Aves > Passeriformes > Passerellidae > Melozone > Melozone crissalis. Next base: position 7,406,980 of record NW_026535785.1, read on the forward strand.
TTGGTGCTAGCACAACCCTGGTGCTGTCATCCCACCGAGCTGGCAGCGGGCAGGCACAGCAAGTGCTCCCATCCCACACCACCAGGTCCCCTTGCCAGGACCTGCCATCCTCACCTGCCACTGGCCTTACCTGCATCCTGCCAGGGGACACTTCTGTGAGTCTTCCCGTTGGCTGTCTCTTTGGTCAGAGAGATGTTCTTCTGTGAAAGAAGAGGAACTGGCTGGGACCTGCCCTGTGCAAAGCCCTAAACCCAAGAGGTGGTCCTGCAATCCAGCCAACACTGGGCATGCAGATTCCCACCCTGGCTGCATGGCAGATGGCTTCTAGTCCTTAGGCTTTGCATCTTCATGGCCCCACAAGGAACTGTTCAGCTGCAATGGCTTCAAAAGGCTCCCAAAAAAAGAAGATATCTAAGACTCAATTTGAGGAGCAGTTCCACACTTCTGAGCCTGGATCTGCACCAGCACTGAGGCTGCTTTATGCTGAGTGCTCTTCAAAACAAACCTGGGGCTCCTCCAGGCTCAGTGAAGAGCCACCTCACAGCACTGATGGCATGCTGCGGACACATGGACACACAACACCTGCACGCTCACATGCAGCATCAACAGGGCTGAGAAGAGATGAGCTGCTTTCCCCTCTGGCTGTGGAGCTGCTGATGCCCTGCAACACTTCACCCACACCCCAAAAGGACCTCTCTTACTGCATCCCGGGGTGGCCAAATCCCAGAGCTAGGAAAAGAACAGGAGCTTGGGGAGGACTTGCCTTTTTCCTGCCTTTTTCCTTCAGCCTGGCCTTGCTCTTGGAGGAGCAGACATTGTGCTTTGTGGACTTGAAGGTCTCCAGCCGCCTCTTCATGTTCTGCCGGAAGATTTCTTTATCTTGGCGCTCTTGTTTATCTGGAGAGATGAAGTGACGGCTGTAGCTGGCCTTGTACTGGCCGAGGGAGAGGCAAAGAGACACAGGGTGAGCAGCTGGCCCCGCGGAGGAGCACGGTCCATCCCTGCTCCCCTCGGGGCCAGCCCCGCCGTGCCCGGAGCGCTCACCCGCCGCCGGGGCTTGTAGAGGCTCCCCCGCAGCACGTGGTGCATGGCAGCGTCCTCCTTGTCGCGGCGGCTCCGCACCGTGTCGATCACCTGCAGGTCCAGGCACGCCCCGCTCCCGCTCTCCCTCCTGCGGGACACGGGCATGGACGGGCTGGGGTCCGGGCCAGCCCCCTGCCAGCCCTGGGGCAACCCATCCCAGGGAAAAGGGCGGCTGGGAGGTCACACGGGGTCCGTCCAGGAGCTCAGAGGGATGGCTGTACTCACAGGAGGTTTGTGACTGATGACTCTGACATGGACGTGCGGCTGGGCATGGAGGGCAGCGCCAGCTTGGCAGCCGAGTGCACGTGGCCACCCTGGGACGTGGGAGGACAAGGCAGGCATCAGGACTGTCGCTCTGATTTTTAAAGATTTTCTAAGCCTTCTGATGTTTACATTTTTGTAGCAAACTTTCTCACACGCTTTCTGTAAATAACTTATTATTTTGCATTCTTTTATGGAGGAGGAAGAATTTGATGGACTGTTGGCTTGTCCAGTGTCATTGGAGAGAGGTGGCACTGTCACCCTCCAATCCACTGTCTCTTTTGGAAAACTATAAATGTTGGAGTCAGAAAATAAACTTCCCTTTTCTTCACCTTGAGAGAAGGGGAAGAAACTTCCCTTTTCTTCACCATGAGTGGTGTGTGTGCTCGTGTTGTTTCGTGTCCTATAGTGACACAGGACAGCAAGGACCCAGCTGGGATGGACAGGTCCCCACTGCCTGGCCAGAGGCTGCACATGAGGGGAACCTCTCCTGCCAGGGCCATCCTGCTGCCTGTACCTGATCTACAAAGCTGATGGCATCGCGGATGTTCAGCTTGTAGTAAACATCCCAGATCTCATCCCGCAGCCTGTAGGCAGATTTCCGCATCAGGAGCTGGCTCAGGTATTTCTTGTCAAACTGCTCCCACCTGCCATGAGATGAAGACACAGGCAGTTCAGCTCCCATGGCGTACCAGGGATATCTACCCACACAAGGCTGAGTGTCCCAGGTACAGCAAAGGGAGGCTGGGCACGCAGGACCTGGCTGTGCACAGGGACACGCTGCCAGGGAGAGCAGGAGGGGAGGGGACATGGGGACCCTTCAGCCTGCCCAAGGGGAAGCCAGATACTGTTGGGTCTGTGAGGCAGTGGGAGTAGGACTGGGGCCACCCTGCTGGAGCACTTCCGCTGCAGGAAACAGGCTTTTTGCATCCTTTTCCTGTCACTGTGCTGCAGATAAACACTGCCCAGGCAGGAACAGGGCTGTTCCCTCCTCAGTGCCCAGAGCAGTTCCATCCATGAGGGGGCAGAGGGCCATTGCCACCAACATGGACACCCCAAGTTATGATTTTGGATAGCAATGTCAGCTCCACAGCATCCCCAGCCTGACCTCTCTCTGGGATGCTTTTGTGATCCTGGTCTGCTGCACAACAGCATCTGATGGTACCTATCCAGACTGATGGACAGACATACAGGTTTCCTGGTCCTGCTGCCCTGTCCACAGCAGAGGCGTCCCCTTGTGAGAGCCCCAAGATGTCCCTGTGGCTGGCATGCATCTCCCATTCATTAACAGCAGAGGATCCTGTCTAAGACACTCACTTGTCCCGCCAGTAGTGGTAGCCATGGTGCCCCACGATGTCCTCCACCGCTGCCAAGATGTGGTCAAAGGCCTTGAGTGAGGGGAAGAGGGTGAGTGGTGGCAAGGCTGTGGGTGCCCTGGGGATGCCAAGGTCATACATGGTCCTTGCCCAGCCCCACATGTGAGGGGAGCTGGGGAGCCTCTGGCACTGTCACTTACATGCTCATGCAGCTCCTCGTTGAGCGTGGGTTTGTGGTGGTCACTACGCTTCACCTTCAGCCACGTCACCAGGGGTTTGATGGTGAGGCCCTAGAATGGCAGGAGAAGGCAAGGGGAAGACTGGGAGGGTGAGAGGGTGCATGGCTGGGGCATGGGGAGCAGAAGCAGCACAAAGTGACTGGGGACAGTGGCTGTGCCAGCCACGCATGCCCCTATCAACCCAACCCCTGTGCCGTGGTGTGCACTCCCAATCATCCTTCCCCTAGACTCATTTTCATCCTCCCTGTGGCTTCCCTTCCCAGGGCACCGAACACCAGAGCTGGGGCCCATCAGCAGCTTTGTAAAGAGAGCAGACTGGACAGGCATGCACTCGTGGAGCTCCTGGAGCCAATCCCAGAACAAAATGCAGTGGGAAAAGAAGATGGGCATGGCCCCACCATCACAACAGTCCCCATAGTGGTCCTGCCCACCTGCTGATGGATGGGGTGCCAGAAAGCACTGAGGACCAAATGTCACTTGAAAAAAGATAATTTCCCAAAACACATGTCCCTGAGCCAGTTCTGGGCAAGAAAGCAGCACTGGAGGAGGGCACAGTGCCCATCCTCACCTGCACAATGACAGTGAAGAACACCACCACGATGGTCGTTGCCACAAAGTAGTCCTTGGCTTTCACCTTTTCCCTGTCCAGCAGGATGACCAGGGCGAAGGCCACGGCCCCACGGAGGCCACCATATGACATGACCACCTGGTCGATCCTGTCCAGGGGGATGAGGCGGAAGCGGTTGAGCACGTACGTTTGGAGAACAACACCTGGGGAAGAAGGAGGAGGAGAGCCTGGAATGCTGGGAGAACCCTGCCTGCTCCAGCAGCACAGCACAAAATCCCAGCCAGGATCCATGGCTGGCCTTGTGCCCCAACCTTTCCTGGGCAAGATCCCTTTCTGGCATGGAAAGGGCTGTGTGCTACCAGCCATATGCACAGCAGGACAGACTGACCCACGGCTCTGAAGAGCAGGATAAAGAACAGAGTGCCCAGCACCAGTGCTGTGTCCCACGTCCACTTGGAGGTGTCCACGGCCGAGATGCCCAGAAACATGAAGATGATGGTCTCTGAGCTGCTGGCCAGTGTCTTCATGGTGTACTTGACTGTGGTGCGGGATTTCTGGGAGATGTTGGCTTCCACGTACTTCTTGCAGCAGATCCCACAGAAGGTGACTCTGCAGAGGGGCAGGAGGAGATGGCATGGCCCTATGGCAGGAGGAGGAGTGGGTCTGCTCACTGCCTCTTGCTGCTCAGCACGGCAGCCCCAATTCCTGGGCTCCCCTGGGCAGTACTCACGCCAGGATGGCGGAGAGCGAGACCATCTCGGCAGCCAGGTACGCCACGTAGGCCAGCAGGAAGACGAAGAGCGGCTCGATGATGCGCACACGCTTGGTGAACCGCGTGATCAGGGCCAGCAGGAAGGCAAAGAGCAGCCCCACGGCTGTGCCCCCCAGGCTCACCAGAAAGAAGGAGGCTGGAGGGAGGAGAAGTCTTATGAGAACCATAAGGAAATGGACCCAGCTCCTGTGCCCCACAGCTGTGCCATGCTGTGCTGACCAAGCGCCATGTTCCCACCCAGGTCCCCTCCAAAGCATCCTATGGAGCACAAAGCCATGGATGATCCCAAAGCATCTCCTGGAGCACCTCTGCTGTGGGGTCAGGCTGATAGAGTTGGGGCTGTTCAGCCAGGAGAAGATCCTGGGAAGACCTCAGAAGCCCTTCTAGTAGCTGAAGAGTACTCCAAAAGAGCTGGAGAGGGACTTTTGACATGGATATGAAATAACAGGACAAGGGGGAATGGCTTCAAACTGAGAGAGGGTAGGATTAGAATTGGGTATTAGGAAGAAATTCTTCCCTGTGAGGGTGGTGAGGCCCTGGCACAGACTGGCTGTCCCATCCCTGGAAGTGTTCAAGGCCAGGCTGGGGAGCTCTGAGCAACCTGGTCTACTGGAAGGTGTCCCTGCTCATGGCAGGGGGGGCTGGAACAAGATGGTCTTTAAGGTTCCTTCCAGCCCACACAGTTCTGCAGTTCTATGCTGATGGCCAGCATGTGACACATGGAGGTGACAGAGCTGTGATGCTGAGTGCCCACGCCACAGGACAACAGGTCCTGTGCTTGTTCCCCTCCACTTCCACAACAGAGGAGGAGGTGGAGGGGCTGGTGTGGCCATTACTCACCTACCCCCTTCACGTAGTCTGTGGCGTGGATGTGCGCTGGGCCCAGCTCCACAAAAGAGTTGAAGACCTTGTACAGCACCTGCAGGCAAGGCAAATCCCTTGAGAAACACAGGGCATTGCCCTGCCTTGAGGGGGCAGGAAGGATCCTGTGGAAGAGGCATTTTCCACCCCAAACCTGTCAGGTAACAGCTCATTTCAGCAAAGCCTCCCAGGGCCAGGAGAGAGGAAAGGCCAAGAGAGCACGGCATGGGTCTGCCCCCAGCTCAGGGATGTCACCTCTGCCCATCTTGGGGAATTCCAGCACCTTGGGCATGTTTGGCTCAACCTTAGAGTCCCCCAGGCTGCAACTCACCACGGTGACAGCATCATTCAGAAGAGACTCGCCAAACACAATGATGAAGAGGGTCTCATTAACATGGACCTCCTCAAAGACAGCCAGGACTGCCACAGGGTCCACAGCTGAAATCAGGCTGCCAAAGAGCAGGAAATCCATCAGCCCAGCTTCAACACCTGGATCTGTTAGGACAGAAGGACCAAGGTCAGGCAAACCAGCCACCCCAGAGCCCCTCTCACCAGATGGAAACAAGCCTGTCCCTCATCTGATCCCAGTGACTTGGCTGCAGCATCTCAACTGGGAGTGCAATGGGATGAGCCCAAAAGTGTTCCCAGACCTCCAGGATGCCCCGGGAAAGTGGGACTCGGTGCCTTTTTGCTGCAACATGAGAGGAGCATGAGGGATGTCCCTGTTGGCACCCAGGTGCATCACTGCTCCTCCAGCAGGCACCAAAGGAGGCTCAGCACCCACACCTCGGCCCAGGCATCAAGGGGCTCCTCAGGGCTCAGGACAGCTCAAAACACTGCCCAGGCCAGGCAGGGCCAGTAGCTCCAGCCAAGGACAGGGAACATGGCAGCAAGCCAGCAACGCTAGCCAAGGTCAGCAGACAAAAATAGCAAAGACATGAGTCAGCCCAGTGCCAAGCAGGGCCCGTCTGCCCTGCACGCTTGACCGTCCTGCCAGAGCACCATGCCCAGGGTGTCAGGACCCTGCTCGTGCTGCAATTCCTAGGAATCCACAGCAGGGAGAGGCAGTGGCCTATGAAATTGGGGTTGCTGTGCACTGCCACCCTATTTTTTGGGGACGTGGTCCGAGCTGGGCGGCCCTGCAGACCCACCCATGAGCCCGGCGCGGTGCAGCCCCCAGAGTGCGGTGCCGGTGGCAAAGGAGTTCCAGAGCGTGCCCACCACTGCGTAGGTGAGGATGGCGCCAATGTTGTCAAAGAACAGCCGGCTGGGCATGAAGTACCCCGAGTCCAGGACGATGGGGGGCAGAAGGAAGAGGAAGAACATGTTGGGCTCCAGCTGGTACTCGGCTTTCTTTGCCACGGCCAACACGATGCCCCCCAGGCCCAGCCCCAGCAGGATGAGAAGGCAGCTCTCTGGGACCACGGATGTCACCTTCCTTGACAGGTGGAAAACTAGAAGAAAAAGAAGAATGAGAGCATCAGCCAAACAGGCACATGGTCAGAGCATCCCAAATCCACAGGCTTCACAGAAGGGTTGGGTGATGCAGGATGGATGGGAGGAGAACAGGGGAGCACCTATGGAAAGGCTGCTTCATGGCCACACGTGCACAAAAGACCTTCCAGCTACCTCCCAGGTCAGGATTTCAGGTCCCTGACTCTTTAGGATTTCCCTCTCCCTCTCAGCCAATAAGCCAATCAGCCAGGCATCTTACTTTTCTTGGCTTCTGGTGTCTGCACTTAAAGGTTTAAAGCAGGCAGCGAGCACGTTCACAGTGTCACGAGCACTGCTGGCTGCTGTTCAAGTGAAGAAATCCTGGTACACCGGGACATGTCACCCCACTCAGAGACAAGGATGCTCAGCCCTGGTGACAGGGTGACCTTGTTTGCATCCGTCTGAGCAAGCAGCCAGAGCAGCATGCAAACCACTGCAGCACAAGCCATGCCTGAGCACAACCTCCCCCAGCACCAGCTAACCTACCTGCATGCAAAAGCACAGGCACTTGGGAGCTGCAGATTTAGAGATGCTTGGAATAATCAGTTTATTCCATGCAAGGTTTGGGCCAAATCTTAAGCTGCCGTGGAACAGGATGTATTTTCTAAAGCAAACAGAGGATGCCCTGGTGTTCATCCAGCAGTAATGTGGCAGTGAGCCTGTGCTCAGGCACCAGCCACCAAGGTGCCATGCCAGCCAGCACAGGGAATTCATTCCTCCAGGCACCCTTGGCCCCCACATCAGTCCCCCTGTGTAATCCCAAATCAGTCCAGCTTCCAGGCAGGCAAACCCAGCCCTGGGGGTTTCTCTTTCCTTGCACAAGGTGCCCCTCTAAAAGGGCATTGCTTGGGGAAAGGCTATTGAGGGTCACAGTCATTTTGTCCCCCTGTCACCAGGTTCTGCCGTCAGTTGTGACATCCAGCCCAGCTCTGTTGCATGACTTCACCATCAGATGAAGAAATCCCCTGGGGAGTGGGTTCCTCTGGGCACTTTGAGAGCCACCTCTGTCCTTGTGCACCAGCAGGTACAAGGGGCATCAGGGTAGGCTCTGAGCCATCACTTGGCTGCAAGCCCAGCCCTGCTGCCAACCCCAAAACCCAGTCCCTAAAGCCCTTTAGCTGGACTAAAGCTGCGCATTGCTTGTGCCAAGCTGCCCCTCCAGAAGGAGAGTTGTGCTATGGTCATGCACCAACCCGGGTCACTCAGCTGCTTCCCTCCTTGGGAACCGCAATGGACAGACCATAAGGTCTGCCTAGCCCAGGGTGCTGTCTCCAGTGGCATAGACCTGGAGAGGAGCCCAGGAACAGGCAGTACTTCATCAGCAGGTTTCCATGTGTCTATGTCCTTGTCATTCTCCTCTGAACCTGTCCTGGTCCTGCTCTATCCTTCTGGGACAGGTCCCAGTGTCCCTGAGATGTGGACAGCCAGAGAACTGAGGCTGTGGCCTCCTCATGTTCTTCCTTTCTCCCTTCTCAGCACCTCTTAGGTGATTTACTTTCCTTCACCACAGCTGAGCTCTGAATTAGAGGAGATAATTGAATGACAAAGATGTGATTCACAACCAGAGACATCTTTGAACCCACCACCCAATGTGCAAGCTAAGGACCACTTTTCCTTTAGTTGAGGACCTCAAGAGGTTGCTGCTTGGCACAGCAAGCTCCATCCATGCCCCAGCACTGGCTCCCTGCCATAATACAGCAGGAGCACTGCTGCAGCCAGCAGGGGCAGAGCAGTGAGCACAGGGGCAGCGTGATCTGCAGCTCCACCTCAAGCACCTCAATAGGAAAGAGCATCCAGACCAAGCCTCTGCCACAGCTCTGCCACTGAACACCCCAGAGCCTGGGGCACCCCCTCAGCCCCAGCCACCTCTGCTCCCTGCTGTGGGCTGCAATACAGCCCCGGAGATGTGGTGACACGGACACCACAGCCCTCCAAGCAGACCCACAGCCTGAGGAAAAGCTGGCTGGGCTTCATCCAGGCCAAATTCCTGCTAAATGACCACACAAGTGACTGCAGAGCCCCGCTCACCCCGCACAAGCTGCCGGCACCGTGGATGGATGGCGCTCGCTCAGCGCCTGCCGCAGGCTGTGAAGCCGCTTCCCACCCACGGGAACAAAGCTCTGAAGTTTTCAAGAAGGGAACGAGGCGTCCAGCCCCTTTCTGCATTCTCAGGAACATTGCCAAGATCCCTGCTCTCTGCTTCGGCAACCCAGCTGCATTCCTCGTGCTGGGGAGCTGTCCTGGCTGGCTGGGGCACCCAGGAGAGCGTGCAGGGATGCTGTGGGGACATGAGTCCTGGCTGCCACCCATCCTGGAAGTGTTCAAGGCCAGGCTGGATGGGGCTTTGAGCAACTTGGTCTAACAGAAGGTGTCTCTGCCCATGGAAGAGCAGTTGGAAAAAGATAATCTCTAAAGTCCCTTCCAACTCAAGCTATTCTATGATTGATTTCACCAAGCCAGAAACTTGGTCAAATAAAGGAGAAGCATCAATGGGAAAGATCATGCTTGTCCAAAAATCTGCTGGCTGATGGGGAGAGCTGCCAGCCTCCCCAGGAAATGGCAGCACATGAGCTCCCATGTGTCACAGAGAGCAGCCAGTGGGGACAGACTGAACAAGCTCTAATTTTATACACACTAGTCAAGGATTTCAGCACTAAAGGTTCCCACAGCAACAGTAACTTAGCCACATGTGAATTAACTTCAGAGACATAATCCATACTCGGGCATAATGAAGCATTTGCCATTAAGACAACTCAGGGCCAAAACCTCCTCTGCTCCTCCAGAGCTTGGGAAATGGCAGAACACCTAAACCAAGACATGAGCAGCTGGGGGCACAGGTGATGGTGTGAGGAGAGATGGTTGCAATGGTGCTGAATAGAAAAACAACTCTCTGCTGGCAAACTCCTGCCTGTGGGGCAGCTATGTGTAAGGAGAATGTCTGGGGCAATGCTCATCACCTCTGTGCTCCCCATCCTGTGCTCTGACTGTGCATGGAAAAGGCAGCAAAGCCCAGATGATGCCTCGCTGTGCAGGAAGGCAACATCCAAGCCAGTTTTTCCCTGCCCCGGGTGTTTGCTGGCTTGGGTCACCCCAGCATCGTGACTGCCTCTGAGAACAGAGCCCACAGTGTCATTTCCCCATCACCCGGGCGTGGGGCCGCTTCCTCCCCTCCAGTCACAGGGCTGTGAGCTGGCAGCCCAGAACCGCAACCGCAGCAGATCCTCTGCACCAGCCTGCGCCCAGCGTGCACAGCTGGCACAGCTGGCACTGCCCTCTCTGCTCCCCAAAATCCTCCACCCCTGCTTCATCTCCTCTGGACTCCTGTGCACCCTGGGGACGGCAGGTGCCATCTCTGGGGACACCCATGGCAGGGTGCTGCCCCAGGTCTGGGTGTCGCTATTGGCTCCAGGCTCCGAGGATCCATTGGACCCACTGGGTACACGAAACCTGGCAGCTCAGAGCCATCAGGGCTGTGTCTCACAGACAGAGAAGGAGAGTGGCCATCAGCCTCAGGCCTGGAAGAAAGTGGGGATTTGGGAATGATCCCAACTCAGGCCCCCCTGCACAAAATCAGGGTGGCTGAGGGGAGCACATCAATGGAAAGCTGCACAGGGAGCAGCTCTGGGGAGAGGCTGGAGAGAAGAAAATAACAGCCAGGGAAAGGAATATTCTCTCTGATCTTCTGCAGGTAGGAGGGACGCACTCGGCAGCTGGAGGTGGCACAGCTACAGCAGAGTGCTGTATTTTTAAACTCATGATACCTTTCAATTCATTCCTCGCGAGGCTTTAGGTCTCTCTTGCAAGAAGGCAAGGAAGGAGAGGAACGGAAGATCCACAGTGATGCTGGGACAGGAAGAGGCCAGCTGGTGGTCACAGCTGTAGCTGTCTCCTGTGTAACGAGTGCTGCTGCACATCCCTGGCTCATCAGAGATTCCCCTGCAAACTCTGAACCCACATTTCTTGATCCAACTCAAAACTCAGAGGATGTCTGCACCCTCACCACAGGGTCTGTGCCCACAATGGGGTCTCTAAGGAGAGAACCTGGCTCAAGGTCACGATCTCATCCCCAGGGCACAGCACAGCAGGCAGGGCCACTGTGGGGGACCAGCCCTCTGGGTACCCCTGCCTGGCACCCACGCACGGGTGTCCCCTCCCCAGCACCCCGGATGCTGGTGGGGAGCCCAGCCCTGCACAGCTCACACAGATCCTCATTGTGCCTTCCCACACAGCCTTTCACAGCACAGCCTCCCCCAGCTCCGTGGTTCTGTGCTGGGGAGCACAAGGGTCCGAGGCCAGCCCAATCCGGAGTGACCCACTGGAGGAGGCTGCAGGCACCTGCCATCCCCAGGCCCACGGGGCACATCCTGCCCGCACCGGCCCCACCGAGCCTCTCCCGGGGCTGTGCGAGAACAATGGCTTCCAGACCTGCCGGCGGCAGGTGCTGTGCCAGCCCTTGGGAACACGGGACATCCTTTGGGGCTTCTCTTCTCATGAACCCTCCATCCTCTGTGCCCACCCATTTATCCATCCATCCCTCCCTCGCAGGAAAAAACAGCCCGGGCCCCCACCCTTTCCTTCGGGTGGTGCCTTAACCCCGCCGCCGCGCATCATCCCACGGCAGGGCACGGAGGATGTGGCGTGGTCCGCGACCTCCGCAATCCAGCCGGGAGCGGCGACCAGCCGGGTTTGTCCCCATGACCCGTGTCCCGGCGTGCGGTGACACCGCTCGTCCCGGGTGCCCCCGCGCCCGCCGGGGATGCCGCATCCCCCCTGCCCGCCCGGGGGTGGGCACGTCTGCTCCCGGGGGACCGGAGCTGGTGGGGACGCGGGGACACTCACCGATCTTGGCCAGGCTGGCTACCAGGATCCAGGCGGCTACCAGGCAGGGCGCCTGCACCTCCCGCCACTGCCAGCGCAGCAGCTCGGCTCCCGCCGGGGCGGCGGGGCCGGGGGAGGCCGCCGGGGGCTGCATGGCCCCGCCGCTCCCGCCGCTCCGCTCCGCCGCGGCCCCGGTCCCGGCCCCCGCCCGCGTCACGCGCACGTGGGGATGCGCCGGGACGGCCCCCGGGCCCCACGCCACGGGCCCCGCCCCGAGCGGCACCGGCCCGCCCCGCACCTCGGCGCCCCGGTACGGCCCCGGGCCTTAGCGCCCGCCCCGGAGCCCAGCACACGTCTACTCACCCCTTGCATCCCTCCCCCTCCATCCCAGCTCATCTGCACACTCCCGCAGCCCCGTGCCCCATGCGAGTCCCCTGTCAGTTCTCTCTGCAGCTGTCCCGGTGCCACCTGCACCGCCCTATCCCCCGTGCCCTCCCCCCGTGCCTCTGCTTTGTCCGAGTCTCCCCAGCCTGGCTTAGTCCTCACGCACCCACCAAATCCCCCTCCCTCCTCCCAGCCGGCCCCTTCCCAGCTGAAACCATCCACCCCTGCCCCAGGTGCTGCCTGAGCACCAGCCCGGGAACACACATGGGAGGCCCCGAAAATTTCTGTCTCCCCTTTCCCTCCTCAGCCCCTCTCAGATACTCCTAAAATCTCCTAGATGCTGATTAGGCCATCCACCTTGCCCTGGGAGGGGCCCCATCTCCCACCCCCCATCCCTGAGGCTCCCGATCCAGGAGATTCACACTCCATGTCCTGGGTGGGCAGTGAGCTGTGCCCAAGCAGCCCAGAGAGGTGGGATGCTGGGCAGGGGGCAAGAAGGGACGCTGGCAGAGTGCTCCATGGAGAGCCAGCTCTGAGCTGTGTCCCTGCAGGACAGGACAGGACACCTCAGCCAGAGTGAGACCTCTGGCTGGTAGTGCCTGTGGCATGGGCACTCTCAGGTGCTGAGTGCCAGCCTGAGCCCTCTGGCCAGGTAGGAATGGGCCACAGGACACTCCCCTGAGAGCCTCGGTGGCATCACCTTCTCTCGTCTCTCTGCCTGGGTACAAATGTGCTGCAAATGTTTGCCAGGAGAAGCCGACGGCTGGGGAACCTGGGGAACGCAGGCTGGAGGCAGGAGCAAGGGGAAAGCTCTCTGCCCACCACTCCATCACATCTGGTAATTGTCCAGGTAATCTGTCAAAAAGAAAATAAAATGGGTTTTACACAAGCTTTGCTTGGCAGTTTGAGCTCAGTATGCCCCACTTCCAGAGTGGCACCACAACACCCCTGGATCCAGGAAGCTCGTCCTGTGCTGCTTCCCCCCTACCCCAGGACGGGGAGATGGAGCCCAGCTGCCCATCTGTGCTCCTGTTCACCTGGGGTGACCCGACCCACCTGGTCCCCTGGAGCAGCCTGGAGCCTCATGGGGCCTGGAGCACCCTGGAGCATCCCAGCGGTGCTCCACAGGGCCTGGAGCACCCCTAACGCCAGAGCAACCTGGGGTCTGGAGATCCTGGATACCGGGGCCCTGACGGAGCCCCCCAGAGCCTGGAGCATCCATCCTGGAAACCTCTGGTGCCAGAGCGTTCCAGTGGAGCCCCCCAGAGCCCGGAGCATCCTTCCCGGATGGCCCGCGGGAGGGCGCGCCGAGCGCCGAGTGCCGAGCACGGAGCGGCCGCTCCCGGGACGGGGAGGGCGGAGGGGCCGGGCCGAGCCCGTGTCCGCCCCGGGTGCGCACGGGGCCGCGGCGGCGGCGGGGCCATGGCGCTGGTGGAGGCGGCGGAGGCGACGGTGCCATGCCGGGTGCAGTACCTGGAGGACGGGGATCCCTTCGCCTTCGGCAGCTTCCCGGAGCCCCGACGAGCCCCGGTTTACGCCGTGGAGGAGGCGCTGGCCCTGGGGGCGCAGCTGCCCGCGCTGCACCGCCTGGTCGGGGCCCCGCTGCCGGTGAGCGGGGACGGGGACGGCGGGGAAGGCACCGTGGGGGGCTCGGGGTGGGGATGGCTGGCTAGGGGGGACCGGGGGGCGAGGGATCGGACGGGGTGTCCCCGGCAGCGCTGCCGGTGTGAGTCACGGCGGGGTTTATGAGCTCCTGCGGGAGATGCCAGCCTCGGCCGGCCCCAATGAGTCGGCGGGAGGAAGAGGATGTGCTGCTCAGAGCATGCAGGAACCCTGGCAGGGGGAAGCAGGATGAGGGCAGGCGTCCATCCCCATGTGGGCTGAGGCAGGCAGCGTGTTCCCCGCCGGCTTCGCACTTCCACGCCGGGAAGCGGGAGCGGAGCGCACCGGCTCCGCCTGGGACCCTCCCCGTGCTGCTTCTCGCTGCGGCACCTGGAGCGTGGGGCGGTGATGGTGGGGGCAGAGAGCCGCCAGCCCCTCATTCACCGCTCCGGCGGCAGCTTTGTCAGCGGAGAGCAGTACGGAAATGCACGCTGAGCAATTTCCTTCAGCTGGGAGGAAGGCAGGAGGCCGAATGTAAAGCGAGGCACCGTGTCTTGTTTGGGTGTCCTCGAGTCTGGCTCGGGCTGGGAAGTGGAGGAGACACGGGAGACAGGGCACCCTCCCTGCCTGTCTCCTGTGGACGTGATGCTCTCGGAGCATCCTTCTCAGGATGGGGACAGGCTTGTTTTCTTCCTCAGGGACGTGGGACCCAGCAGAGTTCGACAATAGCTGAGCATCTCCGTCTTGCAGCACCACAGGAGTGCAGGGAAGGGAGGCAGGAACCCCGGCTGGCTGGGGAGAGCTCTGCTCAGAACTAGAGCGGAGAGATGGAGCAGCAGGAGAGGGAAATTCAGCTCGCTGTGCCCGACACTGAGCTTGCTGGCCTTCCAGGGGAGAGGGGATCACTTTGACACCTTTGCCTGCACCACAAAAAAACCTCCCGTTTATTCCTTTTTTCATTTTTCTTGGAGCAAAGAAGCAGCGTCTCGTGTCGCCGTCATGGGATTTTTAGGCGGTGACTAAAGGGAGTTTGTTTGGGAACAAACAGCTTGGAGACATGACGAATGGAGCAAACTCAAATTTCATGCGTGTGCTGTGCTCCCCGGGCAGGAGCTGGCTGTAACGGGATCGCCAGCCCGGAGCGCTGCCATGGTGGCAGGGGCAGTGGCAGGGGGAGGGGACACTGGACACTGCGTTCCCGAGGGCGGCAGCGCTGCAAGGTCCTGTGCCCAGCAGAAGGGTGTTGATCCTGCGATTTCAGGCTCTGCTCTCTATCTAAGCTCTGGATATTTTTTCCTGTAGTTTCCCTGTATCATCCCACGACCCTTGGTGAAATCGCAGGTAAACTGCCTGGATCTTGCTCTGGGCTTATAAACCAGATTTCTGGATTATATAGGTTATAAACCATGCTGCCTTTACCACACAGCGCTCTCTGAGGCAGCAAGGGCTGCAGAGTGTCCCACCTGACAAGCTGGGATGCTGGCTGGGGTTTGCACGAGCAAATGTGCTCATTGGGAGCCTCCTGCACCGGGATTTACAGCCTGTGGAGTGAGGTCAGTCTCCCAAGGCACCCAGCTCAGTTGAAATTCAGAGCTGGCACCCTTGGAGCCATGCAGATGTCGTTCCCCTGGCATGACCAGCCAAAGCCTCCCCTGGTGCCTTTTGTGCCAGGTAGCACTCAGCTCCATTAGTCACCACCCTAAAATTAGTAAATGAACACTCGGATTTTTCCCAAGGAATTGGCTGTAAAAAAGTTCCACTGGGAATGCCTGGTGCCAGGTTTGGGCAGCATGCCTGGACCTGCAGAGCACTGGAAGAGGGTGCAGCAGCCAGGAGGGAGCTGGGCTATGGTACCCTCATAGTTGGAGGAAGATTGAACCACAGGCACCCAGGGGATGAGCTGCCTTGGGAGAGCAGCTGAGCCCGGCTAAGCAGCTCCCTGTGCTGGGAACAGCTTAGAGATGATGAGCAAGAGGTTTCTGGTGCAAGCATCACTGCCTTGAATAGCCTGTCCTGCCCCATGACACCCTTGGTGCTTCCTCTCCCTGAACAGGACCTGTCACTGATCGCTTTTTCATGCTCTCCGGGAAGTGTGTTTGTGCTTGGAAATACCTTCCTGCTTTGTTTGCTGCTGCTGCATTGTTTGCCTCCAGGCTGATACTATCTTCTCCGATTTCCAGCATTTTTTTAGTACCCTTGGGTGATGCTTGGGCAGGGCGTGGCCATTCTCTGAACCTCTGCAGGCAGGTTTTGACAGGGCAGGTTTTTTTGGCTGTCCTTTAAGTCCCCAAATGCCCCTGCGGCTCCCTAGAGCACTATCTCACCTCTGAATCTGGGGATTTTTCCAAACAATTGCAAAACCCATCAGGCTAGAGCTTTGCATTCTCCTTCCTCCCCCGGAAATCTGGGAAGAGCAAACAGTTCGCTGGCCTCGGTGCCATAAACTTGCTGAGAGCTCTTGTACTCAATAGAGGTGCCGGTGGGGCAATCTCTGTGTGTGAAGTGAGCAATCCCCATCCCACAGCCCTGCTGCCCTCTGTTTCCTAACAGGCTGGAGGAGGGCTTTGGTGAGGGTCTGTGCCCCACTTCACCCCCGGATGGTAGGAGAGCAGTGAGGAGGGGCCAGCAGCAGCACTGAGTGTTGGGGCTCAGCAGCCCCCAGCACTCCCCAGCTCCCAACACCATCCCTGCACGGATCCCAGGAAGGGAACTGCAGCCAGGCAATCATGCCGTGGCTTTTCCAGGACACCAACTGCTGCCTGGCACTGGGCTCCTCCCACTGCCACAGGTCTGTTGGTAAGCAGCAGGAGATCTGTTAATGAGCAATGATTCCAGCTGGAGGAGCTTCCAGAGGGAAGCAAGTTGGCACTTCTGGGCCAGCTCTGGGTGACCTCCAGAGATCCCTCCTGCCCCCATGACAAGGCAGTGGCAGTGTTCTCATCCACTTGCTGCCATCCATCATGCAGGAGTGGACAAGCACCTGAGTGCCCTGGTAAAGGACACCCCTCCTAACCCTGCAGCTAAACTGTGGTGAATGTGCTTGGCTGGGGTTGGGCTTGGGCTTGAGGTTAGGGTTAGGGTTGGGGTGAGTTGGTGGCTGGTGTAACTCTATAAACCATCAGCCCCTGTGTGTTTTGGAAGGAAGAGCAGCAGCTGGTGATGCCAGTGCTTTCTGAACTGTCAGTGCCTTGTGTTTAACTGCTACTATATTTAAATAATTTATTTTTCCTGTAGTTTCCCTACAGCCTTTCTAGAAGAGCTGCAGCGATGCTGAGAAATTGTGGTTACTGCAAAAAAAAAAGTGTTAGAAAGGGGGTAAAAGTGGTAAAAGTGTTTCCTTTGCTGACAGATAAAGAGGATATTTGTTGCCTGGCCTTGGAGCGTGTGGGGATGCTGTGATAGGGGTGAGCAGGAAAATGTTATGCTGTGGTGGAGAGTGTGAGTTCGTCTGTGCATGGATGATGTCTCTGTATTGGAGGTGAGGAAGTTTCCATCACACCCCCATTGAATCCTGGAATGATTTGGATTTGAAGGGACCTTAAAGGGATCATCTTGTTCCACCCCACTGCCATGGGCAGGAACACCTTCCATCAGACCTCTTGTTCCAAGTCCTGTCCAGCCTGGCCTCGAACACTTCCAGGGATGGGGCATTCAACACAGACAGAATCTTTTTCCAGGTTGTGGGTCCTCGTTCCACATCAGGGCTGGCACGAGCATCGTGTCCTCAGCAAGACCCCAGAGCCTCCCTGCGAATGGGTGAAGGACATCCATCCTGCTGCAGGGTGGCTGGGACTCCCAGGAGTCACGGTCTGGATGTGTGAGCGTGGCACACTCTCCTCTCCCAGCTCTGCTTTGCCATCAATCCCCATTGCCCTCAAAGTCTGGCTCATTTTGTAATGGTTTACCAGGCAGGAGACAGATGAATCAGAGCCACCCTGCACTGGGAGCTGTCAGTAACCTGTGACCCCAACTTGCTGTCCCCAGCACCATGACACTGAGACCTCAGCTTGATCCTACAGGGTATAAACCCCCTGTCTGAATAACCCCTGGCCCTGGGGCAGCTGCTGCTCCCTGGTGTGGAAGTGCTGCCCAGGATTTTTGGCAGGGCTGCAGAAGCCTGGGATGGCCTCTCCCCATCCCCAGGGAGGCCCAGGGCTTGGAGCATCCCTAGTGGGAAACGTTCCCAAGCTCACACGGGAAATACACGGGGTCAGGTCCCAGGGGCTCCCCCCACAGCTGGGACATGTCAGCAGCCCCAGAGGAGCTGGGGATGTTAACTCTGGCTTGCTGGGGCTGTGGCAGCCCAGAGAAGGCAAGGCCTTTGTACTGGGGTGGTTTGCTCTTTGCTGACTTAGAGTGCCTGGGTGGATGCAGGGATGTCCAGGAGGATACAGAAATGTCTGGGAGGATGCCCGGGAGTATGCAGGAATTGGCTGGGTGGGTGCAGGGATGTCCAGGTCGATGCAGGGATGCAGGACAGCCTGTCCCAGGGGAGGAATTGAAGCATTCCCCAATGAGCAAACCCTTTGTGGGGTCAGTGTGAGGGACTCACGCTGTCAAGGCAGAGCTGGCAGCCAGGAGTGCCTGCCCAGTGCCAGGTGCTGTGTTGCCAAGCCTGTGTTTGCTGCACATTGCCATGGCTGGCTGGCGTGGCCAGCAATGTCCAACCCAACAACAGTGCCCTGCCAAATTGCCCAGTGAATGACTTCAATTCATGTGTCATTTGACTTTACCCTATGGTATTAAAGTCACACCCACCGTGAATTCATATGTGTGAGCTTGTGCCCAATGCTGGGATTGGGCACAATCAATGCAAGAAGATGGGAATGTCATGGAAAGGAATCCCAGTGAGACACAGGAGCCATACCCAGTATTGCAGTGGGATCTCCAGGGCCACAGTGGGGAAAGGCATTGATGGGAAAGGCAGAGAAGCTGTGACTGTTCCCATCTGAGCTCCTCAGCCACAGCACAGTGCTTGGAGCTTTTGCAATTTGGGGTTGAAATTGAGGTGGGGTTTTAGATGGCTGATGGATCCCCACCTCTCTCCTATTGCTGCTTGCTCTTGTTTGCACAAGAGCAGCTTTAATAATGGGGTTTTATCCCCAGTCCTCAGTTCCTGCCCTGCAGATGTGTTCCTTGGAGATGGGTTGAGCAGGGAGAGGGTGGGGCAAGGGAGTTGCAAGTGCTTTAGGAACAGATCCAGATGTGCAGGGTGCTGGCACTGCCCTCCCTTGCTTCTGTTCATGCCCTGAGGGTGAATTGCCATGTCCCAGAAGACCTGGCTGGGTGCTGTGGGGTGCTGCTGGCTCCAGGGTACCTCAAGGACTTTGTGGGTGCTGTGCACCATGGGTGCTGTGCATGGATTTTCTGGGAAGGTGCCCCTTGCCCCAGCCTTGTCTCAGGGCTGCGCTGATCCAAATTCCGATGGAAGACGCCACGTGGCTCTGGGCTGAGTCAGAGGGTGTGTCAGCCATGGCACATCCCAGGGATTTGCACTGCTTTGGGGGGTCCCTGCCTGGGCTGGGTGCCCAACAGTTCCCTCAGACCCAGTCCCTGCAGGCAGGGGCCGTTTGCCAGCCCTGGGAGGAGATGGATCCTGCCCCAGCTGAGCCCCTGCTGACTACGGGGAGCCCCAGGGAGCCAATCAGCCTCTTGCCATGGTTCCCACCCAGGGATTGCCAAGGAGCTCAGTGCTGGCAGGACCGCCCTCACTCAGCCTTTTCCTGCCTGGGGCTCCATGTTTCTCCACAATCAGCACCCGGCTGAGGCAGAAGGTGCTGGGACATCTCCCTGCAGAGCCAGTGGCTGGGGACAGGTGGGACATGCCACCCCACTGCAGGATGTGTCTGCCAACTGAGTTTGGTGTGAGTGGGAGGGTGACCTGGGAATGCTCTGGGAGCCTGTAGGGCTGTGTTGGGCGTGGGCACTCAGCCTCGCTGTCTGCATCCCCAGCTGGAGGACTGCACGCTGCAGATCTCACCCTCTGGACACTACCTGGACCTTGACTTATCCCTGCTGGAACAGAAAGATGATCTGGAGGGTTTCTATGAGGAGGTCAGGTAGGGCACATGGGGTACCTGAGCCCTGTGGTGACACAGGGACCCACAGGTGTGTGTACACCATGGGCAAGGAGCCAGGGGCTGGGGTGGTCCCTCACAGCACATTTTCCCTCACCTCAGGAAGGGGCGCCGGCCGACGCTGATCCTGCGCACGCAGCTCTCCGTCCGAGTCCACGCCATCATCGGTGAGTCGGGGCTGCTCCCTCCTCCAGCCTGCTCCAGCAGCTCCACTGCCCTGCATGGGGGAGGTCTGGCCCCTGCAGTGAGTTCTGGCCAGGGTTTTGTGATGGAGAGGGCTGCTTCCACCCCATAGCCCCTCCCAGAGATCAGGGGATGTGGTCCTCATGGGGTACCTGCTGGGTTAATCCCCTCCATCCTCAGAGATCAGGACTTTGGCCTCTTGGGCTGGGAGCCCACCACCCACTGCAGTTATTCTGGGTCACTCAGGCAAGCTCTAAATATAGCTGTGAAGACATAAACAAAGGGCTCTTGCGCAGCAGAAAGTGCTGCCATGGTTCAGGCAGCCAGCTCTGAGGTCCTGCAAAATATTCGAGAGTCTCAAGCCTTTTTTTTTGTCTTTGGCAGGAGGAAAACAAGCACTGAGCAGAGTGATGCCAGATGGGCATCAGCTGACTGTGCAGGGCTGCAGCTGAACCATGCAGGAAGGGGCAGGAAGCCCAGGGTCAGGGTCATGGTCGTGCTCTTTGCCCGCAGTTCCCAGGCTCTGTCTAAGCTCTGAGCTCTTCTGCTTTTCCTCCCAGCAGCTCTGCCTTCCCTCCCAGCTCTGACAAGCTGATAAGCAAGTGGAGGAGGCTGCCAGGACACTGTGTTTTACAGGGCATATCTGGAGGACTACTTGGACATCTTGTTTTTGGCTTGTTGCAGCTCTAAGCCTGACCCAAATAAATTGGGATGTGTGGCTAACTCAGTTTTTGCATGTGGGAAGTGCTGGCTCCCAATGGCCTTGGTGTCTTCATGGGGCTTTCCAGCTTCCCAATGCCCTGGCTGCTCCACGCTGGCTCCTGCCTGCAGGCACACCCCCATAAGCACATAGTCTCCACCCCAGTGACAGTCCTGTCCCTGAGCAACCTGTGTCACACTACTGGCTTTCCTAGCCCCATCCTGTGTTTTTTTCCAAAGCCCTGGGGCTGCTGGGAACTCTGGAACCATGGTATGGCTGTGCCCAGGGAGGGATGGCTAAAAGTAGCTCAACCTCTTGCCTGTGTTCCTGTTTAGGTTCTGCAAAGGAAACCAGAGGGGATATTTGTGTTGTTGCTGGTCAGAAAAAGAGGGCAAAAAAAAAGGAAATAGGAAAGTGGGAGGGCTGAAATATGTAGTTGTGGTAGAGCAGCTGCTCCCAGCCACTCTGTCCCACAGCCAGGGCAGTGCTGGGGTGATGGCACGGAGATCAGGATCAGGGTAAGTCAGGATGAGGGGCTTTGCCAGGAAGCCTCAGTTGAGCAGTGAGCCACTCACACCACATCTCTCCTTTCCTCCCAGAGAAGCTGTACAACTCACGGGGGCCCGAGCTGCGGAGGTCACTCTTCTCCCTGAAGCAGCTCTTCCAGGTGAGGGGATGCTGGTGTGGTGGGGGACAGGGGCTCCCCCAGGGCTGGCTGCCACACTGCAGTAACACTTGGCCTTCTCCCCACAGGAGGACAAGGACCTGGTGCCAGAGTTTGTGAACCTGGAGGGGTTGACGTGCCTGATCAAAGTGGGGACAGAGGCTGACCAGAACTACCAGAATTACATCCTCCGGGGTTGGTATTTGGGCACCTCTGGAGCAGGTTCCCTAAAGAAGCAGTGGATGCCCCATCCCTGGAAGTGTTCAAGGCCAGGTTGGATGGGTCTTTTATGCAACCTGGTCTAATGGAAGGTGTCCCTGCCTGTGGCAGGGGAGTTGGAATGGGTCTTTAAGGTCCCTTCCAACCCAAAGCATTCCAGGATTCCGTGCTTGTCCCCAGGGAGGAAGGCTGGCACTCAGGGCGGGTGAGCCACAAAGTCTGCCAGGGCTGCTCTGCCTTCCCAGCAGCCAGACATTGCCCTTGCTGCAGTGATGCTGTGCAGGGGTGGGAATTCCCAACCCCTGCCTGCTGCACCATCAGCCTGCCCACTCTCTGCCTTGCAGCCTTGAGCCAGATCATGCTCTTCGTGGATGGGATGCTGGGTGTCATCAACCACAACGAGACTGTCCAGTGGCTGTACACGCTCTCAGGATGCCCAGTGAGTGCCTGTTGCTCTTGGGGGGCTGTCTGTGCCCTCCACTGCATCCCCTTCCCTGCTTGTGGCTGTCCCCTTGAACCATCCCTCAGAGGATGTGCTTCACTCTCTGCCTCTGGGCCTGGTACCCTGGTACCTTTGCTTGTGTTGGGTCCTGCTCCCAGCCTTCTGGAAGTCACCCAGGATCTGCAGACCTCCCTATCCTGATGTGACCACATTCCCAGGCACAGAGCTGGAGTAAGACACTCCTGCTCCAGGTCCCTTCCCAGTGCCTCTCAGCCATCAGCCTCACAGCTGCAGGTCCCTGGCCCCACGCAAAGCTCCCAGTCCTGGGGCATGGGCACAGCCCCCCACAGTGCCCCAGCAGCACGCTGGCAGGCCCCTGTCACTGCTGCTGTCCCAGCTGCCATCCCTTGTCCCAGTTTCGCCTGGTGGTGAAGATGGCCCTGAAGCTGCTCCTGGTGTTTGTGGAGTACACAGAGCCCAACGCCTTGCTGCTCATCCGTGCCGTCAATGCCGTGGACCAGGCGAGAGGTGAGCGCAGCTCCAGCCTCCTGCGAGGTCCCTGCTGGGGATAGTGTCCCCTCCCAGCCTGCATGTCACCTGTTCATGCCTCTTTTCCCAGGTGCCTGTCCGTGGTCCAACTTAATGGCCATCCTGGACCAGCGCAACGGGGCTGACACGGAGCTGCTGGTGTTCACCATGACACTGATCAACAAGGTCTGTGGGGGTGTCCCCGTGGTGCCACCCTGCTGGGGCTCAGTGTGGGTCACCCCAGTGCCAGCAGCATCCCTCTGATTCTGCCCAGACACTGGCAGCCCTCCCAGACCAGGACACCTTCTATGATGTGACCGACTGCCTGGAGCAGCAGGGCATGGAGCAGGTGGTGCAGCAGTACCTGGGCAGCAAGGGCACCGACCTTGACTTGAAGCAGCAGTTCACAATCTATGAGGTGAGCAGGGCTCCAGCAGGATATGGCTGCCTCCAGCAGGGAGGGTGAGTGCATGGGGTGGCAGGGATGCTGCTGTGCCTGGTGCCATGCCCCTGGTCCCTCCACAGAGTGCTCTCAAGCTGGAGGATGATGTGGAAGAGCCGCCCTCAGGGGGACGCAAAGAGCGGAGGAGGACAGATGAGGGCCGGCGTGGGTGGCGATCCCAGGGCGGCTCCCAGGATCCCAGTGCTGATGCCCAGCCACTGCTGGGGTCTCCTGACACTCCAAAGGAGCCTCCAGCTGAGGACACCCCGCCTATCCCTGCACCAAGCAGCCCAGCAGAGTAAGTGCAGCTGGAGGTGGTCTGTGGTGGGGATGCTTCTGGGATGGTGAAGACACCGAGATACTGCATAAACAGCACTTGGACCCATTGCTGGTGCCAGGGTGGAGAGCAGTGCTGTGGGACCTGCTCTCAGTCCCTGTCAACTCCTTCCAGACCCTGTCCCACCAGCATCTACAACAGCACATCCAGCGTGCGGCTGGCCCTGGCCTCCCCCCCGGCTGAGACGGAGCAGCCCCCGGGCCCAGGAGAGCGCAGCGTCTACAAGTAAGGAGCCAGGAGGGGCTGGGGGCATGGAGGTGCCCAGGGCAGCAGGGTGGGCTCCCAGGAGCGTGAGGTGTGTCCATCCCAGGGCACACTCTGCCTTTCCCTGGGGGGAAACAGTCTGGGAGGGCACTGGAGCTGGAGAGATGTATGAGGGGGCAGCAGGTATCAAAGGGTCCAGCCAGGGGCTCCAAGGCATCCTTTGGGCATGCACAGCTCTGCTCCAGCTCCCCATTCTCCTCTCTGCCCAAGCTTGCCCTCTCCTCTGCCCACTCTTTCTGTCTTTCCTTTTGCAGGCTGCACCAAACTGCCCCTGTCTGGTAAGTGCCTGGCTCTGCACGTGCATGCTCCCTCCCAGCATGATCATAGAATCATAACATCCTGGAATAGTTTGGGTTGAAAGGGACCTTAAAAATCATCTAGTTCCAATGCTTCCACTAGATTGCTCAAAGCCTGATCTTACAGGGATGGGGCATCCACAGCTTCTCTGGGCAACCTATGCCAGTGTCTCACCACCATTTCAGGGAAGAATTTCCTCCTAAAATCCAATTTAAACCTACTCTCTTTCAGCTTAATGTCCTATTAATTCTCCCTTGCCCTATCCTCTGATGCTCTGGGGGAGCAGTCACTTGCACTCACCTTGCTGCCCCCATCCCTTGCCTCTCCCGTTCAAGTCCTACCTGTGAGACCCCAACCCCCTCCCTCATCACCTCACAGGATGTGGCACGCTCTGATCCCTGCTTTGGGGTGAGGTGTCCTTGCTGGGGGTGGCACAGCCCGCTCCAGGTGATGGACAATGTCCCATCTCTCCAGCACCCGATGCCACGTGGTGCCTGGGCCAGAGGGGATTGCCAGGGCTCTCCTGGCCCCCTGTGAACCCTGGGGCCATGGGGCAAGGGTTCCATGCTGGAGGGCTGCCAGGTGGGTGTGTGCAGGATGCACGAGCCCCAGGGGACTGCCAGCAGTGGGGGCTAACCCCTGTTTTCCCTCAGGCGGGAGGAGGCCCCCTCCTTGCATGAGGACAAGCCTATTTTGAAGAAGTTTGAGTAAGTAGAGGCATGCGTGTGTCTCCAGGCATGCGCTTCCTTGGAGTGGTACCTGGCTGGAGGTATCTGGGCTCTGGCCACACAGGGCATGAGGAGCAGGACCATGCCCTCAAGTTTCTGCCTTGGTGCCCTCCTGGGTTTTGCAGCTTTTGGATGAGGGTTGCAGTGAGCACCAGGTCTGTTGGGACCAACTGGTGACAGCAGCACCCTGTTGGCACAGCCGTGGGGCCATCACCTCTCTCTGCAGGGCTCAGAGGAGGGTGAATCCTTGGTGTCCCTAATGTGGTGTGGCCAGCACAGGGGGTTTCTGTGCTGTGGGACTGGCTGTGCAGTGTGGCATGGCGTGGTTTGCTGGTTGTCCCTATTGTCCCCATCCCTGCTTTGCTTTTGGCCAACATCCACCCCATCTTGCAGAGCTCGTTTTTTGGAGAACCTGGCTGCAGCCCAGAAGGAGAAGATCTCTTCCATGGCCAAGGGACGGCTCGATATCCTCAGTGATACTACACTGGAGCATCCTACTGCTCTTGCATGGGAAAGAGACCACGGCACCTCTGACCCCAGGGTGGAGCCACCCAGCATAAGTAGGTGCTGCCAGGGTGTGTGTTCCCAGCTCATCTGGGTCCCTGGGTGGGGATTAGTGGCCCCTCAGTCCCCATCCCATCCCTGCATCTGTGATACACAGAGCCTTGGAGGAGATGGTTGTACCTCCTTGCTCAAAAAGCTGGCATCTGAGCACACCTCACTGCAGAGCAGGACTCCAACTCTGCATTGAGCCAGCACTACCTGCCCCCTCCAAGCAGATTATTCCAGCTTCTTCCTCTCTCCCTGCAGGGTCTCATTTGCCTCGATCTGACATCACTGACTCCTGCAGCACCATCTCCTCTGACACCAAGTTTATGCTGGACATGCTCTATGCCAAGGGCTCCTCAGAGTCGGGGAGGGAGAAGGTGCTCCATGAAATGCCTTTATCCCCCCAGATCCAGGGTGAGGTGGAGATGGACACCAAGGGAAGCAGCAGCCAGGAGCAGGAGAGTGCCCGGCCCTGTGGCAGGGCTCCAGACGGGCCAGTAGCCAGTGCCCATGCCAAGCTGGTACGTGCCATGTCCAGCATAGATGATGAGACCCACACACAGAAGCTGGAGAACACTGGAATGATGCCCATCAAAAAGGACACAGAGCTGACATGGGAGCGCCTGGAGACCGTCCCCGTGCAGCTGAAGATCAAGGACATGGACTTCACTGACTTGGGGGATGAAGAAGATTTTGACATCCTGGACACGGGGCCAATGACCAACGGATCTTTCCTCCATCCTGGCATTGAAGCAATGAGTGCTGGAACATTCATGGCTCCCCCTCCACCTCCTGCCCTCCCTGGTTGCCCACCACCTCCACCTCCTGCCCTCCCTGGCTGCCCACCACCTCCGCCACCTCCACCTCCTGCCATCCCTGGCTGCCCACCCCCACCGGGGCTGCCAGGTCCCTCAACAACAGATGGCCCCTCCGAGGCCAAGAAGAAGAGGACAGTGAAGCTCTTCTGGAAGGAGCTGAAGCAGCTGGATGGGACTGTGGGAAGTGGCAGGTTTGGCCAGGGGACACTTTGGGCATCCCTGCAGAATGTCGAGGTCAATACTGCGAAACTGGAGCATCTCTTTGAGTCACGGTCAAAGGAAGCGCCAACCTCAAAGGTACCAGTGGGCACCCATTGGCCGAGGGGCACTGAGGGGTGGGAGGAAGGCTGTGAGTTCCTGTGGGGATCCTGTTACCCCTATCCTATCTCAAGGATGGGCACCAGAAGCCTGGAGGCTCAGTGGGAATGATTATCGGCAATGCACAGATTTGGTTTGGCTCACTGCCTGGTCTGTGCTTGGTTCCCTGTGTTCATAAGTTCATGAAGGTGAGGCCTTTGCCTGGCTGTCCCCACCCATCCTGTCCTCTTTGCAGAAAGCCATTGATGGGAAGAAGGTGGTGGTGGTGTTGGACCCCAAGAGGAGCAACGCCATCAACATTGGCCTCACTGTGCTGCCACCCGTCCATATAATCAAGACAGCCGTGCTCAACTTTGACGAGTTTGCAGTCAGTAAGGAAGGGATTGAGGTGAGCACAAGAGAAGCAGGCTCAGCTCCTCTGAGGTCTCAGCAGATCATTTCCCCAGGCTAGGAGACATCCATGCCATGATGCCTGGGGTGACACACCCTATGTATGTCGTCTGACATATCCCTCTCCCTGCTCCAGAAAATCCTAACCATGGTCCCAACTGAGGAGGAAAAACAGAAGATCCAGGAGGCCCAGTTGGCCAATCCTGATGTGCCTTTGGGCTCTGCAGAGCAGTTCCTGCTCTCCCTGTCTTCCATCAGTGACCTCACGGCCAGGCTCCAGCTCTGGGCCTTCAAGCTGGACTACGAGAGCCTGGAGCAGGTAGGGAGCCATGTACCCCATCTCCCCTCTGCCCTCCCACTGCTGACACCCCAGCAGTGCTAAGCACTGAGCCAAGCATGTTTCTGGTGAGGACCAGTCATATCCAAACATGGGAGGTGCCCCAGCATGGCTGGGGATGGGCTGCAGACCTCCAAGGCAAGCAAGGGCTTGGATTGATCAGGAGGTGCTTGTCCTCGTGGGTGAATGCTGAAGCTCCCAAGGGAGAGGGTGGCCAAGGGATCTCACCTGCTTCTCCCTCACCCAGGAGATCGCAGAGCCGCTCTTTGATCTGAAGGTAGGCATGGAGCAGCTGGCCAGAAATCACACATTCAAGTGCGTCTTGGCCACGCTGCTGGCGATGGGCAACTTCTTGAATGGTTCCCAGGTGAGGAGCAGGGTGAGGACCAGCCATGGTTTGTGGGCACCTAGAAGGGTCTGTGGGGAGCTGGGAGGTGCTGGTGGGGATGCAGTAGATCTGCAGACTGGAGGTCTGCTGGATTAGAGACGAGAGTCCCTGCTGAGTCCATTGGGTTTCAGAGCAGAGGCTTTGAGCTCGGCTACCTGGCAAAGGTCTCAGAAGTGAAGGACACAGTGCACCGGCAGTCCCTGCTCTACCATCTCTGCCAGATGGTGGTAGAGAAGTTCCCAGAAACCACTGACCTCTACTCAGAAATCGCCTCCATCACCCGCTCCGCCAAGGTGAGGCAAGGCAGGTGACACCCGGGCAGACGGAGGGTGTGGGTCCTGTGGCTGCCCGGCTACACCAGCATGGCCAAGGACTGACGCCTCACTCTTCCAGATTGACTTTGAAGAGCTGGCCAACAGCCTGGTGCAGCTGGAACGGAGGTGCAGGGCCTCCTGGCACAACCTGAAGGTGATTGCCAAGCATGAGACCAAGCCAGTGCTGAAGACCAAGCTGACAGAGTTCCTCAAGGACAGCACCCAGCGCATCATCGTCCTGAAGGTGGTGCACAGGCGTGTCCTCAACAGGTTGGTGGCTTGGAGACACGGCAGGAACCTTGCAGTCCTGTTGGTGGCCCTCCGTGACTGATGTTCCCGTAGGTTTCACTCCTTCCTGCTGTACCTGGGCTACCCAGCGAGCGCGGTGCGGGATGTGAAGGTGACATCCATCTGCAAACTGCTGCAGGAGTTCGCCCTGGAGTACCGCACCTGCTGGGAGCGCGTGCTGCTGCAGCAGAAGAAACGCGCCGCCCACCGCGAGCGCAACAAAACCCGGGGCCGGCTCATCACCGAGGTACGGGGACACTCGCCTGGGTGCCACCAGGAGGTGATGCCCCCCGTGTCCCCAACACCAACCTCTCCTCCCATTGCAGACTGAGAAATTCTCCGGCATTGCCGAGGCCGTTCTGCCGCCTGCCGTGGTGTCCAGCAGCCCCAGGGAGCAGATGGAAGCGGGTCACGAGTGCATGAAGATTGTGCTGACCTCCCCCACAGATATCCCTGCCCGCCGCAGCCGAGCCAGCCAGGGTAGGAGCGGGATGGCAGAGGAACTCGAGACATGCCCAGCTGGCTGGGAGCAACTGGTGCCAGCATCCTCATTGTCCCCATGCAGGAACAGGGCATGGCACCCCGACCCACGGCTCTCCAGCCCAGGAGGATGTTCCCAGCTCACCTGATGATGCTTCAGATGAAATCATGGACCAGCTGGTGAAATCAGTGACACACAATCCCAACCCCCGACCCTGCCCCAACAAGGAGCGCAGGAGGTCCCGAGGCAATAGGAAGTCTTGTAAGTCCCATCCCTGTGTCCTTATGCCCTGTTCCATCTCTGTTCCATGTTTTGTTCCTGTACACTGTCCCATCTCCATGGCCCTGTCCCATGTCTGTGTCCCTGCTCAGATGCTTTTTCCCAGCTCTGTATCCCTGTCCCCTTACCCTTTCCCATCTCTTTGTTGCCATGCCCTGTCCCATCTCTCTTCCCAGGCTCTGCCCAATCCCCATACTCCTTTTCCTCTCTGTCCCCGTCACTGTCTTGTTCCATCTCCATGTCTCTGTGCTCTGTCCCCTGTCCTTTGTGTCCTTGTTCCTATGCCCTGTCTGGCTCCTTCCCCATGGGCCACCCATGACCTGCCATGCTGAGCCCACCAGACAGGATGTACCCTGAGACCAGTCCATGCCAGTGCACCCCATTACCCTGTCCCTGCCTGAGCAGGCCCCCATGTGTGGGGACTCTGGCAGCCAGTGCTGCTCGCGCTGGCAGTGCCACACTCTGCTCTTCCCGCAGTGCGGCGGACGCTGAAGAGCGGCCTCACCGAAGAGCTGGTGCAGGCCCTGGGCCTGGGGCGGGTGCCTGGCATGGAGATTTGAGGGGGCTCTGGCTGCTCCCCACTGCCAGCAGCCCCGGGGCAGGACATGGTGGCAGCCCCTGTGGTCCTAGGAAAGGCACACTCTGCACCTTTGGCCTCGCCTCACTTTTCCCTGCTGGCCTCCAGCTCCCAGAGGCGCAGGGAGCAGAATGGCAGTGATGCCCAGAGCTGCTCCATGGCGACCGGGATGGAGGATGCTCAGCACTTGTGCTTGGAGGCTCGAGGTTCACCTTCTCCACAGTATTAGAGTGGTCAAGGGGCTGGACTCAGACCCCCTCTGGGAACTGGGTCTGGCCCACAGCTGCTGTGGTAATAAAATGATCTGATATGCTGCCAGCATCCCTTATTCCTGTACCTGAGAGGCCAGAATGATGTGGTACTCCCTCCCTGGCCAAGCCAGTATCCCTTCTCCTGCAACCCCAGCCTTGCTGCCTGGGGCAAGCACTCAGCCAGCCCTGTGGCTTGTAGGCACCACTGTCCCTCTGGGAACAGCATGATCCCCTCTGTACTGGGACAGCTGGGGGACTTTTCCAGAAGGAGCAAGGACTGCTGCCAGTCTCAAGGCTGCACGCTCAAGGACAGGAGCAGTGGCTCGAGCACAAGGCCACAGCACAGTAAAATTGTCTCACACTTTACCTCTCCTTTACAAACCTCTCCTGGGGGGTTTAGCCAGACCCACACCTGAGTCAGAGGCAGGGTGGTTGTTCCCCTCTAGGAGCAGGTCCAGAGCACAGCAGCCATGTGTCCCCCAGCTGCAAGCCTCGGAAATACCGGTGCTTGGCAAAGACAGGCTGCCTGTTCCTGTAAATGCACCAAGGACAGCATCTTCCTGTCCCCATGGGAGCCTGGGAGATGTTCCTGCCACCTCCTGTCCCAGTGTGGCTCATGCCATGCCAGACACAGATTAAACCCCACACTGGGTGTGATGCTCCTCGCAGTGGGTACTATTTCTCAGCATCCCCCTTTGCCAGTGCTCTGGGCACTCTCACCTGTGGTAGAGGCATTTGGGAATGGTGTCACATCATCCATCATGACAGCTCCACCTCGGCGCTGCCCTGGCGCTGCCTCCAGCCCTGAATCCCGCACAGCAGGTCCCTGTGGCCTTCAAGGAATGAAGAAAAACTCCACGGGGCAGGGCAGCTTTTTCCTCCTGGCTATCTCTGCCCAGGGTTGTTCCTCTCCCACGAGGCTGGACATGCCAGCCTGCCCCGGTTTGCAGTGTCTGAGATCTTCCTAAGTGGCCCTGAAAGCATCAAGATGCCACACTGAGGAGCTGCAAGTGTCCCAGAAGTGCCTCAAGATATGTTCTGGCTTTCCTGGCCTCTGGGTGCTTGACTTGGGGCTGCAAAGAGAGGACAAAGAGGTTATGTCAGGTAACAATGAGCCACAGGAGGAAGGAGAAGGGGCTGAGAAAGCATCTTCCTGACCCCCTGCACCTACTCCAGGTACCTAAAATGACATTGCATGTGTCACATCCCCAGGATTGTTACTCCTGAGGGCTTGCTGGGGAAAACTGAGGCAGGGTGCAGGGGACTGTGTTTGGGTTTTTCCACCTTTTTTTTCTTTTCAGCCTTGGTGTTATTTCCAGGATTCCCAGCCTGGCCCTGGACACACGCTGCCCTTGAGCGGCGCCTGAAGTGCTTGGCTTGGCCTCAGCACAAGTCATTTATGACAAAAATATGACCAGCAGGGGTGACCCCTGAGAAGGAGAGGGGGTGGCAGGATGCTGGAGGCACCTTTGCGAGATGAGGGGGTTTGGGGCAGTCAGACGAGGCTTGGTGAGGACCTGGGACACACGTGGCCTCAGGCAGCATCAACAGCGATGGGCTTGGGGTGCTGCACCCCCAGTGGACTTCTCGCGGTGGGATGAAGTGACCCTGCCAGGGCACCCCATGGCACCCAGCATCTCCATTCCTTCCTCCATCCCCATCCGTGCCTCCATCCCTTCGTGGCTCCTGCCCAGCCGGCCCGGGACCACGAGCTGTGCCTTGCTGCCACGAGGGGGCACGGTGGCCACACGCAGGCGAGGCCACCCTAAGGGACGCTTCCCGTCCCGAAAGGATGCCCCGTGTCCCGCCGCTCTTCAGCGGCTCGCCAACAGCAATGGGCTTCATGTCGTTGTTCTCCCCCGGCTGGCAGCCGGCGGGGCTGCACCCTGCTCCCCCGCCCAGAGACACAGCCTGCCGCTTTCATGTCTCCTGTTCAATGACAGCCGCGTCCTTGGTCCGGGCTGTTTGTCTGGCCGGCGGGGACAGGCTCCTGTCCCCTGTGATCAGCTGTGTCTCCAGGCTTGTCCCTGGCCCTCATCCTGCCCTGGCCCCGTTCCAGGCAGCGGGGAGAAGCAGGGGACAGCAGGAATGAGCCTGGCTCCCCTTTATGTTGCATTTCTGCTCTTCTGTAGCTTCCATCCTCACTGTGATAGATATTCCCTGCCTTCTCCATTCCAGCTTTTCCATGGGACTGTCCCAGCACAGGATCCTGTTTGCTGCCACACTCTGAGGTCGGCTCCAGCTTCATGCTCCATGGGCATGTCCCCAGTGCCACCCCCAAGCTCAGGGTGGGGGATTGCCCGTGGTCCTGGCCTCGTGGTTGCCATGAAGCCCCACCACCTTGTGTGGGAAGCACAATCCCCATCAGTGACAGCACAACCTTTCTCTTCCCAGGTCAGAGCCATCTCAAACACTTCTTGCAAATACTGGTGCACTCTGGCCACCTCCCAGAAGCATTGTGATCATCTACCCCCCTCACCAAAATTCCTCCACCTGCCTCAGCTGGAGGACACCTACTCCACTTCCTGGCCTCAGCCCTCTTAAGCAACTTCAGGCTGACAACATGCTCCATTCTGCAACCACCTTCCCCAGCAGGATGGAGGCGTGGAATGGGAACCAGGTCACAGCTGCTGTGACCTACTGCCACCTTCCCTAGGAGCAGAGGGAGCAGAATGTCACCTGGCCCAGTCAGCTTCCCCTGGCATCTGTCCTGTGACCAAGGGGGAGACACATTTCCCCTGTCCCCATCACTCCAGTGTTGAGATACAGACACTGAGATGGGCAGAAATGGGAGATGGGAGGCTGGTGTTGTGCTGGCAAAGGAAGCCTGGCATGGTACCACACAAGACCCAGGAGAACACTAAATAATAGAGGAGATGGAATCCCTGTTCCACAGCCACACTGAAGGAGTGAGGTCCCTGCAGCCCAAAATCAGCTCTGTTTTGGGGAACTGTGGTGCAGAAAGCCTGGCTGCCAAAGGCTGTGCAGGCACAGTGACACAAGGTCCTGGCCAGGGCAGAAGGTGGAACCACCCAAAGCCATGAATGTGTCTGGAAACTGAGCTGTGTTTTGTAAATACCTGGGGATCATGTGCAACCTGAAAAAACAAGTCAGAGGCAGGAATGTTCCAAAGACAAGGGGGTCTGGAAAGAGCCAGACCCAGGGGCAGTGCTTGGCTGGATGCTCCGTGCTGCCAGCAAGGCTCTCCTGGGGAGCAGCCCTGGTACTCTGCAAAGGAGCTGCTCCAGCCACAGCACCCCAGGAGCAAGGAGGTCCTGCCCAGCTGCTGGGGAAAGCTTTGACCTGTGCCCACCATCCAGCTCAGGTGTGTGGAAACACCCTACAGATGGAGGATCAAAGCCTGGGTCTCAGGCTGATTCCATCAACATGGCACCAAATGCAGCAGACAATGAGCACCAGTGGTCACCTGTGATTTACAGCTTCAAAATATAAGGAAAGATCAAAAAAAGTCCTTTGTCAATTAAGCTGGAAGCAAGGAATGGAAAATGCTGGGGAAGAAGAGGAAGAAGATCCCAGAACAAAGAGCTAAGGTGGCTCCATGGAGGCTGTGGCTGAGGTTGGCTGTGCCATGACAAGTGCCTCCAGGCTGGGATTTTTTAGACTCGGTTTCCCCTGCCTTAGGTTTGGGAAAGGATCACAGGGATGCTGGGTGCAGGAAAGGCTTTCCTGGAGGTGAACCTGGCTTAGCTGAATCACAGCCACCTGAGGATCTGTGCTCCCCACAGAAGAATGCCACAATAGCGAGTTAATGTGAGTATAACACAATAAGAGTTCCCACTAGAGCAGCAAAGTTCAACCACAACCAAGACAACTGCACAAAGTTCAGTAGTGGGACACAAATATTTGGTGCCAGGAGTAATTAATCACTGTTCTTTGCAAGATGCTTTGGGGCAAAATGAGAGTTAAATTCCAGGTGGTGCAACAGCCTTTGTCACCCCTGAACTGTCTCCAGCCCCAGATGCCAATGGGCTCCAGTGTCTCACGTCCTCACCATGAAGGATGAACCCCTGTCCATTCAAGGGCACTTTGAGGACATTGTGTGGGAGACAAGGAGCCCCCCTGTGCTTTAGTGCAGCATCCCCTTTCCTGTAGGCTTGACAGTCCATGGTGGGTACCCAGCCCTCAAGTGACATTGAAGGAGGCTTCAGTCCCATGGTCCCCTCTCCTGAGACAGCTGCTCCCAGGCAAGGACTGTACCTCATGGCATTTGTGAGGAAGCAAGAGCTGGCACAAATATCCATCAGCACTGAACAGGCAAAAGTGGTCTGTTAGACGCTTGCCTGGGTGGCGTTTCCTGAGGAGATAATAGCCCTGGAAGAAGGACTTGCTGTTTTGGAGAAGATTAAGTACCTGTGGCAGCAGCATGCGGATGAATCACAACCCTCATGGGCTTAGAGACCCTGGAAATGGCTTATGGCACTTTGAAAACAATGTCATGAATCTTCTGCAGATCAGATTAGGGAGTGGAACAATTATCTCAAAACCTGTTAGTCATGGGAGGCTCCAGGAGCTGGAGGAACAGCCTAGGGCAAGGGGAGCACTAGGAAGATGTGGTTTGTGTGTCCTCCCTCCCAGGGACCTGCTTGAGCAGCCCCAGGAAAGGTGTGGGAGGTGGCTGTGGTTGAACCAGCCCTGCTTCCCCTGTGAAAGGTGAGCTGTAATTAGCAGAACGGGTACGGAAGAGCTCAAGTAGGTCAAAAGGTAATGGGGCTATCACGGCATTTCCCAACAGCACGGCGCGGCTGGGAGGCACCCTCGGGGTTGGGCAATGGGCAGATGAACAAGGCCAGGCACTGTCTTCAAGGGAAGAGCCACCAGTCCCCCTGACTGCACACCAGCCTTCTGGGGGAAAGCTGAGGAGCAGCCAGAGACAGCAAATGGTGCTGCTGGTTCAGCCCCACCACATGGGGCCTGAGGTGAGAAAAACCACAGAAAGGCCTGACTGGTGTGACAAAGAGCAGCACAGTTATCTACAAACCCATCTGAGGTGTCCCACAAGATGGGCATCCTGAGACCATGTGTGAGGAGATCTGGAAGGGATGGATGGATGGATGGATGGATGGATGGATGGATGGATGGACGGACGGATGGACGGACGGATGGACATCCAATTCAGCTCTCAAGGGGTTGTGGAAATTCATGTTGCAATTTGGGAATGGCCACGTCTACCCTCTGTGAAATACAGACATGAGTACAAACTCTACATTCTGTCTGTCCCTGCAAAGCACCATATCCCTGATTTCACTCCTTTGCATGCCCCAGCACTTCCAGCTTGGCCAGCACAGTGAGGGATGGCCTCTCATGGAAAATAGCCTTTCTCCCACAGCATTTTTCAAGCCCTGGTGAAGTGATGTGTGGTGAGGTTTAACCAGGTCCTCTTCAGAGCCCAAGTTCCCTGAGGCTCTACTTTGTGGTCACCTCTTATTGTTTTCACCAGGTTCAGTAGCCCAGGGCTGCAAGCAAGCAGATTCCTGTGGGAGAGCCCGCGGCCATGCTGTTGGGAGCATCCCTCCTCCTCCTCTACCTTGCCGGCTTCCCAACATTCCCTTGAGCACTTCAAACTCAGCTGGGTGACACCACCACACCCCAGCCAAACCACCCCAGCCTGTTCCACGCTGTACTTCTGCAGCTGTTGCCATCCCCGCTGATGAAATGTGGTTTTCTGCCAGTACCAGGGAGGCTGTTTCCAATAAGGATGGCACAGGCATCCCTGGCACGTGCTGCCACCACCACAGGGCTCGGGGGTCTGGTGGGGTGGCCAGCACAGCTGGCAGGGCCTGGCTCCACCAGGGAGGGAGAGGTGTTGGTGATGGCACGCGAGAGCCCAGAGAGTGCCGAGAGTCAGGCCCACGGCAGGGACGCACGAAGGATCACCGCGTACGGAGACTTGGTGAAATATTAAAGCAGGTGCTTAATAAAGCGAGCCCAGCGGCAGCAATTACCCTGTGTAATTAACCTGGGAAGGAGAGGACTTTGTCCCCCAGCCAGGTGGTGCAGGGAGCTCCTGCCAGCAGCTGCTGGAGGTGGCACGGACCTGGCACCCAGCACTGCATGGCAGGGCTTCCCCAGGCTTTGCTGGGGCAAGCCAGGACCTGAGCTCCCAGCATGGCTCACCCTGCTGCAGCCCCAGAATCACACCAGGTACGTGAGTGGCAGAGCACTGCCTGCTTTGGGTGTGAGAAATGGTTTGGGATCCCCCTGGAGTCATTGTCCCCAAGTCACAGGGAGCAGCTGGGAGAGATTCACACCTCACCTGCCTGCTCTGGGCACTGAGGAACTGCGCATGGCTGGCCAAGGCAGCAGGAGCTGGGCAGCCACTGCTCCTCTGGTGCTCCCCAGCAGGGCCTGAGGGCACTGCCCTGTGCAGGGGGACCCGATCGAGGGCTGGCCCTGATGGTGGCCATGCCCTGTGCTCCCCTGTCCCACGGGGCGTGGGTGCTGGTGGCACTGGTTCTGGCTCGGGCAGCCCCCCTCCTGCCAAGCCTCCCTGGATGCCATGGCACTTCCTGCCAGGAAGCTCTGCCTGAGCCAAGCTGTGCCAGGCCAAACCAAGCCGAGCTGAGCTAAGTTGAACCAAGCTGAGCTGAACTGTGCTTACCTAGGTGGCAAGATGTGCTGAGCTGTGCCAAACCAAGCTGAGCTGAGCTGTGCTGTAAGTGCTGCATAACCAACCGAGTTGAACAATGCTGGACTGAGATGAGATGAGATGAGATGAGATGAGATGAGATGAGATGAGATGAGTTGAGCTGAGCTGCACTGAGCCAATCTGTGCCAAATCAAGCTGAACTATGCCTACCTAGGTACCATGATGTCCTAAGCCGTGCTGAGCTGAGTCATGCTGAGCCATGTCAAGCTCTGCTGAGTTAAGCTGTGCCTATTTAGGCAGCATGATGTCTCAAGACGTGCTGAGCCAAGCCAAGCTAAGCTGTGTCAAGCTGAGCTGTGCCTGCCTAGGTGGTGCCTTGTCCTGAGTTGTGCCAAGATGAGCTGAGCTGTCCTGTACATGGTATGACATCCCAAGCTGTGCTAAGCCAGGCTGAACTGAGCTGAGTCTACCTGAGTGTCCTGACTGTCCTGAGCTGAGATGAATTGCACCTATCTAGGTGGCAGAATGTTCTGAGTCGAACCGAGCTGTGCCAAGCTGAACCATGCCTACTGAGGTGCCACAATGTACAGGGCAGGGCTCAGCTGAGCTGAGCTGGGCCAAGCCAAGCTGCGCCAAGCTGAATTGTGCCTTAAATGGGTGGCATCACATCCCAAGCAGGACTGAGCTATGCCAAGCTGAGCTGAATTGTGCCTACTGAGGTGGCGCAATGTCATGTGCTCAGCTGGGCCAAGCCAAGCCAAGTCAAGCCAAACTGTGACTATCTGGCACATCATCATCTCCTGGTCTATGCTGAGCTGAGCTGTGCAAATTGAGGTGGCATGGTGTCCTGAGCTGTTCTGAGCTGAGCTGTGCCAAGCTGGACCAAGCTGAATTGTGCCTACTTAGGTGGCAAAATGTCCTGAGCAGGACTGAGCTGAGCTGAGCTGTGCTGACCGAGATGAGCCATGTCTACTGAGCTGGCAAAATGCCCCAAGCTGTGCTGAACTGAATCTACTTGAGTGGCATCATGGACCCTAGCTGAGCTGAGCTGAGCTGAGCCATGCCAGACTAAGCAACACTGAACACACCTACCTAGGCAGCAGAATATCCTGAGCAGCACTGAGCCAAGCCAAACCGTGCCGAGCCGAGCCGCGCCTACCCAGGCAGCACGATGTCCCAAGCCGTGCCTCGCAGTACCGCGCCGCGCCGCGCCGAGCCGCGCCGAGCCGAGCCGAGCCGAGCCGAGCCGAGCCGAGCCGAGCCGAGCCGAGCCGAGGGTACCAAAGTGCTCCGCCTTCCCCCCTCCCCGGCCGCCGCTGCCGGTGCCGGTGCCCGCGGCTGCCGGTGCCCGGCGCTCCCGGTGCCCGGCGCTCCCGTCCCGCCCGTCTCCCATTGGCGGCGGCCGGTCCCGCCCCGCCCCGCTCCCCCGCCGGGCGGCTATAAACGGGCGCGGCGGGGCGGGCGAGCGGCAGCGGCGGGGCCGTGCCGGGCCCGGGATCGGGACCGGGATGGAGCCGGGGCTGGAGCGCTGGGCGCACGGCGCGCTGTGGGCGGCTCTGGCCGGCAGCCTGGCGCTGCGGGCGGCGCGGCGGGCGCCGGGGCCGGGCCGGGGGCTGGGGCCGCCGCTGGGCCGGGGGCTGGTGCTGCCGCTGGCGCTGCTGGCCGCGCTGCAGAGCCTGTGCCGCGCCTGGCTGCCGCTGCCCCTGGGGCTGGCCCTGGCCGCCGCCGCCGCCGGGCTGCTGCTGTGGCGGGCGGCGCCCCGCGGGCTGCTGCCGGTGGCGGGCAGAGCCGTCCTTGTCACAGGTGAGTGCGGGGACACGGCCTCGACGCCCCGACGGCACCGCCTGGGCTCGGCGGGGAGCGGAGTGGGGTGTCCCGCAGGCAGCAGGACGCTGCTGTCTGTGGGGTCCCGCTGGGGACCAGCCACCGCTGCCAGCGCATCCCTCATCCTCTTCCACGTCCAAGCAGAACCGGCCAGGCTGTATCTGCCCCGCGAAGCAGGGAGTTGCAATGGCCCCTCGAGTGTTGACCACTAGTTGCAGCATGATGCTGAGAGCTGCTTCCTCTGGAAGCCCTGAGATTAGATGGGACAGAGCTGGCTTTGGACCCTGTCGGCTGGTCCAAGGGCTTCCCTCTCCTCTTCTCCCCTTCCCTTCCTCCCCTCTGCAGTTGTACTTGTTCTTGGAA
The DNA here is from genome assembly GCF_028551555.1 of Melozone crissalis. Lineage (NCBI taxonomy): Eukaryota > Metazoa > Chordata > Aves > Passeriformes > Passerellidae > Melozone > Melozone crissalis. Next base: position 7,445,043 of record NW_026535785.1, read on the forward strand.
AGGTTCTCATAGTATCTCTAGAGACTTCAACAGGGCTGGCTACCTAGTGCTGAGCATCACTGCTTCATCCAGAGCTCCATCCAGGGAGCTGCTGGCGACAAGGTCCTCCACTGTGTGGGTATCCTTGGGAAATGCTGCCCAGCTGCTGCCTGCCTCCTCTTTGGGCTGCCTGGTCCAAAGCTCTCTGTGGTCCTGAGCTCCTTAGAGAATGTGCTATGCTCCCAGGTTTTGCACAGCTCTGTCTTGCTGGCTGAAGCTCTTTAGGATATCTTGGTATATACATGGTTTCTCACTCCTTCCTCCTGGCAGTGGAACTGCAGGATGAGAGCCAGGGTCAGCAGTGCACTGCTGTGAGGCAATGGTAGTGGAGAGATGAGGAGGAAGTGCTGGAGCTGGGGTGGTTTTTGCTCCAGGTGTGCCTGGAAGGTGCTGCTGGCTCCTCGTGGATGCAGAGGGGAGGGAAACTTCTGGGTATGACCTTGGCAGTGCTCCCAAGGACAGGAGCCTGCATCCTGGTGGGGATGTCTGTGCGGGGTTGCAGGTGCTGAAGCTGGAGAAAGGAGTTTGCTTGTTTCCTAGAAAATTAAGGCAAGACCTGGGTCCCCCTTCCAGCTTGAAGGGTTCTGTGGCAGCAGTAGGAAGTGCAGGGAATCCTCTCTGGAGGAGGAAGATCAGAGGAGCAAGGCAGTGGATGAATGAATGATTCAACTGAGTGAAGGTCAAAGCTGCAGCAGGGTAGGGCTGCCTGGGGAGGATGTCTGACAGCCATGCGCTCCCAGGTGCCCTGTGGCACACCAGCTCTGGCAGCCCTGGCTCCCTGGCATTGCCTATATAATTAGTGAGTCAGTGACTGGAACAAGGTGTTCTTGCCCCAGTGCATTGAGGTGGCACCTCTGCAGCTCTGATGTGTTTGCTCTTGGCTGTAAATACTTTGTGGTTTTACAGGTTCGAGGCGCAGCCCGCGGTGCGGGATTGGCGTTTCCGTGCTGCTGCTCTGGCAAGTGCCTGCCAAGGGGCAGATGTGAGGGCTGTTTTGCTGGGGATGGCATCCCTCACTTGAGCATTTGCATAGTAATTAGCCTGATTCTTTTATGGATTAATTCCAGCCAACTAGATATTGAGTAGCTGCTCGTGTCTCCTGTGGGAGCAGCCTGGAAGGATCAGCTCGGGCAGAAAGGCAGCCTGACCTTCCTCCTCTTGCCAATGGGAAGCAAAGCCTGGCAGAGAGAGCAGCAAAAGCATGATGCTGGCAATGCTGGGCCTCATTGAAGGTGTGTGAGGTCAGGGACAGAACTTCTGCCATGCTGTGTGTTGTGCTGGACCTTGCAGATCAACTGAGAAATGGCTCAAAGTCCCCTCCTGATGGAGCAGTGCAGGTTTCAGCCTGAAAATCTTTGGGCATCATTTCCTTGTATACACATCTTGGCCGCTGTCTTAATCCTGCAGCAGGTTCAGTGATGCTTATCTAGGGCAAGTTAAGGTGGCTGCAGTGCTGCTCTATCTCCCAGGTGATGAGTTTCAGCTCTTCCAGCTGCCCACTCTCTCCAGGAACAACCCTAAGTTGAGCTCTGCGTGCGATGCTCCAGCCCCACATGCTGTTCGGACATCACTGGCTAAATAAAACTTAATTGTGGCAGGGATTGAAGGAAAACTAACTGTGCAGCTCAGTGGGAAAATAGCAGAGCAGCTGTAGAGCTGCTGCAGAGCAAAGCTGCTGACCCTGTGGTAGCAGCAGGGGCTGGAAAGTTGTGGCGTTTCCCATCTGCTGCAGGTTTGCATTTTGACTGTTGCACGTGGGACTGGGGTTTGGCTGGAGCAGGGATGGGCAGCCACCTGCTGCTAGAGGGGAGCAAGGGATGCTGTGCTTTCCCATGAGGCATCCCCTGGGCTAGCAAAGTGAGTGGTCACTAGTCCCTGCAGTGCTGTGTTTGTCTGGGGCTGTGACCTTGGGGCTTTTGTTCTGCATCCCTATGGTCCAGCTTCTCCAGGAGCGTGGCTCTGGTGGATGCAGCCTGGCTGGGGGCAGAGGGTGAGGAAAGTGTTAATCCTGTATTTCTAGGAGATGTAACAGCTGTTTTCAGGGAGGAGGAGAATGCCCTCCTGTGCAGCCAGGGGCTGGGAGAGGTCAGCCCCAGGAGGATGGTGGGGATGAGGAGGGGAGAGGAAATCAGCTGCTTGGCCTGGGCTGGGAGGGAGACAGCAGCTACCTCCATGCCTCCCTTGGTTTGCTGTCCTGAGCCTGCCCTTGCCTTAAAGATGAGCCCACACCTGGCACAGGCTTTAGCCAAACTCAGAAAACCACAAGGTACAAACATACCTGCAGTGTGGGCAGGGTTGGCATGGGCAGCTGCCTGCCCAGAGCCTGACCCAGCACGGGGAAGCTGCAAGGCAGCCAATACCTGGCATCCCTCACCAAGGGTGTGACAGGGCACTCCAGGGTGCTGTGCTGCTGGCTGGCACCTGTGGGCCAGTGGGGGCAGTGGCTCACTGAGAGCTGCTGGCTCCAAACACCAAACAGCTGGTCTGTGTGTGCATCCCCCTTCCCAAATGTGAAATGGCACTGCTGGGTGTTCTTAGGGCCACTGGACCTCTCAGAGCTGTGTGAACAAAGAGGAGGAGTGCTACATCCCATACTGCTTCCCACTGGGAATTGATACAAAAAGCAGTCCAGCCTCTGGAGCAGGGCAGGGCTGATGGTCTGCAAGAACAGTCTTGGAGGGAGGTGACGAGCTGCCATTTCTTGGCCTCTCCAGGTTCAGGCTGGCAGTGCTTTGTGCAAGGCTGGGCTTTGGCTGGGTCAGTTTAGACATGAACCTACAACATCCTTTGGTTCCTGTGATCTTAGCAGATGCCTGTGGAATTCAGTGCATCTGTTGAAACCATCCAACACAACTGGGTGCCTGGAGGTGGTGGAGGGATGGCCAGGAGCATCCCAGGGCTGCACTGAGCAGCTGGAGAAGCCTCTTGCTGTTGTGTAGCTCTGCCTTGTGTGACTGTGTGGGGTGGTTCTTTGGACAGTAGCCAACTGCCCGATTTACTGCAGATCCTTGAAAAGCACCAAATGCAAATCAGCCCAGAGAGTCTGCCTGCCTGCAGGGCTTTGCCAGAGCAGAGGAGGACAGGAGTTATGATATTGGTTCATATGCTTCAGCTTGGATGGAAAGTTGAAAACAGTGAATTGTTGTTCTGTCTATAATGGTGGTACCTGAATTAGCTCTCCAATAATATCAAACATCAGGATTGCTGCTTGACAGAAGTAGTCTGGGTCTCTTGTATCCTTGCTCTTCCTTGGTGCAGCTTGTGAAGGAAGCTAGGAGCACCTGCAGATTGGTCTGTCTTCCAACAAATCATCTCTGTGAGCAAAACTTGTTGTTGGTCAGGCTGCCCAGACCCAAACCTGCCCTGTCCACCTCTCTCCTCCTTCCTGGCTGCAGGGAAAGTGTGGCTTTCCTGGTGAAGTGTTCTTGTTACAATTGCATGGCCCATTAACAACTTGAAATGGGTCAGAGCTTCAGATCATGTTCAAGGTTAACAGAGGCTTTGCAACTTGCAGTGCTGCAGTGTTTCCCATGGACTCCACAGATGCTGAAGCATCTGCTGGCTGCAGCAGGACTGAGTGATTCAATCCAGATGTTGGGACTCTTGCTTTCTGCCATGAAGGTAAATCCCTTTCTGTGGTTAAAAAAAGCAGTCTGGACTTTGATGTTGTCTTAGATCTATTTTCCAGCTAAACAAGGTGACTGAGAAATGCCGGGGTCAAGGATTCAGGGCTGGCTCTGGGATGGGCACCTCTGCACCACAGCATGGCCAGAGCACCTGCAGAGCACAGTCACAGCCTGTGCTTGGGGCTGAGCCTGCCTGCAGCCTTGCTGTGAGAAATGCTTTGTGCAAAGTTGCTGCAGCTCTCCATAGGTGACTTTCACTCTGCATCTGGAGCCAGTGATCCAGCTCAGAGGTACCTGGGATCTTTCCCCAGCCTAAGTGCAGGGGGTTGGAACCAGGTGATCTTTCAGATCCCTGCCAAACCAAACCATTCTGTGATTCTATAAGTGAAAGCTGAAAATCAGCCTATTCCCTGAAATTGCTCTGATTTTTCCAGAATCTATTAAAAATTAACAACAGAGGCAGCTGCTGCCTCCAAGCTGAGGGGTGGGACAGGACCAAAATCAAACACCCGAACTCCAGCCCTGGTATACAAGCAATTCCTGGTATGCTTGAAGTTAAAAAAAAAAAAAAAAAAAAAAAGGCAACATTTAACTCTAGTTATAGGGTTTGCTGCTGGCTTTTGGGAACAGAGCAGGAAAGCTGTTTTTTCTGCCTCTATCTGCAGGGCTGAAGCTCTCCCCCCGCTTTGTCAGCAGCCCTCCATGGATTTAGGATTCTTCTTTCCCACGTGAGGTTTCTTCAGAAATAGATACCTACCCCTGCTCACCACAGGCATGTGGATAGATATGCTCGGCTTTTTCTCACTTATCTATAAAATAAGCACTTTTGAAGCCTACTAATGACACAGACCTGTTGAGGTGGGAGTTTTTAGCACCGTTAACCAAAAATGATGAGCACAGCTAATTAGGAGGAAAAACGCACTGAGGTTTCATACTGTGGGAGACTGGAGTTGGTAGAGAAACCCAAGCTGGCTTGATTAACCTCAGGGTTATGTGGGGACATGAGAGCAACAAAGCAAAGACTTCCCTGCTGAAATGAGATTGTCAGATGGGAACGGATGCTTTCGGGAGGAGAGAAGTGTAGGCAGTTGCTGCCCTCTAGTCCAATGAGCAGCACATTTTTAATGAGGTCTGGGATTGGGTTACCCACTGTTGAGTCTAGCTCCCCTCAAGCCAGGATCTGGTTACAGAAGAGCCAGTTGCTGCTTTTACTGCTGGGAGCACAGCACAGGATTGGTGGACTTTCCCAGCCAGGGTTTTGTTTGAGGGGGCACTTCAAGGTGTTTCCACCAAATCCTTGCCTTCTCCCCATAGTCTTCTTTCAGTGCTGGTCTAAAACTCCAGCTGGAGGGGATTTTTTTTTTTCTGAGGAGGAAAGGCTGCAGGGCTTTTGTACCTCTTCACCTCCTGATGTCCCTCCTGTCACCTCAGATCGGAGGTACTGCTGTGGAGCCTCCAAGGCCAGGATGGATGGGGCTTGGAGCAACCTGTGCTAGTGGAAGGTGGCCCTGCCCATGGCAGGGGTGCTGGAATTGGATGACCCTATAAGGTCCTTTCTGACCTAACTGTTCTATATTAAGGTGGAAAGTGCTCAATTTTCTATGATAAGGTGGAAAAACTGCCCTCATGCTGTCAGTATGTTGCTACAGGTACAGTTTAGGAGCTTTTCTTCTTAACAGCATGTGCCTGTTACCTCCTTTCCTGCTCCCCTCAGTGGCTGTGGTATATCCACCATCTCCCATTCTTCTGTCTCAGCCTGTATGTGCAACGTATCACTTCTGCTTCCTTTTCCCCTGGAGAGCTGCCAGCCCCTGAGCTTTATCAGCTTCCCCCTCGGGAGCTGGCTTCCCTGTCACACATGGCGCTGTCCTGGGATTTGCTGGCTCTGAGGCTGTAATCTTGAAAAGCAGTTTTTGGCTTTACAGGCTTTGCGGCAGCACTTCCTCTTGTTGGGTGGCTGACCCTGTGGAGCCAGATGGCAAGTGACTCCCAGGCAGGCTGGGAACAGAGAGAAGGGATGGGTTGGAAAGCTCAGGTACCTGCCCTGATGTCTTCTGTGGCAGCTCTGAAAGTCTGGCCTCTCAGAATCATAGAAGCTCTGAATGGTTTGGATTGGAATAAACTTTAAAGACCATCTTGTTCCAACCCCCCTGCCATGGGCAGGAACACCTACTAGACCAGGTTGCTCCAAGCCACATCCCACCTTGCCTTGAACATTTTCAGGGATGGGGCAGCTGCAGCTTCTCTGGGTTACAAGGGCCTCATCCTGTCATGAGTAACCCACTGTGACCAATGTTTGTTCCTCTCTAGGGTCCAGGTGGGGATAAGCTCCAACCCGGGGTATGCAGCCATCCCAGGATGAATTCTGTCTCCCTCTTTCAGCTGTTGTGCTGGGCTCTGCCTAAGCTGAAGGGCACGTGTGGGTGCTGCCCTGGCATTGCCTGGGTCAGAACAACTATGTCCAAGCACATCAGCCTGGAGGGCCACCTTGATGTATTTTGGGGAAAATGCACCAAAGTAGCCTTATGACACTCAAACTCTTAGTCTGAAGAGCTGGTGAGAGAGGTGAAGTGTAAGGAGGGGACAACTTGAGCTGTGTATGGAAAGGGCAGGTGGGTTGAGGATGTCATGAGGCACAGCTCTGAGCCTGGGGGCTTGAACAGCTCAGTGTATTTCAAAAGCTGTTTGGCAGAAGCTCAGTTGGTGTTTGCTCAAGTGTTTTGCTCTGTTTCTAAAAAAAAAAAAAAAAAAAAGTCCCCCGCTTCACATGGATCTGGAAGCTGCAAAAGAAAATAGTTGGTGCAGCTGTAGAGACCATCATGATGTGGGAATGGGCAGGGCTTGCACCACTTCTGCTTGCTTGGGATTGTGGCATGAGGTGGGAGTTTACTCTTGTGACAAGGAGAGTGATGAGCTGGCACCCTACAAGCAAAGAAATATCTCATCACCAAAATACCCCTAAATATCACCCCTAGTGCTCCATTAAAACTGCTGTAGCCTTATTGGGGTGCTGCAAACTCTGAGATGCTTAACATGGTGATCCCCTGGGCTTGCTCTGACAGTGCTTTGGTCAGCACTGTCCCAGCATGGCTTTGTCCCTGCTGGCATCACTTGTGACTTGCCCACAGTGCTGTGTGGGTGGCACTTCAAAGCTCTCCCACAGCTGACTTGTCCCACCGTGTGGTTAGAGGTTCTCCTGGTCATGCCATGGCTGTGGTGCTTTGCTGTCCTGGCTAAAAACACCTTCCCTGGGACGTCCCTGGGTGGTGATGGCTCATGGTGGTCCATGTAGAAGAGCTGTTCTTCCCTTCAGCTGCCTGTGGATGGATTAGCCCTGCCTGTAGCAGACCTTAGGCATGACCTAATGCCTCTCTTTGCTTGTTAGCACACAAGAGGGATGGATATGGGGCTTGGCTGCTGGTTCTCTGGCCTGCTGGGAGTCCCTGGAGAGCCCTTTTGCAGACTAGAGGTGCCCTCCAGCAGGTGCCCCAGCCATGGCTTTATTGCCACCACCTTATTCCCCAGGAGCATCTCCAGATATTACAGAGAGCCAGTGGAGCTTTCTGGCTTCCCAGCCTGTTTCCTACCCAGTCTCTCTCTCCAAGAGCCCAGGTGGATGTGTCACCAGTGCCAGCTTGCCATTGGCACTGATCTTGAGTGGCACTTGATCCTGAGTGATCTGGTCAAGTTGTCTCTGGGCCATGGGTGTCCTTCCCAGCGACAGCTTTTCCTGATGGATGGCTTTCGAGGCTTTGTCAGCTCCATGTTCCCAGTTCACCATGTTCCCTTTGAGGGTGATTATTAACCCAGCTATCACCATAGCTCTTCACAACTTCCCCTTGGAGGGCCATCCATCCATCCCAGATTAGCTCTCACGTACAGCCTGTGCAGGGTGATGGCTGTGCTGCTGACTTCTCTCGTGTATCCCTGCCTGCTGCAAGATGAAATTCTTGGCTGTGAGAGTCTCACTGCTCCCTTTGGGGAGAGGATCTCCCCTCGCTGGAGACAGCAGCTGCCGGAAGATGCCATCCAGCCCCGGTGTGCGGTGAGCGGCTGCTTCTAGGAAATTCCTGTGCTCTCTTTCTGCGAAGTGTCACAGCGGGGCTGGGGGTGGCACTTCCTCCCCCCACCTGTGCCGGCTTGTGAGCCCAGGGTCACTGCTCACCGCAGCAGCGCCACTGCCACGCCAGGGCTGGGTTCATTCCTGGGTCCCAGCCTCTCTGAGCATCCCCCCAGGCACTAGCCTTGCATTGCAGGGGGTGGCTGGGCTCGTTCCTGTCCTGCTGTCCCAGGGCATTAACAAGCTCCTGTGTTCATTAGCCCCACTGGTGGCAAGCAGCATCTGCTGCTCACAGCTTTGGTGGGGGAGAAGGCGTCTGGGTGGCTTTTAGTGACAGTGATGGGGAGGGCTGTGGCCCCTGACACTTTTCTTATTGCCCAGCTGCTTTTGTGCAATCAGTCCCCAATATGGATGCACCAGGAAAGCTCCTGAGAAATGGCTTTTAATCCAGAAGCTGTGGGTGCATTCACACTGGCCTGGGGGCTCCACGTCATCTCTGTCTGGTTGTGTTGGTTGTCTAGGCAGAAAATCACATTTCCCCCCTTCTCTTTGTTAAGTGGGAGATAACTTCCCGGGTGGAGGTGATGACTGTGAGGCCCCAGGAACACTTGGCTAATCCATTGTAATTCACACCATCTGGCTCTGTCCCCGGCACACACGGAGGGGTGGGTCACCCATGTACCCCCTGCCATGGGCATTCTGAGCTCTGCCTTCTGTCACGAGTCTCCCTGTGGGGCTGAGGGTTTGTCTGACCCCTGCTCTGACCCACAGGACCTGTTGGAGGGACGTGTCTATCCTGCCATCAGCAATGCCTGTGCCGACTGTGTCACACAGGGGGGTGGTCCCAGGGGAGCAGGGGCAGTGTGAGCCCCCCTTGGCTCAGGTCCTGCTCAGGAAGGAGGCTGAGGCTTTGCAGGGATGCACAGCCAGGCTGCTTGGGTGGGGGGCTCCTGCATTATCCACTCACTAGGGATTTGGGGATGGGATTTGGGTCATCCCTAAAGGTATCTTCTGGCTTTAATTTAATTTAATTAGGCTTGTGGCTTCCTGAACCCCAGTGCTGAGGACCAGCAGTAACATCACCGGGCCTGCTGCTACCCCAGCCCTGTCTGCCTGTGCTTGGGCACGAGGGCTGCTCCCACAGGGAATGGGGACATGGCATGCCATGCAAGCCAGTGGCTGGGGTGGTGTTTCCTGTGAACAGTGATGACTCTGCATGGGTTGGGGGCTGTGGGTGCCCCTTCCCAGCCCCACTCCCACAGAATTACCTTGGGTGTGGGCAGATGGTGGCTCATGCCTGGCTGGGGAGCCAGGGCTAGTGCGTGGCTGTGGTGGCCCAGCTGCTGTGGGGACAGGTGCTCCTGCCTTCCCCTCCCTATCCTGTGCCCTGCCAAGAATTTGTTCCCTCTTGCCCAGGGCTGACATCACCCCTTTATCACTCCTTGCTCCAAATGTGTGAGCATCCGGAAGGTGTTGGCCACTGGGCCTTGTCCTGCCCACACAAGATTTTGCTGGGCATTTTATCATGCCTGGACCTGCACTGTGCAAAGATCTCCTCCTTGGGTTCCTCTGGGGGACTGCCATCCCCTCTGATGGCACCATCCCCAGCTGGTGCCACCTTGTCCTGTGCTTCTGCACCCATGAGGTGGTCACACTCCCAGGATGGAGCTGAGACAAACAGCTGAGTTGGGATCAGTGCCTGCTCAGGCACCCAGCTGAGCCTCCCTCAGTGCTGCTAAATCCCACACTGTGCCCAGAGAATCCATGGATCCATGATGGCAGTGAATCCTGTCAGAGCCAGAAGGACACACTTAGCTTGGCATCCCAGGCAGAGTCTGAGCTTGAGCCCATGGAAACAAGTGGCTCAGCATGTTAATCATTTGGCCTTGGTGCCCCACTGATGGTGTCCTTGAGCCTGGTGACAGCTCCACCTTGGCAAGGCCTCTTGGACAGGGTGCTGGGACACACAGCTCTAAAGCTCTTTGGGGAGGGGGGACTGATGTCCTGGGATTTGAGGAGCAGCAGGGAGCACCCAGGCAAGGGGCTGCAGAGCTGATGGGGGTGGAGGGGATGATGTCCTTCTGAATGCCCAACTCAGCTGGCAAGCTCCCAGTCGGTGGAAGATGGAGCATCCTCACGGGGTGCCTGAGCTGCCTTGCTGCCAGGTGCCTGGGGCACAGCCCTAGGGCTGCTGACTGACCACACTGCTAGGATGACCATGGGGGAGCTGGTCCATCACAAGGGTGCTCAGCCCTGGGGCAACCCCTCTTCAGCTTCCACACCAGGGTCCTCAGCTGGGGTGGCTGTGGAGGCACCAGATCCAGGGAGCTGCCACTGTACCCAACGGGCTCTGGGCAGTTTTGCAGGCACATGGGAATTCTTTAGCCAAGCTGATGATTCTCACTGCTTAAGTTTTCGTTGGTCCTCACATGTTGTGCATGGTTCAGGATACAGAGGTCATAAGGATGCACAACTTCTGGTTCAGAGATGAGGGTGCTCAGTTTATGGCTCAGGGATGAGGCTGAGGATGTACACAGTTCATGGCTTGGGGATGAAGAAGGCTTGTAACTCGGCTTAAGATGCCCAGCTTGCAATTCCAAAGCTCCAGAATGAGCCTGCACAGCTCATGGCTCATGGATGGGGACTCAGCTCACAGTTGGGGAAGGAAAGTCACTCCTAGGTTGTGCTGGGGTGAGCACTGCAGACCTGTGCTGCCAGCCCTCCATCACGTACCGTGCCAGCAGTGGGGGCAGGGGCAGGCAGGTGGTTGTGGTTCATCAGCTCCCGGGTCACAGCCGTGTTACTGACCCTCTCTGCTCCAATCAGAAAACTGTAGCACTAATTTTGAGCATGTCTGTGTATGGTGGCCTTGGTGCTGGTGCAGGAGAGCAGGGTGAATACCTGAGACAGCAAAATGTCAGAGCGTGCCATGCCTGACTCACCTGAAAGAAATGTGTCCGCACCAAACCGGGACTGCAGCTCCGGCCGGCTCCTGGAGTGAGGAAGGCGAGCGGTGCAGGCTGGCTGGGAGCTGCCCAGCTGGCACAGCTCAGCCCCGGCGGTGGCTCTGCTGTCACCGTGAGGAGCAGCTCTGGACAATGATGCAAGATGCTGTGGTGTCAGTCCTCTTTCCCTCCCCGAGTGGGTGGGAGGGCACCCCTTATGATGATGCTGGAGGCCAAACCTTTTTGCTTGCTCAAGATAAGTAAAATCAGGGCTTGTCATGCCAAAATTCTAGTGGAGGCTTGCATCTCTCACTCTTTGGGGAGCCGCTGAAGTGGCTGGAGCTTTTGTAAAGTTCTCAGGAATTGCTGCTGACCTGCTGCTCTGGGAAATGTCCGGCCGGCCCCTGGTGCAGGAGTTTGTCCCGGCTTGCTGAGCCTGTGCAAGGTTGCTGGATTTTTCAACCTGGACTCGGGTTTTGCTCTGCTCCTGCTGCAGCAAAAGCCTCTGTCTGCTGGCCCAGGGTCCATGGGGATGCGATGCAGGGGGCTTCAAGGTACCTGCTCTCCTCTGCTGCGCTCCCAGTGCTGGGCTCCTGTGCTTGATCTGACCACGTCCCTCCCTCCAGCAGGACTGTGAAACCAGCTGGCAAGCTGGGAGCTGGGGCGGGGGGAACTGGCGCCGGCATCTCCTCGTGATGCAGCGTCCTGGGAGGGCAGCGAGCCCAGCGCCAGCCTTGCTGGGGCTGCACAGACTGCACGGCTCCAGCGCTCCCGGCGGGGCCGGGCCAGCGGCAATGGCTCCCGTGCCAGCTCCGGCGTGGCCAGCAGCTCATGTGCTGGTGGCCATGGGGAGTGAACATGGCCCTGGGAAAGCTGCCATGCTTTGGGGCCACGTGTTATGGGCCCAGGGGGTTCATTGTCCCTCCCTGCACTCTTGGCCATGCCTGAGCACAGCGGATGGGAAGCTGAGCAGCAGCGGAGACCTTAAATAACACCAGAGCATCCTCACCCTCCTGGCCTTGGGCCTCCGGCCAGCCTCCCAGGAGTTTTTTTATTTGGTATGTGTGTGAATAAATTAGAACTTCCGAAACAAACCCTCTGACTTCCCTGCTCCTCTAAGGCAAAACAAACCCTGCCTGACTTGGACAGCATGTGGCTGTGTTTGCTACCTCCTTGCCAGACTTGCCCATAAGAAGCCAGCAAACCTGGCTCTCAGTTTTTTGGGATGTTTCCCGGGGTTTTGAGAGTTACGTGGTGATAGGAAGCTTCATGTTTGGACTGGAAGCTTTTCTTGCCAGCTGCATGGGAGCACTGCAGGTAACCCTCCTGTCAGCTGCGTCATGGTGAGGCTGCGGCCACGAGCACTTTTATTTTTAAACCTTATCTTTATTGCAGTTTTCTCCTGCACTGCTTGGAAAGGTGAAATGCACCTTATCTGTTTGTCTGCTGGCAGTATGCACTGCTCCTAGGGAGGGGAGAGGTGGATGTGCTGTTCCTTCAGCATGCCCTGCGGACCAGGGTTCTGGGGGTGATGCTGGGGCAATGCCAGGGACAATGCTGGGGTGATGCTGAGCCAACCAGGCACACATCCATGATGAGTGTGGGGTGTTGTGTGGGAAAGGGAGGCCCCTGCAGCCCCTTCCTGCCAACTGAGCACCTCTGGGCTGTGTTATCACTCTGGCCTCTGGCCAGAGGTTTAATTACAGGTTTCTGACGCAGCAAGGGAGTAAAATTGAGCTGGGAACTGGGACAGAGACACTGAACTGATGCTTAGCTGGCACCCCAAGAGCTGTGCCTGATCCCAGCCTGGGGGTGTGGAAGAGTGAGGCAGCCAGTCCCTATGCCCACCTCTCACCCCCAAAGGCTGGTGGAGGGTTGCTGAATCTCGTGAGGTAACAGTCCCCAGGGCCACTGTTGTGTCCACTCGGGGTGGCTCCAGGTGCCACACAGGGCCGGTTTTCAGGATGTCCCCACGAGCACCCAAAGGTGCAGGGCAGGAGGGTACAGGGCCATGGGGCTGCCCCTGCAGCGCTCTCCTGTTAATGGTTAATGTGACTGGGCAGCGGTTGTGGCACAGACTCCCCGAGCTATCAGTGCTGCCATCGGCCCCGGGAACAGCCTGTACCTTGCTGCTGCTGTTTGTTTGCATCCTGGCCGCTCCACCCTGGCCACTGGCCTTGTCACCGCTCTGCAACAGCCAGCTCCAGCCCGGGCTGTCTCCCAGCCACCCCGATGGTGGCTTTGCAGGTGCCAGTGTCACCTGTGGCGCCTCTGTTTGAGCAGGGATGGAGGAAATGAGGCTGGGACCGGGCATGGAGCACCAGTACTCTCCCGAGGGGTCCATCCCATTTGGATGCTCCCTTGAAGGATGAAAGGTAACAGGAGTAGACCAGAATCCTTTTATTTTCCCTCACCCTTTTTAATTCCCTCATGCCTCAGCCAGGCGAAGAGGTCCTCTGCCTCTTGATCACTTTCTGGGAGGCGAAAGGCATTCGGCAAAAGTCTCCCACGGAGCCTTATGCCAGCTATGAATGGTGCTTGATGGAGCTTTTAGAGGCTATTTTGAGGGCTGATGGCCCCGCTTCGCTGCAGGGCTCTGCGCTGTTCTGTGGGTTTGCCTGCAGCTCTGGGGAAGATGGGGCTGCAGATAAAGGGAGCGTTTTCTTCCTCCTGCAAGGGAGAGAAAACAGAGCAGCTCCATGACCTCCAAATGCCCCAGGGCAAGGTCACATCCTAGTGAGTCAGGAGCCACAGCAGGGTGTGGAGCCGAGGTGGTGCTCAGGCAAGGAAAACTGATGCTGGGGTGGATGTTTGGTTCCTGCGGTTGGAGAGGCAGAGCTAGGGGATCTTTGGAGGCTGGAGACAGACAGAGGCTGTCACTGGCCACTGCAAGGCTCTTCCCATCTCTTTCAGGATGTGACTCGGGCTTTGGGCAGGCAACAGCCAGGCACTTGGACATCATGGGCTTTCGGGTGTTTGCCAGCGTGCTGGACCTGCAGAGTCCTGGTGCCCAGGAGCTGCGCCAGAGCTGCTCATCGAGGCTGACGCTGCTGCAGATGGACCTGACCAAGACAGAGGACATCCAGCGCGTCCTGCAGCATATCCAGGCCCACACCAACAGCACAGGTAGGAGCTGCCTTTGGCAACCTCACAGAAGCCCACAGAACTCCCTGGGACCTCAGCCTGCAGCCAGCCTGGCAGTGGCAAACCTCCATGTGTCTCCACGGGGGGCTGCGTCCCTGCGCCAACAGCCTTTGCCAAGCTCTCTTGTCCTGGGGCACCCTACAATTCCCTTGCAGGACCCCCATCAGCCTGGGGAGCAGCTGGAAATCCTGGGGTGGGGCTTCCCCATTCAGGTCACCTCTTCAAGCATCCCATTCCCACAGGACTCTGGGGCCTGGTGAACAACGCTGGGTTCAATGACACCATCGCCGACGCTGAGCTCTCGCCGCTGGGCAAGTTCCGCACCTGCATGGAGGTGAACTTCTTTGGCTCCCTGGAGCTCACCAAGGGGCTGCTGCCCCTGCTCCGCTCTGCTGGCGGCCGCATTGTCACCGTGAGCAGCCCTGCAGGTGAGCAGCCTCCCTCCAGTGTAGCACCCCCAGCACCCTCAGCCCAGGCACGGCTTGAGCATCCCCATGGTGTGGTGCAATTCCCACCCCCAGGCGCTCCTTCCTTCCAGCCAACTGGCACCAGGAATATCCAGGATGAGCTGGCAGCACTGCTGAACCCCACAGCAGCCACCAACACATGAGGAGCCAGGGGGATTGGGGACAGTCAGCCTGGTCACAGGCAGCACGGGCAACCCAAGCCCAGCTGGCATGTGCCTCCATTGGCGATGACAGCCCCAGCCAGGGTGGGAAAATCAACTTCCTTTCCCCTGCCCTATTTTTTGCCCATTAAAACACACTAATCCTCCATTGGGGATGACATTCCCAAGCTTTAGCTGGACAGGGAGCAAAATCAATTTCCTCTTCCCTCACCACTTTTTTTTCCCCCCATTAAAACATTAATTTGAAGCTATTTTCAGTTGTTTTGTCAGCAAAACAAACCCTAAGCCATTTCCTTAAGCAGGGGCCAGGAACACAGCCCCACACAAGCCCTGCCCTTTCCCCCCACTTCCCTCTGTCCCTGCTGGAGCACTGGTTCACTCATTCTTTCACTCCTGCCAGGTGACATGCCCTTCCCCTGCCTGGCAGCCTATGGGGCCTCAAAGGCAGCCCTCAGCCTGGTCATGGACACCTTCCGCAGCGAGCTCCAGCCCTGGGGCATCAAAGTCAGCCTCATCCTGCCTGGATACTACAAAACAGGTAAGAGGGTCAGTGCCTGCTCCTGCCTGTGCCTGTGGGCAAAGGACAAGTAGCCCAGGGAGGCAGAAAATGGAGCAATGGGATGAGCAGTTGGTAGTGCAAGCATGCAGCTTCTGAGTATCTCCAGCCATACAGGGACAGTGGCTATCCTGTGGCCGTTGGGCTCTTGATGGATTGAAACAGCATCAGGATCAAGTCCTTGACCAGTCCATAGCACTAGGACTGGTCAAAGCAGCTCAGTCACGTTTATGACAGTGGCATCCCCACTGCAGGCAGGGTCCAAGACCCCTGGTCCAGTCTCAAGCTAGCAAGAGCCACTATGGTGCTACTACTGTACTTCCCTCGTGGCAGTCTTTGCCAGGGTCTCAGCTAGACCTTTCTGTGAGGCTGGAGGGTGACTGGGGCTGCTGGCACCCATGGCAAGGGGGTTGAAGTGGGGGGCCCACACAGCTCACAGGGACTGTTTCCTTGTAGGGACAACGTGTGACCCTGCCTTCTGGAACCTGCACAAGCAGCAGCTGTTGGCCAGCCTGCCCCAGGAGCTGCTGCAGGCCTATGGTGAGGAGTATGTGGAGGAGATCAACCAGCAGTTCATCCAGTTCATGAAGGTGGCAGTGGAGGACCTCAGCGCGGTGGTGAACAGCATCACAGAGGGGCTTCTGGCTGCCAACCCAGCCGTGCGCTACTACCCAGGGCAGGGCCTTGGGATCATGTATTTCATACACCGCTACCTGCCCTACTTTGTCCGAGACTTGTTCTTGAAAGGATTCTTCATCAACCCCAAGCTGCCCCGAGCCCTGCGGCGAGAGCACCACAAGGATGTGAAGAAGGCCTGACCTGGGCCTGCCCAGGGCCTTCTCCAGGGCTCTGCAGGCCCCTGAGCGCGTGCAGAGCCAAAGGCACCGCCCTCCTGCACCCTGGGGGAACAATCAGCACTAGACGTTTAAAACCAAATTTCTTTCCAAAATCAGGTAGATCTATTTTCTATTGTGCAAGAATCAACATTTTCTAGAGACCTTGGTTTTGTATTTTTTCTAACCATGTACCGTCCAAGAGGCCCATCCCCGCCTGACGCAGCAGCTCTGCACCACAGGCTGGGATGTACCTCCTCAGCTACCACCACCTTCCTTACTGCTCTCAGAGCTGTTTGTCTCCATCCCCTCTTGGCTGGGTCAGGGCTGGGACCCTGTGGCCGCTGCCTCCCTGCCACTCATTACACACTCCACACGCTCCTGACGAGTGCAGGGGCCAAGAACAGGCTGCCAGTGCTGCAGAGCTCTTCATGAGATGAACTATGTGATTGTCACTTTTTAAATAAATCCATTCTTGATATTCCAGCAGGCTCTGGCTGTCTCCTTCCACAGTGCAGTGCTGCAGTGCTGCTCAGGGATGCCCAGCCTGTGGGCAGAGCTAAGCTGGTCATGGCTGGCACCGCGCTGAGCACTGTGGCAGGAGCCTCACATGCAGCAGCAGGTGCCACAGGTACTCCCAGAAAAGGGCTCAGCCTGCCAGGAGGGATTTGTGCCTGTTCCCTGCTCCTCCCCAGCCCTGTGCCAAAAGCTTTCTTTTGCTTTGCTCCGACTCTGTGGCCCTGCTGGGGCAAGGATGGCAGCGGTGACAGTGGCCCATGTGGACAGCCCCAGGCACCAGGGACAAACCATGCAGCTCCCTCACCTTATGGACCATTCCCATAAGGCTGCACCCCTTAGCTCAGCAGCCAGGCACTGTCCTGGCTTGGGCTGGAGGGAGTACTCTGGGCCTCATGGGGTGGTACCATGATTCCTGTGGTACAAACAAGTGTCCCAACTCACACAGGAACCACACGAGGCTCCACCACCACAACTACCAGATTCCCTGTGACTGATGGAGGCTCCATCTGGGGCTGTGGGAGCAGGTGCCCAAGTAAGCAGGAGAGCACAGTGCAGTAGGCAGATATTTATTGGTGTAGAGAGGAGGGGATCACAGGAAAACAAGCTGCAGAGGTGACCACAGCACAAGCTGGGACAGAGCCACTCTCCATTGATCCTTCCTCCCAGCAGCATCCAGCGTGTTTCCCTCCAGCAAGGTTTGTCTGCTGCCATTGCACATCTCCCAGAACTCAAGTGCAAGTAGGAGCTAGCCAGAACACAGTAGCAAAGAGCAGGGCTGCCACACCATGCCCAGGGTTTGGCTCCCACCCTAGACCACAGATAGGCAGGGCCTGGGACATCCCTGCCCCCACCAGGGTGACTAAGGCTGCTCTGTCCCCTGGCCAGCTGTGCCGTACAGCTCCATGGTAGTGCCAATCCACCCTCTGCAGGGGAGAAGCCTGGATGTCTACCCTGGAGGGGTGCAGGGGTCCACCACCGCCTGCAGAGCCCAGAGGAACCCCAGCTCTTGCATGGTTGTGTCAGTAAACTGCAAGCTGTGGGTCTGCACAGCTCTGAGGAAGGAGCTCAGGCAGCTTATGGAGCCCTGTCCAGGGCAGGGAGACCGATGAGAGCTGAATCTGCAGACACAGTGAGGCTGCATGAGTGCAAACACTGCCAGAGTGGGAGGACTGTGCTCCACAAGCACTCCGGCTCTGCCCTCACATTCCCACAGGCTCCATTCCAGTCCTGGCCAGGGTTGCTTGGTCTCTCCCAGGTCAGGGTTCACTACAAGGGGATGCAGGGATTGCACAGCAGCATGGGGTACGCTACAAACCACAGTCTAACTACATCTCACAGGAACAACACTGAGTAGGAGACGTGCAGAGCACTGACAGAGGGCCCCCCAGCCATGGCAGACCTGACCCGTTCCTCTGCAGCAGTGGGACTCTCTCAGAGGCAGCCCCCACAGCTCTATGAGCATAAGCACACACAGCAATTAGTACAGGAACACTGTGACTACTGCATACACAACAGGAGACCCTCCTGCTGCACAGGGCTAAGCCTGGACCACTGGTCCCTCTGGACATCTCACAGCACACACAACTCCAGCTTTTGAATAATTTAACTAGCAACTGTACAGTTTCCTCATTTGATCCAGTTCCACAGATTGGACATCCCTGGAGTCTGGGCATGGGGTAATTCAGGGAGTTAGGGGTCTGTCCAGACTCCAGGGGTGGGAGGGTTGGACAGGAGCAGAGCAGAGTTAGAAGATGGGAATGTAGTTGTCAATCTTGGTCCTGTGCCGCTGGGCGATGCACTCTGCGATCCACACGATGTTGCGGCACTCCTGCTCCTTCAGCTTCACAAAGGCGTAGAAGACTCCAAAGTGGAATTGGTTGAGGAAGGCCAGCTTGTTCAGCTTTACCTGGGGAAAGCCCAGAGGAGGACATGTCATTTGTTCACTTCAGACAGGAGGAGTTGGTCAAGGCAAGCATGCAGCTGCTTGGAAGGACCCATGACTTCCCAGCAGGCTGGAAGGCTCTGCACAGGTATCCTGCTCTGCATCTCTCTAGGTCCCTGGGACAGCTCTAACCTATAGCACATGGCTCAGGACAGAGTCTGACATCTGAAGGGGGAAATATTTATAACTCAGGTACCACAAAAAGTCCTTATTTTCCATGTAATTACACTCTGGTTTTGCTATTGATGGACCAAATATCCATTAGAAGCCCCAAACATGCCTCCTCACACTGCTGGAATCTGTCTGGGTTAGACAACAGGCCAAGCACTATGCCAGCCCCCGTTCTCATGCAGGAGCAGAGGGCAAGCATGCTTCTCCTTCCCCCAAATCCTGTTCATCCACAGCACTGCTGACAGGGCAGTAGACCAGCTTCCTGACACCTGGAGCTTTGCAAATGGCACATGTCAAGAAGCATCTCAGGGCTCACTCACCTCATGCTCAAAGAACCTGTCTTCAAGGGTTTTGTCTCCAGGGTTGCTGCCAGCCCCTTCAAATAGCAGCTTGTACTCCTGCAGGAAAACATTACATGAGGATATACCCTGTACCCAAGCTCAGCAGCACTTGTGTCACAGATACTCCAGACACCCTGTCAAGTCAGAGGACAGAGAAACCAAGAGTCCTGCCCCTTCTCCAAAATGTGCAGTTCTCATTGCTTCAAGCCACAGGAAAAGGGGCATTGGGTACAGACCCCCTCCACATACAGACTGGAGTGTTTGGGCCAGATCCCTGTGCCCACACACACAGGCTGCTCAGTAAAGGGACACTGAGCTCTCTGACTCCAAACAGGTCCACAGCCATGCACAAAGTGGCTTGAACATAGACAAATCCAAACGTGTCCTCCCAGGTCAGCAGCTCACCTTCAACTGAGCCAGAGCTCAAGGCTGGAAGTGGGACAACATCACTTCTCACTGAAGATACATTTCCATTCCAAATCAGGCAAGGAGAGCCTGTCACTGCTGCCACATCAGCACTTCAAGGGTTTGGTGGTAAAGGCAGTCCCCACACCCTTGGACAGGGAACATTGTCTCCCAGTCACCCCTAAAATGACAGCCATGACTAAGAAGCCAATGACATCTCAGGCAAGCCAAGTCCTGCCCAAGGAGAGCACAGGACCAACAGCATCAGAGAAGACTGGCACCTCTCTCCCCAGGCTGTCAAGTCACAGGTTTCCCCAGATCCTCAAGAAGCTCTGATGCAGAGCAGGTTCTTGTACCAATCCCCGTGCCCTCACCCCACAGCACTCACAGGGTAGTAGTCAGCAACATTTTTGACTTGCTCGTAGTCATCTGCCCTGGCCAGCTGAGCCAGGCCCTCGGGGTAGAGCTTGCCACAGTGTGGGAACAGCTTGGCTCGGTCCTCCTTGGACAGCTCAGTACCAAATGAGTTGATGGTGATAATGAAGGCCCTCCGGTCAGCTTCAAACTGCGGGAAGAGAGTGGCTCATGCTGGGATGCAGTATCTTTAGCAGAGGCTGGCAGCTATCAGTGCTGCTCTGCACACAGCCACATCAGGAGGGCAGCAGGAGGAGGCTCCTGGGATGTGTACAGGTCTCCAGTGCTCAGCTAGGGCAGTCTACAAGTGCAGGCTCTCCCAGTATGCCCAGTACCTGGGGAGCATTCAGGTGAGGAAATCCCCATCCCAGGAACAAGCCAAATCCTGTCCAAATCAAGGGGTGACTCTCCCCTACTCCTAAGTCCTGCACATCTCACAGTAAGCTTTGGCATGGAGACAGGCTGTGACTCCAACAGCTCTGGTAGCTCTCCTGCATGTCACCCACATGAGAGGATGAAGATGTTGCCACAGAGGCAACTAATGTATCAGTACTTGGGGAACCAAAGTCATGCTCAGGCAGTGTTCCCCAGGGATCCCAGTGAGCAGGTGAAGCAGGCATGGGGATGCTGAGCAAGAACTGCAGAATGTTTAACAACTGGCAGACAAGCTGGGCCTGAGCAGGGAGTGATGAGCATCACAGTAATACCATCCAGCTATGGAAGTTTCCAGACCTACCTCCAGGATTGGGCACATGGCATCTGCTGTGGTACCTCCCAGTGTCTTGCAGAACTTGTAGAAGGACTCCAGGTAAGCCTGGAAGAGAGAAGGGAGATGAGCATTCTTCTACACAGCTTCATCTACTCCCCCACAGGGCCCTTCAGCAGAGGACAGACAGCAGGCAGACTTTGCTCTCTTGCTCCCAGACACTCTGTAACACAGCACAGGCACTCTGGCCCCATGTGAACTTGCCCACACAAGGACTGTGCTTTCCCCAGGAGCCAGAGACATGAAGGGTTGTGGTTGGGTTTGTTCAAGTGACTGCATGAGCTTACTGTGGGCAAGATCCCCAGGCAGCAAGGTTAAAGCCTATTTTTCTCCTTTGAGTCGCCTAACTCATTTTACTGAAGTCTCACGTGGTTTCCTGACCCTGCTCTGGCCTCCACAAACGTGCCAAGCCACACAACCATAGCTGCAAGACCTACACTCAGAAAGTAGCGCTGTGTAAGCAGAGTCCAGAGATGAGACAGGACATCTGTGAAAGAAACCAGCCATTCTCTCCAATTCTCTTTTCACACTGCGGCCACTTGGTCTCTATCCCAAGTGAAGCACTGCAGAAATCATACAGCCAGGCACAGCTACGCTGCCTCCAGGAAATCCTTAGTGGAGATGTTCTGTAATCCATCTGGAAGATGACTCTGTCTCCCAGGGGGAGCCTAAGAAGGCTGTGGATGGCTAAAAGTATCGTTCAGCAAAAATGTTCTCAGAAGAAGTATTAAAACACCTCCCCGAGCAGAGTGCTGCAAGCAGAATCTGCAAAGGGATGGAATAAAAGGATGCTGAGACACCACAAATCTCTGCTTTATCACAACAACTCTAGGACTTAAGATGGACCAAGAATGTACAAGTTGGCTACCCTCAGCCTCTGCACCAGGAAAGCACCTGGATTACTGTGTTGTGTAAATATTTGTTACCACACAGTGCAAGAGGACAATGTTGGGTGAGCATCACTCAAAGAAAGTCTCTCCAGCACTTGCCACTGTTCAGGTGGAGGAGAGCACAGAGCAACAGTTGCAGAGTTACCACAGGAACAAGGACATAGATAATGGATGCCCTTTGAGGCTGACAGGAAAGGGAACATGGTAAAGAGATTCAGTCACAATCTCTGCCCTTATCAGAGCTCATGCACAAACCTAAGGCTTTAGAAGCAAATACAGGTGAACCCCAATATCCAGCAGTGTATGGAAATCCAACATCACATGCAACACAGAAACAGTCTGTAAACAGCTGCACTGGGTGCCCTTCCAGTGACAGCAACTGGAAGAAAAACTCCAACATCCTAAAGCCCTCACCCCAGGAACAGAGGTGTCTTTGCCTTTAATAATCTTTAATGGGTCTTCCCTTTCATGAACCCACCCTCTCTGCCTCCTGCCAGCCTCACCTGTCCTCAAATCTAGTCTGAAGACAGGCCTGTGGCCTGTCCATCCACAATGACTTTTCCAACGTCATCTGTGGATACCACCCTCCTCTGCCAGGTGAGGAACCCTAGGCTTTTCCTGCAGTTTTCTGTACAGAAGTCATCATACCCAAGCCTCTAAATGTGTCTGCCTTAGCATCATCTCCTGTTTTGCTGTTCATACTCTGAGATGAGTGGAATGAGATAGTGTCCAGGTCAAGCATACTTTACAGATGGATTCAGTAACACAGTGATACTCATACAGTTCTTTTCTACTGTTAGGAATATGTTACCTTGTATAGAGACAATTGCTTAGGTCAATCATTAGCCAAGATTCCAATTAGTAGTAGGAAGGAACAAGGAGACCCTCACTATACAAGCAGAGTTAGGGTTCCCTCCTGGCCTCTCCCATACACCACTCCACATTT
This sequence comes from Melozone crissalis, assembly GCF_028551555.1. Classification (NCBI taxonomy): domain Eukaryota; kingdom Metazoa; phylum Chordata; class Aves; order Passeriformes; family Passerellidae; genus Melozone; species Melozone crissalis. The sequence goes on from NW_026535785.1 coordinate 7,467,268, forward strand.
ACCCACACTGATTTGCCTGCTTTATTTTATTGTCCAGTTGCAAAGCTCCTTCAACTGGTTCCTACAAGAAAGTCACCAGCAAAGGCCAACAGTCAGCTGGCTTCACTTCAACAAGAGATAGAACAAAGGGAGTAAGCACTGAAGATAACACGGCCAGCAATAAAGATAACAATGCCAGCACACTTCCATTGCAAGACTTGGCTGCTGACTGCACTCTACACTAAGCACTGACCATTTTTAACCTCTGTTCCCCATTTTAATCATATTTCCATTTGAGAACCTTCATTGCTAACAAGAAGCCTTTGTAATAGCCTTCCTCCTATGAATCCTGCTCAAACCTTCTGTCAACACACTCACAGATTTCTTAAAAGCCTCCAGTATGTCTGGGAGATAGCACTTCCCCTTCCCATGCCAACTCCACACGAATGCAGGCATCTGTCCCAGGCCTGTTGTGCTTTTCAGAGCAACACTCTGCAGATTTCAGACCTGATTTTAGTTCCCTCATTTACATTGTATTATACATTTTCCAGTCCCTGGGGAGAGAGGTAGCTTCAAGTAGTCTGTAGGCAGCAATTACCTTTTCCACTCCATCTCTGTGATTTGTTACGGACAGAGCCCCTGAATTCCCCAGGGGCTGCTCTTTAGCAAGAACCAGTGCCAGCACACACTGAGGCATTACGGGCACCTGCATTTCCATTTGTGGGTAGGAAGAGCAGACTACAAAGCAGTATTGAGCCTCAAAAAGGATATGGGAAAGGACATGGCAGCTGGGATCTAAAGGGATACATCCCACCTCCCTCCCAGCCATTTTTCCCTGTGCCCACTCTGCTGCCTGCCTTCCCCCTCCTGCTTCACATTGAGACCTGTGCCCTGCAAGGCTCTGGTGTTTATGCACACAGGTGTCCCTCCCTGTTACAGCAAAGACCAGTACATGCCAGAGGCCACAGGCAGCTGGGCATGACTGCTGACGCGCCGCTCCTTTTCCCTCCCTTTGCCTCCTTCCCTTCACGCCTGACCTGCTCTCTGCCTCTCCAAACAGGCCATAGCTTTCTTGGCAAGAAGAGGTCACACTGACTGCAGGCTGGATGTGACCAGCCAAAACAAGATTGACAGATAAAATCTACATCCCACCCCTGATCCAGAGAGCAGAGATGGAGCGATAGCCACAGCCTGCACATAAACACACGCTTCAACACTGCCAGCTAAAACCAGACAGAGCCTGCAGAGGAGATGACAGACAGGACAAGGAGATCCTTAGCCCCCTCCACATCTCTCTGCCAATACTCTCCCCAGCTTGCATCTTTCACACTGCTTTACCAAGAACATCTAACCCTAACCACAGCCACAGAAGGCTTGAGCAGACAGTTGGAAGGTCTTTGGGAAGGGCTCAAGAGAAGGTGCAAAGCTGATGGGAGTCCTTCAACCAAGTTTAAGTTTAGTCACTGTGAATGCAGTTAACTGCACCTCTGAACCCATGTGGTAAGGGAGCAGACTTCTCCTGCCTGCCTGGGGCATGAGTAAATTCAAAGACACAACCTCTGCAAAATCTCTTGTACAGACTCCTGAGAAAATCCCCTCTGCCTAGCTCTGGTGCCCTGACTCAGCAGAGCTGTGTGATCAGATGTCAGGCCCCTCCAGGAGTGTTATCTTTACTTTCCAATGGATGCAAGGAGGTTTTGGCCATGTTTAATCACCACACCAGGAATAAATAGGGAAGTTTACATTTCCTTCCTGTCTCAGGAAGGAGAGGGCACTAGGACAAGAGGCAATAGGCAGAAACTGATGCACAGAACTTCCACCTGAATATGAGGAAGAATCTTTTTACTGTGTGGATGACCATGCACTGGAACTGTTTGCCCAGCAAGGGTGTGAAGCCTCCCTCACCAGAGATATTCCAGAACCATCTGGACACAATCCTGTGCTCTGGGATAGCCCTACTTGAGCAGGGATGTTGAACCAGATGACCCACTGTGGCCCTTTCCAATCAAACCCATTCTGCAGCTCTGTGACTTATTTACCTTATACAGCGTGTTTCGAATTATTTCAATATTCATTTCATCCAGGTCCTGTTCAGATATGCAGTCTTGGAAGAAAGCAGCTGAAACAGAGCCAGAGACAGAGTTAGCATTCCCCTAACCAGAGCCATGCTCAGCATTTTCCAGACTCCTCAACAATACCAGGCAGAAGCACATCCTGTGTTGAGCTTGTCCCTCCTAGGCCTGGCCCTTATCTTCAGCAGCCAAATTGTCATGACTCAAAACCTCAGGCTCCACCATGGTTCCTTAGGCCATAATAATTTTTGGGGTTCTCATATGAAAATCTTTCTTTACCTCTTAGTTCCATGGTTTTATTCCCAGTAGAAATTCTCAGCTCTAGCCCCCAGCATCAGTGATAGAGAAGCCTGTATTTAAACATAAGCAGTTCCCAAACTGATCCCAGATGCAGGCACCTGGAGGTGACAGGGCAGCTTTGAACTGCCTGCTACAGCACTGCAGGAGTGCTTAAGCACCTGTGAGACAGCAGCCAGTGAAACACAAGGAGCTGATGCTTCTCCCTCCTACAATATCTTAGTGGGGATTAAGGTATGATGATGCCAAAGCTCATATAGCCCATGACACTGGTCATGGTTGGAGTCAGGAGTTGTTTCTCCTGGTCAAGTCTATCAGTCTCATTTTCCACTTCTTCCAAGGGCTTTTATTTCTCTAGCTGAAAGTTAGTAACAGGAGACAGAATAAATTACTAGGACTTGGTAGGATGCTCAGCCCTACATACTTTGCCAGAGTATCCCTGGGAGGGAGTTGGAGAAGTTGTTGCCACCTAAAGAACACAGATTTCAGATCAAACAGGTGCTGCAAGCTGCAGCTCTAGAGTCTTGTACATCTGCAGTGTAAATGCAAACGAGTGGTACAATAAAACCCATTGACAGGACTTCCTGACTTCAACTCTCACTCAGTAACCAACTTTGCTGAATTTGCTACAAAGAGAAATCTGATCTGTCTCAGCTTACACAGTGCAGCTGTGGGTAACAGACACCACAGCCATGCTGAGAACTGACCAGTGCTCTGCTCTGTGCAACAAGCCAGCTGCAATGCAGGCTCACACCTCTGGCCTGCACCGCTTTTATAGCATGAGCTGCTTGGAAGGACAGCAGCCACAGTGTGGGTCTGGAGGGTCCTGAACAGAGGTTAACCTCTGCAGAAGTTTCTCTGCAGCACCAGAGCACAGTGCCACGTGTCCGGGGGAACGCCGCTCCCGATGGTTGGCAAAAATGCAAACAGAGTGTGCCAGGACTGGTTTTTACTGCAGGATGTGCTGGCCAGCCTGGAGAGCTAAGCAGTGGCTACTTCAGAGTAGCTGAGGAATGAGTACACAGTTATTTCAGTTCTTGGCCCTCCAATATCCCAAATTAAGCTTACAGCCCTGTTAACCTATGAAAGCCATTTGGGGTTAGGCATTCCCACCAAGCCACGTAGCTACTCAAGTCCTTTTAGGAGATAGAGCCGCTGTTTCTTTGCGTGTGGTCACTGGAAAGAGTGCAAGTTAAACAACTGAAGCCTGCATGCCTGCTTGTTTAGGCAACACAGCTACTCCCCATGTTCCCCTGCTGAAGAAATGCCACACTGGTTGGTACACAGCCCCAAGGGCACGGCCAGGGCAAAGGTCTGGAGAAGCTAGCCCAGGCAGGGCTGGAGCAGGCAAAACCAACTCATGGACAAGTACATGAAAGCAAGAGGCAAAGACCCTCCATTGCCAGCCATGCTGTCCAGAAGCACCTCAACACTGACATGGGGCATTTTCACTCCATATTCTGCTGGAAGCTTTAAGGTCTCAGAGATAATATCTCTGAAATACTCTGTTCTATCTTCTTACCAAAATGGGAAGGTTCCCACTTACTTGTGAGGAGGATTTTCTTCCCACACATCATCCCCACAGTGGGCTCAACTCAGCTGCATGCAGAGCCTCAGTTCTCCTGCTCTGTTGTTGCCCTACCTTGCAACCCAGATCTCCTGAGGCAGGTTCTCCCTTCTTTACTGGGCACAAGTCATTTTTCCATGATGACTGCTTCATTTGTCTCATTATAACAGAGCATTTACAAAAGCACTTTCAGTTCCAAAGCCAACTATTTCTATCAAAGACAGCATGATGACTTAGAGTGTTTTCTTCTTTCTAGCAACCCCAAAAGAATGACTAATCACTGACTCAGGCATATCTCATTACGTTTTTGCCCACAGATGCTAAACTAGAAAGTCACCTGTGACTACCTCCCCTACTACTGCAAAGACTTCCATATTTTCTCCAGAACCACTTCCTACACCTTTTATCTTTAAAGAGCAGATCTATCTGACTAGCTCTTCATGAGATACTTGGTTTTAGCATTATGTGCCTCCTAAACAAGCCTGTAGACCTGAGACAATGTACCTCAGTCCAGGATGCTGGTATACAACGAGTTTTAAATAGCTTTTGGAGACTTTTTGTTTTGCTGTCGTTGTTTGGGTTTGTTTTTTATTTATATAAAGGGCTTTTATTCAACTAGTACTAATTTTAGTAGTCCCAGAACAAGACTGGGCATGCGTAGATCTCTGTAATTATCTATAAAAACTGCATACAAGAAATTACCCAGTGGTCCAACTAAAAGTGCTAGAAATCAAGTGATTCATTCCAGCAGAAGACCCAAAAGCCTCTCACTAAGGAGACTTAAGGCCTGGCTCACAAAAACCAAACTGTCCAGCACCTTGCCCTACCACTGTGATGGCCTGGACACTGATTGAAGGGCACAGAGAGGTAGCTGTCCTCCAGAGGAAAAGATAGCATAGGACAGACATAAACCTGAACTCAAGCCCAGCCACCAAAGCAGTACAGCCACAGCTGTGCATTACCCACCACTTTGTCCACTTTGTCTTCCTGGAGCACAACTTAGGCTTAGCTGGAGATAGTCAGACTGGGGGAGAAAGGGACATCTGTTCCACCATGGACAGCTGGGAGGTATTTTGAACAGCTCCACTCACCCAGGGGAGTGTCCACCAAGATTGCATTGTAAAGCTCTGCAGGTGTCTGAGCAATGTTCACAGCTTCCATCTGCTCAAAACTTCCCAGAGGATGGCATTTGGGCACCAGCTCGGAGATGGAACGCTGGTGCAGAGTCCCGGTGATCAGCAGAATGACATTGTCAATCATGTAGCTGTACCTGGAGGAATGAAAGAGGGAGACTGAAACAATACATACAATATGAAACCCAGCAACAGGCACACATCATCTCCTCGTGAACGTCTCCAGAAAGATGCACACTTCCCACAAAGAAGTACTAAGGCACCTCCTTAGCATCTGTTTGTCATGCCAGCCTAGGAGAAGGCAGTCAGGCATAATCCCAGGCTGTGATTTATGCCACAGCTGAACCACACCATCTGGGTACCACCTACCACTGAAGAGCATTAGACTGGAACTCACTTCTGGAGGACTCTGGCCTCATACCCTGCTATGAGCACGGCCAGCTCTAACTGCTCAGGCAAAAAGACTTTTGAGTGTTCATATGAACTTTGAATTACTTGCAAGGATGTGTTTATCACAGCCTCCCTGGGGCTCTGCTTCAACATCCAGACACTTGCAATGAAAAGGCTTTCCCTAATGTTCCCCCATGGTCATTTGTCTACTGTCTCTCATTCTAACCCCACAAACCTCCAAGAGGAGCCTGGCTCCAGTTTCAGTGCCAGCAACACTGCTCCATCTTGCCAAGTGAAAGGAGGAAGGGTCACATTTCTGCCGCCTCACTCCATTCCAACAACAACAGGACTGGCAGCTTTGGCACAACCTTCTCTCACACCCTCAAGAAACTACACACAAGGTTTTTCACACCTTACACCAAAAGCTACAAACTTCTTCGCATTAGCCCAAGTTATGACACCCCAAACCAAGTTCTTCACTTATGTTGTTCAGGATTAGCAGATTCAGTCTTTGGCACGGCAGCAATGGGACATTCAATCTGGAATCACAGTACCTGGCATAAGTTCCACCAACACAAGCCCTCTGTAGCCCTCCTCTCCAATATGTCTATTTTCCTCCTGCACTGAGGAGCTGAGAGCTGGGCACAGTATGCCAGGTGAGGCCTCCCCTGAGCAGAAGAGAAAGAACACCTCCCAGTCCAGCCAGAGAAGAGAGACACAGCCAGCCTGAAGACTGGGAACACATGAAAGGCTGGTAGCCTTCTCCAAGTAGAAGGTCCAAGCAAGGGATCAAGGCATCACATAAACAGCAAGTGTCCCCAGCAAGAACAGCAGTGATAGTCTAGGCATCTCCACCACCAGCTAAGCCCAAGCCAACCAAGCTGAGAACTTGATAAACATCAAGTGAGATGAGGGGGTTTTTTTAGTCAGCAGAAGTTGTTTTTGCAGCTATCCCTGAGTAGCACAGGGATGCTCAAGAGCAGGGTGGCATTTTACACTCCCTTGATCTCACTCCTAGAACTCTAAAAAATCAGATGATGGAAAAGACCTGAAGAAGCTCCTTGGCAGGAGCTGCTTCAAAACAAATGAGATCAGGCCTGAACTAGAATGGGAAAAGGAGCTATGCACATCTGGAGTTGTAGAGAGTCAGGCTTCCCACAGGTACTCAAGTACTGAAGAAAGGGAATTTAAGGCCAGCATCCTGGGACAGAGGTGAAGACAGGCACGGCAAGGCTCTGGTGATGTTTGACAGACACACACTGGGATGCTGCTGGGCTTTGCATTTCCAAGCTAACAAAGAGCACAGTGCAGACTTGCTTCCCTTTAACCACATCAAAGGCAGGTAAGAGCCAGTTAAAGGCAGATTTTGCTAGTTTTTATTAGATGGGCTGATTGCCTCTCAAATGTGCTCAAAGGGCACGTCCGTGAAAACATCAAATCCACACCTTAGTTCCTCAAACAGGCAATGCTTTTTTCTCTCCACACTGCAAGGCTGAGTAATGCACCTCCTGGCCCTGTGATTTTTGCAGAGAGCCCTTCTGTTTTCACAGCCTGCCTTTCCTGGTTCAATCTAGAACCAGGGCAATCAGCACAAGCTTCATGTACTAGGAAACCTCCTTTTGCCCTTTAATCTGCAAGGTCATTATCTTCCCTCCTGTTTGTACAGCTCTCACCATGGAGATGACTGCAATCTCCAGGACAGCAAGAAGGGCCTGTTTATGAGAACTGAGGTAAGTCTCCTGCAGTAAGCAGCTGGTTCCTGGTAAATAAAAGCATCTGCACCCTAACACAGATGCTTCTCCATGAGGTGCACCAGAACGAGGATACAGAAGATCATTTCCCAGCTCCACCATCTGCCCTCAACATGCAAGTTTCCTTAGTGCAACACAGCAGCTTTAAGGAAAGACCATGGCCAGCACTTCTCTCAACAAAGCAAGGCAACAATGTACAACCAGACCAAATTTGTTATTTTAACTCAGCCTGCAGCGAAGGAATAGGTAAGGAAATACAGACATGTATGGCAGCACACCTTCCTATGCCCAGTTTACTACAGTTACCACTCTCCACAAGATATTTGCAAGGAGCCTGGCCAATGTCAACTTTACACAAAAGGAACTGAGGAGAAGCGTCTGGAGCCCTACTGCTCTCAGGTGTTCAGAGCAGCTCACTGGAGTCCCACCAAGCTCATTCATGCCTTCCCAGTCTAGCTCAGCACAAAAGCCACAGCCAGGTTTTGGGAGAGTTGCCAAAATCTGAGTCTCTTCACACATGGAAGCTCCTTCTTTTGGACTGATGGTCTCAGGAAAGACAATCCAGCTGGCTTCCAGTGCCAGACAGCAAAGCATGGCCATCCCTGTTTAATTTATACCCCTTAACTTGACTGTTTCCTCATCCTTCAGGGAGGTCTGGGAAATGCACAGTCCATAGCCCAAGTGCCAAGGAAGCACCAACTGTTTTAAAGATTACTTCACCTCCTTAAATCTTGCTGTCAAAGGATTCATCCCTGTAGGAAGAGTCAATATGTGTGAGACAGAAGGGGAATTCTCATTCAAATTTCCCTCCTGAAAGCATTTCAAACCTTCACAACAACAAGGCAAATATGGCAGGACAAAGGTCTTCTTGTACCTGTTAAGGCCAGGCAGACACCAGCAGCACTACCTAATCCTTCACAATATCTCCATTTACTTCAAGCAAGGCCAAACCATCCTCATTCACATTCAGTCCCTACTTCATGACAATAAAACCATTCACAGCTTAGCCACTCATGGCTACAGGACAAGTCTTCCAGTGCCAGGGCAGCTGGAAAAGCCTCTTCTCATCTGTGGAAGGGGCAACAGTCACACTGCTGGGTCAGGTTTCAACAAGGCCCCATCTGCCTCCATCACCAAAGCTGTCCCAAGACCACAGGAGAGGTCCTGGCTATGCTGGCATTTCCTCCCAGGCCCAAAGAAGTAGATTAAGTACAGCAGCAGCAGCAGTGTTTCTAAGAACCTTCAACTACTTGTGTAATAGAGCAACTTTTGTTGTCATCTTCCTCATCTCCTATAAAGTTCTAACCAGTTACAAATGTTTCAGCTTTCATGGTTAATGCCTGCTCAGAGCCCTCCAAGAGCATTTTAACCTTCTCTAGCTCTCAGTGCAGCTAATAAGAGGACCATGTTCTGGACACATAAGAAAATGGAAGTAGTTTGTCACTTGCAACAGCATGAAGCCTCACTTCAGCCCACTTGGATGGCCTCTGCACAGCAAAACTCTCTTGCACACAAAGGTGTTTTACCTGCTTTGAGCTGCCTTCTGCTCACCTGGGGACATGGGCGCAAAACCAGCCAGAGTTTGACATGCACAGTTACACCAGGCATAACTCTTCCTGTCACTCACTGAGCAGAGGTGTCACAAATTCTAGAAACTCACATTCACAGAAATACAATTTTAGTCAATACTGAGAAGTGTTAGCAACATCTCACAGGAGAGTATAATTTCTTATTAAGGGACCAAAAAGAGTCAGCAACCATAGAAATATCCTCAGCATCACCCACAACAGGGTAGAGACAATGATTTACAGCTTCCTGAAGTCTGAGACAACTGGAGCCACTATCTTAGCTCCTCCAGCAATTCCCACTGCAGAACAATATACATTGGGTGACACTCAGATAACAAGAACAAAGTCAGGCTAGGATATGCCTAGAGAAGCCAAAAGAGAGGCACTGGTGGGGGAAACCTTCCTTCCAGCAGCAGCAGGCCAGAGTCCATTCTCACAGCTGGTTTTGGGAGCTATGGTCTCAGGCAGACACAGCAGAGAACCCTCACAGAGAAGAGGGGAGAGCCAACCCCCAGGAGCTAAATCCTGACAGAGTCACCCATGGGTAGCTATGGAGCAGAATCAAGCAGGAGTAGAACACAAGTACTTTGACAATGTATGTTTTCTCCTTCTGGCATTACTTAAGTACAGACACTGATAAATGAGACATGCAAGAAAGACTTCAGTGGCCCACTGAATATTTGGAAAAGTTGTTTTAGCATGGGAGCACATGAAATGCATGAGCACTCATCATATGGGGCATTTACAATTTGGCCTCAAGGCACTCAGGCAGAGCCCTGCAAGGCAGTGACCCCAAAACAGTTACAGCTTCTCCCTCCTCCACATACTTATCTAATCTAATCATAAAGAATCATTGTCCTACAGCAGATAGGTTGGTCTTTTATTGCCTTCTGTTCCAGGACACTAAAAAAACCGTTAACAATACTGCAAGTAGTCACAAAGCATGACTAATGATGGAATATTGCATGAGCTGAGATTCTCAGGGATCCTCCAAAAGTAAAGCCAAAACTGTAGCTCCAGCAGCTGCTCTGCAAGGGATCATGAGGACAGCCCTCCATGTCACAGCCAACAGACAGCAGTGGGCCAATGCAGAGGTGCATAGCAGGGGTTTTGTCGGGATGGGTTAAGATATTGTCTTGGTCAGGCAGCTTCAGTGCTTTCCAAAACCAGCATTAGACATTAACTCAGACTACTGTGAGCAAGGCCAAAGTTCCTATGTGACTGCATTGGGCAGTTACTCAGATTACTATAGAAGCATGAATTTATTTTGGGATGAAAAAGGAAAATTTCCAGTGGGATCAGAGTAGTGCTCTGAACTCGGCATGAATTCCAGAGACAGCTTTAAAAGATAATGAAGTTGTTTTGACTATAGTCACTTTAGCATCTACTGCTTCCTCTTGCAGCTCATTCAGTTCACACACTCAAGGGGTGTTGGGAGAAGTAACTTAGGGAAAAACTTTCAGGCTGTTTTGCTGCTGCTTCCTTGGGTTTGTGCATAAATACACAGATCCATCCATATCCCACTGGATACTGTGCTGGTACACAGAGCCACTTGTCACACCTCTCTCAAGCTCCAAATGTTAAGCAGCCACGGGGGAAAGCAACACACAGACTTCAAAGCCCAAAAGAGCAGTGGCTGACACTAAGAATAGTGCCAACAGCTGAGATGTTTGTATCTGTGGGGTCAGCTTAAGATCATTAGTAAATAACTGCACAGATGTCCTGATCTGGAAAGGAGAGGAATGTTGCACATCAGGAAGATCTCAGTGTCTCATTGAGACTTGTTTGAGTAACAGACAATGGATGTGAACAGAGTCAAATCCTTTAATCAGTTTTTCAGCTCATATTAGAACAGGTCAGATCAGCAGCAGTTCAACCTCTCCTTTGCAGCTGAAGCTCAGACAGTCCAGGGAACAGCAAGAGCAGATGCAGTGTGTGATGATCTCTGCTCAGTGTCCTTGCTGGTCTCTTCCTACCTTTGCACACTGTCCTTCCTAGAGTCACACCAATACAAACCATACCTAAGTGCTACACTCATGAACCTGCCAGAGAGAAAGCTGAGAATTTAATGGTTGCCACCACAAACCAAGGGCCCTCAGCCAGGAAGTGGGTGCTCTGCTAAACTTAGATCAACAAGACCATTTGAGAGCAAAGAGTTATAACTTCACAGTGCTACAGAGCCTGTGGCAGCCTTTCAAAACCAAGTATCCAGGAATGTTCTCAGCATTAATCTAAATTTAGCTGTATCTCCACATGATTTTCACCATCCTCTAGTCTAGGTCTCTAGGGATACTGACCTCAGTTTTCCACTGGTATCATCTGTTAACTTACATGCAGGGATACAGTTTTGGCTGCATTAAAGACTAACGAGAAAAAAGCTGCTAGAAATACTTTTAATTTTAAGGCTTTGTGAATTTGACTCAGTGTTCCTGATGTGTAAATACCTCTTGAAACATCAGGGAATGTTTTGAGCACCTTGCAGCCTGGTGCAAGAATCTCTGGTTACCTAAACTTGATGTCTCAAAGTTTGAGAAACACAAGGCTGATATGCAAAGCTGAGCCCTGGCACTCTGTGCCATGTTGAACAGACTTGAGCCCTAATTAAATTTTAAATATTGACCAAAACCATGTAATCATGCTGCTTTCCCAGGGACCAGCTGCAGAAGTCAAACTTGCATAAAGTTTTTCTTATCTTACCTGTAAAACACAAACCCCACAACATTTCATGGATATAAAATAAGAGGAAAGGCTGCACTGTTCACATTATGCCCCAAACTGTCTCTAGTAGCTAAGAAACCTGAATGAGTTTAGAGGGCTAAAAGCCTTTACCTGCTCCTCAGTAAATGTGTGGTCTGACCAATGTGCAGAAGAACATCTCTGTGCATACAGACCTGCTGCCAGCAGAAGCCAAGAAAATTCATCATCCCACCTGACATGCAGTAAACCACAGGAGGCAGACACAAGATTTAGCTCAGCCTCTAAATATCATGGTACTTATTCAAAGCTCCACACAAGTGTTTGCTAGACTTCAAACCAGCTTACAGAATGGACCTGGGAGAGAGGACTAGGACCCAGGAAGCCTTCAAAAATAGTGCTCTTGGCCTTCAGACCTTTTCTGGCTGAACTTGCCAGTCTAGAGTACTGAGTGAGGCAAATCAATGGAAAGGTAAAAGGAAAACAAAAGCCGCTAAGGTCAAGCATGAAAGACCTTGGGAATGGTTTCAGTAGAGGAATGAAGCATGTTACATGTAAACAGAATTGCTTAGTGAGTGCACACTCAGCTGAAGGCACTGCACATGGGTTTTCTTCTGGAATAGCTGCAGTCACACAAATTGATTTGAGCAGCTTTGATAACCTCCTCATACACACTCCCTTCCCTTCTTGTTTTATGCCTCTAACAGACATTCTCCTCAGCCTGCTGAGGAAATGACTGCAAGAAGGAGCATGAGGGAAGTACAAGGACTGTTCCTGCAAACTGCAGACTCACCAGAGAAACTCAGCTTTAAACAAAGCCCAAGAAGATACAGAAGTCCACACATTGCCTGTGGATGACACCACATGAGCTTGGACAGGGATGATATCCAGGGGCAATAAATTCTCACCTAATTACCCAGAGCCTGCATGCTACAGCCCTTTCTCAGACCCTGCAGAGTTTCACTGAAGTCTTCCCTTAGTGACACACAGGCTGAAATCTGGAGCTCATCACTCACTTTTTGAGCATCTTTACTGCCACCAGTAACATTTTGTTAGCTTTTCTGATCACTACCACTGCTCACTGTTTGCCAGGCACAGTGGTAACACACTGTGAAGAATAGTGCTGCTCCATAGCAGAACAGTTAGGTTGTTCCCATTCAAATCCACTGGCCAAATGAAAAGTTTTTCAGACATCAGGGAAAAAAAAGGCAGCATTTTAATGTAATATACAGTGAAACACACCTTTCAAAGATTCCCTTTCTAATGAGGGCACCTGAAGTCACACCATGACCCCACAGTCACCACCATGCAACCCAGTCCATCATCACAGACATTGGTTCTGGGAAACCAGCATGAGATCAGCATCCTTTGGGAATGCAGGTGAGCAGATGCAGCTCTGATGCCACCATACAATCTCTGATCATTTCCAGACCATTAGCTATGCCCTCTAATTTTGAAAATTGCATAATCCCTCCAAGAACTTGGCTTATCAGTTCAACTTTGCACTCCCTGCAAACACGGAAGCTGTTTGTCAGAAACCTGTGCTGCTTTGCCAAAACAATCTCTGCCAGAAAAGGCTCTTAAACCTTTTATTGCAGAATCCCCAGCCACTACAGTAATTTTTGCTTCCTAACCTCACTGCCACCAAGGAACCTGACTGAAATAGTATAATGTCATTTTAAACGCAGCAGCATTAGGAAAGATCCTTCAGATTGTTGGACTTGTCACAATGAACTACACCTAAAGCATTTGAAGGGTTTTTTCCTTCTGCAGGAAAGGATTTCAAAAGGATGCAGTCATATTTTGTAACCTCCACAGTTATGCCAGGATGCAAACTCCAGTACATTTAGAATGAAGACAGACAACTTCCTACTCCAGAGAAGATTAGTGCTCTTCAGCTTAAGTAGCAATTGAAAAATTTGGCTCCAGAAAAACCACTGCTGCAAAATTCAAATTGAATTCAAAGTTGTGCAGCAGCAACTAGATCTACCCAGTGCAGGGGGGAGGCAGAGCAGGACTGGGTCAGGGAGAAGGTAACAGAGGGAAGTGTCAGTGAAGAAAAGGCACACACAAGGGGAAAAGGTACATGCAGCCTCATCAAAAACACATCTTGTGACCACAAAAACATACTGAAAGCCAAGGTCCCAGCTGCATCCTCGGGGCAAAAAAGAACCTGGTTCCCAGCCCTTGCAAGCTGGTAAGATAAAGATAAAAGGTGACCTAGTCTGTCCTCTAGATGACAGGCCTGATCACAGATTTGGAAGATGTATTTACACCCAGCTTGCCCCTAGCCCTCACTCCCACGGCACACTCAGTGCCCACAGCTGCCAGCAGCTCCCCCACTGAAGACAGGACCAAACTCTTCCCTGCCCATCAGTTTGCTGAGGGCTCAAGGGGCCCAACAGCTGCCAGGGCCTTGACAGTGGTCTGCTGCAAAGCCAGACTTCCCAGAGCAGGGAGGAGACTGCTGAAGAAATGGGGAGGGGAAAAAACCCAAAACAAACCCCAAACAAAAAACCCACACACGACAAAAACCAAACAAACCAACCCAAAAAACCCACTAAACCCTTTTCCCTGCCACTGGGAAAACACTAAAGCTGACAATCTGATCAGGCTACATCAGGCTGGAGTCAGGATTCTTTATCATTATGTTGCTCATATCTAAACCATATTCAGGAACACTGGAAGGAAGGAGAGACAGGCCATGGCACCGTGTCAGGCTAACACAAAGAACAAAGCCTGTACAGAAAGGCAAGGCAGCACACCACTAAGAAGAACCTAAAACCCACTTCCATCCCACAAGTCAATATGTGCTTGTTGAATTCAGGAAGTGGCTTTTGCTGCTTCAAGAACACTTAATACCTGTTTGTTGCTGCCCTACAGAACATCATTGCATTCCCCCAGCTGAACAGTCCATTGTTTGTGTTGGAGCAGAGATGTTAACAGACAATTTGTGCCTATCACTCAGAACCTACTGTGGCTGGCTGAAAGACATGGGGAAGCACCAGCAGACTTCCAGCAGGGAGCTGTGTGGCAAGATGCAGAGCTAGCAGGTGTGTTATGGAGACTGCAGCAGCCCAGCAAGCTGAGCTTTCTGCTTGCAGTGGCAGAGACTGCCAGCTACAGCCACCACTTGAAAAAACAAATTGAGGAAGTTGGCTGATTTCCCTTATTTTGGTACTAAGAACACAACACTTGCCACAGAAGAGTTCCTGGAGAGAACCAGAGCCAGGAAAGAGTCAGTGTGGTGCCAGGAGAGGAGCACAACAGGACAAAAAAAAAAAAAAAAAAAATCAGTGTCAGCAAGTGACTTGGGGAACAAAGACCTTACTTTGGGGTTGCTGCCTAGCCGTGTTCTGGGGTCAGTTTTGTTCCTGTGCTTTTAAACACTGTCCTTTCTCCTGTGCTCGGACAGAGGTTAACTCCTGCCCACCTCCGCAGGTGAACACGCTCACCCAGGCTGGCTGCGCACCTGGGGACAGGAAGGACAGGGCTGGAGTGCCACCTTCCGGCGAGCACCCGGCAGCGCGGCCTCCCCTCCCCGAGCCGGGCACGGAGCGCGCACCCTCTGCCCCAGAGCCCCTGCACTGCCCCCACTGCTGCTTCCTTCCCTGGCCTCCTTATGGCAGGGGCTGCTTCAAAGAGACGAGTGAAATGACACGGTACCATTCCACCTGGGACAAACGGCATGGCTCCTGGCAGGTTGGTGCTGGGGCCAGAGGAGACAAGGACACAGCAGCTCCCACAGTCAGACAAGTCCCCAGAACTCAGCAATGTGTCCTGAATCAGGTCAGAGCATCCTCAGAAAATAAACACAACAGTCACCTGATGATCCACTCAAAACCACCTCAAAGGTTCAGCAGGACATTCAGGAAGGAGAAAGCTTGACTGTTTTTTAAGTGCTTGATCCAGCTCCTGGCATCAGCCACGCACAGCATGGCCACTACCAATGAGTGTTAAGAGGCCCCAGTGGGCCCATCCTGTGTGAGGTTATCCAGGAGTCCTGAGAAGGCCAAAAAGGTAAGTACATACAAAGGCATCCAAGCAGCAATGAGCTTCAAAGCTGAACTGGACATGCTACAAAACATTTCCTTCCAATTTGAGCCAGACACACCTCCTACAATCCCACTCAATTTAAAAAATCTCTGTTTACAACTCAGAAGAGGTCTCAGTGAACTCAAGCTTTCCAGCCCTGCTCAAACTTTCCACATCTTTCTGCTATTTTTTATTTCACTTCAGCCTGGATACTATTAGCACACAGATACATCCAGTTGAGTACAATTTCTTCTTCTCACCACCTGGTGCCTCAATTGCCTTGAGCTGTCTACCAGGAGCAGTTCTTATCATTTCCTGCTCAAGTCTCATTAACTACCCTGAAAGAATGGAGTGGGAAACAGTCATGTTCAAAAGGCAAAGATAAATCATCCCCTACCTATGTGTGTGCACCCAGAATGGAAAATCAAGAGGCAAAGGCTGGTCCCAGTGTCCCCCAGGCAGGCAGGATGACACAGTACCTCTGGGTGCACAAGCACAAAACCCCCAGCACTGCCAGCATCCTTTGGCTGAACATTTTTACAGTGCTGCCTCCATACATGCCTGAGCTAGATGAAAACCACTGGCACAAGTATGTGCTACCAGCTCCAAAGAGAGCTGTTCTCCACTCCAGCTATTTGGGACACACATGGGAAGTTTTACACTGTCAGCAGACAAAACCTCTGGAATTTCTGTCCCCTGCCCCAAACCAAGGGACAGTTTCAGGGAACACAGTGTGAAAGGCAGCCTGAAGAGTCACAGCCTAAGAAGCCTCTTTTCTACTAGGCCAGTCACCAAAATACTAGGTTTATCAAGAGAAGATACTAAGACCCACTGGGCAAAAGCAGCACCCTCTCCAAACTCCTTGTGGTTCACTGTATCTTGTTTTAACCTGTCTGCAGAGTGATTACAGTTACTAGAGTTTCTAATACCCTGATAGTGACTCCCATCTTGGACCAGTCAAAGCTGGTAACACCTTCTCTACTTCAACTGGTGTGCTGAGTGCAGACCCAGAGGAGACCCCTCCATCAGTGGTGCAGCAGAACCACAACAAAACCCAACTGAACACTTGACCTCCTTGCACAAAAGGCTCTACAAGAGTGCAGACATTCCATATGGAAAAACAACCTTCTCCTGCTTCACCTTTTGCCTTCCTCTAGGCAGCACTGCAGACAATGGCATTAAAGCAAATCTTGTGGGTAAAAAGGAAAATAAGAGATAAGAGTGAAGACAACTTGAGGAAGGAACATTCTGTGCTGAACAGAAACAATATATTCAAAAAGAGATTATGCAGCAGCAAGAGACAGAGGTATCTGCACAGAATCATGTTTTGCTGTAGAGAACTCATCAAAATCAGAATGACAGGAGCAGAACAAGATCAAAGTTAAATCTAGTTGAGGGCAGAACACCAGTTTTAAAAAGTGATTCCAAAAGCTGGTAAGAACCAGCCTTCCTGATTATACAAGATGTCTGAAGTCTTCTGCAAAACACAAGGTGGATGTAGACACTGGATAAAGATCAACAGGACTGAAGCTAAGAGGAACTGGATTTCCATGGCCATCCACAGCCTTCCTACCAAGTCAGGCAGTGTGCAACCAAGGCAAGCATGGTCTGAGACCATTCAGCTCATGTTTGCCCCACACTGGCACTGGTTATTAAAGTGAGACTTTAAAACATTGCTGTTGCCTAAAAATCTGCAAGATACTGCTGTGCTGCCCAAACCATTGCCATTAAACAGATATGACAGAAGCATTAGTGATTTTTATGATAATTCCATGGAGACATTTTCATAATCCTGTAACATAGCAAAGGAAAAGCAACAGTAAAGGACCACCCACCTAATACTGCCAAGCTCAAACAGCACTGATATCTTGACAGAAAATTCAAGATGGGCAAAGAGGTGTTTTAAGAGTTAACTTAAGTTTGAGAGAATAGAAGAGATTGCTTCATACAGCTAAGATGATGAATTAGAAATTGCTTCATACATTGGAAACACTGCTGCAAAATGGGAGCTAAGTAATGTTTTGCTCCATGTTTAGGTCCAAACATGAAAACTCCAGAAATTTTACTGACAAGCTTTTAAGTAAAAACTATTTCTTAGAAAACAGGAAAGGCTTAGGAGACAGCTTTAACACACTGACACAGAAAATAATAGATATGAGCCACTGGGTTAGAAAGTGAGATAGCAGTAGCACCCAGACAGAAAGGAGTGAACACAAAGGCAGGTGGCAGAGAGACAGGTGTTTACTCAATATTTGCAAATGCAGGAGATGCTACAGATAGATGAAAATTTAAAATTTTTCCATTAACCACAAAGATCTTCTACATCAGCCTGCACCATTCAAAAACTTGTAGCTGGTAAGCAGGATAACAGACAACTGCCAAAATGCATGATTAAATATCACTTGCCAGAGCACTTGTGATGAGCCCAGGCTCACTGTACCAGAGGTGATACATTAACTATCACACTTGAGAACAGAGTATGATCTCCTTCTCACAAATGCAAGTTAAAGTCACATTCTACTGAACCAGAAACTCACTTTTGTCCTTGAGGCATCTCCTTGGTGGTTAGAGGAGACCATTGGCTGTGTAGTGTGCAAGCTAAACTAGAGCTTACAGGAATATAGACTGAGGAAGGAAAAAAGTCAATTTTACTTCCATGATTCAGATGCAAGCTAGAACAACTAGCATCCCTCTGCCACAATTCCATTTTGTTACTGAACAAACCAGAGCAGCACACTGGGAAGCAGAGGGTTGTACAAAACCTCTGGGAGAAGATACCTCGAGACTGCTGGGCTATTTCAAGCTTTTCACATCAGCTGAACCTGCCCCATGTGTTTCCACCAACTGTCAGAGACGTGCTGAGGCTGCTGCAGCCCTCTGTTTCCCTGCTGCTCATTTCAGGTCCTGCCTTCCCCTAGTGCTGGCATTTGCTGGATCCCACTGAGCTGTCCAAGAAAAACAAACCAGTCAAAGGTCAACCCCAAAAGGGAAAAGTTGTTCAATTTCTGGCCAGCTCAACTCCCTGAACCAGTTTGTGTGGGGTGGGACAGCAGAATCACATCAGCCCTGATGAAGGCTGTCAGTGGCTCAGAGCTAGCATCACTCCTGTAATGCACACACACGGCATACCTATGTTTTGCAGCAAGACCACAGTTTTAAAAAACCAAGAACATTGAACAACAGGGACAAAGATAAATGGTACCTCTAAGAGACTGAATCAGTGCTGCAATGGAAGGCAGCCAAGCAGCTGTACCAATGGAGCACAGGCTCCCTGGGAACAGAAGCCTTTAATAACAGAGATACAATGCTACAATGCTGCTGCTTTGAGATCTCCTGATACAATCACACCCATTTCATTCAAGAAGCTGCACAAAACACAGCAGGCACAGGGCTGAGAGTAGAAAGGTGGTCAGAGCTCTCAAGTCTGGAAGAACAGCAGCATTTCAAATGCTGCTTATGAGCAGCTGGTACTCACGTGATGAAGTCCAGAAAACTTGCCAGGGGCTCGTAGGCGTGGTTCCTCATGTGACGGAACTCCACCACCATCTTCTCCTTCAGCTTGTCGTCAATGACGGACACGGTGAGCGGGGACGCCTCGTTGGCCAGGAAGTTCCCATAGTCTGTGCTCTGGAGGTGCAGCTTCAAGTCTGAAAATAAAAGAAAAATTACACCCTAGAGGGTTTTGGACTGGATTTGGTTGGTTTTTTTTGGTTTTTTTTAGCATAGCCAAGAATGCTGGTCAGCACTTCTCAGGCACTCTCTTCTCTGAAAGATCACCTAGACAAATCCCATGTGTTAGGTCATATTTGCTCTCAGTTTTATCATGGACAATCCAAATGCAGGAAAAGATCAGTGTTTCACCACATCAGCCTTGCCTCATCTTAAAGAGAAATCTGTGACACCATCTGTGTAACTGAGCACACACACTGGTGCCAGCAGCTCACTCTGCTAGGTCAAGGTGGAAGCTTACTGATTTTCTAGGAGGTACTAGCTAGAAATCCAGGGGGAGAAAAAAACCAAATAACTTAAGCACTCCATCTAGCCAAAAGGGCTCTGGGTGCAGGCTCCTCACAGCAAGTCTCCCCAGATACTAGTGATGTGCAAACATTTGTAAAGCTTTCAAAACAAAAAGGACAGAAACAGCAACTTAGAAATTATAAACCATCTTGGTCTTACATTATCAAAGCAGCCCAGCTAACTGTGCTGGTAAATAGAATTCAGGCATTAATAGGTAGAGAGGGGCTAGTGAAGATGAAGACCATTTAAATCCACCTCCCAGGGCAGGCAATCCCTGCCCAGGATGGAAGAACATGCTCAGAAGTCTTCCCTTTCTCCAGTTCCAAGCAGAGGAAACCTTTGTTTCCTCTCTTACCCCTGCTTGCAGGTCAGGTGCCCAACCAAGCTGCAGTCCTGGCCAACAAGCAACCACAACATGCTGAGTTCTGTCAAGATAAAAGCACTGTTTGAGCCAAAAGCATTTAAGTGTCTCTGTGGAAAAACTGAATCCAGAAGTAAGGAACGTCACACAATACTACTCCTCAAAGCTCTGCTAGCTGCATTGGTACACAATGTTCATCTCCCTTCAGCTTCACCTCAGAGGGCCAGTGAGGCAAGCAAGCATCCTCCCAGGGATTCAAGACCTTTGTGGGGTAAGGAGAGGAGCTGGAAGAGTTGAGTCAAACCAGATGTGAACTCACCATCCAGAGAAAACAAAAGAAGACATTTCTCCCCGGTTTTTCTGAAGCAGCATTACTGAGGCTGCCTTTCACTTCCACTGAGCCACACAAGTCCTCAGCATTATGGCACAAGCATGCACAGCACTGAGGTCAGAGCAAGCACTCAGCCTGCTTTGAGGAGTTTGACCTTTTGACATTACATCCAGCCATGGAGAGCTGGAGAGCTCCTCCTCAGGCTCAACCTGAGCTTGTACAGCTTGATACTGTTCTCAGCCCAAGGGATCAGGGGTCAAACGGCTTCCAAGCCAACTGACTCTTCTGGGTATTTCCAAGGAGTTCTAGTAAAAATGGTTTTGACCCAGCACTCCATAGTTACAAAGATGTTCCTACTGCTCAGTGTTACAGAAAACAGCTGGAGTTTATAGGGAAGGAAAATAAAGGCCAGAGACTTAAATACCACTCAGTTTGTCAGGTGCTCAAGGCCAGGTTGGATGGGGCTTGGAGCAATCTGGTATAGTGGAAGGTGTCCCTGCCTGTGGAAGAAGGTTTGGAACAAGATGGTCTTTAAGGTCCCTTCAACCCAAACCATTCAATAATTCTATGAATCTTGAACTACTTCTAATGAGTTTTTGTCCCACTTTTTAAAGCTCTTGAATGATGAACATTGGAGTCTGAGTGGAAAATAAGTTCGTGACAGATCAGGACTTTACTAGTTTGCTTTTAGTAGAAACTGGAGAAAACATGGAACAAAATTGATCAGTTAATATGTTCAATGAATATGAGAGAAAAGGTCCTGGTAAGAGTATTATACCCATAAGGTCAGATTACAAGGGAAGGCACAGGGAACTGCAGTAGTTGCATTCATATACCTCCTACTTGCAGTTCCCAGTAGTTGTGCAGAGCTCTAATGGAAGCTAAGTCTGCCCAAAAAGGCATGTGATGTTGTTTTGCAGCATCCAGGACTTTGGAGAGGAAGCAGCTATGGCATATCCTCCCAGATCTGCCTTGGGTAGGGAAGCTGCCAAAGCTTGTTTCCTCAAGTCCAGCACCATTGGTTTGTTTTGTTGTCATCACAACCTGAAACTCTGCTTTTGAGGTTGCAAGCAGCTCCTCTGCTATCATGTCACTAGATGCTACAGACTCAGTGACACAAGAAGGAGTTTGCTGTACTTCCAGGAAGTCAGAGCTGCACTGTATCTAGACCAGAGGCACACAGGCTGCACGTTGTGCCTTGCAGGCTCTCCAACAGCTCTGAACAAGCTCCCATGAGCTGCTTGGCCGGAACATTTTGCCCTGCTCCATGAAGGGGTTGTGCCCCCAACTCCACAGCACAAGAGCCAGCACATTATGTTGCAACTGGAATAAGGGCCATGTTTATATAACACTTGGAATTCATTTTTACAAGGAAGGCCAGCCACAAACTGCAGAACTAAACTTTTCTGAATCCTTTAGCATCCAAGCAGACAAAACGGAACATATTTTCTAAAAATTGGACCGGATTGATGAACCCTGACTCAGTGCATCCCACAGTGCATCAGTGCTTTACACTAGCCTGTCCTCCTCCAGCTGCTGGGCTAGTCACCAAGCTTCAGCCAAGAGGGTTTGGGAGCTTTTAATAGGACTATTCACATGTCAAGCTTCTCAGATGAGAGCAAACGAATCCCGTGGTTTCACAAACCTGCTGCCAGAAGAGCTGTCCCAGTAGCACGGTGACTAATAAATGGCCTCACTGCTGAGCAAGCCCCGAGCTCTCCAAAAGCTCAGGTTCCTCACACAAGCTTGGACTCAGCTGGAGTTGGCCTCTGGCAGCAGGAGCAGCACCGTGGCAGGGGCAGCTGCCAGAGATCCCACACGCTGCAGGTCGATAAGGCTGCAAGGCTCTGCAGGGCCTCTTCCCCAGCTGCTGCTGAAAAGGAGGGAGAGCTGCAGCTGCAGCCCAGCCCCTCCCGATGAGCTCCTCCAGATCCCCACAAACTACAGCACACGGCCTCAACCCAGGGATTGATTTTAAGAGATACATTTGCCTGTTCTGGCATATTTCCAAGAGGTTCACACACTTTATGTAACAGACTGAGCCAGCCTATGGCAAGGGAGCACTTGAATGACCACAAAACTTTTGTTCTCTCTCCTCCACCGCAAAATCTAGGAAATTATGGCCAGGTCACTGCTCCCATAAAGTTGCCTCGTGCAAGAACACAACTGTTTGTCAGAATGACAGTCTTTTTCAGCTGGGTAGGGTAGTGCTTGGGATTGCCATGACATGTACTTACAGCCACCTCCTATCAACTCTCAGATCAGGCCCTCTGGTTTTTATGCAGCTGCCTGTACATGAGCCACAAACACAACCAGAGCTTAATCAACACACTGCTATGCCAACACCTGGATATTTCACATGACATCTTCAGAAGAGACTTAATATCCACACTAATGCAACGATCCTCTCCTACAAGTTTGCTTTGACACAACAAGGAACCAAGCCATTAGTCTGTCAGACATCTGTCAGTCAAGGCCTCTCCTGTGAGCCCTGCTCAGAGTGATCCATGGCCCCATCAGCTCAGACTTCCAACCCTTCCTTCTTTCCTGCTGTAACTGCATTGCAGAGCTCTGAATCAAGTAAAGGGCTCAAACACTTCCAGGCAAGGACTGATCTGTCTTCTCACACACAGGAGCAGAAACAGCTCCCGCAACTTCTGAGCTGAACTGATGTTTTCACAAAAATTATCTGCTGTGACCTCGACATCTTCCTCCAAAACACCTGGGGCCACCACCGCCTATATAAAAATTCAAATATCATTTGCCATCTCCCAGGCTGGAGGCAGTAAGGCAGCTGAGGGATTACACAGCAGTCTGCAGATGAGCTACATCGCCCACGTCCCCCTTCAGGAGACTGCAGTCATTACCATTTGCCTTGTTGCTGTTTGTTTGGTCTGTTTATAGCCACCTCAGACACTCCTGAAGCTGATTCTCTGAAAATCTCGTTCAAGAAGAACTCAGAGACCCTTTGTTCCCTGCAGAATTTAAGACCTTTCCTGTGGTTGCACACCACCAGCAGTGACGTGCTACCGCTTCTTTGTTGTCAGGGAGCAAATTCATCTGAGCCACAGTGAGACACAGAGAAGCATCATCTTTGGCTCTTTCCTCCACCAGCAGCTCACCTCTGACTTTTCACCCGTTTGAGATGCCCTCAGCACCAAAGAGCAGCCTGTGTTTCTAGCTCATCCCTTCCTGGGACTGAACTCATTCCACTCAGAGCTTCAAACCCAGCACAGCCAGGTTGTGTTCCATGAGGAGCCACTCAACTTGGCAGCCCCTTCCTAACCTGTCCAAAAGGCAAGGTAACCCCTCCTCATCTGCCTGCATCCCCAGTAAGCTTTTTTCCCCCTCCAAAAGCAGACTGCTCTAAGTCACTCTGTAACCTCAGAAGCCCAGTCAGGACATCAGCCCAGCAACT
This sequence comes from Melozone crissalis, assembly GCF_028551555.1. Taxonomy (NCBI): domain Eukaryota; kingdom Metazoa; phylum Chordata; class Aves; order Passeriformes; family Passerellidae; genus Melozone; species Melozone crissalis. The sequence continues at coordinate 7,490,881 of NW_026535785.1, forward strand.
AGTGCAGGGGATAAGGGAGAGACAACAAATCACTGAGAAACTAAAACAAACAGGGCAGAAAACAGTCTCATGCTGTGGGAGCTGACAGCTGAGGAAAAACAAGATGAAAGCACTGAGTGGCTGCCGAGCAGCAATACCTGCCAGGAAACCCAGACAGCATCATCATCTCACAAGGGGCAGGACCCAAACAAGGGCTGAAGCTACACCACTACTGAGAAGCTGACCTCAGCTGCTGCTTGAAGTTTAGCTAGGAGAAGCCATGAAGCAGGTCTCTGCCTGGTAAAGGAGGCCAGAACAAACAGCAAAGAGCCTCTGCTGAACCCTGCAGGAAGCCAGTGACCACAGTGTTTGTTTGCCACCATGATCTAGCAGGCTATGGAAGTGCCATCATTTTTCCAATAAATGATGTTTTCCTGAAGCTTGATTTAACAGGAGAGTTGATGAAACAGCCACAGCCAGTGGTTACACCCATACAGGATGCAGGACAAAGCACCAAAATTAGCAGGACAGCATTTTGGACACTGCTTTGTTGCTACACAAGAAGTGAGCATTCAGAGGACAGGAATGGTCTGTACTTTCTCAGATCTCACCTTGCCTGTAGGCTCTGCCTCCTTTGGCAGGAGAAATCCCCTGGGGCCAGGGGTCAGTCCTGCTGCACAGTGCCAGCACACAGGAGTCAGCTTTTCACACAGGGCTCCAAGATGTCAGGAGAGTGACAAATCATCCTTGTGTGAATGTCAATGAAAGGTCCCCAGCACACTAAGGCCTGGCTTCTACAGCCCCCGAGTTGAGACTGAACCACTCTTGGAGCTCAGGATGGATCTAAGCATGGCCACACCTTGGGACCATCAAGTGGCCTCTCTCTGCTTGGTAGCACAGTAAAGGATCTGTGCTGTTCCCCCTTCACACAGGGGAATATCATGAGCTCCACCAAAAGCACTCTTGGAGTCAGTCTGGAGCTCTGCAACACCCTCACACAAGAGAGGACACACTGCCCATGTGGTGAGGCTGAAAGAGAAGCCTCACTCCAGCCTTCCTGGGGCCTAAACTCTAGGGCCACAGTGATAAAAAAAAAAAGAGACAGGTAGCACAGCCTCCCTTGCTCTTCTCTCATGAAAGGAGATGTGCTGAACACCTCAAAGCAATGCAGCCTGCAGGGGAGAAAAAAGATCCTTGAGACAATGAAAACAAAAGCCCACACTGCACACAGCCTGGTGTACAGAAGACAAACTCCATGGACAGATCCCACTCCTCCAAGTGCACACCACTGTTTACAGGGTATCCCAGCTGTGCCAGCTGCATGGACAGAGGCACAGACACCCACAGAGCGGTGGTGCTGAGATGCAGTTTCCAGAAGGCCTCTCCCAAAAGAGGCCCACAAGCTTGAGCCAACTCCTTGCCACTCCTCAGCCTCATCACCTAGCTAGAAGGTGACACATCCTGCTGCTGGATTTCACCCACCAATCACCTCTACAACACAAGTCAGAAAGAAAGCAGCTCTCTACACTGCTGCGGTGGAAGCAAGAAGTAGTAGTAGCAATAGGATGCTCATGAACACTGACCTAAGGGTAAAGACACTCCTGGTTCAGGGTGCTTTTGTGCACTTCTTGGGCTCTGCATGCTCTTTGCAGACCAACAGTAAAGCCAGTTATAACCAACATTCCAGTCCCAGACTGAACTCTGCTGCTTAAAAGCATCCCCACTGCTCAACTGCATCAACAGCTTTTCATTCTCCTGACAGAACATCAGACCCCTGACAGGCCACCACAGCTTGAAGAGCTGTAGATGTCTCACCAATCTTCTGACAGTAGAAATCTGGGTGACTCCTAAGTTTGGTTGCCCCAGACAGATTCCAGTTAAGCACAGATCCACGCTCACAGCACGGGAGCAGGGGAAAGCAGCTCCAGGTCCTTCACTGACACCTTGTGTCAGAAGCAGGAACTGGATACAGCAGCGACCACCAGGGAGGTTCCAAACGCTCCCAGCCCATGACTGCTGCTGCACAGGGCCTCGGCTGAGGAACAACCAGAGCACCAGGACTTTTGGAGCTAAGAGAAGGCATTAAACATGTTATTGCTACAGGATTTAAGAGAAAGCTTAAATCAAATCAGCTCTCACACACACACCCTCAATCCATGCTTTTCTGCACTTCTTAGGGCCAGCTCAGGAGCCTGCCTGACCACAGACAGCCCATTTGGCTCTCTGTTCCTAGCTCAACAATGGAGAGCTTGGACCAGATTACCTTGTGATCAGACAAGCAGAGACAACAGGGGATCATGCAGAAAAGCATGATTTCCTCCCTGCCAGCAGCACTAAACTGCCAGCCTAAGTCCTGAAGCAGACAAGTCAATCCCTTTATGCTTCCACACTGATCTGGGCACACCAGAGGGAGCAGCATTTCAGACCTGGAAGCACAACATCCTCCAAGCAGCCAGATACCCAATTCTCAGGGCCAGACCCAGAACAGCCTCGGTCCTTCAGGCTTTCTATATGGCCAGGGCAAACACTTGCTCCAGGACTGGGACCAACTGTAGAGCCAGACATCTGAGAGGCAGCAGCAAAGACTAAACAGAGAGAAGAGGAGAATGTATCAGTAATTTATGGCCCAGTACTTATTTTGGCTGCTAATACATCAGCCACTGCCTGGATTTAGGGCAGATGTGCATCTGTTAACAGTCAGTAGAACACAGAAAACAAATACTGAAATGTGAAAATCAGCACTAAAAGGACAGAGGAAAGAAATTGTTTGACCAGAGACCTATGTAAGTAATAAAGAACAATGCTCCTTTGAAGAAAAATCCCTCTCCAAAAGGGCATGGTGAGCCAAGGGAAGGAGTAACAAGACAGGCAGTGAATTTGGAAGAGCCTCCAGGTCCTGAGTGAAGCGTGACCAAGAGCACAGCAGCTGCCACCACACAGAGCTGCTGGGGACAGAACAGCAACAATGCCATGGCAAACATATGGGAACGTGACTCATTCCAAACACAGCCAGCTCCACTCCAAGGGAGAACCACACAGCTTGGTTCAGAAACTGAGAAACAGAGAGAAAAGAGAAGCTCCAAGTACAGAAGAACTCCAAAGAGGAAGTTATCTGCAGGAAAGGTGAAAAAGTTACAGTTCAGAGCATGCTGAGACTTGTGACTACCAGGAGAGCAGAAGTCACTCCCACTGCTCTATTCCAGGCCCTGGGCTCCACACCAGGAACGACAGTGACTGCTGCAAGCAAAGAGCTGGAAAAAAAAAGAAAAGTGGAAAAAGAGATTCTGTCCTAAGTAAAAATATACTGGGGATTTTTAAGGTAGAGACTGGGCCAAACACTGTTCCATTCTATTATTACCTGGAGCTGCTCACTCCAGGTAACCTACATCCAGGGTTCAGCAGGCCAGGGATTCATCTAAAGTGTCAATGCCAATTAACCACTCAGCAATGATTGTCTACATAAAACTGACACTTAATTTTTTTTTAAAGAAAGAATGAGCCAATAATTATAGTTCCACTGATCAAAACAACCATCATATTTTGATATGTGTGTTTCTAGTTTATATCAAGACAGGCCTGGTTTTAATCTTTGTGATTTGTGGTCCAGGTTCTGTACACCAAAGAGTGAAAACTGCCAAGCAGGTCACTGATCAGAGGAACAGTTTAGCACCAACTAATTAAGATGATGAGCTGACCACAGGTGATGATAGAACTGCAGAATAGTTTGGGTTGGAAGGGACCTTCAAAGGCCATGCAGTCCAAGTGCCTGCAATGAGCAGGGATATCTTCAGCTAGACCAGGTTGTTTAGAGCTCCATTCAACCTGGCCTTGAATGCTTTCAATAATGGGGCATCCACCACCTCTCTGAGCAACCTGTGCCAGTGTTTCATCACCTCCATAGTTAAAAAAGAAACCCTCACAGTTCTGCAAGTTTGTGCACAGTGATCTAGAAAAAAAGATGATGGCTGGAAATCAGAATTAGCCTCAAAAGAGAATACCAAATCAGAGGCAACAGATAATTCACTGGTGAATTTACTCAGATGTGCACTAGATTTTTTCCCACTAGTGATCTTTCAATAACAGCAGGTACTTTCCTAGCTGACCTGATGTCCTTAAACACTAATCATGGATATCAGGGATCTTAGGTAATACCAACAACCTTGTTTCAGGCCTTAAAAGGCTTCCTGCCCTTTAAGGAGCGAAGGCACAAACGTCTCACCAGCAAGGCCTGTCAAAACCCACCAGGCTCCCAAAACCCGCAGGGTGCAGCTACACGGCCACCTCAAGGAAGCAGCAGGAGCCCAAGTTCCCTCCCAGCACTGCAGCAGCTGTGCAATCACACGGCCGGGCTGACCGGGAAACTGAGTCAGCTGAGCGGGGTGAGGGGCCAGGACGGAGCACCGACCAGCCATGGGGTAAAGAGGGAACAGCTCCTTATAAACGCCGCTATCGGATCTCTTCCCCACTGCCAGACAGCTCCTTCCCTCCCCTCGTCCCCCCACAGCCCCCCACCATCTCCCCTCAGCCCGAACATTCCCCTCAGGATAGCGGGGAGGGGGGGAGGGGGCTGTCTCCGCTTGCCTCAGGCCTCCACCGCTACTCACCCTCCAGGCTCTCACACTGCACCAGGTTCACGTAGTCGCCTTGCCGGAGTATCCCCGCCTTAAAGCCGCGCACCAGCCCCTCCAGGTAGCCGTTATCCACGTTGAAATAGAGCTCCGGGAAACACGACATGGCGGCAGCGGCGGCACAGGCAGCGCTACCGCCCGCCGCCTCACGTGACCGGCCGCCTCACGTGGCCGCGGCCCCTTCCCGGCAGCCATCGCGGGGCGGGAGCGGCCTGAGGGGATGGCGGCCGCCATGAGCCCCTGCCCGCCGTGAGCCCCTGCTCCGGCTGCACCGCGCCCGGTGTGAGCCTCCCCTTCGCTCCGCCTAAGCCGCCGTGAGCGCTATAGGCACAAGGGAAATACGCAAGTAAAGTTGGCAGTGTCGCCTGCTGCCGAGACACCGCTTCTACTAGTCGGGAAATACCTAGCCAGTTAAAGGGCTTTTCCAGGAGCTGCTCTGGAAAAAATAAAATAGTTTTGTTTGATGTAAAGGCGTTGCAAAATGTGGGATATGTCAACGTTATATTAAGGCAAGATGGTTTTTGATACAAGACCTCTGTGTACTTTCAACCCTAATCAGGAAGGAGACTTAATCAGTAGAACAGGCAGCAGCCAGCACCCGTCACTCAAGAATATCCCAGAGCAAGCTTTAAGGATGCAATAAGTCAAGATGGTGATGTATGGCTACAGGTACATTGTAAACCTAGTGAAATACTCGAGGTCCATGTATCCTAGAGCTGAACTATCTGCATTGTAACACCAAAAATCACACCTGCAGGGTCAAAAATATCCAGAGCTGAAGGTCCTTCCCCTGAGCATGAGTAGAAGTTACCTGGATTAAGTTGCATGATTCCTATGGAAATTACTAACCAATCTTAATAGAGGGGCTGTCCTTGTGAAGTCACTAACACTGAAGTTCTCTGTGTAAATAATGGCACAGAAAGTCTGGTGGGGTGTGCTGGATTTGTGGAACAGCACTGAGCACTCAGGCTGGGGCAGCTCTGAAATGAACAATCCATGTCTCTGTGAAGTGTGTCATTATCAGCTTGGTGCACAGCAAGGAACAAACTTGATTTTGTGGGTAACAGCAGCATAGCCAGAACATCACCTGGGGTAGCCCTACTGCTGAAACAGCACTAAAGGACGCAGGAAAGGCACATGTGGTTTGATGAGGACGTGTGGACACTGCCCAGCCGTGCACAGCCCACCCTCACCTTGCTGCCACCCCCCGAGAGCCCGTCACACCATCCCCACTCTGCAGAGGCTTTTGCGAAGGGCTGGTTTATTGGAGCTGCAGAGCAGGAGGCACACGCAGGGGCGGGCAGCTGGCAGCCCCTGGGGCGCTAGTTCTTGCCGCAGGGGAAGGTGGTGCTGATTTTCCTGCAGTAGCAAAAGGCGTTGAAGAAGCGGCAGTAGCAGGTGGCACAGGGGTCGCAGCAGGGGATCTGGTGGCCCAGGCAGGACTCCAGCAGGCGGACACAGCGGCGGGGGGAGCGCTCCTCACGGCCCTCGGCTTGCAGCTCTGTGGATGATGCCTGCAGGGGAGAGAGGAGGAAGAGGAGGGCAAGAGCTGGTCCTGGACCACTGTGCCAGCAATATAGAACTGTGTGGGAGAGAGCCAAGAGTGACTGCTGAAACTTGGCATTGCGGAGGCTTCTTTTGTGTTCAACTCCAGGCTCCATTTTCTGTTGGAAATCACTGCTGAGCACTGTGGACTCTCTACAGGCATTGGTGCCTCATCCACGGTGTCTCAAGGCCTTTCTGCACACATTTATTTTGAAGCCCAGCTTGGACTTTAGAAAATGGTGCTGTGTCTTCTGCCCAAACAGAGCCACCAGGGCTGAGCCAGGCAACCACAGGGCACTGCCCAGCGAGCTCTTGCTCTGCAGAGGCTTCCTGGGCTACACTTGAGCTTAATTAAATGGATTACAGGAGCACAGGCTTGGACCACTCTCCTTTGAGTGCTGGAGCCCCTCGCAGGTCTGAGCAGCCTCAGCTCATCCCAGCTCCTCAGGTGATGGACAGTCCCATCCCAGGCAGCACCGTGCTGGCTCCAAACCCCCAGCCCCAGGGACACAGAGAATACTGTGTTCACAGGCTGCTGTGGCCTGAGGCCACCCCACTCTTAGGGTGTCTGTAAGAAAGCTCAGGGAGCCATACCTGTGGTTCCAGCAGGCTGCCTCTCTGCACAAGGTCACCATCAGCTTCTTGGACCCCCAGGGCCATCTGCTCAAACCCCAGCCTTGGGAGAGCTCCTGCAAGATACAGAGAGACTGCACAAGGAGGCTGCTGGAGGGTCAGCTCTGATTCTTCTCCCTTTGTTCGTGGGTCCCCCCCACAAAAAAGACCCCACTCCCTGTGGGCTGCCAGGCTGCTGTCACTAGCCAGGGCCAGGAGAAGCTGTGCTGCTTTAAGGGGATGCCCAGTTCAGTTTTGGGGCGCTGGGTGGGCTCAGTGAGGAGCAGGGCTCAGGACTCACCTGCCGGCTCCGCAGACGCCTCCTTGCCCTTGCGCTGCAGGCTGGCCTGGCGGGCTCTGTCCACCCGCTCCAGCCCGCCGCTCGCCTTCTGCACGTGGCCACAGCTCAGGTCAGCAGTCCTGAGATCCAGCACAGCCTGGATCCCCTGCAGCAGCCCACAGCACAGCAGCAGCACGTTCAGCATGGTCCTGGGGGACAACCTGTGCAGAGGGGCCTGGCCAGCGTCAGCGCACCTGGTGGCAGCCCGGCCTGTCCCTCCACTGCCATCATCCCCTGCCACCCCAAGAAGCGCCATTTCAGTCTCTGCCAGCACAGCCACCACTCCCAGCTTGTTCCCTTGGACCTGAGAGCCTTTTTTTGGGCCCTCAGACACCTGGGAGCAGGAGCCCCCAAAGCTCTGTCATGTGCTGTGAGGCACTCCATATGGGAGCACATTCATGATCTCCCCACAGAAAGTGGTGACCAGCAGAGAATGGACTGAGATTTGATCTTTTTTGTGTCAGTTCAGGTTCTCCTACTTGACACACAGCAGCCACCAGACCACTGAGGTGCACAGCATGTGGCCAAAACATGTGACATGGCTCCTGCCAGGCTCTGAGCCTGGAAGTGCCACTAGAATCTGAGTGCCTGACAGGAGATGGACCACAGCACACACAGCTGGGGGACAGGAGAAGCTGCAAGGCCAGGCTGTGGGCTTTGGGGGCCTGAAAGCTCTAAAAAGTAAGTGACCTCTTAGGGAGCAAAAGTAAACGGTCTCGTAGGTGGTATCCACCAAATATCAGCCAAATCCTTGGAAACCCTGTTCCTGCTGCTTGGGCAGCCTTGAGGTTCCAAACCTGGCTCCAGCAGCCCAGTGCTGGCCCCTCCTCATCTCTCCATCCCACAAAACCACCCAGCTCTTTACTGGGAGAGACCCCCCTGCACTGTGGGGAGCCCCCCAGCTGTGGAGTCACATCCCACACGCCCCCAGGACCCCTCCCATGCCAAGCACTGACCTCTCCAGCAGAGAGGGCGCTGCTGTCGCTGCTCCACTGAGCTCGCTGGAAGCGCTGCTCCCGCTCTCTGCCTCAGTGTCCTCCTCCCCACATGTTTACTGGCATTTATATCAGCTCTTTATTAATGAAGTGCTGTGGCCACATGACTTTGCTAACTACCAGGTAGGTGGGAGTCTCTGGAAAATGGGCTTTGTCTGGATGGAGAGGCAGCCAGTGGGGTGATGCATGGGAGGGGGGCTCCTGCTTTGTGCCTTGCACAGCTGCAGGAAGGAACAGTCCCTGTTAGCTCCAAACTCACAGGTTTTTTGGAAGTGATCCCCACTTCCCTTTCCAGCACTAAGCCTGGGGACATCTCCTAGTTCCTAAATACAGAAATAACACCGCTACAATCTCCTCACCAAAACCATGCCAAGCTTGACTGGTTTTCAAATGGAATGTTACCTATCTGTATCTCCTGGCAAGCATCCACTCATGGTGCAGAGCCTCAGAAATCCTCCAGCTCCTGACCACATACATCTGCAGATTCTCCAGGCTTCCACCTGTGCTAACTGCATCTTTTACTTGTGTCTTGTTTGGAAAACCTTCATCTCCCCAGAGCCAGGCTCCTTTGGGGAACTCTTGTGGCCTTGAGTGGCTTCGGCCCTGCAAGGAATTGGGGGAATAAGACATAACAGGAAGGGTTCAGCAGCTTCTGACATCTTCTGCAGAGAAGGCTGACAGCCCAGGCTCTGCTCAGGCTCATCCAAGACCAGGAGGACGCCCCCGGCCTCCCAACCCGTCCTCAGCAGAGCATGAGCCACTGCTCCTGGCTGCAGCACCACCTCTGGGGCTCTTGGCAGGCTTCCTCTGCTCCTGCATCCCCTGTCCTGGCATGATCAGATTCCTGCTGGATTTGAGGGACAGGCTGAGCAGGCCCAGGACCGGTGAGGAGCTCATCTGCCATGTGTCATTTTCTCCAGCTGTGCGTAGCTGCTGGAAGCACTCGGCACCCATCTGGGTCCCCAATGCACAACACCCAGTCAGGATCCCCGGCCACAGCACCTGGATGCCTCCTGCACCCCACATGCTGGGACAGAGTCACCTTGGGTGAGAGGCAGGTTTGGCAGCCCCTTCCATTCCCGGGGCGCAGGTGGGTGCCGGGTGTCCCGTCCAGCCCCGGCTCCCCCGTTCCCCAGCCCTGGGGAGCCCGGGCCCGCAGTCGGCGCTGCCGGGGCCGCGCTGGCCGCAGCCCCCGCACGGAGCGCTCGGCACCGCTCATTAGGGGCTGTTTGCAGCCGCCGGGGCCGCGGGCCAGGACTTCTGGGAAGGCATTAGCGGGAACGAGGGCGGCCGCGCTGAGAGCTTTTTAATCTGCAGGAGCAACATCTGCTTTGTGCGCATCCCGATGGCCAGTAACGAGCTAAATGAGGCGGCCGGCCGCTCGGCGGCCGCTTCCAGGAAAAGACCGGCTTAAAGCGAGGGGGAAAGGGGGGCCAGGGCTGCGCTCCCGGCTCGGTGCTCCAGGCTCCAGCGAGGGAGGGAGCGGATGGTGGAATGGGTTAGTGGCACAGCAGAGATGCCCGTGAGCGGGCATCCCGGGCAGGAGCCCACAACGGCGGGACCCTCCGGAGACAAGCCCGGGCTGGGGGCTCTCCCTCTCCTCCTGGAAGCATCCAGGCAGGCGGGCGGCTCGTTTAGCTCATCACCAGCCCTCGTTACCGCTAGGGCCAACCGAGTCCCCGCTACCCCAGGCAGGCAGTAACGAGCCGGGCCCGGGGCTGCCTCTCCGGAGGTGCGATGAGCATCGCCCCGGCCGCAGCCCCGCCGGGCCGGCCCCTTTAAGGCGCGATCCCGAAGCCGCCCTGACGTCAGCGGGGCGGGCGCGCCCGGGCACCGCAGCCCCGGCGGTCGCAGCTCCGCGCCCCAGCGAGTGCGGCTCCGCCGGGGCGCACCGGGTGACAGGGGTGGGTATCGGGGTGCCCGGGGCGCTAGAGGGGGAGCGTGGGGGTGCCCAGGGTGCTGAGGTCATGGGGTGGCACGGATGTTGGGGATTGGAGATGGGGATACAGGAGTGACAGGGGTGCTGGAGAGCTGAAGGTTGGCGTTATGGGGGCGGCCCGGAGTGCTGGGGACTGGGGATGGAGGTGTGGGGGTGCGCAGATGTGCTAATAGTGGAGGTGAGCATATTGGGGTAGCCAGGATGCCGAATATCTGGAAGTTGATATTATTGGGGTGCCCAGGATGCTGTGGTCTGGGAGTGTGGGGTGACAGGGGTGCTGGCAATTTAGAGGTAGGGGTATGAAGTGCTCAGGATGCTCAGGGAACCAGGAGAGCAGGAGTATGGAGCTGCTCAGGGTGATGAGGGACTGGAGGCAGGAGTATTGGGGTGCCCAGAGTGCTGCAGTTCTGGAGGAGAGGGTGTCAGGATGTCCTGGGGTGCTGGGAAATCGAGGGATGTATCGGGATGTCCAGGATGCTGGGAATTGAAAAGGGAGTGTTGGAGTGCTCAAGATGTTGGGGACCCAGACATGGGGATCATGGGATGTCCTAGGAGATGGAAGATGGAAGTATTGAGATTCCCAGAGTACTAGGAACTGAACGTGGGGATACAGATGGGGGGGTTTAAGTCCTGGGATGGGGACTGGGAGGTAGAGTGTCAGGGTGCCCAGGCTGCTGGGGACCTGATGCCCTGGCAGTGCTGGTGTCAGTGGTGCTGGGGGCACCTGGTGTTTGGGAGCACCCCATCCCTCACCCCGCACTGCTCAGCATCTCCTCCATCCCACAGCGCCTGCCTGATGCCTGTCCCCACCTGAGGGCACCGCCATGGCCGGGGCGCAGGGCTGCGGCGAGGCCAAGATCGCGGGGCTGTACGACCTGGAGCGCACGCTGGGCAAGGGCCACTTTGCCGTGGTGAAGCTGGCCCGGCACGTCTTCACTGGGCAGCGCGTGGCCGTCAAGGTGATCGACAAGAGCAAGCTGGCGGGGGAGGCGGCGGGGCAGCTCCTGCAGGAGGTGCGCTGCATGAAGCTGGTGCAGCACCCCAACGTGGTGCGCCTCTACGAGGTCATCGACACCCACGCCAAGCTGTACCTCATCCTGGAGCTGGGCGATGGTGGGGACATGTTTGACCACATCATGCGGCACGAGGGCGGCCTGGCCGAGCCGCGGGCCAAGCACTACTTTGCCCAGATCGTCCATGCCATCTCCTATTGCCACAAGCTCCACGTGGTGCATCGCGACCTCAAGCCCGAGAACGTGGTCTTCTTCCAGGAGCAAGGGGTGGTCAAACTCACCGACTTTGGCTTCAGCAACCGCTTCCAGCCTGGCAAGATGCTCACCACCAGCTGCGGCTCCCTGGCCTACTCGGCACCAGAGATCCTGCTTGGGGATGAGTACGATGCCCCGGCTGTTGGTAAGGGCTGAGGGGGGCCCTGAGGACTTGCCTCCCTCCTGTCCCTGGCCTGGAGCATGATCCTGCCAGCTGGGTACCTTACACTTGGCCCCTTACACTAGGAGCACACAGTGGCACTGCTGTCCCTGCAAGGAGCACGCCTGTCCCTTGGGTGCTTGGCTGCCCAGCCCTGCCCTGGCACAGCAGGGTCCTCCCTGCAGAGACCATCCTGGCATCCACAGAGATCCCACAGAGTGATGGTTGCCAGAGAGGGGAAAGAGCCCAAGCAGGCTGTGAGCCTGGCGTGGCAGCCGCCAGGAGAAGCAGTGTGAGCATACAGCTGCCAGCAATCTGGCGCTGGTGGTTATTTGGCGGGGTGAGGCAGGAAGGAAATCTGCTCGGGATGCTGCTGTTTGGGCGGAGGGGCTCCGAAAGTTTCCTTTGCTCCATCCCCGCCCTGAAAACCACTTCCTTCCCATGGCTCCCAGTGCTCTTCCTCCCCGGGTGCAGGGGAGGTGCAGGGGTCTGGGGAGACTGTCCGAGGGCACGGGGAGCTGGGCTGGGGGCTCCAAGAAGCTCTGCTGTGACAGAGGGGACGTGGGAGGGAAGCAGGATCCGAGCTGGCTGGCTGGCTGGAATTAGGGCAGGAGGATTTAGCAAAGCAAAACACGAGCCCTTAAAGGCAAAAGCCCAGCGTTGGCTCAGGGAAAGGCGGATCCTGAGTTGAGAACAGGGATAGCTTATGGAGGCGGTAGAAAAATAAGCTGGTGGCGCTGCAAAGGGAAATGAAGAGAGAAAACTGACGCAGATGAGAAATTTTCGAACACTTGACTTAAGCAGCTGAAGGTATTAACGGAGCGCCCCAGGGCGTGCTCAGCATCCTAAACCCGCACATCTGCAGGAATTTATGTGCTGGGCGGGAGGAGCCAGTGAAGATGCTTCTGGCTCTATCCCTGTCCCCAGGTCAGGGCAGCAATCCTGCTCCAGCTGGTCCCCAAGCAGCTGGAGAGCCTAGATTGGTGCTATGTCCCTCTCTGATTGCTGTAGTGTCTCCTAAAGCACAGCCCAGTGCCAGGATGGTTGTGGTGGGGTTTGGGAATCAGGAGGCTGAGGAATGACATGAAACAGTGCCGGGGGAGCGGAGAGGGGGGCAGAGCTCAGGGCCAGCTTTCCTGTCCTTGCCTGGACAAGGTGATAACACCTCAACTGCTTTGGTGAAGTCCCTTGAGACCTATTTGGATGTGGGGATGGGAAGGTCCTTCCCTGCCTTGGTGGGACTATGGTCCCCCTGTCCATGGGGCAAGACCTGGGAGCTGTTACTTCCAAGGAACATCCCAGTGAGCACTGGTGGGGCAGCCCCTCCTGGGGTCCCTGGGGTGGGGAATCTCCTGGGCCACGATGAGTGCAACATGAACTGCTGCTGCTGCTTCTTGCAGACATCTGGAGCCTGGGAGTCATCCTCTACATGCTGGTGTGCGGCCACCCCCCCTTCCAGGAGGCCAACGACAGCGAGACCCTCACCATGATCATGGACTGCCGCTACACCGTCCCCCCGCACGTCTCGGCACAGTGCGCTGAGTGAGCACCACCCCCTCTCTGTAGCCCCAGCTTGCTGCCCCGGGGTGGCTGCCCCAGCCCTGGCAGATGCCTGGCAACTGAGGTGGGGAGAGCAGGCAAAGCTGCTTGCTTTGGGATTCACACAGTGCTGCAGGGTTGACACGTCACTCCTTTCCCCAGTCTCATCTCCAGGATGCTGCAGCGGGACCCGAAGCAGCGAGCGTCCCTGGAGCAGATCGAGGGCCACTCGTGGCTGCAGGGGGTGGACCCGTCCCCTGCCAGCCGCTCCCTGCTGCCCCTCACCTCCCACAAGCGCGTGTCTGAGGAGGAGCACGAGATCATCCTGCAGGCCATGGTGTGCGGGAACATCGCGGATCGGGACACCATCCAGGAGTGAGTGATGGGCTGTGGGGCTGGGAGCCCCCGTGAAGGGCTCTGGGGGTCCCTCCAAGCACGGCCCTTGTGTGTGCTGCAACTCCCTGGTCTCGCACAGGGCGCTGGAAGCCGACCGCTACAACCACATCACGGCCACGTATTTCCTGCTGGCAGAGAGGATGCTGCGGGAGAAGCAGGAGAAGCAGGGCCACCGCCTCAGTCTCGTTTACAACCTGGCCAAGGAGGTTCAGAGCAGGTGAGCCCCCTGCTGCCCCGATCCTGTGTCACCCTCCCCACCATCCTGAGTCCCCAGGGCAGGGTCTTGGCCGTCCCCTGTCCTTTTCCTTGTCCCAGCCCTGTGATGCCCAGCCAGTACTGACACCTCTCTCCCTTTGCTCAGGCCCAACCTGTCAGACACGTTTGGCTCTGCGGGCAGCGCCGGCAGCCTCCTGCCCTTCACGGAGATGGGCGGCCTCGCCGGGGCGTCCCGGCTGCCCCCTGGAGGGGACATCGGCGGCCGGCAGCCCACCGGGACCCTGCTGAAGGTCCCTGCCGTTGACACCACCATCACCAAGAGCACCCCGGCCCTGCAGCAGATCTGTGAGGAGGAAGAGGAGGACGACGAGGAGGAGGAGAGGCCCAGCGCAATGGAGAGGAAGAGCAGCTCTCTGAACCAGGAGCAGATGCGAGCCTTCCTGCGCGCCCACCGCCCGCCCGGCCGCGGGGAGGTCTGGGGGCCGGGGGTGGAGCTGGGGGGCCGGGGGGGGCGCTCGGGGGTGGCCTGGGCTGGGAAGGGAGTGAGTGGGGGCCGGGGTCCCCCCGTGCTGCGGGGAAATGGAGGTGAGTCCCCAAGGAGGGAGGAGGACACAGAGCCTGGGGGCTCCTCAGCAGAGTTCCCCAAGGAAAGGGGAGCCGTCCTGTCACCCCAGAGCAGCTCAGATGAAGTTCCCCAGGTATTGGGGGCAGAGACGAGTCCTGCCACCCTCCCAAGTCCTGCAGACACGTCCCCAGGGCAGGGGGAGCAGACCAGCCCGGCCCAGCAGTCGGTGGAGAGCTCAGGCCCTGAGGGGGGCGCAGAGAGCGTGATCAAGCTGGACCCGGGCAAGGGCAAGGGGGGCAGCCTGCGGGACCGGCTCCTGCAGTTCCCGCTCTGCGAGAAAGCCCTGGCCTTCAAACTGCGGCCGGGCTCCAAGGAGAGCCTCTTGTCACTGGGGCAGTTCAACTGCTGCCATGTCATTTAAGGCCCCGGGACTGGCCCTGCTGTGGGACTGGGAGGGCGCCCACTCCCCTGCCCTTGGTCTGTGGTGGCTGTGGGGCTGGTGGGTGGCACAGTGCCCTGCTTTGTCACCCGCGGTGGCCACCCTGCCAGCACCCCCCCAGAGCCCGCTATGACTGACCATCCCCTGGACAGGCCTGCCCAGGGTGAAGCAGACTGGGGTCCATCCCAGCACCGGCCAGCGTGTCCCCAAACCTCTGGGACAGCACCATGACCCTGCTGGAATGGGATGGACCACGACACTTTTTTAACTACTAGAAATAATTTTTTTAAATAGTCTATTTTAATGTAATTAAATAGAGATTGCTATATCCCCCCCAGACCCCTGAGTGCCCCAGCCCCACAGTGTGCATGGCCCAGGGCTGGGCTGTCCTGCCTGCAGCCCCCCCAGCAGCCCTGGCCGGGGCCAGGCACAGCCTGGCCCGTGACCCCAGGCTGTCCCCGGGGCCCTCCCTGCAAATAAGCTTCCTATTTATTATCTCTTTGTTTTCTTGCTGGCAAGAAATGAATGACGACGGAGGCATGGGCTGGAGCTCGGCCTGAGCCGTGGCACATGCCCTGGAAGGATCGGAGCCGCTGGGAAGCAAAGTTTGTCAGGACAATAAAATAAACTCGTGGGTTGATGTGGGTGCAGTGTCATTGCAAAAACATCACTGTCCCTGGGATGGCTTCCCTGGCACCAGGGGTGGCTTTAAGGGAGCATCTGCCTGAGCTGGGGTGGGCAGGGACCCAGGTTAGAGCTCAGGGCAGCCCCAGATGGGAGTAAGGACAGGGATGATGAACACCCAAAGGTGAGAGAAGGCCTGGGCATGCCAGAAGGCAGGTGGAGGGTGCTGCACATCCCCTTGAGAGTCAACAACACTCAGCCCCCAATAGCTTTCCCCACTCTCAGCTTGAAGCCATCCCTGAGCCCCCAATTTCAAGCCCAGCCGGGGCTTCCTTCCCTCCAGCTCTGCTGTTCCTTTTCTATCGATCCTCCTTCTTCCTCCTTTCACGTGTACCCATGATAGCTCCCTTGTCTGTCCTCATCATCCAACAAGAGATCTCCCTGAGTACTGAGTGGTTGAACAGAGCAATGCTGTGTGGGTCTCAGATGGGATGGAGCTAGCTCTGAACAGCTTGGGGAGTTGGTGGTAGGAAAAGGAGAAAGGGGTGCCCTGGGGACCCTGCAGCTCCCACAGGGCCCCAGCAGGAGAAGATGCTGCTCCTTCCCACGCACTCCCTTCCTTGATATTAAAGGATAAAGCCACCGCCTGAACAGGGGCTTGAACCCTGGACCCTCAGATTAAAAGTCTGATGCTCTCCCAACTGAGCTATCCAGGCTCACATTTGGGCTCTCCGGTGGTCTGTGACAGCTGGGGGGGGGAACCCCGCTTTCCTCAGCACCGCAGGGACAATGGGGGGACCCACTCTGGCGTTCCCCACTCCCACACCGCCCAGCGAGGCTGCCAGCGCGGGCCAGACGAACACCCGGGCTCTGGGATCTCGCCGGGCGCTGGGCGGGCTCAGGGCCCGCCCTGGGATGCGCAGCAGGACAGGAGCGGATGCTGCGGGAGCGGCTCCGGAGCCTCCGCCGCTCCCGAGGGAGGCGGGAGGGCCCCGCCGGGGCAGAGCAGCAGCGGCGGCGGGGCCGAGCCGGGCTCCGGGCTCGGCTGTGGCTGCAGCGGCCGCGGCTCCAGCCCGAGCCCCGGCGGCGCTTCCGCAGGAGCCGCGGTGAAGCGGGAGGGAGGGGGGGCTGCGGGTTCGGTCACCGGGACACAGAGCCCGGGGGGCACCTGCAGGTGCCACCCCACACGTTCTACTGCCCTTCCTCCCCATCCTTCAGGAGGGGACCCCTTTGCTCCATAGGGAACCCACCCTGCCCATCCAGCCTTGCCCAGCTGGGAAGGGACTGGAGAAGATGAAAGCGGAACCCAATTGCGGACGGGGTGGGGGAGCCCCAGGGACATCCCGCAGAGAGCCCCGCGGGGCCTCTTCAAACACCTCGTGCGCACTAATTGGCTTTATTCGAGCAGCCAGAGATGGATCAGCCCCCTTCTGCTGGGACAGCACTAATGAACCGGGAACGGCGGCCTCGGGACGGCCCTGGAGGGAGATCAGAGCCCTTACGAACGGTGGGAGTGTGTGTGGTGTCGACTGAACAAGAGCACAAGCTTAATTACCCTGATTAATCAGAGCCCGCTGCTTTTATCCCACGTCTGGAGCTGTGACCGCACCGGTACGCGGCCCTATGACAGCCACGGAGGCACCGCAGCCCCCCGAGGTACACCGGGCCGGACACACCGGCAGAGAGACACGCGGTGGTCCCTGGATGCCGCAGAGAGGCCCCACACAGAGCTCAGAGCCTTCAGGGAGGCGCTCGGAGGCCGGGCCCCACAGAGACGGACTGCGAGCCCCCCGGGCAGGAGGCTCCGGGACGCGTTCCCGCCGCTGCTCCCCGGCCCTTTCTGTCCCTTTTTGGCCGCCGTTAGCCCGGCCCAGGGGGCGGAGCTCCGCTACCCGGAAGGGCCCGACCGGGACCACGCGTCGGCAGCGTCATGGCGTCGGCGCCCAAGCGGTTCAAGGTACGGGGGAGGCCGGGGACTCCCGGGGACGCACCGGCGCTGAGGGGATCCGCGATCGGCCTCATGGCTCCTTCCCCTTCACCCCATGCTTCCATCCACAGGCGGCGGTCGAGAGCGGCGCCCAGGAGAACAGTAGTGCCGACCCCCTCTCCGCGTTCCTGGCGTGGTGCGGGCGGGCCGGGGTGGAGCTGAACCCCAAGGTGAGGCACCGCGGGCCGGCCCGGGCATGCCCTAGGTCCGCCCTGGTCTCTCCGCTCCGCCCCTCACGGCTCCCTCCGGCCCCAGGTGCGCCTGAGCAGGGAGGGCGCGGTGGCGGGGTACGGGATGCTGGCTGCCGAGGAGCTGCAGGCGGGAGAGGTGCTGTTCACCATCCCTCGCACGGCGCTGCTGTCCCAGCACACCACCTCCATCCACGCACTCCTGCAGGAAGGTGAGCGCAGGCTTCTTGTGTCACTCGAGTCTGCTGTAGCTTTGAAAGGAGTAAATGGGTCTGCGGTAAAGCCTCGGGACGTTTCTGGTTTGTGCAGGATGCTGTAGGGCTGTTTGATACCAGGTAGGAAAGGGGAGGGCTGGGCATCCCCTCGCTTCCCTGAGAGCTGTGCTGGACAGGGAGAAAACATCAGTGCAACATCTCCAGCTTCTAGCTGACAGGCACCCGAACTATGCTGCTTTCCTTGAAGCACTGGTAAGAAAAGAACAGTTCCTCGGTTCCTGCAGGCACACAGAGCCCCAGGCTGAGGAGGGCAAGGCTGTGAGGCCTGGCAGAGCTCATCTGTAACTCCAGAGAAGCCATTTCTGGTCCTGGTTCAGCTCAGGACAAAGCCAAGTCAAACCAGACTTAAACAACCCCTGTCTCCGGGCTGAAGACAGGCATTGTCATATAAGGTTTTGGTTCTGAAACACAACGATTAAGGTTTTCTCCATCCTGTCTGGTTCTGTAGCCCAGGAGTCCCTGCAGAGCCAGTCTGGTTGGGTCCCTCTCCTGCTGGCCTTGCTCCACGAGTACACAGCCAGCAGCTCCCACTGGCAGCCGTACTTCTCCCTCTGGCAGGACTTCAGGAGCCTGGACCACCCCATGTTCTGGTAAGGTGAAAGCAGCGGGGCTGGGGAGGCTCAGGCTCACAGCTGAAGGCAGGCACAGGCCAGGGCTGCTGAGTTCTGTCCTGGGAAGGGATGTGGTCCTGCTGGGTGACACCAACCCACTGTTCAAGCCCTTTGCTGGCACTGGCAGGAGCCTGAGGGGCCCTCCTGGAGTTATGTTACAGGCAGAGCTAGAGAAGAAGGACCTGGAGAGCATGGGGAAGCTGAGAGTTTTAAGGAGGAAGGAGTTTATAGACCCTTGGCCCTAGCACAGATGGAGAAGAACCAGTTTTTCTTGCAACAGGCCTCAAGAAGAGCGAACACGGCTCCTGCAGGGCACAGGCATCCCAGAAGCTGTGGACAAGGATCTAGCTAACATCCAGCTGGAGTACAACTCCATCATCTTGCCTTTCATGGAGACCCACCCTGATATCTTTGACCCCAAATTGCACACTCTGGAGTTGTATAAGGAGCTGGTGGCATTTGTCATGGCTTACAGGTGAGAAGTAAGGGCTTTGAGCCAGATAAAGGAGTACAGGCTGCGTTAGAGGTTGCAGCTGCACAAGAATGAGTGTAAGGTGAAGCTTGTCCTCTGCAGCCATGTGTACCACTGGCTTGTCTTAGCTTTCAGGAACCTTTGGAGGAGGAGGAAGAAGATGAGAAGGGGCCCAATCCTCCCATGATGGTGCCTGTAGCAGATATTTTGAATCACGTGGCCAACCACAATGCCAACCTGGAATACTCTCCTGTGAGTGCAAAGCTGCTGCACCAGGCATTGTCACAGCTTGGTTCTGTTTTAGTAAGACTTTTGGGAATGGGGGCACAGCAAGGTGGGGTCTCAGCCCAGGGCAGCAAGTCTGGCCTGGATCTCATTAAAACAAAGTCCTGGTGCATGTTTGGTTAGGAGGAGCTCAGGGACATCTGAGCTCTCTGAAAGGCCCTGGTGAGCAGTCGGATCTCCTCCCCCTGCTTGCAGCACTGTCTGAGGATGGTTACAACACAGCCTGTGAGGAAAGGACAGGAGATCTTCAACACCTATGGGCAGATGGCCAACTGGCAGCTGCTGCACATGTACGGCTTCGCAGAGCCCTACCCGGGCAACAGCCACGACACGGCCGACATCCAGATGGTGACACTGCGCAGGGCGGCGCTGCAGCGTGAGTGCCACCCCATCCCTGGGACAGTGTGAGTGCCACCCTGGCCCCCCTGGGACGGCGTGAGTGCCACCCCATCCCTGGGACAGTGTGAGTGCCACCCTGGCCCCTGGGACGGCGTGAGTGCCACCCTGGCCCCCCTGGGACGGCGTGAGTGCCACCCCATCCCTGGGACAGTGTGAGTGCCACCCCGGCCCCCCTGGGACGGCGTGGGGCAGCATCTCTGTTCAACAGGGAGGACATGAAAATAAGCCTGTTCCACAGCATTTCAGGGGCTGGGGCCATGCCTTGGTTTTCTGCCTCCTTTTCCCCTTTCTCCATTCACCCTCCCCCTCTGCCATCCCAGCTGTGTTCACAGCTCTGTCTTTGACACAGGAGCCAAAAGTGAAGCGCAGCAGCAGCTGGTCTCAGAGCAGTGGGACTTCTTGTGCCAGCTGGAGATGGTGGGGGAGGAAGGTGCCTTTGTGCTTGGCTGGGATGAGGTGCTGACAGAGGAAGAGCTGTCCATGACCCTCAAGGTAAGAATGGCCAGAAGAGCTGCAAAAGGGAGCACAGAGTGCAGCTGGGCAAAACAGCAGTGCAGAATGGCTCAGTGAAGGGGAGAAGCACCTGAAGGCAGTTTGGCACCTACAGTCCTGTGTGAACAATGGTAGGGGGTGTGGCTGCCCAGCTCCAGATGCTGTTAAGTCATCTTCCTCTCCTGAAGTAGCCATCCAGTGTGTACTCACATATTTGTCTCGAATGGCTCCATGGCCACTGCTGTTCTAGAAAGTTGTCACAACTTTGTAGGTGACAGCTGAGATGCTTTACAAGACTTGCCAATACGCAGATTTAATGTTTTAATGTTCTTCTAACCCACAGTTCCTTGCACTTAGGTATCTAAGCCTGTTTTAGTCAATCTTTAGTGCAGCTGAGGAATAACTCACCTGCTCCACATGGCTCTTCTGTTCTACTGATGTACTCACACTGCCAGTGACTTATCCCTTTGCCTGGGTCACTACAGGTGCTCTGCATGTCAGAAGAAGAATTCAAAGAGTATAAGGAGCAAGATGGCTGGGAAGATGACAGTGATGAAGAGGAAAACTCTACCCTTTCAAATGAGGCCCTCTCCAGACTTAAAACCCCTTGCAAGAAGCTCCTTTATGACAGTGTGCTGCTGACCCTGGAGTCCTATGGGGCAGACCTGAAAGCAGAGCAGGACTTGCTAAACAACAAGGAGGCTTACGAGAAACTGAGCCGAAGGGAGCAGCAGGCGCTGCACGTGCGCTATGGACAGAAGAGGATCCTGCACCAGCTGCTAGAGCTGGTACAATAAAAACCCCAGTGCCCCTGGCCAGGCCCTGGCTGGGCTCATCCTGAGGGAAAGGTCAGCCCCTGGCCATCTCTTCTCTAGCAGAGAGCACAGATGGCAAGACTGACTGCAGGTCCACTTGTCCCTCATACAGCACATGGATTTTTAGCTACCTCTACATAAAGAAGTATCTTCACAGCACAAAGGTGGTTTTGAGTGGCCTTATTGTACCATGAAAGCTCTGGAGGACAAATACCACCTTTTTCCAGAGGCCTTAAGAAACCCCAGCCATGCTAATGGCTGTTTAGGAAGGCAGACATACACTGCCAGAACAGCAGAGGATTCCCTCATTCAGCATCAGAAGTTTATGGCAAGAGCTGCTCCTTGTCCAGATTAAGAGTGCAGAAATCCAGCTGGTAGCTCTTACCTTAGAGAGGTTCAGAGTAAATACCTGGCAGATGGACCTGCTGACAACACTAACCTCTTCACCTGTACATACTTTATGTTGAACATGTTCATGAGTACAAGCCCATCCAGCTGGTCTTCATGTAGTCTCAGTATAACAAATATTTCCTTTTAGAAATAAAAGGGATTTCTGTGTGACCTTGAGACTATTCTGGAGGAGCACTGTCACAGTTCCACAGCTGCTGCAGGCTGAGCATTTGATACACACCCTCTGCTTGAAGCAGTTCTACCATGAACTCACTTTGGTTTTGCATGACAAAACACTGATGGTTGACAGGCCAAGCTCTATTTAATAAAAATGAGTTTTCTTACCCAGCCCATGCTCTCTCTACTTTAACAGGGTGTGAAGTGCCATCTAAGAGCAGAGGGACTGTTGCTGCTGCTGCAGTTAAAAGCATTGCAGACAAGGAAAACCCACACTGCACTCATGACAAAGCTCAGCTGCAGCCCTGCCTGCAGTGCTTGGGGACAGGGTGGTTTAACAGCACTGAGGGGAGCTTGTTCTGGTTTTCCAGATGGGACAATAGGGAATTTGAGCAGGATCTCACACAGCAGCCACTATCCTTCAGAGAGACATTGTTAAAACTGGTATTTTGGTAGCCTGTGTCTCCAAAGTAATCATATTGGAAAACACACATGTCAGAGGAGTATTACATTCTGTATCTTGGTTAAAGTTTGGGGTTTGGGTTAAAACTTGTTTGTTAGATATGCACAAACTTGGTGATGACCAAAGCATATAAAAGGTCTGAACACTATAACAAGATTTTGTTATACCTGCTGTTTGTAACTGTTAGCCTGCATGGGCATTGGAAGTTCCACCTCACTGGAGGCCATTTTGAGAACTTCACTTTTAAGAATGTATTTTTGGACTATGGGAAAAGCTTGGAAGGGATTAGCTTACTAAGAAGAACTTCATGATGTGGTGGCCTTTTTATCTACTAGAGAATTGGGGAAAATGGCCTCAGAATGGATCCTGCAATTAGTGTTACTTTGTTGCCAGGAAGGAAAAAGGGGCAAAGTACAAGATGTTGATCTGTTCTTTGCACTGCAGAATAATGATAAGGCTTGGAAGGAATGTGGATTGAAGACAGCAGACTCTCATGTTTTAGCACTAGAGAAATAAAAAGGAAGTGTAATGAAGAGAATGAGGTAGAGAAAGGAATGAAAAATGGAAAAGAGATCAGAGAAAGGATGGTAAATTTGGCTGAATGCTGTGATAGTTGGAAGGGCAGGAGGCAATGTAAGGGAAACAGATTTCAACTGCTAAATTCCCATCTAGTAGGAAAAATTCAATATAGTTACTGTAAGGAGAATGGGCACTGGAAACAAATGCCCACAGAACCCAGGGCACAGAACCCTCAAAGATGGGAGGCTCCACAACAAGGAAGAATGCTTACACTCAGTTGGGATTTAGACTGAGAGGCAGCTGAGTGGTCCACAGAATCCCCAACAGAACTGCTGGTCACAGTAAATTTGGGGAATGAAAAGGTGAAATATCTAATAGAGGAGCAACCTAGATGTAAATAAGCCTTCAGTAACAAAGGACATCTATAGCTGAAGCCATAGGAAAAAAGGAAATAAAGCCATTCTTCCAGCCACTCAAATTTGGAATTGGAAAGAGTTTTATAAAATTTCTGTACATATCCAAATGCCCAATGCCATTATTAGGAAGAGAATTCAGTAAATTAAATGCAAAAAGAACCTTTGAAAAAGGACAGATCCAAGTATATAAACCAGAAGAAAAAGCCCTGGGAACATAAATGTTTATGTTACAGGATCAAAAAGACCCAGAGAGGAAGAGATACCCACAAAAACAGAAGATGGGGTGACTCCTCTTACATAGGTGACTGGCACTCCTGTAAGATCACAAGAAGCAAAACTGGTAACAATCCAATTAAAACCAGGCACAAGATGGATAAGATAAAAACACCCTGTTAAACTGGAAGCTAGAAAAGGGCTAGACCAAACATTGAAAGATTTATTAGCTTTGGGTTGCTTCAGGAATGCCAGTCAGTTTAATACCCCAATTCTACCTATTAAGAAACCACACTCAGATGAGTATCAGCTATCCAAGATTTAAGAGCAAAAAGCTTGCACACAAGATGTGCATCAACCACATAAAAAGACACTGGTCAGTGGTTTAGGGCATTAGACTTGAAAGATACTCCCTGAAAAAAGATCTTTTGTATCCCACTGGATGCTGGAATTCAGGAGCTGTTTGCATTTGAACAGGAAAATCCTCAAACAGGGGGCTGTCAATGATGCTGTACTGTTTTATCATAGGGATTAAATAACAGACATACAATTTCTGGAAAATAATAGAACTGTGTGTCCTTGGGATTGGAATGGGAGGCACAGTAAAAAGTACAGTGAAGAAATGAGAACTGTGTCCACAGTTCCAACTTCAAAAGGCTCAGTTTCAGTACAGCTGCTGACCTGGCAAAGAAATGCCATGGAATTGTAGGACCTAGCAACAATCTACTCCTTGACACAGAGGTGACTAATGCCTGCAACAGAAAGAGAGAGAATTCCCTGTGAGCTGCCAGCCACTGGCACAGCTGGCTCAGTGACCCCTCAGAGCTGTTTTTTCCTCTATACAGCAAATGAAAAGCCAGGTATGGAACCCCTTAAACCCAAGTAGGAAATCCTGACCTCTCTGCCCACACCACAGCAGTCAACTATAGCAGCTTTAACAAGCTGATGTTATGTAAAAAGAACGAAGTGAAGCTCTATTTCCTAGCATCTGCTAGGTTAAAGGACCTTGCAATATTAACAACACTGAAGCTGCCTACCCTTACAACAGCTAACCACAGCCTTGGCAGATTCCTGCTGCAGGGAGACCACAGCAGGGTGAAAGGCACTAGAAATGAAACTGATGGGCTGTCTACACTCCATTATACCTCCAGTGCAGTCTCCTGTCTGAGACAAACTCTGCTCATGAGCTTGTAACCAAGCCATTTCTATTTTCACACAACTGCCCCTTCTGATGCCCTTCAAAGCAAGACCCTGTGCAGTCATTACATCTGCCCACTGACCTCATGGCTAGAGAACAAACGCAGCTGCTTTCAAGAGGCAGTGCCCAAACACATTGGAAAACTGCAGGTTTTGGATGGGTAGAACAGGCTTTGGAAGACACCAAGTGGCCAGGACAGAACTGGAGAGAATAAGCACAGTGGCACGTGCTGCATGTCATGACTTTAATGTGTAACTACAGTATGCATACATACAAGAGTGGGAGAACTAAAGCCCAAGAACTAGAAAGGCTACAAAATACAACACGTGGACCAATACTTTACAAAACATTGAAAATCCTTACAAAATGGGCTGTATTGGTCCTTTGGGTTTTTTGTTTTGTTAAATTTTTTCTTTTTTTTCTTTTTTTTAGTTTTTTTTTACAAACTTATACTGTGTGGTCACAGGGGAGGGTGGGAAAAGGTCTAGATTTTACCCCTCATCTTCCAAAATTTACAACTGTCCAAAAAAAAAAAAAAAAAAAAGCTATAGGCCTGGTCTCTGGTTTATTTACTGAAAACAGCTGACCCTCACCCAAGGGCCTGCTTCTTCTCCAACAAAAAGGAGGCATTCTCTGACTGCCACTTCACTTGCTGTCTATCAGCATTTGATGAGGGTGAGGGGAAAGCAACACTGAACCTTAACCCCTCCCTCACCCCTCCTGTACTGCACAGAATTCCCATATTCCAAACACATCCACTTTTTTTTTTTTCTTTAAACAACTTAGTGATTTAAAGGTCCCCCATTCACATAAAGAAAAATAAGTTACTGGCTTTTCAATATTCTTTGGGAGTCTGGGAATGTCAGGACAAGGAGGTCTGCCCCAGACAAGTGCTTGGCATCAGCAGCTGCCCCTTTATTACAAGATGGACAGGCACCAGTTACCCACCTGCCTTTTACACAATTTGCACAAACCCAAAAGTCCAGACAAATGTTTCTGTTCCTTGTATTTACACTAGTTCAAATGATATTCACAGCATCTTCTGAAGTTTGGCCGAAAGTCAAAAAATTTGTTTCAAACTTTGGAACATGCCCACTTAAGACTTTCACCCAGGGTCTGTTGTATCTACCCAATCAAGGGGGCTGGGAAGGTCAGGAGGAGCCTTACAGAGTCTTCAGTCAGTTGATGGGACGGGACCTCCAGGCTGGCACTCTTACAGCGCAGGATGCAGCTCATCTAACTGGCACCAGTCCCTTCCATGACTTGCTGAGCCTGCTTCTGCCCCATGCAGCACTGTGCAACCGACTGGAACAACCTGCACACAGAAGCAAAGCAATGGTAGGTGCATTTATGGCAGCAAATGGATGCTGTGACAGCACCAAAAACTCAAGGTTCAACTGCTTCAGAGATATCATTTTAATGATTTTGTGGTTAAGTATACTCACTTCTCAATTTCTGGAGCACAGTGAACAAACTCATGGTTCCAGAACTTAAAGGCTGGATTTTTGATCAGCTCAATAAATGTGATAAGGAGACCCCAGGGATGAGGCCTATTTACAATCAGTCGTTCCAAGAGAACCCTGAAATCCAAAAGCAAGAACACTTAGAGCTCAAAGATCAAAAGTATAGAAGGAAGGAAAGCAAAAAGCTGAATGTTGGCAAGTTAAACACCATCCTTCTCACCTGGTGATCTGCTCCTGGATGGCCTCTGTGTTGGCCTCTGCAAACAGGTAGAGCATGGTGCAGCTGAAGTAGTGGGTGTGGCTGTTGGGGTAGCGCAGCTGGTTGGCGATGGCGTTCAGGAAGAGGTACCGGCCTGCAGGAGACAGCACTGAGCACACACTGCTTCCCTGGGCACACACACCCTGCTCCCCTGAGCACACACACCCTGCTCTCCTGAGCACACACACACCCTGCTCCCCTGAGTGCACCAAGGGGAATAAAGCAACAACCAGTAGTGCTTGAGATTCACATTTGGGAGCCTTGTGGAGGTACAAAAAACAAAACCAACTGAAGATATGTAAAAGTTGTGTCTACCCAGGCTGATGGAGAAATAATAATTCAATTCTTCTTCACTGAAGGCATTTCTAATTTCCTTGAATACTTTGAACTTTTGGTTAGAACATTGCTCCTATATTCTAACATAGCATTCATTTCTGTCAATTCACTATCAGCTACATGAAATCACAGAATCATCAAGGTTGGAAGAGACCTTTAAGACCATCAAGTCCAACCATGAGCCCAGCAATATTCCTGTAACCCCATAATCAATAAATCACATCACCCAGCACCAGATCCAGACACCTCACAAACACCTCCAGGAATGGAAACTCCGCTACCTCCCTGGGCAGCCTAATCCAATATCAGACCACCCTAATAGTGAAAAAATCTTTTCTGGTATTTAATGTCTGTCTTTCCTGTAACACCTTAAGGCTATTTCCTCTTGTCATCTCACTGCTGGCATGGTACAAGACCCCCACTTCATACAACAACCCTTCAGAGCTCGAGGCCCCTGAGCCTCCTCTTCTCAACACTAAACAAACCCAGATCCCTCAGCCATTTCTCACAGGAAATGTTTTCTAGATCTTTCACAAGCCTTGCTGTCCTTCACTGGACACATTCCAGCACCTCAATGTCCTTTTTAAAGCGAGGGCCCACTTGCTGTAAACATGACATTGCATGAACTAGCAGTGTTTCCAGCTCACCTTCAGTATCCAGGTCTACTGCCAAATTCTGGAAGATGTCCATGTGAGCTGAGTGGGTAATGGTGCTCATGGAGGGTGTGCTGCCTTTGTTGTGAATGTGTGCAATAGCTTGAGTACCTACGTAGAGCACCAGTGCATTAATCAGCTGGATGTTGTAGCGGTTGCCAGGTTCATTTGATACCTAATAGCAGAGATATGAAAAGCATTAACAGTCAATATTCCTTCAGCACTCAAAGGTACAGCATGTACAACAACAGCATCCAAGTATCTTACTGATTATCCAGAAGACAACACACTGGGACATCCACAAATTCAATTTGGGATTTAGCCTTTTCTAATATGGGTTATATTAAAAAGCATATATTATAGTGCATATATATGTGTGTATATATATATTTTTTCAAAAACATCAGCAAAGTGTTGACACAACAGATTTGTTTTTACTCTCTGCCCAAAGGAAAACATCAGGTAAGGCAACGAGTATTCACCAGCAGTGCCAGATGCTGGCTGAAAGATCCCCCTTGTATGAATGTTTTGGTCTAAGCAATTCTCTGAGGAAATCCAACTTCAGACTCAAATCTGCTGCAAGCTAAGCCATGAGATGCCTGAAATGAGGTTTTAGCTACAATTCTGAACTGGGCTTTAGCTAATTTGATCTTTTTTACCCTGCAAGTATTGGGATGAAGATCCATATATTTCAGTAACAATTAATCTATTTGGAATTAAAATTAAATCATATTCTAAAAGACTTCAATACATCCTATCAGGGAATGGAAGACTTATTCAGAGTGTGCATTTTCACAGGCTTTTCTACTGCCTAGAACACATGTTGGCCAACACCAACAAAATTCCTGCAGGAAAGGATGGTGGCTGAACCAGCGAGATCATTTGTGCCACATTATTTCACTTGAACACTCACAGAAACCTCAAACTTACTTGGAGGTTGCTTCGCAAGTCAGACAAAAAGGTGACTGGAGAACGGGTTTTGAGATAGGAATCCAAGTCTTTCTTGAACTGAGGTGGCATCACTCCAGTGAAATTCGTGAGTATTCGTGGAGCAATATTAATCTCACTTAACATGTCCACCTGTTGACAGAAAATCCAGTCATCTAAACTATCAGAAACTGAACAAATTGTACAGCAGATCTATAAGCAGTATTTCATCAATTACTGCTGCTGATCACTCTCCCTTCCATCAATGAAATAGTAACACCTGACTTTTGCAGATTTTAGAAGAAACTTGATATCTAGCATGCAAACTTATTACATGATGTCTTGAAGAACTGAGAGGATAAAAGAATTCAGGGGTGAAAGCCATAGAGAAATTCAGTCACTGTCTTTGCGGTCTCCCCATCTAAACTTCAGACAGTGTGGTTGTTTCAAAAAGCACAAACATCCACACAAATCAAGAACAGCTTTCTTCAGTGACAATGAGCACTGCAGCCTTGCTCCCATCACCCTGCACAGCTCAGGCAGAGAAATGCAACAGGACAGTGCTTTGACAGCATGAGAAAGTTTCCTTCTAATCATTCCAGAATTAGTTACCTAGCAGATACCCAAAGACTTAATTAGATAATATTAACCTGGATAGAGAGTATTTTGAGCATTAAAGTTTCCTATTATCAAACTCCTTTAAAGTAAGTTCTACCTTTAGGTTGGGGGTGAAAGGGTCTGGAAGCCTCATGTTCCGTGGGAAGGCACTCAGGATCAGATTCCTTAGCTGAATACAGTTAGGTGGGATCACATCACAGAACCCATAGTGGTAGTCACAAAGAAATTCTGGGAAATCATGCAACAAGACCAGCAACACACGCAGAGTGCCCTGTGAAATAAAATATTAAACATAAGAGGTGTGTAACTGTTGCAACTGTCCAAAAGCTTGCAGAGCCATCATTTTATGTCATGTGGCTAACATTACCAGAAGGAAACTAATCTGGGATGGCAGCCTGCCTTCCCCCACAATTTAAATTCAACTCTCAGAGGTAAGTTAGAAAAAACAAGCTAAATCTATTTTGCTGCCAGAATGTCTCTACTTTGATTGGAAGCATCTATTAGTTGGTATTTTTTTACCTTATAAAGAATTTGCATAGGTTTGGTGAGTTCCACATTTCTAAGGAAAGGAGCCAAGTACTTGAATAGATCAATCAATAACTGGGCATACATAGGCCAACCCTGTCAAGAAAAAAACAGCAGGTGGAAAATATGCAATGAAGACCAGTTACCTTAATTTCAAAACTATAATTATATTGACCTTTATATAAAATTGGATGAAGAGCTAGCAACTGCCAGCTCAACCACTGAGTGCAGCACAGCTCATTTCAAGGGCTTCAGCTGCACATCATGTGCCATGGATGTTTCCAGAACCCTCAACATGCCATACTGAGCTGACAATATTTAGCCCAGAAGGAAGGCTACAGCTCTTGTAGACATTGACAAAGGCATGTTTATCAAATTCAACTCCCCCTGTGTTCCATAGTTATTGACACACAGACTCTCCTCCATGCAGTTAGGTTACTGTGAATATGGAAGACAACAAAAACAGAACAGCCATGCTACTAGTGCACTTCAAGAGATGTGAAACAGCATCACACCAGATAAACATCTGGGTGAGTTTTTTAATTGAGAAAAGATAAACTGCAGCCACACCTTCTGCTGTGGTGTATGTGCCAGCATTCTTGCAATAAATATCCGATGGGAGATCAGTTCCAGCCAGGCATAAACAAAACCTGGAGCTTTTGTAGGCCTCAGGATGTGAAATGTGTTACTGAAAGAAAAGTTAGAGCAGGTTAGAAGTGCACAGCAATAAGATTGCTTTTCATAACATTGAGGGAAAAACATAGCCCTAAAAGCAAAGGCATTTGAGCATTTTGGGATTTACCAGTCATCTTCCCTAAAACAAGCAAGTGGTCAGTCCACAGTAGAACCAGTTACTCCAAAGGTGATGAAGCCACCACAAAGAACAGTCAGATAGCCTTTAAGTGAAAATCCTGGATCCTACTAAGAAAGGATGAGCACTGTGGCCAATCCCAAATACATACCAGAAAGCTGTGAGTGTCTGGAAGTTGATGGTCTCCAGCACATGCTCAGGAGCATTTAATTCCAACAGCAACATGATGAAAATGCGATGGTAAGGAAGCTGCTGGAACTCACTCTGCCGAACATCATGGTCTTGCAGAAGAACTCCCACCACAATACCAAGAACCTAAAGAGATTAAGACAAGTGTAGACAGCAAGAATTACTCTGCAAGTCAGACTACAGATAATACTTTAACCATCAGTAAAAAAAAAATCAGTAGATTCTAACAAGAACCAAAATTCCTAGTTATTGGAAGTGTTGCATAAATAAATATTCCAATTTGTTTCGGCAATTCCCAACCACTTGCTTTGCTCTCCTTGTCCCTTGGACCACAGTCACAGTGACTGACTGGGCAGTATCTGAAGGTCTCAGACTACCTAAGACGATCCAGCCATAACCCAAGTAATGTAAGAGCAAAGGCAAGACCCTCACAACATGAGGGCAAACACTCAGGAATCAACAACCTTAAACCAGCTGCTATTTCATTTCAAGGCACAAAGATGAATTTCAGATTGGTTTGAGATGAAATCTTTGTGAACAAGAAAGCCACCTGGCATCTTGGTGGTTCACTCAAAAGTTTATCAGTGATCAACCCATCTAAGTTCTCATCAGCAGAATGATCATCATCTCTTCAGCAGCTGCCCACATTAAGGTCTGCACCTTGGGCTTATCAAAGGTACATCTGACTGTCGTAGGAAGGGGACCAGGACACCAGCTGGTTCATCACAGGTCCAGTTTATTGAAGAAAGCATCAAACACTTATACAGCAAATAATAATGTTATGAATATTCTGTAAGCCAAGCAATCTATTGGTTAAACTATACCATGAACTCCTCCTCATCCCTTAGGGGTTACATCTCTCTTTTCTCATGTCTCTTTCACTATTTGTTATCCTACTACAGCTAGGCCCAAGGACACGCTATCTCACAGGTGCAGGACTTGGAATTAGCCACGGCTTTGTATTTTTCCAGTCTCTAGTCACCTAAATTTCCCAACATCTGACAACACACTTTAAATGCAAAGAGGACAAGAAGGATTCCCCACCTTATTCAGGAGGTTGATCTTTGTGACTGTGTTGGTTGCCTCCCCAGAGTGCTTCACCAGCAGTGCAATGAGTCGCACAAAGGCATCCAGGTTGTGGTAGCACTTGGCTCGAATCATGGTGGGGTTGGCTGCAGGGTTGTGCTGCTGCTCGGCCAGCGCTCGATAGCTGATCTCAACGCACATTTCGGTGCAGAGACGGAAAAAACGGGTGATCAGGTCATCTGTTTTCAGGATCCCCTGCTGGTGCATCTAATCAGGAAAGGAAAGGAAAAGACATCAGCACCACAACCACAGACAGCTCATTTTACAATGTATTTCCAACAACACACCCTTCACAAAGCACCCTCCTGCCACAACAGTTAATTTTTGTCATGCTCTCCTGAGAGATTATTGTTTGCACGGCAATTTGAGGGTGGCAACACAATTTTAGCAAACATATTTATTCTCAAATACAATCTTTTGAATCCCAAATCTTTCCAACCATCAGCATAGCTGAGAAGCCTGTTTCAGCATCAGTGCTGCCACCAGCATTCAGCCTTGCATGAAGAACATGAGGAGCACAAGCTCTGGGCAGGGCAGACTGCAGCTCCTAGCTCAGCAATCACCACTACTTGGCAGTCCCACTCTGTAGAAGCAAACTGCATTTGGAAAGCAAATTTTCCTAACATAAACATTACACACAGAGAAAGACTGGGTGGGCTTTTTTGCTTTGCATGGGGGAATTGTTTTAATAATACACATATAAAAAACCCCCAAGACCTCATTTTATTTGTTAGCCACAGTATTAGAACCATCAAAATGAAACAAAGTACACTGCAGAAAACTTGGGGGTTTTGAATAAAGCATCTTATCTTTAAACACCTACTGGACATAAAGCTATAGAAACAGAACAGGTAATTTGGAGACAATGTGGAGAACTTTTAGTATTTCTGGAGAAACTTTTTTTCTAAAAAGCCCAAAGAATTTAGGTATCTGCCTTAAAAGTTCTGTGCTTTTTCTTGTCCTACAGACTTGTGGGAAGGAAGCAACACTTTGCCAGTCATTTGAGTTCAGTAATAGAACCTTATTTAATGTAGTTATTGGAAAATATTATTTAAAACTTATTACTAAAGCCTGTAAGGAAGCAATTGTGAGTAAACACTGCACTTCAATATATTTAAACTGCTTTTTCAAAACTGATCAAATATGTACAAAAGGTAATCAAACAAGTGTGATAAAGAGTGAAGTGGGATAAAAGTATACTAAGTATTGTGAGTACTCTATACTGAAGTGTGCTTTAGAAGCATGATTTAAAGTAAAAGAAGTGAGACCACAGAAATAGTAAAATATTTCTTTAAGATGTGTGTTTAACACAATATCTTTTAAAAGCATTCAAGAAGTTCTTTGCAGTATAAGTCAGACCAACTGAAAGCTGTCTATAACCAGTACAAAAGGACACTA
The DNA here is from genome assembly GCF_028551555.1 of Melozone crissalis. NCBI lineage: Eukaryota > Metazoa > Chordata > Aves > Passeriformes > Passerellidae > Melozone > Melozone crissalis. The sequence continues at coordinate 7,523,291 of NW_026535785.1, forward strand.
AAAAAAAAATGAAAAAAAACCCCACTGCATCAGTCACAATCTTCAGGCATGCTCTAAAGCCTGAGCTGCTTTTCATTAGTAGCTGCAAAGTCTGCAGCATATCTGTGGTAGTGTCACAAACTTAAAGAGAACTCAATGCAAAAAGGCCACAGAGGCTTTCTTGCAGCTGCAGTCAGGGAACTGCATGCAAAGAACAGAGCTGTAGGGAGCTGCCTGCAAATACAGGAGTTTGTTACCACACATGCTGGGCCACTGAGGGGAACTCCCTCCTCAATCACACCTAGATGGCAGATGGGATTGTGATGTTCATCACACCTGTTAAGGTGCTTGTGTCCTTTAACAATGGTTAAAAGGACCATGTTCAATGTGACATTAGACATTGTTTAAATTTAAGCACCACTTCAGCTAATGAAGTCTCAAAATTTTCCTTATTAATGATTTCATTTTGAAAAAGAACTCCCTTGCCCACATGACCTGAAACAATTTACCTGAATCTCAACTGGTGAAATCCTCCTGTAGGCTGTTAGAGCTTTTGCTGTTACTTGTAAGGAACAACACCAGTCAAGGCTCATTACAGAGCATGACAGGACTATCTCCAAGAGCTACTTCAGCTCAAGTTCTTTTTCCACCAAACTATCTCAGAACTCAAGGTCTGAAGAGACAGCCTGTTGCTACAGTATCTGAAGAACATGATTTGGTGGAGGACAGGGTTTCATCAAAACCAGACACAACTTTGACAGTAAACTGCCATACACCTGAAAGTTTCAAAAGGATGCCTAACAGGTTATAACACTGCTTTAAAATGGAGGGCATCACACCCTACTTATGTTGAATAAAAAGCACCTTTCTTTCCAAAAGCTCTACCTGTCCAACAAACGCAGAGAATGCTTTGGTACTGTCACGGCCTGCTGCAGCTGAATGGTAGAGGTTCACCCACTCCCTCAGCAGGTATTCTGCCTTCTCCCTCAGGCCTGGTGGGTCATCATACTCAGAAGCTTGGGAAATTCCTGAATGCATCATGAAATTAGGACCTCCATGAGCACGGTCAATCATTGCTTCATAGTTTGATCGAACCACTTCCATCAGCTGGGGTAATCTAATGCAACAGACCAGAGCAAGAGCTGGGTTAGAATTCCTCCTCCCCCACAAGGTGCAGGAACTGGAAGCTCAAAGAGAGTTGAAAGAAAGCAAATTATTTCTTATACTAAAACTTTCTATCTTACAGTCCTCACTGGAATAGTAGAAATAAGTCATGAAAGCAGATACACTTATGATGAAAGAAGGAACACTGAAATCACATAAGCTTTGAAGTCCCACCCCAATTTGTACAGTGGAGTGCTGCAACAAAACACCACAGGGACTAGAAGCAGCTTCTCTTCTGCAGACTTCAGGAGCCCTAAAATGCTCCCAGATAGGGAGATGCCAGTACTGAATGGCCTGACTGGATCTGGCTGCAGTGAAAGCCAAGCCATACAGTGAAGACAGTCTATCCATGCCAACTGCAGCTGAAAGGACTTTGGTTTTGTGACATCCTATTAGCAGCTGTGTTGGTAATGGCAGCCACTGCCATCAGCCAGCTGCTGGTTGTTCTCATAGCTATTCAAAGTTCTCAGAGCTCTAATCTGTGTCATTCTCAAACCCAGCAACAACTGCTTCCACCTTACAAATAGGAGGCCTGCAAGTCCCATAGGTATTTCCAGGTGTTGTGGCAACATTTGCTACCCAAATGGTTTGGGCAGTTTCCTGGTGGATACATAAGCCATGTGAGCCTGGTGGAGGATTGCTCTGTAAGCTCTAAACAGAAAAGATTGTACAACTGGATTATTTGCAATTAAGAAATTAATATACTGGGACCTAAATATGTAAGATTTAAATAGGAAATGATATTGTATAAATTTGAGATAAAGCAGGAATTCAAACAAATTTCTCACAGTTGCACAGAATTTTGGACTAGAGTGCATGGAGAGATTTTCTTGCTTAAGCATTCAGCTTCACATGCTGCTGCAGCTGCCTCTATTTTGACTAAGATGAGCCCATTTACACTAGAGTGACAGCTGAAACTAAGAAAGGACTGCAGCCTTAGGGAAAGTTAAAAGCTGTATGACTGAATGATATGAGACATTGCCTATATAATATGCAAATCATAAATGAGCACAAAAAAAGTAACACATTGCACAATACTATAGCCTCACCCTTCCGGGGCGTTTCCTCTGGAATGAGCATTAATTCTCATGAGTGTCTCAATGGTGTGAAACAGATCTGCTTCTGTTACATGGGCAACACTTCTCTCATCCACCAACAAGATCTTTACCAACTGCATGGCAAATGCCACAGCCATGTAGTTCAAGCCATTCTCCATGGACTGTCAACATGAAAAAGACAGAGTTCAACCACAGATCTTACAGTGGAGTGAGTGCATCCCTCCTCCTTGAAAAGAGCAGATTCTCTCTACCTGAGCCAAGTGAAGGTCATACTGCTGCATGTTCACAAGGTGATTGCGGATTAGCAGCTCCACAGCTTCCACGTTGTATTTGTACTCGTCTCTGCATTCAATCAGGCACCTGAAGAATGGGACTTCTTACAAAAAGTGTACTTCAACAACACAGTTTAAGTGAAACAACTCAAATCTAGTACTTCAGAAACTGTGACATTCACTGTGATTCATTACCCAGCTTCAAAAGAAGCCTCTTCTAGAGCATTCTCTAAGGTAATGCTGAAGTTCAGAACAGTCAAACTCAACCATCTATTGCCCTGCATAACTGGTCACAAGAGCCCTTCAAGAGCCTCAGTTTATTCAGCATAAGAAGTCTCTCTTCCAAGGATGAATTGGCAGATCTGTCTAGCTGAAGCGTCTGCTGCAGGCATATGCCATGTCACATTGTTTGTGACAGCACAGAGGCATTCTCTGCAAAATGAGGGGAAAAAAAAAAAAGCCACACCATGTTCTAATGCTTAATTCCATCAAGGATTCCTATCATGTTCTGGGATGAAACAGCATTATCAGAAGACCTAGTTAATTTTAACAAAAAAAGCTGATTATTTTCTGTCTGTCCAAATTGCAGCAAAGCAAAATATTAACAGGCAGAAAAATCAGAGTAATACAGGAACTCCCAAAAGATGGCCAAAGCTACATCAGTGTTCTTGCTGCCTTGTAACTGACCTAGTGATTTGTTTGTTACACCACGGAGATCCATAGGCACGGCCATCCTGCAGAGCCTTCAGCACCAGCAGGTGACACTCACGGTAGCGGAGCAGGAGGTCAGCGTCAGCCCCGCTGGTGGCATCCAGCAAGCCCTCTACAGCCTAGAAGAGATGCAACCTGTTAGCAGAGGGAAAAACCAGGCCTCTTCCAAATCTCCTGCACATTACATCAGCAAGAATTATCACCAGAAGACATAAAAAAAAATCAATTTAATTGTGCTGACCTCTTGGTAAGACTGTGTGAGATTTTACCAGCTACTATGGCATCTATACATGCACTGTACACAGCTATGTTATCAGAAACAAACCTACAGGTCTCTCTATGCCTCACTAGCTTGGTATGTGCACCAAATACCACGACAGACCCTGTTACTTTGTGCTGCAGTCTCCCCAAGTCAATGCCTCCTCTGCATACAGTAATTCTGCATACAGCTCATGGAAAACTACCTCAGAAAATATTTACAGAACCTGCCAGAGGTAAGTGAGCAGCTTCCTTAGAGAGAGGGCTGCAACACTCAGAGATATCAGTCTGCAGCAAATGGAGGATGAGTTTTACATGGGCAACACAATTTATTTGGTCAAGTTCTAGTCAGGATTGGATCTTTTAATAGGCTAAAGTACTAGCAGACAAAAAGGAAGAGTCCCTCTCCAGCTTTTGGTTACCTCTGTTTTGGCACTGATCTTATGCAGACAGCTCAGTACCCTTACACTATTCTCAAGTGGATTTTTCTCTATGTCTGTCACTTGCTCTACACTACTACACAGGCACTGATGCCAGCTCAGATCACAGAGCTCACTGCAACACCTCCCACTGGTACAGTTCTACAAATTCTGGCTGGGATGGAGTTAATTTGCTTTACAGCAGCCCATATGGTACTGTGCTTTGGATTTGTGCTGAACCAGTGTTGAAAACACAGCACAGTTTTGCCAGTTGCCAAGCAGCACTAGCACCGGATCAAGGCTTTTTCTTTCCTCCTCTGCTTCCTCCACCAGTGGGTAGGCTGGGGATGGACAAGAGGCTGGGAAGCAACACAGCCAGGACAGCTGACCCAAACTGAATAAAGGGATGCTCTACAGCATATGACATCATGTTCAGCAATAAAAACTCAGGGAAAGGAGGATGAAAAAGAGCATTCATGGTTCTGATGTTTGTGTTTCCAGGCAAATGTCACATGTGCTGAAGCTCTGCTTTGAGAGGAGTAGCTGTACATCTCCCTGCTGATGAGAAGTAGACATTTTAGTTTCATTTGTGCAAATGGCCTTTATTTTCCCTATTAAACTGTCATAATGTGAACAAATATCATCTAGTCTTCCCTGTGTTTTCTCTGTATCCTGCAGAAAAGCTGAAGAGGAAGCAGCAGGATGGATGTTGGGCAGCTGGCCAGGGTCAACCCACCATGCATAGTTATATATCAGTCACTGCAAAATAAACTCCAAGTGTGCCACTAGAAATCTAGTACTAGGCTCAATACTATCTACCTACAAGGGCAGTTCAAACATCTTTTTAGCCTCCAAATCATCCTGAAATCAGACCACTCTGGACTGCAGCAGCTCTCCACTCACCACATCTGAACAAAACTAAGGATTCTGTACACCTGCTTCTTCCACAGCACTCTCAACACCATGTGTGCAATACCCCATGTGAATACAACAGCTCCCTCCCAATCTTATTTATCAGATTTCCAAAGACAGCAGTTCAGTACTGCTCACCCAGCAAGTTCCACAGGATGCATGAAGAAACAAGGTCACCAGCAAGACAATCCAGGAGCTAGGTGAGTAATAAATTCTAAGCAAGCTGTTACAGAGATGAGATGTCAGCACTCACCTTCTGCAGTAGTCCAAGTGCAGCAATCGCATCCCGCGAGTTCCGAGCCACCACCACCGCCTCCAGGAGGCTGCGCAGTGCTTGGACTTGAGGATTCATGGCCAGGGTGTGTGGAATGGATTGCAGGTGTTGCTCCAGTTCTGTCATACATTTGTCATAAATCTGTGCTACATCATCAGTAGCCCAAGCTTGCTGCTTAAGAGAAAGTGAGAATCAGTGATTTTTGCAAGGATTGCATTTGTGACACTCAAATACTGACTGACTGGCTCTTCTCCTTCAGAATCACAGAACTGTTTGGGTTGGAAGGACCTTAAAGACCATCTTGTTTCAACTGCCCTGCTATGGGCAGGGACATCTTCCACTGGAGCAGGCTGCTCAAAGCCACACCCAACCTGGCTTTGAACACTTCAGGGATGGGCCATCTACAGTTTCTTCAGATAACCTCTTCCAGTGCCTCACCACCTTCACGGGGAAGAAGTTCCTCCTAACATCTAATCTAAACCTCTTCCAGTTTGAAGCCATTCCCTCTTGTTCTGCCAGTAAGGCCTTACGTATGTATACAAAAGCTTTTCAATTATCTTAAAATTCAGATTTGCCATCCATTACCTTCAAAAGTAGAGATTTCAATAAAATGTTTCACTGCAATTAAAACTACGTGTAGTAATCCTAAACTGCAGAATTTGTCCCAATTTGGGTTACAAATCCCCAAGACTGGATGGAAGTTTTATGTTACCATTCCTTTGTCTTTAGAACAAGCGCATTTTTTCAACCACTATCCCCAAACAATACAAACAACTTGACTCTTATGAGTCCTTCTAACAAAAACACAAGTTCTGCAACAGTCTCCAAAAAGTAATTCAGAAACCTCTACCTTCATAGGCTGAGCCAAGAATCCTGTAGGCTGAGTTAAGTCATTGGTGGGCAAGAAGCCAGGGACATTGCGTGCAAACTCTTCATAAACAGCCAGCTGTTTTGGGTCCACACCTCCAACCTTTGCAACAAAAGGAACAGGCATTTAACTCATTTATTTGACTGAGGCAATAAAAACTGAGGGCAGCTTGTGTAGCAGATAGCTACTCTTAAACAAAGTGGCCTAGATATCAAGTAGGATTCAACTGCTCTGCACTGAGGTCCTATCTCTCCTTCCACACTTTCTAAGAGGGGAATTTTGCTCTAAAAATGAAACCCACATTCCCAGAACAAGAAATAACTGAATACTGAGAAATGGTCTGCTGAAAGCACATTGTATGCCCTTTAAAGGAAGAACACAGAAAGGAGACAAAAGAAAATAAAATATAAAGACAACAAAACAGTGAGAAGAAATGCACAGAAACAGAGACTCAAGGAATTGAGAAAATTATATAAATACTCAAATTGGAATAACATGTTTATGTGTAGCCATACTAATCAAAATGACAGCAGCTGCACTGTTAGGCAAGACTAACAATACATGATTACTCAGCTGATGCTGTGCCATCCTCTTTTTCTTATCAGGAGGGAGAGAAGAGCAGCTTCAGAAGAGACCTCACCTTTAACCTGATCTGCTCTGGCATCCTCTCAGCCTGGTACGTTAACACAACGGGATCGCAGTAGCGCCGCCCCTCTTGCCTAGCGTGCTTCCTGAGCTCGAATTCCTGCCAAAAGCACAAACACCACACTGCATTTTACACACCCATATGGACGTGTATGAGCACACAGGATACTTCTTCAACAGAGCCATACTTACAGTTGCGAGCCTCTTGTCCATCTCAGGGCCTGCCTTTTCCACAGCTGTCTTCTGGATAAAGCAGCAGGCAAGCTCACAGTTATCCTGGGCTAACTGGGCAGCTGCCTGCTCCATCATGTCCCTCTGCTGTGGGGAGGCTGCCTGTTGAAAATCACAATCATCAGTGAAGAATGTAAAATTTCCCTGTATATAACTAGCCTTAAAAACTGCACCACTGCTTACAAAGAAGACCAGCAATAAAAAGGAATGCTCTTAGGATCACACTCCCTTCCCATAGAATATACAATATTAAATTTAATTTTGCATAGCTTTGAATAAAACATGTAGACAAGACTACAGTAAAGACTTTCAACATGGAACAAAACAGCAGGAGGCCTCCATCTTCTCCACCTACCCATCTCCAGGGCACAGAAATAAAGGCCTGCTTTAGACAGACACACAGAGTGATGCTAATGCAGGGAAGGCACTGCATCACAGTAGAAGTTTTTCTACTTCCTAGGCTGCAGCTGGAAGATATAAAGGTGCACCACTAACAGTGCAAAAGAGGAGTCCTAAGCCTTTTTCAGTGGGTTCCTTTTCTGATAAGGAATCAGATTTTCTTTCTTCCTTCCCAGAGTCTGCTTTATGAGAACCATGAACAGAGGCACTTATTTTCCAGGGTGCAATGCAGCAACTTCCACTAGAAATGGAATACATCTATAATGGCAGCCTGTCCCATCTACTTGGACTTGATTGTCTGCAAACAGCTCTTCCATAATCCTGAAAATTCTACTATTTCTGTTAAACCACTTCATAACAATAAGCCAGATAAGAATTTTGAGATGCCTCATACAGAGCCTTTTCTGCAACAAAATGTTTTCTACAATTGCCCCTTTAAAAACTTCCTTGGATTAAAACTCGATTTGTACCAATGTCATATGTCTTCAGAGATAAAAAAATTGATTAATTTCTAATTGCTGAAAGCACAGCTGTGTCTTGATCTTTCCAAGATCATTATGCTCTTGTGCCTGTTGCTGACACTGATGGCAAGAATTCTGTAGTAGCCACTGTTGTGGTCAGCAGTTTGCAGGCTGGTCTTATTTTCTTCATTAAGAGACCTGATAACAGCCTCTAGAAAACCCAATGAATTCACAAGCTGTGCAGAAGAGCCTAAACTACCTAGCTGCTAACAGCACAAGTAAATAAAATATGCCTGGGGCATGCTTGCTGAAACAGTATAAGATATCACCAAAATCAATTCAGTCTTCCACACTTTAGCCTTTCAGCATCAAACCCTGCAGAAAGTTCAAGCCTCCAAGGCTTCCATGATGTGATTTAACTGGAGAGAACACTGGGCAAAATAAAAAGATAGTCAGGAAGTTTGTGTGCCATTTACTAAGATCTACCATCTCAGTTCAAGGGTGTTTGACCTGGAATCACAACACTTTTTTCCACTGTAATTCCACAAGAGTGAAAAAATTTTACCCAGTGAATTCACCCCCATGCTAGTTAAGCCACACAATTAATTAACAAGTCTACATTGTAGAGAACTGATTTACGAATGCTGGATGCCTACAGTCCCCTAAGCTGGATATAAACTCCAAATGATGGGGCTCTTACCCTCAGGGCAGTAGCAAAGCTATTTTTCAAGTTGGTCGCTATGCTCATCAGCAAAGGCTCCCTGCAGGTGATCATGGCCATGCCAGCAGTCAGGTTCCTCATCATGTGGTGAGCGGCCACACGCATCCGGGACTCCTCGGAATCCAGGGCAAAGTCCTTCCTGACTATCTGCTCACAGGTGGTCATGGCAATCTTGATGGACCTGTCCACCACGGGATGGACGAGGTCCTGCACCGCCCGCTCGATGGCCTGCCGCACACACTGCTTCAGCTGCGGGTGCGCCTGGAACAGCGGGATCTGCAGGGCATGGGACAGGGGAGAGAATGAGGTACACTGGAATCCCACCTACCCTCCACACCTGCAATTTCTCAATCACTCATAAGTGCACTGTCATAGCATGTGCAGTACTCCCATGTTCCCCATGCAGCTATTACAGTATTTGATAAATCTGAAACTGGAACAAATTATTAGTTTTCTAACCAAGTTGTAGCTGAGTAACAATGCAAAGATTGACTTAAGAGGTGAGCTGATAACTGGACAAAAGGAGCACAGAGGCTCCTTCTATACTGATAGCTCCCACCAGCTGAGATCTGCATCAACCCTGGCTGTAAGACAGCAAACTAAATCAGCTCTGAAACTTACCGTTGGGTTTAAGGTAATGTGTGGAGCCAAGCCTCCTAAAGAATAGACGTTGATGTCATGGTAGCTGTACTGGGGCTGTGGAGGAACCGTGGCTGTACAAGTGGTGCTGGTAGCTGGGGTTGTAGAAGCAGCTGGAGAACACAAGTAGGTTTGTACTGAGACACTATGAAACCACAGTGAAAAGCAACTGCTTATAAATCAAGTATATAATTCTTATTTAAACCAAGAAACAACTTAGAAATATAAAGTTTGCAGTTTGATCAACTTACCAAGCAACTTTCATTCTCCATTTGCCTAATAATTAGTACCAAAGTAGCCTAAGTACATTTTAAGAGAGCTGTTTATTATGACAGTTTTAGCACCTGGTCTATTGTTGAGGGAGTCTAAGGAGTAGCTACACAAACATAATACATAATACAGAATTAGTCCTCATGATGGCTTCCATTCCCTTCCCATCTCCAAACTCTGTAGACCTATTTCTTACAAAGAAAGTGCTCAGGAATACTACAATAGTACATGTAGCTTCATATTTTATTTTGTGATAGCAAAACCTGTCTTATTTGAACTTGAACAGTGTGGTTCTGGATTCTATGAGATGTACTTACTGGTTGTTGTGATGGGTGGTAGCTCTTCTGGTTGCTTCACATCCTTCTTTGGAGCAGACAGCTGCTCATCCAGATTTTTCAGACGGTCCTTATCTTTCAGGAGACTTCCAGGTTTCAGCTCATTGATGTCTAGTGCAAGATTCTTGCAGAGCACCTCAATCTCAAACTTCAGATTCAACTGCAAAACAACTCTAGTTTAGGCCATGTCACAAGGAAAATACCCAAAACATCTACTGAGCCACCTGACTCCCAAACTCCCCATTCTAATCCCACCCCTTTCAGAGGCCAACAATGACTGAGGATTAGACAACTATCTTGATGCTGACCTCATGGAGAAGAGTTTCATCCAAGTTCTACCAAATTAAGCAATTCCCAAGTCATCTCCCCATGCTAAAGCAGTGAGGAGGACTGCTTAGTCCTTCACAACATCCTTCTTGAGTAGTATGTCAATGAAACCTTACACTCAGAAGTTACAGAAAAAAATCCAGTAATTTACTTTGAGATCATGTTCCTGATGTAGCTCAGCTAAAACATTCATAATGGCCATTGTCCATGGGTTTGGAGGCCTGAAGACCTACAAGAGAAAGAAGAGAGCAGGATTACAGAAACTTCTTGAATCATCTGGATAGTTTATGACTGGAAATGTTTGGAACACAAGCAGCTATGTGTGCACACAGCCATGGAAACCTTTGTACAGCTGTGATTAGAGTAGAATTTAGTATTTTAGTAATAATTATTCCAGTAATTCAACATTAGGAACTTAACTGAAAAACTGGAAACACAATGACCTGGTCCTTCTTGAAAGATCAGCTCTATGTCAAGCAGAACCAACAAGGTGATCAGGATCAAAGTGTGTGGGAGGAAAACAAACAAAATCAAACTAGGAATAAATATATCCTAGAATCTATTCAATGGCTTCCTTCCATTTCTCAATGGAGTTCTGTTCAGGGATACCACAGTACATTTCAGCTAATACCATCTATTAAAAATGCATGGCTATGTACTTTCTCTCCACACAATGAGCACTCCTTGACTTTATGCCTTCATATCCCTTTTCTTTCTCTCCACTGAATTCAATTAGTTTTCATTTTGTGACAAAAGCTGATTACTTCCTGCAATATTTTGCCATTTGAGCAATAACTCTCTTTGTACAAAGCCACTTACCACACTCCTGACACTGGATTCTAAGACTTTGGCAACAAATGGCACTACATAAAGCAATTCCTGCTGTCCCTTAACATATGCTTCCAGTAGTAGGGACTTCACATCCAAATCCTGAAAAACAATTGAAGTGGGAATGAAGGTAGAAAAAACAGCAAACACACTGCACAATTCCACTAATACACTACTTCCTTTTCAGATACAGGCAAGGCTGAGCCAAGATAGCCCTTGAATTTTACAGACTGCTAAGCAGCAGTTACTTTTTGAACAAAGATTTATACATTCACATTTTTACATGGATTAACAAGCTTTTGCCAAAATAAATTTAGCTACTAACTTTTCTGATGTAAAAAAAAATATTTAGAAGCGTTAAATAACCAACTCTGGAGTCATACTTTGAACTTGGCACATAAGAGAGGCACCAGAAAAGTGGTAAGATTTCCCAAATAGCCTATGCTACTGCATAACAGCATACCAATTCATGCCAAGGCAATCTGCAAAGACAGAAGCTCACCGTGTGCAAGATGGGCTTATTTTTAGCCATTGTTATCATTCCCAGCCAGTGACCAAGGTTCTTCAACAAGGAACGGTCTGAGAAGTTGGCTGCAGCTTTATCTGATGTCAATAGCACCTAACAAAGAATAAAAAAAAGCATCTCAAGCTTTTTTAGAAGATAACCAAACTCCAAATCCAACAGCTGATCTAAATGAAGGCAAAGTTTTAGAACATTAAGTTCTGAGCTTCAGTCACATTACAAAGATACTTTAACAGCTTTCACTTCAAGGCAGCACTCTGTAGGTCTGCACTATAATGATGACAGAAATCCTTTCTTTAAAAGGATGAAAAAAGAGGATTATGTTTTCCCAGACCTTACCATTTACTCTGTTGAGACTGTTACAACTACTTCCATACTGACTGTAACTTGTGCTCCCTCTTAATGCCTCATCACAGACCTGAAGGCTACAGTTTAACCTTCCAGGGAAACCATCTCATTGTCTTGTCAAAACATAAATCATGTCATCAATCATAAAACAAGTATTCTGCTGTTAGTTGTGTTCCTTAACTCCAGAGGAGCATCAGCTGAACAGAGCAGGGCCAGCTGAATTCTCAAGAGCCAGGAGATGCTTTTGCACTACAGCGTAACCCATGGTGGTGAGGAAATTCCACCAATAGGTTTAAAAATAGTGCATTCTTTACAAACTCGTTTCATCTGGTCATCACTTCTGTGCTATTGCTTCCTCCTCCCATCCACATTATCTTAGGTCTCCAATAAATTTTGGCTTTTACACCCCCATTTTCTAAACACATAATTCCCCCCCCATTCCTCTTGGTCCAAAAGAGCAGAGTGTCATTTTCTGTCTTTGCACTTTCCTCCACAGAAAACAACTGAACCATAAGCAATTTTCCCTTGGGTATAATTTGCAAACCTCACACAAATTTGAAGTCCACCTACATAAATTAATTCAAATGCAAATTTCCCCTCCTATTACACAATTTAAGTCTTTCATATGCTCCTAACTGAAAATAATCCTAGTATTCCTAAAGATAATCTGTAAGTTTACTGGTAAACTAGAAAGAATATTTTTGAATTATATTCTATATTTGAGAATCAGCACCAAACAAACAAATAGCATGAGGAGAATAGCTCATTCCTGTGCTGCCTTTAGAAAACTTGCACTACTCACCTTGATATTTCTGTAGGTTTCATTCAGAACCATTTTATTAAACTCTGGATTCTTAAGTGTGTCAAGGAAGTTTGAATACAAGCTGTGAAAGTTAGGCTCAATACTGACTCTTTTCATCACAAGATACTGTGATACCCAAGGCATGAACTCCTCTTTCACTGTTTCCTTCAGTTCTTCCACCTGTGCTCAAACCAAAGACAAAGCACACCACAGAACAGATGAGAAGATAATCAAAACCTTCTGGGGTCAGGTCTGAGCAACATACAGTTCATGGTCAGTCAACTGCTTCTAACACTAAGGCTGTTTTTCTACCAAAAAATAAGTATTTGAAATCAGTGTCTCATTATCCAAAGATCTGGTCAACCAGTAAGGACTCAAGCATGAAATCAGCAAGGTATAACAATTCACCTCTCCTTCACTTCCCAGCTTTTCACCAGACAACTGGAAATAAATGTTGTCACTTTACAAGTTCAAGCCATCCATCCACGAGACAGCAGCACAGGTGGCAGCAGGACTGTACTGTACACCTCAACTAGTTCAGAAAAATTCCCTTAATTTCTGAATACCTGAGCTTAACCTAGCTACATTTAATGTTACTCAGTCCATTTATGATGTGAATGTTTATTTAAGATTAAGAACAGGTATCTTCTAACCATCTCTCCTCTCCCTGGAAAATTTTCTCTCCAAAGATGTTTAAGCACAAAGTGCTGGAAACATTTTCTTTACAGTGTGCTCCCTCCTGAAGCTTTTCAAGTTAGAATTTTGTAGAAGTATCATCAGCCCACACTTAAAAATGAATCTATTAAGAAGGATTAAGAGTATAAAAACTATTTTTACTAGCATTCTTTCATACTTGCCTTCTGTGTCATATTTGACTGGGACAGATTATTAAAGATGAAAGCAATTTTTTCCTGGACATTCTCTGGAGGTTCCACAATCCTCTCTGTTTGATCTGTTGCTACTAACAGCGTATCAATGTTGGTAGTATTAATGGAAGGCTAGAAAGAGAACAAGAAGTTAAGCATAAACAATACCTAGAGGTGACATCAAAATAAACTTTTGCTCTGCACTGTCAAGCAAAAATAGAATTGAGCTTTATCAGGGGACATCTACATCTCAGATTCATTTTCAGCAGCACTCTGAAGGAGTCAAGTGATTTTTTTATTCTAAAAATGATGATCAATACTCAGCAGAAGAATGCTGCTGCAGAAAAAGCCTCTACATGCACATAAAATAGGTGCAACTGCAATGGCACCCTTTAGGCCTGTAAGCCTGTGTACAAATATAGCCTGGAGAAAAATCACAACACAATACTGAGCAGCACTTAACACAGCAGGGAGGCTCCAGGAGCACTTCAGTGCTGATTTGGGAAGGAGAAATCCCAGAGGTTCATTCTGAGACCAGGTTCTCATTCTGAGTTGCCAGCTTAAGCCAACAGAGTGTGATCCTAGTCCCTACAGCTGCAGGTCTGGACCCCAGGGTTTAGCACCTGGTACATTGCAATTAAGGGAAAAGGTGATGCAGTTTTCAGTATCAATCCTGACTGGAGTTTAAATGGGAAAACAAACACCTCAAACTAACAAGTTTCTACATGATGTAATCAGGTGTGAAAGACATTATAGCTACACTAATGACTGTCCCCCCAGGTGTGTTCACACTTTCAACTGTGTTTGGCTTTTGCCTCCTTTACAGAGACCTAGTCAAAGACAGTCCCAGGCAGAAAGACTTTCTGTGCAATAGCCAATTCTATCTGCCAACCTTGTAATAACTCTGACAAGCTTCAGAGTTGTTTACATAAGTTACAAAGATGTGAAAAACCTAATGCAGTTAGAACTCTGTCAGATGGGTGCAGTAAGTGTTCTTAAGTCCCAAGCAGAATAGAAGCTGCCAACTATTTTAAGAGTCTTGTTGCAAGTCATTAAGAGAAATGATGTTCCTGTAATTGTCTTTATAATTACAGCCTCAAGAACACATTTCAACTTGACCCCAAAGTAACTGGGGGGTTTGATGACAAAAAACGCCTTCTCTCTACAAAAATGTTGGCCATACTTTAAAAGGTTATATGTTTTATATCGAAAATAAGGATCACAGTTTGAAAATCTGTAGTACACAAATTAGAACAGATTCTGTCTGTATGTACTTGGTCCAGAGCAGCATCTGCCCCTCTGGGAAGGGCACCATGACACAAAGCTCACCGGCACATCTTTCTTGAAGCTGACTCCAGTTGGCCGGGTGATGGTAATGGTTTTTGCAACAGTGGTGGTGGTTGAGGTGGTCACTATAGTGCTGACTTGGCCAGCAAGAGGAGCTTTTGCTGGAACCTGGGCCTGGGCCTGAGCCTGGGCAAGTGCAATACTTCCAGGGGTGGTGATTGAACCCTGCATCTTCACAGGAGGGTCTCTGGATTGCTGTCCATACTCTATGTACTAAAATAGGGAGAACAAGCACATACAAAATTTCACATGCAGCAACAGATCTATAGGCTGATTTTCAGCATGAGCACTATAAAGGTTTGCTAACAGTCATTAAAATATTTGACAGTCTTGCCATAAAGGAATCCCTAAATACAACTGTATACCCTGACAAAGCACATCCTGTCACTATGGACTTTCTTACTACAGAGGAGCCTCACTCTGGCCTCAACAAACTGATGTCAAGCATCACAAGACCTAACAATGCTTAATATTTTACAGAGCATTACCTAAAATCTCCATCCCTATCCCTCCAAGCCTAGAACAGCAGAACAAAAGAGGAGAAAGAGCCTAAGAACAATGTGTGAATATCAAGAAGCAGGCTACAAAGCAGGTAAGAAGTCTTCTACAAGGACTCTGCAGCTAACCACTAATAAGCAAAACCACAGTTCAGAAATAGCCAACTTTTACATATTACATCTCCTGAAATAATTCCATAGTAGAAAATTAGTTTCTTCCCCGCTGCTATACATTTCCCCAGGAACTGGAAACATCAGACTGTCATTTAAGGGGTACAGTCTAAAAGCTGTTAGTGAAACCAAGACTGCTACTGGACTTTGCAGCTTCGGGTGAAGCCTCTACCTTAATGGTAGAGCCAAACATTTTTCCTTATTTAGGTCATGCTCTTAAACTCTGCCACTGGGATCAGTTTTTCTGTATTTCTACCAATAAAACCACATTCAAGGCAGACACCATGTGATGAACACTGTTTTGGACAACAAGGTATTCTCATGGCTCTCAGACCTTCAGGAAAGAAATTTTTCCTGGATTATTTTACCAGGTCTAAGTATGAAAGTGTATAAAGCCAGTTGAATGACCTCTGTTTTACACTAAAACTCCAAATCTTTAAGGGACTGGAATATGAATACGCTGAGGCACTTTAAAACCTTCATGCATGGACATGCATGCACTGGTTAATTATGCAGTTATATTCTGGTAGCTGTTTCAACATAAACAACCCAAACAGATTTATGGAAGCAGGAAAGGCCCCTTCACCTGTCTACCCTACCCCAGAGCAAAACCTTGAAGAAAAGGCATTTGATTCTGTGGATGTAACATGGTCTAAAATCACCACAGATGGGACTGCTTTTCCAAAGGAAAACACAAATTTGCTCTAAAGAATTTAACATCACAGAAAGTTAGTGCTGCTTACAGACACACTCACCTCCTGTAAATGATGTGGGAACTGTATAAAGTGACTAATAGAAGCCAAGTGCTGACAATACTGGGGATAGTCCTTCAATCTGTAAGACAAAACATGCATTAGTCAGAAGCATAAGCCCACATCACAAACAGTATTAGAGAGAAACAACTAACAGTATTAGAGAGAAACAACTATCACGTGTGTCATTCCCATTCTGCACCACAGAATTACTTCTGGACTCCTTACAGCAGCTGTGCTATAAACAAAGCATTTCCTACAAAATATTTTTTGCTACAAAATCTATTTAAAATTAATCAATTTAACACTAAAGCACAAGATTTATTCACAGCAACTCATCTTTTCCTACATCTCTATACTTCTGACCTAGTACACAGTATCCAGTGTTTGCAACAAGATTACTGGATTATTTGTAGTCTGGTTCAGTGCATTTTAAACAGCAAATCAGAGCACACCTCACATCCAGAATCTTCTCTATTGTAATTCATAAGAAGTTTTGAGAAAGATTTTTTTCTGAGATTGTTTAGTCATACTTTTCTGTGTAAAAGCAAAATTCTAGAGCTCATCTCTCAGTCAGTCCTTCAGTAATGAACAGTGCAAATGGCACTCCACTGGAAAGCATCTGTGAAGAGTAATTACATTCACCCCATGTCTAACAAACTGTTAGTTACTTCATCTAACTCAACACTTCACTGATTTTTATAGAGTCTAAGTAATTTCAGCATCTCAGTTTGTCCCACATTTATACAGGTATCACACTGAACATTTTGATTTAGAAAAGTCACCCTTTAACTAGCACATTCACACATTGTTTCAAATCAGTGTATCTTTGAAGAAATCCCAAAGCTAAGCAATCTGGTACTGCACAATGAGAGCAGGTTCAAGGTTCATAAGACAATTCAGGCACTATTAGAAGTGTACCAAACCCACACTCACCTATTTTTAAATCTATCTAGTGCAGCAATACCAAAATAGTACATTTTGGATGCAAAAGGCTTTCGTAAGGCTTCAAGAACATAGCGCAGGGCCAGGCCCAGTGCCATGTAAGTAACCAGTCCTTTCTCGATGATGCCCCCGAAGAGACAGGCTGTGATGTGCAGCTCCTTGTCCGGGTACTGCGGGAAGAACCGATATTCCTCAAACAAGTTCCTCAGCATACAGTTAAACACTTCTCGTTCCCGTTTAATGTTGGAGTCCTTAAACCTCTGCAGCATTTCCAAGACCTGCAAAGAAATTGGGAATTGTTACCAACAGATTTGCTTTATTTCAGCCCTTTCCCATGTTCATTTTTCATGAGCATTTGCCACTACTAAGGTACACTGTGCTACCACAACCACAATTTAACTGCTTCATTTTAGACAGCAGACACTACATCACTACAACCAGCTTCCTCTTCAGACTTTAGTTCCCTTTTAAGCAACTGTCTTCACACAAAACTTTTTTGTGACCGCCTACGCCATTACTTTCAAATTAGAAAAATTAAAATTAATGTTGTGTCTTCCATAATTTATAACTGAGCAAATATATTAAAGTAAATTTGAAGTACTTCAAAGAGCAAGTACATCAGACCAATAATTACTCTCATAGAGACTAACAAAAATAATTATCAAAAGCTCAGAAGGTAGAACTTGTGACACTTTTATATATCTGGATCTTGTAGTCATTTTTACATAGTTTAAAACCAAATACATTTAAGATAATTTATACAGACTATTTAAAGGCACTCTTTAGCACTTATTTTAAACAAAAGAGCTTCCACACCACACAGAATCTTACCCACTTAGCAGCATTTTGGGAGTGTTAATTAGACATCTGAAATCTTCAATCCAGACAAGTCAAAACTGAATGTAATGAACAACTGCAAGCTCACTAGGAAAACAACTTCAACCAAGCAAAAAAGCAATGCTGCAGCATCCACCAGGAGCCCTTTATAATTTCCCACTAAAAGTAATACATGAAGGAATAAATGATCCACTTTATTGTCAGTTTCTGGACAGGTGCTGTAACTGCTACAGAAGGGAACTCACCTCATCCACAGACATGGTTGGGTGTGGTGGATGGTTGTAAATACGCTGGAAGTAGCTGTTTGCCTCATCATCTATTTCTTTGCTAAAGTGCTGATTAGCCTCTGGCCACACCTGAGATAAGTCAGCTGTTAAAAAAAAAGGAACAGGTATACTCAGGACAACTTCAGACAGTCAGGATTTCACCTAGTCCTTTTCAACTCTTCCACCAATCTATAAAGAACTGCTAGTTCTTCTGAAGAGCAGGATATTTAACCTTCCCAGTAGACAGGAATTGCTATTTAAAAATCTGGTTTCAATATGCTATATTTATTCAAAAAACCCTCATCCTAAGATAGCATTAACCTCACAGTGCTCTACTCCTAGAACCCAGTGCATCCCAAGCTAACCTCAGCTGACAACTAAATAACTGAATGCAGCACAGTCTAGAATAAAGCATGCCACACAACACGAACATGCACACAAACTTGCACACAAACTTTCAGGCCAGCCAGTGAGCTTCCAACAAGTTTCTATTGAATGCTCAAGACCCAGAATATAAAGCAATGGTGATTACAGCCACCTCCCTGTCCATCTGTAGAGACAGGTAACTCTGCTGTTATTGCAAATGGCTCCTCTGTAACAGCAATGTGGAAGGTTTAGCATATGGCTGTGCTTCCTGAGCATTTGACTGCTTCAGCATCTCACTGTGAGCATGCTGCAGAGGCATAAATTAGTTAAGGATAATGGCTTAGTGTTATTAACCCGATTATTCCTTTCAAAAACTATCTTTCCATCAGCTTTTTGTCTTATTTGTATCCAATGTTGCAGTCTATTTCACTGCTTCACTTGTCAAGTTCTCGGCTGCAACAGCTCCTTACCCAGGTTTAACTTTGTTACAAAAAAACCAAAAAACACCCTGGTACCATGCACATACAATTCTCGGCCAAGAGCAGGACAACACTTTTGTTCAAAACACAGTACAGCAGAAAAAGGACAAACACACTATGCAAATCCATAGCACATTATATTTTTATGCTAATGGGTCCTTTTTTAACATCCTCCCACCCCCAGACATTTGGCAAGCTATTAGGATACATGTTTGGAAGCACCTTTTCCAGACTAATATAATAATACAAGAGCCACACTTCTAACATTTACCACCTACAGATCCAAGCTTCCCCTGAAGGAAACACAGATTAACTGCAGACCACAGTCACACTTCACAGCCACAGACAACACTACCACTTACAAGGTTTCATCTTACTCTGCTGGAATGTAGGCTGGTTCAGTCCAGATGTGCTCAGCTTCCTTTGCACGAATGGGTCATTGTTCACTGCAGGAAGGCCCAGGGCTCCAGTTCCTATGCCAGTCAGGCTACCCGTAGTAAGACCACCTACTGAAAAGCAAACCTGTAGTAAGACCACTTACTGAAAACAAGCAATTGGTCATCTCATTGCACCCTCACAGTATCCACTTACCACTCCTCCTAGCACTCGTCATTTCCAAGAACTCAGAGTTTTATAGCCTCATTGCTGTCTAATATCAAGCAGTTTTAACATAAGCAGTTCTTAATCTCTGTACCAACCTAAATTAAGGCTGCTATATTTGTCAAAACACTCATCCTCTTTACTCAAATCTCTTACCTATTGCAGCTCCAACATTCTGAAGTACTGTTTCAGCAATGACCCAGGAGTGAGGGCTCTTCACTCCATATCAGAGTGTAACTCCCTTCCCTATGACACAGCTGTTTGTCCAGTGTGACTTGCCACCCTTAAAGGGAAGGAAGCACCCAACCCTCCCTTAAGGGGTGGGCTGTCACATTTAGTATTTCCAACCACAGAAACAACAGTGCCTTAGCTGCGCCCTGTCACAAACAAACCACTCCACCGAAGAGCAGTACCTGGAAGCTGTGAGGAAAGCCCTCCGATGCCACTGAAACCGGTTGTCTGGTTTTGGGTGGAAAGAGGTGGGAAGGCTTTTGCTGGTGACTGAGGAGTGCTGAATGCAGAGCCCAGGTTTGGAGGGAAGCCTTGCATGCTCTGGGTGTGGGGAGCAGCTGAGCCACCTAAACTAAGAGAGGCCATTCCTGCAAGCGAGTCGATCTGGATGAAGAAAGGAAGATTATACAGACATCCATAAACCACAACCCAGATGATTTTTGCCATGTTTTGTACAAAGACGGCTACATATCAAAACATTTCTGAGAAAAGCTCTTCTGCATGGTTACTGTAAATTCTGAAGTCACCCAAAAGATCAGTTTGTTTACAGAATGCACTCTTTTCTTCTGCAATCCCATGAAATCCTATTCTCTCACAGGTTCTACAGAAAACCTGACTGTTCCACAGTCTGTAGCTGAGTGTAACACAACAGTAAATGCTTACAATAAATAGCATTTACTTCTACTTGCAGATTTTTGTACTAGAGTAGTTTATGCTCTGCAGTTTGCAACCTCAGTCCACACCTCACGACTTAGAAAGCTGTTTCATTTCAAACTTCAGAGTATTTTTGACTGTCTGAAGGACCCTATTATGCCAACTTTTCACAGCTAAATACCTGAATGAAGTCTACAATAAAAAACATTAAGACCTGGTTTATGAATAGGAGGGAAGGCACAATACAGTCTGCCAAAGCAGTAAGTTACAGAACTGACTAGGAACAGCAGAAAATGGTATTATCTACCCAGAAGACAACATGACAACAGAGTAAAAATTGCTGCTGTTTGTTCATATGAGTTATTTGTAGCAGGATGCCAAGATATTTGCTACATCTGATGAACAACTTCAATGAAGCAACAATTCACAAGAAAACCATTGTCTGCATTTAGTTTACATAATCTACTGACAATTCAGTCATTCTTAAATGCTGAATTGTCACTATTTAATGTGAAATACTTTTCACCAGTTAAAAATCTGCCATTGAATGTAATTGCTAGAAGCAAAACCTGTCTGTAATGTGTTGCTCCCAGAGGAGGAAGGGATGATGAGTGGCAGGGATTAACTGAAATGTACCTTGTTTTTAAAAGAGCAGTTCAGTTGAGAGCTGAAGAGCCCCAGTTATAACAAGTCCTTATGCTCTAGCACTGTGGCTTGGCCCGTGAAGCTACAAACAAGACACATCAGGTTCAAAGGCAGTGCTTAATTCTCAGAAGTCCTAGTAAATTTTAGCACTTTAAAAGAAAGCCTCAGTTATTCAAAGTAAACCAAATATCTGTCCCTCCTCAGTGCTCCCATCCTATAACACTTCACAGTTACTTCTTACAGACATCAGTGAAGTCAAAGACAGTTCTGAACTACATCCCTCAGCCACCATTCTCTAGTTACAAGCAAGCTATCAAGACATGCAAGCACAAAACTACGTGAGCCAGATGATGTTTGACTTAGTCCTGCAGAAAGAGCTCAGCTAATACAGTAGAACTAGCACTAAATCAACAGCATCTTCTGCAAATGCAGCATGTGCCTGTTGTACCTGCACAGGAGAGATGGCATCCAAGCTGCTGGCGCTGGGCGGGCGTCCCTTGGGCATGACTCCAGGCGGGGGCTGCCGAGCCTTGTTCATGACATTACTGCAGTTTGCTACCATGGTGAGGATGGTCTCTGACAGCTCCTGAGAAACACTCCTGGGATGGGGAAGGACAGCACTGAGCCATGGAACATTCGCAAAAATAAGGCCATTAACTTATTTGATTTTCCTAGAGAAATTGAGGCCATATTTCACAAAAAGAAGCTGCAAAACCCCAGCACAAGCTACATTTTGTTATTAGAAAAACTTGCCTTAGATCATTTCCCAAGACAAACAGTTATATTTAAATAGAAAAGTTTAAACTCTGGTTCTACAACAACCTCCAACAGACTATTACTTTGTTTTTAAAGATCCAAATACTCCTTTACAGTTACACCAGCAAGTAAGGGCTTACAGAAGGCCGGCATATGGACTACATGGCTCCTGGAAGAGCCTTTGTCTGCTGTTGTCCACATTACGGGCTATATAGCAGCTTAGCCTCAGGAATTAAAATACAGATAGTGATTCTGTGATCCCTTGTTCAAATCTGCCCCTCAAGGCTTCTTCCTGCACCAAAACTTCACCATTTATGGTTACTCTCATTCTGAATCTCATTACACACAAGGTCTCTCTAAAAGATGAGATACATGGGCTATGTACTCACAGACAAAAAAAGAAGAGGTAAATACCACCACCTGCTTCACTAAAACTCATCTGTCTACAGACTGAAAGACGTGCTTCACACACGGGCACTACACGCTAGCAGAGACAGGAAATTTAACTATTCAAGGAAAATATAACCAAAAACCATCAGAAAACTCAAACTTAGGCACAAAGTCATTGCACAACCCAGAGCAGCCAGTACCTCTTTCCAAAGTGTTCCATGTCTGACTGCCAGGTTCCCAAACTGGAAGGAAAGCCAGCTCTGTTGCTGACTTACCTAACCACAGACATAATAACAGAATACTAACATTTTCCTTTTGGGAAAAACAGCAAATTATTTATGCTTTCCTGAACTTCAGTTATACCTCTTTGGTGAAGACAGCTAAAGCTGCAGATTCCTTCCTGTAATGGAGCAACTATCCGAATACAACTTGGTTGTTCTGTTAACATTGTCTGAATATTCCTCATTTCAACTCAATTTTCACAAGCTTTTACTGCTCAACTCTTAGGATGAGGGAAAAAAGAACAAAGGAACCATGCTGGTGATTAAGGCAGAAGAAGTGAAGATTAGCCTTCAGCTTTGGTAGGTATCCTGTTATGGGACACACAGAATTAGTTAAGGGCAGCCAGCTGTTTTTCAGAGTCAGTGATCCACTATGGAGTGCGGGGAAAATTCCCCCCATGAGAGATGGGAATCTGGGGGGGGTACCATGGGTAACCAGGTTTCCATACAGGGCAATGGACATGTTTATAACTGTTTCACAAACTGGCTCCTTTACACTCTTGACAACCTCTCACCAGAGCCTTGCTTCAAAGACTTCAAAACAAACGGCCTTGGGGGGAATGTATGGAAATGCAATCAGAAATCTACCTTTAAAAAACCCCAAAGAGATTTCTTTTTCAGAAAGTGCAACCCGACCTGAAGACAGAGCTCTGAGCTTGGCACACAGTAGAGTCAGTATCTACAGTATGTATTTTCCCTCACCTGAGCCACTCTCAGAAATCTCATTTAAATGTATGTAGGACCAGATGAAATGCACCACAGGATTTTTTCTGATACAGGAGGCATTTCAAGACCATACAGCACTTCAGTCAGCCATGAATGGGTCATGGGAGTCTACAGTTCACATGTGGTTACCAACCTCTGTCTTTTGCCCTCCTCCTTTTTGGGGGGTTAAATTTGCAGTCTTTATGCTTAAATACTACAACATGCTTTTGCAAAACTAATTCCAACTTGCCGTAGATAGATAATATGGCAGCTCAGAATGAGGACAAAGACAGACTTACAATCCCTGAGTTGGATATTTATGGTGACTGGTTAGGCCATTTGTGCTTTGGAAAGAACCACTAATGTTTTGTTCCACCATCTAGGCAGACTTAAGATTAACTTTTCTATCATGTCAAGAGACACACTGCTGTATCAAGTTGCAAACATCACAGTATTTTTAGATAGCACAGAACTGCAGGTTTTCTGGAAAAAAAAAACCAAACCAAAATCCCAAACCAACCAATCAACCAACAAACCCAAAACCCACAAAAGAACCCAGTCTGCATTTCAGGCAAATGAAGTTGGAGGGCTGAGAGCCAGGGACCAGAGTCTGGAGCAACAAAACTGCCTCTGTAAGGGAAGTTCCAGCTTGCTGGAATCACATGTTCATTTCTCTTACTCTTTTTCCCCCCAAACACTTTTTTACAAAGTGGGAACAAGACTTTTCATTCCTGAGGCACAGGTACACTGAAGCCCCTTCCCTGCTTGAGACAAGGACTGATAAGAAATGACCATTCCCCACACTGACACCCTTGGACATCATCATGTGGAGAAGGCACTGCTGCCCTCTCAACTCACTGCAGCTCCACGAGGGAAGGACTTCTCATAAGCACCTTATTAATAAATTACATGGTTGGTCAGCCTGTGGTGCCTGCAACCAAGCCTGACTTCACTGTAAAAACACTCAGTAATAGAAGGAACACTGATTTCTTTTTGTAGACTCACTGTTACATGATGCCACAACTGCAGTGCTCACCAGTGATAAACAACCTGCACCAAAAATAAGTCTCAGAACATGCGGGGACCTGGTGGCTAAAAAAAAGTGTCTCCCAGGTCACAAAACAAGACAAGAACTAACTACAGCCTAATTAAAGAGCAGGCTCCTATACCAACAGATTTAGGAGATGCAGGCTTCAGCTAGTGAAGTGCAACTACCCTCCCAAATGTATTTCATATTTACTGTGATTTTAACCTGCTAGTCTTTACAACGCCTGCTTCCATTTGCGACTGAAACCTAAGCTAATCAAAGCAATTGCTTCATGAAAGAAATCCAAGCTTTTTCTTTCTAAAGCTCAAAGAGAATAACTAATAGAAAATGACTGCAAGTAGGTCACATTCTTGTATAAAAGGGAATAAAAGTAGCTATAAAAAGAAACCACAGGCTGTGAGAATTGTGCCAGTAGAGAACTAGTGGCGTTTGGAATTAATGGAATAAATAAAACTCGGTAACACATTAAAATTCAGAACACAATGGCATTAGATGCAATTCAAATCTACAGTTAACTATTAAACCTCTAAAACACAGACACTGCAGAATGCAAAAGAAGGAATATAAGTTCATTTGAGAACTACAGTCTCAAAAGATGTGCTTTGACTTGAAAATTAAGAGCTATCTTTTCTGACTAAAACATGTGCTAGATAATTTTATTTTAGAAACAGTCTTTGAACTTCAATTGCAGAGGTTCCAGCAGAAAACAGGAAGTCTTTTCTCCTAAAGTCTTACAGGTACCTCACCTTCTCTTTCAGGCCCAATACTCACTATTGGAACCCTGTGTTGGTACTAATTTCCTACTATCTACATGAGAGCCATCAATCATCCTGGGTACCTTTAAAGATGTTTCTTATCACTTTCAAGACCACACTGGTTAAGCCAAAGGACACACTATAAACCCCAGATTATGTAACACACTTGGACATGGCAGCCTCATTTGGTGCCAAAATGTAGCAGCACAACAAGCCCCATCTCCAGCTTCCAGTCACTCAGGCTCACACATTGCACTATGCTGCCTCTCATTACCTCTGAAATATTGCTGCAGTTCAACACACTTTGATCTGACAGCGGTAAGAAACAACACCACAGATGTTTTACAATTTTCAGTCACATTTACTATGTGTGTATATAGCATTTAAAGACTGATTTGTCCAACTGCAGTTTCCATCAGCCCTGTATCCTACCCCTGCCTCTAGCAGCTCTCAAATCCAAACCCTTTTCTTTTGACTTCAGCTAAACAATCTGATCTGCAAGAGATGTTCAACATTTTCCATCTTTGACTACTTTGAGTCTCAAAGACAACAGAAGTTACACACATCTAGTTTCAGTCTCAATTACACAATCACCACTCCCCACTTTTCTCCTACACATAAGGATGGCGTAAGTCCTTTGTGCCAAAGCAGTTACCACACAGAAACATTTGGTTAACATAATCACAAAATCTGTTATAAAGCCACTGTTTTCCAAGATGCTGTCTCATTCTGTAGCCATGGCCTGGATTCCTTTGTCTGAATTACAGCCCTACATCTATCTAGTCATTAACAACTGATTATCAGACTAACCAGACAGCCTCCAGTCGCCAAGATCAGCTCACCTGTTTGATGATAAGGACAATCCTCAAGCTCTTGTGATCTAGCCTACAACAGAAGCTTCAATGCAAAATTAAAAGTACTCCTGCAGCTATCCCTGCAAGTTTATACACTCTCATTAACCCTATCCTCCACATGAAACTCCAAACCAGCTGTGACAGAAAGCTACCTGCAAATGGATTACTCTTTTAGCAGAAGCAACGTAATTCTTACCCAGCACAAGCTTGCAGACAAGCCAACATAGTCGCCAAGGTTTCTGGAGGAAGCTGAGCACTTTTGGGCTGATCCTTTTCTGGAGCAAGGCCACCCAGGATAGATGGACATCTTCTCTTAAGGAAAGTCATACAGGCCTGGATGAAAGGTTCCTGAGGAAAAAAAGTTATCTTAATCTCCCAAACCACATCCAAGACACTATTTCAAACTCGGCAATTGCACCATGGAAATAATTGCACTAAGCTACTATAGTTCAGTAAAAAAGTTGAACTATCAGACTATGGACACTTTTGACAACTTTAACGCTACTTAGAAAATTGTTAAAGTGACTTAAGTTAGGCACTGACAAGAGTAAAAAAATAAAGAGAAAAATCCTGCTTTACCCCATGCTCCCGAATTTTATCTGTGAGCCATTTGTCAAGTTTGAGGTATTCCCGTCGAGAGGCAAGTGCAGCAAGGTCAATAACAAAGGCAAATGGAGTACCATTTAGCAGCATTGACAAGGCCTAAAGAAAGAAAATCAGAAGACTACTAGTGAAGACACACAGATACCCTTTCTCCTTTCTTTTCTTTCTAGTTCCCATACATGTTTTAGTAGAGGTCTTATTATGACATGCTGCTATGCTTTCTCTGTCAACAAAGTCTGGCACTATCAACTTCACTTACAGCTCGCTTGTGAGACAAATAAGCAAGAGCTCTGATTTGAAATCACAACTTCACCTTCTTTGAAGTGATCTTGTGCTGAGAGTTTTAAACTCCTCTGTGATATGAAAAACCACAAGCAAGTGGTCAAGAGATACCAAAGTGATATTGCTACGAAGTTAAGCAGAACAATCTAGCATTTTCCTGCAAACAGAGCTCAACCACTTCCGAGATACTTGGAATATATCTGCTCCAAGAGGTCATCTCTGAACACTGCAGTTGCTACAACAAAACTGACTTCAAGCAGCAGCTGGTGCTCTTGCACTTT
The DNA here is from genome assembly GCF_028551555.1 of Melozone crissalis. Taxonomy (NCBI): domain Eukaryota; kingdom Metazoa; phylum Chordata; class Aves; order Passeriformes; family Passerellidae; genus Melozone; species Melozone crissalis. The sequence continues at coordinate 7,550,346 of NW_026535785.1, forward strand.
GAGACACCCAATTATTTTGCACCTAACTTTAGGAAGCAATAAAGGCCCCAAAGTTAGTCATAACTTTCAGTCTTTTGTCAATGTATAAAATCTAAGAACTAGTAGCATTCTCAATAAATCCCCATTCCATTATGTTTAGCAGTGCCACCTTCACACAAACATCTGACATTTCCTACATTCTCATTTCAATAATATTCAAGGTTAAAACAGTCAAAATTCTTCCTGGATTCACACAGCAAGCAGTTCTGCTGTGCTGCTTCCTAAAGTACTTGTCAGCTAAGCCATGATAACCAATCCCACTGCAAATACCAAGTACAATGTCTTGGGCTCACAATAGGACAGGCTGGAAGCATCTGGAGTCAGATACCAAAACTCAGCTGAAGAGTACTTTAAGTCACATGAACGTAGGCTTTTTTTTTATGGTGAGGGACAGCAGCCACAAATAAATTCAGACATGCCTAAAGAATGCAATCCTTCCTAAATTAGTCTAAGTTAAGCTTAGCTTTTGTTAAAAGATAAGCAAGTCAGCATAAGGCAGCAGACAAAAAAAAAAAGGTAGTATTTTGAAAAACTCACCTTCAAGTCTTGCGCCACATCAAGAATACGTGACAATTTTGCCTGGTCATACTGCTCCCCTCTCATGTACCATTCTGCCATGGCATGCATGATAAGCTGACGAATTGAAGGAGACTGACCCTGAGGAGAATTAAATCAGGATTGTACTTCATGATTCTAGTAAAAGGACCTATTATGTGAACATTCAACAGGGTATTTTACAACTAAAAACCTTAACATACAAACATATTTACTCTTTAGCTTCAGAACTTGTTTCTGATTTTAACTCTTTCTATGCAAAACTGAACCACCCAGGAGCTACAAGTAAATGATGTAGCTGACTGCAAGTGGTAGATACATACATCCCCAGCTCTTTCCTACCACTGTCCAGGACCAATTCCTCTCTATCATAGGCAAATCACTTTTTGACTACACAAATATTTACAAAATGTTATGCCTGACAGGATATTCTGAAGTGAAAATTCAGTACCACACCTTTAAAAAGGAAAACACAGTATCTAGATCATTGCTCATAAAGGGGCAATTTCAAAATACAGCACAAGTAACATTTTTACAGCAGCAAGGGTTTTGTTTAAAGGAAAAGTGTCATGGAATGGCACCATGTCCCATGGCAATCATCATTCAGTGTCCTTATCTCAGACCTATCCTGTGGAAAAATTGCCTCTTCTGCCATTTCAAGACCACATGCAAAAAGCACTTCACATCTACTCTACCCCCCATCCTTCAATTTGAAGACTTCCATCAGGAAAATATAAAACATTCACAGCACGACCTCAGAGGTCAAGCTTCTTGCCATTAACTCTACTCTAGATGAACAGGGAAACATGTTGGCTAATAAAGATTCCCTCCGACCTCAGAGACTTCCTCACTTTAAATTTTACATGATTCCTCTTCTTTAACTACTAGTGCACACAATGATGAAGGCCACACCAAACAAAACATCCATTAGAAGTATGGGTTTTGCATATACTGCTACCATATCTCTACATGGAAGCTCTCCTTGAAAAAGCCCAGCAGTCAGCCCCAAGTTTTCAGAAAACACCCAGACTCTGAAAACTTCTGGAGCAGGTAATTTCCTAATGTCTAGAATAGCTTTCATCTTTTTGGCAAGTACAAAGGAGATTATTTTGGTTTAAACCTTCTCACCTCTGACTACTTCAAGTTTTTACACTTTAAATGTGTGAGGTCGAGAGTTGAGGGGGCAGGCTAGGTGATGCTGTTGTGAGGGTTTTGGGGGTTTCTTTTGGGTTGTTTGGTTTTGCATTTTTTTCTTAAAATAAAACTGTGGTCAACTTTGTTTAAAGCTAAAGGTTTAAAAAGCGAAACTTAACTTGGGTGTCTGTAATTTTCCAGGAATATTTTCTCAGTGAATATTATTGAAAACCAAACCATAACAGTTTGTTTCAAGTCAGGGTAGAGACATCCCATTATTTTGGTTAAATCATGGATCATTTACCCCTTGGGTTTTAAACTCACCAGTTCATAAACCAATATAAACATTGTTGTAAGCGTTCAACCCATTTAACAAGCTTTCAAGTTACAAGAACAGACCAGAGTGAGAATCCTTACCTGTCCATGCCATGCATAGTGCAAAATGATGGCTGAGTTGGGATGGTTGCCAAGGAAAATTGGCATGAGGGTGGAGATGAGTTCATGGCGCAAGGTGTGCCAGGACGTGTTGATCTGCAGTAAGGCCAATACCAGCATATCTGGGCAATGCTTGATAGGAAAACTGAAGAGCTGCTTCACCTGCTCATACTGCCCCACTTCTGCCAATCGTAACAGAGACTCAATCAAATCCAGGCTCTTCCTAACAAAAGAGAAGAAAAAACAAACAGACAACCCCCACAAAGTTAGCAAGCAGCAAGTTTACAGGATCCTGGATTCAAGTATTTTATGGTAGCACCTGTAAGGACATAAAAAGCAACACCCACTGCAAAAAACCTGACACCGCAGCTCTTATCATGTACAATTAAGACTGCAAGAAACCATAAAAAATAACTCAAGATCTTAGGAGCTCCTAGTTATGTTAGGGAGGAGATGGAACTGAAAGCTGATGTTGAAGAAATTCAGCTTGAGCTGGGTCACTTGGATAATGGAACTTGACACATACTTCCAGCAATGGAATACACTTTTTAAAACATCTTAGAGTCCCCATTTGTGGAAGTTAGTGAAGAGACTCTACTTGTTTTGCCTGCCTTACAGACAAGTGATCATTGCCCTTTTACTTGCATTCCTCATCCTTGAATTCCCTATTCTGGGCGGTATAGTTGAAAAAGAAGCAAGCATCTGTACTGAAAGCTACACGGGTACCTCAAAAAAGGGTGTAAAGGTCAGCTCAAAGTCACACCAGTCAGCTTCATGCAGTAACTCACCAATAGCCACATACATTTACTAATTAAATTTTAGGACTTCTTTCATACAAGTTTCTCTAATATCATACTGGGAAAGACAGATTTAAGTTTCAAAATCACCCCCTCTATCCCCTCCTTTCAGCTTGCAGGATGTGCCAAAACACATCAGCAGACACTTTAAAGAAGCCAAAGACTCCAACAAAAGCAAGGTATTATGGAAGTACACAGGAAGTTTGATACTGTGAACAGTTTCACCAATCAAACATGTCACACATACTAATGCTTGATCTACTGGTATGTACACAACAGCAATAAATCTGGCTGCATGAAGATAAAACCACCTTTGACCAGACAATTAATCTCACTCTATGTATGAAAAGCAGTTGAGAGCAGGTTTATTACCATGTAGCAATTTCTCGATTGTCATCCTCTGGTGGTGCTTTCAGGATGTCTGTGGCAACAGTATGGCAAGGGTAGTCAGCAAAACAGAAGATGTCAGGGTTTATGAGGGAATGTTGGATGAAGGAGAGCTGGAATAACAAAAGATGTCAGAAATAGTTTAGACATTAGATTTTCAGGGTTCCTTCCACTTATCAAGTGCCACATTTTGAGATATATAAATCAAATCAACCAAGCAGCAGGGATGAGCCAAGCTTCACTGTGTGTTTTAAGCAAGGTTGAACCTCACACTTCTAGAATTGGAGAATGATGGGTGTACACATGCTGAGGATACTTTGCAAGAAGCCTTTTAGTGTAACCAGGTAAGCACTCCAGAGCACTGCCATGCAGCAGCAGTTCCATGCTCAGCTGCACTACACCCCAGAACTCTGCTGTGGCCAAAGGCAGGGTCACAGTGCACAGCAAGTGACCATGTCACACACAGTGCAGGCAATCATACATGGTACTTCTGCAATACACCTGAGGCTTGTGCCTTACAGGCCAAGGTCTCCAATGAGGATTATCTAAACATTCACACTACTAATCTCCATTTATCATTCGAGAAACTCAGGAATTTTGCAAATATTCTACAGAGAGAGCAAAAATGTTGGTAAACATACCTGGCCCTCTGCATGCTTCCAAGGTCTGTATATGGCATTAACTGGAAACACCTCCATGCCCAGCCCTCTCTGGATGCCAAAAACTACAATTTGCAGGCCCTTGCTATCACGAATCTGAAATCCCGGATGGTCCAATTCATACGTCACTACTTTGAAGTCCAGGCTAGGGTTCTGCAACCAGACAAACAAGGATTGTGAGCTTTGCACATTACCACCTTCAGTACTGTCTTGAAAGAGCCTCTCTTCATCAGTATTGTACCCAGCTTAACATCCACCCAACTTTTAGCTGAAAGCAAGGGTTTTGTTTGAAAAAGAGATGTATTTATATAGTTGTGAGAATTTGATGCAAGTTAATGATTTAAACAACCCTGTGAGGTTGCACTTCCCCAGCACTACAGTAGCTGTCAGTGCTTCCAAACATTTAATTAACAATTGTTTAAACCCCCCAAACATACAGCTCCTCTCTCAGCATATTAACTTGCTCCTTTCCTAGGCTTCCACACCCTCCAATAAAAGCCAGAAGGGTCTGATCTGCTGACAAGGAGAACTTGCTCCTCCTTTTGCAAAATGTAAACTACAAGACCTTGTAAAGCACACAATATATTTTCAGGAACAGCATGAAACAATATTGATGAGGGAGCTTGGAGGAAACTGTGGCCATTATGGAACACAAACCACTCATTTCAGAGATAGGTGAGCACCAGAGACAGAGCTATTTTATGGCCCAAGGTTTAGAAAAACAAAACAGTGGCTTCTGCATAGGGAACATAGAGAAAAAATCCCATATAAGGCAAGCAAAAGAAATGGTACTCATGTGTAACTGAGCTCATTACAAAAATTGCTGCTCATAAAGCAGTGGAAAAAAAACTTCCTATTTCTATAGTGCTATCATACCTAAGAAGTAATAAAGAAGAGTTTTGGAATGAGCAGCTACAAAGATACTTTCATTTTCATCACTGATACCTACAGTAAGAAGTTTTCCAAAACAAGGTCTCTGATGCACAAAACCTTCCACTGTCATAAATACACTGAAACACAAAAACCCTTAGAGAACACATGCTGGAATACATGGGAGCAGTGTGGAATGAATCTCAAACTGTACCCAAGCTACCCATTCAAGTAGCTTCCATTTCCCAGAATTCCTCAAAATTTTCTTGTTCATGAGGGGAAAAAAACCCCAGCATTTAGGCACCTAGAGAGATTCAAAGCTATTTGGGCTGCTGGGGAGCTTAAAAAGGTTTGTGATCATAGTGAGATATGCCCTGTTTTATCCATATGAAAGACCAAGATGCTCACAAGACTTACCAGCTCTTTAAGAACATCAATCAACACCTCCACATTCCAGGTATGGGCTTGGCTTCCGTCACTCTTATCTTTGCCATCACTCCAAATCCCACTGCCAGGAGCCGAAATAGACTGCAAGTCAAATACACTGAATCAAGCACTAGTAAAAAATAAAGCAATCTCAACACCCACTGGCTACAGAACTCCCTGCACTAGAAAGGTACAAACAGAAGTTCAGACTAGTTATGACATCAGTTTAACACTCTGAGGATCTTTCATTCATGCAAGTGTTACAACATTTAGAGCAGAACAGTCAGAAACACAAGTATTGAATAATACAAGCAATTGTTAAATTCCTAGAAGCCAGCATTTTAACTCCTCCTTCTGCTGAAATATAACCCCCAGGAGAACAGGCACTCACTTGTAATGAAATACCATCTGTCAATCCTGAATGAGTTCGAGCCATCATCCCCAAAACCCTGGCAACCTGGGCAGCCGTGACTTCCCGAACACCAAACTGCATGATTATGTTGCGACATTCTTCAACACTAAGATGCAACAAAACACAGAGATCTTAGAGGAAAGCAGGTTTCACTGCAGCACAACATAAGACTTCAGCCCAATTAGTCAAATGATCCAACATAACAAAATTCCAGGACAATCAAGAAGAAAAGCACTCTAGACAATCAGTGCAATTATTTCAATGAAATGCACTGTGCCACGTTTCCAGTTCAAAGCCAGGTGTACTGAAGTGACAGGGATGTCACAGAGATGTTTCACAGACTATGCTCTGTCAAAGCAAAAGCACAGGGTAGGTTTAGCACTCTTCTTGCTTAAAAGCACTTCCACTACTGATCTGTGATACAGAGCTTCAGAGACTCAAGTTTTCTGCTATCTAAAAGCAAAACAAAGGCTTTGAGAATGCACATTTCAAAATGCTGACATGCACTCTTCAAAGGTAGGCCGTGAACGTTTGCCCTTCAGCCTGATACAAACTATGGCATCCCTGAGCAGAGGGCATCACTAAAAACCTCCCAGGAGACAAGAGAGAAAACAAAGAGCAGATACCTGAGTTTCAACTTCAGAACTGAAGGCTTTTTTTGCACTTTTTTTTCCATTTTATATATACTTCATAACTAGGCTAGAAGATTTATATAGCATGAGTATATAAACTGTTTTTTTTAACAGGCATGTGTTAACAAAGGAAATAATTCAGTATCTTCCAACACATGGTGTTTTTTCTTCTTAGTTTAAACAGAAACTCATGTGAATACCTTTGAGATTTCATCACCTCCCCAAAGTAATCAATAGTCTTTCTCTTAAAATACAGAATAATTTATTTCTACCTTATGCTTCTTACAAAAAAAAGTAGATTAGCTTCATTCTGAGGGCTAAGTTTTGCAAGAGTAAGTTCCTCCAATAGTCTAGTGGGATTTAGCTGGAATTTATGTCTACCCAGACACTTTTATTTTCACTTATGAAAGGGTGATGGTCAAATTTTTATGAAATCTTCACAAGCAATGTGAATCCTTTTACGTAGCACTTCTTACCATGACAAAATTTCACACAGTGTCTACAGGCATGTAATACACATTAGAAGGAAGCAAAATACAATCAGAATTCAAATAATACTTGGTAAGATTCTACTTATTTTAGTAGTTAAAGCGCTCTTTACCTTTTACCTCAAGAAACAAGAAAGAAAACCACCACCACCCAAAGTGACATGCTTGAAAATTTCATTTTCCTACAAACCTTGCACAAAAGCCATAGCCAACTTCTTGCATGAAATCTGCCAGAGAACTCTCCATCATGGTTTTGGCTATCCCTCCAGAATCAGGCAGGATCCTGTCCATTAGAATGTCCCGTTTTTCAGGGTAGAGAAGTGGTGCAAGCACCACAGGGCAACGCTCCTGGGGAAAATCTAAAAGCAAGAGTAACAAAGTGTCAAAACATCAGCTGCATGTGAAAGAGTATTCAAAATTTTCAAAATTATTCCACTGCTGTGCTAGAGTTGGCCTGCTGCTGCAGAAATCAAGAAGGCACGGATGTAGCATCCCTCCATCCCATTTTCAGTTCTCTCCTGGCACTGGGATATTCTTAGGGAAGAAGAATGTAGACTAAACTAGGCTTGTGCAGGTTCACAGCAGCTCTGCAGCTGCCCAAAAGGCCAGCAGCTGTGCTGGTGTAAGTTTAGAACTAGATTGTCACTAACAGCAGTTATCCAAAAAAAGCACAAGGCAGGAAACAATACAGCAGTCCAGTAAAAGCCACTCCTCCAACTCAGGAAATATTAGGAAACAAAGGATCTGCTACCAAGTCTAAGAAATGTAGCAAAACTAAGCCAGGCACTTGAACATAGAAAGAGTAAATACTCATTTTTTTCCTTCCTGGCAGGCAAAGTTTAAGAGAGAGTAGTAATGAGAGGATCGTATCTGTGGACCAGAGTTCTGCTCACAGTGGAGAGCAGGAAAGCCACCTTGTGGGGGGGCCTTCCTGAGACAGCACCGTTGACACAGAACACCTCAATACCCTCCAGGGCTGTTCCAAGAAGAGTGCTCAACATCCCAAAGCAAAGTGTCAGGAATTACACAAGCTAATACACTGATCTTTATTAAAATACATATGAACTAAGAAGCTATATTTAAAAACTTAGAACAAATATTTTGCTCTTGTACAAATGGTAGCTTCCTCTAGGTCTGTGCAGAATGAAGGAGTGGGTTAAGTTCAATTATCATCTGGAGTCCAAATCCTCCCTAGTGTGACAGGTTTTGGAAAGGAACAGACTACAATGGTAGCTTTCAGGAAATGAACCACAGTTCAAGTCAGAAGTACCTCCCCTCACTGTTCTAGTGCTTCCTCATAGGTCTGTATCTAATATAATAAAGCAATGCTTAAATGCACCTGTTTGAAATTTGTTCCTTACTCTGTTAGAGGGTTTTCAACTACAGTGCACTGAGCTGCTTTAGTTAAATTCACAAATACCATGCCATACAAGCAAACAGAGACTTGAATATCCCTTACTCAATGTTTACTCATCAAAACTTTTCAAGAACATCAGATCACGTTACTGCTCATTGAAAGCAAACAGAACAGTGGTACTCTCCTGTCAGTTTAGAACTATGAAAATGTACTGAGTTCTAAGTCAGCAAGCTCCCCATCACTTCAGCACTCTGCACTGACAGCAAGTCATGAAAATTCATCTCAAAGTCTGCATCTGGTCAGGCTTCCTGAACAGCACCACTTACCTCTACGTAATGTTTTGAGGAAAGCGTCAATCTGCTCCTGTCCCACCCCAAAGGCTCCCTTCTGCCCAAAGAGGAGATGGGAGAGGAGAAGGTGCAGGACCTCTATTGCAATATCTTGGAAGCCACCTTCTTGATTTCCACTGACGTCTGCGTCAATGTAAGAGCGCAAAAGATCCGGGAGTTTCTGTTTGATAAACTGGGCAGCTTTTGGAAACAGAAGAGGGTAAAGTCAAAACCTGGGATTCTGTTTTAATATTAGATTCATTTAGCTAGGCACCATTCTCTTAATTTGAGCTTGTTTACCATAGGCCACAACAGTTCAGATTTAAACAGAAATCTCATACCTAAGAACTCAAATATTAACAGACAACTATAATTTAAGATATCACAATACACCAATTTGATTAATTATCAAGCAAGTCATTCATGAAAGTCCTTCAACTTCACACAAGATGACTGTCAACTACTGCCCCTCCCAATGCCACCACTAATTGCAAGGTCAGGTCAGGCAGGCACACATCTACCCATCTAGAAAGCACACTGCTGAAAAAGGCTGTCCCTGCCTGCAGCACTTTAGAAAACTTACCAAAACCTCGCAGATCTGAGCTGAAAGAGTTCAGTAAAGCCAGACCAAAAATCACCTACAAACAACAACAAACATCATAGTAAGGGGATTTTATCCTTTCTAATTTCGCAAAGTAAAAAAAAAATTTTTTTTGAAATAAGCATTCACCTACCTCTTGAACTTTACTTAATTTGATGACTTTACTCAATTGGGCAAATAAATGGGGTGAAGGCTTTAGACTCTGAAATAGGTAAGAAGAGTAACATGAAAGTTGCTTTGGGATTAATCTCATTTGCAATGTGTCAGACTATTTAGAGTCTATTTGCAAGCTTGGAATATTAGTAACTATTCTGCTGCAGGTTAACACAAAGCTTCTATGGCTAAACAACTTTCCAACTACTTTTGGATACAATTTCTCTAAAAGCTTCTTCCATATATCCCACTATTTAACCATGATCATGGCTTTCATATTGAAAGAAACAGAAGCAGTGATGATTTGTTTTGGTTCTGGTGCCATAAACAAGCCATGAAGTACCAACATTAGATCAAGTATTACAATTAAGTTTGCAGTCATTCTGAGTGATTGACTAACTCAGTTTCACAAAAAAACCCCACACCAACTAGGCAAGCTCAGGTTTTGAAAAATTTACTACAAGGGAAAACTAGCTGGTTTTCTAGAGACCAATTCAGTGCAGTTTCTGACACTGGGATCCCCTTCAAGAAGCATACAAACCTTCTGATAGTGCAAGGGATTGTCAATGGCGTACGACAGCGTCGAGATAAAGTTTGGTTTTGTAATCAGCGACGCACACTCCTGGATCAGAAATTGAGTCTGAAAAGAACGAGATAACTTGAAGGATTTGTAACAGGACAATAAAATTAAACTAATGTGCACTATGTACAGAAAAACTAAAAGATAAATACTTATGTAAGTGCCCAAATTCTCTCTAACAGCAACTAACTTCCTTTCATTCAAGCTTTCTTCAGGTTTGCTTTGCTTTTAAGACTGACAAAGTGATGAAACATTCTCCATCATATGTGCAATGTTTTGCTTTCTGTAAACATCCTCACACATTGCAATAGACAACCCATGAGTATTTGATTCATGGTCAGGAGCTAAAAAGTCTGCAGCAAAATTGCTTAAGGATGAAAACAGCCCTGCAAATAGACACAGTCAGCACCAGAAATATCAGTTAATGGATTTGGACAAACTCTTAAAATACACAGAAAGGCTTTCAAAGTAGAGCACTGCATCTGGTAAAAGTAGCATTTGTACTGATGCAACCTGGTTTTTTCCAGAGCAAGAGACTGTAAGTCAGATATTATTTTGAGGATTGGCAAAAAGTGCTTGCAGTCGAAAGGCCATATAACCAGAAAATAAGTTTGTTTTAATCTACTGCTTCTAACCTGCCTTTGTGCTTGACGTGGATGAAATCCCACAGTAGATTTTTAACAATCAAAATTAATAAACAGACATGTTGGTGTAAACTGTACCTGATGAAAATCTTTGCCACTACTTTTACCATCGCCACTGAAATCCACGTGCGAGAATAGACAGCGTAGTAAATGCCTGTCTGCCTCGGGACCGTGCCTATTCACAATCTGGAAAAAAAGTATCAAAAAAAGAGCAAACAGTCATTACAGAGCAAGATCTGGGTCTAGCACCATGGATACAGCAGTACTGCTAGTAGTCAAATCATCCACAGTTTCAACAAAACTGCTAAAAATGTTCCCTTTAATCAGTAACCTAGAAACCACATCATTACCTCTATTTGCAAATAAGAAGTATAAACAAAGAATCTAGACACAAGTCACTGACACAGAAGCCATACATTTCAGGGGTGGTATTCTTACACAGCTAAGTAAAATGGGGTTTTCAAGTTCCCCTCAGGATTCTGCCATCAAAGCAGCCCAGAATCCACACAGTCCATGGCCTCACTTTTCCCCATTTTCTCCCACAGCTCCAGTGCCTAACTCTGCAAGAACACAGCCTTGGGACAGCACCTGTGCAATGGCTGATCTGCATTTGCTGACTTACAACACCTATCACTCCTTACTAAATCTTAATGTTACATTTTTGTTTGCATCCCCTACCATTTTACCTAAAGTTTAACTCAGCTACAGACCAGCTCATCAGCTTGTTGTCTGAAATAGCTGCAGACTGTTTCAGAACTTGCTCCTTTTCTTTACACCCCAACCAAGTGGACAGCATTACTTGTTTTTAATAGAATCCATACTGTCAGAAATGTGAAGCCAATCAACAGCAGCCTGTCTCTTTGGCCAAACAGTAGCAGCTAGTAAAAAAATCCAACCTTCATCGACTAGCAACATTTTCCCCACTGTTTTCCCTTTTCTAGCTGCAGGAGAGACACAAATGTGCCAGGAAAAACCTGCAGCTCTGCCTCTGGTCTGCCTGCCTACACCAAGCCCACTGCTTCACCAGTCATGAATGCCCTTGTTTGCCAGTAGCTTCTTTGTGCAAAGAGACAAACAGGGTTGCTTTAGGCTCTGATGTTTGACTGTTTTCATCTCAATTTTTCTACTGTTATCTGACACTATGCTTCCCTTTCCCTCAGAGCCTGCTGATTCCAGTGGCTGCCAAGTTTTGTTCTGCTGGAAAAAAAAACTTCCAAGCTGAATCTAGCTCTGCTTCTTGACCAGAGGCTATAAAATACATGCCTGTGGTATGTCAGTCCAGAGTAAACAGCCCAGCTGTGGTGACAGCTGGGCCTTTGAAGGCAGCCATAGCCCAGGATCAGGAAGATGCTCAGACTGGTGCAAAAGGCAGCAAACCTGAATTAACAGCAAATCCTACTACCTAGCTCAGGCTTCAGCAAACAGGCAGGTTGCTCAGGCAATCACAATCAAATATAAAGATTTGGATGTGGTAACAAGACTGACATAAAGCTGGATCAATTTCCTAAGAAGCTGCCTGGTGCTGTGTGACCAAGGTGAATTCATCAAAGTAATCAGATGCCAAAGAAAACTGTAATACTAAAGCCATCCACACAACTTGCTTGCATCAGAAGTAGATTGCTTCCTTGCACTGAGGCATCTTCCAAAGGACAATAATTTGAAAATTTAACATACAGGAAGGAAAGGAAGAGAAGGCTAAAAGTGCAGTGTATCATATTTCAATTCTAACTACATTCCCAAAAAAGCTCTTCCAGGAAATGGGTAATGAGAATTGCCAGTTTTCCTGAAGAAAGAGCTTAAAGAAACCTTTGTATTGGCAGCCTTGATACACATTTACGTGACAGTATATCCAGTCATAAAATCAGATCACAAATACTATATTTTTACTGCAGGGGTCACCAAGAACTGACAGGGGCTGCTCAGAAAGGTTGTAGAGTCTCCATCCATGTTGGTACCCAAAAACTGCCCAGAGGTATTTCTGGGAAACCCACTCTGAGTGACTGACTGAGCAGGAGGTTGGACCACACGCCCTCCACAGGTCCCTTCCAATCTCAACCAGTCTGTGATTTAGGATAAAGCCTGAGCCACATGTATTTGGATTTATCAGGTAATGTGTTTGGGCAAATAGAGGATTAGACAAAAAATAACTCTGTTTTTCTACATCCAAAAACTTTTGCTTTCCTAGATAAACCCATCCACAAAGCCCTTTCTCTCTCTCCAGTCAGGCTCTCTTTACCACTTAAGGAGACCACAAAAACTCACTTCAGAGGAAGCAATGGTTTAGAATTTGTGTCTGACAAATGCATAAAATATTTCTGAGTTTTTTAAACATACATTCCATTTCTTTAAGCATTAGCTATATTAAATGACTACTGATAACATATTTAAACAGAAATTAATTCCTCAAGCCTTGCCACTGTTACACTCGAGTGACATATTTAAACAGAAGTGTCATTCTGGTCAGTTGAGACAAGAACAACTCCAAGTATGAATTTCCACAACTCTACATGCTTAGATGGAAACTTTATAATATTGAGTGAATCATGCCAAAAATCTACCCCAAGCAGTGAACCATGAGACAGAATTACAGCACATATATTCTCTTCAACTAAAGAAATATTGTACCAGCAACCACAAAAGTAAAGCAATTCCAGGAAAATAAAATTTAAAATCAAAAAAGACAAGGGATTAAGATTTTAGGAATTAAGCCTTGAAATTCTAGGTCTGCTTTATAACCATATACAATTCAGCCATTTCCACAGACCAGGTCCCAGGATCTCACCCCTTTCACCACAGTGAGGCTAAGAGGCCTGGCTGAAGGGCAAGGAACAATTCTGTTTTAGAGAGCTGTGCTCCAAGTGAATGGCAGATCAACCACATCTTCTCCAAACCAAGTCATGCTTTAGTCACACCTTGCTGCAAAAACCATCTGTTGAAACTAACAGTGATCAAAAGGACAGCATGATCCCAAAATGAGCCCCGGAGTACTGAACTTGCAAAAACAGAGAAACTTACAAAAGTTACAAGAGACCCATTCCATCTTACACTTGAAAAACCAATACTGCTGAAATCACTCTCCTCTCACCTCAAGAAAACCAATGAATGCACTTTTAAAGACATCAAATGTTACAGAAACTCACTGCTTAACCCTCTGCCCTTCTAATCTGATTCAAATCGCTGCAGGATTGCCCTGCTGCAGGAAAAACCCTCAACACTGAGTGGCCTAGATGGCTGCTGGGAACTGAACTAAACCAGTTTCTAAAACTAGCTCAGTAGAATTCACTTCCTCCTAAGCACTGCTCTGCAGATAATGCTTTTCAGTCCACCCTGCAAGTCAGAGCTATTTTTAAAAAGGTCAGTTAAAACAGAATTCTTGCCCTAATCATAGATATTTGGGTCTCAACATGCAGTGACTCTGCCTGCCTTCTGCAAACCCAGGGCCAAGACAGTCAGCTCAGTTCCACAACCAAGCCATGAGTCATTGAATGACAAGAGGAAAAAAAAACTTCCATCAAGGGAGGAGAGAACATTCAGAGGTAAATTACAACATACTCAGGCTTTTAGTGCAACAACTCTGAGCACTGAATGTATACATCTTCCTCCCCTTCCCAATCAGTGTTCTATTGAATGGCTGGAAGTGGAAAGATTTGACCTGGAGAAGTTAGGAAAGCTTTTCATGCCACCCTTCAGAAGCAGCAGTTCATCTTGATATTCAGCTACAAGGTTAATACTGGTCTCAGCTCTGAGCTGTGTTCCACGACTTGGAGATGAACCAGCAGGAGTATCAGACACACTCTGCAGCTCCCAACACCACAGAAAACAGCAAACAGTAACATACACAAGAGCACGGCAGAGTACAAATACAAACCAGAAGAGAAACTCCAGTTCTCTTTACAAAGTTTATTTTGTAGCACACATCACTTTACTTACATGCTGTATTTCCTGCTGGCTGGCTCGGTAGTTTTTCTTGGTTAAATTGTCCACCAGGTAGCTGATTTGAGACAAGGCCAGCGAGAGCGAGTCAAGATTCATTGCTGGTTGGGGCGGAAGCAGGCGGCCGAGCCCGGCGCAAAATCACCATTATTCCCCTTTAGTCACCTCAGAGACAGGTCAATTTTTTTTCCCCCAGTGAGTCTTTATCTGTTTCTGTGTTACTTGCTTCAGCTCTTCTTTCTCAGTTGTCTTTGTCTGTTCTGAAACATGGCACCTGGAAAACAGTATTAAATTAGATTTAAGTTCTGTAGCAACGTCACATAACTATGTTCACAAGGAAAATGAAGTAGTATTAAGTTTTCACAACACAAGCTCTGTTATTTTTACACTACCCAACCACTTTTGTTTCTGCATTTTGCAGTCTGAAAGAGCCAGCAAACAGCTCAATCAGAAGAATGATTTTCAGCACCATGAAAAAGAAGAAAATGAGATGAATAAAGAACTCGATACACAGCAACAATCAGAGGTCAGAATCATTCAAAGCATCCATCATAAACTAATATAAAAACTACACTTTTACCATCTCTTGCTATATTTTGCCCCAGTACATTCACACAGTATTGCCTCAACCCTGGTACACCAAAAGAAGCAATTGTGAATGAGCAACGCACAAAGAACTGCAATAAACTAACCCTAACATTTGGCTTATACTGAAACAGCTTTTCCGGCAAGCTACAACAGCAGAGCTTGCCAGCTTAATAAATTTCTATGACAACACAAAACTTGGCACTTGACATCTCATCTGTTAAATTACAGATTGCCAGTGTGACAAAATTGCATCCCAAAGCAGGTCCCGCATATCTAACAGTGTGGGGGGCATCAAAAGAAGCCCCAAGCTGCTCTGAGCAGCAGCACTGTGCACTGCCAAAGGTAGAATCAAGCTGGAGAGCCACTGCTTGGAAGCTCCACCTGATCAAAACACAAAGGTCACTGGGCTTCATGCCAAGAGTCTGAAGATCCCTTTTTCAGAAGAAAAACTATTGCTTTGTGGTCTTGGCTCTCCATGGTGAAAACCAGCAGCACACGATTGGTGCCTCATCATGGGAATGGATGGCTGGGGTGATGTGCTGGCCTGGCACGCAGAACTGAGGCAGCAGCCCAGGGAGCGTCCCTGCAGCAGCACAGCGCCCGTGCTGGCCTCCCTCTGCCTGTACCCAACAGCACACACAGCCCGGCCTCCCTCTGCCTGTACCCAACAGCACACACAGCCCGGCCTCCCTCTGCCTGTACCCAACAGCACACACAGCCAGGCCTCCCTCTGCCTGCACCCAGCACACACAGCCCGGCCTCCCTCTGCCTGTACCCAACAGCACACACAGCCGGGCCTCCCTCTGCCTGCACCCAGCACACACAGCCGGGCCTCCCTCTGCCTGCACCCAGCACACACAGCCCGGCCTCCCTCTGCCTGCACCCAGCAGCACACAGCAAGTGAACAGGCTGTGCTGGGTGCAAGCAGAACTCTCCTTCCCAACTCCCTTTATACAAAGGTTTTCACTTGCTTACTCTTGGAACCATACCTTATACTTCAAAACATCAGAAGCAATAAATCCTACCAGAGGAAATTAAGATTATTCTGCCGTTCGAAAAAAATTATGATATTACACAAATATATGGGTAAATTATTTGTAAGAAAAGTCAAATCAACTGACCTGCAGACTTTCAGTATGCCAAAAAACCCCAGACTACTCAATGAAGGTATGCAGGATCCTTCTTAAGCAATAAAGCTTACATCTCACAAAGAACAAATTTTCAAGCAGTAATACTGAAAGTATTCTTCAATGACAAGGCAGTTGGTCTCTAGAAGAATTTCAGAGCATGTCTAAAACTGCAGTGAGAAGAATTACACAAAACTTCCATTTCTTTTTAGTACATCTGACAAGCTAGAATTCATTACCTTTATATATAAAGGTTTAAAAGGCCACTGACTGTGGAACATCTAGAAGGGAGGACTGGCACAGAAGTTTAAAAAGATTTCTCAGTAGTAGAGGATCTGAAGTTTTTTTTAAATAACCTTTAAATTCCCCTTTTGGAATAACCTAGAAAATGTCACTGGGTTTGCCAAGTACATGCCTTCCATGACAATCTTACTGGAAGGGTTTAACATACATGACCAATACAAAGCTTTTGAAAAGCATTTGTTAAGAATCAAGCACACAGACCTCAGCACAGTACTTGCTAAAAGCAGCAGTCAGCAGGGGGAATTCAGCCCCATCACAGCACCAGCTCACAGCAACCAGCCTAGAGAACTCGCAGGCTGTTTGAACTGCCTACAGGGCACAACACAAAACTTCAACTTGGCCAATTTTTAAGGCAGTAACAGAATTTCAGAGTTTGCCTTTCAGGCCCCTAGGAAGAAAAACCACATTTCTCTGGGCATTTTTCATCATATCAATACAAACAGCACAGCAATCACACCTACTCCACCTAAACTCAGGGGTTTTAGTACTGAAATTCTCCAGCTGGGCTCAAGCCTCTCTGTTGCCATACCACACACTGACCATCCCACCCTCCTATTAGCATCTCTTGTCTTCCACAAAAGCAGGGGATGCTTTGATTGAAAAGCAGCAAGACAAGCTTTGCCATCTTTCAACTGCAAAATCTGGCAGTGCCACTGGACAATCCAAGCTGAAGGCAAAATGGATTTTTTCTTTCAAGGAAGCCTCTCAAGGAAGAGCCTGAGCAAACACAGACATTCAAGGAACACAATAGCTGAGGAAACAGCTTCTTACTTATGTTCTAAACATATGGTTTGCACTGTGTGTATCCCAGCACACAGCAAACCTGACAGCTCCCCTGGACAAAACATTAACAGCACTTCAGAGGTTCAAATAAACCAGCTCAGGAGAGTACAGAGTAACCAAGGGAGCCTTGTCTGCAAAGCAGAACTGCACAGGTACCTCTGTGGTAATTCAGTGCAAGACTAAAATTCAATTACTACAGCACTGATTGAGGAAGCTATGAATGCTATGTGAAGCAGACTTTATTTTTAGATCCATATATCCTTAGTGGGAATGAATCTCCCTGCACTGGCCTCAACAATTCAGGAAGCTTTCAGTCCATGGGACAAACCTGCCAGGTTCAGACAAGTCAGGCCTCAGCCACGGGGAGTTTATAAAAAAATTCAGATTACCTGGCAAAATTATCTACTTTCAGCCACAGATCCTATTATACAGTAATGGATTAATACACCCAGCACGGGACTCAAGAGCTCTTACAATATTACTATTTTATATTGTGCAACATAAAAAATATTTACCAAGTTCTACAGCATTACACACCCTGAACACTTCCTAAGGGAAACAGCCCATAAGCAAAAAACATTGGCATATATTTCAGTAGATCTTTTTTCAAGAGCAGAGTTCTGTTGGATTAAAACATAAATGCAATAAAATTTCAGGCAAGAATCCAAAGATCACAAAATAGAGTGGGTTGATATGAAACCACCCATCAGGTGTGACCAAAGACACTCCCTAATAACCAGAAATCACTAGAGAGTAACAAAGCCTTGATGGTGAAGTTGACAGACCTGAAGTCTTCCATGAATTCAGAAACACCCCTACAAAGAAAGTAATTTCAAAATTACTTTAAGCTAACTTTGGATCTTTTATTCAGCATTTTGCAGAAGTAAGTAACTACTGCCACTGGATTTCAGGGCACATGTGCTGCATGTGGAGGATAAAACAGATCAAGTGACACAAGCAGCAATGTGTTTGCTGATTGGGTTCTAAACTCCTGTCACAAAACATCACAAAACATGCTAAAGGGACCAGTGCTAAACCTGCACTCCAGAACAGTCCCTTACCCTCTTTTTAAACAAACCCATGACCAAACACAAAACATGGAAGGGCAGCACACCCCTCTGAAGGCTGACACTGGGAGCAATGCAAGGGAGAACGGTGGTTTTGAATCATTCTGTATTTTACATTTCAGGATGTCCAACACTTTGAAATCTACCAAGGAAAAACCCAGAGTGAAATTCACATTAGGAGTAAAATAAGCTCCCGATTCATTTGACCACTTCAAATTCAGGTGTTTATAAACAGAAAAGACACCTGAACATTCCATACACTGGAAAGCTGCACCCAATTCCAGTAAACTGAAAGTCAAAAGATGATTAGACACAGTAACTTCAGTTTTCAGCACCTAAGTTGTTCCTACAGACTCAGGTCATTGAAGTTGCAGTTTGGAATCTACCTCAAATACATGAGATATGCATCAAACATGACATGGCTGCTTCAGGCATTTCCACATCTCAACCCGGACTGTTAAAAAAAAACCCCAAACAAAAAAACTCTCACTTCCCAGTTCTCCTTCAGACAAGAACTCCAGAATAAAGTTTCTGCTGAAGGGAAAAAAATGAGAGACTTGTTATTAAATGCTTCATGGTTTTTTACCACCCAAAATGTGTTTTAGAACAGCTAAATGCTACTTCAAAAGTCTAAGAAAACTGCAATATTCATACATTGGGGATGTTTATGGAACAAGAGAGAAATCTGGCTAAAATAGTGATGGCCTCAACCACGATTCTCAGTGATAACAATTCCCAACGTGATTTAGTTATGTCCCATCACAGGGACACAAAATTTAATTGTCCTCTATTGCTAAGTTATATTCCCACAGTTTCTCTTCCACTTACTCAGCTGAACACCAAGTGGCCACTTCAGCATAAATCAAAAACCTAGGGACACTATATAGAATAAAGAGGGTAAGATGTTTCTCCAAGGAGATACAGATAGGCAACAAACTGGCTGTGAGTTTGGTTTGGAGACACCAGGCCAACAGCATCAACAGTTAAGAGTGAACTTATAAGCAAAAGGGCTGAAAGAATCAAAATAACAAAGGTGGAAAGGACAGACCAGTTTACTACCAAGTTTGTTTCCTGTTTGTAAGAGTCACCCCACCTGGACTCACCCTGCCCATAATTTTAGCCAATGCCAAAGTAGTTACCTTAGAAACAGGAATCAGTTGAGTACACTAAGAGTGACTTGTCAGAGTCACACCTGTTTTGTTACCTGCTCAAAAAAAGTTCATGAGAGCAGTTGCCATGCTTCCTTGCAACAAGTGGGATTCAGAAATAATCTGAGTACATGATATACCAACAGATTAGTGTTGTATTTTCAGTATTATCTCACTTCTGTGCTAAATACAGTCCAAACTGGTTGTAGTTTGTTGAAATTAAACTATGAGTACTCATTGGTCTTGCTGTATAAGGAGTAAATGGTACTAATCTAAGTTAGGAAACTGTTGTAAAGAAGCTCTTGTACTGGTACAGCATCTGTCGAGACACCCAACTGTTGCTATTTCTAGTTGAGAATTACACAAGTCCATTTTACTGGGCAGCGTTTTCTTAACTGGAGGACAGCACTGAGAAGGATTTCTCTCCTGTGGTCCGCAAGAAGGTTATGTCACCGGATTATTTACTACAGCTCACTTTTTCCGTACTTTCTGCGGGCAAGTTACAACAACACCGATCTCCTACGGAGGCCGCCGAGCCCGGCCGGGGCAGGCCCGGCCCGGGGTGCTCAAAGCTCCACCTGTCACCGCCGGCGTTACACAAGCGCAGGGGGAGCGCTGAGCTCCAGAGCCGGCGGTTCCCCCGCACCTCGCGACGCCGCCGCAGCCGCTGCCGCCGCCACCGGACAGGGAACACCCGCGGCTCCGGCCCGGACCCTGCCGAGTTCCCTCTGTGGCTCAGGGGCGGCCGCAGGACGGAGAAGTGCGGGGGGAGAGGGCCGCGGGTCCCTCGGCCGCCTCTCGCACACCGCGGAGGGCGGCCCGGCCGGGCGGGTGCTTCAGCCGGCCCCGCTGCCCCCAGCGCAAGCCGGCCCGGTCCCGCTGCCTCCGGCCCCGTCCCCACAGATCTCCCCCCACCGCCCCGAAGCTCGCAGTGCCCCCACAGCCACCCAGAGCACCCCCCCGGGGCCGGGCGGGCGCCGCTCCCACCTCGGCGGTGTCGTGAGGGCCGGGCCGGGGCCGCTCGCGCGCTTCTCTCGCGCCGCCGCCGTTCCGATACAAAATGGCGGATGGGGTCGCGCGCTCGCGCCGCGGCCTTTCCCCTCCCCCGTCCTCTCGCGGGGGGGGGCGCGGGGGGAGCGGAGGGGCGGAATGCGCGCGGAGCTGCCGCGCCCCCGCGGAGGGGCCTTCGACCAATCAGAGCGCGGGGCCGCGTGAGCTCTGGCCAATCAGCGCCGTGCGACCTCGGGGGAGGGCACCCTGCCGCCCTCCGCGCGGAGCCTGAGCCGCGCGCCATTGGCCGGGAGGGGCCGAAAGCCTTCCTACTCTCTCAGCCAATCAGCGCTCCGAACTCCTCTCGGTCTGCGCGTGCGCGCTGCCGGCCAACCCGCGCTGCCGAGGCCGGCCAATGAGCGAGGGGCGTCGCGCGGGGGCGGGGCGGGAAGGGGAAGTGGCGGGCGGTGCCAAAGGGCGCGCGGAGTCACGCGGGGGGGGGTGGGGGGGGAGGTTACCCCTCCCTGAGTGGTGCGGCCCGCCCCGTTCCCCTCGCCTCGCTGTTTCCTCCCCCCGAAGGTGGTACAAGCCCAGGAACGGTTTCCCCCCCGTGCAGCGCCGTGGTACAGGCCCATGAATTGGCGTCCCCTCCCCCGCCCTGCCTTGGTACGGGCGAGGCGCTGCCCCCCCACCAATCCCTTCAACATAGGGGCCGCGGGTCCGTCTGAGCGCTGGGCCCGGCCCGGCACGCTCCAGGCGCGGGTTTTCCTTTCTAAGGAAACCCTTTCTCCATTTGCACCCTCCCGGATGGCCGGCCTCAGTCCCGAAGTGGAAACTCCCTTCAGTTCCTTCCCAGCCACACCACACCCGCCTTCCGGCCCCGGGGAGCGACACCGGGACCGGCGCCCACAGAGCCTCCCCCGGCATCCCCCGGCCCTGGGCGGGAAGACACCTCGGAGAATGAGGGCCTGAGGAAGGCAGTGGGACTTCCCAGCTCCACACCATCCATCCCAAAGCTCGGAGAGCTGCGATGGCATTTCAGGATATGGCTTCATCCCTGCATCCCACCCGGGAGCATCTCCCACAGAAACCACCTCGTACTGGCCTGACACACGCATCACAATGTCACTTTTATTGAGTTCCCTCCACTTTCTGCATGTACAAAATACATGTTAAAAGGCCAGTGTTTGTAAACAGGGGAGCAGTAAGGCAAACAGGAACGGCCACAGCACCTCCAGACTCGCTCAGCCCTCAGCCACAGGGGCACCAAGGGAGCCCAGGTGTTTCTCAGGTGACATCAGACACTGTGTCCTCGTCCACTTCGGCCAAGGAACCTCCTCATGCCTAGCACACCTTCAGGAAAGCCAGAGCCACCAGACCCACCAGGTACCAAACCTTTTCATCTTCCTGGAGGGTGGGCACTGGAAGGCATTTTGGCATTGGCATCTGCTAAGCATCTCTGCTGGGCTCCACGGGAGGTGGCTCTGTGCTCCCCACACCCAGGACAATTGGCCATCTTCTTTATGCCAAAGGGTCCCCAAGCCCCAGCTCCTGCTCACGGGCAGGAGCCTGGCAAAGGGGCTCAGCACACAGCCAGTGCCATCCCAGTGGGGGTTTGGTGGAGCCTGGGTTTGTCAAAAGATGAGGGCACAGATGCTGGAGATCCCTTGGGAGAGGCAGGAGGGATCTGTGCCTTCACAGCATCTCTCAAACATTCCTGCTGTGCTTAGGGCTTTTCTTCCTCCTCCTCTACCTGGGTCTCCCTGTCCCAAGCAGCAATGGGGACGTCCCCATTTACACTCAGTGTTAGAAAGGAAATACCAAATGTTTCCACGTGGGAAGCACCCACGTGCTGTCACCCCTCCTGCAGCCACTGGTTGCAGCAGGACAGAACCACGTTGAGAAGTGCAGGAGCACAAGGCATGGTTCTCCTTCCCACCACAACAGCCCGTGCTGCTTCCAGAAGATGCAGGAGGTGCAGGGCCAGGTTTTGCACAAATCTGGGCTGAACCCTCATCACAGATGCATCAACAGCTATCCCTGAATTCCTCCCTCCCCAAGGGTTTTAGAAGTCAAACAACATAAAAAGAAATTCAAAGACAGAACAAGAGAACATTGCTGCTGAGGTTTAACACCCCCAACCAAATCTGCAGTTGGGGGAACTGCTCAACCCAGAAAAAGCAGGAATGAAACTGTTATCCAGACAGGCAACAGAGAGACAGCCCAGAGCAACACCAGCCATAGAGAGAGTAAATGACCAAGAGAACAATCTAAAACAAATTAATACTGATTGCTTTATCCCAAAAGCATCCTTTAAAACCTGGCCCAGTCCCATTTCCTGGACACCTGGAAGAACAGGATTGTAAATCTGGAGAAGAGCTTTGCTCCATTGTAGTGTCTTCAGTAGGTTGATGCAGTCATAGCAGCTTCTCTACTGAGTGAGCAACCCCTCACTGCAAGGAAAACATTGCACTGGCATGTCCCTACCCCAGGGTCCTTCTGACCCTCAAAAGATAAAACCCAAACAGGCTGAAGGCAACCCTTTGTAACACAAAGTGCAGCCCAGGCAGAGGGAGATGTGAGAGTAGAGGCAGGAGACCAGCAGGAAACCACAGTTCAAACCAAACATTGACACAGAACAGGACTGTGGGATGTCTCCCTGTCAGATAAACATGATTACTATTTCCCTTTATGCAGAACACTGCTCCTCTCTCCAAAGCTGGGAGAAGGAGTTTTAGCTGTGGAGAGGAGCTCCACCAGCACAAGGGTACAGAGATGAGAGCAGCACGGCTTTGCAAACCCCAACCACGACCCCTTAGTGATGTCTGAGGGAGGGATGTCTACTCCAGGGGCAGAAGGAGCTTGCCCTGGATGACAGGTCCCCTTGTAGTGTTGCTCTGGCTTCACCAGGGAGCCAGGGCTGAGAGAAGCCTGACTGCCTGCAGCCTTAAGACAATGAGATACAAACCACCACAGGGCTTGTTCAGCCAAGCCCCAAGTCACAACGGTTCTCTTGGATCTTCCCAACACACCAACATGTTTTCTTCCCACTTCCCTTTGGTCCCAGGGGAAATCTCCATCCCCTCAGCAGCAGCAGTGCAGTCCAGCCTGGAGGAGTCAGGCTGTAAGATCCACAAAGATGGCATTGGCAGTGGTCTGTCCAAAGATGAAGGCTCCAAGGGTGACCATGAACACCCCATAGCAGACCTGGGCCCACCAGCTGTGGATGCAGGAGCACAGGGCGTATTTAGAGGGGTCTTTCACCCCAATATCCACAGGGGAATGGGGGAGAGGGGAGGCACATTTCAGTTACCTGATTGCCCTGGTTTCTTGGATCTCAGAGAGCTTGGCTTGAATCAGACAGAGCCCTGAAAGGCAGGGGAGGCAAATTAGAACGAGATGAGGACTGTCCACTGGGGACTGAACAGACACCCTATAAAACAGGGAGCTGCACCCCCTGTAACAGAGGGCTACTCCATGTCCAGCCAAAACAGCTGGGCTGCTGACTGGCCTCACACCACATTTTTGTCCTCCTCTAAAAATCTCCTGGTTCCTGTGTTTCCATCCTGCCCCTCCCTCTCTGAGACACAAGGCCGTGAGACCTTTGTCAGCCCCTGAGCATGCCAGGATCCCTACCTGGGAAGACAAAGATGAAGCAGGCAGCCAAGCCCCCAATGACAGAGATGACTTTGCCAATGTCAGGGATGAAAAGAGCCAGGAGCAGTGTCAGGAGGAACCAGCTGATGGTCTGAAGCAGGCGCCTCCTCCGCTCCCGAACCACGTCCTCCTCCACCGTGACCCCCGTGTAGCGCAGCCAGAGACCCTCCAAGACAGCCCTGTGGGCACAGAGCCAGGACAGAGGGGTTTCCTCGTGCTGCTCCTCCTTCCCACACCAGCCCCATCTCTCCCAGCACTCACCTGCCACAGAAGTGCAGGATGGGGTAGGATGTCAGCACACAGAGGATGATGAAGGCCCGGGCGAGGGCAACAGGGATGTCATTGGAGGGGTAGGACATCAAGACATCCTGCTCCACGCCAGCTCCAAAGGTTAGGAAGCCACAGATGCCTGCCAGGAAGAGGGCAGTCAGCAGGGGACAGGGACAAGTCTCCTGAACATCTGTTTGAAGGACCAAACTAGGATGGATATGGCACAGGGCACATTGCAGAGGTGTTCAATGGACTGTCCTCCCTTCTACCTGTGACCCTTGCTGACCAGAGGGTCCCTGCCCTCCTGAGGCTCACAGCCACTCCAAGGACTGTGCCACACTCACAGGGTGTCCCCTCACTTACCAGTGCCTGTGTAGACAAACAGAGCAATCACCATGGCTGCTGTCACCACTGCCCCCCAGGTCTTCACCTCTGGCTGCTTCATGCTGTTAAAGACGGGCACGCTGCTCACGTGGCACTGCCAGGACACAGAGACAGTGGGGATATGTGATGGGCAGAACCATGGGGAATCCTACTCATGATATTCTGTGTTTGTTGGGATATGATGATTCCCCAGGTTTGTCACTGGAGAAGAAAAAGTGGGGGTACAGGATGCCCTGTACATCCCAGCTGGGGTAAAATGGATCCATCTCCATCCAGAGGTGGTGAGATGTTAAAAATACATCAGTCTCCTTGCAAAGCTGGGCAGTGAGCACACGGACAGGGTTTCGGCCAATCACACAGGCAGGGTTTTAGTCTGCTATCCAAGCAACCACAGGATGGAAGGGGAATGCCAAGCTCATGGCCTTACCTGGAACCCAAAGCAGATGGTGGGCATGGCATTGAAGACAGCTGTCCAGGTGGAGGGGCTGGAAGGAGAGAAACACCCATCAGTCAGACCAGAATCCCCTGTGACCCCCATCCAGTGCACCAGGGGAGGATGAGCTGGGAGTGCTCAGTGTCTTTGCCTTACTGCATCCCCCCACCCAGGATGATGCCATTGCATGGAATGAGGTTTTCTTGGGATCTGGCACTCCCTGAAGAACAGGGCCTTTCATTGAGACAGAAACAGCCAAACCTGAGCACACAAACGTGAAAGTAACAGTAAAAAATAAGGATGTAGTTGGGCAGTGCAAAAAAACTGGTTTAACCTTTGGTCTGCCATAAAATTCCTGCACTGGATCAAAAAATATACACTGTGAGGAAGGGAATAAGCCACAGTGGTTGTGCTGGTTAAGGAAATAACCAAAATCATCCAAATATAGACACAGCCCTTGTTGCTGGGTGACCACAAGCACGGCACAGGGAATCCAGGGCCTGGATATGTCAGAGATAAAAACCAATCAGTGCTATCAAAATCTGTGATGGAGCCATGGGGACCTTTAAGAGGTCCTTTTCCTCCTCTTCACCACCTGCTCCTCTGAAACACACAGAGGTGCAGCCATTTGGGAGCTTCTGGCAGCAACATGCAGAGTCCCCAGGACCAGGGATGGGACTGGTGAAAAATTCTTCCCCTGCCTTTGCAGCCCTCACTCCCACAGCCCTGCCTGGCTCTGCAGAGCTGTGGTGGCACTGACAGCATTGTGTCTCTTGCTCTCACCTGGTGGGGATCTCCACAGGCACCAGCTCCTTGTCGGGCCAGATGTACTTGATGATAATGACTGCTGTGACATACCATGTGCCAATCACACTGAGGGAGCTGTGAAAGGGAATAGGAGACTGTCAGTGCTCTGCCTCCCCACTTCATGGAGGGTCTCCTCCCAGCCTCTCCATCCCCATCTTCTGGCACAGCCCAGGCTACCCCACTCCTGCCTATCAGACCCATTTCTTGTTTCCCTTCCCATGGGAATATACCAGGAAACGTCACCTGCTGTCCCCCAAGCAGATGCCAACACAATTCTGTTGCATTTGGGGGTTATCCCATCCTTCTCTGAGTGGCAAACCTGCCAGACTTAGGTTTTGGGCTGGAGAAAGAGGCAAGTGTTGAAGCACTGACACTCCTTGGTGCCCCTGCTGGTGCAGCTCCAGCAGCCAGGTCACACCAAGATTCTTGGTGGAGCAGGGCTGGCCTGCAGACCACCCAGCCTAGGGACACTTTCTGGCTCTCCTTTCTGCTGGATTGCCATCTACAAAGATAGGAGACAATGTAGTTGAAAGCAGCATTCCCTGCTTCCTCCAGCATGCAGAAGGGAGGGACACAAGCCCTGAAGTATGACATGTGGCTGCACAGTGCTCAGCCACTCCTCTGCTTCCCAGATAGGGAAACTGAGGCATGGGAAGGCAGAGGATGAGTGGGCAGATAGGGCACTAGAACCACACCATTTCCAGTCCTCGTCCTCTGCAACTGTGCTTAGGTGGGTGCTGGCTGGTCCACCCCAGCTCCCAGCCCCAGAGGGCTCTTCCCACCCACCTGGCATATTTTTGGAAGCCAATCTCTTTGGGGATGGAGAGGGGCAGGATGAGCAGGAAGGCTGTGATGCTGATGGTGAACTTGCGGTCTGTGTACCAGCGGCTGTTCCCAACTTCCTCAGGCTCCTTCACCAGAGCAGCAATGACTGTAGGGACAACCAAGATGGTCACGTTGGCCCTTCCAGCTGAAGGGACAACAACTGGTTATTATTTGCTCCATGGGAGGCACTTACTCTTGTCCTGCTGGTCTCCAATGATGATGAGGAAGGCGATGCAGGTGCCAAAGGTGTAGACAGCGATGGCCACCTCGCACAGCACACCAGGCACCTTCCCACAGACAGCCCATACAACCTCCTGGTAGGTGCGCTCGTTGCTGGCCTGCGAGCAGTACGCCAGGATGACCAAGCCTCCGATGATGAAGATCAGCATGCACTGGGATGGGAGACAGACAGGGAGGGAACACTGAGCCAACAACATGGAGAGGTTCCCTCAGCCACCCCAGGCAGCCACCCCTGAAAACACTGAGAATCTCTGGTGCACCTCACCCAAAGAGATTCTTCCTAGGAGTCTGGTCCTCCCCAAGCCCTTTCTGGGGCACCACATGTCCGTCCCATGCACCCTCCCATGGTGGGATGGGGGACTGTCCCTTCCCCACTCACCATCTGCAGGGTGATGCCCGCAGCCACGCCACCAGCCATGCTGAAGGCAGCGGGGAAGTTGAGCAGCCCAGCCCCGAGAGCAGCGTTGACTACAATGAAGACAGCTCCCAGAGCTGATGTGGCCCCCAGTCCATTTCCTTGGCTCTCTGAATTTTTGGGCACTGTCTCCACACTAGGGCTCTGCAGGAGCCTGGCCCGTTCGCCAGCATCGTCACTCCATTCCCAATCCTTGTAGTCACTGTTGATGCTCCCAGTGCCCTGAGCCATTGTCCCTTCACAGGTGGCACGTGCCACTGTCCACGTCCCACTAGTGCTCCTGCACCAGGCTCAGCCAGGCACCTCGAGGAGGGTCCTCAGCCAGCACTGGCTCCATCAGGCAGGGAGGGCAGCAAACAAACAGGCTGGAATGCAGCAACACGGGAGTCAGGCACTTCCCCACTCCTACAAGGGGATGAAGAATGGCACTGTTAAGTGTTAGTTAAATTATATTAACAAGGGACAACCTGGGCATCAGGTGGGGGCACAGGGGAACTGAGTTCCCTGGGTCTTAGCTTGGAGGGTCACAGCACACACACACCAGCAGAGATATAGCAGGAGAACTCACCTCTTGTCCCTCAAATCCAAGGAGAGGACACAACTGCTCTTGGATAGGGGACTGAGCCCTGGCTGTGGGGCTGAGGAGCTGCACTTTTACAGCAGGATTTGCCTTTCTGTGGACACAAGACCCAATGTCCTGGCTCACTTCCTGATTTCCAGCCCTAATTTCTGCAAGCTCTGCAAGACAGAGCTGAGCACGTGCTCCTGAGTAAAGAGCAAGGCTGGGCTCAACAGGAATGACCTGTGTGCAGCAGAAATACTGTGTCAACAGGAAAAGCAGGACTGGCCCCTTCCTGGGCACCCCCAGGGTGACAACCAGCAGGAGATGGATGATGTCTCAGAAGCTTTTGGATTTGAAGATAATGTGTTTCCAGCATCACAGCCCTTGGGGGTTGGAAAGTCCAAATCTCATCCCAGTGTCTCCGAGGTGGAGGAGATCGACCCTCACAACCTGGCAGGATTTTGCAGGAATCTACATGATCATGAGAAATCTCTTTTCAAGAAAATCTGTTTTTTTTATTCCTAGAGGACATCTACAGAGACTCTACCTGCCCAGCTCACTCCTTGCTTCTGGGCTATTTAAACTCTGTGCTTGAGCTATGAATCCTCTGTAAAGATTTCTGGGGCAGGGGAGGAAGGGCCGCCCTGTGCCGCGTGGGTAGGACCGTGGAGGGACAGGCCGGAGGGTCCGCGTGGGCTGAAGTTCCCACCCGGCCGAGGATGCTGCAGGGGGTCGCTGCTTCTCCCATGGCCTGGGGGAGGATGCTGAAGGGTGGCCTTCCCCTGCAGGCAAAGCCGCCATACTCTGGCAGCCAGAAACCCCGAGAGCAGGCGCTGCACCGAGGGTGACTCGACAGACCCGCGGCGCCCCCCGCCCGGAGCAGCAAGGCCCGGAGCCGGTGACACGGGGCCGCCCGCGCCCGCAGGGGATGCACAGGCTCCTGCCCCGGCCGGTCACTGAGCTCCCCGCGTGTGTCCCCCCGGTCCGTCCGTATCCCGGCCCCACTCACCAGGCGGGGAACGCGCCCTGCTCCGCTCCCTGCGGCCCCGGCCCCAGCCCCGGCTGAGCTCGGCGGCGGCGGCGGCGGCGCGGCGGCGGCTCCGCCCTGCCCGCTGCACGCCGGGGGTTGTAGTCCAGCCCCGGAGGCGGGGGAACATCCTCAAGGGAAACATCCCCCTTCGGGTAGCCCTTCCCAGAGGCTGATCCTGCGGGGACCCACGGCAAGGAGACGGCGAGAGACAGGGCTGTGCTCCAGGATGCTTTTATTGTACAGAGAACGAGCAGAAGAACGGCCCCACGCGGGTAAGAGGGCAGGAGGCGGCAGCTCCAGAGCCACGCAGAACCGGGGACCACAGCACAGGAACCCACAGAGCCGTGGGGCAGCACGTACGGCGTGTGCGGCATGGAAAGCGGTTTATTGCACAAAGGACAGCAAGCAGCGGCTGTGGGCATCGGGCCAGTAAACAAGCGGCGTGGGAGCGGAAACCTTCTGTCAGGGAGCGGCGGGAGGATCCAGCCTTCCAGCAAGTCTGGCAACAACCTGCACTACACCGGGACAGGTGCACCAGACTGGACCTGCCCCAGCTCCAATGGGCACACAGCTGCCCTGGGCAGGAATGGGAAATGAGGACTGCCGTGCTAAATACCCTGGTATAGCTGCAGAGGGAAGAGGTGCCTGTGGATGGAAACAGCTTACAGACTTAAGAGGTAATACCTCCAGCTCTGCCTAAGGAGGCTCCACTCCATCGTGGGGCAGTGGCCAAAGATGGCCCCACATCCCAAGGCAGACAGCTTTTGGGAATTAATCCTCTCGCCAGCAACACCTACGTTCAGCACCACAGGCTTCTATTTCAGCTCCCTGACACCAGCTCACACCTGGACAAGCTCAGTTCACACACACTGTGCTCCTGGGGCCCATCGGTGGGAACTGCCTCCCTACACGGGATTCTCAGGAGATGAGGGTTTCACTGGTCATGTAAGATCCCCTGTGCTAGCATGGCCCTGAGAGAGAATGTTTGGTGCACGGAAGGGACAGGATCCAGCTGCACACAATGACAGGATGAAGTCCCCAGCTCAACATAGCCATGCACCAGTTTATTTAGATTAAAAATCAGAGTCCAGTAAATCACAGGACCTCAGGGACACTTGGCTTAGAAGGACAGAATGGTTTTTGAGTCATCAACTCTCAGATTTCTCTCAAGATCTCTGTTTTCTGGTGTCAGCAGAAATGTGGTTGAACAGAGCAGAGAGGGATGCCCCACACCTCCACATGAGGGGCATACTGCAGGGCCAGGCTCTTGGCTGGCTTTGGGACACGCAACAAATACTGCAGGGAGGGCTGCTGGAGGCAAAGGGCTGGACTGCTGGGCTTAGGACAGGAATGGGGCAAGGCAGAGACCACCAGAGAGCATTTTCAGAGGAGATTGTTATTGGGGGGAGGGGGAGGGGGGGAAGGTGAGAAATTGTTTCACCTCCAGGTATGAAAGTGAGACAGGTTGAAAAGAGGGACACTGGTCTGCCCCACGCACTGATGCCACTGTGAATTACACCTGAAAGGAGAGTCCCAGATGGAAAGAGCGAAGCCAACGACGGAGCAGAGTTTGGTAGTGAGAAGTCCTCAGAGCTGTTTGTCAGAGGACAGCTTTGGTGCTGCACAGCCCCAGGCTGGGATGATGGAGGATGGAGCCTGCTGGCAGCAGGGACTGGCTGAGGAGCTTGGAGGAGCACACCAGTGCAGCCCTCCAACTCAGCCTACCCAGCTCCCTGCCTGCTTCTGCTCGGGCCAGCAGCCAAAAGCCTCACAAAGCCTTCTCATGGAGAAATGTGTGCAGAGAAGCCTTTGGTGCCTACACTGGTAGGAGGGCATTGCTAAGCATTTGCTTCCTCCAGCATAGATAGGTGCCGGGGCTGATGGAGAAAGGATGGACAGCAGGGAAGAACGGCTGTGACGAGCAGGAGCCAGCAATTATGTCCCTGCTCCACAACACAGGATGGATTTGACAAGGCTTCTACAACTCATCTACAAGATACATTCATCAGCGGCTTCAAGTGCTGTGGTTGAAGTATTCTGCTTGTTTCTTTTCCCTCCTCATCTTCGACTGGTGAGGAAGGGAAAGCCACCAGCTCCAGGCACCCCTTTGTCTTTACTTTGTGACTTGATGGATGGCATGGGCCAGGTAACCCACGTTGCCTGACGTAACTCCCGCCACAGAGATGCGTCCGTCCTTTGTCATGTACACTGAGAACTCCTTGATCAGCCGCTCCACCTGGGATGAAAGAGCAAAGTTCAAACTGCAGGCCAACCTCTGCTGTGTCAGCAAAGTGCAAATTTACCCAGCTTGCTGAAACTCAAAGCAAGCTGGCTGCCAGCAGACAGGGCATCCCAGTACCTGCAGAGTACCCTGTGTACCAATGGAGATGCTGCTCAGCTCTCGGGCCAAGCAGCAACACTGCAGATGTTCAGCTGGAAGAGTTACCTCACTTGAGCTGACCTTTAAGGTGACTTCAGAGCAGCACCAAGTGACTGCTTGCTTTGATAGATATGACAGCTACATTTACTTTCAACTTCCCCAAGTACAACAGGGAACAGAGCAAGACTGGGGTCCCCATGATGTGCCAGTGCTTAGGGCTTGGAGAATGCTCCTTCTGAGAAGTGGAGCATGCTTACAAGGGCTCATTTTGGCATCTGCAGTCAAAAACTTACTGACAAGGACTGCAAACGACACTTAGAGACCACTGGAATTGCATTTACCTGCTCAGGCTTCAGCCCTGTGAAGCAGAACATGCCAATCTGGTCAGTGATGTGCTGCCAGTTGTGGGAGGATCCCTCTTTCTTGAGGTTGGACACCAGCTGAGTCCTCATGCTGATGATCCGGTCAGCCATGCCCTTCACCTCTGTGAGCCTGAGGAGCCAACCCAGGAACCATTCAGAGCAGGGCTAGAACACATCAATGTTGCTCTCCCCACCTCAGCTATCGAAAATGAGCCTCTCCATCTGGAGGGGCCCCATAGAGGGATGAAGATGAGCATGAAGATGTAGCTCCAGCTGGGGGAGCTGCTTTATTCTCCTGATACCAGAAGATGACCTCTTTTTATTTATTCCATTGCTGTTGGGCACTACTACCAGAATATAGACATTTCTCACATCTGAAAGCCACAGGTCAGTAGGATGCCTGATGGCAGCACTACTCAAACCCAGATAAAACAGTATCTACAGATAAACCAAGAGTGCAGGGGTAGCATTGGCAAACAGGCCCTGCTCCAAAGCAGCACAGCTAGGAAATATCTCTGCTGGGCACTGGATCAGGCACAAGTGTCAGACTGCCAGAAGAACACAGCCCCCAGGGGCTGGGAAAACAGCACAGCACAGCCAGGAATCAGGCTTAGGGCATGAGGGTTACATTCCTGGGTCTCATTCCCAGAGAGCTTATGCTTCCACTTCCTCCTCCACATGAGACACACTACATGGCTACCACCTCAGACTTTTATGCTTCTTGGATAGGCAGCTCCTGCTGCCCTCAATCCTTCGGGAGCTATAAAATCCCCTCCTTTACACAGAGTTTTCTTCCTTGGTAACACTAGAAAAACCTGTTTGTGTCAGGTGAAACTGACACCAGCTGATGCCAGGACATAAGCAGGGATTTCTCCAGAGCAAACAAGGTTCTGACTGTTGCTGAAGCTAAGAGCTGCCTGTGACAGCAGCACACAGTAGGCACAGCACAGGACTGCACAAAGAGACCTCAGTGTCATGAACATTTCAGAGTTCTTCTTACCATTCCTTCCGCAGGTCAGGGGTGTTCAGGATCATGGAGGCAATGCGGGCTCCGTTCACAGGTGGGTTGGAATACATGGGGCGGATGAGGATCTTCAGCTGGGACTCGACCCTCTTGGCTTCATCTGGATCACTGCAGATCACTGTGAAGGCACCTGCACGCTCTCCTAAGAGAGTCACAGAATATCTAGAGTTGGAAGGATCACTGAGTCCAGTTTTTGGCCCTGCACAGAACAACCCCAAGAATTCCACAATTCCTGTGTCTGACAGCATTGTCCAAACACTCCTTAAGCTCTGTCAGGCTTAGTGCTATGACCACTTCCCTAAGGAGCCTGTTCCAATACCCAGTCACCCTTTAGGTTAAGAACCTTTCCTGAATATCCAGCCTAAATCCTCCCTGACACAGTTCTATGTCGTTCCCTTGGGTCCTGTCACTGGTCACAGAGAGCAGATGCTGCCCCTTGAGAGGAAGCTGATGCCTGTGATGAGCTCTGCCCTCAGTCTTCTCTTCTCCAGGCTGAGCAAGCCAAGCGTCCTCAGATCCTCCTTGTATAGCTTCTCTTTAGACTTGGACACTCTCTGAAAGCTTTATATCCTTCTTATACTGTGGCACCCAACACCACAAAGCTGTAGGGGATCCCTGTTCTCCAGAAGGGTCTCCACCAGCTCCTAATGGGTTATCCCTGCTCAGTACAGCAGGATGAACACAGGCAGCAGGAAGACACTGGCTGCTAAACCTTGAAGGCACTGGGATCCCACCAGCAGCCTGGATGAAATGATTTCCTTGTCACGTGTCCCACTCACCGTACAGCCCCATGTTCTTGGCGAAGGACTGTGACAGGACGATGTTGATGCCCTGCTCGATGAAATACCGCACAGCCCAGGCATCCCGGTTGATGTCCCCGCTGGCAAAGCCCTGGTAGGCCATGTCAAAGTACACGAGGAGGTTTCGTTTCTGCCAGCAAAGATGGAAGAGAGTGTCACAGAAGCTGAGCACCCCTCTGCAAGGAGCAGGGCTGAGAAAAGCCAGGCAGACAGCGGTCTGTCCACCTGCAGCGACTCTCCTTCAGAAAGAGAGCCATTCCCCTTCATTCACCACAGGGAAAGCAGCCCAAAACCTGCAGCTACCCAATACACATCAAAACAGCAGCTAAAGATCCTCTAGGGCATTTATGGGATGTGCAAGTCTGGCCCAGGAAGCAGAAGTAAATACAACAGTACTAAAATAGTCTGCTTAAATGTCTTCTGTATTATCAGTTTCCAGGAAAATCACCTGGGAACTCCCTAGTCAGCCCTACGCAGATACCCCAGATACACTGCCCCTTAGATCTACCCTTGTGTAGGCCACAGAGATCACTTAGATATCTACCAATTCTCAGAACCCTACCAAGGCCAGGTATCTCCAAGCCAAATTTCACTGGCTACAGGCTTGATGGAGCAGCAGGAAGGAGAAGGCAGAACCTTCCCTTTCTATTTGCAGCTGAAGCTTGCAAGGAGACACCAGGCATGTGAGAGATCTTCCAGCATTTTTAATACAACAGCACTGGGTGCTCCGCTCCAGCAATCACAGCTCATGCTTTCAACCCTGCTGCTCTCCTTTCAGGTCTCCCTACTCCAGCTTCCTGGGAAGGTGCCAGCAGAAAGCCCAATGGTCAGCTAGAAGCTTTCTGGGTACACTTGGCTGGCTCCTGTGAGGAACCTGATACCCATCCTGCCTTCAGGAAAGGGAATAACCTTTAGCAAAGCAAAGACCAGGTGCCACCCATGAAAGGCCAGAGATGTGGTTTGCCCGGGAATGGGCACAGTACCCCTGGGACATTGCTTACCTTCACTGTAGCTGCCAACTCCTTCCACTGCTCCTGCCGGGGATCCACCCCAGTGGGGTTGTGAGCACAAGCATGTAAGAGGATGATGCTCTTCTCTGGAATTTTCTAAGGAAGATGTTACAAAGAATGAATCATCAGTGATATCTGAGCATTCTCCTCAGCAGATGAGACAGCTTAGATGAGATCTGTGAGGCTTCTAGCCTTGATTTAATGCCTTCAGGCAACATAAAATGATAGAATATTCTGAGCTGGAATGGATCCATAAGGAGTCCACCTCCTTGGCCCTGCACAGGACAACTCTGAGCAGCACACTATGTGCCTGAATTGTTCAAACATTCCTTGAACCCTGGAAGACTTGGTGCCATGATAACTTCCCTTGAGACTCCATCTGAGTGCCCAACCACCCTCTGGGTGAAAAATCCTTTCCTAATATCCAGCCTAAACCTTCCCTGACACAGCTTCATGCTGCATGGTCACATATAGGGTAAAGTAATATCACCACCCGTTTCCCCACGTGACCTCCCTTCTTCCAGGCATGGAAGGCAACTCACAGAAATGTCATCCATGGCTCCAGAGAAGTCAAGGCTGCACGTCTTGGGGTCATAGTAGCGATAAGCCTGAAGCTGCATGCCGGCATCACGGAAAATGGGAGTGTGGTTGCCCCAGGATGGTTTGGGTAGATACACATCACGGCTGGCTTTGAAGAATCGTTGCTGGTCAATAGAAAAACAGAGTGTTCAAACAGGTTGTATACATACTGGCAGTTAGAAAACCATAAAAATTCAGCTCTGGTCAAAATATGTCCTTTCCTTCCACTGCTGGCTAGGCACTCACCAAAAAATTGGCTCCAATTCGCAGAGATCCAGTCCCAGAAATACCCTGCACAGTAACATACTGCAAGAAAAAAAAAAAATCTGAGTAGCCGTGTTGTGTCACAGGGAGAGCACAGTCACTATGTCAACACTGGCAGCAGCACACCAAAACAGGGACAAGGGGCTGGAGGGACCACAGGGGTCAGCATCTATCTCCAACTCCAGGGGGGGAGTTGGGCCCCCTGGCAAGGTTAAATCCCCTCCTTGGACAGGGCTGTTTCACCCCAGCCTTCAGAGGAAGCAGTGATCCTTGGGGCCAGCCAGCCCACAACTCAGAAGCATCAATACCCCAGCAGTTCTTCCACATTTGCAGAGCACCCACACACAAACCGTGTGTCCTCCCTGCCCCTGTGTCCCGGCCTCTCCTTACCCGGCCGCTCTTGAAGGCCTCACTGTTTTCCCCCAGAGCCAGTTCTGCAGATGCCCGGGTGAAATCCGCCAGTCCCCCGATGGGCAGGTACTCCTTATCCATCTTCTTGGATGCTATCATGGCCTCTGCCTGGAAGGGAGGGCACAAGGTCAGTGAGGAAGGCATCACCATGGAGACAATGATGGACAGCTGAAGGTCACTCCTCTGCACATTTGCTTGCTCGAAAGGGGCAAAGGTTGGTTTACAGGAGTTTCTCTGCAGGGCTCATTCCAAGCAAGGGGCAGCAGTCAACATTTCAGATAAAACCCCACAGCCACCAGAGCCCTCAGTGGGTGACAGTGTTGGTACCGTGGAGCCAAGGAAACCTGGCACCAGAAGAAAGCACCACTTCCAGCCCATTACAAGTCAATGCTCCTGCACAAGGACACACATGTCTTTGCCCAAGCAGGAATTGTCCTGCAGGAAAGCAAGACTTGAGTGCTACTGAGAGGTGGATATCATCTCTATGTAGGATACATCCCCAAACCAGGTAGGGTAGCAAACCTTTTGTAGGGCCTTGTCATGCTGGAAGTGGCACAGATCCTGGCAGCATTCACATGCCACCAGGAAACT
Source organism: Melozone crissalis (assembly GCF_028551555.1). Taxonomy (NCBI): domain Eukaryota; kingdom Metazoa; phylum Chordata; class Aves; order Passeriformes; family Passerellidae; genus Melozone; species Melozone crissalis. The sequence goes on from NW_026535785.1 coordinate 7,586,827, forward strand.
GTCCCTGTGACACCAGCCAGGCTCCCTGGTTGTGACCCAGCTGCACAGAGAGAGGGAGGGCAAGGGAGGGCTTTAAACCCCTCACTGATGAGACACATGGAAAAGGCACTCTCCCTGCCAGTGCAGCCAATCAATGCATGTGTCAGCTGCCAGCTATTTAACAGCCTATTTCTACCCCTACAGCCCTAAAAGACCCCATAATCCCTTCAAGGGCAATGTCCACACCCTGGGCTGGAGTTTTAGACTGGCTTATGGAGAAACTGGTAGTATCGGCTCAGCAGAATTTCTAAGACTAATCCACTAAGGGGCCAACGTCAGCTCCTTCCTCCCTTGTGGGGTGCCCTAAAGAACATCAGCCTGTTCAAGAAACACCTTGAAATTCAGAGAACAGGTGCATTGCAGGGCTCATAGAAGTCAGCAACAAGTTAAGAGTTACCTGAATGGGAAAAGGACATGTATTTTCTGTTTTGTCCTGTACAACTTAATGGCTCTGTCATGTCTCAAAAGCATTAGTCCTGCTAAGGGAGACATCCAGGAATACTGTCCTGCTCTGTTAGAGACAGAGCTTACTTTAAGGATCAACAGACAAAACTTGCTTAGGGACCTTCCCCTTCCCTGCCTCCCTGAGGGTACCTGGCACCTGGATGTGGCCCTGCCCAGCAGCCAGCTCACCTTGCGAACACAGTTCAGGACATAGGGCTTCCCGTTGTCATCCCGATACGCCCCCACGCCCAGGTTCATCTTCTTGGAGTTGGTGTCACGCTTGTAAGCTTCTGTCACCCCCAGGATGGGGTCGGGGGGACCCATCTCCACGTGGGACCACCATGAGCTAAAGGGAGAAACAAGAAGCTAAGCATGAGGCTTGAGAACTGGGCAGAGATGTGCACCAACAGAAACCCACAAGGGAAATCTTGTCTTTAAACCACTGTAAAAGGTACAAATAGTGTTCAGAGAGTTATCTAAAAAACCAAACCAAACCATTTAAGTCACATTGTGTATTACAGAATGGGCAAAGAGCCTCAGTTCATTGTGGCTGAAGATAACTGACTCCCTCTCAGTCATTAGCATGTTGAAATGCTCCTGTTTGCCTTATGTGCTAACACCACACACAGAGCCCAGGAAACTGGAGCCTTGAACTCTCATGCTCTGGACAAGTGCCCAGAGCCTGCACGTGGGATTGCACAGGTCATTCCCCTCCAGGGAACCTTGGCCAGACCCAGGCAATTGCACAAAAGCATGAATATGGAGTCTGTTCCAAACTCCTGGAAAGGCTGTAGTACATGAAAACCAATTTGTTTTTCTCCCAGCATTGGCTGACAAAATAAAGGTACTTCCACTCTTTGCCCAACAAACTCTGCCTCCCCTGGTGTTGTAGACAAATGCTGTTTTCCAGGAAATCATAGAAGACAATTTGTTCCCTGAGTGACAATGACAAGCTCTGATGTGAAGACCCTTCCCCTGCTGTCAAGCACAAAACCTCCCTGCATCAGGAGGAGCTTTGTGTTTCCCCAAAACAAGGAGCCACCTGCCTCTGCCCGGCTGGCAGCACACCCTGAAGATGGAGAGGCTCTCTTAATGTCAAGGGCAGAGCAGACCAGGCTATAAAAAGAAACCTGTTATTTCCTTTGGCCAGAGTCTCTGCTCTGTCCCATGTCCAGGCTTTGCAGGCCTGCAGACAGTGCAGGAGCAGCAGTGTGGTGTTTTTTAGCCTGGCAGAGGGATTTGGCTGTCACAGCCCCCTCCTGAAGGCACTGCATGCAGCTCTGAGTGTCCTGACTCAACATACAGGTCCCCCAGCTCAGTGGGGAACAAAGGGTGCAATACAAAGTAGATTGGGTTATCTCCTGGAGGACAGAACTCAAGCCTTGATTGCTGAAGGAGAAACACACAGAGAGCCATATCAGCTTTACTATGCTGTGCAGCCCAGGAAAGGCTATGTCATCTGATAAAGAGATCCTTTCCCAACTTGGGAATGCTGTCCTGGGGCTGGTCCGTGCCCCAGGCAATGCAGGCAGCCTGGAGCCAGCCCAGGGCCAGCCAGACCTCCTGTTAAAGGTGTAGTGCAGACTCTGTAGGCAGATACAGATCTGTGGGCAGTGGGGCCATGAAGGTTAAGGAAGCTGTCACTGATCTGCAGAACTCACACAATCATCTTTCCTCTCCACTCTGTCCCTGTTTTAGGTCCATTTAGGCCACATTTCCTTACTACAGAAAAATTTTGCACTCTCCCATGTATATAGATTGCATCTCATGGAGCCTCAATCATTTGCCCTCTTCAGACTAACTTCAGACAATCCTCTGTACACAACTTCCAAATTTTAAAAAAAGCCAAGCCTGTTACTCCTTTTGACAGGCTTTGAGGAAGAGGTAGAGCCACCTCAGGTAGTTTAAAAATGGAAGATGTGCTTAACGTTTTTTAGACCACCAACTAGTCTTAATTACCTCTTAAGTATAGGATTAGCTTGGAAAGGAGGATGAGTCAGAGATGCCAGCAACACACACCCTCCAGAGAGGGACAGGGGCTGCAGCCAGTGTGGAGGGAGTGACCTGGGCAACCAACCTGAGCAGGACACGTCAAGGGGACTGTCAGGGCAAACTCCTGCTGCGGGTTCGGGCAGCTTTGGACAAACACCTCCCAACGTGTTCCTGGCAATTCAGAGGCAGGGAAAGAGAGAAACAACATGCAGTACTGTGGCTTTCTTCAGTTTACCTGGTTTAGGATTATTTTGGTATCAAGGGCTGCAGGAGCCTGGCTATCTATTTTAAAGAGCTGCTGCTTTGGAGATGGTGACAGCACCTTCTTTCTGCTGGGCTTTTCCCCAAGCAGCTTACAGTGTTTGGGGAATTTAGGTCCTGATCCTGCTAAGGCTTAGGCAGGTCACTGAGCTCTAACATACTGCAATTAATGCTGATCCTGCAGGCATTTACCTAAGCTGCAGCACTCCAGAGAGTTAAGTACCTTTGTTCTGAGCCGGTTTTTGTGTTGGCTTAAGGCACCAATGGGGTAGGTTTAGGACTTATTTTCCTGCTCTCAGCATGAAGGTTTCCAGGCGAAACAAAACTCCTCTGGTTTCTCAGAGAGGCGAGCTTGCAGGGAGACAGGAAAAAAAGCCTAGGCTGAGTTGTCCAAACACATCAGGATACCAAAGAGATCACAGAGGCAAAGCTTTCCCAAAGGGGTTTGGGAAAAATTGATCTCCTAGGGGTCCAAGGCCACAAACCCTAACACACTGCTATGCCCCCTAACTGTTGTCCCTCCATTGCCTTGCACTTTATTTTGAGCAATTAAAAGAACATTGGGCTTGAATAAAGGTCAAAGCTATAAACTGCACATCTCTGCCAGGCCTGAGGTATTCAGTGCGGAAAACTAACCAGAGGTAAACTTAAGCTGGGTTGAACTACCTGAGGGATACTCCATGTAAGCCAAAGGAGGCACATTCTCCAGCTACAGGACTTCCACCCAGAAGGCCCAGTCAGAGTTTAGATGCTCATCAGAGCTCCAAATAGTCTCTGTACTCTTCAGCCATGCTGGTCTTCTGAGCTGGTTTAAAGCTCAACTGCGAGTGCAGTGGGACAGAGAAGGTGGAAAAATGAGCCAGGAATTGCATAAATTTGCACATTTTTCAAAAATATATGTGGAACTTATGCCTCAAGTGCACAGACCTAAGAAGTGCTTAAGGACTCAAGCCAAGCCCGGAGAGCAAGCATTTACAAGCCCAGTGAAGGTTTCCATTGTGGAGAGGCCAGCCCACATTCCCTGAGGCACAGCCACATAAGATCCCAGATTTCAGAAGCTTTGCCAGAGCCCCCACAGCAGTTCTGCAAGACAGAGCAGAGCAAGGGGCCAGAGGGGCCAAAGGCTGCACGTAAACCACAGCTAAAGCAAATATTTACACATGAACAATGCCAACAGGCTGCTGGCTACTACAGGATCTTTCAAGCCTACAAATTCCTTGCCCCAGAGATTTGGGATAAGCTTTCCACCAAGAAAAGTATTTAAATAGCTGTCTTGTGATACATCAGAGCAGCAGACTGAATTATCATCCTAATTAGCATTTGTGTGTAAACGGAGCCGTTTTAACCATTTCATATCTCTTAACCTCTGTTCTGCTTTCAGAAAGAGCATTCCCAGCACAGATTAATGATAGCAGCTGGAGCACCACATTACATTGCTGAAGATAAGGAAACAGAAACTGCTAATCAGTGCTTGGCTTCCTTTGTTGCATAATAAGCCACTATTCCTGAAGGGAAAGAGGGGGCTGTGCACAGAGATTCCTTACAAAACTTAACAACCTCTTTTGGGTGACCTCAATGCAATTTGATAATTTACACTTTGCTGTAGAACAAGCTTGAGAAGAGCAAAGCTTATGCCAGCAGGCTCCATACCTTTCACAGGCCTGCTATAGTCCATGGGCAAAAAACACAAGTTCTAGACAGCTGCTCTTCTGTCCCTGCTGAGAAGAGCCACAAGGCTGGCTTAGAAGCAGTAGTGACTGCTGGAATAGGCATTTTAAAAAACCACTGCTTTCCTGCTCTGATGTAGGCTGGAAACTTTCTTAGAGACCTCTCCACTAGTGTGGGCCAGGAGTCAAAGAGTTCTGGAGAGCAGCAAGGCCTCATCCAGATCCTTCTGCACACTCTGCTTCTTGGCCACCTGGTCTCAGTGATGTTCCCAGCCCCATGGCTCTCAGGTCAGCTGTACTTTATGGAAACTTGGATGTTCTGGGCTTTTCACACAGCTCCAGCATCCTTCTATCCAAACCTCTGCTGACCAGAGACAGCAGAATCCAGAGCTGGCAGTGCAGGACTGGTGCTCACAGAAACAGTCACTCCCAGCCTGCTCCTGCCAGGGTTTGTAACTCTGAGAGCACAGCTCCAGCACAGCCAGCACTACTCCCACCCCATTTCATGGATCATGGGGTCACTGGAATCCCTTTGGTCTCACTACACAGGGCAGCCAGACAGCACCACCTCAGCCCCATTTTACAGTACACAGAATCCTGGAATGGTTGGAAGAAACCTGAAAGACAGACATTGTCCAAACCCCTGCCATAGACAGGGGCACGTTCCACTAGACCAGGATGCTTCAAGCCCTGTCCCACCTGGCCTTGAACACTTCCAGGGATGCAACAGGCAGTTTCTCTGGATAACCTGTGCCAGGGCCTCACCACTCTCACAGGGAAGAATTTGTTCCTAATATCTAATCTACCCTGCCCCCCGTCAATTTAAACTCTTTCTCCCTCGTCCTGGCACTCCATACCCTTGTCAAAAGTCTCTCTCCAGCTCTCTTGTAGCCCCTTTAGATACTGGAAGGCCACAATTAGGTCACTCCAAAGCCTTCTATTTTCCAGGTTGAATAAACCCAGATTTTTCACTCAGCCTTTCCCCACAGAAATGATGCTCCATTCCTCTAATCATCTTTGTGGCCTCCTCTGGACTTGCTCGAACAGGTCGATGTCCTTCTTGTGCTGGGGCCCCAAAAGTGGATGCAGTGCTGCAGGTGGGGTCTCAGCAGAGCAGACCAGAGGGGCAGCATCCCCTCCCTTTACCTGATGCCTGCACTGCCGGTGATGCAGGCCAGGACACTGTTGGTTTCTGCGCTGCGAGCGCACATGGCCTGGGCACGTCCAGCCTCTCATCGACCACATCATTCGTGCCCCGAAGCAGAACGTACATCACTAGCAGCACCCCAGCCAATCACTCAAGGCAGAGGGTGTCCCCAGCCCATCGGTCACGGCACAGGGTGTCCCCAGCCCGTCGTTAAAGCACAGGCTGCCCCCGGCCCCGTTTCTCGGGGCTCCCCGGTGCCGACGCGCCCTCCACGGCGGCGCCTCAAGGGCAGGCGGGGGGCGCCGCGCTGGGCCGCAGCCAATCAGAGCGCGAGGACCCCCCTCCCCAGCCAATCGGAGCGCGGTCCGTCCCCCCGGCAACCCCCATCCCCAGCGCATCGTCAGCCGCGGGCCGCACGGGGGAACCCGCTTCCCGCAGCCTTCCCCCCACCGCCACCTTGGAGCGGGGCTCAGCCGCGGGAAAACCCCTCCGCCGACACCGGCCGGCGGCCCTAGGGGCTGAGCCACCTCTCAGCCCTCACCTGGCGCGGGAGGCGGCGGCGGCGAGGCGCGGGGCGGCGAGGAGCCGGCGGCTGTGCAGGAGCGCCATGGCGGCAGCGGCAGTGGTGGCAGCGGCGGGCGGGCACTTCACACCACGGGCGCCGGCTGAGCGCCCCGCCCCGCGCATGCGCCGCCGCGCCCGGGCACCGCCCGCCCTGCCCCCTGGTGGCCGCCACGGGTCAGTGCAGCCGCGCCGCTCGGTCCGGGGCTGTGCTGGGCGGTAGTGGGCTGTGCTGGGCGGTAGTGGGCTGTGCTGGGCTGTACTGGACTGTGCTGGGCGGTAGTGGGCTGTGCTGGACTGTGCTGGGCTGTACTGGGCTGTGCTGGGCGGTAGTGGGCTGTACTGGGCTGTGCTGGGCGGTACTGGGCTGTGCTGGGCGGTAGTGGGCTGTGCTGGGCGGTAGTGGGCTGTGCTGGGCTGTACTGGACTGTGCTGGGCGGTAGTGGGCTGTGCTGGACTGTGCTGGGCTGTACTGGGCTGTGCTGGGCGGTAGTGGGCTGTACTGGGCTGTGCTGGGCGGTACTGGGCTGTGCTGGGCGGTACTGGGCTGTGCTGGGCGGTAGTGGGCTGTGCTGGGCTGTACTGGACTGTGCTGAGCTGTACTGGACTGTGCTGGGCTGTGCTGGGCTTTGCTGGGCTGTACTGGGCGGTACTGGGCGGTGCTGGGCATTACTGGGATATGCAGGACTCGACTAGGATGTAGTGGACCGTGCTAGGCTGTACTGGGCCATCCTGTACCATGCAATACTGGCTGTACTGGGCTGTCCTACATTATACTGGGCTGTAGTAGGCTGTACTGGGATATGGAGGACTCAACTAGGACATGGTGGGACATACTAGGCTGGGCTGGACCATCTTGTACCAGGCTATACTTGGCCATACTGGGACATACAGTATGGTAATGAGCTATACTAGGCTGCACAGCGCTGTACTTGAGCTGTATAGGACTGCACTGCACCATATGGAGCCATAAAAGTCTACCCAGGGCAGTCTTGGGCCACAGTGAGCTATACAGGATTGTAACACACTCTATGGGACTCTGCAGGGATATACGGGGCTGTACTTGGTCATATAGAGCTGTACAGAACTGTACTAGGCCATAACTAGGCTGTATTGGCTGTACTTTGTTGCCATGTGCCATTCTGGGCCATGTGGAACTGTAAAGGTCTGTACTGGGCTGTGCTTAGCTACACAGGACTGTACAACACCACACAGGTCTGTATAGTGTGGTACTGGTCCATACAGAAATGTATTGAGCCACAGAGGGATATACAGGGCTGTGCTGGGCCATGCTGGGCTATGTGAGGCTGTGCTGGGCCATATGGGACTGCACTGTACCATACTGGGCTGTTCTGAGCCATAATGAGCTGTGTGGGATTTTACTGGGCCATAGTGGGCTGTACAGGGTTGTACTGGGCTGTACATGTCCAGCTGGGACTGCCCTGCACCATCCTGGGCCATACAGGTCTCAGCTGGGCTGCCCTGGTCAGTACAGGAATGGGAAAGGTTGCACTGGGACTCCGCCAGCATCGTCACCCTGGGACTGGTTTCCAAAACTGGGAGTGGGGGAAACAACCCTTGGGATGTCCCAGAGGCTTTGGCAGCATATGGGAGGGGTGAATGAGAGGGATAAATTGGAGGTACAGTGTCCCCACCCAGTTTGTCTGCACTCTGCTCCCCAGGCATTTTCCAATGACCCTCATTCCATAGGGGCTTTCCCAAATCCCACCCAGCAGCCATGTCCTCTGTGGGATCAGAGTGTGATATCCCCCTCCTCCCTGTCACCCAGCAGCCCACCATGGGATGGAGAAATAGGGGCTTCAGTCTAGCAGTACTTGAATTTATTAGTAAACTGTTCTTTGGTAAATGATAAAAACTCAAGAGACCAAAGGAATGAAAACAACACCCCCGCAAAGAAAAAAAAATCGTATCATTAAACAAATCAGGCAGATGGGAAAAAAAAAAGTTTTCCCCCCCAAATGGGATTTTAGCAACCTACAGCAAACCCAAGAGATGCTGGGGGAGCTCTGCAGTGATGGGGGCTCCCCTTTGTGCTTGTTTTCGGGGAGGAGGAGCGTGGGCTGTGTATATGGGGTCCTACATGGGGGGCTCATTGCAGAGCACCATCTCCAGTTCCTTGCGGTAGAGTTTGCCCCCGTCGGAGAGGTTCATGATGCTCTTCCTGTAGTTGGTGAGCTGCTGGATGTTCATCTCCTGCAAAACATGGGGAGCACTGGGGGTGGGCATCCCTTTCTCCCCAGGGAGTACCCCCAGGCTGAGATCACACTCCCCCCAGTTCCAGTGCAGCTTCCCATGAGGATGCAGGGTCAGCACTGAGACCAGCATCTCCTGGTCCCCATGGAGCATGGACAGGGAAAGATGGTGCTGGGAGATGGGAGAAGGAACTGGGGGGCTCTGGGGGTGGCACCCAAGCTCTGCCCCGACTTACTTTCTTATTCTTCTCATACAGGTCTTTCAAAAGTGCATCCAGCTCGTTCTCATCAATGAAGCCATTTCCATCCTGGATAATGTGGGAGGCACATCAACAGCAGGAAGGACACAAGGACACAAGGCCTGCAATTCCCCCTTGGACATGGGCATCCTCAGACCCTCACCCAGCACAGCCAGAGGTAAACCCAGTTCTCCCACCCCAAACCAGAGCAGGGAATTGCCCCAACCAAAGCCATATGATTTGGGGTGACTTTTTGCCAGGTTACATTTATCTGGGGTGGTTTCCCATGAGCTGGCTCCCTACCTTGTCATAAAAGGCAAAGATGGCATTGAACTCATCTGAGGACAGCTTCATTCCCTGGGAAGTGACAAGGGAATGAGAGAGGTACCCGGGTATGAGAGAGGGGTTGGAGGTACAAACAATGGGAATGGGCTGTTTTTGTTGTTATTTTTAGCAGTAGGAGTAGTATCATGTTACCTGAAACTTCAGAAGAAAGTTTTCTTGCACAGGCAAAAGTCTGAAAAACACAGAGGGCAGGGAAGAGGGGGAAGCAGCCAGAAAGAGGCATTTTCTTAAATCCCAGTGATGTTTTGCTCAGAAACATGAGTAAATAAAGAGGAAAACAGTTTTCCCTGGAAGCTGGAGCAGACTTTTCCCAAACATGAGCATTTCAGGTGTCTTTCCCCCCCCAGCTCTTCCTTCTCGCTGCCCGTGACCTTACCGGGACATCTCGGAGAGGCCCAGCTTCCCATCACCGTTCATGTCAAACATCCGCAGCTGTGGGGACACAAACAGCACCCAGTCACCCATCACCTCCTCCTCCCCTGCCTGCCACCCCCCTGGGGTGCTGACAGCCCTGGTGGGGACACAGTGCCCCAGGTCCCACTCACAATGGTCTGTGTGTACTCCTGCAGCTTGGGCTCGTCATAGGGCCGGTTCGCCTTCTTCAGCAGGTCCGACAAGAAGCCCTGGGAGGACAGGGTTTTGCTGGCTGTCCCCATCCCTGGCTGTCCCAGCAGGGATGTCCCACTGGCAGGGACCCAGCCCAGCCCACCCCATGCCCACAGCCCACCTTGAGCTCGTTGGCTTCGATGTAGCCGCTGCGATCCGTGTCGTACCTGCGCCAAGCCTGCGGAAGGACTGCCGTGAGCCTCTGCAGGGGTTCGTGTCCCCCACTCCCCCCTGATGTGTGTGTGTGTCCCCATAAACCCCTGCTGAGGGTGTCCCCCACCACCCTAAAGGAGATGGGGCCATGTCACAGCTCCCACTGGCATCATCTGCTCTCCCTTGGGGCTAGATGCTTTTGTTCAGCCCGCACCAAGAGTTCAAGCACCTTTATCCTCATGTCAGTGTGCAAGACTAGACTTTAATATTTAATAACATTTAATTGCATGCCCCAATTGAACCATAGTGTCCGCTTACCCCCCCCCCCCCCCCCATATCACACGGTGCTCCTCTTTCAGCCTTCCCCTCCACCCAGGGTTCAGCTTCCATGTACAAGCTCCTTCCTCTTCAGGATGCTGCACATTCCCTTCCACTCCCAGCTATGTTTCATTCCCCATCTGCAATTTCTCTCCCACCTGTGTGGGTTCACCCCATGCAAGGGTGCAGTGAGGTTGAGGGGTGGCCCAGAACAGTGTTGACTTTGGCACATCGCTGGGGCACTTAGGAGCAGCCATGAGGGGAAGTTTACAAAAAAAGCCCCAGATTCTTGCAGCTCACCTTGCCTGGAGGCTGGGATGAGGCACCCAACTGCCCTGAGAAGTATCCAAGGGGTGCTGAGAACTGGGAAAACTCACCACACTCCTGCTCTTCCCTAAACCAGCACTGCCTCCCAGTGCTGAGTTATTGCCAAGGGTTTTGGGGAGACCAGGGGAGGTTTGGGCAGTTCAAGCTCCCAGTTGTTTTCCCTTGGTGGAGCTGGTTGAATTCCCTGGGGATCCCCCAGAGCAGCCTGTCCTACTCACCTCCATGAACTCTGAACTGGAGCCCACATGCTGGCGGAAACACAGCAGAAAATTCTCCTCTGTGGGCAGGATCTGGGCCAGCTGTGGGGAAACACAGGCATGGTAGAATGGTGGAGAGGAAACATGAGCATGGGGGTGGAACATGAACAACCTGGGGTTTGTCAGGTCCAGCACCGCTCACCTCTGCCATCTCGATTTTGCCATCCGCATTTTTGTCATATTTGTGCATAAACTCCTTCATCTTGTCACCTAAATTGTCCTTCTTTGAGTCCTGCCAGCAAGGAAAGAGAGAATGGGAGAATTTTCCCCATTCCCTGTGCTGATCTTCTCCTGCTTTCTTCCCAGAGGAGTCCCAGTCCCACTCATGAGTGCCCAAAGGAGGTGGGGCTGACATGAGTGTGAGTCTTTGGGCACAAGGGAGCAGGGGAAGGAGGGAGCAAAACCAGAGGATGCTCTTACCACACCCGCCCCCTTTCTTGCACTTTCCAGCTCCTGGAAGAAATTTTCCAGCTCTTTGCCTTCAATGTAGCCATTTCCTGCGGGAGGAAAAAAATGCAGTAGGACTTCCACAGTGTCAGAGCACAGGAGGAGAGGGACAGATGCTCCCAGGGGACAGAGCACTTGTTCCCTCTGCACCAGGACATGGCTCCAAGGCAACTGTGGCAGCAAGGAAATGCCAGCCAATGTTGATGCTAAGTGTTACACGTACTGGTGATGCCCAAATTTGCCCAGGTGACACACAGCCCTGGATTTGTCCCTTGCACTCATTTGTGGGGCATAGGGGACTGTTCATCTTGGTCTTTGCTGCATTTTCTCTATCTGATCCTTCAATCAGATGCCTTAAATAAAGGCACCCCATCCTGTGCAAGCATTTCCCAATCAGGACTGTCTCCTTTCAACCCCCTTTGGGGGCCACAGGGGCAAATGGGGAGCAGAGACAAGGCACCCAGCACAGCATCCCCCCATCCTGGGTGCAGGATCAGCCCCAGGAAGGGCTGACCCCACTGCCAATCTCCAGCATGGCTAGGAGCTCAAAAGTTCCCTGTGCTGTGTACCTCACACCTCTCACTGCCGGTATCTGTGCTGAGATGTGGTTCCCCTGGAACCCGGGGTATCCATGGCCCTGCCCTGCCTGTGGGATGCTCAGTGGATGGATGGCTCAGCCAGGGCTCAGCCACACAGTGCTGGCCCTTGGTGGCTTTGGGGGATGGCCGCTGTGCCTGGAAGCAGCAGGGTCACATCACAGCTGGAGACAGCAGTGAAGACACCGACTCCATGGTGCTGTCAGGCAAGGTGTCACCTCCCTGCTAGAAATCCTCCCTTCCAAGAACATCTGGATGCAGCAGAGGGATGTTGCCCTTTCCCCTGAAGTGCCTGACTGAGGGATAGCCAGGGCTCTCCTTGTGAACATTTCCCCCAGGACTGCTCCACATTTCAGCCTCTAGAGGCTTGGACCACATCTCCCTGCTCTGCGCCACCTTCGGTGTTATCACCCGCAGGCTCGCCAGCAGCCTCTGCTCCCCACTGCAGCACAGCAGCTGGGAATAACCCATCCACATCCCAGCTCAAAGCACTGGGGAGATCCCAGGGTACCTTCCTTTTGGTGACCACATCCCCATGGATGAGCAGCATCCTTCCCAGGAGGGGATGAGGGGCTTGGGTGATATCGGGGTGCTGGTGTGACCCACTGAGGTACTTTGGCTTCCCACTGCTCTTCCCAGGGGCTTTGCTTTTGTGAGTGCAGGAGAGCTCCGAGCGGCTTTGAATTCAATTGGGGAAAAAAGAAAAAATCAACAGGAGTTTTGAGCTAAGAAAAAAGAATAAGGCAGAGAAAAGCTGTGGCCAGTAGCTTGGCTTCCTCCAAGCAGCAGCTTGGACAGATCTGATCCATGTCCGCAGAGCAGCGGGATGTGGAGTGTCATGGAAAATCCCCTCGGAGAGCCACAGCCAGTCCATGCAGCTCCACCTCGGAGCCTCGGGGCAGCTGTGGCTGCTAAAGTGAGGACAGCAAAGACATCCAAGGGGACATCTCTGGGGCATGGCAAGCCTTGAGGGGAGGTGGCTCAAGGCGTGGAAGGCACATTGAAGGGGTTTAAATGCAGGGATGAGCCTGGGTGAAGTAGTCCCATTCAGAGCAGAATGAACCCCAGGTCCCTCCATTGGCACAGGGAAGCAGCCAGGGCTGTTGGAGCTCCTGCCTGGTGCAGCTGAGCATTGTCCTTGTCAAGGCCACCTTCTTTCCGATGCCTGAGTCCCTCCTCTCCTGGGCACCTGCCGTGCTGCAGCCTTGCCCTGCCTGGGGGCCGTGGGCCAAGCTGGATCCGTGCCTGCCGTGATGTTTTGGAGATGACAGAGCACATCCAAGGGCACAGTGGGACACGCTGCAGGAAGGCAGCTGGACACCCACACTGGGAGCTGCCCACTCCCACTGGAGTGCTACCTTCCCAGCCCCTTGGTGGCTGCTCCAGTGCCAGCAGTGACAGGGACCTGTGTCTGTGTCCCCAATGCTGTAGGCTGCAGGAGGGGACCCCAAAATGCAGCCAGGAGCAAGCTGAGCTCCAGTTCCAGCAGTGCAGCTGGGGAGGCTACATGCTGCAGTTCCCAGGAGGTTTTTGGTCCCCAGACCTCCCTGCAGGAGCAGGAGACTCTGTGAAGGACAGGAGCTTTCCCCTGGGCTGCTGCTCGCAGCAGGCTGAGCCTCCTTCACGGCACCGCAGCGCTGGAAGAAACTGTTTTCCCACAAAACAATGCTGGTTTTTGCTTTTCCCCCCTTTTTGGGGCTGACAGTGGTAGAAACAGGGATGTCCTGCCCAGATGTGACTGTGGGAACGTGACATCCCCATAGTGGACACGGTTTTTGCCAGCATCCCTGGGGAGAGGTTTTGGGAGGTTGGGGAGCAGGCAGGCAGAGACCAAGCACTCCAGACGTGGAGGGACCGTTCCTCAGCCTGTTCCGGGTGTGGGACACCCGCTCTGTCACTCCTGGCAAGGGGGTGGCTCTGGGGCCAATCTGGTGGCCACACTGCCCCACTCCTTCCAGGTACCAAGTGTGGGGCACTGCCGAGGCGGGGAGACGGAGGGGACCGAGGGTGGACACTGGGCACCGCGGGAAGGGCAAAACGCCCAGAGCAGCACCCAGAGGTGACACCAGCCCCGAGCGAATCCCAGCTCTCAAGGCACCCGGGGGACGTGTCAAGGAGAGCCGGGATATCCCGGGCTCAGCGTCCCATGGGCTGAGGGCTCCCAGTGGGCTCCAGTTCTGGGGCTCCCCGTCCTTTCCCGACGGGGGGGTCCTGCGGGACCGATTGCTTCCCCGACCCCAGAGCTTCAACCGACGGGGCTGCGGCGCGGGGACTCTCCATCACCCCGGAGACTCTCCGTGCTGGAGTCTCTGCATCCCGGGGGCTCTCCATCACCCCGGGGGCTCACCGTTAGCCCCGGGCTGCGGCTGTGGAGGCTCTATCCTCTCCTCCGGGATGTCCAGGGACTCTTCACCACCCCCCCTTCAGCCCCGCGCCCCCAGGGATGCTCAGCCCGCTGCCCTCCCCGCCGGTTTTTTGAGGAGCGAAGCGTCCCGCGCGCCCCGGGACTGACCGTCCGCGTCGAAGTGCCGCCAGATGTCGAGGAACTGGGAGGCGGTGAGCTCGGCCAGGTGGAGGTGCGGGGCCTGCTGCGGGCCGGCCATCCCGCTCCCGATCCCGCTCCCGATCCCGCCGCTCCCGATCCCGCCGCCGCCCGCAGCCGCCTTTTATACCCGCCGCTGCCGCGCCGCCCGTCGCCGCCAGAGGGCGCCGCCGCCCCGGGACACCGGCCGGGCACGGGGGGCAGCGGGGACCGGGACAGCGGGACAGACGGACAGAGGGACACACAGACAGAGGGACAGCGGGACAGAGGGACAGAGGGACACACGGACAGCGGGACACACGGACAGAGGGACAGCGGGACAGAGGGACAGAAGGACACACGGACAGCGGGGCACACGGACAGAGGGACACACGGACAGAGGGACAGCGGGACAGAGGGACACACGGACAGCGGGACACACGGACAGCGGGACACACGGACAGAGGGACAGCGGGACAGAGGGACACACGGACAGAGGGACAGCGGGACACACGGACAGCGGGACACACGGACAGAGGGACAGTGGGACACCGGCACACACGGACAGCGTGACACACGGACAGAGGGATATCGAGATATCAGGACACCAGAACATCATGATACAAGAACATTGGGACACCAGGATACAGAGATACCAGGACACCTGGACATCGGCATACCAGGACATTAGGACACTGGAATACCAGGACACTGGGGTACCAAGACACCAGGATACTGGGACACTGGGAGCAGCACTGGGCACTGGAGTCAGCAGCCCCTGCCCTGACACTTGTCCCTGCCTTGTCACCTAACCCTACTCTCTCACCTACCGCTGTCCCATGGCATCTACTCCTGCCCTGTGTCACCTATCCCTGCCCTGTGCCACTTACCCCTGTCCCACATCACCCACCCTGCTTAATGTCACCTACCCCTTTCCTGACACCTAGCTGCCCTGTCACTCTGCCCTGCTGCCTCCTCCTGCCTGTCACTCCATTCCTTCCTCAAGTCCCTGCATCCCTTCCTGTGCCACCGAGTCCTACCCGTCACCACGTCCATGCCCTGTGTCACCACATCTGTGTCATTGTCCCTCTGCCTAATAGCAGCTTCATGGCTTATTTGCTGGTCCTGGCAGGAGGACCAGGGCAATGGCAGTCCCTGTGCCACCACCACCACCATGCAATGGCCACAGCAGGGCTGTCACTTGCACCCATGGCTGGAGTGCCCCCACACAAAACATGGACACTGCAGCCATCTTTTGGAGGAAAAACCAAGGAATCCTGAGATCAAGGCTCTGCCATCCCTGCTGGAGCAAGGCTCTTTGTGGGACAGAAGGGATGCTCAGCCCAAAACACATTCCTCGCGCTGGCTCCCCTTGCCGCTCACCAGCTCGTTGCAGGATTTTCTTTTCCCAAGTTTTCCCAAACGGCAGGGAAGTTTCCAGGCCCAAACAAAACAGCCACACATGGGGTTTGTCACTGGCTCCAGCGCAGCCTGCCCAGGGGAAGCGTTGCCATGGCTACAGGGAAAAAAAAAATTCAGATCCTGCGAGAAGGCTGAGCTGATGGAAGTGCTTAATTAAAGATGAGAAGGCATCAGGGAAGTTCAGATGTGCGCAGAGCGGGGACGCAGTCGGCAGCAGGCAGCTGCTGGGAGCTATTCGGGGCACTGCCCATCCTGCCCCGTGCTGCTGCCTCTCATTTTTGGCTTTTGGCTGGAAAACAGGGAGGGTGAGGTGCTCCCTCCAAATGGCAGGGGCCTGGAGGAGCTCAGTGCAGTGGAGATGGAGCCACACCTGGCTCTGATGCTGTGGGAAGCTGAGGCAGGGCAGGACACAGAGGGGAAGAGATGCTGTGCCAGCATCCCAAGAGGAAAGCCACACTGGGACACTGAGCAATGGCCTTCTCCTCCTCCCTGCTGCACAACGCAGCCTTGAGGCACACGTGGGACACTGAAGGGTGTCCTGAGTATTCCATTCTCATTTCCTGTGGTTTGGCACAGAAATTAGTCAAAAAAAGCCTCCTTTTTCCATTATTGCAGCACAATTTCCCCCAGCAGAGCCCATTGCTTTACTGTCCCACATCCTCCAGAGCAGATTTTTCCCAGGGGCTGAGAGGAGACATTCACTGCTTCTGCAGGGCTGGGTTTAGGGATGTGTCCCAGTTGTGCCAGGCAGGGGAGAGAATGGGAACAGGGACCAACACTGGTCCATCATCTGCTCCATGTGGAGCAGAGCTCCAGCCCAGCACAGGGATGGCTCTGGCTCACCACCATTCATGCTGCTCCATGACACCCACCTCTCTGCTAACAAAGAGCCAAGGTTGCTCCAAGGTGGGGCCTGGGAGCAATATTTGGGCTCCAGGTGTATTTCCTCCCTTCTCTGGGGAAATCCTTCCCCAAGCTGCCTCTCTGAAGCAGCTGGCAGTGCAAGAGGGGCTCATTGCTGTAGGAAGGGATTTGCTAAGATTGAGAAAGACTTTTAGAGAGGGCTGTGAAGCTTCAGGAAAGGAAAGCAAGGGGTGGTTGTGCTGCTGTTTGAAGCCATCTCCCACATGGGTGTCCAGGCACTGGGATGTTCCTTCTGCAGGAGAAAAAGCTGGATGGTTTCCTCCAGCCTTCACCCCTGTCCCACCACCTAGGCTGGATATCAGGAAATGTTCTTCACCCCGGGAGAGGGGCACAGTAGTCACAGCACCAACCCTGACAGAGTTTAGGAAGCATTTGGACAACACTCTCAGGGATGATGGGATCCATCACATCAACATCTGGTGGGATTCTTGGGCAGTGCCAGGAGTTGGACTTGATGTTCCTTGTTGGTCCAGCTCAGGACAGTCTATGATTCAACCTGAACATGCCATCAGATTTTGGAAAGAATAGACCATCATGCTGCTTCACAGAGCCAGGACTTAATTCAGCAACACTCTGAGATCAACCCACTGCCATTGCTCCCCACTGCTCTGCACATTCAGCACAGCAGGAGAGAGTTTAGTTCTTTCCTGCAAATGAAATCCTTGCAGTGAAGACCTAAAGCTTTTGGAAAAAAAACCCAAACAACACACCACTGTAGCAGAATCCCCTTAATTCAACTGCAGGTTTTCAATAAAGAGAAACATCTAAGGGAAATTTGATAACTTGAAGGCAAGGCACAAGCTCGCTGCTGAGCTGAGACAGCACAGGTTTTTAAAAGCTTTCTGATTTACTTCTAAATAGGAAAGAATGCAAAAGGCAAACCTCATGTGAAAAAAAAAAAGAGTGGGAAACCGAGGCTTGCAAAGGAAACAGGATGAATCACACCATCAGATTTTTTGGGTCACAGGGTTGTTTCTCAGATAATAGCAGAGATCTCTACTTAAGCACTCATGGTATGGTCCGGCCAAGGGCTGTGGCAGAGGTTTCTCCTCTTGGCCTCACACTTTTATGTGAGTCTCACATGAAGGCATCAATACAACACCTCTGTCTCCTCCAGGGGACTGGAAACAGCAGGATCCTGTGATCTGGAAAGTTTTCTCTGGACTGATGAGCAAGGAAAAAGAAAAGGCTGGCACAGAGGATGAGACGGGCTGGCTCATGAGTCCATGGCTGTGAGTGAGTAAAGGAGGAGCTGTGCCAGCTCTGCCCTGCACTGACACAGGTGCTCCATGTGTCCCTTTGCCATGGGTACAGCCACATGGGACAGCCTGTGCTGGTGGCATTCCCTAATCAGGCAGCACCTGGGCTCAGTGCCAGCCACAGCACTGAGGCACCAAGGATCATCATGTCTTTGGGGCTCTTCTACCCCTTGCCAGGTGTCTTAGCTTTTCATGCATCTTTCAGCTTATCCCTATGACCACAATGCCCTGGACTTCAGAAGCAGGTAAGTGGCACAGAGTACAGGAATGAAGGAAGCTGAGGCTGTCATTTCAGCCATGGATGTTGCCAGAAACCACCAAAAGCACTGCACAAAAGGCAGAGCATGAAGGGAGCTGTGTCCTGCCTCCAGCATAGATGACTTGCTGCTCTGGCATTACCACAGCCCACTGCACTTCCCAGCTGCTCAGAAGTTAAGGCGAGGTACTTTGGTTCTTGGTATTTTTGCCATAAGTTTGTCAGTAAGTGAGATCAGTAAGAAATACCTGTGCCAAGTGCTGGTCAAATGTTGGTCCTGCTTACCCTGAGCTTGAGTTCTGGTCCCCCAGGGATGTGGTTCTGTGCTTCTGTGTGGTTTCTCTGGGTTACCCTCCAGCCTGGGGGTTGGATGTAGGGGAAGCAGTTAAGCACCTCCCTTCTTTCTAACCAGTGGCATTGGCACAGCAAACAAAACCAGTTTTCAGGATCACAGCAGGTTTTATTTCCCTTACAGTTCTTTCCCCACATGTCTTTCTCATTTTGTATCACTGTATTTCAGACTTTTGGAATTCATCAGCAGTAAAAGAACACAAAGTTGCATTAAAAAGCCAGATGAGCTCACTCTGTTTTGTATTTCTCCTCTCACCTGCAAATGAAAAAGATCCTTCCCCAAGTGCCCAGGGCATCTTCCTCTTATCATGGACAGGTCCAAAAACCAGGATGTACATGCAAAGTTTGGGCCATCCAAACCAACTCTGGCCAGCTGAAAGAAGAGCCCCAAACAATTTAAGGGCTCAGATGCAATTTAGATTTTTTTTTTTTTTAAACAGACATAATTTGCTGAAGATTTAACTGTAGGGTGATTTTCAGGTTCAATTTTAAGTTGCATTTCAGCTGTATTCAGACACAAGAGCACGGTATCTGCCTCCGGTGCAGCTGGAGAGAGGAGCAGACCTGGCCTGCTGAAAACAGATGCTGCTGCCAAGCTCCTCATCATCTCAAACCCTGCCTGAGAAGTACCAGCACAACAGCAGGTTTTTTTGGATGCTTCCCTTCACATCCCAGCCCAGCCTGACTCTGATTAATTAATGGAGTTTGCTGAAATCCCAGCCTTAGCTACCCTGGCTGCTGCTAGCTACAGCACACTGCACAGCTGCCTTCCACTCCCACTTGAGAGACTTTGTATTTACCAAGTATTAATTAGATGAATGTGAAGCACCATTTTCTAGGCAGGGGAAATTATCTGCTCTCTCCCTGCCCTGTAACAAGCTCATACTGGGACAAGTCTGAAAAGGGAGCAGGTAGAAGTGGCTCCTTCTTGCTCTGCACATCTGCCACTTTTCATATTTCCCTGCTTGTGCTGTCCCCCTTGACAAGCACTTCACTCCTGCTTGATCTGGAAAGGGAACAGCATTGTGAAAGATGGAGCTGGAGCCTCTCTCCCCTTGCAGATCATCACCAGAACTGGTCCCAGAGACTGTCCTGACAGTCAGACCCACAGAATGGGAAAAGCTGCTGCCTCTGAGGGCTCCTCCAAGTGCCAGGAGCTGCTGAACAAGTGACTCTGCCAGAAAAGCACAAGCAATGAATCCCTTCCCTTCCACAAATCCTCCAGACCAGGCTGGACAGGTATTTCTCAGGGCTGACCACAGGTAACATTGCCCAAGAGGAGACAAGGGGCCACCCCAAGGGCTCCCCTACACCTGAAGTGCTACCATGTAATGGAAAACATTCACAGCACAACTGTTCCTCCTGGTGGCAACATCTGCACCATGAATACTGCAGCTGACACCAGTAATTGCAGCATGAAAGGCTTCAAGCAAATACCCATCTGGAAAAAAGTGGAAGAAATGTCATGGAAGGCTGAAGGCTGTGACAGAGGGCAAGTGTCAATGGTAAACAACTGGTCAGCTAAATTTAGGAAGGCAGGTTGGGAGCTCTCCATGACTGGATGGGTGTCTTCAGTTCAGACCACTGAGTCAACTAAAAACATTTAGCTATGACAGCGATGGGCTTTATAGAGAACTACAAGATAAATGAAGGGAAAAAGGTTATCTAATAATTACTGTCACTGTTTCACATCCAGCTGCATCCACAGCTCAGCTTGACCTTTGAGGAACAATGAATAATGCACCATTCTGGTGAATGTTCCCCCTTTCTTGACAGACCATCAGCACACTGGTAAGGGAGAACCTCTCCTGTTTGTCCTTTAGTCACTGTTTGGTTCATTTGCTTTATGTAAGAGGACCCAAAAAGTCCCAGAAAAATATCATATCTGTTTCAAAATATCTCCCTTGTAATTTCACATTGCTAAAATCCACAAACCGTTGTTGCTCCAAAATCTGCTGCAGGGACAGCAGCAAAGCTCATGTGAAACATGGGATCAAACAGATCTCTCTGGTTTGGGCACCAACAGGAAAACCAATCTGCAGTGCTAAAGGCACTGATCTCCAAGACATCCAGAAACTGATCAAAACCAGGGAGAGATAGAGCTGGACTCTGTTTCCAGCTTGGCAATGTTTACAAGGTGTACAGGTAAGCCTTGCCTTGTACTGAGCTGAATTTTCATGTCCTGCTAAATTGGGCAATGAAACAAAATAGGGAGGTGTGAGGAGTGCTGGGGAAGTGCTGCATTGTAGCAAACAGCAACTGAGCTCTGCAGCTGGTCATGAGGTGCCAAGGATGAGGAAGGAGTGGGATTTCTGGGAGACCTTCTGGGAGGGGAAGCCCCACAACCTCATGGCAATGCAGTGGTTTTCCAAGCTGTAAAATCAATTGCAATTCACCTGCTCTGCACCATTGCTTGTTCCAGGCAGATCTCATCTTTAGCCTGGCCCATTTCATGTGTCCAAAACATAGTCTTTTTGTGGGCTTCCTCTGGTTTCAGACCAGGCTCTACCAAAGCAGGCAGCAAGCCCCATGACCAACCCTTGACCTGCTTATGTGCAATGGGGAGCAGAGATTTGGGGCAGGAGGGTGTCCCAAGAGAGACAGCTGGAGGTCACAGTCTCTGGGGCTTTGCTTTCACTGGGGTTTGCGAATGTCTTGAAGTGCCAGTAAGGTGTTTTGGTCACTGGCTATAAATGAGGGGATCATCCTGGCAAAATTCAAAGTGAAGCTCTGCACCTGATCAGATAAAGCACAAAGATCAAAGATCAATTTAAAATCCAGAGAGAAAGGGACAGTCCACCAACAGCTCTCCCCCAACACTTGGTAGTGTTCACACACGTTATGCTATGAAGGATCGATGGCCGGAGGTCATAGAGAGTCTGAGCTTTCCCCCAGCTTGCCAAGGAGGTGTGAGATCAGTTTCTGCAGGGCCTCAGCGCGGAGCACCGAGATGCGCAGCACCTCCTCGTGGTTGGCTTTCTCCTGGCTGCTGTAGCTCATCACTGCTTTGTTGGTGATGAGGGAGATCCCAAGGACTCGGAGGCCACAATGCCTGGCTACAATTACCTCTGGGACAGTGCTCATGCCTGCAGGAGGAGAGGAAAGGACCAGAATGAGTCAGGATTTACACCAAAACAAGATCTCTCCAAGGCTGCATGAACCTACCTCCAAGCACACGCCCTTGTCTCACTCCCCCCAGCTCTGTGTCTGAACTCTGTAGTAGTTAAAGGCTGTGATATGTACAAGGCTCAGATAGCTGCAGACTACAGTTACAACTCTGCTCAGCACAATAAACCTCCTGCATTTGATCCTTGTGCCACACCTCCCTCCTCAAGATGTGTCAGACTGCTTGCAGACTTGCTAAGGAAGTACTGATGTGCTGTGTCATTTGGCTCTTCCTTGGCTAAAAAAGCTATTGCAAATAAAAATGGCTTTGAGGGGAGCTCCTTTCCTCACACACAGTGAATCTGCAGGTATTCATATACAGACTTCCATGAGCCAGGGGTCATGGATGGAATCATAGCTGGAGGAATCATATGGATCATGGAACTTAGTTTTCTTTTACACTTTTGGGAAGGTATCCATGATTACCATCCCTAAACAAGACTCATAAGGAAGGCTGGTTTGTAGAGAAAAAGCACAGTGAAAATCTTTACAATGTCAGAATTAGAAGAAAAATACTAGAAAAAGACTTCATTTTTATTGAGCCCCACTCAGTCATCCTGAATTGGAACCATCTGAGCATGAGAGACTTTGTGTTTGGGAAATAAACACAAAGTTGTGCTGGGATCCCTGTCCTGCTCAGCTGTAAGCACAGGGACTTTGTGCAGATCCTCCCAGGAGCTGCACTAAGCCACTGCAGAATGAAGCAGAAATACACAGAGCTCATTTCTCCAGCCCCAGGAGACTTAAGAGAGTCAAAGACCGAAGCAAGTCAGCCTTGAGCAGAATTAACTGTTCAATCCATGTGCTCCAAGAGCTCTGGCAGCCCGGCCTGGCAGCTCACCCACAGCGTCGGCTCCCAGCGCCTGCAGCAGGCGGCACTCGGCGACGGTCTCGTAGCTGGGCCCAGCCTGCAGGCAGTACACTCCTTCCCTGGTGAAGCTCAGCAACCCCAGCTCCTGGGCACTCTCCATGGCCAGGCTGAGCAGATCTGGTTCATAAGCGTCTGACATGCAGGGAAACCTCACTCCAAACCTGAAAGGCAGTAAAGGACACAGCTGTGTGATCGTGCTAGTGCTCCCTCTGTCAGAGTCCAGGGATGGTCATTCTTTGGAGAAAAGGGAAGTGTTGAGGGCAGACCTGCCATGGATGCAATCTCTCTCATTCCACTCTTATCATCAGGTAATTCTGCCATCAATCATGGTTGGAAGGGACCTTCAAAGGCCATCTCATCAAAACCCATGCAGTGAGCAGGGACATCTTCAGCTAGAACAGGTTGCTCAGAGTCCTGTCCCACCTGACCCTGAATCTTTCCAGGAATGGGGTACCTACCTGGGGGTGACATTCCTGCTAGATCTAGTCATCCAAGACTGTTGGAAGGTCTGGCACTACCTCCCTTCTGCAGGAACCCTTCTGGAATGGTCTTTCAAGGGTTCCTGTCTCTAGGGAGCACTGATGGCCAGTTCATTCTCTCTCCAGTAACTGCTCATGTTGTCTTTTAAACATTCCCCACCAGACAGTGGCTGCTCTGAGGCACAGAGTCTCTCAGGCTGTCCCTGGATGGAGGTTTGAGCCTGGCCTGATAGAGCATCAGTCCCTATATTTAAGGCCCAACACAGCAGGCAGCTACTTTACATCTTGGAGCTCCAGGGCCATATTTTAGGTAGCTTTCATCTTCTGCTTCAAGACTGGATCTCTTGCTTTTGGTCTTAAAATAGCAGCTCAGTCCTGCTCCTGCTGGAGTGAATCCTGCTGGAGTGAATCCTGCAGGAGTAGATGGCAAACACTGTTATGCTGCCACTGAGGAGACCTGGAAAATAAACTCCCAGCCATGTTCACCAATGCAGATCAGTGGGAGTGGACCAGGTCCCTCATTTATGCTATTAAAGCTTCTGCTTGTTTACATGTTCTTCCAGCTGAATGCTTAGGGCAGTAGGTGGCTTATTTTGTTTTTATAAACACTAAATATTACATAAATAAAAACAAACTTCCCCTTCTGGTCTAAGGTAATAAGTATTCATCACCATGAAAATTGCTTCCCTTTTCTGAAGGATGGCCAGCAATGCAGAAGCCCAATCTCTAATTTATTAAAAAAATATTATTTCCACATCACTTCATTGCCTCTAGTTTTGCTCTGTTGTGCTTAGATAAATCCTTCCTGGTAGCTCAGCTGGACAGGATTTTAGGAGTTTGCTAAGCTAAATCTCTGCAATACTTTGAAACCTGATTCGTAAAGACCTCTTGCCCATTTTGATGCCTTGGTCAGCAGTACAGAAGTCACCTCCCAGAGCCCTGCAGTCTTCACCAAGCAGCTGCTTTGGGGAGGCAATGAGGCAGCTATGCTGCCTTTGAACACTGTCCAGATGCAGTTGTTTGATTGGAGCCTCTCCTCCTGCTCCAGAGCAATTATGCAAGCCCAGAGAGCTTTAAACACTCCACGTAGCTTCTCTGCTTTTGATCACTTTCCTCCAACCCACGGCAATACCTACAAAAATGTAAAGATGTTCCACTTCAGATGGGTACTGTCCTCTTGCCATGGAATCGCAGCACAGTGATTATTTCTCCTGAGGCAGCTGCCAACACCTTTCAGATCCTTTCAGAAGCAAGAGCCAGGTCTGCTGTTACATCAGGAAGGAGCTAACTGAAAGCCAGGCAGGGCACCTTACTCTCAGCAGAACTTTCTTTCTGGAAAGATCTGAGGTCAATCCAGATGCCTGCCCTGCAAACACATCCATTTTTCACAAGGGGCCTTCCACCTCACCAGTCTGATGGTGTCTTGGAAGGATTTTGGGATCATAAATTCATTTTGGAAGGGACTTTGAGGTCATCTAGTCCAGCATCTTGCTCAAAACAAATCCAAATCTGGTGGCAACTGCAGTTCAGGAGTGAGGATATGCTAGAAGCTCCTCTCTGCACTCTCAGTAAGGCAAAGATTCTGCTACACAGCCAGTACAGGAAACCTGATTTCCCAGTTCAGCCAGCAGCAGGTGGCTCTTGTAGATCTCAAGGTCTCTGAAGAAGGTGCCAAGACAACCACCTCTCATCAGAGCAATGCCTTCAGTGAATACAGAGGCACTCCAGTTTGGAGACCTGGATATAGCAGTGGTAATCAGGAAATTTAGAGGTTTTATCTTTGCTCTGCCCTCCAGTTACTGCCTGGCCTCTGCTGTACCCATTCCATCACACCAGAAATGGCTGTTGATAAACCCAGGCTGGGGACAGCACAGTTCACTGATTGCTCAGTTAAGAGGAACCAGCAGAGAGAGGGAGTGATAAGAAGAAGAGCAGTGGGTGGCTTTAGCAGATGGTACAGCTGGTCGTGTCAGGAGAAGGATCAGAAGCCTACTTGTACAAAACAAAACCTTCTGGGGGTTTGTGTGTAAGCTCCTTGTAGGCTTGCACAAGTAAGCAACAGCCAAGGGAAGGCAGGGCAGGTGGCACAGCACACACAGCTCCTGCTGTAACTCTTCCCTTGAGGTTACCTGGAGCCAAACTCTGCCTCTCAGTAAACATTTGTCAGTAGGCACAACTGGCAGTCCCAGCCCATGGCTGAAGGAAAAAAGGATTAATTGGCAACAATGGAGACGATGCCTTCTTACCGCTCATCGTTTGGTCCACGCAGGGGATTCTGCCCTCCCAGGCCAAACAAGCTGATGTGATCCCTTATGAACATGATGTCCCCCACTTGGAAGTGGGGATTCAGTCCTCCAGCAGCATTTGTGACAATCAAGATCTCCACCCCCAGGAGAAAGAACACCCTGATGGGAAAGGTGACCTGCAAGAACCAAAGGCCAATGTGCAATGAGTGTCACAGCGAGCAGACAGCCACTGCTACTGCATTTGTAGTATCACAATTTGTGGATGCAAAGAGTCTGCATATGGAGACAAAACAACCTTCTGCAATTTTAAACATTCCTCTAATTTAAATAGAATGTTAATGCTATTTAAACAAATTAAACATAATGAAACAAAATCTCGCATTAAAATCCAAGACCACATTTCCTACAGTTGCACTAAGGTCAAATAAAGGTGGTACAGAAAAAACATGCAGATAATTTTTGCTCACTGCCAAGGTCTTGCAGAGATCAAGCCACTGTGCTGATTGAAGTAACTACTTATGCACATGGACTTGGAGAGTAATCCAAAGCTAAGGAACAGTTGGGAGCTGGAGAAAAAAAATTTAAGAAGTTTGATTTTGTGGAGTCAGGAATTTGGATGATGCCTGCTATCAATGAAATGCTACTGTGAGCAAAATATTTCCTAGTAATGGGCACCACTTCTTCAAGAAGCAAGTTAATTTTAATAGACAAACACGTCTTGATAAAGCTAACTTTGTATTGAATGGCTTTAAAATAGCTGGTTTTCTATAAGAAGTTGGGTGGTGCCAAAAATTACGGTTTATATCCAAATGCAAATAACCTCAGTGCAAAAAAAGGAAAATCACAGAGCTATCCAAAAAAAAAAAAAAAAAAAAGCCAATAAATAAATACTATTGTTGTTTTCTAGCAGAAAAATATATATGTGCGTGGTAGGTAAGATAAATCTCCACACATCCCAGTATGTTATCTGGGAAGTTATAGCAGCTTGCAGTAGCCTGGGAATTTTTCTAGGGAAAAAGAAAGCTTTAAACTATATAAATGCAATAGAAGATTGAAATAGATTATTCTTATCGAAGTCTTCTCACTGCTGATTTAAATCATGATTAAACTGACTAAGTTAAAGCATGTAAATTAATCTGCCTTATATGATAAACTATTTCCCTCTGTGAGAGCAGCAGGGTCAGCCAATTTGTGTGCCTGTGCAGCATCACCTGCACCAAGCAGAAGCCAACTACCTCTTGGTTTGAACTCCCAATTTTATTTTCTGGGGACAGACCTGAAATCTAAGAAAGACTCATTTCAAGAGCACTGTAAGTTCATTGCAAGAGCTAACATCCTGCAGCTAGATAGCAAGGCAAGCAGTCACTTCTGCAGCTTTTACAACACCTCTCCCCATGGTGAATATTTTCCTTAAGGAGAACTCACCGTGCTGAGAGAGTAGCCTTCATAGGAGTGGAATCTTCCCTGCATGCACACGCAGGGCTGCCCATTCAGCTCCCCAAACACCAATCTGCCAACGTGCCCTGACACTGGAAATTAACAAAGCAGCATTTTAGTTACAGGTCTCAAGGAACTTGACTTTAGAGGGATCTGTTTGTTGATGATTTTGCTTTACTGCAGGGCCAAGCACTGCAAAAGCAGGAGCTGGAAATCAAATAAATAAATAAATACCTATTGAAAAGTAGGGCCCCCAGTGAAGGAAATACTGGCATCTGACTCTAAGGCTTTGGAATGCTGAACACTTGCTTTATTAAAATTATACTATATTACATTACAGCTATACTATAATTATATTACAGAATTATTATAGAATACCATAGAATTTTTATAGAAGTATTACAGAATACTAAAGAAAACTTGTGACTATCTCCCAATAGTCAGGACACAAATTTTTCCAATTGGCCAAGGAAACAAAACAGTCTTCAGCAGAATCTAATTGACAAATCACTTTGGGTAAACAATCTCCATAACTCATTCCACAGGTGCAAAACAACAGGAGCAGCAAGCAGAGATAAGAATTGTTTTCCCTTTTTCTCTGAGGTTTTCTTGCTGCCTTTCCTAGAAGAAATTCTTGGGAAATTGTGCTTAGCTTTTCTCTGTAAAGAGAATTGTGGCCACAAATACCTATATCTGTGCTACGATATTTATGTTTTTTTACTGTGAACACATATTTCGCCAGCATGGGACTGGTTTGCAGACTTGAATGATCCCCGTGTGAGGCTGTGCTGCAGGCTGCTGGTGGCTGGGGTGCTGATGGCCTGAGCTGTGCTCACCTGAGCTCTGTGGGAAGTGGGGGATGTCCTCGTATAGGAAGACTGTCCTGCTGTCCAGCACATCGGCCAGAGCTGCCAGCCCGGAGCCGCAGACGATGGCGACCCTGGGCCGCCGGGCAGCGCGGGCACGCAGCCACTCTGCTGCCTCCTGGCACGCCTCATAGCTGCTTCTGCAGGACGAGAACAGGCCAGGGAGACTTACCAGCCCTTCCTGGCACACCTCATAGCTGCTTCTGCAGGACGAGAACAGGCCAGGGAGACTTACCAACCCGTTCAAAGAACAAGCTTCAAAGGATAAAAGGTGCAGGGAAAAAGAAATTTCATTAAGACTATAATAATAGAAGCTTCACTGCTATTATTGAAGATGCATCGCTTTTAATCTCATGTATTTTACCCCCGACTACAGGGAAATCATTTGAATCCCCTTCTGTAGATGAAGAATGGCTAATGATACCTAGATCACAGAAATGTCACAAGGCATAACCACTCCTGCTTCTGATGGGCTCTGGTCTCCCCTGAGTTCCTGAAGAAAGGGAAAAGCACAATTAGACTGAGAAATTCCAACCTATATGAGTGTGCATGGGGATGTCCAGCCTGTGATGAGGAAATACAAATGTGTGGAGTTC
This sequence comes from Melozone crissalis, assembly GCF_028551555.1. Taxonomy (NCBI): domain Eukaryota; kingdom Metazoa; phylum Chordata; class Aves; order Passeriformes; family Passerellidae; genus Melozone; species Melozone crissalis. The sequence continues at coordinate 7,614,832 of NW_026535785.1, forward strand.
TGAAGACACCTGAACAGCAGATCTGGAATGCTGTGCTGATGAAGGAGTAGACACTGTCATCTGCAGTAGGTAAAGATTCAGGTGAACTTCTGAGACATGGGTCAAGCATCATCTGCAGGGATGGAGAAGCCAATCTCTGTAAGTGCTGAGTGCCATCAGCTCCCACCACTTCCATCTAGGCTGGTACCACATGTCAGCCACCCACCCTCTCGATACCTCGTGCCTTCAGTACAGAAGGATAAACATGGAGATCTTAGTCATCCCACAGAGTGGGCATGGGATCACACCTGCAGCCCAGACATAGCCAAGAGGCCCAATGACATCAGTCTCCATCAAAACAAGTGAAAACCAGGAATTTGGGCTCCAGAGTTTAAAGTGATTCAAGAGGGGGACTTGGCAAATACCTCGGTTAAAAAAAGTCTAATCCAGCAGGGAGCCCCATTGCCTGAAGGTGGGATAGAAGCTGGCATTACAGTGCCTGTTGTACATCTGTCTCATGGGAAAGGAGAAGAGTTCAACTTTTAACCTCTTGGCCCAGTATTCAGATGCCTTAATCACAGTTTTGAAACACAATCAATAGCAAAATAATCCCATAATCCTGTTTTCAATAGGACAATGCAGAGACTTTCTGAAAGTCAATATCAAGGTTGATTGGAAACTATCCTCAAAAGCAGGGGTACTAATAGTTCTTGGAAGCAACTCAATCGTTACCATTGATGAGCAGAATTAATGATTGTACATGGTAGAGGACTGGGTCCTGGATTGAACCCACAGGCAGGGTCCGCAGTCCTCTCTATGAAAAGTTGATCTCATTATTGAGAGGTGAGAAAATCAGATACTGTGAGGCTGTGGGTGATGTAAAATTGACTGGAGGTGCTGATGAGCAGTCACTATCTATCCAGGAATGTTTCTTTTGGTTCTTTTTTGTCAAGTCTTTTTCTTCCAGAGTTGTAAACCCTAGTAATGCTGTGATGCTGCTCTCAGCAGTCTTAGAGGACGGACAGAAAAGCTTTCAGAGGTGAGGAGCTCCTCACTGCAGGAGGTTTCAGGCCACTAAGAGGATTTGACTGTGTATAACTGGTTCCTCCAACTAAAGTACCAGATATTGAAACAAAGGTTCTCAATTCTATGCTTTTTCTTTCTTTATACTGGCAGGGTCAGTAGTTACTGCACAGGTGTTTTCTGTGAGCCTCTTGACTGTCTAGTTGCTACTCTAAGTCCTATCCAGCATAAGATACATCAAACTTACAGTCCTAGTTACAAACTGCAATGTCAAAAATACCCAAAAATATCATAAACTTGCAATCCAGTGGGAAGAAATAACTTCCATACGCATAGATTAAAATGAAGAGTCATACTTAGCTGAAGTACTTTTCAAAGGAAAAGTTTGGAAATGAGAGAGTTTATTTACCATCACATACTGAATTTTCTAAGTGTATCATGAGCTCCTGAAATAAGCAGGAGCTGTGAAAATGACATTAATAAAGACTACAGTTGACTACGTTATCACTTGCTCGCAGACAAAAGCTTTAAAAGTGCTTTACATACATTAATGAACAATTCCCCCCAATTTCTCTGTTGAATAACTGTAATCCTTGTTTAGAAATTCAAGGGAACCAAGAGAATTTATATGTAATGCCCAAGGTTTTGACATACCTGTGGCAGGCAGGAGAAAAGAACAAGGTCACCAGGATCTGCTCTTCCTTGTGACCATAATACTGCTTGTTTCAGTTTTTGTTTTTTTTGAAGAGCATAAACCATTGCAAAATAACATTAGAGAATGGATATTATTCCTATATCCTCAGAAATTTTAGGAATGTGGGATGGAACCCATTCAATGTCTGCTGAAGATATCAGGACTGACTGAGCTATGCCAAGTTATGGTGGATTTTTTTCCCCCTTTTAAACAGAAGATATTAAAATACTTCTTAACCAAAGAAGTAAATCTCCAGTGCTGCATATGTTTCCTTCCCTGAAAGAAGCTCCAGCAAGTGCACAGGGGCCTGGCAGAGCCCTGTCCTTCCCAAAGGCTTTGGGCACATCAGAGCTGTCCCCAGTGCTGAGAGCACAGCGATGCCAAAATTAATCTGCTTGCAGTATTTCGCTTTCAGAAACCTTCCGGTGACATCAAAGGGACTGGCAAGAACTGATAATTTCTGAATGCAAGGGAGATACCTGCTCAGCAGGAGCAAAGGGGGAGTTTGACCCGTGGGTCACCCAGCAGAGTGTTCATCCTGGAACTGCAAGAGCACAAGGCCTGTGCAAGCTTTTTGACAGCCTGAATTAATACATGGAGCACAAAGGCCCCTCTAGCTGCTCTAACAATGCACACCTAATAATAGTGCTCGGTAGCATCGCTTTGGATTAAATCACAGGATCAGCTGAAAACACAATCCCCTTTATTGTGATTGCTGTCATCCACTGGAGAAACACATCTGTTGCAAAACACAGGACTGTCACCGGTGACAGATCTTTTATGGCATGAAAAAAAACCACACTCTTATTTGCTTCTAAGTTGGCTGAAAGCAAATCTATGCAAAAAAGCAGACGTATCCCAATAAACAGCTAAAGCATTATGTTTGGGGGCACATGGCCATAAGTATTCACAGTCTGTGCCTCTCCACAGGAGATATTTGCCTCTTCTGGCCCATAACCTCTCCCAAGGTCACCTACTCGCTGCCATATTTCATAATACCAGCACCTGCACAGGCAGATGGCCAGATTGCTCTCCAGTAATAAGATGTTTACTTCTGAGCAGCCTTTGTCTGACATTTATTGAGTGCCCAGTAGAAAGGAAACAAGGTGAAGAAAAGAGATGTAATTTTGTTAGTCCCATCCAGCTTGGACGTCCGTGCACCCCCTATTTCACAGCACCTTACCTGTCTTCCTCAGCATAGGCCATCCTCCTCCTCTCTGGTTAACCAAAAGAAGGGGATGGTTGCTGGAAATGGAGCTGCAGGGTTTTATTTGACCAAAGAGCAGAAGCCTATTGAACCTGCAGAAGCTGCTGCTGTCTCTGGCAGTGAGTCAGGGAAGTGTGTCCCAGCTTCTCTCTGCTGTCCCCTGAGCATCTCTAATCCCCGAGTAGGAGGGGCATGGTCAGGACATCTGCTTTTCTGGCCTCACCCCACATGACACACATGCTCTAGAGCTCTGCAGAAAGCTTACACGCATGCACACACACACTGTAATGCAGATAAAGCCCAGAAATTTCACACACACACAACTTTTCAGCGGCTGACAAGGGATCTGCCTGGATTTGCACCTCTTGCATCACCTGGGAACCAGCTGGAGTCACCTGCTCCTGTGCAATTCAAACCCCCGGCAGTGTGCAGACCCTGTGAGAGGACCTGTAGCACCTACCACTGACACCAGACCTTTCCACATCCCACATCATTGCCTTCCCATTCTTTCATGGCAACCAGGGATGATGACCCAGTAGCTCCCCTCAGGGTTTTTGTTCATATTTAATTGTCTCACCCTTCCAAAAAGGAAATACTTATTTGAGATATGCAAAATCTCCATTTAGCAGAATATGGGAGACACAGAAAAGACAACAGACACCCCACCATCTGTCCCTTTAATTTTAGCTTTGCTGTGTATGAAAACAAACATAAAAACAAACCTGTCATATGGATCTGTTTGTGCATCGGTGTTTGATCCCAACAACTGATGTGAACCACATTTTACAGAGCCAGAGATGTTTCCAAGACAATTGAATGCCAAAAAAATTCAAGAAAAGCAGTGATGAGTAGAGACCTTACACGCCCTAGCTGAAAGGCCACATCTACAATATCCATTCACAGCTTAATAAATCCAGAAAGGACACATGGGGGTATAATTTATAAATATCACAAGCAGGGACAAAACCTCAGTTAGAACTTGGTAATTCTTAGACAAATCATCCAGACATTAAAAAAATTCAGAAAACTGGGCAGCACCCATTTCAGGTCTTGGATTTCTTATTTCTTACATTCCTCTTTCCTTTTTGATCTTGAAGACCTTGCATCAAACAGACCATTGTTGCCCCAGAAAAGTGTCTCTGAGAACTTCAAAATCAAACAAGGTAATAACTGCACCAAGAAAAAAACCAGGGCATTTTTAGAAAGAGATATACTTCATGCTGGAAAGCAGAAACCCAGTGATGCCAGCACAGGCTGGGAATCTGCAACAACCAGCAGAATTTAAAAATCCAATTTTGTTTTATTTGTTGAAAAATACAGTTGGCACCGAAGAAATAGAAAATGGATCTGAAGAGAAACCATAATGAGGTCCTTTCCCATCAAGTTCTTGACCTCCTTTCTCCCTCAAGTTCACACTTCCATTTCTTTCTTGCTTTCTCTTAGAAAGCTTAAAATGCCTCTTCTACTGAGACAAGCAGGTGGGGTGGTGCCATGTCAGGACCCACAGTACACTGCTGCACTGGCATGGTGCATCTTGCTCTTGGTTTGCTGGAAGCAGTGGGAAAATCAACATTAAGGATCTATAAATAATTTTCCCTTCTATGCCCTCTTTCTAACTCTGTTTTCCCACATTTCCTCTCCTTTTTCAGATATGTCTCCTTTTTGTCATTCTCCTTCTTGTACTTCTGAATCTTGGCCTGTTCTAGGTACATCCTCCTTTTTTCAGCATTGTTTTTCTGTACAAAACACAGCAGACTGAGAGCAGAGATGGTTTTAGGTAGATTTAACTGCACCAAACCCTGTGCCCAAAGAGGGCCCACACTGCTTGGCTGTGAGCCAGGGTGCCAAAGGATTCTGGAAGTCACCATCACCCCAAGCAACATTCACCCAAACCCAGGGCCTTAGAGCCACTTACCAGCTCACTCAAGTCTTTCTGCCCTCTGGAAGTCCAGGCTCCTCTTGCCACTACTCAGGACTTCTTTGAAACCCATTATTTGCTGCCATTAAATTAAATTACAGAGCAATGTTAGGCCCTTAATGTTGATTTTCCATAGAGCTTGTTGGTATCAGCAGAGTTCTGATGCCCCCCAGATATGTTCCCTTCTTCAGCCTTAATCTGATTACATTCATTAATCTGATTCTTTTTTTGCAAAGCAGACAAGAGAGATCAGACAGCCCGAGAGCTCTTCCCAATTTGCTCTCATCTAAGACAATCTCCTTCCTAGTTTGGATTTACATGGAAAACAGGATTATCAAAAAGGGGCCATTTTATCTATCTTGCTGCAATGTTGGTTATTTAACAGCAACAAAAATTACTTGAGTTTTAACCTGTAATGCTGCATTGGCTGGACAAGGAAGAGATAAACGTTCACCCTACTAGGACAAAATTAATTTGAGCACTGAGGACATTCATGCCAATTAGACTGCAGGGAATGCTCCAAATCAGATTTATCTAGAAAAAGAAGGTATTGAATAGATTGCATAATGCTGAAAAAAATTATTGAGAGACTTTTGTCCTGAAGGAATCTCAGTTGTCTCTGTCTGTATGTGTCTGCAGCAATTTGTATCTATAATCCTGATGTTACTGCCTTGGCTGTCATTCAAGCCCTGCTTCCATAGTGAGAACTTCAACTGCTACAGGATGCAGATACAATCACCTGAAATTATTTTCTAACAATGCTGTACATTCCTACAGCAATTTCCATCTAAAGAAGCGTCGTGAAGTATTCTGCAAGCATTTCATCAAAACATTTAATTAATGCTTTAGGGTAAGGCTCCACTTTCCTGTGTGCTGACATTATCACTGTATCAAATTATTTTGCAGTCTTCTCACACCTCCTGCACATCACTCTTTTGGGAAGAGGAACTGAGCTGCAGAAATATTCACAGAGTGTCTGCACAGTGGGAACAGCCTTGCCCAGAAGAAAGCATCCCCCCTAAGCACTACAGGCATTACCATGCCCTTACCTGGTAAAGGTGCTCTTACCTGGGGGGCATTTCTCCCAATTCTCTCACACTTAAAAAAGCCAGGATTGTGCCTCAGTGTTTTAGAGCAAGATGAAATGCCTACAGTTTGGAAAGATTCTGCTTTTCTGCTGACTACCCAAAGCACACACTCCAGGTTTGATTAAAAATTACTGCCAAGAATTAATCAGGAATTTTGCAGCAATTTGGAAAGGCTTTGTTTGGAAAACTCATTATTGTCTGTACACTGGCTAGCCAGACAGCCACTGGAGTGTTACTAGCCACAAGAAAGGGAGATAAAATTGAATTATATACCAGAAAAGTTATTCCCCAACAGATCATTTTAATAACAATCTCTAACAAGCTCTGCCTGGAGTGGTGAGCATACTGCTCATTGTACATTGACAGGAAAGAGACCTCTGACCACAGTGAATGCAGCAAAGGGCTGGCCAGGGGAACAGAAAACCAGACGTTCAAAGAGCCTGTCATGGTTAGCTGAGCAAAATGAGAGCAAAGCAATGCTTCCATGACAGCCTGAAAATGTTGCCATGGAGGCAGGAGAGATACAGAAACTTAAGACAAGCAGCAGGAAACCAAGGAGATGCGTGTTCAGTTAGGCCAGACGTCAGAAAAAAGCTTCCAGCTGGCCAAAATGTGCAGTCCTAAATAGCCCTCCTGTGAGGGCAGTGGGAAAAGGCTTTTAGGACAGAGATCAGTCAATGTAAAGGGTTTATGATGTTTACTGGTAGGGAAGCAGCCACAGCACTCACAAATTATATGCCTGCTCTGTAAAACCTCACCATCTTCATAAGACTCAGGCAGGAAGAGGAAGCAACTTGGCAAAACCTGTGAATAAATGACACCACAGAAATCAGTAAAAGAGCAGAGATGTCCTAATACCAGCCAACACTTCCATCTTCCAGCTCTGGGAGATGTATCAAACAGCAAGGGGTAAGATTGGGGTTGTGGCCATGGGAGTTTGTGGAAGCAAAAGCACCTGTGGCAAGGAACTTAGAGAGAAAGAGTATAAAAAGGATTATTTGGGGATTTGAGGGAAAGGAGTTGAACCTTCTGAAGGGATACAAAGAGCACAACCAGGGATCAGCAGTATGTCAGGCTTGGGATGAAAGGATGGGCTTTTCAATGTGGAAGTGCTTTGAGGCAGACAAAAAATCAGGGGAAAGTGTAGTGGAGGGCTGAAACAATCCTTAGTGAGAATAAGTGGAAAAGAAACCACAGATCCTGGTGGACTGGAGACTAAAAAAGGCCAGGTACCCCTGTGGTCTACAATAAACACAAATAACTTGAACTAAAAATTATAAGGGATAAGGAAGAAATGCTTTCAGGCCTGTCACAGAAGAAAACAATTCTCAGTTAAATTATACTACACAGCTCCATGTAGCACTAAGAATCCTTGACAATAGATCTATTTCCCTATTCAACACAGGTAAATGCAGTTCATATCCTGGCACCACAGCCAGCTGCTGGCCTGGGGCTCCAAGATGCTTCTCCATATGAAGAATACAAATTCTCCTTAGGAAGGTCACATCAAAACAACACATGACCAAAGCTTATCCCGTTCTGTGGTCTGGTTTCCTCTTCAATAATTGATAATACTTTCACACAGTAAATACTTTCACTAGGTCTCAGGACCATGTCCTTGTTTCCCCACAGCCCCCTTTGGAAAACACTGATTTCTGGAGGTCAGTAGGTGAACATACAACCACTGCTAGTTGTGGTCTATCAGGATGTATTTGTGCTGTTCCAACAGGATCAATGCTTCCTCATTATCTTGTCTGTGGTGCAATAATAACACGTTATTGAGCAGCTGATAGGTTTTCCCTTTCAGTGATTTTTTGTTTAAAGAAGCAAAGGTTAGACAATTGTACGTCATTTTACCAACTGGCTACGTCAGACATTGTTTACTGGAGTTTCCCAACTCACTTTCCTTGTAGCAGATAGTGGCTGCAATTCCTCTGGTGATGAAAGTGAAACAAAAATCTGCCTGACTTTGGACTGCAAGCCAGAAGCAGGAGAATGACCCTTACAGATCAGTCCCCAAGGTCATGGAAATCCACCTCATTAAGGGCAACCAGCTGTCCCAGCATCGTGCACCACACTGCAATAGACAAGAGTGTTGTGATTTACATACCATACTGTTTAATTTAGATACTCTATTAGCAATAAATCTAATCATAATCATCCACATAATCACTGTGGGTAATTCTTCTCATGTCTGACTGAGACCCTTCTCTCAACTGCTCTGCCATACCAATGTTATCGTCCCAACTGACAAATATCCTGCATCCAGCAGAGTGATAGATAAAACCATGGTGAGATCTGGTGCAAAATTATGTGGGTTTGGGACTGATCTTTAGAAGCAGGGTGAGAAGTACTGGGTACCCCATGGAATCTATGGAAGTTTCTTCCATGGCTCAGCATAGTCTTCCCAGATGACTCCCTGCACACATCCAGTATGATGGAAAGAGCTCCCAAACACCCCAGCATTTCCCCAGCTCCATCACATAGTAGAGTTATAACATATATCTACAAAAGAAAAAAAAAAATCAGAGGCATAAACAAGACTACTTTGCTCTTAATGAGGTGTTTAACTTCCTGTGTTTAACTGCTCAATATTCCCTTAAAGACAGATGCTTCCATCTGGGGCTGTTGGTGCCACAGCTGTGCACAGAGGATACAGTCTGATTGGAAAAATATCAGCTGAAGATCAGCTGATAAAAGTTTAGCTCCATAGAAGTAGGGCTAATGCAGGAAGAAAGAAAGTGCTATGTTCTCATTTTAAGTATCTTACATGGACCAAAGAAACCAAACCAAACAACAATAATAGCAAAAAAGAGAGATTATTTTGCATAAGACAGAAGTGTCTACTCAGATTTCTGCTTTAACTTGAAGAGATTTCAGAAAACATAGAAGGATCCTGAAGCTCACAAGCTGAGTTGAAAGTTTAATTTCAGAAAAAGCATCACATTTTTCTTAAGCGTGCTATTCAATCACATTTACTTCAGCTAGGACTCTTGTGCTGTCATGCGCTCAGTGATGAATTGTTCTCTCCTGTGATTTGGAAGAGCCTTATCTCCAGGAGTCCAGGGGAGTGTGACACTGAGAAGCTGCAAGCTCCAGTAAAAGCCTGGCAGGGTAGAAATGCAAAGGTCAAGCCTTGCTTAGAGACCACTTTGCCCTACGAGCTGCCTGTAGCTGTTCTGTTGGTAGTGTTATCCAAGCACTCAAGAACATGTGAAAAGTGATGTGTGTAAGAAATTTTAAAAAAATCAACCCTTAAACTCAATGCTTTAATTACCTATGGCCCACAGAAGTCAGACAGTGTAAACCTTGTGGCTGATGTGTGAGTACACAGAAACAACAGAAGGAAGGCAACCAAAACATCCCAGCACCACTGGAAATATCAGTGAGGAGGCCAAAACTAAAGCAAAGCTCTGCTCAGGCTTTTACTACAAACACAAACATTTCAGACTGTAACACACCTTTGACCTCCCCACTAACTTTAAATTCTCATGAGCTAAAGATAAGATTTTAGCAATGCCATTACTGTGTGCCCTGTATTATCAACAGAGACCAGACCAGGCACTGGAGAACCCACCACACCCTCAGCTCCACACCTCACCAGCTGCCCACTTGCTTTCATTCATTTGCCCCAGCTCTCCCTCTACTTTTACATAGCAGAAAATCTTGGTTGAGTAAAGGTGATCTTCAAACAGGCCAGTTAGAGGGTGAAGAGGCACTGAGACAGAGAAATCTTCCATCTGCATCTCAGCTGTTTCTCATTAGGTAAAACTTCTTTCTGATGAGGCAGCCAGTAAGTATCATTTTGTTACATCACTATTAGGGATCAATATGACATGATTTGGCTTGAAAAAGACATTATCTCTTTTTTTCCCCCTCAAGGGATTTATAGAGTTTTAGTCCTGTATTCCTGTTTATAGGTAGCACTGGGCTTTTTCTATACTTAAGATTCTATTTTGCTGTAATATTGCTTCATTTTAGAAAGCAAGCAAGTAGATTAAAAGAGGGGAGGAAAGTTGTCAGATTATAGATCCCTGTCTTCAGTTATGACTTTAACATACAAATTCCCTCATGTACCTAGAGTGGGAGAAAAGATTCCTTATGTCTACATTATTATATCCTTAAGATGGACCAGTAAAGGTTTTTTTTTTTTTTTATTTTCAGTTACTGGACTTTGAGCAAAATTTTCCCAAGCTATCAGTTCTGGAGTGCTTAGTACTGCTAGCACTGAATTTCTGTAGCAAAACTACTTCTGGCTTAGGACTGGATTGAGCTTCACTAAGAGTATGTGAGAGTGAAAAAATCAATAGCAGGAAGCCTCATATTAAAGCAAAAGGATTTCTGCTTACTCATGCTCCATTGTTGGCTATTTGTTCCCAGAAGGGTTGGGGAGTGCCACGCTCCTGAACCTGCATATAGAAAAATCCCCATAATATTTAAAGTCTCAAAAGCAACTTGCACCTGCTGTTTACTGTAATAATGAATATGCTTTGACCTTTCTGCTCCTGTGTGCAGATTAGATGCTGTTTTGCTGCTGTCTAAAGCGTCTGTGTGTTTCCAGGGATGCTGCAATGGATGCTCAGTGATGCTCATTAAGACTCTGTTAATATTTCAAGGCTCTTGCCTCCTGCTAACCCAAGCCGGGTGTAACAAGTCTCCCGGGGATTTAGAAAGGGCAGCAAGGTGGGTTACTAAGCGAAGAGTCTCCTTATGGGTTCCAGAGGGCAAAGCAAGCTCTGGAGGAGCATCACTGCTGAGCCGCGGTCCCTGCAGGGCTGTGAGATGATCGCACCGGGCTCAGGCTCCCAGGGCAGGCGGCCCAGGGCGTCGGCAAAAAGCACCCAGGGCGCTGAGCCCCAGCGCTGCCTCTCCAGCGGGTGGCCACACATCCCCGCACAGCCTTTCTTCTCTTTTCCTCCTGAGCAACCTGTCAGCGCTAGCGCTGGTAAGTGCTGCGGGGGTAACTTCCAGCACCGCCGTCCTGCCGGGCTGCCCCGCTGCTCGGACGCGGCTCCTCTGTTCCTTTTCCTCCTGAGAAACAGCCGCGCTTGGGCTCCTGTTTAGGAGATGGAGCCGAGGAGCCGCGCTGCCGCCCGCCCGGGACTCTGCTGCTCATCACCCACCCCGGCTGCAAACCTCTCCCGCCACTGATGGCAAAGCCGGAGCGGCAAGAGCCCTCCCGGCCCGAGGCAGGGCGGTGCCCCCCGAGCAGAGGGCGTGCCGGGCGGGCGAGGGGCCGGGCTGGGCGCGCTCCCGCCGGGTAAGAGCGGGAGCGGCTCCAGGCCGCGCTGCCGCCGCGGCCTCGCGTAGGGAGCGGGCGGCGCGGGGAGGCGCCTCGGGCGGGCGCGGCGCTACGAGCGGCCGGGGCGGAGGGAGGCGGCCGGGCCGCGCTGAGGCGGGGAGCGGAGCGCGGGGATGGGTGAGGAGCTGCGCGGTGGGGCGAGCCCTGAGCCCGGTCCTGGCCGGAAGGGGTCTGGAAATGAAGATGAGAAAGCAGGCGCTTGCCTGTTCTTGCTATGTGCTGAATGAGCCTGGATTTACGGTTGAGGCTTGTTAGTATGTTGGCTGGAGCGCGTCTGGGACATGCTAAGAGCTGGCGTTGTTCAGCCTTGCAGAATGCTCTGGGGAGCTCTTAGAGCCCCTTCCAGTACTTATATATACAGAGGCTTATATGAAAGGGGGATGACTTTATACCTGGGTGGATAGTGGTGGGGCAAGGGGGAACGTTTTTGAACTAAAAGAAGAGACATTTAGATTGGATGTTAGGAAGAAATTCTTCCCTGTGAGGGTAGCAAGGGCCAGGTACAGGCTGCCTAGAGAAGCTGTGGCTTCCCCCTCCCTGGAAGTGTCCAAGGCCAGGTTGGATGGAGGTTTGAGCAACCTGGTCTAGTGGAATGTACCCCTTAGCCATGGCAGGGGGCTTGGGATGAGATGGTGTTTAAGGTCCCTTCCAAACTATGAATAACTGGGGTGAGCTGTAATTAAAAGCCCACACTCAGTTGCTGTTTAAAATGAAATATACTAGACAAGGGCACAATGATCTGTGTTTCCCCCAGTTTTCCTCTTTACTCAGAACATCCTACAAGGAAGGATGAGATTAAAGCCAGAGCCCACCTGCATAGAGGACAGTGAAATTAAACTTGCTTGTTGAAAGGCCTTAAACTGAGGAAAGGCAAGATGAAACCTCAGCTGTGTGTGTGACCCTGTGCCTCTCTTCTCCTCAGAGGGCTGATGGTGATGAGGGCAAACAGATGTGGGCTGTGGCATGAGATGCTGCATGGGTTTGAGGGGAAGGGTAAAGTGCTGACGGTAGCCATTGTTTCCAAACTTTCTCAGCTCTTTCAGTTTTAATCCAATATTTTCTCAAACTCTGTTGTTATGTAACACTTAAGGTCATTGTATTTTGCGTTTGTGGGAATGGGAGGGCTTGAGGGATGGTTAAAGAGATAGGCTGAGAGATTTCCTATCTTGGGTGGTAATTTTGATTGAATTATTTTGCTTAAATGAACATTTTAGTTTAGAATAAATTGCTGGCTGGCTGATTTCTGGTTAGTGCCTGTCAGTTGTGCGCTGTGTGCTTTGTGCTGAGCAGTGGAGCAGATTGCAGCAGCCTCGTCAGCTTTGTGTGGAGTGTGCTTGTATTTGTTGGCCTTTACCCATAGCACTTAGCACTGCTTTTTTCTTTAACATCAAGCACGTATTCCCATTGACCACAGCTGCAACCAAGTCCTCAGGTTTATCACAGCTTTCTCAGTCATTAAAGGAAGGCATAAGGGTTTTCAGTCATCTGGCAGAGAGCAGTAATGCCGAGCAGAGGAAGGGAAAGGTTTTGCTCACTGGCTGATGTCCAGCATCCCTGCAGGGCCCTTCAGCTGAGGGGCAGTTCCCAATGAGGGCTACCCCAGCATTACACTGGGGCTGGTGGAAGAGGTGGGAGGGTTGTTCCTGCTTGGGAAATTGGAGGAGCAGCAGCTGTGCTCCCTCTCAAAGATGCCTTTGCTTGTGGCTCCCCACCCTCCATACTTAGAGCTCTCAGATAAACACTGCCATCATCAGATGATAACATTTCTGGGCCACTTGCTGAATTTGGAGAGTTCGTGGTGTGTTCTCTTTTTTGACTGAGAGAGATATTTGTATTTAAGTGTTTAGATCCATACAGTGAGCAGAATATTCAGAGTCAGTGAAGGGCTAAGCACCAGCAAACTCTTCTTCACTTGCTGTGTAAATAGCAAGAAGGGCAATTGAACTGGTGAACCTCCTGATTTTCAAATGACTTTATTCAGGATAGCCCTCATTTACATTCCTCATTGGTGCATCATTCCATGAAGCATTTACCTCTGTTCTAGAATAGAGCTGCTAAGCAGGACACTTTTTTTTTTTTTTTTTATAAAAAGCTTTTCCTATTTCTGTACTGGTGTGATTGGAATGACATGGTTTCTTCTCCTCTGATGTTGTCCAGGTTGTGAGTCCACCCAAGAATGGATAAATGTAAGCAGCCTAATGTTAACCAGAAGATCAACCTTGAAAAATTCAGTCCTGAAATTCTCTCTGAAATTGAGAAGCTCTTTGAGAAGAAGTTTACTTACACTAAGCCAGTGAATGATGAATGGAAGCTGCCAGATCCCAGCAATGCTTTTACATGTGATCATGTGGAATTTCACTCACTCCAGGCTCTGAAGGACTCAATGAATGAAGTGAAGAACCAACTGAGTGATAAGAACCTGGAGGATTGGCATCAGCACACCTCATTTACCAATAAAGCAGGGAAAATAATATCTCATGTGAAGAAATCTGTGAATGCTGAGCTCTGTACCCAGGCATGGTGCAAATTTCATGAGATCCTGTGCAGTTTTGCTCTTCTCCCAGAAGAAGCTCTTCAAGATGGAGAACTGAATTCTGTGCACCTCTGTGAAGCACCTGGAGCTTTTATAGCCAGCCTTAACCACTTCTTGAAGTCCCACCATGTCCCTTGCCACTGGAATTGGGTGGCTAATACCCTAAACCCTTATCATGAAGCCAATGACATCCTTATGATGATCATGGACGACCGTCTGATAGCAAACACGTTACCTTGGTGGTACTTTGGCCCAGATAACACTGGGGATGTGATGACATTAAGGCATCTAACAGGACTTCAGAGCTTTGTGAGCAATATGGCCACAGTCCACTTGGTAACTGCTGATGGCAGCTTTGATTGCCAGGGAAATCCAGGTGAGCAGGAAGCTCTTGTCTCACCCCTTCATTACTGTGAAACAGTCACTGCTTTAATGATCCTGGGCACTGGAGGATCCTTTGTTTTGAAGATGTTCACTCTGTTTGAGCACTGTTCCATCAACCTGCTCTTTCTGCTGAACTGCTCTTTTGAGGAGGTCCATGTCTTTAAACCAGCCACCAGCAAAGCTGGGAACTCAGAGGCCTATGTGGTTTGCCTTCGCTATATGGGCAGAGAAAGCCTTCATCTGCTTCTTCCTAAAATGACACAGAACTTTGGAACAGAAATGCTCAACAAAGCTCTTTTTTCCCAGCATGCACTTCCTGAATCATTCCTTAAAACACATGAGGAGTGTTGCATGTTCTTCTACAAGTGCCAAGTAGAGACTATCTCTGAGAATATCCGTCTTTTTGAGCGCATGGAAGAGGCAGAGCAGGTGAAACTGAACAAGTTAAGAGACTGTGCAGTAGAGTTCTTCATGCAAAAGTTCCACCTGAAACCCATTGGCAGAAATAACTGGCTTGTCAAGAAATCCCAGGCTGGTTGCAGCATGAATGCAAAATGGTTTGGGCAAAGAAACAAATACTTTAGTACATACAATGAAAGGAAGATGATGGAGACCCTGACATGGAATGATAAAGTGGCAAAGGGCTATTTGAATCACTGGGCTGAGGAACATAGTTTAAATAATGCTGGGAACATGTGTGTTCTGGAAGGATCATTTTCTAACCTTGAATGTAGCTTTTGGTACATTTTGGAAGGAAGAAGATTGCCCAGAGTAAAGTGTTCTCCATTTTGTGATGTTCAGGTCTTAGAAAATCTTAATGAAGCTGTGAAGGAGTTGGGTGGGGGGAGGCTGAAAAGCAGATCAGTGCTGCAGCCTTGTCACTCTTGTGAAGTTCTTCCTGGGGAACTCATACTGGCAAAAGTGTCTGATCTTGCCAGGTGCCATCAGGAAGTCCTAAATGAAAGTTGTAGTGACCAATTCAAGTGCCTTGTGGTGGGCTTTCCCACCCTGTGTGACACAGAAAGCCAGCCCAGCATGGAAATAAAGCCCATGGACGCAGCCACGCTGCTGACCTTCAGCTTCTCTTTGCTGTACGATGGAGAGCCAAAGTACCAGCAGCAGCTGTTGGAGTGCCTTCTGCATTCCTTGGCGCAGCTGGCAGCAGGAGATGCCTTGGTTTTGCCAGTTCTCTCCTGCCTGACACGTTTCACAGCTGGCCTGGTGTTCATCCTGCACTGCTGTTTCCGGAGCGTGGCGTTCGCGTGCCCGACCTCGCGGGAGCCCCTGCGGAGCGGTGCCGCTCTGCTCTGCGTGGGCTTCCGAGGCCTCCCCGCGCCCGTGGCGGAGTTCCTGCAGCACCTGAACGCTCTCATGAGCTCCCTGCTGGACACAGACTCTCCCCAGCAGGTTCTGCAGTTCGTGCCCATGGAGATTCTCCTCCAGGGCAAGCTGTTGGAGTTTCTGTGGGATCTAAACACGGCCATTGCAAAGAGACAGCTCCACCTGATTGTGCAAGCTCAGCAGCAGCGAAT
This sequence comes from Melozone crissalis, assembly GCF_028551555.1. Taxonomy (NCBI): domain Eukaryota; kingdom Metazoa; phylum Chordata; class Aves; order Passeriformes; family Passerellidae; genus Melozone; species Melozone crissalis. Next base: position 7,630,492 of record NW_026535785.1, read on the forward strand.
GACTAGTGACATTCCACTTTAAAATAACTCTAGAACTGTGTGAGTTGCTGCTGCTAGACCTTGTTTCGCAGGCAGAAAGAAGGTGTTAAAAACACTGTTAGTGTGAAGGTAACATTAATGCAAAATTGGTGTGACATTGAGGGTGCTGGCAGGATGTTCTGAGCTATCAATCCTAGGTGCACCATATTGTATGTGTAGGAAATAGGAGAAAAGAAAGCCAGACCTTGGTTTGTGGCCACTGAGTTGTATGTTTCAGGATGCAGAATAACATGGAATCTTTGATTCAATGGAAGCAAGTGCTGACATGTGAGCATAAGCCTCAGAGCCTCCTATTACCATTCCTAAAAACTGTCTTTTGACATCCCTTTAATTTACAGTTGGTGATGTGGGGGAAATCCTGTGTAACTTGCCTTACCATTTTGGATGGTATGAAGTGGTGGTGGTTATGGGTACATGGCCCCATTTACCATTCTTAAACAAGAGCCTCTGAATTTTCACCTCGTAGCCTTTGAATATCAGCCTCTTCTTTAGCACTTCAGTGAGCGAGGATTGAGATGAAAATTTCCTTGCCAAAGCCTGATAATGGTTTCTCCATCTCATTCTTGCAGCTGTTTTGTGAATGCCATGCTGATATCCCGAGTTCCAGTTCTTTGTGCACTTGAGTCACTTGACAGAAGGATCAAATGGAACTGTTTATGCCAGAGCAGTGCTCAGCCTCTGGCTGTTCATTGCTTACTCTTCAGGCAATAATTTGGATTGCCATCAAGCCCTCTCTTGTGACTTCTTATGGGTCCAAAGCTGAGCTCAATTCTCGAGAATGAAATTTGCTAAAAGAATTAGCCAGTGGCTGTAGACACTTAGGCTTGTAACAAGCAGAGCCTTTAGGAGACATTTAAATGCAGGAAACTTCCACCAGCCATGAGAGGCTCATAACATGCAGTTGCTGGGATTTGCCAGCTTTTCCCTGCTAAAAATCCTTAAAAACAAAGGCTTTGAAGTGTTACCACCTGAACAAACAGTTCACCAGTTGTGTGCTGCCTTTCTTGTGCACACAAGTGTTCATGTTTGTGTGGGAGCCCTCTGGGTTGTACAGCCATGAAGCTTTTGTGTTGTAAGTAATCAATGTGTGCTTTTGATGTAAAGGATGCATATATTTTTGAAGTAGAAGAAAATATGTTGATTTACATGGCTGTTGTATATTTTCATTTTATTGACAAATGTTGAAAGTGTTAAAAGACTTTTTTTTAAAAAAAAGAAGGGAAAACAACTGCTGTTTGGAGAAAATAAAGCCTTTTATTTTAGGTTTTTAGTGTTGCTGTTTACATATTTATTTACCAAATATGGAAGAAATCAGTGAAATGCAGTAGGGGAGCCTGGGAAGGTTTAAGTGGTTTTTGTGGTTTTTTTAGCCAGGCTTTCCTTATCTTGTCATTTATCCTTCCTTGATGAGTGAAGGGTGTAGTTATCTGCATTTCTGTCTAAATTTAACTTTGGAGTTTACCAGCTTAGAGAGACTCCACTTGTAGACATGGTCAAAGCAGGGGAGGAGGCCTGCACAGAGTTCCCTTGGCCTTGTCACTGAGCCTGACCATCCAGGTCCCTCTGTGGCTCCTGTAACTCTTAGCAGCAAGGATTTTATCTTAAGGATCTTCAGTTTCTCCTGGCTGTGACCACTGCTCAGGTAGGATGAGGTTGTTACACACTCTAATTTTGTCTGCAAAGTCCATTATTTATTCTCATCCTAATTGCTTGCCCTCACCGATTGGTGTGATTGAGAAAAAGCTGTGTGCCTAATTCCTCAGGGCTGGCTTTGCTGCACTGCCAGGGGTTCCAGGTGATTGTCTTTGGGTTGGCTGTCCAGTTTGTCTGGAGAACTGTCTGCTAACTCATTTTGATTGCAATTATTAATGTGTGACCGTGTTCACAGGGGTTTTCGGATTGGGGAAGAGACGAGGATCTGACTTTGTTTTAGAAGGCTTGATTTATTATTTTATGATATATATTACATTAAAACTATACCAAAAGAATAGAAGAAAAAATTTCATCAGAAAGCTAGCTAAGAATAGAATAACAAAAAATGATGACAAAGGTTTGTGGCTGGGTTCTCTGTCAGAGCCAGCTGACTGTGATTGGCCATTAATTGCAAACATCTAACGTGAGCCAATCACAGATGCACCTGTTGCATTCCACAGCAGCAGCAGATAACCATTGTTTACATTTTGATCCTGAAGCTCTCAGCTTCTCAGGAGGAAAAATCCCAAAGAAAGGATTTTTCATAAAGGATGTCTGTGACAATGTTTTTCCCATTGCCTTTCTCTTTGGAAGTCAGCCCCACATTAGAGAGCTGGGGAAGATCATTCTTTGTGCTAGAGGTATGAGATGACACAGGAAATAAATCCTGTTCTGATACCTTCATTTCTGTGCAGCTAATGGTGATTCTTGGGGAAATCTTTATGCAAGAAGTAGAGTTGAATGGATGATGAACTGCATGACAGCCGTGCCTCTCTTGGTTTTAGTGAAGCTGAAAACTTTGGTTGTTAATGTCAAAATGTTCTTCAGGGGACGTGAGGACTTTGGAAGCATCCTTGAAACAAGAGACTGGGGTGGAAGTGCTTGTTCTGGGGATTGTCAGGTTGATTTTTGTGCAAATACTGTTTAATGCGTTTATAGTTTTACTGAATTACAGGGAAATTTAAATGCTTAGAATTGTATTCAAGCCTATAAAAAGTTTTATGAAATATTTGCATTCCCAATATAACAGTATAAAAACAGTGCCTAAAGACATGAAATGGCAGATTGGAAAGTAAAGGGGAAATATGGATGTCTTCATTTTGCTGCTACAGACCTTAAAGGATGCATATGCAACTTCTTCAGTCCTTAAAGTCAATTTATACACCACATTATTTAGATTATGCATCTTATTTGAATTTTGATAGATCTTAATATGCTAGCATGCCTGGCAGTTTTTGAGTTCAAATAGTTGGTGTTGAAAGCAAAGACAAAGCACTGAGCCCAAAGCAAATTAGCTTTCTCCCTGGCTGAACAGCTATTTAACAAATGTCCTTTTTCTGTCTTGTGTCAGGTTCTCTGCGTCCCCCATCAAGACTGGGGAGATGAAATTTTACCTGTAATAAAACTTGCACTAGAGCACCACAGTTAATGGCTCCTCTTATTGAAACAATAATATGAAATTGTATATTAAAACAATATTTTTTCCTCTGTAGGAAACTTGAAGAGATTTATTGAAGTGTATTTTCATAGTGCTTTACTAAATGGGGATGACTCGCTTGTTAAAGAATTGATTTATCTAAATTGGGGGATAGCAGGGAGAAGTGCCTGTCACTTGCTGGTGAATTGATTTGTTTAGATTGGGGGATAGCAGGGTGAAAGTGAATCAATATTCAAAACTTATTTGTTGCTGAAGCCAGAGATCATTATCTGGGTATCAGAGAGATGAATGAGCAAATGCTGCCTGATATAAATGAAAGCTCAGGCTGAGGTAGCTCCAGGTCCTCAGCTGTCAGCTACCTGTGCCTCAAAACAATGACCCTGTAGCCAGTGGGTAATGAAACCTCAATTAAGACTAAGGAATAAAGGGACTGTGGTGAAGTGCCTTAATTTAAGTCTCTAGAGGGTTAAGGTGATTAAATACTTGCTTTATAATCAGTTGACTGCCCCAGGTTGATGACAGAGCACAACCCAACACCATTGAGTTGAAATGTAATGAAATCTGTCTTGGGGTCACAATTAAACCTAATTCCAAGGTGGCTGCTGAATAGCTGCATGTCCCCACAAATAATGGTGTGCTCTGACAGATGAGTGCTCAGCAGAGGAGTGTGGGGCCATCAGGATTGTGTGAGCCCTCTGAGCAGCTCCCTGCCTTTGCTGCTGCAGCGATGCCGATGGTCCCCAGCCGTGCAGCTGCAGCTGTGCAGACAGCAGGAGAGCCCTGCATGCACTGGATCAGTAGCACAGGATCTGTTTGGGGTTAGTGCACCTGGGGCTGGGATGGCTGTAGGATCCCTGGCTGGTGGGAATGGTGATATTTGGCAGCAGAAGCTTCTTGAAAACCACACAGCAGCTCTTTGAACTGGCATTGAGCATTAGCACAAACTGGAAGGGACCTGGATCCAGCTAATGTATTGGGAATTAAAGGAAAGCTAGTTCAAAAACCTTTTTTTGCTCTTTGGGAACTCTGGAGAGGCTGGTCCACACCTAGGATGAGCTTGCACTTTTTGTGGGAACACCAGAGGAGGCTGGTGTTTAATAATTGTCAGCACTATGGTCTTAACTATAAATCACAAAGTAATTGATTTCAGGATGTTAACAAAATTTAGATTTATGGAGAAGTTCAGTTATGCTTAAGATGCATAGTTAATAGCACTGGCACCGAATAAAACCCAAATTAACTTTGTTTCCATTATGAAGCAGGGTAGTATTAGCCCATAAATTTATATTCATATAAGTGGTTTGGCTCTTAATTATGTGAGTAGCTTTGTGAAAGTTCAGTGCTTGAAAATTGTTTTCAGACTTGGAAACCTGTTCAAAGCTCTGGATATTGTCCAACTTTCAATTCCCAGCAGTATTGCTGTGCTGTGTGCAAAAACTTGAGAGCAGACTCTGACTGGATTTGCTCAGACTTTTTGGAAGGAAGAGTTTGAGTAGGAAATGGATTAAACTCAAATGTAAATTCCTCTGACGAGTTCCTCATTAGATTAGAGAGGGGACAGGCAGGACAGCCACTGCTCCTTAGGCTGGATGCTGAGACAGTGGAGTTTACCAAAAGGGAACCAGAACAGAAGTTACAAATGTAAATTGTATAAATCTACAAATGTACAATTGTAAATTAGACAAATTTTGAGTCCTCTTGCACGATCCTGATGACAAACTGTGCTTGGTGAGAGTAGCAGGCCTCAGAGCTGGTTTGGGCTGAGCACATGCAGCAGCTGAGAAGAACTATTCATGTTTCAGTAACTGACCTTACCCATCACATCACTCTCTGCAGTTTTGAAGTGACCCCTGAAGGAAACAGTGACAGCAGCAATCTCAGGAGCATGAGTGGAAGTAATGAAGCAGTAATTAGCAATTAATAAAGTGTGGTGAAACTTTTAACTGCTGCACTGGCCTAGAGGTCTGGTGCTGGAGTGGAATAGTCCCTTGGAAATCTACAACGTGGATGCTTAATTATGATAATTTCCTTTAGACACCATCTGCTCTTGGAGCCAACTTGTATATTTACTTTTTCTCTTGAAGGTAGATGAGTTTTAAGGACTCCACTTCTGTGGCTTTTCACAGCAGAGATTAAATTGAAGCTGGGATCAAGGTGTGGGGAATGAGATGGCCCCTGTGGCTGATGTGTCCTACAGAGACTGTGAGGACAAGGTTCTGTTGGAATGGCCAACAGGGTGTCAGAAAAGAGTCAGAAAAACACGGACAGAACTTTCTTTGTAGTTGGCAGAGGGATGTTATCTTTTCCTGGGGGACATAAATTGAAATTGTGCTGTCCCTGTGCTCTTCTCTTCCCCTCCCCACCTCCAGCCCTTCTGAGCCATGTCTGGAAGATGTCACCTTTCAGAGGGAAGGATAATGAAAGGCAAGGATTGCTGAGGAGCCCTCCTGCCCTGAAGTTGCCTCTGGGTCACTGATAAGAAGCAAACCTGAGTGAGGCCAGTGACACTCTGAGGAAGGAGGACACCTGTGGCTGTGGGGATCACCATGGGGAAACTCTTTGCTCCTCAGAGCTGCTGCACTGTGTTGCTTTAGCAGGTGTGCTGGGTTATGCCTTGCCATGCACTGGCAGGTCAGCTAAGGCCAGAAGCTAAACTACATCACCACTCCTTGCTCTCCTAAAGATGAGCCTGAAAAATGGTTAGGTCATGAAAACAAACAGCCAAACATCACCAGCTTTCCCCTCATTCCCCACTGTTAGTCATCTGTGGCAGGAGCTAAGAGCGAGTCAGGAGAGTCAGGTTAGGCTGAAATATCTTTTAGTTTTCAGCTCTAGGAATGCCCAGTGGATTTGAACAGAGCAAAACACTTTTCAAGCAGGAAAGGTGCAAAAATGGGACATGGGAATTTTGGAATATGTCAGTGCAATTTTAGACATCACTCGTTTGCACTCAAGGCTTGTAATAATGATTCTATTTTGTCTTGTGTAAATCAGTTTTAATTAATAGAGCAGATGTACCAACAATGCATCTGGAAATGAAATGGAGGAAAAAAGAAAAGAGGCAGCTGGTGCTAGTGGATGTAAATATTTGCTTTTTGGGAAGTGAAGCTCTGCGGAAACTTCAGGCTCCATTTCAAATTCAGAAGCCTGTTTCTTATGCCTGTGGAGATATATGGAGCAGAAAAAATTAACTAAACCATAATGCTGCTTTATTTGAATCTAGTGCATGTGATGTAAGTAGCCCAAGTTTTTGGAATAGGGCCAACACATGAAGTCTTGGTTCCTGCTGAAATATTAAGACTTTGTTGATGCAAGGTGCATTAATTCCAGAGGAGCTGTCTCTGTACCAAGAAGCCTTCCCAGGCCTCTGCAGTACAGTTTTGGCCCATGAGCATGGGCAAATGGAAATGCTGATGTTGGACCCTCACTAGAGCAGAGCAAGGGGCAGTGATGCTGCTGAAATAGGGCCTGAGTGGCTGACCAAGTGTTGGGGGTCCTGATATCTGAAAGCTGCTGCTGGGGGGCGTGACAGGCGTGTGGATGGACTCAGCCTCATGTGAAGCTGAGGGCTGAAACAAAGGCAAGGCATGAATTAGGGCTTTGCAGGTTTTGATGGGACTCCCTACAGTTCTGCTGTGTTGTTTTTGTGCACTCTTAACTGCAGAATGATCTTTTAAACATTCCTCACTTCCTTTCAGCATTGAACTTTTCATGAAATCCCAGGCTATTTGTGCTAGAATTAGGAGAGCTTTTTGTTCTCTTTTGTGTTTTTTTGTTAGTGCCTGTAACTGCTAAGAAGAATGTGAAAACACAAGCCTGAAAGCAGAAAGTACCACAGCAAACATAGAACATAACATGCAAAACAAACCTACTTTAAAGCAAGTCATGACTGGCAGGTGGTGATGTCCAACCTGGAACTGGCAGTGTGGGAGAAGGAAGACAGTAAGGGTTGATCCAGAGCAGGTGTTTTGTGCTTGGTGAGCCAGAGTGGAGGTGGGAAGGATTCCTCAAAGTAGTTCAGGTGGCAGTGCACGTGTTGTTAATGCTTATTGCAAGCTCTCTGAGGGTAACACAGACTTCCTTGCTTTGCAACTCACTTTTGGAACAGGACACCAGGATGCTTGCACCCCACCTTGTGTGTAAATGTTCTGTTTTAGGGTTTTGTGTCTTGATGCTGAGAATGCCCCACAGCAGAGAGAACACCTCAAAATGGCAGCACAGCTTAGAGCTGAGCTGGATCTGGATCAAAGTGAAATTCCTCTGTCCTTAAGACTTAGATAAGAAAGTTTGCAGGTGTAAGTAGTGCTGCTGCTGAGGGGATTGGGTTTTCCATGCCTGGAAGAAGATTATAGCCCTGTCTCCACTGCATTTGCATTGTGGGAGCTTGTGTACAGTAACACCTCACTGTCTGTCCCTTCTCTTTCAGAGCTCTGCTGTCAGCTATTTAATACCCTGCTCTGGTTACTGCTGTCATTGTCCTGCTATTCTTCATCCTTCATCCTTAATTGTCCTCGGTGAGCAGCAGGCATCAGGAAGGTGGTGATGAAAATGAAATGGATTGGAAGAGGCAGCAGGAGCCCTGGCTGTGAGGGATTTGTACCGTGCTCAGCCTCGCAGGTGAAGCAGCTGAGATCTTTCAGAAGGATGATGTGCTTGAAGATGGGTCAGACAGGGTCACCTGGACACGATGAAGTTTAATTTTGCATTATAAAGGGATTTTCCACTCAACTTCAGACTAATAAGCAGTTAGTTCTTGGTACTTTAAAAGCAGAATCTCCTTTTGTACTTTTGTCATTACCAGGTGTTGAATTGGCAGCTGACAACCCCAGTGGTCTTGCTTGTCCATCCATCTTCCCATCCCTGTGGGCTCAGGGTGTGTGCATGTCTGGAATGCCTGCACACATTCCTCTGCCCATTGTTTCTTATGGGAAAGATTGAGCTGTGGTCAGTCACACTTCCAGGATCATTTCCTCCTCAGGTAATGGGATGCCTGAAACTGTAGTTTGCCTATTTGGGGAATTATTGCAGAATCACAATTTAGGGCTGAGGAGTCAAATGAAGAGAGAAGAATGCAGAGCACTCAGCTACAAGCCTGTACACCCTGGTTGTGTGTGTATTCAAATGTGTGGCTCTATCTCTCCAGGCTGCAGAAGTTATTGTGTGGAATAATTTTCTGTTGTTTGAGGACTTCTGGAAGCTAACTGGAAGAGGTGTTAGGTTCTATCTGACTTATTTTATTCCCTCACTACAGCCAGGGTCACTTGACTGTGTCCTTAGGGTGTCCTTTTCAAGTCCTGGCCTTCTGGGGCTTGAAGGGCAATGAAAAATTTGCCTTCAGACCCAGTGGACTGTGAGGGGGCTCTGGCAGGTGAGACAAGGCTGTGCCCAGAGCAGGGATTTTCCTAAATGCACAGCTACCTGAGCTGTAACCATCAGCTTCCAGCAGCACTGTAAATTGTGCAGGGCCTGAGCTGTGCCTTGGCTGACTCTGAAGTGTCAGGTAAAACCTGTTGGCTGATGTTTAAATGCTGAGTAACCTTGCTCTGTAGGGGAAATGGGAAACTTTGGAGGCAATTCTGTGACATAAGAGTCCTGTAAAGCAAGAAGGAGCGATTTGTCAAATGACACTGTCACCTCTGATGTGGTGAAGGGAGTCAGCACAGGGCACTGTGTCCAACAAAACTGATGTTTTGTTAAGGACTTGAGCTGCCCATTTCCCACTGAGCTTTGGGATGCAGATGTCAAAGCTGGCTCTGTTTAGATGGGGCTCTGTTTCAGAGCTGCACTTCAAAAGCTGGTGGAGAATGTACCAGCAGGGGGGACTGTAATTGCCGTATATTTTGCCCATAATAATATGGGAGAAGGAACAGGGGCAGCTGTAAGGAATAAATGAGATGTCACATCTGATGACTCCCAAGTCTTGTTTTTCCTGGGTGTTAGGTTTGCTGTGGAAGGCAGGAGGAGGGAGTGGAATCCTGTGTCTCCTCAGCTGTGTGGATGCCCCCTTTTTTGAAATCCTGACTTTAAAATTGAATGCTTGTTAAAAAGCAGGAATCAACAAGGGAGACCTGGGCCAAGCTCTTTGCTAGCAGAGCTGTGCTGAACTCTCTGCCCTTGCACCAGAAGTTAATTTGCCTCCCTGTGGTGGAAGGCAGAGAAAATGCCCCCCACAGAAGGGAAACAACTTGCTCAGTTAAGCTTGCTCTGCCCTTTCCTTTTTACTTAAGAAAAGAGAGCCAACCCTGATGAAGATGGAATCATTGGCACAAAAGGTAAGTCACAGAGATATTTTCAAAACCTTTCCTTTATGAAACCAGAGCAGAAAGGAGAGTTAGGGTGACTGATCTTTGGATTTAGCTTCCTCTGTGGCTCTGACAAGCCCATGAGCAATTGCCCATCCTACCATACATGACTGTGAGCAGGACAGCCCTCTCTGATGCCTGTCAAAGGGAACCTGTCAGACCAGGAGGGAGCTTCTTGTTCCCAGCTAGAGAAGAGATGGTGTCCAATCCTTCCCCTCCTACAGAGCTGTGGCTGTCACCCTCAGGAAAAGAGGGGTCTTGGTTTGCATCTGGGCAGCACAATGGGATATTTGCCTTGTGACATAGTGGTACCTCTAAGGCAAAGCAAAAGACTAGTCCTTTTGTTGAATATTCATTTTTACTCTGATTTTATCCTGTCTGAACAGTTTTGTTGAATCCTGTCTGTTCTCCCCAGCTGTCCATCACTGACTCTCACGCTTTGATGGTTCTTGTCTCAAATATCATGGTAAAAAGATCTTAGTTATTTTCCCTTTCCTTTTTTCTCCTTTGAGAAGTCTCATTTACTTTCTGCAGCTGTCCTGACTCCCTTCCTCCTATCATTACTGGGTAGCAATGTGGCAATTAGAGCTGGCCACCCCCAGGAGGAGGTGTGCTCCATTGGCTTTGAAAGACTTTGCAGCACTGTCCTTTGTGCTCTTCTCCAAAGCTTTTCTCCCCGTGAGATGGATTTTAATGTTAAGCCATTCCTTGTATAGTAACACCTGTAAAGTTACAAAAATGTCTGGGACCTGGATTGGTTTTGTGAAGCCTTGATTCTTTTCATCTTCCTTGGAAGGTATATTGTTCCCTATCTCTTTCTCTCCCTCCTTCTTTCCCTTCAAAGGATATCTTGGAGGTGATGTAAAGGCATCTATTGCTTCAATATTGACATGTAAGCAGAGAAAGCATCAAGTATCTCTTTCTTGGAGCACCGTCCTCTATAGTTCAGGAGCCACATGGGGACATTTCTGGAGGGATGGTGTGACATTCAGATCCCAGTGCTCCTTGCTTTGTCACTCTCTTTCACACCTGCTTTTCTTCCCAGGCTTTGCCTCATCTGCTGCTCAGGCTCTGAGGCTGTTGTGGGAATCAAGCTGGTCAGAGAGAGCAGATCCTGAGCTAATAAGGAAGGAATATTCTGAGGTCTGTCTGATCTTGCTGAAGGCACTTTCATTTCCATTTCAGCAGAGCAGCCTAATGCTGGCATTGAGTTGGGCCTGAAGGTTTGCTCTGGAGACCAAAGGATGGGGAAATTTAGAAGCTAATGCCTCATCCTATGGGCATCAATAACATTTTTAATGCTGTTTCTTTGATAATTTGTAGGAGGCATTTAATTTTGGGTTCTGTGTAAGGTGGTGGAAAGCAATTCAGTGCAGCTGGAAGCTAGAGGCAAGGCTATTTATTTCAGGGCTTTGAAGAGCTCTACTCCAGTGATAGCTGTCTTACTGCTGCAGTGCCTGGCTTTATTTTGCTTTGGAGCAAATGAATAAAAATGTTCCTCTCATTTAATTTTCTCCGAGGTGAGAAAATTCCTGGAAGTCTGCTGATGAAGTTAAGGAACATCTAAATCCCTTTTTTCCTGAAGTGGCTTGAAAGCAGCTCCCAGAAAGCCAAGGTTTGGGAGCCTGAGAGCACTGACTGGATGTTCTGAGAGGACTCCTGACACGAGGGCTGGGCTGCAGATGTGCCTGTGGGTACTGCAGGGAGATGCTGCCTGTCTTGGTGAAGTGACCTTTTTTTCTTTCTTTTGAAAGTTGCTGTACTCTCTGTATCAATTGCTAATAAACTCCTTTCTCTTGGCAGGGCTGATGATCCATCAGTCTGTGTTCTCAGAGATGAGCCCTTTGCTAGGGCATCACTACAGAGTGTTGTGATATCTTGGCAGCATTTGACATTTCCCAGGCAATTCTTAAATCTCCCAATTGATGATGTTTAACCCTTTCCCCTAAGAGCCTTCCAGTAGTGATTGCTATAAACTTTAGTTTTCCCTTCAAAGAATTGTTACCAGAAGCTTCTGTGTTTTTGTCACTTGCTATGTGCTGCCAATGAATCTCTTACCTTTGTTGCTTTGGGCTTTAAATGTTGCCTTTAATTAGGATATGAGCTGTTCTGGCCATGGGCTGATGGACAGCTCTCTGGTGGGCAGAACCAGGAGAAGAACAGAGGGATCACTGTATTGCTTCTTGTACTTGAAGGAACAGTCCTTTAGCCAGGTGGGTTTGGATGTCTCATTTAGGAGGGGCACACCAGGCCTCAAAAGCCAGCAGTTTATGCCAATTTATTGGTTGTTCTGTTTCTGTCCTGCTTCTTGCCCTTCATTTGCAGAGCCAGATCAGGACTCTGTGATGCACAGAGGTTCAGGGCAGGGCTGCCTTTTCCTCCCTTTTCTCCAGGACAGAATCTGTTGATTCAGCTCAGTATTTCAAGCAGGAATTGCATACAAAATGGAGCTGAATGAACCCTACTCCTAGCAAGAGCTGGTAGCAAGGGTGGATGAGTGGTTCATTCACAGTCACTTAAACACAGAAGAAAATAAGATATGTGTGTTTAAAGTTGCTTTCTCAACCAGTGATTGGTATCTTGAGGTCTCAAGGGTTAAAACACCTCTGGCAACTTGGATCAATATGTGGGGATTTAAAAGTGCTCTGGACTAAGCTGATAAATGAGTTAAACGGTGTTTAGCTAATTCCTTGGGTGGGGATAATTCAGCCAGCCCTGTGCTGAAGGCATCTGGAGCTTGTTTGGTGTTTGCAGTGGAGATTTCAGACTTTTCTCTAAGACTTGGTTGGTCTGTAAGTGACTGGTTTACTACCCAGAAGGTAGGAAGCACTTTGGAATCATTCCCTTTGATGGAGATTGGAGGGAGACCTTTGGTTTTCTGTCTTGGACTTGTGACAGTGACTTCCACAGTGGTCCCATGTTCAGCTTGGGTCTGCTTTTTATCATTAGGATACAGCTTTTTTTTTTCCTTTTTTTTTTTTTTCTTTCCAATTTTTATTTTCCAAGGCTGAGTGACTTAAGAAACCTCTACTGCATATTTTTGTAGGAGTCAGACCCCTCTAGGAAGGTAGAGGACAGCCCTAAACATTCAGACTCCCAAGTAATAGTGTGATGGAAATCCAGCATGCAGAACTTTTTGTCCAGAGCGCATCCATAACTGCTATTAGCTTTAGGAATCTGGTGCTTCCAGCATTGTATCCTCCTCCCTGTTTTCCACATATCCTGCACATGTATTTGTTTCAGGTCTTGGCCCTGCTGTTTTGTGAGCTGTACCCCTCTAGGCTCAGTTATCAAGTGTTAGGAGAGATTTTGGTTTTTGCATTCTGTCATTGCAGTGGTTGTGTAAGTCACACGTGGAAAAGTCCAAAGTGCAGGCATATGGAGGTGGCAAGTCCTAATTATTTTGCCCTGAGTCCAGAAAGAAATGAACACCTTTAATCATTGAAATTTGGGTGGCAATGAGTGATACAAAGCAATTGCATAATTTTAATTTTGGGGGATCAGCAAAAGAATGATCCTTTGCTCTGTTCCCTCAGCTAAAATGCTCTGCAGCTGTATAAAGAGGCCAGCAGCAGCTCTGGCTTTGCTTTGATTTTTGCAGTGAATGTTTGCTGTATTTAATCTGCTGGGCTGTTATAAACAATCTCCTTGCAAGCAAGAAACTTGTGAGTGGCTGAGCTGAGATTTCCAGGTTCCTAATCAGAGGAAAGGCTGTCCCAGCTAAATCAGAGCTAGGCTCCTGATTGCATCCTGATAGAAAGGATTATTCATCCAGTGGAAAACAAATAGAGCTGCTGTTTGGCATATATTAGCTGAGCAAATCTTGGCACTCAGTTCGTGTTCCAGCTCTGCTTTTCTGAGCTGTGAGCTGGGTTCACTTACAGCTGGCCTGACTCTGGAATGTTCCCTGCTTCCTGACCTTTCCTCTGTGGTATGGCTGAGGTGCTTTGGGAACCTTTTCCCTTTTTTTCCTTTTCATCAGCCCATTTACAACAGCTCTGTCAGGCTGTTTGTGACTCAGGCCTCTCTTTACCATTTCCTGGCTGATCCCCTGGTTTGTACAATCAGCTGTGGGTGCCATCTCTGATGTGCTGTGTTAGAGTTTGGCTCATTGCCCAGGCAGGGAAGCAGATGCTGGTGATGCCATGGCCTTGACAGTGCCTGCCTGGTGCTGGGGGACTGCAGGAGGCCATGAAGAAGAGGGACCAAAGATAAAGGCTGCTAAAAGGGGTTGCTTTTATTTCCCTGGGATTCTTGGTCTGTTACCCATCTTCTGGCACTTGTATGTGCAGGGCAGATAACCTCAGTGCCTTTCTGCTGTATGCTATGAAACAGTTGGCATTTTGGTTCAACACATGGCTGCTTCCAAACGAGCACCACCCACAACAGGAGCCTTTTCCTTCTTTTCAAAGAGCCAAGGACGTTGAAGCTGTGGGCAGAGGTTAACTTACAGGATTGTGGCACATGGTATCTTTTGGAGCCTGTTTTGTAGCTGACAAATGTGTGTCTGGTAACTTAAAAGGCAGATGAAGGATTCTGTGAACCAGAGAGGTGGGGAATCTCCATCCTGGCAGATATCTGCTGGGTGCCTCCCCACATAATCTGTTTTACCTTGGAAATTGTATGGTTTGTGCAGAGGCGTTGGACCAAAGACATCCAAAGTCTCTTCCACCTAAATCTTTCCATGGTTGTGTGCCTGATCCCTCTGATCATCTGTGCGCTCTGCTTTATGTGGAGTGAAAAGAGCCTTATAAAACATGTAGAAATGTCTGCTGTGGGCCCTGGCAGGGAGCAGATGCCAGCTGCCTTTTCTCCTCTAAATGAATTTGTTTTACTGAAAGCACAACTGCTGTTGCTGTGGTGGACTTGTACATAGACTTGGGGCAAGTGGGAATGTCAGGAGGGGAATTTGGGAAGGAAGGAAGGAAGGAAGCCAGGAAGCCCCTGCCCTGCCAAGGGACCAAGCAGGGCTTTGGGAAGGATGTGCTGGGAAGTTCCATGAATTGCTTCTGTCTCCAAGAGCAGCTGTTTACCTGGATTATGAGCATGGTGAGAGAGGGTTTCTTGTTGGGTGTACATCCCCAGGAGAGGCTGTGCTCGATACCTGACCTTTGTTTTCACTCCATGCCAGGTGTTTCTAGGCCTTGAAATTCTGCTGTGGGCTCAAATGAACACTTAAGTCAAGGAGGACAAACGTAGGATGAGTTCCCAGGGAGACAGCACGTGTGCAGAGTTGTGCTCTCTCACAGCTTTTGTGGGAGACAAACAAGCTTAGTGGGCCAGGAATAGCAGGACTGATGATGCACATTTCCAGAGGGTTATGTGCCTTCAGAGCTCTCTGCAAATGTCAGCCAGTTTGTCTGCTGCCCTGCAAATGCTACTTGCTGGGAAGGAGAAATCCTGCTTTCCCAAGTGAATGTTCCTCCCCAGCTGCTTTTCAGCTCAGTTTGCCAGTCAGACTAAAAGAATAGGCTGCCCTTATGTGCAGGGTTCGAGGATTGCACAGACGTGCAGCCCGGTGAGGCTGAAATGTGGAGGGGCTGCTCTGACCTCCCCAGGGTCCCCTTGAGCTGAGGGCAGGCAGGGACCAGGGTGTCCAGTGAGGCAGAAAAGCTGGCTGAGCAGTGGAGAGGAGCAAACCAAGGGACTGAAGGGGCCATTACAGCCTCAAATGTCCTTTCTGAGGGGAGATTTGCTGTCTGATCTGCTGCCTCTGTGTGGGGAGGGAGGGCTCAGAGCAACAGAGGAGGGAGCTCTGTTCTGTCAGCAGCTGGAGCCTTCCCCTGTCAGCTGGCAAAGCTGTTGCTCCTTTTGCTCCTGGAGAAGTGTTATTTAACAAACTGGCTTCCTGACCAGCCTCACTGCTGGGGTAATTCCTGGATCTGCTCCATAAAGAGATTCATGGCTCCCTGTGCAGCTCAGCTATTCCTTGTGAAGGTTTGATGTATCTGGCCTGGTTAATCCCTGTATGGAGATATCATTTGTTAAAGGACTTCTCAGTGCTGGGAAGACCAGCTAGGAAAAAAAAAATAGTTTCCAAACAGGTTTGGAAACCTCTGTATTGTAATCATAGGAAAATTAAACTGAAGCCATATTTTTGTGTTCAGACCAGTAAGTTGTTGTGTACTTGACTGAGAGAAGTTAGCATCCAGTTCCTAATTAAAAAGGTGGGAGCAGCAGCCAGGGAGGGTTAAAAAAAGGGGTCTGCCTTGAGGCTGTGCTAAAGAGAGACTGTAGGTATTTGTGTCTCAGCAGTGCAGCTGGTGGATGCCTCTAAAGGTTCCTGGTGGCTGGGCATAATTTTTACTTGCCCACTCCTGATTTTTTTAGTGATGGAGGATGCTGAGGGCTGAAGGCTCCAGCTGGATGGTCAGTGCCTTTCCAACTCCCTTCAAGGTTTTTAGGTGGGTGGCTGAGGCAGGAGCTGTCATTTGACTGCAGACATGCTGGGCATCTAAACCCACAGCAAACATGGAGTTTGCTCCATGACAAGACATTGTTTGTAGGTAGTTGCTGGAGAAAAGCTGATGCATAATAAACTTACACCCTAATTTTCCTGTGCAGTATCATCTGCATCACAGTTCTGCCATGAGGCTGAGATGCTGCTTTCTCTGCCTTTCAGGACTGCTGCAGGCACTTGTTTTAAAGGTAGGTTGATCAAGCCAGGAATGCTCAAGGATATGAACAAGATAAGGTTTGTCAGTAGCACATTTTGTTCCCATCAACTCAGTCTGGTGAAGGATGCTATTTTCTACCAAGAAAGCTGATTTTATATGTTGCTGAAACCACTGGGCTGCTTTCAAATTAGGCTAATTACAGAGAGAGGACAGATCAGTCTCCCTGTGGCATTCCCAGCACTGGGATGAATGCAAGTTTTTTGCTTCTCTTGTGACTTTACATTTTCCTTGGTAAATGTGGAAGGTTGAGCCTCTGTGAGATTGGTCCCTTTGCCTGACACCTGGCAGAGCTGTAATTAGATGAGTGCAAGTTTGTGACCTTCACTGTCATCTAAGGTCCACCTTATGTGCTGCCTCTGGCATGGGGAGGGAGAATTTATTTTTTCTATCTGGGAAAGAGGAAAATGCTTGTAGATGGTGAGAGAAATGGGGAAGGTTCCCTCTCTGTGGCCTGCTTGTCCTGGGAGTCCCTGTGTCCCATTCTCGGCTGTTTTTAATGGCCTGGAAAGGCTCGGGGAGGCCTTGGGGCAGCCCGCGCTCCAAAGGATGAGAAGAGTCTTCAGGTTTTTTCTCGGTCTTCAGTGTTTATTAGTTTTTTATCTACAATATTTTCTCCCGGCCCGACAGAGGTCTGCACAGCACGTCAGCCATGAGCACACTGAGAGCCCCCGGGGCGGTCACTTATCTTTATACCCAAAACTACGTATAAGATATTTACCTTTTCTCCCCAATACCTTTCACCCCTATTGACAAGTGCACATTCAGTAAGAACCAATCCCAAAGTGCCACCGCCACCACAGAAGATGGACGACAAGAAGAAGAAGAAGGAGGACAGGACATGCCCTAATTCCTCCATCTTGTCTCCCTAGAACCCCCCTGTACCGAGATTCTAAAACCTGTGTTTCACACTATAATTAATCTATCTCTTCACCATTTATCCCCGTGTGATCCTCCCATCCTCATACAGGTGTCGTCTCCTGTGCAGGATCAAAGTCCAACCACCAAACACTTCTGGCAACATTCCAGGACCTCCGAGCCCCCCAAGGGTGGTCTCGGTGACTCTGCACCTCAGTCCTGAGGCGCTGAGATCCCACATCCCTGTGCTGCTTTGAGAGGGGAAGTTGCAGGGCTGACCTGTGGTGGCTCAGGGACAGGGTGCAGCAAACACCTTGAGCAGAGGGGTGGTGGCTCTGTGTCCCTTCTCTCATGCTCTTGGTTATTGGACATCTGCCAAGGCCTCCTGGAATGCTTCAATACCTGAACTGCAGGCTGGGAGAGAGGAAAGAGATTCCTGCGGGGAATTCCCCATTGACTGTCCCAGCTCATCTTTTGGTGGGGCTTTGCTCCTGGGTTTGCTGGTGCCTGGGGGTGGAGGCTGGAAGGATTCAGGAATGGGTGACTGTTTGAGCCAGCACACCACTCCCTGCTGTTTGCAAGGACAGGAGGGCTCCTGGACATGGCACAGTTCTCATGTGTTGCCTTTCCTGCCAAAAGGAGCTCTTATTTACCAAGATTTCATCTATTCCTCCTGTTTATTGCCCACCTGAAATCCTCCTTGTCTCCTGCAGGCCTTGTCCTTGCAGGAGCTGCTGGTGGTGCTCCTGCCGCAGTGGGGAGAGGGATGGAGACAGGATGGGAGCAGTGGCTGGCTGCTGACAGTTTCTTTTTATGTTTCCATCTGTTCCCTCTCTTCCTTTTTAATGAGATCAGGTGCCAGAGTGCACTGGGAAGACTTTTCAATGTGAGAGGAAGTCACAAATGGGGTACTCAGGTCCTTGCTTTCATCCTTGGCAGAGAGATGCTGCTCAAATCAAACCTGCTCCCTCTTGAGCTGTTCCTATAATGGGAAACCAAAACTCTGCAGTGAGGCTGGCGGCTCCAATCAGGTGGGTCTGTCCTGCAGCTCAGCCCTGAAACTCAGAGATGTTTGTGCTAATGGTCACCAAGATGCAAACCTGGCTGCTCCTGCCCCCACTCAGGTGGCTGTCTTTTAACTTTTTATAATTTATTTATTTGATTTTTTTTTTTAAATGTGGCTACTCTCTGCCTTCTATCCCCCAGTTGTTTTAAATGATATCAGTGCCTGGACAAGTTTACTCTTTCAGGCCCTGGTGTTTGCTACACAGCCCCAGCTGACCAAGTTTTCTGATCAAACACTCCAATTTAATGAGTGACTCCACTTCTGCTTTATGTTTTGAAGTGTTTTCCCTCTGCCTTTGAGGCCATAAGTTTATTACAAAGCTGCTCTTTCATAAGCAGGAATGTTTCCCTCAAGGAGAATCTCAGGAGGTGTTTGGGGCTGGTTTTATTGCTGTCTCTAGTCATGGTAGTTCTTGGGATGTGTGAAGGATGGGAAGGGATTCAAAGGAAGAACCTGAGGAGCTTGTTTAACAGTTCAACTTGGACAACCTCTCTGTGGAAAATGGCAATCTGTCCCTCTGCTCCCACTGCCAATGTATGACATGATGGGAGTCAGCATGGAACCCTTGATCAGATAAAATCTGTGGAGTCTGACAGTACCTCCAGGGCAGAGAGCAGAGGCTTTTCCAGGGGATGTACCAGGCGCCTTGTTTAAAAACCAGAAAGCCCTGGCTCATGTTCCAGCCCAGAATGGCTTCTGCATGGCTGTTTTTTAACAAAACTCCCAATCTTTTAAGCAGAAGACATTTGGATACAAATGCAGTCAAATATTTGGCTAAGCCAAAGGCAATGCAGTAGCCCTTCCTTAAGCAATCCAGCCAAGTGCTTTGGGATTCTGCTTGAGTTCAAACTCTGCAATTGTGGCTGTACTGGACCTGTGCAGGCAACTGCCCAGTGCAAGAAAAGCCACATTTGGCTTTGGTTTCTTTTCCTGGTGCCTGCTCCAGTTGGTAAGTTCCTTGGGCAGCAGTGCAGGCTGCCCAGCAGCTCTGAGCACAGCCCTGAGTGCTGCAGGGAGCTGCACCAGCTGGCTGCCAGCAGCAAGGACAGCAGCTTCTTCCTTTGGTGCTTCTCAAGTGATAAATAAAACAAGCTACTCCTTTCACAGGCTCCTTCTGAACAGCCTGGTGCTTTGTAGCTGCTCTAATCATGCCAGGTGCTCCTGTGGGCTCAGGCTGAAATGCATGTCACGGGCTGCATTTGTCCCTTCCCTGTGTCCCACTTACAACTGTTGTGTTTTCTAATCTTTCTCTCCCTTTCTTCCCATCACAGAGCCAGCTGTTGGTGTTGGAAGGGCCCTGCAGAGGCACCAGACCTGCTGGGCTGGGGATGACTGACTTGCTGCAAAGCCAGGAGCCAAGGAAACCCAGCAAACAGCACACAAAGCTGCCAGGTGATGCCAGAAGATGCAAGTGCCAGCCAAGCTGCTGTGGATCTGGTTAAGCACAGATTTTCCTTAGCCTGGAGAAGCTGGAGGCCTGTCTGTGGCATTTGGAGTGGTGCTTGGGGCTGGCTGTGGGATGACAGGGCTGGGTTCTGAGGTGTTGCCATGGTTTTAGTGGCATGAGATGGGCATTTGCAGAGAGCTGCTGTGCCTGGGCTCGCAGGCTGCTCTGTGTCCTGGCTGGAGCAGAGGAGAGCCTGGGGTGCCCTTTGGGTGGGTGGGATGGAGAATGCCCTGGCAGGACCCTGCTGGCAGAGCAGAGCTGGGTGTGAGGGAGGGGACACTGAGCCCTGCTCTGCCCCTGGGAAACACCGCCCGGCCCTGCTCCTGCAGGGTGATGCTGCTGCATGGTTCTGTCCTCAGCACCACCGGGTCCCAGATGGTTTTTAGCTGCCAGGAAACAGGATGCCAAGGCAGTTTGGATTTAGGTAGTGGCAGCCCCAGGGACAGCTATTGAATCACCTTGTAACTGCCCAGATATTGTCACCCTTGACATCTCTCCCTTGTTTTGGTTGAGGCTGAGCTCCTGAGCTTTGCTGAGTCAGGCTTGAGCCTCCATCCAAAGCTCACCCATCTTTCCAAGGCTCTCTCTCCTGGCAGGCACTGCCTTTCCCAACCTCCATGTCAGAGATTCCCCTTGAACTGTGGTCAGCTTCTGGAGGCTTGTAAATTTTCTTTTGCGTTGACATAAAGACAGCTGGCTGGATTAAATGATTTCATAGAACTAAAGAAAAAGAAAACATAGGAGGCATTACACTTGTTGGGGTCAAGGATTTTGCTTTCTTTTAAGAGGCAGTGAAGATAATACAATTTATTCTTTTCAAATTAGTTAACTGCACAGCTAATGTCAGGGTCTCTAAAAGGCAGGGATTTGAAATAGTGCCTTGATTTAGAAAAGCCTAAAGAAGCATTTCAGGGTTTGAAAGTGAGATGCAAATGAAGTAAAAAATGAGGAAAAATGGTTTCAGCTCCCTGCACAAACTAACAAATTGATTCCCAGCATGGGAATAAAAAAGGGAGAAGATAAAGGGAGAAGATAAACCCAAGGCTGTGTGTTAAGGTCTTTGCAACCAAAAAAAATAAATCCATGTTCTCCCTTGCAATGGGTGATTGTATTGCTCAGAGTAAGGCAGGGGAAATATGGCTAAAAGGACCCAAAATAATTTTCCTTCTTTCTCAGAAGAAAATTAATATGAATCCTGTTAGGAACAAAAAGGGCTGTGGGCTGCTTGTTTAGAACTTCATGACTTGACCTTCTTAAGGTTGCAGCTGGGTAAGTGATCTCAGGGCAGTTATTCAGTAGGGAATGTAAAAATTTTGATAACATCTAATTGAGCATTGAGTGATTGAGCATTGCAGTTAGTCCTTTCTTGAAGTGAGCACTTCATGGGTTAAAATGGGGGTAGGGAGTGCTCCCACCTGCACCCCTTCCATCCTGTGA
The DNA here is from genome assembly GCF_028551555.1 of Melozone crissalis. Classification (NCBI taxonomy): domain Eukaryota; kingdom Metazoa; phylum Chordata; class Aves; order Passeriformes; family Passerellidae; genus Melozone; species Melozone crissalis. Next base: position 7,651,445 of record NW_026535785.1, read on the forward strand.
GCTCTCTGCCAGCACTCTCCTCTTCTCGCTGGATCCTCACTGGATCTCGCTGGATCCTCACTGCAGCCTTTGCAGCTCTGTGTACTCTGCAAGCCACCAGAAGTGTCCAGGTAACTCTGTTAGCTGCCTTGACTGGTGGGTGCAGCAGTGATGACAGGAGAGATGTTTCTGAAGTGCCTCCTGCAATCCCCCAGGGTCTCTGGTTTTGGTCTCAGCAGCCAGACCATGCCTGTGCTCTGAGGTCTCATCTCAGAGCTGCAGTTGGGTTTTTGGGGGATGCTGGCTCTGTGTCCTTCCAGCACTGCAGCAAAGGAGAGGTTAATAATGCAACGTGCCTGCCTGTTGCCCTTGGCTGTATGCTCATCTGCTTCTGCAGGAGGAGAGGAGCTGTGCAAAGAGCCTTTCCCAGGGGATGCAGGAAGGATTTCAGCTCCCTGCACAAACTAACAGTCACCTGTGCCTGTAAAGAGAGCAGAGCTTGGAGCCTGGTCTCATCACACCCTGCTAGGACAGGGAGGGTGGCTTTTGGTGCCCAGGTTGTTTGGCACCAGGAGGGAGCCTGGGAGCAGAGCTGAGTGGGGACTCCCGTGTGCAGTTAGAGAAAACAAAAAGGCTAGGCTGCTCCAGGGGGTGCAAATTACTCATAGCAGGTTCTCCAGACGTGCCCCATATGAAGGATAGGAAACAATCAGTGAAGGCTTGTTCTGTAACACCTTGGGGTTACACCCAGTGCTGTAGTATTGCAGCAGCAATCCAGAAAACACAGAATATTTACTTCTCTGGCAGCCAGTATTGTGTGTGTGTGCTGGAGGAGCAGGTATGAGGCTGGAGCCAGCCAAGGGCAGGCTCAGTGGTTGTATTCCTGCTTCTGGCTGGGTCCCTGTCTCCAGTTTGGTGTCTCTGAATTGAATTAATATCCATGGCATTCCAGAGACTGAAACTCCTTTGTGAGAACTGGGCATGAACACATACTCACTTCGATTGAGAAGCTTTGGAAGTCTAAGATTGAACCATCTTGGCTGGGATTGAGGTTTACAGAAGCATTTCAAGACCCCAGCAATGCCTCTCCATGTCCTGGCAGGTGGAGCAGCTGGTCAGGATGTGAGCACTGTGCAGCCTGTGCTGTGCACTGAGAGTTGATGCTACAGAAGCGAAGGGATGGCTCACAAAGGGAGTGGATGGGTTTTAGGGATGCTGGGAATGCCCCATGTTCCATCTTGGGGAGGCAGCTGAAAGGTGCATTAACAAATCCCTGCATGTCAGCAGAATGGAGGAGACTGCTCATGAGCCAGGCAGTGCTCAGAGGTTCTTATTGCTGCCTTGAATAAGAGGTGAAGGTGCTTTTATTTATCCAGCACAGGTCATGGTCAAAACCACTCAGCTGGGAGCAGGGTGCAGGTCCTGTACAGACCCCTTTTCTTCTGCCTTGCCTGGAGCAAGGAGTCTCAGTAGTAGCTGTGAGCCCACAGCATGAAACAAATCTTTCCTTCACTTTAAAGATGGTTCTTGTCCCTTTTTTTCCCCTCCAGAGACTGCTTATGCATTGCACATTAAATAGTCATTAGCTAAAAGACTTTGTCATCCAGGGAGCAGAGCTCCCCAGCCAAGGCTTTTCCTGAGCTCTTTGGCATCCAACGTTCCTGCCTGCAGATGAGGCTTTTTCTCACTTGCATTCTCCTTGCAGCAGCCTGGGAGATGTAGAAATGACATTGTCTGGGCTGACAAGCTGGACCAACAAATGGCTCGGGCCCGCTACATCTGCCTGGCAGGGGAAGAAGGTTTGGGCTGGAAAAACACACAGTGGGTTCAGTAGCAGGGACACAGCTGTGTGAGAACAGGGTTGTTGAGTTTGAGAGTGGGCTGAGGTACCAGCACCAGGTTTGGCACTGAGTGCTGAGGTGCTTGTAAGCCTTGTGTGAGTTTCATATCATTTCTACCATGCAATTCCATGGATATCCTTTCCAGCCAGCAGTTTCCTTTGCTGAGCACCTGAGGCTTCTCTGGCAAGTTCTCTCAGCATGAAATCTGGCTGCAGCTGTGCTCTTTGCCTGCAGCAGAATTCCCTCCTGTGCTGAGCAGGTGAGAGCCTCTAAGGCTGGTTCTAAGGAGCACAGGGAGGCAGCAGCCCTGTGAGTGCATCTCAGACCAGGTAAAAGAGATTTGATGGGCCTCACCTCAGCTGTCTCCAAGCTCTGCCTTCTGAGGCAGGAGGCATCCCCACCATTCAGCTTCCATTGCACTTCTGCCTTGGTGTCTTGAGTGCACAAGGGTGTCACAGGGTGAGGTTTCTTTGCCCCAGCTCTCCAGTTTACACTGAGCTTTGCTTACACTGGACATTGTCCAGGAGATGTTTTGGAGTCTCCACAGGCTGGCTAGCTGCAGAGCCAGCTATTTTTCAGAGCTCAGATCCTCCCTGACTGGATTGTAAATTCCTAAATTATGAATGTTGGTTTCCAAATGGAGGGTTCCTTGCTCCCTGCCAAGCAGATGTGAGGATTGGGTTTGCCTGTGGCCTAGAGTCTCCTGAGAAGCTTTTGTTTATAGCATCTGTTGTGCCAAAAATGCATGAAGCTACCTGACAGCAGAGATGCTCTTGCCAGTTGGGTGTCCTTGGCTGCTGTGTGTGTAAATGTGGGCCTGATTAATTGCAACAAGCTCATCAGAGGGTATTCACCAGGTACAGCACCAAAGGACACCCCCAAAGGCCCTGTCAGAGCTGTGGCAACACAGATTTGCCTCCTGTCCTTTGCGTTGATATGATCAGGGTCCTACCTGGGTGACCAAAATACAAATTAAATTCTTGCTTCAGTGTGGAAAGTTCTTCTTTACTCCTTAAGCAAAGACATGATGGGCTTGTCTGCAGTGTCTAAAATTAATGTACCTGAAGCTTGTGGAGCAAATGCCACTCTGAGGTGCACTTTGTAACACTGCTGCAGTCACAGGAACCAGCTGTGCCACCTAGAACAGCAATGAAGAAAATGCCCAGGGCTGGGGTACAATTCCTGGCATGTCTCAGGAAACCCAGATCTGTCAGAACAGGGTGCCAAGCTGAAGATCACCAAGGACATCCCAGATTCAGCCTCCTCAATTCTCCCTCTATTCCAGCATCTAAGCAAGAAATTCCTTCCATCACTGCAAGCTGCACAGCAATATTATAACTCATTTACCTACCCAGACTGATCCTTAGACCAGAACTTAATTCAATCCTGCTGAGTATCACAGAGCTGAGGTGAGGAACATGGAGATCTCCCTCATGGGACAGGGATGCTGAGCTGGGTCATGGTTGGTGTTTCATTCTGTCCCTGCAGGGAGATCAGGCTGATTTCTCAGTTCTGCTTCTTTTCCCCAGGCCTGGGAGGCTGATCCATGGAGGCTTTAGGGAAGTGGAACTGTGGGGTAGGGAAGAGCTTCTCTCCAGGGCTGGAGGGTAGGGGAAGCTGCTAGACTGGGATGGGGTGTGGAGAGCAGAAACTATCTGGAAATGAGCACTGTGGGCATGATGGACAGGCTTCATTTCAAGTGAAATGAAATTGCAGTTAGAAAATTGGAACAAATAATCCAGTTATTCTCGAGACCCTGTAATAAATCACTGAAATCCAGATTAATGTATTATTAGATTTCTCTCTTGAAAAATAGTTATTTCCAGGCTTAAATCCCAGTTCTTGCTGCAGCATGTCCTGGTGTCCATAAAACAGGGCTCTGCTCTCATGTTTCATGTAACAACAAAAGGAAACAGCAGCCTTGTGGGTTATGTGTATAATGGTGTAACTGCTTTGAGAATAAAGTAATGGAGTTACTGGGTTGCTTGTGGGTGTGGATAAAACTTCAGGGAAAGGAAATGGTCATCTTTGTGTGGACAATGTCTTGTTGTATAAAGCAAGTCCACAAAAAATGTGGAAAAGAAGGAAGCAGGAGAGAATATAATCCGAGATTTTACTTATCGTCAGGATGCAAATAATTTTCATTTAGGACTGGTCTCCCAAGTCTCTGAAAATAAGAAGAGGGCAAATGCATCCGTTCCTTGGTCTAGTTTGCTAGAAAGGGAAGGAACATTATTTCTGGTCCAAAGTGCTTAGTAATGTTGACAATGTTTGAGTCTTTTCAGTGCTTGAAACCAGCTTTTGGGTTTTCTTTTCTTCTTGCCCTTTCCTGTACACTCACTTTGTGTGACATAAAGAGAGGTGATTGTCAGGCTGGTGGTGGGAAAAGGAATGATCCTGTTTACCTGTGCTTCTTGTGAGATAAGGATGCTAGAGAAGAACTGCCACTAGGATAAAGTCTGAAGTGGCCCTGCTTTCCCATATGTTGCATTTCTGTTTGAACGAATTGCTCATGTTCCTTTAATGGTTTCATGCTTTTATTTATGCTGTTACAACTTCTAATGCCTATAGGAAGCCTTGAATCTGGATGTTACAAAATGAAAATTAGGCCCCTCATTCTCCATGGAGAAATGCTCTTGGGCAGTGTGGTAATTTCACGCCTGGAAGGAGTCATATTTGTTGGATAATTTTTGTAACTTAACCAAATTAGCCTTGAGAAACTCTAGTTGTTAATCAGAGTCTTGAACTCTCTGCTCCATTAGCTAGAGACATTCTTGCAGAAAGGGTGGACACTTGGTTTGCTCTGGTTCTGTCTGCACTGGGGGCAGCAGCATCCCTGGGTTTGAGGCTGTTCATAACACTCTGAGTCCTCAGCAGGGCCAGACTCAAAGTCACATCAGGTCAGCTGCTCTTGAAAAATTAATCAGCCAAGTGATGTTCACCTTCCTTCTGTACTCACAAAGAGAAGGCTCTTTTGGTGGGAATTGAATTCCTGAGAATATTCTGAAGAGTTATCCAAGACAGCTTGGATATTAATAAGGATTTGGTTGATAATTACAGTAAATAGGGTTCCAACGGCTATGGGAGAGGGGGTGGAGGGAAAGGTGAGAAATGCCAGCAGGCTCTGGTGTGTCTTTGTGGCCCATGGGAAACAAGGTGAGGAGGCCTTGTGTTCTCCAGTTCTGAAGGATGCCACACTGGAGACACCAGTGCTAAAGGAACTTCTGAGCAGGTCTCCTCAGTGACCCAGGAGGGTTTGTTGTCAGGGTTCACTCTGTAACTCAGCACACAGACAATGGTCAGTTCCCACACACAGGCACAGAGATGTGCACATCTGTATCTGTGTGTACAAAGGTACCCAGTGACTGCTCCCCTTGAGTTTGGTGAAATTATCACATCAAATCCGTTTGCACTTCTCAACAGGCCAGGGTCCTGTGTCCAATTCTGGGCTCCTTATTCAGGAAAGGCATTGAGGTGCTGGAGCAAGTCCAGAGAAGGGCAATGAAGGCAGTGAAGGGGCTGGAGCCAAGTTGAACCAATGTCCAGCTGAAGCCATGAGGGTGTGCTGCTCTCCATCCCCTTTGTGTGGCACTAATTCCTTCTGCCAGGCTGGACACTCGCCTGTGCTGCTCCCACCAGCCTGCCTTGGGCACCTGGCATGTGCAGGGCAGCTCAAACTCTGCCTGGAGCTCTGAGAGACAGGGCTGGTCCCAGCTAGAACAGGTTCCAAACCAGCTCCTGTGTCCCGTCTCCTGTGGGAGCACAGATCCAGCCCAGCAATGGGGTCAGGGCAATTCCTCCTCCCCACCCACAAACATCCTTTTGCTGACTGCAGCTCAGTGACTGGAGATGTTCTGGTGCTGGGGCTCTGTCAGGAGAGCTCCGTGTTCTTCTGGGGAGGGGTCTGTGAGGGCAGACAGAGAAAACAAATGCTAATTAAAGAGAGAGCCCTGAAGCTTGGAGCCATTGCTGTGCACTCCAGCCTTGGCACAGAGCTGCTTTCCTGCCTCCCTGGACTCACCCAGCAGTGACATCTCCACACTGGGGGCTGTGAGTGCTGGGCAAGGCTGGGGTTAGGGGAGTTCTGATAACTCCTCCCACTCTCTGCAAAGGTCACCAGCTCAATCCAGTGAAACTAAAGAGGAAACAAATGCCCAAAGAGCAGAAATCGCCAAACATGTCACATCAAATCACACAGAAGCTAATGGGGCAGAGCCACGTGGCTACAGCATGTGCATTCTGCTCTATATCATTAATTTACTGATGTTAAATATTTCAGCAGGTAACTTCCAGGGCTTCCAGAACTGTCCTAGTGGCTGTGATCACAAATTATTCATCACTGGCACTTGAACAAGAAAAGCCTTTTTGAACAAGGGTATTTCTGAGTCTCATGCCTTTTTTTTTTTTTTTTTGCCTTTCAGCTGACTCCCTCTGCCTTTCAGAAGGAGATGTCTCTCACCATCAAGCAGAGGCTGGCCAGCACTCAGGAGATGAATCTGCCCCAGGTTGTCCAGCTTCAAGACAAGAGCAAGACCTCCATTACAAGGTAGCCTTTCCCTGCCCTTTTCCTTGCTGTTTGATGTGGCATTTGAAGAGGGTGTGTGCTTGTGACAGCTTCCCTCCAGCTCCCTGAAATATCTCAGTGTCCAGGCCCTGCTGTCACTTCAAACTGCTGTTGGTGGAGTTCCTTCTGCTGGGGGAAAGGCAAAGCATTTCTCCCCACTGAGACCCTGGAGTCCTGATTTGTGCTAAGTCAACACAAATAACCTCTGCTGAAGCCGGTGGGCTTTTCTGGAGTGTAACTGTCATCCCTAATGAGAGAGGGCTGAGGGAGGACACAAGGGATGAGATTGCCATTTTCCATTCTTCTGCTGAAGGATCCACCTCTTGTTTTGGTGTGGTCACTCTCAAATGCTTTAGGGTGCAAGGGATCCCTCCACAGTGGCAGCATTGGCCTTTGGAGGCTGAGGGCCTGTGGTGGTTACTCTGCTTTAACAAAACTGATTGCATGAAAGCTTCAGGAGCAATGGGTATGACCCTGCTGGGTGTTAGATTTTGCAGGCTGCCAGATGTGCAGGGAGCTCACCCTGGGCAGAGGGGAGTGGATGTGCTTTACCTGGATCACTGTTTGCTGAGGGTTGTGTTTAAGGCTGCCTTTTTAGAGGCTCAGCCTAAAGCACAGTCCTGGAGGGTAGATGGCTGAGATAGGCTGCTGAAATTGCCAGCAAGAGAGCTGTAACTAACTGGTTAAGGACTGCCCTGGATGGCACAGCAGGCTGGGAATGCCTCACACAGATGCACAAATAGCTGGCAGTGAGCTGCAGCTCCTCACTCCAGCCAGCTGTGACCCTGTGCAGATGCAGGAGACCTGCCTGTGTGCTCTGAGTGAACAGGGCAGCTGGAGAGGGGAGGCAGAAGCAGGGAGGGGTTTTGTCAAAGTAATGTCTCTGCTCAGTAAGCATCTGCTGTGGTTTCCCTCCAGACATGCCTCTGCAATGGTATTAAATACAACACCAATAACAGATTACAAGAAAGCAGCCATTTTAAGCTCATGGATAAAGGAGATACCAACTCCAGTCTTACTCAAGTTGCCCAGAACTGCTGAGAAATGAGCTGAGCCTTATCCCCATCCACCATTCACCTCATTTGTCTTTTTCCTAAGTGCTGTGTTACTTTATTTTTGCCCTTACCTCCTCTGGTATGGTTCTTTTCTTACTGGAGTCTAAGCATCACAGAAAAAGAAGCATTTGGACTTCTGAGGGACTCTGTCTCAGAGTAAAGGTCATCCCAAAATTGTTTCCCATGGAGCCTGATGTAAGTTCTGGGGTTTCACTTGCTGCAGGAGCACTCAGGGCTTTGTCAGTGTCCTGGATCTCTGTGACACCATTAGCACATGGCTCTGCTAGAGGTAAGTGCTGCCTGGGATTTTGGGGAAGGAAACCTGGAGAAACACCTGCCAAAAGGGCAGCTTGGCTTGAGCCTGCCCAGTGTGGTCCAGCAGCTTTTGATCAGCCCAGGGCAGAGGTGGAAGAGCCACTGTTTGCCCAGAGTGGGCTGGGCTAGGCAGATGTGCTCACCCAGAGCCTTCACTGCCCTGGGGATCAGAGCAGAATCCTCCTCCCAGCACCTGAGCCTCTCCCTGCTCTCTGTTCCTCTCCATCTCCAGCCTGGGTCACAGCTCACCTCAGCCTTGCCCACCACAGGTGGTGTTTCACAGCTACAGCCCTGCTGAGGTCTGTGAAGTGCTGGTGGCTCTGAGGAGCAGGGACAAGGTGGGCGCTGGGATGTGGGGGTTTAACACTCTGCTGGAAGGGCAGAGTGATGTAATTCCAGTGGGGTCCAGCACAGCAAGTTCCCTGCTGCAGCACATCCACAATGAAATGCCTCAGCACCTTTGTTCTGCAGGATGGTGGAACTCTTCCCAGGGGATTCTCCCTGATTTTGGCCATATGTTGGTGGTATCCAACCCAAAGGACCTTTCCAAGCCCCTTTCTTTCTCTTGAAAGCCCTGGGTTGATGGCAATGCTGTGGGGTGTACAGTTCTTACTTGCCCTCATGCTTTACCTCAAGTGAGCACCATGGCCTGTGGTTCCTCGGTTAATCTTGGTTCCTGGCAGGAATCTCTGCCTCTCTAAGCTTATTTAGCTGCCTTTGTGCAACCCGCACTTAAAGCTCAGGTGTTGAGTCTTCTCTACACTTTATTCAGGAATTAGTTATAATTAGTGGCATTGGCACTGCAGGAAATGTGTTTTGAAACAGCTCTGGAATTGGGCTGATTTAGCAGAAGCAGTGGGAGGCCTTTAGGTGCCATTTCAGGCTCCTGCTAAGCTTCATTCACCTCTGCTCAGGTTTTCCAAAGGCAAGGTAATGTTCTGCTTTCCCTCTGGAGAACCACAGTACCTCCAGAGCAATGTGTTCTTGAAGGTCTCTACCTTCACTTGAAAAAACTGCAATTATTTTGCAATTTCCCAAGAAAGTTGAGAAGGAAAAGTTGAAAAATGTCAGCAGTTGTGTTCCACTGTAAAGAGGAAAACTGAGACCTTTCGAATTTCAGTCAGGGGAACGTTTTCTTAAATGACACTTGTGCCAAGAGCAAGCTGGTAGGAAGAGACAGGAGAGAGGAAAGGAGCAGAGTTCAAGCTTTTCTCCAAAAGCACTTTCTTAGATACAAGGATTTCTCTTGATAAATAACAGTAAAATGTAGTGGAAGGAGAGAAAGGCCAGAAAAACAACAGTGTAATTAGAGGTGGTGTTGTGTAATGAAGAGTAGGATATGTGCATGAGAGAAAGGCAAGATGGGAAGATGGAAGAGTGAAAGGAGCAGGAGAATTAACCTCTTCCCCAAATCTACCTGTTGGGACAAACAAACAAATGTCCAAAAAAAGCTGTTGGGGCATAAGACAGGTGGAGGAACAACAAAAGAAATCCAAGTGTATCCTGGTTTAACAGGTTTCAACAGGGACATGGCTGCAAAAGAGAAACCCCTGGGCAAGGAAGGATGCAGTTCTGGAGCCTCAGTTATTCCTGGAGAGCACTGCAGCATTCCTGGTCTGGCACTGAGCTTGGGAATGTTGGGAAGGTGCAGCATGGATGTCCATGCCCAAGGGATTCCACTGGTGGGGTCTGCACTGATTCTGGCACTTGTGCTGCAGGTTTCCTCTGCTGATTCAAATGTGCCTCAGTTTCCCTGGTCCTACTGAGCCTTTTGGCTTCAGCTGCTCCAGTATCCACACAGCACATGAAAATGTTTGTCTTTGCCAGGTACAAGCCAACAGACAAACAGAGGATTGTTCTACTCATGCCTCCTCAAGTGGAAAAGGACATCTGCATTAACATTTCTACCACTCTCAGTAAAAAATAATGAACTTGTACAGCTACATCTTGGGATTTGTATGCCCTAAAAAGGGCCGTATAAATGTGTGAGCTGGTAATTTCAAAATATTTAATTTTGAAGTTAGTAAGACTTCAGCCATTGGACAGCACTGGTGTAAAATATAATCTGAGGAAAATACTTGGTGTATTTAAGTGCATAAAGACAGAGATGATAATCCCAAAAGAAGTTATTGTATTCTAATTTTGTTGGCCTTTACTCATGTCCTGGAGAAAAGCAGCATTGTGTTCTGTCTCCAAGGTTTCTCACCAGATTCCTGAGTCACACTGGTTAGCTAGTAACTGAGGTGGTCTGCTCCACAAAAATCCAGCTAACGGACAAGTGTTTGCCAAACAGAGGCTCTGTAATTATTTAAATATATAAGTTTTCCACCTGTTTACTTTCAAATTGTTTTTCTGTCTTCTAGCTGCTCCTCACCACCCTCAGAAACATCCTGGGTGACTTTTGCTGAAGGTCTTAGCTATGTGTATTCATCTTCCAGGGGTCTTGGTGACCAAAATGTTTGCCTTCATGTGAAATTCTCCCCTGGAACTCACTGCCTCAAGGTGTTGTTGTCCCCAGATGGAGTTTGGAGAGTTTAGGACTGCCCTGGCTGTGGATTATCAGGCTTGGATGGATGGTGCAGAACAAACCTCCAATTTTTTTCCAAGCCTGATGGGAGTTTGTTGTTTATTAGTGAAGCTGCCTGTCAGTCAAAATAATTTGTTTTAGATTTTGTGAGATGTGATTTGGCACTCAGAGATTGGTGTCTGTGTGCTAGAAAATGCCTTTTGGCTCTGTGTGTGTGTTCCAGAGGGCAGAGCCTGGCAGCAGGATGCCGGCAGGGCCTCCTGGGTGCAGGAGGAATGCCCAGCATCCAGCTTGCCCGTGCTGGCACTGCCTGGCCAAATCACCAGGCAGCAAGAGCCCCTGGGGAGCTGAGATTGGCTTTTAGTAATGAAACCACACTGTGAGTCAGTGCTGGTCATGTTTCTCCAGGCAGAGAATGCCTTTGAAGCCCATAATTGATAGGTACAGCCTGGGATGTCATGTGGTTTTCCATCACTTTGGCAAGTTGACTGCTCTCATCTTCTGCTTCAACCTTTCCTGGTAATTTTTTGTGCTTCTCCCTTGCTTCTTTACAGCCCATTTAAATTCTCTGTGCTATCTCCTTATTGTGGGGGTTGTCTCTCTGTCTTGCTGGTTTTTTCTTTTTGCTCTTCAGGTTTCTTTTACTCCCAGTAAGACCACAGTGTCTGGTCCCCTTCTCTTGCTCCTCTGCCACATGACTGTATCCCCACAGCTGGACCACCCCACTCAAACTTGGTGTGTTAGAAGGGAATTTCTTCCTTCCCCCAGGATAACGAGTGCTGCTTTGCCTTCAGCAGCACATTCCCTCTCTGGAGCACAGCTGCATGGCCATGTGCAGGCAGAAGCAAGCAGCTTCTTTAGGCTTGCAGAATATGGGGATGACTTACTCAGGTGTTCTGTCTCCATCCTACTGCAGGTGTCTGACCTGCTCAGCACCTCCTTCCCACCAGGCACGGCCCTGCTGCCTCTGGCTGAGCTGCTCTGCCCAGACAGATGGGATTCACTTCCCTGCCTCACCCGGGACTGGCACAAAGGTGATGTGGATTCACACCCTCTGCTCTCCAGCCGTGCAGCCCCTGAGGACAGGGCAGAGGAGGGGCTGTGCCCGTGGCAGGGAGCCAGCCTGGCTCAGGCACACTGAGCCCTCCCTGCCCTTGGTCAGCAGGAGCTTGGTGAGCTGCAGGTGCCTTGGACAGGGCAGGAACAACCTGTGGCAGTGACACTGCTGTGGCTGGGTCTTCCTGCGTGTCACTCGTTGCTCTGGCAGCTCTCAGCTGCTCTGTGCCAAACACACTCTGCTTTTGCGTGGGGATTTGAACATCAGTGCTGAGGCCCTGGCAACTCTAATCTCACTGCTGTTATCTAGAGGCTTGTTATTACAGGAGGACTTAAGATATGGGAGGAAGGAAGCCTTGCAGGGAGAGAGGCAAGCTGACTCTTCCCACCAGCATGCTGCTATCTCTTAGCACCATTCTTCACCTGAATTGTTTGGAGAGGCAAAGATGGGGGGAGCTTTGAGCCAGCTGATGTTTCTGCACCAAGGCAAAGGTGCAGGATCTCTTTGGGTGCAGCTGTTTTCCCGTCTTCCCTTTGCTGTTTAGACTCAGTTTAACACTTTGTCCTATCCTCAGGCAGCATGGATACAGAAACCTAAAGAGGAAATGCCTTATGTTGCCTATCTCTCTGTTCCTTAGGAGGGACTGAGGAATTATTTAACACTGTTAAAATTTAGAGTAAAAATTATACTGGCCTAGGGCAGTTCTCTGTACTATTCAAGTGGCACAAGAGCTTCGTATCACTGAGGTAGGCTTTGCAAAGTACACTGATGCCTTTAAAATGTGATTTATTAGCATGAATTAGTGCTCATTTTCAGGGTGAAAGAGGTAAATTGATACCCGTGAAGGGCAAAGTGCTGCACTTGGGAGTTGAGAGGCAGCAGAGCAACATGTGAATATCACCACAGATAGAAGTAGGGTGAGATAACCCACAAGAGCACTTAATGTCCCATATGCTGTCCCTTGCCTTGCCCTTGAGCTGGTGAGTGCGTGGCACAGGGAGCTCTGCCAGTGAAAGGTTCCCTGCACAGCTTCACTGACACCCCGGCAATTCCGCTGAACTGGGCTTTGTTTGGGCTCCTTGCAGGGGTTTTGTAGGGCACCAGGAGAGGGGTTGTGTGCTGCTCAGCAAGGAGCATGTGAGGACTTTTACTGCAGAATCAGAATTTTGTGCAAATTGAACATTTTGTCTTGTACTTGATGGAGTCAGCGAAGTACCCAAGTGCTGCAGCTCAGCTCCAAACACAGCATGGGCAGGAGGTGCAGAGCACCTTGAAAACCCTTTAGCAAAGAGGCAGGCACCGAGAAATGGTTCTGAAAAGTCACTTGCACTGGGTGTGAAGTTTCTGGCATGCAGAATATCTGTGTTTTAGTTGTGGAAGGCTCAAGGAGTGCTTCTTTCAACAGCCTCAGCTGCTGCATGGTCCAGGGGCATTATGGATGACCCAGTGACCTGGGCTACAGGTACAAACCACTGTGTCAGGGTTGTGGATGTCTCAGTTGGCTTACATAATTCTTTTGCTTTGAATCTGCTCTTCCCTGGGGTAAGTCTGACTTCAGTGAAGTCACTCCTGATTCAAGGCAAGACTGTGGCTGAGCTCTAAATATAAGGACCTTGTGAGTTGTTAGTAGCTGAAATGCCACGTGCCATGTTGCCCTTTCTTGACAAATGAGCAGCTTCCTATTGTGTTGCAGTCATTTGGGAATGTATCACACAATTGGACTGTCAGAAAGTAAATGAATAGCTGACATGTCTCTTTGTTTATTGGCACTTGCATTATAAATATGAAATGCTAATGTTTCTGCTGGGCAACGTTTGCAATTAGTTCCTCTTGCTGCTTCTGATTTACACGTTCCTGTTTTATGGCTCCAGTTGCCCCGTGTGGGTTCCTCGTGCCACCCTGGTGTCCTTGCATTGTGGTCTGACAGTCTCTGCCTAATTGGAAACCATTATGGAACTGACTGGCAAATACCCAACAGACAGGAATATTTACATTTGTGTGTCCTTCAGGCTTATTAATAGATTATCTGAAAGGAAGAAGGAAGCAGGAAGCACATAAAATCACAGCACAGCTTATTCTGTTCTGTCCTCTCGTTCTTTTCACTGTAGGAAGACAATATTTTTCAGGCAATACAAGTTCAATCTGTAAGGTTTGCAAAATTCATTCCTGATGCTCAGTGGAGACTGAAATATTGCTCACTGATTAATAGGAAAGATGACAGGACGATGAGTTACTGCATTACTGAAATTAACTCCTTTAAAATTCAGTCCAGCCCTGTTAGATGTTTTGTAGCACACAGAAGTTATTCCAAACAGACTTTTTAAGATGATTCTTGCAGGGAGGAAAGGGACAGAAGATGAAAGCAAATGAATGCAGAGAATGAACCTGGAGAACTGGGATGATTTCAAAGGCTCCTGTGAATTGGTAGCTGAGGGGGCAGGAGCAGGGGTACCCCTTCTCCTGGGGAGCTCTCCTCGTCCTTCAGTCTCTCCTCTCTTTTAATGGCCCTTTTTCCCAGCCTGAATGGTATCCTGGCTTCAGCAGGGAGCTTTGCCTGCTTGACTTACTGTATTGCCTCATGCTACAAGGCTCTTTCCATTGCAAGTTGTCTGCTGCAGGGAATTCAGTGAAGGATTTAGGACTGGTTACGCAGGATCACTGACATCTGAGTCTGGTGTGCTGGGCAGGCATTAAGGTTGATGTGTGACACCAATTAATGTTGGCCTGAGTCTGCAAAGGGCCTGAGAGTTGTGCTGGGTTAATGTTGGACTTAAGGATTTGCAAGGTCTTTTCCAAATGAAACAACTCTATAATTCAAGGAAATACATCTGAGACAAAAGATTGGCTTAGTTTTGGTGGCTACTAATTTGAACGCCTAGGGGTGGTATTTGGAAGACCAGAGCATGTAACTTTTTGCTTATCAAAAGGGAATAAGAGCAGAGGAATCATCTGTATTTTCCTTGAAATTCAGAGAAGGGTTGTTTGAAGGCAAAAGTTATATTTCCATGAAAACCTGCAGCCTGAAGCTGTGTCTAAATAATCTCTAAAGCATAAAAGTGATGCACACTCTTGCTCACTCAGGCTTATTTAAAAACCTGGTTTTAAACAGTCTGCTTAGGGTTTGCAAAGCAAAAGCAAGATTTCAAACTCGTTTTGGCTGTACCCCTGGGTTCTGTCCCAGAGTCAGAGTCCTGGTAACACAGGGCAGTGCTGCAGTGGAGAATTTGCAATCCTCTCCTCCCAAGGGAGGGAAATTCAGCTTTCTGAAGCTGAGTGAACCATGAGTTCACAGCAGCAGGGACAGCCAGCCCCTGCCTAGCACACTGCTCTCTGCTTGGCTTTCCCTATTTTTTGGCCTGACACTGCATCCACTTTGGTGCAGAGCCCAACTTGGGGGCCAGAGTGGGCTTGGAGGGTCAGCACACTCTGAAATGCTCTGGGTCAGCCTTGCTCTGGCTGCAGCATCCCTGGAAAAGGGTTCAGCACACAATGAGCATAGCCATGCTGAGAGGCAGTGTTCTCCTCAAGGTCATGCCTGCCTCTGTGAGGCCAAATTCCCTTTGCTGTTCCCTTGCCTTGGCAGGCATGGAGAAATTCCCTTCCCCTGCAGTCCCAGTGCCCACCAACAGCAGCAGGGCTGGGAATGGCTGCCTGTGCTGGCTTTTGGAGGAATTCATTCCTTGGGCTCTTATTTACATTGATGCTGATCCCCTTGCTTCTTAGCAATGACAATGACTTGAAAATTCCCTTTTACTTCCCTCAGATACCTCCAGTGGTTGAGGTTTCTTTTCTCTTTATCCTCCCCATACTGATCTGAACTCCTTGCATCCTCCTCAGTCTACCTGGCATCTGGAAGGGAGAGATAACTGAATAGAAGATGCCAAGGCTTAAAAAGACACACAGCTTTCAATTGGATTTACAATGCCTTTGTTACAGTAGTGTGGCCAAAATAACAACAACCAAAAAAACCATAAATAGCATTCTCCATTTGCTAATGCAGTTTCTGAGGATCTGAGCAGTCAGGGACGTGAAGTGCCCAGATAATAGGTGCTTTAAATTCCCATGGGCTGCCCATAGCTTTTATTTTAGAGGGCTTAGGCTGCAAGATTGAGTGCAAAATTGCTAATTCAGAAAGATCTGCTGAAGATGAAACGCTCTCCTGAAATGTGATCTTCAGTCCTGTAGGTCGTTTGCTGCCGTTCCCCGTTCCCTTCCTGGTATTTTATCTTCCAAATAGGAGAAGCAAAAGCACTTCTGCAATTTCAAGTGTGAATATTTGAGATGTCTAGGGAGAAAAAAAATCTTTTTTTATTATTTTACTGTCTCTTGGATGTGACTGCAGCTGTTAGGGTGATTTTTAAACCGCTGCTGAGCAGGTTGTTGGTAGGCACTGGGTTAAAGCTTTGGGTTAAAGCAATAGCTGTGTGTCTGTGCCTCTTCTGGCAGCCTTAGGTCCCTCTCCAGGTTTGGAGAGGATGGGTTTGGGAGCGGGAAGCTGTGGAAGAATCTGAATCAGTTCTGGTTAAGGGAGTTTGCTGCTATGTGCAATTCCTAAATCAAATTGTCTTGCTGTTTCAACAATGATAAAAATATCCAACGAGTTGAAAGCACTGAGGAGAAAAGATCAGGCCAGCAAGTGAGTGATAAGAGGCAGAGCTTTTACCAACTCATCGACAGAGGAGCTGCTGGAGGCAAAGGCTCCTGGCCCTACAGCAGCAGCTCTAGCCCTGATTTCAGCAGGGGCCAGGTGATGCTGCCAGCACAGCAATGCCAGGTCGTGCATGTGGTGATTGATCTGCTCATCCCTGCAGAGAAATGGTTTTGGTGACTTGATTCACCCTCCTATTGCTAAATGCCAGACAGCTGGAGGAGGGGGCTGTCTGGGAACAGCAGGGTTTAGTTTGCTCTGGTAGAGATGCCTGAGGGTTTTCTGTTTGCAGTTCCATCCCACCCTTGTCCATACAGGCACCAAGTCACTCCTAGAGACCTTGGAAGAGAGAGGTGATTAAGGCATCAACCATTCAGAAGAGGCAGCAAAGTTATTGCTGTGTCCCCTGCAGTTGGGGTGAGATGGAAAGGAATTCTGAGGTTCTCCCATGGGAAGAGCTCTCTCCAAGTCCAGGGCAGAGCTGCAGTAGGCTGCTGAGGGCAGGCCTGAAATTCTTACTGATTTAAGTACTTGTTAGACATTGGCAAGAATATTTTGGCATTAGGGCTGAGTCAGTTCAGTGTGGGGAGATGGATCAGATGGCTTTTTAAGGGTGTGTCCCCAGCCTTGTCCCTATGATGTTGTGGGAAGAGGTGGGAAATACACACGTACCCCACACTCACCTGGCGTTAAGGCAGTTACCATCTCCAGCTTGGTAAGTATTTCACCAAAAATGGGCTGTTGATCGTGCATGTGGTGAAGTCCCTTTGAAAATGGACCAGAGCACCCCCTGGCAAGCTCCACCAGCATTGCTGGGACTGGAGTTGGTGTTGTGGCACAGCTGGACTCTCAGTGGTGCCTTTAACAGTCTGCAGTGGTGGTCAAAGCAGATTCTGCTATTGCTGTAATCCACTATCTGAAATGACTCTATTTTGGTGCCTCAGAATCAAAGTATCAGATAATTTTGTCAGGTTCTGCTGTGAAAGCAGCTGAATCAATAGAGTTGTTTCTTCTTTGCAAGTTAACAGCCCTGTCCAAGTCATCCTACTGGAATGAAAGGTCATTGAGGGAAAAAGTACTATTAATTATTGAATGCTACTCTTAGGGTCATAGACCACAGCAGTTTTTCTTCTGCTGTGGGCATGGCACTTAAATGTCCTGTGCTGAGACAGATTCTTTTCCTGCAGGATTATTTCCACCAGCTCCTCTGCATCACTGAAAGGGGAGAGTTCATTGTGCCAATTTGTGCCATTGGTGCCTGAGCCATCCCAGACCCCTGGCCATCAGGATTTCTCAGTCTGTCGGGTCAAGTGCAGCACCCTGAAGACTCTGCTGGCTGGAAACCAGGGCAGCTCACTGCCAGCTGAGCACCCAGAGGTGAGGCAGCTCAGCTTTTGTTATCTTTGGGTGATAACAGTGTTGGAAAGAGCAACAAAAGGAACCAAAGCATCGGAGCTGCTGCCCTGCAGCCCTGGCTGGAAGTGAGCAGGGCGTGTGGGGTTTGCTGTTGCTTCTGGTGTTGTAAGCAGGATTCATCCTTTGAGGTTCCTCTGTCACAGATTTCCTGGGGGGTGCTGGAACATGTTGGTAGCTGGTTTGCACCCTCCTGGGCACAAGCGCCTTCTGAAATGGTTTCTTAGCATTATCAGCCAAAGAGACCCATTCTCTGGGAGGCCACAGGCACGTGGCTTTCCAGTGGTCCTCTCATGAGAGGCCCCATGTGAGCTGTGTTGTGGACAGCCTGTGCTGTTCCTGTTAGCCAAAGCTGATCTGATTTCCCTTGTCATTTGAGGGCATCAGTCATCTCTTCTGTTTCACGGGGAACCTTTGAGAGCCAGTTTAAATTTCAAACAGATTATTTAAATCTTTTAATAGAAGCAGCATTTTTATTCTAATTAAGTCACCCCCACTTTCACTCAGATTTCTTTTTAAGTACTCTGAAGTTCCTGTGTTTCTGCTCCTTGTTTTGTTTTGTGTTAAATATTTGCCAAAATGTCATCATTAATTCTTCAGTGGGAACTTTCTTAAAGGTTGAGCTCCTCTAATGCCTGTTCATCTACCATCTGCCCATTGGGATATGCACAGGTGTATAGGAAATACGAGAAATTTGGGGAACATGTGAAAAACAATTGGGCTGATTTAGAAAGTAGAATCACAGAATAACTTTTGGAAGGAACCTCTGGAGATCACCTGAGCAAACACACTGCTCAAAACAAGACCAGTGTCTGGGGCTTACAAGGTACCATTGGGAGATCTGGACTTGTAAAAGTTTAGATGTTACACAAGAAAGCAAACATACAAAAGGACATAGTTTAAAAAGCAGAAGAAAACAAGCTATTAAAAAACCATCAAACCTTATCTCTTCTGCCTGTCGGGAGCAGTAGTGATTCATGGAAAGGGAAGATCTAATGGGACAAGAATTATCTTAAGGAACAGCTCACAATTAATGGATGAGGGGCCAAAGTTTAGCCTGCCAGCTCCATCTCTTGGCAGTGGCTTTCCTTTGGCTATTACAGTGTGTCAGGGATGTCTCCTTCACAGCTCTTCTATCTGTGGGCTCAGGGAACAGATCATGATGTTGGCTCAAGTTCAGGAGAGTTAAGTTGAACCGTGGAACTTGTGTCTTTGTGTCTTGGAGAGCCAGGTCTGTGTGATGGGTAGTGAGTTCGTGCTACAACAGTAATAGGGGTGTCTGGTGGGTACAGCCTGGGGTGGGAGATGCAGGGACTGATTTGCATTTGGTTTCTCAGTCCTGAGAACTAAGTCCTGAACTTGGCTGCACCCTCTTCTTCTGATAATCTGAAAAAAGATGTGTTCTTTCTCAGGCATCCTCTGAAGTCACCCCTGGAGTGTTATTTGCATCCTGCCATCTGAGGGCAGGAATATGCAGAATAGACAAGGGGCAGGAGTAGGAAGGGAACAAGATGGAACACAGCACTCAAATATGGCTAGAAATTCCCCTTAACTTCCCCCACAGTTTGTTTGCTCTGGCGAAATTTCTGTAAAAGAATAGGAAAAATAATTCCACATCTTTCCCACACCAGGCCCTGATCCCCTCAGCCTCAGCAGAGACCTGCAGCAATCCTGGCACCACCACTGGGGCAGATGCAGGGGCACAGTAATGCAACTCTGGGGCTGTGGGGCTTTGTCTTTGCTCTCCTCTCTGCAAAGTCTCAGGTCCAGCACATAAGCAGGGCTGGCCCAAGGCTTCTCCACTGCCCAGCAGTGATGTTCTCACTCGTGGTAATGAGAACAAGTCAGGCCTAATTGCAGCAATAGCTCCTTAATGAGTAGAAACTGCAGCATTTTCATCAGCTGTCACTACTGACATGTATAAAGTTCAGCTTGCCCACGGCTCCAGTTGTTCTCATTATTTTTGTGTGTTGCTCTAATCATCACCAAACTCCACAGAACATGTTTTTAAGGTGAAAAATTGACGACCAGCAAAGCACTAAGACCAGGAACTTTCGTTTTCTCAGTGGGGCTGTACAAGAGCCCAAAGCCCAGCAGCTGCTGGGCAGAAGTGTTTCACTTGAGCTCTCCCTACGCGTTACAGCACTGAGTTTTGTGTCTCAGCCAAGAATTGTTTACCTGGTGACAAATCCTAATTGCTCCTGCTAAATCCAAAGCGCACCAAAACATTTTCATCATTATTTCCAACACGTTGCATGGAGCTTGTCTGGTGGGCCAAGCAAACAGTTACCAGCTTGGATGACATCCCAGAGTCCCAGACTGCATCACTGGTGCACACACAGAAACCTCCCGTTCAGCTCCCTTGATGTGCTCCTGTTAATGGTGCTGCGTTTAGCTGGGATTGAATTCTTCAGGCTGTAAATGGGATCCTCCTTTTGGGTTTTGTTTCCATGTCACTGTATTGTTTTAATCTGCATTTGCAGTCATTCAGAGTTTTAATTGTGGCTCCTCTTGGAGCAGCTTTCATTGAAATGCTGATAAAATATGGCTTTTCTCAGGCTAAAATGGAATTCAAGGTAAAAAGACCCAAACAACCACACTGCAAATTAAACAATAATTATTCTTTGGTCTTCAGAACTTTTATTCTCCCTGTCTGATTCCTAGGCTGTAATCTCACAGGACAGGTAGTGCCCTGACATTTTCATCCCTTCAGGTGATTTTATGTGTGGCAGGAAAAGAGATTCCTGAGGCAGTCAATGTCAAGTTGTGCATGCAAATAGCTCTTAACCCTCTCTGTGCTGCTCACAAACCATCCTCAGATGGGATTGCTGGCAGTTGGACCCTTGAGCCTCATTGCAGAGAGCTGGGGGAAAACACTGAGGGGGGGAAAAACCCTGACATCATCTTTGATGAAAATGAGGCATGAGATCACAGGGAGGAAAATTAAGGCATATTTTAAGATGGCTAATTAGGGAGCTGATGTGGAGCTCTTCAGTCACCTGTGGAATGGCAGGGAGTTCTGTGGGATGTATTAGAGTCACTGGGGCTTGGGAAGATGATGAGTAACTACAGGCCTGAGTGTGCTTAGCTAGCGGCAGGGGAAGCTGTAGTAGAGGCTACACAGCATTGCAAATGGGCCAGGGGGAATTGTCAGCTTGTTAGTGAGTGCTCAGCTGCTGTGCAGAGCAGCATGGGGTTGCCAGCTGAATATAAGTGTGTTGTGATGCTGAATCCCTTTCTGCAGTTAGAATTGATGCTGGGTTTGGCTGAATTAGCTTCCTTAGGTATGTGGGGCCATCTGTGCAAGGGCTTGGTGGTGTGTTAGAGGTCAATGTACACATGCAGGGAACTCCCAGCCCTGGCTGATTATTGCTGTTTGAGGCTGAACAAGGAGCTGTAGTATGGATGTGCCAGCACCTGTGAACATCTCAGCTACCCACGAGGGTAAAGCATCTAAGAAAACGACAGCCCTGCTCTGGTCTCACCTGTGCTTTTGTGTAGATGTTGCAGAAAATAACCAGCTTTTCATAGCTCTGTTCTTTCTCCTTAAGAACCCCCTTCCTTCAAGGGTTGTCATCTGTCTGGCAAGGCCGACGTTCAATCAGTGGCTTCCAGGAACTTGTTTGAGAAATGAAATGAAAATCCTATTGATTTAGTCTCTAGATCAAGACTTTTTCTTTCTTTCTTTTTTTTTCCCTTTGCAAATCCCCTGGTGGATGTGGATAGGCAGCAGGGTTTAACTGAGGTTTAACTCTTGTCGCCTTGCATTTTATATTCCTGAGATCACTCAAACAAGTTCCTGAGTGCTTTCCATTTATATTGACTTCAGCCAGAAAGGAGGATGTTCAATACTGGCCTGAGCAACTCACTACCACATTGGGTATTTATCTGAGTCACCTTGTGTTGTGCAGAACACCAGGGTGGCAGTAACAAAACCCTTTTTGGGTTGAAATCAGCCTTGTGTGAGTGTTTGGGGGGGTTCTGCTGCTGCTCTGAGCAGCATTAAATTACTTCTGAGCTAAATTCATGGCAGCAGACCCTGAGCTGCTGTTGGCCACTGCTGTGTTGTCCATCTTCATGCAACTCTCCCTTCATCCAGACAGACTGGAGGAACTTCTTCTATGTGCTCAGAGTTTGGGAAACCTTCTGCTGCCCAAGGAGCAGCCTCTTTTTGTCTCCAGAGCTTCATTGTGGCGACCAACTGATGTAATCTTTTTCATTTGTGCTTGGTGCTGGCAGCTGGTAGGAGTTTATTGTGTCCTGTGAGTTTTAAAAGATCTTGTTTCCTGTATTACTTAAATGTGTAAGCCAGATTGATGCTGCAGTTATTACAAGACCAAGCTTTGCCTTGGACTATCAGGAATTTCAAAACTTTGCAGAGGGATTTTTCTTTCTGCCAGTCACAGGTGGCTGTTGGTCCTTCTGCTTTTTCTTCACTTGGGAGAATTCCCAGCAGCATGCCTGTTTCCTGTTGAACTTTTATGTCCTTGTATGTCTGCTTCAAAGTGAGTTGAGGGAGTCAGTTATTGTAGGCAAAAAAAGGTGTAAATAGCAGTTTGTGCAATTATATGTTGATTTTGTGTCTTAATAGTTGCAGTGCTGCCACAGATGCAGGATTGGTACCTAATGCTTTATCCAGCTGATTGGTTATAGGCTTTTATAGTTCCAATTAATTAGCTTGATTGGTGAGCCTAATTGGTCTCCAAAGTGCTCATTTCTGTCAAAACAGCTAATAGACAACAACTGCTTCCTGCCTTTGCTCCCCTTGTCTAGAACTGCTTGTAGTAATGATTTTTATACTGTTTTAGATAAGGTTATTCTGCTGCTTGCAAGCAGAGTATGGCCTTTGCCCTCTCACCAGGACCCTGTGTTTCAAGACAGATAGTCTGTCATTCTGAGGGTACATGAAGGGGAATAAGTTTGTGCTTCATTTGCTTGAGGTTTTTTTGCACTGCTTTATAGCTCCACAAATATGTAACACCCCTTCTGACAAAATCCCTGCTAAAGCAACCTGCATGAGCACAGACTGGGAGTTGTGTACTAAGAGGGTTATTTGGATTAAACCTCTCCTTTGGGCTGTTTTGTTCATCTCCACGTATGCACAAAACCAGATTTCCTGTGAGCCCACACAGCCCATCTTTAGCACACGAAGGATTTCTGGAAGAATGTGGTTTCCATCTCTTTGCAGGTCATCCTTGACCACAGCTTGCCCACTCCATCCTCCTAGAGATCACGAATATGTTCTGAAGCGTCGTTACCTCTGGATGTGTTTCAGGGCAGAACTGCCCATTCATTAGATTCCTCTCCTTGTGGATCAATCAGCATCTGCTGAGGAGAAGTAGAGCAGCTTGAAGGGTGATTGATTTATTAAGTAGTATATTGAGTCTGTCTTTGCTTTCATTCTAATGGTCTGGCAGTGTTTTCCCCAGGGGCCAGAAGCAATGTTTCAGCCAGGCAGGTACCCCAAGTGTATCATTACTGCAGCAGCAATAAAGATTAACAATGGCCCCTGGCCCCCTGGCCGTGCAGCAGCACTGCCTTTCATCATCCCATGGTTTTATGTCCTTTCCAGTATGTTCTGGAAGCTCCTTCATGCCAGGCAGAACAAAGCTCCTGTGCTGGCTCCCAGATATTCCTGTGCTGGAGTCTCTCATCCAGCAAAGTCCAGCATCCTTAGCACAGTGCACAGGAGATAATGGGGAGTGCCTGGCTGCACAGTGAGGAGCCTGACTGAAAATGAGTTGACTTTTATCACGCCAGGGATCTGTCTGAACAGCCACAACCAGTCCTGTACCCACTGCTGGTTGATCATGGCTTTCCATCTCCCACTTCATCCCCATCAGTTTTCATGGGGTTCCTCACAATGCCTTTGGCTAGAGACCCTCCTTGGAACGTGCTGCCTGGGTTCAGCAGGTGCTCGGCTGGGCCATGCTGGGAGTTTCTGATCTTTAACAGCAGCAGTGCTGATGATGAGGATGCTCTGAGGTTTGTTGAAACCTGAGAATGACTCAGCTGTGCTCATAGAAGACCTGACAGCAAGGCTCAGTCTTCTAAAAAGCTGGGCAAATGAAATTGAACTGCTTTCTGTAACAGCCAAATATTCCACATTTGACTGTCATGCACTCCTAAAAAAGATTTAAAATCCAAATTCAGCAAAGAGGGAGTGATAGGGATAGAGGAAGAACCATCTCAGAAGATGAAATGCAGCAAGGGCTGCTTTATTTCTATTCTGTCTAATCAATCTGGCTACCAGCTTTCAAATATTTAAAGCAGTAGTTGATAAAGGAAAGTACCAGCTGTTGAATCCTAGGAAAATGTTCTTCATAAACCCTGAAATTTATTTTGAAATCTTGTTCCAGGGTTTGCTCATCCAATCACTGAGATATACTTTCAGGCTAAATGAAATTTGTCTTTCTATTTAAGAACAATTTGTGCTGCTCTGAACAGTATTCCCTTCTGCACCAGGCTGATCATTCAGAGACATGTTTCAGCTTTTCTGTAAATTCCCCCTCAGTCTTTTTACGGGCCCCACAGAGGATGACCCAGGGCTCAATTTCTTCACTTCCAGGCAGTGAAAGGTGATCACAATGTGCTGAGATACCTGTGTCCATAGTCATGCAGCTGGATGATAGGATAAAACACAATGGTGTTTCTGCTGTGTCAGAGCCTTGTTCAGGACTGCACAACCCAAAAAACATCTGCTCTACTCTTGTATAAAAGAGTCTGGCTTTGAATTTCAAGTCCAGACATTGTTTTGCCCAGGTTGTAGAAAGAGCTGTGTCCTGCCATCTGTAGGAAATGTATCCAAAGGATGTAAGGATGAAAGAATTGACAGCATGTAATAAGATTGTGTTGTGTAAATAATGATAGGGCAGATCCATCTAGATTCAGTAAATGTGCTTTCATGGCAGCAGAGCATCCCAAGCTGCACACTGTGGACACTACCCTGTCAAGTGAAATGCCTCGTGCTGAATTGCTGTACAGAGATTTATTTTTTAAACATATGTATTAAACAACCAAGAGTCTTAAATGAAATGTCACATTTAATTTGGCACCCAAGACATGAAGGCTGCAGCTGCCCTCAGCCAACCCCAACAGCTCCACTCTGTGTGTCAGTTCCTCTGCCTGGCAGAAAGGTCTGCAGCATCCTCCCGACTCCCTGGCACCTGTGCCTGCTCTCCTGTACCCAGCCATTGGTGGTGTACAGATGCAGCATGTGCCAGCTACCTCCCTGTGTGGCACAAGGTGCTCTGGCAAAGCCTCCAGCCTCCACCAGAGCCCGTGGTGCTGGCAGCCAGGAGTGCTGGGGTGGTGCGGCCCCGGCTCCTCTCCGGGAGCGCAGCAGTCGGGGATGCTCAGCAAAGCATGCAGAGACAGCAGAGCATCTGCTTCCTCCCTCCTGGGCTCTGGAGCTGGCGTTTTCCTGGGCTGGAGGCTTTAGTCTCATCTTTCTTTAATAGCTTCTGATGGTTTTATCTTCCAAGCATCAGTCCAGTTGCTCTCTGTGAGCCTCTATGGCCTCCCCCAGCAGTGTGTTCCAAAGGATGGGATATTCCCTGGAAGAGTGGCACTACATTTTTGTCAATTCTGACTGATAACATTTTCAGGCCCTTGGGTTCCTGTTTGATGACAAATCATGACAAATTTTTCCTTATTCCCATAACTCAAGGCATTCATGCTTTTGCAAACCTCCTCCATCTTCTCTTCAATTTCTAGGTTAAGAAATCCCATTCAGTCTTCATATCAAAGCTGCTCTGTGCTTTTAAACTTTCTTTCTGCCCTTCTTTATTTCATTCTAAATGCTTCAGAGATCAAAACAATACCAAATATTTCAAGACTGATGTGGCCATGGGTTTAGACAGGGAGATGATGACAGTTTTCATGGTGTTTATTTTGTAGTGGTTTGTCATCTTGAATGTTGTAGAGTATTGGGTCATGCTTCCCCAGCTGTGTTCCTTCCTGCCAGGGGCTATCACTTCACTTGTTCTGGGTCCCCCTTTCCTGCCCAGGCATCCTTCCTTGTCAATGACAAGGGACCAGGAGGGAAAGGAAGGCCTGCAGGAGACCCTGGGCAAGCTGTGACTCCTCAGAGTCACCTGAATGACTTTGATGCAGAATTCCCTGGCATCTGAGTAGGCCACCTGAGCACATCTGAAAAATCTCAGTGTAAATACTGTCACCTTGGGGACAAATCTCTACAAACACAGCCAGAATTAGTGCTTAAAGGGGTATCTGGGACATCCTCACACAGCTGTAGGGATGTGATAAATGTACTGATCCATGAAAGTGCTCAATCAGCCAAGAGCTGTGACACTTCTGGTCATCCACAGCCCAAGTTATGTCACAGCCTGCTTCCAGTGGAAGGCTTTTGGTACTCAGAAGAGGAGGATCAACTGAAACAGAGGTGAGTTTGAAAGATGCATTTCAGTAAGATACCCTGCCCAAGGGAAAAACTAACCTATGGCTTCAGGGAATATCACTGCTTTTAAATGGTTTAGGTTAAACCATCCCAGATATCAGGGTATGTGAACCTTGGCTTCAGAGTAATGGATCTCACCACTCCCTATTACAGTTCCAAGCTGAGGATGATGTTCTGGGGAAGAAGAGCTGCTTGCAATGACTGGATTTCCTCAGAGAGCACATTCTTGTTTGTGGGAGCCACAAACCACTGAGGTCCAGAGATCTCTGGGCTACAGAGGGTCCATGAGGCTGAGAAGAGTGTCAACACTCCTTAACCTGGGACTGCACTGAGCAGTAGGACTCAACCCAGTGCAGATGGGTCAGCTGTTCTGATGCTCACTGCAGTTCCCTCCACTCCAGCTTTGACAGGATGTCAGGCTCCATTCCAGTGCAGGGCAGGGGCCTTTGCTGGCCCACACAGTTGAGGCCATTCTGCTGTTGGATGTTGCACTGCCCTGCTCCCTCCTGGTTTTCAGCACAATGAGGAATTTCTATCCTTAGAGGTTGGGGAGGGTTTGGAGGTGGAGGTTCTGCCGGGAAGGAAGGGCCACACAGGGCTTGGAGATGCTTGGGCACCACAGGTTGTCATGGTGGTTAGAGATGGGGCTGATTCTTCAAATGGTGTGTTTGGAGAAGCTTTGAAATTCCCATTTCAGGCAGTAGAGAAACACTTACAGACCAGGGGGATGGATTGGAAATGACACTGAAAAGCTTGGGTGATTCAGGGAGTCCTTGTGTGACTTTTCAGACTTGGATGGATGTGGGTTCATAGGAGTTAGTCTGAACCCAGAGCTGATCAGGAAACTGCCTCAAACTGCAGCACTTTTTAAGGGCTTCTGAGCAAATAAAGTTCAACGTAATTAGGTCAGAAATGCCTTGCAGGCCAAATCTAGTTTTCCACTGTTCTCTATTTAATTACACAGTGTCTGACTTCCATGTAAGCTCACTGTGTTAAAAGAAAATCTCACAACCTTCTCTCGATCCTTCCCTGGACCATTCTTTTCCCTTTTCTTCTCACCTGCCTGTCTCAGCCTGGACTCTGAGTGATCCTCCTTCACCTCAGAAACAGCCAGGTTTCCCCACAGCTAAGTTTGACCAGATTTTATTTTTCCACTTAAATTTGCTTTCACAACAGTTTATGTCCTAGACTTTGATAGGAAGTTCTTCCATACTTACTTAGGGATGACCACAGCTCCAAGGCCACTGTCCTGCTGTCAGAGATCTTGGAGCAGAGAGGACCTTCACGAGAGGAGGCAGTGCAGGACCTTGCACTGGGAGAGGACCCAAAAATCTCTGGGTCCTGAGAAGGTCTACCCAGGAGTTTGCTCTGTGTCCCTCCTGCAGGACTTTGTGGGCCATCATGGTGAATTCTTGTCTGTTGATGGTTGTTGAGTCAAAGGTCCCTTGTCCCAGCGGTGGAGCCCTCCCCGTGCCCGGCGCTGCAGGTCAGCCATGGAGAGACGTTTCCGATCGCGCTCCGCAGGGAGCAGCCACACAGAGTATTTTTGGTGCTGGTGACAGCGCTAGCCTGGGGCTCTGTCTGTGTGCAGCTGGTAATGTCCATGACTGTATTTCCTCTCTAATTGTATTTGAATTGGGCTGGGTGATGATCGCTGTCCTGCTTATACTGCACGCCCTCGATTCACTCCATATGGCGCTTCTTCTCATCCTCCCAGTGTCACCTGCTGCTTCTTCTTGGCCAGGGGACTGGACCATGAAGGGGGGACAGTGACCTGCCAGCTCAGAAGCAACTGCTCTGTAGCAGTGCTTCCTTCTCTTGTCTTGGTTGTGGTCTTTAAACAGTAAAGTGGTTTCTGCTGCAGCTACCAAGCAAGGGAGAGCTGGTGGAACTCAGTGCAGGAAATGAGGCAGATACAGTTTGCTTATCCCTGAAGGTGCAAAAAAGGAAGGAACAAAAAGTGATGATGGTAATCTACAGCTGAAACTCAGTTTCCTTCTTGCCTTCCCAGAGAAGTCCTGCAGTGGGTGCTCCTTGATCTTTATCTACCTCCCATGAGCAGCTCAGTGCCAGGAAAAGCCAGCTGAGGTGGCTGGTGGATTCTCCCTCAGTTGGGGCTGTGGCTTTGAGCCAGGAGGTTCTCATGAAGAAGAGCTGATTGCAGGCCTGCTGGCTTTCGAAACCTCTCCTGATCTTCTAAGTGTGAGTAGAACTACCTGCTGTGCCAGTGAACAAGTGATCCTCTGATCCATTTTGGGACCCTGTGGTGCAGGGTCAGACCCTGGCTGAGGAGCTGCTGCTGCTCCTCCTCCCCAAGTGCTTTGCTGTTCCTGCGCTTCCACTTCTCTCTGCAAATACGTGGCTTATTAAACAATGAGCTGGGTTTGTCTCTCCTGTGGCTGCAGGTAGGATCCTGGGCTGTGTCAGCAGGAAAAGGATAAGTTGTCTGATTTTCTGAAGGAGTGTAGAATGGACACCACTTCCCCAGAACAGTCTGCTCTTCTCACCTGCACCCAGCGACAGGGCAAAGGTGCAAGGAGACCCCATGCTGTTCTATGATGACATTTTCTGCCTTGAGCCAAAGGTAAGTGATGGCTGAGAACCTCCCTTCCTGCTTGTCTTCTTCCTCATCTCTGAATAAGTCACAGATCCCTGCCTCGGCTGGCTTTGTGTGCCAAGAGAGAAGGCATTGTGATTCTGGTGAGGCCAGAGATGGCTGCAGAAAGCATTTCTGCCCTGTGGGCTCCTGGCAGGGACGGGAGCCTGCAAAGCTGAGCTCTGTTGCAAGGGCTCAACATCGAGGGCATTCTGTGTGTGTCCTTGCAGTGTATAAAGGGATCAGGTATTGCAGGTAAGGACACATCTCACACGTGGTGTTTAGGGACTTACAGAGGGTGCTGGAGCACTGGCAGTTCACATAGTGACCTGAAGCATGTACTGGTTTTCTGTGGAAAGGAAGCCAAATTCTTCCTAACGTTAATAATGAAGATGCCAATCCCTTCCTGTAACCTGGACTGAACCACGTCTGAGTCTCCCTTCCAGTGTCATTTGTGAGCTTGGACACAAGGCTGGCAGGTTTAAATGGACTTTTCTATTGCACACAGGGACAGAAAATATTTTGCTTTTCTGTTTATACAAGCAAACTCCTATATCCTTCTATCAACCAGAGCCCAAATTCTGAGTATTTGCACAGGGTGAGATGAAGAATGCCTACTGTCTGTGCAGTGCAAAATCCCTTTTCATCTTTGAGTAAACCCTAGGATATACACAACCTCTGCTTTCTTTTGAATAAGTTAAACACATTCTTTTTCCCAAAGAATGGGATTGTTATAGATAAGTCATGTAATGATTGGCTCTTGCAGTAATCATCTCTTACGGGATCATTATCGTGTATAAGTTAAGAGAAGTTTAATTGATGTATAGTTATGTTATTATGTTTTTTAGACATTCTCTGTTCTCCCCATAGCCCCCTTCCCCCTCCTTGTTGCCACAAGAATGTTTTAGTTGTGGGGGGCATGTGGAGAGAGGATGTGCAAGACAGAAAGCTGTTACTAGGAGGTGTGGCATGACAACTCCTGATCTCCAATCAAGTCACAATAAAGCAGTTTCCACCAAGGAACAGCAAAGAAGAGTTGACTGGCAGGCTTTGGGAGGGGCCAGGGTTGGCTGATGCAACCCCAGGGAATATAGGCAGAGCAGCCATTTGGTGAGTGAGGACATGGCTGCCAGTCACAAAACTCCCAACGCTGTTGCTTTTCCTTATTCAGTCTTCTGTTGTATTTTGTGAAGGTTTAATAAGCCTTTGAAATTTTAAAAAGTGAAGGTCATTTCTCACAGGGATCATATTCTCTTCTTGGTGACTCCTATAGCCCATCTAAGGCTGAGAGCCACCAGTGTCAGAACAATGCAAGTTTTACATCACTGTAGCTGATAGCAGCATGATGTGACCAAAAGCTTGTGTCAGAGCACTAGGAATATTGCAGAAAGTGGGAGCTGATGAGCTGAGCATTAAGAGCAAGCTTTCTGTGGTGTGCTGAGCTGATTCTGTAGTGTTTCCCAGGCTCCTGCTTTTCACAGGGGCCACGTCTCCACAATGAGCTTAACCTGCCCTGTGCTCCTGAAGTGCACTAAGGGGACCTCCAGAAGTCTGGCCGCCCACAGCAGAGTCCTGGTACTCCATCTAATGATGGACAGACATAAATCATGGCCTGGCCCCAAATCTTGAGTGGAAACCTTTCCTAAGTGGCTGTTTTAATGTTATGTGGTTTGCTCTAGGACTCAATACAAATGGGCTACTACCTTCTGTTTTATCCAGGATTATCAATCTTTTGATTTCCTTTAGTGCCATTATTTGTGGAAGAGTTGGTTTCACGTTTGCAGTTTTGGTCGTGTCTGTCTCTCCCCTGCTCTAGCATATGGGTGTCTTTACCTCAAATAATAGTATTTTCTTTTATCAAATACAGAATCTAAAATTCCACTGCCAACAATATTCTCTGTGGTGATGGTTTTGGAACTTCTACCTTGGACAGACCCTTCCCTTGCACTGCCAGTCCATCTGCTGGAGAGGCCCCCACAGCTGGGACTTTGTCTGTGACCTTCTGGCCAGCAGTGGCTGCTCCCTTCCTCCCACCCTTCACCCATGATGTCTGTGAGCCCCCTATAGAAAATCAAAGTCTATTGACAAGTAGCTAGAGGAAATAATTGCTTCCAGAAATTAGGAAGCTGTTGGAGGGATAGTAGTCTTGGAAAGGCTTTCTGGGCAGGGTGGCTTTGCAGGGCTTGTGCAAAGCTTTGCTGTGTGGGCTGCCAGTATTTTCAGGTGTTGCTGTCTCTAGAAGCTGCAGCAGCTCACTGTAGTCTGTACAGGGTTAATTTAGTGACGAAAATCCTAACAAAAAGAGGAGGCAGGGATTTTTGGAATCACCACGTGACCATGAACATTTTGAGCATCTATCCAAGCCTGTGGGAAACAAACTGTTATGCAACTCTGACTTGCCAAGTGCATCTCAAAGTGTGTTTTATTTTTGCAAATACACATGATGGGTCAGCAGAAGCAGCTGTGCAAGAAGCCCAGGTGGCTACCAAAGGAGAGAGTCCTTGGTTTTTGCTGCATACTCCCCACCACAGCTTAGCTGTAAATCACACTGCAGACACATGGGAGCTGACTCCTTGGAAATAGAAACCAGAGGAAAGGGAGGACAAGGATTTGTTACCACTGCCCTGACCTTGACGAGTCATCACTCTCCTGTCATTGCCTGGTCATGACTCTCCAGTGTCATGTGTTAGCTCTGAGCTGGTGGAGGTGGTCTTCAAGGTGGCTGGGTTGTGGACCTGAGGTTGGCTCAGGAAGTAACATAATTGTTCCTGCACATCTGGTCCCCATCCAAAGCAGAGGTTAGTGCTGAGCACTTCAGTGTTTGGCAGAAGACACTGTGTCCAGTGGGAGCTCTGGTCCATCCCACAGCTTGTGGTGGGCTCAGTTATTTATGGAAAGAGGCAGATGTTAGCTTTGGCACTGCCTTTCTCCTCAGTGCCCTGAACTAAGAGGCTGCTCTTTGGGTGCCATTTCAGTGCTTCTGCCACCAGCTCTGTCTTGTTTCTGTGTCTGCTCCAAGCAGTGATTTCCTTTCTGTGAATGGCTTTCCCCCTCTGCCAAACTGAGACAGCGATTTGGCCAAACATTGTTGGTATCCAGCTCCTCAGGATCAGCTTTTCCTTATCTGGGCTGGTGGAGACCCAGCAGATTCTCACCATCTAGGGGCTGAGTGAGGGGAAACAGGATCCACATATATTTGTGGTTGCACAGAGATCACTTCTGTAGCTGTGAGTCACTGTGTGCTCACCCCTCCCGTATTGTGTCACTGGATGCTGTAGCAAAGCCAGGGGACAACAACAGGAGATTTTGTGCTGTCTCATGATCCATCCACTGAATTCCAGGCCACCTGCCCATGGCAGCCTGGTAGAGGCTGACAAGGTGCCAGAAGTGCTGCACTGTCATGTTCACTGCTCTGCATGGCTTTACTTCTGTCCTGGTTAGCATCCACAGTGGTTTTCTGTGCTCTGGCCCAATGGCCATCCTCTAGAGCCCAGGTCAGCCCTGGCTGCTGAGGTGTCCCAAGGCTCATACACATGGAACTGTATCTGTGAGGGTGGCTAATGAGGCATATCCTTTGGACTAGTAGTTCTTTTTCTCCTGTGGAGAAGCAGGCATGTGAGGAACCTCTCAAATGGCCTATTTTAATTTCCCTGGAGAAATATCTAACATTTTCTAACTTTATAGTCGGACATACTGCAGTAATGAAAGGAGAAATGGCAAAAGTTTTCCAGAATGTGTTATGTCTTCAAAGAATTTGGTTGAATAGTACAGAATAGTAGACTATGTGTAACTGATGATTTCTTCTTACCCTCCAGCATTGGAGTCAAACACCTTGGCTTTCAGTTTCCCTGACAGGACAGGGAAGCTCTCTGTGATGTATTGCTGAAAGTTTCTGTCCAAATCCACTGAATCCTGCAACATCATGATTTGATCTCGGGAGATCAAGAGTCTTGCATTTTTAACTGTTTTTCTTGGGAGCAAGGATGAGTGCAGGGCTCCATTATCCACTGCTGCAGTCGGAACCATTGCTGCAAGTCACTTCAAGGGCTCAGGCATGCAGTCAGTCTGGCTGGCTACCAGGGCTTCGTAGGGGAACACATACGTTTGCGCTCCTGGTCCTGTTCACCCACAGCTCAGCAGACAGTAACTAGAGCAGGACAGATGACGTGGACACAGCTCACAGCAAGACAAAGCTGTCACAAGCATCAAGCACAGGCTGGTTATCATCTCCCACCTTTGTCCCTGCCTTCTGGCCCTGCCCTCCCTTCCAGGTCCCCTGCCCAGTCAGGTCTATCCCTTTCCTTGCCCCTGTGATGTATTGCTGCTGTTCCTGTGCTCCAGATCAGTGGGGTAGGATCCCTGTGTCAGTTATATTTCTGTCACAGATGTGCTGGCCTTGGCATTTGGCAAATCCCAAAGTCAGCTAAACTCACTCAGCTAGAACAGAGCACTGTTGTTAGCAGATGCATATTCATCAGGCCAATGGTTCTTTTTAATTTTCTTCCTCTCCTGCTTAGCTTCATTTTTGCTTATGAATTGTATTACACTTGCTTCCATTAACAGGAGATGTATCGCCCCTGTCAGCCTCTGAGTAATAACCAAACTGCCCCAGGCAATTGAACTGCCCACAGGGCCTATAGATCTGATGGCAGCACATAAAACAGACCAGTGAGTACCATCAGCTTGCAGTCCAGCAGGAGGAACAGCCAAACAGCACTTTGTGAAGTGGCTGACTTGAAGGACTGATAGTGCTGTGCTAGGCTCCAAGAAGGTTTGTTTTCTGGCCCTGGTGGAAGGAGGGATGCTTTCTGAGTTTCCCAGTAGTGATTTGGCTCTGGGACCTCCTTTTTGTTTGTTTGAACTCAGCTTCAGAGGAGCTAAAGGATTATGTGGTGTAAGGTCTGAAAAAGCAGAATCATATTTTACACCAGGATCCCCAAATTTTGCAAGAAATAACACAGTGTCAGAAAACTAGATGCTCAGTTTATGGTGGACACTTGTCTGACAGTCAGCACAAACTCTAAGGTGCCTGGCCCTGGTAATCTTTTGGTGCACAGCCCTCATAAGGTTTGATGGCAGGACCACAGTCAAATCCTGGCCTCCCTTTGCACCCTCAGCATCACTGCTCCTGTTGTGTCTCATTCAAATACCTTCTCCCCAGTTTGCTGTCTGGCATGTGAGTCTCTACAGAGCAAATGGAGGCTTTTTCTAGGAGTGATCTGGGTGGCATTTCTGAAATTTGGGCTCATTTCTTCCCCACTGGTTGCTGAACTCCCCTCCCTTTTACTGCAGCCATATATTTTGGTTTTAAGGCTCAGATGTGCTCTCCTCCCCTGCTTTACGTCCCTCTCAAAGATGACAGCCTCAAACATCATCACTGCTCTTGACATTTCCTTAATGGCCTTCCCCAGCACATCAGCAGGGCTGTTTGTGTAGGTGCTGGTGCTGGCAGGCCTTGGCAAGGCACCGTGCAGGAACCAGACAAGGGCCGGCTGCAGCTCTCTGGGCAGAGGCCACAGCAGCTGCAGGATCAGGCAGTGCCACTGGGCAGCCCAGCCCAGGCAGTGCCTCTAAGAGATGTGCAGGGCACTGGGGTGTGCATTCACCTCCAGCTGTCGAGCTTGAAGCAAAGGCAAGCAGCTGCCTTGTGCATCCCCCTCACCAGGGAGGCTCTGCCCAGGGTGAGAGCACTGAGTTCAGGCTGGTGAACACACACTGAGCAGCTGGGTGATGAGCACTGGTGGGTTATTAGACTCTAATTAGCCAAGCCAGGGAAATGATCATCCAAGTGTTCTCAGTGCTTGTCTTAGCCAAGCTCCAGGTGTTGTAGCAGGGCTGGTGTTGTTCAGAGCAACCCAGATGCTTTTTTATTCCTGTCCATCCAGGATTACTCTCTGGATGCTGGTGATGCAGCATCCCAGTGGCACCTGAGGGCTCTGGTGTCTCACATGCTGAGTGTGGGTAGCCAGCTGATCTTCCTTAAGCAAGTGTGGTGCTGGAAAGTAAGGCTTCACCTTCATCCAGTTGCTTGCTGGGTAGAAACATCTCATCTAGCAAATGTGTTTCCTCTAGGTTTTGACTAAAATCCAAGTGAATTAATTCTTTTAGACTTTTCTTTCCTTCTTGTTTGTGGCTGTTTGAACAGTGTTGGGTTTTTTCTCTGTCCTTCCCTCTGTTCTGTTAACTTTAAGCAGTCTATGCATTACAGAATAGCTTGCAGCTGCACCCCAGTGATTTACCATGTCGCAGCTCTTTAATTCCTCGAGGGCCTGTCCTTTGAGCTTTAAGTGCCAAGTCGATGGGCAATATTATAGTTATTTAAAATTTATGCTTCAGGAGAGCTGGAGGCTCTAGTCAGTTCAAGACTTCTGGACAGAGTAGTGAGGATACCCAGCAGCAAGCAGAATCAAAGCTTCACTTTGTTGATAGAAAAAATAACTGTTCTTTTTGTCTTCTTCTGTAAGGTACATTTTTCAGTTGTTTTTGAGTGTTATTATAGTTACCAGAGGTTCATGTATTTATGTCAACAAGTGCATTAAGAAACAGTTGTAATGCTGGGGTTTGAGGAAATGTAAGTCATGCAATTTTTAAAACCAATTGCAATAAGTGAGATCCTTTAGTGAGATCCTCCAAACTTGCATGACAAGGCTCCTTGGGACTGAGCATCAGTGCCAGGACCCTTTGGGAGAGAAGCAGAGAGAGAAGACCCTGAGGAAGCAGCAGACAGTTACAGACACACTGGTTAGCCCAGATTTAAACCCTAGGTTTAAATCTACTGCCAGGTGCCAGTAATGATAAGGGACTTGAATTTTTTGCACCTGCTTCCAAACTCTGCTATCAGTGTTTTTTGATAAGTGTTGCTCACTCCTTGCTTGATGCTCTAAATAAAGGCTTACAGGCCTATGGCTGAAAACAAGAAATGTGATGTTTGAACAGAAATGTTTTGCTGTCTCCTTCTGCTTTAGGAGGGAGAGTCAGACCAAATTTTTCAGCTGAAATCTTTAAGCCCCAAGAAGCCCAGGTCTATAATCAAGCAGTTTACTGTGGCATCTCAGGCACAGCTCTTTCCCCTGCCTCTGTCAGTGAAGGTGAGGTGCAAACCCTCCCCAGATCACTGGGCTCCTGTTCAATTGCTGGGAAGGGTCTGTGGTCAGCAGGCAGTGCTGTCCCTGCAGCTTCCAGGGCATCTCCCACACAAGCTGGAGACACCTGGCTCTGAATCACTGATCCCACAACAGTCCAGGCAGTGCAGGGATAAGCTTTCATGCCATAGCTTTGCCAGCATTTCCTCAAAGACCAAAGAGCTACAGAGCAGAACAGCTTTAGTGAATGAGTACTAAACCCTCCAGACAACTGACCCCCCAGCATGGGTCCTTTTTACATTGATTCATCATTAGGCAGTAGGAGCCAAGTTAGAAATGCACTTGCTGACCCTGGATTCCTTCCCACTGCCCAGATGCAGCCAGACTAGAGGTGGCTGAGCCCTGCTGGTCCCAGAAAGACCATCCCGGCTTCTCTCCCTGCGTGGGAATTGTCACCTTGTGGCTCTCAATCCATGGTTCCTCAAGGTGGTGTTGTATGGGCCTTGCTGTGCTCAGCAGGATGAGCAACCTCCTACAAAACCAGTCCAGGCAGTCTGCTGACAAGGTTTATGCTTGTCCTGTCTTCCAGAAGTGCTGTCAAGTCCTTCTCTGGGAGCAGCTGTCATTGCCCCATGTGGGTGACCTCACCTCAGAGGTGGTGGCTTTGCTGTGCTGGCACAGGGCAGGGAATTCTCGGAGCACACGGAGTGGTTCAGGTTACTTTGTCCTTCCTCTCTGTCTCTGCATGGTGCTGCTTAGGTGTTTTTCAGGAGTGGGAGATGGCTGCCAGGTTTCCATTCAGCAAATAACCTGGGTTTGCTCATCTAGGAGGAAGAGGTGTGAGGCCCAACGTCCTCCAGCAGCTGGGCTCCTGTTCTGGAGGGTGCTGCAATCCGTAGCCCAGGTCTTCTGTTCTTGCCTTCCTGCTCCAACTGATGGATACAAATGTCATGAAACAGCTTCATATTTACACAGTAATTGTGCAGGGTTTACTCAGCAAATGCCATCTACAATAATTACTCAGAGCCTGTGCTAACAAACTGTCTTGCTGCCCACCAGCTGCAGTTGTGGGAGCTGTGGAAAGGATGGTTTTTAAAAGTTGCTCCCAAGGGATTCCTTTTTCAGGGCTGTTCTCTTGGCTGTGGTGATGGGGTTGTCCAGCACTTTGCTGCAGGAGTCTCCTGGGGTTGTGCCAGGACAGCTTTTTCATGACTGAGAAAGAGGAAAGCTACTTGCATGCAAGCCTTGAGCTGGTCTGGGACTTAGAGGAACCAGAGCAAGTGATGTGTGTTGAGAAAAAGGAGCCTGTTCCTGAATGACCCTGAAGGGCCATTGGGAGAGCTTAACTCTTCCATTGGCTCCTTGAAAGAGGATCTCAAGGAGTTATTTAAATGATGCATTCCCTTACAGATCAGAGCTGATCCAGTAGATTGTCAGAGTGGGAATTGTCAGAGTCATGGTCCCTGGGTGCTAAAATAATTAAAGAAAACAGCCATCTTTAACTAGCAAGTTGTTTACTTTTGTTTCTTAATTCCTTCAAGAAATGCAGCTGCCTTCCTCAGGCATTTGTCTGCTAGTCCCAAATCCCTTGCAATGAGGATTTGCAGATATTGTGTGCCCCATGCTGCAGATATCTGAAGGCTTTTTCCCAGTGCAGTGAATTGTACAGCTGGATCTCCTGCCCCACTGGAAAGGGGCTTTGCTGGTCTCCACTTGTACTGAAGGTGTCTCCATAAATTACTTGGCAGATACTTCTGGATCAGGTGATTAACAGAAATTATCAGTTCTGGACAACTGGCAAAGCCAGCAATGAAGAAGTGGTTGGAAATTTCCTCATAGCAAATACTGAAGCTCAAAACAAACTTTCTTAATTGCTCAAAAATCCCAAATGATGATTACTCCTTTACATTGTGATGTCCTGCATCCCCTGAAACTGTGGATCTCTGTTTATTATTGATGTGGTCAGGTGGGAACTGTGTTCAAAGCCAGTCACAAAGCATGAGGAGATTCTGTCAATGAGATGCTGAGAAGCAGAGAAGCTGAGCACTTTGGCAACAAAGTCCTGTGCTGTTGTGTCACCTACACCCTGATCTACTTGCAAGCCAGGCAGCAATGCCAAGCTCTTTGTGAGCTTTGTGCCTTCACTGAATGGATTTCAAAGCTCCTCTAAGTGCATGGGAAGGAAATCAAAGATCATTTTAAACTCAGCATCACTTTTTCAGAATAAAAATGCGTGGCCAAATCGGAACCCAGCCCAAGAGCTGGGTTAGAAATTGGAAGCTAGATCCAAAACATTTCTCCTGAGGGAAGAGATTGGTCTGTATCTTCTCCTGGAACATCAGCAGCTGGTCCCAGGCAGCTCAGAGCCAGGGACTAGCATTAAGGCAGCCTGGAAAATGCAGGATAGCAGAAGGAATTACCACACTCAAATAGAAATCTCTCCCCAGGCTGTGAGACCAGGCTGCCCCTGCTCCTCACAAGGGAAGGTGTCGGGCCCTGGCTCCACTACAGCTTTGGGGAACTGAACCCTGGGGAGGTTTTTGTCAGAACAACACACAGATATGAGGTGAGCAGCACCAGGGTTGGGCTGGATCCTGGTGGCTTCAGGGGCAGCAGTGAGTCTTGTGGACCTGTGGAATTCCTGGCAACTTGGGCAGTTATGATACTAGTCAAATTTGGGGGGTTTCTTGGAATCTGGATCTTTTTGATGGGGTCAGAAAGGTGTGTCTGTTGTTCATGAAACCCCAATCCCTGCTTTTTAACAGCCTCCTTTGGAGATCAGCTGGGAGGCTTCCTGCAAGACCCCATGGCACATGAAAGCAACACTGGGTCAAAAAGCTGCATGTTCAGAGGCTTTTGTTCCAGCCCCAGACACAAATCTCCTTTCTGCTCAGGCTGTCCAGAAGCCTGCATTTGAGTTCAAGTCCATTGCAAACTGTTCAGTGTTCAGGAAAGCCATCCACCCTCCTGGCTCAGCACTGGTCAAAGTGCTTGGCAGTGTTTTCCCTTGCTGACCAGTCCCTCACACTTCAGCTGTGGTGTATCTCTGGCTCTAGAACTAACAAAGCGTTTCTGGAAAGGAAGGAAAGCAATTTTCTACCTATTTGTTTCCATCCCAGTGATGTCAAGTCTGCAAAAAACAAAAAGAGAGAGCAACCGAAAGAGGTAGAAAATGAAGCACTACATCATGCCAGACACTTTCAAAAGCTTGTTTGTAGCAGGGAAGGACACACTGAGTTGTTTTCTTACCAAAAGATTGTGCTCTCTGTGCATTTTTGATGCTGATACCTTGTTGTTTCTCTCTATCAATTTATTATTTTCATTACATGAGAAAAGGTGAATGAGTAAATGATACTTTAGTGCTGTGCTAAGCAGCCAGACTGCAGGTAAACCTCAGCTAAGGATCCTCAAGTGAGGGCTTGTCCCAGCACATCTGAGCCATGGGCTGGTGGGTTAACGTGGGGTGGGCAGGAAAGCTGCTGCTGGATGCTCTGGAGCTTTGGAGCTGTTTGGGATGCTGCTGTTGGGAGGCACTGGATCAAGGCAGCAAAGAAATGAAAGGACTCTGCAGTCAATTTTACCAACAGGATAAGGGGAATGGAAAAAAAAATAAGAAGGTTATTACTTTGCAAGAGAAGAGTGGTGAGTAGGTCTGATCTCAGTAAAGAAACAATTATGCTGAGTTTTTGTTTGCAGAAAAGTGCTGCCTTTTCTTTTTTCTTTCTTTTTTTTTTTTAATGAACAGGGAACATTTCACAATCAAATAATTTATTCTTTGTCCCTCCCCCAAATTGGTCATGGGATATTATTGCATAAGCAGCTTTCTCCTTGAGCAAGGGCAGGTTTTGCTGGTTGAGATGTGTAGAGCAGAGCCAGTGGCAGTCTGGTGAATAAAACAGAAAGTACAGTTCACTGTGATCCCTGATTTTTAACTAAGGGTCAGAGTGGGCATTGATTGGCATCAGCCCTGAAATAAATCTGAGTCTTGTGCAGCTTCAAGTGCTGATTTCAGTGGATGTTGGTGACTTTTGCAGTTTGGAGCCCATCTGCTTAACGTGAGGTGGTGTGTTGGATTAAGGACACACATGTTTGGTTGTTTAAGCCATTGCTCTTGGCTGTGACAGCTGATGGGTTCACTGGTGACAAGCCCTTCCTTTCATCTGCCCTCTGAGTAGAACTGTTACTGCAGTGGATGGTT
This sequence comes from Melozone crissalis, assembly GCF_028551555.1. Lineage (NCBI taxonomy): Eukaryota > Metazoa > Chordata > Aves > Passeriformes > Passerellidae > Melozone > Melozone crissalis. The sequence goes on from NW_026535785.1 coordinate 7,691,139, forward strand.
GAGACTCACCTGGATTCTTGTCTCAGAAACCTGGCAGTGTATGTCAAGATCTCATGGGAAAGATCCTCCATGGAAACACCAGTTCCAGATGAGAACTATCAAAGTAGGGAATCTGTAGCTGGGAAGGCTGCTTACAGCGAGTCCACTTTTGTAGGGACACCTCTGTGCCCACCGCATTACAGATGGGGAAGCTGAGGCACATAGGCATCCCTGGGTGTGTGTTTAGGATCCTTCAGTGCACCAGCAGCAACTCAGGGGCATGTCCTGCCTGCTGTGGTGCCCTGAGCCACATCAGCTGCTGAGCACTTTGCTTTGGCTGCCTCCTGTCCACATGGGTGCTGGGCTGATTTGAAACCCAGGGTGGCTCTGATAGCACCTTTTATTCACCCCAGCCCTGACAACCTGAATCCTTTGCAATTCCCTTTAACAAAGCCACTGCCTCCCTGCCTTTGTCCTGGCAGGGGCTGTGTCATGGGACCAGATCTCCATTTTGATGTGCCCACCCTCCTCTCTGGTGACGTCTCCTTTGGTGAGCGTGCCCTGGGCTCGCACCAGAGTGTGAGAGCTGAAATGGAGCACTTGAACATAAGAGCATCCGTCACTCCTGCTCCTCCACAACAGCCTCTTCAGGGTGTTAACTCCAAGGCTGCTGGTGCCTTAGGCAGCATTTTGCCATCAGGAGATCAAATAGGACCAAAGGAATAAAAGTCGGTATTTTCTGGTGTCCTTCATAGTCTTCTCTGGTCCTTCCTGTGAAAGTCCTTGTCCAAGGAGGGCCCATGGGATGGGACTTCAGGAGAAGGGAGCTTAAGCCATTCCCAGTCTCTTGCTACTCTGGGTGTGTTCCTGTTGCAAGGCAAAGGCATCATTTACTCACCAGCATTTAGTGCAGGATGTTAATTAGTGCTGTGAGGGCACCTCACTGCTGAGCAGGTGAGATGCCTCAGCAATAGGTCTGCTCCAGGCACCCGTGTGTCTCCTACATCAGCCCAGCTCCCTCCCCACTAAAAGCCCAGATTGGCTGAGCAGCCAGAGCGTTGCCTTTGAAATGCAGATTCCAGTTCTCCATCTCAGGCTCACAAAAGGCATTTTACTGAGATGATCTACAGTTTAAATGTGAAATCAATTGTGGATTGATTGAAGGGCCATTATCATTCTACACCCAGGATGCCTCTGTGTTTTCATGCTGTTCATGGACTTTTTAAGAAAACTCATTACCTTTCCTGAGCTGCTTCCTCCCTTCCCTGCATCACTGCTGAGCTGCTTCTTGTTTCTTTTTGAATAACTGAAGTAATAAGAAAAGCACCAGGCAGGAATATGGTTCTGTAATAGAAGATTCATCCTGGTTAATCTGATTTCATTTCAAAGGCCTCTTGTATCTTTGTTTCTTTTAACTGTGCTGCTGACTGTTGTCTGCATCTGATGACCTCTGTGGCATTTGGGATTGTGAAATCTGTGTCTGTGCTTTTTGTGCCCCTCCTGCCTCTCTGTTGAAGTCACTGCAGGAGCTGGCAGCAGTCACTGTTTATGGGCATGGAGAAGCTCTGCAGCTGGTTTTTCCTCCACACCTGTGTTGAAATGACTCTTGGTAAGCAGGTGAGCTGTCTGCAGCTGCACAGGTAAAAGCGGCCATAACAGAGCCCAGCTCCCAGCCTTGTCCCTTTGACAACAGAAATGAACATCCCCGGGCAGGGCAGTGATGGGTTGGATTCGAACCCAAACAGGGGATCCCGGCTGATCCCATTCAAACCTGAATGCAGATTAATTGGCCAGTGGGCTGGGTGTGTTCAGACCTCGACCAATCAGGTGTTCAGGCAGGAGAATTTGGAGCCCCCTATAAAAGGGGGTGTCCCTCAATCAGCTTGGCTGTTGTCACATGAGCTTGTTTGGTCGTGTGCCTATCTCCAAAACTGCTACAGACTGTAGGAGATGGCCAAGCCATGTCTCCCCTGCAGGGCGGGCTGTGGGCTGGTGTCCTGGCTCTGCAGGAATCCCCCTGAGGTGTTGCTCTATCCCTGGCTTTCCATCATGGAAACCCAAGTCTTGGAGCTGAACTGGTGTGAACCTTTGCAGGCAGCAATCACAGCCAGTGAGCAGTGAGGGTGTGATGTCTCCATTTGCTGTGTGAGGTAGTTCCTAATTGCTGGTCCATCCTGGAGGAAGGGAGCTTGAGTTTTATGAAGCCAAGGGAATTTAAAATAAGTCCCTGCAGAGGGACCATTTGCTCCCTGGGATCCCAGGATATTGAGGTATGGGAATAGTGCAGCTGATGGGGCTGAAGCTTTGCTGGTTTGTGGGAGGGCTTTGGCTCTGCCAGCCTTGAGCATCCTGTGAGAGAGATCTGCAGTGGTGTGAGGCCTCTGTTAGCTGGGTTACCCAGGATATTCCTGAAGGAGCACTGTTTTATTTCCAAAATCACAAGCTGAAATCATGTACCAGATGGTCAAACGCAGAAGCCATTCTTGTGTTTTTGAGAGTGATTTCTTTGATTGAAAGTGGGCAGAGGCAGGATGAAAACAGAAGGTGGATATTAAAGGGAAAGATTTCACTGTATAGAGCAGTTTGCATTTTTTTCTTTTCCTTCCTGGTCTCATTTCTCTTCTCCTGGGGAACAGATGAGTTATCTTTACTGCAGGGATCTTCAGTGGGGACAGAAAACACTCTGCAGCCACAAAGTGCCCAGCATCTGCTGGGCTGCATTTGCCTTCAGCTTCCTGCTGTAAAGCTGAACTCATTCTGTTCAAGACAACAGATTTCCTCTGCATTTATGTCAATGTACACAGGTGAAAAACTGGTCACTTAATTTGAATGCAGTAGTGAGTAGAGCATTAGTCTAATAGTACTGGGGGGGGAGCGTCTATGAGAGACTTGCAAATAGGCTTGGGAGGAGTTTTTCTTCTTCATGTTGAGTAGGTTGAACTTCTGGAGCTGGTTAAAGCCAACCCTGACACTGTGGACTTGTTTGTGTTTGTGGATCAAGTATTGGGTGTTGTGTGAGAGCCCAGGCTCAGCCTCCTGGGCTGAGGAGGAGTGAGGTGAATTTTCCTCCTGCTGCTTTTCCAGCTGTTCAGGGGATAAATGTAAACATCCTTCAGGGGCTGTTGAGAAGCACTGATGGCCCCTTGGGGAAGGAACTTTGGTGTTGAGGTTTTGCACAGCTGGCTTGGTAGAGTTATTCTTCAGGCTCTCAGCAGTGTCCTCCAGCTGTGTGGCTGCTGGGCTGGGATTTGAGCAGTCCTGGCTTCCTCTGGCCTTGTGCCTTTGTGCACACCCAGCTCCACTGTTGGGAAGCCAGGAGAGAGTAAATAGCTTCCCTTGGCAAGCACTCCAAAGAGAGACTGGAGGGGGAATAACCTTCTCCTGAGGAGGAGCATCCCCTGGGTTGAGCAAAACTGGGCTAATGACGTGAGTCTGATAAAGGAGGGTAAAATACAGGTTGTATAAGCTCTTAGAGAGTTGGTGTTGCCAGACTCTGTAGATTTAGAGTAGATTTAGAATAATAAAGGCTTTATGATTTCTATCCTCTCTTTAGACCCCCTTTAGACTCAACAGAGCAAAGTCCATGGTTTCCATCCTAAGTTCATGTTTGGCTTGTCCTACAGGCTGCAAAATGCTCACACTGGAGGACTGAACCCAGTAAAGGAGTGGTCCCCCCTAAGTCTGTGGTGTCTGAGACTGTCACAGCAAATGTGGATGGCACAAAGAAATCCCAGGACAAGGTGAAGCTGTTCATTGAGAGCAGCCATATGAACTTCATACCTGTCTGGGCTCCGGGCACTGGCACCACAATTGCCACTGACAAACTGTTTACTCTAGAGTTCAAGGTGTGATCCTGCTTGAGATAGGAGATATCTCAGCTCCTGCTTCTCCTGTGGGCTCAGCAAAGAGCAGCTTTAGTCCTTCAGATTAGATCTTCTTTAGTGCACAAGGTCCTGGCTCTGTTTGGCTGAAGCCAGATTCCCTCAGAAACACGTGGTGGCCATTTGAAAGTTGTAAGATACCCTCAAAAGCCACTGAAATGGAAACCAGTTGCTCAACTGTTACTGAATTGTCTTTAGTTCTAATACATTTATTTCCTCACTTTATCAAGTAACAATTGGAGAAAAACAGCATGTCCCAGCAGTGTCTGGCTGGAAAATGTTACATTACCAGTCTAACCATATTTCTCTTTGCAATAACATTCCTTGCTTTTCTGTTCCCCATGGAGCATCATCTCACAACAGTAGCAGTAGCTTCTTGGCAGCTCCTCAACTAAATGAATGGTGCTGTTTTATTTCCCCTCTGCCTGGGAGTCTGGGAGGAGCAGCAGAATTTTTCTTTGCCCTGTACCCTCCTTGGTTTGTTCATCCCCAGCTGCCTGGCCAGGCTGGGCTATCAGATCAGACCTAGTGCCTCTTTCCTCTTTGCTTCTGCCTGCTGCCTCACCATCTCTCCACAGCAGAAGCCCAAAGCAAAGACAAGCCAGGATGGCTGCAGGACCAGCTCCAAAAGGGAGAGGGAAAGCTCTCTGAGGCTGGGCAGGATGCTCTGAGACACTGAGGTGAGCTCAAAGGAGGGGCTTCACTTATCCTACTGCCTGTGTCTGAAATCAGACACACTCTTGTAACTGGGAGAAAGTGGAGCCTTTTCCCAGTGCTCTGTGATTTGTGCTGAAGAGTTATTGGGATGAGAAATCTTCTTGAGGTGCCTGTTCTTTTTCCTGACTGCAAAGAGGGTCCACAGTTCTCCCAACACCTAAATTTTTGGGTAGAAAGAGTAGGTTAATCCTACTTTTAGTGTTTAGGATAGATTTTGGGGGGATTAAATATATACCAACCAGCCATCCACGTGCACAGGGACATTGCAGGGAGGCAGACCCTAGTCCAGCATGTCCTGTGCTCTGTGCAGCTACAAGCTGGCTACACAAGAGAGTGGGCAATGTCAGTCTGCAAGGTGTCATTGTGCTCTGCCTCTTCCCATCTGTGCCCCTCTGCTTGGTTTAGGGCTGTTGTCAGGGCTGTCAGCTGCAAGAGCTACTACTGGGTGAAATGGGACCCAGGGAACACTGGGTGTTCCCAGAGCCACAAATTCTGCACCTACCCAGAGCTTCTCCAAGCTTTCATCCATTGCTGTCTCTAACATAAACCATTTTATACTAAGCTGATACACATCAGTTCTTAACAGTTTTCCAGAGCAACTTTCTTCTATAGCATCACTTCTGCTGCCACATTTTCTCTGCCTTTCAAAAAACCAGTAACTGCACCAGGAACAATTTGTTTCCTGGTCATGCTCAGATTTATTGAGAGTAAAATAACAGCTCCAGACTAGCCTGCAGTTAAGGTTTCTTTACATGAAGGAATCAATTTCCATTGAACATTCATTTTGTGTTCTGTCTAGCTGGAGTTATTAATTTCTTGTTGTCACTCCATTCCCTCAGTAGCCAGACTGGTCTTTCTGCTGTCTTCATTCTGGGGAAACTTCTGTTGACCCTCTGTTCCCACAGTTCATTTCTCTTTGTAAAGCACCAACCCAGCTGCACTATTCTGGCAAAGGGTGAGATGTTGTGAGTGATTAGGGTTGGATGGTCTTTAAGAGCTGAGGAGATGAGGAGGTGCCATGGAACCACCAGTGAGGCAAGAGGTGCTCAGATCACCAGATCAGTCTCCATACCCTGCAGCTCCTCAGTAGCATCTTCAGAGGAAGCCACGTGAGGCAGCAGCTCCAAGGGAAAGGTGAGATGGCACTGAAGCTGTTCTTCCCTCTGCCTGCAGCCAGGTTGGTGTCTGATACAGGGAGACCTGCAGGAAGCACCTTGGAAAAACCCTCAGTGTTAAGCAGCTTGTGATGCTCTGAGATGAGGCAGCAACTGAGAAGATGCTTTTCATGAAGACTTTCCCTGGGTCTATGCAAACAGAGCAGCTGCTGGATGGTGATAAACTCTAGGGCAGCCAAGACCTGGCTGTGGTTTAAGCTTTGAGCTTGGGCAGCCTTTTGGGTGGAAGTTTTATTGCAGAGTGTGCAGTCAGGGAACCTCACCACAGTGCTGAAACTGAGTGACCACATAGAAATAGCAGCTCCCATGACATTTTCCATCTCTGCTCCTCTTCTAGCTTCGTTCCCTGCTGTTACCAGTTCCAAGAGACAAAAAAAGGACAACACATCCATCAGCTGTACTGGGCCACAGAAGGTTTCAACATATTTCAGCAGCGTCATTGTCCCCCTGCCCTCAGTGGCACCAAGAGTAGAAGCTTCCCAGAACCCCAGACCTTGCAACCCCATGTTTAAGCTGTGGTTGCTGCAGGTGGACCTGAGGCCAGGCCAGACTGTGGAGATGGTGCTGGAAGGCTTCTCCAGCACTGCCCAGGTGAGGCCCCTGCCAAGGGCTGAGCCTTCCCTGTCAGATCCCCTCCACTGGGGCTGCTTCTGCAGCCCATTGACGTTTGCCTGGGAAAAAGAGCAAGTGACTTCAAGAAGCTGTTTTAAGGCCACAGGTTTCCATGGCAGCACCAGTTGCTTTCCTTGCTGGTCACCATCAGTTGTTAAGGCTTTTTTGTGTTTCCATAGCTACCAAAACCCAGTGCTGATCCCAAAATACAGGCTGACGGAAATACTGCTCCTTTGGGGCAAACAGGAGGTTACCAGTGTTGTGTGCTAAGGCAGAAAGGAAGGGCAGGAAAAGTAAGTTAGACTTAAGAGTAGAGGCCAGGCAGAAGTAAATTAAACAAATGCCAAGTGCTTTATACAGGAGAAGCAAGGAGTAAAACCAAAGTCCTGTGAAGGGTGGGAGTGTCTGGGAGCAGCATTGCTTTTCCTCCACAAACAAACATGAGCTGAGTCCTGGAGGAGGAAAACACAGTGTGCCAGCTCTAATGATCAGTGTGGTGTCCATCCACGTGGGAAACTGTTCCCAGGGATCATTATAATTGACAACCTGACACTTGCCAATATTTCCATAACTACTCACCCCAGTCTCTCAGCCAGCCCTGGTGTCCCAAGGGCAGCCAGGTTTGGCAGCACCCTTAGAGAGCAGCTCAGAGGAGATAATAGCAGGGTCATGGGTGTTCTCTCTGTGGCTTTCTTCCCAGGGGAAATGCAGCTCTACAGAGAAAATGCCAGCTAACCTTGGTGTGCATTCCCTAGCTGCAGGTCCACTGGGCACACATGTGGAAATAAATGTGAAATGTGTATGCATGAAGCTCCTGCTTATACTGGTATTCTGAGAAAGGGTTGCCTCGGTGGTAACTTGAGGAAGACTTGCTCAATCACCTGCAGTGGGACTGTCACTGTGCAGCTCTGTGCCCAAAGGTTTTGCTGGAGAGGGAAACAGAATGATCAGGGCACTGGTGATGAAGTCTTTACCTGGAAAGGAAAAAGGCATCTGACACCCATGTCAGCTGTGGCTACCTGGCTCCTTCAGTCACAGCCTGACACCCCTGGGTGTGAGCTTTTCATTCTCCTTGGGTCCAGAGAGATTCACAGCCATCAGGCTGGTCAGCAGCCCAGCTCCCTGCATTGCAAATGCAACACAGATCACTGTCAGGTCTGTGGGCTCTGAGGAGGAGCTGGGTTGTGGTGTTGTATCAGAGCAAGGAATGAGAAAAAAAGGGAGGAATTTGGGAACACAAAACCATGAGAAATCAGGAAAAGGTCTTAAGTATCCATCTTAAGCATGGTGTTTTCCTGTGAAGTGCGAGACATCTCTGTTCCTGATGAGGTTTCTTTTATAACCCTAGAAGGCCACAGGGCATCTGAGGAACAAGTGATCCCTTCCTTACCTGAAGGCAGGCTGGCTATTTGGGTTGTTTAGGTTTTAGCATGGATTATTTCTCCTCCACTTCCAAGAGAGGGTTTGCTAGCACTGACCCTTCTATCACCTATTCACCTTGATATATGGAAATTATTTTTCTTCTTTTTTATAATTGGTTCCTACAAATTTCTATAAGCATTATGCTTACAAGATCAACACATTTTACAGAAACAAGGAAATCACGACTGCTGACTTGATGACACAGGAACTGCTTCATCTAAGCCCTTGTCCTTGGAAAGCCCCAGCTCAGCTGTTGCACATCTCAATAACTTCCAGTTGGCTTCCTAATGCTGCCCTTCAGTGTCTTCATAGCCATTTAGACAGGCTAAACTATCATCCTCATTTTTCTGCTCTGCTCTATCTAACAGCTACTGCCTTCCAGATCATCTCATGCCAAGCACTCTGCCCAAGGGAACTGAAAGCATTAGAGTGAGCAAGAAGTCTGTCTCTTCCCAGAGGAGACGCAGCTGTCAGAAAGGTCCCCCCAATGTTTCACAGGGTCACTTACTGTGTCTGGGCATCAAGAGAGGGAAGCCTTATAAGTGCCCTGGTGGTTCTGCACTTATTGTGGAATGAAGGTAACAATAACAAAGGATGGGAGAAGCCAGGCATGCAAATCCAAGCAGGATCCACACTGAAAATGTTACTGACACATCTGTCAGACTTGGATGTGCTTTGGGGGTTGAAATGCTTTGGAAGGGGAAGGAAGTCTACGGTTACTTGAGATTATTTTTCCTTGTCTCCTGTTTCTGTAGCAACCCAGTGCTGCCCTGGCTCTTCAGTCTCTGCAATGTGGACCAGCAGCCCCTCGCTGCAGATTCCAAGGTGAGCATCTGTGGGCTCACTCTGGACTTTGAAGAGGAGGGATGTGGTGGGGCTTTTCTTTTGGAAGGCCCACAAGTTGAGAAGTTTATTCTGTAGTGTCAGCAGTGGATTGGCCTGAACTGAATCAGCAGAGCTGCTGAAGGAATCTGAATTGGGAAGATCCATGCTGGCTCTAAGACATGAGGAGAAGGGAGCAGGACAGCAGATTGAGGCAAGCCATGCAGTAGCATGTCTCCTGGACAGCATCCCAGCTCTCCAGCAGCCATCCCTTGTATTGCTGCCAAGCACAGAAACGCGAGCCTGAGAGAATCTCAAACCAGACCATGGTGCCTGCAGACAGATCCTCACTGTAGAGAAATGAGGGTGAACTGAGAAGCCCACGCTGGGGTCACACTTTGAATGTTTACCTTTTCCTGCTGTGAGACCTTGGGACTTGATCACAAAGGTGATTAAGGCTTCACATCTCCTTGCAGGTCATGGTGCTCGATGTAGGGGAGGAACTTCATCTCTGCATGCAGTTTAGCCCAGCTTATGAGAACAATCTGTATAGCTGGGTGGCCAAGAGGGTTCTCCGGGATGTGCTTCATGGAGCATCCTCAAGAGGAGCAGGTCACTGTTCAGGGAGAAGTCTACATCCCAAATGTCCATCTCCAGACCCAGGCCATGGACTTTGGCTGCAACATGAATGACGCTGAACAAGTGCTGTATGTAGAGATGACCAACTGCAGCCCAATTCCTGCCCAGTACCACTGGTCATTCCAGACAGACAGCCAGACACCATCAGGTATGTGCACCTTTGTGCTCTGCTTAAAGCTCTTCTTCCTGGTGTCCTGTACTTCCTATACTTCTAAAAGGCTGTTTGCATGGGATTTGAAAATGTGGTTTTGAGTTTTCCTTGTGGAAATAACACTGGCCAGCTGTGATCAGACTGAAACCTCAGGGAATAGGTGATCTCTACCAGTTTGGTGCTGGTGTAGCCTCCATACTTGCCCTGGGAAGGAAAGCTGCTTTCTTAGACATCTGTGGCCTGAGGCAAAGACCACCTTGATGAAATGAATTTTGGCCTGTTCAACCACACTCACCTTTAGAGGGCAGTTCTTTGGTATTTGGCAGAGATCAGCAGGTTCTACAGCTTTAGGGACAGCTGCAGCTGCTGGGGGGAGCACCATCTGAACAGCCCTGGAAGCAGGGTCACCCAGGGCTGGGCTGCGCTTCCCAAACCCCAGGGCAATCCTGCACTCATACTGGGGCACATGTATAAACACATTTCTGGAGGAACACAGTTCCTCCTTTCTAACCTCTCTGCAGTGTGCAGAAGTCTGAGCTGGGCAGTTTTTATGACAGATGCAAATGATTTTTCCATAATGCCCCAGGAAACCAAACCAAGTTAACCATTGGGCATCAAAGTGCTGCTGTTACAAGGAATTGAGCTCATCCAGGAGCTGTGTTGTTCAGAGGACACAGCCTCCTGGGAGCTGTAAATCAACTACGGCTCTGAGGAGGGCTTAGGAGAGAAGCCCTGGGCACTGGGGCAGCCCATTGCCAGCTGGGTCTCATCAAATTCCAACAAGTTTTTTTGTGTGCCCCTTCTTGATGCACAGCACCTTCATGAGCAGACCCTGGAATGCAGAGAAAAGTTGCCAAAAGCAGGTGGAGGGAGGTGGAGAAGAAAGAGCAGGGCTCTTAGCTCTGCTTGGAGGTCCCTGTTACCTTCTGCCAAATTAGATTAGGGTTTAATTACAACCTAAAGGGGAAATCTAATTTTTAGGCTAGAACAATGCATATGTTTTTCAATAACATATTCAAGAGAAATAAGCACATTCCAGTGAACTCTGTGAGGAATTAATTTCCTCTGGGGCCACTTGTTGGCCATTTGCCTGTTTCTCTGTATTCCTATTTTTTTAGAACCAATTTAGGCTTCTGGAAATGGGAATGCTGAATCGGTGTTCAGCTTTTAATCAGCCCATCTCCCCCTCAATTGGCTTTGCTGGACCTGAGCCTGCAGGCACTTGCTCCTCCTGATGCTGAGTCACCTGAGTCTGAGGAGTTGGTGGCAGTGAGGGTCCCAAGCATCTGGCACGAGAGCAGCCTCTGCTCCAGAGGGCTTGGCATGGCCCCATTGCTGCCTCTTTCCTGCTGAGGATGCTGTGACAGCTCCCTGTCCTGCTCTGCATGTTAATTAAGCAGGAATGTATTTTCTCTGGGTCCCTCAGCAGCCACCATGTGACTGTGCATGGCAGAGCTGGAAATGAAGATGGTCTCCAAGCTATTAACACCTCAAATTGCTCATCAAGAGCCCAGCAGAAGGGCAGCATGTCAGATATTATTTCTGGGCCACAATAAGCACTGTTGATATTCTAAGTGATCAGAATAAACCAATTCATTCTGACACCAAGGGAATCAGGTATCCAAAGAGTGAGGAAGGTGAGCTCAGTAGAACTGAGGCATCCATACATCCAACCTTGCTGGAGCCCATCAGCAGAGCCTCCCAGCATCCATCAGACACACACAGTAATTTTGGCTGGGGGAGAAAAATGGGGTTTTTTTCCTCCTCACTCTCTAGTCCCTGCTACTCCTCAGAGGTAGAAGCAGCAGAGTCCAGCTGTTGCTGTGTGGTTGGACATGCCCCATCCATGCACATTGTCTGACACTGTGGAGCCATGAGTCTCCTGTGGTTACTCTTTGTGTACAGGGTTAGAGACAGACTCAGAACAGGCTCTCTTTACCCCTTGGATCTTTGATAGCTCAAAGCTGAGTTAAGCCTTTGCACCAAGAGGTTTCCTGTAGCATTAGAATGGATCTTTAGAGTCTCCCCATAGGAAATACTAAATCTGGAGTCCAATTCAAACATTTTGCCCTATTTTTTACCTTCAAGGTTTCTTCTTGAAAGACTAATTTGTCCCCTTTCTAAGGCCAGTAACCATCTTCTCAGCTTTCTTTGGGTTTCCCCTCAAAAGGAAGGTATTCAATACAAAGGATATTCTTAGAGACCTGTGACAGAGGCTGCAAAAGGCTCATCCCCAAATGTAGCTTTTCTCTAGAGCTTTCATCCTTTATTCAGGACCCATGCCTTGTCATCTGCATTGATCATTGCTGTTCCTGCATCACCTCTTTGTCCCCTCTGTGCAAGATAAGTTCCCTCTCTGGGACAGAGCTAACAGGCACACACACATGAGCAGTCCATGTGCCAGGATGGATCAGCAGGGAGCTCTGCACCTCTGTGGCACATGTCAAACCACCTTCGTGTGTTGATCTGACATCTCTGGTCAGTGGGAACATCTTGGCTACAGATCCAGGGTAATGAATTGCCAGTAGATTCTTTGAGAAAAGGATTTGTTGAGCTAAACATGTAGAAAATTATTCTTTCCATTCAGGATTTTCTTGGCCAAAATTTGTGAACAGGAGCCTTTCTCCTCCCAAGTGGTTCTTCCCTACAGCATTAGTGATTTCTTCTGTTTCTGTCATCTCTCATTGCATGTCCCCAGGCAGGTGTCACTGCAGGGACCCTGAGAGCCAGATCCCAGCCTTGGTGCTGACCAAAAAGCCAATTCTGTGTTATAGTTGATGGGATTTTGCTTTGTTGTTTTTATAACAAGGAAGAAATGGAAAATGCAGACAGTGAAAAAGAGTGCAAGGCAGAAATCTGACAGCAGTGCTCTGTCAGCCACTGCCGGGGAGAGGCAGCAGGAACATTGGGAACATCCATCAGAAATGCATTTATCCCCCATGACCCTGGTGCTGGGGAGCCTCAGATGAGGGACAGTAGTGCCCACCCCCTTCTTGCCCCTGGTCCTCTCAGATCTTTAGAGCCCTATGTTTTGGGCTTTGGTAGCCTCACAAGGTGCTATTTCCTTGCTTAATTCCCCTGGGTAACTTAGAAAAGCTGAGTTGTGAAGGAAAGACTCTCCTGGTGTGTCCCTCAGCTGCAGGAGGTTTGGCAGCAGCAGAGCAGTGGCTTACTTGGTGTAAGAGAGAAGTTATTTCCTATTTCTCAGAGTTGGAGGCTCTTGGAGCAAGTGCTGGGTGCAGAGCAGGGATCACCTCTGGGGTGGCCATGTGACTGCCATGAACAGCTTGCAGAGAGTCTCTGTACTCAGGGGCAGAGGCACTGGGGAGCTGAAGCAAAGGAGACTTGGAGATTTGCTACTTGCTTCATTCAAACAGAATGAAAAGTAAGATGCTCACCATGGAGAGGGTTGTGAGTATGTATTGTTACCAAATCTGTAGTAGAGTTACAAAGCTGGACATGAGATGATGTTTTGTGAGCGATGCTTTGTTGGGACAAAGATGGGTGGTGATGGTTTCCTATGCTCAGTGTGTCTGTGGACTTCTTTTGTACCTTCAGCATAGTAATAGTCACCATGCACCTTCCATCTCTCTGCCTCATCCAGCTTCCTGCAAGCTGTGCTTTAAACAGCTTTCCCAAGAGAAAATCCATCTGAACCCCTGGCACAGCTCTGCCAAAAATTGCCATTTCTAGTATGGCTGTGTTCTTTTCTGCTGTCTCTCTGTCTTCACAGGGTAGCTGAGAAATCTTTAAACTCTCAGAAGAGGCTCAAGTTCCATGTGGTAAATTTGAATCCAGGTGCCAAATCTTTACATGTTTTTTAGTGTAAGTCTGCACTGGGGATTTTTGTGCTGATTCCTTCTAGCCCAGTGTGGTTCCTAGACAGGAAGCATGACCTAAAAGTAAATCTTGTGGTGAGGAGCATCATCCAGATGCTCCTTGAACTCTGACAGATTACTGTGAATTGTCTTTGCCAACTCAGAACCAGCAGCAGCTGGATTAAGGTGTGAGGACTTTGGGACGTTAGAGATGTGTCACCATTCATCTGCATGCCCCTGACTGTGACAGGGAGGCAGCCAGGAGCAGAGCAAAGAGGGCTTCAGCTTCCAGGGAGACTGAATGGGGTTCAGCAAAGAGCAGGGCAGCCACAGAAATGCCCATCCCAGAATTAGATAGAGCAAGGACTGATTTCCTCTCCACTGTGTGCTTCATGTAGCAGAGGGAGGCAGAAGTCCTGAGGGGTCGGGCACCCCAGGGATGCTCTGGGCCCAGCTGCCATGCCATGCATTTTCTACAGTGCCTGACTCAAAGCTGCCTTTTCAGTGGCTCTGCCCTCAGGAGAGTCATCCTTCTCCTCCACAGGAAACCTTCCCAGCTGGAGGCTTGCTTTGCATGTTCCCCCTCACTGGTAACTGTCACCTCTTTCCTGCCTTGTTGGCCTCTGTCACCACCCACTTGTCCCCAGCTGTCCCCAGTATCACTTGGACCAGGTCAGTCCTGTCTGGTCATCTCTTTTCTCCTCTCCAGGAGCTCTGTGGGACCATTGGGCTGTGAGCACATCCTGGGAGTATGCCTGCTTTGCTCTAGGTAAAGCAGGGAGGAATTCTCATGTACCATGTGAGTGACCTTTAGCAATAACTCAGGAGCGATGTTAACTCGGCTTTTACATGCAGTAAAAGCTCCCCCCACACACACCCTTAATCTAATTTCTGCCAGGGTGAGGATTCCTGCACTTCTGGGCAGGAGATGGATGGCAATGCCGGCATACTCAGCAGGGTGGAGCTTCAGTGTCTGATTTGTTTTGGGATTTGACCCAAGGAAGTATATTAAACTGGAGCGCTTTTTTGTTTGCTTTTCATTTTGTTGCAGCTTTACCTTCTCTTTCTATGCCCCATGGTGACCTGCTGCAGAATCCCACCTGGAGGCTGCGCTGGGGCTTCTCTGCCTGCCCGGGATGTGCCTCACCATCGCGGGCCGGTGGAGACACCTTCTGGGGGCCAGCAGAAGTGGTTCAGATGAGCGGGAACGTTTCCTCTGTGGTGGGGACTTCAGGACGTGCTCTATCATTTCACCTCCCTCCTTTTCTCACGCTGCTCTTGGCCCCATGGAAGGACAGCAGGGAACCTGCCAGCCATGCTGTGAGCTTGTCCTCAGGGTTCAGCTTCTGAGATCCAGCTTCCCTCTCCTGCAGCCTTTGCCCTGAGAAGAGGACAGATTGAGAATCTCTCTCTTTCCATGGCTGGAAGCCTTCTGCTTGCCAGGAGCAAAGCAGCCTGCTGCTCTCAGGGGGTTATGCTCAACCAGTTCTTTGGTTTCCCTCTGTTTCCTAATATTGTTAACCCTTGCAGCCATACTCTGTGTTTTCAAGCTCTCAGCACTTGCCCCCATGAAGACACCTTAAAATGGTGAGTATCCAGATCCTGGCCACAAAGACAGCTGGAACACATCTCTCCTCCTTTGCTCTCCATTACAGGAGTCAATAATCTGTTTGTAGAGCTGATTTTTGAAGTAGCTGCTAAGATTGTAGTGGGTGCAGATTTCTTTAAATAGCACCTCCAAATTACAGCTGTCGGGGCTTGTTTAATTTTGAACAAAGACTACAAATTGTATTTCTGTTAGAGCTACTGATTTCTTCACAAGGACCTTTGGCTCCAGTTTGATTGAGAAGTATTTTTCTGTCTCATAGAGAATCAGGAGCTCACCTGATGCTTACAAATCCCCTGGCTGCTGTGCAAAGCGTGAGGAACAAGAAGATTTAATGGCTTCTGTCATCTGTACAATCAGTGCAAGTCAGAATAGTCACAGTAAAGTCAGTGGAGACTACTTCCAGGGTCATATTTTGTCCAGTGAGGGAAGTTTGGCTACCTAAGGATGATCTGTACAAGGACCTGCTGTGCCAGCCTGCAGTGCTGATTGTGGCTGGCCCTGGTCCACCTCACCTTGGAGCAAGTGGCTGAGGAGCTTTAGCACCTGCACCCCAAAAAACTGGATGAGCTACATCCCATAGGAATGCTCTGGGAGAGGCATGAGCCATGTTAGATGAAGCCTGAGGGGCCTCAGACCCTTCCCTGACTTTTCTTTTTGAGAGTAATGGTTCAGTTGTGGTCTGTGGGTTTCAGCAGGAGCTGAGGACTCTCAGTGAACTCAAAAATCAAATCTTGCAAACATCCTTGAGCTGTCCATGGCTTGCTCCAAAGTGCCCTTTTAATCTGCATCTGGTTGCCTGAAGCAGAAATTCAAAGTGCATGACGTAAGGCCATTTAAATACCTCCTGGGTGTGTGGTCTCCGGTGCTTTGTCCTGAGATCACCTGGAAAGAGTTGGTGCTTTGTTGGGAGGCTGGTTTTCACACAGTACCCTGGCTGAGCCTAATGGGAGGTCCCTGGGGGCCTGCTCTAGGGAAGCAGTATTGACACTGTTGACTGTCCAGGAGTTGGCCTTGATGATCCTTGTGGGTCCTTTCCAAATCAGGATGTTCCATCAAACTCTTGGATTTAATTTGGAAGGGGGTTGGTGGCTTGTGGCTCACGTCCTCAGTGCTGGCAGGGACCTCAGGCACTGTCATTACCTCTCTGTCCTGATGTTGGTGGCTCTTACACAGCCTGAGCTGGCAGGGTCGTGTCATCCCATGTGACTCTTCACATGAGGCTTGCAGAAGCAGTGTGATTTCTATCTGCTCTATTTTGGGAGGTGGATGTGGGAAGTGGTGTAAAGCTGTGTCCTGAGCAGGCTCAGAAACCACCATACAGGCTGAGACTTTTTGGTAACATCTCAGAGGCTGGGACCAGTAGGTGTCATATGTCTGTCCTGGCCCTTGTAGAAAAGATTCCTTTCTCACTGGTGTCAATCCACCTGTGCTCCCATTAAATTCCCACATTAATTCCTGGATGCATTTTGTCTCGTGTGGCTGTGGTTGGGTGAGAGCAACACAGAGGGGTTGTCAGTGTGTTGTCAGTCCCTCCAGCTCCAGGCTGACCTGCTTCTGTCAGGAGGCTTCGTCTCAGCTCCACAGTGCTGGTGGAAGCATTCCACAGCCCTTTGGCCCCTCTTTTGGGATGGGTCCTCTCTGTTCCTTGCCTTCCTCCCTGCAGTCCCAGCCTTGGCCTGGAGTGTTTTCCTATGAAGTGCAAGACATCTCTTGTTTCTGAGGAAGTTCCTTTTAAAACCAGGAGGTCACAGGACATCCTAGTAACAAATGGGACATCCACAACTTCCCTGGGCAAGCCTGTGCCAGTGTTTCACCACCCTGACAGGGAAGAATTTTTTCCTAATATCTAAATCTACTTCCTTTCAGTTTGAAACCTACCCCCCCTTACCCTGTCACTACATGCTCTTGTAAATAGTCGTGTCCCATCTTTCCTGTTAATTCCCTTCAGATACTGGAAAGCTGCTGAAAATTAGGTCACCCCAAAGCCTTCTCTTTTCCAGGCCCAACAATCCCAATTCTCTCAACCTTTCCTCATGGGAGAATTGCTCCATCCTTTTGATCAACTTGGTGTCCTCCTCTGGACTCGCTCCAGAAGTGAAGAAATATCTGCTGTGTCACAGCGCTGTGGGGAGAGAGACGATAAATACACAGATAATGCAAGTGCTGTTCACCTGCGTGTGTTCATTTCTCCCACTGTGCAAATGCCTTCCACAGAAATCCCTTTCTCGGGGCGAAGGTAAGTCAGTCTTGCTTGCATCCTGGCAAGCGTGGCTGATGGCAAGAGCCCATGTGCTGCGTGTTCTTGTGTTCAAACGAGCAAGCTCGGCTGTTTCTGTGGCGGGTGTGAGCCGGCCGAGGCTTTGTTCCGTGTACTGTCCGCGGTGCCCGGCCCTGCCCTGCCCGGCCTGGGCCGCTCCCGCCCGCTGCCCTCAGAGCGGAGCGCTCGCGGTGCCAGCCCGGCCTGAGGGCGCGCCCGTGTGGCCGAGCGCCGCCACTGCAGCCCTGCGGGCGGCCTGCCTGCGGCCGCGGCGCTTCCCCTCAGGGGCCCGGCGCAGCTTCGCCCGCCCTGCGCTGCCCTGCCCTGCTCTCTCTTGCCCTGCCCTGCCCGGCTTGCTGTGGAGGCAGAGTTCGGAGCACGGCATGTGCGGTGTGGGACCCCCCAGCTTTGCACAGCCCGTTCTGTGCTGGGGCTGCGGTGTCAGAGCGGGTCCCTGCGGCTGAGCCATTGTAAACGCCCTCCTCGCCCTTCCTGAGCCAATTTGCAAACTAAGCGAGGGTGTTTTTAAAGATGAGACTGTTTTTTAATCTGTAAGCACAATGTCTGCTGAGTTTGTTAGTTCGTGGATTTGTTTTTGGAGGTGTTGGTATTTCCTCACATTTTCTATCACAGCCTCTTCTAAAGATGCTTCAGTATATTTGTATCTCACAATGACACCCACCACATATGCCTGGTTTCGTTTCACAGATATTAGGTCCTGTTCATGTAACTAATTTTTCCGGTCTCTTATATGTGGTTCCTGGAACACTTTCCAGGCTTTCTTTTTAGTGTCCTCTGTTAACATATAGTTGTGCCTTTTAATTTGCTCAGTGGGGTGTGGTTTCTTAGCACCAGGGTCTGGCTGTCTGTCCTGCAGAGACAGGAGGACGGTCACACCAGCCTCACCACCGAATGCACCCTGGAACAGCTCCATCTGTGCCTCTGAAACCAGAGTCGAACATTCTCTCTTTGTCACAAGTCTCAGGGTGCCTGTGGGATGAGTGACCTGTGCAGAAGCAGCTGCCAGAACCCAGCTCCTGGGGGCTGATCCCCAGCTCTACATGCACCCCTTGGCAGCACAGGCAGAAGAACACCAGCTTGAGGTTCTCCTTAATGCTCCAGATGGGTTTGCCTTCCAAGAGGCCACTGAAAGTGGGGTCTGTCCAAATGCTCAGCTCCTGCACCAGGCTCCACCAAAAAAAAAATGCAACTAGCATTCAGTGAGTAGAAGCAGTGCCTGGGCACTTCTGCAGTGCCTGCCCTGTCTGCCCATCCCCTGCCTGCTTCTCATTTGGTTTCAGCCTCATGCTGAGGGGTCTAAAAGGAACATTTCTGCTTTGCCATCATGCTCAAATAAGAAGTGCACCTCAAATAAGAAATGCACCTCTGCCTCCAAAGGGGAGACATTGATAGTTATCTTCTTGCAGCTGCTGGGACAATTCTGTGTATTTGCCCATAAAAAGGGAGAAGGCTGCAGAGGGGACCTGCTTTTAGCACACATTGAGGAAAGCACTGTGTGCTGGCAGCAGGAGGTGGCACTGGAAAACCACAGCCTTACAAACACGTGAAGAAAAAGGATCCCAATCAGGGGCACAGGGCACAGTGTGTGTGCTCATCCTTGCATTACTTTGATGCCCCTGTCCCTGGTGCCTCCATATCAGAAGCCTGATGATGTACAGGCCGCTTCAAGAGAGTTTTACACAAAATTAATTCAAAAGTGCCTGGCAAAATAACAGTACACCAGGCACATGGGTTCTTTCCCTTCCTTTCTTGGGTTGTCTTCCCTGCAGGGAAGGCTTTTCTCTATAGAAAGACATTTGAAAAGATGACTTAAAAATAGTTTAGCTTATCTTTTTCAGAAAAGTCATGAGACTGCCTTAGATTTCATGGGTTAGCTCAAACCCCGAGGGAAGAAAATAGGATCAATTCCCAATGAGAACAAACATAACAAATGACCCATCTCTCAGAGGTAGAACTGAGTTTGGAATGAAAGGGTTAAAGGGGCAAAGAGAAATCCAAGCCTACACATCAGCCTGTCTAAAGATCCTCTTCAGTTTTTAAACTATTTTGATTGAATGTTTCTAGGTTGTCAAAATACCTGTAGACCTCCAGAGCTCCCATGGAGAAAATAACTTAATTTCAAATGTCATTAAAAACAAAAAAAGAGTAACACTAAAAATAGAAGTACACCAGCAGTTGCAACAACATTTTTAGGCAGACTTTATCCAGCAGTGAGGATGCAATGTAATTACAGGAAATGCAGTTCCCACTGTGATTTCTCTGCGGGCTCCCCTCCGACACAAACATAGTGGCAGGCCAAATCATAAAATCTGAGCACTATTACAGATTAGTGAGAGACTGGCACATACTGGGTTGCATGGCAACCTTTTGGTAGCTGGGGGGGCTACAGGGGTGGTTTCCGTGAGAAGATGCCAGAAGCTTCCCCAATGTCTGACAGAGCCAATACCAGGTGGCTCCAAGGTGGAACCACCACTGACCAAGGCCAAGATTATGGTAATGCCACAGGAAGAGAAGCTGAGACTTTAGAAGAAGTTAAGTTTTCTCTGGAAGGTATTTCAGTGACTGGAGAGTGAAGAAGAAGGAGTGGCTTAAACAGTTGGAAGGGAAAAAAACAATCTAAGCACCCAAGAGTCTAATCCAGGTAGGAAAAAAACCCATTTTTTTTCCCTGGCCAAAATTACTGTGCATGTCTGATGGATGCTGGGAGGCTCTGCTGATGGGCTCCAGCAAGGTTGGATGTATGGATGCCTCAGTTCTACTGAGCTCACCTTCCTCAGTCTTGATACCTGATTCCCTTGGTGTCAGAATGAATTGGTTTATTCTGATCACTTAGAATATCAACAGTGCTTATTGTGGCCCAGAAATAATATCTGACATGCTGCCCTTCTGCTGGGCTCTTGATGAGCAATTTGAGGTGTTAATAGCTTGGAGACCATCTTCATTTCCAGCTCTGCCATGCACAGTCACATGGTGGCTGCTGAGGGACCCAGAGAAAATACATTCCTGCTTAATTAACATGCAGAGCAGGACAGGGAGCTGTCACAGCATCCTCAGCAGGAAAGAGGCAGCAATGGGGCCATGCCAAGCCCTCTGGAGCAGAGGCTGCTCTCGTGCCAGATGCTTGGGACCCTCACTGCCACCAACTCCTCAGACTCAGGTGACTCAGCATCAGGAGGAGCAAGTGCCTGCAGGCTCAGGTCCAGCAAAGCCAATTGAGGGGGAGATGGGCTGATTAAAAGCTGAACACCGATTCAGCATTCCCATTTCCAGAAGCCTAAATTGGTTCTAAAAAAATAGGAATACAGAGAAACAGGCAAATGGCCAACAAGTGGCCCCAGAGGAAATTAATTCCTCACAGAGTTCACTGGAATGTGCTTATTTCTCTTGAATATGTTATTGAAAAACATATGCATTGTTCTAGCCTAAAAATTAGATTTCCCCTTTAGGTTGTAATTAAACCCTAATCTAATTTGGCAGAAGGTAACAGGGACCTCCAAGCAGAGCTAAGAGCCCTGCTCTTTCTTCTCCACCTCCCTCCACCTGCTTTTGGCAACTTTTCTCTGCATTCCAGGGTCTGCTCATGAAGGTGCTGTGCATCAAGAAGGGGCACACAAAAAAACTTGTTGGAATTTGATGAGACTCATCTGGAAATGGGTCTGCAGGTGGGAGAGCAGGTCACTGTGGCTAAGCAATCCTGAATGCCCTCCCCACCCTTCCTGAATCACTTTGTAAAGTAAGTGAGGGTGGTTTTAGACATGGGACTGTTTTTTAATTTGTGAGCCAAATGTCAGAGGGCTTGGCATGAGATGGTCTGTGAAGCAGTAGTTGCTGTTTAATAGAGCAGAGCATAAAAATGAGGATGATAGTTCAGCCTGTCTAAATCACTATAAAGACAGGGCAACATTAGGAAGCCAACTGGAAGTGTTTGAGATGTGCTACAGCTGAGCTGGGGCTTTCCAAGGACAGTGGCTTAGATGAAGCAGTTTCTGTGCCAGCAAGTCAGCAGTCATTGTTTCCTCCTGTATTCTGTAAAATGAGATGATCCTGGGTAATTCCCTGGGGTGTATTAAGCTATTTTATGCTAAGGGTGTGGTTGGAGCCCTCATCCAAGAGAAGCCCAGTTGCTCTGCCCTGGGACCTCTGTAGTGGAACTCTGACCTGGCCTTCCCCAGCCTTTCAGTGGCTGAATTGGAGAAAGGGAAGTCAGCTTTCTGCCCCAATAAGCAATTCCTTTTTAAATGTCCTTGGAAATAATCTTTACTGATGGTGGTGTTGATTTATTTTTGCCTTCTTGCTTTTGTACTGTTTTCATGCTGTGCTTTTGCTTGTTGCATATGTCTCATATCACTGCAGCCAGGGGATTTGCCATGTCTCATCTGGTGCCTCATTATTTACCTGCTGTACTGCATGATTCAATTAAGTGAAATGATTTTAAAGTGTTATTCTGGAAGGCTGTGTCTCTTTGAAGCAGATTCCTCTTGTGAATGGCCCTAAATGAACTGGGATGGAGAGGGGTGAAGGGAGGCTTTGTTGTGGGGTACAGCAGCACCTGCCAGGGAAAACACAGTGGGTGTTTTGCTGCATTGCTTGCCTGGTGGGAAATGGGTTAGTGCCAGCTGAAATTATTTCTGTGCCTCTCCTGCAGCCACATAGAACTGAAGCCAAAAGCCTGACCTTCACTATCAGTGGGGAGGAGCATCTGCCCTGGGTGAGGGTCCTGTGCCCAGACCTTTGTAATGTAGAGAGGACCCTGTGCTGTGCTGCAAGAGGCACCTGCTGGGGGATGCAGAGAAACTCCCTCTGCTCCTCTGTAACAATGGCATTGTGTCTGTCCATGCAAGGACCTGCTCAGGGAATGTCCTGGTCTGGGAACCAATGCTTGTCCCATGAAGGAGCGATCCCCCAAAATATGGCAGACTTGGGAACAGGTCTCAGAAATTCTTTTTAAGCAAGTGACTGACTTCTGTTCTCCAGGAAGGGAGTTCTGCTTGGAAATATGATTTTCTGACCAGTCTGTGCTCTTCAGCTAAGCACAAAACAGGAAAGGTGGTGGGGGGTTTTCTGCCCTGTCTCTCAACTCACATTTTGTTCTCGTGGGCATGTGTGATGTCCCAGTTTCATTAGACTGTATTTGATCCCTGTTTACTACATTTTAATTAAACTTGGTTGTGGTTTAATTACATTCTGCTCATTATGTTCAGTACCTTGTTTTCTTTTTTTCTGTCTGATTTTACTTGACCTTTGTGCTAAGTGTTGTGTTTGTAGCAGGGAGACATGCTGGGTTCCCCGTGCTGGACCAGTGGCACTGGGCTGTCAATCCATGTGCCATCCTGTACTCACACCTGTGTCATTGTGCTCTGTGTTCCCTTTCCTCAGTTTATTTTGAGGACTTTTGTGGGGGAAAAAAAATTAACAATGAAGTGTGACCATCCAGAGAGGGAAAGCATGTGCCCTGCTTTCGACTTGGCCAAGCAGCGGCCACATACTAGACATGGTTTTCTTTCTTGGGCTTTTTGTCCCCTAAGCTTTTCTTATGGAAGTTTTGCAGGGTTTCCTCCTTTCCTTCCTACTTGTAGGAAGCATTTTGTTCTTCTAGACATGGTAGGTTTAGTCGTGGGGGATTATCGCCTCATCAGTGGACTCTCTGAGGTGTTCACTGCATGTGGGACGGTACCAGCCTGAACACAGGCAGCCCTTGAACCCATAGCCTGCCAACAGAGGCCAAAATCCATCTTTGGCTCAGCTTTCCACATGGGCAGGAGCTGGCTGGAAGGAGATGGAATGAGAGTTGTGAAGCGGTCAGGCTGGGGAAGGATTGTCTCTCTCAGACATCCTGGCTGGCTGTCCAGCACTGCTGGCAGTTGGGGAGCATTATCCTGATCTCCGTGGTTCGGGACAGCACCTCAGACAAACGCTCTGTGCTGTGACAGCAGCACCACCTTGTCGTAGGACGTGGCTTGTAGTTACAGTGAGCAGAAAAAGAGAGCGCTCTCCAGCTGTGGTGAATCCAGGTTCATTGGGTCCCAAAAAAACCAACAGCTGAAGAGAAAGTCAGGGAGGCTGCAACAGCTTATAAGGAGGGAGTGAGACAGGGGAGGAGTCGATCCTCTGGCAAATAGAGTTTCAGAGGGGAGTGGGATACAAAAGATTGACTTAGAGAGAACCTCAATGGGGATAACTTGAGGGTGGGGCCCCAGCCCCTGTTCCACTCATTCGATGCTCTAGCTGGAAGTTTCTAGAGAGAAGGGTGGGAGCGCCAAGTGACAGACAGGGCACCAGGGAGGGATTTGAGAAAGAATATATTAGTCTCCAAGGCAACTGGGGAGGAGTTGGGATAACTGGCAGCACAAGGGAGGGAGGAGAGAACCAGGGTAGAACCATTACATAAAAAGGAGAAACGCAACAGTCCGACTTGTACAAACACAACAGAGTTGGGCATTGGCCCCACAGAAAAGGCTCCGTGATGTGGAAGAGGCATCTTCTGTTCCTACCTCTCTCTATCAAACATCAGATAAATCCACAATGAGGTGCACATTCTTGGTACAGCTGCTCACCACATCAGTCCCTTTTGCTGACAATCCTGCCCTTGCCAGTAATTCCTGTTTAGTCTGGACTCTCAGGTTCTCCCAAGGTACAATATCTCCATGCTGGGTGTGCCAAGTGCTCCACAGGGAGCTTGAAATGAGATGTCCTGATCACCTTCAAAAGGCATCCTGTGAAGTGTGAGGTGGCCAGATGTGCTGGCACAAGAGGGGGAATCCTTTGGGAAGGAGATGTTTGGACAGGCACAACCAATCTGTCTGTGCCACAAGCTGAAGTGCTGCAGCCTGCACCAGTACCACCGCACCCTGAGGCTCAACCCTCACCCGCTGAGGAACACCAGGGCACTCGGTCCAAGTATTTCACTGGCACTTGAGGGGAATTTCAATAGGTACAGCTGGGGACACTTACTAACATCTACCGGTGTGTCTGTGTGGGTGCATGTGCGAGTTCAATTTAAACACTTAATAGATAATTGAGTGACTGTTACGGTTACAGCAAAGTCTGTCGAATGACTTGGTAAATGTTAAATTAATCAGTGATTAAGTGCTGCTAGATCCTTTTAGACATCAGCCTGTGGCCAGGTCCGGGACTGTGCCCCTCGGGCTGTGCTGGCCAAGGCGTCTCTGGCTAATGACGCTGCCGTTAATGAGGCGCGGTTAATGAGTGGGTGCCGCGTGTCTCCGCGCCGCGCGGGGGCGCTGTGCGGCGCGCCGGGGTCACGTGTGCGCGGCTGCCGGCTGGGGTCACGTGGCCGCCGGTGGCGGCGGCGGGGCCATGAACGCGGAGCGGGACCTGTCGCCGCTGACGCCCGGCGTGGTGCGGGCGCTCACCGACAAACTCTACGAGAAGAGGAAGGTGGCGGCCCTGGAGATAGAGAAGTGAGCGGCGGGAGGCTCCGGGAACCGGGAGGGCAGCGGGAATGAGGGCGGTGCCGGTGCGGGCGGCCCCGGTGCTGGGTCAGGGAGCCCGGCCCGGTGCCCCGGGAAGGGCGGGGAGGGGTGTTGCGGTGCTGGGGCTGCCTGCGGCCCCGGCGTGGCGGGAGCCAGCCCGTGATGCTTGGGCGGGTCCAGCCGTGCAGCGGGAGGCGGGAGGGAGCGGCCCGGCTGCCCGGTGGGAGCGGGCACTGCGGGGATGGCGGGCACCCCGCGGTACCGGGGCTGCTGGCCTGGCACCCTGCGGGCAGGGGCTACGGTGACGCGGTGACCCTGTCGGGGACAGCGCCGTGGGCGGTGCTCGGGCAGCAGGGATCTTTCCCAGAGCTGCTCCCTGTCTGCCTGCCCCGTCCCACCGGGCACCGAAACTTATCCCGAGTGTGCCAGCTCCTGGTGCTCGTGAGGACCCGCTGGCTCCCGGTGCATCCCAGGAGCCCCTGACAGAAGGCTCGTTCTGGCCGTGGGTGCCCGGTGCGAGGTGAATACGTGAGTGGCATCCCTGTAGGAGTTCCTTGGAAATGTACTGCTTGCTCTATTGGGACGCATGTAGAGTGCTGGTGCCTCTCCCCCGAGGGCTCACCCAGACTTGTCCCGTTCTGGGTCCTGGCTAGAGCCATGGGAAGGGTTACTGTCACCCCTGGCCATCGGGTGTTGCCCTTGGTTCTTCCTGCACAGCTGCTGTTCCAGCAGATCGGGGCCTTCCTTTTGGATCATGCCAAGGTCTGCGGGCACCTTCTGGTGTGGCCATGCCCCTTGGTGTTCCTTGTACGCGTTCCTTGCCTGTCTTTTCACCCTCGCTGTGCTGGTCTGGGTGCCGTGCTTGGCCACAGCTTTCCCTGGGAAGGACTGTGTCCTCTCTGGGCACTGCCAGAGAGCTCAGCTCCTGCAGGAGATCTGAAACATCGCCTCAGGGTGCAGCCCTGCACAGGGCTGGGGGCGATGGGCCAAACTGGTGGGTGAGTTTTGGGTGGGAGATGTGGCCATGGTGAGCCTGCAAGGCCAGCAGTCAGTTATATGGGGATGGAGTTGCTGTGCTGAGTTCAGCGGGGATGTGATGTGGGAACTGCCTGCCTTGAACACGGAGGGTGCTGTGTGAGAAGTCCAGAGAAAAATGGCACCTGGGACAAGGGGAGTGTGTGCTGTGGTTCAAACCCAACCCAGCAAGCCCCTTCTGCTCTTTGGTGTGTCTAGTTATCTCTCATTTTCTCTCTTTGTTATAGGAATGATTTATTGTGGGTGGATTGCAGTGTTGCATGGTGGGGTTCTTGCAGTGTCCTCATAACTCCAGCCTCAGGAGTACTTGAGTAACTTCTTTGCTGCATTGTGAGGGGTGATACTCTGTGCCTTATCCAAGCAGCTCTGCTTCAGCTTACTCTGCCCCAGGATTAAGGGTTTATGCTGGCCTTGCACCAACCAAAGTCTGCTTTGGGGTCAGGCAGTTCATCCGATCAAGCTGGAAGTACAACTTGGGAAGAGTGTGAGAAGGAAAAAGGCAAGGGCCAACCTTTTCTACAGATTTCACAGGTGTAGTTCATCCAAAAGCCATCATAGAATGGCCCCAACAGCATCACTTCCATGTCCATGGCATCAAGCCAGGAGGGACTTGCTGCCTCTTTACTCAGGAACCGCCTCCTCCTTCAGCTGATAATGCAGGAAGAGCTCCTGATGCTTGCAGGCTCTGATGCTGCACTCTTTGCCTCATTAATTTAATCTTGAGTCCTTTAAACTCATGAAGGAAGTTTGTAAGCTTACTCCTGTTTAAACAAAGCTGCGTCTGTAAAATGTAGGTAGTAAAATGATCACCCCAGTGGTCTGTCATGCTCAAGCTCAGTGTGTTTCTCTTCTTAGAGCAGGACTGGAAATGGAGCCATTATCTCTAAAGCAGTCTGTGAATGTGGATCAGGCTGTAACTGTTGAAGAATTTGGCTTTGGATTAGGGAGAGTGAGGGAGGGACTGCCTGGTATCCCCAGGGCAAAAGGGAGCAGCTGCTTTGCACAGAGTGAGATGAGAATAGAGCTGGTGTTTGTAATTTTGAGGAGGGAAAGTTCATAAACATCTTCTATAATGGTTTTCGTGGATTATAAAGTGCGAGATTCACATAGTGCCAAAGAAACCCTCTGTGGAGTTAGGCAGTGAAAGCTTTCACACCTTTTTTGGCAGTTAAGGTAAAGATGCTTACTTAGGCAAGTTTTTGAGGTGCCTAAATCTGCATTATGGATAGGAATACAAGCAAAAAGGAGGAAAAGAGCACTGCATTGGCCGGGAATCGAACCCGGGCCTCCCGCGTGGCAGGCGAGAATTCTACCACTGAACCACCAATGCTCCTGCTGCCTGGACCCCTGCCTGCACCAGAGCCTGCCCTGCTGCCTGTGCCCCTGTCTACACCCCTGCCTGGCCAGGAGCTCTGCCAACAGTAGACTGAGGCTGAAGGGCTGGGTGGGCAAGCTGGAACTTGGAAGCAGTTCCGTAGGCAGGAGCAGGGATATGGGTTTCTTCATCCACAGCTGATGTGTTAATTATCGCTGGATAATGAGCTGCAAGTTCCTAGGGAGAAGCAGGTATTGTATATGGAAGCTGTGTTGGCTTTTTGTTAAATATCGGGCTATTTAAGAATATATTGAAATATACTGTTAGTAGTAAAGTTAAATATATGGGGCATTAACTAAAGCACTGCCACCCTATGGGTGGCAGGAAGGGTTCAAAACCATGGCACTGTGTGTAGGCCTGGTGGGCAGCAATTCATTGCCAAGCCACCAGCTGGGATGAGTTCCCATCCTGTGCCATGCTGGGGGTAAACGACCCTGATAACCTGCTGTGTTGGAGAGGGTGTTTGAAGACCTGGTCACTTCTGTGCAAGCACACAGCTGCACTGGGTTGGCCCTTGAGAGCACAGCATGGGCTGAGAGTTTATGAACATGTTGGAGGCTGCAGGCTGGAGCAGCAGGAGGGCAGGGAGCTGCTGGTGGATTTGAGTGGAGAGGAGGGGAGAGCTCTGGTTTCACTTTTTGGTTCCTTAAGGATTCCCCATTTCAGTACTGCTTTTTCAGATGCTTTTTGTGAAAGTCCCTGAAAGTCCCTGTCTCCATCACCAAGCCCCTCAATGTTTGTTTCAGCCAGAACCTAAACCTCCCTGTGTGCCTCCCCGTTCTCTCCCCAGGCTGGTACGAGAGTTTGTGGCTCAGAACAACACATCCCAGATCAAGCACGTGATCCAGATCCTGTCCCAGGAGTTTGCGCTCTCCCAGCACCCCCACAGCCGGAAGGGAGGACTCATTGGCCTCGCTGCTTGCTCCATTGCCCTGGGCAAGGTAGGTATGGTGGGGTTTTTGGTTTGTGCAGGTTGTGGTGAGAGAACAGCAGCTCCTCTTGGGCCAGTGTGGTAGGAAGAGTCAGGCTGGTGGCCCTGCAGCTCCCTCCCTGCATTGCAGCCTACAACTGCCTTGTGTTGGAGTTTCCCCAGCACACACAGCCACACACCCTCTGGGCCCAGGAGCACCTTCTGGTCTGAGTTACACCTTGGCAGCTGCCTAGGTGTGGTTAAAGGGCTCCTGTCCCTCTTCAGTTTCCAGCAGTAGGACTAGACGTAGCAGGTTGGGTGCTAGTTTGTGTTAAAAAAGCTGACAAGAGTTGCAGCCCTTCCATCTCCTGCTGTGCCCTGCTGACACTGGCCCACACAGAAATCCATCCCTGGCTCCCTCTGCCCTGAAGGCAGGAGATGAGGCAGATACCCAGAAAACCTGATTGCTCTCACTGTACCTGAATAACAACATTCAGTAATAAATTTTAAAATTCATTAGTAAATCCTGCCCAGCATAGGTGCACCAAAGCCATCACAAGCCTGAGTATTTGCAGTTCCAGGGCAGCACCATCCCTTCCCCCTGTCTGTGGCATGGTCCTTAGCTAAGCAGTGTCGTGGTGCCCCCAGGACTCTGGGCTGTACCTGAAGGAGCTGATTGAGCCGGTGCTGACGTGTTTCAACGATGCTGACAGTCGCCTGCGGTACTACGCCTGCGAGGCTCTCTACAACATTGTCAAGGTGGCCAGGGGCTCTGTCCTCCCACACTTCAATGTGCTCTTTGATGGCCTCAGCAAGGTAAGAAGCTTCCTCTTAACCCCCAGGTGCTTTTTGAGGACTAGTCGTCATCATCTCCAAGTCAAACCAAGTTGTCCGAGGTTTTCTTTCCAAGCAAACTGGTTTACTTTGACCCAGACAGGTCTGAAGCACAGAATCACAGAATATTCTGAGTTGGAAGGGACCCACAAGGATCAGCAAAATGAGCAGTTTCTACACAGTAGCCACTGGTACTGTGGGTATGAAGTTGACTGTAAGATACCTTGTTGTCTGTCCTCACCTCCAGGATGTATTCTCCTGCTCCTTGTTGAATGGTATTAGAAAATGAGCCTGAGAGAGCTGCTGCAGGCAAAGTGGCTCTGCAGCACTTTGGCTTTGTTGGGTGTGTAGTGTCAAAACTTTGTCTGTGTGTGTCTGCCTTTGCAGATTTTCATGGTAACCTGCATTTCTCTGGTCTTTGAGAGTGTGACTGCTGGTCCATGAAAACCTGCATAGCTTGGGAAGGTGATGTGTGCTTGGTCTCCCCCTTAGGGGAGAAGTCTCTCAGGAGAATTTTTTGGCACCTAATAAGAAGTTGGAGATAAAGGGACTTCTGTATGTCTCTCCTTGTATTGTGAAAGGAGAGTAACAGTCCTGTGAGCCCACTGGGAGCTGTGCTGCAGAGCAGGGGGCAGGCCTGGGACCCACTGTTGCAATGTTTCTTTGTTTCTGTCTTTCACAGCTGGCTGCTGATCCTGACCCAAATGTTAAAAGTGGCTCTGAGCTCCTTGATCGGCTCCTCAAGGTATTTTTGCTCTCCAAGAGTCCTTGGTGCAAGCTGGTGCCATGTCCTGGCTGGGAACATGTCAGTCCCCAAGGCTGCAGCTGCTAAAGCCATCCCACCTCTGTCCTGTGGTTGCTGTAAAAACATTTTTTCTCTCATTGACTGCAGCCTCTTCAGTCAAGGCTCTGGTGGCCTTCTCAGGCAGCTGGGTGGAGAGGTTGGTGGGTTAACGCAGTGCCTTGTGTGCATTCAGCTCATGGGAGCTGGTGGAAGCAAGGTTTGAGTCTGAGGGTTGCAGTGCTGTGCCAGGCAGCAGGAGAGCTGTTCCTCTGCTCTCTCCCTTGCCTGAGGGAGTCATGATGTGAGTGGAGCTTCTGTTACTACTTCAGGCTGTGGGCTTGGTTCCCGTTCCTGTTCTGCCTGCTGATGGGCTTTTACTGCCATAGACCTCCCATTTCCTTTTCTGCTGCTGTTCAGAGGTGAGCAGCTTCCTGCCAGGCCCTGCCCTTGCTCCTTGTTATCACACCAGTCTGCTGCTGCAAACCTTCCTGTTGGGAGATCTGCTCCACTACACCAAGGCCAGGGACGCGGCTGTGCAGCAAAATCTACCAAGCGTGTGGAAAGAGCTGTAAAGGGAAGTCAGGAGACTCTCCCACCACATCCACGTGGCTGCATCAGAAGTGCTTGCTCATGTGTGCAGCACAGCACTGAGGCATGAATTAGAGAAGCTTCCCATCTTCCTGTTCAGCCAGGCTGGCGCACAGCAGGCAGGAGCATCCCTGTGTGGGTCGTGCTCAGCATTAGTCTCTGCCTGAGGGGGATTGCCAGCTCATTGCCTGGATAAACTGCATGATTCCTTCTCCCCAGGTCTCCTGACCTGCAGACTCATGCTTGTCATCTTTTTCCTGTCACATGGCTTAAAAAGACTGGGCTAGGGTTGCTGCATGCTGCCAGTCATTCTAACACCCTCTGCTTGGGCTCTGCAGGATATCGTGACAGAGAGCAACCAGTTCGACCTGGTGGGCTTCATCCCACTGCTGCGGGAGAGGATTTACTCCAACAACCAGTACGCCCGCCAGTTCATCATATCCTGGGTAGGTGCACGGGGTGCTCTGTGTGCCACTCCGAACTCCATCAGCTTCCCATGTCCAGGGAAACTGCAGATATCCATGGCAATGTGTGAGCTCAGGCTCCTGGATTTATTTGGGCTGGTTTTTAAGTCAGCAGTTTTTTTACCTGCTTCTTTAAAAAGTCCTACTCCCTGTCACCTTGTTGTTGCAGTGGCAGGGACATGATACTTCTGCCAGCCTGTTCAGAGCATGGCACACCAAGTTACAAAGTACGCTCCAAATGTTGCTTGTATAAATGGACATAGTGTGCTCTAGAGGTTACAGTTTCCCAAGGGATGGTGCTAGGCTGCTTTCCATCATGCAGAGGTGATGGAGGGATGTTGCTCTCCAGGAGGCAAGGGAACTCCACTTGCTTTCTCCTTTCTGTGGTGTCTTGGCAGTCATTCCTGATCCCTGCTTTGTTTAGCAGAGCTGTGATTGGAAATGCAGCACTGCTGCAGGCTGATTGCTTGCTTGCTGTGCTAGTTCAGCTGCTTCCCAGGATGGACAACTCCACAGTGCCCTCTTTTCCTTCCCCCTATCCCACACAGCTCAGCTCTGAATTCCTCAGTATCCTGCCAGATTTGGGCTGGTGATGTTGGTCAGCATCTTGAAAACTCTTCTTTTGTATTCCTCTCTGATCTAGATCCTGGTCTTAGAGTCTGTGCCTGATATCAACCTCTTGGATTACCTTCCAGAAATCCTAGATGGACTCTTCCAGATCCTGGGAGACAACAGCAAGGATATACGGAAAATGTGAGTGTGGAGGCTGGCTGGTTGCAAGGACTGTGTCGTGTTTGCTGTTCACCCATCACTTTCTCTATTGATTTCCAACTCTTGTGTGTAACTGCAGTGAAGCTCCATGTGTGTGGTGAGGGACAAATTGGCTTGGGCAGTGGATCACATTGTCCTTGGCAAGGGTCTCCCCTGTCCCATGGTCGTGGAGGATGCCCTACTCTCTGCTGGGGGTCAAACTGTTTTGGCTTGGTCGAGTTGTTGCCTTCCCAGCACCTGATTTCAGAGCCACAGAGTCTCATGTGTGGTTCTGGGATGGGGATGAGCTCTCTGAAGAAACTTGCAGCATAAGAAACTTTCTTGGCAAGGTAGAGCTCCAGCCCAGCATCTCCTGGCTGGAGAAGAGAAGCAAGGATTGGGATCTTGCTCCACAGATACACTGCTGGTCCCAAGACAGAGGCATTTTGAAGTGCAGGAATGTCTGCGTGTTCTCAGGGAAGTCAAAGGACTTGGCACTTTGTGCTAGGAGAGAGTGACTGGACTGGTTTTGTAAGGCATAAGTAAGTGGTGACACTGGCCTGGGTCTATCCTGCAAAGCCTTTCTGGATCCTCCCTATATCTTTTTTTTCCCAGCATCCCCATGTCAAGGAACAAGCACTGAAAGCTTTGGGTACCATCTGCCCCACTGCTCCTCATCCCAGGCACCTCCATATCCACAGAACCTGGGTGGCTGTGGGGGGCTCTGTGCTGCCATCACCTCTGTCCTTGCACCTGTGTGCAGTCTCTGCTGTGGGGCAGGGTGAACTTGTCAGCTTCATCTTTCCTGCCCCTGCCTCTGTGCAAAGACACTTCTGCTATGCCACCAGCACCCCTCCATGTGCACCTGGAGAAGACAGTCTCCATAAGGTCTCCCTAATTGCTCTGAGGCCATCAAGTGCTAACCAGTTGCTCTGCCTCTCCACAGGTGTGAGGTGGCTCTTGGGGAATTCCTCAAGGAGATCAAGAAGAATCCCTCCAGTGTGAAGTTTGCAGAAATGGCCAATATCCTGGTGATCCACTGTCAGGCAGCAGGTGAGTGCACAGGACCAGGCAGTAGCACCAGCCTCCTGGTTTGTGGGGCTGACTGTAGATTCAGGCCAGTTTTCCAGCAGGCTCTTCACCAGCTTAGCTGCTCACCTTTTTTTGTCACTGTTCATGGAAATCCTGCTGAAAGGAGGTTACAGGCAGCTCTCCTGTAGCTGGCACAACTGCTTTTGTATTGCAGATTCCCCAGCCAGAACACAGATCTGGCATCATCCAAAATGGAGATGCCTAAAAAATATTTGGCAGCTGTGGATATCCAGCACTTCTGGGAGGATCTCCTTTAGGTCTTACTGTAACCTCTGGTGGCACTTGGTGCATAGGTCAGAGTGATAAGGATGTGTGTGGGCTCTGTGCCAGTGCTGCACTGTAGCTCCCTTGGGTCTGCTGTGTAGGCAGAGAGTTACAGCTGCAGCTGGATATGTTTCCTGAGAAGGATCTTCTTCCCAGGTTTTGCCCATTGCAGTCTTTAAATGTTGCTGAATGGGAGTGGGTTTCCTCAGAGATAGAAAAGTATAGATAGATTGATTGCTCTTGATTAAACTAACTCCCAATGAATTTATACTGTTTAAGCTTAAAATCTGGCCTTGCATCTGCAGAGTGCCATGGCAGTGGTGCCTCTTCCAGAATTTAGGGAGGTTGTTAAAACCCCACCTCTAGGAATGATGCTAGACCCAGACACACAGCTGCAGTGAGTATGACTGAAGAAATATCTTCATGCATTGGGAAGCTTGAGAGAATACTTGTAAATGAGGAAACCTGCATTATGGGTTGAACTGGGTTAACTGAAACCTAATGATTGTATTTCATCTCAAGCTCACTGAAAGTTCAGATCTCACTGATCTCTGGAACTAAACTGTCTCAGATGAGCTTCTCTCGGGATGGAGCAGAGGCAGCTCCTTGCTTGCAGGTGGTCCTTGGCCTGTGGAGCCCGTGCTGCCCTTTCCCTCACCTTTGCTTGTCTGGTGTGTTGCAGATGACGTGATCCAGCTGACAGCCATGTGCTGGATGCGGGAGTTCATCCAGCTGGCCGGCCGGGTGATGCTGCCGTACTCCTCAGGGATCCTGACGGCCGTCCTGCCGTGTCTGTCCTACGACGACCGCAAGAAGAGTATCCTTGTAGCTCAGAGCTGCTCCCCTTCCATTCCTGCTGCAGAAACCCTCAGGGAAACGCCTGTTCCACTGCCTGCTTCCTGCCCTTGGGGTGCAGGTCCAGGAAAAGTTCTCCCACCAAGTGCTAACACCCACAGTGCCCTTTGGATGTGAGGGGGCTTGCAGTGGCTGGGCTAGGGCAGCTCTGATGGGGCTGCAGTGGCTTCTCCATGGCCAGCACCTGCCCACGTGTGGGACTGCATGTTCCTTACACTGCCTTCACTCAGACATCAAGGAGGTGGCAAACGTGTGCAACCAGAGCCTGATGAAGCTGGTCATCCCAGAGGATGATGAAATGGATGAGGCCAAGCCATCAATGACTGTACCAGCAGAGCCCACCTCAGAGGAGTCCCTCTCCAGGCCAGAGGCAGTCACTGCTGGTGAGTCCCAGTTGGTCTGGGCCAGTAGAGGTGTAAGGAAGGTTGAGGGAATGTTCTCAAAAGAAGTTCTTGAGTTGGTTTGGTGTCCTGAAGCTGCTTAGAGTACATGGGACCTCTGTGCTTTATTTGGAAACATGTTGCATAGATGATCCTCTGGTGAGACAGACACACTTGTTGAAGGCTCCATGAGAGGGTCATTGGTCTGACCTGGAGCCCAGGTGGTGCTGCATTGCTGCATGCCCTGGTGAGCATCCCCATCCTCTCACCATGCTCCCCTTCAACTTAGTCATCAAGTTGACCTGAAAAAGATAATTTCTAGGTTGGGAGCAGGCATCATGACCCAGAGAAGTGCTCAGAGAGCTGTGTTAGTCTTGGGAGAGCATCAGCATGTTCATGGAGGAGGATGTGTGTAGTGGGGAAGGGTAGAGAACAGAAAGGAGAAGAATTTTGGATCATTTCCAGATTCATGGTGCTCTCCAGACCATCTTGCAGGTATTGTCCCAGTCCTAAAATTTCCAGAACATAAAAGGTGCGAGTTTGCAAATGGGATGGGAGACCTGAAGGAGTGTTCACGTGAAAGAAACAAAGTGGTGCCCATGAATCAATGCTTGGGAACAGCAGTGGTGTTTGCCCTCCAACATCCCTTGGATGCTGTGATCTTGGCATAAACATTTCGTCTGTCACAACACATCTTTGTTGTCTAGGTGTGTGAAATATGTGTTAATGTGTAAATCTCAAGGGCTCATCTTTGAGTTCTTCTAAAGCTGTGCCTTCAGTCCAGTGCTCTCCTGTAACACGCCCACCAGGGCTTTTGGAAAATCCTGCCGTGAGAGGGAGCAGGAGGATGGGATGAAGACTGGAGGATTTCCTTGTCCGACAGCAGCAGTGGAAGGCGGGGAAGCCGGGGGCTGCTGGGGGAGCTGCCCGGGCAGGGTGTGGTGGCAGTGGGGGCGTGGGCAGCAGTTGGGATGGCAGGAGCACGCTGCAGGCGCGGGGAGGTGCAGACAGGACAGCATTGGTGGTTCAGTGGTAGAATTCTCGCCTGCCACGCGGGAGGCCCGGGTTCGATTCCCGGCCAATGCAAGTTGCTTTTTCCTTCTGGTTTTTATGTGTAACGTGGACCCAGGCACATCCAAATATCAGTCTAAATAAGCATCTTAGTCTTCAACAAAGGTTCAAAAGCTTTCATTACCTACCTCTGTACAGTTTTTTTTACTAGAAGAGATAAAGCAGAAAAATTTACTGCCGTAGCACAGCAGTATTGTATCTCTTGCATTAAAATCTATCACAGAAGACTTTTAAAAGATCAACAGAAAGCTTAATTGCTTTATTTTGAACTCCTCTGGTATCAAATTGCACCTTGAAGCAGTCAGGATCAGATAAAATTCTGATGCCTTTCTATGAGAAACTCAGCTCTGTTCCTTGGGTGTGCTGATGTGGTGATGTTGCTTGTGTGAGTAGAGGCTGTTGGCACAAGGGGGCACAAAGAGTCAAGTTCATCTTGTAATGCTTTGTCACCGTGCTTGTGAGACCCAGTTTTAGCATGGAGCAGAGGTTGGAAAGCTGTTTGAGTCACTTGGCTTTGGCCTGGAGTCAGGCTATGGCCAAGTGGAGATTTCCTGAGTTGAATTCTACCTTCTCTATGCATGTGGTATATTCAGGAATTGAAATCAGGAGTCAAAGGCAGCTCTGTAGCCCTGAGCTACTTCTTTGAGAATGGTTGGGACCATCGGCAGGATGTGTCTGGGTCTCTCTTACAGAGGAGGGGACTCAGTTTGGGGCAGTGGTCTGAAGCTGTGCCCATCTGTATTTTGCTGGGGAAGTGCAGTTCTGTACCAGCTTGTCTGGCAGCAGAGAAGGGCTTGACAAGGAGAGTGAAATGCTCACTGCAGGCAGAAGGGTAGAAGGGTTCCCTTGGGTCCCTGGACCCTCAGACAAGGACTGGTGATATCTTTGAGGAAGGTCATGCAGCTCTCCAGCCTCTCAATCCTGCTGTCTACCTTCCCCATCACCCCACTAGCTGTGTCTCCTCTTTTTCTGCCCTCAGGTTCTCTGGATGCATCTGGTGACTCCAGCAACAGTGGTGTCTTCACAGTAACCAGGTATGGTCTGTTTGTTGCTTCAGAGGGGCTTGAGAAGAAGGGAAGGCTTCTTGGGGTACAGATAATGACTGAGAGGCTGGGCTGGGAGGCATTTGGGGTCTCTTGGGTCCCAGTAGGGTGGATGACTGGGGATGCTCTAGCAGCTGACTGCTTGTCTCTGATGTATTTACACCAAAATGTCTTGACTGTATGATGAACTGAGGTTTTTCTTCCCTGAAGAGCCTGACCCTTTCCATGCTGCTGTCTTGGCAGCCTACCACAGCCCAGGTCTGTGGGGCTGTACCTAGGGCTGAGCAGGTCTTGGCCTCCTGCCAGCCTTTTGTGGCGTTTGTCAGCCCTGCCCAGCACGATTTCCCCTGCAAATAACTTTCTTCCCATCCAGCTATCTGAACTGGGGGACAAATCCATCTGTTCTAATAGCTTTCCTTTCCTCCTGCTGCCTGCAATTCCTTTACTCAGAGGCAGTGATTTCCAACACTTTCATTGTGCTGATGCTTATTTTTATTTGTTGTTGTGATCCCCAAAATAGGATTGCCTTGCTTTAGCTGCATCCTACCAGCGTGATGCCCATCACAATACATCCAGAGCAGTGCAAGCATCAGCTTTTCAAGTTGATGGTCTGTACTCTCTGTTCCTTTTTTGCATTTCTGCACAGCCCAGCTACTCCTTGATCTTAATGATGTCCTTAATTTCTTTCTCTCTTGGAAGTACAGGTCATTTCATTGGCACCTGAATGTTGCTTTATGGTAGTTAAATTATTTTCCCTGACTTTTTTGTGGTTGGTGTGTCCTGACCCTGCTCAACCCTTGAAGTTTAGCAAGTGCAGAAGTGGATGTGCATAGGGCTGAAATGGGGAGCTGGGTGGGGAAAGAAAAAGAAGAGGTGTTGAGTCAGGAGGACAAGTGATAGCCATGGCTCTGTGCTGAAGATCTTGTACATGAGGGAGAGAAGGAGTGAAAACTGAAGAGGGTCAGAAGCAGGGAGAGCTGGGCTGACTTGTCCCAGTGTCACTGAGAGCTGGAAGGAAAACAGCTGCTCGAGCTGAAATGTTCTGTCAGCAACTCAACCACCAGGGAAAACCATCTGGGACAGAAGGCAAGACCCTCCATATCTTTAAGAGACCTGGCTTTGCAGAGGGACTTTTTCCTGAGCCCTCCTTTGCCCTTTTCAACAGGAGACTCCAGGCTTCACCATGGGGTTTACCTGCCCTGTGTGACCTCTCTGCGGGTCCAGTGTTGGCACCTGAATAATTTTCATCGCTGCATCGGTTGTGGGGGACTGACAGGGGATTGGGGGAGGGCTGTACACGGCTGACAGGAGCCCTGGACATCTGCCTGGTGCTCCATGCATTGCTCAGGCTGTGTGGCTTGGCTGGAGCTGGAGGAAGGCGGGAGCTGGCACCCGTGGCCCTCAGCAGCCATAACTCACACCGGGGAGCGGCAGCTGCCGCACGCTGAATGCCCACTGGGTGTCAAGGCAGGACTGCAGGACGCCGCTGTGTTGCTGGGAAAAGCTGGAAAGCCTGCAAGCAGAGGAAGTTGCAGCTGCCTTTTAAGATGAAGTCACTCTGCTTCTGTTTTTGTTCTTTCCCCCCCC
Source organism: Melozone crissalis (assembly GCF_028551555.1). Taxonomy (NCBI): domain Eukaryota; kingdom Metazoa; phylum Chordata; class Aves; order Passeriformes; family Passerellidae; genus Melozone; species Melozone crissalis. Next base: position 7,728,707 of record NW_026535785.1, read on the forward strand.
TCCCCCAGCGATCCAGTGAGGGAGCATGGCTGGGCGCCAGGCATGCAGCTCTCACGCCCCCTTCCCCTGCCCTCCCCAGCTGGCTGCAGGGGGACAGTGCTGCTGCAGCAGGGGAGGGAGGACCTTGGTCAGTGGGGGCAGAGGAGATCATGGCCTGGTGTCTGCAGAGGGCCGTGTTCTGGGAAGATGGCATCCTGGAAGATGGCAAGGCCTGACTGCTCAACACATGGATGCTGGGCACATTCCTGTGGCCACAAACTGACACACGCAATCCCCTTGCTCCTAAATTGTGTTTAAAAATTCTTCCCAAGTGTTTGCCAGCTTTACTTGGGGGAGTTTCCTGGTGGCATCCACTAGGAGATGGAGACTGTGTGTGTGCCAAGACAGAATCTGGCTGCTGGGAGAGCCTGGCTATGCGGGACTGGAGGAGTTTTGGGGTTCCCCATCCACATGGAGGCCCCACTTCTAGCTTCTGCAAAAAGTGTCACTAGAAGTGGACCAGAGCCACGTTTCAAAGGCACTGGGTCCTTTTCATGGCCTGGCTGAGCATGCTGCTGCTGTGTTAGCTGGTGTGAGGCTGGATCAGGAAGGGGAGGTGGAAGCATGGCTGCTGGAGCAGAGCCCGGGCTTCCTTCCGTTGGTCTGAGCTGCCACAGGAGAAGATCCAGATGTCTGTCCTGCGTCAGTGGGCCAAAACAGCTGGAAAGTGCTTTTTAGGCTCTTGTAACTGCATTGGTGTTTCAAAACAAAACCTGGACAGTTTGAGACAAATTCCTGATGGTGCTACTGGGCAGAGGGTCGGGCACAGCTGGAAGCTGTCAGTGTTAGTCTGTCTGCATGATGGGACAAGGTTGATGGGATCACAGTTCCTCACCAAACTAGATAAGGGACATGAATCTCCAAGAAGAGCCTTTGTGATACTTCCTGGGGCAAGGAAATCTTCTTGCCTTAGGTGGTGGTCAGTAGCACATGGACATGTAAAGTTGTGTGTTGCTCTGCAGAAGGGGCAAGTGGCTGCCACGTGGCTGAACTGCCCAAGCCTGCAATTAAACCAGGGTTTTAAATGTGGTAGTTAGTGCTTCCTACAAAGCTAAAATAACTGCTGCTTCTCTCATGCTGGAAGTTGCTGTACCCCCATGCCCAGAGCCTGATGCACCTTGAAAGTCCATCTGGGGAGCTCATGGAGGTGGGAATACTTTGGTGGAGGATAGAAATGGTGTTGTGTGCTCTGCAGCACCCAGGGGATGGTTAGCTGAAAACAGCATGATGGCTTGCTTTTAGCTAAGGCATCAAGCCTGCCTTGGAATCCATTCTCCAGCACCTTGTTTTGCACAGCTTTTAGATCCAGAGTGGCTCTTCCTGGCCCTTCTCTCCAGCCTGGAGTGAGGAGATGGCTTCCCTTTGCTGCTCCCACTTCATGCTTGGGTGGGTGAGCTGGAGGGCAACCCCAGGCACACTGCCCCAGCCCTTGTCACAGTGATCTCCAGCTTGTTGGACTGGATGCCTCTGCCTAGACCTTGGCCTCATCGCTTCCCTGGGAGATCTTGGAAACTGCAGTAAGCAGAAGGAAGCCAAGAGCACTGAAATGAGAGCAATGAAGGACAAGAAAGTGACAGCTTGTGGGACCAATAGCAGAGAGATGCTATTTATCTCCTGGCCACTGGCTCGAGCCCATTGAGCAGCACAGCTGCCAGCCTGTATGGGAGCTGCCCTTGTGACTTGGACCACAGTGAAAGAACCTGGATATTTCCACCCTTGGCAAGGCCATTTTGCTGGGCTTGCCTAAAGGCTGGATCCTGGCCTGGACCTTAACCTTGTCTGAAAATGGGGTCAGGAAAGCAGCTGGACCAGGCAGGAGGCCAGGAGAAAGATGACAGCTCAGACATTGGCAGAGAAAAGGTGACTGCTGAGGAGAGAGAAGGCAAAAGCCCTTGAAGAAAGGGGAGAAGTGAGAAAATCCATTGATAAAGGACATGGAGTGAAAAACATTGCTGTGGGCTGAATGTAGTGGGAAAGTAAGCTCAGTCCCCATGCTGAAGGTGCTTTCTGAAATGGGAGATGTGCTGTGGGATGTGTCTTCTGCCTCACCACTGAGCTTGAGCAAAGACTCCCAGTGTTCACAGGTGAGAGCCTGGCACAGCCCCCACCATTGCTCAGTTTGCCCTGAAAGCTGTTCTCACTGTCACAGGCGAGCAGCGGGGGCGGTGCCAGGGCCAGGCTCATCCTCAGCAGGAGAATCTGGGGTAGTGGGTTACATGGAAGTGATTGCATCTGACATCTGCCCTGCCGCAGATGCCGGCGCTGGGAGCGGCGTGGCAGGCCCAGGGGATCACATGGATGCAATGCCATCGCTGCTGCTCCCTCTGCCTGGGGATTAGGGAGAGCCAGGCTGAGCTGCCAGCCCTGCTCTGGAGCTGCAGCAGCGCTCAGCTGCTGCCATAACCCCTGCAAAGCGGGGTAGCCCGTGACAGTCTGGTGCTGCTCTATCCCAGAGGATTGGTGAGAGGTTTTTAGCCCAATTTCCCATGTTCATCAGACCTCTCTCTCCTTTCACGGTGGTGCCTGGGTTTTGTGCTGAGTAAAGGAGCTGCTTGTCCACCAGCAACCCCCCTAGAAGGTTTATCTGAGCAGCTGTGGACAGAGGGTAGCTGGTGAGGAGCTTTTCCCAGCTGCAATCCCTCCTAGTGGGAGCTGAGCCCAGCAGAGCCACAGGGCAGTGGTACACAGTGTGGCTGGGGGTGCCTGGCTCCAGGTCAGCCTGGTGCTCCCAGCCACCTCTGGGGTCTGCTCAGGTGGGTTTTGCCTTGAGCCACCCAGGCTCTACCCAGGTACTGCAGTGATGGAAAAGGGGTTTTCACGAGTGATTTTGGCACAAACCAGATTGGAAATTGCTCGTAGAAGCAAGATTCTACTGTGCTGTTAGAAGTCCAGCATCAGCAGACAGCAGTGCTGTGGCAACCCATGGCACCCTGCATCCTGCCCACTTACTTCACAGGAGCTGGTGGGATGTGACAGCATCGAAGCCACCTCCAAACTGCCCAGCTTCGGGCACCAGTTCTCTGTGCTGTCCTTTTGGCCTCTTGCTTCTGAAAACATGCATTACCCTGAGGTTTCTTTTTCCCCATCCTGTGCAGGCAATGTGTATATTTGGTGTGGAGGTGTTACTGGGTCAAGGTTTCATTCTCCTCTCCATCTGAAGCCCTGTGCTGTAGCATGGCAGGCTATGCAGCTGCCATGGGAGATGGTTTTGTAGGAAAACCAAATACAGTGTTCATTCAGGCTGGCTGAAGTGAGCTGGGATGCTGCTCCTTTGGACATCTCTCCCAAACTCCTCATGCTCTGGGTCCCTCCTTCCCCTCAGTTCCGTGTGTCTGAGCATTTTGCCCTCGGCTGTTGTTTTCAACATCAAAGTGAAATGCAATTTGCAGCCCCCAGCATCTGTTACGTGAGGCAGATCAAGCAGTCAGATCCCCCAGGGCTCTGAGGGGCTGCAGCCTCCTCGTCTCGCCCTTACAACGTGTGTCCTGGGCAAGATCAAATCCTATTAAGCCACAGCTCTACTTGCAAATTATACCATGAGAAATCTGCCCCTTAGGATTTCTTATCAAGCAAGATGCATGGCAGCTCTGTGCAGGCTGGAAAAATCAGCAAGAGCCTGGTCCAGCCTTGAATAATTCAGTACTTTGGGTACAAGAGGTGTGACATGGCTCTTGAGTGCAGCCTCCCCTTGGTGGTCTTCTCCAACCATCTTGATTCTAAGCATTATCTCTCCTTAAATGAGTCTCTTGGGACAAGTGCTTCTCATATTTTTGCTGTCAAGGAGGTGGGAAACCGTCAGGTAGATTTTGGGATCACAGTCAGCCATAAAAATGCTGTATCATGACAATTTCTGTGTTGGGATCACCTGTCCCAGTGCAGGTCCCAGCTATTAGGGAAAAACCTGGGAGACCAAGAGCTAAGAGTCTGCAGCAGCTGTCCATTTCTAACAGAGGCAATGTCATGGTGAACTAAGCAAGTTAATTCCTTTCATACCTTGTTTATGATGAAGGGTTATCCTGATATTTCGGGAAGGCTTTTGGGAAGCTAGATGAAGGTGTCAAGGCAGGGCTGCAGCAGAGATCTGCATCCCAAACTCACTGTCAGATGGGGCAGTGAGATCTGCAGGTCTCAGCACAAATCCACTGGGATCCGTGGAACCTGGATGCCTTCATCAGCTTGGAGTTGAATACACATGGGTTAATGTTCTCTGAAAGTGTTTGAGCTGGTCAGCCTTGAGGTGGATTCTGAGTGTATTTTATGGATCTCCAATCTTTGAACCCCAAATCTGGCAGCTGCACTATGGACCAGTTTCTCACACAGCCATGCTACTGTTTTCATTTAGAGTGATGCCTTCTTATGTGTAGGTACCAGCTGCTTTGGGAAAAGTGGTCACACTCAAAGCACTGAAGACTTCTGTTGCTTCCAAAGCATTATAAGAAAGGAGAGTGACTGTTCATAGGTAGATAGGACAAGGGGGAACAGTTTTGAACTAGGAGAGATTTAGGTTAAATGTTAGGGAGAAACTCTTTACTCACAAAATGGTGAGGCACTGGCATGGTTTTCACAGAGCAGTTGTGGATGCCCCATTTCTGGAAATGTTCAAGGCCTGGCTGGACTAGCAACCTGATCTAGTGAGGGTTTGAGCTGAGGTGTTTGATGCATCCTCTGGAGTGTTGTGGACTTCCCCACCATGGGAGGAATGAGTTGGATGTTACACTGAACCAGCCTGTCTTCTTTCCATGCAGCTGTGAGAGGGTACAGGTGACCCTGAACCTGGATGGGATAGTTCAGGTGCTGGACTACCACCTTAGTGATACATCCATTGGGATGATGACCAGAATTGCAGTCCTGAAATGGCTTTACCACTTGTACATCAAAACTCCTCGTAAGGTAAGTTGGGGACTCAGCATTCAGCTGGGCTTGTCAGCTCCCAGCCTGTCCCATTACCTTGATACCAGTGCAAATTGTCATTGTCTTGGTAGTTTTGCAAATGTGTGTCCACCTGCCTTTTCTGAGAAGGCTTTGGCTGCCAGATACCTTTGAGGAATCAGAGCTCTCCAGCTCAGATGGAAAGTGCTGGTGAAGCTCTTGGCAGCCTCCCTCAGGGCAGGTGTCCTGTGGCTGGGCATGACCAGGCCTGTAGGACTGATGCCACCCATCCTTGTGCTTCCAGATGTTCCGACACACCGACAGCCTCTTCCCCATCTTGCTGCGGACCCTCTCAGATGAGTCAGATGAGGTAGGTGCTGCAAAAATCCTGGAAACTTACTGTCTCCAGATCCAGCTGGGATTTGGGTTTTCTGGTGGGACTGAGGTATTTTGTGAGGCTTGGCCAGTGTTGACACTGAGGGGTTTTACCCTGTTGGCCAAACTGAAGAAGACCCAATGCAGAGCCTGCAGGTACTTGCCCAGCTGAAAACCCTGCTGTCTTGGGGATTCTCTGATGTATAAACTTTGTTCTCCATCTCTGAGAGCTGATCCTTCAAAGCAGCTCCTAAGAATCCTTTTTGCCTGCCTGGGAAGGCAGATGGGGCATCACCCATGGGACGGGGGTCATGGTAAGATCCTTGTTGAGTGGGAGTTGTGGTGCTTTCCAACAACTCTGTAAAGATGCAAGGGGGATTGTGTCCAAGCTGGCAGTGCCAAATCCATATTCATGGGACATTTAAGCAGCACCCACTGCTTGGACAGCAACAGCAGCATTGCCTGGCAGGGCTGCAATAAATGCCCAGTGGCATCAGGTTGGATGGGAACCACTCAGCTTGGAAGTGAGCAAGGATAATCAGGCAGCAACCTGAGCCAGCTTGCTCTGCTGTTGAGGTCTTCATCTCCCACCTCCCAAGGTGCTGCACCATTTTCCTGCTTCCTTGTCTTGCTTCTTCACCCCTCTTCTCTGGTTCCAGTCATCCAGTTTTGGTGGTGTTGTTGTCTTATCCCCCTGTAAGTTGTTCCCTGGAGCATTTCAGTGCTTGGAGTGAGAGGCCAGCAGCATGGCCCACAGCTGGCCCAGGCACTGGTGGAGCCTCCACCATCAGCTGGATCCTCTTGCCCAGAACTGCAAATGATCCTGGCTGGTTTCTCATCCCAGACCTTCCTCATGGAATAAAAATCACACGCTGTTCTGTGCATTACATGCTCAGAGCACCAAACCCCAATCCTGCAATAAATCCCATGTGTGAGGGGTCGTTAAGAGAGGAGGGAAGGGAATGAGCAAGCAAGGGAATGACTTGCAAAGGCAAGCAACTGCCTGGCCATTTTCCATCCCCTGCTGCTTACAATGCAGACCTTTCCAAAAGAGTCCCCGAGCACACATCTGCCTTTGCAACGCTCTAGAAAGCCTGCATCTTGCAGATAGTCTCTCCAGCTTGGCAGGAGATCTCTGTGAGTCATGTTGCAATTACACTGCTTATTAATATTTGAAAAAAACAGTGAAGAAAGGACCCTGGTGGTGCATTTCCTCCATGTGACATAACTGGGAATGGCTCAAAAGTAATTTTAAGCTGATTTATTTAATCCTGGCATCTATTTATTTAAATGTTTGGAGGTGGCTTTTTTTTTTTTGGTAAGGAAATCCATAGACGAGTCAATCCATTAAACACCGCCACTCAGCTGGCTGTCAACCAGATTTGCTGCTTTCTGCAGAGGAAGTAGAAATGACTGAAATAGTAGGGAGGTTTTGAGCTGGACATTCTTGGGAGTGATGAGGACACTCTGAGCTAACTGACCTGCTATGTCAGTGCCTGTTAGGAAAGGGGATGTGGGGTGCTTGATTAGGCAGTGCGGTATTTGTGTGCGCAGTCATACTGTCCCATGTCACCTGCAGGCTGTGACCCTCCCCAGAAGCTCCTGGATAACAGCCTGGGGATCACCTAGTCAGCATGGGGACCTAAACATCAGCTCTGTTGGGGAAGCATCTCCCTCCTCTTTTCAGATAGGGCTGCGCACATTGTGTGGTGTAGCATGAGGTGTACACACATCCTCAGAGGGTTTTTGTGCTTTGTCCTGTGATGCTGCCCTCCCCAGCAGCAGTGTCAGTATCATCTTTATTCCCAACAAGGTTGAGCATCCTTCTGTAGTGCCTAGAGTTCTCCTGGCTCCTGTACACAGTTTGGAGGCTACCTGTCATTCTGCTGATGTGCCCTGGAGCAGTTGTTTGTCACCAGCTCATCACCAAAGGACAATCTGGCTTCAGAGGGTCAGTGCTAGTCTGTGCATCAGACTGAAAGACTGTACTCAGGCACCTTATTTTTAAGGTCTTGTCTTGCTGAGCTGCTCTCAGTCTCTCTCTGCATTGCCATAAATAATCAAGCTCAAAGCAAAGGAAGACTCATGCTGGATGGAGCCAGATCCATGCCCCTTACGTTCTCACCCCTGTTTTTGTCATTCAAGTAGCACAGGGTGTTGCACCACCTCCACTGTGCTGAACAGGGGCCAGTAACTCATGATGCATCTGCAGTGTCCTGAGTCATCTCTGTCATCTCTCCTATTCCCCTTCCTACCCAATTCTCCTGTGCCAGTAAAGAAATGGTCAAGAGACCTCGTTAAGATTCACAAAGGCAGCACAGAGAAGTTGGAGCAGAGCTGAAGCAGGCAGTTCCCTTTGATATGTAGACAAGTCAGGATCCAGGATTCCTCTCTGTCAGATGCTGTGCTGCTGCACTGCGTCACGTCATGCTGCTTCCTGTGCTTTCCTGACAGGGAGATGTTCTGTCCTGCCTTTGAGACCTGGTTTTGAAGGCAATCTATGAAAGCCCTGCTTAAAATTTGATGTGCTTGAAAACTTCCTTACAAGATGTAACTGAATCCTGCTGGGAGTGGGTTTTTCTGCACTATCTGCTTGCTGCCCTGGTTGAAAAACTGATGTTAGGAAGGATGAAAAGTTAGGAGATGCTGTTTGGGAGCAGTGAGTGGGACCTTTCCACCTGCAGGCTTAAGGCACCACTGCTGAAAAGAAGACACATTCTTCAAATTGCCTCCTTCTGCAAGTTCATGGTGCAAAGGCAGCTTTGGATGTAGTCTCGCAGTTCCCTGGATTCTGAATGGACCCAGGCACTGAGCTGAAGTGAACACAACAGGAGCTGAGGCATCTCTGAGAAAACTGCAAAGCAGTGACGCTACTCAGTTTCTTTCTTTGCTGTTTTCCTTTTTCCGGCTCCAGAATGGAATGGTTTCTTTATGGCTGAACATGTTCCTGTTTGCTTATCTGCTCCCCTCAATCTTGTTGGGGGTTGAAAGTTGTGCTGGGACTTTTGTCTGAGTCATGCAGGAATGACGCATGAGGTGGAGCTGGTGTCTGATGTGAAGCAGGATAGACTCTGGCTTCCTCAACTCTGCTAACATGAAAACCTGCCCAGTGGCTGGGCAAGGCTTCCTTCAGAAGTCTCCTCAAGAGTTGGTGACCTTCTCTATGGAGAGTGAGCTAAGCCTTGGCTGCTGCTGAGTTTGGAGGGCAGGTTTAGATGAGTTACTAAGAAGAAATTCTTCCATGTGAGGATGGTGAGACCCTGGCATGGGTTGCTGAGAGAATCTGTGGCTGCCCCATCCATTAAAGTGTTCAGGTTGGATGGGGCTCTGAGCAACCTTATCTAGCAGAATTTGTCCCTGCCAATGGCAGGGGGGTTGGAACCAGATGGTCTTTAAAGGTCCCTTCTAACCCAAACCATTATGTGATTCTGTGATGCACTTGGACCTCTCCATGACCCTCAAGCCAACTTCCCACAAGAAGCTGAAACGTTCTGCCCTCTCTTGGGTTTCCACTATTAAGCTAGAAGAGAAGAAAACCCTGGGGTGGTGGTGCACTGATAGTCATCTCTTTCCTTTGCGTGTCCTGCTGCCGTGTCTCACTGCTGCACTGCAGGGTTTCTAGGCCAGGTCTGTGCCCTGCTCTGAGCTCTGTTGTCACACTGAATCCTGGCAAACTTCTCCTGTCACACCCAATCCCAGTACAATGACACTGAACAAAGGCTTGTGCCAGAGCAAGTAGCTGTCTTAGTGTGGCTTGGTTTGGAGCTTTGCCCTGTTGGGTTTAGAGCCATTATCCTCCAGCTCCTGGCCTTTCACCTGCCACAGCTGAAATATTGTGGCCTGGTGCAAAGCAGAGGTGTAAGCTAAAGACTGCAAAGAGGAGAACTGCAATATATGTATGCCTGACTTTATTTAAACTTTTTTTGGTGGTAAAGCTTCTCTGGAGGGAGGCTCAAAGTTATGAGGTACTGAAGCAAGGAGGCAACTGGTTTTCAAGAGAGACCCTGAGGGTGAGCTTAGGACTGAAATGGGGTATAAAGAAATGTGTTCCAGTCAGATAGTGGAAAATGCAGTTAGCCTAGTTTGCCATAAGTGGAAGCAGCTTGTAAGCAGAAGTGGGGTGATGCTTTCTCAGTGGACTCAAGACCACCTGGTTTAACAATAATCTATGTGCTGCATCCTGCAGAAATAGGAAGTTTCTTTGTAGGGATTATGATCCATAGGGAGCTTCTTGGCTTAGCCCCAGTTTCAGACCACAATTTCCTAACTTACATATACACATGTATATGCAGTTTATGTGTACAGTGAGCAACTGGGGTAAACTGGCAATCTGGGCTTGAGGTGGTGCTTGTAGCATTCCTGGGTGAAGTTATGGAGCAGACTAAAACCACAGAAAACCTGTCTGCCATGGAGGACAGGCAATCTCTGTCCTGGGAAGCTGACTCAGAGAGGGTCTAGGGTGGGATGGAGATGTAGGATGCAAGATTTGGTGAGCTGGGCTTTGGGTGCCTGGTTCCCTGTGTGCAGAGGGAGGTGGTGGGTGGGAGACAGCAAATAAAAGCGAGCCCTTTGCCTGTCATGAGCTCTAGGACTGTGGGTGTTGAGTTAAAGGGTTTGCAGGCATCCAGCCTCCCACAGCATGGCCTGAAGGGCTTTTCCAGCCCCATCCACCAGCTGGACCTGTGTTTCATCCTTCCCTGCCCTCAATGCATGAAGCAATAACACTTGTTGTGGCACTTGGACAGGGTTTGGTTGTGAGCATGGCAGTTGGGCTCCGTGATCTTAGAGATTTTTTTTTTTTTTCAACCTTAAGGATTCCATGATTCAGTGATCCTTGTGGGTCTCTTCCAACTCTGCATATTCTGGGATTCTATGATTCTATGAAATACCTCCTTGGCATCCTGCCCTGACTGGCATCAGGTGGCATGTAGAGCTCCCATGTGTGCTAATTAAACACATTTAAAGGGGTGCTCTGAGCTGTGACAGTGTTGGGTGCTGCAGGCCTGGCCCTCACACCCCCAGCAGCAGGGACAGTGAGGGATTTACAAAAGCAGGAGGGTGGGCAGGGAGTTTTCAGGTTCCAGCTTGTTTTGGGATGGCTGTAGCTCTGTTACCCAGTGCCTTCCCCCACTGCCAGCTGTATTTGCTGGTGCTGTGAGCATGTGTCAGCGTGTCCTGGCAGCATTTGCCCTGGGGAGGAGAGGAGAAGCCCCCCAGGCCTTCTGCCTTCCCTCTGCTCCCTATCCTCTCTGGGAAGGCAAAAAAAGTAGATCTTGTCAAGATCAGAGGATAAAAGTTGCTGTGTCGGGGACCTAAAAAAAGTTTGGTTAAATTGGTGTGGGAAGATTAATGATGGGCTTTCTTTTCTTTTTCTGCCTTTAAAGCTGGAGGCAGGGGGGGGGATGCTAGTTTGCTTTTCACACTGTGTGTGTCTGGGGCTCAGCCAGCCTTGCTCCTGGCCACTCCTGGCTCCAGGACTGCCTGCCCATGCTCACCTCCTTCCCTGGCTACAGCTAAAAGTATTAGAAGGAGGAAAAATATAAAACAAATAGGGCTGTATTTATGTTGTGGAGAAGGAGAAAGCACCCAGCAGCATCCTTGGCTTTTCCTTATTCCCACTGGGTCTCTCCACCACCTGCAGTGCCCATCCTGGAAATGCCATGGGGGTTTTCCACAGCCTCCCAGATTTTTGGGCCTCTTTGAAGTGCTTTGCAGCCCTTCATGTTCTTGTTTTCTGTCTTGGTATTATCTTGCTTCAGCTGAATTCCCATCTTCTCCTTGGCAAGAATAACCTGATCTTGAGTGCCCCATTTCATTGCCCAGGGAATATTAGATGTCCACTAGGACATCCAAGGCCATCCAGGAGCATCTCCCTGCTGCACACAGGCATTTTAATTTATTCCTGTTTTTCACAGCTTATCTGTAAATACCAGCAAGGACAGCACCTTGAGGAGCCAGTCCATACCTTCCACTGCAGGTGTCCCAGGAGCTGCTGCTGCAGCCTGCTCTGGTGTCCTAGTAGTCATCATGTGCTGTGGGATGCTAAGTCTCACTCCCAGGGGTCTGCAACACATTTGGGGTCCCCTCCCCTTCCTCTGCCTTGGGCTGGGGCCAGCCCAGGGTTCTGACAAGAGGCAAATGCCCTCCTTCTTGCAGGAGCACCAAGGCACCGCTTTGCACGCACAGGGAGGTGCATCCCACCCAGCACACCCCATCCAGGGGCTGCTTCCCCCCGTGCCACTGCCAGCAGAGCTGCTCTCGGCTCCATTCAACCAGAACAAGCAGCAAATTAACCTGACCTAGATCTGGAGAAGCTGACAGTTGTGTGTGCCCTCAAAATCTGTGCTCTGGCGGCAACGCAGGGAGAAATCTTGCCTATTCTCAGAGAGGAGAAATAGCTGCTTATTTATAACTGTCTGCAAGCCTGCTTCTCATTCCCTGGCCACCCAGAGCTCGTCCTCTTCCATGCTGCTCTTCATCCCTGTGCTGGGAATGGCTTGAGACATTGGACGGGTCTCCCCATCCATCATGACACTGCTTCTCCTGCTCCTTCCTATTTACACTAACCAGGCACACGTTTGCCCACAGCAGGGCACACTGTCCTATGTCTCATCACCACTGGGAAACCTTCCCAGAAATCCCCTTGGGACGAGAAAACGCTCTTGGGGGCTGATCCTGCGGGCTGGCTGTCAGGATCACACCTTTGCCTGGCAGCTGGGGTGGGCTCTGCCCTCAGCTCCAGCGCTGTGGGTCCGAGGGCCGCGGGGCTCCTGAGGGATGGGCCCGGCTCGCTCCTGGCGCAGCCGGCCGTTGCCATGGCAATGGCAGGATATTGCTTTCTTACAGCCTCCTGGCTCGCACAAAGCCAGCCAGCTCCAGCTCTGCTCAGCACAGCGATGTGCAGTGCATACCAAGCACTCCTGCCTTTCCTCTGTCCCCAGCTGGGAACCCTCTCCAGAGCGTGCGGGAAGAATCAGCGGGAGCTGGAGCTTCCTGCCTCTTTCCCACGGCTGGAAAACCCCAGCTCTTTGCTGCCTGCTCTTCCTCCCAATGCTCAAGTACTGATCCCTCCTGATTGTTATTTCCTCCATGTTTTTCAGTGGCAAAATTCAGCCTATGCTGCTTTTTCCACCTCCTGCCTGTAACCTGCCGCAGTGGGGATATTCCTTAACCTCTCCAAAGCTGTGCTCTCCCTGGATACCTTCCAGTGGTGTTGGTCACTGCTGCCCTGGCTACCCTGGCCAGAGCATCCTGAGCCCAAGCAGGATCTCAGAGATGGGGCTCATGACACAGCTCTGAGAGGCTGGATTAAGGATCTGACCTCAAAGCATGACTCTGAAAGCTTTGGGATGCAGCAGGGTTGTTTCTTGCCTAACCTGGCGGCTTGGTTGTGTTTCCTCAAGCTGTCAGAGCTGCTGGTGAAAACTCAGCTGGGTGATGTGGCTGGGTGGGGGCACCAGGGCAGCAGTGAGTGCAGCAGGAAGGCAGTCATGAGTGGCCAGGTCATGCTGTACGTCAGCTACACAGTGCCTCAGCTCCTGGTTGTGTTGGGTTTGGCAAAATGCACTACATGAATGAGAATCCTGGCTCTTGCCTGACTGCCAGCCCTCATAGCCAAGCCCTGAGTCCCTTTGCCAGTTTCAGCCAACATGACTTGGAAGCCTTTATGGGTGTTATTTCCCCATTGTGAGAGCCTGAGAACCAATCTGGTGCCTGTTCAAAGGCTGCAAGTTCACAAGTTCAGCTGAGTCACATGATGAGCCACTAGAGAACCTGCACAGGGCTTCAGGAGAGCTGGCATCCTGGGCTCTGCTCAGAGACATCCTCCACTTGAAACTAAACACCGCCAGCATCTCTGTCTGAGCCACAGGTGCTGGAAATCCAGGCAGGGAGGGAGGACCAAGGTCTGCCCTCTGCCAGGGACCACAGACTCCTCTCCCTGGAAGAGGATGAAGGCTGGTGATGGCAGGGTCCTCCCACACTGGCAGTGAGCTCCCAGCCTTGACAGCATCACAGAGGTGCTGTATTCTTCAGGGACAGCAGTACAAGTTGTTGTCTTTTTTTTTTTTCCCTGCCTTTGGGAGCTGTGAGTTGAGACTTAATCATGTTTATACGCACAGGGTCTTCCCAAGCATGCTGGAGCCTTGTGGTGCTTGTGGCAGGCTGCTTCCTCACCACTGCCTCTATACCATACACAGCCTAGACACCACACTGCCTGCTCTGAGGCTGCTGGGGGCTTGAAAATCAGCCTTAATTACAAAAAAAAAACGTCCAAAAATGCATTTAGCTTAAGATATCTGTGCAAAAGAAAAACCGAGGAGCTCTTCTTTCTGATTTTCAGGGGTTGTATTTTCCAGCATGATTTAAAAAAAAAACATAATTAGCTTTTTGTTTTTCCAGGGGGAGAGGTTTTCTATGTTATCTCAGAAACTAAAACTCATATAGCTGCAGCTCTTCAGAAAGATGCATTGTGAGAGCAGAGGGAAAGCCTGGGATACTGTGCTGGTGGGCAGAGGGTGGTTGGGATGTGCTGTGCCAGATGTTGAGGAGTAAAAACGTGGCAGCTGACCCTTTTTGGCAGCCTTTTTGCTCTGCACAGCCCTGCTGCACTTAGAGCATCAGGGACAGCTCATGAAACATCTCGAGCCAAGGACATTTGAATGAAGGGGGACCCAAAATAGCCTGAGACATGAGAAGGGTTGGGGATGGGAAAAAAAAAACCCACCCAGTAATAACTTCTCCAGAAGTGCTAAATATAGACTGATTTGGTGACTTCTGGAAAGAAAGAGCTATGAAATCTGAATGGCAGCTCTGGCTTGACATCCTGAGCTGAGCCTTCCCAGGGATGCTGCCTTGCAGAGGGGAGCTGGCTGGTATGTGCCCCCAGAACATCCCTGTGCTGTTGCTGGGATCGTCCCAAATCTGAGGGTATGAAGGGAACACAAATCCCAGATTTCCACAAAGTGGGACAAGGGGAAGCAAGCCTTATTCCTGGTTGTGTAAATTTGGTTTGATTTCATATTCTTCCTTGGGACTCTCAGAGCAGAAACTGGGGGTTTTTTTTCTCTTTTGTCTTTCCTTCCCCATCCCCTCTGCAAACATTTGAAATTTCCACTTGGAATTTTGTAGGTAGCCCTCTTTTACTATACCTTTCTCAATGTACTGGGATTTGGTGTTTGCTTCTCACCTCACCCTCTCTGTGTGTGGATTTGGGAAGGAAAGCTCACCCTGCACCATCCCTCTCTCCACAGGTTATCCTGAAGGACCTGGAGCTGCTGGCTGAGATTGCTTCTTCCCCAGCAGGACAGACAGAGGAGGGTCACGGTCCCTCCGATGGCTCCGACGTGCGACCTGGCCCTGTGGAGCTGCATGTCCCAGCCAGGCCTGGCCAGCTGAGCTCCTCCAGTGAGTGCCCCTGTGCCACAGCTCTGTGCTGGGCTCTCTTCATCTTCCATGGCACCAGTCAGGTTTGCTCAGGCAAAAGGAGAAGCTTATTTTACAATAATAAATCAATGTCTTCATCCCCGCCCAGCATAGTTTGGGAATCGAGTCTGCCATGGCACAGACCAGGGTGCTGTTTTTATTTTTGCTGCTTTTTCCCCTAGTTTGTGTTTTGGGGATTTAGGGCTCAGTTTAGCAGCAGGATGCCCCAGAGGCCAGTGTGGAGAGATGTCATCGTTGTCCTATTTTTTATGGGGCCTTGAGCTCCAGCCTCTTTTCTCCTTGTAAAAGCACTCAGAGCCCTAGAATCAGTGCAGGATGAGATGCTGGCTGCAATCCCAGATCTCCAAAACATCCATAGATCTGCAGAGGGATCCCTGTGCCAGGCTGCCCACATTGGCTATGAACTGTTAGGTTGCTCTGAGTGCCTGGCAAAACCTCAGGAGAGCGATGAAGAGGGACGATCCTATTTTCTGGGGACTCGGGAGATTTAAAAAAAAAATAACCTTTCATTAATTATCCTGCACATGGGGAAATTTTTTTCACCTTCCCTTGTCTGTGGTTCATGCTTTACAGTTGCTTGGCTTCTCCTTCTCCTCCTCTGCTGCTATTTAAGGGCCTCCCTGTTGTACTCCACAGGCCAGGTCGTCCCAGCCAAAAGCACGTTCCATGTGAGCTTTGGATTGCAACCCGAGCACTGAGCCAAGGCTGCTCTCCCTGCAGAGGATGCAGCCACAGGGCCTTGCAAAATCGCCACCAGAGTGAGAGGCTTTGCTTTCCCATCCCCAGGCTTTGTTTTCTCTGAACATCCTGGATCGTTCACCCCTCCCTGGACTTATAAATCACTGCACCAGCAACCAGCTCGGGTCTTTGGCTGTTCAGGGTGGGATTTTTTTTTTTTTGTGGATCTACCTGTTTCCTGCTGGCAGCTTTATCTCTGCAATGGAGAGGTGAGGGCTGCAGAGCTGGTGACCTCCCTGAGCTTTCTGCAAGTCCCATCCATCCTCCCACTGTCAGAAGTGAGACTGCCTGGGTGGAGCAGCTCCTGCAGCGCTGGCCAAGCAGCTGAGGAGCTGCAGTTCAGCTCACACTGATGGTTGTCTGAGGTTTCCTTCCTTCTGGATGATCTAAAAATAGCAGGCTGGATGGCGTGGATCCTAACGGTTGCCGTGGCCCCTGTTAGCTATCTGGAAGAGCAGCTTGGCTTCACTTACTCGAGTGTAACCTTTAAAAAGAGTCTGGCTCTCCCCTCCTGGAGTAGATCTGCTGCAGCCAGAGCTCCCGTTTCCCCAGAGTGGGACAACTTGCCCCCACACAGGTCCTACTGGGCTCTGGCTTCCTCACCTATTTTCCTGTTCCCTATAATGCACCAGAAAATTGTTCCTTAAGAATTTATTTGGAGCTGAGCTTTGCAGGGTCATTGGCTTTTAACCAAAGGCAGATGTTTTTGGGGAGGGAAAAAGGAGCTGGTTCATTGGCCTTGGGCGTTTATCATGGCCCCAGTCCCGTCTGGCTTTGACCACCCAAGGATGAGACCGGATGGGCTGCTGGGGAGTTCCTCCAGGGAAATTGAGGGTCAGAGCTGGGCCAGGACCTTCCTGGATTATGCCTGGAAAATCAGAGGCTCCTGAAAAATACTCCTTTTGCCAGAGGACTGCTTGAAGGGAGGACTTTTTGGAGCAGGACAGTGGCCAGTGGAAATCCCCATGTCTGAGCATGGTCCTGGATGGTGAGAGCAAGTGGGCCAAAACTCTGCCATTCCCAGGCAGAAATCATGAGATGATGGCAACAGAGAGAGGGTGTACCCCTTTCTGGAGTCACTGGTTTTGTGCTGGGATATATGGGATGGTTCCTAGGGTGCTGTGGTTCAGACAGTGCTGTATTGGCAGTAGGATGGATGCTGTTGTCCCATTAGAGTGGGGGCTGCAGGGTCCCAGCTCTTCTCCCCAGGGTTAAACCTCTCCATTCCTTCATCCACTTCAGACTGAGTTGCCCTTGAAGCCAGCAGTGGGAGGAGAGCTGCTGAGCTATCCCAGCCCAAATCCTCTCCTATCCCAGAGACCCTTCCAAATGTGCAGTTCATGGCTTTGCAGGTAAACAAGCAGGGTCACCCTTTGAAATCCTTGAGCTGGTGGCAGATTTCCTGCTGTGCTCTCTGTCCTGGCGCTCCAGGCTTGGCTAGCCAAGCAGTAAGGGCAGGAGTGGAGGTGGAAGGGGCCAGTGCCCCCATGGTCTTCCCCGCGTTTCCTCTCTCTCCCTTTCTTCCCTCGGGATGTGTTTATGCAGTTGTTTCCCTGCCATTGAGTTTGGTTTCCTTCAGATGCTGGTTGATTAGTCAGGAAAGCCGTGTCCCACTTCCGCAGCCCGTTCCCAGCTCCAGTTTTTATTTAGCCACTTTGTTCTCCGGTTACGTAAGGTCAGCTGCCCTCGACGCCTTCTCCAAGCACAATGAACTGGGGCCAGCCCAGCTCAGCACTGCCGGGGAGACCCAGCACCTCCTCCTGACCTGCTCTGACTGCCCTGGGAGAGGGTGACTGGTTTGGCCTCCAGGAGTGTCACCCTGGTACCTTCTGCCCACTTTTCCAGGGACAAGGGCTGCAGGGCTGTGCCCAAGAGCTTCCCGGTTTTTGGAGTGATTGTGCAAATGCCAGTCTGGTCAGTACAATGGGAATCCAGTGCCTCCTTTGCTTTGGGAGTGTCTTTTCCAACCATGGAAAGTTGAGACAAGTAGCAGATGACCTGAGAGTGGTTGTCACCGAGGTGAGCAGGTCAAGGGAGGTGGTTCTGTGCCTTTACTCCGCTCTGGTGAGACCCCATCTGGAAGACTGCATCCAGACTGGGGGCCCTCAGCACAGGAAGGACAAGGACCCTCGTAGCAAGCCCAGAGGAGGCCACAGAGATAATCAGAGGCTGGAGCACCTCTGCTGAGGAGACAGACTGGGAGTTGAGGTTGTTCAGCCTGGAGAAGGTTCCAGGGAGACCTTAGAGCCTCTTCCAGTGCCTGAAAGGGCTCCAGAAAAACTGGACAGGGACTTTGGACGAGGCATGGAGTGGCAAGACATGGGGGAATGGCTTCAAGCTGAAAGAGAGTAATTTTAGATTAAGTATTAGGAAGAAATTCTTCACTGTGAGGATAGTAAAGCACTGGAAGAGATTGCCCAGAGATGTGAAGTGCTATCCCTGGAAGTGTTCAAGGCCAGGTTGGATGGGGCTCTGAGCAACCTGGTCTAGTGGGAGGGGTCCCTGCCCATGGCAAGGGGGTTGGACTAAATGGCCTTTAAATGTCCCTTCCAACCCAGCCATTCCATGATACCATAGGTGGAAGCCCTCCGGCCTTTTCTACAGCTCTGCTCTGCACAAGAGACAAAAGCTCATTCCAAAAGGATGCCAGACCAGCTGCTGCCTTGCACAGGGTAACTCTTGCACACATCTCTTCCTTCCTTTCTGCACAGCTTTGTAAGGTGAAGCAGTTACAGCCCTTTGTTTCCTGTCCAGCTTGGTCCGATCTCTCCTGCCTGGCTTCCTGCCGGAGGTGGTGGGGACAGTGCTGCACCCTCTGAGCAGCTCACACTATAGGATGTTTGCTGGGAGTCTGATTCCATATGTGGAGTCACTAATGTGCCTGAGGTCCCTGGTTTCCACTGGCAGTCCATGGATATCCCAGGATTCAGTGGATTACTCTGGAGGAGACTGCTAGAAGTCCCTCAGAAATGTAGTCTCTTGAGTTTAGTCCTGCTGTATCCCCCCTGGAGAATATGCAGCATTCCAGAGTGGAGATATTCTGTGTTAGGAGTTTGCTTTTGACATATCTTTGGGAGGATTTTATTCTCAGTGAGCTAAACCACTCACTCCCTTTTTGTTGTCTGTTGCTTCAATGGTGTCGTTGTAGGTCTGCAGAGGTGGCACCATATGACAAGGTACCACCTCCAGACAGTCTGTAAAATGTTAGGGCAGCCTCTGTAAGAATCAGGTGAGAGTCTGTAGTGTGCGGGAGGTCCATGAAATGTAGAAAAGAGAAGGTGACTTCTTGTCAGATAGCTCAGATCTGCTAAACTGCTATTTCCAGTGTCAGAGAAGGAAAAAAGTGAAACCCTTCCTTACTCATCCTCTCCACAAAAGGCACTGAGGCAGATGACATCACACCATTAACCACTTGCTCTTGAAGGAGCCAGTTTCCAACAGCTTTTGTAGAATCAGGAGTGTGACAGCAGGGAACAGAGGAGCCAAGCAGGCAGGAGAAAAAGAGAGCTGTCCTGAGCGCTCCAAACTCAGCAGTCTGGCTCCTGATGTTTGGTGTCTGTGGCATCTCTTTTCCTACTGGCATGAAGCTGTTCAGGAGTGTTGATTGTCAAAAACACTCTTGTGCTTCTTGAGGAGTAAAGGAGTTTGAAAGAAGGGCTGATCTGTTTGTTTTCCTGGATGCAGTGTAATAGAGGAGCTGGGATGTCTTGGAAAGCCCCAGGAGAGACCATCCAGATGTAGTGTTAACTCGCCTGGCGTGCCTCCAGGTATCCATCCCTCCCGAGATGGTCACAGCACACAGCCAGCCAGAAAGCCTGGGGATTCCCAAATAACAGCTGGGATTACTGATTTGTAGTGGTGGACAAAGGAGAAGTTGATGGTGTAGATAAATCAGTGATCGCCAAGCCTCCTTTGGAGTTACTTTGCTGGGCTGCCTCAGTTTCCCAAAGAAGTTATGAGGAATTTGTAGGGTGAGGTGAGGAATGAGGTGAAAAATAAACTAGCAAAATGAGTACTGGTAGGAAAAGGGCCTGGCAAACCCGATTGCTGCTCATGTCTTCAGATTGTGTTCCGTATACTTCACCTTTCCATGCAGGAGCTTCAGCCCACTCTAAGCTCACCTTGAAGCTTATCCATTCCTGGTTTGCATCTCTGCTGGGTACTTTGTGCTCCTGAGCAATGGCTGAGCTATACCCTTGCTGCATTTTTGCTTATTGATTTACCTTAGCAAAGAAAAATGGGGCAGTAGTGAACTGCTAACCTTACTAGGAAAACCATCAGGATTATCATTGCCTGCTGCCTTGCTCCAAGGCAGCCATGAGCACAGACCCTGCATTAGGTGGGGGAGAGCAAGGAGCAGCAAAAGCCTCATTTGGCATCAATATATGTACCCCAACCATTTTGGGACCCCCTTTTTGTTGAGATGTTGAAGTCAGGAATTACAAACCCATGGCTCTTTAGCCAGGTAGATAGGGAAGAAATATCCATGTGTGTCCAAGCAAAACCAGGCTAAGCACAGCCCCTGGCTGTACAATCCAGATTTTTGGTGGGTTTATTTCGTCAGCAGCATCCTGTGCTCTGGAAAGGGGAGAGTGGAGGTTTTCCAGAGCCCAGCTGAGCTGCCGACATGTTCACATCTGTTTCCAGCTACGCCCTGCGCCGGCTTTCTGGGAGGAGGAGGGGAGGATTTGCCTTTTTTACGGCTCTATTTTTATCTTGCTCCGCGAGGCTTCGCCACTCCGTGTTTGCAAAAGCTAAAATTCAAAACATCCTGGGGAAGGCTGCCGGGGGGAGACGCTGCACAGATTCCCACGTCGCTGCCCGGGGTTTCGCCCAGCACCATCTGGCAGCGCCGACTCCCACGCCGCTGGCGCTCGGGCCGGCTCGGGGCTCGCGGACCAGCTCCGGCTGCCGCCGCGTTTATCCCTGGTGCTCCCAGAAGAGCTGGGGGAGATCATTCTCTGGGCTGAGCTGGAAACATGATGCCTTGGGGAAAGCGCTCGGGTGGGAAGGATGCTTGGCCTCGCCAACTCTTAGCTTACCCTGCCTATATCCGAGCTGAAATTGCTTCAATTAGAGATTGCGGTAAATCATTTTAGCTAAACCACCGCAAATACCCTTGTGGATACTCTTTAACCAGCTTACCCAGCTTTAGCTCGCTTCGGAAAGGAATCAATTCTGCTCCAATCTTATTTCAATTTGGTTTCAATGGAGTTAAGCAAGTCCACACCGGTTTTAATTAAGACTAGTTTGAAACCAATTATAGTAAATTAATAGAAGTTATGTTTTATGCCAGGGTGAAGTTCAGAACTTTGTGGCTGAGATAGGATAATCCGAGTTAGTTTTGGAGTCTGCCAGGCTCGCCCAGAGCAATGTGGGGACACTTTGGATACTGTAGGTCTCGACACAGCTCAGCCCATCAAGCAGCCAGACAGCCTGAATGTTCCAGGGTGATGTACAATATATATTTATAAGGGCCTTAATATAGATCCCTAATTGCCTGTCTCGGTTGATTTATAGTGTGGCCACGCAGGCGATGGGAACAGCGTGAGCTGCTGGTGAGCGCTCAGGGATGCACTGGGGGTTTGCAGACATTCGCTGTGCTCCGCTCGAGCTGGCACTCATGGCTGGGGGAACAGATGTTGGTATTGACTTAGATGATCCAAGAAGCCTGCTTGTGTCCCTGGCTCTACCCCAGTCTGTGAAGGGAATCTGGGGAAAGGATTTGTTAGCCTGGCATGCTGGGATGCAGAAGGTTGTTGTAGCCATTGGTAGGACAAGGGATAATGGTGTGAATCTGACAGAATATGTTTAGTTTAGCTATTAGAAAGAAATTTTTTATTGTGAGGGTGATGATTTACTGGCACAGGTTGCCAAGAGAAGGTGTGGCTGCCCCATCCCTGTGAGTGTTCAAGGCCAGATTGGATCACCCTAGTCTAGTGGAAGGTGTCCCTGCCCATTGCAGGGGGGTTGGAACTACATGAGCTTTAAGATCCCTTCTGTGATTCAATTATAAGGACCCAGACTGATGTGAACTCACTGTGGCCATATAGCTGCAATTCCCACATGCCTTTTGTCATGTTTCACTGCTCTGATGTTTCTCTGAGCCCAAAATTCCCATTTGTTCCTATTCTAGTGGATGTCTGGACTGAGTTTCATCATTGCTCTGAGCATGGATCTTTCTTCTTCCAGCTCCCTCCTCCACACCAGATTTAAAAAAAAAAAAAAAAAAAAAAAGCAGAGCTGTGACGTGCCACCAGCCCCAGCTACGTTAACAGCAGATCTGGCAGGTTACGGATCTGCAAAGTCTTTTGCTTCAGGGAAAGGGGGAGAGGTGCAAGCTTCAATTAATTATGCCACAGTTTTCTTAACACTTCTTCCTGCTTGTCTCTCGTGCTTCAGAGAAAACACTTGACAAGCTGCTCCCACAGTTCTGTCGGGCTGGGAATGCCACTGTGCTGAGCTGTAACCCTCAGGGCAGCGAGCTGAGCTCTGGGCTACGCCAGGAAGGGTTACACCATG
Organism: Melozone crissalis; assembly: GCF_028551555.1. Taxonomy (NCBI): domain Eukaryota; kingdom Metazoa; phylum Chordata; class Aves; order Passeriformes; family Passerellidae; genus Melozone; species Melozone crissalis. Next base: position 7,750,694 of record NW_026535785.1, read on the forward strand.
GCACACAAGGTGCCAGCCACTTCCTAGACATCCTGTAAACAGAGCAAACGGGAAGTTAGGAGGATTGGGAGGCTTTGGAAAAGAACTGCTTTGCCTGCTTGGAAGAAGTATTGCCTGTTTAAGTTCCATCTGAGGTTTGGTTGAGCCTTTTACAGCCTGGCAGACTCGGACACCCTGGTTTCTAACTCCCAGCATTAGCCCTAGAGAGCACTGGCAAGGCTGCTCTGGCATGGTGTGTCACAGTGGAAACTTTCTTTAGGAACATGCAGGCATAGCTCCTGTGCATGGGCAAAGGATGGAGAAATGATCCCTCTGGAGTTCAGTCTCAGTGCTCCCAGAGGCAAAGGATGGTGAAAAGGCTCCCTGGAGTAGGCATACTCACATGCTTTCTTCTAGGAAAAACAGGGCACAGACTTATTTTCACAATCTCTCTATCCCAGTCTTTCCTTGCATCCAGGCTGGACAGAAGGGTTCAGGAACTAGATGATGGAAGACAGCAGCAGTACTGAAGGTCCTGCAGACTAGCTGGGATCTGATCCCCAAGGCAGTTCTGACTTTTGGATACTCAGCTGATCCAGCAGGTCATTCCCAGTCTCCAGCTGGAGATGCAGGAGATGCTGCACCACTTCAGAGCGCATATCTGAAGGTGCTTGTGGCTGGTCGGTCTTGCAGCCACACAGCTCCATACAGCTTTGTCCTGTGCACAGCAGAAGTGCTGGTCCTGTCAGGGAGGAGAAAAATTGCTGCCTCCTCCTGTTTTTCCTTTGGGATGTGTTTTAGGATATGTAATGTTTGGCTGGAAGACGTGCAAGATGACAATGAGCTGAAAGTTGGCTTTGCTTTGTGGAGGGAACACTGTGCCATTGATGCTGCTGTGAGGCTCAGAAAGACTATTTTTGGGGTCTTGAGAAAAGAGAAACTCCAAGATGAGACCTTCCCCCAGACAAGCTACAGCACTGGAGCATTGTTAGCTGGTGGCAATGAAGGTGGGATGTCCTACTTGCTGCTAGCTCGTGTTGCAGCACAACCAGGTTTGGATGTCTCAGAGTTGCTGAGAAAATGGATAAAAATGCCACTTTGCAGCTTTGAAAGACAGTTTCTGCCTGGTGTTCACCTGCCTTCCCAGGCTCTGCTGGGAGGTTTCAGGCTGAGCTGCAGCAGGCACAGTGGGAAGGCAGATCTGCCCCATGTCACCTTCAGATCGTGTCTCTGCTCCCTCTTGAGCAGTGCCGAGCAGCTGTAGTGACGACACGTGGGGCATGGCTGCATTTTCACGCCGGGTGCTCTCTGCCTTGGAACAAACACACCTTTGTTTTGGAGCACATTGGCTCGGCTGGATTCCCTTTTTTTTTTCCCTTTGCCCAGATCATCTTCCCTGCAGCTGAGGGGAAACATGATGCAATGGTGAACACTTGTGCTCGGGGAGCTGCCTGCTTCAAAGCCTGGTTTGGGGTTACAGATATACCAAGGGGTGGGTGAACACACAGCTCCAGCAGGAAGAGGACACCGGGTTCTGGTCAGGATGACCTTGTATTTAATTTTCCTTTTTTTTGACTCTGTATGTTCTCTTAGATGTTAAATTCAAACCTGGGGAAGCTGCCCTGCATGTATCTCTTGTGTATCATTGGGAGAGGCAGGATAGAAAACAGACCAGCAGCTTTTCCATCAGCTTTCCTGGGCTTTGGCAGCTTAATTACATCTTTAATTGGCTGCTCCATGCTCCGCTGAGTGTCCATGGAAGCAGACAACATCCATAAATCAAACTGCTCAGGTTTCCTTTGGTTATCTGATGGAAATAGTGTGTGGAGAGCAGACTTGGGGTGCTCGTGTGTGCTGGCTTCCCTCCTTACCACAGTTAGACGTGGCCTTTCTGAAGGAGGAATTAAGGAAGAGAGCTCCCCTTTTTGCAGAGTCGCCTTTGAAACGCTCTCTCCAAACATTTGCTTTGAGCGCTGTCCTGCTAAATAAACCATCTCCCCTGGGGTTTCACTGTGGGAAAAGCAATCTTTACCTGCCAGCTCCCTGCTCTTTTGTTTGGAGGGGATGTTTCCCTGTGCTGGCAGCTGCCCCTTTCCCTGCCCTCCCTGCCAAGAGTCTCAGGCCAGGAGAATCCCTAAGCCTGGAGCTCTGCTGTGGTTTGACCAGTACTTTATGGTAGCCCTGGGGCACATTGTATATGACACTTGTACCAAGTGGCTCCTGCTCAGGGAAAATGACATCACCGAGTGTAAACCAGTGTTTGTGCCATGGCTCAAGGGTGAATGTGTGTGTCTGCCACTGCATGCACACTGGGCTCGGGGCATCTGTGGCTTACGGGGTTGGATTGCAGGCTCTTCAACTCACCAGCAATCTGGTGGTTTTGGGATGAATGTACATGCCATATCTGAGGAGATGAGATTGGCTCAATTTAGACCCTCAGGCACTCCTTCAAGCAGCCACTGAAGCTGACTAGCTCTGAGATGAACACCCAAAATTCCCATTTTAACCCAGGTGCTGCTTCCAGTGCTGTGACCACCATAAGATGCTTTCCCTTGAGCTGGAGAGAGCTAAGACAGGGCTGGCTCTGCTTGAACCAGCCAGGTGTGGTTATCTGAGGCTTGAAAATCTTTCCATGCCCCTGCCCTTGTCATCTCAGTGCTGTGACCGTGTGACCAAGGGTGTCTGCTCTCTCATAAGGCTTTGGCAGCAAGGCCCTGGCAGCTCTAATTTGCTCTCCCCTTGCCTCCCCAGGTACAAAAGGCCTGGAGTGCTCACCATCCACCCCCACCATGAACTCCTACTTCTACAAGTTCATGATCAACCTGCTCAAGCGCTTCAGCAGTGAACGGAAACTCCTGGAAGCCAGAGGAGCCTTCATCATCAGGTCAGAGCACCCCACCAGCCTCACTGAAGCCCCTGAGCACTCCTGGGACGGGTGGGACGGGGATGGCAGGGTCAGGCAGCCCAAGTACTACATCCATTCAGAGTCAAAACCATTTCCTCAAGCTTCCCTCTTACTCCAGCAAATGGTTTTGGAGCAAACGGGATTTGCCTTTCACATGTCAAGGCACCATATTTCTCTCTCCCATCCCCGGAGGCAGAGTGGCTCCTTATTAAACAATGTTGTCAGAGCCTGTTTCGTTAAGAAGCAACTAGACCAGCCAGAGCAGGAGACAGGCTGCACTCAGAGTGCCAAGCTGAGTGAATCCCTCCAGCCGGCTTGGCGAGATGCTCACCCATCCAAAGCCATGTGTTTCAATGCACAGAGTTGGGAGATTTTGCTTCAGCTTTTTAAGGAGAGGCAGAGGCTGGAGAGCCAAATGTTGTGAAGGCTGGAATGCCAAGTGTCGGGGCAGCTGGCAGGCAGTCATCTTTATTGCAATTAAATCTGGGGCAAGGGATAGCCATTCCTCAGCTCACTGGGAAATAACAGGGTTAATGGTCGAGGCGAGGTGGAGAAATCAGTGAGGAGGTTGGTGGAATCAGCTGGCAGGACCCTGGGTTTTCCTCCCTTGCTTTCAGGGATGTGGCATCAAAATGAACAGGGGGAGAGCATGAGATAAAAGCCATGCTTCTGTAAGAGAAGAAAATCACCTCTCCAAAGGCACAGAGGTGTGCCAGGTACTGATGAAGAGGTCCCCTCACTGCAGTGGGAAAATACAGCATGCAGAGTTCCCAATATTTGCTAAGCTGAGCTGGGTGTGGAGTTGTATCTGCTTGGGCAGCAATTTTTGGCCTAAGTCCAGATTCATCCCAGAGAAAATATCCCACTCAGAGTGTCCACTCTCCTCTCACCAGTCAGCACAGCCCCTAGGATAAGCCACCTTGGCAAGGAAGTGACCTCGTGCTGTGTTAGGGAAGCAGGCTGACCAGAGTGACAGTGAGCCTGGGCAGGGTCCCATTTAAAAGCTCTCCTGCACCCTGGCCACCTCCAGCTTTTTCCCTCCAGCTCTGGCAGGAGGAGCCTTGGCTGGCAGGCCCAGCTTTCCCAGCAGCCAGCCAGCGGTGCGATGGGACTGGCTCACAGCAGCTCGGCAAGCCGAGGCTTTTTACAGTGACTCATGCCCCAAAAAATCTGGTAAAGCAAAAAAAAAAAAAAAAAAAATTAAAAAATAGATGACTCTGTCCTTTGTCAAGTCACGTTGTTGCTCATATGGGGTAGATGCAGGACTGGAGCCAAAGTGGTGGTTCTGGGAGGGTGAGCCATGCCCTCAGGTAACAGTGATTAACGCTGAAACCTACTGATGGCAGGTAAAAGACTGGTGTAAACTAACATCTCTGCTGCTTCCAGAAAGAGCAAGATGAAAATAGAGGAGAAAAACTTTTACAGGACTCTCTGGCAAAGATTGATCTCTTGCTGGAGAGGCTCAGTGAATGTGGGAGCCTCATGGAGCTATTTTTAGCTACTTTTCAAATTGAAGCCGTATGCGCATTCCCACGTTACATCCCTCCCCTGTCCACAAGCCAGCTCAGCTGTTTTGCACAGCAGGGTGAGAAGCCAGCCTCATGTTTGACTTAAGAGATGCTGGTGATGTTCCATTTCATCCTGAGCTGAAGAGTGCAAGGGGGATGCTTGAGAGACTGGGACAGCATCTGCTGAAGTGTGGTCCGGGACCACTGCTGCCTCTTTCCCAGGCTGGCCTGGGAGCACTGGAACAGGGATGGAAAATAGACCTGTTACGTTTAGGCAATGATTTCCAGCTGAAGGATTAGTGTTCACAGGAAAGGGAAATGGAGGACAGGGGTTTTATTCAAGCACAGCACAGCAGTTTTCCCTGTCACGTTGCTGGTGGGCAAATTCAAAGGTCCGTGAGGTCACGTAGGGGATCTGCGATTAAAGGCAGTTTATTTCTAATCCAACTCAAGTTTGTTCATGCTTGATTTCTGACTCTGAAAGGACTTTAGACACTCTCCTGATATGTCCTCAGAGTCCTAGAGACAGAGGTTATAGTACATTGCATGCTTGAGGATGGGAGTGGGCTTTGACCACTGATTTCTGCAGGAGGTGGGGCCGTCTCTTGCTCTGTAAGGACCTGTGGTCCCCAAGACAGGTAGAGCTGCTCCAGAGCCTGCCCGATGCTGGGAGATGGGTGAAAGAAGTACCTGCAGCCCTCACTGGCACCCTGGCTCAGGCAGAGGTAGGGGCTGTGATGTAACCCCAGTCCCAAGGTAGGTATCTCGAGATGCTTTGCCAGAGAAGACAGGGTGGAGCTAAATGGAAACACAAACTTCCTTCAAAATAACAGGGAAACAGCTCCAAAAATTTCTATCATTCATAAAGAAGTATCCAGGGAATTTTTTCTCTTTTGCCTGTGACTACCAGGCTGGGGATAACCCAACACTGGCATGTGGTCTCTCTGCCAGCACTGTTTGTGCATCAAAGAGATGGATCAGTCTGCTGCCTTCCCAAGTGGGGTCCAATGCCCATCAAACAATGGTGTGATGCCTCATCTGTGCCAAGGGCTTTAGGATTAGGATCCCCTCAACCCAAGCAGACCTCACAGAGAGAAAGCCTATGGCTGTGGTGGAGCTCACATGCCCAGCTGAGCCCCAGCAGGAGAAGTTGGACTTGATGGTCCTTATGGGTTCCTTTCAACTCCCTGTCATCTGTGATCTGTGAGAAAACAAGAGCAGCATCCAGGAGAAGGCTCTTCAAAGCTGTTTGGATGCCTCATGAATGTCTGGGCAAAGGATTTGCTGAGGGGATTCCAGTGGTATGAGTCCCATAGAGTGTCATGCTGTCCCATCCCTCTCCCCTGGAGGAAGGAGGGAAACCTGCTCCCATGATCTCTTCCAAATATATTTTTTTTTATTTGGCATCAGTTTTGTGCATTGCAGCTGACAGGGTTCCTTTGGGGGTCCCTTATCTCTTACTGTCACTTGTGACCTTTTTTAGGCAGGAAGCCAGTAAAATTAATCTGCCTTCAAAATTAAGAATACCAAGTGCTGCCTTCTCCTCTCAATCCAGGCATGCTTGCACTCAAACATTGCTCCTAAATTGTTATCAGAGGCAGGAGCATCAGTTACCTCCCACCTTGATAAGCACATCTGAGGCCTTCCACCCTTCTCACTAATTGCCCTGGCTGGCACGTGGCCATCCTGGATTCACCAGAGCCCTTAAGCAAGAAGCAAATATTCCCATTCAGCTGCTGACCTCTTGGAGCAGCAGAAAAATGCAGAGGAGCTTCCAAAGCATCACATGGCTCCCTGGAGCAGCAGGCTGTCCTCCAGGCAGGAGCCCTGGGCAGGGAAAGCTGCTTGGCCGGTCAGGAGGCAGGCAGCAGAGCGGCACCGAGCTTTTCAGCTCACACTGAGATTTGCAGGCTGGATTGAATTCCTGTTGGTTGGTACCAGTGCAGTGGGATGGGGGGATTAAGGAAGAGGTTAAGCCCCTACTGCATGGACATCAGTGTGGCTGCTCGGAGCACAGTGTGAGGAGAGGGCTGGCTGTCCTTGCAAGGAGCTGTCTTGTCCCCTCAAGCAGTCCCCAGGGTTGGTTGTGCAGTTTCTGTGCTGTCCCCAGGGTCAGGCTGAGCTCCAGGAGCTGGTTCAACTGGCTAAGTCAAGCCTAGCACCAAAGAAGCTGGCTTTTTGCTGCTCTCTGAGATGAAGCAGCTCAGACATTCATGGCTGATGTACCTTGCCACAGCAAATGAACCCTCTAGGGTGTGGGATGTGCTTGAGTGGCTGGAGACATCCCTATGCATGTCGTGTATGGATGCTTTGAAGCACAAGGCTTAATTTTGAAGCCCAGCAAGGCCATTTTCTTGCAGAGCAGTGGCACCCTGGGGCAGAGAGATTGCCTGAGTCAGCACTTTGCTCCCCAGGCACAGCCTGCACGCAGGGGTTGTCTCAGCTTGTTTTATAGAGCTGTTAAATGAACCTCCCCACTGCCTGGCACTTTCTCACAGGGTGTTTTCTGAGGTTAAGCTGCTTGGAAGAGGCCCTGGCGTGACTTTTCAACCACCTGGCATGTGATGCACCTGGTGAGACTTGTCCATTTGACTGGGGATGGTCCTTGGCCTTTGGGGGTATGCTTGAACCCTGTGGGGACTGGCCAGGAGGGTTGGCTGGCTCTGCACCCACTCTGGAAGACATAGAGTGGAGCATATAAGGTTGTTCAGCCAATTTATGGCATTAGCTGCAGAGCTGGAAAATCCCAAGTCTCGTGATGGGGCCGCAGATTTATACTTCCAGCAGACGGGAAAAGTTCACCTGGCTGGAAATTCTGACTGTTCTTGAGATCTCAAAGCCCTGCTGGGATGAGGCCAGTGGAGAGCTGGATAATGAGGGCAGAGCTGAGGACAAAGACTGGCAGGTCACACTGGGTGCATGAAGGGCTGGGGTGGCCAGTCCCTCTCTTAGGGCATGACAGGGCTCTTCTGCCTCTGAGGGGCTGACTGTACAGCACCAGTTTCTCCACAAAAAGTAGTGAAAAAGACACAAAGTGAGTTTGAACCTGCTAAGCAGGATGAGGAGTCAGAGAGGAGGGGAGCAGAGGGCTGGAGGAGCATGGAGCACAGATCTGATGCTCTTGGCAGGCCCGCAGTGAGGTGTGTGTTAAATCACTTCTGACTGGCCTGCCTGGCATTCCCAGGGCCCTGCTGTCTGGGAGAGTGGGAAGGGAAGGGCTGCCTGCCAGCATCCCAGTGAGCAGGGCTGTCAGCAGGGAGTGGGATGGGGGTTTAGCTGCAGGTTTGGGTAGCAAGGGATGCACTGGAGATCCTGTACAGAGCCAGTGGGTGTTTGTTTTGGTAATAAGGGAGTGCCACAACCGCAGGGTGCCTCTATGCTGCAGTGAGCCAGTTTCCCTCCAGCCCCATCCTGCCTCCCACCTCATCCCTAACCTTGTCCTTCTGCTTTGCTGTACTCACTTCCCAGCCCCTCTCTGGGAGATCTCAGGAGCTGGGGCTAACCAAAACCCTCCTCTTCTCCCAGGCCTGGATGCTCTTGAGCTCCTCTGGACACACATTTTCCTTGAGCAAGCACCCCAGTACCCCCTGATGATGTGGAGGCACCCAGTGCTGGGATGCAGGACCCACTCCTGCTCCTTCCTTTGGATGTGTGCTGATGCCACTGTGCCCCCTCCAGCTCCCATTGCCAAACCCATGCCCTGAAAATCCCTCTACAAGTGAATCAGGGCTGGAGGGGGGACACGTGTCACCTCTTCCTCTCTCCCACCCTCAGTGCCACTGCAATGCAGAACAAAACCTGCGTTTGTTTTTGCGGGAACCATTTGGCTTGTGCTCAGCAAAGTGCAAAAAAAAAAGAAGGGGAAAAAAAATGGAGGCTCTTTGATAAACTGTGATATGAACTCGGGTAAAATCCAAACAGCTGTGAGTGCTACAAGGGAAGCTTCTGTGTCGGGAGGCAGCGAGCCTGCGAAAATCCACTGCTCTGCCTGCCAGGATGCTCGCTGGCCGCCTGCCCTCCGGCGTTAATGAACTGTGCACTCGCCATCCCCCTCCTCATGCCTCACCGAGAGCAGGAACAGGAGAAAGCTTTTTAGTTTGTGTTTTTTTGTCCATTTGCAAAGCAGAAAGAGGGACTCCCTGTCACCCGAGGCCCCGGCCAGGCACAGGGCGATGGAGCAGGGTGGTGAATATGCTCAGTTCTGCAGAGCTCAGTGGGCTTCTCTTCACTCATCTCCAGCCTGTTCCTCTGTGCCTCCTTTTAATTCTCCCTTCTCCCCAAAACCTTCTCTCCCCCTGCCTGGAGCTCCAGAAGAGTGATACAGCAATGTGGTGGCAAACAGGCTCTGTTTTCCTGCATTCCCCCTCTGCTCCAGCCTTGCACTGTGAATGCCCTCCGTGGTCTCTTCAGGCTCCTATGGGATTTGGAAGGAAGCCAGCAACCCCACTGTACCTCCAAAAGCCCCCAGCTCTCAAATTGCCTCTTTCACATTACACAGTGAGCTCCACAAGCCCACAGGAGCATGTGCTTATTGAGGTTTTAATTCACTGAGGCTCTGGGACATCATTCTGGACTCTCTGATACCCTCCCAGCCCCGTGAAGCAGGAGCCAGAGGGGGGAAAACCCAGTTTCCACCAGAGCAGAGGTTGACTCTGGAATCACAATGCCCCAGCAGTCAGTGACAGCATGACCTTCACAAGGGAGGAGCCTGGTTGCCCTGTCAAAGGATTATCCCTGCTGGGAGAGCAGGAGCTGGGTCAGCCCTGGCCAGCTCCCTGCTGGGTCTGTACCCCCAGGGAAGGACAGGAGATGCCTCCACAGAGCTGCAGGGGCTGGATAAGCTGGGGTGCACCTGGACATGAGTTTGCTGTGCTAACCCAGCGAAGCTGCTCCAGGAGCAGCCGTACTTGGAGGTGCTTGGAAGGGTTTGATGGGTTTTCCTGGAGAAAAATGGGAACCACATGTGAGCAGCAGTGGGCTGGGACTAATTTGGTTCAGTGAGAGAGTGGAGGGGAGGAAGGGGAAATGTGTGTAGGAGAGGAAAACCCTCACAAAACAGCCAAGTTCCTTCAAAGGGCAGGTCCCCAGGCAGGGATATCTGCTTCCTCCCAGCACTTTCCCTGGGATCACAGCAGGAATGCTGTGGAAAAGCTGGCTGTGGAAGGAGGGAGCTGGGATGAGGCAAACTGGACAGTGGGGAGAGGAGCCCAAAGCTTCCCTGCTTGCTGACTGTCATGTTCTGCAGAGCAGGGATTCAGCACAAGCAGCTTCCAAAGTGTCTCCCAAATTTTCTTTGCCTGGCTGATGGGGTGACGACCCTCATCATGGGGAAGCAGCTTAACCTGTCTGATCCTGCTGGTTGGGCTCGGGTCTTCTGATGGTGCTTCCTTTTCTGGCTCTGCAGCTGTGACAAGTGGGTTTATTCATCTTTGTGGAAGGAAGAGCCAGGACAGGAAATCAGGCTGAGTAACAGTGGTTTTCCCCCCACCTGTCTTCCAGGCATAGGGTACACTCAGTTAAATCTGAGAAGGGTTCACCTCAGCCAGTGGGTCCAGCTGGGCACTCTGATCCCAGGATGGGATGTCCTCAGATAAGATATCTCTGGATGGGACATCTTTAACTCCCCACTGAAAGCACAGAGCTGTGCAAAAGCCACCTTGGTTGAAGTTCCTGCCATTCAGTGCTCCTTCCCTTCATGCATGAGCTGCTCCTGGTGTTCAGCTGCACCTGGAGCTGGTCCCGTCAAAGCACTGGGTGCTCTCTTAGGGTCCTGGCAGGGCAGGGAGCATCCATCTGCTCTCCTCTCATGCATCTGTGGGCCTTGGAGGGTTTGAGGAAGAAGGCTCCTTGGGCTGTATCCCTTTCTGGGATCCTTCCAGGGATCCTGGCTCAGAAGGCAGGGCAGGCTTTGTGATGCAGTGCAATGCTGAGAGGCAGAGGGCACAGAGGCAAGCCTGGCACCAAAGCTGAAATAGCATCTGGGGTATCTAAACCATGGCGTAAATGGGGTGTTTTTTCAGCTGACACTTGAGTAGGAAGTGCAGCAGGGCTCACTGAGTTATGGGCACCTCCTTCCCTGAGCTCCAGGATGTGCTTGAGTTGTTGGCAGAAGAGACAAGGCAGCTTCACCTCCCACCCCAGGGTACACTTATCCCTGAGCCATGGAACACTGCTACCTCTTCCCAACCCCTCTTTTCCTTCCATCTGGAAAGCTTCACCCTCAAACACAGAGTGTATTCCTGCCATAGTCTATCCCTCTGCTTTCTGAGATCTAGAGATAGCCAGCAGGACCATTTTCCCTCAAATTTGCCTTCCCTACATGGGCATCCAAAGGCTCATCCATCTCTAGGACAGCAACCTGCTCCTTGGCCACACTTTTAGGAGCAAAAGCACTTTTATTTCTTCACCTTAAAGCAGAGTGATGGGGAAGGGTGAGCACAGCTCCCATCTGTGTACAAACTGTGCATGCCCTGAACAGGATCAGTCTCTCCCAGCTCCTATTGCCACAGCTTTGCACCCGCTCCTTTAACCTATTTTATTTGCAGTGATGAGAAATTATAGGGGGAGAAATAAGGCGCTTGTCAGTTTTCTTGAAAATTAGGCCACAGCTGTCAGCCTGAAAGGGAAGCGGACGTCTCGAAGGAAGGATCTGCTACTGCTGCTGCTGCTGCTGCTGCTCTGCTGTTCTCCCCCACTCCCAAGCCAGCCCCTACCCTTCCTCTCCTTCCCAACAGAGCTTGCCTGGAAACATCAGTGCCCGGTGTCAGTGCCCCTCTGGGAACAGGTTCTGGAGGGCTCACTTGAACGTGAGTTGTTCCTCTCAGCCTGTGGATCCAGGCACGTGCTCTGGTGCTGCTGCTGGTGCCTCCTGCCTGGGGCTTGAAGCCCCAAGAGCCCAGGGCAAGACTTGCATTTGCCAACCATTTTGCCATTGAGTCTGGCAAGTTTAAAAGTTGGAAAATAAGTGCTTTGGGCAGGTAATTTTTTGCTTTCCTGGAGGGTTTGGAAGGGGAGGTTTGCCTGTTTTTCAGGTGAGGCTTTTGTAGATACTCAGATGTTGCTACAGGATTTTGTAAGCTTTGCAGGTCATCAGTGCAGGTGCTCAGGGCCAGGTTGGATGGGGTTTGGAGCAGTCTGGTCTAGTGAAGAGCATCCCTGCCTACTGCAAGGCGGTTGAAATGAGATCGTTTTTAAGGTCCATTCCAAGCCAAACCATTCCAGTATTCTAAGGGCAGGATAGCTTTATCCATAAGTCACTATAAAGTTTCCTCAAGGAAAGTCCTGGCACACAGCAGCTTGAGCAGCTGGAGACTGGTGCTGGTTGTCTGTCTAGTGGGCTTCCCCTTGGAGGAGCTGGCACATTCATCTGTGTTATGCTAAAAGTTGGGCCATACCTTGGGCTGAGTGGACTATCAGGTTTCCTGATTTAGTTGTCTTTTAGCTTCTGGCCCATTCCAAAGGATATTACTCTTTCTTCTTGCTACAGCCCTGTTTCCCTCTCCTGTTCGGTACAGAGCTGCAGGTATCTCACTGATGATAAAAATATCCACAGGTGTTGGATATCTGCTTGGAGAACTCAAGGTGATCTCGTTGAAGGGCGCTGTTCTCCAGCCATGTCCATGGTGGGAACAAGGCTGGGTTCATCATGAGAGGGCACATCAAGGTGGATGTGCCCAGCTTCAGGCTGGACTATCAGCTTTAGTGTGCAGCACAGCAGCCACCTGCCAGCCAGGACAGGGACCTCCCATGGCCTTATGTCCAGGGGGAGCACCAGGAGGTGCAGAAGCCATGGGCTGAGGCTCTGCAGGATCAAGATGCTGTTTGACCAGCTGAAGCTGGCCTCAAACACTGAGGTACATTTGTGCTGTGTTCTCTCAGGGATCCGTCCTGGCTGCTGTGGGGATCCCCAGGGATGCCTGGGGAGCTCCTTTGGCTGAGGCAGCCCGGCCAGCGCTGAGCTGGCACCGCAGTTGTCACTGACGGCTGCTGCCAGGCAGACGCTCCGTGGGAGGCTCCTCTTGTTTGCACTGAAACACTCTGCACCTTTCCCTTTTCTAGAGAAGGCATCGCAGGACTTGTCTCCTCCGGCTTTCCCACATCCACACATCCCCTCCCAGAATCCACACATCTCCTTCTCAGATCCACACATCTCCTCCCAGGATGGGCACATCCCTGGTTTGCAGCTTTCACTGAGTTTCCCTGGGGAGCTTGATAACCATTCCAGGAAACCAAAGCTGGTGAGGGTCCTTCTCCTCCCCAGACCTGCCTCCTGGACAGAGGGAGCTCCCCTGCTCCTAAACCTCACAAACGCTTCAAAATCCCTTACATAAAATGCTATGAATTTTGTAAAGCAGGAGCTGCTGGGGTTGCTATGGTTTCCCTTGCCCAAAGGAGCAGCTCTGGAGCCTGGATTCAGGAAAGGGGGGGATTAAAATGGAGGACTGGGATTTTCTTTGCTGATATGGAGGGAAAGGATGGGACAATGACATCCTCCTGCCTTCCCCACTTGCTCTCTTCTCCTTTTCCCCTTCACATCCTAATTTTATCTATGCTTTCTCTGCAAATTCCTAAAGGATTCCAGCTGCTGGGCCAGGCTGAGGATGTTGCTTTTGCTGGCAGGAGAATTTCAGGGGGATGGGGAGGGGCAGTGGGTATCACAGAGGCTGTGGATTTCCTGGTTAGGTGGGTTAGGCCAGGGCATCTGTTGGGGAGCCTGGGGTGTGGAGGAAGGGTGGGGGATAGCCTTTGGGAGGAGAGAGGAAGGGAGCAGAGGAAGAGGAGGGTTGGGAGGAAGTACAAAGAGGCTCTGCCCTCCTCACAGCTGTGGGAGTTTTTTTGAGACCCATGAGCAGAAAAGTGGAGCAGAAGCCCTCAGAGCATCACTCCCAGGCCTCAGCCAGCTCCTTCCACAGCTCAGGCTCTGTCCCAGTTGCTGGAAGTGGGACGAGACATGATCCTCTCCCTGCTGGGGCCCCGTGTCTATTAGCCCAGAGCTAATAAAGCAAATCACTGGTGCTTAATGAAGAAGCACCTGCTTAATTGAACACAGCAGGATGGTGCTCAGCATGGCCAGGCAATGGGATGGGACCAGTGTTTCCCCCCCAGGCACCCTACAGGTCCCAGGGGAGGAGACAGTTCTGCAGTGAGACTGGATCTCATCTTACTTTTTTTAGATTTTAGGGAAAAACAAACGTTCACCCTCTTCAAGCAGGCATTGGTCTGGTCTCTGCCACCCTGTTCCTGCATGGTGGCTGGGGCAGGGGACGGAGCTGAAGTGGTTAAAGGGACGAGCGGGCAGGATGGGAACTCTGACAGCTCCCTGAAATGATGATGTTTAGATTAGCCAGTTTCCAGGCATCGAGTTGTCAAAGCAAGAGGGCTGGGAGGGACGCCGGGGCTTGTCCTTAATTGGAGATGTGGCTCTAAAGCCACCCCATCTTGCCAACATCCTCTGGGCTCCAGCACACACTGCCCTGCAGCAGCTCCCTGCCCCTGCACGATCTCTGTTCTGCTTGCTCCCATTCCTCATCCCACCGACCATGTGTGTGATGAGAATTCATTGTGATTGACATTGCTGTGCTGGCAGTTTGGTGGCTGCTACATCAGAGACACAGGGGGACCCTAGGGTGGCATGGGCACGCAAAGCTTGTGGTGACCTCTGTGGCTCTTCCCTTAGCCAGCCTCGTGTTGTCCTTTAGGCAAGGGGACAGGCAGGGTGCTGTGACTGCAGCAGGGGCTGGAGGTGACCTGCTGGGTCCCTTGGGAGCCCCACGGTGGCTCGAGGTGTCCCCGAGGCATCATCACGCTGCAGGTGGATGCTGCCTCCCATCTGCCTGTAGCCACATTCCTTGGCTGCATGGGAAAGGCTTGAATAACCCTTTTAATTTGATGAGTTAAATTTTAATGGCCTGGATAGCACATTTCATTATCGCCATGTGCCTGCACTGCCGGCTGCGTAACATAACCAGTGTGTGCCATGATGCTCTGCAGCTCCTGCCTCCCTGGGGACACTTCCTGCCCTCCTCTTCCATGCCAGGACAGCCCTGGGGGCTCTCTGGGTCCCCGTGAGCAAGGGGATGCACATCACTCACAGGGATGCAGGGAAAGCTCCAGGGAGAGACATCTTGCTGGAATGATGCTTCAGGGGGATTAGCCAGTTCCTTTCCTCATCACATCATGTATGTATGGGGAGATATACATATGTATTTAAGGGGTATGTGTATGTATAAATATATACACATATTTGTGGGATGTATATATCCAGGATGTATTTATGGTGTGCACATATAAGGGGTATGGCTCCCACTTTCCCTCCCCTCTGCCCTGTTCCCTTCCATAGCCACTCCACTGACATCTCAATTGAAGCCACCTGTCCTCTGTTCAGCCCCTTTCCCTGCCTCCTCCCAGCCAGCCTGGCATTCCCCTCATGCCATCAAAGCCTCCCAGGGAATGGGCTCCTGGGGACCCTCCCACCCCACCAACAGCCGCCTGCTGCTGGCAGTTGGGCTCAGCTGTCACGGAGGCCAGCAGCTGCAGGACCAGCCAGTTGTCCCCTCCTTTGGGGACTGCTTTTGGGATATGCCGACCAAGGGCCTTCATGGAGGGAAGTGTGAGGTCTCTGCCACTGCCATAGGAGGATGCTGTGCACTGGCAAACTCATTCTGCTGGTGGATCCCAGAGAACCTGAGGGCAGCTGGAGGGGCTGGTGCCCGAGCAGGACAGCGTCCCCCTGAGGTGACATGGCTCTGAAGAAGAGGGACAGTGTCAACACAGCTCCTTCTCTAACACCCCAACAGTTTCCAGTTCCCCAGTGCCACTGAAAGGAGGGGGGAGAATCCCAACCCTGCCCCACTAATCAAAACCAGGCCTGAAATTAGAAAGCAGCTCGCATTCAGCCCTCTGCTCACTGCGAGCACGGTGCTCACCAGCCAAATGGCAGAGCTCTTGTTTATGGAAAGCAAGAGCCTTCCTTTCCGTGGAGGACTGGTGGAAGGGGAATCTGAAAGGCATCCCTTTTGTCATGGGGGAGCTTTGGAGGTTACTGAGTTGTGCTCAGTGCTCCCTAGCAGTGTTTTTCTTAGTTAAGCTCTTGCTATAGTCTTCTTGCCTGAAAGGTGTAAAACACCGGCTCCCCACTAGGCATGAGCATTGCAGCCAGTCCCAGCTGTACTGGTGCACCAACCACTTCACTGTCGAGACTAAAACTATATCCCAGTGTTTGTCCCTGGAGAACCCATCCCTTCTTTGGGCACATTAAGCCATCCCACTTCATGGTTCAAGTGCCCAGCACGGCTTCTGGAGAAAGCTTGGCAAGGCTGGGGCATCAGTTGTCCCCCCTTGCTGGAGAAGGGTAGCATGGAGCCACCTTACTCCTGGGCTGGGCTTGGTCCTGCTTTGCTGCAGCTGGCAGTGACTGGATCCTGCCTGCAACGCTGAGCTATTGATTTGCTTCTGGCTCCATCAGGCTGGGCTAAAAACCTCTGCCTTCCCCTTTCCTCCCTCCATGCCTCACTTTCCCACCGCTCTCCCTCCTCCAGCCAGCCTGTGTCCAAGCGGCGAGAAATCAGGGAAGCGTTTTCATCGCCATGAATGCAGCCGGTTACGTAAGAATAATTGGGATAAATGAGCTTATTTATCACAGCCCGTTCCATTTTAGCGGGGTCCAGGCGATCGCCGGGCTGGGTTACATAAAATCCCGCACAGAGCATCTCATTGTCCAGCAGCAGCCACGCGGGGTGCGGGAGCTGCCTGTGGAGAGCAGCCAGCCTGGGTGAGGAGGGAAGGGATTATTTGGCAGGGCAAAGAGATGGGAGGAAGATGGGGGGTTTCTTCATCATTTTGTTGAGGAGGGAAGATCTGTTTCTCCATTCTCCTCCTGTGTACCTAAATCACCAGGCTTTAGGGTATGGTGTTTGGAGTCTGACTGTAGCCAAATAGTCTTCCTCTGGTCTGTCCTCACAGGAGCAGGGGCTGGAAACTCACATCCTTCCTCCTCCTCATCCCAGGAGGTGAAAACATGACTTCCAGGCAGGGGACGTTCAGGTGTACCTCCTACCTCCAAGCCAAACCAGGTAGTTAGTGACACCTCCCACCCAGCAGCCCAAGCAGCTGATCCTTGTTTTGCCTCTTAATCCTCTCAGAGATGCCTTCAGGGGGAAATCTGAATCCAGCTAAAATTATCTGGTGGGGAACTGTGTTTGGTAGGAGCTGGGGGAAAGCAGATTTGCTCTGGTGGGTGCCTTGCTGCCAAGGTTCCCTGTCAGTCCATGGGGAAATGTGGTGAGCCAGGGAGCATCCCAGTTTCAGGAGAAGCTGAGGAGCTAGGTGGGCTTCCCTGTATCCTTCCAGTCTCCACACTGGGGATCTGAGCTGGCACTGGGCAGCATTGCAGGTGTCCTCAGACAAACTGCCCAGGAAGGCAAGAGCCTGGAGAAAAACAGGAAATCCCCAAATCCAAACAAATGTGGGAGAAAAAAAAATCATATGGTTTTATTTTTTTGTTTCTGGACTTAGAAAATGTTGAAAATCTTGGGAATGCCTCAAGGTTTGTTAAGCAGGACATTCCTGCTGTGACCCAGCCAGGCAGATCAGCGTGGGCCGCAGTGGTGGTTACACTGTTTTGGGGAAAACACTGCTGGCAGGATATCCAGTGGAACAGAGACATCTTCCAGCTTCACCAGCTCCATCTCCGGAGCCACTCAGCACCGGATCTCGTGGCAGCTGGAGCATGGAGGAGTTCAAAGAGCAGCCTCTGGCTCCAGGACTGCCTGGTTGCACAATACCAGGAGGAATTGCTTCGCCCCAGTGGCTGCACTCCCTGGGATGTTCCCCAGTGTCAGTGGGATACTGGTCAGACTAGACCATCACATGCCATCTGCAGTGGTGCTGCTGCACACTCACTACGCTGGTCAGGCCGGAAAGTGACACCGAAACCTCCTGAGGGGGGGTTGTGGGAAGGCTTGAGGTGGCACGAGCCATAGCAGTGGGTGCCGGCAAGGTCCCAAAGCAATGTGACCTGGGGCATGTCT
Source organism: Melozone crissalis (assembly GCF_028551555.1). Taxonomy (NCBI): domain Eukaryota; kingdom Metazoa; phylum Chordata; class Aves; order Passeriformes; family Passerellidae; genus Melozone; species Melozone crissalis. The sequence continues at coordinate 7,768,114 of NW_026535785.1, forward strand.
TAGCCCAGCTATGGTTTTTTGTTCTTTTCCTGGTATGAATAACTGCATCCTCCAAATGCAGAGCCTGGTATTGCCCCTTCTGGTGCCCCCACACTCAGCCTGTGGTGCACCCAGTTCTCCTCCCTGCTCCTCTCTGGAGAAGTGGGCTCACATCAGAGTCTTGATTGTGCTCATTAACCATCCTTCCCCCCTGGTTTGTCTCCTCTGTTATACACAGGCAGCTTTGTCTGCTTCTGAATGCAGAGAACATCTTCCACTCCATGGCAGACATTCTGCTTAGGGAGGAGGATCTCAAATTCGCCTCTACCATGGTCCACACCCTCAATACCATCCTGCTGACGTCCTCCGAGCTTTTCCAGCTGAGAAACCAACTGAAGGACCTGAAGACCCCGGTATGAGCAGCAGGAGCAGGCTTAGCAGCTGGAGGGACATTATGGGGGTGGTGGGTACCTGGCAGCCACCTGGGAGTGTGTCTTGCTGCTCAGTCCCTGCCTGGTGGGTCCCAGGGTTGGAGCTTGGGCAGCCTATTATTTATCCACCCTTCAGGAGCTGAAGATGGGCTTGGAGGATCTGCCCAACTCTTGCTTTTCTCCCTGGAATGGGAATGGGCTTACTGAGCCCTCAAGCAGCTGCTGCCTCCCTGTGTCTGCCCCGCCATGGGCTGTGGGACAGGTGATAGCAGGAGGAGAGTCCTGCAGTCCCTCAACTGTCCCTCCCAGGAGCATGCCCACAGGATTTGCTGAGCAGTTGCCACCAGCACTAGTGACATCCAAGGAAGGAGAGAAGGAAGATTTATACTCCTCCTTCTCCTGCTGAAAACCAGTGATGCAGGGGTGTCCCCTTGGGTGGGACGGCATTGTCCTCCAGCTCCTCATCCTGTGGTGGACTCAGCAGCCCCAAGTGCCACCTCATCATGCTGTCACCCCAAAGCCCACCTGGTGTCCATCTCCTGAGGCTGAGGCTCATGGCAGTGCCGGGTGGACTTGGTGGGTCCAGAAATGTCCCTTTGTGTTTTGGTGGCACTTGCCAGCCTGGCGGGTTGGTGTTGGGTCCCTGGGGCTGTGCCATGTCAGTGCTCCCAGTGTGACCAACCCCCAATGGTTCTCTCTTTCCCCAGGAAAGCCGTAACCTCTTCTGCTGCCTGTACCGCTCCTGGTGTCACAACCCTGTGACCACCGTGTCCCTCTGCTTCCTTACCCAGAACTATAAGCATGCCTACGACCTCATCCAGAAATTGTATCCTTTGGGGATTTTCTGCCCGGGTGGGGCCTGAGCTGGCCCTTCGTCCCTCTGTGGTAACCAAGGTCACCCTGCAGGCCAGCTCAGCCTCCTGCCTGCAGCCCATCATTACCGGGGCAGGGCAGCCTGTGCTGGGTGTGTGCCAGCTCCCTTCCCCTGGTGTCATCCCTTTTTTTGTGGTGAAAAGAGAGGAAGGCCTGCACTGACTGAGCCTTGACCTTCCCCTGCCCAGGAGGGGAGGCTCCTCAGCATCCTCTTCCTCCCAGGAAGATGAAGACTTTGGCCTCCTGGCCTGGTGAGGAGCAGGCAGTGCCCAGCACGGCACAATCCCCGGTGAGCTCACCATCTGTCTGCTGCAGAATGAGTACTTTCATGTGCCAGCAAACCCCAAGCCTCTCTGAATAGTTTTCCAAACGAAGAAGCTCAATAACACGCTCAAGTTCCCTTCCCAGTGCACACTGGCATTCCTTCTGGGACACACACCATACCTGTGGGTCAGGAGGGTAAAAGCAAGTGTCCTCCCCTGAACAGTCATCCTGCCTGCTCTCAGCTTTTTGGGTAGTCTGTGTTTTCCCCTATACCTGCCTGCTCATCTATCTCCCTCCATCATCCCTTGGCCACCCTGCAGACCTTTCAGCCCTGCCTGTGTGCAAGCCCTGCCTGTTCCCTGCCCGCTCACATCCCACAGGAGCTGTGGGTGCAGGGAGGCTTTGGCAAAGCCACGATCCGCACCAGGCATCGCCCTCGTGAGCCATCTGCTGCTGCCCTGCCACCTTTTCCCAAGGTACCACCCTTAACAGCCACATCAGCGGGGATCTGGAGGTCACCGTGGATTTCCTCACTGAGGTGGACAAGCTGGTGCAGCTCATCGAGTGCCCCATATTCACATGTAAGGAAAGGAGGAGACCCCGGGTGGGTGCTCCCCTCCCCGCGCCTCCATCGCAGCGGCAGCCGCCGCACGAGGAAATAGAGCAGAAGTTATGAGACTTCTTGCCGGGAGGTTTGCCCAGCGCTGGAGCTGCCCACGGGAACAGGGCATGCTGGCAGCACGGGGGGGCAGCGTTGCCCCCCAGATATAGGTTAAGGGAGCGAGCGGCACTGGCAGCCAGCAAAAGGGATGGGGGAAGGGATGGAGGGGGCCTGGATCACACTGAGCATCTCCAGGGTGCATGAGGAGGGCGTCAGATGGGGAAAGCCTCTGTGCCACCCTCAGTGGGTGCCGCTGGGGTCCTTAGCAAGAAAAAAGGGTTTCTCTAGAAATGAAGAGTGAAGCTCTAAAAAACAAGCTGATGTTTTCTCCAGCATCCAGCAATGTGGGTCCCCCACTGGGTAATGCAGCAGCACCTGACCAGGGCTCAGGGGTGTGACACTGGGAGCCAGGATGGTGGCAGGGGATGACAGTTGCTGTGGGGGCATTTCTCATTATTAATTTGCTACCCCTGGGCTTCTCATTGAAGGTATAGCAGGGCACTGAGGTTGTTGGGAAATGTCCTCAAAAGGACTTTGTGGGGCACCTATGTAGGTCCGGGGTGATACTGGGGAATATTTAAGGGAAGAGGTCTAGAGCAGCTGGGCAGTAGAGACCCTCATTCATGCTTCCTCTTGTAGACCCTGTCCATATTCCCAGGATGACTGTCCCAATGTGTGAGGCACCCATGTGTCTGTGGTGGTTTTGCATGCCCCAAAATTATTCATTGATGGTTCCCCAGCCCACTCACCTTAGTCCATACATCTCAGGGTAGGGGATAGATGTGTCCCCCATAAAGTGGCATCCCTGGTGATGGCTCCTTTCACTGGGAGACACCAGCAGTACAAGTGACAACCAGGAGGTGAGATACTGAGACACAGACCTTGCCCCATCTCCTGGGCTGCCCCCTTCAGCTGCATTTAGCGGTCCAGAACACTTCTGCCATGAGCACAGTGAGGGATGGAGCCAGAGGGGGGTTTTGCCTCTGCTGAGCAGAACTGAGGCCCAGCACATGTAACCCTCAGAACCAAGCAGAGGGGATTCCTTCTGCACCAGAGAGTCCCCAGGAGGGTGTCACCCAGCCCTCTGGATGTGATGCTTCAGGGTGGGTATTTCTGCTAAATCTGGAGAAGCTGAGGAGCAATCCTGTGTTGCATGTGTGTTCTCAGGCAGACAGCATGGACAGCCTCAGGGGTGAGTGGTATCAGGAGTGGCAGACTGGGGAGCCAGTTGCCCTCAGGGGGCTGTGTCAAGGAGAGGGATTTTGGGGCACCATGGGACACCAAGATGGATGGGTTAATGAAAGGGGAGAGGGGTGCCATCGAGTGCCCCTTGGGTTGGCTGGCAGAGGCTTAGGCTATCAGAGGGGGTGGGAGGAACCTGCTATTGCAGCTGGAGATTAAATGCTTTTCCCTGCCTTCCCATCCTCTTCTGTCCTCTTCCAGATCTCCGGCTGCAGCTGCTGGATGTGAAGAACAACCCCTACCTGATCAAGGCTCTCTATGGCCTGCTGATGCTGCTGCCCCAGAGCAGCGCCTTCCAGCTCCTCTCCCATCGCCTGCAGTGCGTGCCCAACCCAGAGCTCATGCAGACCACGTAAGTGCTGGGGGATGGACCAGCATCAGCATCGGGGCTGGATCAGCTGTTCCCCACAGCTGAGCATCCCTGCCATTCCAGGCTCAGCCCCATGCTCTGGCTTTCTCCCCCAGCTCCACTGTGGCCGTGGTTGCTCCTTGTCCCCACGGCCGGGAGTGTTGGCCAGGGGGGTTTTTTGTGTCTATATTTGGTAACCCTGGGAGGGCTGTGCCTCATCCACAGGCATTTGGCATCCGGGATGGAAAATTTCACTTGTGGAGTCGCTATGGAAACGAGCAGAGCTGGGAAGGAGGTTTATGGAGAAAGACTCCAGCAGCTGGGGGGGGGGGGGGGCTCCCAAAGCATCCCCCCTGCAGCCTGGACAGCCTTCACAGCACCCAAAAGGGGCCTGGCACCCTGCTAATGCCTCCGGATGGCTGCTCCATTCCCACTCCTGGCCTTTGGGGATGCGTGAGATGTGCAAGGGCGGCATCTCCCTGGGGACCAGCTGAGATCCTCATGCTCCCTGCCCAGGGGTGCTGCCAGTGGGATTTGCTTTCCAACCCTTAGCTAATGAGTAGTGGGGGGCCTTGATGATAAAGCTGCCTCTGCCTTGGCACAGGCTGGGAACAAAAAGAGCTCCCAAGATGGGCAGGTTTCTGAATTAACCCCCTGCTGCTGTTGTCGCTCCTTGGCTTTTAACTGCTTCCCTGGGATGGCTTTTATCCCTCATGGCCTCCGGCACTGAGCTCCTACCCACAACCCAGCACTGATATTTAATTGGGGGGGCGGAGAGGGGGCTGCATGTGCTTCCCCCTCCTTTTTTCTCCCCACTAACCCTGGCAGTGGGGGTTTTTCGAGCTGTCAGACAGCCTGAGCATCTGATTAACTCTGACCTACATTCCTTCAAACACCGAAGCCGGCTTTCATAACCGGCCAGTCCCAGCTGCCCCCTCCCCAGGGACATACCAGGGCCACCAGAGCTGCCTGCCGTCTTCCCATGGGCATCCTGTGGCTGGTGTCTGCTCCTTCCTTGCATGGGGACAGCACAGGGGTGGGTATCCATGGCTGGAACCCTAGGGAGCCTGCATTTGGAGCCATGGGTGCTCATCCCTGGGGACTGTCCCTGCTGCCACTGGATGTTTTTTGCTTGCTTAAAGAAGCAGACATGGAAACTGAGGCATGTGGCCCTGGCATCCTTATCTCACTGGTTTTAACTGTAATGGGTTGGGATAAAGAGGAATATGTGTCAGAGGAATTAAACCTCCCATGTGGGGCTAAGATGCAAATGTCCCTTGTCCCCTCCTCGTCCCAGGACCTCTTGGGCTCTATATCTCACACCTTTAGAGGAAGAAAATATATCTTTGGGGGTATTTTATGAGGCACCAGCATGACTAGGATTTGCTGAGCTCAGCTTCTTCAGGGTAAGCTTTTGGTACTGCCAGTGCTGGATGCTCACAGCACCAAACATCCGCATCCCCTTCCCACCCTGCAGGGACAACACCAAGCCCAGCACCAGTTTGAAGAGAACAGCAGCCTGCAACATCGACTACATGGAGCTGCTGCAGCACTTTGAGAAGGTCCAAAACAAGCACCTGGAAGCCAAACACCAGCGAGCCGGGCGGGCAGAGCAGCTGGACCGGCGGGTGGTCCTCTGAGCACCCCTGCGGCCGCCGCGGGTGTGCACAGCTGCTGGGGCAGGGACCAGGGGACACAGACCAGGGGAACAGACCAGGGAACAGGCACACCGGTTGCTGGCCACCGGAGGATCTGGTGGGTTTAATGGAGATGGGCGAGAGCTCCACACAGGGCTGGTTTTCCCCCCACTGTGTGTATGGATGAGGGGGGACCCTCAGGCTGTGCCCAGCTTTTCCTGTGGGTGCTGGGGGGACATGGGGAAGGGTTGCCCGAGGAGAGGGCTGGGGTAAAGCACCTCATCTTCCCTTGCAATGGGGCGAGGGAACTTCCCTTTGCTTTGCTAATGCCTTCCCCATGACTGTCAGCTGAGCACCCAGCCTGCTGCCAGCAGCACCGGAGGAGGGGAAGGGAAGACGGGAGCAGCCCCTGGCCTTCCGCCCTGGAAAACAAGCACCGGGGCCGCCAGCCACCTCTCACCACCCTGACTTCCACCCTCTGGTTCCGAGGCCCTGCTGGAGGTGGCATCTCACTCGGGGAGACACTCCTGTGCCTGACACTTGCCCCCCTCCCTGCATTCACACATCCTCTCTGAGTCCCCGGCTCTTGGCAGGGACAAATGCACAGCTTCAACTCCCAGCCAGCACCAGGGGACATGGGGAGCAGTGGACCTAACCCCAGACTCCATTCCTTGTTCCTTCATTAAGCTCCCCATGATAAAATAAACAAGCAATGCAGAACAGCCCATTCCTTGTTGCTGGGCTTCCCATCATAGTTTTGTTCCCAAGTGAAACCAAAAACACAGCAAGGGCAGGGGATGGCGTGGAGCGTCTTGCTTGACCCTGTGCCCTGGGCTGGCCCAGCCCTGCCACGTTGGCTTGCCAGCAAGCAGAACTTCTCCGCCTGTTCTTCTTCCCAGCAGGAAAAAAACTCCACTGAAATTCTTCCAGGCCACGGTCACGAAACCACAGCACAGTGACAGGCATTTTCCTGGCCCTGAGCAGCTGCTGGCGTTGCCTTCATCCTGTCCTGTGGCACCCAGGGACCCCAGCACGTGCCAGGCTGCTGCAGTCTGGGGGGACACCATTGCATCCCCTGCATGGTTCAGGCCCTCGCTTGATCCCAGGAAAAGGGCAGTTGGAGGAATTTGTGGAGTTTTTATGGCTCCTGGCCTGTTTACAGGGAGGACTGTCTCTGGCAGTGGGTTCCCCAAACAGCCCCATACCGGCGCTGCTTTGGCCAGGATAAAGACATTCCTGTCATTCCCGGGGAAGGGCTTTCCAGACCCAGTCACGGTGGGTTAATTTTAACAGCCAGCCCTCAAGGATGTGTGAGCAGTGGCTTCTCATGCCAGCTGGTGTCTCAGGGTGCTGGGGGTACCTGTTGCTGAACCCCTGGTCATTATCAGTGTGGGCCAGGGTGGGCTCTGCCTCATTCCTACTGAGCTCATTACTGCTGAGCAGCCTCTTTCCACACTGAGGGAATGGGTTTATGGAGAGAAATTCCAGCCGGCTGCTGGAGTGCTGAGCCCTAATTGTTTCCTTATGGGTGGCTCTTGACCAACACCGTCCAGAGCAGTGTGGGCATCATCAGCATGGGATCAAGACTACTTTTTTGGCAGGAGGGGGAATAGGTGACTCAGGCTGAAACCCTTGCCCCGCTGAGCGTCCTTGCACTACAAGGGGTAGGAAGGTTTGTCGGGTTCAGCCTGGCACCCCCAGATCCCAGGAGGCTGGGGCTGGGGCCTCGGGATGCCTGTGGGAAGGGTTTGTCTGCTGGCAGGCCGTGCATTTCCCATGGCTCCCTGATAATCGAGTGCACGGACACATTTCAGAGCTGTCGTGTAACTACTGCAGAGGGAGTTCACTCTCCAGCACATCTTGAAGGGTCAGAAAGGCGATGGGGGTCAAACACCCTTTGGGGAGAAGCAAATCTCACCCGGTGCCTCCAGAGGTCTGGGAATGCCCCTGGGCATCCCATGGCATCTCCAGGTGCAGTGTCTTCACACACTCCCTGGGGCTCTCCTGCTCCTCACCCAGCACCCCAAGGTAATCCCTGGGGGTTCCTACACCGCCCCGGGAGCAAACCCCGATGCTGCCTCCACCAGTGCCGCATCTCCAGGCATCCTTCGGGTCTCCCTCCGCTGTAGTCCCGGTGCACGCGGTGTTGCTCCCAGGCCCCCCCGCTCAAGAGCATCCCCGAGAACCACCGGGGCTGCCCCGCTCCCCGGCTCCGTCATCCCTGCGCGTCCTCCGGGTATCCCGCAGCGGCTCCGGGAGCATCCCTGGAGCTGACCCCGATCCTCCCCCCGCCCGCAGCCCCCGGCCCGCGGCGGGCGGCGCATGTGCCGCGCAGCGCCCGCCCCGCCCCGCCCCCGCCACCGCCCCGGCCGGAGCTCCCCGCGCCCCGCTCCGCTCCGCGCCCCGCGCCGCTGCCAGGGGGCGGCGGGTCCGTGCAGCACCCGCGGAGGGCGAGGGAGGGAAGGAGGCAGGCAGGGGGCGATGCCCCGCCCGGCTCCGCCGCCGCTCCGCCGCTGTGCCCCCCCCGCCGCCGCCGCCGCCGCCCGGGCGCCGCCCGCCCCCCGCCGCCGCTGAGCCTGGCCCGCCGCCGCGGCCTCCCCCGGCGGCGCCGCCCGCCCCGGGCTGCCGCAGCGCCGCGATGGAGACGGCGGAGAAGGAGTGCGGAGCCCTTGGCGGCCTCTTCCAAGCCATCATCAACGACATGAAGGTAGGGGATCCCCCCCGCGCCCCGGTTCTGCTGTCGTGACAGCGCTCCCCCCGCACCATCCCCCCATCACCCGGCTTCCCCGGGCAGCCCCCGCGCTGCCGCCGCCGGTGCCCGTCCCGCGGTGGGTACCGAGGCTCTGCTGCCCAGCCGCGAGATGGGAATTGGAACCCCGCATCGGGTACCGGAGCCCGAACATCAGCCCCACAGCGAGTGTCGGGGTCCCACATCGGCTGTCAGAGCCCGGCACGGGTTCCCAGAGCCCCACATCAGCCCCTTACTGGGCATCGGAGCCCTGGAGATCGCAGCCCCCCATCATCTCTATATCCAGCGTTGGATATTGAGCTCCATGCTGGGGATTGCAGCCCCACATCGTCCCCAGATCCGTCACTGGCTATCGGAGCCCCGTTCTGGGTGTTGCAGCCCTATATCTGCCCTGTTACCCTTCACTGGGTATCAGAGCACCATGTCGGGCATCAAGGTCTCACACTGGGTGCCAGAGCCCCGCATCAACCCCATAATAGTCATCGGGGCCCTGCATTGGGCATTGGAGCCCATCCTGGAGATCCCAGCTCCATATCAGCCCTGTATCCATCCCCGGGTCCCTTGTTGGGTGACACAGACCCGGCATCACTGCCCCTCGCCAGGTACCACTGGCCCCACACCGGGCATTGCCACCCACTTCGGGCATCATGTTGTCCCTGTCCCTCTGCCCCATGTGAAATCCCTGGATTTCTGTCGGATCCAGTGGGGTTGACACCAGTGGAACAAAAAGGTCCCCTAGCTCCTTGATCCCATTTCCTAACCCGGGAAGAGGATATTGCCTCCACCCTCCCTGGGAGCAGGATGGGGCCATGTTTAAAAAAACCTTTTTGTTTGTTTGTTTTCATTTCAAAAAAATACAGTAAAAATGCTGGGGGGCATTTCTGACCAGGGGCCGAGTGGGGAGGAGAGGACCAGCCATATTTCTTCATCTCCGGGGACGAAAATTCCCACAGCCAGCTCCAGCACTGGGGTTTAGCCCTAGTCATTTTTGGGAGGCAAACGCTCTCTTCCTCCTCTTCCTCCTCCTCTTCCTCTCTTCATGCTGCAGACCCGTCCAGACAATGCTGTCATTGCCAAAGCAGGGGAGGGGGGATAAAAAAAAAATAAAAGCCTTGCTGGGAAGGAGATTAACCCCTTCGAGGGGCAGTGGTGGCTCTGCAGCCGGACTCTGGCTCAGGGCTGGGAGAAAAGCTCCAGGGAGAAAATCCCAACTCTCCCCAGGGCAGAGGGATCCAGGGCTGGTGCAAAATGGGTGCTGGGGTGATTGGCTCCCTCCCTCAACCACCTTCACCCCAGCCACCCTCTCCAGGCAGCCTGGCTGAGTCCCACACTCCCAGGGGGGAGGTGGGGGCAGCCCCTGCCTCAGTTCCCCCATTCCCCTGCTGAGGGTTCAGAGGGGATAAGCCAGCCCAGAGCTGTCACCTGCCTGGGAACCCTCACCTGGGGAGACTGGGCTGGAGTCAGTTCATGCCATTTGAAGGTAGGAAGGATTAAAGAAAAATTATGAAAAAGGAGGAAAACCCCACCACACTACAGCTGGGCCTCAGATTGTGCCCTGCACAGCCCCAGCCGAGTGCCAGTGGCACCTGAGGGTGTGCTGTCCCCTCTCCCTGCCATGTGGGTGTCCTGGCACAGGCACTGGGGGACAAGTAACTCTCTGCTTGAAGAACTACTGGGATTGTAGGGTAGTGATGTGCTTGTGGTCCTATGGCTGGGACCCCTGTGCTGGTCTCAGGGCACAGGGACCTTATTTTGGTGGTGGGTGCCTATTTCAGCACCTCTTGGCCTGTGCTGGGGAGAATTTGTTTGTTGGTGACAATCCCTAAGCTGGCTTCATTCCTGTTGCCTCTCCTCGTGTGCTCAGTGTCCCTGAGTGACCTTGGCATGTCCTTGTGCCCATTGTCCTCTTCCCCATCCTCCTCATGCCGGGCATCACAGGGATTTGGGGGCATCTCAGTCTGCTCCCTTCTACAGGGGAGCCTCAGTTGCCCTGCCCAGGGTGGCCAAGGAAGGTGGCCCAGAGCCAGTGGCCCAGGAATGGTGGCCCAGCCCTCTGGCAATGACAGTCCCTGGGGACCCACAACCAGGGGGTCACTGCCACAAGTGATGTGTGAAGTGGTACCCTCAAACCCTTTCTTTGCTGGCTTATGAGGAAATTGGAGCTTTCATGGTCCCAAAAAATGCTGGGCTGGTCTCATACTGCCTCAGTGCAAACCTTGTCCCCAAAGCTGCCACAAGCCATAGTGCCCATGGGGATGTGTGGCAGTGTACGTGTTCCAGCCTGGTGGCTGCCCTAGGGGAGTTTACAGATGCCTGTCACTGCCATTGGATGGTGACACCAGGACAGCACCTGGATTTTGTCACTGGGACAACAGGACCAGGATTGACCTTGCTAGGAGAGCAGCACCAGCATGGCTTCCCCAGGATGATGACACCAGGACTGGCCCTACTGGATGGCTTTGCTGGGATAGTAGCACTGGCACCAGCTTCACTGCAACAGCACTGGAATGGCCTTGCCTGGATGGTGGCACCTGGATAGCTTCACTGGAATAATGGCACCCGTACTGGCCATGCAAGGGTGACACTGGGATGGCCTTGTCAAGACAGCATCAGGATTAATCTCACCAGGACAACATGGACTGGCCTTGCTGGGATGGTGACACAGGGATAGCCTGGCTGTATTGAGGATCAGGATCAGCCTTGTTGTGATGGCACCAGGATGGCCTCGCTGGGATGGCGCTGCAGCTGGCATTTCTGGGACAGTCCTCACTGGCATGGCAGCAGCGTGGTCTGCTGGGACTGGTTTCACTGGGACAGCGCTGAGATAGACTTGTTGAAACTGGCACTGGGATGGCCTCGCTGGGATGGTGGCACTGGGACTGCCCTGGGATGACTCCCCTGGAACGAATGGTTGCACAGGACAGCCCTGGACCAGCCTCACCACAAGGGCAGTGGGGATGGTCCTGCACAGATGGCCTTGCCACGATGGCACCAGAGTGGCCTCATTGGCACAGCACTGGGGTGGCCCCCCAAGCACCTGTGCCCTGTCCCTGTCCCCACACAACTGCCCCATTCAGGGCTCTGGGGACCCCAACCTCCCCTCCTGCCCTGTTAGTCCTTGGGCTCAGGGGAGATGGGGACTGGGGCTCCTGTTTTGGGACTGGAGCTCTCCGTGATGGTGGGTTTGAGGGGGAGCTGCTGCTGGGGGTGTCTCCTCTACTGCTGGCCAGAGTCTTAAAGATTTTTCATTTCATGCCCTCAATGAGGAAGAAATCACTCAAAACCCTGGGATCTCCATGGTCTATAAGTTTGGGTGGCCAGACTGGAAAGGGAAAAAATCAGGAGGGAAAAAGAGTTATGCTCAGCCTTTATTAGCTATCAGAGAAGCTGTTGAGCTGCCCTCTCTGCACCAGTGCAGGAGGGACCTGCCCTGACTGGGGAAGCAGTGCAGGGGGTGAGGGTCCCTGTCTCTCACCATCACCCTTCCTCCTTGCAGAGCTCCTACCCCATATGGGAGGATTTCAACTCGAAGGCCACCAAGCTGCACTCCCAGCTCAGGTGAGTGGCCAAAGGGGGAGTGGGACATGGGGGGATCCCCCTCCTCGTTGGCACATCCCAGGTGTCCCACAGCCACTGAGCTCCCCTCGCTCTCTCTGCCTCAGGACCACGGTGCTGGCCGCAGTTGCCTTCCTGGATGCCTTCCAGAAAGTGGCCGACATGGCCACCAACACCCGAGGTAGGGGCCTCTCTCCTGGGGGTGGGCGTCCCCAGGCTTGTCTGGGCAGGGGGACAGGTGGAGAGTGTCCCCCTGGGGGTGTCCCCTGCCCACATTGCCGGGGTGGACTTCAAGCAGCAGCTTCACCATCCACAGAGAGATGTCCAGCCTGTTCCCACACCAAGGTGGAGCATTCCCTGGGAAGCAGCGTTGGAAGGATGGAGTGGGGAGGGGGAAGGAGGTGGGCACCCATGTGGGTGCTGCTCCTTACCACCCATGGGTGCTTAGCCACATTTTCCGGTGGGGCTGGCACACTCAGGGTGGCTCAGCTCCACATCAGGGTCTTCTGCACCCGTCTCTGCCCCCCAGGATGCAGAATCCACCTCGCTTGTCCCTGTCCCCTGGAAAGTTCCCAGGGGGTCCCGGCTGCTCCAGGGGTCTCCAGGGAAGGGGAATTAGCTAGAGGGAGATTCAGGAGTCCGAGCTTCACTGTTTTGGGGACGAACCCTAACTCACCAGGGAGGTGACTGAAGAGCCAAGGCTGCGTGTGGGGTCCCCCATACTGTTGGGGAGTGAGGGGGAAGGATCCCCGGACCCTCTCTGGGTGCCTGCTGGCAGTGAGGAGCCACTTCCCACTGCCTGGCTTCTGCCAAGCAGATGGTCCCGGGCTGGTTTGCAGACTGGCGGCATCCAGGCCATCTGGAGCCACGCAAGGAGGAGGAGGAGGAGGAGGTGGAGGCAGCAGCTTGAGCCAGGATCAGCTTTGCCTCCAAACCCACTAGCCCACTGCACCAGGGGGATTAGGGCTCCTCCAGCTCCCTGTCAGCCCAGGCAGTCAAAGCAAGGAGGAGGCACAGGAGCAATGCTGGGGACAGCTGGGGACCAGCACCACAGGAGTCAGTGTCACCCTGTAGTGCTGCTATACCTGCAGGGCTTTTTGGGAGGGTGGGCAGCAGAGCAGCACCGTGGGGAAACTGAGGCACTGGGTGGGGGCTGGCTGCTGGCCTTGCACACAGTGCATGAGAATCGGATTAGAAGCAGCAGGAGCTGGGATAAGAGCATTAGGAGCTGGATTAGGAGACTACCCCAGTGTAGGAGAAGGCCCATGGGTTCCCCTATTTCCATAGCACTGGGAGACTGAGGGACATCCAAAACTCCTACAAAGGACTGGGAGGTTTTTTGGGGGGCTTTTTTAGGGGAGGAAAGACTGAATGTCACTCCTTAGTTTGCACCCAAGGATTTTTGATTTCCGTTTTTCGTGGGAATCGCCAGCAGCACTGCCACCATGTGGCCATCCTCAGGCTGCAGCGGTTTCACCTAAAAAGGATGCTCCTGCTGTCTGCTGCTGGCAAATATCCCCCCAGGAGTCTGGACTCCCTTTTTATCCACTCGTGATTGTGCCTGGAGGTGTGGGACAGAGCTGGAACTGGAACTAAGCCAGGGTACCTCATCGCCTCCCTTCCCTGGCCCCTCAGAGCCAAATTTAAGACAAACTGGGAAAATATGGGAGCAGGTTCGAATTTCAAAGCCTCCAGAAGAGATATTTAGTGTTTCATGTATTAGTTAGTGGATGATGCTTTATTTATTTATTTTTTGGATTTATCGTGGGAAAAAACCGGCCACCCCCTGCCTAAATTGTCCCCATTGCCCAGTGCATCCCAGTGCTGATCGTCCCTGTCACGAGCCACCTTGCTCCCACTGTACAGACTGGGCTGGGACTGGTGTGGGGGTGTCCCTGCCCCCCTCAGCAGCACTTTGCTCCCCCCAGGTGCCACGAGGGACATCGGCTCGGCGCTGACCCGCATGTGCATGCGGCACCGCAGCATCGAGGCCAAGCTCCGCCAGTTCACCAAGTAAGCAGGACCAGCAGCAGCTCCAAACCCTTGGCTTGGTGACACAGCCTGGCCAGGCTCATTGCCTCCCTAAGGAGGAGACGCTGGGTGCTGGCTGGGCATGGATGGGGAATGGCTCCCCCCTGGCTCCAGCACTCTCCCACACTCTGCTTCTCTCTCCCTGCTCCAGTGCCCTCATGGAGAGCCTGATAAACCCTTTGCAGGACAGGATTGAGGACTGGAAGAAAACTGCCAATCAGCTGGACAAGGACCATGCGAAAGGTACAAGGGGGACAGGATGGATCTGTGCAGGGTGGCTGCACTGCTGGGCAGGGTCCCCTCTGACAGCACTTCTGCACCCCCAGAGTACAAGCGAGCACGCCATGAGATCAAGAAAAAGTCCTCTGACACCCTCAAGCTCCAGAAAAAGGCTCGCAAAGGTGAGAGGGGGTCTCCTGGGGGGTGCCCCCGCCAGCCCCTCCGCAGCACCCCCAGCCAGGGCCGGTATCCCGGCTGTGGCACTGCCAACCGGGGGTGGGCACTAGGGGGGTCCTGCTGCCCCCCTGTAGAAAGGGAGGTGCCAGCACGGCCCGGGGGTGGCGGGGAGGCGGGGCATGCGCCCCGGCCTTCGGCCTCTTTTCACACGTTTTCTCTGTCTCCTTCTCTCTTCCCTCCCCTCCACATCCTTCCTGTAGAGCTACTTGGTAAGTGAACCGCTGCCCCCCACCACCGGCCCCCTCTCTGCTTCCTCATCTACTCCCCCCAGTCTCCCCAGCCTCTGTCTGTCTGTCCGTCCGTCCATCCACTCCCAGTTCCCACCCTCACCCTGCTTTTAGCTTAGCTTAGCCTGCACCCCCTGTCCGGAGGCAATGCCAGACTCACCATGTGGCAGCCCAAGGGGTCCTCTGGTCCCAGGTGCCAGGGATGGGGATGGGGTGGCAGAGAAGCCCCCTGCCCAGGGCTGCTGTGGGGTGAGGGTGCTCCTGGACCTTCCAGGGCGATGGGCAGAGTGGGAGACCTATGGTATGTGCTGGAATGTGAGGATGGGGTGCTGTCCCCAAGCTGGGGGAATGGCCTCAGCTTGGCAGTGGCACCGCCAGCAGCCTGGGGAGGGTGTCAGGGGAGCCCAGGGCTGACAGTGCCCCATCTCTCAGGGAAGGGGGACCTGCAGCCCCAGCTGGACAACGCGCTGCAGGACGTCAATGACATGTACCTGCTGCTGGAGGAGACGGAGAAGCAGGCGGTCCGCAAAGCCCTCATCGAGGAGCGGGGCCGCTTCTGCACCTTCATCACCTTCCTGCAGCCCGTGGTGGTGAGTGCTGGGGGCTGGGAGGGTCAAGGGTTGTTCCTTCTGCCCAGTGGATGCTGATGCTCTCTCTTGCCTGTCCTCAGAATGGGGAGCTCACCATGCTGGGAGAGATCACCCACCTGCAGGGCATCATCGAGGACCTGGTGGTGCTCACCGCTGAGCCCCACAAGTTGCCCCCTGCCAGTGAGCAGGTCAGTAGGGGCGAGCCAGGGGTCAGGGGAACAGGAGAGCATCTTTGGGGGGACTTAGACCCCATCTTTCCTGCAGGTGATCAAGGACCTGAAGGGCTCTGACTACAGCTGGTCCTACCAGACGCCCCCATCCTCGCCCAGCAGCTCCAGCTCCCGCAAGTCCAGCATGTGCAGGTATGGTGAGGTGGGCTCCCCTCCCAACCACAGCCGGGAAATCCAGCCCGCTTCGTTAACCTCAGTGGGTTAATGACGCTTACAGCCTTTGGGGATGCTCACAAGGTGCATGTCCACCTTCTCATGTCCATATGGGCAGGTGGCTCCCACTAATATGGAGGAATTGGTCTTGGCGCACTGGGCAGGGCTGGTGGACCTATGGGGCAGGATGGGGGCCCGACACATGCCCTGTCCTCCAGGGTCTGGGGACAATGTGTGCCGTGCATGGGTGTCTGAGGCCAAGCATACCACCTCTGTCATGTCCCCCAGCCTGTTCCCTGCCTCAGGGCCACCCCAGGAGGCAAAGGGACACCCCCAGGAGGACTACATGCCTCAGTTTCCCCAGGCTGGGATGTGTGGCAGGGCGCTGGCCATCCTGCCACCTCCAAACCTCAGTCTTAAATTCTCTTTTCCTTCCTTTGTCCTGGCCACCGGCGTGTCCCCGTGCCCCCGGCGCCCCCCCAGCAGCGTTAGCAGTGCCAAGGGTGGCATGGCGTGGCCCGGCGGGGCTCAGACCTGCTCACCCAGTTCCACCTATCGCTACCGCAGCCTGGCGCAGCCCCCCGCCGCCGCCACCCGCCTCTCCAGCGTCTCCTCCCACGACTCCGGCTTCATCTCCCAGGACGCCGCTTACTCCAAACCACCTTCCCCCATGCCCTCGGACATCACCAGCCAGGTACAGGGAGGGTGCTCTGTGCTGCCAACCTCCATGCCTCAGTTTCCTCTTCCATAGAATGGGTGGGTGGTGCTGGCTGCAACACAAGGGTCCAGTGCAGGTGATGAGACTCACCCTCAGAAATATTTCCATCTGTGTGGGCATCATGGGGAATAAATACTGGGAATATTGAGGGTTCCTGCTATAGTTGTGGGCATCCTGGGCCACACGGCAGAGAAACCCTATAAATTAATTCCCTCAGGGATGGGGCATAGATATCCCTCTCCCTGTGCCAAGAGAACAGGGTGTTTTCCAATCACCACAGCCCCATAATACCCAGTTTGTGCCACCCCCCACGCAGCATGGAGCAGAGCTTCCCCTTCATGCTGCACCATCCCCAGTGCCAAGGATGCTTCAGAATCCCCAGGGAGTTGCCATTCCCACCTGTTCATGCTAACCTGGCATCACCAAAATACTCTTGGCTCTGCATGGCTTGGGGTAGGAGGGGAAGGGTTGGGGCAGTGCATCATGCCAGTTCTTGACCCCGCTGCCAAGGTCACATCCTGCTCTCCATCCTGCAGCCACTGCCAGAGGGGAGGAGGGCTGGGGGCCTCGCTCAGCCAGGGAGCTGTGGGTGCTGCTCTAACCGGGGTCATGGCTCTGGCTTTGCTTGCTAACTGCCTCTTCTCTCACCCTCCGGCTCTCGGCTCGTCACGGCACAGCAGAAGTCCTCCAGCTCGGCGTCCTCAGAGGCATCCGAAACCTGCCAGTCAGTTAGCGAGTGCAGCTCCCCCACCTCGGTTAGTCCTTGCCATCCCACCAGGGTTGCATTTCACACCTGGTTCCCCCCTCACTTCATGGGACCCTCCCCTCCCTTCCTGCATGGGGCAGAGCATCCTGAGCAGCACCCGTGCCTTGACACGGGGGACATCAGCTTGAGACCTCTCCTGCCACGCTCCTGCTCCCAATGTCACCAGCATGATCCGCATGCCTTGCCCGTTGCAGGACTGGTCCAAGGCCAGCCCCTATGACCAGCCAGTGGTGCCCACCCTGCAGCGGCGCAAGGACCGCGTGGAGCACCTGCGGGAGGCCGAGATGGGCTCTCCTGCCGCGGGGTACCCGGGCGTCGGTGCCGAGGATGCTCCCAGGCCCCGGATGTCACCGGCTACAATTGCCGCCAAGGTACCAGCTGTGGCAGGGAGGGCACAGAGTGGGGGGCTCCTGGGGACTCCCGGAGGAGGAACCAGGGTGCTGACAGTGCCCTTTGCCCCAGCAGCATGGGGAGGAGGTGTCCCCTGCCGCCAGCGACCTGGCCATGGTCTTGACTCGTGGGCTGAGCTTGGAGCACCAGAAGAGCAGCCGGGACTCGCTGCAGTACTCCAGTGGCTACAGCACGCAGACCACCACCCCCTCCTGCTCTGAGGACACCATCCCTTCCCAAGGTACTGGCACTGGGGGTACCTGGGACCACCTGAAATGGCACTTAGACTAGGGAAGGGCACAACAGAGGGGTTTTGGTGGTCCTGGGGCACATTGCTGTGCTCTGGGTGTCATAGCATCAGGCTGTGGTCATACTGTGTAGGGGCTGGTGCCACAAATAACCACAGCTTTTCCTGGTTATTTGGGTCTTAGCTGGGGCTCAGTGGGTGCAGTTGTCCAGGAAGTGCTGTAACAGCTGATGTGGTGATGTGTCTGTGCACAGAGGTTGAGTACAGGTGGAGATGGTGGCAGATGGTAGGTGGTAGGTGATGGCAACAGAGTCGCTGGTTGGAGATCAAATAACCACATCTATCATGATGTTGGCATGATGATGGCTGAGCCAGTTATGAGCATGTGGTGGTGGCAGTGGGGACTGGCTGTGATCATGTGGTGATGGCTGTGATTGGGGCGGTTGTGGGTTTGGTTGTAATTTCAGTGTGATGGCTGGCGTGACTGTGCTTTCCTACAGTAGTACGTTTGTGTTTGATGGTGAGCATGGACAGTAGTGGTTATGTGACAGTCGTGGCAATTGAATTTGGTTGTTGTGCTGTGGTGGAGGAGGCTGGGGTTGACTTTAATGACGTGGTTGAGCTTGGCTACCACTGCCCCCCCAGCCACACTGATGGTGCTGCTCCCTCCCCAGGCTCCGACTATGACTGCTACTCGGTGAACGGTGACGTGGAGTGTGACCCCCAGAGCGATTTCGACAAGTCCTCCACCATCCCACGCAACAGCAACATCGCCCAGAACTACCGGCGGATGATCCAGACCAAGCGTCCCGCCTCCACGGCCGGGCTGCCCAGCGGCACCAACCTCCCGGCCGGCAGCACCCCGGGGGTGGCCACCATCCGCCGCACACCCTCCACCAAGCCCTCGGTCCGCCGTACGCTCTCCAACGCCGGCCCCATCCCCATCCGGCCCCCCATCGTCCCCGTGAAGACCCCCACGGTGCCCGACTCCCCTGGCTACGCCGGCCCCACGCGGGTGGGCAGCGAAGAGTGCGTCTTCTATGCCGACGATGCCTCCCCGAACCCCCTGGATTTTGCCAAAGCTTCGCCCAAGCGGCTGAGCCTTCCCAACACCGCCTGGGGTGGCGGTGCCATGGAGATCTCTGTCTACCCCGGGGCCGGCCAGCACCTCTCCGCTGAGGAAGAGGAGGACCAACAGTTGGCCGCCAACCGGCACAGTTTGGTGGAGAAGATTGGGGAGCTGGTGGCCGGCGCCCACGCCCTGGGGGAAGGGCAGTTCCCCTTCCCCACCGCCCTCGTGGGGTCCGGCCCCGGCGAGGAGACCCCTGCGCCGCCCCCCGCGGCCTCCATGGACCCCCCGGCCGAAGACATGCTGGTGGCCATCCGGCGCGGGGTGCGGCTGCGCAGGACCGTCACCAACGACAGGTCGGCCCCGCGGATATCGTGATGCCACCCCGGCCAGGGGGACGTGCCCGATGGACCCCGGGGGCACCCGCTGCCCCTCCCCAGGGACCCCCACCCGCCGGCACCCGCTGCCCTGTCCCTCTCTGCTGCCCCTGCTTCCTGCCCCTCTGGCTCCTCCTGCCCTGCCCTCTCCTCACATCCGTCCTTCTCTTGCTCTCTCTTTGGTCCTCTTTCTCCTCTTTTTCTCCTCTTCTTTTTCCTATTTACTGTTTTTTTTCTTTTGCCTTTTTTCTTTCTTCTTCTATGTCACTTTTCCTTCTATTTTCTTATTTTCTTCATGTTCCCATTTTTCTCCTTTTCCTCTTCTTGTCCTCTTTTACTTTTCCTTTCTTTTTAACTCTTTTTCTCCTCCCTTCTATTTTCCTATTTTCTTCATTTTCCTATATTTCTCCTCTTCTTTTCCTCTTCTTGTCCTCTTTTTCATTTCCTTTCTTTTAACTCTTTTTCTTTTCATTTCTTTTTAACTCTTTTTCTCCTCCCTTCTATTTTCCTTTTTTTTTTTCCCCCTTTCCTTTTTTCTCCTCTTTCCCTTTGTTTCTCTTTTCCTGCTCCCCTCTGGCTTTCCCTCTGCTGTTTCCTTTCCCTCGGGCGCAGGCGGGTGGTCCCAGCCGCAGCAGGAGAGGACGGTGCCAGCAGGGCTGTGCCAGCCGTGGAGCACCAGAAGCACCAGGAGTGGGGGCCCTGGCCCCATTCCCCCCAGCCGCCTGCTTGGGACCAGCACAGCTCAGCCTCATTCCAGGGGGCAGAAACAACGGGCTGGGGGTGCAGGGGGGGAACAAGAAGTGGGGGACATGTGAGAGGGTTGGGGGGCTGGGGGCAGAGGCACTGCAACCCCCTCTGTCTTGGGGGGACACCAGGGGCAGGGGCTGAGGATGCTGAACCTCCACTTTGCCCCTCCTCACAAGGATCACCTGGGACCCCCCACAAACCCCCCCACCCTCGCTCAGCACCCACAGACCTGTGCAGGGTTTGCTCAGAGGGGGCTCCGGCACAGGAGGTTTGACTCAGCCCCCAGGCAAAGCAGCTTCTGCCGGCGGCTGGAGGAAAGCACAACCCCGGCCCCGCTGTACATAGCCCCCGCCCCGCTGTCTGTCGCATCGCAGCCCCCCTGCCCTCCCCCTTAGGAATAACAGTTTAGTTCTGCCCCTTTCCCCTTCTCCTGCCCAGAACCGCTGAGGCCAAGTGACAAATGTTTGGGTTTGAGGGAGGGGGGGGGTCTCTTATTTTGTACAGAAAACAAAAATTCTTTGGAAAAGAAAAAAAACCTGACCTGTCTTTCGACTGAAGTAACTTTTCTGGTGCTGTTGTTAACTTGGTCCTTATTCTTTTCTTTTTTTTTAATTTATTTTCCCCCCTCGTGTTCCCGCCTCTGCAGCCGCTTCCCCTCTCCCCGTCCCTCTGCCACCTTTCTTTCTCTTTCTTTCATTCCGTCTTTTCTTTTAATTTTTTTTTTCCTGGTGGTAATTCCCCTCTTTCCCCCCCTCCCCCGTTTTCCATAGTCACTGCTACAAGTAACGAATGCACTGTGAAGATTCCAGTATTAATAAAGGTTGTACTGTAATTAATAGCCTTGCCTGTGCTCCTGTGGATTTTCTGGTTCTCTGGGGTCACCCCAGTCATGGGGAACAGGCGAGAAGGCACCATCACCCTTTGGGGCTCCCATGGCTTGAGGGGGGTGGGTGCTTTGGGGTTTGGAGGAGTGCAACAACCCCACGGTCAAGGTGATGGGTGACTCCGGGATGCAAAGAACACCCGGGATGCAGAAGAACATCCAGAAGAGGGGGTGCAGGCGGTGTCCCCCAGCTCCACCCATCCCAGCAGCGGTGCCACCTCCCGGATTATCGAGGCCGATTGCCAAACCCCGCTGGGGCAGCGCAGCCGGCCGTGCAGAGCGGCGGGGATGGAGGGGCTCAGCGTGGGCAGCGTCCTGCTGACCGCCTGCGACGGGGGGCTGGGCCTGGGGCTGCTCAAGGGATTGCTGGAGCTGCCCAGCCCTCCCCGGCACATCTTCGCTGCTTGCCTGGACCCCCAGAGCAAGGTAGGGAGGGCACCGGCACGGGGGGGACAGGAGGGAAGGGGGGGACGGGAGGGAAATCAGCTCGGGGATGGATACTTGGGGATGCCACAGTCCCACCTGAAATTGGGATGCTGAGTGTCAGCATCCTGAACGGTGAATGGAAAAAAAAAAAAAAAAAAAAAAATATATATATATATATATGTGTGTGTGTGTATATATGTATATATGTGTATATATATATATATATATATATATATATATATATATATATATATAAACCAAAAACACACATATATGTATTAAATATTTAAAATACCTATATCTGTATTAAATACCCATGTATTTATTTTGAGTCTCTTGGCACAGGTGTGTGCATGATGGGGAGTGCAGGGGGTTGCTGGCAGCCCCGAGCCCGGGGCATCCCTGCGGGAGCTCTGAAGATGCCCCGCTCAGACGGGCGCGGAGGAGGAGCAGCGACCGCCCCAAATGGCTGCCCCCGGATCTTGTTGTGACCTGTCAGCTGTGACATGAGGGGCCACCCTGTTCCCGGCACGGTGCAGCCCCCCTCCCCTTCCATGGGCTTCCCCATTGACACCCCTCCCCCGTTTTCTCCACCTAGGCTGTTAACGAGGTAGCTTTGGGCTTTCCCAACGTCAGGATCTTGCCTCTGGGTAAGTGCTGGGGCGGGAAAGGGATGAAGCTTCTCAGGATTTAATTGCAACCGTGGGTGGCTCCAGGAAATGCCACCAAGCAGGTGGGTCCCTCGGTTTGGCTTGGCTGAACCAGGTCACTGATGGGACCAGGAGGATGCTCAGTTCGGGAGTTGCCTCCTGCCACGTCCCACAGCATCTTGCCAGGATCATGGCCACCAGCCTGTCCCCAGACCCTGCTGTCCCCTTGCAGATGTGACAGACCCCAACAGCATCAAGGCTGCAGTGAGGAAGGTGCAGGCAGAGGTGGGCAGTGCTGGCCTCAACCTCCTGATCAACAGCAGCGGCACCACGCGCCGCAGCACCGTGGCCACCGAGACGGCCGAGAACATGAGCCTGGTCTACACCACCAACACCATTGGGCCCCTGCAGACCTGCCAGGTGAGGGGGACACAGCAACCCCTGCCCCAGACACGGGGAACAGGGAGGAGGAGGATGGGGATGCTGAGGTCCCGTCCCCTGCAGGCCTTCCTGCCCCTGCTGAAGGAGGCGGCCGAGGCCGAAGGGCAGCGGGAGATGAGCTGCAGCAGAGCTGCCATCATCAACATCTCCAGCATCCTGGGCTCCATCGAGGTTGCAGAGGCCTGGCAGGAGAGGCAGGACATCTGCTACCGCTGCAGCAAGGTACTGCCCCTGGGCATGGGCAGGAATTTGGGGTCATCTCCTCGGGGATTCCCCCCGCACTGGCCCTGGCATTGCCAGACCATGATGGTGAGGAGGGGGATTTGTGCTCCCAGGCTGCTCTGAACATGCTCACCAAGTGCCTGGCCCTGGAGTACGGGAGCAGCGGGATCCTCTGCGTGTCTGTGGATCCTGGACATGTGACACCTCCCTTGGAACAGGGGATGGTGAGTGGTGGGAGGTGCATGGAGTCCCAGCTCAGCAAGGTCCCAAGGGTACCCTGGGCATTCCTAGGGGCATCCTTTCCCAGGAGCATCCCTTCCCAAAACCATCCCTTCCCAAGGCCACCCCTTCTCAAGGCCACCCCTTCCCATGAACATCCCTTCTCAGGGTCATCCTTTCACAAAGAAATCCCTTCCCAGAAACATTCCTTCCCACAGACATCCCTTTCCATGGGCACATCCCTTCTTCACAGGGTATTTATTCCCATGGACATCCCTTTCCCATGAACATCCCTTCCTGAGGCAACCTTGACCATGAACATCCCTTCTCTGGGCACCCACAACTGTGCAGTGCCTTGGTCCCACAGTGGCTGTGCCATCACAGCAAAAGGACAATTCCAGGCACTCCCCCAAACATCCAATTTGCTCCCTATTTTTCATTTCCTTTCCCATCCTGATGGTGTGTCAGCAGAGGGCACCCTGGTCCTGCTGTCCCTTACCCTGCCCTGGCTGACAAATGAGTCACTTTTTAATGAGGGATGAAGAAATGAACCTCCATCCTTACAGCACTCAAATGAGGGACAATAAATTTGTGCAAAGCCTCATCCCTTGGCTGCTGGAGCATCCAACTGCTCCCAAACCAACCCAGCCAGGGCTGGCATTCCACCACGCCAGGGGTGGGATTGGGGTTGTTGGGATGGAGAATCTTGGCTCACTTTTTCCCTTGCCCTGGGTGTGCCAGGGCCCGGTGACGCTGGAGGAGAGCGTGAGGGGTGTCCTGCAGCTGCTGGCCCAGCTCTCAGCCACCAACAACGGCACCTTCTGGGACTGGAGAGGGCAGAGGCTGCCCTGGTGAGAGCAGCGTCTGCACACTCAGCTTAAATAATTAATTAAAGTGAATTAATTGCCTTTTCCAGGCTCACTCTGAGTCGGGGGGGGGGGGGGCAGGATGGGCAGGGGAATGAAACAGGGATCCACAGGTTGGGGGATGGGAGTTGGATTCGCTGCCCCCCTGGCCTGGGATGCTGATTTGTGCCAGGGCAGCATGAGGAAGGATGCTCCAAGTGTGTCCTGAATCCAAGGCATCCCCTGGGGCCAGGAGAAGCCCCTGGCTATCCTCACTCTGGGCCACAAGCCATACTGCTTATGGGGGCATCCCAGAGAGCCCCCAAACTCAGCCCCTGTCCTGCTGAGCCTGCCCACCCCAAAACCAGCTGGGCTTTCCATGCCCACCCCAAAGATGCTGCCAGGCATTCTTCCTGCTGGTTCAAGGCCAGCAAAGGTTCTTCCTGTTCCAGCAGCTGGGGGGTTTCACAGCAGGAGATCTCCCAAGTCTCAGCATATGCCTAAAGATGTGTTTTGAGACCTGGGCAGGACGTCCTGGGCTGACCTTCCCTGAATCCATCCCTCATGGTGCACCAGGAGATGCTGTAAACAGGCTCCCATTCTTGATGCTGTGAGTGCTTTCCTGTAGAGGCTCTCAGCTGTCATTCTTGAAGCCATCTCCCAGAAGAGGGATCAGAAGAAAATGCACAATATCTCAAGTGGGCTGGACACAGAGATATTGCTGTGGGGATGCTCTGGGAGGCTGGGCAGGGTCACTCTGCAGGGACAGCTTCAGGTTCCCCACGGGGGAGGAGGATGAAGGATCATTCCCATGTTTAACAAAGGGGAGTGGGAGCTTGGGGCTCATCTCCAAGGGGGTCCCTGGACCACACAGGGCCTCAGTTACAGCCAGCACGGATGGGAGACAGGTCCCTCTAGTTAAAGCTCTTATCAAGCAGTGGATCTACTGGTGAGTTTTATATGAGCTCTGTGTGGGCTTTATATAAACAGGAATCATCACTAGGCATGAAGGGAGGAGGAAAAGGAGGAGGAGGAGGAGGAGGAGGAGAAGGAAGACGCTCCTCCACTCATGCTGCAGTGCCCATTGACTCATGAGCCGAAGCCATGAATACACCAATTAAGGTCTCTAATAGCTGATGAAGGTAATTAACTAAGCTGTGAAGGGGGGAGGCAGCCCCAGTGCCTCCAGTGTGCCGCCTGCCCCACGCCACCAAGCACAACAAACAAATCCAGATGTTTCCTTGCTGGGGAAGCAGCCGGGGCTGACAGAGGCAGCTTGGCAGGGTCCCTTTGTCAGAGTGAGGGAGGTGGCTGACACCCCAAAAGAGGAGGCAGTGGAGGCAGTGGGGTTCTCTTTGCTGGTCCTTTATTTTGGGTAAGGCTGGAGGCTCCCAGGACCCAGTCAGAAGCTGAGCTGCAATGCTACAGAATTAACTGGTGTTTAATCAAAGCTGAGGAAAAAATACAAGTGGAGAGAAACAGGGTGGTGCCCTCACCTGCCCTGTGGGCAGGGAGGGCTGTGTGTCCCCCCAACAGCTGCCTGCCACAGGGGGCTGTGTCTGAGCCCACACCCACGCAAAGGGTGGCAGACATTTCGGATGGACGAGATCCCACAGCCATAAAAGTCCCACAGCTCTGGAAAGGGTTGTGTTTGGTCCTGGAAGGAGTGGCATTTGTCCCACCTTTGGGGCTTCCTTGGGAACCCACCATGGGGCTCTGGGAGGAGCAGAGCAGAGGCAGCATCCAAGGCTCCAGGGCAAGGAGGTGTCCAGCGAGGGGTGGAGTGAGGGGTGTTCCACAGTGTTAGGTGGATTCCCACCGACCTGAGCAGAGGGAACAGGTTCCATGGTGTGGGACAGGGCGCCCCTGTGCGGCACCTGCGTTCCCCAAGGTCGGGGCCCCCACCCTGACCCCCAACTCACAGGGCACCCCGTAGAGCATCCTCATGACCTTGAGGCAGTTGTCCAGCAGTGCCTTGGGGCGCACAGCCTTGATCCGGCTCTCAGCGCCCGCGCTGTGGATCAGCTTCACCAGATCGGCCACCACAGTTTCCACGTCTGTCTGCAATGATAGATCACCAGGATGTCACCAAAGTGCCCCAAAGGACAGCAGGGTGCAAAAGAAGACAGCTGTTGCATTGGCCGGGAATCGAACCCGGGCCTCCCGCGTGGCAGGCGAGAATTCTACCACTGAACCACCAATGCCAGATGTGCGAAGGCATTGAACGCTCCCCACACGGCCCCACCATCCCAAATCCAGCAGAGTGAATGCAGTGAGGGCGGGCAGTGCTGGCTGTGAGCACATCACACACACAGACACAAGGGGCACCCCAACACTCAGCTCTGACACCGCGGCTCCAGCCCAGGGAAGCGCCTCCTCTGCTGCCCCACCAGTAAGGAGGGATTGTCAGCAGCCCTCTCTGTTACCCTCTGATGACAACCCAGCAAAGCTCCCTCTCTCCACGGAGGGGCTGCACAGCCTGCTCGTGGCACAGGACAACCCAGCCACACTTTGGGTTCACACTGGCGACCCAGCTGTGACAGGCCACCCACATCCAGCACCCAAACACCTCTGCCTTGGGGTGCAGCAGCACCTCTCAGCCACAGGCAACCCATGGCTGCATGGAGCCCAAGTCAGGTGGAGGGGCTGGGGGCTGCAGAGTTAAAGTCAGGACACTGAGCTGCACTGACGAGGAAGCAAACCCTGGCTTTTGAGGGGGAGCACAATAATTGTCCCACCGAACCACCTATGCCAGATGTGGAGCTGCCCACAGCTGCCATCTGCCTCCCTGGCCTGGGCACCCGTGACACGAACCAGCCCCTCCCACTGCTCCTAAGCCGGGAGCTTCACTGCCACCGACATAGCACCCTTTGCTGTCATTGAGCCTCCCTGCCACCCAGCCGAGCTGGTCATTCACCAAACCATCTCCTCTTACTGTTCCTGGTACCACCGAGCCAAGGAGATACTCACTGCAGGCAGAGCTGCTGCCACCACCTGGGGCCTGAGCACCCACACACACTGCCGAGTCGACCCCGAGGGGAGATGCAGAGGGAGCAACCTCTAGAGATGCCCAAGGGAGCACCCACGGGAGCGCCTCTGCAGTATCCCATGGGCACCCGGCAGCCGCCAAAGGACAGCAGGGTGCAAAAGAAGACAGCTGTTGCATTGGCCGGGAATCGAACCCGGGCCTCCCGCGTGGCAGGCGAGAATTCTACCACTGAACCACCAATGCCAGATGCAAGCCCTTTCCCAGCCCTCCCCCAAATTCCCAAACCAGGGCAGGCCCTGTCACCCTGAACACCCTCATTCGTCATCCCAACACAGCTCTCATAACCCGCCTCCAACCCACGGCAACTCCTCTTCCAGCTGCCTCACATCACCTGCAGCAAGGAGGCCTCAGCAGCCCTCACTCTTAACCCTCTCATGACACAACACAGCAAAACTTCCTCTCTTCACAGAGGGGCTGCACAGCCTGCCCGTGGCACAGAACAACCCAGACACACTTTGGATTCACTTGGTGACCCAGCCGTGACAGGCCACGCACACCCAGCACACAAACACACTGTCTCGGGGTGCAGCAGCTCTATCAAGGCAGCAGAAGCTTAGGCAGAGAGGCAGAACCATCACCGGGAAAATAGGGATGAACTCATGGGCACCTTCTGCCTGATCCCCCGCAACCGCCGGCCTTGGAGGTGCCACCCCGTGACGGAGGTCGGTGTGTGTGACAGTCCCGTTCGCCCCTGCCCAGGACAGCGGGTCACCCAAGGGGGAACGGGTTGCAGGCAAGAAAAAGATGCAGCTGCTGCATTGGCCGGGAATCGAACCCGGGCCTCCCGCGTGGCAGGCGAGAATTCTACCACTGAACCACCAATGCCAGATGTGCAGTCAGGCTGGGGCACTGTCCCACGGCCCCGCACCCCAGCCCAAATTTCTGCCCTTGCATCCCGTCCCTGTCGGCCCCCACAGAACCCACACACAGGGAAAACCTCCATGCCCGTGTTGTCCCCTCCTGGGGGCTCAGTGCGTGTCCTCCCAGCACACAAATGCCAGACGTGGGGTGCCAGGGGGATCCTCACCTGCTGGTACTTGCTGTACTCCTTGCCCAGGGCATCAAAGAGCTGGCAGAGCTCCTGGGTGTATTTCCAGGATGGATGCTTCTCTGGCAGCACCTCACGGATCCGCAGCACGGCCTGGGAGCTGACATGGAACCAGAGGTACCGCAGAGCTGCCTCCGACACCGTCCCGTTGCGCTGGAGGGCAAGAGGGTGAGAGCCGTGCAGCCCCCGCGGGTCCCTGGAGCGCTCCCATCGCGGGACTCTCCCCTGCCACCCTCTTACCAGGCGGGTGATGTTGGACGGCCTCAGCACCTCTTCGTACTGGACCTGGACTGTGTAGTCGATGGGAAAGTAATGTTTCTGGAAAGGCAAGACAGAGCATGGGGGCTGGCAAGGGGCAAAGGAATGGGCACATCCTTGCCAGCCTTAGTATGACACTGGGGAGCCAGTGAAAAAGCCCTTTGATGTGGTCAGGCCCCAGCAGGAGTAGCCCTAGGCACAATTTGGCATAAATTGTCCCTGGTGAAAAACACAGCACCCAGCACCCAGTCACTGTAGAGCAGTGGGTGCTGCCCCTCACCCATGACCCCCCTGCAGCAAATTGAGGCCCTCCCTGCAATGCCAGGTGTCCCCCACCTCCCAAAGCTGGGGTTACCATGTACTGCAGGCGCATCTCATACTGCAGCTTGTCCTGGAGCAGGCGGGTGAGCTCGCATTCGCCCGGCGCCGCGGCCTCCAGCCCCAGCACAGCCAGGACACCTGGGCAGCCAAAGCCAGTGGCATCAGCCCCCTTAGGGACACCCACCGAGGGGACTCCTGAGGCCATCCCCCCTGTGCCCCAGCTGTACTCACATAGGACGGCAGCGTAGCCCTGCTGCATGTTGATGGCGGCCATCAGTGGAGCCCCAGGCTGTGCCTACATGGCTGGGGCTCACCGGGAGCCTCCAGGGCAGTGGCGTGGATGGTGTGGGGACAAGGGACAGGTGTAGGCTCCGGGCACTGGCTGCTCTCCGGTAGCCCCGGGCAGTTGTTCCCTGCCATGGATGGGGGGTTAGTCCCCCTTCCCGGCAGTCCCCACTGGCTTCTCCTCTCCAGCTGCTGGCAGGGAGGCAGCAGGTCCGGGGCCGTCACAGGGTGTTGGCAGGGATGTGTTTGCAGGGGTACAGGAGCACCCCCGGACTGCAAGAGGGAATCTGGGGGAAGAGAGCCCCAGCTGCAGCCCCAGGGCAGGCAGGGGCCCAGGCTGCAGCCCCCAGGCAGGACATCCTCTCCGAGCCCCGGGGGCCACGGGGAAGGGACAGCCCCGCCTGAGCCTCGGGGGGCCATCGAGCCTTGTATGTCTCCGTCCTCTTGGGGCAGGGCTACCAGGGCTTCCCTGATGACACCCTCAGGGGATTTCCAGGGAAGGAGGGGAGTCAACCCAGCCCCGTTATCCCAGAAGTGATTAAGTCCGGCCTCAGCCGAGGAACGCTGGGGGACAGGGCTGGTGAAATGGCCAAGCCACCGCATGCTGGGTCCCCGCACAGAGATGTCGTGTCCCTACACCCCTGCGAAGGGGGCCCTGCCATGCCCCCGCGCTCTGGAAGGAGACCATAGCATGTCCTTGTGCCACATGCCCCACAGCGTGTCCCCTTGCGAAGCAGGGTGTGGGTGTCCATGTGCTGTCCATCCCAGCACAGAAGCGGCCCCATCTACGTCCCCACGCCATATCCCGGTGCCAGAGAGGGCCACGCTGTGTCCCCACGCGATGCCATGTCCCGAGGGAAGGCACCCGTGCCCTGTGCCGTGCCGTGCCCCCACGCGAAGGCGCCGCGCCGTGTCCCGGCGCACAGTGCCACCCACAATCCCCACTGGAGGCACCTCCGTGCCGCGTCCCTGCCGTGCGTCCCCAGGCGGGCACGGCCGGCTCGGGGGGTGCGTGTGCCCCGTGCCCGTCCCCGGCGGGGCCGTGGCTCCCGGCGCCCCCCGCGCCCCCCGCGCGCGGCTCCGCGGACCCACCTGGCGCGGGACGCGTCCACCCGCGGGCGGCGGCGGCGGCGGGGCCGTGCCCGCGCTTCCCGGGAGGCGGGCGGGGGGCGGCGGCGCGGGCAGCGGGCGGGGCGGCGGCCGGGGCCGGGCGGGGAGCGGGGACCGAGCGACCGCCCCGCACGGCCCGGGGAGCGTCCGGCCCCGCTGCGCCGCGGGTGCTCGGCCGGCCCAGCCGGGGGGTGCCCCGGGGTACGCAGGGAGCCCAGGCTGGGGTGTCCCCAGGGTGCTTGGCTAACCTTCCTGGGTACCTCCCTGCTCCTCGGGGTGCTTTGCTGCCCCAGCTGGGCGTCCCCAGCGTGCTTGGCTGACCCTCGAGAGTATCTCCCCCTGTTCCAGGCAGGTGTCCCCGGGCTGCTCAGATGCTCAGTTCACCTGGCCAAGGTACCCCCCAGCGTGCCCAGCTCTTCCAGCTGAGCATCCCCAGGGTGTCTGGCTCATCCTGTTGGGTCCCTCCCTGCTCCTCGGGGTACTTTGCTGCACCACACCCTGCGTGCTGGTCTAACTGTGGTGAATGCCTCCTCCACTCCTCAGGGTGCTGAGCCGTCCCTGCAGGGCGTCCACCCAACCCAGTCAGGTGCCCACATAGCCCCTGGGGTGCCCAGCTGACTACTCTGTACTGCCCTAGGCACCCCTGGGTGCTCTGCTCTGCCAGCACTGGCACCTCTAGGGTGCTGGGCTCTCCTGGCAGGGTGTCCCAGGGCACTTTCTGCACTTAGCACCCATGGGCACGTTTTGGGGCAATCGAAGTGGGAGTCAGCCCAGTGCCTTCCCAGGATGTGCCCGGGGAAGGGGCTGCACTGCAACACGAATCTCAGAAGGGCTGAGGTATTCTAAGCTGGCTCCAGGCCAGCAGGACTCTGCTCCCTCTGACCCAAGCCCACATCATCCTCTCAGGATGCTTCAGGGCTGAGCTCCTGCCAGGAGCAGGGGCCAAGGGCCAAGGGACATTGTCCTCCCCATCATCCTGAAGAGCCCCTTGGAAGAGCCACTGTGTCTGTGCTCAGGGCTGCTGAACATCCAAAGGGTCAGCAAGAAAATCGGCTATCAAAGAGTGGGTCAGTGCTCCCAGGGAAACGCGTGGGAAGGAATGCACTTCTGCCTGTGAGAGCGCGCTGGGATTCCCCTGGCATGCAGTCAGGGCCACTGCCGCGCTCCTGCCAAGCTTCCCCTGCTCCTGGCCAGTCTCAGGCACGGCCCTTGCCTCCCTCCCAAGCACTCGTCGGGGCCGAGATGCTCAGCTCTGAGCAGGGAAGGAGCCGCTGAGCTCCTCACTCAGGTGTCCGCAGGGATTTTGCCCGCGGCTGCTGCAGTCGCTGGAGGAAGCCATTTAACAGCATTCCCTGCCCACGTATTCATCAGCCTGGCAGCCGGGATGGGGTGACGAAGAGAAGGGAGAGCGCGGAACTGCACAGCACCGTGCTGGGGGCGGTGTGCTCTCCCTGGCTGCTCCGGGGCTGGAAATCAGCGCTGGAAATCAGCGCTGGGATGAGCCCAAGGCAAACAGCTTCCCGTGCACAGCCCCGGGAGCTCTGCGCCCACACGGCAGCTGCAGGGGGGAGTTCGCTCTGAAACCTTCCTTGTCCCAGTGAAAGGGAGCTGGGGGCTCAGACAGCTCCCCACAAGCCACCAGGCTCCTTATGGCTGGGAATGGATGCCCCTAGGCTTTGCCTTTTACTGGAAGCAGGTTATTCACCAGGCACAGTGGAGCAAGTAAAACCTTGTGCTTGGAACCAGTTTGGGAACATCTCAAGACACGCCCCCCCTCCCCCCCCTAGCTTTCACTTTCAGGACACCAGCACGACAAATACCAAGGGCCACTGGAGCTCTGCTAGAAGTGCCCTCTGATCCAAAGCATCACTCCCTCAGGGAGGACAGGGAGCACAGGGTGAGCACTTTATGGCAAGCCAGAAGCTGGACCCCACAAAGCTCAGCTCCCCTTTGCCCCTTCCTTGATGCAGCCATCCCGACTGAGGCCAGGAAGGGAGCACAAAGCCCTTTGCTCTGCCAGCATGGGTGGGGCTGTCAGAGCCAAAGGGTGCAGCGCTGTAAGCCCCTGCCAACGCAGGCCTGTGAGGTTGAAACAAGGCAGGAGGGGAGAGGAGGGTGCAAAGGACAGGGCAGGAGGGTGTGTTTGCCCTCACCCCACACAGTTCATGCACCAGAGAATGTGAAAGCTGTTCAAAGGGAACACAGGTATCAAGGATCACCCGTCCCTCCAAGCCCCGAGTGGGGAGCAGCATCCTTACCGGGATGTCACAGGCTATCAGACTGTCCCCACCAGCAGGAAGGAAGCAGGGAGTAACCCAGAAGAACCAGGAAGCACTTGCTGTGTGGGTACACTCCAGCTGGGAGCCTCTGCAGCCAGTCACCAAGCCTGTGGGACAACGACCTTTCCCCAGCCCTCCTGGCAGTCAGCTGCTGCTCCCAGAGCTGCAGCTGCTACACTGGGCAACAATGTGCAGCCATGCTCTGGAACGGCTCCAACTGCTCTTCCCTTTCTCCACAGCCTGCTTTGTGTGTGTCCCAGGGCAGCCCAAGCAGCAGGGCACCAGCTCCAGGCAGGGCAGGGGGGCAGCGAGGGGCCTGCAGGAGCACAGGGGCTCAGGGTGTGCACTTCTCTGTATTCCTCCTCCTCCCCTCCTGCTCCTGCCAGGTCAGCAGCAGCTGCCACGAAGGAGAAGAGCCCCAGCGCCAGGGTAGTGAAAAAACAGGCTTTTATTCTTCATGTGCTGCTCACAGTCACAGCTTGGAGACACTCTCTTGCCAAAGTTATTATGAAACAAATCAAGTCCCAGACTCAGGCCTCGCTCTTCCCCACCCCCAAGAGAGTCAACATTGTACAAAACTCTATTTACAGGGAAAACAGTCAGAAATGGAGAGTCCAAAAAACCCCCTTGCAATTCAGAAGAAAACGTTCAAGACAAGTGTGACAGTTACACCCTCCACAGCCAGCTTCCCATTGGCTGCTCTCTGGACTAGTGTAAGCCCAGAGCAGCTCACCACCGGCTACTAAAAGAGGAGCCTGATAATCCTGAACCATGCCACAGCTCTTTCCTTTCCTTTCCTAAAATGCTGGGAAATCACAAACCCCACTTGGCCCAACAAAGACTCGGCTGGATCTGCCCTACAGAACTTTCAGCAAGACCCTGAAGGACTCCCCCATCCAAAAGTGAGGACAAGGAGATGGGGCTGAGGGTCAGCTGGAGGCCCTGCTTGGGCACTTCCCAAGAGAGAACTGCTCTGGCCAGAAGCCGGAATGTCAGGAGCCTTCACATAGGCAGCGGGATGTGTCGGGAAACCTAATGGCTGATACTGTATTTACTGGAGTCACGTTACTTTGAAACACAAACCAAGAGGACCAA
The DNA here is from genome assembly GCF_028551555.1 of Melozone crissalis. Classification (NCBI taxonomy): domain Eukaryota; kingdom Metazoa; phylum Chordata; class Aves; order Passeriformes; family Passerellidae; genus Melozone; species Melozone crissalis. The sequence continues at coordinate 7,800,986 of NW_026535785.1, forward strand.
ACCAATATTTGAAAAGGGGGGAAAAAAAGCACACATTCCTCCTCTGGATGGTGCCTGGAGGAGCACCCAGAGGAGCCAGGAGCATTTCTGCCCCTGCCAGCCGCCACTCAGAACGCGTAGCGCGTGCGGATGTCCTCCAGCTTCTTGGACACCTCGGGTGGGGTCCGGTCCAGCTCCTCGGCCACATTCTTCTGTTTGTTGGGCTCCATGGAGTTGAACTGCTCACACAGGTCCCCATCAATCACGTTCTGGAGGGGCAAGGAGGAGAGAACTGAATCGAAACCACACAGAGGCACTGAACCCTGCCTAAACAGGGAAAAATGGCCACAAACAGTTTGTTCCCAGGAGTTTCTTAATCCTCTCCTGGAAACAAGACCATGCTTGGTGACCTCATCTGCTGAATAGCATCACATTAATTACTGGCCAGCTTGATTAACGAAACAGAAACCCCAAAGGCCTGGGTGCTGCTGAAGAATCAGAGAAGGGAAAGGAAGAGAGATCCGCCTGTGTCTGAGCCCTGCACTGGGAAGGCTGGGAGAGGCTGTGAGTGATGACAAAGGCAGCTTCAATCAAATGGGAGCAATCTTTGAGGCTGTGTGTGTGGCAAATCAGCCTCAAGCTCAGAGACCACCACACTCCACTCCTAAAGAGCTTCATCTGCTGGGACAGTATTCTGACGGACTCCAGACTTGTTACTCTGGTAGTAGCTACCACTGGGATCCGTCTGATCAGAGCATTTAGCAGTTCACAGCTTCTAACAGTTCCTCAAAAGCAGAAATAGGAAGGAGCAGCTCTTTCTGAACTTGGATTTTCCTTTCCAGTGGTGGTGGAAAAAACATAATCCAGGGCAGCAATCAGTTTGATCCAGCCACACCAACAGCTATGTAATGCTGCTTCTCCCGGTGGAAAATGGAGATGCTGTGGGAAGTAGAGAAGTGCAGCTACAGCACCTCTGGGCTTGGGTCTTAGGATCAGCCCTCGGGAGGCTCATTACAAGAGTTAAGAAGCCAAAACAGACATGTATTAAGTGCTAAGTACTGTTCTCCTACCAGACTGCTGCTCAGGAGCCAGCTACCACAGGCACCACACAAGCCATTACTGCAGTGCCTCAGTTCTCCCTACTAAACAGCAAGCTTGCCTTGTACAAGACAATAACCTTGCCTTGCTTCTGCCAGCCTCAAGGCAGCTCTGTGCCCCAAAGCACCTCTCTGCACCCCATGGCCAGGTGACCCCACGTGCTCAGGGCTCACCTTCACTGGGAAGTAGTAGGAGCGGAAGCTGAGATGGTCCCGTCCACAGAGAGGAGGGTGCTCAGACCGTAAGTGCATTTCCACATGCTGGAAGAAGTCGTGATCCTGGCAAGATAAAGGATTGATAAGAGAACAGTTTGGTACACATCAGTGCTGCTAGCAATGCAAGACAACACCCATCAGAAGGTGCTCCTGCACTGGCTGAAACACTGTCATTACATGGCCATTTAGGGTTGGATGAGATGATCTTTTAACATCCCTTCCAGTCCAAACCATCCTGTGGTTCTGTGAGTAACAGACTCTGCCAGAGCAGCCCTGCACATGGCAGCCAAAGTCACAGCTACCCCCTCACCACTTCCACCTGGAAAGCACCCAGGGCAGAGTTAAGCAGCCACCCTGGTCAGGATCAGCCCCCCAGGAAATGTGGCATAGAGCAGCTGTGCAGCATGGAGCTGCAGCTCCAACAGGGAATGTCTTGGCATCCACAGCTCCAAGAGGCCACAGCAAATAGAGCACAGAGTACCATCCTCAGGACTTGAAACACCACTGCCTGATCAACAGTTTAGAGGCTACACAAAGCATGCCAAAGGACTCCTCCCTCCTCAGACACTGAATCACCCAAAGCCCCTTGAAAGCACAAACAGACACAGAACAACAGTGCAACAAGGAATGCTCTCAACTCTTTACAGAACCAATGCAGAACTCAACAAACTCCTTCTCTTCCCTTCTGCATTGGAGCCACAGGCTCTCCTGTAGCTCAGGTTTTCAGCCACTGTGGAGCCCTCCAGGGAATGCAGCACATTTAATCCACCCATACTGGCTGTGAATGGGTGCACAAAAAGCAGCAAGACTGCAGCCTGATGCTTGGGCTTGCTTACCTCATGGGAAGTAAAAGGGACCAAGATTCCTATTCCCCCTGATAAGGTTGTATAAACAAGAGATTCAGAGCCTCCTGGAATCAGTGTGGTCTTCTGCAAGGAAAGCACCGTTTCTCCCACGTGGTAATTCATAATCACTTCAGCCTGAAAGGCAAGCACAGAAGCATGTTTTTTCTTTAGCTTATATAAAAGCATCAAAGGGCTTGAGAGAGGAAAGCAGAATAAATTCAGCCAACTGCTAGTTCTGAAATGCCTTTCTAGAGAGGAAGTGCCTTCCACCTGTGACCAGATGGCAAAACTCAGCTGGACAAACGGATGCAAGTAATGAGAGAAAGCAGCAAAAGAAAATGAGCTGCTTCCCTCAAACACACCAAATAGGCTTCAGCTGGGATTTCAGAAATTTGGCTTGCAGCAACAGTGAAAACAGATCGCCCACAGCACAGCAGATTGCGTAGAAGCAGAACTGCCAATACATCTCCTGGACAACACTGCAAAGGCCTTCACAGAAAAGCAGTGCTTTCTTTTCCTACAATAACCATGTGCTTCCCACAAAGTATTACCTTCTGCGATGCTCCATTAAGCAGGCCCCTGTCCCAGAGAGCTTTGTTGCCTGTGGGATCCTCATCTACCTCATCATTGGTGTTGGGAGGCAATCTCACCTGTGTTGAAAGAGGAAGGAAGAATCAGCAAGCTGCAGAGAAGCAGCACATTAACTCTGGAGAGCCCTTGTGCTGCCTGAAAAGCTGTCTTTGTGGACTCTGCAAGAACCACTTTATACTTGGAGCAGAGTCATCCAGGTGCCTCTCCAAAGCAGCCTTTACAGTTATATAACAACTGTGATAACAAGACCAATAACCCATCACGCAGAAACATGGGCAAGGCCTCACACCCAGCCTCTGCCTGGCCTGGCACAGATCACCTTGGGAGGTAAGGTCAAACTGATCTGAAGGTGGTTTCCACTAAGGAAACAGTTTGATGGATGTGGGGCAGGAAAACTGAAGAGGATTGATTTGTGTGTCTTGGCCCAATCCTGCAGGCGCAGCATCTGACACTTGCTGAACTCTGCACTCCAGAGCACCCGAGCACGCTTCAGAGAGAGATCAAAGCTCTGCCAGAAAGACCATCTATTCTTTCCTCCTCCCTTGCTGAAACCCAGCCAAGTGGGGAAGTGTTGGCTGACAAAGCCAACTGTGAAGAGGAAGTGACAGAGAAAGCTCGATGCCAGCTATGAGGTTTAGTCAGAAAAAGTAAGAGTGATAACCCTGACTCAAGTTCTCATGGGCCCTTTCACAGCAACAATCTTCTTTTCAAGGTTTACTGACAGGAAGTTTTGAGGCAACATAAAAAACAAATTACTGGCTACCTCAGAAATATGTTTATGACTTGCTGATGCTTTAACTTATTTGCTTCATTCAACAAACAGATAAACTCCAGCCCACTATGACAGAGCCACCCCAGGAAAACAAGTCAATGGTACAGGGCGTTGTCTCCAGCTAATGACAGATTCTCATTCTTTCAAGATAAATCATGGATGTTTTAAGGGAAAATATGTCCAAAAAGCCCCAACTTCAGCAAAGCACACTCACCACACAGATGTTACCAAACTTGTCTGCCCCAGCCACAGTGTCGTAATCCAGGAGTGTTGCTGTGGTGACCCACCGGGGGTAAGTGTCATCAGCAAAGATAATGAGCTGGTTCTCATTCCTTTTGTAACGCACCCAGATGAAACTCTCCTGAACATCTGAAACAATCACTCTGTGCCCAATGGTTTGGATCCCACAGATGTAGTTGGCAATGTGCTTTTGAGAGAGAAAGGACAAAACCTCAGTGCTTCAAACAGGGAAGTATAACTCTATTCCAACTGAAACACTCTTTTTTCCTCTGTGAACTGCAGCTCACTCCCCACTTCCCATCATTTCCTCCAAAAATACCCTCATTTCTGCCATACTACTGTCCCACTCTAAATACACCATCAATACAGGGTAACCTAATATGCACCACATGGCATCCACAGCCTTCTCTGTATGAACACTGTCCAGGGAACAAGTGCTGCTGGTGAGCCCATGACTGGAGATGCCAGGACATCCTTACAAGCAGGCATTGCTTCCATGTCTCCTCACTACCTCCTCATGGAAGGCCCAAGAAGGAAAGCTTCAATTTTTCATGTGAGTCATGTTTTAGGGAAAAAACCAAACTAACAAAACCACACAAACCAAAAAAAAAAAAAAGCTCCCCTGCAAGTTCCCAGTCTGTCTGTTAGCTTGCTGGAGTTCTTTTGTGCAGTAATGAGCTACTGGCACAGGTTCTGCAGCTTGCACGAGAGAGGGAGGAGCAGGCAATTAAGTTAGAAAATCATGCTCTGCAATTTCTTTTCCTAAAGTACCAGAGATGCTCAGCAAGAAGGACCATCCACTTCAAGGAGAAAATCCCCTTTTCAGCATTCTGGGATCTGATGAAGTGGTCATATGCACCCTCCAGCTTCTGATCACCCAAACTAATGAAACATTTCCAGCAATTCTCTTCTATCTCACTAGGACCTCTCACATTTGCAGCAGCCAAAGGAACAGTCTGTACAGACCCCTGCACATGGTCAGTAACTGAGCTGGGACAAAAAGGAACTTGCAGGACTACTGTCAGCAAGGTGATAAGAAAATGGTGTGTGTGTGGGATGCAGAGGGGCAGCACAACAGTCCAGTCTAGTGCAGCACTCCTCTGGATAGATGCACACAGCAAGGCAAAGACACAGCTTGGATGACCACACAGACACACTTGGGCTGGAGTAGCAGCTGAAGCCCGTGTTTCACTCTGGCTGCAAAGTTTTACTTGCTCCAAATGGAGAGCTCTGCTCAGAACAGAAGGCAGTACCTTGTTCTCACATTTCCGAAGTAGTTTCTTCTTGCCCAGGTCATACACACGCAGCAGCTTCCCAACTCCAATTAACACTCGGCCTTGGAATGGAGCAATGGCTGCAGGAACCTCCTCCACAGGGGTCTAGAGAGGGAAGAGGAAGATTGTGCAATCCTCATCATTAAGAGAGCTAACCTTACATAAACCTTCAGACCAGATTCAGCTAATGATATGGCTGAAGTTCACCGGTCTGTATCAAGGTTTCCAATGTAAAAGGCTAACAACAATCTTTTTCTACAGGAGAGGCAACAGGTCAGTTCCTCACAGGCCTTTTGACAGCAGCAGATATCACACAGAGATAAGAGAGCCATGGGCACTCACACACAACACACTCTTGGCAGTGCAGCCTAACTGAAGTACAGGACTACTCTAAGAACCCCATACTGGGCAGGCAGCAAAAGAAGACAAGGGTCTGGTTGCCTCAATTCTTAGTTTTGGTTTACATCCAACAGAAAAACTTTAGACTTTGCCTAAATCTACCCAGACTGTTTTTAAAGCAAAGCATGAATGTATTTCAGCCATCTGACATTGCCACCAAAGAAAGTGCTGTGTTGTGGACACAACTGCAGTGTGGACACAACTGCAGTGTGTCCACAATTTCAGTAACTCAGACAGGGTTACTGTCTGAAAAGTCTCCCACCACTAATCAATCCAAAATGATCAGCCACAGCAGAGAAGGAGAACATGTAGAGAGTTTCCAGTTACAGCATTCCTATCTTGGCTGCACTGGTTAAGAAAAGTTTATTTCACAACTTCAGCTCTGTGAGCTTCCCAGTGGGTGTTCAGTGGCAGCAGAAAAGGCCATGGTCCAGGACAGAACCCACTCACTGCATCAGGACTCTAGGAAGTGAGTAAGCCACAACATTCCTTTCCATGTGCTCATCTGCTCAAATCTCAGCCATGCTGGAAGCATGTGAAAAGAACAGTAATTTTTCTGCTGAAACTTTTGCTGAAGCCCTTGAGACCTATCAAACAAGTTGGTCACTAATAATTTCTACACACAATCAAACAGCATCCAAGGAAGATGACAGCTCACAACAGCTGTACATAGTCAGCCAAGGACTGATAGTCTTAGCATCAGGGTTCAAGTAACCCAAGGATGAATTTGCTCTGTAAACAAGTGCTTAAGCAGCTCTCTGAGCTCATATTCCAGAAAGCAAACAGAGCCATTTCCCTTCCCTCCCTAACATGAAAAACACTGCTCCTTTCCAATTTACCCAATCAGATGGGTAAAATTAAGACTCTTGCGAGATCTGTGTTCAGTCCTCAGCTCTGCAAAAGATGTACCAAATTATTATGTAGGAGGCAGCTAATTTTCTCCAAGACTGCTTCCAGTTGTAACACCAGCACAACAATCTTGCCCAGGATGCACCAAGTACTGCAGTATTACTGCAGCACTCAGCAAGTAAGAGCTACTCCAACACTCAGCCTGGAAATGACCCCATCACTCCCCTCACCTTGTGCAGGAACTCCAGCTTCTCACCACTATTCACCAGCTTGTATGTGTAGACAAACCCCCCAGCAACTGAGCGTGGGTTCAGGATCAGGTCCTTGGCGACTCCCACCAGCACGTACCACTCATCTCCCGTGTTGGAGAAGCGGCACACGGCCACGCTGCAAAGGACAGGACACAGCAGGACATCAGTGCCACCACCACACTAATGCTGCACACCCAGACTGCATCCCCGGCAGCACAGCCTGCACCTGCCCAGCAGAGATTTGAGAGTCCAACCCTTCAACTCTGACATTTCCATTTAAGAGGTCATTTTTCCTCCTTGTAGAAATGCTTAACGCAGATTTGTCCATTCTTCCACACTACACTCTCCACGTGTGTTCTATCTGTCACATATGCCCAAAGCATTTTATATTTTCACAATGCCCAGTTTACATTTTCACAAGCTGGACACTGTGTAGTGATGTAGAGAATACTAGAAGCTATTTTTCAAAGGCTGTTCCAATTGGGACATATACAAATAACTTTCCTCATCTTCCAGTGTTATTTCCTGCTCAGTAAATAGCTCAGGCAGATTGGAAATGGCAGGTCAGCCTTTTGGACTAACATGACCTAAACTCTACTTCACCTGCTGAGGCACTTGCTATTCTTCATGGTTATTGTGCTGGTTTTCCCCTTCAGTCTAACACTTCCCTTTCCATTTAATCTATCCTCAGTTTATCTGGATGAGAAGGAAAAGTGAGAGATAACAGCAAATTCTCTTGTTCCAAGCTCTCTTATCTGTCATTTACACCCCTGTGTTGTTCTCTAGGCACTGGGGTACAGCAACCACATTTGGAGCACCACAAGCTCTTAATGCCACATGAGGACAAGATTAGGGTTGGAAGGGAAGGAAAGACAAGACAAATCACTTCTGGAATTTCAAGCCAGTCTCTTGATAACATGTTCCATCTGGATTTCAACTCAGTAACTGATAAGCAAAAGGAAAAAAACACCTAGCACTCATCACAAGCATGGACTCTTGCTGCACTGGCAATACTTCTTACCTGAAAGCAGCTTCATTCTGCTCCAGCTGAACCAGATCTAATGTATTTCCCTGGATGGGGTTCATCACTCTGATAACAGAGGCCCACTGACCATTCCCTGCCTTGGGAGCACCGAAGATGGACTCAGGAAGATTCTCATTCAGAAAGGCTGCAGCCATCTCTGCAGCCAGTTCCCTCTCATCCTCACCTGCAGCCTCCACCATTTCCTACAGCATTAAGGGACAGAAGAAAAGAACAGCTCAGTGATTTCCTTTCCCAGTATGCTCATGCTCTGCATAGAATACAACCTCCCTGTTTTGCCTAAGCCCAGGTATTCTGCAGAAAGGTACTGCCAGTGAAGACATAAAACCCATGAAGTCCCAAAGCTTCCACCCAGCCTGAGCTTATTCCCCAGGGAGCCTCTACAGCTCAGAGCATGGCTGTGTCAGCTCTGCCCTGGCCCAGTGACAGTTGTCTGGGGAGCTGTTTCCCCAGATCAACAACCCTGGAAACAATTCTGAGAAGAAAATGAACAACCCACTGAAATGCAACCACCCTCAACCAACCACAGAAACCCCACAGAACAGTGTTACACAAGCAAGACTGTCCTTCACTAGGGTAGTTCTTAAAACCTTCCCTAACAACATGCAAAGGAAGGAACACTGGGAAGTGGTGCATTCTGCTGAAATTTGTGTTTTGAGGCAGATCTCCACTCCTCTTCCAGTCCCTGCATTCACACAGGCTGAAAGCCTTGCAGGTAATGGCAGCTGGGAACTAATGAGGAGGGAGCACTTCCAGCTGCAGAAGCCCCCTCAGGGGAACAGATGGGTGTACCTGTCCCCCAGCCCAATTACCTCAGCCATTTGCTGCTTCCTCTGAGCCTTGGTGGCCTCAGTGTAAGCATTGTGGTCTGTCTCGATGATGATCAGGTTGTTGCTCTCTGGGTGAATGACAAATTTTCGGGGTGTGTACTGCAAGGGGAAGGCAACCTGGTTGAAGACTGCTCCCAGCTTCTCCAGTGCCAAAATCCTGGGGGAAAAAGGCATGACATGTGTTGAATACAACCTAAAAACAGCTGTCCAAGAGAATGAAATTGGAATGGAACTTTTTCTTTGTGAAGCTGGCTAGTGCTAGAGAGTAGTACCTTTCTCAGGCCACACAGCAACTAGCACACAGCTCCAGAGAGCAGAGCAAAACCAACATCCTAAAATGGGAGCCCATGGTGTGAGACAGGTGTGTGCTGCAGCATGAGGTCTTTGAGGGCTCTTGCTGTCCCAGGATGTGTTCTGACTGGTGCTGAATCAAGTCTGTCCCAAGAGGAACAAAGAGTACATGGAAGAAGGAAAGTGCACGTTTGGGGAACACATCATCTGAATCTAAATGTGACACTGACTTTGACATACAATCAAATGCTCCTCAGAGGCACTTCAGTTAAAAAGAGTATGAAAAATGCAATGCCAGCTCTTTCTTCCTGTGACTTGCTAGCTGAAATGCCAGTTCTTCTGGCATTTGGTGTCTAAAAACCACAAGTCTTTCCAGAAAGAATGGCCCCTTTAAAAGCAATGAATGCTGTAATATTTCAATGAGGACAGATATAAAAAAAGTGCCTGTTCAAGTGCATACAGCACAGCATCTGAATTTGTGGTCCATTATTTTAATTTATCTTTTTAGTATCTCAGCTGATCTTTAAAAAAAGGCAACAAACACATCCCTGTCATGCTTCTGGTTTCTGAAATCACGTGGTTCATTTCCTGCAAAGCAGCCAATTCAGATCACAAACCACAAGACCCTAATACATAACAGGTCCACATTTATTAAAAGCTTCCCTCTCTCAGGATCAGAGAATTGAAGAGTAACTTGAATTACACTTATTTTAAAAAGCTAGAAAATACAAATCTGAGAAGCACACCCCCACTTATTTTTGACAGCATAACTTTCTTTAAATTATCTGTTTTCTGAAACCCATCCAAGTTTTTCTACCAAATCATTATCCATAATTAAAAAATATTTTTGAAGTAAAGTCACTTTACCTCTTTCTTTTTGAATGTCAGGTGGAATTCACTACTGCCTCACCTGCCTGGCATCCCAGCCCACAAGCATTTGTGTTTCCCTTCTGATGCTTACCTCAATGTGTTTGTGGAGATGGCCACAATGCCCTCAGGGCACTGCTCAGAAGCAAAGCCAGATGCAAACTCCAGTGTCTCATAAGACAGGGGAGTCAGGTGGAAGCGTGATTGATAGGAATAACTAAGCCAGGAACGGCTTGACATGGCCAGCACCTGGGAAAGACAGGCAACAAATTTATTAGGGCTGGGAATGGAGGCAAGCTCACTTTATGCAATAGGAATGCATGTACAGTGCCCAGCTCTTTCCCACTGGAACAACTGAATTCTTGTGGGTAGACCCCACCCAGCTCAGAGAACACCTGAAAAGACACTCCTTACTTTCAGTTTTTTCTGGAAATTGAATATGGCATGAAAAGGAACTTTAAAGCACTATCGAGACAACAAATAGTCCAACTGAGGTGCACTGACACCACTGTAAAAGCCATGATCTTCTCCTGCTACCTATAAAAGCCAAGACCAACAATACTCTAATTTCTCCTTTTTTAAATAGCTTGTTCTAATGGGAACAGGTCTTTTGAAATAAATATTTGCTGCTTTGTCATAATCCAAGTGCTGTAGTACCCGTAGTGAAATTTACTAAAAATCATCACAAGCCTAGACCAAATTATGAGAAAAAAGGAAGCAAATTGACTTCTAAACTTTTCAACTTTAAACATTTGGCTAAATGAGTCTCAGTGCAACCTTAGTTTCTGCCTGAGTGACAACAGCTGATCTCAAAGCTGAGAGAGATTACTCTTGGTTATTCTACAGGTATTCTCTGCTAGAGCTGCAAAGCTCCTCATCTCCAAGCTGGCAGGAGCAAGTCAAAGAGATTCACCCAGCGCACCTTAACACTACAGCTGAGCTCAAATTCCCAGATCCAGCTCCCTGCACTGATCAGCAGTATTTCTCAACTCTGAAGGTGTCATCCAAAAATGAGTCAAGCAGGGGGTGGCTGATTTCCCCAGTGCCATATCAGAAGGGCTGGAAATGGCACTTCTGATGAAACACATTCTTCCTTCTATGCCAAATCTTGCAGATATTTTCCTTGAACCATGTATGGCAGCTGTCCAGCCCTTGGCTGAGCTATTCTCAACATGCAAGGACACAACCATTCACTGCATCAAGCATTCAAGGGTAAGTTTTCTGCACAAGGGTAAGTTTTCTCTCTCCATCTCTGTGCACTACAGCAGGCAAGATGTATTCCCTCAGCCCAAGAAGCTGCTCAGACCTCTCCAAGCACACTGTAAACACAACCTAAGGGTCAGATGAATCCTAGTTCAGAGAAGGCAGGGCAGCACTACACAGCAGTAAGGGGAGGAAGAACAAGGCTGTTTGTGAAAGAACAAGCTGTGAGCCAGGCAGCTCCATAATGAAGTCCTTCTACTTCCCACCCTTACCCAGAAAGTCCTGCTGTGCTGCAGGGCTGCTTCCCCACCCTGCCCACCCATAAGGAAATCTGGGATGTGGTGCCTGGGGAGTGGATGTGCAGCCCTGCAGGAGCTCCCTTACCGCCTCCTGGCCTTGCATGCGCACACGGAAGAGTTTGACGGGCCGGGAGCCGAGGTAGCGCGTCCTGGTGTCAGACAGGTCACCGGTGACGGGGTCCAGGACGGTCCGCAGCAGCACACCGTTCTGGGCAGCAGCAAAACAACAAGGTCCAGGTTGAAGGTAAGGAGCAACTTACCATGTGCATCATTCAGAACAATTAGAGGCAGTTTCTGAAGCATTAGCTGTTTGTTTTCCTAGCTGTCGGTACAACTCTCCCCTACAGCCACACTTTTAATAGCAAAGCACAGGGCAGAAAGGATAGCCTCCAAAATAAAACAGACTGAGGACTTTAGTGTATCACACAAGCCATAAAAACCTGAGGGTGAATTCCAGATCCTCATCCCTCTTGGTACAAAGGATTTACCCAAAAACTCATGCTCCTCAAAAAGAGATTGCATTCTGACATCAAACTTGTGGCATGTGGAAGAACCTTAACTGTGATGATTATTTTTACCACATGTTGAATTGTCAAAACAACATTTTTTTGTCAAAGATCAGAGAATCTGTATTGGATGTAACAAAAAGTTGTGAAACAGCAAGTTATTGGAGCAGAGCCTCTGCTTGTGGGCAGTTACTTATTTGACACTCTGCCCTACAGGCAGTTTTTAAAGAGCTGCCCAACATTTCACCCAGAAATATTTCTTAAAATATGCTTCCTTGAATGGGAAAAGCACAATCTGTCCTACATAAATCTGGTATAATACACTGTCTTTTGACTAGTCTTTAGTCTAAAAATGTATGGGGAAACTCACACCTCTATGAAGTCACACAGCAAATTCCCCAGTCTGGGTTGTCAAACACATTGTAACAAAAGAGGGATGGCAGGCTTTGTGTCCCACTGCATGATGACAGAGCTATTTTAACAATCCACTTTCAAGCAAAAGCTCCTCAAGACAAACCTGCCAGAGCCAGGCAAGAACCCCTCACCTGCAGTCCAATGTTCAGGTACAGAAAGCCAATGGAGCCCCTCTCTCCCAGCTCATCCTGTTTCTCTGTGCCACCCATCTCCACGATGCACAGCGACTCGGGCTGTGCAGGCAGTGCCTGCATACTCAGGGGCTGTAAACAATCCTGGGGGAAACAGACAGAGGGACAACACCAGTCAGCAAGGCTTGGCATGGCAAGACAGGATTCAAGCTCCACCTAAGGAGCTTAAAGATGCCCTTTTAGATCTTCCAGAAAGAAGTGTTCACAGAAAAAAAAAGAAAAAAGAAGTTATAACAGATGCTGGCTCTGTGCATTTTGGCAAGCAAGAGTGGTAGCTGCCTGGCCCTAAACTGGATCCTTCCAAACTGTTCTAGCACCATTTGCTGCTATTTAGCATGGAGTGACCTAAGGAAAATTTAGGTTACTACAACCAGCTTTGAACACCTCATCTGTTGCAGGTAGATGAACAGTAAGTTTGGTTTGCTGCCAACTTGCCTGCAGAATGAGTCTTTTAGTACAGGTACAAACAGGGAGATGAGAGGGGGAAACCCAACAAAAAACCCACCCAAAACAAAACAATGAAAGAAAATTATTTTGTGACTCATCAGCTGAACCTCCAGAGGATCTGTTAGAGGGAAGGATCAAGGGCCACACTTCCTGCCAATCAGCAGAGAAAAACCATGCAAGCTGTCCATTCCTGCTCACCCATCTGAACACAGAAAGACAGTTTGGATGGTTACAGTCCACCTTTGGAGGATCCTTCTGAACATTTCAAACCAATGAAAGGGTAAAACCAGAGCAGCTACTCACTGAAGGGTCAAGTGAAATAATTCTGACAGTGTTGTCCACCAGTCCAACAGCAAGGAACCGGGAACGCTGCTCCCCAGGGGGAACGTTGGCCAGGCTCATGCAAACGACATCAGCAGACATCTCCTTTCTCTCTGTGTACTCATTCAGCTGTCCTGACTGAGAGAAAAATGTAAGACTTACTAATTGGATACTTTGTTTTTAAACGACGCTTTGGATTTGTTATATAAACAGTATCACAATTTTTAAACAATTTACAAACCCATGCCTCACTCTTCCAAACTCATTCACAACATTAACACACATACCGGGTCCATCTCAAAGTAAACCAGCTCTCCTCCAGTCAGGGCTATGACTACTTGTCTTTGGTTCACAGCACATTTTACAATGGTTTTCTTCCCTGGTGTCTTCCATTCATTTACTCTTTTATCTGCTCGGATGTGCCGGATCCCATCTGGATAAACCTGAAGGAAAAAAAAAAAATCACCACATCAATTCTGTATTTACCATCTCTTCACAACTCCCCTTTCACTGGTGGTTCTGACTCAGCAGCAGTCAAAGGTAAGAACCACTCCTGGCAGCCAGTGATCTGAACTATGCACCAAGCTGAACCAGCAGGATGATTCTTGCCAGCTGGGAGAACTCCATCTTTCAACCACAGCAAGGAACTACTGAAGGAGATTATGACCCTTTTGAACTTGTCCAGTTTCACTTAGCAAGATATAAAAAGGGAAAGGCTGAATCAGCATCATTCTCTGCCAATCCACACCTTTAGACATGTGTTGCACTAATGCAGAAATCACATCTGTGCAGCAAGCTGAGAGTGGCAGACAGTAGACATGTAAGTAGCAGCTTTCCATTACCTGCACCAAAGCATCATCACCAAGAAGGGAGCAGGACAAGGTTGGTGTAGTGCCCAGGAATCCAGAGTCAGTCACTTCCTCTACAGTCTCTCCGATAGACAGCACCAGTGTGGCATTTACGAAGGACACGATAATGTAGGCATCAAATTCATCTGGTCAAGGGAGACAGGGAAAATAAGCAGAGTGCTGATTAATTAAAGGCAAGGCTTCCCAACACAATCAGCAGACAAATGTCTAGCAGTTACTCCTCAGCAGAATTCCTGTGATAATTACAGCTGCTGACAGTATTGCACAAGTTCGCTCTAGGACACGCTGTCCAAAAGCCAGCCAGTGCCGGACTCCAAACAATGCAGCCCCGAGCCAGGATCCAACCAAGATCCACATCCACAGTCAATTCATAATGCTCTGCATTCTGGCAAGCAGGATTCTTGTCTATTTTTTACAAAGAATGCTCAAGTTCTCGAAGTTTTTAAGACAGTTTTCCCCCATCACCCAAAGAGATGAATCCAGATTTAACACCCAACAAAGTCAAACTAAATTATGTACTCCAAAAATTTGAACATAAGGAATCTATCAGCAGAAACCACACCACAGATGTTGCACACAGGAGGTTACAGGACCACAATCTCTATCTAGCAGCCACACAATTAAAGGCTGCAGAGAACAATTAGGGTGCATTGCAGCAGAATTCAGGGTTAAACCTGCTCTACTGTCCTCCAGAAGCTCAACTGGCTTCCATTCACACTGTGAGAGTCTCCTGGGATAAGAAACAATTACATTTTTAGGATAGTTGAAATACTGTCATTTATCCCAATAGAAGTAAAGGTCAGTGTTTGCTCTATTATCTCCAGTACTGGATTCTCCCAAAGGGGACAGCATGGGAGACTCCTGTAGCTTGGACATGGAGGAGCTATGCTAATCAAAATAATCTTAAGAGCTTATTTGGAAATAGGGAAACTTTGTGGGAAATGAGGGTAGTAGGACTGGGAAAGCAAAAATTCTGCTTTCACTCTGCAGAAAGCAATAGGTCTTAAGAAGGGAAGAGGACAATCTCATTAAAAAAGAATAACAAAAGCAACAGAAACAATGAAGTCTATTGGGAAATGGAGCCAGGAGCCTTGGAAGAGAAATAAGATTGCCTCAGAGAAGCAACTCCACTTCTACTGCTGTTGTCATGCAGCTGCTATTTCTTAAAAAGAAAATTCCTCATTTTAACCCAACTCAACCCAAAGCTCAGACTTAGGTACCACAGTGTACCTAGTGGAGGTGAAGGCATAAGAGCTGTCAGTTTCTGCCCTTGAAAGGAGACTCTCCATAATTTTCAAACACAGGAGACATGGAGAAGTGGTTAATAACTTTAACAAAAAAGGAAAATAAGTAAGTCTCACTGGGATGGAAACGGGATGCCACAAAATACGATGCAGCAGCTTAAAGAACCCGAGCTGGGTTAACCAAAACAAATGCTTTAAGAACTAATAATTCTTTTCTTATCCACCCTGTTTAGATGGAAGCATTGCCAAACCTGCTGTGTCACGTTTATAACAAAAAGTTCTTACATACAGTTGAAAATATGCAAGTGAAAAATTAAAAAAACTCCCCATCATTCTTCTCTGCAACATCTGGTACACAGACCACAGCTCTGATCAAACTGAAGAGTTCTGTGTAACTAAAGCAATTTCAACAGAAGTCTGTGGCATAAACTGTTACTACTCTATTAACTGCTCACAGCCTATAACCTCCAACAGCTCCAAAATCCTACAAAGAGGAACTGGTCCATCTGGGGAAATGAGAAAGCAAGAACTCAATCTGCAGAGAGAAGTCCATCAGTAGCACCAATGATTTGAATGCTCGGCTAAACAGGAGAACTCCTCCAACATTAACAGCAGATGATAAGAGCTCAGCAAGACACACTTGCACACCACTTATTTTCTACACAGCAGCTTCTCCTACAAACTTGCACAGATTTTTCAACACCAGAAGTCGACAACAATTCCTCGATCATGGAGTTTCCAGCAGTTCACAGGCTAAGCATTTGATTCATAAATATCCCATAGACAGGATGTTCTAAGAATTCCATTTCAAAGACCACTGTTGCTTTCCAAATTACTTCAGAGCTGCTGCCTTCCTCCCTGGGGGCTGTCAATTCTCATGATAAACCACTGTGTCCCAGCTGGAAGCTTAAGCATGTGATTTGGCATAGGACAAAGAACTCCCATCTGAAAACAAAACAGATTTCCTTAGTCCTATCTAAACCAAAACTCATTCCTACCTCTTAATACTTTTTAGCTCTTTCTTTCCATTGGCTTACATTTATATTAGAGCATGCCTTTATGTCAATAATAGTGACAAGTGCATTTCTGCTTGAAGTCTGTTTTGCTTAATGACTCTCTGCTGGAGCTTTTGAAATAAAAGGTTTGATTTACCAGAATTAAGTCAGTGAATAAGACACATTCATTTAGGTTCAAACAATACATTTTTGGTTTAGAAAATATAGCAGTCTAGTTGAAATTAAGAAGACTAAATCCCTAGGGCACACTGAGAAGTGTTCTCAGTTAGAAAAAGAAAAGAGCTACGGATTTTAATATGAAAAGATGTCTACTTAGCTCTGCATAATCCCAAGCAAAACATCAGGCTCCCCAGAGTTTTGAACAGATAGACATTATTTTGTATGCAGACACAAGACTTCAGAGATGCTTATTACAGTACTAATTGCACCAGTCAGCTCCTTTCAGTGAATAACAGAGACATTTTAATGACTCTGAAGAGCCACAGCTGGACTCGTTCTCCTACACATGCATTACAAGTTTTCTGCAGCTTCATGCAAACATCACAAACAGTTATGAAAACATGACATTTCAGTCCATGAACTCTACACTACTGTGCTTTTTATTATTTATCATGGATTCAGTTCGAGTTAGTCCATGAGAATTCCATTCTTATATGCCAGTCCAGTCCTGGCCGTTTTCTCACACTCTGAAACATCTGAATTTGGACTGAGACAAATGCAGTCACCACGAGCTCAGAGGAGCTCAGGGAGCAAAGTGGTGAGCAGTGTCAGAGCTCAGGATCACTCTCAGTTAGCAGACTCTGAGGGGATGACAGCACATTTTCCTGGGCTTCTGTTTACTACAGCGTGGCGACTCCGCAGCGCTGACTCACGGCACGCTGTGTGCAGCAGGAGTGCCAGGTAGGGAATGCTGGCTCCCAAATCCCAAATCCCATCTGTCAGCACAGCACAGCACACACCTACACCCACTGATCATTCCACTGGAATAGCTTGGTGCAAATCCTACCCACTTCTGTCTCACAGGCAGATGAATCCCATAACCACAGGACATTCCCATGCCAGCAATACCTATAACTGCTCCAAGCACACTTGATCTTTTTCTATTGGAGGTCTGTACAAAGCAGCTGGAAGCCTAATCTTGGTCTACAAGAGAGCTGAAAATACCCCTAAAACACACACATCCAATTTTAGCAAGAACTGACTGTTCCACAGAGACACAGCTGATTGTTTTGCTTCCCAAGGACTGCAAGATGGACTGGGATCTGCTTTCTACTCCTCAGCTACTCAACTTCAAAGGCAACAATCTTCAACTACACACCAGTTTCTAGAATTTGTTTAGTGAAGTGCTTAGCATCAATGCAGCCCCATGCTGTTGGGATTCTCTGTGGTTAACCTGTGGTACTGTACAGTAGCCCCTAGCAGTAGGTACACACCTGTGGTGATCAGCACCTCCACCACCAGCCACCTGTGGAAGAAAAAAAAAGGCTTGGTATTGGTAGTGAGTATCACCACGTACCAGCCAAGGTTAGTATTTGCTTTGAAGACTGCAGACCTGGGTGTTTCTTGCAGAGGCCTTGCAGCACACACTGCAACACTGAGGCAGGGCTGGGCAACCCCAAGCTGCCAAGTGTGCCCTCAAGGGCACTTTAAAGATTACATACATGTTTGAAAATGTTCTGCACTCTTTCTGATTAAAACCTACTAAAATAATTTCTGAATTCCAAGAACTGGAACTTGGGAATCAGTTTCACAAAACAATAAACAGTGAGTAGCACAGCTTAACAACTACAGATTCCAGCCTTTCTGAATCATGGAGGTGATCATGCTGAAATCTGGAAAATTTGGAAGAGGGAAAGAAGAGAAGGCAATGAGACTGGTCCTGCTTCCTGCAGATTATCAGTGGTCCTTCACCTCCTGAAAAGTCAAAGTCTTCTTCTGGAATCCCAACAGAAAAGATTTTAAAACTGTAAGGTGATGTCAGAAGCCTCCAGTCCTCAGAGGGAGAAAATCTTACTAACTTCTTTTCCAGAGTGCTGGAGAAAAGGTTTCCAACAAACTGGAATGCCTCTTTTCAGAAAACCATGCATTTTTTAATATCAACTGTGGAAATACTTTCCTTTTGACCCTTTTACCTCTTGGGGACATGAAGGCACTTTATGCTCAAAGTTCCTCCCTTGTTGCTTAGACAGTACATGAATCTCAGGACATGAGCACAGGAATTCATGGCAGGTCTCACTGGCAAGGTAAATCCCACTGCAGGATTTGAAATTCCCACAGGGTTACTGGTTCTCTGGAAGACACACTACTCTGCTTAAATGCAAGGAGTCATGTCAGCATAGCAGGCTAAAGCCTCTACTGCAACAATCTGGCCTTTCCAGATCCCCTGTATAAACCTAGAGGAGTCTTTGTGAGAGTTATACAAAGCACTGCTTGGGAAACAATCCCTGACACTGCCAGCACCCAGAACAGATTCCCTACAAGCTGTTTAGGTGTTTCTGTGCAATTCTGCTCTCACCATAAAGAGAAAGGCAGAAAGTGCTACATTTTCTCTTGTACATTAGTAATAGCAAGGCTATTATTTCAGATCACAAAATTAAAAATAAACCCCAACGACCAACCAAACCTCCAATCCAGTATATTCTGCCAACTTGAAATCTTAAATCTCTCTGGAATCACAAACCTTGTACACACTGCTGGCTTTTGAATAGAGAGTATATCCTAGTCCAGAGTGGTTTTTTCTCAGATATGCACAGAAGAAAGTAATAAAATGCAAACACTGTTGCTGATTTATCATCTTTGTTCCATAATTTGTATCCCACTCTCTCACAAAGAGCTGATTACTGCAGTTGTCAACACACACATGAAGAATAGTGAGTACAGTCCAACAACAAGAATAGCTGTTGCCTGCTGATGTTTGAGCAAGAACTTATGGGCAAAAAACTTATGGGAAGTGGGAATGCATGAGAAATTCAGCAGCTTCAGGCTGCAAATGTACAGCTGACACAGCACAGTGGGTGATGGATGCAGCTGCAGGCAGCTGATTCTTTGTCAAAAGGAAGTGTGACAATACAAGGGGACCAGAGGGTGGGTGGCTTTTTAAGATAAGCAGGTGGCTGCTGACTCAACCCACAATTTTTGAGGATGGCACACAAGCATCATGCAGCACCATTCCTATCTCCTTGGACAGAAAACAACAACAAACAAACCACACACAAAAACATTATGACTTCCCTGTGCTTCAGGAAAATACTGCATACCTTCAACATGTCTCCTCACAGTCCATACAGCATTGGGGTTACCAGGCAGCTCTGAGACAGCCATTTCAGATACCTAAGAGTAAACAGGAAGAAGGTTCTTTTGCAAACAGATGTTTACACTTTACTAGAGTAAGCAATCAAACCACGAGCAGTTTTTAAGCTTTCCCACAACTGGGCAGAAAAACTAACAATTCCCAATTCTGATGCTCTCAGCCCATGCCAGATGTGCTACAGGGCAAAATATGGTCAGCAATGATATGGCAACATTATTGCTGTGGATGAGCAGCTTCAAAACAAAGTCATCCACCCCCAGCAGAGAGCAGCAGCAGCTGGCAGACACCAGGAATGTTCCAGCTCAATACACTCAAGTATTAGAAGAAACAAAATGCAGGTTTTGTTGAAGTCAAGTAAACAAAAAGCTTTTGAGACTGTAAGAATAAACAATACAACCCTTCTATTCCTCAAGAAACAAGAGAAAGTAGCTCTCCAGACTAGAGCAAAAGGACAATTCCCTCATTTCAGCAACTTTGTTTCAAGGATTTCCTTGCACTGTCCTCATTTCTCAGTCTTTTCTCCTGAAGTGTTGGATGTCTTACCTCAAGCCCATGTCTCAAAACCCTCAGGGATGACCTGGGCCCCCGACCACAAGCCACATACAACTGGGGTGTGTCTTCATTGGCCAAATCTGCTATCTGTGTGGAGAAAAAGTGTCAAAACAATGTCCATGGAACGAGAAAATAAAACTATAAACATATATATATCACACTACTGCTTTAAGAATGTTCTTTCAAACACCAAAAGCTGTGGAGATGCCATGGGGTGTTCCAGCTGCTGCCCTGAATGTTAATTTTTACTGAAACTCTTTGCAAACAGCTAGTCTGATGGTCAACAGAGAAGCATCACAGAATCACTGGCTGACACCTGGTGTTCAGATATGCATTTATTGCCACAGGAATCAAATCTACCAGGCCAGGTACCAATCTCAGGCAGCTGTCTGAGAACTCTGCAGATGTGCCTCTCCATGAGTCTTTACCTGGAGTCTTTTCTGGAAAGCTGGAATAGCTTAGCTGCTGACTCCACTTACACATGTGGCAGACAGGAACTCTCTGTTAGCAACATACCTGACAACACAGAATAGGAGACAAACTGTCCAACTCATCCACCAGCACCAGGTTCTTCAGAGGTCGGGGCTGGAAAAAGAATGTGTCTCCTTCCTCAAGAGGCATGGCAGAGGAAAACTCTGGCTCCTCATCATCATCCCCCAGGTGAGCTATCTGGTACAGGTAACTTGAGACAGAAAAAAGTGTGTCAGCATCTTCAGAGCAAGGTTCATGGAGCCTACTTTATGTAAGGCTTAACCAGATATTCAGATAGTGGGGAAGAAAGAAATCTAACCCATTATTCCATTATTCAGTTATTAATATTTGGCTTTAAGGATTGTCTTCTGGGTTACAAAATATTAAAAAAAAAAAAAAAAAATCAGAGGCCTGCAACGAAAAAAAACCCCGAAAACCCATGAACAAGAAATCCCCCCACAACCTCCCAGCCTCAGGCCTTCACATTTGCAGCTGTCACTGGCAAGGTATCCCAGAGTTTCAGTATTTTGTTTACTCTTGAGCCTTTTAGATATTCTTGTGTTTAAGCCAAAGCAGCAACTGACAGCTGAGGCCAAATGCAAGGCCAATGGCTAGGACTTCATCTCCACATTTATCTATTTTATTGGAATACTCTCACCTTTTAAATCATACTATTTTAACCACATTCCCTATTCCAATTTATGAGCTCAATAAAAAAACAAATAAAACTTCAGAGAAGAAAAAAAAATCCCACAGAAAGCCAGAATGAGTTACTTCCTGGTTTTAATAAAGCTCAAATATGGCTTCCTCAATTCAGATTCAGTCCAGCAAACTGGCTGGGGCTCCCTCAGGTGGCTGACTGCAGATACAGTCAGAAAAATCTCCATCCTGTGAATCTCTCCCTCAGACAGAGTTAAGCTAATCTTCAAAGGTGTGCATGATCATTTAGAGTATTTAGAAGTCCAAACATGAATTAAGAGAAAGCCCTCAAGTATACATCTAGTAAGAAAAGGAACACAACTACTAATAAGAAAGCCTATTTACTTCTGAGTAGGCCATACACATAAAAATTCAAAACTATCAAACTAATTGAAAAGATAATTCATCTGATATGTGATGAACCCTACATAAACAGCAAGTGCTCAATTTTTCCAAAATCTGCTGCAACAGCAAGTAACCTTTTGTTCTCTGCACTTCATCATCTAATCTGAGTTCAAACAGCAAGAAAATTCCCCCATTCATAGTCTAATCCAATTATTCTTCTCAAGCCCTCTGAACAAAGCACTAAGTTACCCATTAAATCAGAGGTGTTGGCTTTCTATGCACAGTAAGTTCAAGGGTCAGTCTGCAGGCCTGAACAGAACCACTCTGCTTCAGGGAAAAAACACTGATGTCAAATTGTTTACTCACTGGTTTCCAAATTCAGATGCCACAAAGAGAAATCCTGTTTTCAGAACACACATGGCAGCAGCAACAGGAACAGTGTCAAAGTACTTCAGTCGAATCTCTGTTACCTGAAAGCAGATGAAGATGTGAATATGATGCTGAAGTACTGGAGCTCCATGTGTGATTTAATAACAAACATCTGCCTAGCCATCTTCTCCAAAGAAATGAACAAGAGCAGGCCAGACTTAAAACATCAGTAGTTTAGGGCACCAGGTTATAAATCACAAAATCCAACAGATTATTTGAACACACAAACCAGGCTGTCTGTTTCATTCCAAGACTTTCTGCCTTTTGTAAATCAATTTGGAAAACAAAAGCTGTAAAAATGGCAAGCTGCCTAAGAGAAATTTGCTTCACTGAACACCACCAGTTCTCCACCATTAGAAAAACAACTGTCCTAAGCAAATTTCTAAATTTGATATGGTCACAACAGCTGTTGGTGAAACATCCAAGAACAATCTTCAGGCACTTGAACATCACAGAGTATTCCATGCTGGAAGGGACCAAAAAGGATTATCAAGGCCAGCTCCTGGCTCTGCAGAGAGCAACCCCAAAAATCACACAATGTCTGAGATCATTGTCCAAACACTCCTTGAACTCTGGCAGGCTTTGTGCCTGCTACACAGTCATCCCCTGTACCAAATATGACATGTTTAGATGGAGAAATTAACATTCAACATTTACTCAAAAAGCCCAACCAATCACACGGCAGCAGAGAACTTTTCAGAGAATACTAAAACAAGCAGCAGCAAGCCACTGCAAGCCTGTTATTTCAACTCACAGACCAGCTGTGCCAAGCTAACTACCTCATCTTGCAAAAATATTGATTGCAGCATGTAAACAGCCAATCAAGAGACTGGAGGGTACTTGCTGAAATCCAGGGAAGCTAAGTTCCACAGAATAAGTTACTGAAATACTCTCCAGGAGCTTCATGGACCACAGTTTATATTCTTTAAAAAAAAGACCACCACTAGAACATTTTAAGTATGATCAAATGACTGCAGTTTAATCCTCAGAGGATTTTGCAAACCTTGCACCGTGTCTCTTTATGAGTAATACCCACAGTGGCGACCAGTGTTAACTCTTTTACAAATCACATAAAGCAAGTTCCCTTACACAGTTAAACTCACAACAGTAAAAATGTATCACCTTAGGGAAAGTAACTAACTAAGAACTCCTCTCAATTCATGCTTCTGCATTCAGGTGGTGCTTACCATGTCTTCATCAGTCTCCAGAGTAATTTTGAAGATGTCTCCCTGCTCTGTCTGGGCCAGGAAGAAGAACATGGACTTGGTCTTATGTGTAGCAGAGCAGACAAAGATCATACCCCTCTCTGGATCATCCAAGTCATTCTGTCAGGAAAGACAGTGGAGGTCATTGGTGGAATTACCTGACAAGCACAGAGGTGATTTCACTGACTGAAGTATTTCCATTTCACAGGTCCTTAAGAGCTCACAGTATGTAAGAAGGTTTTTAACACAAAGCACATCTCTTTGTTACACCTGTAGTCACCCTTGGTACATCTCTGCCCCAGAGGGAAATACAGCTGTGAGACATTGTGCCTAAGCATCATCCCTCATCTGTTTTACTTTCCTCTCTGGGCAACTCTCACATATCAAAGCCCAAAACACAGGAAAGGGCTGTAACTCACACACAGCTGGTTTTGAGCACCTTGGCAGATGTTCAAAGCACTGCATTCCTAATACCAAAGGGAGAGGAAGCAGCCTTAGATGCAACAGAGCAGCTGTTGAATTTACCTGCAGCTACAACTGCCACTGTTCAGCATCTCAAGTAACCCTACCTTGCACTGACAGTGCTGCCTGATCAGAGTCTTTGGAGTATCTCCAGTATAAATCTCAGAGAAGAGACATGAACCACACTCATCACTTCAGGCTATGCCCACCTCCATCCTCCCTCTCAGATAACACACAGCCAGTGAGGCAGATAAGCCAACATGTTTTTAACTCATTTTTTTCTTACTTTAAAACCTTTCTGGTGCCCTTAACCTTGAAAGGCAAATTCCAAGCATTCATAATCTTAAAAAATTCTCACCCGTCTCCTGGGAATTGGGCATCTGATATCAGGCTGGTCACCAAAGTTTTTGTAAGTAATGTAGTTTTCAGAACAGATCAGCACCCCACTGGGGCCATCAGAACCACCAGGAACTGAAAGAAAATTATTAGGAGAAAAGCCTTTACCATAGATGTGAATGGTTGCCTGCAGAACATTTGGTTTTCTTTAATGCAGCACCATTTCCAACACTCTCCATCACCCTGCATATATGAATCTGCTCTTACTGAAAAGACAAAAGACTGAGTACAACTGCCTGTGCCACCATGAGAACAGGGCAGATGGAATCAGGGATCTGGAAGGATGCAGTTTCTGACAAATTGCTTAGGTTTTATCCTTCCTGGCTTTTTATTGTCTAGAAAGCCATGACATGCCCAAAATACTACACTAGCAACTTGTCAGATAAACACAACCTTTCAGTTTCTGGTATGTTTGCTTCTAGAAAAATCCATAAGATGGATTAACATCTTTAGTTAACAGAAGCATTTCTAAAGCCATACTTTGTGATCTCAGTGTAACAAATCACATCATCAAACAGATTCAGCACAATACTTGGTGTCTGTCTCGCAGCTGCTTATAGGAGATGCAACAGGGCAAGCATACAAAGATGCTCTCCCAGCTCAGCACTTTTTGTGCTTGGAGAGGAACCTGCAGCAGCTTCCCTGGTTGAAGGTGTTGTATTGGCTTTGCATCCAACCCCTCCAAGTGGGCTTTTAGTCCCAGGATTCATCTACTGCCCTCAGCAGAAGGAATCCCATTAAAGAGAGTAAAATAGCATCTACACATTAACTAAGTCCTTTTGCATTGCTACCAGCTACAGGAGCACTCTGAAACAGCAGCTGCTTCTATGAATACTTGTGTATTTCCATGTGAACCACCCCTCATTACCTGACTGCAAGGTCAATTAATTAATTTATACTAATGGCTCAGACTACAATTGAAACAATTCCTAAGATATAAAGAATATTGACAGTGTTTTCCATGGGAACCAAGCAGACCCATGCAAAACCAACTCTGTGGGTGGTACCTGTTATGAGGAAGTTGCCATGCTCTTCCAGGGGCTCACTGTATTTCCTGACAACATGGTTCAAACCCAAGTCCAGTTCATAAAATGTCAATGTCTGCTGTGTGTTGGCTGCAGCTTCACCTGTTGGATCATTGTCTGCTTCCTAAAACAGAACACATGGAGGTGTCTTTGAAAAAAAGGATTAAAAGGAAGAGCAAAGCTGATGTGTTGGGAAACAGTTTTGAGCGGCAACAGAATGGGGCCAAAAGACTTGCTAGAAGCTGCACAAGAGAAGTTCAGACCAAGAAAACAGGCATATTTTCAGTTGAAAAGCAAAAAGAATCAATCACCATGACAGAAGAGACTTGCCCATTCTGGCTGAAGGCAAGACAAAAAGCCAGTAAGCCTGTAAAAAATGACAACTGCCCCAGACAGCTGAAGCAGCCAACACTCCCCAGTGACAGATGAAGAACAGAACAGGAACAACAAAGGTCAAAATACAGCAAAGGGAGATGAAGTTCTTCTCACCTCATAATCCATTTCCAGACAAGCAAACATTGGGTTTTCAAACCCCACGTCGACTCCCACCACGTGGTAGACCAAGGTATTGGCCTTGTGGGCTTCCAGAGGGGAGGAGATGGTGAGTCGAGCAGCAGCATCTCTGTTCAGGATATACACCAGCTTCTGCTTTTCAATGGCACCTGCAGGGAAGGACAACAGCACGTGAAGCCCATTCCTTGATAACCAAATCTCACCATACCTGCAGCCAAAACTGAGCTGTAACTTGGAAAGAGAACATCAGCATTACTTCAGCTGAAGTTCACCACCGGTGTTTATCTCTGTGCCACCAACTAACCTTGAATGTTTCATTGTAAATCTTTCAGATTGCAAGCACAAAATGACAACTTCAGCCCTTTAAAGCCAAAGCCTGACCCTTTGAGCTACATTCACCTGGCCCTATATTCCATCGACAATGGCTTGAGGGAGATCTACTCACTCTTTTTACCACACAAGAGATGACAAACTGCAAGGAAGCAAAGACAAACGGAAAGAAGCATCCAGATGTTCTGCTATTTAAAACCACAGAAATATTTTACTATTTTACAAACTTTTCCATAGAAATATTTTAACTAAGTAAATGTATTCTTGCCTGATATACAGCATCCACAACATAAAAAACCACCACTCAAATATTAACATGAACAGCACAACTATGACCGTGTTACTTTCTCACTAAGGAAAACCAGACATGTGAGAAAATAAATAATATTATTGCTATTCCCAGTATAAAGACATACTTGGTAAATTACCATCAGCACTGCACAGAGCTGCCTTCAGCAAACTGAGAAAGCTCCAGACACCTTGTGCTACATCTTAGCAAAAAAATTCTCTCAAGTGTCCTCCTACCTGTGAAGCCTGATCAGAAATGCATCTGGCTGTCTCCATGAGACATCTCAGAGAAGAGACATGAACTCAAAACATCATTTCAGGCCATGGGAACTGACTGGCTACACTGTAGCACTGGCACCTGCAATCCCATCCTCTCTCCCACACACCACACCTCAGGGCTCTGCACGCAGCTAAGCAAACTGGTCTCTTTCCAATTTGTTTTAGCTCAGCACTACAATTTATTTGTGCAATTCCACCAGCATCAAGGAATAATTCTGAATGCCTGTGCTCTCATTGACACAGCTCACAACCTAAAACAATTATAATTATATTATAATTCCAATTACACCTAGCAGAAATCTGCTCCAAAATAAACATCCACAAGAAGGAAGATAAAAACGTTAAGAACAGAAGGTGACAGAGAGACTTACTGATCATGACAGCGCGGCCCTTTGGGTCCACAGCCAGGTACTGGCCTGGAACGATCCTGCGGCAGCCACTCTTGCCAAAGGTCTCCTGGTGGATCTTCTCGAAGACGTTCTTGGAGGGCTGGTACTCCAGGATGACGATGCGCCCCGAGTCGCTGCCCACCACGATGTAATCCTTGGTGCCCCCCGTCAGCCTGAAGGCCATGAGGGAGCGGATGACCCCAAACACCTCCACGGTCAGCAGCGTGTGAACCTTCCCTGTGTTGGGATCGGGGCGCAGCAACTCCAGGATCTTGCCCCGGGAAACAACAATTTCTTGTTGTTTGGTTCCTGAAGAAACCAAAACACGAGCACAAGTCAGCAACAAACACACAACTTCAACAAGGGAAGAAGGGTGAACTTCCAAATACCAATTTTAGGACTACCATGAAGAAACTCAAGGAAACTTATTCACCACATTACATACCATCATTGTTAGAACAGCTTTTAACACATCAGAGAATTGGTCAGGATATTAAACTAAACCTATAGATAATTTAGATTGGTAATCAAGCCAAACTTCCCTCAATCTATCCACAAGCTACCACAGCTCAAGTAACACTCAATAACAAATGATAATGTACCAGCAAAAACCCCCCAGGGGTACCAAAGCAAATTGGTACCCAAAAAAGCCCCAAGCCAAGTCATGCAGAGGGAGGAAAAAATTACCTGAGAAATTGCCATGGATGGCAAAGCTAATGCCTGTGGCACGCTGCAACGTTAGGTTGTACAGAAACATGTTGGCAACGGAGTTGCTTCAGCTTATGTAGCTCTGGTAATTCTGCAACAAGTAACACAAAATAATAAAACTTCTCAACAGCAAAGCCTTTCACGCAGCAGAGAGAACCGCTGCCCTCCCGGTGTGCACGGATCACTTTACAGCACAGCCCGACTGCCATCGCGCTATTTGCTATTTATTAGCGCAAAAGGCTCTCCCAAGGCGTCCCGGGTGCCAGCTGAACTCCTTACTGCCGGCCGGCTGAGCAGGACTCCCAGTAATTACTGCTAATTAGTCACGGCTTTCGCTTTCCAGGAACCAAACACAATTAGGGAGCCCTCCGGGATGCCCGCGCCGTTACACATCCTTGACGCCGCCGTTTCATTGAACACGAGTGCAGCCACCCGCAGCTGCCCGGGGCCGACTCCTCGGGAGGGAACCCCAGCCCCAGCGGCCGCCCCGGCCCGAGGAAACCGGCCCTGAGCCTTGCCGAGGCCCCGGCAGGGCACGGAGCTGACCGGAACGCTCAGCCCGGGAACCGGCCACAGCTCATTGCCCGGCCCGGCCGCCCTCACCCGGCCCAGGCCCCGACGGGTCCGCGACGCTCCCGCTCCACAAACCAGGGGCCCGTCCCTGCCGCGGAGCCGCCGCCGGGCGGGCAGAGCTGCGCTCACCGTGCGGATGGCGGCGGATGCTACTCCGGCCTAGGCGGGGGCACCGCCGGCCTCCTCCGCCATCAGCGCCGCGCCTGCGCACTGCCCTCCCGCGCCTTCTCCATGGGGCTTTCCACGTGTCCGGCGCGCGCGCGCGCCCTGCGGCGAGGGAGGCTGCCCAATGCGGTGCCTGAATGATCGCGGCGCTATGGCAGCTGCCGCCTGCACCAAGAAACCCCCCAAGAAAACCCTCAGCCTCCTTCTAGCATGGAGATCTGCAGGAGCGTCAGCTTCCCTCACCGCCAGGCGGAGCTGAGCGGTACCGAGGGTCAGGCACCGCCTTTGACGGTCCCGCCGGGCCTCACGGTGGTTTCGACCGCGTCAGCTGTGTGCCAAGATGGCGGCGGCCACGGCGCCGGGACCGAAGGCGCCGCCGGGTGACAGCGGCGGCCCCGCCGCCTCCGCCCTGTCCATGGAGCGGATCCAGTCGCTGACCGAGCTGGCGGACCTGGAGGCCGCCTACAGCCGGCTGTGTGAGGAGGAGGTGTGTGCGGCCGGGCATGGGAGGCAGCGGGGCCCCGAAAAGCGGATACCCCGCTGTCACTGTGCCCCTCATTGCTGCGCACTCCCTAGAGGCGTTTGACACGGACTTAGCCGCCCCTGGGTCGGTGTCGCCTCCGCGGATCCCTGAATCGCGAGCAGCCTGAAGATTCTGGGATCTCCTGCACTGGAAGCCCAGCCAGGGGAGGAGTTTGTGGGATATCTGACTTAAAAGCGGTGTGATGAGGATTCCAAAACCGATGCTTTCAAGTAGAAAAATCATAAAGATTTAGAGGATTTAAGAGAGCTTAGAAAGGATTTATTTGTCATATGAGCTCTTGGAAGCACTAATGCCTTGTGTCTTTGGCTTGGATATAGCATCTGTGATAAACTGCTGGTCTGGAGGAGAGCTGAAGTCACATAACACCTCCTTCATTTTTTAATTTTTTTCAGAAAGTCGTGCAGGAAGAGCTGGATGCCCTCCTGGAGCAGCAAAGCACTATAGAGAATAAGATGGTTGCCCTTCATCGCATGGGGTTAGTGTTCCAACCCACTTCCTTCTCCTTGCTGCATGGCCCAGAGACTCCTGTCAGTGTTGTAGCAGAAGCACAACATCCATTCTCAGAAAATATCAGACTTTAAATCAGTTTGTGGTTGAGAACACGAGTTGGATCTTCATCCCCAGTTCTTCCCAGCTGTGCCCTCACCCAGAGTGACCTGTTTTGGTGTAGACTCAAAAGCTTTTTGAAAGTGTTATCTCAGAGGGTGCCAGGTTTCAGCATCAATTGTTGGATCAGGTGTCTTGTGCCAGGCTGTGCCAGGTGTGAACAAATATTACTGCCCTTCAGGGTGAACTTGTGCAGGCAGGCTGGGAAATCATCCTGAATGGCCTTTGTGTCTAGCAGAGCTCCAAGGAAAGGATTCCAGCCTTCATCTCCATTTCAGAAGTGGAGAATGTCCCAAGGGCCCAGTGGCTCGTTCTGCCCTGTGTGGTGGCAAGGCACAGCTGCTCTGTGCAGCCTCTCCTCCTGCTCTGCTCCCAGAGGAAGGCAATGGAATGAGTGGCAGTGTTGTGACAGGCCCAGCTGTTCCTGGAGAGACAGCCATGCTCCTTGCACAGCCCCAGGTGGTTCCTGTGTGCCTCTCACGCCCAGCTCTGTGTGTTTCAGCCCCAGCCTGCAGCTGATTGAGGGGGATGCCCAGCAGCTGGCAGGGATGGTCACCTTCACCTGCAACCTGGCCGAGAACGTCAGCAGCAAGGTCCGGCAGCTCGACCTCGCCAAGGTACGGGCTGAGGGGCTGGGGCTTGTCAGCACTCTGTGCTGTGCCAGTCTAGGGTGCTTTCAGTACCCCTTCCCCACTGTCTGTTCCTGCTTAGATGCAGGGCTGCTGTGTTTGTGTGTTCTGTGCTCACAGCACACCAGATGTGCCCTGCCTTTGGTGGGCTGGAAGCTGCTGTGGTTTTGATTCTTTTTTTGTGTCTTTCTGGGCTCCTGGGTATTGCATAGTATAAGACTGATAGAATGGTTTGGGCTGGAAGGGATCTTAAAGCTCCTCTTGTTCCCAACTCTCCTGCAGTTGGCATGGACACCTTTCACCTGACCAGGCTGCTCAGAGCCCCATCCAGCCTGGCCTTGAACACTTCCAGGGATGCTCCTTCATACATTGGCTGGTTCTCCAGCATCCCCTCCTGTCCATGTAGCTCCTGGTAGAATACCCTGAATAGAGTTACTAGCAATCTTGGCAGCTACACAGTGCTGAGGACAGTGGAGATTGTCACCAAAGCCAGGTCAGGAATCTGGGCTGTTCTATTCCTTGTCTGGGGACAGGCTGAGGGGTGTCAATGCCAGCACTTGGTACAACTGCTCAGATCAGACAGATAATGTGTGCTGTCCTCTCTGGTCTCTGCCTGTTTGTTACAGACAGCTGTGACCTCCAAGTTCAGCCTCAGTTTTGACATATACTGTTCATCCTGTGGAGCCACTGGTCTTAGCACTTTTTAAGTAGTGTGGGATTTTTGCTTATGTAGTAGTTTTTGTGTATAGAGAAGTGCTTCAGTCTCTTTTTCCCTCACACTGCCTTCTGAGAGCTCCTTCTCCCTGTCCATCCCACAGCTGGAAGCATCACTGGTTGCCTTTCTTTCAGAACCGCCTCTATCAGGCCATTCAGAGAGCTGATGACATCCTTGACCTGAAGTTCTGCATGGATGGAGTTCAGACAGCCCTGAGAAATGAAGACTATGAACAAGCAGCAGCTCACATCCATCGCTATCTGTCCCTGGACAAGTCAGTGATTGAGCTCAGTCGTCAGGGCAAGGAGGGTAAGCACTGTTTGTGAGGAGATGCTCATGAGTCACCTTTCCAATGGATACCTAGAGGCTGCTCCTTTCTCCTCTTTTCAGCAGAAAATCTAATGCTGGCCAGAGATCTTAGTATTTTATAGACTGACCTAGGGGTGAAGGTTTTTGAAGCATTATTACACCAGAATTATCATTAATTGAAAAGGGAGCTCCTGGCACACCGCTGTAATTCAGTATTTCAGGTGCTAACTAAGCAAAGCACAAAGTGTTCAGGCCAGAAGTGAGGGAGAAGGCTCTGTCAAGAATTGTTTTTGTGTCACGGTGTGCTACCAAGTAGAGCAACTGGAAATGAGGGGGTAAATTGGTAGATTCCTAAGAGGAAAATCCCAGTGGATGTGTTGTTGTCCTTCATGCAAAATCACAACATTACATCTCTCACCAGCCTGTCTGTGCCTGTAGAGGAATTCCAGTGTGTCTTCTGCCTTCTCATCTTGGGGCTGCACAGTGCTGCTCTCTCTCCTGGGGAAAAAGTAGCCCTTGATACAATACTAACATTGTGCTGTCACTTTTCTGTTTCTTTTCTGTCCTTTTGACCAGGGGGAATAATTGATGCCAACCTGAAGCTCCTGCAGGAAGCAGAGCAGCGTCTGAAGACAATTGTCACAGAGAAATTTGACACAGCAATGAAGCAGGGAGACCTGCCCCAGGTGGAACGGTTCTTCAAGATCTTTCCTCTGCTGGGCTTACATGAAGAGGGGCTGAGCAAGTTCTCTGAGTACCTCTGCAAGCAGGTAACAGGCTCTGTGACACCAAGGGGAAAGCAAAACCCAGTCTCTGTCAACAGATGTTGTGGAAGGAGACTTTGGCAGTGGCTTGTTCACCTTAGAAAATAGCACTGGCCTTAGTTCATATCTCTCCTTGCATTTGTATGCTAGGATGGGCTTTCTGGTGTCTGTGTCTTGCTCTGTGCACTTACTTAAAAATTATCAAATGAGCCTGGAAAGAGAAGAACAAGTTTCTGCCTTTCCTTGAGCCTTGAGTTTTCCACAAGAGAGAACAGGATCCCTGTTCAAAGGAGGAGCAACAGCAATAGCCCTTGCATTGGGAAGGCCAGTGAAAGCTCTCTAGGGCAAGGACAGAGGACCTGTGGGTTGAAGAATACCTTTGGGTGTTCAGCTGACTGGTCCTGTTGCCATGCAGGTGGCCAACAAAGCGGAAGAGAACCTGCAGCTGGTGATGGGGACAGACATGAGTGACCGTCGAGCTGCTGTCATCTTTGCAGACACCCTGACACTCCTCTTTGAAGGTGATCTTCCTTTCCTCCTTCCTGATTGATTGCAAATTGTCCATGATGAGACTGTCCATCAATTTAAATGCTTTCAATTTCAGCTCACAAAATGCCTTGTTCTCCTTTGAGCTACAGGTGTCTCACTCGAGGGACAGGGACACAACTGGTAGGATTTATTCTAACCAGGAGAGGGCATCACAATAAGCAAGTTTTCCTGTGTACATCTTGTACAGGCACAAAGTGCATTTGCAAAGGATTTGTTGGCTTCCTCCAGGAATCAGACTCTTCCTGTTCTCTGCATCCTCAAAACAAATGGATATTCCCTGGAGGTTTCTTCAGACTTGCAGCTCTCCAGACAAACAAATCACATCCCTTAGGGATGAGCAGCTGTTGGTGCCTCCAGGCCTGGCTCTTCAAGAAGCACCATGGGAACTTGAAAGCAGAGAAGGGAATATGAATGCTCTGTGGGAGTGCCACAGACAGTACTTGAGATCCCATGGTGATTAACCACCTTCTCTGTGAAATCTGCTCTAGTTCCAGGCTGTACCCCTGCCAAGTTACTCTCCCAGCCTGGCACCAGCAGAGCCTTCTTGCCAGTAGTGTTAAAAGCAGGGGGAGCGTTGCTAACTATTGGAGTAGATGTTTGTGAGGAGAAGGCAATATTGTAGACATCCTTCCTTGTGGATGAGCTTTTCCTCCAAGGAGTTCTTGCCTTTGCTAATGCTTGCTCTCTGCAGCAAGTGTGTGCCCAAGAGCCTTCCCTGGGCTGATTTTTCCCTGTAGCCTTGCAGGTGCTAAAAGCTGGGACTGCATTTGGGTGGCAGTTGTGCCCCCTGCCAGATTTAGCTTGTGTGGCTTCGTCCTGGGGAAGCTTCAAACCTTGTATCTTGCTGGGCTGAAGGGCAGCTGGAGCTGGCACACAGGGCATGGCAGGAGTTCTCTTTAGGGACACAGAGATGGCTTCTGCTCCAGGAGATCTGTACTCTATCTGTGGAGTGAATGATCCTTTTTCAGGTCTGGTCTGTGGAGCTCTGCTGTGCTCTGGGAACTGCTGGTTGAGTGTGTGTCCCCTCCCTGCAGGGATTGCTCGCATTGTGGAGACCCACCAGCCCATTGTGGAGACCTACTATGGCCCAGGGAGGCTCTACACCCTCATCAAGCACCTGCAGGTGGAGTGCGACCGCCAGGTGGAGAAGGTGGTGGACAAGTTCATCAAGGAGAGGGACTACCACAGGCAGGTGAGAGCAGTGTGAGGCTGCCTCAGGCAGCCAGGTGTGCCCTCCAGACAGCTCTGTGGGTTCCCACTGCCATAGAGGCAGCAGAGTTTGGCCTTGTGTATTGAGAGAATCCTTGCTTTACTCCTTATTTACCCTGATAGCTGAAGGGGTTCAGTCTGTAACTGCTTTGTGAAGCAGAGAAGGATTCATTTGGAGCATGGTAAATGCACCCTGGGCACTCTGTGCTGTGCAGGTCTGTAGGGTGCTTTCAGTACACCTTCCCCCCTGTCTTGTTCCTGCTTAGACAGAGGGCTGCTGTTCCTGTGTCATGGTCACATACCTGAGTGCCTCTGGTCAAGTCCCATCCCACCACCCTTCCTGGAGGGATGAGCTCTGCCTTGGAGGAGGAAGAAGTGAACTTATGTGATTCCCTTCTCTGGCAGTGCTTCCTCCAAAGCATTCCTGTTACCCTCAGAGAGTACAAGTCATCAGCAAAGACTCCCTTTCTTTTGTGATTGCAGTTCCAGCAAGTCCAGAATAGCATGATGAGAAGTTCTTCTGCAGAGAAGATTGAACCAAGGTACAAAGAAAAACTCTTTATGCTCTCTAACCTTTCACTCTGGAGTTGTTATTAACACTACTTAACATTTAGATAACTCTCCCACTCTTCCAGAAGCTTTGTGGGTATTAATTTTAAAAATCCAATTGTTAGGTGCCCTTCACTGCCCTTCTGTAAAGGAAGCTTCTGTAGTGGGGCTTTATTTTGCTTAGTCATTAATTCTAAGCCTTGGCTCTAAGCATTCCTGGAGGGCTGTTGATATCCCTGCACATGAAGGACTGAGATTTTAACTCAGTGCCCACTGCCCTTCCATGGCCAGAGTACAGCCCTTGGAGCCCACAAAACAGAGCAGCTGTTTGACAGATAGATAATTTATGACAGAAGCAGGAATAAATCTTTGAATCTTACCTTATCTGTACTGCTGCTGCAGCAGCTCCATACCATCAGTTTCTTGACAACAAACTGCAGTGCTATCAATCTCCCTCTTTTCTTCTTATCGTAAATATTTACATAACCCTTAAGCAAGGCCATTTGAAAGTGCACCCAGCCCTTCTGGGACTGCCTGACTTAGAAACATGCCTTGAAAGAAAACAGGTTCCTCAAGGAAGATCTATCTGTGAGCCTGCATAATTAATGTTTCTACTTACTATTTGCTCTGAGTAACTCTGCATGCATCTCAGTTTTCTGATTTTTTTTTTTAATCTCTAAAATAAAGGTAGTGTTTCCTTCTCCCACCTGTGCACCATGGATTTTACAAATCCAAGTAGGATTTGTAAAATTCTTCTGTGCACACTGATGAAAAAGCTGATGTGTCAGTCTTTCTTTTTTTCAGTCATCTCTGATCTGAACACTGTGTTCTGCATTGTAACATGCTTTTTTTTATCTCACATTTCCTGAGCTGTTGAGCTTAAACAGATTCTTCATCATCTGCAGAGAAACACATGAGTCTGTGCACAAAACCACACACATGAAGATGGCAGGGACCAGGCATTTCTAACACTGGCTACACAGGGCTCATGGAATTGTAGCAAAACTGAGGTAGGGAAGGACTAATGAAGACCTCTAGTCAAACCTCCCACTCAAAACAGGACTCATTTTGAAGTTACATCAGGTTGCTTTGAGTCTTGCAGTCCTTACCACTGTGATTTCAACGTGGATGTCCTCAAATCTATGAGGAAAAAGAGGGGGAGTGTTGATAAATCTTGGAATAGAGTTTGTGAGAAAAAAACAATTGTAGAGATATCCCCCAGAATCTCCCCCAGGAGGTATTTTGATTGTATGTGTGCGTGCTTTGCACATACCAGTTATTCTGCTGAGCTTTGCCTCTCAACAGATGGAAAGGGGCAGTACTGATCTCATAGTAAGGGAACAGAGAACACACTACTTAACTGAATTAAATTAGTGCCTCTCCTTTTGTAGTCTTGTTGTCTTGATTCTTGCTGTTTCTTCCAGGGAGCTTGACCCTATTTTAACAGAAGTCACTCTGATGAATGCCCGCAGTGAGCTCTACCTGAGGTTCATCAAGAGACGAATCATAGCTGATTTTGAGGTGGGAGATGCCATGGCCTCAGAGGAGGTAAAGCAAGGTAACACCTTGAGTACCAATACTCATAGGCTCTGCTTATCAAAGCCAGAAATGGAGATATACCTGAGTTAGTGGCAGAGCAGAGGGACACAGGGTCTGCAAAGACACTTTGGGAGTGCTCTGTGGAAGATCATTGTGTAGCCTAGACTTTACAAACCTGTTTTCAGCACTGGTTGTTCCCTCTAACAGGAAAACCAACATTAAGAATGATTGTAGAGTATAACAAAGTAAAGTCCCCAAAAAGAGGAAGAGCCATTTGGTCACTGCAGGCACAAATCCTGAAGGTGGAGACCACAAAAAAAAAAGAAAGGCTCAGGGTTTTGGTACTCTGTGGAGCTCTGGAAATCACTTTAGTTACCTGCAAAATCCAGCTCAGCAATTTCAGCTCCACAGTTGAGGCTTGTGATTTGTTTTAGGCTGGGCTTGGCTGGTGTGTGTCTGTTGGGTCCCATGAGACAAGCAGCAAGGGGACTCCGTGGAGCTGCCTCCTGGCCCTGGGTTCCTGCTGATAGGTCTCTCTTTTGTTCCACAGAGCATCAAAAATACCTGGACAAGCTCCTCAACAACTGTCTGCTGAGCTGCACCATGCAAGAGCTCATTGGCTACTACATCACCATGGAGGAATACTTCATGAGGGAAACTGTCAACAAGGTGGGGAAAAACCTCTTAGATGCTTTTCTGTGTGTGCTCCTCAGTCCTCTGGTGAGCATCCCAAGGGAGGGATATGCATACATGGCAAATCTGCAGTTGTTGGGAGAGTCTTTTGTTTCCCTTGGCCTTGAAAAGCAAGTGGTTGTTTCTGAACTTTGACTTCAGACATACCCCAGGTATCTTCCAGGTCCATGGGCTACTGCAGCCTAGTCTGAGTGGAGCCACCACACAGGGTGCAGGGGGAAGGGGGCAGATGGGCAGTTTGGTCTCTCAGCACTGCTGGGGCAGAGCTGCTCACAGAGCTCAGGGCACTCACTGAGAGAGCTTTCTTTGCAGGCTGTTGCCATGGACAGCTATGAGAAGGGCCAGCTCACCTCCAGCATGGTGGATGATGTGTTTTATATAGTGAAGAAGTGCATTGGGCGTGCTCTGTCCAGCTCCAGCATAGATTGTCTCTGTGCTATGATCAACCACTCCACCACTGAGCTGGAGTCTGACTTCAGGTAATGAAAGCACACCAGGTTCATTGGAAGGGGCCTCCACCTCATGTTCTGCAAACAGTAGCTGCTGGCAGATGGTCTTCCTTGTGTTCTTTGCCTTTGAGCCTCTGGCTTGTCATCTCCATGGAAGATCCTTGTAGGAAGCAGTGGCAGATGTGGGAAGCTGGATCTGGGCATCTTTTCTCACAGTAGTGGTGACCCACCTGTAGGACAAACAGAGAAAAGAACCTGATGGCCCAAAACCCTGTGAGATGGAGTTGCCTTGTAGCATTGGGGTACTACCCTGCCTGAGGGTACATGGTCACCCCTAGTTGTACTGTGGGTTACTTGATGACTCAAACTTGGGTGAGACTGCAGAAATTGTCCTGCTATTTTTCATTCCATTGTGGGAGTGAGGAGCTGTGTCTGAAGACAGCAGGCAGCTGCAGGAAGGACATTCAGGAAAGCTCAGAAAGTGGGTGGCTATGTTTTTCTTTCAGCACTCTGATGCTGTCAGGAGATATTTGCCAGCATTTTTTTCCCCTTTGAAGTTCCACTACCTTGTTCAGGTCAGATCTCAGACAGAATGCTGTCCCCAGGTACAGAGCATAATTTTCTTTTTGCTTGCTCTAAACCCTGGTATGTTCTGCTTGCCTATAGGGAGGTTCTGTACAACAAGCTGAAGCAGGGATTCCCAGCCACAACCTTCCAGGACTTCCAGAGAGGGGTGACCAGTGCTGTGAACATCATGCACAGCAGCCTGCAGCAGGGCAAGTTCGACACCAAAGGCATTGAAAGCACGGACGAGGCCAAGCAGTCCTTTCTGGTGGGTTTGGTGGCTCTTCTGGTGTAGAAGGATGTTGAGGAAAAGCAGTAAACTGTCTTGAACTCTAGCTGGGGGTTCAGCACATGTGCACCATTGCTGGAGTTTAGCTTCATGCAGCTCAGTGAATCTGCAGTGCTTTGATTTCACAGTAGCAACTCTGTCCCTTAAGAACTTGCATTTCAGTCTGTACTGTTAGCAGGGCATGGATTAAATGTGTGGATTTGGGGGTGACGTGCTGGGAAATTCCATTTGATCCAGCTTGGGTTTGTTTTGGGTTTTTTTCAGGTGACCTTAAACAATGTGGAAGTCTGCAGTGAAAACATCATGACCCTAAAGAAGACTTTGGAGGTGCAGTCTCTATTCTTTACTGTTTTTTCCTCAATCAAATTTGTAATATCCTCCCTTGGTGGAAGCAGGGGTCATGTAAACCATCTGGTCTTTGATATGCCCGAGTTCCTGAGGTCTTTGCCCTCCAGCCTTGGGGAAGGAATTTTAAGCTGGCAGAGCAATTTCCAGCTGACAGTAGCAGCCAGAAATACCAGTTCCTCCAGCCTGACTGACCTGGTGCAGGAATAACCTGTGCATCATGGAGAGTCTGCAGTTCTGTGATACTGGGCTAGACAGCCCCTGGCTTCTTTTCTTGCTGTCCTTTCTCCCCTCAGCTGGAGCCAGCAGCCTCTGCCTTTGCAGGAGCAAGGGTTGGGCTCCTGTCCTGTCCCACACGCTGGTGGGCAGCCAGAGCTCAGCAACACAAAGGAATAAAAACTGCCCAGGTTATTAATCTGGAGCTTGCTCATGGATCTCTTCCCTGCAGAGTGACTGCAGCAAACTGCTTAGCCAAGGATTTGGGGGTGAGCAGGCACAGGCCAAGATTGAGAGCTGCCTCTCGGACATGGCTGCTGTCTCCAACAAATTCCGTGACCTGCTGCAGGTGAGTGTCTCTCCAAATTACTGCTGGCTGCTGGTGTCTTCAGGGAGAACTCTGGCAGGAATCACTCCAGCCTAGGGCCACACCATGTCTGACTCCAGGAGTGCTGAGTAGGGTGCAGGAGGGAGCAAATCAGTCAGCTTTGAGGCATGGAAACAGCCCCAGCCCGTTTACACACCACACCAGCTGGCAGCTGCATAAAAAGCACTGGAGGCAGCTGCAGAGCCAGAAGAAATGTTGCTTCATTTGTCTTCACTCAGCATGGGCTTGCAGTTGGTTCAGCATTTTCAGGAAAAGAAATATTAATAGCATTTCAATCTCCTCCATTCTCCCTCGTGGCACAGTACATTGTCAAGTTATCCACAGCCTCACTAAGTAATGCTGAAGACAGGCTGTTGGTAGAGAAGAGCTGCCCTTTTCTCAGGTTTCTCCTTCTTTCCCAAATGCAAATTTCCACAGCATGGAACAGAGGACTCTGGCTAAATCCAGTCTCCTGTGGCATGCTGGGGCCTGCAGTGTCTAAAATGTCACTGGTCTCTGGCAGGGAGAGAAGCAGGAAGACCTAGTACCTCATGTGGAAAGAAACCAAGCAAAGGAGAATATTTTTAAGTAGGTTTGCCTTTGTACTTCATGAAGGGGTCAGATTATTTTTTGTTTGGCTTTGCAGTTCAGCGCAGGCAGATGCCTTCAGTTCAGCACTGCCAGCAAACTCTCCTGGGGACTGTGGTCAGTATTAAAACCAAAGAGCTTATCAGTAAGGAGTAACACTCTCCAATCTGACTCTACTGTGGTTTTAAAAGTGGCTGCAAAGCAATCAAGAGGCTGAGGAGGAAGCTCCTGTGCTGCCTGAGTCACACACACACTGAATTTGCCTCAGAAAAGGACAATTGCCAGCAGGGCCTCCTCAGAAATGCCAGTTTTAGTTAAAATCTTCTATCAAATGCCAGTCAGAATCGGAACCGACACAGTTTCATAGTGAGTGAGCTTTCGTGACACCTTGCTGAGCCAAAGAGGGGTAGCTTGGCAGGAGAGGCTTTAAGAGCTCTCATCACAGGGGACAGAACAGCTTTGCTGACAGCCTGCTGCTCAGGGGAGATGGCATGTGCTGGGGTTATGATTAATTCAGGGAACTAACTGTGGTTACAGCTTTTATCTTCCTTTTAGATTCTCCTACTGAGCTAAGCTGCAGTGGAGGTGGGAGGCATCACTTGAGTTCACTCACAGTGCCCTGGCTGGTGCTGAGTGAAAAATGGAGTTTGCATTTTTACCTACCCCAGGTGCCTCACTCCTGCCAGGAAATCTGCAGCTGTGTGGGATGGGGTGGGCAAGCACAAGCCCTTCAGACCACACTACAAGTCAGCACAACAGCAGCTTCTGGGCCAACATCCTTCCTCCTCTTCTTGTCATGGTGTCCTCAGAGCCTTCCGGCACCGGAAGAGTGTGGGATCTGAGCCTTCTGGGTGCAGCTTCCTGTGCAAGTCTGTGGGCCAGTTTCCCAAGCTGGGGAGCAGCATCAAGACAGCCTGTTTGTAAGGATTTTGTGCCTCACTGTCCTTTCTTCTTGCTGTCTTGCTCAGGAAGGTCTCAATGAGCTCAACAGCACAGCCATCAAACCCCAGGTGAAGCCATGGATCAACTTATTCCTCTCTGTCTCCCACAACATCGAGGAGGTGAGGCTCTGTGTTCTCTGCTTCCAGCTGTACTTGAGCTCTCTCTGTCTTCTGCTCAGCAGCACAGTCAGAGCAGCCTCTGTTTCCTTCCCCTCGGTTATCTGCTTGGCACAGAGCACCAGTAAAATACCCAGATCTTGCTCTGCAGCTGAGCCTGGAAAGGGACATTTGGCTACAGAGGAGCAGAAGGGATGAAGTGCAGCTTCAGGAGGGACCTCCCTTCCTGTCCTCTGGGCCATTGGCTGTGGTTTACTTCAGGCCACATAAACAATGTGGCCTGAAAATGCATGCCTTTCTGCATTTCTGTAAACAATTCCTTTCTGCATTTCACTGTCAGGAGGAGTTCAGTGACTATGAGGCCAACGATCCCTGGGTGCAGCAGTTCATCGTCAATCTGGAACAGCAGATGACAGAGTTCAAGGTGAGAGGAGGAGGTGGCAGCCTGCCAGGCTTTGGCCAGACCTCCACGTGGCATCCTCCAGCTCCTCCCTTGCTTGGCAAGCAGAGGTGTCCTCCAGTGCCTTGCAGGGCTCGTAGGGATCCAGTCACTCCCTTCTCCTGCAATTCTCAAAGCCTGCTTGCAGGCCCCAAGGAGTACCTGGATCACTTCTGTGCTGCTCCCCACTTGCCAAGCCTGCAAGTCCTTATTTGTAAGCTCTCCTAGCCTTGGGCTTTAGGGACCTCTGCTCAGTTTTTCCTGACAAGAATGACACAGGTTTCTGCTTCCAGGCTGGACTGTCTCCAGTGATTTATGATACTCTCACTGGGCTTATGACCAGTCTCATAGCTATTGAACTGGAGAAAGTGCTGCTCAAATCTACCTTCAGCAGGGTAAGCAAAACACTCCTGTACTTTGTAGTCTGTCTTGACTGCAAACTCTCAGTAAAGGATGGGGCAGGGCAGATGCAAATATTACCCTCTACCCTCAAATATTACCCTATAAGAAACTCTCCAACCACCAGTGACCAGCTCAGGGATGCCTTTACATCAGCACCCATAGGGACAAAGTGGGTTTGGTAATGGGACTGAGAAGAGCTGGCACCAATAAGGGGACTGGGTTTTAAGGTGGGTCTAAACATAAGCCACCCTACCTGCAATAAATGGTTTAACTGGGACCTGCCTGCTCAGAGACTTCCCCCTGCCTCCCTGTGATTTTAACTGGTGTCTTGGCACAACCCCATGGTCTGCCTGGAGAGTTGACAGATCTCACTCTGTGCCCACAGCTTGGTGGTCTGCAGTTTGACAAGGAGCTGAGGTCCCTCATAGCCTATCTCACCACAGTCACCACGTGGACTATCCGTGACAAGTTTGCCCGTCTTTCCCAAATGGCCACCATCCTCAACCTGGAAAGGGTGAGCTGCACTTGGTCTGCTTTTACTGGGGGACTGTGGGAACACCACTGCACTGCACATGGCTTTAGTCAGTTCATCTACATATCATCACACCCACAGGGTGTGGAGAACCTGGAGAAGTTTCCCTGTGTCTGATGGTGCTCGAGTTCAAACTTACCTGTGAGCATAGTCTGTGCTGAGCCATCTCTTACAGCTCCCTGTTTTTCCAGGTGACAGAGATTCTGGATTACTGGGGTCCAAACTCGGGTCCCCTCACGTGGCGCCTGACTCCGGCCGAGGTGCGGCAGGTGCTGGCTCTGCGCATCGACTTCCGCAGCGAGGACATCAAGCGGCTGCGCCTGTAGCTGGGCAGAGCCTGGATCAGCACCACGCTGGAGCTGAGGCTGCAGTCCTGGAGCCTGCCCACATCCTGTCCTGGGGCTGCCTGTTTGAGGCTGTGGGGATGGGATGATGTCTGCCCTTCTGCTCGCATTCCTTGGAGCAAAGGGTTTTCCTGGGCTCGGTGAGAAGACCTGCCATCCTTCTGTGGGAGCAGAAACAAGGCACCAGAGGAATCTCTCATGCTGAGAGTGGGATGATGCTATTTCTCAGAACACAGGCCAGTGCCTGCTCCTGACTCCCTGTGCTCTGCTGTCCTGCAGGCCACAGGCTGGTGGGGCTGAAATATGGGTCTGCTGCTGCAGCTGTGTTCCCTCTGTGCCCCCAGTTTAA
Source organism: Melozone crissalis (assembly GCF_028551555.1). Classification (NCBI taxonomy): domain Eukaryota; kingdom Metazoa; phylum Chordata; class Aves; order Passeriformes; family Passerellidae; genus Melozone; species Melozone crissalis. The sequence goes on from NW_026535785.1 coordinate 7,843,226, forward strand.
GGGTCAGCTACTGGAGTCACAAATGCTGAGCCCTGGCTCTCTCCTGGTGGTGATGGGAACTGTTCTGTGGAAGGGAAAAGGAGTGATTTCCTTGGGAAGGTGCTTGGTAAATCACTAGAAAGCCTCTGAAGGAAGTGGGGCTGTGTCCCTGCTGGCTCTGTACAGCTACTCTGTAAATAAACCTTGCTTGGTTGAGTTGCAGTCTCCAGTGGTGTGTTCAGCTGTGGGCCTGGAGGGAGCTGGGACAAGAGCTCTGCTCCAGTTCTTCTCTTCTACCCTGTGCCAGGGCATCCAGAGGATCTTCCTTGTCTTGCCTGGCTGCCTTCTGTGGCTGCTGTCCTGTGCTGTCTCCCTCAGCCAGGGCCAGGGAAGGGGAAGACCAGCCCTTGCATGCAGGTTCTGCCATTCCCACCCCTGGAAAAGCTTTTCCCATGCAATGCTGGGCCTTTGCTGTCCTGTGAGGAGACAGCAGCCCTGCTAGGGACAGAGGGGCACAAACACATGCTGAGAACCATCTTTTTTATTCAGACTGTATGGACTAGTAACTTGCTTTCACCAGTCACTATTTCATTGCTGAAACAGTGCCTCAGGACAGGAGAGGGTCTTGATTCCACATCCAGCTGCATCCCTGGTGCAGGAGCATTGCATGCTGAACTGTCAGTTTGGGTCCCTGCTGCTGAAGAGCAGGAAGGTTCCTGCTAGATGCAGCATCACAAATGCTAGCTTGTTCCCTTTGGAGAACTGTAAAAACTGGAGTGAAACACCAAAATCAGGCTGGAGGCCCTAGCAAACTGTCCCTCCAGCAAGGCCACCCAGCAGGGGTAGTTTTGCCTGCCTGCACAACTTGTCACAACTTCTCCAGGCTCTAGCTTCTGGGGCAAGTAGCAGCACAAAAAGGACATATGGAGACCTAAGGCACATGATGGAGCTGGCTGAAGAAGTTTCCCTTAAAAGCAGTGGGAATTTCCCTGCACTTGTTCTGGGTATCTGCCAGGAATGGGCCAGGGCTGAAGGCCTTCACACAGCCCTGTCCCCTCCAGGGTGAGCACTGTCCTTGGTGTCACATCCCACGACCTCCACAGAGAAACCACCCGTGTCCACTTCAATGCTGTGGATGCTGAAGTTGCCCAGTCCCTAGAAAAAGAGAGTCACAGGTTGGGGCAGGAGCCAGCCAAGGACCCCTTCTCACCTGCAAGGTCCCAGGGAGGGCATTGGAACAACGAGCAATCACACCCCATGTGTGGTGGGGAGAGATGCTCCTCATGCTCTGTGGGCATGCTGCGCACTGCCTGCAGCAGTGGGGGCTCACAGCTCACCTCAGTGTTTGCCAGGATCTGCTGCAAAGCCTCTTTCTGCCGGGGGGCTTTGGTTAAGATGTAAAGGAAGCCTCCACCGCCAGCCCCGGCCAAGCACTGCCCGTGGGCGTGGGGCCGGAGCGCGGCCATCATGCGCCCCACGGCCAGCGGCTCGCAGCCCGGGGCCATGCACTTCTTCTGCTGCCAGTAGCACTCCAGGCACCTGCCAAGGAGCATCAGGTCACCTGCAGAGGAGGGAATATTGCAAATTACTTGTCTCTGTTTCTCACCCAAAGGACAGAAACATGCTCAGCCCAAGCTAAATTCTGCCTTCTCTTTTCCAGTTCCTCCCAGCTCTGCTGGCCAAGCAGGCAACCCCAGCTCTGTCACGTTGCTATTTTTAATCCTCCACAGGGGGAGGATTTGCCTGCTTTAATGTTCCTGCTTCCTCTCTGCAGCAGCCAAACAAACCCGCTGCACTGACCAGGCAGGGCCCCCAGCCCTGTCACCAGTGGTGCACTGCTAATCAATCAGATTCAGCATGTCTAACCCCCTCTTCCTCAAAATCTTTGTTCAAGCCTGAATTTTGGGGTATTGCCTGGTGAGGGTGGGCTCGGGGGAGGATTTGAAGCTTCTGCAGCTGCAAGAGCCTGCACCCCCCCAGCCTTCTTCCCCTCTGAAACTGCACAGCCTCTCCCTGGGAAAGTTTGTTTTCTTCAGCTGTTAAAAGGGCCAACGTGGCCTAGGGAAGGGGGCTCACACCTTGCCTCAAGGCCTGGGCACACTCCTCAGCATTGCTCACCAGCGCGTCAGCATTTTGCACGATGGAGGGCAGCCTGGCGTACCAGTTCCTCACCACATCCTGCAAGAGGCCAAATGTCCCTGTCATTGTCCTCCTGGCTCTGGCAGCACCTGGGGAAATAGTGCTGCACCCACGGCCTTTGGGTGCCAGCTCCCTCTGGGGGGCCAAAGCTCTGCACAAGTGAAGGGGATGCCATGAAAGGCTAGGGGGAGCAGAGGCCAGCCTGTGACACCCAGAGGCACCCAGGCATTACCTGGAGCAGGTTGCGGGCCAGGCGAGTCTTCCCCGTGTACACCAGCAGCAGGTGATCGTTCAGAGTCTGGGTAAAACCATCAGGGACTGATATCTGCTCCACTTCCACTCTGAGTGGCAGCTGGGCCTTCGACCTCCCGATTTTGATGCCAGGAATGAGCCCACCAACCTGGTCCTGCCAGCCCCCCCCTGCAGGGCAGAGGGTTGTCAGTCACTGCTGGGACTCCCAGCTTGTGGGTCAGCTGCTCCTCCAGGCCCTACCTGTTGTGAGCCTCTGCTCCAGGTGCAGCACAGCATGGATGAGGGACTCAGTGCTGGCAGCCTTCCCTGCTGCTCGGTACAGTGATGCCATCACTGCTCCTGCCAGGATGCTGCTGGTACCTGCAGGGAGCACAGGTAAGGCCAGGGCACTGAGGCACTGCTGCGTCCCTGGGGGTTGGGGGGTAGCAAGGGGGATGCCCCATCCTGGTGCTAGCAGCAGGAGACACTCCCAGGCACCAGTGAGGGACTACCCAGCCCCTTCCCTGCAAACCTACCAAGGCCAGACCCATGGGGCAGCTTGGACCAGGTGTGCACCTCAAATCCACCCCCAAAATTCTCCATCAGCTGGGCCTGTAAAGGTGTCTGTGAGGGGAACTGCACAATCTGGGTGCAGATAAAGGCAGCTTTGAGCAGGGCTCCTGAAAACAAAAGAGAAGTAAAGCTGATGCTTGCTGTGCTACCTGCTCCCTCATCCCACCGGCCCCAAAAAGGGCCATCCTGGCACCAACAGGACACTGCAGGTACAGAGCCAGGCTGGCAGGTGACCCCTCACCTGGTGCATGTGGCTGGCAGTAATCCTGTAAGTGCTCCAGCTCCTGGCACACCAGGTCTGCCACCACCTTGCCCTGCGGTGTCCCGCTGAGGGTGACCAGGCGCAGCTCCGGCTGGGCAATGCGCCGCACCCGGGCGCCAACGGGCCGGCACCCATCCACCAGCACTGCCACGTCCACCACGGCCCCGCCGTGCTCGTAGGTGATGGGGGGTGTGTCACTCCAGCCACCTGCAACACTCACCATCAGCCTCCTGGGGCACCCTTACTCCTGACCGCCCAGCACCACATGGGTGAGACAAGGATCATCTGACTCAGGGAATGTGCTCACCAGAGAGGTCCAGGCGGGCTGGACACACTGCCTGCACCCAGTGGCCCAAGGGTGGCAGCTCCACCTGTTCCACGGTGATGAACTGGCACGAGGACATCACTGCCTGCCGGACGAGGATCTGCTCGGCCCCCTCGTAGTGCCGAGCTGCTCTTACCAGCAGAGCTGGCCTGGGATAAGAGAGATGCTGAGCCCACTGCCACATCTCCATGACAGTACCAATGCCTGGAATGGGAATGGGGCAGCTGCCTCTTGCCAGCCCCAGCCTCACCGGCTCATCCACTTCTGCCGCTCAGCTGCCAGCTCCTGGACACCCCCAGCGATGTCCCCGCTCTCCAGGCGCCCAAAAGCTGAGGCCCACTCCCTGTTGGCAGCAGGACCACTCCGCAAGCCCCCTTCCCCTTGTGCCATGCAGCCCAGGACCTCAGCAATACAGGCAAGTGCCCGTGCTGCAATACCAGCATCACCGGCTGTGGAGGCGACTAGAAAATAAAATAAAAGGAGGTCGCAAAGCACAGCCAAGCTGCACTGGACCCCAACCAGCTTCTGCCATAAGCTATCCCCAGGTGAGCAGGACTTGAATGGCTTGCACCCACCCAGGCTTGATGGATGCCCTGCAGGTACACCCCTGCAATAGTGGAGGGGACCACTGAAGGCAGTGGGGAGCACTGAACAGTCCTGATAATGAGAGATGCAGCTTATGAGTCCAGCTCACCTTCATCCAGCGTGTCCAGCATGGCCTTGTGGTAGCCCTCATGGACGGCACTGCGCGCAAGCGGCAGGAGACTGCTGTCCTGGCGCCCCAGCAGCACCCGCCGCACCTTGTGCTGGCCCTGCAGGAAGAACAGGGCCTGGCGGGCACCCAGTTCAGCTTCCGTGTCCAGGCAGGGCAGCAGCTCCTGCCAGGACATGCGCCAGGCCGTTCTCCAGCGTGCCAGCTGCTCACTGGGCACCATGGCCAGGCCCAGCAGCCAGAGCACATCCTGCAGCCCCAGCGCCTCGCGGGCGTGCAGCACCGGGAAGAGCCGGGCGCTGAGCAGGCAGCGGCTCCTCCGCGGTGTCTCGGCATCCCAAAGATCCCCTTCCCTGATGGAGGGAGAAACCATCAGCACGGCCCTGGGGCTCGAGGACACCTTACATGGGGGGAGCTGGAATGTGGGATGGGTTGAGGTGGTCATGACACCTCAGGATCTGGGTGTCCTGTCCCACCCTGACACGTGGCACCTACCGCACACCCGTCCGTTGGAAAAACTCCGCCCAGGGCATGTTCAGGTAGGTGGCTTTTTCCACAGGGCTCTGCAGGGACACAGAGGGGCTGGTCACACTTTGGCTTTGCTGGGAGCCTTGTGCCACCTCACTGCCCCCTTACCTGCCAGTCGTCCAGGCGGCCGGTGAGAGTGAACACGCGGCAGGGCAGGTCCCGCAGCCGGACGTGGTGGCCCTGCAGGACAACGTCACGCAGGGGACAGCCCCGCAGGGCTGCTGAGGAGCCCACGTCGAGGCCCGAGAGGAGGCAGCCAGGACCAATCACCAGGGGACCCTGAGGAAGAAGCAACAGTGGCATGGCTGGTCCCAGATCAGAGCCAAATCCTGACCTTGGAATGGGACAACCACCCTGAGAAACAAGTTGGTGCCAGCACAAGCCAGGTGACAGGATGTAATTTTGTCACAAGGCTGCAGAAACACAGACTACAGAAATTCAGGCCAGGCAACAGCCTGCAGGGCTCACAACCGTAACAGAGCCCCCAAAGGAGAGGGTCTGCCCTGGTTCCAGCTCAGGACAGGCCAGAAGTGACAACCTCATCCCCTTGCCTGCAGAGGGTGACAGCCACCAAAGTGCGCAGCACCAGTCAAAACGCAGCCTCAAAGAGGAAGGGCACCCCAAATCTCAGAGCTGTGGTTCCTCCATCCTAAGCACCAATATGTCACCCTGCTGCCCATTCAGTGCACAGGGAGCTGTGCATTACCCCCATCCTAGTCAGGTACCTGGAGGTGACAGTGTTGGATGACACTGCCAGCTGCCAGCTGCACAGCTCCTTCCAGCAGGCAGTTGGTGACCGAAGAGCCATCCTCCAGGAGACAGGGCTGCTGCCAAGGGCACAGAGACACGTGGGACCAGGGCACACAGCCCAGAGCAGCCCCCAAAAAACGCACATGAGCAAGGCTGGGGATGGAAGGACATACATCCACATGGGAATGGGCTGTCTTGCAGAAGTGGAGGTGGCCGGCAGAGCTAGGCAGGTGGGTCAGGCTGCGGATGTGGTCACTAGCAGAGGAGGTCATGTAGTCGTAGGATGCGTTGGGAATGCAGGCTGGGGGGGACAGGAGAGCTTTCAGCACACTGACAAAAAAGTGGGTGTGTCAGGATTCATGTGAGCCAGGCTGAACATCCCCAGCTAAAGGGGCAGGAGTGGAGACCTGGGGACCCGCAGCTGTGGGGTGACACAGATGACCATCAGACCCTGACCACCCCATCTCCACCCATGCAGGGAAGAGGGCCCAGGAATGGGTCACATCACATGCACTCGCTGCAGCACAAAATCATAGAATGGTCGAGATTGGAAGGGATCTTAAAGATCACCCAGTTGCAACTGCCTGGGCAGGGACACTCCACTAGAAGTGGGAAGGAAGCACTCACCCACACTAAGAGGGAAGCCACGGAGAGCTGTCCACAGCACGGAGCGGGCGCTCCTCACACTGGCATCACCACCACTCTTCACAAAACCTTCCTCTGTCATCCCCCCTGCCATGCACAGCACAATGTCGAAGAACAGGGAGAGCTGGGGAGAGAAGGGACTTGTTGGGTCCAGCCATCCTGAACCCCACCCTGCGACTGGGTGCTCCCTCCCACTACCTCTCCCACCCTAATCTGGCAGTGTGAGGGCAAACAGACCCTACAGGGGTGCCCAGCAGTGATACCTGTGTGGCAAAGGTCCCATCCCCCACAGAGAGCTGTCACCTGGATGGGTGGTGCCCCCGAGTCCAGCCCCATGTAGGTGCAGGCGTCCAGAGGAGGGATGACGTGGGTGGCCAGGAGCTGCTCAGCAGCATCCGAGGAGAAGAAAACAATCCCACACACCTGCCAGGCACATCAGGGCTGAGGCTGCAGCTGTGGTGACACGAGGCATGGGGCTGGCAGGGTCACCAACACCTGAGTCATGCCATACCAGTGGGACAGTGCCATCTGGCCCTGCACACTGCTGGATCTGGGCCTCTGTGCCTTTGTAGATGATGTCACGCACCAGCCCCTAGGAGCAAAACCACCCCAGTGAGCTCTTCAGGGAACCCCAAGCCAAGCAGCCACAGCAGTGCTGTGACCTCAGCATCCAAGGGATCCAAGGATTGGGGATCCCTGCACCTCCAAGGGATGCCTCTTGAAGGGTGAGCTGCCCCAACCTGCTCATTGGTGAGGTAGACCCCATGGTTCCTGGCATATGCTGGGCTCCCGGGCACTTCGATCACTCGGACACCCTGGAAGCCATCCCAGTTGATCCCTGAGGGGAGGGACAGAGACCAGGGCTCACTGGGCCAGTGTATGTACTCACACTGAGCACAACTGACTGAAAACCTGGACCACAGCAGTGGAAGTGACAGCAGCATCCAGCCTTGGCCACCTCACTGCAGGCACAATGGATGCTCCCAACCGCGCCCAGGACAGCAACAGCTGAACGTCCACACCCTCATGGGAGCACAGCACAGGCTGAACCAGCTATGCTGCTGCTTCACAGAACCCCATCCCACGCCAAAGCAGGTGCTGGAAGCAAGGCCAGTGTCCAGCCACTCACCTGGTGTTGAGGGCACGGTGAGGAGCATGTCGGTGCTGCAGACCCAGACGCCAGGCGGGGAGCCCACACAGAGCTGCCAAGAGAAGGACCACGTGCCCAGGGACGGCAGGGAAGGAGCCCAGGAACCCAACACCGCTTCCATCTTGCTGGGAGCCAAACCCAGCCCCAGGGCCCCGTCCCCAGGCTGCACAGACCCGGTGTGTCATGGTCCCCAGCAGGCTGTCCAGGTTGCAGACCAGCGCTTCGGCAGCGGCGCCGGGCTCCTCAGCGGGCAGGCAGGTGAAGGCACGGCCACAGTCGTCGAAGGAGAAATCGCGGCCCTGGTGGGACGGAGAATATGGGGAGTCACCGGGAGGGAGCGGGTGCAATGAGAGGTCCCGTGCTGGGCTGCAGGTCGGCTCTCACCATGTGCAAGATGAGGATGCGGGCGTCCCTCAGGACATCAGCGGTCACCACCTGGGAGAGGACAGCCGGGGACAGTCAGTGGAGACAGGACAGGCACGCCCCCGCACCTCCAGCCTCCCCGGACCCACCAGCAGCTGTCACGTCTCACCGTGCAGCCGGCCCGGGCGCTGAGGTGCTCGGCCGCCACCAGCAAAGCGTTCAGGGTGGCACCGCCGCTGCCCAGGCGAGCCCAGGGGTCCTCCACGGCCAGGAGCAGCGCGGGGGGGCGCGGGCCCAGCCCGCCCCGCAGCCGCCGCACCTCCAGCTCTGCCAAACAAGAGGCGGGCGGCGTCAAGAGCCGGTCCCGCCGCCGCGCACAGGGAGGGAGAAGGGGCGCCCGCCCCGCCACTTGCCTCGCTGTAGGGCGGACACGCCGCCATGGCCCTGCCGGCAGGTGAGGAGAACAGCGCTCCACTCCGCCGCCATAAATACCGCCCCTGCCCAGCCTGGCCCCGCGGGGCCTGCTGGGATGTTTAGTTCAATCCCCTCAGTCCCACCGGGGCGCTCTGCGCTGAAGGACTACAGTTCCCAACGTGCACTGCACGGACCCCTTAAAGGCACAGCCACCCCTGTGCAGCTCCCCCTTTCCCCCATCTCGGGGGGTCTGCCAAGGGGGAATGGTGGTTTGGCGTTTTCTGCCCTAAAATGGGCTTCGGCGGCAGTGTGTACCCCTAAGTGCCCTGCGTCACCCTTGTCACGAGTCCTGCTCCTCGCAGGGTTCTCTGCAGGATGAAGGGATGCCCGGGCGGGGGGCGCGGGTGTCGGTTCCCGGTGGGTGCCAGTGGGTGCTGGGGTGCGATCGGTACGCGGTGGGTACCGGGGTGTGTCGATGCACTGGGTGCGTCCCGGGGTGGGTAGCGGCAGATGCCGGCGCGCCGGGTGGATACCGGGATGGATAACGGGGATGGGTACCGGGGTGCCGATGTCCGGAGGTGCCGGTGCCCCGGGTGGGTTCTGGGATGGGTACCGAGCTGGGTATCGCATTGGGTACCGGGGGTGTTCAGGGGACTGCCGATGCGCCGGGTGGGTACCAGGGTGAATCCCGGTGCCTGAGTACCGGGGGTTCCCATGCTGGGCACCGGGCTGGGGGGTGCCGATGTGCCGGGGTGAGTCCCGGGCTGGGCACCGGGGTGGATCCCTGAGATGCCGGTGGGAGAGGGGGCGCAGGCGGCCCCGCTCGCCTCCTACAAGTCCCACAAGCCCCGCCGGGCGGCCCAGGACTACATCTCCCAGCCTGCCGGGCCCGTCCGTCCCCCCCTTCCCCCCCGCCCCGCGCGGCGCGGCGCGGCACGGCTCCGCACGGCGCGGAGGGCGGTGGCGGCGGGGCCCGGGTGAGCCCGGCGGCGGGGCCATGCCGGAGCTGAGCCAGGTACGGCGGCGGAGAGCGGGCCCCGGGCGGGGGATGTGGGCACGGCCCGGCTCGGCTCGGGATGCCGGTCCCGAGGAGGCGGCGGGGAGCCCGCCCGGGAGCTGCCCCGCTGCTGCGGGCTGGTCCCGGGGCTGGGAGCTGGCCTCGGGCAGCCCCCACACGGGGTGCGTCGGGTTCATGCCCGCTGTGGTGGTCACTGTTGCTGGTCCCGGGGCTGGGTGCAGGTCTCGGGGCTGGGAGTATCCCCCAGGGAGCAGTGGGTGCTGCGCAGCCCTGGCAGGATGTGCTGTCCCCTATCCGGGGTGCAGGATCTGGGTGCTGCTCCCGGCACTGGGTGCTGGATGCCGGGAGCATCCAGCAATCCGGGGTGCATTGGGTTCGGACCCGGGAGGTTCCGCCGGTCCGGAGTGCTGGCCCGGGCCCTGCGGTGCGGTGCCGGGGAGGTGTGCTGGCCCCGGCCGCGGTGTGCAGCTCGGGGAGCAGCCCCAGGGCGCTGCCCGGGCAGGATGTGCTCGCCCCGGGCAGGATGCTGGCCCTAGCAGGGCTCTCGGGGCTGGTGGAGCTGCTCCCCTCCAGCCGTGTGCCCTGGGATCTTGGGGACAGAGCCGGGGGATCGGGGTGGGAGGGCGGGCTGCGAGTGGCCCCAGTCCCCAGCAGTGCCGGTGTGCACGGTCCTTCGGCAGCGGTGTGACACATGGCTGCGTGACACACGGCATCCATTGCCTGGGTAGTGGCAGCCAGGATTTCGCAAACAGCCTGAGCGTCCCTGGGGACAGGGTAGAAAACTGTGTCACCGAGCAGGGGATGTCCTTTGCCTGCTTCTTTGTGTGTGTGGGGCCGCTGAGGCGGGCACTGCTGTGAGATCTCATCGGTGTGCCTGTCCCATTGTTTCAGGGTGTTTCCCTGGCTGAAGCACGGCTGCCAGAGGGGGATCGACACCGCAGCCCGTATTTCAGGGCCTGGCGATTCAAGGGGTCCCCACATATTCCGGGGGCTTCAGCGCTGCTGGCGCAGGCGGAAGGCAAGGCTTGCTCAGGCTCCAGCTGCAGAGTCAGAGCACTTATTCCAAAGCTCCCAAATATTTCCTTAGAGTGAGGGCTTCCCATGACAGCAGGAAATTATTGGGGGGAGGATGGCACTTGGACAGCGTGCAGGCTCAGGCTGGAGGAAGGGCCACGTCCCCGCCTGCTGCCAACAATCACAAAACGTGGCTGGGGGAAACCAAATCACAGCAAACCCCAAAAACTTGCTGAGCCTCCCTCCAGGAAGACGCGTGGGCTCTGAGCTGGTGAAGGCAGTTTTGCCTAGGAAAAGCCCCTCCTTTTTGCCAGGAAAGGCTCTCCCTGAGCAGCCGCACCGTGGCCAAGGCGGTGAGCGCCAACGGGAAGTTCCTCAGCGCTTTGGGTTTGCTTTTCCCTTTCTTCCCTTTTCTTCCCCTTCTGTCAGAAGCAGAAGTCGCGGCCTCGGCGGGGAGGGGAGGGTTGGGCTGGGGGGCGCCTTGCCCGCCGCCATCCCCCCCGGGCGCGCGTGCCCGTCTGTCTGCCCGTCCGTCTGTCCGTCCGTCTGTCCCCATCTGGCAGCCACAGCGGCCCCGCTGCCGGCTGGCTGTGTGCGGCATCTGCCTGTCCAAAGCGCTTCGCTCTCCAGCGCGGAGCTCATGGCGGTCCTTGGGAACGGCGGGGCGCGCTCCGCTCGCCGCCCACGCCTCGCCGGCGCCGGAGGCAGGCGGGGAGAGCGGGCACGGAGAGCCCCGGCTGCCGCAGGCTGCGGGAGCGCTCGGCTTTGCGTGCCCAGACAAGCCCCGAACTGCCGCTTTTTGGGGAAAGGCTCCCATGGCACCGAGGGCTCGGTGGTTTTGCTGCGGGCTCTCGGCGCGCCGGATGCCGCCCGCTTTGGCACGCCGAGGTCCCGGCAGCTCGATGGCTTTAATCTCTTCCCGTTGCATTTCATTTTTGCACGATTGCAAGCTGCTAATTGCCCTCCAGTGGCTTGGCCGGCTTCAGTGCTTCTTCATGAGCCAGGATTTATCAGAGCCCGCCTGACCCCGCGGGGTTGGGACGCGATGGGAGAGGCTGGAACCTCCTCCCCCTGCCCTGCTGGGCTCTGCCCTGGGCTCCGGGCTATCTCTTGGCTTCGTGTCGCTCTTTGCCACTGGCATCTTCCAAAACCTTTTTTTGGAAAGTGCAGGTGATTTGGGTACCAGCTCCAAGGCAAAGTTCCCAAAGATACCCCCAGAACTGTACATGGATGAGTGGTGAATGTGTATAAAAATTTATATATATATATGTGTGTGTGTGTGTATGTGTGTGTGTGTGTGTGATGTATAGAGTTTTTTTTCCTTACGGGATGGATCATTCAGTGTTTGAGCTCTACAATAACACCCTCAACAGTTGCTCTTGGGAAACCAGAACAAGCTGCAGTCACTTTGCTCCGGGTGCAACCGTGTCCCCAGCAAAGGACTTTTGATCTGCAGCAGTAACTGGGCTAATTAGGAAGCTGCAAATGCTCCCCCTTCTCCCCAGGTGTCTGAGCAGAGCCCCAGCTTGTGGAGAGAAGTCAGGGGCTCTCGCCAGTGGAACTGCTCTAATTTTACATTTAATGGGAGTTCTTGGCTGTAACTGGGCTGTGCTGGGATTGATGCCCTCTGGCCTGGGGAGCCTTTCGTAACTTCCTTGAGATGAAATCTCATAGGTGCAATTTCCCTAACGAGTTCAATGTCCTCTCCGTGCTGCCTGCAGGCAGAGCAAATGAGGGTGGTTTTATGGGCCACCCGCAGCGTGTGCCGAGGTTGCAGCTCTCAGCCCGGGTCGTTCCCCAGGGGAGAGAGGGCGGCTGTGGGTACAGCACCCATCAACCAGCCCTCAAAAGCCAAAGGAGAACCTTTGGTTTTCCACCACCTCCGATCCTCGGCGCCAGTGAGACCCAGGGAGGAAGGCGGGGAGGTGCAGGGCCCCGTGTCCCAGCTCGCCTTGCCCGGGCACAGGGCCACAGCCTCCTGCTGCAGCATCCGCCTGTCCTGCACTCCTGCACATACTTTCCTGGTGAGGCATCAGGCATGAACCTAATGGGTCCAGGCTGGTAAAAGCAGCGGCAGTGAGGAGGGGAAGTGGTTCCTTCCCAGCGGGGGGAGGCTCAGGGTGCTCTGGCAGCTCCGGATGCTGGTGGTGACAGGAGAGCAGGGCCTGCCCCTCCTGGGGGTGTGGTGGCTGCCTGCGGTGCGGTCTCATCCTCACAGGCAGCTGAGGCTGCAGAGAGGCTGCTCAGGGGTGTCTGTGGGGTGCAGCCCTGCTGTGGCAGGCAGGAAGGGGGACAGGCAGACCCTGCTGACCCCAGGCTGCAGCTGTGGGAGGGTGAGGGGGAATGTGCCAGCAGTGGGGAGCTGGCTCCCCATGGGAGCAGATGGCTTTGCACAGGGAGCTGGGGCAAAGATGGGGGAGAGGAGCAGGCAGTGGTGGGTGGCAAGCCCCAGGCTCTGCCTCCTCTGTTCTGGGCTGGTTGGCCAAACCTGGCTGCTCAGTGGGACTCAGCTTGGTGGCACCTGGTGTGGTGGTGCTTGACCTGGGGTTCAGTGGTACCCAGCTGTGTGGTACTGAGCTGCTGGTTCTTGAGTTGGTGCAAACTGCGGGTTCTGGGGTGGGTGCTTGAGGTGCAGAGCAGCTGGGCTGTCTCTGCCTCTCAGTTCCACAGGCATTCAGGATCAGGGGGGAGATTTCCACTCCCTTCCCTGCCTGTCCTGCCTCAAGGAGGGAGCTGCTGCTCCTGGCACAGGGAGCTGAACGTGACAAGGCCGTGCTGTGAGCGTGGCCTTGGGCTTATCAACATGCCTGGAGTGCAGGGTCCCTTGTTTCCCCTGGGGAGACCCAGAATGGCTGGCAGAGGGTCAGGGAAATAGCACTGGGGAATACTCAGGGATATCAGCCACACAGCTGGGTAGTCCCAATGGGAGTGTGAGGTGCAGGGATGGGCATCTGCCTTGGCTGCTTTTGGCAGTGTGAGTTTTGGGGGCAGAGTGCCCACCCAGCATTGCCCCACTGAGCAGCACAGGGTGCTCAGGCTGCTGCAGTTCCCTGAGGGTCACACTGTGGTTCAGCCAAGGGGTCTGAGATGCTGCTGGACCAGTCCCTGCAGGCCCATCTACCGGCAAGGGTGGGAGCATTCAATTCTCTTTTTCCACTTCTGGCGCTCCCCTGTGTCCCTAAATCCCATAGGAAATGGCCTCAGAATGGCTGGCTCCCTCCCAGCTCTGTGCTGGAGATTTGGCCTCCACACTTTTTCCTGGCCCTATCCCAGAGCTAAGGGATGAGCCTGAAATAACCCCTCTGGAGGCCAGACACAAGGAGAGGCTGGGATTGCTGCCCCTGGCATCCAGGGGTGCGAGTTGGGTTTAAAACACGGGAAACCCAATTAACTTGGCTCCATTAGCTGATTGAGCTGGCTGATAGGAGTATGGTTAATTAAAAGGATGAAGAATTATTTACCAGGTCCTCCTTGCTGTTGGGATGGGGTGATGGCCTAATGCATGAAATTGGCTTCTTCCCTTAATACCTGGTGCTTGTCTGGTGCCAGCCATCAGTTCTTCATGGCATCACCCCATGGCAGGGAGAAACGTCCTCGTGCCAGCCCCGGGTCTGCTCCCTGCTCCCTCTCCCCTCCAGCTTCCAGGGAGGAAAAAAAATTCAAGAGAAAAATATAATCCCTCTAGATGGGTGAAGCAGGAAAGGACCTCCTTAATTAACTGCACTTTCCTTGCCAAGCCTTGCTGTGGCTGTGGAAGCCCAGTGATGCAGAGGGACAGGCTGTGGTCGCTTCCCGCGCCGCCCCCGGCGCTTCCCGCGCTGTTCCCGGCTAACAGGAGCTGACGGCCCCACGGGGGAAAACAGCTCCTCACACTCTGCCCGGGGGCTGCAACCTCTGGCACTGCCTGGGCCATGGGCAGAAAGAAACTGGAATGGTTTCATGACTTTTTATAGTAATCCTGCTCACTGAAGCCGTGCCTGAAACAAGGACAGGTCACTGCTCGCTGTTTCTGTCTGGCATTGAAGGAGGTGGAAAAGACTCGACTCAGATCTGCTCCTTCCCTGCCAAAAAACCCCAACCCTAATTCTCAGGTTTTCCATCCATGGCAGAGATGCCAGTCCAGTCCAAAGGGCCCTGTGTGCTTCCCCCTCCTCCACTTGCAAGAGCCATGCACTGCTCTAGCACACAGTCAGTGGTTTGGTGGTGGCAGAAGTGATGTCTCTGCACAGGGACCATGGGATGAGTAGCCCCTGGTCACACAGGATGGCATTTCCCAAAGACTCCTGGGAGAATTTTCAGACCATTCATGCCTGGGAAGAGCAGCAGCCAGTGCAGACAGTGCTGCCACTTCTCCTCCACTCCCCTTCTCTCCCTGCCCCAAACACTGTGACATCCCATCTCCCAGTGATGGCTCCCTCCTTTGCCCACCCTGCCATTTACTGGCCTGGAAATTCGTGCCAACAGCCCTAGGATATCTTAGACATGATCAAACAAAGCCAACAAGACCTGAAGATCCTGAGTGGGGGTGTATCAATGGTGATTACTCTGACAGGGAAGGGGCAGGCATCCCCCAGGCCCTGGGGCTGTCGGTCACATCGCTCCAGCGTTCATCCTGAAATGAAAGATTATATGATTGGAAAAAGCCATCCACCTGTAAAAGCAGCAGAGCAATTTGCCAGGACCTTTTAATAGCCTCGCTTCATTATCTCCTGCAATCAAAAAGAAACTTGTGTTTGATGAGTACATGGTCCTCAGGAGGCAATTTAGGATCCTGGGGATGAAATTGGGAATGGAAGGGTATTTAGTGGCATTGATGAGTTGCCAAGCTTGCTCACCACAGAAGAAATCCTGAAATCCCTTATTAGTTTGAGAAGCAAACATTCAAATCTGGTGCAAAAAGCTCCTGCAGGTGGGGTTTTGTTTGTGGAGGCAGCTTGGATAGGATTGGGCGGGGAGGGCATGGATATTGCTGGGGTGTGTTTGTGTGTGGGTGCCCTGTCCCTGCTGGGGGCTGCGAGGACCAGTGCAGATGGAAATAGCTGCCAGCTCCTGCTAGGAAAATGATGACTCAAACCAGCCGCTGGGATTTCAGGCTTCTTTTACCGCACATGAGCCGGGCTGGAGGGGGTTTCCCTCCCCCTCTGCGGTCGGGGGCAGCTCCAGGAGGCCCCAGGATGGGGGCCGCACAAACTGCGCTCCAGATGGTGTCAGGGCTGGGATGCATCAGGCAGGACCCGGCTGGGCTGGGGAGCCGGAAAGGGATTTTCCCCCTTTCACCGGGAACAAAAATAATACAAGCACGTGATAGCTCATTTCCTTTAGCCTTTAAAAAGCCCCGTGGGATGGTAAGCAGCGGGAGCAGGGGAGGGGGACCAGCCCATCCTGCTTGGTGGCCCTGCCATATTAGAGCTGAAGAAAGCCCCAAAATTGCCTTTTACCTATGAATCTTTCCAGCGTTTTGCATCTGGGGGGGCGGGGGGTGTTATAGCTTTTTACTGGCTTTATTCCAAACTCCCTAAATGTAAAACCCCTCTGTTTAACAACCTTCCTGCTTTCTCCGCTGGCAGCAGCCCAAGGAAGTGATTGCAGTCACTGCTGGCCATGCGTGTGCCGTGTTGGCGTGTTAAAATTCCCTGCCAGAGCCCAGGAAAGCACCTGAACCGGGATGCGCTTTCTGTTTTTGGCTCTTTCCTTTAAAGTTGTCCCCACTTGAATAAATATTTGACAGGGGGTTGTTGGTTTGGGCAGGAGGTGTCCGTGCCTGGCAGTGCAATGGGCTGGGGGAGCCTTTGGGGTCCATGTTCTCCTCCCATCCCAACAAGGAGGTTTTTGGGGGCTTAGCAGTCTATTCCTGGAAAGCAAGCCAGCGTTTTCCAGGAGATGCTTTTTCCTAGGGAAGAAGCATCGTGGTGCCTGCCAGCTCCTAATTACTGCTGCCGGCCCCGGCACTGGCTTAATTGGGGCCAGGGCTGAGCCGTGCAGGTGATGCCTCTGCGGGGTTTCGCCTCGGGGCGGGGTCACCCCCTCCCAAAAAGGCCTGGAGGGGAGGTCATGTCTCCAAACCCTTGGGATTCTGGACTCTTCTCCAGCTCAGTGACTCGGTTAAAAGGGGATTTTCAGCCTTTTTTTTTTTTGACTTGGCCAAGGAGCGCTGTCTGGCTTTGCCCACCCCCTGCTCGGGGGGCTTGACCGCTCCTCCCGCCCTCCCCGGGCGCAGGCGCCACCACCTCTGCCCCGGCTATTTTTACCCGCCAGGATCACGAGCGAGCGAGCGAGCGAGCGAGTGACCTTCCCCAAGGGACGCTGCCACCCGTGGGGGGACAGGGACAGTGCCGGCGTCCGTGCCCGGGGTGCCCGTCAGGCTGCGGAGCGGCCGCTCCCCGGTTCTTTCCCGGCTGCTCCCCGGCTGTCTCGGCGGCGGCGGCAGCCGGCGAGGAGGGTTTTGGAGGGGCTGCTTATGGCGTGATAGAGAAGGAGAATTTAGCCTACAGAAAGGAGCCGTTTGTTCGGCTCCGGAGGCGAGTTCATGGCTGAGCCTTTGTCTGGCAGGGACAGGGAGGGCACAGTCCGGGAGCTGCTGCGAGTTCCCCAGGCGCGGATAGCGATGCCGGCATCTCAGCTCCCTGCGCCGGCTTGTCCCCTTCGGGTATGGCTCGTAGCCTGCAGCCCCGTGCCTGGGACGCATTTTGGGGCGTTCGGTGGGGAATAAAGTCCTCAGCCCCAGCACCCTCCGCCTGCTCGGCGCAGCCCCTCTCTGCTGTCTGTGTCGCCACCCCTTGACGCGCCGTCCCCTTCTCCCCGCTCCAGGCCGGTGTGGTGGTGGCCGCGTTCCCGAGCCAGCGGCTGAGGGCAGCGTGCCAGCGGATCAGCTAAACCCGGGCATGATGAGCACCGTGGCGGCCGAGCGCCAGCCGGGGCCGGGACCTGGAGGAGCCGCCGGGGCGCGGTGCCGCGGCTGAGGCCGGCGCGCCGAGCTGTGCCGGAGCCCGCAGCAGATGCTCCGTGCCCGGCCCGCGGAGCCACCGGGGGCCCTCGCCGCGGCCGGACGAGGCGGATGGAAAGCTGCAGCCCAGCAGGTAGGAGCCCGGTGCGGTGGGTGCTGGGAGGCTCTGCACCCCCTCCCCGCACCGCCGCCCAGGAGTTACAGCGCTCGTTCCTGCAGGGAGCCCCGCTGGCCGGCTGACGCCCTCCCGCGCCCTATGCCCGCGCCCTGTGCCGGAGCGGGCGCCGTCCCCGGCTCAGCCACCCGACGACCATGAAGTGCTCGTTGCGCTTCTGCTTCCTCTCGACCGCCTTCCTGCTCGTCTTCGTCATGTCCCTCCTCTTCACCTACTCCCACCACAGCATCGCCTACCTGGACCCCGGCGGGCTGGGCGGCATCCACCGGGTGAAGCTGGTGCCCGGCTACGCCGGGATGCAGCGGCTCAGCAAAGGGGGGCCGTACCCCCGGAGCTGCTCCTGCCGCCGCTGCCCGGCCGAGGAGCCTGGAGCCACCGACTGGTTTGATGGGCGCTATGACGGCACCGTGTCCCCAGTGTGGACCAAGGAGAACATGGACCTACCGCCCGACGTCCAGAGGTGGTGGATGGTGAGCGCAGGGACGGGAGTGCCACGGCGTGCTCTCGCACGGGGGCACAGATTTCTCCTCTACCCAGAAGGGAGCGCTGGCTGATTGCCCCCTGCCCTGCTTCCCTCCTCGCAGATGCTGCAGCCCCAGTTCAAGTCCCACAACACCCACGAGGTCCTGAGCAAGCTCTTCCAGATCGTGCCGGGCGAGGATCCGTACCGCTCCCGTGACCCGCGCCGCTGCCGCCGCTGCGCCGTGGTCGGCAACTCCGGCAACCTGCGCGGCTCCGGCTACGGCCCCGAAATCGACGGGCACGACTTCGTGATGCGGTGAGGGGGGCCAGGGAGCGCTGCCAGGGCCCTGCCCACCCGGGGAGCACAGGGACATGGGGTGATGCTGGCACTGGGTGCTGGGAGGAGTGGGAGTGAGTCCAGCCTTGCCCTCTCCCCTGGGTGGGAAGCTGCTGCTTGGCAGCATTCAACAGCTCGTGGGGATCACCCATGTCATCTGCAAGGCAGGGGGCATTGGGACAGTGGTGTCATCCTCCCTGCTCTCTCCCCAGGATGAACCAGGCCCCCACGGTGGGCTTTGAGGGTGATGTGGGTGGTCGGACCACACACCACTTCATGTATCCCGAGAGTGCCAAGAACCTGCCCGCCAATGTCAGCTTTGTGCTCGTGCCCTTCAAAACCCTGGACCTGCTCTGGATCGCCAGTGCCCTCTCCACTGGCCAGATCAGGTTGTAAGTACCCAGTGGGCACTGGCAGCCCCAGGCTGGTGGCTCACCTACCTCAAGGACAGCTCCCCTGGGAGTAATGGGGATTCATTTGTTCCTCCCTCCAAGAGCCCCCCTTGGCAACTCAGGCTGGAGTTGGGGGCATGGGACCCCCAAGAGCTCACCTGCCTCTCTGCTCTTTTCCCAGCACATACGCACCTGTGAAGCCTTTTCTGCGTGTGGACAAAGAAAAGGTACGTGGGGCTCATCCCTGTCACTGCCAGGAGCACCTGTATGGCCATGGCCCCTGTCACCTCATCATTCCCGAGTTCTCAGTGCTCCTTCACGGGGTCCTGGTGCCAAAGGGAGCACGGCTGGGGCTGCTGTGCTCACCCTGGCCTATCCTCCCAGGTGCAGATCTACAATCCTGCCTTCTTCAAGTACATCCACGACCGCTGGACGGAACACCACGGGCGCTACCCCTCCACTGGCATGCTGGTGCTCTTCTTTGCCCTCCATGTCTGCGATGAGGTGGGCGATGGCTCCTTCAGCTCCTGGCTGGCAGGGAGGGAGTTTGCTGAGGTCCTGAACCTTGCAGGGTTAAGGAAGGAGGTGAATTCTTTGGGTCAAATTGCAGCAGTCACTATGGTTGCCTGACACCACGGTAATGGGCACCCTCGAGAGGTGGGAAGGCTGTGCAGGAGGATGGGCACCTTTGAAAATCACCCCGGCAGTGCAGGGGTTGCTGAGACACCCCAGCCTGGTGGGGGGTTCTGTCTCACTCCCTCCTTTGTTATGGCAGGTGAACGTCTTTGGGTTCGGTGCTGACAGCCGGGGGAACTGGCACCACTACTGGGAGAACAACCGCTACGCCGGGGAGTTCCGGAAGACCGGGGTGCACGACGCTGACTTCGAGGCACACATCATCGACATGCTGGCCAAAACCAGCAAGATCGAGGTTTACCGGGGAAACTGAGGGCTGAGTCTCTGGCTTGCTGCTCCAGCATCCCCCTGCAGGGGCAGAGGGTGAGGGACTCCCTGGTGGCCTCAGGCAAGGAGCACGGATGGGCAGCGCAGTTCCGCATTGCTGACAGAGCCACCGTGGTGGCATTTGGTGCCTCCAGCAGCCAATCAGGTTCAGAGCTAAAGGAGACTTTTTGCTTTTTTTTAATTATTATTATTATTATTAAGAAACCCAGCTGAGAAAGGATTTATAAACACAATCAGCGACTGACCAGGCGGCAGGGGTGGCTGCCTTGCATCTCTCTACAGTCAAACCAAATGCTGCTCTTTTTAAACGAAGACAACGCCCCCACCCCGGAGCCGCATGACTTTGGGGAGCCCCTCGAGCGTCGCGTCCAGGCCCAGGGGGCCGAGGGGGCCGTGGCGGCTGCGCAGCCTCACCAGTGGAACCAGCTGCTTCTTTTTTCCTTTATTTTGGTGTTTTTCTTTTACCTGGTGCACCCGATGCCGTCGTTCCTCCAGGGAAGGCTCCTGGCACGGAGGCAGGGCCCAGCTCACGGATCCATAGTGGGGAGCCAGAAGCTTCAGGAAGCCGACCATTGCTGATACTCTGCTGTGGGCTGGCAACTGCTGGCACAGCTGTGCAGGGAGATGAAGAGGAATCTCAACTTTGGGGTGCAGCATTCCTACTCTTCTACCTGAGGACTGGGGAAGGGTAGGACAGATTTCAGGAATGACTGTACAGGAGGCAGCTAAGAAACTTACATGAGCAGCAGCCTGGTCACTCTTGCTGAGCTCTGCGAGCAGCTGCAGGATGCTCAAGGGGTTGTGGGATGCAGCAGGGTCAAGGAGACAGGATTTCCTTTGCTTTCAGGCTGGGAAGAAACAGATCAGAGATTAGTGGGTGAGTGAACTGCGCTTTTGCTTTTGTGTTGCTCTAAACAGCTCTGGTGAGAAGCTGAAATTCCAAAGTCTTTGCTCCTTTTGCCAGGGTGGTGCTTGGTTTACGCCAGTCTGGTACAGCTGGGGCCCTCAGGGTCCCCAAGGCTTCCTGGGCTGGACAGGCAGCCTATGACATGGGATGGGGAGATGCTGAAGGAAACTGCCTCCCCAGAGGTGTCATTAAAACCACTTTCTTTAGGTCAATCAGGTGGGGTTTTTTTTTAGGAGATGCTGAAAAGCTCAAGAAAAAGGCAACCATGGAAAAGTCCCCCAGAGAGGGACCCTCTGCCTGCACAGCCAGTGCTGAGAGTGGAGCAGGGGCTGTGGGGCAGTGCCCATCTGGGGAAGCTCTGCCCATGCTGCCTTGCTGGTTGCAATAGTTAATTTGAGGAACAATCACTCTAGGGTTTTTTGGGTTTGGAGATTTTTTTACCCTTTTGTATCTGGCTTTTCTGTAGCAGCCTCTTACCTGTTTCTCCACTTTGCTTTGGTTGTTTTTCAGGGTTTTCTTTTATTTTTTGAGGTTTCTCTTCAATTGTGAAACACGAGGGTGTGGGTTGGTCACCTGGAGCAGGCAAGTCAGTAGCCCCTGGGCGGGGGAAATTCAGCTTTTCTGTCCACAGGGATTTAAACTCCTGAGTTTTGTGGTGGGTTTTGGTCTGTAGAGGTGGAGCCACCCTGGTGCAGGCAGCCCTGAGCCACAGCACACAGGCTGCTGCAAGCCCTGCCCTCCACCTTCCTGGGTGGTTTTTGCTGATTTTTTGTTTTGTGGCTTTTTTTTTTTTTTTTACGGGGAAGAAAATTCAAAACCACAAAACCACGAGCAACAATGAGTGCCTTGACCATCTCCCATGGGTGGCGCCTGGCTGTGCCCGTGCTGGCGGCGGGGACGTGGCCGATGTACCTGGCAGTTGTACCCACTGTACCTGGCAGTTGTACCCACTTCCTTCCTCGCACCACGCTGGATCTGAGCTGGGCAGCGCTGCTGGGAGAGAGGGACACATCCAGGCCACCACGCTGGTGTCTAGAAAGGCCAAATCCAGTGTGATGAGGCAGGACCAGCTCCTGTTGCAGCTGAGCAGGGCCAGGCCTGACAATCACAGGGTGAGTGGCAATGCTGGGTACCAAACCCAGGTACCAAACCCTCCAGCAGAGCACCGGCACCCAGCGTCAGGCGCGCTCGCGGCTCCTGGCTGCCCTGACAGTATTTTTTTTTGCTAACTTCCTTCCCCTGCTCCCCTTTTCTCTGTTGTTTTAATTATTATTATATAATTATTTTTTATTTAAGCTGTCCCACTAGGACTGGCGAGCACTCGTGTCTCGCTGGCAGGGCGGCCGCAGGCAGGCGCGTGCTGCACGGCCGGCGCACCACTGTACTGTACATAGAGGAGCTGTAGGCACAGGCTACGGGCAGGGCAGGCAGGGAGGAGGTGCCCGGGCTGGCACACCTGGCAGAGGTTGTCTGCATCACACAGGACCTGATCCGAGCACCTCCTGCCCCACTGGGAGAGGGACAGACCAGTGCTCCGAGCTAGGGCTAGGAGCAAGGCAGGCAGCTTGGCCCGCAGCCTCTGTGTACATGGGTACTTCTGCACACAACTGTCTTAAACCAACTGGTTTTTTTAAAGTCAATAAAAATCATGCATCAAATCTACTTGGTGGTTTTCTTCTGATAGCTCTGTCTACTGTGCCTTTGCCTGCACCCAAACCTGGGCATCGGTGGGGTCAGGAGAGGAGGGAAAGGGAATGAGAGGGTTGCTGGGCCATGAAGATGCTCTGCTCTCCCCTCCTCTCCTGGGCCAGGCACCAGCTCCCAGCTGTGGTTACCATCCCCTCACTGGGGCAGGAGAAGGCCCTGGCCCTGTGCCAGCCTGGGTGCCCAGCAGCAGAGCCCCAGCACAACCCCTCCAGCCTGAGCCCAGCAGTTGGTGATGCCACTGCTCACCCAGACCCCACATCCATGTCCCAACCACCCCGGACCCTAAAACAGAGGCTCTGGTCCCATGCGGCCCGGGTCCCTGAGCCCCACCACAGCAGAGGGAATGACTTGAAGGACATAATTTTGAAGGTGAATACAGGCAGAGGCAGAGAAGGGACTTCCCCAGGGTGATGCAGGCCCAGAACTCACTCCAGCGCCCAGGGATGAACCATTCAACAAGCCTGGTGTCCCTGCAGGATCCCACCCACACAACCAGGGGCATTTCGATTCTGACACACAAGGATCTTGCATAACTAACAGCAAAATTCAGAAGTAGTTAAAATGCCTCTTTATTAATATACAAACCTAGCAACATTTAAGCCAACCAAAATATGAAATGAAATCAAGCATGATATAAATACAGCATACATGACAACATGGCCTCAGTGGAGAGCAGCAAACTCACCCTGACTTGTGCGCTTGGGAACAACTGTCCACGTCCTCTGCCGCGGGGTCTGGCAATCAGAGCAGCTCTGTCCCTCCTAAACCCCTCCAAATCCAAACTCAGCAGAGGTGAGACCACTGTTCCACTTGAAGGAAGAGTACCTGGCATGAGCCTTCTCAGACCCCACGCTGCAAAGGGATTCAAGAGCCTCCCTGTGCTGCTGGAGACAACCTGCTGGCACCTGCTTGCCACGGCCCTGCGAGGGCAGAAATGGCCATAGTGGATGGGGAACCATGCTGCTGACATTGCTCCTTGTCTGTCCCACCTCAGCTACATCCATTGCACAGCACTCACAAACATAAGGCACTAGAAGAGTGTTTTCACAGGCTCAAACTTCAGTTGTTCTTAAAATTCCAGCAGCAGCATGCATCAGAAATCTTCCCAGCCCTTTTAAAATGTGGTCTCAGGAGACAAAAGCATGAAGGGGGCTTGGATGAGTGTCCTGCTGCAAGCCTGACCAGGATATGCAGGAGAACCTGTCAAGAACTTCAGAGATACTCATCTGCCTCTGATTATACTGGAAGAAGTGAGATCTCTCCCACTACGGGAAAAGGAGGGAATTTTAGCATGGAAAAACCTTAGTGGTGCCATGGTGAAAGGCAACAGCACAGTTTTTCCTCCAAAGCACACAAAACGGATCAGGTCCTAGCTGGGATGGCTGACAACTCCCAAGTATCTGCTCTGCTTGTAGCAGGTGTCAAGGATCTGTGTGGGAAGATTGACTGTTACCAGTATTAACAAATCAGTAAATATTAATGTGAACATTTTCCTCATTATAAAGCACTGCTCCTCTTTGTTGAGATTCCTTATTCCAAGCAGGTGGAATCTCTAACAGAGCATCAGCCCAGCGTGCCACACCTGCAAAGCAGCTCTGCCTTGTGCTGTAACCCAGAAGCCAGCCTGACATCAGTAATGCAGCCCAGCTTTGAGACAAATGGGAGATGAGAAGTCTCAGAGCCATCTCAGCAAACACGACAGGCGGTAGCAGATCCCCTCCCCTCCCGCTCCTCCTGACTCCTGCCTGCAAATGTCAGCTGGTACAGCAGGGAAGCTTCAGGCAGAGAATTTTGTTTCCTTTAATGCAACAGGACACCCACAGAGTACTCTACACCAGCCCAGGCTTCTTTAGAGAAAGAAGAAACCCATTACACCAGAAGGAAAAAGTGAATAAATCCATTTGGTGGGGGGGGACAAACAGGAAGGTGTCAGCCCAGCAGCTGGACAGGCACAAGGGCTCCCAGCTCCATACAAATTCCAGTCTCAACCTGCAATAGCAGCTTCCACCATCCTCCAGTGCTTGCTCACAATTACCATCTCTGGGTGCACAGCACACAGCTTTCCAGGAAGGAAATCAAATGGCAGGCACAGCAAGTGCCCAAACACCTCACCTAAGGCTTTAAGGCATTTATAAATATTCATTCTTTTTTCCTCTCTCAAATGCAAGGACTACTCATGCCAAGGGCTAGAAGCATACTGCTACAGCCATAATACTTAAGGAAAGTTTAAAGTGCAAAGAAAATTTTCAAATGCTTTTTAGTGACAGCTTGAAGTCATCAGATGACACCAACCCCTGCCTTTCTTGAGTTTTGTTCCATGACTGCTTTTTTTTTTTTTCAACAGAAATCCAAACAATCAAGTAAGAAAAAAATTGTTTAAAACAGGAAAACATCCCGTAATAGGCAGAAATTATTCTGACTCAGTATTATAATAAACTTGTTTGGGAAGACAAACGTGAAGGTTGTGAACATTTTGCTCACCATTACCAGCAGCCAAAAGCTGTGTTTTAAATAAAAATTACTTCTGTCCTTGCAAGCAACTCCCCACTCCCCTGACACGGGAACTGCCTCATTTTTACAGATCTCTTCCCAACATGTCACCATTCTGTTCAAACATGCTGGAAGGATGAGGTTGGTGATGTCAGTGCTGTACCTTCACAGCTACAAGAACGTGCCAGGGAGACAAAAGTGCTCCAGGCAATCAAGTGCACACAGTCCCCACTCCTCCTGTGTGGAATCACTTCCTTTATCCCAATGAGGGGGACAAATGTGTGCTGGGAAATAAATGCTAATGCTGTCCCAACTCTGCCTGGAGCCAGGGCTCTCACCTGTCCAGCATCAAGGCTGCAGAGGAAGATTCTCCCTGAGCTCGGAATCGAAGCTGATCATCTCTCCAAGGCTGGGCTTAAGGAGCTGAATAATGAGCAAAGGATCAAACCTTCACTGCACCTCTCCTTCCACCTCAGCTCAGGCACTCCATAATCCCTCCACCAATTTTTATTTTGCGATGCCTCACTCTCTGATGGCAAAAGGACTAATGCACTCAGCCACCTGAGGAGGAGACTAAAGAAGTGTTAAGGACAGTGGGAAAATCCTGGCACAGGGAAAGGGAGGGTTATATGAGGGGATTTATAGCAGCTACAAACCTGCCTGGAGTTCTGATGTTGGTATCAGCACCATCCAAAAGTTGAATAAGTTAAATTGATGCAGAGACACAGGTCTAGGGCCAACCTGGCTCGGATGACAAAGCATCAGGTAGAAGGAAGAGAAGAACCTTGTGCATGAGAAATTCTACAGCAGCAGAGTTTGGAGG
This sequence comes from Melozone crissalis, assembly GCF_028551555.1. Lineage (NCBI taxonomy): Eukaryota > Metazoa > Chordata > Aves > Passeriformes > Passerellidae > Melozone > Melozone crissalis. The sequence goes on from NW_026535785.1 coordinate 7,868,528, forward strand.
TGTTACAGGAAAAGTAACATGATCAATGGCAACTCAAATGCAACAGTAGAAAGGAGGAATCCAAGCCTACACCAAGATGTGGAGATGCAGTGGAAGTTTTACACAACCTCCTTTCTTTGCTACAAAATAAGAAACTGTTCAGCAAGTCCTATCAAATATAGATACTGGAGAAAACAAACATAAACTAAATCTGGCAAAGACAGATGTGAAAATGACTGTAACACATCCTCCTGAAACAGAAAACATAATTCTAGAAATAGACTATTAATTTTACCCTCAGATTGTTAAATATGAACCATATACTCCTGCTTTTCTAGTACCAGTTTAACTCAAGCCTTGCATTATTCACTCAAGGTCTACCAAAACAGAATAACTTAGGAAGGGACACATCAAGGTTAAGACAATATAATATCTCTGTAAAAATCATTTAATGGAAGGAATTGCTATGTCTTCCCTAAGTTCCCCTGATGGCACTTGGGCAAGCCAGCCCTCGCTTGGATGCACATTTAGATGGATTCCCTGGCTACCTTCCCTGCAAAGATGCCTCTATGGAAGGAATCTACAGGGCTGCTCCCATTCTGGACAGCAAGACTCAGAGAACTGGTAACAACCCTGTGACTGATACACATGAGGTGCAGAGAGCAGACCTGCAGCTGCTGCTTCAGCACAGAATGAGGCCATTTCCCCTTCTACTGCCTCAGAGAGAGATGCTATTTTTGTGTTTCCCAATCCAAGGTTCATAGTTTTACTGTGCAGAATGAGAACAAACCACCTTTTATAGTAAAAAGCATTTTAAGACAGTTTTAATGATGAGAATCAGGATGTAGAGTTTTGCAGTCCCTGTTATTTACCATCTTAGATGTAAAGACTATGCTACAGCAGCTTCAAATATCTGATTTTTAATTTTCTAATTTGAAGCTATATTAAAGGTAGTAACTCTTCAACAGATTTAGTTGTTCTTTTTTTAGGCAACTCTACTTTAATCATCAGATAAAGGGATTAGAGTCTTACATCACTGCTTAATACCTCAAGATGAAAACACAACACTAGAAGGATGTTCCTCCAACTTGGTATCACTATTTTAAAACGTGATCCAATTGTCCTCTTGACGGGTGTTCAAGTTGGTAAAGGCAAACTATTCTTCACATTGTAAGTTTAAAAATAGCTACACCAGAAATTAAATCGACTAAGCCTGAGCAGCAGTTAAAGACCTCTCAGGTTCTGATATAAAACAAGAAGAGAATTCATAGCAGGGAAGGTTGGAGTAGGCGTTAATGAGCTGTAAGACTGACAATTACCAAACCACCCAAGTCTCAAACAGCAAACACAGTGTTACACAAAGTGTTGCTATATCTACCATCATGGTGGAAAACTATTTCCACTCTCTATTTTTGGTATGGAAAAGTCAATAGATCTAGACATAAAATAAACCTTCCAGACATAAAATAAACCTTAGCAGACATAATGACAAAAGTAGCTCATAAAACACAATTTTACTGTCAGAACTGCTGGAGAAGAGACATCCGTGTATGAAAAGTTGCCTGAGGAACTAGCAGGCACCATTAAATTAGGGAAAAGGAAAAAATAATCACAGGAAGAATATAATGCAGCTGGAATGAGAGGTTGGTAAAGGACAGCATGCTCCTAGCTTTCCAGTTTGGTCTTAACTAATTCTAACTCTGCAGAGAACCGAACAGCTCAAGCTAAAATCCCTCTTCAGCAGTTTCAACACAAACTTCAGCCCACCTTGGCCCTATACTTTGCCTTCTCCTGAAGGAGTATCATGCCTTACTCAGCTATAACAGATGGTCAATAAACCCTAAGCAGAAGGGCTGCTCTAAGAACCTCTAAAAACCCTAAGCAGAAGGGCTACTCCACATCCTAAATATCACACACAAAACTCTTTCTTTGTTTGAATGCCTATTTCCATGGATAAGGAAGGCAAAGCAGTGTCCCATAAGACCAACAGACAAGGACCAAGGTCCTCCCTGGTACACACGTCCAGCATGGGAACAGTGGGATCATGGTATCTCTCTAAGCAGAAAAGATATGCAACTAATTATAGAGTTTAAACTGCTATTAGATGCTTTGTGAACCTTTCATTTAAGTGATTAATTCTAACATATCAGGCAAATTTCAGTTCAGAGAGCAATAATAGGGGAATTTGGCAGAAATGACAAGCAGGCGGAATCTCGCCTACAGCAGCTGCAGAGAGTACTCTGAGCTGCCAGATCTCAAAAAGCTGCCCCAGTGTGGTTACTCCTTTTCAGAAACTGGAGAACTGTGCATCTCAATTCAGAACTAGGTTTGAAATCCTGGAAGAAGCCACACATTTCAGTGGAACTCACCCCAGACAAAGGAAGGCATGCTCAGAGAAGTGATATCTACATTCAACCTACTATATACCATATGCTCAAATCCTAAATTCCCTTACAGTTTCCTGAACTGGCAGCCACAGACCCAACTGAAGGCACAGCTTAAAGCAACTAAAGCAGCAGAAAGCAAACTTAAAACAAGAATCAGGGGAGCTTTTGGGCTCATATTTACACTACTGATGCTCACCATTTAACTGGAAAATAAAGTGTCCAAAAGTGGTTTTAGACCATAGAGAAAGTGTTCACATAGCTAACGGGGCAGACAACAGTGCAAGGCTGTGTTTGAAGTCCAAAACAGATGCTGAAGAAGAAAGACCATGAGAAGTATGTGGTATCTGAGGCAGGGAACACATTTAACAGATCTTTTTCAAGTAAATAAAAAGCGTCTTGGTTTTTGATTGTGCTCAAAAGATGAAGAAGATGATGCAAATGTGCACAAGGCAATTCAGCATTGCCCCATTTCTTTACCATTTACCATCAGTGATTGAACTGGCACATTTTGACACCTGAAGAAGGGGTGAATTTCCAGCTGCACCATCTGGAATATCTGTATGAGAAGCCAGATGCAAAGAGCAGTACTGAAGAAAAGCACTTTATAATCCCACTACCATGCTCCCTTCACTCCCTTATTCAACCCCTTCAGCTGAGGTACTACTGAGAGACAAAGAAGTGCAACAGATTTGAGGAGAAAAACAGAAGACAAATTCTTGAGTCCAGCAGGAGCTGCTGAGACCTCTTCTCACCCCCAACAGAAAACCCAGTGTTTCTCACATCACAGGTGAGACAAATGCTGTGTCTTTTACTACAATTTCAAAATAACCACAGGCAGCTAAAACTGCAAGAAAATATCCCCTCCTGCTGCTCAAGTTCCCCAAATCAACATAAGTTCTCCGTGAACCTTGCCAGATGAGTTTGACCAAGTCACATAAACAAAGTGAAAGACAATTCCCAAAGAGACTGTATATTGTGCAGCTTAAACAGAAGCAGCATTTCAACACTGCTATTTAACATTAAACACTAACATCTATCCTTGTTAGAAATCTGTATTCTTGCTAATAAAAAAGAAAAAACAACATTCCTTTATAGAAGTGAAATGCACATTTTGATCTTTGACTATATTTATAGAAGGCCATTTACTTTCAGTGACCCCACACAAAAAAATTCAATCCCACCAACAATGCACTTACCAACACTACTGTCATCTCAATACTCTGATGTTAAATCTACTCCCTGCTAGGGAAAAACCAAAGTGGTGGACAAAGGAGGGCAGTGACAGGCTGGGCAACACCAAAACCTGTCTCTAGGCTCTAGGCTGTGCTCACACAATGCTTTGTCTCATGCCAGTGAGGTAGCTGATCGTTCTATTGCCATGTGCATCAACACACCAACCCCTCTAACATGTGGTATGTGGAGAGCAGGGTGAGGTCAGCCATCACCTGAACCACAGGCAGCAAAGACCTGCTGTCCCATGCCTTATGCTGGAGAGGAGAGAGGAAGGGTGCAGTCTTCAGGGATTCACCCCAACCCTTCCCATCACTAGAAGGCCAGGGCCTTTGGTGGGGTTCACTCCTACACAGGCATCTCTGCATGTTCAGCACTGTGCTTCATCCACTGGGGCACGAGGGAGCCTGGCAAGGGTTGAAGGAGGGAGACAGACAGGGTTGGGAAAGCTCGAAAATGAAAGTTTTAAAATATACAAAATGTAACACACTGGAAAAAGTTTAAAAGTTGCAAGACAAGAAAGGAAAAGAAAGAAATATATGAGGTGAGGAGAAAGGGCTGGAAGATGGTGGGAGAAGACTCCAGCTCGGGACAAGGGGCAGGTCTAGTCTACACAGCACTACTCCCTCTGGTAGCCACTCAGTTCCACGTCATCCTTGCGGCGCCGCTGCGCGAAGAGGGAGCTGAAGGGGTAGAGCTTGGCCTTGGCCTGGAAGCGCTGCCCGGCAATGTCGATCTCGAACTCCCCCTGGTTGATGAAGTCAGTGGTCACCACCAGCTCCTCTCCCGTCTGCTCGTCGAAGTGGTGCACGAAGCCCAGGCACACGTGGCGCTCCAGGGTGTAGCTGTAGGCACTGCTGGTGGTCTTGCCCACGTAGCGGCCGTTGCGGAAAATGGGCTCCCCCCACCAGGGCCAGAGGTCCATATCCGTGTCATGGTCCTCGAGAATGAACATGGTAAAGCGCTTGTACACCCCGTTCTGCTTCTGTTCCAGCAGCACTTCCTGGCCAAGAAACTCCATTCCCTGTGGGGAAAAGGGAGCATCAGCTGATGTGAGGGACACAAAGTGTGGCAGCTGCTCAGCTGCAACAGAACAGGTTGCCTATAAGGGCAATTTATGCCCTATCAAAATGGACTGCCTCCATACACAAGAAGCCCAGCTCAGATAGCTTTTCTGTCATGTTTGTTGCTCCAGATGTTAAAAGCACACAGAAATGTTTGTGTAGTTGGTCATTAAAAAAAAAAAAATTCTAATTTTCACTCTAGCGAAAATCATGTCTCCATTCCAGTTTTTGTCATTTTTCTTGTTCCGGAAGACTACCCTTCTTTATAAACCAGAGGGAAACTGTCACTTATATGAAATTTATGTCCTTAGTCATTATATTCTTTTCTTGCATCAATACAATCATTTGTTTTGGCTCATGCAAAGATGGAAGAAAGAAAACAAGACGGTGATAGCAACAGCACCTGCTACCACAAAAGCGTGATATAGCTCTACACTGTTCTACAAACTCCCCTCTTTTATTAAAAATAGAGAACACCTGTTATTGGTGCCTAGTCTCATATTTAACATCATTAAATGACACCAGGTGCACAGGCTGGCTTTTGCTTCATCAGATTAGGAAAACAGTTTAGAGAAGCAAGAATTTGAGCATCTGTAAGGTACAGAGCACCTCTGCCACACTGGGCACTGCACACATAAGCAGCATCAGGCAGAGGTCACTGGGAATGCTGCCTTGGTAGGAGGAAAACAGAGCATTTTTGTATTTCTAGCAGCCTGCTGAAGTACAAGAATATGTTACACCTACTGCACACAGCTCCATAAAGACACATCCATCTGCTTGGCTGGCAGCCTTTCAGTCCAGTTCTGCTCTCCCACCAAACCCTGTGCAGAAGGTGGTGTACCTTATCCAGCTTGACCTGGAACTCGCGTCCACACTCCATAGGAGTAGTAAAAGCATCCAGATCCTGGCCCCAGAAGGCAAAGAACTTCTCAATGCGCAGGCTGCGGAGCGCGTAGTAACCGGCGTTCCGGATGCCGTACTTCTGCCCCATGTTCATCACCTCATTGTACACGTGCAGGGCGTACTGCAAGGGAAGGGTGAAACACACACTGGCACCAGGAGAGAGCAGCAGCATCTGGCACCACCAGGAATGCCACTGTCCCCTGCCACTGAAGCACCAGAGCTCTGCTCCACTGGAATGCAATATTAAGCGGAAAAACTCCCCCTGGTGCCTGCAGGCAGCTTTCCTGTGGTGCAAATCAGACATCTCATCACCTGGAGTCAACTTGGAAAATGTTTCCGATTTATGCATGCAAGCAATTGCTTTAATTAGCTCAGGCTGCAGTGCACTCTTACCTCTATGGGGATATAAAGCACGAAGCCAGGTTCTCCTGTGTGAGTGATACTCATGACACGGATGCCATTAGCATAGCCCACGCTCATCTCCTGCAGAATCAGAGGGGGTGAAATCATCCAAACTGGAACACAGCACACAGATCCAGAAGGAGCACAATGCATAACACATGCACACTGCCCAGACCTCTCTCCCCTTTGCCACCTGCACATACTCGCAACAAATTTAAATTTCCAATTCAAATAGTGATGTCACGTTATCCAAACTTGTTAGTCATTTCTTGACACTTGGCAACAAGCCCTGGAACTAGGTCAGGACACAGGTTGTATTCTAGATACAAGACAGAGGTTGAATAGCAACTATCTGCTCAGCCTTTAAACAGGCTGATAGGAGACAATGATGCCAGAGTCTCCAATCCCAGCTGCCCCTCTGACAGCTTCATAATTGATTATATGAAACACGTCAAGATATCAAATGGTGACAAGTCTACAGTGAGAGGAATACTAAAAACAAATGCATATTCACCTATGTATTTAGAAAACACAATCCAAAGACAAGTGAGCCTAGAGTTCTTTACCAACCTAGCTCAGTAACTGCAGTAAACCTTCCTGTAAATCTTAATTCTCCTCCAATTATCCAAAATACTTTTCCTGTCCTTCCACCCATGCTTTGAAAAACCTAGCAGAGTGAGAACAAAAGAAGTCACTCACCTTGCAAAAAAGAGAGGGGAAGTGTTCTGCAGTCATTGGGGCATAGGACAACTCTGACAAGACATCCACAGCACGGGGGCCAATCAGATTGAGAGCTAAAGAGGGGAACAAAACAGCATTAGGATGAGACTGGAGAAGTCTTGCCTAGTGTCTAACATGCTGCTCCAATTCTGAAATCTTATCAAACCAATAGGTGTGTTTACATTTAAGAATAGAGGAGAAAGTCATTAAACTCTCTCCTGACAGCCCAAAGTAAAAGAATGCTGTCTTCTAGCTCATGGTTTGCCAGAAAAGAGTCTCTGAACTGCTGTTTTCACCTAAATGTTCGGAAAGGAGACTAAATCGCAACTCCAGGCACTTTAAACAACTAACTGGCATGCAGCAGGAGACACCATTTGTGATTTTGAGCTGTCTGAGGAGGTCTGCTTTTAGTGATTTCTTACCTGTGTACTTCCAGGTCACATCCTCTAGGACCAGGTTGCTGTCATCAGGCAGGTGGTTCTTCAGCCAGGCCCAGCAATGAACTTGTTGGTCAGTAGGGGAAATCATGAAGAAGCTGGAACAGACAAATCAAACCCAAGAAACAATGAAAGAACAACCACAAAGTGAATCAGCTCATTCTTCATTCATCAACTACTTGAGCCATTCAGCAGTTTCCAGGCTAACAGAAGATCAAAACAAGCTGGTTTGTGAAAACCACAACTCAAGTCTCTGGATCAATGCCATTACATCTGTCATGAAAAGAAATCCCCCACTTCAAGCATTACCAGTGTCTGGCGACAAGAAGTGACTACATGTGGAACACAGGGAATTCTGCAGGAAGTTGACAGATTATCTCAAAGGTCACAACTGATTTGAAAAAGGGACTTGCAGCTTTTCACTACCAGTGACTCTCTTTACTCTGACAGTCAGAGTAGAGATGGCTCACACAGCAATTTCTTGTTTTAGCAGAAGTCTTTTCACACACAATGGTGGTTATTATTAACAGCTTCCAAAAACAGAACTCCACTTGATATGGAAAAATGAGCTGCTTGTGTGTGTGTCTGATACAAACTGTGAATTAAAGTACATCAACATCTGTAGAAATCACTAGGCAAGGACAGAAGCTACTGGTATCACAGAGAGGACAATACTTTCAAGCAATACATGAATGCAGACAGAAGTGGAAGAGAAAGAAAAGCTGTTTCTAATTGAAAGAGAAGCAACAAAATGCTTTCACACCAACACAGTGAAAACACACATAGAAAACCATCCAGAAAAATAAATCCAACACTCAGCTGGGACATGGCTATGAAGTTCTTAAAAGCAAGAAAGCTTTCACTGGATGCCAAAGAGAGCCCAAACTGGTGAGTCTAAGGGTAAAATCCTGTGATCATGTCAGCTTGCATGAGAGAGCACAAAAGAATGATAAAAGACTGCAGAACTGAGAATTAGAGTACATATACTGCAATGAAAATTGAAATAATCAAAAAGCAGTATTTTCAATGCATAATTCTAGTAAGGACATTGGTCAGGAGTTAGTTTGCACTTTAAAAGGTTACCTAAATTAATAAACTCCAGTGATTGCTAAAAACAATTTATATCTCAATTAAGAAATTAAACTTCTAAAGGTCTAACATTTTGAGGAAATCTATTTTCATCTGTAATCTTGGAAAAAGGCTTATTTTCCCCAATGTTTTTAAGTTCAGAAACTCCCTTTCACTTGAGTTACTGAATTAGGAATACTAGTGGAGAAGTGAGACTTTTTAGCTCAGGGTGGTGATGAAAGTATATGGTCTTCATGAAGAAGCCCTTTAAGGCTCAAACATCACAAGGGTGATGGCTAAAGATGCTGTCTGCACACCCACCTGCGCTTGCTGAGCCGGGCTATGCTGCAGTCATTCTCATACCCTCCTTTCTCATTAAGCATTCCTGTATGCACAACATGCCCAACTGGCACATCCAGGTCATTTGAGAAGAGATACTGCAGATTCTCCAGGGCCTGGTCTCCGGTGGACTACATGAATCAAAAGGAAGAGAAAGTCAGACAAGCTGCCTGAGCAAAACAAATCCACTGGGGCAGCTTAAGATCGCATCAACATCCTGGCCTAAATTATTTCAATTTGTGATGATTGTGACACTGACGTCTCGAGCGTAACAGGACACAACAGTGCCACAGTGCCGGAGGTCAAATTCTATGTACAGACTAAGCTGATATTTCTATAAACTGGGCCCTTGGCAGACAAAACCCAAACTGTGCTAAATACTGTGGTACCACCTGAATTTAGCCATACAGTGTGACTTCCTCTATCTATCCTCAATAGGACACCGAGTTTTTCGCAAAAGCGGACAATAATAAACTAAAGGTCACCTCTACCAGGTGGTCCCTTTCTAGGTACTTACACTTATTTCAAACTTGGTAAAAGATGACATGTCAATAACACAAACTGCTTCCTTACAGCACTTGACTTCAGCACCCACAATATCAAACCAGTCTGGTTTGTAAAAGGTTTTGCTGTGATCCAAATCCAGCAGATCTAACACAAAGAAAAATTAAAGGCAAAATTATTAAACTGGATGAATTAAGACCTTACAGAGACCAATTGGGAAGCACTAGGCAGAGGAAAATATGATCTTACCACTCCCAGGCGGGACAAAATACTTGACTCTCTCAAATCCATGCTTCTCCATCCACCGGGCTCCCTGCGCGTCCAGGCGGTCGTACAGAGGTGACGTGCGCAGCTGCCGGCCAGTCTGGAAGTCCCAGCGGGGAACCTTCAGATCATACATGAGGGCTGCAATGGTCATAAGGATCCTTTATTAGGCAAAGTGATTATCTTTATCCAAACTTCTCTTCCAGATTATCAGTACTCATTAATATCTGAACCATTAAAAAACTCCCTCAAAACAGCTCCAACCTTCCTTTTCCTGGTTTTGAAAATCCACAAATCCGTTTTGATCCATTTATAGCTCTTCAAAATCAGAGTAACAATATTTGCACAGAACACTTATATTTATAGATACTTATGGTCTCATGACAGTTCTGCAAGAACAACAAAAACTCTATTTTTCATGAAGTCATGCTGACTAGCATTAATTATGCAGGATTCTTCCCTGGCAGTGCACTATATCAGGTATTTTGACAATGCTAATGCTGGGGTAGAGAGCGCATAGATACAAGGACCATCTCATTTGCCTTCTTAAATAATGGCAATTCAGCCTTTTGTAATCATTGAAGCTTTTCCAAATGGCTTCTCTGTCTGTTCAGCTATTATAGAATATTTTTATTTAGAAAACAAGTTACCCTAAAACATTAAGCATCCTCCTCAGTTATCAGTGGAGAGTAATAACTTAATATTTATAAAGTAGTATTCAAGCATTCTTAAGATTCTACCTAGGTCAGAAACTGTTTAAAACTGAAGATAAGCCAACTAACTCTTACTGAACACTTCCATAATTTCTGTCTCATAGCTAACAATTTAATGAATTTATTGACAATATCTCAAATTGGTACTCCTGAAAGAGAGGGTATTGGGAAGACTAGATTAGCATGGGAATGTAACACTTCAAAAAGGGAATACATTGTTCACTCTGTAAAAACTACAGGGATACTGTGCCTATCAGAACTGAGGTTTGTATTGGAAAGCGACTGCAGAATAATGCCCAGAGTATAAAGTGATTTTTTTCTGGGAAGAAGGTCAAAGCAGCATAAGGTTTTTATTCCCCAGATACAGCAGGGCTAAGAGGTTTACTCAGCTTCTCTGCTTTCACCCGAGCATATGTTTTTAGTTTAGACTTGGTATTCAAGTAATTGTTCCTGTTATGCAACTTGCGGAGCACTTCATGCTTCTATTTCGAACTTGAAAAGAAGTCATCAATATTCAGACAATATGACAGATATTAAAACAACAGGAGGTAACAAAGCATGGCTTTAGACAAGAAAAATGGCATCTCTAATCTATTCTGCAAGGTGTTTATCACAAACTTTGACAGGAGAAAGCACTATGTCTACGAAGACTTCTGAATTATACAAGATAACTGGGTCACCCAGCCATAAGTTGGAAGTGAAGGTATTGCCACACAGTAATGATGTGCAAAGAATAACAATCTTTGAGACAGTGTAACATTCCCAGTTAAGACCTTGGCATTGCTTTTTTAGGCTGAAATTCTACAGAGATACATACAAATTTCCCTATATCAGAGGCAAAGCACAGAAATAGCAGAGAGCAAGGTACCAACAGCATTTTTTTAGAAAAGTTAATAAGAATGCTTGCACAAAAAAACCCCTCATCATTTCCTCTCTCCTGGGAAGAGGCTGCATTGCCAGGAAGGGGGTCAGGAAGAAGGAAAATGTTTCTCAGAGTGATAGCAGAGGAGAGACAGTGTAGCAAAGGGCAAAAACTTGGACAGCCTGTCCAGAGCTAAACACAGAGACCTCACTTACGCATGACTTCCATCACACGGTGGCGGAGGAAAGTGCGGCTGCTCTGAAGGGTTCCAAAACGTTTCAGATCCAAGGGCCAGACATTTTCCGACGGATACCCATTTACTATCCACTCTGCCAGGTACCTGATGGAAGAAATAAAGACAGACTGAGATATCAGCCAATGTCTTAAGGGAAAAGTGTAGCTCTGAAGTAAGAAGGAAAGCAGTTTGGACTTGAGAATTTCTTACAATAGCAAGAGAGAAGACATGTAACACGGTATTCTAAATACTAGCAGAATCTGGAGAGTTTCCCTTTGTAAAATGCACCCACCAGATTTCTAAATTACTAATTGCCCATTAGGATGAAGCATACAGGGCAGCAAGAAGTTCAGGACATGTGCTAAATTAAGCCAGAGCCTTGACGGGTAACCTGGCTGACACTGTGTCAAGTGCTTGGGTTCTGATACAAAAAAAGGTGCAAATTCATTTCAGATGGAGTTTAGTGTTTCTGCTTTCTTATTTCTCATTGCCTGTTGTAGGCTCAGCCACAAACTACCACTGACAGCATTCATTTAGCACGAGGGGCCAGCCAAGTTATGTTTAGCTACACTTCCAGCAGTGAAGGAGGAAGGCATTCTCCAGAGCTAATGGACACAGGCAACTCAGAATTTAGAAGAGCAAAAGGTTCTGTTCACAGCCAGCAGAGAACAAAACAAAGGGGTTTGGAACTGATCATGAAAAGTTACATTAGCAAGCTAAACTGTTTATTTTGGGACTGTAGCAACAAATGAACAAACAGTGCTTTTACCTCCAGAAATGACTTTGATTCTTAAGAGAACCTCACTGAAAAGATTCTCTGTATTTCATGTGACAACAAAAAAATAATTATGAGTTGTTTCTCTGGTGAGTTAAACTATTAGACAATAGACAAATTAGTGAAGACAAATGTAGATACTAACACCAGCATGAAAAACAAGCAGTTCTTTAAGAAGGTTGTGTGGCAGAAGGAATGCTCAGTCACCAAAATTAAATGGCAGTCAGAGGGAGAAATGATCGTTCAGCAACTTTGCTGCTGAGATCACATTTAAATGCTTGTCTAAGAATCTGCATTTACACAGGAACTGGATTTTCCTGAGAAATTATTACACCCCTAGCTTACTGTAGGGGACAGTCTGAAACTACTGTCAGCAATGGCATCACATACATGGTGTTTCATCAGCAACAGATTCACACTGCTTTCAGAGGAATTAACTGCTGTATCAATTTGATTGATCTAAAGACTTCAATCAAATGATAAAGGGGATCATGAAGCATAGGAGATGAGGGAATATATGCTTTGCTAAGCTTTTAGCTTTACCATCTCTTAGTGGTAGTTTAAAAAAAAAAAAACCATACCAGTTATAGAATCATAGAATCACAGAATAACCTGAGTTGGAATGGATGCACATGTATCACTGAGTCCAACTCCTGGCCCTGGACAGGATAACCCCAAGAATCACACCAGGTGCCTGAGACCATTGTCCAAATGCTTCTTCAACTCTGGCAGGCTTGATGCTGTGACCACTTGCCTGTTTCAGTATCCAATCACCTTCTGGGTGAAGAACCTTTTCCGAATATCCAACCTAAACCTCCTCTGACATAGCTTTAATGAAGCTTACTTGATCCCCAGCTGCTCAGTGAGATGTGATGCCAGAGGAGAGATGTGCAGGACAGGAGGAGAATCCAACACAGGTTTTAAAGACACACTGGAGAACATGATCAGAAAACAGCAACTGCTCCTCTCCTTCACTCAGGTCAGAAATGAAAGAGGAGCCTTTATCAGAGGAGATGACAAATACCAACCAGAACATTCTACATAGGAGGATTATCTGTGCAGTGTCTTGGCTGAAGCCTTACTTACACACACACAGAGATAGACCACTTACTTGCCTGCTCCCCCACCATAGGAGATGCCAGCTGAGTTCATGCCAGCCAGAACAAAGTAGCCTCGTGCAGTGGGCGACTCTCCCATGATGCATCTCATGTCTGGGGTGAAGGACTCTGGGCAATTCACCAACTGCATGATCTGCAGAGCCTCCAAACCCGGCATCCTGCGCAGGAGGGCACTCAGAAGTGGCCCTAGGAACCAAGAAAAAAACAGTCTCAACACATTTCAGCTGCTTCAGGTGGAAACTGCTTTCATGTTTTGATAGTCACAGGAGAAATGGCTTATTTGCTGGAATTACACTACTCAAAATAGATCACACAGCCTACAATAAAAGCAGCCATATTGATCCAGACCAAGAGCCCAGTATTATTTTCAACAGTGCAAGGGCACTGTTCAGTTTTGTTGGGGAAATAGGAGCAGACATCAAATAGATACATAGTGAGGAGTACAAACAGGCAAATGTATAGGAGCCTTGTCACATGCACTCTGCAAACCTCCACCTATCATCAGCTCAGAGGATTTCCTAAAAATTTGGTATATTTTTCTGTATTTAGAAACTCATAAATTGGTCTCTCTTTTAAGTACTAGACCAGTGTTTCCCAGCCTCATGAAAAAAATCTAACAGACACAGACAAGGAGTCCCATGTGTTAAAATCTGTTGTATGAGGAATCACTGCCTTTTGTTTCAAAGCTCACACTCAATTTCTTTTTATGTCTCCTACCATTAGAAGAGACAGTGGTCAGGAATCCCCCTTCTAGCCTGTCTATCCCACTCCAGATTCTATAGACCTCTATTTCCTTTCTGTCATCTCCTTTCCCCAGCCCTCTCAGTCACTCCATTCCTGGAAACTATTCCAAGCTTTGATAAGTCTCTTGCTGCTCTTCCACCAGACCTTCTCCAGTCCTATGATACTCTGTGGAAAGAGGGAGCCTAGAACAGGAACTAGCATCTGGCAAAACAAGGATTTAGTGTTGCATAATGAACAGTGTTTTCTGCTCCTTTCCCAGTAATTCCTAACTTGTCTTTTGCTTTAACCGCTGCTGCACTGATGCCTTCACAGAACTAACAAAACTAATACAACCCCTCAAGGTGTGTTCAAAGCCCATCATGTCACATGGTGAAAACAAGACCATCCCCACACACACCCATGCATTTGTGTCACTTCACATTTATCCTCGTTGGATTTCCTCATTGCTTCACTGCCCAGTCACGCTGGAAAAGTCCTTCAGCAACTCTTCACAGTCTGACATTTGAGAGCATTAATAAATGGATAAGGTATCTACTTGGCTTTTGTTGCCCAAAAGTTACCTCTGCTTAGTACTCCAGATAAAAGCCCTCAAGAACACTCCTGAGCTTTATGCACAAGCAGTAAAATCATCAGATTTCACATCACCTAAGAAGCTACAAACAGAACTGACCCATTCTCTCTCTTCCCTCTCTCAAGCATTAGGATTCCAGAATGAGAGCCTGGTGGTACAGGCTATTTTTCTATTGATAAAAAGAGAGATCAGTGCTAGATTTGTTCTCCTATCTAGCCCAATTTAAGCAACTCCACGGACTATTTTAAAATCAAAAGGTGTTCCAACGACAAAGATCAAAGCAGTAATACAAGAGCTCAAACCCCAGGAACTGTGGCCCTAGAAAAGGATCAAATACTGCCTGAGTTAGCTCTGACTCTGCTCAACTGTTCAGCACATTTGAACGGATAAAAGGGCAAAGCTGGAACATAGCATGCAGCTGCTTCAGAAGCTTGGGCAATCTGGGGGTGACAGCAAGCAGTGCCTTTTCATTTTATCCAAATGAAAACCAAAAATGAAGTGGGTGCAGAGCTTGAGCGACTCATTACTGAAGCTAATATCTTCAAGCAAGTCTTTAGGCATCTAGGGATCTAAAAACCTTTAGCATATGCCAGCACAAAACAGCACCCCATCCTGGCTTCACCCCCTGGAGTTTAAACTTTTACAGTATCAGTATGTGTCTTCCAGAAATCGAAGTAAAATTATTCAAGTTAACTTGAAGCACAGCTGGAAGAACATATTATGACTGCAGAAAGAAATCAGTGAAATTCCATCCATGCCTAGGGTCACAGAGGCATGTGTATTCACAAGGGATGCAGAGAGCTCTGACAGAAGGGAAATCTGGATTCCTGAGTACAAGGCAAATTTGAAGATGAGAGGGCACATACCAACTTACCAGGTATCAAAGAGACAGGAGTGGCTGGGGAAGAAAGGGACTCACAGATCATGCTACGCTCTTTCCTAGAGAAAGAGCCCTCCATGTAAAAATACATGCAGAATATAAACTCAGAATCAAATAAAATGAGAAAGACAGAAGAGTTGGAATATAATAAACCACTGTCAATAGTGGGACAAAGTCTGGGAAGCCACAATACCAACTTCTGTCCACCAAGCAACTGCCACTGATAGAAATGCACTTGTCAGTCCCTGATGGAGAGCTGCAGAAATAAAATACCACAGCTATGTGGCAGGTCAACAGTGCTGATCTACTGTGTCACAAGAGGAGCAGCATGTGGCACTGACAGTCAACAACTGAAATGGCAGAGCAGTGCTAGGAAGCTGATGTAGTACCTTGCTGCTCTAGAGGAAGGTAATACATGCTGAAGATTAGAAGGTGTTTTTAAACATTACACATATATCAAAGAATCACAGAATTCTGGAATGGTTTAGGTTGGAAGGGACTTTAAAGTTTATCTCATTCCAACCTTGGCATGATGGGGACACCTTCCACTAGACCAGGGTGCTCCAAGTCCCATCCAACCTGACCTTAAACACTGAGCAACTTGTGCCAGTGCCTCATCACTCTCACAGGGAAAAATTTCTTAATAATACCTAATTCTGCCCTCTGTCATTTGGAAGCCATTTCCCCTTGTTCTAGCACTCCCTGTCAAAAGTCCCTCTCCAGCTCTCCTGTAGGCTCCCTTCAGATACTGCAGCCCTTGGTAAAGGGTTTTTCAGCAAATTACTGACAAATGAAGAGATGAGTGAACTTGAGAGCACATTCATCTTTCCCACACATCAATGACAGCTGGCACTGCCATGAACTCTGCCTTCTGCTGAAGCACGTGTTTCACTGCTGTGGGAACCTCTCTTCCCTAACATACCAAAATGATCCCAGTCTTCCTGAAGGTTCTGGATCTCCAGCTGGTTCCGTCCCTCCGTGAAGAGAGGTTTGGGGTTTTTCTCAAAGCCTCCTGAGAGGATGCCACCCTGCCAGTTGCGTATGTAGATCCTGCCATCGGGGTCCACAACAGCTGCAGAGGGAAGGGAAGAGGTGAGAAGGGAATTGAGAGAAGGGATATCTGTCTCAGGCTGTTGTCCCACAAACACCACTGATGGAGGGCTAGTGACACGCCAGGCCAAGCCAGCAGTCACCCAGCATGAGAAGGGACAGTCTCAGCTCCCCAGCCCCATGCTGTCACACCATTCTGGTTCTCATGTGACACCCCTGTGAGCCAGTTTAGATTAAACCATTAGCTCCCACCACAGCCATGCAGGATTGTTAACTTCTGGACAGCACAGTAAACTGAATTAAACCTGAGGAGCCCCAGCAGGACAGTGTTCCCAGGAGTGAGAGGACACAAGAGGGATTCAGAATCCTTGTGGCACTGAGAAGCTATTACACTTGGCAGCTATTATACTGCCTTAGTTCCACTGAAACTGCACCCAAGACCAGCCCTTCCACCAAGACATGTCCAACCCTGCCCTTCTTTCTCTTCCTATTCTAAGAACAGCTAATTTGTATCAGATCCAGCTTACAGCAGGCCACCAGCACAAAGAAGGTGGGCAGCACTGGGGTGAGGACAAGCACCAGTCAGGACTGGATTGCTCCTTCCACTGGTAGGTAGTGTGCCAACTTGAAGTATTTATGTTACTCTACCTGACATGCTCCACAGCAATTTTTGCCATGTTCAGAAAAGCTGAGAATACACATATGTGAATATATACATACATGTATCTATATATATCTACACACAGAGGTTTTAATTCATCAAATAAAAGTGTAGCACTTGGACTCCATCCAGAGATCTCAATTCCCTGGACAGTGTATCCATTACTCACTAGAAGCCAAAAATCTTGCCAACAACTGAGAGTAAATAAGTAAAGCTTTCTACTTCTCAACCACAGTTTTCAAACACAAAGGCTTTTTTTTAAAAGATCAAAAAGCTAGAACATGGGGGAGGAGCAATTACCTCAAGTGTTTGGTTGCCCCTACAGCTCATAGACATGTAAATGCCATTGTAAAGCCTTAGCTTCAGTTGGAGGAAAGGAATAGATGGGCCATTTGGGGCCAGCAGCCTGCAAGGAAAACATAGTGCCAAGGCTAGCACACTCTCCAGCCCAGAAATGCAACAATCCAAGACTCAGGCACAACTACTACTCGAGCTAGAGTCAAGGTCATTCTCCTGCTAAGCTGATGAACTCTCAAAGTCATTTTCTGCAGGAAAAGTTTCCCCAAGAGTAAAGAAAGATATTCTTTCTACCACTGAAAAAGGATATTCAAAGCAATTCAGACAGAAGAACTTCACAATCCCAAATGAGCTGAGGACCGATAGCCCGAGGTTGGCCTTTTTGTCACAAAATACAGGTCACCTTGGAAAGGCAGGTATAATTCACCAAGAAAAGTGAGAAGAGCTGAAGAATCCTTACTTGGTAAGCTGCTTGACAGAGGCTCCTGCAAAGGATGTGTCAGGAGGTAGAAGTGTTCGCAGGCATGGACTGGGATATGGACTGGTTCCTCCCCAGAGTGGCCCAACTCATAGGCCCACTGAAACCAAAAAAGTGCAGGTCAGGATGGAAAAGGAAAAAAACAAAACAGCTTCAGGAAAAGAGCAGGACATAAGCACCTCTCTGATTTTGCTTTCATAAAAGACCAAGATTTGGTTCAGACCCTGGGACATTAAACAGACAATTTTTTTCTCTTTTCTTAGAATTTGAACAGTTTTGGATAAAGACTAGAAAAGTGGGGCCCCAATTCAAAACTAAGAAGTACCAGTTTACAAAACAAAAGCAATATAAGATCTGTAGACCAAGTCAGTACTAGGTTCAGCACCTAGAAGCAGAATAGTCAGCATTTAGGTGCCTGAACTAAGATCCTTCATTAACAAGGGGGACAGCTGCTAGCTGAGAAACTGCAATTATCAGGTGCATTTTCTAGCAGAGAAGACATCACACTAAGGAGTAAAAACAAACAAATTTTTCATGAGGGAAGTGAGAAAGAAGGGTCTGTCTCCCTAACAGCCAAAGCAAAATTCTTCCTGTCAGAAGGGTGAACCTCCCAGCAGAGAGACCATGGACAGAGCTGTACCAACAAGCTGCAGGTACTGCTCAGCAGGTCAACACCCAGCCTCTGGTGCGCTGCAAATAGCAAGCACTGCTTTTCCTCCTCATCCTGCTGGGTGGGTAACATGATGAGTAACATGATTTGATCTACTCCAGCAAACCAAGCCAAAGCACAAACCATTAAAAATCCCAAAAGGAAAACAACAAAACCAAAAAAAGAACCAGAGGGAAGTGCACGTATTCTTAATCAACAGAAACAAGAAAGAAAAGATTTAAATAATTCAACCTGGCCAGCACAGTTGACGAAGAACTCGCATTGAATCCTTCCTCTGTCAGTCTCGACTCCGGTCACTCGGCCCTTCTGGATCGTGACATGACTGACACTCGTCCGCTCGTGGATCTGGACACCTGCAGTGGATCACAAAGTCAGCATGCCATGAGCCTTCTTTCTAATGTGTCAGACTGCTAGCTTTAAACCCTTACACTCAACCAAAATGCTTATTTTCTCTTGGAGACAAAATTTCTATTCTTGACCCAGTAATTCTTAAGCAAAACCCTATTATTTGTAAAACATCACATGTACAATTTGTACAGGCTGAGACTGTGAAGAGCTACAGTTTATCTTCCCATGTGACAATCTGGGTGATAAATAGATCCCCAGGATCAACAACATAAAAAAAAAAGTCCCAGCTATGGACTTCTTTCTATTACAATTCCTTTATGCAATAAATTTGTAGTTTCAGATGGCATGACTGGTTCTTTTATGGGAAATAAGTAATTTTGTGGGGAAAAAAAAATCAATAAGCAGTATGCGATCAACCTGGGCTAAAAGAAACTGAGAGGTATCTTCCTAAGCAGCTTCTTCTGATCTGATGGACTTTCATCCTTACTGATCTTTATTTCCTGTTACCTTATTTAACCTTTCCCCTGACTTTTAAACCACACACTGGTCAAACAGCATTTATTAATACACTTCCAAACCTATTTCCAAAGCACATGTACTCAATTAAATACTCTACAAGGCTCAGCCACTCTTTTTCATTTGTAGGTAATTAACTGTTTTGATGTGTAATTATGAGTCAATTCTAGGAAGGAAAGAGTGCATGCTTTTTCAGAGAAATATGTAACCACTAAGGACAACAAACAGGTGTAAATATGTAACCACTATGGACATCAAAGAGGTGCTTGAACTATCCCAGGAAACCTGTAAACATTCAGCACATAAAAAAAATCAGCCTGCTTTTTCAGAATAAACAGGTTTAAAGAATCCAAGCTTCACAGAAATAAGAGAATTTTGGTCTTCAGGGCTCAGTTAGACTATCAAAAGAGATGCAAACACAGCTATCATGCAGGAGAGCACTCTATAGATAAAAAAAGCTCCTACCATTCCGTGAGGCAGCGGTTGCCAGAGCCAGACTCACGTTGGCAGACGACACGAGTGCATCTTCTGGCACATACATGGCCCCCACAAGGTCATGGATGTTGATCAGTGGGTGGAGCTGTGCCACTTTCTTTGGGCTGATAATTTCACATGGTATTCCCATTACACTGCCACAGAACACAAGAAACACGAGGTCATTTGCCCTGCAGGAGAGCTGGTGCACACAGAAGCTGAGTTGGATTTCCTGCTCATACGTACTTCAGCGATGAAGCAATGCGCTTCAGAGAGATCAGTCGGTCCTGAGTCTGAGCCAGGGAAATAGAGCCTGTCTTCATGTACCCTATGACAATGACCAAAGTCAAGTCAGATTTGGACAGGATCTTCAATTCCTTTCCATCTCAGACTCACTGCTTTAATATAATTGCAGACTTGTTGCTTCCACTACTCAGGAGCCTGGAAATCTCACATCCTCAAACAACTTTAAACACTTATGAGCTAGTAATTAAAAAGTGCATGAGAAAACTTTTTCAAAAAAGCAGTTGAATTTTTAATTGTGTTCTCTTTCTACTTCATATACTCCATATTCTTTTATACTGTTTATAAAAAAACCCCTGAATTTCACACATGGTAGCTATTAAAAGAGAGAGAAGTTGAAAGTGATCTACTGACTACTCAGAAGAATAAAACTTCATCAACTAAAAGCAGATATAATATCACTCCAACACCTGCACTAAATTAGTATTCATCTTAATTGCAGGCATAGTTATGAACCTCTATTGAGGTATTCATTTGTCTGACATACATGGCAAGTTCTTATCAGAAGAAAACTTCTAGTGATCAAGTTCTTCCTATCAGGTACATGCCCAGACATTTTGGAGGGAGAGGGAGAATCTAAACATAATATTTTTTGTTATTTTCAGGGCTAGACTGCAGTAAGAGACACAGCTTTGCCTATGCTTCAGTGCTTCTGTTAACCACATTTTCTTTTTGAGAAGTGAATCAGTGCACAGAACAAGCCAACTTGCTGCAGCCACTGCAATATATTTTCCATGTCCTTGTGAAAATTCCCTTGTCTGCTCAAGTTACAGACAATGTGCAAACTGTCACAATTTGCAGGTAGTCTGCCTTCAGTTTGCCCATCTGATATTCTTCTCCCCATTCTGATTACACTGGTGACATCACTTTGCATCTGATTAGCTCCATATGTATTGTCTTTGAACAGGACTTTCAAGCCTTAAGATGCTGTAAAACCACAGACAGTGTGGTTTTATTGCTTATTCACACATATTTCAGTGTCAGTACTTCAGTTTCCCAAAGATTACTCCATTCTGGCACTTTCAGTACCTGTTTGCACTCCTGTCTCCTGTTCCAGCTGCTGGTAGAGCTTGTTTGAATAGTGTGCCATCTTCAGCTCTATGGACATGGGCCTGGCTGTGCTCACAATGCCAGCACAGAATCGAGTGGTGCCTGCAGCCAACCTGCAGGAGAAGGTGCAGAGAAGGGCCATGATCACACAGCTGCCAGGTACACACTCCACACCAGGCTTCTCCAGCAGCACAAACCACACAGCAACTTCTCCCCCAAACACATCAGAACTACACTATGCTGGACGATGCAGGGCTGACACAACCTCTAGAATGATATTCCTTTCACTCACTTTTGAAAACACACTGCATTCCAGGACAATTTCTCTTTAACAAGTCCTAAAAACTGACATTTTTCAAAAAAAGCACTTTTTGTAAAACAAAAATAAAATCTTACACTTCAGTTGAGCTGCCTGATTCTTTCCTTCTCCAAAGTACGATTTCCATCAAATAAAAATTAACTTGGTTTTGAGTCTTGCATCTTTGAAGATTACAGTATGAGCAAGTCCCTCTCACTCCATAACAACTGCCATAGACAGACACATGTTTCTTGTCCCTTAACCATTGAGCAATTTGGTGAAGAGCTGCTCTAGAGACAGAAACCTACACAACTCCATGCAGCATGGACAGGGGAAGACAAGCCAATTAGATTTAAGCATCTCCCTTGCAGCCTGCTTCCACAACAATTCCAGGTTGTTGCTGCTGAAGCCATCCTGCATTTCTCCATTTGACACAACTGCTTTCAGCCTAGCACATCTACATTCTCTCAGTAACTCAACCTAAGATTCAGCTGGGTAAGGAATATTTGCTACACCCCTACTCAACAACAACCCAAAGACCTGGAGCACAGTCTGGCCATGCTGTGCTCCTCATAAGAGATTTCTGCTGCTGCAATATTCCTCCTTCTCCTTGAGCATGCACAGACTGAGCCTACACAGCATCTTAATTCACTGCAGATCTTTAATGGGCTGTTCAAACCCTGCTCCAAGCTAGCAAAAAAGACATTCCCTTGCAAACACAGCCCAGCACCCCACTTTGCTCAGAAGGACCCCACTCACAAGGTCTCAGATAAGAATACCCAATTCCTTTTCTTTGCAGCTAGAAAGAACCTGCTGCTTCCCAGCCACATAGACTTCAGGAACCACAGCTAATTATTCCTGAAGGCATATCAGGTGGGAAGCTCTAAAGTAGATGATAAATATACAGTTCAGCACTTACTTAGGGCATTAGAAGCTGCTACCATAAACACCTCTTCAAACCCTAAAGTCTCAGTGGTGTCTCATGCCCAGGATCCTCAAACTGCTTAATTAAAACACCACGAATGACCCTCAGAAATGGACATCTAAAACAACAGGGGAAATGCTGGGATGCACAGCCTTCCACAAGAACTCTGAGCTCTGCTACAGAGAGCTGACCAAACTCGCTGAGGGCACTTCTGCTCAGCCAAACCAAAACAGCCTTGGCTATTTTACAGAGAGCCACTAAATCCTCCAACAAAGTGGATAATCTGAGCATTTAACCAGCTTACAGGGTGATGTTTTAGTGATGCCTGCTTATAACCTCTTGCAATCTCTGGAGCTTTGCTGGCTCTGTAATGCTTCAGACACACACAGCATCCTGCTCTGAGAGGTCAACAGGGGCTGAGGAGTAACGTGGATTTTTAGTTCTTTTAAAATGGTCCATCATCTTTGTCAGCTGCATTGTTTTACATGGTCACCTGTGATAACAGCAGAGCAGCTAGGTATCTCCCAAAGGAACTGTGGTGCATGGAAAACCCACACCAGAGCAGAGTTCTCCTGATGGGAAGTGCAGCACATGCAGGATGCTCACTGGAGCCCAGTACTGATCACACCCCACTGTGTCACCCTCATGCTGCTCAGGGCACTGTGGGGAGGTAGGAGACCCTGGAGTGCAGGAGTGAAGTAGAGGGAAAAAAAGGCAGTGTTTTAATGCTTGCTTTTTGTTTCTCACTACCTGAATCTATGGTAACTGTCATTAAATAAAGTCATTATTTTAGATTAGTTCTCCCTAGGATAAGTCTGTTTTGCCCATGGCAGTACAATCTCCACATCTTTAACCTGATCCACAAGTTCTCTTGGCTTAATTTCTCTCTGTCTTGCAGAGGGAAATGGCATGGCTGTGTGGCAGTCTGGCCATGAGCCATGGCCACCCCACCACAATCACACAAGGGATACTCTTCACCTTGCACAGCAGCCCTGTGTTGGGAAGGGGCAGTAAGTGTTGTTATTAATGTTCAGTATAATCTTATTTCCCCCAGGGAAAAGGTGAAGAGATAGAAATAACACATTACAGCAGATATAGCTCTGCACAGAAGTCTTGTTTAGTTGGGTTTTTAACCAGAAATCCTTACCTGCCCTGCTCAAGTAAGACTATATCCTTAAAGCCCATCTTGGAAAGGTGATAGGCCACAGAGGTGCCCATGATTCCACCACCACAGATGACAACCTGTGCCTGTGCTGGCAGGGAGAGCGGGTGAGGCTCTGCTGTGGTGGAGGCGCTGCGCTGGGAGCCGGTCATCCTCCTCCATTTCGGGTGAGCCGCCCGCCACTGGATATCAGACAGCAATCGGAGAAACATCCTGGCTGCTCTCTCTCCCTTCTCCTAAAGCACCACCTAGATGTGCTCAGATGTTACCTCAGCACCACTCCTTCTAGGACGGAAAAGATGAGACTCACATTACCGTTTATGACACACAGGGCTGGCAGCAGGACACATCACGTGGTGTGCCGGGTATAAGTGGACATGAGAAAGCTGATGAGCAAACAAACAGGAGGGCACTTACTCCTGAAACAACAACCTTGTCGTTAAGATTCAAACTTAGACTATGAAATAGGAACAGAGCATTACCCCTTTGGTTTTGACACAGTGCAACTTGACAATGAGCAAAAAACCAAACGAAAGGTGGAAAAGCTCTCACACCAGTGACAAGGAGAGCTGAAACGGCCATCAGGCACAGATCATGCTCTGGAATGTTTCCGAAAGCCAGAAGTCATTTGGGCACAAATAAGCTTGATTATTAACGCTGCCAGGCCTTTACCTGAAGAAGGAAACGAAGTCTGTGGTCAGAGTAACTGGTACAGGGCACTGGAGAGGCCCCTCCGGGAACAGCTTTACCACAAGCTTTACCCCAGGGCCTTGCTGCGGCAGCTCCCCCAGCAGCAGCAGCACCGGAGGTTCCCCCGCCCGCAGACTCCGCTCCGTGCCGGCAGCCTGAGGGACGGGGGTGTCAGGGCGCGGGGTGTCAGTGAGCCCCGGGCCTGGGGGCCCCCGCTTCGGCCTGCTCGCCCCCGCCGGCGCCCCCGCCCCCGCGCTGCGGGGCGGCCGGGAGGGCAGTGAGGGCGCGGAGCGGTGCCGGGGCCGGGCGCGCCGGGGTCGCGGAGCGGGGCCGGGCTCGGCGGGGCCGCGCCGGCTCACCTGGGCCAGGGGGAGGCCGGCCTGACCTTCCGCGCTTTACGGCCGCGGCCGCCGCGCGACAGCCGCCCCTGCGCGTGCGTCACCCGCCCCGACCGGCCCCGGGGGCGCGGCCAAGCGAGGCCCCTCCCCGTCGCGCGCGTCCCCTCAGAAATAAACCACCACAAGTACAAACCTGCAGACTCTTTTTATTAAATTCTCCCATTTCATCTGTACAGAAAAAAAATGCACATTATTATGTTCAGAAGTTCAGTAACATCTCAAAATTACACAGCATGGACATGTAAAAAAAAACCAAACAAAAAAAACCAAACTGAAACAAGGAGCGGCCAGGATTTATACACAGAAAGGGTAAACAATTTACAAAAAAAAAAAAAAGTCTCGTTAATGTCACATTTAAAAATAATTATAATAATAAAAAAAAAGAGACTACGTTCAAACAGCATTTGCTGTACAACAGGAATCCGCTGGTTCTGCTCTGTACACTGCGGGTGCTGGGGAGCCCCTTCCCCCGCACCCGGCCCGTACCCACAGCCATGGATCCTCCCTCCCACGGGGCAGGCACACCTTTCCCTTTCCCTTTGCTCCTAGTTCAGGATTCCCAGGCGAGCACTTCTATCTAACTCAGTCAACGCAGGGGCAGCAGGGCTGGGGGCTCAGGGTGCAGCGATTCACCCCGGCAGGGATCTTTGCGTTTGGGCAGCTACGAAATCAAATCTGGGTGCTGTGCAAGGAGAAAATCTCGCCTCTGGCTAGCGAAGAGCAACGCTGTTAGTCCTCCCTATCCCAGACAGCGTTCAGGAACTCAGTGGAGCAGATGCAGAATTCCACCAGCACAGGACAATGGCAGTGCCAGCTGAATTCTCTCTGGCACGTGTGTGATTTGGGTCTCCCCTAACCATGACTCATCAGTGGAAGCAAAAATGGCAGATCTGGCTCCCAAACATGGACACTGCACAAAGATCAGTACCTGGGAGCTGCCTGGAGGATCTGAACCCCAGAATGAGGAACGTGCTCTTACACAAACCCACACTAGAGTTGTTTAAGTCCACAGAGCTGTCTTTTAAATAGGGACAGAGGTGCTAGATGAAATATTCTGGTTTCATACCACACTTGTGCACTCATACACACCTCAAAACTACCTTTTTTTTTTTCCTAAACAAAACCGATAAAGTAAAAAACCCTACAATCTTCTTTCACTAAGTAATAACGTCGTATTTTAACCGAAATCACCATCCAGCTTCAACACAATTCCTCTACAACATTGTGGGATTCCAGCAGTCCCTCTGGCTTATCCCATTTCTTCCCTCTGTACCTACCTGCAGTTAGATTCTGTACTCAAGACAATCACAACCCTTATTTTCCATACAATGCACTTAACTGTGGATTCTTTCAGAGCAACACTGATTATATCACAGTGTCAGATTCTGGAGGAAATGCTAACATTTTGCTACAGAATTATTCAACCTTCACTAGGGTCTTTCCAGCCCTTTGCAGTGACACAGATAAACAGATATACTCAACCCAGTCTGGTGGGCAATACTTCAGGTGCCAGGAATTTTGTTCCCACCCAGATGAGTTACTCCAGCAGCCTAATGACAAAAGTGAGGCAGGAGAATCCCAAGCTGAAATTCTCAAAAGGACTTGATTAGACTCCCTAGGTAAACAATAAATAAGCTTATTACTGGGAATGAGAATGAACTGTAACAGGCTAGCAGGAGTGGAGAATAGAGGTGCACATCATGCACAGTTCCTGACACACATGCCATCCTTTAGGAAGCCTTGCTAACCCTCACAGCAGCAGCAGCAGGAAGCAAATAAAGAGCTGAATGCCTTGCCAGATCCCAAACATCCAGCTCTTCCATCCACGCCCTGAGCACCAGCAACAAGTTTCGCCAACAGCCATCTCCTAAACTTCATTCAGTAGAAGGCAGGCTTCTCCAGTGAGAGGAAAGGGTCATGAAAAGGAAAGACTACCACAGGCTCTTCCACAGCAACCCACTTGTCCTGGCTGACTGCAGCTACTGCTAACACTCTGTTAAACAGAGAAGTTAAAAAGGCTTTCTCAAATTCAAAGCAACAGCAGTGTTTCTTACAACCACTGCTCACAGCTTCCTACCAGGGTGCTGAGACAATGGCACAGGCTGCTCAGAGAGGTTGGGACTCCCCATCCCTGGAGTGTTCAAGAACACACTGGATGGGACTCTGAATACCCTGGTCTAGTGTGCAAAGTGTCCTTCCCAAGGCAGGGGTTGGAATGAGAGGAGTGTTAAGGTCCCTTCCAACTCAAAACTGTTCTATGATTCTTTCTTTCTTTCCCTGCAGTGGAAAATGATTACCTGCAGGCAAGACGATGTGTTGGCAACAGCACAACCAGGTTATTTTTGGAAGAGTACTCCTGTGGGTTTCTCTGCTTGCAAAACCTCTAGATTTTTAGGTATACATGAAAAGGAGGAGAATGTTTCAAGACTGTGACTTGTATATTTTTAGTTGGGAAAAAACCCAGATTTGGTCATCACCAGTGGTAGCAGATCCCTTTTTAAAACAATAAAAGATAACATACTGAATGATAAAATGGCCTGGACCCCTTGCCAACCTTTAAAAGGTGGGTGTGTGTCTACTGTGACAAAAGGTTTATTTAGTATCCTACTTTTTCTTCCAAAGGCCTTGGGCCACACACCTCTAACAGCATCACAGTGCACTCACACAAACTGTGAGCCTGACACTGGCAGAAACACCACCAACCACAGACTAATACACTGCAGAGCACAGACTCCTAACGCCATGCTTCAGGCACCCTTACCATAACCTCCTCCAAATTTAAAAGGAAAAAACCCAGCAAGCCTTATATCTGAAAGTAAAGAAAGTCACCTTCAGAGCTGAACAGGGTTTACATTTGGAACTATGGCTACAAACCTACAATTTTCACTGCAATGTCTTTCGGAATTTAGTGGAAGATGCTATTCCTAGACAATAAACCATCTAATTAGGCCTTTCAAGCTAATCAAGTTACAAAATGCCTTCTCAAAAAGTCACAACAGTTTAAAAAAAGCCCTCCAATGGCAATTTAATAATGCCAGATAGACATTTTGGAGAAGCAGGACTCGTGCCAGCAAGCAAGGCTGCACCAAGATCCCACTTCCCTTGCTGGCAGCTCTGTGAGCACACCCATCTCGACAGCAGTCATTTCAACACTCACTCAAGTGACACAACACACACTTCTGATTGCCAAACTAATATTTGTGGAGTTACACACCTGTGCTACCTCAAGAGACCAAATTAACTGTTTCTCTTCTGCTCCACTTCATGCTGACTGACAGCCAGGCAAGCTCCCTTAGCATCAGGGAGGAGGGGCAAGAGAAGGAATTCAGGCTTAAATTCAGTTTTACCTCACCACTTAACTGCAATCCTACCATACACCAACTCTCCACTGAAACTTCATTTCTCAGGCTTTTGCTGTTGCTTGTTTGTGTTCACAGTACTTTGCTACAAAACCAGAAGTGTTTGTGAGACTCACTAGCATAGCAAGTCTGAACCCATACTAGTTTGCCACCATCCTCTGAGCAGGATGAAGGTATGTTTGCAAAAAGCTTCAGCAAAAAGTCATAGCCAAAGCTCACAGTATTTGGTATATGCCATTCTGTGTGTACAGCATCACCAGAATCAGCTGGTCCACACTACAGAGTGTCTCAAAACCACCTCCACTGTTCTTCTAGAGAACAATGGGGAGAACTGGAAATGCCAGGTCTTACATAGGAGTGTGCTAAGTGGGAAAATAAAGTTATGGTTCAAGCATCAGCCTAAGTTGGACAGTTTCAGGCACATGGTTTTTACCACAGCACCCATGGGTAAGCACGTCCTAAAGGTGAATCAAACATATCCTCCTGTACACATTGATTCTTGTGCAGCATCTTCTAGATTTCATCAACACACCCCATGTTTCAGTCAAAGCACCTGCCTGATGAGCTCCACACCTCCTTGTACTTGAGGAACACAGATAATGGTAAGAAGAGGCCACAACTACTGGTGCAGCTTTTCCAAAACACCTTCTCTGGGCTCTTGGGTCTAAGTATCAGGTTCTGGAAGTATAACTACACATAGCACAAATGCACATGTTGATGGTAACTATGCAAGAGCTAAAAGCTACTTCCCTTAAAAATCCCGATGTTTTTGCCTTTCATACCACACTATCATTCTTCCATCCACTTGGCAGGACTGGCACCTGTGTCCTACATCCCAGGAAAATGCCAGGTCTTATCACCATCAATTGTAGTTATGGAGATGAAAGCCACTCCTCAGTGCCACCATGCAAACCATTAAGACCCCGAGTGTGGTTACAAACCACAGTGCTAACCCATGAGTAACCATTACACAGAGAGAGAGGACAATGGGTGTTCTGGTGCTTTCTGCATCACTGACAGAGCACTGCACTGCCAGTGTGCCAGTACCATCTACACACAGGTAATTTGGGAGGGTAACAGCTTAGCAGAAGCAAGGTAAAATAAAAGGAGTGTTAGAATTTTACTGCATCATTGCTAATAAAAAAGTTGACTGAGTAACTGCTCAGAGCACTTCCTGCCCACTGACACTGTTCACTACTGACAGGCTCTACATACCTCGTGTCTACATTGTGCCTTTAATCTACTGAAACACAAGTTGTATAGCTCACATGAGTATTCAATCCTGGTCAGTATTTTATTCTATCTTGTGAGCAGCAGAGGAAGAAAGGAAGGACATCTTTTCAGCCAAAAAAATCCACAGTCACATAAGCAGGATATTCACTAGGAGACGACACCAGTGGTTGGTGTCCTTAGGTTGTCCAAGACTATGCTCTGAAGATGCTTTACACAGACGAGCAAGACGTCCAAAACAAGGCCAGCTGTGGTGTAAGATGCAATTTACCCTTTAATTTCCTGCCTCAACTTCACCCAGCCACAGAGGATGACTAGATTTCAGTATGAACCATTACCTAAATCATATAGTCGGTATGCAGAATATGTCTGTCTTTAAAAATTTACTTAAAAACTGCTTGAGCTGCAGGTCATATCAGTCTGATTTGGAGAGTGAAGGCAGTTCCAACAGTACAACAGAGACTTGTCTACAGGCAGGTAAACGAGAGTCTGCTAACAAAGGGGTAACAAAAGCTGCTGGCTGGGCTGCCAATGTTGCACACAAACTTTCATAGGATGAAGATGCCATGGATGAGATCCAGGATGGGAAAACCGAGCCAACACCTGCTGCTTTTCTAATTTTTTTTTTTTTAATTTTTTTTTTTTTTTAATTCTCCTCTCACAAGAGGGGGTGGGTAGACTATACAGAGGAGGGCTGTACAAAACTGGGCACTGGGCAGGCATTTCTTCAGCAGGCAATCCAGGCTCTACCTGTCCTTGAGCTCTCTTGTCACCCGCTTGGTGATGCGTCCACACATCAGGCCGATGAGGAAGAGTACACAGATGCCAACTGTGATCACAGACAGGATGTAATTCTTGGATGGAGAGGTCATAACTTGCATGGCAAGGTCAGAAAAGCCTTCTGCTGGGGCAACCTGGAGGTGAAAAGGGAATAAATGAGCCAAGCTGTGCTTTCCATGCAATCCTCAGCTGTGACATTTACCAGCTTTAGTGTCCGGTGCTGCTATTGCGGCGTCCTGTCGTTGCTAGAATTGGCCTGAACCAGAAAAAAGCATGTCTGCAATGATTCACCTGAAGGAGCTGCTGTTCAGGAGACACCTCTATAACAGGAAGTTTTCCTGCCCCTATTTCATTGCCCCACACTTTCTCTGCAGGAGACTAAGCCCTGTGTGCACAAAAGATAGTTTAATTCTGCATTGTTAGGGACACATCCCAGACATAGAGAAAATAAGATCTAAGTTCTAAGAAGACAACCTGATTTCAGTTTTTCTGGACCAAACTCAAAATAATAAACTTCATTTGGAAACAAGAATTTCATTACAGTTGAAGTTTTTCATAAATACCTTGCAACAGAAATATCTAAGGCATTAAAAAATGGAAATCATTTACATATTCACCTTTGCAGCATAGCTCCACATTTCAATACGATCATTAAGGCGTTTCTTGCATTCAGGCTGCAACCTCACACGCTTATCTTCCAGAGCTTCCATTAAGCATGACATTTCTGTAATGTGCAGAAGATGGTGTTACAAAATAGAAAGAGTGGCTCTGATAATATGGTGCAGAGAGGGCTCTTCCATTCTCATGAAGGGTGATGGTTACAAGGCTTTCTAAACAGACCTGGCAGACTATGCCTGAAGCTAGCAATTTCACCAAGATTCATGATCAGTATTGCATTTGGAGATGCAAGGAATTTTTACTTCCAAAAAGAAACTACAGTACGTATCCAATATATAATTCATGTGGTTTACATGAGATTTTATGAAGTCTTATAAATCTGCACCTTCAAAGAGCTGTACACTCTGAACTCCATGCCACCAGCCTTTAGAAAGAGCTAAGATCAAATTCAGTTCGGAAAAAACACAGCCTTATCTCCTTAGGCTTGTTAGGTGTTTCTTTTGAACAACAATACATTTTGAAAGGTTTAACTTCCTGACTTTTCACACAGTTTTGTGAAAAGGAAATGGGATCACAGTGTTCTGGTGCCCACAGAGGGACTTGGCCAACTAACTCATAAGCTCGTTTAAATGCTCATATAAAACACAGGCATAAAATTTTGTATTTTTTATTTATGTTACCATACTTTACTAATCCCTAATTAGATGTTTTCTGCTTTGCAGTGAAGAATTACTTAGCTCGTAGCAAACAGACCACAGACTTAGTTAAACCAACTCCAGACTTTTAATGCACAACTGCCAATCAAGCACTTGCAGGCAGAGCCCTCTCTAAGCTACAGAGTTGGAAACAAGGAAAGACTTCTTAACTCCCATTCATCTACCACTTCTGCTGCTGTTCCATCCTGGTGTCTACAAATGACTGGTGGAAATACCTTGTATGGA
The DNA here is from genome assembly GCF_028551555.1 of Melozone crissalis. NCBI lineage: Eukaryota > Metazoa > Chordata > Aves > Passeriformes > Passerellidae > Melozone > Melozone crissalis. The sequence goes on from NW_026535785.1 coordinate 7,899,971, forward strand.
GGATTACACTGGTAAGAAATGCAGGTTAAGTATCTCAAGGCTGAGAGGTTACACAAGCACAGCACGAGCACTTACGGCGTCCCCTCCCTGGCGGGATGGCAGCACAGTGGTGTTTGATGTCCAGGGCACAGGCTGTGTGGAGCACTGGGTCAACAAAGATATCTGCTTTGCTTTCCTTCAGCATGTTGAGCACTTCCTGCAGAGGAGGAAATTACAAGGAAGTCTCAGGAAAAGGAGACAGAACAAAACTCACGCTGATCAATGTCTCTGAAAGGTGTATCATCTTTTCAAAGCCAGGATGGTGAGAAAACCCACCACTGTCCTTGGATAAGGACATATATATGGATATGGACATAATATGAATGCTGGTTTAGGCTTAATTAAATGTCCTGGTTTGTAACATTCCTTAAAATACTCATATTAATCTAAAAGACAAAGGCAGTATGCCAGGACTATTTCAGTTAGAACTGAAATCAGGTGCCATAATCATGGCACAATTCATACAGCCCTCAAGCACACAGCCTGGGCCTAAGAAAGCCTGCAATGGAGATAGCACAAGAAACAGGTTAGTAACAAGAACCATCATCAAAAAAGGATTCAAGTCTGGAATTGCAAAGGAGGAACTTTCAACATAATTTTCACTGGCAAAATGAAATTGAATTGAATCACTGCAGGCCAGAACCAAGACATATAGGGGAATTTCAGCACTCTGGCCTCATACTAGTTAGAATATGACCTAGGATGTGATCTGGAAAAAATCACAGACTTCTGCAGGGATGGAAGCTTTTTAGAACAACCAATTTATTTTCTTTACCTTTTTGCACATCTCAGTTTTTATTTTCAGAAGATTCACTTTCAGACATTCTTCCACCTGCCCAGTCTGCTCCTGAGCTGCTGCTTCTTCTGCACACAAGCTGGAAATCTATTTTGAAAGAGGTATTTTAACATAAGTAGTTCACAACAATCATCCTTGCCTTTTAGCACTTTTATATCTCAATATGTTAGTTCATCACAGGGTGCAGCTGAAGAATACATGATGAGATTCCTTCCCCCCCAAAATCCCCAAAGCCAAATGCAGCCTGGCTCATGCAATATGCATAACCCTTTGAAAGCCAGCAGCAAGAAGTCAATATCACTGTACTGAGGAGGAGGGCAGGGAAGAAAACAGCATGGAAAAAATGTGCAAGTATGAAATAAGTAACACTTGAAGCATGACCAACTCTGTTACCAAAAGTAAAAACTCTAAAAGCCTGACTGTATTCCAGTTAAGGCTGACAAGACCAGAAAACTGACTTCTTTTAGACAACTGGAAAGAAGGATTTTTCCGTAGCCACAAGTACTGATAAGATCCCAGATGAAATAATTACCTTCATATTAGCAATGCACAGGAAACTGCAACTCTTGTGCACCGGACAAAAGTCACAGCAGAGAATCTGACTAGCAAGAAGCAGCTCAAAGGGAATTTTTTGTTTTACTTATTAGGAAAGCATGCTCTGAGAAACAAAAACCTGTTACACAAAGGGAGCTTTCATCTGCAAAAGCAGCAATGGAGTTGCTCTCCTACCTCATCAGAACAGTGCATCTGAAGCTGGGGATCCAGCCGATAATCAAGGGCTGATTCCTGGATTATCACTCGAATCTGGTCCTCACAGTCGGGAGAGAGACGCTGTTTGGAGGAGACAGTCATTAACTCACTCAATGACCTTTGGCAATCAACCACCTGTACCCTAACCTGTATTCTATAATATTTCTGCAGGAACATAAAAAGCCCCTTTAGCCTGTTATATACGCTGAACACACCACAAGCCCAAATTAGATTTGTCATTTAACAACTGTTGATCAGCACAATCTGCACATTTTCTCTTTTGCAGATACCAGCTCTACTCACCTGGTCTGCATATTTCAACTTCAGGCATGAGATGACTTGACCTTCCAACTCTGTATCATCCTTGGCCCTATTCAGGATATTTTGGCAGAATTTTGGTATGTCTGCTTTGCATGCCTTCCTGAGCACGGGGTTTAAGCGGTAATCTAACCAGGAGAGATGACAGAACTTCATTAGAGCACACATCTCTTCAGATTACAGAGCATAGCACTCAGAAAGAGTGGGATAGAAATTTCCTGGATGACATTTTACCATCAAGGAACATAATTTTCGGGGAAAACAGTATTTTTTCATAACAGAATTTCAAATTGTGAGGTAAGAGCTTCAGGAATTAGGAGGATTCAACAACACATGCTGACCCTCAAGAACCTGACTAAGGTCAGTGTGTACACAGAAAACACCAAAGGAGAACAAAACAAAACTGATACTCTTCCAGCCATGCAGAACATCTCAGGCAAGCAAGTTCTGGTTTTGTTTCAGAAGGAGATACCTGTGTTCTGTGTAATCTGGCGCTTGGTAATCATCTGCTTGCATTTAGGATCCATCACTTCACTGTTCTTGTTTTGTTTCAAGCACTGCAACATGTTTTTTGAATCTGCTTCTGGACAAAACCGCTACAAAAAAATCCCCAAAACACAACAAGCTGCATCACTAAAAGCACTTGATAAAACAAAACCCAAACCAAACCACAAGCTTCCAATTCATGGAAGGGAACAGTGACCAGCCCAACAGAGAGGTATAGAGCCACCCTGCCCAGCTCCAACATCTCAGTGCTACTCTCTGAATTGACTGTGGGCATTAATGTCTCTGCTTATGGACTGAGCACTGAGCTGTGCAGTCCTGACTGGCTTTATCAAAAGCAAATTGCCTTTATCTTCTATTCTTAAGAAACAGTACACTTGGAAAGAAATACCCACCAAATTAGGTCTCATACTCAACTACTTTTGTTCCCATTTATTTTAGAAACTAAGAACCTAATCTTTTAAATCTATGCACATACTGCTGTCCTGTGTAAATCCTACTTGGACAACACAACAGTAAAGAGTGCATTAGTGCCACTCAGGGAAAACTAAGACCACACACAAGGAGAAAGCAGAGAGGAGCTCATTACAATAATTAGTCCATTCCCACCTTGAATCAGATAGTCAAAAGTGAACCAGCTTACCCAATATTCAAACCAAGTACTAATTTCTTTTGTTAGAAACTAATTCTGTGGGTCTAAGATAAGGCTTTTACATCTCCAAATCCCCACTATTTTCATGAGATCCCAGATCTCTTCTTAAAAACATGTGTCTGAACTGGAGAGCAAATAACTCTCAGGATGTTCTTCATCAGCCAAAATATGGAGTCACTACATACAGACCACTAATACTAGTGTTCCAGAGCCTGGAATTCTGGCTACTGTAAAACAGTGTCTTATATGAACATTCACTGCTGCTTTCTACATGGTGCCACTTCCAGCTTTCATTTCTAATTTTAAGTTATACATGATTTTGCCTGCTCTATCAGTTTGATAAAAGTCTGTGTCCACCAGATCAGGAGTGAACTGAAGATTTTACTCTTCTCTGTAATCATAACTTCTTCACCCAATCCAAATCCAAACTGACTGGATGAAAACTGTATTAGAAGCCTCAGCATAGTTTCCCTCATCAATTCTGCAGGCAGTTGGGAAGACAAATTTATTAGTGCATAGACTTTGATCAGGAAGTTGAAAGAGAAGAGCCCTGAAGAAACCTCAGCCTGATTCAGAGTTAAGAAACAGACTACTTTGCAAAAATGCAATCGTATTTCTGAAAAAAGCACAGCAATGTTGTAACAAGCCTTTATGGGAAGTTCAAAGCTGACAGAGCTCTTATATCCCAACTCACCCTCTCAAATGAGCACACTACCATTACCTTGATCATCTGCTTGCAGACCCTCATGAGTGTGTAGTCCAGTTCTGGGTCCATCATCTCTGTCTCCTGCAGTTTAAACACCTTCTGGTGGCACCGTGTACTCAATTGCTTCTTGATTTCTTTCAGGCATTCAATAATCTACAACACAACATTGCAAGCATAATGGACACACTGTTGATATAACTCTGTCATACACAGCCATGTGCTCCCCCAATGACCACTTTCATCTCATTTGGGCAGTTCAGTTCCCAATGCCTAGATTTTACCAAAGTCATTACCATTGCTTATTTACAGGACTTGCTTTAAGCTCATCTTTTCTCACAAAGATTTAATGAGATGAAGAGGGTCTCTTGGACTTATTCCAGAACCACAAATCTCATCCTGCAGACATTATGCCTACGAAATCTTTAGCAACATTTGCAGTAGACAGCTGCTAATAGCTTGACACCAGCATAAACTGAAGAATGAAGGGCTCACAGCATTGCATTCCCCCAGTACTAATGCTAGTGGGCCAGTGGAAAAGAAAGAAATTAACATTCCAAAGTACTACCAAAATATTTGACTGATATCAAAATGAAAATCTCAAGCTGCACTTACATGGGCAAAAGTGTTCTTCAAAAGTTTTCTGAAATGAAAGTACAAATTAAATTGTAAATTATTAATAAATTCCATTACCTGAGCATTGCCATAGGGCACGTTCTGGCAGTAATTCTTGATGTCACTTTTACAAGCCTCATACAGCTCTGGTTCAAGTCTGATATCCTCAGTCTGCAGGAAAAATTACAACATGAGCCTTAAAGTAAAACTTGAGACTATTTCACTTTTTTAACCTCTTAACTGAAGACTTCTACTCACAAAAAGTAAGTAACCCTCACAATAGGCATTGAGTTTCTTTGAATATAAGGGGGGTCCTGGGTGTGAGAAGTGGTGTTAGGAAATCAACTTAGGAATTCTCTGCAGCAATCTCTCAGCTTTTTAGACTGAAGAAAGAGTTTAAATCAAATTATAGAGCTAACAAGTTATTTCCAATGCCTCTCCTAAAAGGGCATCATCACAATTGTCCAAGACAACTAAAATCTTTCTACATGAAAACTAAAGGACATATTAACAGCCACCCATCTAGTAGGTGATCTGGAGGATGTGAATGAAGTTTCCTGAATTCCTTCATACAAAGGCAAGAGTACCGCCTCTTCTGATATGGACCTACTTAAGGTGAAGCTTTGACACTTAAACAGTATCTACAGGACAAAGAACTTAAGAGTTTATTACTGCAAGCACTGCAGCAGGAAGTTGAGAGGCAGCTTTGCCTACCAGAACAAACACTACTCCTATTTATCCATTGAGCAACTTGAAGCAGCTGGAGTCGAGTTGCTTCATCTGTGCTTGTTTCCTCAGTCTGTAAAATGGAGCTTTTGTTCTCTCCTAGAGGATGTTAAGGACATCAGAATGTGTAGCACGTTGCTGTCTAACACTAAACATAATCACTTCTAGCTGAAATTCAAATGACCATTTAGCTTGCCTTAGCCTTCACAAGACTATATTTAAAGGCATTAAAGCAGACAATCAGTACTTTCACCATGAAGGGCAATTGAGCCCTTGTAAGAAAAGGGGAAAAAATAAATAAGATACATCTTACAAACAAACTTCCTTTTTTTTTGCCCCAAAGGTGGACAAACCAGGAAGATTTAATGGAAGGCCCCCACTACAAGAGTGGGGAGGACAAGAGTTTCAGGCATGTTTACCATCTCCAGCTCCTCTACACGCAGCTGTTTGCGGCACTTCAGAGAGACCCTGTGCTCCTTGGCATCCTGCAAAGTATCATTGCGCACAGTTGTGCTCAGACAGATCACCACATCCACCCTGCAGAAAGGAAAACAGCCTTTTATTCATTCACCCTTCACTAAGACCAGCCAAGGCTGATATTGGATTACCACACCAGAGAAACTGACTCCAATAATCCAAACATAGCATAAAATTCTTGTGCATCTGTGCTTACTTCTGGGTACAGTTCTAAGTAAAGTAACTGTATCACAATTGAAATCTAAATTGGAGTCTAGATCAGCACACAGGAAGACATTCAAAATGCCACCAACCCCTCTGCCCAGCAAGACTTCTGCTCTTAAGTCATGTCAGCACTTTAGAAAAGCTTTGCTTCATCTCAGAAATAGATGATGGTGAATACCTACACAGCATTGCAAGCAATCCTTTTACACTATGGGAAGGGCATTTACCTCATAAAATGTAAATAGTCTTGCTATCCACAAACAGGACTGACCTTGTGTGTAATTTAGCCTTACACTATTGCAGTAGGACATTAAAAAAAATCCCTTAGACTGCAGTGAATAAACCAGATAAAACAAGTGGGATATTTTCCCTTCCCAGATCAGCAACTAGAACAAAAGTAGTCTGCCTCTTAGAAGACAATAAATCTAGCAAGGATATAAGACATTCTGGGATATGCAATCCACTAATTGTAATAATTAGCTAATTTCACAGCAAGTAAAATAAAGAGGACAGGCTTCTATCCAGGAGTAAAGCAGAAGTAATTTTAAGAGGCAGGCCTCTACCTTAACCAGAACATAGTCACTAAGGGAACACATACAAACTAATCAGTCTTTAAAGGAAGTTTTCAGTCCTATCATGAAATACTCTGTCACTTAATTACACATTTATACTCTTTGGGCAGGAGCTGCATACTTTTTTTTGATGTTGGGGCACAGTTTCAGCACATCCTCCTTGCAAGCCATTTTGAATTTGTACGAGAACCTAAAATCTTTCATTTGAACCTGAAAGAGAGAAATGAGGAGAAAAACAACTTCAGTCATCCAGGGTTTAAAAAAAAAAAAAAAGCAAAGTGCTGGCCAAAAGAACACTTGCTGAATCACACAATTAGCACATCCTTTTGTTCAAACTTAGTAATATGGAAGTAAGGAAAATGCTGCACTGCTGAAGAAGTTGGGACCCCGTCTACCAAATGCCAGGGAGGAAGGAAGGGCTGAAAAAAAAATACCATCTCCAGAAGTGACCATTTATGACCAGGCCTGCAAATACAACTGCCTGAATTCACAAGAGCTCTTTAAATACAGTAAAAAAATCAATTTCAAAGATGGAGCTAATTTCATAATTAGCTAATTCCCAGCAATACCCTGAAAGAACAGAACAGGCTTCCACTGATAGCAGAAAAAAGCGTTGCTCACCAGCTGGAAATGAGTAACACCGATTGCACATTTTTCATTCATTTCCTTCTGGTGTTTGTTCTGTATTAGACACTCCATCAGGTCCCCAGAATCAATCTGGTTATCTGCAACCTCCTGAAGAAGAGAGGAAAGGCATAAAAATAAACTGCTTTTGCAAGTCATGGGTTTTACACTCTTGTAGCCCACTGTGACCAGGGAATATGGAACTTGCAGTTCCACTCTCCATGGTGAGCTCACTATTAACTGACCACCCCTGAGCTGCACCACACAACTGCAGCACACAGCTATGTTTATACAGCTCAGGAAAGAACCATCTCAGAGACAGACACACTTCAGACTCAGGAGAACACACTGCAAAGACTCAGTGCTTACATGACATATTATAATTAGGGACTTCCACTGCTCTTTAGCTACTCAGCCCTACACCAGTGAAGTTATTTCAGCAGTGCTGAGCAGCTGAACAGAGTGCAATGGTTAGACATGCCTGCATGTAAAGGAGAAGGAAAAAAGTCTAGTATTTAACTCACTGTAAAGAGTGTTTTTTGCCAACTACAGAGCAATTTTCATCTTCAAACTAACTTTGATGCTAAGGCTCTGATAGCAGCAGAAACATTAAGCAGAACTAAGAATTTATATTTCAGGGTGATATTTTAATTAAAGACTTTTGGAAATCATTACCTCTGATTTTACCTTTGAGGTGTAGCAAGAACTAATACTAAAACTCTCTAACCTTTCCCACTGAGTTTTTCCTCAAAGATATTCACATGATTACAGTGTACTCTACTCACATGACAAAATGTCTGGATAATGGGCTCACATGCTCTCATCAGCAAGGCTTCAATTTGAATGTCCTGCAGAAAAGACAGTTTTTCATTTTCACAGTGAATGCATGAGAGAAAAAGACTCTGGAAAGAACCTGTGATAACAACTCAAACTCAACCCAGTTTACAGGGTTTTGAGAAATGCAATCCAGACAGCTTTGCCCTTTAGCTCTGGAAATCCTGGGGTTCACTCTTGCCAACATGGCAAATGCAAGACAAGCCTTCCAGCTTAAGGGAAGAGCCTGGGCTCCACAGAAACTCCTGGCTTGGATAATTCATTCATTCTCCTCCAAACTAGGTGTAGAGCATTAGAAATCACCTTACATCTACACAGGAGTTGAAGATTTGTCATAGTTCTGATAAAACCAAGTTTCTAACCACTGGAAGAGAACTTTCCCTAGGGCACTTTCCCTAGTGTAAATTTTAAGAGATATGGGGAACAGTCTGGGTCTTAACAGTCAAATATGCAGCTTCATAAAAGAAGTAAAGCTGCCAAAGTCACTGGAAACCTCTACTGATGTACCTGGTGGTTATTGCTTGCCAAATTTTTGTGGCTGGGAGGGAAGCCGCAATACAGTACTTAAAACTACTTGCAAGCAAGACCAAAATCTCAAGTCCCATCACATATCTTGACTTGTGTTAAAGTTAACTGGGTTCCTCTGCAAATCTTAGTTTTAGTACCGTAAGTGACCTTTAAAGCAGGAAATATGCCATCAACAGCCTAAAATCCTGAACTGTTGGTTATTTCTCTTCCTCAAGAACCTCCAGGAAAAGTTCCACTGTATGGGGTAAAAAGGATGTATTTTGATGCCAGACCCTAGCTGCATTTCTACAGCTCCTCTAACCTCAGGTTTCTTCATCATTATTAAAATGGCATGCTTAACTAGACATGCTCATCTATTCCCTTTACCCCAGGCTGAAATCCACTCACCTCAGACTCCAGCTCAGTGAGGTTTCCCACTATGTCTCTGCAATCAGACACCAAGTCATCAAGATGGTCCTGAAGGCATTCCAGCTCCTACAGAAACAGACATTTTCATGTGTGATCCAAGAACCTAAGCTGAAATTCTGGGGTTAAAACATTGTTATACATGTGAAACTGCCCTCCTTTTTGTAAAGTCCTAAATCTCATTTAATCCCAGTCCTCCACTAGCACTCCCAGAACACACATATATAGTAATTACTGAAAATGGTGGTCTAGGATGTTACCTTACCACTTGTTCTCAAAAGCTGCATGATGTGCTTTCACTTCTGGAATATCCCATTTAATCTGCCCTTTCCATAACCTTAAAGAGAGGTTAGTTACCCAGCCTATGATGGGCACTTCAGAAAGACAGGGTGTCTACAGCACCTGCTGCAGAATGGTCCCTTCACTACAGCCCTCCAGGCACAGCAGTTTAACATGAAAGTATCTGCTGAAACTTTGTTAAGTAGCTGCAGATGTTAGTTCAGTTCTGTACAAACACAGGAAGCACGTCAGTACTTGCCAAATGGAAATGGGATAAAGTTTATGTGGGAAATATCAAGCTTGTAATAGAATAGTATAAATAAGAGGGTTGATGGAGGTAGGGTTGCTTCTTTAAAGCCCTTTTTGCAAACTATCCCCTTCTCCCTTCTCATTCTACTAACATCTGAACATGCAAAGCTTTTCTGCACCACCTGTCTCAGTCTGGTGCAGATTGTGTTTCAAACTGCACTAATTTTTAACACATTTTCCACTATCAAGAGGCAGCAAGACATCCTTCTATCACCTTGATATCTTTCCCACCCTTTGCAAACAAAGTAACATATTGTGTACAGTACCTGCCCTGTCTCTGTTTTTTCACTGCACCACTTCCCCAGGTCAATCATGCACTTGTCCTGGAGGGCTGGGTCCAGCTTCACATCCATGGCTCGCTGATGGAGGATTCTCTGCACCTCTGCTCTGCACTCTCGTGATAGCTGCAAAGAGAACAGGGAGTGTTTGGATATGGGGTCCCTACATCCACACAGGGCAAACAGGATGCTGTCAGGTGAGGTTCTGAGAGTGACCACAAATGCCATCATCAATCCCAGAAGGCACAGAAGTCCTGCACTGCTCAGCACAGGCCTGCCAGGACCCCCACAGAAATGAGGGCTCCAAAAGAGCTTGGAGCTCTGTCCTTTAGTTTAGTTAGATGCTCCTCTCATTCCACTAAGTTTAATTTTATATTTTTGAACCTCTATTTTGCTTTATGAAAGAGATGTCAGATCAGGTCCCCAGGCTATCTGCTACACCTTCACTCAAGGCTAGAGACCAGATGTGGAGAAGAAAGTCAAAATAGCTCATGCCCTTAATATGAAATGGGAAGCCCAGAATAAGGCAACACAGTCCAGCTGTAATTTCTGCTCAGCAATCCCCACTGCAGCATATCAGAGTCAGCACTTGCAAGACAGGAAGAAACAAACTGTAGGAAACCAAGGGATACTGGTGTGGTGCTTATCCAACCTAAAATGCACCAGTTGAAGCTTAAAGCTTCATACATTTAAAAATCCAAACCCCTGGAAGTTACCTAGCATTCTGTCAATAGCACTGGAAACAAATACAGGTCTAACCTCCCATGGGTTTGCTTCCAAGACTCAATTTCAAAATGACAGCTGCTCCCTTAGCCTACTTTCCAAAAGAAAAACACATTTAAAAACCTTTTCTCTCTCTGATAGATTATTTGCAGGGTGGCTATTGATTTCTTTGGTCAGCATTAATATAAAATGGAATGAAAAAGTCTCAACTCAGCAGACTAAGAAACCGCATTAAAAAAAATTATTCCTAAAAGAGATGCTTTCAATCAATACTTGACCTCTGCCACAAAAGACCTTCTAAATCAAGCTGTGGAAATTAATTTTTAAACTGGGCCATTGTGTAAACCCATCAACTCCTAGGGACTGTGTACACTACAGTGCCAAAAGAAATGGAACCGAGTACCCAGGTGCTTTCATCTGAGTGCCCTGCTAAAGGCACGAGAGGGCAGCAAACTTGAAAAGAGCAGCTCTCAACCACAAATGTGATTATGGTGGATCTCCAGACTGCAGGGCAGCAAGTCAGATCCCCACTGTCGTCTTCAAAGACAGCATAAGCACATTTACCAGTACAGCATGCTCCAAAGAACTGGAAGGATGCATTATATCAACAGGAAGAACTATATAGAATATAATCTGAAGCTGGGCAAAAATCAAAACTTAAGTAGCAACAGCCAAGGAAAGCTGATCATGAAACTCCTTTTTACATAAAACCAATTTTGCATATATGCTGGCTATCTGGAATCACAATTCCTCTTTGGAAAGACATGAGGGAGGACTTGTACTGGGTTTGAACTGAAATGTTAAGTTGGTGTCAGCACACAGTTCTCTCCATGGGCCCGTGACACAGGTCAGTCATCCTGCTGGGCCTATTCTGCCTCACCAGAACAACCACCCAGACCTTCAGGGCACCCTTGAGGAGGAGCTGGGCACCCAAAGCAGTGCAACCACCACCTACAGTAAATGATTTCAAGTAGCTTGTCTGAGTTCTGGCAGTTTTAGCGTTGCGTGTCAAACTTCCAAAGAGGTGTGCAACCCTTCTACCACAGATCAACCAGCAACAAGGTGTCCATTAGCACTCACCCTCCTTCCCTGCTCCTCTGTACGATATGCATGCCTGTACAAGCAGGAGAACACAGCCCCTGGAGGCATCAGCTCACTGGTCTCATTCCAGCCGTGGGTATGGCAGAGGCGGGAGGCGTCCCCCTGACACTTGCGGTAAAGGACCGTGTCCAACCTGCAAACAAAGGAGTCAGTGCTGGCACTTCACTCAAACATGGAATGTTTTTCATATCCCAAAATGCTCTGGAGGCAGAAAATCCACTTCCAGTTTCAGGCACCACCAGGACACCACGCAGCAGCAGTGTCTGACCAACTGAACCAAGAGGTGGCTTCAACTCAATTCGGAATCAACTCCCTAAGTAACACCACAATATTTAATTACAGATCAAATTTTCAACACTTCCTGAAGCACCTCCCATTTTCTTCTGCAGTATGCCAGCCAAATGCTGACACATGAGAAAAGAAATCACCTCCTTGATGTCCTGAAGCAGCAGAAAGGCAGGTACATACCACATTTTGCTGGTGTAATATCTTACACTTTGTACTGCTGCCATTCTGAAACATCATTTCCATAAAAATCTGAGTTGGATTGATTCTGTCTGCCCTGCATTTGAGCCAACTGCAAACTCAGTGCCCCTGCTTTGCATATAAGTGCAGATCTCTTAAGATGAAGTCTAATTACATGAAAGCTAAGTGAGATATTGCTAGCCTTCCAAAATGGAAATTTCATATTTATAAAACACTACAGGAAAACAAAATCAAGTGATTTCAGTGGACACAATGATATAGATAATGATAAAGGTATCAACAAAACCCCTATTACTCTGTGCATCTGTCTGAGGCACAAAGTCAGTGCAACAGATGCATAAGCCAGTTCTGGGGAACAGTGGTTAAACAAAGATAAGAAAATGCTGCCTGCATTATGAATTAGAATTATTCTTACTCCCAGGAAAATGCAAATAATCAGTCTTCCTTCTTCCAATCATTTAAGTTTGACTCCAACAATGAATTACCTCCTGGAAACAGTACAGGCAGGAGACCCAGCAATGAAGATAAACAGGAAGAGGGGGAAAATTAAGTATTCTTGTCTACCTATGGAGATAATTATTCAGATGACTAAATGAACAGCCAAAAAGCCTTAAACTCCCTGCTCCATCTTTAAAAGCAGAAGGTTCACAGAGCACATCTGTTCTCAGCTACTGGCAATGCTGTCCATAAATACATGACTTGCTCTGAGTCAAGATTTTCTCAATGTTTGATTTGAACACTCCTTGCAGTAATCAAAGTCCAGGATTTCTTGCCTTACACTCTTTGTGGCCACTGAGAACAATTATTCAATTTCTTGCAGCAACCCCATTTAATGTACTCTATTTCCTCACCTCTCAATCTTCTTTAGAAGACAAGCCAAACACTTATTCCTTCCTCACTGGTCACGTTTATCAAATTTATTCTCTCCTCATCCTAACCAACACTGACACAAGGGGCTTTGTATGTATTTAAAACAAAGCACTGCCATCTCTGGATGAGAAAGATGGAAAAATAGTGCTCTGAAGGGTATTACATCTGCTCCACAGGCTGTAATCACACAGAGAAATTGAAAAAAGCCAGAAAAGGAGGCAGGAAGCTTCTCACACAGTGAGTCATTGTTATACTTTAAAACTTTGTTTCCTTAAGTTCCATATTGTAGCACTTGGAGTAGATACAACTGGCTGCCACCTGCAGAGAAAGTGACCTTCGCATTCAATAGCGTCAGACAAAATTCTTTAATCAAAGATGCAACAAATTTTAGAACTCAAACTTGAGGAGTTTTTAAGGCTGCATCACTTCTAAAAAAGTACCTGATTTAAGTGGCATCACACCTTTTCTAAGCAGCTTTTGCTTTTAATGTTCTATACAAGCATTAACACCCTACTGACCTGGCATACTTGAAAGTCCTCTTCTGAACAACCACAAGCTCTACTGTTTTACAAGGAACTGCTAATGCATACAAACACTTATTACAAACAACAAGTGAAGATAAATCTTGTTTTACAGTACTCACTTCCAGTCACGAGATATAAAATACTGGAGCTCCAGGAGCCTGTGCTCACAGTCTTCCACCATTTTCTCAGTATACAAGTGCTCCATAAGGCAAGACAGAATCCTGCAAACAAGAAAAAGTCAGGCCACAGACTGTTAAAATAATGCTGAGCTTCCCTGTAACAGCTGGTGTTGCCAAATCAGTCGTCCAGTGAACCAGAGATAAGATGTTGAAACTCAGTGAAGATCTTTCTCTTCCTTCAAAAAGATTACATCTAAAACAAGTGTATATCAGATTTGTATTTGTTATGTTCCATTGTTTTAGTTATCTCAGCAAGTCTGATATACAACAAAATCATAAGGAGCATTCCATCAAAAATCTGGCCCAGGGGAGAATACATTATCAGACCTAAAGACAAAGGAGAAACCTGTCTCTGCAGTATGGGTTTGCTTATCTGGCCTTTCCAGGTTTGTCACTTTGTGATATTGCTTGAGACTTACATGGTTAGAGACATTAGCACATCAAATGTTACAAACTTAAGTCTAAGTGCCTGTGAAAGTTACATCCTTCACCAGTGCTCAACCAGTCCTGGAAAACACTGGCCTGCTTGTGCAGCAAGAATGGAAACATCTCAGTGCAGCTCTGTATGACTGGTCTGGAGTAACTAGTCTGGATAGGTTTCAGTGTCTCTACAGATCAGCCACACAACCTTCATGGATGCCCAACAGGGAAAAAAGCCCCAGCTCTGAGTGAGAGGCACCTACATGGGGTCTCCAGACCGTATGTGCTTGCAGGCTGTCTGGATCACCGACTCGCAGGCCTCGTTCAGCGCGCGGTCGATGCGGTAATCGGCACCGGGGTCCGTCTCCTGAATCAGGGTTTGAAGCTGAAGAAAGGAATTGTGGACAGGAAAACAAATGTTAAAGACATAAATGAGACTACTTACAATCTCTCAGTGTGGTAATTCTATGCCAGTAACAACACCATGATGTATGAACTCTGCTCTGCAGTGTTTTATTTTAAGAGCTTGTGCTGCCAACCCCAGCACTGCTGGACCCTAATTATCATTATGTAGTAGCCCAGGAACATTGTATGAGACCAGTTACACACTGAAGGTCAGCCATGAGCTTGGACTACTTACATACCAATTTACAGAACAGAACAGGTCAAATTTTATTTGCTTACTGTATTTTTGATCTGTCCTAAGCTTTGATGGTAGCCTCATACCGTAGGGCTGACAATATCAAACGCACAAACTTTTTGTATTTTCCTGAATACTCTTTACAACTGAAACCTGAATCAATGTCTTAAGATAGTGTGCCTATCTACAAAGTTTAAACCATTTTTTATCTTTTCTTCTTGTGAAACAAGTATTCCGACAAAAGCTGCAGAAAAACAATTCTCTTTTTAATAAAGAAATATCACTTAGCATATTTAGCACTGTGTTACAAAATCAAATGTGGACACAGTCCATACCAGCTGAACATTAATTTGGGAGGTGTCTGCTGGGCCGGGGGAAGAGAATTTGGGTAAAGCTCAGTTTTGGGACAAGGATAGCTTCTGGACCTTAACTCAGCCAAGGATCCCTATGCCCTACTTCATTTTCCATCAAGCTGTAGATTTCCAAAGACTGATGGAAGGCAGACTGGTATCATCATTTGGCAGGCAAATATTCTCAGCTGACAAATTTGAAGGGGGGGGGGGTGGGAAGAGAGGTTGCTGAGAAGGCAACTGCACACCAACCTCCAATGGTCTATATGCTCTTAATGTCTTGACACTTAGTTAATGATTTTTGTCACTGGCCCTCAGCTCAACTAAATCAAAAGCACAGTTACAATTTCATCCTCCACCTTTCAAAGTCTGCACCTAAACACCACCCAGGAAACTTTCAGGGGCAAAGCCCTAACATCACAAAACACAGGCAAGAAAAAAGCATCAGAGAACTGGAGAAAATACAAGCTAGCACTATTTATCCAATAGGAAACTTGCAGTCATGAGGAGAGACCACAGATTGCCTGGGAGGAATACAGGATTTCCTGCAACTTGCTCTTAATTATGCCCAGCCTCAGCCTCTAAGGGATGCAGGCAGCATCCCTGAGAAGAGCACTATTTATCAAAAATTCTTGAGATATTTTAATTTTATAAATATAATAACAAAAGAAGCATTTTATACATCTCTGACAGTGGTCAAACAGAACCTTAAAGTCAAACCTTAACTGGATGTGTTCTTTACAAACTTTCTAAGAGTCACTGCAAGAGGAAGAAGAATATTATGGTTTTGCTGGTGCAGAAACTCACACAGCCTGCATGGATGAGGAATATTCTGTGTGTGTAAACTTCTGGGATTACTTCAAGCCAGGTGATTTACAAGATGTGTGAATAGAACTCAAACCCAACACTTTCTTACACACAGAGATAAAATAAACTGGACAGAGCATTATGTAGGCAGATTCTTTCTCAGGTTTCAGTTAATTGGTATTTTTGTTGCTATCAAGTGGAAGAGGCCAAAGCACACCAGGTACAACAGCTCAGAAGAACTGAAACACCTCCTTATCCCTCCGCCCTGCTCTGGGCACTACTGCAGAATTCCTGACCTTAATGCTCAACCACATGCCTGATGTGCTGCACCAAGCCAGCTGCCCTGACTGCAGGGAAGGAGGAATAATTTGGCACCAGTGATAGAAGTGAAGGTTGTATAGGATTTTTCCTCCCTCACACAACAAACCGTTAGAGCTGAAAAGCAGCTGGATAAACTTTACAATGATCTGAACTTTTATCCTGGGCATGGAACTAAATTTACAATGAACTACCAATTTAACAGCTTAGAAATTGGAAGCAAGAAATATATGCCCTTTAAGGAGGGATTGGAGTTTTAAACACTCAAAGGTCTGAATTGAAAAAACCCCAAAAGTAAGACCAGGGCAACATAGAAGCCACTTATTTGAAAAACAATTTATCAACAGCTCTAATATAAAATATTGCTTCCATCAAGCAACACCAGAGATGCTAGACCCTGCCAGTACAGCTGGAGCCCTTTGAAGGGCTGATGCTCACAATTAAGTGATACTATCTCCTATCTGATGACTTACCACAGCACACACACCCCCCCTGTGGGCAGGATCCTTTATGAGGCTCAGCACACAGCCAGGGGCCCTCATTCTAACTTAGAAACTTGAAAACTTACAGAAAGCCATTGCTCCTCTACCATTCACAGAGCTTTAGCATTTTGGCAAGTTCACCACTCAAACTGAGACTAAGCCCCCACACAGCTCTAACATTTGGGTCTAGATGTGTTTCCTGCACAACAGCAGATAGGTGTGAGCACAGACTCCCACATGCAAGATCACTCTGGCTGAGGTGTCTCATAAGAAATGGAACTTCTGAAATTAAAACATTAGGGTTTGAGAATATCTAACAGTGCATGTTGTTCAAAATTTTAAATACAAATAATCACTCATAATCCACATACAGGAAAAGATCTAGTCAATGCTATTACAGGAAAATGAAATGGAGGTTCTTCGGTTGTGCTTTGTTGTTTTAGGACTCTTTATATTGTTTCTGGCAGATGGGCTGATGTCTTCCTTTCATAGGACAAGCACAATCAGAGCAAACCTTCACAGACAGGACAGGAAGTAACACCAGATCCAAAACAGAGGTTGCCCCTTCCAATTGCCTCTGGCAAACTTTTTAGGCAGGTGTGTCTGGACATAGAGCTTCTACAAGGAAGAATTTCAGGACAACACCTGTTGTTTTGAGTTAGTCAAGAAATCAAGGTGCTGTATTAGCATTAGCTAATGATACTGCTAAAAGCACAAGGATGTGAGTTTTTTACTCTATGGAAAAGACAACATCTGGAGATGGACCCAAAGCACTGCAGCAAGCTCTGCTGGGACCATCCCAGAGCACTTATGCTGTTTTCCTCTCTTTCTACAAGTGAAAATATAAGGTAGGGGCACCACAGACAACTGCTCCATCATCAAGAGCCATAGCAAACCACACACCAAAGGTTCTCTCTAGGTACCCAAAAAGAACTGAAATGGCCCCAGCTTACTCTGAAGGATGGATCTCTAACTTCCCTTCTTCAGGGATTGCCATACGGGCCAACCTCATGTTACAAGCAGTTGAAGCCTCCAGCCCAAATTGCACAGTATCTGTAAGAGCTTCACACAATATTCTCTTCCTTGCAAAGATAATTTACCTACCTTTAAAGGTAAAAGCAGAAAGCTAATTCTAACACATTAAGTCAAAACACAACAAAGCCATTGACAGCTGAGCAACCCTTACCATTCAAATACAAAAATTAAGAACAATCAATTCTTTAGTACTTCAAAAGTTGTAGGCAGCTATATAGTAGTACCATGTCAGTCTTCAGAAACTCAGAACATTGGAATGCTTATCCTGTTCTTGCAATCATCTATTTCCTCTTGCCCATAAAAATCCAGACAAACTTAATGAAGGTATAAAACAAACACTTAATTTGCTTTCTCCTGTCCTTTGACCAGAGAACAAAACACATTTCACTTGAAGGGGGACTCATGGACAATTCTATTTACTACTGCATCAACTTACTGTAAAAAAATAAAACAGTAGCTTAAGTATAAGAGAACTAAAAAACCTCCAAACTTGCCCTAAATTTTTAAAGATATTTTTCTCTGAAAGCTGAAATCCCATAACACTTTTGGGGTACACCTGTTTTGATTAATGACTTGTTCTGAACATGCATGTCATGATCTAAAAGTTACTCCCAATATTAACTGATGTTATGAATATTTCCAAATAATGAAATTCTGAAGCAGCAGTTTCACTTTCCTATTTAAACAGAAATATTCAGTTTTTCACACAAAGGCTGCAAAGCTTAAGTCATGCACTACAGATCCCTGCAGGAATGACTCAAACTGTACAGCTGCTGCACCAGTACACCTGGTATTTATGCAGAAATAAGCTTCATCACAAAAGCACCCTATGACTTACAAAATTTTAACAGCTATCAATTTATCTTTGATAACACACAAAAACTGGCATCATTTGAGGCTCAAGTTTTAAGCTACATTTAAAACAATAATGTACAGAACAGTGGCTCTCTTCATTAAAAGAAGTCAAGAGCATACATCTCCCCATATTCCAACATCAGCAGTAATGCTCCCTTGCCATTTTTATCATTGATGTCACTTTTTTGGCTCATGGGTCATTAAAACCAAACCCAAGTATAAGTACAAAAATGTAATTTCATATTAAAAAAGCACTAATGAGTTTGAACCAAAATGAAATTGTTTTCAATTTAAAGAAATGATAAGCAGGATGTATTTGGGCCAAAATGGAGTTAAAAGAAGGCAAAAGGAAATATCCTATTTTACAGAGGTAGTTTGGAGGAAAATGGCATTTCCTTCAGTGGCTGAAAGTACATCAACACAGAGCAGTCTGCTGTACCTCCCTGCCCCTAAACTTCCATTTCCATCATTAAAGCTGAATGAAATAGCAGAAGTAAAACTGAATGGGAAGGTGCTTTGAAAGGTTTTGTGCATTTCCAAGGACAGGGCACAGGGGGGAAAGGGAAGGAGAGGGAGAAAAGAGAAGGACAAGGAATGTTTTAGAACTATAAAAGGCACACCTTGCACCCAGGAGAGAATTCCATTACTTCAAAGCTGGTGGAGAAGAACTACAGAAGATCCAATAAAAAGCCCAGGGCACAACAATCCAAAATGCATTTTTTGAGGGGAAAACCACCACTCTTACCCTTGTTACACACCAAGTTCACAGCATGGCAATTACACAACTGCTTCAGGTGCTCAGCGGCACCCAGCAGAGCCAGGCTGACTTCAGCAGAGCCTCCATCACAAGGCAAAACCCTGACAGAAATCAGTGCTTTTACCAACTGAGCAAACTGAGTGAAGTGATAAGAAGCTGCTTACTGCCTGCTGACAGTTGAGGCCCACGTTGCCCTTTTCCCCACGCACCACCTTCATGAGGCAGTGCAGGGTGCGGCCCTTGCGGTGCAGCCCCGAGCAGTGGTGCTCGATCTCCCCGCGGCAGCTCAGGATGATCTCGGGGCTCAGCGAGAAATCCTCCATCAGCATGCGCCGGTAATCCAGCATCTCACCCTGGCACTCACTGCTCACCTGCCGACCTGGGCAAGAGAAGAGGATGTGATTTAGGAGCAGTGCTTAGCAGAGCTCTCCTTAGCAGACCTGGGCTACCAGCGGGGACATGTCCACACTCTGAACAACACCAGACTAAGAGAGGGTGCTGGAGCATTCGTGCTGGGGAATAAACCGGTGGTTGTGGTAGCTCCTGTCACTTCAACAACCCTATAAAATATAGCCAGTCTATGAATTTAACACAGATTTTTAAAAAATTAATGCCTGAAAGATTAGGTGAATCTGATTTTGGATTTCACATTACAGGAGTGGCTTCTGAAGAACAGCTGAAAGCACTCATGGATCTCCAGTTTTTTAGCACAAGTCAGCTTTTCCCCACATGCTCAAGGGTTCCTTTTTTTCACAGAAGTCACCTTTGGTAGGCTCGCCAGCTTGGTATGTAACTGGGAGAGGAATTTGTTTGGACAGCAGGTTAAACATTTTCTCCAATGAAAAGGTTCTCTAGGGCAATAGTACATAAATGCTCAGGAAGACAAAACTCAGATTTAAACAAGAGTGCATATAGTGTCCAACAAACCACTGCAGCTGCACAGGAATATTGCTGTAGTAAATGCTTAGATCTGCTATAAGCTTTCCTGCAGTCCCCATCACAACCTATTTATATGTGCACAACATCCAACAGAACAGAGGACACCCCAACAGGGGCTGCCAGGTGCTGTAACACATGTACATGATGCTGTGTGGAATAATTAGTGTTCCTCCTGGGCTATGCCTCATGCATGAGACACTGCAGAACCTGTTCCACCATGAAATTGAATAGCTGAACAGCAGTTTTCTGCATGCAATTCAGGAAACCACCTGCCCTACTGCAGGGAGAAGTGAAAAAAAAAAAAAAAAAAAAAGCCAACACCCCAAACCACAACTTTTCTCCAAACAGGGCACATCATTTCCACATCAATCAGAAGCAATGAGTTATCCAAACTCACAAATGCAGAGTGCTTATGGAATTATGGCAGCCTTTCCATCCCTTGCCAGAGGCACTGCAGCATGCACTGCTCACTCTGAAACCACCCAGCTGCAAGCCAGGAGGGAAAACAAGCAGTTCTAGAGGAACAAACAGTGCAGATCTAGAGGATGTAACACATTGTTTCACATTGTGGCAATTTCACAGAGAACCTTTAGCACGGTCCAGCTGCACTGAGCCTTCTGATGCCTTTGGAGACAGCAGCTGATGTTAGGACACCTCCAATTTACATTAACTTAAATGATCAAAAATAATATTCTCACACTTCCCTTCTTTCTATATAGGGAAAAACCAGAGTCAAAGAAATTAAGGCATTTACCCAAGCTACTGAACTGCAAGAAAAGACATTATTTACAACAGGCAGGGGACTTAGTATCCCTGGTTTTCCCTGAGTGAGGATAAACAGGTTCTCTATTCTGTGTTTTAACCTTGTAGCATATTTAATGCTTACTACACAATGGAGGAAAAGAGCTGCTTGAATTCACAGTGAATAGAAGGATTTGCAACTACACATCAGCAGTCCAAGTGGGATTTGCTATTTTGCATTTTAAACTTCTTGTCTGCACAAAAGGAGTCAGTGGCAGAGGGGGTTACTCAGCTATTCTGATCATCAAAACAACAGCGATGAAAGCACCATGATGAGGAAATTCGCCTTGGAAACAAAGTTTGGAAAGAGGAGAAGGGGACTGTAAATACACATCGAAGCTGAAGGTCCCTGAATTTAAAATCAAGGTCCCAGCAAGTTTTGAACTGCACTTACCTCTGTGCACAGCAGACTCCAAGCACATGAGCAGGTAGGAGAGCCGGGCCTCCCGCGAGCGGGGCAGGTTCTCCACGTTGCACCGATATTTCTTCAGGTCGCTCTTACAGGACTTGGCCAGTGAGTAGCTGACCTTGTAGTCCTGGGCAATGAGCTTCTGGCGGGTGGTGAGAGCATCACGACACTGCAGGAGACACAGTGGGGTGGTGAATGAGCTGCTGTGCTGGGGGCAGAGAGCTGGAACCTGCTGCTGGCAAGTTTTCAAGTTGCATCTCAGAAAACAAACGATATTTTTAAATTCATGAATTTAAGCTCGACTGCAGCTAAATTTCATTTGTCTCATAGAAACCACACAGTTAACAACGCACACCAGGGTCAACAGATCAGGGGTTTCAAAGGGAGCAACTCTCTGCAGAGCAGTTCTCAGAACTGCACATTCATCCAGCCTTTTGTGAAGAGCGTGACTCATTCGTGGTAACTAGGAGCAGTTGCTGACATTTAGCCCAGCTGTGGTACATGCTCACCCCATGCCCTCAAGAAATAACTTTTTCCAGTTGCATTTACAAAATAATGTGTTTCTTGGATTTGTTCTGCAACACGCTGAGCAGATGAAGCAGATAAAAGTCTAACCGTGGGAATTTCCAGCCATTTTCCACAACTGATGAGGTTCATGAGGATGCACTGTGGCCAAACCTGAACCCAGCAGCTGCAAGAACAACCCTCTAAATTTCAACCAAAAAAGGACCTGTAAAAACACTGCTACGCTTCATAGCTTTTGGTTTAAATTATGTGAAAATTAAATCTGAGGGCAGCAGATAACTCAGAATAGCTCAAGCAAATTTGTCCATTCCCAGCCCACTTGAAAGGAAGGAAAACAGTGAATATGTAGAGTAGGGGAAAGAGGGAGCAATCTTGGCACAAGGAAGAGGAAAGTCCTAGAACCTGCTCCCCACTTTCTTATATCAGGTTTTTGACTTCATCCTCTTCTTCCCACACCTACATGAGGACCTGGAAAACCCTACTCCAGCATATTCCCACTCCATCTTTCATCCTCCTGTGCAGTCCCAGACCCTGGGACTGGACAAATTTCCAGCTCTGGACACAGGGAGATACAGGCTTGCAGATCACCTGAAGCAGGGAAAGGCTGGACACAGCCCAGGAGCCAGTTCTGGATGACACAAAGCAAGCCACCCACCAGCAGCTATTGCTGGCTACATGTGTGTGCAGCAGCTGGCAAGGAGGGACTCTTTGCTGGGTAACAGCTTCTACAAAACCAGTGACTTTGCAGATGGTCCAACCTTGGCAGCTACAAGAGTGAGAACTACATTTAGTGCTCCTTCTGCTCTGCAAACTGCATCCTCAGAGCATCCACCCATCCCTCTCTCTCTCTATGAAGTCATCTGCTGCAGCTCAGTGTAACCTCTCTGCATCTTACATTCATACCTCAGTCAGCTGATCATGGAAAACACCCTTCACGAACTACCAGTGTCTCAGTATAACTAAACAGAGCTTAGGCAGTAACACACTTCTACAAAATGGAGCTTTGTTTAAAGCCCTCAGAGATCACTTGTTCAGATCTGAATTTGTTAATTGGAACCAAGCTGTCAGACAGCTAATGCAATTAACAAAAAAGAAATTAGTCTGATCCCTTCAGCACTCTGAGTCA
The DNA here is from genome assembly GCF_028551555.1 of Melozone crissalis. Classification (NCBI taxonomy): domain Eukaryota; kingdom Metazoa; phylum Chordata; class Aves; order Passeriformes; family Passerellidae; genus Melozone; species Melozone crissalis. The sequence continues at coordinate 7,922,931 of NW_026535785.1, forward strand.
GGCTCCTTCAGCAGACCTTCTTTGAGGAGATCTTTACAGATACTCATCTTCACATCCTTCCCTACAGATTACAATTCCACATAATCCCAGACACTATGATGCTGCTTCCAAAATCACTGAAGGCATTGCTGCCTTAACAAAGCACCTACACCAACACAACCTTTTCAGAACTAGCTTTCTAGAACAACATTTTTTGCTGTTGTTGAAAACCACATCTTCAAGAAAACCAGAAGGAAAACTTCTGTTCAGTCACTGAACTGTGCATCCTTCCCACACAGAATGTGATGCTTGAAAACAGCCTTAAAAACACAAGTGAAAGAAACTCAGCTTCTTTTTGTTTTTAATCTGTACAATTAGAACACCATTTATCCAAGGCTTAACCCAGCATGCTGTGACTGCTACTTTAAACAGTCAATCACAATGCTACCACTTGAGCTCCATGTCTTGCCTCTCCAAATTACCCACCCAAAAGCTTTGATTTATTTAAATCCTTTACTTGAAAGACTGAAACTTGAAACACGAAAATATCAAAGTAAAAGCATTTGTTAAACTAGCTGATTATCTGGCTAGGAAGATGACATTTTCCTTAACACTGGAAAAGAATAATGCAGCCTGGACTGAGGAGTGATCTGATGATTTCTGCAGTAAGGATTTGTCTCACCAGGGTACTTACCTTTTCACTCATTGATTCTTCAAACTTGTGATTAAAGAGGCACTTGTACACTCGGCCTTCCCCAGCCTGAGTCTGTGAAACAGAACAGTAACAGTTACCCTTAAAGAAAATATTTGTAATATTTGACAAGCAGGCTAAACTACACCTGAGGAGATTTTTTTAAACTAATAATATATTCGAGTTAATATTTCAAATGACAGCAATAGCTTCTATGCAATAAAAATCCTTTAAATTTTATTGCATAAAAATAATCTGGTCATGTTCATCACCCTTTCAGTGTAACAATTCTCAGCCAATACAAGCTAACTGAGACTGAACAATGCAGCTCATGCTAGGCATAAAAAGTGCTGCATGTACAGTCAGGCCAGGCTTTGTGCAACAGCTCACAGCTGCAGAAAGGAGTGGTCACTCACCTCTGCCTTTCCTCCCCTACTCCCTGTCACACCAGCTCTCATGCCCCTTAAACCATTTATGCCAATCCAGTTCATTAACCCATAGGGAATAAGGTGTGTTTGTTGGGTGAATGAATTAATGCTGGAATTACTGCAAAATGACAGTTACAGGGTGTCTATTTTTAGTATTACACAATATCACTCAGGCTGCAGCCTACAGCTCCCTTCACTGCTTTGTCCAGAGAGGTTCTGGGTTTTTTAAATGGATTCCTGTAGAGAGAAAGGAAGAGGAAAGCACTCACATTTTCACAGAAGCGCTCTCTGTCATCTCGGCACGCAAAGTAGAGATGCCGGTCCAGGTGGAAGTCATCGGAAGAGAGCTCAGCCACACGAAGAATTGCCTTCTTACACTGGTCAGAAACCTGGATTCGAGGGTCAGTCTCCTCTGCCTCTTTCACCAGGCCTTTTTCCAGGCATGCCACCACCTCTCCTTGTGAGTGAGCATCCTATGGGAGAACAAGAAATCTGTATCCAAGCTTTTACATAATCAAGTGAGCTGTGATTCTGGCTAAGCACCACTTTAATTAAGCAACAAACTCTCTACATATAGACTTCCCAACATCCAGCCTGAATCTCATTTAAATTCAGAGGAGGCAACAATTAAGACCTGTACTAACCACACTTTATACATCACTATCCCACTGATGGTCACCATGAAATCCCCCCCTCCAATGCTCTGGGCTTGTTTTAATGTGACTTAATGAGATTATCACTACTTAGTCACACTGCTCAGAGCAGTTTACCAAAACAGCCAAATTATCTTTAATCTGACACAGCTTTCTTGGCACCATGGCAACAGCAAGGATCAGCATCACATTAAGAAAATGCTTGGGGAGAGAAAAATCATAGTTTTGCCATGCCAAGACAAGCCTTCAGTTTGGATGGTGAAAATTTGTGATGTAAATAAGGCCACAAAGGAGCTTTGACCAATCTAGGCTTCTCAATTCCTCCCTAGGAGAATTAAAAAATGCAAAGCATTCAAGAGTAGACAGAGGTCTCTGAAAAAGCACTTCTGGCCCAGTGCTGTGCACCACATCCACTGTCCTGCAGGTCTGGAAACAATATTGGACTATGAGCAGTAACTGCCAATAAACACAGAGAGCCTGTGCTTTGTTTAAAAGCCTGGAAGAGGCAGGGCAAAGCTCAGCAAAGCTCCATTTAGCCTCCCATATCCTCAGTATGTGTTTACAAGGAGAACCCTGCCCCCTCCATACCCCTGTAGAAGGTCTGGTTCCTCTAAAGGACTCTATAGGTAGAAATTTCTCAAGGCTTCTGCAAGTTTTTCATGTGAAGGCCACCTTATTTAATGCTGCTCTGCTGTGAGAGGATATTGCCACTAAACTTACACTGTCTGAGTATGCAACAAGGCATGCATGTTCACATTCAGCTGAATCACCCAGCCTGGCATTTGCAGTCACCACTTAGGAGCCATCCCTTCAGCTTGCTCTGTCAAGCAGATCATCCACTGCTGCTGCAGGAGCATGAGTAAGAGAGCAGGCTCCAGAAAACACGTCCATGATACACACAGCCACACAGCTCTCCTCCATCTTTTTGTTCTGACGTGTCTGCTTACACAGGCAGCCTTTGATTCCTGCCTTAGTTCTGCTACACTTGGAGCACAAGCAGAATTGGTTGATTATTTGTTAACTTGTAAACACAACCCAGAAATATCACCAGTTTAAAAAGGCTAAAAGCAGTTTTCCCCTACAAGGAAAAAAAAGAAAGCAGAAAACCTAAAACCCACACCCCCCAAAAATTCCTTATTTTGGTTTGCTCCTTTGAATGAGAACTGGCCAATTCCATATGCTGAGTAAGTATCTTTGAAGAAATATAATTATATCTCTACGGTCCCTCTAGGACTGATCCTCAAATCTGGATTCTGAGGAATAGAACTCAGAAGTAAGTTGGTCACATCACTTAAAATTGCCATTTATCCATAACCACATCAAACACAAACACTGTTCTGCAAACTCTCCTGGTCAGTCACGGGTAGTAACTACAGCTGAGAAGATGTCAAGTGTGAATGATTGAAAACAACCATTTTAAGCTCCTGTGGCACATTTTTGCTCCTGCCTAAGTGAAGTTGCAGCTGGGAGGGAAGGCAAACCAAGGTTACTTTCACTCACCTGCAGCTTTCCTTTGCAAGCTAGCAAGAAGGGCAGAAGGCAAGCCTTTCCTGCTAGGAAAATCAGAAGTTTCCTGGTTTTCTGCAGTGTGGGTTTAGACTCCTGGTCAGAATCATATTATATATGTAAGTAAACCTATCTTTAATAGGAAATCTGGAAAGCAGGTTTCCATGTGCTGGGTGTTTGCTGTTACACTTTAGGGACACAACATGAAATGGCTCACCTATTGCATTCTTTTGCTAATAGAGATTTCACATTAGGGCAGATCAGCCTGAAGTGCTGGCTACTCTGCTGTCCTGTGTTAGAGCAATTTTAAAATATGTCAGACTCAATAAAAACACACACAAATGAACCCATCTGGCCCCTCTAACCCTTTCCTCCAACCATCAAGCATTTACACACCTCCTTGTGGTGCCCTTAAGGTTCCTGTGCCCACATCCTGTTTAGAAGATTTACTGGCCTAATCTGGGGTTCATTTTCAGGCAGATCAGGTCCCTGGAGTGCTAGTGCTGACTAGTTAAGTAATTTTAAGGAGAGTCTGACTCTTCATTTCCTCAGAAGTGCAGGAAGACACCCACACTACTGCCAAACAGAGCATGGGACTCTACAAACATGGTTTAGAGAAATATCACTTCAAGCTTTAATTATAGGGTAACACCTACTGTATTTAATATTGTACAATCCCTTATTGCAGACTGGAAGGGAAAACAAATGTGTGTACAGCTGCACTCCACCACCCTAAGGCAGCTGGCAATCAAGGCAATCAATGCTCGTGCCAAGGATGGCAGGACAAGTTTGACACACATTGGTGGCACCTGCATCACCACCCAGCTCTCCACCTCAGGAGATGCCTGTTCCCACCTGCATTCATGTGCCAGCAGTCCTGGGGGACAGCTCAGCTTCAGAGGCACCAAAGTCAAGGGTCATCATCCCACAGCATGAGCTCTGCCAGCCCTGCTCCAGCACCAGCTGCCTGGTGTGTGCAAGGGTGGAACACCTGCTGCAGCTCTGCTGTGGAATGAATACTAAAAACCATTTTCCTCTATCCAGCACTCATTCCCAGAAAACCTCCACTGCAGAGTTGAAAATCCCTAAGTTCACTCCAGAAGTCAGGACTCCCACAAAACTGTTGCCTGTTAAAGTCTAGGCCTCATTTTTTCTGGAGCAATACACTGAAATACAAGAGATCAAATCTAAAAACCACATATGGTTCCTGGAACATAGCTTCACCACCACAATCAAGATTTTAAATGTAAGATTTTAACTGAAATTTGCAAATATCTGTAAAACATACTAGATAATTATCTAGTCTGGATACTCTTCATAGCCTTAAGAAAGGATATCCCCAGATCCACCAAAGATACAATCACCTTTCCAGTACTGACCCACAGCACTTTGAGCCACAGAGGAAAGAAATTTAGTTCTAAATGTATATGCCCAAGCAAATCCCCTTCAGCACAATACTGGGAGATTTTAATTGCTATGACTAAAATTCAAGCTCCAGGAATCCAGCTTTAGGCCAAAACAGAATTTTAAAAACATTGGCTTTACTATTCATTTTCCATTAGAGATTTCACTTTCCTCCCAGTATAGTTTAGGCTTTGCAACTGCTGGGGATTTTTTGTCATTTTTCAGAAGTTTCTCAGAAAGGATTTTATCCTGTCTGAAACCTGACATGCCTGAAGTACACATCTGTTCCAGCTGCAGCCTTGCAGACAGAAGCTAGGAAAGTGACCAAAAGAGAATGAAGAGTAAAATGAAGCAGCAGGCAGGAGAGTAATATAACCTGTCTCATCAGCACAAGCAGCCTGCACTGGACAGTTGTGCCAACCCACTGGAGCCAGAGCAGCCTGGCTATGGAAAACCACCCAAGAGATCTCCTGGGAGCTCCAGTTCAGCATTCCACCTGGCTAACCCACACACCAGGGATGCTGGGATGTCTCTTGGATTAGCTAATGCCCAATATTTCAGATGATAGTTCACTGCTACACTGAATAAACAAAGACTGAGCTGAATGTTATCTTTTCCCATTTAGACTCAGCTCCCTCTGTGTCCAGTACTTTTGTGAAACTAAGGAAAGATAACAACTGCACTCAAAGCACTTAGAGGTAAAAAACAAAACAAAAGCAAGAAAACAATGGTCTCCTAAAATGTCTTCCTTTAGAAAAAATATTGTTATCTGATAAAGTACTACAAGAGATCTGCAAATGACACTTATGTAGCCTTCATCATGGCAAATAATCAGCTACAGCTTGGACATCACTAAATAGCGCCCTGGCAACTACACACTGCCCACTAGAGTTTGATACAATCCTGGTCCTTTCCCAGGATTGGGAAAGTAGCTCATTTCAATCAGTAGCTGAAGGAGAAAAGCTCCACTGCAATTACCCATTTCAATTTCAAATTAGATCCCTATTGCATGAAGATAAAACAACTTTAAAATACCAGGAGACCAAATTCATTATGAAATGCAACAGCCACATGGAGAGGTGACTGAAACTACTATTAAATGTTTCTCCACCAGTTGGGAAAAGATGAAGACATACTTCCCCCAAACACAGGCATGTTAGAAAACTTAATGCCTTCAAATGACACATCCACAGCCTTTCTGTTACATAGAGCAAAATGAAGTCTAGGGTCAGATTGAGACTTCTAAACTGAACTTTATTGTTCTTACAGGGCAGAAATCCAACTAGAAATGTGTGAGAAAAAAGCACAGAAACCACCACAACAGAAGCAACAAACTCAATAAGAATAGAATTCAATTAGGAAGTATCAAGCAAGTTTAAACATAAAAAAGGAAGTCTAGAAAAGGAACATGGTTAGCTAGCAGAGAAGCTTCAAGGGGCAAGGTAATTACAGATTATCCACCTAAGTGTCTTTCACAGTTAAAAATGCCAGTTTATCCCAGTTACTCTGATGAAGCTATCATACTGCAATCCCCTAGCTGCCTAATGTAGATGGAGTTCATGGTCTAGCTGTGCTTATTTCCACAAAAAAAGAGAGAGAATCTCTTCCCTCATCCTCCTCCTCAAGTGTCCAGGTCCTATTTATTAAATTCATAGTTACCTTCAGTCATACAAAAGGGTAATGACTGTTTCTCCACAGGTAACTCTCAGAAGCTACAGCATGGAAATAAAACCTTAACCAGCATCAGATGGAAGCAAATTAGATTTCTCTGAAGCAGCAAAGGGATAGAACAGAACACCAACAAAAGAAATGCTTGCATAGCCATTTATAGCTGTTTCCATAGCAGTACAGAGTACTTCAATTGCTCCGAGTGCCAAGGATGACAGCATAACAAAAGATATATGACAGGCTGCAACACTTTTTCAAACCAAGGCACAATATTCTGGGTTGGATACCAAGAAAGAGAGGAATATACATGAGCCATGGTAAAACCCATAGAAGTTTGGTCAGTGATCACTTTGCTAGCCCACAGAAACTTGGTGAGCCAAAGTTTCCCTTTCTCTGGTGCCTTGTGGCCTCAGCCACCCTGGCCATCCTCCCCCTCCACCCACCTGAACCAACCAATGCAGGGGGTTGTGCACAGTTACCCACACAGGGCTGCCCACACTGGCTTCACTCCCACCATTTGAGATTTGATTTATGCTTACAAATCCCCTCTGCTGTATCCCTCCAGTGCTACCATAAGTATTTTAATTTATTCAAATTTGGTCAAGCCACAGGTAATATGCAGACCTGACACACCAGATTCACGTCACATTTCTGGTTCTATACTGATTACTAAAAGCAATTTCTCATTCTCGTTTCATGAGGTCTTTCAGCCCAGTATTAGAAAAGAGCCTTTACTTTATGGAGAAAGCAAGTTACTCAGCTGTTACCAATCTGAACCTATAGTTCACCCAAGTTCCTGCTGCTTGTGGTTGCTTTTGTTCTTGTTTCCAGAAATGAGTCCTTATTTTTATGCTGTCTCTGGCTCAGCTAAATCTTCTGGAATACACTAGAAATTAAATTTAATACACTAGCTGCTAATAGCTGTGAATATCTCAAACAACTAGGAAAGGTTCTTTGTTTAACCAAAAAATGTGTATCTTATTGCAAATCCCTTCATTAATAGCTCATTTATAAGACTAATTTTTATGAGCATAAAAGCTATAATTTAAAAAGCACTGTAAGAAGTTGATAGGCTAAATTTAACTTTATCCCTAAACATAAAAACTTATAATAGAAAAAGTCACTCATTGCTGCAGCACTACACATTTGCTGCATTAGCTATGCTGAAGTAGACACAGAAAGACAGCCCTTGAAAATAATCCCACATCCAGTCACTATAAACTGTTCTTTGCATCAACCTCTGCTGAAGTCTCACAGGCAAAAGAACATTGATTTAGCAAAACCAGGACAGTACTGGAAAGTGTGTACTACTAAAATGTGATACCACACACCCTGTGCCCTTCCACTGATTTTGTAGGGGCAGAGGAAAGGAGAAGCAAACAGATAAAAGCTGTTGATCCAGTCAATCCACTACAGCCTGAGAAAGCAGAAAGGGTTATAGCACAGGCATCATCACCTTGATAACCTTCCTGCCAGACCCAACCAGACTGTGGAATAAGCCAAGAAATAAGCCTGCTTACATTTAGTGTTTGGATTCAGTGTACTGAGTCAAGCTCTGGAAGGCCTCATCAAAGAGACAACTACCTGCCAGATCACCTGTGGTGGGCTGTGCAAAGACAAATGAAAGTCTCTGCACAGCAGTTCCTCACAGAGAAAGGAATGCACATTTATTAAAAAGGAACTGCAAACAATCAGGACACCACCCTTTTCAGCCAGATGAGACACACCATGAATTTTCTCAGTTGCAAGTCAGACAGTAATACAACTGCAGAGCCTCCCCATCAGTTTCCTGAAGTGAATGACTTTTACAAGTCTATTGGCAATCTACATGTTCTCCAGGTACCTTTTCTCCAGGTCGAATGCTGCCACATTTCAGGAGATTGATGTCAGCTTTGCAGTCATCCATGAAGCCACAGATCAAGCGGTAATCACTGAAGATAATGGCTGTCATTTTAGTGATGTACTGATGGCATTGATACTCAGTGATGTTGCCTCTGTGATCCACCAAACACGACACCAAGAACCCTTTACCAACTGGTTCATCTGCACACTCCTTTATCTGTTAAAAAAAAAAAGAAAATTACAGCAGTTGCAGCTTATGAATTTAACCTTATAAGAAAATCCTCAAAGAAACTTGAATCTGTAGCCTCAAAATCTGCTAGCAGAGAAACCTTCTAGGCTTTAGTTTGATTTCCAGTAAGTCAGAATAATTGAAAATATTTCAGAAATGAGAAATCTCATGTGCGCCAGCATCCAAAAAAAGCAAACACAGCGACCTTGAGGATTATAAATTCTATTGCTCAATAATCGTCTTTTATAATTACACTGAACCCCTGCAATCAAGTAGACTTGTAGGAAAAATGCTAGTTTGACAAACCTTTATTTAGAAAACTGAGAATATTACAACATCTCTAAATCATACTTAGACCCCCATTAGCCACCTGACCTCGGACAATATAAGATTTTGGCCAGAAGTGAGACTGATTCAAAAGTCAACACTATTTATAGAGCTGTTTATAACTTGCTAGGAGATGAAAAATACTATAAAGGAAAATTCTCATCAAATTCTTTTCTATGAGGCTCTTGCATGAACTGATTGTTGGTACTAAAACCATTTTACTCAGTGGTCTAAAAAAAGTAAAAATCACAGCTAACCAAAGCTGAAAGCTGTGCAGGGATTGGAAAAGCAGCATACAAGAACAGACAGGTCCCCAATATAAATCACAGCCTGCACTGCTCAGGGAAGCAGACAGGCCAGAGCCACCACCTCTGCAAGTAAAAGATGCAGGCAGCTTTGACAGTGTCTTTCCAAAAGAAGGGGGAAACATGGTTACTGATCAGTTAGGGATGGTCCCTGGAGAAATCACTCATAGCAGCAGTGCAATGCCTCACTCCAAGGAGCACTGAGACTTTTTAACCCTTGCAAGGCCATGTTGAAATACTTGCACAGTTCTGGTGGCCCCTGCTCAGGAGTGTGCTGAAAACTGCAGTCATAATGCTGCAGGAAGAACCCCTGGCAGGCAGACACTGAAGTTTAGTGCTGACAGGTTTGCAAGGAATAGATACATGGGCTGACTTGATTGCATCAAAGATTTGTCCCTGTAAAAATACTGAAGGGCTCATCAATCTCAAGGAAGATCTATGGCAATCAATAATTCTGGCAGTTCCAGATAACAAGCAAGGGCAGTGCTAAGGGAACAGGCGGGAAACCATTTTATCAGTTCTCAAAATCCAAGTTGGAATATTTATATTGGAAATTTAAAAAAATTGAGAGCTGTCTCTAGGAAGATATATTCTAATTCAAACAAGAATAACTCAAGGCACCCTGTGAGAGACTCACACAGGTCAGACTAGATGAATAAAACAGATCTCTGCCTCAGCTTATGAGGCCATTACTTTGTGTGACAAAACATTCAACATTTTAAACATCGTTATTTGAAGGCAGATGTGGGCTGGTGGAACAGTTTATATTTAATCTAAATAGCTACTAGAAAAACAGTTACTAAAGTCAATGTAATTGTTACAGATAAGGTGCAAAATATATTTTAAAGTGAAAACACACAGGATTCTTGCAGGGTGAACTGGACAGAGCTGAGTAAGTGCTCTCTGAGAAAGCTGCATCTTTGGTTTGGCCCTACTTAAGCTCAACAACTGTGAGCCAAACCAGCCCACAACAGCAACATGCTGTTTTTGGAAGAGCCTGGCTTTGGAAACAGCCCCAGAGCTCCCTGGCCTGAGCCACTGAACTGCAGAAGGGACCAAGTGAACATGTTATTGCCAGGCCACTTCTGAAGCAATCACTGTTATCTGGTAGCCAACTATAATTCTAGGTTAAAGCTCTTGCCAGAACTTATAAAAGCCACAACAGCTGAGAAGAAAATAAATTGGAATTTTAAACTGTATTTAGCTGATAAAATTAAAGGTGCACTTTCCAGAACATGCCCATACCCAGTTGGGTCAGCCACCATTTCCCAAATGACTTTTTCTAGGAATTGCTCTTCTAGTTGTATTTTGTTCTTAGTGCAAAGCAATACTTTAAAGAGAGCTGATTCACCCAAAAAAGTCACCTATACCTGTTAGTGGCAATTTAAGGAAAATATGAACAGGTTAATATTGTATGGGAGGAGTATATGCCCACTATATATCTGTTTAAAAGAGTTTTGTAGAAGTACCTTTAAAAAATATTAGAGTAATGGTTTATGTACCTGCCTCAGTATTAAACACCAGATCAAACATGAGATTATTGTTCCTTATTTAACCTTTTTCTTTAACTAAAAAATCCTCACCAAATGGCAAAATTCTGAAATTATGTATACTCTTCCCATTGCTTTTAAATGTAATATCCCAGATTTACAGGGCATCATTTGCAGCAATGCCAGACTGCCACTGTATAAAAATGGTAATTAAACAGACTATTAAAAGAGCATTTTCAAGAATGCCTTGGTTGTAAAAATTCTGCAGCACCATATGATAAAAACCAGAAAAACATGATCCTTTCTATGATCGAAAAAAAGTGGGATTCAACAGATTTGGCAGTGTTTGCTTTTGGGAGGTACCAAACTCCAACTACAACACAATCCTTTGATGCAAGCTGTCCTCCACTCTTTGATCTTCTAGCCTTCTTCTAAAGAGTTTTTTTTTGATCTCTCCTTACACTAAACAACTTACACTAGAGCAGACTAAATGTTTTTTTAAAAGGCAAGTTTATGGCTAGGTCACATTGTACTGGTGGATATACAAACCATGTTTTTGAGAGCATGGCTCAGTGAGTGAATTCAGTCAGCTGCAGCCTGTACAGCTGCAGAGAGCCTTCCTTCCACTGCTTCCCTAAGTCCAGCTGAAAACCACCACAAACAGGGGAAGAGACCTCAGCTCAGCTGGCTCCTGCATAAGCTCACAGCCTCAAGAGCTTGAGCATGAGCACAAGGAAAGCAATGATTGATCAAATCATCTTTGAAGCTGTACCAAGGAGAATGGATGCTTGAGACACAGAGCACAGACTCCTAGCACAACCTAAAAAGAAGTTCCTAACATGGTCTCCTTGGAGTAACTATCCTTTAAAACTTGAAAAAACCCCTCAAGTTGATAATCATTTGATGTCTGTGTGCTTACCCCTTCTGCTAGCAAGACACAGTCCACAACCAGCCTTATGTTAAATTTAGCCGAAGCCCTGCTCCAACACCACACTTATAAATGTCACACACATGATAAAGAGGGGACAAATCCAATCCACAACCAATTTCTGACAAAAGGTCTGGTAGGAGCTGGTGGGTTGCTAGTTCAGCATTTCTCCCATCCCTTTGCCTGGTACCACTAAGGTACTTGGCTTCTTCAGCAAGGAGATTGAATTAATTACAGGTACAAATCTGGTATGTGATACTAGAGCTTTCCCAAATCATTATTCACACATTAATTCGCTATTAATTAGCAAATTAGCTATTAATTCCCCAAAAAACAGAAAAGTCTCAGTGCCACAAGAGCAGCCATGCCTTCCTCCTGGCTTACCTCAGCAATAGTGGACTTGCAGACTTCTCTGGCCACGGATTCAAACTTTGGATCTGTAGTCAGGTTCAGCTTATAGTTCCACAAGAGCTATAGAGAAAGCATTTGTAGAAAGGGAGTTGAAGAGGTTTCCGTGGAGAAATACAAATATTTTGCTTCAGTAAACAATGAAACATCATTTATACTCAATCTCTATCATCATCCTTCTACAGTGAAATGATCAATAATAAGTCTCCTTGACAACACTTTTATCCCTTCATATCTGCAATAATTTTCTCATATTGAGCAAATTCAGGCTGTCAGAAATCTCTGCAAGGTCATGAGCTGACTCACTAAAAGCAAAGATAGCAAATGAAGAATATTTCATAGCTGAGAGGATAAAACAATGACAGGTTTAACTTGCTACCTGCTGCATACTTAGCAACACCTTTAGCCCACCACACCTTTGTGTGCCACGGTGTGTCTGCCTGATGCAAGTGAACTGAGCAAATTAAATCCTCAATATGAGCAGATGTCATGCTGAAAAACCTTATAAAAAACAAGCAAAAAAAGGCAGGAGACAAAGCAGCTTGATCCTTCTGTGAGGGCTGTGACCAGACAACTTTTTGAATGCAGATATATTTCAAATCTACAGGAGGGCCACTCTTGCTAAGCAAAACAATACATTAGAACTTAGACTGCAAAAATGCCTCTGAAAGGACAACTGTTCTTCCAGGAGCCAGCAAGGAGCTCATGAAGGAGCCTCAATGCACAGGATCATTGTGCAAGAATCAGTCTTGGGCCAGTCACACCCTGTACATACATACACACATCCCAGATGTCCTCCTGAGGCACCATAAAGTAAAAATACAGGGTAGGGTCGTGAAACCTCAACAAATCAATAGCTGAAGTGTTGCCTGACTGCTCTATTAGCTCATCTGTTTTTCCAGGAACTTAAGTTGCATTTAAATAGTTTTCATTAACTTAAAGATTAAGAAGTCGTAAAAATTCATTTTAAAAACTCTGCCTTGGTGATAAATTAATATCAAAAAGATAAAATTTGGTCAAACTTTTACTTTGACATTTCAATTGTACACAAAACACTGGGAAAACAATCACATGCTCTACACGAGTTTCACACCCACTCCAGGAGGGTGGAAGCACAGAGAGAGAACCAAAATCAGAATCAGCATAACTGCACCACCTTCCACACCTCTCATGGCTTTGGAGCTGTGAAAAGCTAAAAAAGGAGGTGATGGTAAGCTAGGGTGTTACAGATGGAGTAAATTGTAAACGTGAGGTTTAGTAGGTAAAAGTGAATGAATGGGGAACCTGTCCTTGCAAAGAGCACTGAAGGTCTCTCCCAGACAGAAATGGAAGTACAAGAATGAGGACACAAGATGAGAATACATCTCTGCATTTGCAATCTCACACTTTGGAGAGTCTCAAAATGTGATGCTCTCCAAATGAACCTTCCCACAAATAGAAAGAAGGTTAAACTTGCAGCTTAAAACTCCTGATTTTACCACTAGGCAGTATTTTCCAGGGGATGATCAGCAATTGTACTGCAGGGAGAGGCAAAGAAAACATTTGGACAAGAGACAATCTCTCTGTGGTCTAGTTTTTTATCAGTATCCTTCAATTTGTGCCTGGGAAAATGAGACTTAGCCCACAGTTCCTATTTGTGAATGGCTTCCATAATCCACATCCACCCAATATTTGATGCAGAGATGCCATCACTTAATCCAGCAGAAGAAAGATCCAACTTTGACTTCTAAAATTCTCCATTTCTTCTTCATTCAGGTAATTTTTGCTGGCACATTTAAATGTCAGGCAGATACATTTTAATTACTGGAGTTTTCTCTTTTTCAGAAAGACTTAAACAGAAACATGTTGTGCCCTTCATTTGATCCAACCCTGCACAACAGAGAATTACAGCTGCCAATGAAGTCAGGCAGTGCTAAAGGTTAATTTATAAACACAGTTGGAAATTACTGGTTGTACAGCATGACTGGGCTTCATCTCTGGAATATATCTTCCAATAATAAAACAAAATACAGCTTCTCAAGCATCCAAAATCAAGACTGTCACTGAGGCATGCACTTGTCTGTCTGTGTTCAGGGCTAACCAAGCAATTAAGGATCTTGATATGGTGTATGCTGACAGAATAGAAATGAGAAAAACCAAAAGAAACCTAACACCAACCTCAGCAATGAATTTTATGCTTATTTTGAGAGTCTTGGGATTTGAAGAGTCAGCTTGACAGCCCAAAAACTGGCTAATAGTTTGCTCACTGTTAAACACAGTGCTGAGAGGAAATCTGTTCTAAAACCAGCCAAGTGTCTCAAACTGCCTCTAAATATCACACCCCCACAGCATTTTCCAAACGAGTCTAAGAATTTAGCAGCTGTGAAAGTAATACAGAAGGTGTCAACAGCTGAAATTAAGAGTTGAAATTCAGTACTGCTCACATCTTTGCCAAAAGGAACACATCACACTGCTCCCAGTAACTCACGGGAACCACCCCCCATTTATAAAACAGGAAAGAAGTCTGCTATCCTCCCCTGATACAGAAGTACAGTTTGTAAAGTTCTTTAAAATGTTCCACTCTGAAGTCTCCATTAAGACCAATGTTGTTATACTGGGTTAAAGAAGTGACCTTGTGTTCTTCCTCCAAAGGCCAGTATAGAAACCCAAATGTGTCTGATTAACAGCCTTTGCAAAGTACTAAACTATGCAAAATACCTCAGGTTCACAAGAGACAGGAGGTGCAAATGCCATAGCTAGAGAGTGAATAAACAAAGCAATACTTACATGATTGCAGTCTGAAGAGATTTCATTATCTGGCTGAAAGGAGAAAGAAAAGGAGTGTCAGTTTACTACCAATGTGATGCATTTAACAGAGAAGAGTCTAAACTTTTGAAACTAAAATACTGTCAACTCTTCTCCACTGTAATAAACAACTTGACACAATTGACAGGAAATTTGAGAATCTGAATCACAAGAGTGATGATATCTAATTACCAAAAGACGAACAGGTACCTTCGACACTATGGTGTATCAACAGAACAAAAGCACAAGAGTAGCAGCATTTATGTAGACACTACAAAAACATAATGAATGCACTGGCATCTGCCACAATTGCCCAGACTAAGAAGGCAAAAAAGTACCTGAGGGAAAACAAAGAAGTATGAGCAGGATTTTAAAGAAAAATTTATTTTGGTGCATACAACTGAAGGAGAATGGCAGGACTCACTCCCCTCCCCCAGACTGAAAGGTTCACATTCCCCATTTGAGAAGTAACATCTTTTCTTTCACTTGTACATAAAAGGGCTGGTTCAAAGCAGCCCCAAGATTTATACTTTCAACTGTGAGAACTGGTGACATCCAATATTCATACATCATTTCAAAATATTCACTGTATTCTCCTGGGGAGTTCCTGGGAAAGAACTCTGAGTGCAAACCATCCCATTCTCCTTTCAGCCTGAGTAGCTCTCACAATGAAGAGTTCCTTGAAAAAAGTTAATCACACAAACTCCTATCTCCTCTCCACAGCAGAAGAGCACAAAGGCAGGACAAAATCACCTGGCTGTCACACCCACAGCAAAGTCAACCCTGACTCACAAAGTCTCTGCTTCTACTGATACTTAAGATGCCAGACACGCTTTAAGAGCCACAAGACACAAAACCACTCTAAGCTTAAACACATCATTGACACTACAGAGTTAGACCTCAGGGATCTGACATCAGAGAACCAGCATTTCAGCAGTTTTGAAGCAAGCAAAGCTTTTCAGTGCAACATTTGCTGCTGCACAATCTGCTACACCAACACTTGTACCATTGGTGCTTTGGGGAACATGAACACAAATTTATGAGGAAAAAAGCAAGCCTGGAAAACGTTTTCAAGCTCTTGATTACAGCCATTATTAACTAAAGGACTTTGATTTTTCATAGCAGTAAATGGCAGAAATCACCTCTCCACTTTGAACATAAAAAATGGTACCTGAAAGATTACAGCAATTAATTGCATTTTGGTCAGACTGACATGATCTAAAACTGTATCTCCCAAAGTAATTATAAATTTGGAAATTTGGATATCAACTTTTTTTAAAAGACTAGCAGATGTCTGCTAGTTATCCTCAGTCTGCAGAACTGATTCTTTCAACTGAAAACTAAGATGCCACCCAAATTGCTTTATTTTACAGCAGCCTCTAAGACCAACACTATTGTGACTTACAAAGTGTACTTTCTTTAATTTTCTGCCCTCATCCCACATCCTTCAGCAACAGATGAAGGTTTTAGACTACAAAAAGCTGGGAGGCAGAGTGCCCCCCACTGAAACTGCTGTCTCAGTCTTTTAGTCAAGGATAGTTTCTCTATAAAAATATCTAGGCTAGCACTGGAATTCTGCTATAGAGGACAGGACTTCCTAACACATTTGCAGGCAAGAGAATTTGTAAGGGTCAGAGAGCACTCCCACAAAACTCTTCAGGGTCACTTCAATTATTTTTGCACCCTCCAAGCTGGTAACCTTTGCTTCAGATCCACCAAAGATTAAAGCTCAGGGTTTTTTTTCTGGAAGGATGAGCCCAAAAATATAACACAGGTGTTCTCACTGACTTGAGAAGCCTATACAAGCTTTTCTTGAAATACACAACAATAAAATGTTACACATTGAAATACCAGATTTTCCTGTGCTCTGTAGCAAAACTCAGCTCTGTGAGACAAAATCTAGCCTTATTCTTTTGAGAAGAGTAATGGAACTTAACTGGGACCTTCACTAAGCTTTAGTACTGAATTCATTCACAGCTCAGTACTTAAATATGCAAAGTGTATTATCTAGCCAATAATCCGTTCAGTGTGGAACAACATGACCCCCTGCTAGCTAAGAACTGTGATCTTTCTTCCTTCTTACCACTGTAAGTGTTGGAGAGGTGGGTCCATGCAATGCTGACCTGCTTCTCCCTATTTCAGTGAAGCAACATGAGAAAAACAATCCTTTCAGTTTCTGTCTGATAAACTGAAGGGGAGAGTTTGAAGAAAGGGAAGAAAAATATCCCCAGCGCAACCCATACACGTTCTGCCTGTGGCCCTCTCTGCACTACATCCACCCAAGAAACCTTCCAAGGGAGCAGTTTCAGAACTATATGCAGTAAGAGTCATGAAAAAAAAGCAAGTTTCAAATTACCACTAAGGGAAGTTGAAGAGCAAGAAAAGCTGCATTGTGTCAGTCCCACATGGTGAGCTTGTGGAACACGGATGCTCAGAAGACCCCCAGGGCAAGGGGAAGGAAGAGAGCAGCCTAAACCAGCACCACATGATAGTCAAGGCATTTTAGGAGAGAAAGCTGATGGCAAGGACATTCCACTGATTAGCAAGAGAGAAGGACTCCTCATACATCTCCAAACTGAAGGATTAAAAACAGCCTTTACAGAAAATGTGTGTGCCTCTGGGCTCACAGAAGCCTTTGCTGTTTAGCAGCTTCAGTGGGAATATATTGCCTCCCTTTACAGTTCTCTAAGAAGTCCTCCAAGCTCCTTCACGCACTAACACTCACATTCCAGAGCACAAACACCACTTCCTACCTCCCTGGGAAAGCAGAGATTAGAACAAGTACCACATATAAGAAAACCTGAGCAGAAAAAGCATTTTCTTCCATACAACCACAAACAACAGCCACAAATCACATTGCATTAGTGTTATGAACGCCACAGAAAAATTCAAAGGCACTGTTGTGTTTAAAAGTGCCTTTTCCCATCCACCAGATCTGAACTCACTGAAGAAAACCATGACAGTCATCCATCCCTCTCTAAACTCTCTGCTTTGGCAGCAGTATAAAATAGGTCAGAACTATACAGCAAGGTGAGCAGCCCAGCACCACTACCCAGGCCCAAAGGGCCACCAGGTGTTGGTGCTTCAGCAGCAGAAATGGATCATCATCATGCTGGGAGCCACAGGAACAGGAAATGGTGACTGAAGCAGGGTCATGCATCACCACCCAGTGCTCAGCACACTGCCTGGGGTGCAGCTACAGCCACTGCCTCAGGGACAGCCAGAGCCCCTTCCAGCTGGGTGTACAAAACACACTCGATTTGGTCTTACTGCATCACATCCTAAGGAAAAATAATTCACACCATGGGATTTTGAGAAGCAAACTAAGTACCCTGATCAACTGATGTGGATGAGAATGGTGAGGTTGGTTGGCCAAAGAAGCTGAGGATGACCTGTCTCTGGAAGTGCTCAAGGCTGGATGAGGCTTGGAGCAACCTGGTCTAGTAGAAGGTGTCCCTTCCCATGACAGGAGGTTGGAATGAGATGACCTTTAAGGTCCCTTCCAACCCAAACTGTTCTACAGCTCTGTGGAAGTCAAGGTCTTGGGAAAACTCTGCAGGAATTATTTCAGATCTCCAGCACTAAGATTCCTTTGCTTCCTTGCAAAAGTCATGCAAATGAAAGAGTCTGAAGTGAACTGCTCAAGTGCCTTGATGTCCAGAATTTTATCTCTCCTGAGAGCAGAAGATGGGATAACAACAGACATTTCCACTACTCTTATGGGGATGATGGCAGACATTTCCAATATTATTTTAAGGCAAGAATAACAGTGAACTTGTTGAAAAGCAAGAACCAGGCATATCTCAAATACTAACTATGGATAATCTTCAGACATTGAAGACAACAGACTTTGGACCTGCTCAGGCAAAAGCCATCGAGAACCAACATGGATCAAGACAGCAAAATAAAAAAAGCAATTGGCTTATGGATGGGAAGAACCCAGCAGATGTTCTCTTCCTAAATTCAGGAAGATTGCAAAAACCTCAAACAAGTCAATTAGGAAATGATGTTACTGAAAGTAGCTGCATTCATATGAGAGAGAGGGTAGACAGAAGCCCAGCCAGGCTGCAGGTGGTCCCCAGTTTGCTGCACGGTCACACAGTCAGTTATGGCACAGAGGATGGTGCACACAGACACACAGGGCAGGCAGCCCATCTTCTGGTTTTTACACTTTGATCTAAACAAATACATTTATCGCCAGGATCTGTAGAGAAATGGTAGAATGGGCCTGCTGACCCAGAGGCATCTAAGGAGGAGGCCAGAGAGCTGATAAAGGGACAATTGGCTTCTTAGCTGTGTCCTTCCCACAGATAAGAGCCATCTCTTCAGCAAACACACCCAGCCAGGACAGCAAACTCACAATAAAGTGATTCAATCCTCAGGTACCAAGCTAGGTAGACTTGCTGGACACCTGGAAACAGCACAGGCCAGATGCAAGGTAGGGATCAAGGAGACATCTGGTGGAGTCACCCTCTTGCAAACCTGATTCCTTTCCAATGCAACCACTTGGAAATATTCTGCAGGAGAATTTCGGGAAACATGAGGAGATAGAGTAGTCTAGGCAAGAATCAACACAGCTTTTGTAAAGGAAAAACCACACATCACACAACCACCCATGCTTCAAACCTACTGAAACATCCTGGAGTTCTGAGCCAAGAAGCATATGGCTACAGTAAACCATTTTCACACATCCTGCAATCCTGAAAAAGTCATGTGTGACAGGAAAGTTAAAACCAGTGATAATTTAAGTTCAAAACAGATGAGAAGATGTTGTAACTTAATTACACATTTAGCGAGCAATGAAAGTTAAACTTGTTAAGCCAAGCTTGAAATACTCTCTAATGCCAGTGAACTCTTAGTACTAAAAACAAACCCCATGTTGTCATGTCAGCAAAAACACTTTATATTTACCATCCATGCTTTGAAAGGAGTCACTTTGAAGCACGGTAACTGTGGATATACCATGCACCAAAGCTGTACCCTCCTAGCTTCCATATACTTTGCTTATTTCATATAAATAATTTTTCCCAGTTACAAACAGAGCTAAAGTCTGCAATGCAGCAAATCATTTACCCAAATAATTATGTCCACATTGGTTAGGTGTTCCTAGTTTATGTAAATGTATTAGCCCAAGTTATACAAAAACACCAAAACATACACAGGACTTTGTGCATAAAAAATAAACTATCAGGACCAGCAGCAATTTCTTTAGTCATCTGGCACACACACAGCACAACTGGCACTTCACCACAAACATCAAATTCTGCTACTTTTTAAAGCTGTTTTAACTGAATTCTGCATTCCACAAACTTTTCCACCTTTGCTGACATTTTATATCCTCCAGGGGTATGACACTATTAAGCTAAGTATGCTTATTCAGAAAAAACAGCACAAAGCAACATCAAAAAACCCCAGCACAACATGTGTGTCCTTCTGGCTCAGCAGCCACGTAAAAAGGAGACAAGGATGAAGCAGGCCTTGTCCCCTCATACTTTGAGGATCCACTATTCAGTATCTGCTTCAAACACCAAGAAAGCTCAGCAAGTCCTACTCTTTCTGTTGTAGCTTTGATAGAAGTCAAAAGTGGCTTTACTTGTTTCACATTTGACGTTGAGCAAGGTCCTCAGCAGGTTGTGCACCTTTCCTGCACAGCAGAGACCCTTCCATGGCCAAATACCAAAGGCAGGAAAAGCACAGAAAATGGTCAAGCTTTAATTCTGGTGCATCAGAAGTGACCACAGACCAAGGTGCAATTTTAAGGGAACACAGATTCCATTTGCCTGACTGGGCAAATATCTTTGCTGACTCCTACCAGCAAATCACTTTCTCTGAGCTGGCTGTTGCCACCCCTGCAAAGCTGCAGGGTGGGTGCTCAGAGGCTGCACAGCTGCTCCGTGCTGGAAGTGTCACAGCCCTCTCACACCAGCTATGCTTGTCCCTGCTGCTTCTGCCTCCCTGCACAGGGGACTCTAAAGCCCCTGAGCCCTCTCAGCCTTTCTCCTTTCAACGCAGATCCACACATCAGAGCATATTCCAACAGCCAGCACAATCAAAGCAAATTTGCCCCAGATGTTTGGTTGTTCTTCTCTTAGTCCCCTCTCTTCCTCCTCTCAAAGGCTTTCCAGGCAGTCCTAATGAGTTGTGGAACAAGACAGACCTTGAAATTATGGGTTTGCCACCTAAGTTTGGCAGCACTGCTACCAGATATAATGTTTCCCACAACACTCCTCCACAACAGAGCTCTCTGCTAAGCATAGCACCGACACTGAGCTGCAGATCCTGCCAGGAGGTTTCAGGATTTGCTCCTGGAAAGCTCTCTCACAATGCCAGCAAAAAGCTTCAGAGACCAAAAGGCATGCAAGGATGCTGGCAGAGCCACAAGAGAGGATAAAAGAAGGAAGGAGAGCTGTTATCCCACCAACCAAGGTGACAGGGAGACCGCTCTCCTCCTCATCCATTGTTGACTCAAGCCCATCACACCATCCAAAACTCAGCAAATCAACAGAAAACTGTTTTTCATTTTAGAGTTTTCTGTCAGGTTAGTACAAATGGGGTTATGGAAGAGTCCTCCCAGTACCACTGAGCTTACTGGGAACACAGTGGCATCTCCATCTGCAGCATCAAGCAGTCCACAAGCTATGGTGAGACAACTTTACTTTCAAACCTTTTTGGATGGCATTCTGCCTTAACCCCAACCAGAAACATCCCAGGTAAACTTCAGAGTATTCCAGTAGAGGCAAAATCAATAGCATGAGCACTGACAGTACTGCACAGCATCCACTGGTGATGCAGAGGACAAACAAGCCAAAAAAGAAATGGAGGCCTCAAAAAATAATTCCAGTGCAGCAGCTAACGAAGAGCTTTTATCAAATACGTTCATAATCTAAGTCAAATTCTGTGACTTACTCTCAATACAGAGACTCCACATCTTTTGACAGTATGTACCCATAGAACTTCAAGTTGCACTTAACTTTATAGAAAGCTTCCAAAAAGCCACTAAAAGTTCACAAGCAATATTCAGTTTTACACAAAATAGAAAGCTGTTGTACATGGAAGGGTAAAGCCCCTGTCTCCTAAGATGAAAATGGTGTTCTAACCATGCTTTGTTCTTCAGAGAATCATGTTTTGGCTGCACATGGCCTGGAACCAGAGAAATGCTTTGTAAACTAGCTTTGTACAGGAGCCAAGAAAACAGTGCACACCAAAAGCTCCATGTACCAAAGCAGAGAAGTGCAGGTTTCAGAGCAAAGGCTGCTTACTCATCACCCCACTCCCACAGCCAGGGGAGGGAGTTCTGTGCTGCAGAGAAAAGCCAAGAAGCACTGACATCCCCCCTTGCCCACAGCTCCATTCCACCACCACTGCTGGAGAGCACCTCTAACCAGCACCAGGCTCCCCTGCCAAGGGCTGTTGCTTCATTCAGCAGAGTGAACAATGCTCTCAACACTCCACCAGCCAATATTCATATTTGTCTTTGTTATTCAACATGCAGGCTCGTGACTCCAATTTTCCACACTGAAAGCCGCACAGTGCTCCCAAGGATCCCTCCCCAGGAGCATTTTCCTCCCCCTCCTGCACCAAGGCACATGTGTCACATCAATCAGGAACCCACCCTCACCAAGGCACAATAAGCATCTCCTGCATCTCCTGCCCGTGCTCAGGGCATGAACAGCACTGCTTTAATCCTAATGATTTACATTCATGCATTCCACTTCCAAACCAAAATAAGACGAGCATCCAAACAGGTGGGAAGCAGACTCTGCTATTTTTAACTCCTGCCAGCTATTCTGTTTAGAGGCAATAAAAATCAAAAGCCTCAGAAAAGCCACTTCAGCCTTAACCACAAACCACAAGAAGAATAATTTTAATTTGAAGTCTTCCTTTCTTCCTTCAGGACAGTGGTGAGAGGAACAATTACATTTAA
The DNA here is from genome assembly GCF_028551555.1 of Melozone crissalis. Classification (NCBI taxonomy): domain Eukaryota; kingdom Metazoa; phylum Chordata; class Aves; order Passeriformes; family Passerellidae; genus Melozone; species Melozone crissalis. The sequence goes on from NW_026535785.1 coordinate 7,945,497, forward strand.
CATCACTACTCCCAAAACATGATGGGTATTACATTACACATGGATGAACAGGCCTGTAGAGGTTCTTACACAACACCCAGCACTAGTCCCTGGCTGTCACAAGAACAGGACTATTTTAACCTTCTGCATGGTGTATGTCACCCAGAATTCCCATGCAGTATTCAACATCAGTTTTGTTATCTGGCAATGTCAACAAGAGGGAGAGGATTTACAAGGGACCCCACACACCAGCTTTCCAGTGCTATTACACTGCAAGAGACTTCCTGAAAGTGGAAAGTCCCCTGGTCCTGCCTGTGAGATGAAGTGTGATGGGGAAGTCTCCCTCAAAAGCAGGAGCACCCTGAGTACAGCCAGGGCAGACACCCCTAGCAGCTGGATTTGAAATATAACACTGGAATTTTCTTCAGAAGATCTGCAGGGGCCCAGCACATCACTCACTTCACTGCAGTGAGAAGCAGGTGAAGAACAAGAGTCCTGAGCAGGGAAACTCCCTGCTGTTAAAATAAACTGTTTCAGTTCTTCTCTCTCTTAAACACCAACTACAGTCACTGACTTTATCATCCCCTGTGTGTAGCAATTTGATCACAGTGCTATTCAAACACCAAAAAAAAATCTGACAAATGCTCAATGACCAGGGCCAGCCACCACCCCTCCCCTCAGCTGAGCCTATCTTCTCTTTATGACAACATCCACAAGCTCACTGGAAAAGCTGTAGGGATTGCACAGCTGCCCAGAGACTCCAATGGCAGCCTGAGGCTCCCCAAGGCTGTGGTGACAGCAATGAAAACACTGATAGGACACGTCCCAGGGTAAGTTCACCATGACAGACATAATATGGGAGCTGAGAAGAGCCATGTCAAGTCAAAAGCCACACACGCTCTTGACTTGACACCACTAATAATGGCCAGAAGCCAGGGATTTAAAATACTTTAAGAGACCACCCCATGCCAGGAAAAAGCCTGACTTGCTCTGTTATTCATTCTCCAATTCCTCCAAAGCAACTTCTCTGGTTATTCAAAAGAAAGCAGTCCATTAAACTGGAGAGGCCAAGATAAATTCACTTAAGGAACAACACTGCACTTGTACACAGGGGGAATAAGCAAATAAGCACAAAGGGCTAACACATATTAAGGTCCACAGCACAGCCCACAACAGCAGCTTGCAAGCAGCATCACTCTGCAACAGAGAATTAGGACATTGCCTTAGCAGTCCACAGGATTTCTCCAACCCTGGATGAGTTTCTCCCATGAGATCTGTTCTGCTGGATTCTCACCATTGCCTGCTGAACTCAGCAGGAAAGATCTGAAGGCTATTTTTAGGGAGTCCTAGAAAGAGCACAATGCCCCCCCCCTCCACTCCAAGTTCTTCCCATACAGGAAGGGCTGCCCATGAGATGCACATCTAAAATAAACCCAGAGGCATCTAAGGAGGAGGCCAGAGAGCTGATAAAGGCTGCTCCCTATGCTACCCTGCACTTCAGAAGGCACTACTGAGCTGCATTTCCCATATAAAAGCTGAAAACAACCTACCATCAATTTTGCAACCTACCATCCTTTATAAATAAAATTAGAAGGCACTCAACAGAAAGTTCTGAAACTCTCTTTAAGGCAGTCAGGCAGAGTGTCCATCCTGTTGTACCCACAATTTAACAGCTCTAGTTACCATTTTTGCCATCATCCTCAGTAAAACGAATTTTAGATATAAGCATTCTGGATCAGGCAAAAAACCACTGGTGAGGAGAAGCCAACTGAAGCCTTAGTCATAGAGAGGTACTTGCCCCCTGCCTCTGACCAAGAAACATGAAATTCAAGGAAGCACAAGCAACCAGAATTGGAGTCCTTTCTCCTTGCACTGGAGAACCAAAACAACCACCAAGTCCATCCCATGGTCCCATCAATCCACTAGACTGGGCAAGGTCTACCACATTCAAAACTCATGAGGATGTTGGAGGATTGCTCTGTGACAAGGGACTCACAGAGGGTAAATCTGCTCTTGAAGCCATAAATGCACCACTTGGGAACCTGCTAACACACTTTGAGGGAAACCCTTCTGCTCTGTGAGCTCATTGCCAGCTTCTGACAAATGAGCCCTTTCCACAGGTACAGACAAAATAGATTCTCAAGTACAACTGCATTCACATCAATTCTTTGAGGATGAGGCTCTGAACAGGAACTAAGAGAGTAATCCTTTCTAATAATTAAGAATTTTTTTTTTAATCCTTGTTCCCAAGTCTCAAAGGTCACAATGACCAGGAAAGCTAGACTGATGTATTAAGCATTTTTCCATGTAAAACAACTATTCTGATCCAGTATTTGAGTACTTTTAGTTCTACTTCAACAATAGTCATCTTCTGCATTTTAATTAAGTTTCCCATTTCTATCCAAAAGCAGCTTAACGCATGGAGAAGTAATTCAGTAGATAATGGCTTGCCATTTTAAAACATTATTAAAAAAAATAGAAACATTAACATGCAAGCATTTAAATAATTACAGATCATATCAATTTAGTCAGGAAACATACCAAGCTTGGCAATAAAAGCTAAGATTAGCTGCAAAATAGTATCACCAAACTAGAAAGCTCTAGAAAGATTACTAGAGTGTTCAAGCAAGACTGAAATTATTCAAATCTAAGCTCCTTGCTTATTTAAATCAATCTGCCTGGGAGCCACACAAATTGTTGTGGTAAATTGATTTCCCTAGTGTCTGGTTCTCCTTTCACATGAGCCATGACAAGAAAAAGACCAGAAAGACAAGATGAAACCAGCTGATTCACAACATCATCAGGCATTCTGCATTCAGACAGATTATACATCACAACACCAGCCCAAGTTATAAATGTCTTGGCGAGAGAAGGCGGCCGGGCTCGGTGACTCACAGGTGCAGGGCTCAGTCACTCACTTCAGCACCAAACCACAAATGCCATTTTTCTTCTTGGAGACTCCAGCAGTGCCACATGGCTAATGCACTTTATTTTACTTTACTACCTAATTTCTGCTATGCTTCAGCAATACACACCTAGATTTTATCTAAAACAATTTTCAGCCAGCCTGCTGGGCCAATGCCTTTACTGACGTGAAAAATACAGTGGGGCTTCATTCCTTCTTGGCCAAAAGGTAGAACATGCCACTCAAAAGGAGTCTTATTGAAACTAAAATAAATGCTTATAGCATTTACCTAAAGATTTGTGCTGGTATAAATGGCAGCTTGTTTTGAAGATGGACAGAGAAAAAAGATTTAAAAAAACCAAAACCATCAAGCGGGATCACAGAAGTTTCCAAGATAACCTTTCCTTCACCAAGAAAAGCCATTTGAGCTTTTTTTTCAGGATGAAGTTTTTGTGCACACCCAATGAAAGCCATTGCTGTGTGTTCATTTCCCACAGGGGAGACACATTTCATATGAAAAGAGTTATCCAGAAACGTTTACTATACACATCTGCACCAATAAGGAAATGAGTCATCAACCCACTGGCAGGCCTGATTCACAGCACAGGGCACACTTCAGCTATTTAGGAATCTGGGTATGGAATACAGGGGAAAGGCAGATGCAATCCATGAGGCATTTTAAGAGACTACTTTTGAAATGCCAACTAAATGTATTTTTTCCCCACCTTTGCTTGGGTATAATTTCCTCAAAAGCACAGGACCAGCATGGTGCTGTATACAGCTGCAGAACTTTTCACCTGGATAAATCATAATATTTTCTTTATATAACTAGAAGAAAAGCAAACCCTGGATAAAACTGCTTCAATATTGTTCAACAGAAAAATGAAGATTAATAAGTCTTTACAGCCAGTGCTAAGGCAAGGCTTCCATGGGATTAGTAACAAACTACCAAATAAAAATTCTGCCTGCCTTCAGAATATGCAAACAAAAGCCCTGTTACAGGACCAAACCAAGTACCTCTATTCAGTTCTCTGCATGGAATAAAGGATAAAAATAAAGAAAATTGTACATAAATCTTCTTATTTAAAGCTCTGCAGTTTCTTACAAAGTTAGATACATATTTAAGTTGTTAACCTTGCTCCCAGAAGAAGCCCAGAGCACTGAGTGCAGCACACTTCTCCATAGGTACTTGGTCTATGGTCTACTCTGCCATAGAAGCTTGGCTTTAAATGTATTTTGTGGTTTTGAGGGCTCCTTTCCAAAAAGCACTAGGGTTTTTCAGCTTGAACTGCTCATCTCAATAGTTAGATAGAGCCATAAAACCAAGCACTTCGCTTGAAAATTCTGAACTGTAATGGTAATTCAAGGGATTTAAAATGATACCATGGTAAGCAGCCAGGTCAGTATCAGTTCCCCTCAAGCCAAAGAAATTATAGCTGACTAGCTTTGCACTGATGAGCAACTTCATAAAATAAAATAATAAAAAAAAAAAAAAGAAAAAGCCACATTTGATGCTGGATTTTAGAAAAGAGCTTGAAGAGCATTCTGGAAAGCAACGTTAGTAGAAAAATGTCTTACTGGGACACAGGAGAGCCAGACACCTGCCTGCAAATCCTCCCCAATTACTGTTTCCATAACTCCTACTTAAAAAGCTATGAATAAAGACAAGCTGCAATTAAAAAGACTGAGCACACCTACAGCTTTTCTGCTAATAACGACAGAAAGAAAATAATGGGGGAGAGAGGCAGAGGGGAGAACAGCAATAAGCTCATCACTGCCACAGCTCTGTACCAACACAAGGCACAATGCTCTGCACAGGACCACCACCAACATCACTGCTGAACAATCCTCACCTGTCAAAACACAGGAATTAAATCAACAATTCAACTGCTCTAGAAACAGCTGGTTATTCCTTCTCACCATTATTCCTGACAAACAATAAAATCAATTACAAAGCTCAGGAATAAAGACCTAAAATCTGGGGCAGGCTGGAAGGGCTGCAGGCAAGTACTCAGGCAGTACTATGCTGTCTTCTTGCTGTAAGAGAATTTTCTATTCTGCCCAAAAGAGAACTTCAAAGTTTAAGGATTCAGTCAGCAACAATTAACATTTAACAGCATTAAAACACTTCATTCTAAACTCTGGTCAATGGTGATGGTTTCAATAGTCACACACTATTAAACTACCTGAAGAGACACATCCAAGCAAGGTACAGAACTTCTGAGGCCTGGTGGTGGCTGAAGAAATAAACACAACTGCAAATCTCTGATCTCTAAAGGCACAGAAATGCCCAACAGGCAATACTGAGTTTTCAGGATTAGTTCCAGTAAGCTGGTGGTAAAGCTCAGACAATCCTCACTGAAGAGCCTGGTAATGTGGGAAAATGATTTTGTCCTAACCAATAAGCAGGATAAAGATGTTTCCCCAACAGATAATGCTTGAGAATGGGACTTAAAGAATTTGATCTGTTCTTATCCAAGTGGCACAGGGAGCTGACGTGGTTTGCACACCCACAAAAAGGCAGTGGCAAATTTCTGGGGACATTCAGGGGCAGAGGTGACAGCAGTACTCTCAGGTAAGCAGGTTTCCACCCCATGTGGGCCTTCATATCCCTTGCATGCAGATCCCTATCTGCATGATAAGAAAGCCTGTTGGGATAGCACAACTTTCAGAGCAAGGTGAGATCTGAATGTTGTAAGAACAGGCCAACATTGAGACCAGAACCACCTGCTTTGGTCTCCTGAGATCTCTCTAAATAGCCTTGAGGAGTTCTTGTTCAGGGTGAGAATCAAATCCGTTGCCTGAAAAACCTTGTCAATCTCCATGCAAAAGCAAAATAAAATTTTAAAATGTACCCATCAGATTATTAATTTATCTCTCCATTTTTGGATTATCACACAATACAAAGTAGAGGATGGACACACAATTCTCCCAAGGCAGTTTTTAAGGAGAGAGAAACCCCAGAACACCAGAGGTACAACATTTATCAAACAGATCTCCTTCAGGAAGAAGTCAGATATTTCCAAATGACATCAAGACGTAGGAGCATGCCTGATAAATGTGTATGAAGAAAGAATATCTGGCACAACAAGAATGGATATCACCTCTTAGGAGACACTTTTGATTTTACTTTTATGTTTTTAGTGAAAAGTCTTAGCAAAATATGTACTAAAAGTGAGCATTCAACAGTCCAAGGGAATCACTTGGGTAAGAATCCCAATGAGACACAACAAGAGTTTGAGGCAACTTAAAAAGAACAAGAGCAGATGGAGAAGGAATTCAAGAGCAAAATCTTCTCCAGCACCTATTCAGCATTCAGAGACAGCCCTTAGGGGTTTTCCAATCCTCCAATAATTACGAAGTTATCACACAAAATCTTATACAAACTCACTTTGAACTCAAATGGCACAATAAGGAAGAGAGATGACTTACACAGTGAGAGCAAGATTACAGGATCATGGAATAGTCTGGGCTTGTAAAGGTCATTTAAAGATTTTTCTTTTCCTTTGTATGCATTTTTATCAGCTAGATTTTTAAATATGCAGCTCCTGGTGAGTGCCAGGCTTGGCATCAACAGACATGGTTTGGTGCTCTTTGCCCAGAATACAGCACACAGCAATACATTACCTCCATCCTCTCTGCCCTCCAAAACAAGAGGCAAGGACAGAAAAGCCTTAGAGCAAATTAAGAACTGCCATGATCAGACAATTTTCATTTAATCACAACCCAGGCATTCCAAAAGTAACATTTTCAGGCTTCCTGAAGCCTGCAAAATTGAATTTAGGAGATTCAGGTTTACATTTCTGACTATCACATAGCATTTACCAGATTACCTGAGGCAACCAGATTAACAAGGATATTTTTATAATGGATAATCTAGGAAATTACCAAACCAGCCTACACACTGAGGTCAAGAACAGAAGACTGTGAAATAACTTTGATTTTCACCTATTTATGCACAAGAAATGATCTTTATTTTTTTCCCAGACAAACCTCAAAACAATTAAATTCAAAGTAAAACACTCAAGAGTATTACACAACTAAGGTGGTACGACTGCTTGGCAGAGCACTTCACAAGCCCATCATCTTCACTCACACCTCTCCAGCTGCTGAAGCACTGACATCCCAGTGTCACCCACACTGGGCAAGCAGCAACAGAAGGCTCACAATGCACAGAGGTGCAATACAATTAAATGTCCATCTAACCCTGCCCAGTGACACAGAGCTTTCCTCTGCATCTGTGTTACAAAGCAAAAGGTCTCTGGTGCTTTTAAGTGAAATCTGTCAGAACTCAGGAAACAAATTAATAGTTGGTGAATTGTAACATGCAGCACTTGGTGAGGGAGGATCAAAAAAATCCTCAAACCACTCTCCTTGCTTCTCCTCACAAACTTCTGTAAGGAGTTTTTATTTCCTGCTTTCCACCAGGATGATTTCACGCACAACAGCCTCCAGGGTCAGTGCTGCTGGGGGAGACAATGACACAGGGTAAGTGCAGCATTAACTTGGATCAGCCTGAGCCATCATGAACCTGCTCCCTCAAAAACAATCCCCAGGCCCAGCTCAACCTGAAAGCAGGCTAGAATCCAGCAAGAAAAATCCTTATGATCCATCTCAAGCCTTGGGAGCAGCTCTTACCCTAAGAAACCAAAGACCACAAACCTGTGAGGAAGTTACACTTACAGGCTGACAGAACAGCTTGTCTGACTCTAGAGTAATTTTTGTAAATAAATAAATAATTTTTTTTTAAAAGGCCCAGTGTGCCAAAGTGACTGCCAATTCTTCAGGCAAATTGGATGAGAAATGAGAGTGAATTGTGGATTAATGTGTTTCAGGACTTATTCTGAAGTCTTCTGTGCTCTGAACTCACCTTCCTGTGCTAAATGTACTGCACGGCCAAAAAGCTGGTTTGTTCCTCATCAGTTATATTTGTCATTACATTTTAGGGCACAAGACTTGCAAATCCAGCATTTTGCAGGTAACCACCAAGTTGTAAAAAAAGAACAACCACAAAGGAGCCCCTGCACCAAATCCAACTTAAACCACTGCCAGAAAGGCTGTTCTGCTCTGACTAAGCTCCCAGGCTTGTTACCACAAGCACTAGATCTGTAGTTTCCCACAGATTCACACATTTGCAAGTAATTTAAGATATCAGAGGATTCAGATCATTGCAACTTGCAAAGCTGCTTCTCTGAGTACAAGCAGTGCTACCCTGTTGTAGAATCTATGGTCCTACCTCCTCCAGTAACCAATTGCTACTGCACAAGAAAATAACTGCTGACAGAAAATCAAGCTGCTCCTCTTGTTCTTGCAACACAAAATTGGAAAGATAAAGAATAATTGAAACATATCTTTTTCTCCCATGCTTTCCAGTGATCTGTCCTTCACTGCTCCAAGGCCTCCCATTCCTAGTGAAGTGCTGAACAAGGATAACCTGATGAACATGCAACCAGCAGTAAGCAAATGAGAGCTCTGCAACTCCATAAATAAAAATTGCTTCTGGAAACCAAGATTAATTGTGGCTTGCTTTTAGGAAAGGAGGAGGTGGATGCAAGAGGCTTTGCCTGGTCTAAGGGGAAACACTAGCTGTGTATTTTTAACACAGCAAGTTACCACAAGTACCCAGTTCAACTTCAGAGCTGGAGGACAAGATTCAGCATGGAATTATCACACATCTGGGATAGGAAATTTCCCTACAAAACCAATTGCACAGTCCTGGCACTAAATTTGCTGACTTTTTGGACTAAGACACCCTCTAAACACCCAGGTAGTTTCCCACACATTTCTGGAAGCCTGCCTCCTTCCATGAGTGTGCAGCAGGAAACCTTGTCAGGACAAGCAAGATCCTCCTAATGCAGGTGGGGCTCACCACTGGAAGCCAGTTCTTACTGCCCTCTGAGATAAGCAAATCAGAGTTAATCCATCAATTATTTGAACTGAAGACTTGATCCCTCTTCCTCACCTTCTATTTAAAGTTTCAGAGGAAGCAGGATTAGCAGAGTGAGGCTTTGCACTGTGAAGACAGGAGAGGCAGAAAAGGTGTGGGGTGTTCCTGCTGTACACAGCAGCAGCACAGTGCAAAGTGCAGACAGGCAGTTTGCTGAAATGCTTTAACTCTTCTCAGGCTGATTTACAGCATCTCCTGAAAAAAAGTACAGTCTAGGCAAGAACACCCCTGAATTAAAAAGTAATTCATGCTGGTATTTTCAGAAGTCTTTCTTTTTACTTAGGCTCATTAACAGCCTCCATGCTAATCTGAGCTACATTTTTTTTTACAAAAGTAATTTTGTTACTGCTTCACCCCACCTTGTTAGTACAAAATTTCAGACAGATTCACTTCCAGACACCTTTACTGGTGCAGTTTAGGGATACTTGGGATGGGGCAGATTGGGACTGACCACACACACTCCCACTGTTCCTGCCAGAGCCAGCTCACAGGAAACAGGATGACAACCTGCTCTGGGGGAATTCAGAGAGCTGAGTCTGCAAACAAAACATTTCTTAACTCTTTGAACTGACTTGCACAACTCAAAGTGATTTTTTCCTCCACCTAAAAATAGACCAAATTTTGTGGACAGTTTGATGGTTCAACATAATTCTCCTACAAAGCTCAAGTTTCAGCTGCATTTTGATGAAGAAAAGGGGTTTTAAGCACTTTTTTGCTTCATTTTTTTCACTTGAAATTTGCCCACTTTGCACAAAAGGTTTCTCTCAACTGCCAGCATAGAAACAAGCTGTGATGCAAAAATCAAGTGGAGTTTTATTGTACCTTATACAGCTTGTGCCAAAATGTGTTACTAAATCAGCTGTTACAATCGTTGGTAGTAGGTAATGTTGGCACAAAGATGCTGAAGAGGAAAAATAAGATGTTTTGCAGCATGCAAATAAACAGATGCTTCAAGGAAAAATGTACAACCCCACTTTTGACCAGACCCTTACTAAATTAATCATCTCTACCTGTTAGATCAAAGTCACTTTCTAAGTATAAAATCATACAGCTGCATTTAATGAAAACCCAAATTTTAAGTGATGACAAGCACTAATAAATATGCAAATTTCTTCGTTTAGTTGGCACGTGTAACACTAGTACAAAAGAAGTAAGTTATTTCATTAAACACTGCAATTCCTCTGGGGAAATAACTGAAGTAGCTCATCTTGACTGTTTTCACGACAGCCAGTTTTGGTGAACCAGGGCTCTAAGTACACTCAAACGACTCCCTGTGTGAGGCAATAACATCAACATCACAAAATTAAAACCTGTTCTCTTTAAAGTGAGACAAAGGAGCCGTCTGACAGCAGGTTGCAGTAGCTTTCTCCAGAGGGAACTGCTCTGCAGGCAGCTGCAAACACAAGGCAGACAGAGCTGGAGCTTTAACAGATGCTGGGGATTTCCCAGCCTAACCCATATTAGCACTTTGTATTTGCAATCCTGATTTCCAGCACCAAGCAGTTCATTTGCATGTTAATTAGAAACAGGTCACCAGAAAATTGCACCAGACAACCTTTCTGTACTGACTGGAAAGGACAACGACACATTTCCATAAAGTCTATATCCTTCTTTTAAGGACATTTTCCCATCCAGAAGTTTACAGTATATCAGGGTGATCCTTTCACTGACTGAGCAAGCATTTCAATACCTGCCTATCTCAGATCTGGAAAAACTAAAACTGGTTTAATATCAGACATCTTATGAGATGAGCAAAACAAATATGCAAGTCTGTGCAATGCTAGAGAAAATGATGGTAAATTAGTCTAACCAGAAAGCCTCCTTTTACGACAGTACAAAATTAAACAGAGTAAGCCTGAAAGAAAAGCATTGTTAGAGTATGCCAGAGAGAAAGCTTGGCAACTGGTTAGGTCTATGCAGCTCTCAAGCCTGCACAGCTCTGCCCAGCAGTCACATTCACTGGCAGTGGCAGGATTAAGAAGACAGGAGGCAGCAAGGAAAGAAGGTGTTATGGACATTTTAACTTTCTGGAAACACATTCTATAGCATCCTCTCTCTTTGAATCTTCTTTTAAATGCTAATACTTAAGAGTACTATGCTTAAATCAAATGCCCCTTCAGCTTAGTTGTAGAGGTGTTATGTTGCCAAGCCTAATAAAACTGAATTACCGCTGCTGTTTGTCATACATTAGACTCACTGGCACCTCAGCTTCTGAGAAATCATTTCATTTTCTCCAGAACTTCCAAGACTGGTCACTTAACATTATCAGACAATAACTTTCAATTTATTTCAAAATAGACAGAAATACTACTACAAGGCCCTACCTCATCTTAGCACGACTGTTATCTTAAATTTTCAGGACATCCATAAGCTGATGGACTTGAATAAAGACTTCCAGATAATGAGGTTCATGTACAACTTTTGTGCTTCTAACAGGCACTCTCAAGTGTTTAAGACTGATCTAAGAAGTCTTTCCCAGCTCCTTGCCCATTTTGCCTGTGGGGCTCAGATGCTGCTTGGAGACCAAACCCACTGAAGCACAGCAGCTCAAACCAGGCTCCAGGATCCACTCTGCTCCACTCTTTACAAATCCCCATCTTTGTTCATCCTGAGCACCATCACCAGTGCCACTGCCTGAGGAGCTGGGCTGTTCAAGTTAAAGGTCAATCAGAGTTTTGGGTCCACCCTACAACCTCCGGGTCCACCAGGAGTTCAGTTCAAAGCTTGGTCCTGCCAGCAGCTCAACTGGCTTAACTGAGCACAGCAACAAGACATGGCACAAGAGGGCCTCAAAATCCAGCAAAGGAAATATTGCATGCAAACACAAACTAGTTGAATAAACTAAAACTCAAAGATGTGATCCACAATAACCTTGCAAGAGAATGTAAAGCTGCTGTGAGATTCAAGAAAATAATTTTATACCACCTGAGCTGACTGCAAGGTTGATTTTAAGAAGCACTAACTTTTGAACTACTTGCAGACAATCTGCAAAAGGAGTCTGCATACAGTGACACATCCTGACATCTGGTTTTAACATTGAATTAAGCACATATCTGAACACAACCATCAATATACCAACCTGTGGAACACCAGCTGTGTTGCCTCTTTAATAATACTTACATCAATGAATACAACTGCCAGTAGATTACCCATTAATAAAAAAACCCAAACATTTGTTTCAACTACCTAAGAGGTTGAGGAAAAACATAAAATCTACATAAAATTAAGCAGTAAAGGATGAAAACCAGGTACTGCTACTGTGCTAACTCATCACTTCTGTTCCTAGGAAGTCTGAATGGCTATGGCCTTTTCTACATGTTTCCTAGGAAGAAACATGATTTTTCACCAGCACAGCAGCTGCCATTGGAAATCCAAGCAGATACCAAATCACACAGAGAGAAAATCCTTCAGCCAGTACTTGGGATCTACACTAGGAATTCACTGCAGTAAAACTACTGAGCAGATTTGCTTGTTCTCAAAAGATTTGTTCGTATACTTGAAGGCTTTGATGTGATCACAGCTGTACAGCAGCTTCTTTGCCTTCAGAAATTCCAGGAGAATTGAGGTGAAAAGGGTATTAATAAAAAGAAAAAAAGAAAATCAGAAAACCCAGCAGCTAGAAAACCTGCCTGTATCTGATCCCCACCTTCTTGCTGGAGACTAACAAGATTGCAGGAAACAATCACTGTGATTACAATCATTTACTGAGGCTGCTCATAAAGGCCCCATAAAGGCCACAAGGCAGACTGGCTTTGAATTGCATGAGCACAGAAAGCCCTGAAGAATGATAATTGTGAAAGAATTGTTAAACTTCTGCATACAAAGACATCTTCTGGTTAAGGTTAGATCTTGTCCCTTCATACCCACCACTGGATGAAAGGTTTCACTCCAGCTGATATCCCCTGCCCACCCCTGTCTTTTTATATCACTGCCTCAGGTCATTTTCAGCACGGGAATGTGAGCCATCATCTGAAGCCACTCCTCACAGAGAACTGACTTGTTAGTTAATTTTATCTCTAGTCATGCTTGAGCAATCTCTTGATAATGTAACAGGGGTTTTTTCCTTCTTTAAACAAGAGATGTATCAGTAATGAAACAAAGCAGACAAGAGTTAGGCACAAAAGCAACAACATTAAATGGCAGATAAGAGAACATGGAAAACCAGCTCTACAATGACACTAAAGTATAACATTCCAACTTTCCCACTCTTTTCCTGAGAAATATGGAGAACCATGTTTATTGGCTATTTTTCAATCTTGTGATCTTTCCAAGAACTTCAAGGAAACAGTTGCTAACACAACATTACACAACTGCAGCTTTCAGATAGCACAGAGTGGGGGATCTGAAATTTATGAGAAGGGTGTGTTTGATTTTCTGTAAAAGGGGGAAAAACAGGATTCTGCCACAAAGTCCCATGATTTCTGTGTTATCCCTTGCCTCTGTTTGCTCACTGCCTGCTCCAGGAATTTCCCTCTTGCAAAGTTCAAGACCCAGCCAAGCTCTGGTTTCTCTGGCTGCAAGTGACAACTTCCATCTCAAGTTTTTTTACCATATAACAAATTTTGGGATGTAATTAAAAAGCTTTTGAGCACGCTGTTCATACCTCAGAAATGGCTCCTCAAACTAATTGCCAGTTTCAGTTCTGAAAAGCTCCCAGGCAAAGAATCCACTCAGTCAGCCCAATAACCACTAAATTATTTCAGTGGGAGCCTGTGAGGGTTTACAGCCTGCATCAAGACCTAGAGTGTGGAGTTTGTGGGTGGTTTTAAGTTAGTGTGACCTGACCTTCATCAATACAGAGAACAGTACCTGGGATTCCCTTAATGAGATCACTCCTAACTTCCTTTTTCAAGGACCATGCTGCTCCTTGGGCCCCTGTGCCACCAAAGCACAGCAAGAGGGCAAGGCTTTAAGTGGTACAGCATTAGTGCATGTGACAGCTGCTGAAGCCTTCCTGTGCACAGCCAGTCAAAGCAGGGGGCAAAGATACTTTAACATTGATAAAAATCAGTGTTGCTACCAAGGGGGGACCAAAAGCTGCACTGGGTTGAACACAGGCAGGAATAAAATCCTTCTGTCTGACAGACTTGGCAGTTGTCACACAACACCAGGAGACTGCACAAAGCAGCCTCAAGGAGACAGTGCTGCAGGTTGTTTGCTGAAGAGTTACCTTTCCTGAGCTTGGTTATGCATTCATTATCCACTTGCACACAAGGGGATGTATTAACTATGAACACACAATGCAGTTTTGCTAATTAGCTCAATCAGAAAAGACTAAACATATCCCCACTTCCTTAATATGAACCAATTCAAAGACAGTAGTTTATCCCTTCAGGGTAAGGCTGCCTGCCTGACATTTCTGTTTAATATTAATGTTGAGTCCACTGAAATTCATACACAGTATTCTGAAGAAAATGAAGGTTCTGAGTAAGAGGTGGTCTTTATTTAGGTCACTTGCACCAGCAAGTATTGACAAGAGCTCTTTCCTCTCTTAAAAAACCACACCCAGCTGCTTTGTCACACTCTTACACCACAGATTATTCCAGAAATTCTGTTCTGTCCTAGTATCTGCTCCCTTAAACCCATTTATTCCTTTCCACTTCCCACTGAAGATTCACAGTTAATACTTTTGAAAATGCTGAAGTCTTCAGCTTTAATTTACAGACCATCTCCAAATATTACACAGCCCTGGTGAATCAGAAGTCTACAAAGCAAATGACTCCAGTTGTTTTGATTTTATGCAGAAGATTTAAAATACATATATGTGCAGGGTTTTTTTAAAAAACAATCTGCAAGCAGTCTGAGATCTCCTGGGTATTGATCAAGAACTTTAAATAGAGTAATTAGCCAGGGTTCATTAAAACATGTTTTCATTAGCTTCCCTAGATATTTAATCTGAATTAATTTACCCAGCCACGTGCCCCAGGTACAAATTTTAACCCCCTTAAGCCCAATTTCCTATAGCATGGACATCTTTTCCTATCAAGGCTTCACCAAGTCTTTGCCCTATTTCCATTCCACTGGAAATGAAAAATCTCCTCCTTGACTTTACTACCACACTCCTCCCACATGGTCTGGACTTGCAACCTCAGTCACCCAGGTTTTACCTGGATGAGGTGACACTGTTCAAACCTCTCCAAGGATGAGTTTATCTGGAGCAGGGACTGCTGAACCACCTGAAGCCACTCCTAAGCACTGGCACTCACATTCACGTGCACTGAACTCCCTCCCATTCTCCCTGAACAAAAGCTGTTGTTCTGTTCAGTTGCCCTGGCCAGGGGAGCAGCAGCCTTGAGCAGTGAAGCAGAAAACTGTTAGAAATTTATTACTCCTGGATTTAATCTGCTTCTGAGTCAGATCAGTGCCCACTCCATCAGAGGCCCAGACTCCAACTGTTACCCATCACCATGGCTTATGATGGGAACATGCAATGCCTAATCCTAACACCAATGCCCCACTTCCCCTCCAGAGTTTGGTGCTCATGCTAACATGAGCATGAGCACCCATAAATCCTTTTTTAGAGGATTTTTCTCTATCCACTCAGCTCCAAGACTCTTAACCTCACCTTAAGAGAGGTGAACACCTGAAGCAGCCTGGCTTACCCAGTAAGCCATCACACCTCAGCTTCTCCTGAAAACATTCTTCCTGGGAGTGTCACAAGGCATGACAGAATAAAGCCAGACATGGCTTTCCCAGGAATGCTCTCTCTCTCCACTCTGCAGAGGTTTTAACACATCACAAAGACAGCATAAAAAGCGGGACAAGAGCAACAAATGTGTATCAAGGGCTGGCTGAAGCATGAAAACCTCCAGGGAATGCTGACCTTACAAACAGGGAACTAGTAAAAGGAGAAAAAACCTACAGTAAAAGTTCATTATAAGCTTTTAATCATCTTGCCCTGATACAGGATAAATAAATACTTGGTTCAGAAGGGAAAAGCCTAAAATAAATATATAATTGGCCCATATTATTACTGGCACTACTGAATGCCACAGTGTGCAGTGTTAGAAGTGGACAAATTTAATTTTCTACCAGCTGAAACACAGCACTATCCACTGCTTCCCCAAAACAGCAAAATACATCTTTGAGACCATCCCTTCTTGAAGAATGAGCATTAGAACAGAGAAAAGCTCTGTGACCAAACAGATTTGCCTCATTTGTTTCCAAACCACTGCAGCAAGATCTGAGGCTGCAAGAGCTGCATCTCCTACTTGAAAGCTGTACCAAACATGCACCATTTTATCCAGAGGAATCACTCCCAGGAGAAGAGCGGATCACCTCATTCAGAAACTCGTTGAAACATTTCTGGATGAGTGACCAGACAGGTCAGCTCACTCCCTAAACAAACAAAAGAAAGACTGTTACTAAAGATATCCCAGCTAAAGCTGTTTCTCCTTCTGGGAATAGGGAAATCCCAAATCCTCACAGGGCAATTTTAGCTCTAACTGCTGACACATCTCTAGAATACATTCCCCACCTGCCACAGAACTCACTACTGAATTGGAAGGTCCAATATGGTCCTTCATGTCATTCTGCAGACAGAGCCAATTGCCTCTGCTCTCTACAAGAGTACTGCCTCAGATTTTCATGATAAACTATTTGAAACACCCACCAAAATCAACATTTAGGATACACTTTCCTCAAAAAAAAGTAAATGGTCAAACAGCATAAAATCAACTGAGGAGTCTTTTTGTTTTTAAGCAATAAAAAAGAACAGATAACTCACAACTTGTTTAATAGCTCAGAGGAAGAAAATATACTCAGGTTCACAAGGGTATTCTGCAAAAAATCAAACACCTTATGTAAAGCTGAGCCCCACTCACACATGTACCAATTAGTCAACTACAGCATCTCTCATCCACATAAGAGATGCACATCATTTTAGTTCTGCACTCAATTTATTTAAACTTGGACAAGCCTGACACATGCCAAGATTTAAAACTCTTACACTTAATTTAACATTTCAATCCCACACATCCTACCCAAGCAACCAATCTCTGAACACAAAGCAAGCCTGAGGGACTGGGAGTGCAGCCCCCCTGCTCCACTCACCCTAAACCATTTGATAGGATGTTATGTCATGTTATTCAAATCCAAGTGTGACTGACAAGACTCTTCCCTCCTCCAGCAGCTCTCCAGGGAGCAAGGGTTATTTTGGTAACTTTATCTGTTGTTTTCCTCAGCAAGCACTTTCTTCTCAACAGGGAGTTTCATTGATAAAACTACCCAAATACATCCAGAGTGTTACAGCCAAGGGAGCACTGCAGAATTCCCAAAGTCATGAGCATATTCATCACACATGTACCTCAGGCTCTTACACTCCCAAGTAGATGCACTGACTGCTGCAGGTTACAAGCAACTTCATCAACATTTGCCAGAAACTTGGCAAGACACATCGTCTGGAGAATTTGAGGACAAGCTGCCTGTGCCCCTTCCCTCCTCCACAACTATTCCCAGGGTATCTCTGTCGCATTAAAAGGAGGAGCTGCAGTTTTCAGGGAAGAAGAATGCCTATGGCAATCAAATCCTAAATATTTACCAGGCATGTGAGTATCAAAACTAAGAACAAATACATTCCTCCACACTGCTGTTTCATGAGAGCCTCAGGCATTTTCGTAGAGAAATAGTATATTACTACTCTTTTAGTCCTCAAATTTCTTTTGGACTAAAATACACAGCACATTTGTTCTAAAAGAAGGATGAAGCACCATTTCAATCCCACAATGTTTTTAAGACTCTGAGATGCTGCAGGCAAAAGAAATTGTTCCATATTTTTACAAAGCATTTCCATGGATTAAAGCTAGCAACAGACTGTGAGAAAGGATATGGAACAACAAGTAACTCAGACTGACACACAGTGTCCTGTTATCTTTCGATACAGAAAGTCTTGCAAGAAAATGTTAAACATGTTCATATCTTTTACTGTAAGGAAGAACAAACAAAGAATTATAAAATCATTCAGGTGAGAGACTAATAAAAAAACCCCAATGCAGTCTGCTCATGATTAAGAAGAGATACCACTCATTCCCAGGACTGCAGGGGCAAAGCTCAACTGTTTCAGAACATATCACACTGAAAAGCAAGAACAAACTCAACCAAACCTCACCTCTGCTCATGGCAGGGAGACAGACACTGCCAGCCCACGCTCCCAGCCTGCACACCATTCCAGGGCTGCCAAGTGCTGGAGCTCAGGAAACCCAAGCACAGTTATTTGAACCAGCAGCTCCCAAAGTGCCACAGGATCCTAACACACCTCTCACCCAGGCAAACTGGATGGCTCCACAGGAAACTCCACAGAAATGGTAACTGATGTGGAAGCTGCTCTCCTGCTCACACACCTTGCTCAAGGTGCAAGATGTGCTTTAGTAAGGGAGCAGCTAACAACTACCACTGCCTGGAACAGCAGGACAGAAAGGAATTTCTGTATTCTCCAAGTCACTGTTATTCTGGAAGTTTCACCTGATTGTGTTCCTCTTCCAAAGAAAAGCAACATCTTTCTGTTGTTACCATGTCCAACTTAAAAGCTTGGAACTTCAAGATAAATCCTTCCATGGTCAAAATCCCAGCAATATGCTATGAGATCCAAGAAATTAAAATCAAAGTCTCTTGTTTGTTTCTCTGCAAAATGAGTATTTTTCCCAGCTACTGCTTTCACCATCACCACCAATTCTGTGATTTTATCAGTGTTATCAGGAATATTACAGTCTATTTCTCTGAAAATATGTACTTTACAGATAAGAACAAGCTGGAATGATTGTTCCTGTACTTTGCTCTGGAAAGCCTTAATTAGATGACTTGACTAGCATAGCTTTGGATTGTTCATTTGAAGGATATGAAAATTTCCAAGCTAAAACAAACAACAACCAAACAAGAACAGTGCCCACCTCGGCTGTTAATGATGGCTACAGGCTCAGATGCTCAACACAAGCCCACTGCTCTAGTATCCCATGAAAAGCAGGAGTCCCAGCTGGAAAACAATGGCAAAGAGCATTGTCTGCCTGTGGCTGCATCCTCTCAGCCTCTGCACAGCAGTTTCTAGAAGAGAAAACCCTGACATTGTCCTTCCCTCTGCTTCAAGGGGGCTTCATGACAGGGGAAGTGGCTGTGCTGTTCAATTCTCCATCTGCCCAAACCTCCTCAGACAAAGATTCTCCTCTCCTGACAACCCATGCAGATTCCCTGTCCACAGGGCTTCAGATTCACCAGGAGGAAGCTCACTGCTGAAGGCCTGGATCCAGGTCTGAAGTGCCACCAATGGATCAAACCCCAGAGAGGTGTGACCTGTGGGATCTCAGCACAGCAGTCCTGATGTGCAGAGTCACCAAGACAACCCTTGGGGGGCTCGGAGGTCCTGGAACGTTGCCAGAAGTGTTTGGTGGTTAGACTTTGATCCTGCACAGGAGACGACACCTGTATGAGGATGGGAGGATCTCATGGTGAAGAGATAGATTAATTATAGTGTGAAACACAGGTTTTAGAATCTCGGTACAGGGGGGTTCTAGGGAGACAAGATGGAGGAATTAGGGCATGTCCTGTCCTCCTTCTTCTTCTTCTTCTTGTCGTCCATCTTCTGTGGTGGCGGTGGCACTTTGGGATTGGTTCTTACTGAATGTGCACTTGTCAATAGGGGTGAAAGGTATTGGGGAGAAAAGGTAAATATCTTATACGTAGTTTTGGGTATAAAGATAAGTGACCGCCCCGGGGGCTCTCAGTGTGCTCATGGCTGACGTGCTGTGCAGACCTCTGTCGGGCCGGGAGAAAATATTGTAGATAAGAATTAATAAACACTGAAGACCAAGAAAAAACCTGAAGACTCTTCTCGTCCTTTGGAGCGCGGGCTGCCCCAAGGCCATCCCGAGCCTTTCCAGGCCATTAGAACAGCCAAGGAACGGGACATGACCCATTGGCAGATGGTTTGATCCAAAGGCAGAACAAAGCAATGAGCTCTACAAATGTGAGAGCAAACAGCACTGTACTCACACTGCCCACATTTTACTCATGTGCAGTGTTGTGATGGTTTTGAGGCAATATTTCAGATACTCTTCAAATATGATCTCTTGACATATTTTACAGCTTTTAATGCTAAAAGAAGTGTGTAACATACAAAGAAAGAACTTAGAAAACCATACCAAAGCCCAAAAGGGCTATTTAGGAGTACTTTTAGAAGCATTGGCTTCTAAAGTAGTGGATCATAACATAAGGCAGCCTCCACAAGTTTATTTTAAATGGCTCCTGAGGAAAAAAGCTCAGTTCAGAAAGACTCTTCTGATCCAATTTAAAATCATAACAATCACAGTGTATGAAATAATACTCTGCCTTAAAACTTGAGACAAAGATTTTAGGATATACAAAGATTCTCCGATATTGTAATGGCCTAACAGCCCCTAAGCTACTCTGCTATCTTCCCTTAACATCTTCCTTTTTTACCATTCTTGCTTAAATAGCTTCATACTAGGTTCACAGAGGGGATTTTTTTTAAACCTAAAACTTTGATCTCCTAGGCAAGATCCTAATTCCAAATCTGAGATCCCAGCAGGCAAAGCAGACATGTTTACAGTCAGAGATCAGACTCCATCTCTCAGCTGACAAATGATCACTTGAAGGTGGCAACAATATGCTGCCATATTATTTAAAGTTATTCATGATGTACAACTCTAAGCAATAGAAAAGTTTTGGATATTCAATTTTCCCTAAACCAATCCAGACACCACACTGGATAGCACAGCTGTGGTAGGATAAAACCCAGCAGGTGAAGTGACCAGAGCACTGATTCTCATCTTCTCTTCCCTACACAACAGAGAAATTCAAGTTGAATCCTCCTCCTGGCTTCATGCCAGCACCACACAGCCTACCTGAGCTCTCCAGCATTCTTAGAAAGTTTTCAGAAAATGTCTTTTTCAAGTATTCTAAGATACTGTGAACCCCAGTGAGTAAAATTGACATTAGAGGATAACATTTACTAAATAATCTTGGAGAGCATCACAAAGTTATGATAGGTTTCACTGGAAAGCCTCGAGGGAGGAAAGTATTTGGGGAAATTACTTTGGGAAGACCTGACATACAAAGAGAAGCATTTAAATTCCATCAGCACCCTCCCTAGCAGAACAAGTTTAGACTATGGTTTCATACAAGAGGATGCTGGAAGTCTTCACAAGTGCCTGGAGGAGGGGAGGGAAACCAAAAACCCTGCAGTTTGTGGTTTGCTGTATGTTTTTCCACTTTGTGTAAGCATTACCTGTGAGTTGCTCATGGAAAGGAAGCCAACATAGCCCCAGAGCACGTGAGAAGGATTTGATGTGGACAAGCTCAAGCCACACTGCTGAGTGCCTGAGCTGGAACAAACCCTGCATTATTCCAGGCAGCTCTGCCCAAGACAGTCCTGCTATTTCTGGAGTCAGAGGTGAGAGCATTATCAGTGATGGTTCACCATATGTGTATGTCTGCAACAGCACAGACCACAAAGCAAAAACATCAAACACTGCAAAGCTTTGTATTCTGTGAGGGAAGTACAGAATCCCATCACTCCTACAGCTAGCAGGACATACACATCTAATTAAGGCTATTAACAGGAACATTAAAATGAGTGTACATCTTTAGAGATGTGAATGAGTAGAGGGAAATGCTCCCTAGAAGCATCCCCTCCCAGGTGGTTCCTAGAGACAGGACAGGCATTCACCATGGGAGTCCCATTCCAGTACTGTGTTTCATAAAAATGCAGGAAAGATTTACAACATAAAAAACTGTTTCAGCCCTTTCTTTTTTTTAGCTTTAAAACCTGGTGCTGCTTCACACAACTGATCAGAAACAACTGAAGATGGCTGTTGATCACTGCCTGGAAGCTTCCAGTTAAAAACCAAGCAATGTTACTAAATTCACAAAATCTTTGACCTCTGCTGCAGAGTCAATTCTATAGGCTTCAGAAGGTACAGACAGATGTCAACCCAAATTTGAATACCTGTGTCACACAGAGATCCACCCCTCACACACCTCAGATGCTGAAGCAAAAACCATAATGTGCTCAAAAGGAAAGTCAAGAAAGGAATTGAGGCTGTTGGTTGAAGGGAATTTGTGGATGCCTCATCCCTGGAATTGTGCAGGGACTTGGAGCAACCTGATCTAGTGGAGGGTGTCTGTGTCCATGAGACAAGCTTTAAGCTCCCTTCCAACCATCCTATGGTTGTACAATTCTATCACCAAAAGAGCATCCAAGTCAACACAATGTCATAAGTGAATGACAAAACAAAGACTGACTAACCCATAAAACTAGAATCAACACTTCTCTGCACCTGCAGTTAATCGGGGCCTCATATAGATGGAGACAATTTGGACTAGCCTGTCTGAATTTTACAAGAGGATCACACTAATATTGATTTGTTTAGACCACCATGAACACAGCTGAAGAACTGCAGTCTCATGAACAATTCCTGTTGCAAATTATGACAACTGCAGAGCTGCAGTGGTTTTCTTTGAAAGTAGTTAATTTTTCTGACTTTGCAACATACACAGGCCACAGAGACAATATAATCCTAAATATCAACTTGATAAGGAAAGATCTTTACTGCAAGCTTCTTCCAGATGTTATTTCAACTCAGCTGAGAACAGCCTAACAAAAGCTGACTCAGCTCAAATCAAGTCTGGACTGTCACAGAAAGTCTATAAGCCAAGCAGGTTTGGGTTTGTTGACTTTTGTTTAATTCCATCAAAACCTTTTTGTAGGGCAATTACTTCAACACTCAGAAGAATGCATGCTCTGCTGAGTTTGTTTTGCAGTTCACTTGGTGCAAAGTATTTTACCCTGCAATAACAGAACAGTGTAGAAAAGAAAGCCTCAATTAGCAAACTACTGAGCATGATGAAGGCTGGTGAGCTTCCTATTAAGATTCAAAAGATCTAGACAGCAAACTTGCTACCAGATTAAGCTAGTCATTATTTTTTAAACAAAAGACTGCACATGTGCCTGATTGATTTTGCATAGCAGGGCTATAAGAGCTATTTGGTATTAACCCACACTGTTACATATAATTACTTAATTACATCAGCATAACCACTTACATTCTCAAAAAGAGAGTCAAAACTCCTGAGAATCAACTAAGGAAACTAAAAGAAGTTTTTCACAAAAGAGCACACAGTTCTACCACTAAGAAAGGACTAAAATACTCCAGGTATGTAGAGAAGCCAGGAAAACATTACATTAACTACCATTTGCCACATCAGCAATACTCAGCAATGCATTGCTTCAGGTAAAGATGCAAAAAAAAACCCCAAATGCAGCATGCAGTTATTTCTGTCCTGCATGATGATGGCCATTTTTCTCTATGGTGTTATTTGGGAAAAGGGACATTCCATGAGTACCATTAGGCTTTAGGTACTGTTACTAAAGGCAGCAGGTGCTCAGCTCAAGGCAAAATTGTAGACATTGCAAACAAGAAATGCACTCTAATGCTAACAGGTGAAACCTAAGCTCACAAAGCTGTAAGATCTACAAGACACACTTATGGAAAGGAAAAAAAATTAAATAAACTCATGCACAAACTCCTTAAAGACAGCATAGAGAAAAAAGACACCTCTAACTGCTGAAGGAGACTCCTCAGCTCAGAGCTGCAGACACTCAGACACCAGCATTCCAGGGCAGTTTTTATGAGTGTCACCCCTGCTCAGAAGTGAAACAGGATGGGTTTTTATCTCTTGTCTTGATGAAAAAAGGTTGCAATTATGCCACAAGCTAGCACCCAGGGAAAAGAGGATCTCTGCTCTTCACTTAATGCACTGTGATGGATACTGATAAACTGAGCATCCAGAAAATCAAGGTATCCCATGATAACAGAAAATTATCAGCTAACAGAATTGAAAAATTTTAGTGCCATAGCAACCAACTTCACAGACTTTAAAACTGAATTAGTCAGAAGATCAAAAAGAAAAAAACTATTTTAAAGCAAGATTTCAAATAAAAAGGCAATTACCTAGCCCTTTTATTCATCTAATTCTTTGGGGTACATTATTAGGAGGAATAACTGCAAAGCTTTTTCCAAAGCAAGTGTGCACTTTGCCAAGACCAAAGCAGCAGAATCCACTGGAAAAGTGGTGCCTGCATGCAGGAAAGCTCCACTATAAAGAACACCTAGTCATCTCTGCACAGGAAAACAAATCCAGCTCTTTATTTGCCAAGAATAATCCCTTTTCAAAACATTCTGTTCCAACCATGACAACCCAAAGCAGCACCAGAGAGATCTCCTTTCCTCCAGCACAAGGGAGGGACAGAGTGCATGCAAAACACAGCCTAGCTGTACCTGTCTGTACTAACAACTGACCAAGCTTTGCTTTGCAATCCATTCAGCTGCCTGGCTCAGGAAATCACCTCCCCCCTCAAGGCTTTCTCAGTGCACCCTGAGCCAAGCCCAGGCTGCACAGCCTGCATGGAACTTTATTCTTGCCCTGTATTTCCCCTCCTTTCTCCTTGGTATGCAGAGCTGCAGCAGGGCAGCAGTGCCAGCTCGCTGGAGGAAGCAGACCTGTAAGATAATCTCTTTTCCTGAGCCAAACATCCCAGGCCAAACTGATACACAACAACCAGCTACCACAAGTAGCAGCCTGCCAAGGACAGCACAGAATTAAGAAAAACAAATCCACCCCCTACAAAAACCTCACAAAAATAACTCTCTTTGATAAGAAAAAGGATATGGAGGACTAAACCTGTGCTCAGTGCTCTGTTCACAAGACATTCAGTCCAGCATCTGGAATGAGAGAGACCATCTTCCCCTCTATTCAGCTCACACATGGCTTCAGCAAGAAGAAAAGAATACTTTTAAATATTGCTACATCCTGAGATGAAGCCAGAGGCTGATGCCAAAGTAACCAACCTAACAACAAATCAAACTTTTAAAGTATATTTAGTATTTTACTTTAAGACTTAACTACAAAAGCCAGGAGGAAACTGGGCTTACACTATCCAAACACAAGGGAAAAAGAGAACCTCAGAATAAAAATGCAGCTGATCTGGGGTAAGAAGCCAAGCCTCAGGAGAAAAACCTTTAGTGCTCCTTGCCTTCCTGTTGCTCATGTGTTTTTCAAAACTTAATCATCTCATTCATTTCTCCTAGGTCCAGCGATTCTCTTCCATTGATTTGGATAGTCCATCTTCCATTTCATGAATTTTAAAAGCAGGAGGGACTATATTCACTATTCAAATTAATTTGCATCTACCACAAAGCATTGTAAATTCTTCATTAAATTCCATTTAAGATAGAACTGTATCTGAAAATTTCTAATTCAGATGTCACAGGCTTCAACTCATAGAGCCAAATTACAGAGCAATACTTAACTCAATCTCTTAAAATTGCAACACATTTTTCCTTTAAGTTAGCTCAACTCCAACTATACTGGTAAGAATTCTCCTTTTATTTTTCACAGGAAAGTAGCAGTTCTTAAACTCCTGTGTCCTTTTCAGATTGTGAATGATCACCAGGTCAATATCCTTTAGAAAGAAGGGAAAATGTAAGCAAAGCTCTTGGCAAGGCTTAAGGTACATCTTTCAGGTTTCTGATCATTGCCTTTAAAAAAACCCAACCCTTTGAGTGTTGCTATCTGAACCAATGGTAATGCTGTAGGCACTGCAAGAGTACCTCTGGAATACTAACTGCCTGCTCCTTTGCAATAATCATGATTAGAGAACCAGAACAGCCTCCATCCCACAAGCACAGACATATCAACCCAAGGAACAGGCAGCTTCCCACAACTTAAACAGGCTGTTTCTTAAAACAGCTCACCTGAAGGCCAGGGAGAATGCCTGGGGATTTTGGGGAAAAAACCCCACAAGTGCTGAAAGAGATGGTCAGCCCTGCCAGGAATGTGTTCAGCACTTGCATTTCCTAAGATCCAGCCCAACCTCACTCCTTGTTTAACCCACAGCCCTCAATTAGTCAGAGCTCTGGACAGGTAACCAGTCATTTGCTGCCACAAATGAGACATCTCAAAAAGGGAACTTTAAATGCCAGCCTCCACCTGTGCACAGGAAAACAGAGAGATGGAACAACAGGAGGACGTGCTCAAATATAACATAATGTCACACGTTGAGTCAAACAGAACCTTTCACTTGGAATTCAATAAATTAGGGAGAGAAAAAAGAGGAAAAATAAAGTAAAATGAGCTACTGTGACAGATCACACTCATCTACCTCAGTGCGAGCAAAAAGATTAAGGGAAGCCTTTACATTTCCAATCCATTTACCAAAAAGGTAGAAACACTAGAGAACCAGGACAAGGACTGGGAACACACAATTTTTCCTACCATTACAGTATAACCCAGAGAGATGAAGACCCCAAGCATGCATTACTGTCTGGTTTCTATTCTCCATCTATAATTTTAAAACAAGTAATTTCACTGACACTGTTTTATCAGATCACTTAAGGAGCTCAGGTACACAGAGTGAGGAATAAAACATTTAAATGGAAGAAATATGACAATTCCCAACCCTGTCAAATGGTACACACTCCTCACTCCATTAAGTCACATCAAATGAATTTTCTGGCCTTTTAGACCAACTACAACAGTGAAATAACAGGAAAAATACTATTCTTGAAATATTCTTGAAATGCACAGCCTTCATAACTTGTTTTGTTCTTAATACAATCTGCAGCACCAGGAGAGTCCTATTTTTTCCAGGAGGCAGAGCATTAAGGCTCAATTACACTGTCTTTGCCATAAAGGTGTTACCAAAGAAACAGAACCACTCAGGATGAAGAAAGTAGCAGGAGGCCAAAACTTTGATCTCTAATCCCATTTTAACCACAACTGTTTGATCCAGAAAAAATACTTAGCCTTTAATGCATTAACATGATACAGAACAATATCATGCTATAAATACTGCACAATCTTTCTAAGGGCAATGCTCAACAATTATGGTATCAAGTTCACTCACCAATTAACCAGATGTAATGTAGGTTCTAAAAGTAAAATCATGCTACACTAGTAAACCAGATAAGAGACTCACATTGGATAAGATTATTTTCATCCCTTTTAATGTTTCCCACCTCAAATTCAACAACTTGGTCATGCTTCAAATGCAAATCATCATTAATCAAGCAAAAATCGTTACCTAGCAAATATATTAATATTTCATGGGTGTATTTATACTTGAACCACCATGCAAATCAGTTTAACAGGCAACCCACAAAAAAAGGGCTTAAAGGCTGCAGTCTATGTTCAGTGAAATGCAAGCTCTGAAGTCTTTCCAGAAACAGGCTTGCAACCTGAATCCTTCCAGGAAAAAAAAGCACTTTGGAACACAAATTTTAAAAATATACACATACACTACCCCTTTCTACTCTTTTTATACCACGACATAGAATTATATGAATAATAATTAAAATCTTGATGACAAAATTTAAGTCACTCAAAACTGTAATATATCCAGTGCATGAATACTTCTGACAAGAAGGAAGTTAATTCATCTGCAAAATGCATCAAAAAATTGGAGTTTACTCTATTTTCTGATTATGGCCAAAAATGTTTAAGCTGAGTAGCTCTGACCATGACCATTTCCTTCTCCAATCAAGGAGCATCCTTCTACTACTAAAGGAAAGAGGACTCTGCACTACATTAATTAAACATTTCTTTGACTCAGTGGAAAAATCAGTGGTAAAAAGTATTTGATATCAGTCTGGGGATCTGACTATTTTTTCTTCAAGAATTCTAAAAATACACAGTGCTTAGTGCTAAGATAACTCTTTTGATAACACTTTAAAGTGACATCCTACCAATAACCTCCCAAAACCAACACTTTAAAATTTTCTGTTTGGGGGTTTGGCTTAGGTGGGTTTTTTTCATTTGTGTAGAGTTTTGGGTATGGAGTTTGGAGTTTTTTTACTATTTACTTTGTGTCAGACTGTTCTTTACTGAATATTTGTGTTACACTGCTTCTTACAACATTTGCCTTACAAGTTGGGCTCCACTGACTCAACACTCCTGCTCCTTTAGATTCAAAACTACTCAGTGAAAGCAAGGGAAGATGTACTTCAAAGACAGGCACTCCTAGAAATCACCAGATACTGAAACCATGAGATAGCACTCACACTGAATAACAAAAGAAGCACACCACCTCTTTTCTCTATATTTTATGGACTGAAAAAGAATGTTCCAAATAATTGTTTCTCCTAGTTATTCATATTTAGAAGTGTCCTAGCCTGCTTGTATCACACTAAGGAAAATCAATGGATAATCCTTATAGTAACATTCCCAGTTTCAAAGTGAATTTTCTCCACTTGAGAGAAACATTTCTTATGATAAAAATAAGATTACCTTAAACACCTAGAGAAAAAAAGGCTGCTTCTGCAGCCTAACTGCATCTAAAAATCTTACCTGCTCCTTGCAGCAGTGTCCACACACTGCCCTCACTGAAAGCATCACACAAAATAACTCCCCAGATCTCCACTTGCTATAGCCTGACTGGTTTTAAGTGGGCTGTATGACTCAGAATAGATCCTCACCCATTTTAAAACGTAATTGGCACTTTTCTGGTATTGTCCAAACAAGCAGTCAGATGCTCTGGAGTCAAAAGTAAAAGTTATATCAACAACAGCCCATATGTCACTTATTGTCACTTATTTCCTCTGCCGTCACCTCCAATGCAAAGGAAACGTCTGAGACAATATCTGACCCCATTCCCAGTCAGCTGAAATGCTACCCAATGTTTACAACTGATGACTTTTATTCACAGTCTAAATATCAAGTGTTAAACAGTAGAGATACACAGAAGTCAGCTATTTTCATTAATTTCTCAGAGCAGCACCCTGTGAAGTCATTTCTACGTCAGGATGCAGCCCAGCACATCGGTGTTACTGGGCAAACTGCTGAGAGTTAACACCAGCTGAGAGTGCTCTTTGCAGGCTGACAGACAAATAAGACAGAGTGGCACCTTCAGAGAAAAAACTCAATCCAAAAGAGTCCTGAGATGTCCTGTTGATGCCTGGGATGTCACCCAGAAAAAAACTCACCTTCAGCACTGGGCACCAGGCAGCACTTCAGCTAGACAAGACCAACAGCCAGCAAACTACTGACATCAAGGCAGGCTTGGGAATGGGAAAAGGAAAACCACAAGCAGACATAACATTCAAAGAGGGGAGTTCTCAGGAGATATGCAGAGCCAACATAAGGGTTTGTACTTGCTGAAAATAAAGCGTGATGCAAAACATTCCTTCACCTTGGATTTGATCTTATCCCTCTCCCTGCACAGCCCTGTGTACCAGCCCTGCACTCACCCCCCTCTGTGCTGTAACTCAGGAAAATGACAAAACTATTCCAGCAGAAAAACGATAAACTAGACCACAAAAGGGTTCACCTCGCTAAAATGGCAGAAAACCAACAAGCACTGGAACTGTGAAGAGAGTAGGGAGGGGCCATGCAACTGGAAAGAAAGGAACAACAAGAGCTTGCCTTTTTGGCAGGCTGGCAGCCTGTGAGGCACTGCCTGTGAGGTCAGCTTCCAAGATCCTCTCAGACAGGATGCCTACCTAAAAGGGGGCCAAAAGATCCCACACAGGGGAAAGGAGCAGCAAGGGGCAAGTTATTCATAAAGCACAAATGGGAGCATTTCATACCTGTGACAGATGTTGCAGCAGGACGCACTGAAAACACCTACCACGAGTGTCTTACTAACTACCCAACCAAAATTAAAACATGAAGTTAGATTAAAATCAGAATTAGCTTTGCATTTAAAGCCAGAAGTAATCACTGACACTTACTGGTTCAAGACTCCCTTTGATTAGAGTAACCATTGCCACTGCCATCTGCTGTCCCCATAAAAACGGATGAGAAACAAGCCCAGGTTGTTTCCTAATCGTGTTCCCTATTGGGCAAAACACCATTAAAACTGACCCATCCTGGCATTCCCGGACTCCGCAGCAGGGAAGCCAAGAATACACAGACCTCGAGACCACGACGGCTCACTAAAGGCACGTCCCCCACAGGCTGCTTCAAAATGAGCCCAGGAATGAATGAAAAGATGGAGCTGGAAGACTCGGAGGAAGCAACTCAGTTTTTTCTTGAACTGGACTTAACACTACTCACGACAGATGTTTGGGAACAACACAGATTGCCCCGTTAACCTCCCCATAGAGTCAGCTACGTCTAACGATTATATAGCGAGTTTCATACACGCACAACCGAGGACTGGAAAGCAGCCGCCTCTGCAGCCGAGTTCTCGGCGAAGGTGGGAACCTGAACGTGAAAAAAACATCTCAGGTCACTGCTGCTGCGAGCACGGCTCCTCCACTCCGCACTACGCGGGCTGGGCTCTCCCAGACCTCCAGGAACGAATGACCCCGCAAGGCACCGGAGGCAGAGCACAAAGCCATCCCCCGAGAGCGCTCCCTGCCCGGAGGGCGCTGCGCGGGCGGCAGCGCGGAGCCCCGAGGTGCGGATGAACAGGAGCTGCTCTCCGGAGTCCTCACGGCCACCCCGCAGGCAGCTCGCTCCTCCCGCGGAGCTCCGCGGCGCAAACTCCGATCTTTAAAACACAAACCATGAGGGGAACGCGGGGCGGCGGCGCGGCGGGGCGCGGACCCGGCTCTTTGTTCGCCGCCGCGGGCAGGCCCGGCCCGGCCCGGGGCCCGACCCTCACCTCGCGGACATCCTGCAGGCACTCGAGCACGGCGAGGTTGTTGGCCCAGCTGTGCTTGGAGCAGAGCCGCACCACGTCTTCCCGGCACACCGCCTCCTCCGACAGCTTCCACCCGCTGCCCGACCCGCCGCCGCGGGCACTCCGCGGGGCAGCCACTCCCGGCCCCCCCGGCTGCCCCGCTGCGGGCAGAGCGCCGCCGGGACCGGCAACGCCGGCAGCAGGGCTGGGCGCCGCCGGCCGCGCCGCCAGCGCCAGCAGCAGGAGCAGCGCCGGGCCCGGGCAGCGGCTCCGGACACGTCCGCACGGCGCCATCTTGGATCCGCCACCTCCGGCGTCCGTCCGCCCGCCCACCCCGCGGCACGCACGGCGTATGCAAATCAGCGCGCCCGTGACGTCGCCTCAGCGGGACGCGCCCCTTTCGTGGTGAGGGGGCGTGGTCCGTTCTGGCCCCTCCTCCAGCACGCGCGGTGGCCCCGCCTCGGCCGTTGTCGCCTCAGGAGGACGAGGCGCCACCTCAGGAACCACCGCGGCTCTGCGGCCCCGACGGCCCTCGCCGCCCCGCCGGCCTCCAGCACCTCTCTAGCGGCCCCGGTGCCCCTCGGCGGTCCCGCAGCCTTTCAGGGGACCCCGGCACCTCCCAGCAGCCCCGCACCCCCTCAGCCGCTCCGCAGCCCCTCAACGGTTCCCGCAACGGCTCCCGGATCCCCTCAGCGGCCTCCGCGACCCCACAGCCGGGCAGGGCGACGCTGCCGAACCAGCGGCGGTGCCGGGAGGCGAGGAACCGAGCCTGGGCGTGCTCAGCCTGCCGGGAAGGCTGCAGCCGGTCCCGCATCTCCCTCAGGTGTCCGATAGCTGAGGTGAGGTTGTGCCCGAAATCTCATTTCCCACTCGCACTTCGGCTGCCCGGGAGCTGAGGAGGTAGGAGACGTAATGGGGAAACTGAACTTTGCGGATGACAGTGCTAGTGAGCTGAACGAGGAACCGAGTCTGGACAAGGATGGACAAATACAGAAATACAAAGAGGAGTTACAGAAGAACGAGCAGAAGATGCAGGCGATCAAAGCAAAAATTAAGAACACTGAAGAAGAAATGCAGGAGATTAAAGAAAAAATAGAGAAGAATGAAATAAAAATACTGGAGTACAAATCAAAAATAGAGAAGATCAAGGAAAATATATGGAAGAATGAAATGAAAATACGGATGAAGAAAGGAAGACATGGGGAGATCGAAGAGGAAAGAAGGAACAATGAAATACAAAGAGATAATGTAACAAAAATATGGACAAACAAAGAAAAAATACAGGAGCTCAAAGATAAAATACACAAGAACAAAGAAAAAATACAGCAAAACAAATTAAAAATACCGAGGAATCCAGAAAAAATACTGAGATATGAAGAAAAAGCAGAGTGTGAACTAAAAGTACGCAACAACAAAGACAAAGTACAGGACATCAACAAAAAAATACAGAACATCAAAGAAAAAATACAGGAGATACGAGATGAAATGCAGAAGAGCAAACCAGAGGACGCCAAAGAAAAAATACTGATGAAGAATGAAGAAAAAATGCGGAAGACTAAAGGGAAACTACGGAAGAATTAAGACAAAAAATTGACTGGCTGCTAAAACACTGGAAATCTTTAATAAAATGCTGACATTCAACTTTCCTGCTGTCATTTCTCCGTGCTGAGTGCCAAATTATCAACTGGATTGATCTTCTGCCTATATGATCTTCTGCAGGGCCTGCCCTCTCCTGGGCTGGCTGGAGGGGATGGGACAAACCCAAGAGCTTGGGCCAGCCCTGGGGTAGCTGCAGGGAGCAGAAAAACACATTTTGGGGTTGCCATGAGATAGCTCATTTTTGAGGTTGGTGGGTTGGCTGCACCCCCTGCGCTGCCAGTGCCAGGCACTCTGTGGGCTGGGATTTGGCATGTCACACCCCATAGTGGCTCTGGGCTTTGTCCATGGGAATGGAGAGAAATAGGCTGTAGGTGTGATCAGGTCTCCAAAACAGGGTCCTCAAGGGCTGATCCCATTGTAGGTGGGACAAGTTCCTCCTAGAGCAATAAGTGGGGGTTGGATGCTGAATTTGGCGATGGATGATTTAAAAGCAGTGTTTGCAGCCACACAGCCCCCTCAGAGCAGAGTTTTGGGAATGCTGCAGCCCACTTTGCCCGAGCAGCCAGCCAGACCCAACATTTCACAGTAGAAATGTGCCTGTCCAAGTGCTGGGGCAGTGGCAGCAGTGGGACACAAGTCCAGCACCAGCTCAGCAACCACAGCTCCTGCCAGCATCTCACTGGGCCAGCTCACAGCATCTTCCTAGGGTGGGTTTGCCCCCAAATCTCAGATTTGCTTCCAACAGCAGATGGAAATGGGCTACAGGGTGAATCTCACCTTAATTTCACTCCTTGGTGACTCCAGGAGCAGTTTTCCCAGCACCAGCTGGCATCAGGCCAAAGTCAGAGGCCTTTGCCTGCATGCCAGGATGCCCCAGGGTGTGCCCTGGCTGGGTGAGGTGAAGCAGAGCTGCAGGGCTGCTCCCTTCCTGCCCCAGGCTGCCTCATCCTGCTTGGAACAAACCCTTCCCTTGGGAATGTCTCACCCAACCCAGGAGCTACCAGAACACCCTGAGCCTGGTGTGGCCACCAACCTGCAGCCATGTCATCCAGGTGAGGACAAGGGCACGAGAGGGAGGAGCAGAGTGTCCGTGCTGTTGTGTTTGAATGTCACACTAGGACACGGCGCTTGGGAGAGTGGCTTTGTGCTGGCACCCAGGGGCTGTGCAGCTGGGAACACTTGAAAACAAAAGCCAGCAAAATCCAGCCCGCGCTTGGCAGCCTATTTGGTTTAGTGAGGATTATTTGAAGAGTTAGCCCAGTGCTAGAGCTGGCTCTGCTCCTTCATCCATCACAGGATGAAGACAGAACAGAGCAGTGGAGCTGGGTTACAGCTCACTTCTTTCCACCTTTGGGAGGTCTCCAGAGACTACTTTTTTCCTCAAGGAACACCTTCTCCCAACTTTAGATTTTACTAAGGTTTTACTGAGATTTTACTTAGATTATTCTAATCCTGTGTTGCTCACTGTTAAACAGGCATTTCATAAAAGAGTCCTATGCTTACCATGTCCACACACTAAGTTAAACAAGGAGGAAGTTTTTCTTTGGGCACAGCAACATCTCTGCCTGTGTGTTAACCCCAGTGGCTCCTCGCATCTACAGCCTCTCTCCTTTGGCAGAAACTCCCTTATTGCTTCATTTTAAGCATTTTAGTTCCCTGCTTTTGTATTGGGCAGCACTTTTCAGTCTCATTACCTTAAATAATAAACCCCATTTATATGGCTCCAGCTTTACAGAGCGAGCCCAGGGTGAGCTGAGCTGCTGGGACACCCCTCACTCCTTCCCAGCAGTGTCCTTCTCTCCAGCTCACCACTTCAGGGAGAACAAAAGTTCTTCCTCAGTCCATGCAAAGGAGCTGCTCCAAGTTTTAATTGGACACAGACTGCTTGCTCCATGTGGCAGTTCTGAATCCCAGCTCAGCCTCCACGCCGTGCCCTGAGGCCCTCTCCTTTGCATGCAGCCTAGCTCAGCTGCATCCCCCAAAACTTCAGCACTGCCTTTCCCAGTGAACAATCCTCTCCACAAAGAAATCCTGCTGCAGAGAGCCGAGCTGAGCTGACATTCAATGCTATTTCTTGCTGGCTAAGGTAACAGCCCCAGTCTGGTATTTTGTGGTTTATTTGCAGGACACACACAGGTTCAGTCCCACTGTTTCAGGTTTTCTTGTAGGTCAGAGTCCTGCAGTCCTGCTGCTCATCCACATTTGGAAATAAGAAGAAGACTATGGAAATACTCAACTTCCAAGGAAGCTGTGGACAAAGAGGAGACAATATTTCAGCTACAACCCTGTGAGTGTTGAGCGCAAGGAGAGCTTTGTGCCTCTCAGGCACAAAGTTTCAGCCTGGCATGACCTTTGTTTTTCCCCAAAGAGTGATGTTGTTGACACATCTTTGCCTCACAAACCTTCAGAAGCCCCAGCCCATAGCTGCAGAGATGGTTGCCCCCGATACTGATGCAGATCTGGGTTGCAGTTAGCACCTACCATCAGGAAAATATATATTAGCAATTTTCCAGCCCCTCCTCCAACCTGCCACAATTCTTTCCCAATTCCACTTATGCTTTCCCAAGCACTCAGTGCTGCTGCCAGCTTGATGCCATCTGAAGCACAAGGGGCTCACTCCCTGTTCTGTGGCCTCTGCTGCTGGTGGAAGAACCAAATTGGACTTGATACAAGACCAAAGCCCCTGGACCCTCAAATTAATTACGCCTCAGAGGGTGGGATAATTACTGAAATTAGTTTGAGACATTTCTTTTCTCTTGACCAGCACATGCTGGAGAGAGCACGTTACCTGTAGAGTTTGTCCCAAGGATTAGATCAGCTTTCTAGGACATAGATCCCCAAATTCCTTTTTCTTTTGCACTTAAAGGCCCTATTTTCACAGAACCACAGAACATGCAGGGGTGGAAGTGACCCACAAGAATCAAGTCCAAGTCTTAGGCCTGCACAGGACCATGCCCTAGAGACACGCTATGTGCCTGAGACCATTGCCAAACACTTCTTGAACTCTGTCACTGTTGGTGATGTGACACTTTCTTGGGCAGCCTGTTCCAGTGCCCAATCACCCTCTGGGTGAAGCATCTTTTTCTGACATCCAACCTAAACCTCCCATGAAACACTTTCAGGCCATTTTCATGGGTTCTGTCACTGGTCACCACAGAAAAGAGATCAGTGCCCCTTCTGTTCCCCTGATGAGGAAGCTGCAACTGCAATGAGGTTTCCCCCCAGTCTCTTCCAGGCTGAACAGACCAAGTGACCTCAGCCACTCATATGCCTTCCCCTCAAAGCCCTTCATTTTCCTTCCTCACCTTCCTTTGGACACTCTCTAACAATTTAAAAGCTTTTTTACACTGCAATGAGCAAAGCTGCACACAGGACTCAGGCTGAGGCTGCAGCAGAGCAGGGCAGAACAGAACAATCCCTGGCTGGTGACCCCATGCCTGATGCACCCCAGCACAGTTTCCCACAGGCCACAGAACCCTGTTACAGTGCTCTGTAACACCAGGGCACCCACAGCTCCAGCTGCCATCTGAGCACAGCACACCTCTTTAAACAAAGTAACATGAGCAGGAGGCATTTCTGCCTCCTCAGCAGTATGTCTAAATATCTCTAACTATCATAAAAGCAAATAAACAATGATAAATATCGTTATCATAAGTGAGGGAGGCTGCTGACATCAACATGCCTGCGTGCCCACAGGGGCCAAGAGCAGCTCAGCTGAGGGCAGTCCTGCTGCTGAGGCATTGTGACCCCTCTGCTCCATTTTCCAGGTGACTCTGCAAGGCAGCTGAACTGGTTTTCCCCCATATTCTCCCTTTCACAAACCAGCAGAAAGGTGATTCTTTTAAGGAATTTACTGCCTTGGTAGAAAATCCGCAAATCTACAAAAGCAGAAAATCTTGTCACGTCTCCTCACAAACGGAAAAGGAGAACTAAACGAAATCCCACAGGGACGCTCTGTCTCCCTCAGTGTAACAAGGTTCAGTTTAAGCTGCTGGTTTCACTTGCTACATTGCCATGGTTCAATCCAATTTGATTTGGGACACAAAGTAGCTGCTTTTTCACCCTCCAGGAAGCAGCAGGTACAGCCAGAGCAGAGCAAAGCACTGGCCCGTCCTGCCTGATGGGCACAGACACACACACACACACCAAGCTGTGCTCATTTCTAGGCTCACACTTTGCAGATGACCTTTTCTCATCTGCAACATTTTTGATTATTTGTCAAAATCTTACTAGATTTTGCCTTCAAAAATGCCTTCAAAAGCTAAAGCGCCAGGGTAGGTGCCACAGCAGCATGTGGAGGCTTGGAGCTGGCTGCTTCCTCACCCTATGGATCACCAAAGTCCAACACCAGACCATCCCTGTTGGAGGGAGATGTGGAGCCCAGCTCCAAAAGCATGGCTGTCCAACTCCAGCCTCCTTTTCCCCACCAGCCGCCCCCAACACACCTCCACAGGGAGCAGCAGGGGCTGGATTGCTGCCAACCAAGCACCCCCACAGCCAGATCTGGCCAGCACTGCACTGTCCCTCAAGACTGCTTTCACAAGAACTAAAATTTAAAAGGTACTGCTCTGAAATAGCCTGGAGAAAAATATTAAAAAGTGCTCATACACAGCTAAGAGCAAAACCCCATCTGCAGGAGCCACAGCACTGCCTTGCTTTACCTATCACCTCACACCAGATTTACTACAGGAATTGCCAAGGGGCCACCCTGCACCACGATAACAAAATCTTCCCAGAGACAGAGGCAGAAATAGCCACATAGTGGCTCTGTGCCTGAAACACCAGCAAAACAGCTCAGCCTCTCATGACAGCTGCCCTGCACAATGCAGAGACACTGATTTCTTTCATCCTTCCATCCCAAATCTGCCCTTTGACTCCAGACAGAGATGAGCAAATATTTAATTAACACATTTGACCTTTTATCAGCACTCAGTGCTGATGGCTTTCTGCACACCAGTTAGGTGTGCTTTCCTGCAGCCTCCTGCAAACTTGGGAGTAGGACAGTTTTACAAGGTTTCCTCACTTATCTTTGAACATTTTCTGACACTCTAGGTTTGAAAACTGAGAATGTGAAAGTGTCATCTTCCATTATTTTAATTGCATTTAAGTTTGTATCTCTTAGTCCTGTATGGTGATATAAAGTAGAAAACAAGTGTTAGAAATATAAAAAAAATCACAGGACTACCTAGAAAATCAAAACATTTTTCATTCTTTGTCCTGTGTATGTTTAAAACTTTCCAGATTTCTTGTGGTAAGATGGGGTTGGAGTGGACTGAACATAAATGATGCCTCAGAATAGCTGAGAACAAGAAGCTCATTGTACTAACATGGCAGAGAGCATCCTGCTCCTTCTGGTTTAGCTGTTACCAGAGACCTTCTCACAATATCATTCTACCAACCCTCAGTTCCTGATCATTGTTAAAATGCCAAAAATTCTCATATCTGTGAGTCATTTTCATTTAAAAGACGTTCCCTGTGTGTAGCCTGACCTTGCTCAACCCTTTTCTTTCCCCTCACCTGGCTGGATCAGGACGGTTCAGTGAGGACTCATTCACTAAATACCTTCATTATTTCAGCCTGAAGCTCAGTGTGACCTGGAAATAATACAAAGCAACAGAAAACTCACCTGCATAAGGGAACCCTTGGTAATGTTCATAAGACATCCAGTGAATGTCAGAGACCTATTTTCAAAGTACAGCAGCACCAGTTATATTTGATAATAATAAACACTTTATTTTTACAGTATAAAAATATAGCAACAAAATACTATACAGAAAAATATAAAGTTAAGTTGAGATCTTCTCAGTCCTTTTTAAGACAAACAGGATCACATCATGCAAACCCCAGCCTTCAGGAAATAAAATTATCCTGGCAGCTGAAGTGGTGGCACACTCAATCTGAATGGGACAGCTGCTGCTCACCACATCCAGAGGCAGAGGTGTGCCAAGGGACAACCTTCCAGCACAGGGAATTTGTCCTGCAGCTTCCAACATCCTTGCAAGTTTGACTTTGTCACATATAAAATGGAAATGAAGTCCCCCTCCATGATCTGACCTGGAGATGAGTATTTACAGTGAGGTGCTAAGAGAGCACCTGCCCACACATCCCCAGCTGTGATCCCACCCCACAGGTCACATTTACACAAACCAGTAGCTGCAGCACACTCACACAAACACCAGTTGTGGAGCTGTAAACTGTCATTGAAGGAAGACAAAAGGTCAGTAAAAACAAGCTGATGAAATCCCTGAGCTTCCACTGGTTCCTTAAAACAGAAAAAATCCAGCCCCCCTACCCCCAAACAAGAGAAGCAGCCAGCATTCTTTTCCAATGTACTGACTGTTTCACTACATTCCTGGCTTTAAGAAAGAACACTGTGGACTGCAGCAGCCAACAGTACAAGAACCATCTCCCTCTTTTTTACCTGTACTTCTCCAGTACTATTTTCATTTTCCACGACCAAACTCTCCAAGTTTGCTTGCAGGTAAAGCAGAAAAGAGAGAAGGGAAAGAAGGCAGAGAATTAAGGAATTACAGTGCAAATTACGCTCATGGAAAAAAAAAAACCCACAAAGGAAAAAGATTTTTCAAGCCTGTTCTCTCCATGGTCCCAAAACAGGATCCATCCTTGCTTAGGGAATAACTGCCAACTGATCCTAGACCTTCCACAGAACACTGGGAGTGTGCTCCCCATGGCAGTGAACTTGCTTTCACACTGTGTATCAGCAATGCCACAAGATGCCTTTTCACCACCCAGCAATCACAGCAAGCTTCCACAAGAAAGTGCAGTGAGAGTCTCAGGTCTTCAAGCTCCTCTTATTTTATTCATTTGTAGCAGAGATTTCAAAGTCCCTGTGCTGCATCCACAGTGGAAAAAAAAGTGCAAGAACACACTGGAGACACTCCAGGAACTATTGCTGTGCTGAGGCAGCTTGTGGAGTTTGACTAAAAAAATGACAAAAGAAGAAACAAGGGCAGGCCTAAAGAGGAATAGAGAAGAAAGGAATTGCTCTGGGCACCAGCACATCCCAGTTCCTCCCCACTGCCAGGAAGGTGCTGTAATGGATCCTGTCTCCTGTGAGCAGCAAGTGCAGGACTGAACACTTGTGTAGGGTTATCAGCAGCATATTTGAATAGTCTGTGGCAAGTGTAAGGACAGCTCACTGCCATTTATAGATATTCACTGACTTCTCTGTCAGAGTAGCCAAGAGGTGCCTTTGGTTCACTTCCAAGGGGCAGATATCCAGCACAGGCAGGTCAGCTGGCAGCTTCTGCAGCAAGGAACCACTTCCAGCATCCCAGAGCTGTGGGAGGGACAGACAAGGTCAAGGACTGCAGGACTGTCCCCTCCTACCCAGAACAGACCTTCCTCTCTCCAGAAAAGATTTCCTCAATTTACTCATAGGATCCTTTCTCTACTTGCACACCTCACTTGGTCTTTAACAGACTTGCAGCACAATGCCACCCTGACCACCCTCTCTGACCTCACTCCTGAGCTCTCACACAGCCTGTTGTCCATCTTCTGCATTTGGGCTGCTTTTTCAAGCAAAAGGCAACCTTGTCCTCTTCCCATCATCCCTAAAAAGCCTGCATGCTTCTCCTGCAGTGCTTACCACACTAACTATCCCACTGAGTCTGCTACACCACTCACAGGGCCCAGCTGTGCCACTGTGCCCAACCCCATTCCCCTGGGGGACAACAGGGACTCACTGCTCTTTGATGGATGGGGATCCCCAGCCTTGCCTATGACTGGGAGTCCCACCCTATCAGGAATCTGCCTCAGCAGTACAACAGACCAACCAGCACAGGGTAATGTGCATGACAATTCCCACCAAATCACACTGATGCTGTGACTGATAAGGCTTCTCTCCTAAGAACTGCAATAAACCCCTACACTGTACTGAAAGGAACAAGACATACCAGAGCAGAATTGGATGCCTCATCACCAGCACACACAAAGACACTGCCATCATCCTCTGGGCTCTGAAAAATGGCATTTTTGGTCAGCAACTTGCAAGTGGGACCAGCACTGAAAGTCTGAACCGGGTTGGAAGAACACACCACATCTTCTGAGCCCTCTGTCAGTGGGGTGCAAGTCAGTTCCATCATCACACAACGCATACACGGGTTATTTTTACCTGTGGAGTAGAAATAAAAAGGTAACTTTTGAAAACTGTACTCACAGATAGGCTTTATCTGTAGGAATACAAGCAGCATCAGCCTGCAGCTGCCCCCTTTTGCTCATCCCCAGTTTTTCTCAACGTGCAGATGCTCATGGCTCTAGTAAGAGCAGGTGCTGTGTTTCTGCTGTGCCCACAGCACCAAGGCTACTGCTGAGCTCAGCCCAGAGCAGTGAGGAGCAGTGAGGAGCAGTGGTCAGAGGCTGCAGACATCCCAGTACTCACCAGGCCTGTATGTGGCCAGGCAGTGCCGTGTGTTGATCTCGGTCTGGAGGTCGATGCAGCCGCCGGGCTCCAGGGCCAGGTGGTGAGGCCGGTAGGAGTTGCCAGCTCTCTGCTCCCAAAAGCAGGCTCCTTCCAAGGTCCCAGCCAACAGCCCACCATAAGGCAGTGAGGCTGAGGCCATCCTGGGCAGGTAGGACAGTGACACCATGGGGCACCTGGAAGAGTCGGAGCTGTCAGCTGCAGCTCTGCTGGTGCCCTGCTCGCTGCTGCAGAGCTCCAGCTCCCCAAATGCATGGCAAAGAAAGGGCCTAAGCAGGATGGGAGATGGTCCTTCAAGCAAGGAGTGCCAATGGATGTGTCAATATAAGTTAAATCCAGTGTCAATATAAATTAAATCCAGCCTAACTACTGAGCATTATGTTCAGCAGACAGTACAGATCAGATGAGTGCAAACCAGCGTTTGATTCCCAGAGTACAAAGAACAGAAGCATCAGTTTCACATCTCTTTGTAATTTGTCCTTTCAAAATTAAATACTAAATCCAGCTCCAAAACCAATTCAGCTCCTCTGTTTATACTGTACCAGTGGGTCTTTTTCTGACCCTTGTGTGCCTTAAAAGGAGCACAAGTGCTTGGCACCTGCATAAGTCATATATAAACACCATACAACCTTATGAGAGTCTTCTCACATTTGTGCTAAATGTGAATTTTTGAACAAGAGATTCACGTAATGCAATTTAAACTACTGTAATTGTTGTGTGATTTATGGAAGAAGTTGTGTTTAACTTGATGTTTATCAGTTGAGAGGAATGATAAATCTTTCTGCCATACCTTGACTTCTGAGGGACCAGTTCTTGGACATGAGAGTTTGTGTCTCTCAGATCATAAATCATGATAGAGCCATTGACCAATCCAGCATAGACATAATTTGTATCATCAAGGCACCAGCAGCAGCTCCAGACAGGACGGCCAGTATTGTATGTCTGCACCACAGTGTTTGTTGCCAAGCTGCAGAAGAAAAGCAAAGTGATGGCCAGTTGCACAAGTATCTGCTGATGAGAAAACTGCATAATTAAAATAAGCTAATCTAGCTTTTTAAAGTCTTCAGACAAAAGCATCTCTCTTTAGACCGAATTCTCAATTGACTCCTCCTTTACTCCAGACATGAATCTAAAAACCCAAACAGAATAATCCCTTGGATATTGTCAAGTGATTTATAATTCTTCCAGGCCAATGCTTCTTTTTCCAGTTTGATCTTTGGAGACTGGGAGAGGAAATCTCACAGCAGGGTCTCAGCTGCCTTACTGGCAAGAGAAAGCTAAGTTACTTTTCTGGAAACAATTAGAAGCAATGCTGGTGTAGTCCCGTAATACCACATATTCCTGAGATCACAGGGCTCATCTCTTCAGATTACATCTCTCATTAATTATTTCCTCTCTTTTTACACAAGAGGAAGAGTATTTATGCCTCAAAAGAATACAGTTTAAGCAAGACTGAGACAGTGAGTGGCTAAGGACAGTTGAAAGTACATTTACAGTATTAATTATTCCTTCTACAAATCAAGTTTCTAAAGAAGAAGAGAGTCCACAGAGGGGCACAACCCAGAATAGCAGATGAAGCTGGTATCAGATCAGGATGTATTTGCAAAGGGCAGCATTGTCAACAAGCATTTGCACACTGAGAACAGCACAAAAGACTGCACATATCAAAGTAACTCCAGATATCCTTTGTAACACATGTGCTTCTCCCTGGGGAAGGTGATTATGCTCAGCACCCCAGAGAAACAAGTAATTACTCCCAGGTAAGTGTAAGGGGAACAACTACAAAGATCTAACTGGGGAAACAGGGAGTTTGATACCAGAACAGTGACTGGGTCAAAACAACAAGATGAAAAAAAACCCAAAACCAAACAAACTCCCAGTGCTATTTCAAACAACTGCAAGCCAGAGCAGGAGACATAAAAGCATCTTGGATAATTCTTTGGGGAGGATGACTATGAGATTAGTAACTAGAGAAGAAAGATTGCCAAAGAAGGACTATTCTTTCAGAGAGAGACTGAAAAAAGTATGAAGATGCTGCTGAAGCCAACACCTAACTCCAGGACATTCTGGGATCAAGCACAAAAGCAAGAACATCACATGCAGCCAACCAGGCAGTGAGAGGCAGATATAGAAGTGTCTGGCTCCTTGTTGCAGTGCCTGCTAACTCTTCAGATTAAACCATGAAAAGAATTATCAGCCCAATCAGTTAGAAATCTGACACCTTGACTAGAGCATCAGACACAGTTTTGTTTACTTCTAACTAGTCTAGCACACATTTCAACATGGTTACAAGAAAAAAAAACATTCTGTACATTTCTGTTGCAGGATTAAGTTCTGTTCATTGCTTCACTTGTGGGAAAGAATTGAGACTAATTAGTCAAAAACCAGACACTTATCCTGACTAACCCAATAGTGACAGACAGATTGCACAGCAATGTTAATATAACTCAATAAGAATCAATTAGCCAATAAAGTTTTGAAACACTGTAAGATTAAGACTGAAGAGCAGCAGAGCAGCAAGAAAACACACTCATAAATTGTAAATTCTAACAGGAATTAGACTGGACACATTTTTCTCTCAGTCTCTGCATAATTAGTCTCCAACTTGCTGCATTAAGTCTCCACTAGCTCTAGAGAGCCTCTAACACATGCTCAACAATGCTGTTTATGCATTTCATATCCCAGATGAATTCCATGATCTACAAGAAGTTTAAAATCAGTAAAGTCAACATCAGTGCAGGAAAGGAGAAGCCCAGCCTAACCACCCCTTATTTCTGCTTTATGCTGTACAAGTTCTCACATTTCACATTTCCCTGCAGTAAGAAAACCAAGTGGACAGTAAATGTCATGTCTATATGTTATTTATTCTCCATACAGTTGGCTGGCCTGTGCTGAATACTTGCTTTCCATGGAAAAATAATCAGAGAGAAGTAGCTCTATGACACCTCCACCTTAAAGATGCAAAAGCATCAGTAAGTCCTCCCCTCTGTTAGTTCCCACATGCAGGAAGAATATGCAAACCTGATCTTGTCTTTGCAGCATCTTTCAGAGAGCAGAACAGCAAATACTTCAAGACAGAGCAAAATCCAAACCAACCTCCTGGACACAGCCAAACTGTGCAGGGACAGGCAGGGCTCACCTGGTGAGTTTGAGAGTGTTGTCCAGGGCAGCAGAGAGCAGCAAACCATCGGCTCGAGTGCCGAAAGCCAGGCCCCGGATCTGTTTGCTGTGGATGGGGATGTACTGGCTGCTCTTCAGGTTGGCCAAGCTCATCATCTTCACACCACAACCTGCCACAAGAAGGGTAAAGCAGATCATTGAGAAGCAGCATATGCACAGGACTGGCTATTCTATGCCAGAACTACGAGGTCTGTATTGAAGCCTGTGGTGGGATGAACATGCAAGTTATTTGCTCTTCTGGGTAAGAACTGCCACAAATCATTCTTTAATTCAGATGGTAACAAAGCTAAATCCCTAAGGATCCCAGTCAGCAAGGGCAAATTCAGTACCAGTGCTACAATTCTTGTTACAAGGCCTGCTGCTCTTTAGCCAGCTTCTTCAAAGACACTCTTGCACAGATAAGACCACAAAGAGCAGGATTACATGGCTATTTAAGAGAGCAAGCATCACAGCAAAGAATGGGTACAGGTGAACTTAACCTGTGTGCTACAAGAGTCACCACAAAGCCTCCATTCAGAGATTCAGTCCTGGCTACAAATGCCAGAAAAATGAGACCAGTTAAATGCAGAAAAGCACTTTGTTATGCCTAGATAAGGCACATTAACCTCAAACCCATTAACCAAATAGAGTAACCCTCATCAGTCAGAAAGCATTTGGCAAATAAGGGCTCTCAGACTCCTAATGCCACATGCATTG
This sequence comes from Melozone crissalis, assembly GCF_028551555.1. Classification (NCBI taxonomy): domain Eukaryota; kingdom Metazoa; phylum Chordata; class Aves; order Passeriformes; family Passerellidae; genus Melozone; species Melozone crissalis. Next base: position 7,989,874 of record NW_026535785.1, read on the forward strand.
CACTGAAACAGCCACTGGCACTGGTCCAGATGTCAGGGCACTGGCCCCTGGACATAACAGTGAGACAAAATCAGGGCTGCCTGTGACTTCTTGGCTTCCTATTTCCTCATTAGGGAACAGCATTCAGGCATTCAGATTAAAAGGAGTTTGCTTTTGGTTGGGGGTTTTTTTGTTTGTTTTTTTTTTTTTTTTAAGAGTACTGACAAATTAGCTGCATGTGCATCAATCCACCTACACTTTGGGAAGCACTGTTTCTCACTTAACCACTGGAAGCTTCTCTGCAGGCCCCTTCTCCTTTCAGAAGGTGCACCTTTGCAAGGATTACAGGACACATCTTTTACCTTCCTGTGGATGTGGCATTCCAGCAGGAGAGCTGCAGACCCTCTGCTAGGACTCTGCCATAGAAGTGCCAGTGAAACAAGCTCCTTGGCTAGGCAGAGGCTACCAATGCAGGGGCCAGATGAAGTATGGGGAGCCTTACAAGTATTCTCAGTCTACAGGGCACATGCAAAGACCAAGCAGAAAAGCAGGGAGCAGGAACAAAGCAGAAATGACATTAACTTGTACTTCTGAACCTCCAAATGTTGGCTTGCTCAATTACCAGGAATAAAAGTAGACTGTGGAGAAGGCTGTGACACCACGAGACAGCCCAGTGAGTCACAGTATGCCATCACTCTGCAGTTGCCAGCCTGAGACACCAAGAGCACCTTTTCCAAGTGGTATTTGCGTGGGCTTTGGCTGGAGGGGAGGCTGCCTGTGAGGCAGGGCCGGGAGCTGCCGGGCTGCTGAGAAGTGCTCATGTTGTACTGGGCCACCAGAGCCTTCAGCTCCTGCAAAGAAAGGACCCAAAGAGCTTTAATGCATCACCAGCAGTGTCACCTTCTGCTTCAGGTGTTCCAACTGTACTTGTTCTCAGATCAAAAAGGGAAATAAATATAGTCCCATTTCCATGCTATTCCTGAAGTACTATATTTCTAAGTTCGTGGCCTATGACAGTGAGCAACAGAAGCATTCATATGCTGTGAAAATACTGGCAAAATATATTCAAAGTCTGTTATTGTATATATTACACCCTGTGAAAGAGAAGACTCTTGGGCAACACATAAAAGCCAGTAACAACTATTACCAGATCAATGCTGCTTAGAAGTGAATGAACTGCCAAGTATTATGAGCCCCTAAACCACAAGAGAAAGTCAATTAAAACCATTTTCCAGAATTTCCAGAATACCCCATAAAAAATAAAAGCCCGAGATTCAACACAAAGGGTGTTGCAGGAAACAAGTCAGTCTATTTAATGGCAATGACCCTGTTCTTGTAAACCCTGTGCAGCAAATTCCAGGAACAACACAACTCTCAAGAGCTCCAGCTCTGTCTTCTACCACCTCCTCCCTTCTTTTCCTCCACCTCAACTGATGAATGCTCAAGAATATCCAGCAAAGGCATGGCCAAGAACAACTTCTGTGAAGAACAAGGTATTCCTTGAATTCTTTTTTCTGCTGAGATCATCAGGGGTGAGGTGGGAATCAAGGTGGCATCAGCATATTGTGAGTCAACTAGAAGTGCCCCTTCCCAAAAAATATTTTGACCATCATGTAATCCAAGGTCAAAACCAGAGAACAGAGAATCTCAGGGATATTTAAGAGGGATGGCAAACTGAAGGAAAATTGCTACCTGCTTTCTGTTGTCTGAGCAATGCAGGTTCTGCTTCAAACACTATGTAATCTTTAAACAATTAAGGGTCACAAGAATGCTATTATGAATATATCAGTAATTGCAAGTCAGCCTCAATAGTGAACCAGCCACCACCACTTAAGCTGCATTGAAGCAAAGGCAGCAATTTTCAAAAAGGCAAGATCAAAGTTCAAATTCTACATTAATAGTTATCAAGACCTATAACTTTTGGAAGCTGCTCAAGAGGAGAGCAGTTCTGATACTTTACAGAGGTCTGATCTCTTTGGCATCAAGCACATTGCAAACGTTCCAAGAGAATACAAAAATGTAAGGAGAAAAAAAAGGAAGCTGGAGACTCCTGATCATCCTTTTAGAGCAAGAAAAGACAAAACAACCCGGGCAAGAAGAAGGGGTGTGAGGGTTGTCAGGATGCTTATGATGAAAGCTGTAGCTTCAGGCTTAGAGTAAGCAAACAGTTAAAACACAGGTAACTTAGAACAAAGTAACTTTTAATAAAAAATTTAATAAACTCAATATTTCTAAAAGGTGAGGGGGGGAGACCACAACCACTGGGGATCAGAAGAGATTAAAATGATCTGTTGCTCTGAGGACCTTACAAAAATCTCCTTGTCACCTGCACTCAACATTCAACTTTCACACAAGTTATTAAAAAGGAAACCAGGCAATTAAAATTACAAGGATTATTAGTACAATGTTTACATTTAAACACAATGGCCAAACCCAGCAGAACCAGGAACTCTTACTGGAGGCACATTAGCAAGGTGATTAAAAATGTTCTGCTGCAGACAAATTCCACTAATTGTGCTCAAAAGAACATTCTGTTCATTATGCAAGAGCCCATACTTCCCTTTAAGATGCTTTGCAGAGTTTTCCTGATGCCTGGTGTCAGCTAATGGCCTTGAGAGCAGGCTCCTCTCTCTGCACATGCTATGACTGTCTCTAGATTTCAGCTCACCTTTGCAGTGATGACTCAACACAGTCACACCAGGGGGAAAGAATGGGCTATAGAGCAAGAGTCTTCCTCAGGAGCATACAGGAGAAGGAGAAGCAGAAGAGCACAATGAATAGGAAAGGAAAACCACCAGCTACAATAAATTCAGAACAGTTTTGAGTTATTAGGTTACAGCCCCAATAGCTGATATGAAGCTTTCAAGACAAAGGCAGGTATCAATGACTGTCATTCTCTGTTTCCCACAGAGCTCTCAGAGAAGCCACAGCAGGCACTGCACAGCCCCAGCCCTGCCTTTAACAGAGAGGACAGGACAACCTCAAGCTGTGGTGCAGCACTGTGGACACTCCACCTTCCACCTTGGGGTTTGGGTTCAAACTCAGTCTAAAGGATGTGGAGCATTTCTAACTGGTTTCACTATAAACAGCAATGAAACACCAGCTTCCACTTCCCCAGGCATCAGTTGGAGGTAACAACAGATGACAAAGATGAACAATTTTTATTCAATAAAACAATTTGCCTATTTTTTTTCCTAGAGATATTGAATACATGAATTTTTATTGATATTTTGCCATTCAATTTTTTTGAATGCTCTGAAAATTCTATTTTAAAAAACCGTTTCCATTACATCAAGAAACATAAATTGATCTCTGCAAGGGTCACAATTATATCTGCTTTTTTCTCCACAGCAACATGCAGTCTCCTGTAATTTCCCTGCCAGTCCTCCTTTTCCTGCTCCATACCCAAACAGAGCTACTGCTTCCCAAGTGCAAAAATCAGATCTCCTACCCCAGCTGATCAGTGATATTAATACTAGAAGGCAGAGAGAGCTTATTTATCATTAGCTACTTTTACTGAAAATGGTGGCAGATTCAGGAGGAGTACTGCAGTAGCTCACATTTAATTCCCAAATTCTTTCTGCTCCCAAAGGAATAACATTAGGTAAAAGTAAGGTGTCAGCAGCATTGGCTCCAAAACACAAGCCTGAATCTCTGTGTGGTGGCCAGGACACAGCTCAGCACAGTCCCCACTCCTGAGGGCTTTCTTCCAGAGTTCTCCTCATCTTCGAGTTCATTTCCTCATGTATTTTCATATAGCTAAAGACTTAAAAACCATCAATTTCCTAGTCTCAATAACATTACATACTTCAATAACAAAGTACAATGAACAAGACTCTTAATGGGTAAGAGCACAGAAAAATGCATACAAACCTAAAAAAAGATCATAGCTAGAGCCATGACTGCTGCTGGGCACAGCTCAAGTGCATTAGCAACAAAAACCCCTGAGCAGCCCAACCCTACACTGCAATCACCCAAGCAGGGCTGGGCTAGAAACTCCCAGTCTAAATACCTCTGTGCAAGTAGTCACTTTATTCTATGACTTCTCATAAAACAAGGAGCTCATTAGGCATCTGCTCAAAATGCAATCAAAGAAGTTAAAGATTTTTGTGGACTTCCTTCCCAGTATATTGTTTACTTCCAGTTTATTCACGGTATAAACAAGCACCTTAAAATTGCTTCCAGCATTTGGATTAACCACTACAGTACAATGATGAATGCAGTAATAAATACTGAAACAGAGCTTAAAGAACACAGGGTACTTCATCTTTATAACATGTGACTTCAATTCAGTTAGACTGGATACTCCATCATTTAAGACCACGTGAATTGCAGGAAAACATTATGGACCTGCAATATTATCTTATTTGCATTTTTTTAAGCCAAAGTTTGAAGTGGACTAGATTTTTATTAGTGATGATGAGCATATGGCTTCATGCAGCAATGTAGAGAATTTATAAAGCCTTATCTTATGTCACACAGGAAGACTTCAGCAAAGAGGATGTTGTTTAATGTACAGATATGAATAGCCAAGGCTATAAAAAAAATTCCAGGAATAAAGAAAAGCCTAAAAATAAGCAGGCTGCTAGAAAGTGAGAGGATATCATCTGCCTCATTCAACAAAAGGTAGCAAACTGGCAATGAAACAGACTCTTGGAAAACCTAGCACTGGTGGAATACACCAGCTAATTCACAGTTTGAAGCACTGGCAGAGTCCATAATTTATAGGAATCCTGAAAAAGCAGCTAGGATGGGTTACAAAATATCTCAGTGTTGCATAAGCCAGAAGGAAGCAGTCATTCAACAACCCATAATTTACAGTCAGTAATTTGTGCCCTAAGAGGTGCCTCTCAGCAGCTGCTCAGGCCATGTACAGCCTCCCCTATTTGACAGGCCAGGTCCCAGGGCACCAGAAGGTGTTACATTGAAATGTTGACTAACCTTCAAAAAACCCCAAAGCCCTTGGGTATTTTTGTTTTCTTTTGATTTTGCAAGTAGCCATGCCTCTTCACAAACTGCTTCTCAAAGACTCTTGACTAACTAGTGATAACAGATTGCACTGCAGGTTTACTACTGAGATTTCCAAAGCTTATTTTGATGCAACTACACAAAAGACAAGAAGACTAAGTCTGGTTCTTTATTACCATGCCTCCCCAGGCACCACAAAACCTGAGGGGGAACCTGCAACATCAGCAGCCAAACAACTCTAGTGCTGTGCTGCAAGTTCAATTAAGTCTTAAAAGCACAAGAAAAAGTCAGAGTTTTTGTAGCACCCATGAATATTCCAGCCCAGGATGTCTTTACCAGCTTGGGATGATTCACCAATTGAGTTTACTAAATCTCGATGATTACTAAAACAGAAATCCTGTCTTCTCACCTCTAAGGGAAGATGGAAAAGGCAGGCTGGAGAGGAAGAAACACTCAGTGTATTTGTATTTGAGACTCACCTGAACCTGCTTGCGGAGTTTGCTGCATTCATCTGTGAGCACCTGGAGCTGCAGACGGCTCTGGGCAGATTCCAGCTCCGCCTGCCTCCGCAGCATTTGCTCCTTTTCTAAAGAGCTGCAGGAAGGAGAGGAAAGCAAGCCTTAGGCCTAGGTATTATCTTGGATACTTTTCTGAGGTGTCAGCTCCTGCCCTCTGACTTTATCCCACCATAAGTCCTGTTCAGGCAAATCCACAGTCACAGAAAACCTGGTACTGCACTAACCCAACACATTCACCTTGAGATATTCAGTTATGCAATTGTTCTGAATGACTCACTCCAAGTATTGTTCCAACAGCCTTTCTCCTCATCCTCTCCAACTAATTTACCAGAGGAGAATGAAAGAGAAATCAATTTTCTTTCCCCTACAGAAACACTAAAGCAAATCCTATACAATCATGTCCATGTAATACACTGTGTCAGTGACACAGCACATCACAGCATAACTACATAACAACAAGATCTTCAAGCTTGTCTCTACTATCAGTAGCTAATCTTGTATTTTAGGAAAATATATCTGTACCAGAAAAAATGATACAGATAAATTCTCTGTGAATGTCCATAGAGAAGAACAGAAGAACCACTTACTACCTCATCCTGAGCCCAAAAGTGCATGCACACCATTTAGCAGCAGCATTTTGGTTAGGTTACTTGAATTTATTTCTCTTTCATACAGGCTTACATGAAGGAATAGCTAAAGTGGGGAAAGACACACCAACACTCCTTAAAATTAGCTGTACACTTGGTCCATGTTGCCCACTGCATTCTGTACGTCAAAAGCTGCAATATTCCAGTTATTTCTGTCATTCATGCGCAGGGAGCTCTAGCTTGCCTAAGTATTTTGCAAATGCACAGATGTAGTCTTGCATGTTCCAAAGCACAGAATTCTGTCATTTCCTTAGAGGTTCCAAAGCATAGAATTCTGTCATTTCCTTACAGCTTTTTCATATGATTTTTTTCCCCTGCAGAAGAAACAGGTGAAATGCCTATTAAACAATCACAATCACATTCTTTATGTCAGTACCCAAAGCCTGAAGGCTGGTGGGTTTTTTGAATGTGACAAACAAACCCCATGATCTTATAGCTAATTTAAGATTATGTGCAAACAAGACTAATGCATGCACACACACATCTCTGCTCCACTCGTGGCTGTGTGCCAGAAGGCAGCCACTGCCAGCAGCTCCATGGACCCACAGGCAGTCACTGCTCCCTGCCTTACAACAAAAACAGGAGGCAGAGAAGGGGCAGGGCATGTGGGGAATGGCTGCAGTGAGGTTCTGAGACACAAATAGAAGTAAGGCAACTTCCCGTTCATGAGAGATAACAAGATTTACACACCCAACTGTCTTCCCTGCTTTTGAAAAAAATAATATATATAATTTATTTTTCTGTGTTAATGCAGTGAAAGAAGCATCACCCTTCTAAAGGTACACTTCAAACACCATCAGGCTGTGGCAATCTAGAGAGAAGAGAGATTCTTCCCTTCCTGACTGTTACTCCTCAGTCATTTCTGATCTGTAATTACCAGGATAGTGAGGCTGAGGCTTCTGTTGAAAGACTGCCTTGAAAGAACAGTGGCATAGTTATAGTCAAGTGAAGAAACCCCAATTAAATTCTATTCAACACAAGACTTAGAAGAACTCAGGTATCTGCAGCATTTTTATTTCAGAATTGTATCTGTGACAGCATTTTACTGAAAAGAAATGAATCCCCATTTTCATACCTGCTTTTCCCTTTTTCAATACAAAGTCTACATTTAAGTTGGAAAGGGAAGTGGGAGTCATAGTAATGCTTGCTGACCTTTTGCAAGTAAAGCTACATGAAGAGTTTGACAAAGCAAGATGGAAAGTGATTCATATGAGGTATTACTCTGTTTAATGCATACAGAAAAGGTGGCAGAAAAGGTCAGCTATTCACCCTCCCTGCATTCCTAACCATGCCTTGCTTTTCCCATCTAATGATGAATTAGCAATATACAGCTTTTTGGCATCAACTTTGCATGTCCTCCCATGATAACATTTCAGGATATAGCACAAGACACCTTTTGCTGTTTCAGGGCCACAAAATGCAAACTCAAGAATTCTGTTCCAAAAGAAAATTAAGACGTGCAATGCAGCAAGGCCCTGGCTCTTTAAGCTAGCTACACTCCTGGAAAAAACCCCAAGGGAATGCACAAATTGCTTCAGACCATGCAGGAAATGAAAGCATGGAGCAGCAGGACAGGGCAGCTGTCAGTGCAGGTACCTTCAGGTGCAGACTCCGTACCTTCTCATGCGCTCCTGCTCGCTGGTGTCCAGCGCCTTCAGCGTGCGCGCGTACAGCACCACGATGTCAGAGCGCTTGGCCTTCTTGTTGCACTGAAATCAAACACAAACTCAGGTCACCTACAGGAATTTAACCATCCAAACTATGCATCCCTATGAGTCCCTAGGTATGGTTTTATTTAGCTCTGAAAGGAGGGGCTTTCTGCTGGAAAACAACGCCACAAACACAGGGATGTTTGCAATGTGCTCCCTCATACAGACACCAAAGCTCTAAAGTTGCATGTCCTGCTGCACCTTTAATAATCCATCTCCTTGCCTCCCACTAAATGCATTCTGCTCATGCACCAGCAATGCAGCTCAGTCAGGTAAGTTCGAGGGACAAAAAATCCCAAATCAGACAAAGAAGTGAAAACAAAAAGATCTAGAACAATACACAGCCCAATCTCAGGTCTGAAAACACCAGGACTTGATGCTTGGCCAACAGACAAGGATTTAGGAACCCCTGAGCTTATTCCCAACTCTTGTTTCTGTACTATATTCCTTTAACCACATTGTACAGGCCCAAATCCATAAAAGTGTTCCAGTGTTGCATGAAACACTGACATCTCACTGACTTCAGTGACACACAGGGAGTCAGAGCAATCATTTAGTACATTATATTCACCTTAAAAAGAAGGCAAGTTAGAACTTGCAGACACCATTATTTCTTCATAATTTCCTCAATCATTCTTCATAATTTTGCAAAATAAGTTTGTTTTGCAAATATTCTTTGTTGGTAAGAAAAGAGGCAGGTGAATACTCAGATGGAGTAACCTCAGCTAAACATTAAATTTCTGTGTATGCCTCAAATGCAGACCTGTCTATTACTTAGCAGCACAAAGTTATCACAAGCAAGTGTCTCAGAGCAGAAAACCTCCCTCCCTTTGTAAAAACTGCAGTAAATGGCCAAGACAGTTTTCCTGGCAGCCAGCAGCTGCCACTGGCAGGATCAGGAATGCTGCAATTTCACAGCAACTCACACTCAAGCCATTTAGTACACAGACCATGCACAGCAGCTCTGGGCCAACCAGAGAATGCACAGTTGCAAAGGAGGGGGACTGAAAATGAAGGAAAGATGATTTAGCTTCAAGGTTTTCTCCAGAGCAAGTTCTCCCAGGAACTTTTTAGTCTTTATATCATTGGAAGAGAAAGAGGGAGCAAACAACCCTTGAGATGTTAGTGTTTGAGAAGAAAGCAGTCACAAAATTCCAAAGAGTAAATAGGCAGGCAGGTCTCAGAATTCTGTCTGGACCTGAACTGGGGGAGGAAAAGCTTACACAGAATTGACAGAGGTAAGAAAAATCAACTTTGGGCCTTTGCTATGTCAACAGGGATTCTTTAGGTTTAGTCACAGCACACATCAACAGGAAGTTTCTTGTTGAGAGGAGGGAATCCTGCAAAGTCAAGCAAGAATACAGAAACTCTCAAAATGACAAAGCCAAAGGAACCCTGGGCTTCCAGCCACCGACTCAGAAAGTGCCAGAACTGAATCCTATTTACAAGGTACTCATTGACCTATTTTTTGTCAACATTCCTTCATGGAAAAAAGGAGTAAGGAATGGAAACACATCACATAGAAGTGCAGACCTCATCGAAGGAGATCAGTATTAACCACGGAAAGAAACCCTTCAAAAGGTGATTTACCACTTGCAAAGGGACATTGGAAGATGTAACCTGGTTCTCAGTTTGCTCTCTGCCAGCTTCCTCAACAACCTGGTCCTCTTAAAGGCTGCAAAAGCAGACACAGCTCAAAATAGAAGATTCATCAACTGAAAACCGAATTTGATGATCTTTAGGGTCCTTTCCAACCCTAACAATTCTGTGGTTCCAAAACAGTTCTCAGACACATTTGCTGTCCAATAACACAGCCATTATGCTTAGTTAATTGTGTCAAGGAATCCATCTGCCATTTCTATTCCAGGTGGTTCTCTCCAGGATCAGACTGGGGCATTAAACCATTTCCAAGTTTAGCACTTGAACTCTCAAACCTTTACATCTGCTACTCACAAATGCTCTAGTTCAGGGAGAAGTCATAACCCATCCTTTAAAGTACTGCTAGTTGTTACTGTCCTAATAACATCAAAGAAATGGTGGGGTTTGTTACTTCTGACAGCGGCTTCATGCAGCAGCCAGCTGTGACACTCACAGTGACCACATCTGAGGCACAAGGTAGGCACACATAATAAGTGCTTTAAGTACTTTCCAGTGCACATAACAGCCATGTACCTGAGGGCACTTCCCTGCCTGTCCCTTGAGCCACCTCTCAATGCAGGTGTAGCCAAAGAGGTGCCCACAGCGCAGCGCAGACAGACGGTGCTCCCCAGCATTGGTCCACTGCTCAAAGCAGATGGCACAGGTATCTCCTTCCTCCTCATCCAGAGGTGCAACAGGAACTGATGCCTCCAGTTTCTTTAGTGGAGTTGTCTAGGATTAAAAATACAACACAACTGTTTCAGGAAATGCAGCATTTATCATGTATAATCTGTCTCCAAAAGCATTTAGTTCACCTTACTTGCTTTTGCTGGACTTCAGGTTCATCTTCATGACTTTCATGTACTGCAGAAGCTTGAGACAAAGCTTGAGGTGGCTCTGCTTGGACCTGACTGGAAACTAAAGAAAGCATTGTTCAAATAACCTGATTCGTAATGGGGTGAAAAGGAGTTTTCCTGCTTTGATCCGAAATCATCAGGGCACAGGTTAAGTAGTGACACAGCACAGGTTACTTACAAAGTTTCAGATCAGTGCCCTGGACACATTCTGTGTGTAAGGCCTTCTATATATGAACAGCAGTGCTGAAAAAATTTATGTTTTCTTTTATGAAAAGCAACAGAATTTCAGTGTAAAAGGAGAGGTCTTTCCAGGACAGGAATTGTTATCAGAATTTTCTGACCTGCACAAAACAGACCTGGTCTATAATTAGGCTGATGTAAGATTATATTCCTTCATCATTATGCCCTGAGAAAGACAGACACCAATATCAGAAGTTGCTTTGCCAAGGGATCTAAGCATGCATATTTCATGTGCCAAGAAAGCATTTCCCGTATGCTGCCTGTCCATCCACTCTGACTTCAGCACTTTTCCAGCTGGTAATTGTCTGAGCTACCAAATCTGCTGCTATTCTCCCCATGTTTTTGTGGTGGGCCTCTGTCAGCCCATCTGTTGAGGCATGGGCACACGGAATTGCTGTGTGGAGATCACCACCACTAGCACAGTAAAAAAGGAGCAGAAATCACTGCCTCTCCCCTCTAGCTCCTGACAAACACGAGTTATTAATCACATTTAGTAATCAAGGCAGATATTCTCCATCCAGTGGAAGCATTACCTAACCCTGGCTAATGTCAATAAAGTTTTCAGCCTCTGTGATTCTGGGCTGTAAGAGGAGCCACTGGCTTATATAAGCAAAAGGGAATTCCAGAAAATCCAGCAGAGAGCATATGTTCACACAATAATATACAGCACTCAACAGCTTGAGCTCCTGTCTAGTGTAAAACTAGCCCAGAGCAAGCAGAATGGATCTGTTCAAAAGATATCTCATAGATGTACCCTTTTAAAAAAGGTAATGAGGTGGGCTGGCCAATCAAAACCAAAACTGAGGGCAGAGAGTCAATCATTAGGACATTCCTCAGAGACTGAAGTAAAAAGATATCCTTGCTTGTGTATTCTCTGGGCATCAATAACCTTGATGTTAACTATTTGTCACTCTTACATAAACTGTGCATGTTAATCACAAAAAATGTCACTGAAGTGTGTGTCAGCCTGTGAACACGAGTTTAGATAATAAATTGTGAGACAGAAAGAAATGAGGAAAGAAAAACCAAAAAGCACCTCCATCTCCTCAGCTAAGTGTCACACAGGAATGAAAAATCAACTGAAGCACACTGAAATGTCAGATAATTAAAAAATACTGAATCAGATCCTTCTCTGAAAGGATCATCATCTTGCTCATGTCCAAGCTGTGACCTGATGTCTTCAACAGCACTCCTTAATAATACATGGGAGTGGAAGCATGGCAAGCAATAATCTCTAAATTTAAATTACAAATAATCCTGGAAACTTTCAGAATAAATAGCAGTCTGCAAACACAAAAAGATTGTATTTAACACTATGGTAGCAATCACCCATTGCTGCTGCTGCTGCTGCTCTCAGGAGCTGCTTGCCAGGAAGCCGTGTGGCAGCAGCCTGCTCCTGTCAGCTGTGGGCACAAAATCTCTGAGCACCGTCTGTTGAGAGGCTGGAGAGGATTTCCCTGTTGAGTTTTCAAACAGCAAGAGAAGTGTCTGAAATCAGGCTCTACACAGCTCCAATACAGCACAAACCTCCTGAGCTCGCTGCTGGAGGAGTCTCCTGGGCTGATGGTAACAATGGTGCTGCTGCCTCCTCCACTGCTTCCTCCTCTTCCTCCTCCTCCTCAGAAGTGCTGCTGTCAGAGTCACTCACTTCTATTGTCTCGGCTGGGTGCTGTGCCTGGGTGTCCCTCGCAATAGGGGGGAACTCTGGGTGTGGAACTGCTCCTGCAGGTGGCTCTTGGGTCCTACTGAGTTGAAAGTAATGGTCCAATGCTGCCCTGAATCCAGAAATCAAGAAACAAAAGCCACAGTCATTTCAGGTAAGCTAAAGGTTCACCATGTTTCCCCCTGAATGTTTGCAGGAAAGTTCCCAGGCTTTGACTGCAGCAGGAAAGTGTCACTGTTATCAAGTCAGGTCTTCTCTGGTAGGGGGGCAATCACACAGGATAGACCACGTTGTGAACAGTCAGCAGGATCAGCAACAATCCACATTGCTCAGTTCAAAGAAAATCTTCTCATTACAACAATTATATTGCCTTCTTTTGGGGCGAAGGGGATTGTGGGGTTGGAGAGGAGAAAAACAGAAAGTATCATTCACTAATAAGCCTAAGGAAACTCCTAATCTGTCTCTCCAGCCCTAACTCAGCCCTGGTTCCTGGAGGAACTGGTACTGGGAAACACAACTTGGATCAGAGCCTCATTCCACTGACTACTTTGTGTTTAGTCTTTCTACTTTCCCTCTGCTCTTCTACTGGAACTTCACCCCTGGATAGAAATATCCTCCCCTCTCCCCCCATCAGCTCAGCTATCCTCTCAATTATCCTTCAGATTCAAAGGAGTTTCTCAGGTTGCCTTCCAGCCCTCACAACTACAGTGACCTTCAAAGGCAATCTGAGGGCAAACAATACAGTTGTGTTTAATCAACTAGGAGGAGAGGAGCTTTTGGTCTTGCTGAATTTAAAAGCAATGCTTTCGTTAATTATAATTTCACCCTTGACATGTACAAAAGATAGAATGATGAGAGAAAAACAAATATACTAGAAATTTGGATTTCTTTCTGGCTGCAGAGCATCCCCACTCATCCCCCTTTGATCCCATCCAAATGGTATTAAATAGAGAGGGGTTTTTATTTTGTGTGAAAGGAAAAAAAAGCCAAAAACCAAAACTAAAACAAAACAAAAAAGCTCTACAGAAAAATATCAGTTTGTGTGTTTGTGAAAGTTTCTGCAGCAACCATCACCAGCAAATGTAATCAGGCAGAGCCCAAATCAAAGGTGAAATGCAAACCAGAGCACAAGCTCCACTGAGCTAAATGCTGGCTGGAACTGCTGAGGATCAGTACTGCTGCAGGAATCATGGACAGGAATCTGGCTGTGGAGAGGGAACAGCAGCAGCACAAGCTCTGCAAGCAAAATTCAAAATGTAGAAGGGCTCAGAGGTCAACATTGTGACCATGTTGGCACCTGCCAACATATGAAACAGAGGGATTCACTTAGCAAGGGCAAAGAACCCGCCAGAAGAGACCAAAAGTCGCTGTGCTATTACTGAATTTAAAAGGTGAGGTACCCTGGCTTTGGCCCTAGCCACACACCTGGGCCGGGCTCTGTAAGAGAAGAAGCAAGGAAGTTTTGAATTGATGCTGGGCAGCTCAGACCCGATTTCATTTCTGCCTTACCTGGCACCGATTGTCCTCTGGGAGCCGCCGAGCCTCTGCTGCCTGCGAGCTCTCCTGGCCGGGGGGCGCTGTGTGAGCTGCAGCACAGGCAGGGGCTGGGGCTGCTCCAAGGGCCCCTGCAGCCTCTGCTGCCCACCGGGGGCCAGAGCAGGGCCCGCCTGCAGCTCCGGCTCGGCAGCTGCTTCCCCCGCACCAGAACCGGCTGAGACAACAGCACCGCCGGCAGGGAGGGCTGCGGCGCTGCCTCCTCCCTCCCCGAGCACAGCGATGCGGGAGGAGAGCGCTGGGTGACCGGAGGGCTCCGGGCCAAGCGTCTGCAGGGTCCCCACCGAGTAACCGGCCACTGGGTGGAGATCAACTTCCATCTCCTCTTGAGCCATTTCTGCAAGGAGTTGAAGAAAACTCGTATTTACTTACAAGTGTACTCTACTGATGGTAGCAAGAACCAGGTACTGTACTCAGTGACTAAAAATGCTTTTAGAATTCAGAGTCAAGAGAAAATTTGTCCTTTGCAGCAGAGCTAAATCACAAGTTAATACTCATATGTGAGCTGGGAGCACCCTCCCAGAGTCCTGGGCTCAAAGTCTTTGGCTCGACAGCACCTAGCACCAAAGGCACATTGCAAAATCAACGTAAATAAGCACTTGGATGAGTATGTAAAGTTAATGTTTTCTTGCTGCCATCATTTACTTGCCAAGTTAATTCACGTGGATCTTGAAGAACAGTTGGAAACATCTGAGACTCTCCCAGGTGAGCAGCACCCACAGACACAGCCAGGAACAAGCTCTATGACTCAGTCCTCTGCTGCACTGCTCTCTTGACTGACATCCAAGTTTCTCCAGATAAAATTGCCTTATTGTAACAGAGCACTGTGACCCTTACCCACAGTTACTGAACAGCCCTTCAGGTATTTACCAACACCAGGCAAAACCAGAAAGGGCCTGACAGCAGAGCACATGACTGACACATTACTGGTACCAAGTTATCTGCAGCATCAGCATTTGTGAATCCATATTCAGCCCAAGACTGAATAAACATGAAATCTGCAGTAAAACTGCAAATATACTAAGGGTGGCTGCCCTTCTACATCTTTAGCATATGGATTTCATTCCATTGGCATATGGATTTCAGGTTACCTCCAGAACAGGAGTACTACCTTAGGGTTTGAAGAAAAACAGAGTGCATTTTGTGCATTATTAATTCTCATGCTGCTGTCAGCCACCAAATTAAGAGCACTTTGGTCACACTGCTCTTACAACACAAAAAAGTTCAAGATTATCTCATTAATTGAATGAACAGATTCATCAAAAACTCAAAAGTCCTTTATTGGAAGAGGTGTGTAAATTAAATTCTGCAAGCTGCTGGAAATCATTCACATTCTCCAAGAAGTACTTAAGCAATCATAAACTTGAAAAGCCTTGGGAATTGCAGACTTAAGCAATATTCAGAAGCTTAAAGCACAAACACCAGTTTTACCAAGCTGGTAAAACTTACCCCGGTAGGGCTGCATAAAGAGAACAAATGCTAGCTGTGTATAAAAAGTAGCTAGAAAATGTATACAAAGAATTAATAAAAGAGGTTGTGCTAAGGCTCAAATATTTATATAGGTATTTTAAGAAAGTCTACTTTAAGAATTTTATTCTTACCCTGATTATCAATTCAGCCTAGGCCAAAAAACAGACATTAGCACTTCCCACCAGAACAGCTGCATGGACAGGATATGGTAATATTCAACCATTAAGTACTGCACCTCTAGTACTATGCTCATGTTCATGACAGAATTGCCATCCAAAATCATAACAAACCCTTTATTTTCACCACATAGAATCATGATGTTAAGGGGTTAAAGATACCGTCGCAGGCAGCCCTGCCAAGGGCAAGGACACCTCCCACCACCAGGCCTTATCCAGCCTGGCCTGGAGCACTTCCAGGGTTGGGACATCCACAACACCCCCAGGCAACAACGTTCCATTGCCTACGTAGCCCGTGAGATTTATAAAAACGTTAATATTGGCATTTTCACGGTTAAATCTTGGAATCTGGCCCAAAGGATTATCCAGTCAGGCCTTCCTCCAGCCAGGCAGCCCCGGGAAGGGACGGTCCCCGCAAAGGGTCTGCCTGTGCCCCAGTGCCCCTGTGCCCCGGTGAGGAGCCCCGGGCGCTGCCGAGCCCCGAGCCCGGCCGCAGCCCCAGGCTCCCACCCTGAGGGCTGAGGCAGCCGCTTCCCCTGGCAGAGGGCACCGGCCCCGCTCCGCACGCTCCCGCCGCACTGCTTGAACACCAGATTAACAAAACCAAAACAAAACACGGCCCGAACGGAGCACCCGCTCCACGGGCGGGCATTCTCCGCCCTCCCTTTCACAGAGCTCGCGGATTTTAAAGACGAGCCCGCCACAAAAAAGGCACGGGAGAGGGATATCCCCCCTCCGGCAGTCGCAGGCAGCCCGAGCGCTCGGGGAAAACGAGCCGTGCTGGGGAACTCGGCCGGGCCCCGGGGGATGGAGCTGTGCCGGGATCCCAGCCCGATCCCAGCTCAAAACCGCCCACCCGACCCAGCCCGGCCCCGCCGCCCCCCACTCACCTCCGCCGGGCCCAGCCGCCCGCTCGAGCGCCGCGCCGCCCCGCCCCCGCCGCCCTATTGGCTGGCTGCCACCCCCGCGCCGGCCGCCATTGGGCGAGTCGGAGCCTTTTCCGCTTTTTCATTGGCCAATCCCTCTGTCTGTCTATTCAACGGAACTGGGAGTGACAAGGCGAGAGGGAGGGAGGTACGGCGTGCTCTGATTGGTCAAAACGCCGCAGTGAAGGCCGGCTGATTGGGCAACCAGACCGCTGACGGCATAGGGGGCGGGGCAAGAGCAGGGGAGCGAGTTTTCATTGGCGGAGACGCCGCGTGGCGAAAAGAGCGGGAACACGAGTTCATTCAAACCGGGGGAGGTGGGCGGGGCCTCGCCACGGCGGCGGGACGGGCCCGGGGTGAGCCCGGGAGAACCGGGGAGAACGGGGCGAAGCTGGGGGGTAGGTGGGGAAAACCAGGGAGAACCCCGAGGTGAGCCGAGCGGAACCGGAAAGGATTTGGGGGGAACCGGGGGGAGTCCAGGGTAGCCGGCCCCCCGCGCCTCCGTGGGCAGGGGCGGGGAGAATGGCGGGATGGGTCAGGTTGAAGGGATCACGGTGAGTCCTGTGCTCCCAGCTCCCTGCTCGAGCAGGATTGTCCCAGAGCACTTTCGCAGCATTGCAGCCAGATGTTTCTGGAGTATCGCCAGTGAGGGAAACTCCACACCTGCTCTGGGCAATGTTCCAGTGTATCACCACCCAGCAGTAAAGAAATTCTTCCTCATATCCGAGTGGAACTTCCAATGTATCATTTTCTGCCCCTTGGCTGTTGTCCTGTGGCTGAGCGCCACCCAGCAGAGCCCGGTCCATCCTCTGAAGCCTCTCTCCAAACAAGGACAGCCGCTGATGGGGTCCCCTTTCAGTCGTCTCTTCCCTAGGCTGAACAGGCTCAATTCCCTCAGTCTTTCCTCGTAAAAGAAGCTGAGTTCCATCCCTCGGTTGTTCCATCCCTCTGCTCCCCCTTGGCTTCTTGGCAGCTTCTCTTCAAGTCACCTCTCTCCCCAGGCATGGCCCCTTGTGTTTGTGTCACACACACAAACAAACAGGAGCCCCGTGTCTGTGTCACACACACACACAAACAGGAGCCCCGTGTCTGTGTCACACACACACAAACAGGAGCCCTGTGTCTGTGTCACACACACACACAAACAGGAGGCCTGTGTCTGTGTCACACACACAAACACACACAGGAGCTCTGTGTCTGTGTCACACACACAAACAAACAGCAGCCCCGTGTCTGTGTCACACACACACAAACAGGAGCCACCAGTCTCTGTCAGGGGGAAGAGGGGCCAGTGGCACCCTGGGTTTGCTGCCCTGGTCACCCAGCCCCTTTCCCACAGTTAACTTCCTTGGTTTCTGCTTTTCTCCAGGTCAGCCAGCGAGTCCACAATCTCTGCAAAACACAAGCGTGGCATTAACTAACATTTGTGGTGGGCTTGTTTGGGTTTTTTTAACAGATGGGAAGATGGCTTTCCCTCGCTGATGAGGATCAGGACATGGAGTCACCCTCTGCTGGGGCCAGCACAAAGGGTGAGCAGGGACAGCCTGAGCAGACAGCCCAGCCCAAGGACAAGTAGCTGTGTCTGTGGAAACACCCTTGTGAACAGCTGCAATAAACTGTCCTTCCAGCCCAGCACCACACAGTGGTAGGTGTTGGATTAGGGTAATATTGGGGTAATAAAGCCATCCTGTTTCCTCAACGTGACTTTGTCAACATCCCTAATGATATTTTGGTATTTTCCCTTCAGCCAGGGCTATTCCCTGTGCCAGGGAGGTGCTGGTGGGAAGTGGAAGCACACAGATGTGACGCTCAGTGGTTTCTTGGGCACATTTCCCACATCTCTTGTATGGATCTGGTCCGGTAGGATGGAGTGGATGAAATTGAAGGAAGTTTTCTCCCCTTAGACAAATGAACCAAGGGAAGGATATGAGCTCTGTGACTTCAAACACACCAGAAATATTCCTCTGTAATTTCCTGATGTTGCTGTTGTATCTCCTGCTGGAGACCAGTCACTTGTCTGATCAGACACAACCCAGCTTCAGAGACAGAGAAAACTTCCCTGTCATTGAGCAATGCCCAAGACTGCAATTTACTGCTAAAGCCCAAGGCAGGAAATGTTCCTGCAGTGTTGTGGCTGCTCCTCCAGCTTATGGGATCTGCAGGACCTGGGTAGGGATTAACTCCCAGACCTCTCTTCCTGCCCCTGCCTGTCTGATAGAAAAAGCTCCTTTTATGTGACACCAAATGCACAAACAGCCTGGAGATTATTGTCATGGCATGGGTAAATAATGTCAATGTGTGAGGTCTGGAACTGGGGGACTTGTTGGCATAAAAAGGAAGGTCAAGGCAGGATCCCAAATCACAAAGCCAGGCAAATTCTTTGGGAAATGAGGGGCAATCAGCCTGCTGAAGCAGCTGATGAAGGATGCAAAGGCCTGTGCAGCAGGTGTCAGGACACTCACCCTCGGCAGAAGGGCGCTGGGAAGGGTCAAAGGCCTGGCACTGCTCAATGATTTTCCTCAGATCTTCAGGACAATCTTCCCCAAGAGGGTCCCAGTACTGGTGATTGCAGATTTTCTCCACGATCTCCCCAGGAGTGCAGCCTAGACAAGAAGTGCCAACAGCAGCGTCAGGATGGAGCTGTGCTGCCACAGGAGGGTGCTGGGGAGGGAACCCAGCACACAGCCATGCCCAGGCAGGGAGAAGCCAGCAGGGAGGTGACCCAAACTCCATCTGCAATGAATCCCACTGCATTTGGTGTGACACTGTTGGGCTTCAGCAGAGCAAGATGTGTTCATGCTTAACTGCCCATGACCGTCCAATAGAAACAAAAATTATTTGCATGTTTGTGGTTTAGGCAGGTTGCTTTACTACAATACTTTACTATATTGGAGTTGCAGGAGAAGCTGTCAGGCACACCAGGCACTCACTGCCCCTGGCACCTGCCTGGGATGCTCAGGGAAGGAGCAGGGAGCACCCAGTGCCAGGCAGGAGCCACACTGTGCCGTGAGGCTTTCATGCAGGGAACCAGATACTCCTGTCTCACCTTCAAATGGGATTTTGGAGGTTGCAATCTCTGCCAGAACGATCCCAAAGCTGGAAGGAGACAAGCAAGAGTCTCAGGATTCATTCCACCATGTATTCCTCCCTTCTGGTGGAGAGGGCTGCTGGGCTGTGCCAACTGGAAGCATCTGCTGGTGTGTCTGATTAAACCTGGCCTCCTTCCATAGCTCAGCAGCCTCTCTGCCAGACACCTGCCTGCTCACAGGCATCTCCTGGGAGGGACAGACACACCTGTATATTTCACAGGGACTCTTGTAAGGGTAGTTGATGTCTTTCAGGTTCTCTGGAGCGATGTAGGCCAACATAGAGACTTGTTTCCAGTCCTTCTTGGCTTTCCTCTTGATGGATGATTCTGTTTCACACAGCTCAAATCCTGACAGCTGATTGAGAGAATGAGAGAGAGAAAAGGAGAAGTAGAAACCTGTGGTGCAGCTAGACTGCCCCAAGATGGAGAAAACAGAGAGAGATGCCCTGGGCAGCAAAGGCTGGTGAGCAGCTGTGTGTGCTGCCTAGCACAGATCTCTTCCTGCAAGCAAAACCAGAGGTGAGGGCAGCTTCACCCCAGCTTCTGCTCATCCCAGGCTGGATGCTTTAGGAGCACTCACTTTGCTGATGGTAAGACCAAGATAGGGAGGTTTAAGTGCCTAAAGTCATAGGGGAGATGCTACTACCCCATTTTATCCTGGACCATCACAATTCCCTTTGGTGTTGGTGCAGGGAGACATCCACAAAACCATTTAAAACTCCCAAAAGCATCTCCAGGTGTGGTGCTTACCTTCACACAGTAATCCCCAGCCACCAAGAACTTGCTGCTGCAGATGCAGCCGTGGAGTCGGGACTTCTCCCCTGTCTGGTGCAACCTGCAGATGGAAGGGACAAAGGACAGCACATGATGATGATGATGATGATGATGAAGGATTGACCCATCCCCACCTTGGTGCTCTCTCCTGCTGTGGAGGGAAGGACTGACATGCAGAGAAGAGAGCAGCTCTCTGCCTGTCTTGCTGGATCAACCCTGAGCTGCTGTGGGCACAGTACAAACCTTGTGGATGAGCAGGACCTGTAAGGAGAGCTGCCATGCTGCAGGGCACTTCCAAATCTGCCCTGTGCATCTGGGCAAGGGGATTTCCCCCTTCCAGGCCTTTTCAGGCTTGAAGCCAGAGGTAAGGGACAGTGCCCAGGGTAGATGGGAGCTACTGCACCCAAATCCACCACCTACCCCTACAGCAGCCTCCCATGCCAGGGTCCCAAGGTGGTGTCACTGGGAATCAGTGTCTAACAGGAAACCACGGCTTACTCTGAGATACCAGGGAGCTGCCCTCAGCTTTTGGGTGATCAGGTGAAGTTACTCACTGGTTACACAGGTGCTCACCTGTAAAGGCCTCTGGCAGCCCCCAGGGCCATCCGAATGCGGATGTCCCAGGGAAGGTTCTGCTGCTTGTTGAGCACGTCCCGCAGCGTCCCGTGCTTGCAGTACTCCATGACGATGGAGAAGCAGGGGCTCCCATCTGCAAGGCAAAACCATCCTGCCTTGTGCCACCTCCCGAGAGGGGACCACAGCAAGGCACGTGCCACCAGCCAGCGCTGGGCATGGCAGGGAGGAAAAGGGTGACATTAGTGTGACAGCCGTACCGTTCTCCTCAATGCAGATCCCGTACATGCGAAGGATGTTTGGAGACTCAAACTTCTTCAGGGTCTGAATCTCCTTCTCAAAGATGTCTCTCACCTTGCTGTGGAGATGGACAGCGTGGTGAGATCCCTGGAACAAGGCATGGCACAGACTGTGCCACCCTCCTGGGGCCACACTCGTTCCCAGCCAGGGCAACTCACACTGGGTCAGTGGTCAGTGGCCTCTTGAAGGTTTTGATGGCAACAGGGTACTTGAGGTACTCGCCCTCGTAGAGGTCGTAGCTCTCTGTGTCCTGCAGGTGCCTGTGGAAGGTGAGCTGGTCCCGCTTGATCTCAGTGATGTCTTCTCTTTTACCCACGTTCACCTTCTTCAAGCCTGCTCCCACCATGTGCCAGAAGGGAACAAGGGACACGTTAGGCAGGGCTTGGGGGGAAAGGACACAGTGCACAGGGTGAGGTGGTGTGACACCGACTTACGCTCCATCTCACGAATGACTTTGTTCAGCTCGCTTTTCATCCAGTCCATCTTGCTCTCCATACACTCCCTGTCGATGTAGATCTCCTCAAGAGCATCTTTGGGCTCCTCAGTACCTAGGGAGAGAAACAAGCAGAGGTTGGGCCACTGGATGAACAAGCATGATTGTGTGGTTTGTTTCTTTCATGATTTAAATGTCCCTTGGGCTCTTCATGGCCATCAGGCCAGAGCTTGGTAACAGCTGGAGAGAGGGGCAACCACCAGTCACAGGTTAGGAGGGTTTGCTAAATGCACTCACTTGCAATCACCTGGTCCAAGAAAGCTCTGTCATCCCTCAGGTCCTCAGCATCCTGCCTGCGACACGTCTTTGACTGGAAGGCTTCCAGGAAAGCCTGTTTCTGCTCTGCCTGCAGCAGGAGGGAGAGCCCCTGGGCAATGTCCTCCAGGCTTTCGTTCACCCAGACAAACTCCTCGCCAGTGCTTCGGGCTCGCAGGAACTTCTGGATCCAGCTGGTCTGGCTGTATTTCATCACCAGTTTCTGGGCTTCCTCCAGTGCCTGGAGCAGCTTTTTCATCAGTTCCTCTTCATGGTGGGAGATGTGCTGTCGTGGCTGAGCCCTGAGGATCCTCACGGGCTCCAGCAGGATCTGGATGCGCTCCACGAGGCGCTGGCACTGGTGCTTGCAGCACTTCACCTGCTCGAACTGGGCATGGATGGCCTGGGCCACAGAGAACACCCTCTCCACGATGTCCATGCTTGCAGCAAAGGGCTCGGCCACGGGGGATGGCAGTGGCTGGTGCAGGGAAGCCTCAGGTGTTGCTCAGAGATGCAGTTCTTCCACACCTTCCACCCTAGGGAACAACACCCTGACATGGCACACAGCCTCCCACAGCCCCTCTCATCCCCAGCTGCTTTCCCTGCTTTGCCTCCCACTGCAGCTGCCTGCGCAGATTGGAGCAGGCATACACAGAGACATTGGTAACAGCGGTAGTGGCACATCTTTCTCTGCAGTAGCAAGAGATGTTTTGGCTTGATTTACGTACATTAATTTAATGTACAATTAATTAAATTTAATTGTCGCAGACATCTTCTATGGAAAATCCTTTCCTTAGGATTTTATCTCATGAGAAGCTGAGAGGTCTCAGGAACAAAATGTAAACAGTGATTATCTGCTGCTGTGGAATGCAACAGGTGGATCTGTGATTGGTCTCATAGAGTTTTTTCTAATTAATGGCCAATCACAGCTGGCTCAGACTCTCTGTCCGAGACACAAGCCTTTGTTATCATTCTTTCTGATTCTATTCTTAGCTAGCCTTCTGATGAAACCTTTTCTTCTATTCTTTTAGTATAGTTTAATGTAATATATATTATTAAATAATAAATCAAGCCTTCTGAAACATGAAATTAAATAATAAATCAAGCCTTCTGGAACATGAAGATCCTCGTCTCTTCCCCAATCCAAGAACCCCTGTGAACACCGTCACATTTAATTAATTAATTAATTAAATAAATTTAATGTCTGAGCTAAATCCCAGAGAGCTTCCACCCAGAGGAGCAGGGACACCAGTGACCCAGGGAGCATCCCCTGGGCAGCATTCCTGGCTCCAGCCCTGCATCACCCTGGGTTCCTGCCCACAGAACCCGTATCTTTGGCTGTAAAGATCTGTTTTCATTTCTATCCAATGTCTCTCTCTGTGGTCATCCATCTAATAAAGGTTTGTACATCTTCACAGCCCCAGCATCCCCAGCTTCTCCCCACAGCTCTGTCCTGCCCACTTAAGATTTTAAATCAAGATCTTTCTGTATACTCAGCATCCCCTCAAGGAAGGTGCCTGCTCCCCAGCCCACATGCAGGTAGCAAGGACAGAAAACCACCCCTGTTGAAAGGAAATTAGCAGCAACCCCTCTGACCCAGCCAGCACTAAGAGAGTGGTGCCAGGTTCTCCTGGCTGGAAAGGAGATAGAAACGCACCCAGAATCCAGCGGCAGCCGCTCTCCCTCCTCCTCAGGCTCTCTCCAGCAGGCCCCAAGGCAGGATCTCCTCTGCTCACAGGAGAAGGCAAGGTCTGTGAGCTGCCCGTGCCTCCTGACCTCGCTGCCTGCGCAGGCTGGAGGGGCACGGCGGGCCGAGCGCGGCTTTAAAGGGTGTCACAGCGGAAGGGACGTTGTGCAAGGCACCTTCCCACGCCAGCACAGCTCCCGGTTCCCAGAAAGCTGCCCGGGGTATTCCCGAGGGCTGAACGCCCTTGTGATGGGTTTTGCCTGGTGGAAGAAGGAATTGCCCACAGGAAGTGCAGTGGGAAAAAGATGATGGGGAAGTTATTCATGCCTGTGTTGATGCTTCTGCTATTTTGAGCATCACAACCCGTTCTGCTGAGCTGGCAGCTGTGGGAAGGTTTGCCCAGGGCACTGGAACACCCACAGCAAGGGCTCTGTGCATTGTTGAACCTCCTACATGTGCAGTGAGACCCTCCAGAGCCTGATCCTCTCCCCATGCCCATCCCCAAGCCCCAGGAGCACCAAAGGAGCTGGGCTGTGGGCACCAGGGCTGGAGGCAGGGCTTGACCTCTGCTGGGACTGCAGGAAGTTTTGCAGATGGCTTCGTCAGAGGGCCGGGCTAATTTTGGGAAGCTCTGGGGTTCACGTGACGCTATTGCCCAACTTCAGAGAAGTGAGTGGCAGCTTCTGCTTACCCAGAGCCCCAACGTCACACAGCTCTGCTGAGAATGTCCCCTGCAAATCTCCTACCTCACTGAGGGGAGCCAGGAATGGTGGCTCCAAGGGCCATCAGCACCTCGAAAGGGACACACAAAAGGTGGCAGAACAAAATTGTGAGCAGCCCTGGGGGATACATTTCCCAAACCCTTTTTAGAAAGTTTTATTTTTCAAAATATACAGTTTATTTACAATAGTAGTGTCTACAGTTTTACATATAAATTTATTTCAAACCTTTAAATATCTGCAGTAAACATTAGGGAAAAAATAATAAAAAATAAAATCACAGGATCAGCAAAAAAGGCATCTCATAGTAATTCTTTTCATCAGAGTTTGAGTTTCAAGTAGCCAATGTCTATGAAAACCATGAACTTGATAAATCTGGCAGAGAGATATGGGTTAGAAAAAGGCACAATCCAGAGCTGTGGGACCTGCCCCTAAAGGGCTGCAGGCCAAGAAAACCCTGTGCTGAGATGGGCTGGGAGAAGGACCTAGGACAGGGAATCCCCTCGGCATGAGTTAGGCAATAGAGGCAACTGCAGCGTGTTGGGTGCCCTGGGGAGAGGGCAGCCAGGGAGAGACAGGGCTCTGGCAAGGTGCCAGGGCAGGGGAGGGAGGGTGGCATCAGGCACTTCATCTTCCAGGCAGCAGATCTGCCCGTGCATCCATAGCCTGGAGCGGGAGGGCAGCGAGGTAGGGCCGGGGTGCACCAGGGAACCCCACAGCCTCTTCCTCCCCTTTCCTCACCATCCTCAGCCCCCCATCCCCCTGCCAGTGCCACAGCTGGACCACAGCACTCCACAGGGATGCTCCACTTGGAGTCACTGCTGTGGCACAGCCCCCAGGCAGGGGGCAGGGCAGGGACACCAGCCCCAGTGCAGGGGCACAGAGCCAGCAGCTGAGCTCTGGGCCGGGGCTGTCAGTCCTCCTTCTTGAAGGTCTCCTCAGGGATGAGTGTCCGGAAAGGATAATCCCAGAAGCGTGTGCTGATGCCAAAACCTGTGGGCAGGGAAGAGATAGTTCAGCCCATGGCACCACCATCAAGGTGTTGCAAGGGCTCTGTGTTAACTGGTGAGGGAGGAGTGCCCATGTTTTGGGGAGGGAGGAAGGCAAAGTGAAGACGAGGAGGAAGAGCAGAGGGAGCAGGAGCTGGCTGGGCCATGCCAACAAGCCCCATGGATGATAGCTTATCTGGATGGGGCGTTTTCTCCTAGGAAACCGGGCAAAGGGCAGGTTGAGCAAGCACTGGGCTAGGGAAAGTGTGGGGCGGATCTGGAGAAGCCCAGGGCCTCACCCTCCACCTGTCAACACCTCCCAGCAGGAAGAGATGCTGCCCTGGGCAGGGATAGGCACCCACATCCAGCACCATGGGGGTTTGGCATTCCAGGCAGCACTGATGCCCACCAGTGAGCCAGCTGCTGCCTTCACCCCTGCTCTGACTCCTCATCCTCACCCTGGACGCCAGGAAATATTCTCCATGAGCTACAGCACCTCACATGCTGCTTCCCCAGCAGCACAGTGCTTGGCTTTCCTCATCCCAAATCCCAAATATTTTGGAGCAATCAGCTTCACCCACGCAGCTAGGCTGGATCTTTGACATCCCCTTCCCCTGCCAGCACGCACGGGGAGCGCGGCACTACCTGATTTTTGGTGTTCAAAGTGGTGCTTGACATGGTAAGCCTTGAGGCCGTACAGGTAGGTGCCCTTTTTGGGGGAGCCATAGTGGAGGTAATAGTGCATCATGTCGTAGATGACGTAGCCGCAGAGGCCCCCGACGAAGACGCAGAGCCCCAGCACCTCGGGCAGCAGCAGCCGCAGCACGCCGTAGAAGAAGCCGATCACCAGCGAGGCCGGGACGGGAGGGAACACCAGGCGGGAGCTGTCGAAGGGGGACTGGAAGCAGAGAGGGATGGTGGGACAGGCAGCTCCCACTCAGCCTTCCTCCCTCTGCACATCCCTGCCAAACATCAGGGAAACCCATCTGGGAGAAGCCAACAGCAAAATCCCTCTCCAGGTTGTACCCAGTGGTGGGAGCAGCCCCCCATGCGTGCCCAGGTGCCCAGGCAGGGGGTGGCTTTATCTGGTAGGTGCCCAAGCTCTACATTTCCTCCAGCAAAGCTAGAGAGAGCCTATGGCTCTTTTGGTTTTCCCCCTTGCCCAACCACACATCTTGAAAAATTAACTCCAGCTCCTCCAAGGCTGTTTTACAGCCCTTGCTGGTATTGGGCAAGTGCCTCGCTTGGGATGCCACCAGTCACACTGAGCAGGCAGCAACAGGCTCTGTGTGGGCAAAGGGCACACAGTGACAGCTGCGGCGGGGCAAAGGCCACCATTCCCACGGGCCAGGCGGTGCCAGCGGGGGCGGGAGCTGCGACTCACCTTGTGGTGCTGCCCATGCAGCAGGAAATGCAGCGTGATCAGATAGTAATTGCTAGCGGGCGGCTTCATGTGGAACACAAAGCGGTGGATGAGGTACTCTAGCAGGGACCACAGGACCATTCCCAGGAGGAAGATGAAGGGGAAGTAGTATTTGTGGACGGGGATGGAGTACTCTACACAATGAGACATGCAGCGGTCAGCAGGGCAGGTGCAGGTGCTTTTATCCATCACCATCCTCCCACTGGCATCAGGGTGATGCTCAGCTCTCTTTCCCTCCCACCACTCATCCACCTCCTGCCCTGAGCTTCTCTAGGGAGCTAACTGCCCAAGCTCTGCTCTAAACCACATTTTCCTTTGATTCCGACTAATTTACAGAAACAGCCAGCTTCTTGCTGCCTCAGGAAGACTGAGGGGAGCTCCCTGCATTCCAGATTCCAACGTGGGCTTGGATGTGCACTCTAGGGACTGTGTGACCATTACACAGCTGTTTCACCCACCAGAACAAGGCAGGAGGGACCTAAGTTGCACAGGCAACACTCACGACAGTAAAACAGTGCTGTCGGTGTTTATTTTTTGGGGGGAAAAAGAAAAGACTTGTTGGGCACTTTCCCCCGCAGAACATTTTTCAGCCACCTCCTTCTTTCAGGGCTGGCTGCCAGCCCTGTGTCCTTCCTAGCAAAACTTGGATTGCCCCAAAACCTGCTTATTTTTAGGGAAAAAAACCCCCACAAAACTTGGCAGCAAGGTGCTGGATGCCACAAGGAGCAGGGAGTGCCTGTGCAGCCGGCGATCCCCACCCCACAGCAGGGCACAGCTGGCACTGGGTGGCACCTTGCAAAAAAAATAGGGAACCCAGCAAAAAAAAAAAAAAAAAAAAAAAAAAGGACAACAAAGAAGACAGCTTGCCCTGGGCACGGTTGTTGTTGCCGGGGAAGCAGGGAGCAGACAGTGGGAGATTCAGGGGCAGGCGCTCGGGGCGAACAAGCCGCGCTCTGTGCGGAGCCGGCGGCGCTCAGAGCCGGGTTTGTTCCCCGGCATTCAGCCCGGCCGGGTGGGCGGCAGCGGCATCGGAACCGCCCCGGCACCCGCAGCGCTGTGGGCACCGAGGGAACGAGGCAGGAGCGAGCAGGCTGCAGCCCAGGGGGCTCTGCTGATCCCTGGGGGATCAAATCTCCTGGGGAGGGAAGGGGATGGAGGTGGGCAAGCACAGGAGGCCTCATGCAGGGGACACGCTGGTGGCCACAAGGGAGAGGTGCTGGTGGCCACAAGGGAAAGGTGCTGAGCTGCTGCTCTTGCATGTGGCTTTGGTGAGCACGCACAGAAGGAGGGATGAGGAAGGGATGCAGGTGTCCAACCAACCCATTCTTGCCCCATGGCCCAGAGTGGGGTCAGCAATGGAAGCCCAAAGGCTTTGCTGCTGCTGCTGCTCGTACCTGTAGTGAAGGAGGAGAAGAGCCTGGTGTTGCCCTGAGCAAGGGAGGTGTAGCTGACCCAGCTGAGATAGAGCACCACGGGCGTCCACACCATGAACACCACGTACCTATGGGGCAGGAGGAGCTGTCAGAGAAGTGTCCTGCTGGCTGGTGAGCCATCCCCCTCCCAGGGCAGGCACCAGCCAGGGCACAGTGCAGAGCTCACCATGCTGTCTTGGAGAGGAACTCGAGGAAATCCGAGTGGAAGAGGCGGATGGGCCGATCCACGGGCTGGTGCACCCACTCGTCGTACTTCTCCCCCAGGTAGCCCACCTGCCACAGCAGGGGCTTCTGCCAGTCCACCAGGTCCTGGGGGAGCACAGAGGGGTTGTGGTGCTGGGGAACCCACAAACCATCCCAGTGCCAGGCACAAAGCTGAGCTGCTGCTGCTGCTGCAGGATTTTTGGCTGCAAACCCTCCCATGCCCCAAGAGCAGCTGTCTCCGGTTCCAAGGTGCCCTGAGCTCCCCACAAGCACCAGCACAGAGCAGACAAGGGGCCAAACACACCAAACACACATCAGCCCAGGGCTTAGCTCACCCCTGTGCCACCAGGTACCTGCCAGGGGATCAAGGTGAAGGTGGCTGTACCCAGACCTGGCTCAGCATCAGGCCTTGATAACTGAGGCTCTTTGCTGCCAAGATTAGATAGAGAGCAGTGATATGGCCCAGCAGAATACCTCTGGTGCCACATGGATCCCATCCCCGTGGCACTGCCCCAGCCAAGGACGTTTCTCCTTGTGCAAAGGACACGTGGGGCGGCCACAGCTGTTTGGGCACCCCAGAGAGGAGCAAACTGGGAAGGGATGGGGAGCAGGGACACAGGATGGGAACACAGACTCCAGCAGAGCTGCTGAGCATGGCTGAACTCAGGTGCAGGAGTAAGAAGGGACCTGTGTGGGTACACATGTTGGCATGGCATGAAAATGGGGAGGTACAACTGGCATCACCACCTCTGCCACTGCTCAGCATCCCTGGACACCTCTTCTGTTGGCCTGGCCAGATAAGGTGGATTCTTGGTCCCACCCCTGTGCCAGGACTGAAACCAAGCTTGCCTGGCCGAGCCCTGGGCCTGGCAGCTCTCCTTGGGCTGCTTGTGCCACACAGCACTGGCACAGCCATGTGGCACCTGGGGCTGTGCTGCCAGTGGTGGGGATGGCTCCGTTCAGGGCATCCCAGGGCAAGGATCCAGGGTGGCTGTGGGCATTTTGGGGGCTCTGCTGCAGGCAGGGATGAACACAGTCACACAGGAGGGGAAACAACCCCAGCTGGTGCATGGGATGGGAGCAGAGCCATTCACCACTGGGGGGAAAGTTAAAGCAAAAAGGTCACTTGGAAATGGACATTCTCTTTTAAAGGTGCTCAGTGATAAAATATTAAATTGGGGGGTGAAAGATGTTCTCCTGCTCTAAAAAACCCCCAGGTTTCTACAGGATGAAAGCATGCTCACCAACCAGCTGGGACCGTGAGGGTGCTGTGGAGGGCAGGGGCAGCCAAAGGCACCTTAGGGACAAGTCCCCACTGTTGTGGCATGCTTGGGAAGCAGCTGGCAGGGCAGGAAGCACCCTGCACACACAGGGATCACCCTGCCTAGCCTGGGGAATCCCTTCCTGCTCATTACGAGTGCTCAGGCAAGGGGAAAAAAATAAAATAAATAAAGTAATAAAATAAACAAAGCACGAAAGAAATAAAAGCAAGCAAGGTGTGGTTTGGCAACACTTCCCTGTGGAAGGGCACAGCTGCTGTCAGAGAAAGGCATCTCTCCCATGCTGCTGCAATGGGAGCCTCCCAGCGGGGCCACGCCTGAGCAATAAAGCATGAGCAATGCCATCCACAGCAGGAGAAAGGGCACAAGTGGCTGGGTCAGCTTGGCTCCCTCACGCCATCCCTCCCACCCAACAGCCCAGCAGAAACCCAGCCCTCACACAGGGAAGAGGAGACCTGGTGTTTCCCAGGAGCAAACAGTGTAGGAGAGACTCCAGAGCTCTTACCCTCTCCACAGGCACGGTTCTGTAGCAGAGATCTGTCTGCTCTGGAGTCTGGGCTGCTGCAGACACCTCCTTCTCATCCACTGTCTCAGAGAGGCTCTGGAAAGAGAGGGAAAACTCTGTGGTGAAGCACCAGTGGTGGATTCAGCTGGGATGGTGATGGCTGTAGCACTCAGGGGTATGGCCAGAGCGAGCTCCTGCCTGCTAAACAAATATGGGGGAAAATCTGGTGAATTTAAGTCAGTGAGTTCCTGCAGAGCAGGTTTCCTGAGGGAAGCAGCTGCTAGTGAGCTGCCCTGCCCTTCTGACATTGTGGGCTCGGGGCTCTTTGGAAACCTCCTCTCGAGCCCAGTGTTTGGAATGCCCTGCCCGTGGCCAGGACAGCACGGCAGGGTGGCCACGGAGAAATTCTGGGCCCTGGGACAGCATTTTCCACTGCAAATGGGCAGTGCCATGGCAGAGGTCACCTTGGCACTGCCAGTAAAGCCTGGGGCATTGCCAGGCTACTGCTCCCTCCTCCCACCCCACTGATCTCCAACAAAGCCCAGCTTGGCATTTTGGTCCCTCAGAAAGCTAGGCTGGCAGGCCTGGGGAGCGTGGTACAGCTGGTGCCACCATCCTTCTGTGGGCACAAGGAAAAACACACAGAAGGAGCCACCTTGTCCAGGGAAAAAGGCAAAGTGTCCTTCACAGAGTGACACTGGGCTGGCTGCCCTTGCCATGGGATATGAGGTGGGGTTTGGGCTGGCTGCCTTTGCTATGGGCTGTGGGATATGAGGTGGGGTTTGGGCTGGCTGCCCGTGCCATGGGCAGTGGGATACCAGGTGGGATGCGGCTCAGGAGGGCACACTGAGGCACGGGGGATGCAGTGGTGGCAGGATGGAGACCCAGCTGCAGTCCCGCTGGCAGGGCGGGCTGAGGAACAGGAGGAACCTGCCTCGGCTGGTGCTGGGAAGCAAACCCGGTGCCAGCTGCCAGCGCAGCCTCCCTGCTGCAGCCGTGCCAGCCCGGCGCCGGCCGCGGGGGCTCGCTGAGCCTGGGCCGTGCCCGTGCACACCCCATACCAGCCGTGCCCCCCGGCAGCAGCGCCGGCTGCCCTGCAGGACGTGCCGAGCATGCCTTTGTCCCGCTCTGCCGGCCCGGGTTACCCATTAACCCGGGCAGGGCACGGCGGGGCCGCAGCTCAGCCCTGCCCGATGCGGCTTCAGCCGTGCCGCTTCCAGACTGGGAGGATTTTCCCCCAGCTCCTCAGTGGATGCTCTCCCCACCGCTCTGACAGGGATGCACTGCCTCCCTATAGAGGGGAATACAGCCCTGGCAGCTGCTGGAGGGCCTGGGATGCAGGAAAACCAGTGTCACTTTGCCAGGATGTCAGGACTTAACTGGGGACACCGAGGCAGGGCTCAGGCACTGTTTACCCACGGCAGGCACTCCTTGCAAGATGTGCTCCCACCCCATTTCTCGGGCTAGCCGGATTTCAAGCCTCATTCTGCCGGTACAGGAACCGCATTACCCAGCTCTGAGGCAACCGCTTGCCTGGGGCAGCGGGCATGGGAGGACAGGGGATATTTCCAGCCAGTATTTCCAGGCTGGAATCCCACTGGCATCAATTTTACTGCAGGCAGACCACCGATATGAGCTGATGCCATGTACCACCACACCTCTCTGTGAGGATTCCCACTGCTATTTTCCATGCTGCACACTCTGTCCTTCAGCCAGACATTCCAAAACCCTAGGTCAGATGGGATGTCTTAAAATCCAGCAAAGCATGGTGGATTTATGGTTTTGCCTCTGCCCTGCAGGTGCTTTGGAAGAAAATTTGGCTTTAAGAGAGTGAAATGGCTTATCCGTGCCCTGAGAAACGGGCTGGGGCTCTCCACCTTCAGCTTGCACCACAGCCCAGGCAGCAGCAGGAAGGATGCTTAGGAAAGCTGGGCTGACGCAATGCCCGGCACCTCTCCTCCCTTTTCCGAAATGTTCACACACCTCCAGTTCCCCTGCCCATGGATGCCTGAGCACCGTGTCATGCCTGGAGGCTTCCTGGTCCTCCCAGGTCAGGGAGATGGATGGACTGGGGGCTCACATCCCACCTCACCACCAGCACCTGGGCTGGTTACCATCAGTGACATGCCACTACCCTGTGGGCTATGTCAGCTCCCTGTCAGCACCTGAATCATCTCCTACCCCTCCTCTTCCTCAGCTGGGGAGCAGGAGGAAGGCTCTTCTCTTGCTCACCCTGGAGCTGGCACTGACAGGACTGGAGCTGTGTCGCAAACAGGACACAAACCACGCTGGCATGTCCCAGCTGGCTCCCCAAAGGGTGGCCTGTTCCTGCCTGCCCCAGGCACGCAGGGGCCCTGCTGAGATCCAGCCCCATGGACCTGAACCACTGCTGGGGCTTCTGCCCGTTCTGCTCTGAACAGGTGGGCTGGGAGGAGGCTGAAGGGCTGTGCTGAGCTGGGCTCTGCTGTCACCTGTGGGTGGTGAAGATGCACCTGAGCTGTCCCCAGGCAAACAGGTCCTGCCAGGGAAGATGAACAAGGGGCCTGATGTAAGGAAGGGAAAGTTAACGCCCACAAGGCACCGCAGCTGCGAGCGAGCAGCAGTCCTGGTGAGTGCTGCTGGTACACACAGGGCCAAACACCCAGGGCATGGCACGATCCAGTGACTGGGTGACCCAGCATCCACCTGAGAGCATCTGGGTGCCCTGCGTGGGTCACACAGGGCGCTCTGCATTGGCCCTGCACCAGCTGGAGAGCACGGGCTGTGCCAGCCCAGTGCTGCCCTGCATCAGGGCTTGGGGCATTAAAAGAACAAAATCCAGCTGTGATGTCGGCTACAGACAGAAGGGGTGGCCCAGCACAGGGTTCAGTGTTCTTGTGACACAGCCAGAGAAGCTGGAAAGCTCCCCCTGGCCCAGACAGGGCAATGCTGCCTACAGACAGCTGCTCTGCCAAAAGCCTGGACCCAGGGGGATTTTCCACCCATTTTCCCAGCGAGTCAAAACCCCAGAGGAGTCCTACCATACCTTGCATTGCTCCACAGCCTCCAGCACCTTCACTGAGCTCCTCAGAGGCTGTTTGCTGGTGTCCACATGGGACAAGCTGTGTTGGCAGTGCAGGTACAGGCATGTAGCATGAGGACACCCCCGGAGGTGCAGAGGGCACCCAACAAGGTTGGGGGCACCATCCCACAGCACTGTGCTCTGTGCTGTCTGGCTGTCTCTTGGCCCATTAAACACTGGGCGCAGCAGGACTATTAAAAGGAGGTGAATTGAACTGCTAATCATAGCAGCAATATAAAAAGTGACTTCTTGTTACATCAGCCCCAAAGAGGTGCCCCAGGTGTCCCGCCCACGTCCAAGCGTGCTCGGGCTGGGATGCAAAGCCAGGGTAGGTGCAAGGTAAGGTGCAGCAATACAGGCAAGAGGAAGAGAAGGACAGTAAACCTGAGAAGGATGGAAGATTTACTGTGAGTCACAGCCACGTCACGCACCCCAAAGAGGCTGTGATGAAAGTCCCTCATTGCTCAAACTGGAAGGGTAATTAGATGATCCAGCTCCCTTCTAGCAAGGCTGTTAAAATCCACTGTCTAGTTTAGGTAATTATTGGTATTTACTTTGATCTCCCCTATATGTCCTGCTTGCATAGATAAAAGATTTAGGGATTAATTTGTCCTTAGCCAAAAGGATTTGGGTGATGCAGAA
This sequence comes from Melozone crissalis, assembly GCF_028551555.1. Classification (NCBI taxonomy): domain Eukaryota; kingdom Metazoa; phylum Chordata; class Aves; order Passeriformes; family Passerellidae; genus Melozone; species Melozone crissalis. Next base: position 8,023,645 of record NW_026535785.1, read on the forward strand.
AAGGGACCTGCGGCCGAAGGAGAGAGCCACAGGAAGGGGCACGGAGAGTCCAGTGGGATGAAGGCTGGATCTTGTCTTCTTTATCTGTCCTGCATTAACACATTTTTCCCCCTTTGCAAAATCCTGGAAATTCCTGTGGGAAGCAGGGGAGGATGCTGGATGCCTGTGGGACCAGAGCATTCTGAATCCCTCAGCATGGGGATGATGCAGCCCCAGGACATCCAACAGGCAAGGAGAGGCACTGGCAAAGCTGTGGAACCAAACTGGGGTAATGGAACACTTCCTCCAAAGAGCTCTTTGGGCTACACCTGCCCCAAAGCACCCAAAGCATGAACCCAAGCACCACCAAGGACACCACCTCTCCCCAGAGTGGATTTTTAGGGGGTGGGGAGTAGGGCAGAGCAGCTGACACCTCAGTGCATGCTGGATGCAGCCTCACCATGCAGCAGGCAGCTCTAATCCCTGCCCTGCGTGCTCCAGGCTGGGATGGTTTATCTGGCACCAGGCAGTGTCAGATCTCCCTGCAGCCTGAGTTATCACGCCATGTATTTGCATTGGGATGGTGGCGGCTCCCCTCGGCACGGGAACCCGTTTGTCCGGTACCTTCCTACCCCAGCCCGCTGGGCTCGTCACGCCTGCGAGGAGGCGGCGGCTCGGCGAGCGTCCCAACAGAGGAGGTGCCGCGGCCGGGACCGTGCGGGGAGCGGGCAGGCATTGCACCGGGGCTGAAACAAAGCCCCGTCTGTGGCGCTGGAGCCGGGGCTGGCCCTGGGCAGGACAGCAGCGAGAGCAAACAAGCAGCCAGAGGGACCGGCCGGTCACCGACCCCGCTGGGATGCCGAGAGAGGAACTGTGAGCTGGAGAAGGGGGCTGGGCTGGCTCTGCTGCTCAGCATCCTGCCCACGGCCGCTGGTGAGGGCTGGAAACTGCGCAGGAGTGCCCAGGGCCACCCGGAGGCTGCGGAACCACCTGGGCAGCACGGGACTGGCACGGCGGGGACAGAGCTGTGTCCCATGCCCCTCACCAGGCAGTGAGGGACGTGGCTGGGCTCCTCTCTCAGCAGTGGCTGCTCACCACTGGTAAACCCCTGTGCCCAGCACCGTGGTCCCTGGTTGAGGGCTGACAGGGCCAGGAAGGGTGTCCTGTCCCAGTGCCCACTCTGCCATACAGTCCTGCTAAAACTGACACTGAGCTCCATCTCCTGCACCCCTGCAAAGACCCCAACGCCTCCATGCCACATTGGCACCCCAAATCCACCCATCAGCCCTGCCTCCTAGCACGGCAGGGAGGGAGGTGGCCGTGGAGGGGGACCTTGCAGGTACCCAGCTCTGTGCACTTGGCACCCTCAGGGTCCCCTGCACCTCAGAGCCAGAGAACTCCTGGGAGCCAGGAGGCACATGGGACCTTGGCACCCTGCACACCTCAGGCACCACCCATGCAGACGCCAGGAGCCTAAAAGGGGTCTCTGTTCCCTTCACCCCTCATGCCCTGTAGACCCCAGATCCTACAGAGCCTGATCCTATGGATCCTGTCCTGCTCACACCCAACACACACCATGTCCCATACAGCTCAGACTGAGATCTGGGTGCACTAAACACCTCATATGCTACATGCACCCCAGAAACTTCCTGCCTTGTACACCCCAAAGCCTTTCCAGCCTCTGTATGTCCTGAACAGCTTGGGCGCTGAGAAGCCTGGACCTGGAGTGCCCTACAGACCCTGTATGACTCAGAGCCTGCACAGTTTGGATCCAGGGTGCCCTACAGCCCCTGCACATCTCAGACTCCATGCACTCTGGACTTGAGATGCTCTATAACCCCAGCAGTGCCCAGATCCCAGAGAGCACAGACCTGGAGCACCTTTCAAAACTCAATCCGGGACCTAGGGCACCCCATAATGTCTGTACATCCCAGTCCCACGACTATAGAAACGCTGTGTATGCCACACCTGGGGTGCCTTAGAGAGATCCTGCACATCCTGGATGGAGACCTGGGATTGGGACACTCACTGTACAGACCCTGCACATCCTGGATCGGGACTTGGGATCGGGACACTCACTGTACAGACCCTGTACATCCTGGAGCAGCACCTGGGGCACAGTACAGCCTCTCCATTTGCCAGTTCCCGGTCGCGGGGTACCCCACAGCCCTTGTTCACCTGTACCCAGCACCTGAGGCACCCCGCAGAGGCTGCATGTACGCCCGGCTCCGCTCTAGCCGTGTCCCCCGGTCCCGGCTCGGCCCCGCGGCGGTACCTGCTCATCGCCGGGCTCGATGTCCCCCACGTAGTACTGCTCCAGCCAGCGGCGGGCGTTCTCCGAGTGCCGGTGCGGCGGCCCGTCCAGCGCGGCGCTCACGTCGGTGCCGGCGCGGCGGCGCAGCAGCTGCTCCCCGCCCGGGTGCAGCCGCACGAAGCCGCTCAGGTCGTACAGGCGGCGGCGGCAGGAGACCAGGCAGGCGCCCTGCGCGCAGCGCTCCCGCACCTCGGCGGCGCTGAAGGAGCGCGGCCCCGCCGTGGCCATGGCCCCGCCGCCGCTCCCCGTCCCGCTCCGCTCCCCGTCCGAGTCCCCGTCCCGTCCCGTCCCGCCGCCGCGCTCTGCCCGCACCTGCTCATCTGCATACATGCATATGCAGCCAGGCCACGCCCCGCGCCGCGCCCCGCCGCAGCCCATTGGGCAGCCAGGGACGGGTGGGGCACGGCTGGGGTGCGGAGGCTCCGCCCCAGCGCAGGTACCCTGGAAAGTGGGAATGGGGCATCCCTGGAGAGGCCGAGCGGGGCACAGGGGGCGCAGGGCACCCTCAGGGGGACGGGGAAATGGGGCGGCCCCAGGAGAGGGGAGAGTGCCCCCCCTTGGGCCCAGGGCTACGGCCAGGGTGGGGAATGGGGGATCGGGGCAACCTTGGGTGGGTTATGGGGTACCCCGGGGTGGAACTGGAGTATGGGCATCCCTGGGGCAGGGATGAGGCTGTGAGGGCATGCTGGGGGTATAGGGCACCCCTAGGGGAATCACCCTTCCCAAGTTACCAATGCCCCTCCAAGGTCCTCGGTGGCCAAGGCAAGGGACACCCAGTCCTGGCTCAGAGTGCCCATGGAGAGCAGGGTCACCCAGAGGGGTCACCCAGAGGCCAACTCACCCCAGTGGCACTTGCTGCCAGGCACCACATCCCTGTTCAAAGATATATTTCAGTATTTAGTTAAATTTGCAATTCGCCAGGGGGGCAGGAGGCAGCCCCAAATACCCCGAAGAATCACAGCCAAATAATTACTAAAGAATGACAGGAAAGGAGTTTCCCATGCATTTTGGGGGGGAAGATTTCCCTCTGAAGTGAGGGGGACCGCTTTGGGGTGACACCCTTGACCACAGGGGCCGGTCACGTGCCAGCAAATTTGGTGTTGCTGGCCACACCGGGCTGCAACCAGTGATTAAGGTGGGGTTTGCCATCCCAGGAATGGGGAGCCCCCCCAGCCCCACCTGTAAGGGTAGGTCAGCCATCACACACCTCAGCCCCCCGGCCTTGGGGTGCTGTGGGGCGCAGGCCAGGCCCTCACTGAGGCCTTTAATCAAGGTGGATGCAAAACCTGCTGTGCCAGTCAGCATCAGCTCCACCTTCCCACCCAGCTCCTGGCACAGCCCTGCCTCCTTCTTGGGGGAAAAGTTCGTTTTTGGGTGGGCAGGTTGATTTTGCACGCTGATAGGAGCACAAGGGTTAAGGGTGGGCATGCTCCTGGCTGGGGCTGCTGCAGCACCTGGGGTGCATTGGGAGCCCCTTGGGGTGGAGGACAAAAACAATTCCTGGGGGTTGGGAGGGCCAGAGTGGTCCTGAGAAGTTGCTGGGAGACCCCAAACGAGGTGCTGGAGTGGGACACTCTCCCAATTCCCTCAATGGCCAAGGTGGTCCTGGTTGTGGTGGTGAGCTCAATCTGGCACAGCTCTCTGGCCATTAGGGTGGCTTCTGGATGGACACTGAGGATTTTTTGATGAGCATGGGGGCAAGGTGGGGGGCAGATCTGAATGAGCTGGGGCTCTCAGCTCCCCAGACCCCAAGCATGCTCCGGTGCAGTGACCCTTTGTGGGGTGCTGGAGGAGATGGAGGGGACACCTGGCTGTGACCCCACCATGCGGTCCCCACTGGCTGTTCCAGCTTGTGCAGCCCAGCCCTACCATGGGTTTTGGGGCCACAGGCTGCCAAGGGCCACCCTCTGTAATCACCACTCATGGCAGAGCTGGGTCCAGCCTTTGCCAGTCCACAAAAATGCTCGGTGACCTGTGGGTCCCTGCTGCCATCCTCTCCCAAACTCACAGATCTGTGGTCCTCAAATGTGCCACAGCAGGGCCCAGAGATATGAGCCAGCCTCTTGTGAGCTGACACTTCATCTGCCCACATAACCTCCTGGGCTCTGTCCCCCCATGCAGGGCCCAAGGTTGTCCCCACAGTGGGTGAGCCAGTCCCCAGCTCTGCAGTGACAATGGGGAACCCTGTCACCTGCAGAGCAGGAATGCACTGAGCACAGGTGGCACTGGGACAGGGACAGTGCTGGGAGCAACCTGTACACCAGCATAGCAGCTCACATGGGCAGCAGAGGGTTGTGCCAGTGCCCTGTCCCTGCTGCTGCACTCACCCCTGTCCCTGTCACTGTCCCTGCACCGTGCCAGCCCCAGGACGAGCAGGATCAGGAAGTGCAGCTGGTTTGCTGATCAGCCTGGCTGGAATGAGAGCAGCCAAGTGGCTTTGGCTCATCAGTTCCTAAACTGGTTTTCCCAGCAGACAGACGGACAGACGCTGGGGCTGGCACACAGGAGACAGGAATGTGCTGCTGGGCTCGGGGCAGGATTAGGCCCTGCAGTGCTGGAGGGGCTGATGCTGGGATAATGGAGCTGTGGCTGCCAAGGAGGAGGAGGCCAGTACAGACTCTGCTTGGTATCGCATCCATGGGAAAGGTTTTCCCTCTCTGCTAAACACTCCCTGTTTCTCTGCCAAACTCGATCATCAGGGATTTAACTTCCTTCTCTACACATGGAAAGCCTCAGTGGGGATAGGGAAGGCACACCACACTTGTTACACCCTCAGTAGGAAAACAAATAGGGTATAAAATGCTGACAGTGGCCTTTAGGGCACAGCGTGGGTTGTCATGGGAGCCCTCTCCCTCTTCCAGTGCTGTCCTTGGGAAAGCTCATGGGTACACAGGTAACAGCTCCTGGGATGCACTTGGCAGGCAGCTGAAGCAAGTTTTGGCAAGCAGCTGTTTTCGGGGTCAGACCTGAGGTTTTCTGCCCTCGGCATCCTCCTCTGCACGGCCTGGGACGGGCACCAGAGCAGGGGTGGGGTGCGTGGGCATCTCTGCAGGGTGCTGCTGCTGGGCTCTCTGGATGGAGCTGGCCTGGGATGGAGCTCCTCTCCTCGGCAGTGTCCAGTCACTCCTGGAGCCCTGGCACAGCCGTGGCACCAGGGATGCCCTGAGGGAAGTGGTTTGGCACCCTCCCACGCAGCGCACACAGCACTCGTGCAGAGCAGCTGGTTTAATCCAATGCCCCCTTGCTCCTGCTCCAGCAGAAACCATGGATGGGTCATCCCCTGCCCTGCAGTATGGCTGAGCACTGTGCATCAGCTGAGGGCTCTATCAATTCACCTGGTTTGCCCATGGCAGCACCCCCAGAGCTGGTGTGGTGCATGCTCTGGCCCACACTCACTGCCTGAGCAGTCCCTGCCTCCCCCCGTTCTCTAAGGCTGCAATTCACAGCAAGGTTTGGCCTCACTGGGGAACTTTCTGCACTTGGTACCAAGTTATTGCAAAGAGCAGGTGGGTGTGGGGACAGGCAGAAGGGGTGGGCAGCACAGAAGGGGCAGGTGGGGGGCACCATTTACTGCTGCCCTGCACGGCAAAGGTGACAACGTTTCTCCAACCGGCTCTAGGGAGGCAGAATAAGCTGGCTGTGTTTCCTTGCAATAGTCACTTCTGCATGGAGTGGGGCTGCTCCCAAAGGAGCCACCAGACATGCTGCAGGGTGTGAGAGAAATGCCGGCAGCATCTGGGAAGGATTCCACCTACCTGTGCAGGGCTACACAAACACCAGGCCAGGGCTTTTCCGCCTTCCTCTGAAGTGCCGGCGTGCTCCGCCTCGGGGCCATTCACACACTACGGAGATGGACCGTAATGGACTGTAATAACACACTAAATACCACGATTTGTCGGTCCGTCACCTTTAAATAACAAATCTCCTTTCCCTTCCAAGCTACAGGAGCACTCGAGCATGGAAATGAGAATACTTCCCGGCTGAATGGAGTCACGGAGGGAGGCGGAGGGCGGCAGCGCTCCCCGACCCCGGGGCTGCGGCGGCGCCGGCCGGACCCCGCTGCCCCCGCCCGCTTTCCTGGGGGGCAGACGCTGCCCAGGGCCTCCCCGAACTGCAGGATGTGGGCTTGGGCTTGCCGGCAGCTCAGACGCCGCCCGGCTTCGCTTTCCCAAGAGGAGCCTCACAACCGCGGGCAGTTCCCAGGTTGGTGTGGCAGGTGCCAGCACACTGTCCCAGCCGGGGCTGGGGGAGCCTTAGCTCTTGGGGGGCTCTGCTAACCGAGCCCCCTGCTTTGGGGTGCAGGGAGAGGGCCATGGGTGCAACACTCACCATCCACTGGCAGGGAGAGCTGCTGGGGGCTCCCCACAGAGAGAGCGTGCCATCAGAGCAACACCACATTCTATCAGAACAGCACTTAAAAAAATAAGTTTAATGTTTTAATTGTTTAAGATACATCATCTGTTTTTTCCACAGCAGGATCCCACTGCCTGAGCTAGCACAGGGGTTGGGAAGGGCAATGGCACGTGGCCCCACTCAGCAGGCAAGCGTGGGAGAAGGGATCAGTGCCAGTACAGGTGGGGGTAGCTCCAGCTGGCTCATCCCTGGCACACATTAACCCAAATCCAAAGCTCAGGCTGCAGCCAGGCCTGGAGAGGCACAGGCTGCACATTCCAGGTGTGCACACACTGCACAGCAGCATCCCTGCACCGGGAGTGCCTGCAGGCACAGCCCCAGACAGACAGATCCATCAGTACATTCTCCTGTTGATGCTCCACAGTTAAACCTACTGCCTCCATGGAGTCCACCATTCTTCCAAACCCGCTTTTTCCCTAGAAACTGCTGCTTCCCTGTTGAAGAGCCTCGTCACTCCAGCAGCAGCAAATCTCAAATTGACCCTAATTTTCCCCATAGTGCTCAGAAACAACAGCCAGAAGGAGCTGTATTGACTAAGTGTCCTCTTTGTGTGCTCTCAGTGAAGGAGCAAAGGCTTTCTAAAACACCACATCTAAAAGACAGTGTGGATCCCAAACTCAAAAGCCAGATGCCTTTTCCAGTGACCAGGAAGTGTCACCACCAAGACAGGGACAAGTTAAAGTGCATTTTATCACCTGGTCAGAGCAGGAGATGGAGACACCTTAAAGCCTAACAATACTAAAACTGCTGGAAGCAACTAATCCCAGGGACCTTGGGTGCTTGTCTGGGCTTTTCACAGGTACTGACTAGTAAGCAGAAATTATTTAAGATGTAATCCTGAAAAATGCCATTTCCTTTCCTTGCTTTGTGAGGAAATCTAAATGATGTAAACAGCCATTCAAAATAAGGACCCTGCTGCTTCCACGGAAACTCTGAGCACAGTTCCATGGACTATTCAAGGGCCACTTACAACTCACCTTCAGAGCTTACTGTTGTTTCAGAATTATTTCTGCTTTAATTGTGTAAAACTTTTGCTCAGTTTGAGCCCATGTAAGGAGGTACCTGGAAAAGACTCTACATTGCTGAAGCGAGTTTGGCTCTGCCAGGTGGGCCCCTTCCAGGGGAGCTTTCAAAAACCTCTTCATCCCAAACTAAGGAATATTCATACACCCTTCTGCAGGAGAGAGCAATTTTTCTGGTCTGGCATCCATTGCCAGCAATGGACACAGGGAATTTGGTCAAATTGGTCTGAAAGCAACCTGGGAAGCGCAGGAGTAATGGAAGCACTTGTAAACATCACCACAGCACACTGCCAGGACGTCCTGCTCCAGCTCCTTGCGGCGACCTCCTCCAGACAGAGCTGAGCGGAGCTGACTCAGCATGGCTTGGGAATTGAACATTCAGTCAGTGCCCGCTGTCCTCGCTGCTCAGAAGGTGCTCTCGAGCAGGCAGTGGCAGCCACAGCCCGTGGGACAGACCTCCTGCGTGCGGAACCACTCCATCATGTGGCTGGTGTGGCCGCCGTGGCCGCAGGTGAGGCAGAAGTTGGAGGAGCCGCGCACGGCCACGTGGCAGATGGCGCACTGGAAGGTGAAGCCCTTGCAGACGGCGCACTGCGTGCCGCGCACCTCGCTGCGGCAGTGGCTGCAGTACACGCCGAACTCTGCCAGGAACACAGAGAGAGGGGGACAGTCAGTGCTGGAATCATGGACAAACAGCCCTGCAAACAGCCCCTCACACTGCTCAAAGCGCCACCAGGATGGGAGGGTGGCTGGTGTTCAGAGGTCTTGGTTTGTTCTTCACAGGCGATCAAAGGAATGGGCAACTGGAGCACTGAGGCACTGACTGGCCCACCAATTCCCCTGATGGCTACAGCTGGATTTCCAGCCTTGGAGACACTGACTCATGAAGGTTCCTGCCGGTCTCATCCACCTCTTACCACTAGAAAGTGTCACTAAGCAAGCAAGAACAGCCTCCATTTTTCATCAGAGAGCACACCTGATGCTCTGCATCAGACTGTCAGCCATGGAGGAGCAAAGGCAGTGGGTTAAGTCACCTGTTTTCACTCCAATTAATCCCCAGAAGTTGTCTTGGGTGACAAAGCGAGACTACTGCTGTTTCTCTGGCATCCTTCACTTGTTTTTCTCCCCCCAGGTCAAGCACATCTGTTTTTATAGGTCTGTGAAGAAGACAATTTGGCAGCTGTCCTTAACCTGGGCATCTACACTGCTGGAAGTATTTTGAGAGGAAAGTTCTCTTTACCTATTTGCTGGCTAGCTCACCTAGTTAGAGATCTTGCAATTTTAGCGTAAGGACACTTCAGCCAAGGATCAGAGATGAAGACAGAGCATCTCAGAGGGAATAAAGGACATTCATCAGCACAGAGCTGAGCATTGCTGGCATGGCAGTATGTGAATTTTCCAGCTTTCCTGGAGAGATGGTACAGTCTACAAAGCCCTTGAACCAACACCTGCAAGCCTCACCTCCACCCAGAACTGTGAAGAAGTCAAATCCATTTACTGGCAGAGCTGGCTTCTGTCAGAGGTTAAATGCCACATTTGCTGTGACATTTCAGTAACCAATGGACACTTCATCCATGTAGATGTAGCAGAATGCTCTGCCTAAGCAGGAATAAACCAGCTTGGATTCTGCCTTACTTCCAAGCTATCAGCATCAGTGATGGATTGAGTGGGGTGGGGGGCTGCTGTTCTTAATGTTGAAGGACGCTGAAACCAGCTTGATCACACTACCCCAAATTGTACCCATCACATGGAAAGGTAAGGCAAATGCTGGCATCAACAGGGATGTGAAAACCCTGGCAGGGAAGGGAGAGGCAGATGTTTACAGAAGAAGAAACCAAAGAGCTGATAGCATCTTACTCAAAAATAAAGCACGTTCTGTTGAGCAGGCAGGACAACATTTTATCTAAAATTGTGTGACTGACAGTCAATCACTCCATACCATAAAGACCAGTTCCATTTTTAAATGGTGAAAAATTTTAACACACCTCCCTTAGGTGTGTGTGAAGATCCTTACCTTGGGTGGGGACACCCCTCAAGGTCACTCCTCAAAGCTGAGAGAGATTTGCCCATGGTCATTGCTATGGGATGGACATCAGTGTCTACCTGATAATTCTTAAGCTAACTTTCATAGTATTTATTTAATAACCAGTGCATTGCATTTCTAGTTTTAATTTTCTATACTGTGTGGTAAATAACTCTGATTAAGGCCTTTTTAGTCAAATGATTATCATTATATTCACCAATTTAAATAAACCCTTCATATTTTATTCATATTAAATAATTGGTTTGCCATCATTAATTCTGTGGAACAATTTGTACCAAGGTTCAATTACACCTATATAACCACTTTAAACCCTTGTGACTCGCTTGGGTGGATCTCTGATAAACTCTGTCCACTCATTCACGACACATCCTGCCCTGCAGATTGCACGTTCCTAAGCTCCCCAGGCAGAGCTGTGGCTCTGCCTGAACAACTGGACCTGACACTCACCAATTCCCTTGTGGGGATCAGGAGGACACGAGACAAACTTCAGAACCTCAGCCCGCTTCTCTCGCAGGCCCCAGCGATAAAGGATTTCTCCATAGCACTTCTTAAAGTCATCAAATTGCTGAGTGTTGGCAGGATCCAGCAGCCTAGAGGAACAAACAGGCTTGTAACTGGTTGACTCTCAGACTTGGGTTGCAATCCTCTTTCCTGCAATGGCTATGCAACCAGTTCACATTGCTGGAAATGCAGCAGAGCACTTCCCACGGGTTGCTGAAATATTGCTGAACACAAACTGCTCTGGGCTTGATTTGTTCTACACTCCAGGGTGCACACTCCATGGGTGGACTGTCCTTTGAGACCCCCACCATGGCCTCTTAGGGATGCATCATGTGTAATCCCAGCAGCACTGATCTGCAGGCTGAAGCTTCCTCAAGTAATTGTGTGAATGACAAGGTCTAGGGGCAGGTGTGGTACTGTACAGCACCAAGAGACCTGGCCATGGAGCTCTACATGACTGAGACACAAGTAAGGCATCCCTGAGTACTCCCAAGGCATGTGATAACCTACCTTTTGTTTTTCTCATGCTGGTCCTTCTCCCTCTCCCGAGGATCAGGATACGTTAGGTTTCCGTAGCGGAAGTCGTCCGGAGAAGACTCGCACCAGGGAGTGGAGGTCTGCTCTGTGTCTTTGTTTGCTGCAAACACCAAGAGGCTGTGAGTGCATCTCCCCCCTCAAAACTGCAATCAGGAAGGGACATGAAAGACCACAGGTTTGCACCCCTGTGTTTCAGGCCTATCTCTGTCCTACCACCCTCTGCATTCCAGCAAACACTGTTCCGCCTCCAAGAATTACGTGCCAGCCTCTGCTTGCCAAGTGCTTCTACTACACTTTTGGTGAAAGGACTTCATGGGCATCACCAGGCAGAGAAATCTGATGTGGAGGAATCCCTTTTGCCTTCTGCTTTAGATAAAAAGTAACCAGGCAATCAATCCCGTGGAGTTTGCTTGGGAACAGTTTCCTGGGCAGACCTGGGTTCCTCTTTCCTAGACAGGGAGGACTCTCATCACCAGGACTGCTGTTACGTAAAGGGACCTCTGCATGCAAGGTACAGCCCTGGGGGCAGGGAGATGACTGCTAATAACTGCTACAAAAGATTCTCCACTTCCCTAACCCCCATCCTCTCCTCTTCCCCATGTCACATATGCCTTGATATCACACTGAAAAATTACAGCTGTGGTGCTAACAGGGCTGATGCTGCCCCAGGCCGAGTGTATCACTAGGAATCTGCCAAAAGTTTCAACTCTGACACCAGAGCCCCTGTCTGTCACACTGAAAAACCTCTGCAGATATTCACAGCACCAAAAACCCAGTGTTCCCCACTGCTGCATTTCTTCCAGTGAGAGAAGAAAGCCCAGCACTGCTTTTACCCCAAATGCTGTGGAATTAGCCAGCTGTTGACATTTTGGGGCCATTTTTGATACTCACTGAATGAAGTACCTACTGAAGTCAGAAGGTGCAGGAGCCTCGACACAGATACTGCAATGCCTGCTCACTTCCAGCCATGCAGTCACACCATCCTGGCCAAACCCCACAGAGCTGCTCTGGCAGAGCACATCTGCAGTCACAGCCAGTACTAACTCCCTCTTTTCCCCACCACAGGAGCCATCTAAAACCTTGGCTGGAAGGGTTCCTTTATTTACTAGCCAGGTCTCATACCTATGCTCCAGCCTCCAGTGCCAATCCCAGGATCTGACATGCTGGAACAGGAGCCAGAGGAAGTAAAGCTGGGCTGTTGAGGGGGAAAGGAGAATAAATCATGTCATCTATGTGAGAGATGTTCAAAGATATCCAAGACAAATGGGAAAGAAATGGCGATCGTACGTATCGGCTGTGGGAGGCCAGGTTGGAGGCACGCTGAGGAAAGGGGGCACAAGAGTTGGGGCACCCCTGGAGCCTGGACTGGGCTTCAAACACACTGCAGAGCATGGCCAGGGTCTGGACATCGTGGAGCTGTGAGTAATGAGCCAGCCTGGGAAATGAAAAAGACAGTGAGTGTGAGACTGGGCAGAATTCAGTGGCAAAACCATTGAGACTCCAGGGCAGCTAACTTCAAGCCTGTTGCACACGTGGGTTTGGGTGTCATGACTGCCCACAGGAGACGTGCACTGAGGGACTGGGGACTGGGTTGGCTTTTCTGTCACACCTTTGAGGAGCCAAGTTCTCCTTCTGAAAGCACTCACACCTAACTGGTGAGAGAAAGAGAGGAGCTCTGGGAATTCAGCAGTACTTGGGCTCTGATGTAGTGCTGGAGCCATTAGACTCACTCCCAGCCACAACATCTTTTTGAGAAAGGTCTCCGAGTGCAAGTGTCCTGCACCTGGGTCACACGGCAAAAGGCTAAGAAGTTTCCAGTTTGCTCTGAAGGCTGAGAGTTATAAAGAACAACCTGTGCTTGCTCCCACTGCTGCCATGCAGCAGGAGAGAGCTCAGCCAAGCAACAGCATGGAAAGCACAGCACACAAATCCTGCACTTCCAAATAGCATGGATCAACAAATAGTATCAGTCATGGATTATGTAACTCCTGAGCAGATTCACATGGAAAACATTTGTAGCTAACACTTGGCTTTGTGGCCACTGGAACACTTCCCAGTAAAGCTAACAGGAAATCAGAAGGTGAAAAAAGGTGCTGCACCAACAGGTTCGTTCAGCGGGGAGCAGGAAACCCAGATCTCCAAGTCAAGCATTGTGGGCATGGAAAGCAGAGCTCCACCTGTGTCTGGCCTATTGCTCAATGCTGGCCAAGGAAGACCTGAGTGATAGGTGGAAGGTCAAGGGCTGTCTCCTGTATGCCAGAAACACATTTGGAGTTTCCCTTTCTGATACCACAGGCTTGAGATGGGAAAAAAATCCATGCTGTGGCACTACCCCAAACCTGAAATGACCCCTTACACATAGATAGTTATGGAGAACTCTCCTTCCAACCATTCTCCAACCCCTCCCCAGCATTCAGACACGTACAAGGACTCCAGTAATTGACGTCCAAATGGATGTTGTGCCCAAGGTATCTCTAAATCTGGGTCAGACTTCGGTCCAAGACAGAGATCAGTGGCTACCATGGCCAGTGACCAAACCTGGCAGACAGGAAGGAAAAGCAGCAAAGCTACAATTAGGATTAACCACACTCCCAGGGCATAGGTGTGCACAAATTCACACACAGACAGACAGATGATAATGGAGCTTGTCTGTTTGGGTTTTTTTTTCCCCCTGACAGCAGGGAACAGTTTCGGTCTCTGTGTCATGAATAAAGCAGAGAATAACACAAAACCAAAGCTTTCCCTGTCCCACTCAATTTGTGTTTGGGTTAAATGCAAAAGCAGAACAGTCTGTAGTCTATTAGGGCATTTTATAGTCACTATCCTCAAAAGGGTTTAGATTTGATACAGTTCTTGGGTTCAGAGATGTCTGGTGACAGAAAGTTTACTGGTAAATCATAATTTGCATGAGAAGTACTCTGTCACTAGTGGTATCACTGAGTGCTATTCTCCTAATCCAGCCTGGCACAGACAGAACACTGTTTGCTTTTTCTATTTCAGAAGTTTAACCACTTCACATGAAATTTCTCTTTCATTTATCATCCTCTACTTTGAAAACAGTTCCATCTTGTCAGTCTCTATACCACTGATCTAGGACTATTTTTTTCTGCTGTGCCTTTAAAAATGGGACAGTTAGAATATTATAGGGAAAAGGAAAGCTTCTAGTTTAGCATGAAAAATAAAGTAGGAAAGGAAAAAAAGAGCATGGTGCTAAAACGACAGCAGAAATCAGAGAACTGACAACATAGACAATAAAGAAAAACCACAAGCACCAAGTACAAAGAACAGCCAGAAAAAGTCCCAAAGCTGCTCTCCATGAAACCAGAGAGAGCAACAGAAGAGAAATGGAAACAAGGACTGGGCTGAGCAAGAGAGTGCACAGAAAGCAAACAGGAAGGATGGCACTCCCTACACTGCTACAGAGCACATCAAACCTGTGACTTGCAAGTCAAGCCTGTATGTCTGCTGTGAGCTGCACTACAGGCTGGAGTTACATGGGACAGGGAAAACCAAGCAAGAAACAGAGTTATCTCAGAGAAATCTTGCTGAAGTTACTCCACCAATGGAGTAACTCTGGTCCAATGCGGACAAACCAGACTGCAAGAGGAAGAACAGACAAGGGGGAACCAGACCTACTTTCTCTCTGCTGGTGTTGCAGAACCCACCAAGAAGCAAGACAACAGCCCGAGTCAGCTTCTGCTTAGATCAGGTAAGCCTATGCATGTTGCTTATCCAGCTCTAGAAGAGCCAAATGCTGAGGAGATGTGCACAGCCCCTGTGGCACTGCCAACTCCCATCTCTTTCAGGTGTTCCCATGTCCTGTCAAATGTCCTGCCTGTTGCAATGGATTAATCACAGGGAAAAGCATGGGCCACAACAGCCATTTTTCTCCTATTTTCAGCTGAAGGCAAATAGCCAGCCCCATTTTGGGGCCCCTGGGCCCAGGCTCTCTTGGGAGAAGATAGCTGCAGTTAGTACCCAGTGCCAGCAGAATGCCAAACAATGGGAACAATTACATAAGTATAAAAAAAAATTAGGGATCAAAATGCTGACAGCAACTAGGCAACTCCGTGCACAGTTACTCCATTTGATGACTCAAAAGCAGGCTGCATTCCTCACTTTGCCTACAGGAATTCCCTGAAAAATGTGTTTGACTCATTATGGCAAAGGGCATAAAAGAATCTGTGTGCAGTCCTGGGAAGGAATCTCTCAATGCCCAGAGTCAGAGAGGTGGGGACCAACTTGGTGGCCTTTCCACAGGCCAGGTTCACCAGCCAGAGAGTTCCTGACAGAGCTGTTGAAGCCCAGTGGCCTTTGGGTGCTGGTGACAACACAAGCCACTGGAGGGTGGCACAGCATGCTGAGGAAGAGGAGGGATTCCATGGCATACCTGCACGAGATCCCTCCGGCCCACGGCCAGGGCTGAGGCTGCATTCTTCTGGCAAGTCTCCTGGATGTTATTCACATTCAGTCTGAAAGGAAAGGAGGAAACTCAGCTCTGATTGGCACATTACCTGCAAAGATGGGGACGAATGGGGGGAAAGGGGAACATGGCTCTGGCAGCAGTGGGCAGCCCAGACCCCCCAATCAATACAAGCCTCTTTGCATGGCCAGGTTCCCATGCATCCTTCTCTGTTACTCAGGGCTCATTGCCATCCTCCTCTCAATATTCATTTTTGCTAATACACCACACATCAAGTCCAGCTCCACACTAGCTGGAATTGATTCTAAGCAACACCATTTCCAAGAGGATATCAGACCAAACTTCTGCTGAGGTATCATGAAGTCCAGAATCATTCCTGTCCCTAAAAGCTGGTGCCATTGGCTACATGGTCCTGCTCCCATTCAATCCATCAGTCTGTTTTGTCTGACTCACAGGGAGACAGGGGCATCCTGGGAAGAACCAGGCCTGCTGGGGGATAACACACCCACTGTGTGAAGCCTTGACAGCCTGGCAAGGTGGGCTGAGGAAGCCCACGTGTGCTTTTCTGCCTGTCATCAGAAATCTTTCCAACACTTCAACTGCTTGAGATTTTTGCAGTACATGGAAAAGGGTCAGGCTATTTACACAACATGTCCCAAGAAGAAAGGTCCAACAGGTTTTTTTAAAGAATATTCTTTTTAAAAACATAGAAAGGGAGAGAAAGAAGGGCTTTTTTCCTCTCTTTCTTTCCTCATAAAGGAAACCCGCTTCTTCCCTAAATGTCCATAGATTGGAAATTCTGCTAAGGACCAGCCAGTATTACCAAAGCTAAGAAAAAAAAATTCAGGAACAGAGGTTTTGTAACCATGTGATTTAGAAAGTCTGGAAAAAGGAAGCCCTTTGCTAAAAAAAAAACAAACCAAAACCAACAAAAACACAAAAATGCCCATAGAACTCCATGCTTTCTAGTAACACAGAACAACCTGCAGCACAGACCTGATATGTAAAACCAAGACTCCAAGTGGGAACATATGAAATACTTCTGAAATTAAAAAAGCTTTATGAGCTATTAATAGTTTTACAGGCATTTACTGAGATTTTTAAGCCTGTGATTTAACATGAGATTTGAAAAAGAATTTCTACTGATAATTTCTCTCTTTAGCAGGTGAAAATCAGAACCTGTAAAATTTGCAGTGATGATGCTGATTCAAACTCTGCTGACCACACCTCATCACAAATTTCTTCCCTCACACTTTTCACATTTACAGGAGACAGGTGCCCTCTCACAGGCAGGAGGATACAAAAAAAGCAGGAAGCAGGTAGAGAAACGTTCACAGATCCACGCTGACTGACGTCAGGATTAAAGCACAGCAATGCCAAAGACAGCTACTTGCATTTGGAAAAGGATGAAGCCCACATGTACTCACATGTAGAGCTCTCCCAGCAGCTTGTGGACAGGCAGCAAACAGGAAATATCTTGGATGATAACTTTCCCAGCAGCTTTGATGGGTCTGTTGTTGGTGTCTGTCCCCTCTCGTTTGCTTTTCCACCTCCTTGATTTCTGCAGAACCAAAGGCAAGGTGTTACTGGGGAAGAGGACAGGAGGCAGCTTGGGACAGGGAACAAAGCACTAGGGTCAGGAATAATGCAAGCAGCACCCAAACCTGCCTTTCAGAAGGCTCTGTGTTACCCTGGAAAACATCCATGACATGCCCAGGAGAACAAGCATCTCCATCTGTAGGAAGTGAAAAGCAGGTCAAGGCAGCGAGCTCAAGGTCAAACTCACTTAAAAAGTATTTTGTGAGTTTCCCTGTGAAAGCCAATAAGAGAATCAATCAGCATCGGGATGCCAATCAAACCTGGGCAAGTTTGGCAGGAGGATCATTCAATTCTCATTCTCTGGGAACCCTTTGCAGATAAACCACTGCTGACTCCAGCCAGCGTCAGCACAGAGACATGCAGGAGGCAGCTGCTGCTCGCCCTTTGCCTCAGGGCAAGCCCACAGCTCCAGACTGTCTCTAGGTCTGCCCTCTCAGAGTGAGAACAGCCCTGTTCAGTGCCAGCACAGGGCTCTCCCCTCCTGCTTTATCAACAGCTTCAAACAAACTCACAGATGATAAAGCAGGGCCCAAGTTTTCCTAGCAAGGATACCTTGCTCACAGCTACTTACAGCTGGCTCAGGACATAAGAAGGGGGAGAAGAAAGGAGAGGAACCCACAGGAGGGAACAGAAACAAGAAGCCAAGATTCCCAAATACTCCCTGTAACAGATACAGAGGCCACCTTAAAGCCAAGCTGCATAAAGCTACCTTGGCTGTGTGAAACACCAGAGTATCTGTCTGGTAGCCTGACCTCTTCCAGCTCCTTGCTCTAGGAGAGTGAGAAGGAGGGATGAGAGGATGTGTGGCAGCACGACAGGCAGAAGGCACTGGAGCTCTACTGAAGGAAGTGCTGGCTGCTAGGCAGGGTTCCAGTGCTTTGCAATGCTGCTCTCCTATGGTGCCTTCCCTCACTGCCACACGGAGCCAACAGACCAGCCCAGTCATGCTGACTTAGGGAGCCTCTCCTGGGACACTCATGCTGGGCCTTCCCACACATCCAAGCACAACAGCCCCTCTCTCAAGGGGCCAGCAGGCCCTGTGCTGATGGTTCTGCAAGGCAGACACAGCTTACACAGGCTCACATTGGTGCTCCTAAAGAGCAGATTGGGATAGGGAAAGGCAGGACTTGGATCTGCAAGCAGGATCACCTTTACTGTGGGGGTGAGGCCAGTTCTGGGATGGCTGAGTGCCAAATGGTTTTTGAACATGACCATGCAGTCCTGTGAGAACCTGGGCAGGCTTATCAGACACAAAATGTCCTTTAAAAACTACTCATGACCTTAAGAAATGCCACTGCCTGCCTGGGCCAAGCTTAGGCCAGTGTGCTGAGGAGGTCTTGCCATGCTGAGCACACTAACCCATGCCACAAGAAGCAAAAAGGATGAGCTCCTGAAACTTCTCTGAACACTGCACAGTTGAGGATCAGAGGGTCCAGCTTGACAGTAAGTGAAGAAGGCATTTCAGCCTCAAAGGAGGCAAAGGTGGGTTTTTCCAGGGATGCTGATGTTCCAAAGCATCACCATTCCTTCGATCTTCCACCACCCCTGAGTAAAGAGGAGCAGAGCTTGCACGGTGCCCAATATTCAAAGGGGTGAAAACACTGATAGAAACAGGGCTGTCAGCACCCAGTGCTCTGGAAAAACTGACTAGTTCTCTGCCACATCTATTCAAATCCTAATTCATCCAAGAGGAATCTGCCTGCAGTATTTATCTGTCCCCTGAAGGTGAAAAGCACTGTGCAGTGCAAGGTGGCAAGAATGGGGTCAGATGGGAGACCCACCTCTCTTCAGTCCATCAGTTCCTAACCAAGGCACAGTCTGGATCAGCTCTGCCTCTCCTGATGTTGGGCAAGCTAATCCTGTTTTGATAACACCTAGAGGTTTGGCTGCCAATCCCATGCTGAAGGACATGGGCTGTACTACAAGAACGTTCCCAAGTAACAGTGGCACTTGAGTACCTCATTCTTTCTCAGGACAGCAAATGTTGTCTCCAGGTGCAGTGAGGAGCTGCTGATGCTACCAAAATCAATGTATGAGTGAAGCTTTGGAGCCCAGCACAACGACAAACCAGTAGGAAAGAGTTCAGGCACTGTCCTGGAAGGGCTACCAGGCTTCACAGCAAAAGCTGTTATTTGTGCTGTGTCTGAGCAGGTGTTTGAGCCCAGGCTTGCAGACACAGACCCACGTTCTGCAGGGCTATCAACAAGAGCTTCTAGAGCTTGGTAGGTAATTTGGAGAGCAACTTGCCACCTTCTGGCCATCTCTAAGCCAGCTGCCCCCAGGACTGAGTCGATGGAGAGCTCCCTCTGCCCAGTCTTGGGAACAGATTCAACCTGCTCCTGCCCCCTGCAAGAGCAGACTGAAGAAGCCTCCCAACAGGCATTTCAAGACTACAAACATAGACAACACAAATCATTTTCCACAGGCAATTGGGTCTTTTTTTTTTTGGAGGAGAATGACAACAAATGAAGATGAGAATGAAAAAGAGCTCTCATGAATGGTTTCCACTGCTTGCTTTTAGCATATCACCATACAAATGGAAACACTAAGTGTACCAGAAACCCCTGAGAACTTGGACTCAAACCAAAATTGTCCTGTTTTCTTCCTTTTAACTCTGCTTGTTTACTGGCAAAAAAGGAAACCCTAATTCTTTACTGGTGCAGCTCCAGGAATGGAATTAGTTAATGGCCACAGGCCCTGCCTGTACTACACTTCCATGCCCACCACTTCCAGCCCCTAAAGCTGTGACAGAAAAAAAATCATAAAGCTACATGTAGAGTAACCATGAAAAAAGCCTGTTTTTTTTTTTGTAATTCCAGTTTACCTCAGCTACAGCAAGTAAGAATTAAAAAACCCCCACAATCAGAAGTATGGGAACCATCAGAGATGGGGTAAAGTTCATCACCATTGACAGCAGAAGTTCTACTTTGAATCCAATAATTGCTGGTGTTAATTACAGGAGTAGCTCTCCACCAGGTGGTATCTGAGTGCATTTAACAGGGATTATCAGAGACAAAGAAAGCTTTAGGTTGGGTTTATCTGGCCAAGGTCCACCTCCCTCCTGTTTCACCTCTTCTCCCAGGAGAAGCTCCCACTATGGTGTAATCAAAAGGTGCCACCAAGGCTCAGGGGGATTAGGGTAGAGCAGAAAACACATCTCTTCCTAGGGGCTGGAGCACAGGTCAGGATGGGGAGCAGGGAACATAACAGTTGGAGCTGAAGCAGGAATCAACATGCACCAAGCTAGCTGCTGGCAGCTGAAGGACAAAGGCACAGGTCTTCTGCACTGCCCACGACATTTCTAGCTCTTTCTGAAGCCTAAAATCCATGCCAAGGAGAACTGCATCTACCCAGCTGCTCCTCAGTTTAATGAGAGGAAGACACCAAAGAAAATAGCTACAGTGATAAGTAAATTAAGACTCATCAGTTCCTCAGAGCACGAGAAGGAAAGAAACCAGAGCATTTATGGCAATCATGGGTTGGAGGTGACAGCAGGGAACAGCACTGGATAATGACTAAAAAGCCAGCCTGCACCCGCACTACTATACCTAAGGCTGTAATTTGCTGCAATCTGACGTGATAACGATGGCAGTAAATGGGTTACATGTAGAAACAGATAGCCCAAGAATAAGCCACCAACTGCTTTGTAGCAACCACCATCATCACTGCATACTCAGCAGCAGGAGTTGCAAAATGCTGCCCCGCTTGGAAAGGATGCTGAACACTTGGGTGTGTGTGCCTTGGGATCCTGCTGAGGCAGGCAGGGCTTTAAGTAGGATCCTGAAATGTAAAATGCCTGTTTCACATCAGCATATGCAAAATTTCAGGGTTTGTGGTATGAACTGGCATTAGTAAGGCAAAGGTAAAGGTTGTGAACAGAAGAGAACAGACTCAATGCCAAGAGATTAAGCTGCAATAAGACATGTACAAAATAGTTAAACCTGCTCAAGTCAGGTTCAAGCTGCTTCTTGTATTTATTTATTTTTAAATAAAATGCAAAAATTGCTTCCTCCCTGTAGAATGCTATGCTCCTTTATTCTGAACAACTGCCTACAGATTAACTCCCCCGTGTGGCTCATGCAGCACTGCCTGGATTTTCTCTTCAAAATAATCAACATTTACTATTTCCAGCATCTCCCACAGTATCAGGCACCTGCCATAAAGGTGCTAAAAAAATCCAAGGCCCTTTTGAATCAAGTGCCCCACAGAAGGAATATTTCTTTATAGCTTCCATCAATCAATAGCTGGCACCTGCCCTGAAGCATGGGCACTTCAGAGGAGGAGGCTAGAAAGAGGAATTATTGCTTCTTGTAAACTTGCTAAACTCTTGCTTCCCCAAACACCTTGAGCAATGCTGAGCTCTTCTTCCAGAAGGAAGGCATGCTATTTGCACTAATAACCTATGCCTCTCCTTGTGTAAGCCTGTGTCTTCACCTTAGGCACTGCTGCCCCCTTCAGAGAGTCAGTTTAGCCTCTTTCACAGGTTATCCACAAATACAATCAATCCTTCAAGGCTTGGACTAACCCCTCTATGTCTTTTAAATATGCATTACTGAAAATTATAACTTAATCACATCACTACTTGCTCTTCCTTCCAGGACAGTGGTAAGGGAATTAAACCATAGCCTTTGTGCTCTGCAATTTACCACACAAGCTGGCAAGTTCATTGCTTGATTTTCTTTCTTTCAGCCTGCTCCTGATTCAAGACAGAACTTCATTTCTTGCCTCTGCTGCTCACAAGGCTCTTTGTAAAATGCCTTGATAGAGTCAAGTAAATTACTTCTGGTTTCTTTCACCTATTATTTGCTAGTACAGTCTTAGAACTCTTGCAATTAGGAAAACTTGATCCTATTATACCAAGTTAAATCAGGTGTTACAGGATTCTATTTTATTCCCTGCTGTCTTATGAAGAGATAGCATGAAGGACAGCAGCTGTGAAAAAACAGTTGTTGGTGCAGACATTAAGACAAACAGACTTAAAGAGATCATCTTTAAATTGAAATGAAATTTTCTGAGCTTCATCTATGCTTGGAAGATGAGTGATGAAATAGTAATTGCCCACATGTACAGCACAGCTTGAGCAATCCTGATATCATCAAGAAGATGATATCATGAATGATGCTGGAGCCTGAGGGACACGTGGGACCTGACAATCAGAAAACAAAAGTCAAAGCAGACTTGGCAGGGCAGGTGCCAGGAGGAGGGAGTACCTGCCAGGGTGGCTGAAGTGCAACCACTCTGAATGAATGCAGTGGTGCAACTCCAAGGGCTGGGAGAAGATCACAAGTTAAGAAGAAATTGCATTTTTTGATCCAGGAAATAAGACTGTGTGATGGATTGCATTGAAAAGTGGCAGTTCATGTTAATGAGATGACAGATTGTTGTCAGAAACTCAACCAGTTTACTTCTTCCACAGCCCTTAAGTGATCTTCCCTCCCTCTCCAGCAAGGCTTTGTCTTTTCAGAAATTAGGTGCTCTAATGTCAGTCTCATCAGTTGGTTGATGATACATAATAATCACTCGGCTCCTCTACAGTGCACTCTGTATCTTAGAGGTTGATCTTTTCTTACACTTCAAATTACCCCTCGGCATCCTTTCCTGACCACGAGGCCAGGTGAAACAGGCATCCTGTGGGTCAATAACTGCACCTTGCAAACGACTGTCTGCTCCTGCCCACTTCCACGTTCATCTGCTCTTGTGAAGCCCTAGCCCTGCGTGGAGTGCGAGTCCCCCAGCTCTGTGCAGGTTACTCAAAGGCAGGCAGGTGGCATTTTATTCTTGGGCCCTTGGGCAGAAGACAGGGTCATGTCAAGGACAGAATTAGCACAGCACACAGTACCGGGAAGTCGTTAACTGCTTGTATGGACCAACGGCGCCGGGCAGAGCGAGGAGACATCTGTACGCGAAAACATTATACCCAGGAGGAGGCAAGAGAGACACCAAGAGAGTTAAAGACAAAGGTAAATAAACTGAAATGAAACGTGCCCTGAACCAGCAGAGTAAAAGATACTGTTCCCAATGGCTCTGGTACACAGTGAACATTGCAAACCACTTTCACCTCACACATTTGTACAGAGCATTACTGATGGCTCTGGCAGAGCAAGGGCTGCTGTGTGTGTGCCCAACATCAGCCTCTATGGAAGACTCTGGCAAACACAAATCTGAATAAAGTTTTCCACATGGAGCTGTATTACTGCAAGAAGCACTGAACTGCTTCATGTGACCTTGTTCATACCATGAATTGAGCAGAGGACAACACCCAAGTGCCCCACATGCTTAAACTCCAAAGTTTTACTCCTCTCGCCTGAAGAGGAAGGCAGCTAAGTGTAAACTGCATCATTTTTAGCACAGCTGTCCAGTGCCATGGCACAGATATCTGCAGGAAGCTAAACAGACACCCCTGCTTACTCAGATTCCCTTTAACATCCAGCATCCTCCAGAACTTCATTCATTGGAACCTGCTGTAACTGTTCACTTTCATTTTAAACAATAAAAACCATATGTCAGGATATTAGAAGGGATGTAGAGACACTGCTACTTGGCAGGGCCATGTGGGTATTGTTATAATGGGTTGAGAAACTCATTCAGATTGAGTGAGCAATCAAATTCACTGACTGACTATGCCAAATAGCTCCAAAGGAGGCTTTCATTAGGAACTTGAAGATATTGCAATAGGTACTCACACAGTATTACAGCAACAGCAAATGGAATCTTTCAAAGCACATTAGTGTACACTCACTTGAAAAAAAGTTGTGTGTACAGATCTCTAGGAGTCAACACAATAAAAGGGGATATTTGGGTGAGGTACAATGTATTTTGCATTTGTTTTCAGTTGATGATAGACAGTCAGGACCATCAACCATGCCTTGAGCCTCTACATCCCCTTGCATCTTACTGCTGGGAGAGCCCTACAGCCAGGCAGCCAAGGCTGGCAGCAGGGCCCTGTGGAAAAAGAGAGGAGAAAGCTGCAGCCATGTGCTACAGGTTCCTCCAGCAGGCCTCACAGAGAAGGAGAAAAGGGTTAGTTGAAGGAAATTCAGTACAGTGGAAAAGCAGCAAAACTAAGTTCAGTCCCCCCACCAGTTCCCTGACGGGAAGCATAAGGACACCCCTGTCACCACACCCAGGTACAGCAAGGCTGAGCAGCCCCCAGGTCCCCACTGGCAGGACCCTCTAACTGCAGGGGGGAAAAAGGACTCCATGGCACCTTCTTTAAGAGACACTCAGCTTCAAAACACTGACAGCAATGCCATGGTACAGATAAAGCTCCTCCTTTCTGCTGACTACTGCTCTTCAGTGGGTTTTTTTTGAGAAGTGAAAAAGAGGGAGGAAGAAATGAGGAGTGTGCATGTGTGAATAAGAAGTGAGAAAGATATATATATATATATATATGTATGGATGTGTGTGAGTGCATGCACATATATATACACATATTTAAATGAGCACAGAAAGGCTCAGAGCTAGATTTAGCATCATTTTGGCTTACTAAGGAGCTCTCTGCTGGAAATCAGCAGCTCCCCTGCCTTTATGGGAACATGACATCTTTCCTGTCTAGCAATGGGCAAATTCCATTTGTTTGCTAATGGTAGTGGATGCCAGTGGTTGCTACACTGGATTTAAATACTTGGTTATGGCTGATAAATTCAGTTTTGGGGATGAGGTTGCCTGGTATCACAGTTTGATGCACAAAATTTCAGTTTTTATTTAATGTGAATATAAAATCCAAGCTTCAGAGCTAGGAGTTAACTAAACTCAGAGTTTGGGCTTTTAAAAACTGTCTTAATGAAATAACAATGTAGATCAATGCTAAAATATGTAGCATTGATCTAACAGAGGCCATGACATCAACTCCTGAAGAATCAGAAAACCTTTCCTGAAGGGAGATACAGGCTTTTTGGGTATTTTTTAAATACTATTTCATCTGCAAGAACATTTAAACCAGCTCCCTGCTAGGGTTCTTACATTTATTCCAGCATGCCAGGAGATAGCTCGGCAGGGGAAGGGGAACACAGGAATTTCCCTTGGCTTTCAGCAGATATGGCTGCACACATGCTTTGTTCTCTTCAATTCTTTTACCCTGTGACAAAAATCTTGTTGCCATCAATACAAGGGCTGGGGAGACAGGTCACATGAAATTGCACTAAGCTGGTTCCACATGTTATTTTTAGCCTTGTCTGTCATCTTAGAGAGGCTGTGTATGGGGACAAGCCTGCTGCAGAGGACAGAGGTAGCTCTTTAAATAAACTCTCCTACAAAGACTAGGACAGGCTATAATTCTCTTCTGTAATTCCAGGCAGCACCATTTTCTCTTTTCATCAAAAAGATAAAAAGCTTGTGTGGGGAAAAAAAAACAGGATGGGGACTCAGAGTCTTCTGGGGTCTGTATGGAAGCAGAACTTGCACTGGGGACAGGGGCTCTCCCCACAGCTGGGAGCTGTAATGACATCATGTAAGCAGGACACAGTCCCAGAGACAGGATGGGCTGACACACCCAGCACCACCAGAAAAACAAGACTTGTCTGGGTGCCCAGGAAGGATGGGTGTTCAAGGCTTTGACTTCTCTGCTCCTGGAACACAAGTTCCCAAACCCTTCTGCCAGCAGAGTGCAGACAGGTTTTGGCTTTCCCTGGGTTACCTGGAAGCTCTTCACTGCTGCAAGAGATCCGTGTCCTCTGCAGGGACAGTGAACAAACTACTCAATGCCCCAAATTCTGAGGCTCCCAGTGGAAGCTTACTGCATTTTTGCAAGCCACTTCACCCCCTGCTGAAGCACAATTCATTTCTAACAATCTGCTTGGCCTACTGCTCCCACAGCATCAGCTCCAGGCACACCAGGCCCTCACAGCTGCTTTACAACTACCCTGCAGCCACCCTACAATTACCACAGGTGTTCCTCACTCACCATATCCCAGAAGGAAACAATCCCACTCTTCTCCAAAGCCTTGTCAACAGGAACAACAGCAAAACCTTCACCTAAACTAGAATTATGTGAATTGGAAGGTCTTCAGAGAATCATGTAGAAATTATTTTTGTTTATAAAAAAAAAAAAAGGGCACATATCCCTGAAAGAAACACCTGAAATAGAAATAACCAACCACATCCCATAGACCAGGAGAGGTTGGCAGAAAGCTGCAGAGTCACAACCCTTTGCAGTTTTATATATCAGGGAGTACCCAGAGCAGCAAGAGCTGCCTACATGTACCTATCTGAAGACTACAACTTCTTAAAGGGTGAGATTTTAACCCTACATAATGCAAAGGGAGACAGTGTAATGCACTGAAGGAAACTGTGATGGTCAGCACAGAGAAACATCAAAAGAAGCAGGTTAAATGCTAGAAAGGATTGGTAAAGAAGTTGCTAATAGGAGATAAATCCATTTGACAGAGCTGCCTGTAAAAAGATGTCTTTTTGAGAGAAATATAAAGCTTCTGTTACTAGCAATGCTAAATGAAAGGAAAACAGATCATGGAGGCTGAAGTGCTGGCAGCAGTGTTCTGGTGTGGTACTTACCCTTTCTTTGTAGTAGAAGGAGCTGATGGAGACCTGCTCCTTCTCACTGCGCGTTGGGCTCCCACTGTACAAGCGCAGGTTGCCCGGAGTCTCCGTGCGGATCTTCATCGGAGTGATGAGGCCACTGTGGTAGGCTGATAACGCTGACAGAGACCTGGAAGAAAGGGAACACACTTCCAGGGCCTTTTCCCACCAAAACACCCTGCAGCTCACACTGACATCTCCACCAACCCAAGCTGCCAGCAATGGTGCCACTGTCTGGGAAGAAGTCTCTGCTGAGGCCCTGTGGTGTAAGGGCCCAGGTGCTCTGAGCTGAGGGCACAGCTAACACTGGAGGGGACAAGCTCCAATGCAGGACCTGGTATTTTCCTGCTTTCCTGCCCATGACAGCAGCACTGCTCAAACTGCACACAGGGCACTCACCTGGGCGTGGGCTCCATCGGGGACACGGCGCGGTGCATGGTCATGGGTCTCGTGAAATACACCAGGTACCCTGAAGGGGCAGGACATGGCATCAAGATCGTGCAGCAAGGAGGAGATCACTCAGGGGTGGTTCAAATTAAATGACCAGATTTCCCTGTGTATCAGAGGCAAGGGGCTTGGTTCTTATCCACTACCCTTAATAATTATGAACTAAAAGCAGGCATTCTCTCAACCCAAATCAACTCCCTGCAAACCCACTACAAAGCATGGAGGTTTTGAGATGTTTCTCTCAAAAGCACAACTTCAAGTGGCTTATAGCTGTTAGAGAAAAGACAGGGAAAGAAAATGAGCAAATGTATGCTCATGTTTAACTCTCCACCAGAACTTGCCAAGCACTGTTACTCCAGAGGTGAGGTGATGTTTGGCAATGCAGAGAAACCACTGCAGCTTGTACAACTCTCTTCTTCAACAGGAGAGCCCCAGCCATCTGAAACCAACTCCAAAACATTCTCTCACAAGCCTTATCCCATTTGTTAGCCTCTCAAGTGTCTTCAGCCACCTACTCTTGCAAGCATTTCAGGATGTAGCAGGCTTTACTGGGCCTATTCAATCAATATTATTCTGTTTTACTTTTACTTGGGAATTCAGGGAGGCCTGTGTGGAAAGCAGCTTTCAAAATGTGCTTACACTGGGATGCAGTCAGGTTCAGAAAAGGCTTATGTGCATCTGAAACAGCTCAGTGAAACTTAACAGCTCTTACTCAGATCTTAACCTGGTTTTTAATGAACTTTACCCTCTATGTGCTCTCCTGGAAACCTGGATGTTATTGTACCCCATCTTTCATTTAGGGGAAGTTTCTTAATGACCTTGGGAAAGCTATTTTGAACAAGTGAAAGAGTGTAGAATGAGAAAAGAGTGGTTAGTAATATGAATATGGTTTCAGCAAGGGGTAAATTCAACCCCAAATCACAGGAGTTTTGTGAAGACTGAGTGCCAAAATACACCCAGTAATGTGATGCTGGTAGCAAAGAACTAGGCAAGGAAAACAGCTATTCCCAGTGTTCTATAAAAAGATCTGTCAATGCTTCTGGCATGCCACAAGCCAAAGGTTATCTCTTCAGCTAGCCCTGCATTTCCAAATCCTGAAGCCCCACATGCAACCCCAACTGCAAACAGTTGCTAACTAGTCTCACCTCTAAATTTACCACAGTATCACTACTTTAACACCATTCCTTACTCCTTGCATGGCAATGACCAAACCTCATCTTGTTCAGAGGCAAGTGCTCCCCAAGACTTCTAAAAGGACCATTCCCTGGGTACCTGTTTGAATGGATCAGTGACAGGGCTGACCTGCACCACAGAACCTGGCTCCAGAGGTCCGTGGAAATGGGATGTTCGAGTCCTGGTAGGAGCCGTAGGCATTGGAGACCCGGGCGAACGTGGGCAAGGGCGGCGTCACGGAGTTGGACAGAGCATAGGGATTGCTGGATGTGCTGTCCTCTTGGTTCTGAAACAGAAGGTACCCAAGGTCACACTCCTGCTGCCACAGGAGAGAAATCCAGCCAGAGATCAGACATGGCAGTGCCAAGCAGCCTCACAGGAGCTGCTCATCCTTTGAGCCAGAGCAGACCAAGCTCAGAGCGCAGTTGCTGCTTCAGCTGCAGAGGCACTTGCAGGCACATTTGCCTTTGAGGAAAAAGCTTCTCTGACTGCTTGTCCAGAGACTTCTCTCCCACCATAACCATGGTGAAATGCAGAGCTTAACTTGGGGAGGAACAGGAGGAAACTATACAGAAAATCTGACCTTCAAACTCTGGATATGATGCTCAAGACAGCTAGTTGAGCTGAACATGATCCCTCAATGATGCACAAAATCTCCTTGAGTGGGAATGTCACACAAGTGAGGGGTGTCAAACACAGGCTGGGAGTCTTCAAGTGAGAAAGGCAGGTGGTGTGAATTACTGGGGTCATCAGGACTATCCACAGGAATTTTGGCAGAAATCTGCATTTATGTGGATAAATAATACTACTACTTCAGTCTAAAGGAATTCTTTGAAAGCAGGGGTGCCTCAAGTCATCAGATTTCCATACAACAGAGAAAGTTCCCACTATTACAATATTACTGCTGCAACCAAGCAGAATAAGCCTTCACATGTAAAAAAAAAACACCCCAGCCCTTTATTTGTGATGAATAAACAAAACCTCTCAGAAAAGAAACCTGAGGAGACTCTCCAATCTTTTCCTGAATGCTAAAAACACCCACTCCAGTACACTTCACCCACACAAAGACCTAATACCTGACACTGGGATGCTGAGTAGGTATCACAGATCTCACAGCTAAGAGCAGAGTGTGACTTAGATTTATCTGCAGTATCATCCCTACAAAACCTCAGCAGAAGGCTGCAGAAAAAAACAGATTTTCACAGTTTGGGGTTTTTTTCAGGGAAGAAAACAAAAACCCTAGAATAGGACTAGAAGGACCTTTGACTTTGAACTGAGGAGGTGAAGACATCTGCCACTGCCTTTGAGACAAGAATGATTCCATCAACAACCTGAGCCTCTTACCTTCTCTCACAGATGATAACCCTGCCCTGGCAGTCAGTGAAATACATTCTGAGCTGGGAAGCTCCCATGCACCACTAAGATTCTCCAATCTCCAGTCACTCCTGGTAACCTGGATATCAGAGTTCCCCAAAGCAAACCTTCAGGGCCTCATTAGTGGAAAACAAAACACATCTAATCATCCACCCAGCTCTCTTCAACATTAGCCAGAAGTGCTCACACAAATGTAATGGCCAGTCTCAGGGGTCTATTTACACATCTAACGAGGCCAGACTCTCACTGCAGAGTCAGAAGTGTGGGAGATGGGAAAAGACAACAAACTAGGGCAGGGAGCCCACGCAGCTCTCCGTACCACGACAGACTCCAGCCAGGAGACCAGCTGACGCAGGCAAGGCTCCAGGCAGCTCTGGTTCCGCTTCACTTTCTGCAGGGAAGTGTCTTTCAGTATCTGGAATACATACAAGACACAACTTTATTCACAGTTACCTCCACACTTTGCCCACATCCTTTTTGTTTGCAGAGCAGCTTAGATGCCAGGAACAGGTCACAGACATTCCCTAACGTCCACTGGAGCCACTGGTGTGCTGTCTGCTCTGAGGAATGGCTGTGTGCTTTTATCAGAGCACTGAGGTTCACCTAGCAGCACACTGAGCCAGGACTTAGCTTCAATATTACTGCAGCCCATATGTTTTATGCCAGTTTGTGGCAAACTGGATCAGGTTTTTTCAGGAGGAAACCCAAACTGATCCATCAATGTGTTGCTGGGGAAAGGATTTCATTAGCAATAGTATTTGCTACACCAGATGATTAAACACCTGGTCTGAATTACCAGGGCCTGTGTAAAAAAAATACCCTCATTTTTAAAGCAGCTTGTGTAGTAGAGCAGTAAAAGCAACATCCTAGCTCAAAAATAGCATCACTCTGCAGGTGGATGCTTAGCTGGTGATTTTGTCTATTACTGGCTTGAGGGCAACTGCATGAGAAGGATGTTAGGGATCCTCAGGCAATACACATCACACTGGAATACAGCAGCAATGAAGAAGCATTGTTGGTGCTGCAGCCCCAAACACTGGGCTGCAGCACCAACAAAAACCTCATCCTATGGGCTTCACAATTTACCAGTTCAACATAACCTGTGCTATGTCTTCAGCAAAGTCTGATGTTTAGTTATATCTCAAAAATCCAGACGTCAAGTATCCATCATTTGTACATTTATAAAGACACTCTCTACTCCTTACACACCTTCAGCAGCTTTGCCTTCATGGAGGCTGTGATGGAGGTTGGGTTGATGAACTGGAAGGATGGTGCAGCATTATTGGGATACTGGACAGGGAACATCACCAGCATCCTGACTCTGTGGTTGCCGCAGTGCACCGACACCGTACAGCTGCGACTCACCGCATCCATCTGTGAGGAAAAGCAATTGGTCTCTAGTTAGATCTCCCAGGACTTTTACACTTACAGTGGCTTAAATTCATGCTGAGGGACTGATTCCTCTGCACATAAGATGAAGCCATGCTGTTCTCAAGGGCAGGGAACACAGTGACAGCAAAAAGCCCCAGGCAGACGGGGACAGGCTCAGCTCACACCAGCAGACTGACATCCCAGCAACCGAGACTGTGGCCAGCCCAGGTAGCACAAGAAGGGGGCTCTGCTCACAACAGCACCCCAGCCCACTTCACTTGGCCATGGAGAGCTCCTGGCCCAGTGCAGCAGTAACAGGCAGCAGAAAACTACATCAGGATCACACCATGAGCTGTGAAACCACAGAGGTGGGGAAAAGAGACAGGCAGCTGCCTTGAGCCTCCCAGTCCAGTCCAGGGCTGTGCCTCCAGTCAGCTTCCATGCACAGAGGAGAATTTGGAGTGCAAGGAAGGGGGCAAAACTGGGGGACAGAGCTCAATAGATGGGACTCAGGACCAGTTGAAATGAGATCAACTGCATGGAACAAGTTACCTTCCACTTTGCAGTCTAGGCAGAGAAGAAAACACCATCCAGCCTTCTCAAGATCAGCCAGTGCACTTACTGTGCTGAAACATTTCTCTCACACCACTGTCTGGGATTATCCTCATTCCTACTACCCTGGGCCAAGAGGATCTTGACAGCCCAGAATAAAACTTGTTTACAGACAGCAGTCACTGCAGCAAAGAAGGTTCCCCTCTAAAGGCTCCAATAAACCAGCCTGCCCACATCCCCTCCCAACAAGCCAGCAAAAGGAAACTCTGTACCTCCACATTGACATTTCGGATCTGCACATTGATCAGTGAAAACTCCTGCTGCAGTGTTTGAGGCAGCCCCAGTTGGTCTGTTTTCTTTCCCACCAGGGGGTCATTCAGGAAATCTTCTTTTAAGGCTGAAAGGAAAGATGGAAAACAAGTTGAGACAAGCTATAACAGGCAGAGTATCTCACATGATGTCAGGAGGCAGCCAAGACAGCAGGTTTTCCTCTGCTCTTCTGACAAATGAAGGTATGAGCTTTACCTGGAAAAAATTTGTCAGCTGGACAGTCTCAGCTGCTGTTTGGAGGCAAGTTTCTATCCCTTCTCTTCAAAAAACCAAAGCTGTCCGCACACAGAGTTCCCAAGAAAGTTACAGAACCTGCCTGTACTTTGTACAGTCCTAAATGGTCCTTCTCTTCTCATGTGAGACCCCTTTTCCTCCCTACACAATGCTGCCAGAGTCATGACTGGCTGAATTGGAGCATCTCAGTTCAGCAGAAAAGAACTGCAGCCCTAGCAGTCTCCAGGAGGAGCTCTGGTCCTTGGGACTAAAACCCCACCAATTCCTGACTTTCAGGGAAAACTTCCAGAGCATAACAATGCTTTGGGAGAGAGCAGGGAGTATTTCTGGTCCTAATAGAAGCTTAATTCATTTGCAGCAGCCATTTGCATTTAATGTTGCAAAGCACTCTAGTGCTTTAACAGCCTTTAAAGACTCATCAAAATACTGTGCCTAACTCTCCAGTTCCAGCACTTTTTAGGAGGACAATAACCCCTGAAGGCCAGAACACATTTAAACAGCCAGGCAAGCACTGCAGGACACAGAGAATTACAATTAAGGTAACAAACTTCACCGAGTTTCAGAAGAATTGGTCTCTGCCTGTGGTTGTGCCTTGCTTCTTACTGTGTAGCTCCATAAGGGTGTTTTGCTGTGGCACCATTTCTTAAGAAAGCCAAACATATTGTGATGGTTCCAAGGACAGAAGGGAAGTCCTGATTTTTCAGCTGTCATTCTCACACTTGCAATATCACATTGCACAGACTATTCCCAGCAAAAATAAACAAATGAAAAGAAATTCAAGAAGTTGACCTTTTACAGGCATTCATCTAGGAGTTACTGACTTTGGTGCAGGGACAAATATCTGGTATTACCACTACCCAATGGGCTGCTGGATTTGGATAGGTAGGATGCTTAGCCAATCATTCTTGTTTGCAATTCTATTACAGCGCTTAGATATATTCCAGAAAAGGGAGCTGAAAAGGAGATTAAAGGAAGATCAGTGGCTCTCAGGGAAGATAATTATTTCTAGCTCAAGATACCACACAGCTTACTGAAAAGCCATCTCTGAGGTTCCCAGTATGGGCAGTGCCCTCCCTTTGTCTTCTCCTCCCATTCCCTTCCAATTAGTTTTTAATCCTCCAAAGCCCCACGTTTGTACAGACTCCTAAAGCTCCTCCATAAGCAGCAGCAAGAGCTGTGCAGCAAAGGCACAGCTGGGGCTCTCTCCTTCACCTGCAGAGTGCTGATCTCTTCAAAAGATCCCCCAAAGTGCTGTACTAATGTAACATGGAGGCTTTGTCTGCAGCTGAAATGCAGCCACCCCCAGGGTGAAACATCAACAGTCCACAATAGATTTTTGGCTAGAAAGAACTGAAATTCCTACCTAGGGATTTGCCTGTGTGTTAATCCTGCAGTCATGTTATTTGCAGCAAAATCTGCCCTGCTACAGAAAAGCCACATTGATTCCCTTTGGCTATGAGGAAAACCATAACAGTCTGAACCAAAGAAGAAACCACATGGAAACCAGACCCACACAGTAACCACATGGGATGTTTGGATGTGCATCATCAGGGACAGTGGAAGAGTTAACTCTCACTTGTGGAAAAAAAGAGAGATCAGGCAGCCTTACCTTTGGCAACAAGCCACAACTACAACCTAAAGAGCACGCAATTAAATGAAAATCATGACAAAGAAGAGCTTCATTTTACAGCTAGAATCATTGTGTTAAAAGAGAAAAAACTTGGAATGACCATCCTGAGGAACCCCTAGTGTTTTTCCTCCTCCCTGATGAGGAATCCATTAATCTTTGAAACAGCAGCAAGTTGTGCTTTGCCTATGTTTTATGCCAAGATGCATCTTCCTCCCACCCCAAAGATGCTGGTGTTTGAGGCTCCGGAAGCCACCACTTCTCTCACCTTCCTCATCCCCATGTCCAGAGTTGTGCTGGGGCTCCGTGTCCTGTGGGTGAAGGGTCTTGTCCGGCTCTGGCAGATGAGAAATCCCATCAATGAGGTCCTCAACTCCATCCAGGATATCATTGGCACAGAGCTGAAAAGAACAAACACACCCACATGCTGCACAACAGAATCCAAGTTGTGGAAAGAGCCCCACTAAACAACTCACTTCTCCAGACAGATGGGTTTGCAAGGTGGGTCTATCCACGCGGCATCCATGACTAAAACTGCATTGTTCCTGTGACAAAGACAGGTCATCTTCCACTTTCCATCACCCTTAACTTTGTCACCTCAACAGCCTGGCCAAATCTCCTGCTCACTTAAAAAGCTACTTAATTGATAGGACCAGTCTAAGAAATAGAGGTTCACCTTTAGTCAAAACTAAAACTGATATTACTTCAATTCCTTGAATTAATTTGTTAAAACATGTTCAATTTTTTAGATCAAATTTAATAGTAGCACACTTTCTGCATTTGATATTTACACTCCAGAAGGATCTAGAGACCCAGGTACATACATGGAGTCCTATTGTTCCAGGTCCTGTATCAAAATGAGACTATAAAACCCTGGATTTGAAATTCAGCACAAGAAAACTGGGAAGATGAAGGGAAGAGAAAGGATAACGGTGTGATGTAGCAAATTACAGCATTGGTCACCAGCAACATGCCATCATGTGCATAGTTTGATCCAGACAAAGACAAGGACAAAAGAGTGGGAGCCAGTAGAGGAAAAATAAAGTCTCTGACATGAATGAACAATTGATTTAAAGACAGGAAAGAAATCAAATGTTCACAAATATATCAGGTAGGAGAAAAGGGTCATTTTTCACAGACAAAGTTTGTTACAGACCTGCAGGACTCCTGCAGGATCTGTGCTGGGACACATGCTTCTCAACATATTCATTAAAAACCTGGAATAGGAGGTGAATAGCGACATGACCAGGTTTGCTGATGCCACCAAGTTTTTCAGGGCATTAGCAAGTGTGGCTGATGGCAAATAATCACAGAAGGACCTTACAGGAGCAACTGTATTAAAATGAAAGATGAACTTTGGCTCAGATAAAAATAAAGCAACATACATCGGGAAAAATTTCAAGCTGAAAGTTCAAGTTGAGGGAACAAGATGAAGAAGCAAGACTAAGCTGATGATTTCATGGAATTATGCCAAACAATTTACAAACTAAACTGAGTACTGAGAATTCTTTGGAAAGAACAAAGCTCAGATCCCCATCCCCAAAGGTATATACTAGAACTGAAAAAGGGTGGTGAAAGGCAAAAGGACAAAGTTCGAGTACAAAGGATAAATTAAATCAAGAACTTTTGGCTTGAAAAAGGAGGCAGCTGAGAAGGATATGATGGAGGCCTACAGAATCATCAGTAACACAGAGAATATTGCTCATTTCATCTCAATTGAATGAAATTAGGTGGCAAAATAAACAAATGAGATGGTTTTCCACATAACATGCAGAAAAGCCCTGAAACTCCTTGTTGTTTGATGTTTAAGATGACAAAAATTTACACAGGTCCAAGAAAAAAAAAAGAACAAGTCTATGGAAGTGACACTCATCAAGCTCTATCAAATACAAAGATGCCAGGCTCAATGAGCCTCTAAGCTGCAAACAGCAGGAGGCTGACAGGGCATTTGAGAGAAACATCACTCCATGCCTGCCTCCTTCTTAACCCCTCCCAAGACATCAGCTGAAGATGTACAGGGCCCACTGTGGCCATATGAACCTATGGTATGAGCCAGCACAGCTATTCTAGTAATTGCATCACAATCTGCTGCAGATCCACTCACACCACCCACCCCAGGCTTTGAGGCAATGGACACAAGGGGAGGTAGAGGAGGGCACAATTCCTACATTTACCTGGCACCTAAACTGCTAAGAAATAGAGTCTTGTGGCATTTTAGAGGTAATGCAGGCAGTAACTGCCCTCCACCTTCTCCAAACAAACTTCTGCACTTAATGTTAGACAACAAAGCAGCTTTGCACAGCCACCAAAACTTTTGAGACACAGGCTCAAAAGAGAAGGCCCATCACAGGTCTCCCTGGGGATATTTTTGGGCTGGAGCTGAAGAGGAAAGTGAAGCAGCAGCAGCAGCTTCTGTGCCTGCAGCTCTATGATACCAGAGGAGTGACTGGGAGTGCAAGAAGGGGAGGTGAATCCAGCCTGTAAGGAAAGTGTCTACAGTTCTAGAAGCAGAGCTCCACATACCCTCTGTAACTGGGAGTCAATCCGCCACATGCGCAGGGTCTGATCGCGGGACCACGTCACCAGCTGGTAATCTTTGGAGCCTAAAGAGGACAAACAATCAGAGACCTCACCAGAAAACAGAGACTATCTCAGCCTTGGGGTCAGTGTAAACAGATTCAAACAAGCCAGCAGGCACATTCATAAGGCACTAAACTGAAAGGCACAGCAAGTCCTTTTTGGGTTCCAGTTGACCCAGGTACATCAGCCTTTGTGCCTCCTCACACCACAGTCACCACACCTCTGAACAGGCTGTGATTTACAAGCCAAAAGGACCAAGTACAATGAATGTGACACAATCAGAATAAACAAGACCCACAACAATGTTTATTTAAATAGAAGAAATAGTACAGTAAAAATTTTTCTCAACTATAACTGTAAAGTAAAAATATCTTTTAGTTCATCAAATCTGTTTCAAGAGGCAGATGTTTTAAAACATTTTTAAGCAACGAGAAGGCGGTTCTGCCTTTCCTCTTCTTGCTTCTGAAAGAGTTGGATGATGCCAAGTTCAGGTTGTAAGGAAATAGATCTAACCACATACTATCTATCAACAGGCAGAGGTACACAGACCTATTTATGTCCATGTTTAGGTCTTGTGATACAGTTTTAAGTTTCCCTCATCAAACAGCTGCTATGCTTAAGAATTTGCTGCTGCACAGCTGCTTCCTACACCCCTCTGCTGAGGCACAGGGGCTGTCTAAATACAGCACAACAGACTCTGTGGAAGGAAATTTGTGCTATCCTGGTTGTTTCCACACTGAAGCAGACTTGGAATGTTTGTGTGATTGATTTATGTTACTTGAGACAAGCAAGAAGTCCAACCCTGGGTATGTATCTATTAAAGCAGCTAAGACAACCAACTGTAGCTCAAGCCTGCTTCAATGCTCATTCACAAACTATCTTAGTCTGTGCTTCAAGATCCTAACACAGTTTGCCATTGCTCTCCTCTTTCTGAAAGAGGAAAATCAAGTTATGGAGAAGGAGGTGACTTAACTGGTGGGAAAGGGCTGGACCAGCACTTTCACACAGCACTGCAAAGCTGTAGCACAAGTGACACCAAAGCCAGAAATGCACATTCTGTCAGTGGCAGCTGAGGGGCTGGAAACAAAGCTGTGCTCTGTGTGGTTATGCAACCTCTGGTATCGAATCTCCTATTCTTAGCTGCTTACACTAGAAAATTTAGTCAGAACTGAACTCTAACAGCAGACTCTATCCCATGTTATTCTTCCCTTGCCTTGCAGCAGACAAGTAAGGTGTGCTTGCTGGGTCTGTGGTCTGGGATATGCTGGAGCCTGCTGATCCAGGCCACGATATGAGGGATTAACTGGTTAGCCTGAGTAGGGAAAGGGTGCCTGCACTCATGCACCTATCTAATAATTTGCACAATTTATGCTAAAAGATTTATTTAAAAAGAGACTCCCAGGAGAGTGGAAGCAATGAAAGCTACCACTGACCCACTCAGCTTTTGGCAGATTTGCTTTGGTAGCATGGAAACAAGGCAGTGCTTCTGTAAGCACAGTGATACAACCAGTACAGAACAGGGAGGCAGTGGGGGACAGGAAGGTGGGCAGGAGCTACTTCAAGGAAAGGCAGAAGTCAAAAAGTAACAGCATTGCAATCAGGAGCCAGGTCTCCACACCCCTGGTTAGCTGACAGCCACAGTGTAGGGAAGAGAGCACATTCAACCCTGAACTCACCCTCTTTCTGCTTCCTCCACTGGAACTCCAGCACCACATCATCATGTCCCACGAAAGTGTGGACAGGCGTGTTCAGGTCAAAGACATTCCAGAGGAGGAGACTGTTTTCCCGACGGAGCTGGGGGACCATCACTGTCACCAGTCCATTGCTGAAAGGCTTAGGGAGAAACACCCTTCCAGTTAGCCAGGGAGAGTTTCCATGCTGCTATTAACATACTCTAATTTTCCCCTATTCCCACCAACACAAATGCAAAGGTTTTAAATGAGCTCAGCACAAAATACAACCAGGCCATAACCTGGGAAGATACAAGGTAATTGGTGTGCAAAACCATTGTGTTTCAAGGGGTAAGCTGTAGTGCACTGAGATATTCAATGCAGCTCACTTAAGATGAGTAACTTCTTTCTGCTGCTTCCTCACTTTTCATCTGTGAGGCTGGAGGGATTTCACCAGTGACTTTTCACTGGGAATCCTTACTGCAATCTGCCTGGAGCTGCAAGAACTGCTACCTGGGGACTGAGCCCCAGCAGCTCCTCAGGGTCACAATGCTCAGAGGAACATGGAAACCAGTCCCACACCCCTCACTGCTTGGACAGGGAAAGGGGATCAAGATTCAAGGCACAGCACTGGCTTCAGGCCACATTCACATCTCTGGGGATTATGACTGATATGAAGAGCCTTATCTTCACTTGGGTGGGTGCTCACTCCTTCTCCTGAATGCCCCCATTGTGGATGCTGCTGTTCTATGCCTTATAGGCATCAAGAAATATTTTTAAAAACAACTTAATAATGTCCGCAAGTAGAAGTGCTGAGAAACCCTATGGCAGTTCTTTATTTAATGCCTCTTTGTGCATTCTCCTCAGAGCACAAGTGGAACTGGGGAGTTTCTCACTGACCGTGTATCTTGCCTTCCAAACGGGAACCTGGCAGGGAAGGATGTTGAGGTATTTCCGAGGCTGACGGTAATCCCAGAACTTGAAACAAAACAACAAACCAAGTGAAAGGCAAGCAAAGGCAGGAGTCAGCTGGCTATACTTCCAGGCTGTAGTTTTCCATGTGGCTTGCAGATAGAACAGACCAAACAGCATGCCAGGGTGCCCACAGCATCATTAGTAATCCCATTCATTAACAGCAGAGACGGCCCCAAAGGACAAAAACCAAGCTATCAGCATCTGGCAGCATCCCTTAGAAAATGAGTGACTTGGGGTCATATTCACAGTGATCATAGCTTGAGTAATTAGAGCAGGGAGACAGGCAGCCTGCTTGGGCTTTCAGAGCTACAAGGTACCCTGCAGGCTGCCAGCCAACGTGCCAGTCCAGGCTGGAGGCAAGCCCACCCTGCTGTTACTGCTAATTTTCTAATGAAGAATCTAACCTTTTGCTTTGCTACACTACACATCAATTGCATTTGCCTCAGAGCTTAGCTCAACGTGAATGAACTCCATTTGGCTGACATACAAAGCACACTATTTCCCCCCAAGTAAAAGGCCCTGCACAGCAGTGCTTGCAGGCAGTCTCTTATTGATAATCCTGCTCAACATGAGTTTGGAAACTCCAGGGGCTGAAGTATGTCTCCCCACAAGTTACTATAATCAGCTTGAGGCTGCCAACATGCATTTCTGGAAAAAGGCTCTTCTGGCATGTGTGGTCTGTTCCTTTCTGGCAAGCAACAGGCAGAGACAGTTGTTTTCAGCTTCAATACTGCCCTAATCTCCATAGAGATGTGGCAAACATATGTGCACCCATTCTTCAGTGACCTCTCTGCCTGTTCTCAAAGTGCAGTCCTGGCTCCACACACCGGGTGGCCAGAAACCAAACAAAGATCCAGATCTTGCCAATGGCAAAGCACTTCCCAAAACTTCAGCAGCAGCAGAAGGGGATCTGCTCCACTATCCTTCCTACTCCCCAGCAGGAATTCAAAAACAACACTTACCCTGACAGAGTTGTCCTGGCTGGAAGTGGCCAGTGTATACTCATTGTCAGGATGCCAGTCCAGACCATGGATTTTAGAGAGATGAGCTGCCAAATACTCCACTGCAGTGCTGGGTTTCTGCAAGGAGAGACACTGTCCTTCTCAGCATAGGACACCTGAAATTTGGTCTAGTTCTTTGGCATAAAAAGAGACTTTAACCAGGGCAAGACAGTTAGAACAACCACCCCTGCTGGGGAACAGCAAATAGCTCAGCATAAGTAGCTGAAGAAAAAATCCTGTGAAGGTATGGCAAATTCCAGTCACCAAGAGCAGCTCTAACCATACTTTATACTCAGTTCAACAGTTAAGTACTATGAGATCAAAAGGAAAATGGTAATGGGTACAGTCTCTGAGGAAGGAGGTTACCTACATACTCTCTTCAGGCTCTTGGACTCCCAATTCTCTCTAGTTTAAACTGACCCACAAGAGAGCTCTGGGATAAAGTAGTACATTTCCTCAGTATTTGTCTGTCACCAGAGGAATATCTGTATTAGATAGGTGGGAAAATGTACAGACTGTTCAAAAATTCCTCAGCTTACCCTTTTGTCCCATATTCGGACATCTCCATCGTGACTTGTTGCTAAACAGTTGGCATTTTTCTTGTTCCATTTCACCTGGGAAGCTCCAGCTGCAGCACAAACAGAGCAAGCCAAAACATGCAATTAAATAGAAAAGAGCACAGCAGTCCCATTGCCTGGGCCCAGAGCTGCTCTTAGTCCAGGAAAGGCAGTTCAGAGGAAGGATATCCCAGAAGGCCAGCATGAAGGATGGCATGAAAATTATTAACTCCTGGTTCCTCAGTGTATTATTTGTATCCTCAGGACAGCAAAGTGTTCCAGTTGCATGCCTAGAGATCTTTATCACATCTTCTAGCCAGGGGCTGTACCTGATTAGAATACTCATGTCCATTAGCTCAAATGGAGGAACTTCCTCCAGATCAGAAATGAAGGTGCATCATCTCCTTCCCAAATCCCCTCTCTTTTTATTCAAGTTATTTCTGGGTGTTTAGGGCCTGTTTTATCTCCCCACCACCCCCACAAACTATCAGCTGCTACACAGGCAACTATTACTATTGATCTGTGATTAAAATACAGGTGTAGGAGAAGGCTGCAGTGCAGGTGACCTTGGGTGGACTCACTGGGTGGACCAGAAGGTCCATTTGTCAAAATATACCACAGAAGTCAAAGAACCAATGGCAGTGTAAAGAAACTGGATGATGGTCTAAATATGACTTATATGTGGTATCATGAGGGACTCAGTTAAACCAGATGATAAGTGGTTATTTCTAATAGAAACAAAGCACAGCTTCATTTAATGTGGATTGTTCAGGTACTGTAAGCATAATGCATCTGTTCATCCTTATTCTGCCATATTTTCAAACCTTTTGAGCTATCAGAAAGGTGAGATCCATGAGAAAGCTAAACAGATCTCAGCCTGCTGCTATTCCCCACCTCCACTACCCACCTCCTGCTGCATGGTGAGCAGATTCATCCTGACAACCTGGCAAAAAGCTATTCTGGGGGATAAAAAGCTGCAAATAGACTGCCAGTTGATTGATTTGATCCACTCACTGAAGGGTACACAAATGTCTGGACCAGCATTAAACAGCAGCAGGCACAGGAGGAAGCAAGGAAGCTTTCTGGGGAGCAGGCTGCTGGGCTGGCTCAGCTGTGAAACCTCACCCCAGACACCAGAATGACCACTGCTCCTCTGTGACTCAGTAAGGCTTTCTGCATTTCTGTGACAGAGAGCTTTGCTGGCTGGGAGGGAATGGGAGCTGCTGCAGATGCACAGCCTAAGGAGATGCAAGCAGAGCATGAGAGTCACACATTGTAAGGATTGCTCCAGTGCTGGGGACAGTAACTCAGGGAAAGGACGTTTTGCTCATCATCTGTGCCCAGCCCCAGCTCCAGCCAGTGAGGACAGACACACAGCACCTGCCAGCTGGTGGTGTTGCAGGGGCTGGACACACACCCTGCCAGCAGGCAGGACAAGAGCCTTTCCAGAGAAAGCACAGCCCAAAGACAGCACCTTGTGTGCTCCCTGCATGTTGCAGGTACCCCAGGGAAGTGGATGCAGCCAACTGCTGTATCCAACCCTGAGTGAATGAGGGACAGGCTGGCACAGAGAGCTGTTGGGGTATGGTTTAGTTCCTCATCTGATTCAATCAAACATAAAAGGATGTGAGGAAATTACAGAGAGGCAACCCAGGACAAGCAGTGCAGCAAGGTGGTTAAGCAGGGAGGGAGCTCCATGTGGCCATTCACCAATGCTGGGACAGCAAACCCGAGTTCCATAACTGCCCTCCATGTCTGGAAACCTCAAGGGGCTCCACATCTCTTCTGAACTCTGCTTCTCTTAAAGGAGGGAACTGGAGCCTCTCAGGCTGCTCCTACAGGGGACAATCACACATGGTGGCACTCCTGCACTTGGCCACACCTGGCCTTGGAGCATGAAGGGAGGGAAGAATAACAGCAGGGACATGCAACAATAATGTTTAATGCCTACATCACACAGATCAGACTTACCAACTGCAGAGAGAGAGACTGTGGGCTTCCTGGTGTCTCTGAAATACAATGTGGCCACTGTCAGTACACACAGCATAGTCCAGCCTTCCCAGAGAGCTCCCTGCTATTCCAGCACTAAGGTAATTCCTGCCTTGGGACCTCATGTACCTTCTGCTTACCAAAATACACCAGCACTAAATGGAATTAAAGTGATCAGCTGGAGGACAACAACCACCCTGGAAGTGTTCAAGGCTGGGCTGGATGGGCCTTGGAGCAATCTGGTCTATTGGAAGGTGTACCTGCACTTGGCAGAGGGATGGAACTAGATTTTTAAGGTCCATTCCAACCCAAACTATTCTATGATCCTGTCTTGCCAGCACATGCAGCAGGAAGTTTAGGACAGAGGACAGAGCTGGACTGGACTAGAGGGAGGAGAAACATACACAAAGTGTGGCATATTGCACCTGGGTAGGCAAGGAAACAGGGCTCATGAATTGTTGCTGTGGGAAGCAACAAAACAGCCTTTCCAAGGAGGATTAAAGGAACAAACAGAGCTGTGGAAGCTCTCAACAAAAGCCACTGATGTGCTCGTGGAGCCTTTGCAGATTCTGATTTAAAGCAGATGGAGTAGTTACTACAGAGCAAAAACTTCATGTCTAGCATATAATAACAAAATTAGTAGAAAATCAGCCCAGCTGTGTGCAGACCAAATTCTGTCTGTCTACAAACCAAATTTTGCAGCAGCAGAAACCAGTGTGGCACCATGACAACTCCTAGCAGCCAGGGCATAGATCAAGGCAATAATTTACTTCCTGGCCTTGCTAGTCAAGATTTCACCTGCTCTTTCATGAAAAGTGACAGTGAAAATAAGGAATAGTATCTTCAGCTTTTTCTGTTTGCTGAAAAGCAGCACATTTTCTGGAATGGACAGCACCCCTCCCTCTAAGAATTTCTGCCTAATTCAAAAGTTATTTTGTATGAAAAATTAAGTGGGGAATTTCCAGCTGCCCTTACTGCAGGGCTGCCTCCTTAGAGTGTCATTAGAGACAGTCACTTCAGCAGGATGGTAATTTGCTTGAGGCCATCACCTCAGTGCCACAGCAGGCTCAGAGCCTTTCCCAGCACAAGTGGGATGTGGAGGCTTTCAGAGACTGCCTAAGGAAGCAGCTCTGGGCAAGTGATACAGGCAGACACAAAGCAAAGGAAGGGCACAATAGAGTTAAAGGAGGAGCTCTGAGAACAACCTTCAGACATCTCTATTTTTTCTTCTTGGCATTAAGACAGTATCACAGGAAAACAACCAGCAGTTATTGTATCTCTGTGTCTTTTAATTACACATTAATAATATATTGTCATTCTCAAGCACCATTTAAGCAAGGAGCTAAGTGCTTGTTCATAGGAACTAAGCAAGCCTCTGGGTAGCCTGGTGCAGTGGGGTTATATAATTATCCTCCTATTATAACTGAGCAAGGGAGGCAGAGAGGAACAATGTGATTTGCTGGGGGTCATAAAGAGCTGTACAGCTAGCAAGAGAACCCAGCAGTCCCAGTACCAGCTCCTTGCTTCTCAGGTGTAAAATCTGCAGCTTAAATTTGGACATATAGCTGGAAATATCTGCTACCCTGAAAATACTCATAGGAAACAAGGGAAGGTACAAACAGGAAAGCCTTCCTGAATACCATTGTCAGTCTTCCCACCACTGAGGGTGAACCAGCAACAATCAATGAATCAATAGCAGAAATGGCTATAGGATCATGAAATGGTGTTCATTAACTGAGCTAAAAAAATCCCAGCAGGTTGAGGAACAACCTTGGGCTCCAGGAAAAGATATTTCCTCAGGGAAATATCTGAAGTGGGCACAGAGTGAAGCCAGACAGTTGTAGCTTAACTGTACCACTCTACTGCCCATCACTGACTCTGATGTGACTGGAAAATAGGGAAACAGAAGACATCTTGGAGACAATGGGAAATAGCTGAAGCTCCCAGAAGCACAGCTAAAGAGCAGCTCCCATCAGGGTGTGCTTTGCCCTGCAAGCTGATAATAACAGAAAAGAGTCCCAGTGATTTTCCCAAAATGCAGAAACATACTGATTCTTACTTGATGTCCCAGATGTAGATGTATGTGTCCACAGAACTGGTGACCAGTAGGTCTGGCTCAAACACTGCCCAGTCCAGGTCACTGCAAATGCAAAATCATAGATCAGTA
Source organism: Melozone crissalis (assembly GCF_028551555.1). Classification (NCBI taxonomy): domain Eukaryota; kingdom Metazoa; phylum Chordata; class Aves; order Passeriformes; family Passerellidae; genus Melozone; species Melozone crissalis. The sequence continues at coordinate 8,068,058 of NW_026535785.1, forward strand.
AAGAAAAGCACACAGATGCTGCATCAACTTTTCACAAGCTGCCAGTACATTCTCCAACAAATTCACAGCAACTCCATGACATCTACTGAAACTTTTAAAGTAAAAAGCAAGATCTTAATAATTTCTCTAAGTAAATTCCAAGAAGCAATGAAATGCTTCTAAGTAAATTCCAGTGAAGCATCCTCCTAGTCCTGAACTTTACAGCTACTGTGTGTGTGCTCTTTCCCCTCCAGGCAAAGGGACATTGTCTCAAAGAGTTCTCAGTAACCACAGATCCTTGGCATCAACCCCTCACTCTGGGATGCCTCCCTGTTGGAACACCAAGTGCACCTGGGACACAAACAGCCTCCAGTCAGCCCAAACAACTGTTATTTCAAGGGCTGCAAATAGTTCCCACAGTCAGAAGCTTGAGTAAAAGCAGTCCCTCAACTGCATTTCCAACCCAGCATTGAAATGTGACCTTAAAACAAGAGGCAAAAATCTCCCCTGCACCACTGTAACATTCTCTGAACTTGGTCTTTGGGATTACCTGCCTTAATTAAGCTGCTATCACACAGAAACACAGCTGGGATTCAATTTAATAAACATGCTGCTTCCCAGATGATGGCTGCTGCTCTTTACAAGGACAGCAGCCTAAGGCAATGACATTGGAGCCATCAAGGGCTAAGGTGATAAACTGGGGGAGCCATGAGAGGCTGAGCCACTTCACACATGACAACATCACCAAATGGAAAGGCACTCCAGTCCAGAGAAGTGAGCAAAAACAGGCTCAGAGCAGAGCCTGAGTGAGGCCAGGACCAAAACATTCAGCTTCTATGAAACAATGCATTATTTTCTACTCAGCAGCCCACAGCACTTTTTGTTCTTCACCTGATCACACGTGTGTGCCCTTGCAGAGATGTGCAAACTTCCCCATTGCCTTCCTTCCACTTATACAGGTCAACACGCTGATTGCTCTGCAATTAGAGGGAAGAAAGGAGAGACAGTCTCAGGCCAACAAGGTAGGACATGGATCTGGGTGTCAGGACCAGGTTCCCTTCACTTTGAAGAACCTCAGTTAACAATGAGTCATGCTGTGCATTAGCAAAGTCCTTGCCCAAAGCAGGAGAGCAAAGATGAAATACAGGCTGCAAGGACTTTCAAAAGCTTACACTTTAATTACACCCACTTAAAATTTGAGATAAACTAGAGAGGGAGAAAAAAAATCCCACATTGCAAAATCTTTCCATGAAATTATGTTCTCAGAGTCTTTATTTCCTAACAACATGCTGTAACTGCAGGCAACAGGCAGACAAATTCTCTCTGCAGGAATACCCTGCCAGTCTGTTACATTCACAAGTGGAGGTTTTGGTGAGGGGGATGATGGATTACCACTGGTCGTCCTCAGCTCCCTTCAGTTCCCTTCTGGGATAATCAGGGCCATTGCCAAACACAAACAATACAGTTTGAAGTCTAATGGCTTCAAGGACACCTCCTCAAGGGTACTCCCCCAGTCAGTGCCAGCCCAGGAAAAAAGCTTTAAGTGTTTATCACTAGCTGTAAAAAACAACAGCAAACCAGAGGTATCAATGACAACAATGCTCAGGGTTCCTTCACTCATTCCAGGAATGAATCCTTGCCCAAATGCAGCCACATGCAAAGTTACTTGAAACTAGTTGCTGTGCTGTAAATTCATGTTCTGTCTCAATCAAGGTTCACTTCAGGCCAAGCCAAGTCTAATCTTTCTGGGGCTGGAATTGCCTTTGTGGGTGCATACAGAGTGCCAAGCATAGTGGATCATGACTGGAAATTCATGCAGATTTTGCAAAACCTGAAAGAATATGGCCTTAAAATGTTATTTTCATTAGCCCCCTGTTTTCAGACTTTTAGGTAAATGAGGGAAAAGATAAGAGACTTCAAAGAAACACACAGTTGTTGAGGTTGGAAAAGACCTCTAAAATCACCAAGTCCAACTGTTATTTCCAATTTTTGTGGCAGTTTTTTTTTTGTGGTCATGGATTTTCTTCCTACCCCAAAGCTGCTCCATGTGAATTTCAACTTGCAGATAGATAAAACATTACAGCTTTCTTTGAAATGAAAGGTCTCATTCCAGCTCAGCAATAATATATGACATTTCTCTAACTGCTCACAGCAGGGCTGCACAAGAGCTTAGGGCAAGAAAAAACTCTTTGCATGTTTCTCATTGACAGAAGTATTTAAGGGGTAGAGTGAAATTACCCAATGGGATTTACCCAGGACACCAGAGACAAGATACAAGATAATCATCACCAGAGAGACTGTTCCTCCCAACAGGAGCATTTTCTAAAAAACTGATTTTCTTAAGTATCAGTAATCACTTCCAAAAATTTCATCACCCCCTTGTTCAAAAATCTGTGGCCACACAAAAGGAAAAACAAGGATAGAGGACTGAAAGCAACACCACTTCTGAAACAACAGCTTAGGAGTCCCCAAAAACATGCCTGAGCCAGAGGGCAGACACAGCTAAGCACAGCAGAAGAACTTGCTCCAGCTCTTCTGAAAAGAAGCTAAACACAAGGACAGATTCCCCTCTGCCTGTACCACTTCCAATTAACAGGACTGCAAACCAGATGATGCTGCTGGCAAACAGGATGGCAGCCTTTTACATCCCTTTTCCATCCACAGGGATGCAGAAGGATAAGACCCTTGGGCTGTTTACCACAGTGAAATGGCTTGAAAGGTGGTATTTCTGACCCAAACTGAAAAAGCTGCCCGATCTCATCTTGGGGATTTCTCAACCAGTGTGTCTCAGCAACTATGTTCAAATCCCCAGAGCACCACAGCATCTTTTTTTATAAACAGAAACAGCAAGGTTTGATGCCAGCTACACCTGGGTTCAGTCTGGAACAAGATGGTTCCTGTACCCACTCAGAGCAGCAAGAGGCAGGAGTGCTCAGATAAGCACAGCTCCCCTTTGCAGCAGGGTCCTGCTCAGGTCAGCATGAACTCATCACTGCATATTGTCTTCAGAGTGTGTTTGAAAAGAAGCTTTCCTGCTCCAGTTGTGACCTGCCCAGTGCATTTCCTTACTTGGTTTTGGTTTCCACAGGCTGCACCCAGAAGTGGCACTGAACTAACTCTTTTACTAACTCTCTGCTCAGAAGAAGACTGCTGCTGAAGGCACTTTTAAGACATCAGTCATGTGCCAGAGCTGGAAAGAGGCTGGGGAATGTCAGAGAGCAAACAGCCAGAGGCTCCCAGCTGACAGCACCACTCCACTTTTAAAACTGCCTTTAATTAAAAATATAGCAAATCCAGGAACAAAAATTCTAAGAAATCACCTTCAACTAGGTGTTTTCTCAAAATAATAGACAGAGAGATTTCTCCATCCCTAGCTAGTCCAGGACTCTCAGGCTGTAAAAGCAGACAACACTGCAGAAAAGGCAGCTCACACCCTGGAAACAGTCTGCACCTGGCTGGGGCCAATGGCCACGGTGCTGTGGGTGATGGCTGAGATTTCCATCAGCAGAGCTCAGGGCCCTGGGTGAACAAGCTGCAGAGCACGACAGACCAAGCACAGCAGAGCTGAAAACTGCACTTGGTCTCACACAGCCATTACTGCTTCTTCAGCCCAACCCACTGCCTCATGAACTCCTCAGTGATACAGTCCATGCCCAGCTGCAAACCCCAAGCTACAAGCCAGTATTGACCTGTGCTATTTACAGACTGCCTGGTACACCACAGCCGAGCAGCAAGGCAGGGAGGTGAAAGCAAAACAGCACAGAGCAAGAAATTCAAGAAGTGCACACATCTCAGACTGGAAATCAGAAAAAAAGATAATTTCCCTCCAGAAAAGAACTATTTGGATGCTTGATTTATTTGGCAAAGTGTTTTGTTTGGCAAAGCAAGCAAAACCAGATGCAACCCTGACTGCCCAATAACTGAGAGCCATTCAGCTGAACACCTCTCTGGCAGTAAATCAGAATGAGGCCTTGATCTTGCAATGTGACTTGCAGAAGCATGCCTGTGCCAGCTCCACACAGCCTTCCAGCTCTGCAGAGGCTCCCCCATGAAAGAAAGACCAGGGAAGAAGATGAGTTACAGCTTTTAGACGAGTGAACTTACAGAAGCTGCAAAGTAGTAGGCGTAGCTATCGTGGGGGTTCCACTGCACGGCGCCGATGTCCCACTTGCTCTGCCGGGAGATTTTCCGGTGACCCTCGTTGGGAGCATCCAGGTTGACAATGTAGAGGAAACGGCGGCTGCAAGACACACAGACACCTCACAGGGCTGATCTCAAAACCCCAAGCTCACATGGAGCTCACAGCCTTGTGTCTAGAGGCACAAGAACCAAAAGAAGAGAAGCATTTCACAAGACAAGTGAAAACACTATTCCTGAAAATGCGACATTTGACTACATACTTCAAAATTGACTTAAAAAAACCACACTGAAAGTAAACAGGATCTGCAAATGTAATAGACAGCTCGCACCACAGAAAAACCCAGATAACTTGGATATAAAGAAGTGCTGGAAAATGGTGCAAACACATTCAAACAGGCTTTGCAGGCCTAACGCTGCTGCAGCATAGCCTAAGTGGCACAGTCCCAGGAGTGCAATGCAACAGCCTCAGCCTGGATAGGTTGCTCTGAGCAAGAGTTAATGAGCCTTGACAAAGATGATTCTATGTGGGTGCTTCTTTCCACACCAGTCTGAGGGCTTGGTTCCACCAACAGTACAAAAACACCTGCACAGAGCTCATGCTCAGCTGCAGCAGCTTTTTAACGTGGGTGGACACAGTCCTGCACAGATTTGGTTCCATTACTTACCTGAGCTAACTCTATATGCAGCAGAAATAATTCTGCATGATAGCAAACCTGAGCTCATACATCCTGCTGGATGTGGCCAATTCCCCACAAAGCAAGGTATCATCCTGTGAGATTCATCCTACAAGCAAGAGAAACTGCCCAGAAATAATTGTGAGCCAGCTGAACCCTATGGAGGACCAGCATCAAAACATAATGAACCCTACATAATTACCCACATGAGCATCAGCTCTCACCTGCAAAATGACCACAGAGCTGCTCTGAGCACTGGCCATTCCTCCTGTTATTCCTGTACAGCACTGCCAGACTAAGGGTTTACATGGAAGCAAGCACTGCTTTGGGCTGTACCAAAGGACTTGGTTCCCTGAAGGCTGACCAAAGATCAGCTATACTCACATGATTCTGAAATGAACATCCTAATTGGTGTGGCAATTGTGTCACTGACAGGGGGACACAAATAGCTGTTAGTACTGAAAAGCAGGAGCTGGAAAGGCACTGCTGAGCTGGTTGAAGACTTGCTCTTGAGGAGGATACATAAGACCAAGCTCTCCAGGAAACTTGGGCAACTTGGAAGTCTGTGGCACCTACTGTGTTTGTATCATCCCACAATGAACCAGCAGAGAAGCAGAGAGAAGCAGGTCAGAGAGCCACATGGGAATATCTGAGGCAAATTTTGTTAGGAAATAATCTAATCTGTATTTCAAGACAATCCAAACAGTACTTCATGATGCTCCATCTCCCATATGGGGATTTGGAAAGGAATTTACCAGGAAAGCCACACCAGTATTTTACTGTGTTCTTGTTGCTGTCTCTCCAACCTGTATCCCATCGGGAACATGACCCAGAATCAGTTTCACTAAGCCTTGAACAGAATTCAGCTGCACCTTTCTGAAACAATCCATCAACCCTCCAGCTGAGGTCAGCCTGAAGGTGGCTGGTCTGGCTTGTGGTAATGATTGTCACACTTCCAACAGGGACTGCCACACTCACCCTGAGAGAACCGCGCGCTGTCCCAGGCAATCCACTGACATCGCTGTCGCCTGTTAAAGACAAACACAGAACAAAATTAAATCATACCTGCCAGGTCAGCTGCTCAGTCAAACATAGGGCTTCAGGGAGGAGTTCAGGAAAGTAACATCCCCTTAAAGCAGCACAGAGGGGCAAGGGTGTAGTGGTTGATTCGGGATGCAGGACAGCACACAGAAACATCTTCGTTAGCATAAAGTGAAAACAAAACCTGGCAGACAACATTATGAGCATTAAGACCTTGCTCCCTTCTTCCTGCTCTGGCAATCACAGCTGCAGCCTTTCAATCAGCAATCTCTAATAATCTGTATTAATCAGCCTCTGCTCCTGCTCAGGAACTTTCTGAGTCTCTCTCTTTCATTGCAGGGCTACATTTAATTATATATGTACTGAGAGATAGAAGTGCAACCATTTGTGTGTTCAAAAATGAGAGATGGCCAAGAGGCATCAGAATTTACTTGGCATTGCTTGTAAAGAAGGCTATGAGATAACTTAAAGGCCATTAGAAAAAAAAAATAAAAAAGGAGGACTGTTTGCATATTGTCTCCCCCTCTTTCTGTGCAGAATGAACTGGCTGATCATCTTGTTTAAATGCCAAGAGAATAAAGGAAAATTTTACTTGGAAAGCTGAACAGTTCCACCCATAAACAAAGATACGACTTCAATAGAGTTTTGAGCATCCACAGCACAAAAATCAGAATATGCCCCACATTCTTCACACTAGCTGCTGTCATCTTCAAAGCTGCCTCTCTGAAGGCTCAGGATGTATCTCCTGCTGCTGTTCAGGACTTTAAGTGCTCCCAGCATGGATGTAACAAGACTTCAGGATGTCCCACAGTTACTACTTACAAGCATCACTAAAACCTGACAGACAACACAGAAATCCCACTCCATTTCAGAGAGTGGAGCAGAATATTGTGATGAATATTCTGACGGCAGAATATCCACCACAAATTCTGAGCTGTTTCAGCCAGGGCCCATCCCCTCCTAGCAAAAACACCAAGTGAGGGAAAAGCAGCATTACAGACCCATTCTTCTCTAGAGACCACAGGGCAAACAGCTACAGCTGCCTGCAGAGTTTCAGCAGGAGTTCATGGTAAACCAAACCCCTTTTACCACTTTGACTGTTCCAGGAACAACTCCCCTTCTTCACTTATTCCTAGGCAGCAAATCCAATCTTCTGACAAGGTTTCCCTAATGCTGTAAATAAACAGCTAGTTTTAAGATCTCTACATGATAAGGAAACAATTCCAGCTTTCTAGACTCCACAGCACCTTGCAAAACACAGAACAAAACCTGCAAAAAAGTAGGTTACTGAATCTATATGAAAAACCAACAAACAAACAAACAAAACAAATCAACAGGAGAAAGAACTTTCCCCAGATGGTTCACATTTTTCTTCTGAGAAATTAAAATGAGGATCACTAAAGCCCCTACAGTAATCAGAGCTTTCTCATGTGATGAAGAGCTAGTCAGGAGTCATATTTCATACAGTTGGAGCCATCTTTCCCCAAGACAGAAAAAAAAAAAAGTCAATTTCAAATGATTGCAATTTCATATACAAGTTTATTTTTCCTATTTGCCTATTTTTTGGCACTAGGATCTCCTTAAGTCCTTACAAATTGTTTTCAATAATGGACACTGGTAAACTGGTTTTTTCCAGGCACCAAGCATCATAGAATGAAATGAACAACCAGAAAGATGTAAAAAGTTTCACATGTCAGGCTGCTACTCTGATGGGTCACAAATTAAGTTGTTTTACAGCAACAAACAGCTCCCTATGATACAAGAGCCTTATCTAGGGAAAGGAAAATAAAAAACAAACTGTTGTCATTTAACAGTGATGTGTCAGTCTTCACAGCACAACCTTCCAGAAGGGAGGAGTTGAAACTGAACAAAGCAACCTGAAAGCAGTTTTTATCCCAAAACAACACTGCGGACAGCTAGAACTGCTGTTCATGAACAACAACAACATGAGTAAGCACAGCAGGAGCTCTGCACATTTGAGAATTTGCTCTGAACCCACAGCCCAGGCAGCATATTCTCAGCCTTCAAGCATCTACTATGGCATGGCATTGATTTCTGCTGGGCAAGCCAAGGAAAGCTCCTTTTTATGTCTGAACTTTCATTAGTTTCCCAATTACCTTCATTCCCTCCACCTGAGAGACAACACACCAACCCAATTTGCCATGGCTATGCTGTTTTTCCAAGAGCTGCAAACCCTTAACAAGCAATTCCAGTTCCCTGACTACCTAACCTCCCATTCACACACTGAGCTGGTACAAATGGTTCCATTTCAGAACTGGGTGAGTTTTGCTCTCCTCCTGATAGTGCCAACAGCCCAAGAAGAGCCTGTGGCTCCTGTTTAAATCAGAAGAGTACACAGACTGCCACCTCTGTCAGCTTGGACAGAAAAATGACACCTGTAGGTAACACAGGCCCCAAAACACACAGTGATTTTCTGATGTGTTATAGTTGGGGTGCTGCAGCTTTCTCATGACACACTCCAGCACAGTGAACAAAGACAACTGCAGGGCTTGCAGAGTTGTACTGGCTATAAATGTCACAGCTGCCCACTCTTTTCATTCTTGTTTCCATCTAGGTTGTTTTTAGGGTAGGGATTTTGGAGACAGCGTGGCCTACATGCAGAGCTCAAGACTGGTGCTGGATGATTTCAGCCAAGGTGCTCCAATTTCTCAAGCTCAGGTTTCCCACCTGCAAAAACGTTCCTGCAGACTCCTAAAAAAAAGCTCAGACACAAATATATAAACGAGTTTAGCCTGAAGCAGCAGTCTGGCAGCCCCAGCCAGAGCAGCTCTCTGGTTTCATGTGGGACAGACAGCAGGCAGGTCAGAACAGCTCCAGGAAGATCACACCAGAGCAAAGCCAAGTGACTGAAACCCCCATGTTCACCCTGCCAAGGTTTGTGCCAGAGCAGGAGTGACACTGAAACCAACTGCTGCAGCTTGGGGTGGCAACACCTGTCCCTCCTGCTCCCACACACCAGACATCATGAGTAAGCAGTAAAGTCATGAGGCCTCCTCTCTCCTGAGCCAGATGCAACATGAATCTGTGATGGAGGAACATGCACCCTCAGATCTCATTCCTGGCTTCCTGAGGGCAAATCCTCAGTAGCAGATGAGGCTGCTTTAACGTTTCTGGGAGGAAAAACTCACGCAGAGCTTTTGAGGTACAAAAGTGAAAAGCTTTGTGAGCTTACAGAGGGTGAGCTGGATGCAGCACACAGGATTCAGTGCTTCTGTTTGCAGTGGTGAAGGCAGAGCCCCTTACTGCTCCAGCACAAGAGGACAAATGAGACAAGAGAACTTCCAGAACTTTTTTAATTTTTCCGGGTTTCTTGCTGAAGTATCTCATAGTTCACCCACTGTATCTAGCTTTGTTAAGCTATTGCCAACACCTTAAACCCCCACATTTCTTAGAACAGAATCATAGAATCCTAGAATGGCTTGGGCTGGAAGGAACCTGAAGATCATTTTGTTCCAAATCCCTGTCATGGGCAGGGACATCTTCACTAGGTTGCTCAAAGCCCTGTCCAGCCTAGCCATAAACACTTCCAAGGATGTAACAACAACTTCTACAACACCACGTGAGCAAACAAACTCTGAGCCGAGCTCTGCTATCACCATCAGCTTCAAAAACAAAAGCTAACCTTTTTGCTATTCACAAAAAAAAAAATATAAGCCCCTTTTTATTTTAATCAAGCAACACCCAGCAATTTATTTGGCAGCGAGACAGTAGCTGTAACAGTCTCCGTGAAAAGTGACAGAGTCAAGGAACGGTTTGGGTTGAAAGAGACCTTAAAGCCCCTCTCATTCCAGCCCCCCGCCATGCGCGGGCATCTTTCACTAGACCAGACTGCCCAGGGCCCCATCCACGCGGCCCTGAGCTCCTCCAGCAAAAGGAAATGAGGAAAGACGTGTGGGAAGCGGCGATATCGTATGTTAGGCCTGAAAATGCATTAAAAAAAAAAATACAAGACCTAATTAAGATTAGAAATTAAGCGCCCCGTGAATATAGGCGCTATCTCCGCGCAAACGACTCCAGACCGCCTCAGCCCCGGCCATCGCCGCCGAAAGGCCCCGCGGGGCCGCCGAGCCCTCCCGGGCCGGGACCTCCCCCCGCTCCGCTCGTCACGGGCCGGCCGGGGGCTGCCCCCGCGGCGCGGTGATGCGGCAGCCCCCGGGCCCCCCGACCTGGGCGTCTCGGAACTCCACCACCACATTCTCGCTGCTCCAGCGCGCCGCCATCTTGGGCCGCCTCGGCGGAGCTTGCGCGGCGCCTGCGCACTATGAGGCACCGTGCGGGGACTGCTGGGATATGTAGTCCCGCCGTTCCCCACCCCCCCCACCCGCCCCCGGCCCGGTGCACCGGGGCAGCGAGTCCCGTGGAGTCGGTGGGGGTCCCACGGCCCGAGGGGGGGGTCCCCGTGCGGGCCCGGCCTCTCCGGAGCGGCTCTGGCCGCAGAGGCCCGAGGGTGGTCGCAGCCCCGCTACAGAGCAAGATGTGTGCGTGGTGTGGGTCGCGGGTTGTGTTCCGGGGGGCAGCGCCCGCTCGTCGGTGCGGCGGCGGCTCCGCGTCCCGCGGCGGCGGCGAGCGCAGCGCCGGGCGGCGGCGGTGCAGGGGTTAAGGGCGGCGGGCCGGGGGGGCCGGGGGCGGGAGCATGCGTGCTGCCGGCCGCTATTGTCTCCGGCGCGGCGCCCAGCACCAGGCGGCGGCCGCAGCGAGGCCGTGCCCGGCGCAGCGCAGCGGAGCGGGGCGCGCCGCCCCCACCGCCCCCGCCGCCCATGGGCCGCAGCTGATCCGCGCCCGGCTCCCGGCCGCGCCCCGGGCACCAGCGAGGCGGGCGGAGCGACCCTGCCGGCGTCAAGCCCCCCCCTCCCCCGCCGCTCCCTCCCCGCTCCGCGGCCCCGGAGCCCTCGGCGGCCTCCGCCGGGGGTGACGGCGGTGGCGGCGGCGGACTCGGGGCGCCCTCGCCCCTGCGGGCCCGGCGGGGGGAGGATGCCTGGGGCGGGGATGGGTTTTCGCCCGTAGCTCCCCGCGCCCCCCCGCTTCCTTCCGCCCCCTCTCGCCTCCCAGCGGGGGCGGCGCGGCCCCGTTCCCCGCGGGGGGCTGTCGCTCGGCTCCCTCCGGCCCGGCGGTGCCCACATGGGGGGCAAGCAGAGCACGGCGACCCGTTCGCGGGGCCCCTTCCCGGGGGTGTCGACGGATGACAGCGCCGTGCCGCCGCCGGGAGGAGGGGGGGGGGCCGCCCCCCTTCGGCCATTACCGGGCGGGCGGCGGCGGCGGCGCGATGGGGCTGCGCAGCCGCTCCGTCAGCTCCGTGGCCGGCATGGGCATGGACCCGGCGGCGGCCGGCGCCGTCCCCTTCGGGCTGTACGCGGCGGCGGCACGGGCGGCGGGGGAGGCCGAGCGGGCCCCGGGCGGCGGCGGCGGCGGTCCGGGCTCCGACTCCACGTACGCCCATGGCAACGGTTTCCAGGAGACGGGAGGCGGTCACCATAGAGACGGGATGCTGTACCTGGGCGCCAGGGCCTCGCTGGCCGACGCGCTGCCCCTTCACATCGCACCGCGGTGGTTCAGCTCGCACAGCGGTGAGTGCCGGCTCCCCGGAGCCTTCCCCCGGCTTCCCCTCCCTCCCTCCGTGGGTGCTCGGGGGCGGCGGTGGGCGCGGTTCGGCCGGGAAGGGGGAGCTGACCCCCTCTTGGACCCTCATCCTCATCCCCTCCCCGGCACAGACGGGTGGGTGCATGCTGGAGCTGGCATCTGTGTCAAGGTCAAGGGAGGAAGGGGTTGTGAAGAGAGGAGGCTTTCTGGAAGGGAGGTGTTTTGGCTCTAGGATATGAAGCAGTGGATGTGGCACCCCCACCCCATCCCCCTTTGACCTGGGGAACAGTGGCCTTGAGGGTGCTGTAGCCCAAGACCTTGGGTTTTGCAACCAGCTTGAGCACCTTGTCTCTTCTGAAGGCGTGTGAGGGCTGCCAGTCGGGTATAGCAATTCATAGCCTTAGAAACTGGGAAAGAAGCAGAGAAAGCCTTTGAAAGCAAGGTGTGGGGATCTTTTTTTTTCCTTTGTTTTGTCTGATAAAGGGCCAGGGAAAGGCCAGAGTGGGTTTTCTCTTTCGAGCCAGCTGGCAGGGTTGTGCTGCTTAGGAGGAAGCAGAGGAGGAACTGCCTGCCTCTCTGACAGGGCTGGGAGGCCAGCTGGGCTCTCTTACAGGAAACTTGTCAGGCTGTGGGAAGGGGCAAGGTTACCCCCTTCACCCTCCTGGCTGGACTCTTCCATGTGTCCTGGTGTCTGGAGAGGAGCTCTCCCTGCAAGCAGGGCTGTGTCACTGACCTAGTTTTGGCTGGGTACAGGGAGCGAGGTGGGAGGTCCTCCCTTCCCCTCCTGGCTGGAGGGGAAGTCATTTCAGGGATGTCTCCTTGTATTTCCTGGAATAGTCTGGGATTTCTCTCCCACCCGTCCCCCTCGCAAATGCTGTGTTCTCCTTGTGTGACGTGGTCTGGGAATTTCATAATATGCCTTGGGACAATGCCTCATTTTCAGGAAGGCCTGAGACTGAAGCAGTGGATAAGAACAAAGTGCAAGAAGAGTCTCGTGGGGCCCATTTTCCTACTTCTTGGGAAAAGAAAAAAATCTTGGGATTTTTTTTCACTTTGCCCAGTGTCCAGGGGCTGCTGTTCTCTGCTAGATGGAAGCTGTGTGTCTTGCACTGCATCCCCAGGTCTGATTCCTATTGATCTGGGTAAGCCAGGCGCTTGCCATGCTCCCTGGCAGATGGAGAGGGCTGGCGTGTGGCACCGGAGTTGAGACCAAGTGCTCCTGCAAACTTTCTTGCTCCATGACCTTGCACAGACTGTGCTGCTGCTCTGGTTTCTAAACATAGAGACATGAAGGCACAGCATCCTTCCAGGTATTCCACAAGCCTCTGTGGGAATGAGGGCCACGGGGGCTTCTGCAGTGCCTGGTGCTGTAGTGAGGAGGGTCTCATTACAGAAACACCCTGCAGCTCACAGTGGTTGGTCAGAGAGTATCAGTTACATTTTAAACTGCAATGCTGAGAGGCAAAAACCTGCTCAGAAAAATAAACCAGCTGCAAAATGGAGTGAGCTGTTTTCCAGGCACTGGAGTGAGTTAGTGCAGTGCTGCGAAGTTAAACACGGTGTCCTTGAAAGATTGCAGCGTGAGCTGTGGGAAGTGCTGCAAGAACTGGGTTTCTCTGGTGCCTCTTTTGGGGCCCTCTGAGAGTATTTGAGCTGAGCTGAGGCGTGCACGGGCAGCAGCGAGAGCTGTTCACTCTGTACCGAAGCCTCTCCCGGTGGTGGTTCTTCGTTGCTAATTAATAGCAAAAGGAGTGGAGGATGCTTAAAAACCCTTTTGAAAACTTGTCAGAGCTCATTTAACTTTTGCACTCTTCTTCTCTTAGTGTAAGAAGTTAATGAAGGATTTGGAGACTGCAGGGAAGGGGGGAAGTAAGCCACCGCAAGATTGCTGAAATTCCTGTTAATCTCCCGTTGCAGCTGGTTAACCTCCAGCAGGGCAGTCAGGAGCCACTTGTGTCTTCCCCCCTGCCTCCCCATCGACCTGCTCCGCTCGTGGTGCTGAGCCACTCCATTAGGCACTGGAAAGTGCTGAAGCAGCAGTGCTCTGGTAAATGGAGAGGAGCTTTGACATTGCTGCGCGTGACTGTCCCTGCTCCCTTGGAGGATGGCTCGAGGGTGGGGATGAGGGGACCTGCCAACGTGCCAAACCCACTCAGCCTGAGCCCTGGGATCCCTGGGATCTGCCTGAGCTGCTGTGCTACTGAGGAGAGGAGAGGAGCCCCCAAACCCTGTGGATAATAGGGCTGGAGAGTGGATTCTTGCCCTGCCTGCCCCTGTCTGGAGACCTGGATGGTGCTGTTCTCTTGCATTCATGTTTTTCAGGGAGCACTTGGGTTTGGGGGATGAGCTGGGAGCTCAAAGTGCAAGCTGAGCTCTGTGGGGTCCTCAGTGGGACAGGGAGGAGCTCTGACTCGAGGGCGGTGATAAGGTGCTGCTGTTGCAGCAGCGTGCCTGTGATAACGGGAGCACACAGATAGTCTTGGCGCCTCGCTGCTTCCTATGTCTGCCATGCCGAGTTTCTGTGCTGCTTCATGGCTCATCAGGCCCCTCAGCAGGGACCCTGAGGAGTGAGCTGGGGCAGGCTGAGCTCTCTTTCCTGCTTGGTGTCTCTCCTTCCCCTCTCTGCAGCTGAAGGCCTGCAGAAGAGCTAGGTGTGCCTGGGGAGGAAGAGAGGAGGATTGTGATGAGGATTGTGCAGAGGGAGGTTACAAAGTGGTCCCCAAAGCCAATGAATGCTGCAGCATCACTGTAAGGTGCTGTGCATGGGGCTGGCCAGTGAGAAGAGGCCACTGCTGATTCCCTCTGGGCTCCACTGTGGCTGCTGGGATGCCTGAGTTGGAGGAGCAGTGAGATGCTGATGGCCTCTGGCCTGTCCCAGGATGAGGGCAGGAGAGCTGCTGCTCTTGTGAACAGTGAAGCCTGCATATATCTTCCAAATGGGGTGGGCAAGGAGCTCTGACATTATGGTGGAGCTTGTCCCTTCCTTTGAGTGGACACCACCTGTGTGGGTGAGTCCTGATTCCTGATGGGGATTTTCCCAAGGCGTGCCTGCCTTACACAAGCAATGTAACTGTTCTAGCACCACCCGAAACTGCTCTGGGATTTCCCTGTCTGCCCAAGGTTTCTGAGATCTACTTCTTGACCTCCATGAGTGGAAAAGACACGTCTTGCACAACTTTGGAATTTGCCTGTAGCACTTGACCCTGCCTCTGTAGGTTTATGACTATTTAGGAGTTCTCAGTAAAGCCAAGGATAGTGAGAAGAAGGGAGAAAAGGGAGATATGTGGTTTAGTGCTGCATGTCTCCAGCTTTGTATGGTTCTCTCAGTGTGTCTCATGTTATTCATCAGAGGATCTAAGGGAGTTTGCAGAGGCTGTAAGTAGCTTAAAGTTTATCTGGAAATCCCACTCATCACCCAAAGCCCTTGAGTGAAGCTCTAATAAATCCCTATCTCCTTGTCTGCTGGCTAGCCCAAGGAAACACCTCGCTTATCCTCCTGTGCAGTACCACCAGGAGTGTCACAGGCTTGCTGTGCACTGACAAAGCAAGCTGTTTGTCCTGGATGTTGGTAGCACCAGTGTCAGGAGGCTTTCTTTGCCAAAGGAGCTGCTGTGTTCTCTCAGCAGCACTTTCCCGGAGCATGAGGCCCCAGCCTGAGGAAGATGGGAGGGATTTTAGTGCAGAGATGGCAGCCAGGGTGCTGGGCTGAGTCCTTCTCCAGGCACAGTTTGAGAGCAAAAAGGCTGGAAGTGCTCTTCAGTCTGGCTCCAGAGTAACAGGGTGGGAAATAGGGCCTGTTTGTTGGAGGGTGAGCTCAAGGTGTGTGTGCACTCCTGTGTGGGGCAGCCTCAGTCTCTGCAAGCTGGGAACAGGCCTGTCTGTGGTGAACCCTTGCTGAGCTCCAGCAGCTTTGAGTCCTGAGCCTTTTCTCACTGGTGTCTGGCAATCCTTGCTCTTCAGATAGTCCTGCCATTGAAGTCTCCACCAGAATGAGAAGGCTGAATTGTAGCTTGCTGGTCAGCTGCTCTCAGCCCTGACTGTCCTGCCACCAGTGTCACCAGTGTGTTCTGGCAGCTAACATGGGCCCACTGTGTCCCATGGTGTGTCAGGCACAGCACTGCCAGCTGCTCAAGGGAGGTGCTCGTCCTGCTCTGCACTGCTGTGGCCTCACCTCAGGTCTGGTGTGCAGATTTAGGTACCACAATACAAGGATATAAAGCTGTGAGAGGGCATCCAGAGGTGGGACATGAAGATAGTGAAGGGTCTAAAGGGGAAGCCATATGAGGAGCAGCTGAGGGCACTTGGCTTGTTCTGCCTGGAGAAGAGACTGAGGGCAGAGCTCATGGTGGGCTGCAGCTTCCATGGGAGGGACACTGGAGGGTCAGCACCGATCTCTGCTCTCTGTGACCACTGGCAGGATCCAAGGGAGCATCATGGAGCTGTGCTAAAGGGAGGTTTACACAGGATGTTAGGAAAAGGTTTTTCCCCAAAGTGTGGTTGGGCAATGGGAGATTCCCTAGGGAAGTGATTGCAGCACCAAATCTGACAGAGCTCAGAAAGTATTTGGACAAGGCTCTCAGGCACATGGTGTGATTCTTGGAGTTGTCCTGTTCAGGGCCAGGAGCTGGACTTGATGATCCTTGTGGTTCCCTTCCAACTGAATCTATGTTTCAACATGCAGACGTCATATGTGCCTCCCTCCCCGCTTCCAGGAGCTGGGCCAGGGGAAGGGCACCCCAAGGTCTGCACAAACTTGCCATTCTGAATCTATTTTTGCTAGTGGAAATTTCCAAAGATTACTGTCCTCAAACCATCTTTTTGTGGGTTTGGTGCTGGTTACTGTCTGACAGCCAGGTCAAGCACCTGCGTCACTGCCAGACCTGTGGATCATTTGGGTAGTGGGTGCAGAAACAGTCCTGGTGACTCCCCACAGTGGTGGTGTTCAGCTGTTGGGATCTCCAGGTCTGGAGAGGATGCTTTGTGCTTCTGCCTTCTCTGAGCCAGCTGGGCACCATCCACCTGGGATGAGGCAAGAGGCAGAAGCTGCCTTGGAAGATCACAGTGCTGAACACCTGAAGATGGGAGGCTCAGAGGCAGCTTTAGTGCACACCCAGGCTGGAGCTGGAGTGCGTCAACGCTGGCGTGGTGCGCGCGGGGCCGGCGGTGGCAGCAGTTATCTTCAGGCTCCAGTGAGAGCGAGCTCAGGCTGTCTCTGCTCTGCCTTTGCCTCCCCAGTGCCCTCTGAAATCCCAGCTGCTTCCCTCAGGAGCGAGGCACCAATTCCTGTGCACATTAACTGTGCTCTCTGCTCTATAGACCTGTGCATAAATCAGCACAGGGTAGCTGGGTGCCCTCTCCCTCTTGCACTCATGTATCTTGTAGAGATGCTGAGGATGATGCTCTCGTGCTCCTGGGCTGACCCACTTCCCAGCCAGGATTGTCTTCCCAGCCTGTGACGTAAGTTTATCCCATGCTGGTTTGTTTTGCTGAGATGTTTGTTCCGGTGACTGGAATAACCGTAAAGGCTTCTCTTATTTATTAATGTGCTATTAAAGCTTCTCTCTCCTCTCTCTCCCGCTCACTGGCCGGAGGATCAATCAGATACAGACATCTTTGGTGGAGGAGCAGTATCAGGCTGGCACCTGGCCAAGGCAGGCGCACAGAGTCATGGGAAAATGCTGCTAAATGCTGAAAATTAATTTCAAGAGAAGCGCAGGGAGGGAGAAAAGCCCACTTTGGAGGAGGAGAAAAAAAGAAGCTTTTTTTCTTTCCCCCTCCAATGTAATATCTCATGTGACAGATCAGACAGGCAGCAAAGGGCTCTCCAGATAAATTCCCTTTGCAGGGACCAGTCTTGTGGTGCCCCAAACAGATGGTGGGCAACCACGAGGTGCATTTTGTGGCATCTGCTGCTGGTACACCAAAACCCCAGATGTGCTGAGTACTTGGTTTTGAGTAAATGTGACCTGGCTTTCTCCTGGTTCCCTTGAAAACTGGAATCACAAGGGCTTGGGAGTGATGTGCATGAGCAGCCAAGTGATGCTGTAAAGCAGCAGGCCCTGATGCAGAGCACTTTGCCCACCTGCTTTGGCCTGGCTGTACGTCAGGGTACAACAAGCCTCCCCCTGTAGGAACACCAATTTTTTAATTTCAGATAGAGCAAGACTGGTTAAAGCTGGGCCTTAAATGTCCTCTCTGCACCAGTTCCACCAGTTAGGTTTCAAATGGGAGTGAACCCACTGGGGGCTTGAGTCCCCCCAGGGGTGCTCCTGCTGTCCCTTGCAGGTGCTGTGTGCCTGAATGCTTTTGCTGAGTGCTTTGCGATGGGAGGCTGCTGGAGGTGCAGCTTCAGGAAGCTCTGGTGCCTGGGGCCTCTTCTCGTGCTGCTGCACAGCGTTTCCGTGGGCAGAGCCCGCTGCTGGCAGGTTTCCTGCCCTGCTGGGCTGCAGCCAGGGGAGGGCAATGCCTGTGCTGGGGGACAGGCTCTGCTTCTCCCTTGTCCTGGTTTAACTTTCCAGCCCGCTGCAGGTCCCTAGAATCTGGGATTTGAGGAAGGTGAGAGGAAAGGCCAGAGAAGCAGCAGGCAGATCTTCATGGCTGATTTCTGTGCTGCTGGCAGGGGGTTTCATACATTGGTGCTGCCCACTGTGGTCCCTGTGCCTCCAGGTTTGTGCCATGTGCCACCAGCTGAACCCAAGCAGATGCATCACTCAGACCCAGTGTGGGTCTGTGGGCAGCTGGGATTGTTCATCCAGGGTGTGTTTCCCACTGGGGATGGACATCACCATTGGAGAGGCTGTACTACTACACCTCTGAGGTGAAGCTGACCCTTCTCTCCCCTCCTTCCCTATAGGCCAGAGCTGGCCAGCATCAGCACCAGGCTGACCCTGCTGGTGTCATGGGCAATTTGTGACTCCCTGAGCTCGTGCACGCTCATGTAGCTGTGGGGTTCCCAGTGGCATGAAATTAGACTGTGAGCCTTGGAACAGTCTTGTGGCACTTTGTAGAGAAGCAGAGAGATGCTGTAGAAATATTTACCTTTTTGCTAGTTTCAGCAACCCTAGCAAAAATTTCCCAGGGTTGTATATTCCCAGTTAGCACCCTTGGTTAATTGAGTTTATGTCAAGTTATGGCCACAGATCCAGAGAGACTGTCACCTGCCAGGCACAGGAGAGGGGCTGGGACAGGTCCTGGTGAGGGAAGCACAGCAGTGCAGATGAAGAATGGAACTGAAAGCTGCTCAGAGCAGTTTCCTGGCCTAAGCAGGCAGGACAGCGTGACAACAGTGGGTATTTTTAGAGGCCAGCTGTCTGCAACACAAGAGGGGGAAAGCAGCAGTCAGGCAGGAGAACTCAGTGATGCTGACCCTGCCCCATGTCCCTGCCCAGCATTTTATGTCCTTCCAGGATGAGACCACTGGCATTTCTATATCCTCTGTGTCTCTTGCTGCCTTCTTTTTTCTCCCCCTGGCTTTCACCATGGCTGTGAGTTTCTCTGATCACAGCCCAGTGATTTGAGAGTGGTGCCAGGAGCTCTGCTCTTCACATCCTGGATGGTTGCATTACAGCTTGGGCTGGTGGGTATTTGAGGGATTGTTTTGTGGAGAAGCCTTTGTCACCAGTGAGGGGAAAAGCTGCACTTTCTCCTGCTGCTGGGGTAATTGCAGTCATTCATTTGGGAGCTCTTCCTACAAGGTGATGGAGCTGCACTTCATCAGAAGTGCTGCAGGGGAATTAGATCCACCTTTCAATCCATGCATCCAAGGCCTGGACATGTGTAGGCAGGGAAAAGGAGGTGAGGTTGGCTCTAGGCAGATGCCCAAGTTATTGTCTGCAGGGAGGTCGAGTCAGTCTGGGCTGAGATCAGTTTTGGAGCCAAACCTCAGGTAAGCTGGTGCTGAGCAGGACAGGCTGAGGCTGAGCACCCTGCCTTGGCTGCCTTGGCATTTCAGCTCATCCCCAGTCAGATCTTGCTGCTTTGAAACTAATGTCCATTTGCTTATTTATTGTGCCTGATTTCACAGCCCTTGAAGTCTGCTATTTGCCTGGATCTTACCCTTCTGAGGGTTTTTTTAGACGCCTTTGATTTCTTTTTGCTCCCTGTAGACATTGTACAGTACAAGTACAAGTACAGAGCAGGTGGCACCCTGCACCCAGTCCTGGGTGAATGTTTCATGGGAAGATGCTGCTTCACAAGGCCCTGCCTGGCTCTGGAAGTGGTGTTACACTCTGCTCCTCTGGCTGTTGCCTTTTGTGATGGGGAAGAGAGAACTTCAAACCCCACAGCTGTCTGGGATTTTTGTCATCTGCAGCCCCACTGTCTCCTTCCTCAGAAGGAGCCCTTTTTATGTTGAGGTTGGCACATGTTGAAGCACAAGGACAGAGAAGGTGGGGCACCTGGGCAGGGTTGTTCCTGCCTGTGGCACAGTGTGCAGCCCCTCCTGCCCCCTCCAGCAGGATCCAGTGTGGGCAGACCCTGCCATTCTCTGAGGGGCCCATTCCTCTGAGATGCTGTGCTTTGTGTTTGGAGGGCTGCAGAAAGCTGACTCTGTCTGCCAGCCTCCTCCATGCTCCAAAGGCAGCTGGGAAGCTCTGGAGTGGTGTATCCCCATCCTCAACATAGATCTCCCTCCCAAATCCCTGGCCTTTGGCTGTCAAAGCAGTGCTCATGCTGCCTGTCTGGGTGCTGTGGAGAATCCCTCCCCTTCTGCACCAAGTACAGCAGAGAAGGGTGATCACCCCCAGCTTTGCAGCTGCTTTTTCCCCTTGCTGCTGTCCTGGTAGCCTGGGGCATTCACTGGGTGTCCCTCAGCAATCACAGCCTCTCCTGGGGAGCAGGGAGATGCTCTGTGCCATGCAGCCCTTCCTCCCTGGGAGGGGCAGGTGAGGTCAGGGCTTCCTCTGCAGCATGCTCCTCACTAAGATTTTTTTTTTTCCAGTAGTGGAAAAATTCCTTTTTTTTTTTTGTATTTCTGCAGAAATAACCACTGTGAACTGTCCACAAGTGTTCCATAGCCATGCACTCTTGTGGGTGGGTGCAGCTCTGTGTGTCTTTTATGCTCTGATTGCTGCCCACTACATAAAAATTGCCCTTTCTCCACCCCAAAAAAGCAATGTGTCATTCTTTTCATGCCCCTCAAGGGTTGGGGATGTTGCACTGATGGACAACAGTTGCCTCAATGATCCTGCCACCATGGCCCAGGCACAAAGACACCCTCCATGGTGCTCTTTATGCAGTGCTGCTGTGGAATGCCTGGGGAGGAGGTGTCCCAGGAGCTGTTTGGGATCACCCCTGGCAGGAAGGGTATATGGATGCCATCAGTGCTTGGCCATACTCCCAGCATCACAAAGCCAGGGCATGTCATCGTGTGCCTCTGGAGTGTCCCATCATCCTCCCACGAGATCATCTGAAGATGAGGCATGATGAACCTTGGCAGCATCAGAGCACAAGTTTTGTACTTTGGGAAAATCCAGGGGTCAGAAAGCAAATCACCCCGTGGAGTCAGATCCAGCTGGGTTTGGGAGTGGCTCAGGTCAGCCTTTGGTGTTTCAACCTTTCCAAAAGCGGGAATTCCTCTGGCAGCTGCTCAGTGCTGGAGCCTGGCGCTGGGGACTCCGTGGGTGCCTCCCCAGCGGATGTCTTAGTCAGAAATGACTCACCCCACAGTCCCCACGTGACACTGCCTTGCTGCTCCCTCCCAGCCCTGCCAAGCCAAAGTGCCCCATTCTGCCCCTTCCTGCTCTGATTTCCAAATTGCTGCATCCCAGTGTGCTGCCAGAGAGCTCCTTCATTTCAGCACTGGGACCCCTCCCACCCTGCTGGCTCTGTGCACCTTGCCAATCATTGCTGCCCTCAGCAGGGCCTTGGCTGGGCCTCCTCCTTCCTATGAAACACGTGGGAGGAAAAAAGCGGGCACTCAGGCAAACCCTTTGGAGATTCCCAGGTGTGCCTGCAGGATCCTTGTCCGCTCTGGGCAGTGGATTTGAGCACCCTTGAGAGGCGTGGAGGCAGCACCAGAGCATCCCTGCAGTTCTCCTGAGCCATGCCATGGCCCCAGACCTGTTTTGTGACTAGCAGGAGCCCTGGGTAGGTTGTAATTTGGTAAATGTGAGCCCTGCAGCCCGACAGCAGGAGTTGGAGGTGTTAATGCCTTTGCTGGGCTATCACCCAGGACCCCTCTGCTTAACTTTGCTCTTCTCTGGGGTGCTAAAATTAGCTTTGGGCTACACATACTTATGAAACCTGTTCCCAGCAGCTGGGGGAGTGTTTCTGCAGTAAACTAGGACTTGCCAGAAGACAGGGTGACCCTGAGAAGTTACCTTTTTCATCCAGACTAGGGGAACTGATCCTGCAGTATAGCCTGAGCTATATGAGGGAGATGATCTCTGTCTTTAGCTTAGGTACTTCTGCTCAAAAATTGCAATTGCAACCACGAAAGGATCACCATTCAAACAATGTCAGGCAAGGAGGGTACTTGGTGTCTGGACATCCAGTGACCATATAACCAGGCCTCTTTGTTTTGTAAGGCTTTGGTGTGTCCATCTGCTGAGAATCAATAGCTTTGGCTGCTCTGGAGCAAATATTCCTGTGGGGTTCCCTCTCCTGTGTCTCCTGCTCCTTTGCAACTCTCCAGCTTTCCTCAGCCCCAGAATTGCAATCTGTTCTCCTTCTTCCCATCCTCCTCCACCACCTCCATAAGAACCCAACTGGCTAAAAAAGAAATAGCTTTGCCTCCTGGCTTGCAGCAAGCTAGCACTGGGTTTCTGTGATGTGTCACCCAGCCCCTCTGCTCTATGTGTCCTGCATATCTCTGACCCCAGTGATTTCCCTACATCCCACCTGAAGCACTAATGCCTAGTGGACAGAGGTGTCTCCAGAACACAATGCCTGGAGCATTAGGATTGTGCTGCCCTTGGCCAGCCTGGTGTTCCATGGCACATCCCTGCCACCCTTGGCTGGTGTGTGGCTGACCTGACAGCAGACAGCTGCCACCTGTGGCCTTTGCCAGGGGCTACTGCACACCAGGGACAGCTTTTCTTAGACCTTGGAAAACCTGGCCTTGCACTGAAGTAGCTTCTTTTTTGGGTGCTGCTTTCATATGACAAACATTTCTTTTCTCCCTTCCCAGCAAGCTGAGCTGACTCAATCACCAGGGAAGTGGTGGGGTGGGATGGGGATGGAGCAAGACCATCCCTCTGCCAAGGCAGCAGAAATGGTTGAGTTTCTTTCCAAGCACTGCCATCCAGAGATGTGCCATCCAAATGGTTGAGTTTCTTTCCAAGCCACATCCCCTGCTTGGCTGATCATCTGGAGCTGGTTCACTGGCATCCCCCAGCCCTGCTTCCTGCTATCCCCAGGAAGGTGTGATATCTTATTTCCACTCTGGGCCCATCCTTTGTGCTCTCCAGCCTCTCTGCAGCCTTGAATGAGGAGGAAGGACACTCCCTTTTCAAAGCTGGCAAATGAGGCAGCTTAAGTGCTTTACTCCTTCCTGCCTACGTGTCCCTGCTCGTGTCAGCCCTTGTGCTGCACAATAGCCCAGCATGGTGGAGCTCACCCAGTGCCTTGAGTCCTGCTGAGGCAGCAAGGCTGCCTTGGGCCTTGGCTCCTGGGGGAGGTGGATCCTGGCTGGTTCTGCAGAGTGCCCTGGCCTGCAGGCTCTTGGTGCTGCCTCCTGCATGGCTGAGGCTGGCAGAGCATCACTTCCATGCTGGCTTCCACTCATCAGGGGACACTCATGGCGTGCTCAGCTGCCAGTCCCTGCTGTGCCCCAGTGCTGGGGAGGTGCTTTGTGCATCCCTGTGCCATCTCCAATGCGCTGCTCTGTGACCGTCATTTAAAAAAATGAGGCTGCTTTAAACCCAGAGGGAATTTATTTTCTAGGAGATGTGGGGTCTGAATATCTTGGCTCTTCAAATTTCCTTCACTTGGCTGGCACAGAGAATAGCTCCTTCCTGATCCTTTCTTCCCTCCTGTGGCTCTGCTGGAGCCCTCAAGGGGTAAGGGAAGGGGAGGACTTGGAACCCCTTTGCCTCACCCAACCCCACATGCTTTGGACTGAAAGTCCTTCAGTCTTTCCCTCCTCCTCAATCATTAGTCCAGGTTTTCCCACATGATCCATGTATTCCAGCTTCCACATGCTGCTGGTTCAGCTGGCAGTGTTAGGGAAGCCTGGTGGAAGGTGGGATGCTCATGGTTTACTCAGCAAGGAGGAGGCACCAGGACTCCATGCTTGGGCCAAATATTCCCTGGTTTTATCTCATGTTTGGATGCATCCTCACCTGGTCTAAGCCAGCTCCCTTGGCTGAGAGCCCAGGATGCTCTCTGGAGACATGGCGATGGGCTGTGCAGCTGAGGTTTCCAGATCTTCCATCATCATCAGGCAGCCTGGAGTTTACCCAAGCTCCCTGGCTCTCCAGGTGTCCTGTGGGGTGCTGGGCACCAGGGAAGAGATCACTCCTGGGTCAGGCACATTTTGGGGAGTTTGTGTTGCTGCCTCCACTCCCAGGGCTCCTGGTTTATCCCATGGCAGCAGTGGGAGACTGGGCAACCAGGATCCAGTTGGTGAATGCTGTGTGGGCTGTTGAGCCTGGGCTGCTGCTTCCTCCTGCCTTCAGGGCACATCATCCCCACTGGTGTCCTCCTCCCACTGCTGGAGGTGCTGTGCAGTGGAAAAGCTGCTGCTCTCCATGTCAGCCACCTGCCAGTGACACAGCCACGCTGTCCTCCTGCCAGGGCTGCTCCTGATGGCACCATGGCCAGAAGCCATCTGCCTGGAGGCACCCCTAGCAGGAGGAGGGTTTGGCAGGTGAAGGTAGACATGGCACATGCCTTTCCCTGGATCTGGGACAGGCTGGCAGCTCCTGTGGACGTGGTCTCGCTCCCCCAAAGGGAGCAGCCACTTCTAATCTCAGGACACAGTGTGGTTGACCCTGTTGTACTGCTCAGTAGGCACAAGTGATGGGAATTTCCTATCCCAGCTCCAGAATCAGCTCTGTTTGGGATACTTAGAAATGAGTTGGAAAGGTGTCTCAATCCTGCCACCATCACTAAAATCCTTGCAGTTCTGTGACTGCTTTTGGCACTGTGAGGGTTAACCACCAGGCTTTTTCAGCATTCATAGCACGGGGTGGAGATTTTCAGAGGTTCCCAGCTCTACTGTGCCCAACTCTCTAAAATTAACCATGTAACCTTCCTAAAAATACTCAGAGGGTAGCAGCCTCTGGAGAGCACCAGCACCACTTGCTCCTGGTTTCTAGACCAAGCCATTGGAGAGATTAGATCACCTGCCAGCCTGTCTCACAGCCCTGCAAAGCCCTTGGCTTTCTCAAAGTCTCCTGCAAGGTGCAAGAGGCCAGGTCTCGACCTGAACCTGCCTTTCCAAGCCAGCCCCCTTCCTGCAGCACCCTCCTCTTCTTCACTTGCTGTTGTTGGGAGCTGCTACCTGCCCACACATTTCTGCATGAGGTGACAGTGCCAGCTTCAGGTTTAATGTGCCGTGGGCAGGAGCATCACCAGCTGCACCAGATGCCTTGGCAGGGGGGAAGTGTCCATGGCCTTTCCCTGGAGCAACCCCCGGGCCTCCCCATGGGTGTGGGAGGCCCAGGCATGGAGGAATAGCTGGGCCCTTCCTCTCTTTTTTTTAAGGCATGTGGGAGGAGGACATAAAGGGCTTGAGGAGGAGGGAGGGAGCTGAATTTTCCATGAGCAGCTGTCAAAATGTAATCTCCTGCGTTGCTCCGGCTGGCAGCTTAGGCAGGATAAATTAACGGGGATTTCGGGGAATGTGGAAAATACCATGGCCTGGAGGAGGCTGGCCATGTGGAGAGCAGCTCTTTCATCCTCAGGACTGGCTCCTGCCTGAGCTGTGAAGAGATTCCAAGGCACCGGGCTGGGTGCCTGCTGCTGCCTGGTGCTGGCTGTCCCCTGGCCTCGCTGCTTCACTGCTTATCACCCTCACCCAAAGGTCACCTGGAGGAGGGGTGGGGAGTTCACCTCTGCCTCCCCTTTCCCTCTGGTGGTGGGCTCCTGTGCCTGCCATGGAGAGGAACACAAGCAGTTGCTTTTGCAATGTCAAGTATTTGTGCCGACAGCTGGGGTGCAGGGCAGCCCCCCGCCCTGGGGGCCTTTCCACACCAGCTCCTCACTCCTGCTCAAACTTGGGAATTTATGAACTGCATATTCATCTTTCCTTTTTTTCCCCCCTCTATCTTGTGAAGTGCAGAGCCAGAAAAGTGTGTGTGTGCTTCTGCACTTGGCTCAGCCCCCAGACCTGCCTGGCTGGAGGATGCCACATACGTGCTGGGGCTTGAGCCTGGGCCCCTCTGTCTGCCCAATGTCCCCACGTCCTTGCCACGGGGCTGTGGTGGTGTCAGGAGTCCTGGTGCCCCAGCCAGCTGCCCAGGGAGCAGTGAGGAGCATGAGGAGTGTTCATGCCAGCTATTTATAACCGTGCTAAAGCTATCCCAGCTAGCAAATAGGCCTGGAGATACAGCAACAGCCGCTCGCTGAGCCTGCAGAGGACCCTGCTCGTTGCCTGGCCCTGCTGCTTTGCTGGCAGCCATGCCCTGGCAGCCTCAGACCAGGCAGTTTCATCTGGGGCCTTTTCCCTTTACATTGGTTGCGCATCTCATAGGATCCCTTCGGGTGCTGCCGGAGCTGGCAGATCTGGGACAGCTGTTTAAAATAACACATTGGCACAGAAAAGGGGGGACCAGAGGAAACGAGGTCTGCCCACACACAGCTCAGGGAACAGTACTGAATCTCTACAAACGCCGTGCCCTGACACAGAGGTTGCAGACAAAATGCCTTTCCCAAAGGGAGCCCTTCGCAGCCGTTCCAGGGAGGTGCTGCTGGAAGCAGTGCCCAGAGCTCCCGGCAGGACCGGTGCTGGTGGCGCTGGCAGCCCCTCCGTGCCAGGCAGGAGCAGTTCAGGCGGGGACAGGGCCAGGCCAGGCGGGCTGCCAGGGGAGAGGGGCACCAGGAGGGTGTCTGGCAAGGGGAGGCCGGCTGGGTCTCGCAGCAGGCAGCCTGGGAGGCCATCTGAGCTACCCACGCTATAAATACACCGGGCGGGTAAACACTTGGGAGGAGGAAAAAACCAACGACTTCAGCTAATGGGCACGGCTGCCACAAGGTATAAATCGGTCAGGAGTAAAATTAGGCTGGAGAGGAGGAGGCAGATCGGTGCTGCTGCCCACGAGGCCCTGGCTGCAGCACTGCCCTGTCGCCTGGGGCTTGGTGCAATTGGGGCTGGACTCAGAGCAGACACCCTGTGGCTCAGCCAGGCTGGGCAGGGATCTGTTCCCAGGGTGGCAATGCTGCAGACAGCAGGACACCCCACTGGAGGACTGCTGGGCTTGAGGCTTCTTCTTTTAGCAGGTCCTTTTAGAGCCAATCCCATGCCATCCATAGTGCTCATCCTTGCTGCACCCTCCTGGGAAATAACGGCACTCTGGAGGGGCAGGATCCAAGGACCTGGGAAGTGAACTGTATTTATCACTGCTGCTAATGAGCACTGGAGTGTTGAGAAGTTACAGGGGCTGTTTGCACAGCAGAGGTCTGAGCTGCCTCTCCTTAAAGCCACCCTGTACTTTGTCTCTTACAAGAAGCAAAAAAAAAAAATGCCCTGTCCACATCCACATGGTGGCAAACAAGAACCTGATTCATCCTGAGATAATTTGTGTACATTCTTTTTCTTTTCATTCCTGAGCAGCCTTTGCATATATATGAAGAAAGCTCTTAAGCAGCACTGCAGTCAAACCTGATCTGCTTTTAGAAGGCAGATCCTTAAATTACCCTCTCCCTCTCTGCAGGCAGGGAATTGCTGGATATTCTGGTGCAAACCCGTGGTGGTGGCACGCGCGTGTTCGGCTCGAGCTGCGCTGCTCTGCTGGGCAGTGACAAACCTCGTGGCCTTGAGCTGGCTGCAGTGGAAGGGCAGGGAGTCCCAGAGGGGGGTGACCTACAGGGCTGCTTGGGGTTCTGCTCCTTGTGAGTTTGGGGCTTGCAAACTGCATTTGGACAGCCTCGCTCAGCGGGGCTGGGGGCGATGCCGTGGTGGTCTGCATGGCTCAAGCAGGTGTGACACTGGTGTGACACCCTGGCACCACCCCAAGCAAGGTCACAGAGCAGATCTGGGCATCCCATCCAGCTTCATCCAAGAACACAAACCACCAGGCAGGGCCAAGGTCAAGCTGGCTCATCAGCCTGCAGTGTCCCCCTGCTTCTGGGGAGGCAGGCTGGCATCAGAGGGGTGAGCACTCACTTCACTCCTGTGAAAAGCTGGACAAAGCAGCCATTTGTGTTTAATGCTCCAAACTGCCGGTCCTGTGCAGCAGCCTTAGAAAAAACTCCTTCCTTGCAGCTTTTCTGTCTCAGCCATGTGGTGCTGAGCTCTGGCAGCAGGGACAGCACTGTCCAGGCACAGGGACGTGCCCATGCACTGCTGGTGGCTCAGTGCTGCGTGCCCCAGGCTGCTGCTCGCCCTTTAAGGCCTGGCAGCAGCTGATGGCCACGTGTGCAGTGCCTTGGCACGCTGTCCGTGCCCTCTGCGCGGCGGGCACAGGGACGGCCAGCGCACCGGCTCGGCGGCTGTCCCTGTTCGGTGGCTGTCCCCACGCTGGCGGCTGCTGGTGGCCGGCGCAGGATGAGCGGGTGCCCAGCGGGTGCTGTGTGGGGTGAGGGTCACCATGCAGGCAGCAGGTGAGGGGCTGCCCGCTGCCGTGCCCCCCATGGCCCCAGGGATTCCCCGGGATGCAGGGTGGATGACTCCTGCTGCCCTCGCTAAGGGCTCGTCTCTCTGCTCTCCTTCCAGGTTTCAAGTGCCCCATTTGCTCCAAATCTGTGGCTTCTGACGAGATGGAAATGCACTTTATCATGTGTCTGAGCAAACCTCGCCTCTCCTACAACGGTAAGGGCCAGGCTGAGTGGGGGACACGGCGTCCTGTCACCCTGGGAGGCTCCGGGTGGCTGAAGAGCCGTTTGCTGTGGGCAGGCAGCTTGGCTGGGCTTCCCAAGGGGGCTGTGCTCCGGCAGGATGGTGCTGCTCCACTCTGCTCCCCTGTCATGGCTCAAGCCTTGCTCCTTTTGCTTTCAGGCTCCTTTGTAACAGCCCCCTACCCCGAGGGGGCCCCCTCCCCTCCCCGTGGTGCCAGAGGGAGCTCTGCTGGCACGTGTCCTCCTGGGCTGTCCCCCAAAGGGTCATTGCCTTCCTCCCCTCCTTGCTGGCCTTGAGCGCTGGGCTGCAAGCTCCAGCTCCGGCATCTCCCACCTCTCTCCCACCACTAGTGTGGGAGTGATGCTTACCCCCCACTGGTTGGTGATTTTTGGAAGCCAGGATAAGGGTTGTGTTCACTCCAGATGCCCCAGACCCATGCCCTCCACAGGAGCCTCCTGCCAGTGTTTCCCAGCACTGTTGCCATTCCACCCCATCCCGGCTGCCCCCGCAGCAGTGACCCTGGGCTCCGCTCCATCCCAGGGAGGGGAGTGCTCTGGTGGTCCCTGTCTCACTGCTGCCCTGTCCTCCCCTCCCAGATGACGTGCTGACCAAGGACGCCGGCGAGTGCGTGATCTGCCTGGAGGAGCTGCTGCAGGGGGACACGATAGCCAGGCTGCCCTGCCTCTGCATTTATCACAAAAGGTACCATGAGGGGACAGCCAGGCGGGTGGCAAGGGGACAGGCAGGCACACCTGAGGCTCAGCAGCATGCTGGTAACACGCTCTCCTCTTGCAGCTGTATAGACTCATGGTTTGAAGTGAACAGATCTTGCCCAGAGCATCCTTCTGATTGACCCGCCGAGCGTGCTTGCTGACTTCTCTCTAAGGTGAGCCTGAGGTGGGCTGCTCAGAAGGGACATTCCCATGGTGGCTTTAAATCCAGGGCTGGAAGTGGAGGACAGGGTGGGACAGGGTGGGACGTGACAGCCAGGGCTCCTGCTCCTCACCCGGGATGGTCTCTCTCTGCCTTTGCAGGGCACCTTGCTATACCTGCTGTACCTCCTCTCCCCGTCCCCCCTGCCCCGCCTGGAGTTTTGGGCTGACTTTAAATTCCTCGAGAAGACAAAAATAAAACCCAGAAACTTGAATCCACTTGGGACAACGGCGCAGTTTTTATTTTATTTTATTCTTTTTATTTGTTCTGTTGTTTTTCTGCTTTTTGTTTTGTTTTTTGTTTTGTTGTGTTTTTTTTAAATTTTAATTTAAAAGACTTAAAACAAAAAGAAACATCCAGGAGACGACAGTGTGAGAAAAGCGGAGCGACCTGCTCTCCCCTCCACAGCCGCTGGTCACCAGGAGAGCTCTGCCTGCCAGGGAGGCCCCGGGGACGCCCTCGGCCGAAACCCTGCCATGATGTTTGGCTTTTGTCCCCGAACCGAACGGGGAAAGCTGCCGGGGGACAGCCGGCCAAACGGAGCACGTGGCATTTCTCACCGGCAACCCCCCACCTCCCACCCGGACTCGCCCGGGGGCTCTGCTCGGTTTTTTGCACTGACTAAACGGGAAATTCCTCCTCTCTCCTATCTCCCTTTTGGAGATCTCCACCCCGGGCCCCGGCAGCGTTGAGATGGGGACTCTGCCCCACGCCGGGAGCGGGGACACTGCTCCCCCCTGCTGAGTCGCAGGGGTCCGTCTTTCAAGTGTTTACAATGAGAAAAAAAAAAAGGAAAAAAAGGATAAAAAAAAGAAGAAAAAAAGAGAAAACGGAGAAAAAAAAAAACAAACAACAAACCACAACTGAAGCTTCGTGTTGACTGGCGTGTTCTTCAATTTGAGCTTCCCTGCCCCGGTGATGTTTACAGACTGGTCACTCTTTAACTCAGCTATAACCACTCAGAGACTGGAGAGCTGCAGCATCCCCGCCGCCCCTCCCGTGCCCCCTCGCCGGGCTCCTCTTGCCAAAACTGCCTCCCCTCTTTCTTTTCCATCGGCTTTGAGTTGGACCCTTTTGAGGAGGGTATGGGGAAGGCCCCAGCGGCCCCCTGGATGCTCCCAGCCACCCCGAGTCGCAGGGGTGGCTTTGCTGGAGGTGCCAAGACGGTGTCATTTCATGGCAGTGACCCCCTCGCCCATCCCCGTCCCCTCCTGGCGCGGCGGGCGCGTTGTCGTTGGTGAGACCTCCCCTGCCGGTGGCCGTGCCCCTGCGGGAAACCTTTCTGTATTTATATATTAAAAAAAAAAACGGGGGAAAAAAAGAGTTCAGAGCTTGGGGGGAGCTTCCTTCATTAGTCAAGGTGTTTTGATATGGTATTAAAACAATGTTCAATAAAACATTCACTGTTATTTTATTTCACTGGCTTTCTTGGTGAAGCAGACGATGCCAGTGGGGTGCTGGAGCCCCCCAACCACGCCAGTTCCCCTTCTCTGTGCCTGCCACGTGGGGATGGCCACAGTAGTGCTCAGCAGGTGCCAGAGAGCTCCCACCTGGCACCAGCAGCACTGCAGCTCAGGGCAAGTGGCTGAGGCAGGACCCTGAGGATGCCCTGCCCTGTGTGTGCTGTCTGGGACTGGGGCCTCCTGGGAAGGGGCTGGGGGTTCCTATCCCTCTAAAAAACTTCACAGCACACGGACAGTGTGAGTCCAAAGGGTTTATTGGGGGTTTGGGGATCCCTGACCCCCAGAAGTGGGGATGGGGTGATTAGTAGGGACACATACAGTGGCACTGCAGGGCAGCATGGCCACCCTGGCCTTGCCTCCAGGGGCTGAGGCTCCCCAGTGCCAGCGCAGTGCTGGTGCTGCCCCTCAGAGCACCTTGCCGGGGTTCATGAGGTTGTGGGGGTCGAGTGCAGCCTTGATGGAGCGCAGCGTGTCCAGGCCCTCCGGGCCCAGCTCCTCCTGCAGCAGTGCCCGCTTGCCCAGCCCCACGCCATGCTCCCCGGTGCAGGTGCCCCCTGCTGCCAGCGCCCGCCTGCGGGACAGGGAAGGACAGGGGATGGGGACATCTGTCCATCCAGCCCCGGCCCCCCAGAGCACCCTGGCCCCACCTGCCCAGGCGCTCGGTGAAGGCGTGGATGCGCTGGGCCTCCTCCGGGTCCTGGGAGTTGAAGACGAGGATGCAGTGGAAGTTGCCATCGCCCACGTGTCCCACCATGGGTCCTGCAAGGCCATGGCTCAGATGGGGTGTGATGTGGAGCATGGTGACACCCATCCCCTCTGTCCCAGGGGCTGTGGCCCTGCTCACCAGTGATGTTGGAGGCCTGCAGGTCCTGCTTGGTCTCCACCACCACATCAGGCAGGCGGGAGATGGGCACACAGACGTCCGTGGAGTAGCCCTGGGCCAGGGAGGGCAGAGCTGTGGCACTCAGAGCACCACGGGCACCGCTGCCATCATCCCCACCCCTGTGCCTACCTGGCAGCCGGGCCGCAGGGCCAGGGCAGCGTACCAGGCGTTGTGGCGCATGGACCAGAGCCGCTCCCGCTCCTCCTGCCCCTCCGCCCAG
The DNA here is from genome assembly GCF_028551555.1 of Melozone crissalis. Classification (NCBI taxonomy): domain Eukaryota; kingdom Metazoa; phylum Chordata; class Aves; order Passeriformes; family Passerellidae; genus Melozone; species Melozone crissalis. The sequence continues at coordinate 8,099,928 of NW_026535785.1, forward strand.
GCCAGGCTGGAGCCTCCGTTCTGTTGCACAATCTCCTCTGAAGGTGACCAGGAGCTCTGGGACAGGACCCACGGCACCCCCGGGCACCCAGCCCTTACCCAGCGCCTCCAGTGCCCATCCTAGGCACCCATCCACATCCTGGGATACTCCTGGTCCCTCTGTCCCTTGTCCCTGGGTCCCTGTCCACCACCCTGTGACACCCCTAGTCCCCCCTGTCCCATGTTCATGAACCCCTAAGCAGACCCCCAGAGCACACCCCCATCCTTCACCCTAGTGTCTTCCCAGTCCCCATTCCAAGCATCCATTGCTGGTCCCCTCTCCCTGGTCCTGGGCATCTATGCTTTTCCTCAGGACACCCCTGATCTCCCATTTCCTATCCACAGGCAGCCATCCATGACTCCAGGCCCCCAGTTGTAGGCTCTGGTCACTTGTCCCTCATCCTGATGACCTCAAGGTCTCCAGTCCCCACCCAGCCCTGGGCACCCATCCCTCACCCCAGGACATGCCTGGTCCCACTCTCCCACGTCTTGGACATCCATCATTCATGGCCCCTCAGCACCATGCTTCACTTCTGAACACCCTGATCCCCATGTCCCTGGGCACCCATTCCTCATCCCTCGGTGTCCATCATGGCCTCCAGCCCCAGACATTCCCTCCTCCTCCCTATTCCAAGCCATACCCGTCTGCTGCTGCTGCTCAGCCAGGCTATGCCGGGAGCCGTGCAGCTCCAGGAGGAGCGTGGCCGCCACTGGCAGCCCCATCTCACTGAAGCGGCTGCAGGCATCAGCCATCACCTCATCCAGGAACTCTGGGTGGGAGGAGGCAGTGTTGGGCTCCACCAGGGGCACGTGGACCCCCTCCTCTGGCTGTGGGCACTCACCGATGCGGGCCACGGGCACGGCAGCCTGCAGCACCTGCACGGTGCAGGCCACGGCCGCCCCCACGCTGGGGAAGGAGGCGATGGTGACAGCAGAGGCCTCGGGCAGCGGGTGCAGGCGCAGCGTGGCCTGGGTCAGGAAGCCCAGGGTGCCCTCAGAGCCCACGAAGAGTGAGGTCAGGTCGTAGCCGGCCGCCCGCTTCCTGCACAGAGCTGGTGAGCGGGCACTCCCCTGGCACAGGGCTGGCCCAGCACGGCCCCTCAGCCCCCCAGCGCCCACCTGGGATGGCGGCCAGGGCCGGCGGTGTGGAGCAGGCGCCCGTCCGGCAGCACCACGCGCAGGTTGAGCACGTTGGGGCGCATGGCGCCGTAGCGCACGGCGTTGGTGCCCGAGGCACCCGTGGCAGCCATGCCACACAGCGAGGCATCCGCCCCAGGGTCTGCAAGCAGGGGATGGGCAGGGGAGACAGGTGGGGATGGAGTCCACTCCCACATGGACAGCACTCACTGGGACTTCAACAACAGCAAAACTGTGGGCACCCCGAAAAGCAATGGGGCCATGGCATTCCCATTTCTATGGGAACCTCTCGGAGCACAGCACACCTGTGGACACCACAGCACCCCCAACAATCCCACAATGCCCAGGCCTAAAGGAATCCCCAGCACCTCCAGTGCTGTCATTCCCAGCCCCATGATCCCCTCACGCCCACAGTACCAACAGGGAACCAGAGCCCGGTGCCACGCAGGTGCTTATTGAGGGCCTTGTGGGTGACACCGGGCTCCACCGCCACCGAGAAGTCCTCGAGGCTCAGCTCTGCGATGGCGTCCATGCGGCTCAGGTCAAAGCAGACGCCGCCCTGGCACAGGGGCACCCGGGGCTGAGGGCACGGCCGGGCACCCAGAGCCCCTGGGGGTCAGGGGTGCCGGGGCAGCCCATACCTGCACGGCATTGACGCCTCCTTCCAGGCCGGTCCCGGTGCCGAAGGGCACCATGGGCACACGGCTGCGGTGACACAGGGCTGCCAGCTCCTGCACCTGCTCCACCGCCTGGGGCCACACCACCACGTCCGGGGGGGCACACCTGGGCGCAGGCAGCACCACTGACCAGCTGACTTGACCACTTGACCCTCGCCATGGCCCTTCCCCAGCCTGGCATTGTCACATGCCCCTTCCCTTCCCCACGGCCCTTTGTCTACCCAAACATTTCCCATTCCCGGACCAGGCCCCTCCTGTATAACCCTCCCCTTACAATGCTTCTTGCCTTCCCCCTTCCCTTCCCTATGACCCTTCCCCTGATCCTTCCCCTCCCCAGGGCTCCCAGCCCCAGCGGCACTCACGGGTGCATGGACTCATCGTGGCCGTGCTGCTCCCGCACCGCTGTGGCCGTGGAGACATTGGGGGCCCCGACCACGGCCCTCAGGGCCTCCACGAAGTCAGGGGGCAGCGAGGGCTGCGGGGGAACAACGAGAGCCCGTCAGGCATGCCCTGGACAGGGTCTGATCGCGGGCACGAGGCCGAGCGGCCACGTCAGGGCCCGAGAGGCCTTTGGAGCCCCGGCCCCACCTTGGAGCAGCAGCTGCGGCGCCCCAGGGCTGCTGCCAGCGCCAGCACCCTCCGCAGCAGGGCCATGTTGCAACGGGACAAGAACGGCACCATGGGAACTGCACGGGACTGGGACATTGCCCTCCCCCGCAGCCTGTCTGGCCCTCCCCCACGCTGACACCTTAAGGTGGCTCCAGCCACGCGCCAGTGTGTCCCTGCCAGAGGGACCTGGGTCCCACCAGTGCCGGTGCTCATGTTCCTGTGCTGTCCCCTGCCTGGGCCGAGTCACTGCATTCACCATGGCCCTACCATGACAGGTGTCCCCATGCCTGCTCTATGCAAGTATCCCTGCAGCTGGGCAGGGGTCCATGACCCCATAGGAGACCACATGTTCCCACGCTCCTCCCTTCCCAATGAGGGGTCTGCATGCCCCCTGCCCCTCTATTCCTGTGTGCAGCCAGGCTTCCCCATCTGGGCACAGGAATCACCGTGTGCCCCTGTCCATCTATCCCCATTCCCAGCCAGGTGTCACCAAGTCCCCCTGTCCATCTATCCCCATTCCAAGCCAGGCGTCCCCATGCCACTCAGCACTCCTGGACAGGTTTCCTCCGGCCCAGAGAACTGACCACAGCCCACTGCATGCCCCCAACCTCAGCCCGCCCTGAGCCCCGGGTGTCCCAGCACGGTGACAAGGACACAGTGTACTCAGGGGGTGGCAGCGTTTATTGTGGGCCTCAGTTGGCCTCCAGGATGGAGTCGATCCAGTCGCGGAGCTTGGTGACGCGGGCGTACACGCCAGGAGTCTTGGTGTCGCAGGTGCTGCTGCCCCAGGAGACGATGCCCACCAGGTTCCAGGCGCCGTCCTTCTGGCACACCAGCGGGCCCCCGGAGTCGCCCTGCACGGGGCAATAGGTGAGCACCGGGCCGGGGTCCAGGGCCAATGTGGGCAGTGGGGTCCAGGGGCACCTACCATGCAGGAAGTGGCTCCGTCGGCGCCGGCACAGACCATCACGTCGCGGATGCGGAAGCCCCAGAACTCCTTGCACTGGGTGTTGGTGAGCAGGGGCAGAGCCACCTGCTGCAGCACGGCCGGAGTGTGATCGGCTGCGGGGAGAGGGCAGCGTCAGTGCCGGCACCGGGAGCGGGAATGGGGAAGGGGCTGGGACGGGGAGGGCGGCACCGTAAGGTGCAGTTACCGTTGGGGTCAGTGAGCCCCCAGCCGGTGGTGACACAGGTTATTCCCCCCGGGAATTCGTCAGTGGCCTTGGGCAGGCAGACGGGGGACACGCGATCCGACAGCTGAGCTGGAGTGGCCAGTTTGATCAGGGTGATGTCGTCGTGGATGGTCAGCATGTTGAACTTGGGGTTCTTGAAGACCTGAAGCACGCAGCACTGCTCTCAGCACCCGCACCCCCTGCCAGGGTGCTGGGCACTGGGCACTCCACAGGGATCAGTAGGGACCTAGGGGACCAATGGGGACCCCGGGGGCTGCTCCTGTGGGTCCCGTGATGGCAGGGTGTCTGAGCTGCAGGGCCCAGTCCCTGGGACACTGGGGAGCAGGGGGGACACTCCCCGGTCATGTCCCCTGCTGGGATGAGATGGACCCTGAGGCCTGAACCCCTATGCCTTGGGAGTTCCTGGGAATATGGGGACATGCAGGGCACCTGACCTGAAGGATGAGTGGGAGCAGGGACACCCCAGGGGATTACCGTGCAGGGATGTGAGATACCATGGACACCTCGGGGAACCCTGACCCTCTGGAGAAGGGGAACCGGGGACTCCTCAGGAGCACGAACCCCAGGACAAGGGGGACCCGGACATAAGCCCCCAGGCCGCCTGTGGTGGGATCCCGCAGGCACACGGACCCCGCCCCGCAGGTACCTTCTCGATTTTCAGCTCCTGCTGATCAGGGCCGGGTGCGTCCTGGTCGTAGGCGCCCACCACCACGGTGTCGGTTTTCCTGGGCACAGGCAGGCGCTGAGCACGGCGCACCGGCACCGCGGGCTCCCAGGGCACCCCGTGCCCGTGCCCAGCCCCGGCCCGGCCCGCAGCACAGCCGGTGCCTACCTGACGCCGCAGTGCGCAGCGGTGACCACCCAGTTCTCGCTGATCAGGGAGCCGCCGCAGAAGTGAAAGCCGTTGTAGCGCTGCCGGGGAGAGCTGCCCTCAGCACCCGGCACCAGCGCCGGCACCAAGGCCGGCGTGCTCCGTGCCCGGGCCCCGCACGGCACCCACCCCTGCCCCCGGCCCCTGCAGCGCTCTCACCTGCAGGGACACCTGCCATGGCCAGGACCCTGCCACCGCCGCCTCTCCGTTGACAATGCGGTTGTAGCCGCGGATGACGGGTGTGATGGCGGGCACGCCGCAGTCTGCGGGGCACAGGCGGCCGTGGGACGGCGGCTCCGGCCGCCCCGGCCCCGTGTCCCCTCCCCACCGCTCCCACCCGCCCCAGCCCCGAGCCCACCCCGCCAAGCCCCACCACCCCACGCACTCTCAGGGAGGGCGGCACGGGCAAAGCCCGCCAGAGCCAGGCAGCTCAACACCCACAGCAGAGCCATTGCCACTTGTGAGGACTGACCTGCCCGGCACCCGGTGGCGCTTATATGCACCCCTGGGCACCTCCCCGCTGCCGCTGGCCTTGCCACCGTGGCCTTGGGAGATAGCGTGGCAAATGGAACTTCTCCCAGGAAAGGCCTGGGAACATGACATCTGGAGCCAGTATCCTTGGCTATGGCTGTGGGACAGCACTGGCTGGACTAAATGCTGGCTCCTAAGTGTCTTTGGAATCAATCCAGCTCACCCATGTCCTTCTTAATTGGGGTCCCGGAGCTGGGCACAGCACTGCATGCATGGTTTCAGCATAGTGGAGTAGAAGAGCAGAATCCCCTCCCTTGACATGCTGCCCAAGGTGCTGCAGTTGTAGCCCAAGATACAGTGGGGTTTTCTGGGCTGCCTGCACATGTTGTCATGGAGTGGTGGAGTTTGAAAGCACCATGGAGTTCACCTAGGGCTGGGTCTGCAGAGACCTTCCAACATGCCACACAGATAGGGCTTCATCCAGAGGTCCATGTGCCTGGGACGCCAAAGAGTTGGGTGAGAAGATTCTAGAATTGGCTATGTGCCAGTGGCACCACACCAGCTGCCACGCTATCTCCCAAGGCCACGGTGGCAAGGCCAGCGGCAGCGGGGAGGTGCCCAGGGGTGCATATAAGCGCCACCGGGTGCCGGGCAGGTCAGTCCTCACAAGTGGCAATGGCTCTGCTGTGGGTGTTGAGCTGCCTGGCTCTGGCGGGCTTTGCCCGTGCCGCCCTCCCTGAGAGTGCGTGGGGTGGTGGGGCTTGGCGGGGTGGGCTCGGGGCTGGGGCGGGTGGGAGCGGTGGGGAGGGGACACGGGGCCGGGGCGGCCGGAGCCGCCGTCCCACGGCCGCCTGTGCCCCGCAGACTGCGGCGTGCCCGCCATCACACCCGTCATCCGCGGCTACAACCGCATTGTCAACGGAGAGGCGGCGGTGGCAGGGTCCTGGCCATGGCAGGTGTCCCTGCAGGTGAGAGCGCTGCAGGGGCCGGGGGCAGGGGTGGGTGCCGTGCGGGGCCCGGGCACGGAGCACGCCGGCCTTGGTGCCGGCGCTGGTGCCGGGTGCTGAGGGCAGCTCTCCCCGGCAGCGCTACAACGGCTTCCACTTCTGCGGCGGCTCCCTGATCAGCGAGAACTGGGTGGTCACCGCTGCGCACTGCGGCGTCAGGTAGGCACCGGCTGTGCTGCGGGCCGGGCCGGGGCTGGGCACGGGCACGGGGTGCCCTGGGAGCCCGCGGTGCCGGTGCGCCGTGCTCAGCGCCTGCCTGTGCCCAGGAAAACCGACACCGTGGTGGTGGGCGCCTACGACCAGGACGCACCTGGCCCTGATCAGCAGGAGCTGAAAATCGAGAAGGTACCTGCGGGGCGGGGTCCGTGTGCCTGCGGGATCCCACCACAGGCGGCCTGGGGGCTTATGTCCGGGTCCCCCTTGTCCTGGGGTTCGTGCTCCTGAGGAGTCCCCGGTTCCCCTTCTCCAGAGGGTCAGGGTTCCCCGAGGTGTCCATGGTATCTCACATCCCTGCACGGTAATCCCCTGGGGTGTCCCTGCTCCCACTCATCCTTCAGGTCAGGTGCCCTGCATGTCCCCATATTCCCAGGAACTCCCAAGGCATAGGGGTTCAGGCCTCAGGGTCCATCTCATCCCAGCACTGGACATGACCGGGGGTGTCCCCCCTGCTCCCCAGTGTCCCAGGGACTGGGCCCTGCAGCTCAGACACCCTGCCATCACGGGACCCACAGGAGCAGCCCCCGGGGTCCCCATTGGTCCCCAAGGTCCCTACTGATCCCTGTGGAGTGCCCAGTGCCCAGCACCCTGGCAGGGGGTGCGGGTGCTGAGAGCAGTGCTGCGCGCTTCAGGTCTTCAAGAACCCCAAGTTCAACATGCTGACCATCCACGACGACATCACCCTGATCAAACTGGCCACTCCAGCTCAGCTGTCGGATCGCGTGTCCCCCGTCTGCCTGCCCAAGGCCACTGACGAATTCCCGGGGGGAATGACCTGTGTCACCACCGGCTGGGGGCTCACTGACCCCAACGGTAACTGCACTTTCTTGTTCCCATCTCCATTCCTGTCCCCTGCCTCATCCAAATCACCATTCCCATCCTTGTCTGAGGTCTTGCCTGTCCCCTTCCTCATCCATATGGTCAGTCCCCATCCTCATAATGCTGACTCATAATGCTCATGGCAATCTCCCATCCAGATCCCCATGCAAATGCGAATCTGGACCCCCATCCCATTCCCATATCTCCATCTCTGTCTCAGTCCCATTCCTCATCCCACCACCAACCCCCAAGCCTGACCCAATCCTGTAGCCATAGCCACCATCCTCAGGGTGCCACCCTCCCCATCCCAGCCCCTTCCCCATTCCCGCTCCCGGTGCCGGCACTGACGCTGCCCTCTCCCCGCAGCCGATCACACTCCGGCCGTGCTGCAGCAGGTGGCTCTGCCCCTGCTCACCAACACCCAGTGCAAGGAGTTCTGGGGCTTCCGCATCCGCGATGTGATGGTCTGTGCCGGCGCCGACGGAGCCTCTTCCTGCATGGTAGGTGCCCCTGGCCCCCACTGGCCCCGTTGGCTCTGGGCCCTGTCACGGTGCTCACCTATTGCCCCGTGCAGGGCGACTCCGGGGGCCCGCTGGTGTGCCAGAAGGACGGCGCCTGGAACCTGGTGGGCATCGTCTCCTGGGGCAGCAGCACCTGCGCCACCAATTCTCCCACCGTGTACGCCCGCGTCACCAAGCTCCGCGACTGGATCGACTCCATCCTGGAGGCCAACTGAGGCCCACAATAAATGCTGCAATCTCCTGAGCACACTGTGTCCTTGTCACCATGCCGGGACGCCTGGGAGCGGGGTACGGGGCAGACTGAGGGTGGGGGCATGCGGTGGGCTGTGGTCAGTTCTCTGGGCCAGAGGACACCTGTCCAGGAGTGCTGAGTGGCATGGGGACACCTGGCTGGGAATGGGGACAGATGGACAGGGGCACACGGTGATTCCTGTGCCCAGATGGGGAAGCCTGGCTGCACACAGGAATAGAGGGGCAGGGGGCATGCAGACCCCTCATTGGGAAGGGAGGAGCGTGGGAACATGTGGTCTCCTATGGAGTCATGGACCCCTGCCCAGCTGCAGGGATACTTGCATAGAGCAGGCATGGGGACACCTGTCATGGTAGGGCCATGGTGAATGCAGTGACTCGGCCCAGGCAGGGGACAGCACAGGAACATGAGCACCGGCACTGGTGGGACCCAGGTCCCTCCGGCAGGGACACACTGGCGCGTGGCTGGAGCCACCTTAAGGTGTCAGCGTGGGGGAGGGCCAGACAGGCTGCGGGGGAGGGCAATGTCCCAGTCCCGTGCAGTTCCCATGGTGCCGTTCTTGTCCCGTTGCAACATGGCCCTGCTGCGGAGGGTGCTGGCGCTGGCAGCAGCCCTGGGGCGCCGCAGCTGCTGCTCCAAGGTGGGGCCGGGGCTCCAAAGGCCTCTCGGGCCCTGACGTGGCCGCTCGGCCTCGTGCCCGCGATCAGACCCTGTCCAGGGCATGCCGGACGGGCGCTCGTTGTTCCCCCGCAGCCCTCGCTGCCCCCTGACTTCGTGGAGGCCCTGAGGGCCGTGGTCGGGGCCCCCAATGTCTCCACGGCCACAGCGGTGCGGGAGCAGCACGGCCACGATGAGTCCATGCACCCGTGAGTGCCGCTGGGGCTGGGAGCCCTGGGGAGGGGAAGGATCAGGGGAAGGGTCATAGGGAAGGGAAGGGGGAAGGCAAGAAGCATTGTAAGGGGAGGGTTATACAGGAGGGGCCTGGTCCGGGAATGGGAAATGTTTGGGTAGACAAAGGGCCGTGGGGAAGGGAAGGGGCATGTGACAATGCCAGGCTGGGGAAGGGCCATGGCGAGGGTCAAGTGGTCAAGTCAGCTGGTCAGTGGTGCTGCCTGTGCCCAGGTGTGCCCCCCCGGACGTGGTGGTGTGGCCCCAGGCGGTGGAGCAGGTGCAGGAGCTGGCAGCCCTGTGTCACCGCAGCCGTGTGCCCATGGTGCCCTTCGGCACCGGGACCGGCCTGGAAGGAGGCGTCAATGCCGTGCAGGTATGGGCTGCCCCGGCACCCCTGACCCCCAGGGGCTCTGGGTGCCCGGCCGTGCCCTCAGCCCCGGGTGCCCCTGTGCCAGGGCGGCGTCTGCTTTGACCTGAGCCGCATGGACGCCATCGCAGAGCTGAGCCTCGAGGACTTCTCGGTGGCGGTGGAGCCCGGTGTCACCCACAAGGCCCTCAATAAGCACCTGCGTGGCACCGGGCTCTGGTTCCCTGTCGGTACTGTGGGCGTGAGGGGGTCATGGGGCTGGGAGTGACAGCAGTGTAGGGGCTGGTGATGAGGACACACTTAAGGAGCTGTGGATTGTGGGATGTCCACAGTTGGGCTGATTCCAGGCCACCCCAGTAGCAGAGGGGGTGCCATGGTTCCTGAGGTTCTGGAAAGGATGGATAGCCAGGACCAGGAATGCTTGGGGTCATGGGCTACCATCCTCTCTGCCACACCAAACCCATAGGTCGCATTGTGACCATGGCCCCTGGCAAGGTGCTGTGATGGACACTCTCCTGATACTGGTTCTAGGGCCATGTGGCCCCAGTGCCCTGCACTACCACCCCTCATATCCCCCCAACCCTCTTATAGGCCCCCACCCCTTGTGTCCCATTAACTCTCTGTGCACCAGCAGTCTCCCAAGGCTAGGAGTTTTTTTTAGGAGGACGGGATCTCCCCAGCCCTGCCACAGGGCCTCTCTCTCACCCCAGCAGACACACGCAGATACCCAGGAGATAAGGGGTGTTTCTAGGCAAATCTTTATACTGCTGAGGGACTTGGGGCCAAGTTTTGGAGGGGGCTGCCACGTGGTAGCTCCGGGAACCAGCGGAAGCTTCCCCTGTGTTCAAAAGGCACCAATTTCAGTTCGCGTTTCGGTCACAGCTGGTACTGTAGCACAACCCGAGACGTGAGAACGCACACGTTAGCCCCTTCCTGCCCCAGCAGCTCCCCACCACCCCTAACCCCCCTGGGGACCCCTATCCCCAGCCTCCAGCACACAAGGGGACAGTACAACCCATCTTTGTCACTGTCCCACCATCACAGAAGATGGCTTCCACACCATTAGGACCTCCTGGCCACCACGGAGTTCTCCCGAGTCCACCGTAGAGTCTTTCCGAGAGCAGAGCAGCCACAGCATCACAAAGGGCATCTCAAATTGCATCTCAAGTTGCCAGGCACATCCTTGGCTCACCAGGGACATGGCCCCATGCCCTTCAGCCCAGAACTGGTGCTAGCTTTGTATGGAGAGAGGACAGTGGGCAAGGAGTGGACACAGATCCACCTCCCAGCTTTGCTTTGTTATGGGCCCAGCTCAAACCATTCCTGGCCCCTGGCCAGAGGGAGGAGGAAGGGGTATGATGGCTGCAGCCCCTCACCTCTATTCCCACAGAGCCCCAGCCCCCCGGTGTGCATGGGAGTCTCTATGTACATGTCAGCTTACACCGGGTGGAGAGGACTTGCATGGAGGGAAATGCATGTCTGGGGAAGGGTGGGGGCCAGAGAGAGGGGACAGTGGCCCTGAGGCCATCACATGGCTGCCAGCTGGCCCAGCACCATCCTGAACTGCTGTGTGCTGTTGGCAAGGTCCTTGACACGCTCCACCATGTCCTTGGAGGCAGAAGGCGATGGGTAGTGGAGGGCGGCTGCCTTGGTGGTCATCACGATCTCCTTGAGCATCTCACAGAGGAGGTTGCTGTAGTGCATCACCTTGTGCTGGACGTCCTGGGCCTTGGCCTGGCGGGACAGCGTGTCCCCAATAAAGACGAGCTTGTGGGCACTGAGGATGACAAACTTGCTGTGGGCCACAAAGATCTTGGGAGGTTGGTTGGTGCTGACAGCGGTGAAGAAGGCATCGACAGCATTGGTGAGCGTGGTGAGGTTGGCCTCGCACTGCTCCAGGTAGAAGAGGAGGAGCTGGCGGTCAGCAGGACACAGTGTCCCCCCGGCCCGTGCCGGGCTGTAGTGCTGGGGGGGGCTCCAGTTGGACAGGTCGTTGTCGATGGGGCGCGTCACCTCCTGCTCCAGCCGCTCAAACTGCTTCAGCTGTGGGAGAGACAGGCATGGGGCAGGGTGGCCACTGAGCCAGCACCTGCTCCCCTCCATGGAGCCACCAGCACAGGTGGCCATGGCCACCAGCCCCAAGGAACACAGAGACAGCACCAGCCAGGACAGCCATGCTAGGCTGCTCTCCAGGATCAAAGTGCCTACTCCCCTCTTTACTAGCATAGCACTGGTATGGAAGGAAACATAGAATGCACCATGAGAACATCCAGGGAAGAAGGCTATGGTCAGACCAGCAGCAGAGGTTACAACAGAAGCAAGACATGGGGCCCTGTGCATAGCAGCACCCACCTGCCTGCCCCAGTGCCCTTACCTGCTGGTGCTCCAGCTGGTCCTTGCTCTGCCGGATGATGTTGCCTTTCTCCAGCAGCTCCTTCTGGGTCTTCTCAAACTCCTCCTTGCCCTGCAGGGGCATGACATGGAAGGGGTCAGCAAAATCAGCCTTGCCACAGAGCCCCCTGGCAAGAGAGCCTCCCCTGCCCTGGGACATCCCTGGTCCACAAAGCCCTCAAGCTGGAGGGTAAGAGCAAAACACAGGCAGAAGCAGAGCTGCCTAATCCCCCCGGTGCCAGAGAGACACCATCATAAACACTCAGCCCCCATACCCGTGCCCACCTGGAGATGCACATAGTCATAATCCTCCATCCAGCCGCTCTCGCTGTTCTCGTAGGGCCCATCAGGTGACTCCTGGGCCAGCAACTTGGGAGGGGAGGGCAGGGGCCGTGACTGGATGCTGCTGGCCTTGTCGGAGGGGTGAGGGGGCCCATGGCCACCACTCTCCACCGCCGGCTTTGTCCGTTTAAAGAGAAGGGAGGCATTGCCATGCAGGAAGGAAGCCAACTGCTTAGTGTCATCAGGAACACCACGTGAGTGCATGATGAAGTGCTCCAAGTCGTCTGTGCCTGGCTTGCTGCTGGCCAGAGCACTGGGAGCCCAGTGGCAAGCGTCCAGCGCTTGGCCGTGCCGTGCCAGGGCCTGGTAGACCTCCTCCATCTTCTGCAGCTGCTTGCTGAGCTTGGTGTAGAGAGAGCGGTCAGAGGCCTGGGCAGCATTGCCCACTGCCCCCCGGGCAAACTCCAGCAGGTCCCGGAGGGCCGTCCGCACGCCCTCGGCTGCCCCACGGATGTTGGCAGCATTGGCCTCCATGTGCTCGGGGCTGCGCCAGTTGCTGCTGATAAAGGACATGAGGTAGGAGACAGCGCTGCTGACGCCACTCTGGAGCTTGGCCAGCGTCTCCATGGCGGCATCCAAGTCCAGGGAGAACTCCTTGCCGGCTCCCTTAGCCGGCTCCTTCACAGGCACCACGTCCAGCGAGGATGTGGAGATGTTGCTGCGGGTGCTGCCTGTGCTGGAAGCTGAGAGGCGCTTGGCATCAGCACCCTTGGCCTCACGGTCCACTTGTGGGGGGACGTCGTAGATGTACTCGCCCTCCGTGTCCACTGAGCCCTTGCCCGGGGCGTGCAGGTCCCGGGGCACATCGTACACCTCCTGGGAGGGGAAGCTGGATCCCCCCAGCTTCTTGAGGCTCGGGGGCACATCGTAGATCTCGTGGGAGAGCGGCAGCTCAGGAGCACCTTTCCCAGCTGCCGGGGGCACATCGTAGACGTCCTCCGGCAAGTAGGGCTCCTGCTGGGCCAGGATCAGGGGGTGGCGGGAGGGCTCGAAGGCTTTCTGCTTGGCAAAGGCGGGTGGCACATCGTACGTCTCCTCCCGCGCCGGGCCATCGGGCACGTCCTTGCTCACTGAGGGGGGGACATCGTACACCTGCAAGGGCAGAGCAGTGGCACTGTCAGCACTGCTGGGAGAGCTGGCCTGGGGTGGGCATGTGGCTGCCCTGAGCTGCAGGGCATGCAAGTGCCAGCACTGAGCATCCAAGACATCACTGGGTGGGCACTGGGATGAAGCCATGCACCCCAGGGATTCACCTGCCCTTTGGCACAGGAATCAAAAAATCCTAGAGTAACCCAGGTTGGAAGGGACTTTGAAAGATCATTTGGTCCAACCTCATCCCCTGGATGTGAACATCCAGCAACCCATTCCTTGGCATTCTGAAAACCTCCAGTGCCAGGGACATCACCACATCTCTGGGGAGGCTGATTTAGTAAATTATTTTTCTCCCTGTAAAAATCTGTTTGTCATTCTTACACAAAGAAGCTGGGAGCTTCCCAACAGCACTTACAGTTTGGTGCAAGTTCTTCTCCACACTGGGGGGCACATCATAGATCTCTTGCCCCGGGTCCTGCCCATTTGGACCCTTCACTGCCATGGGAGGAGTGTCGTAGACCTGGAGAGGGGGAACACAAGAGGATGTGTCAGAGAGATGGTGTGGTCACCCACCTCCTTTCAGGGACCAGGGAATGGTGGAGGTGCTCAGAAGTGGCACTGAGTTCCATATAGTATAGTTTTGGGTGCAATTTAGCCTGGTATGGATCTCATGGTATGACCCATTCTTAGGGGCAGATCCAGAGATTCCCCCCTGACACCCACAGCAGTCTCACCTCCTGGCTGAACTGGCTGGGGACCCCTCCTCGGACAGGTGGCACATCATAGATCTCCTGGGAGCCCGTGGAGATCAGGTGGCGAGGGAAATCGTACTCAACCTGCTCACCCTTGGGGGAGTCATAGACATACACCTGGCCCACACGGGTGGGCACCAGCACCTGCAAAGAGGGAAAAGACATGATGTGGGCACTAGCGAGCATCTCCCACCCTGCATCATTCCCCAAACCCAGCACCAGGGCCAGAGAGAGGATGGTTTGGATTCCGTACTGGATTGCCTGGAATCAGGGTCGGCCCGGTGCCACGGGAGGGCGCTCCCCGGCCGGGTGTGCGGCGGTGCCGGGGACGGGATGATATCACCGGTTATTTATAGCGGCGAGAGAGTCTCTGCGAGAGACAAAGCCCGGCCGGCACAGCCGTGGCATGCAGAAAGCAACGGCCGATCCGGGCATGGGCCGGGGTCTGCCAACACCTGGAGACCCCTTCCCGCCCACAGCTCCACGCCTGAATGGGTCATTTCATGGTGACACCAGAGCGGAAAATAACCAAACCCGGAGGGTAATGGCACCCTGCCCAACCAGTGCCAAGGACGGCTGAGGTGTTGGGCTGGTTCTTCCTTTTCGGATGTTCCTTGTGCCCTGGCTGTGATTTGGCAGCTCCCTCCCCTCCCTGGCTGCTTCCCAGGGGTATGAGTTGGAGCAGCCTTCCCGGAAAACACGACACTGAAAGCACCTCACTCCTCTTCCCCGGGATGACGTGCCAGGGTAGGGGCAGAGCCAGAAGGAAGCTGGTGTCCGTTAGGCTCCATGCTGGGGACAGCCTGGTGCCTCACCAGCGTACCTACAAGCACTGGCAGGCTGCCTGGCACAGTCAGGAAATGCTGGCACTGCCTGTCTGTTCCTGTGCGAGCTCCCAGGTGGAACAAAACCTCACAGCATTGTGCTGGGTACCACAGCTACTGCCACAGCTCCAGAACCCAGCATCCCAAAATAGCTCTGGGGATACCAACACTCTGTGCCCAAGCCAAACACACTGCCATGCCCTGGGTGACACCAGCACAGCCCACATTAGAGACCATAAAGACCAGAGTGCTGAATGCTGTGCCAGCCCCAAGAGGGGCAGCTCACACCAACTGGGGCACCTCAGCCACTGCAGGGACCCTCCCAGTGCACCCACTCCTGCCAGCAGTGTGGGCAAGGATGCCCACACAACCCCAGCAATGGGCACATGGGCTGCCTGCTCCAAGTGTAGCAAGCTGAGGAGCCCAAGCTGTGCCACCCACTTGTACCCATGGACCACAGAGCACCCCACAAACACAACACACTCCCACGTCCAGTCTCCCCATCTTACCTTGCCCTGGGGCTTGTGCCCTTCCCTGCTCCTCATGTCCAATGATGGCGGCACCTGGTAGATTTCTTGAGCCTGACCAGCTGAAGGAGGAACCTGGTAGACATCCTGGGGGGGACTGGCAGAGCCCCCTGGGTACGCCTCTGCTGCCTGGCCCAGTGAGGGGGGAACCTGGTAGATTTCCTGGCCGGGGTTGGGGAAGGTGTGGGGAGGTGCCTGCTTCGGGTAGGTGGAAGGCTGCTTAGCTGGGGCAGGAGGAAACTGTCCAGTGGGTGCTGAGCCCGGGTACAGACCCTGCTGTCCCTTGTTGGGGACTGGCATCAGATAGACATTGTCCCCTTGGGGTGCATAAGCAGGGTGCATGGGGGTGTACTGCGAGGCGGGCGACAGGGGGGTGTAGCCCCCTTGGTGGTGGAAGGGCAGAGCCGCCTGGGGTACAGATGGCTGCGGCGGTGCCTGTCCCTGTGCCGGGGCAGGCGCTTGCTGCTGCGGCTGCTTCTTGTCGTACATCCCCACGAGAATCTTGAGGCGGTTCCCGGGAACGATGCCCTGCCGGCCATGGAGCGAACAGAGCCACCAGCCATCCAGCCCCTGCGTGTTGCGCTCCAGCACCGTCATGATGTCGCCCTTGCGGAAGGAGAGCTCGTCCGGGGACTCGGCCACGTTGTCGTACAGCGCCTTGGCCAGCACGTTCTGGAAGAGAGCCCCGCGCCGGGGCGGTGAGCCGGGCCCCGCCGGCCCGTGCGGCGTCATCCCGGCGGGCGAGAGCGGGGCGGCAGCTCAGCGCCGGGACGGAGCCCCGCGGGCCGGCAGCTCCCGCCAGCTGGATCTCCCCGTTCCAGCCACGGCGGGATTCCTCGCTGGAGCAAAACCCACCCTTCCCAGAGGTGGTGCTGGGAAGGGGCCGGGCCCTTCCGCCTCCCCGGTTTCGGGGGGCCTCCTCTGCCTCTCCCGCCCCTTCCCTCCGCCGACTGGGAGGGAGGAAGTGCCGGGGCGGTGAGTCAGCCGTGGCCGTGGCCATCGCACGGCACCCGCCGTCGGGCCCGGGCCCCCTCCACCCCGCGGGGTCCCCCAGCCGGGCGCCGGCGGCACCTGCCAGCGCTGCTCGGGGCCGCGGCGGCGGGACGGGTTGCGGCCCGCCCGGGATGGCAGGGCCGGAGTCCCGACTGTCCCGCGGCCCTGCCCGCCGCCGGTGCCGCCCCGCCCGGTGGGGCGGAGGCCTGGGGAGGCCCCTGGCCCCGCCGGGCCCCCCGCGAGTCCCGCAGCTCCCTGCCCCTCCAGGAGGGAGGGGAGCAGGCAAGGCCTGGCCGTCTCGGAGCGGGGGAGCTCGGCCAAGGTCACGCCAGTGGGACCGGCCGCACAGGAGAGGCCCTGCCCGGGCCGAGTGGTGAGGGGGCTGAGGCCTTCCTCCTCCTCCTCCTCCTCGTCCTTCTCCTCCAACAGGGCCCCCCAGCCGCCGTTCCCCCGCGCCCTACCTGTCCCCGCGCACGCCCCCGTGCCCTCCCCCCGCGTCCCCGCTCACCAGGTAGTTCATCTTCCCGCGGGGCCGCTCCGGCCGCAGCGGGCCGGGTGCGGGGCCGGGTGCGGGGCCGAGGGCCGGGCCGGGCCGGGGGCGGCGGGGCCGGGGCGCGCGGGCGGCGGCGGCGCCGTAGGGATCGTTATAGCGCCGCGCGCGCCCGGCCCGGCCGCTCCGCCCGCCCCCATTGGCTGCGCCCGCCCGGGGGGCGGGGCCCGGGGCGAGGGGCGGGGAAAGGGGCGGGGTCAACGGCGAGGGGCGGGGCGGGCACGGGGGCGCAGGGTGAAGTACGCGTGTGTAAAGGGAGCGGAACGGGTGTGACACCGGTCAGGGGTGTGACACTGGACAGAGGGGTGTGACACTGGACAGGGAGGTGTGACACTGGACAGGGAGGTGTGACACCTGCCCAAGGGTGTGACACCGGCCCAAGGGTGTGACACCGGCCCAGGGGTGTGACACCGGCCCAGGGGTGTGACCAACTGCGACAAAGGGTAAGGGGAGCGAAACAGGCGTGCAACAGATGTGTGCACTGAACGGTGTGCAACAGGTGGTGTAGTGAGTCTGCACTTGGTGTGTAACAAAGGCTATATGCGATGTGCAAATGAAGGAAAAAGGCTCTGCAATGGGTGTGTAATGATAAAAGGTCATTAAAGTTTAATGGGTGTGTAGCAGGTGTGGAATGGGTGTGCAATAAAGGGTAACAGGTAACTGGGGAGTTCTGGGGTGTGTAATGGGGATGGGATGTATAGCAGGGGCATACAAGGGGCAGGTACTGTGTAGCTGTAGGTGCAATGGCACACCCTGGCACACATGGGACACCTGGCACAAAGGGCACACCGCCGTACCCATGGCACGCCACAGCTGCCTGTCAGGCCTGCTCCAACAGCCTGGCTCCATGGCCCATGGACAGCCCAACAGCTGGTGAGCCTGGTTTGGCATCACTGTGTGCTGCACCACAGTCCCTGCTGCCATCTGCAGAGAGCTGGGAGCAGGCTGGGAGGGCAGTTGCAGCTGGGAGCTGTGGGAGGCACACGTGTGAGCTGTGTGGGGGCACAGGACCTACGGACATGCACAAGCTGCACGGACACCTGTGCTGCTCCCCAAGTGTGGGAGAGCCAGAGCACAGAGGGAACCAAGGGAAGGGACACCAGGGGTGCCTGCAGCCAGTGAGCTCATGGGCAAGTGGGCAATGAGTGGGCCTGTGTGGGAGCTGCAGGCCAGTGAGCGAGGGCTGTGTGAGGGGACAGGCCAGGAATGTGCCCCTGACTGTGCCCCTGACTGTGCCCGTGCCTCCTGGCCGCCATCCCCCTCATGGCATTTCCTCTCACCCTCCAGGGTTACTCTCAGGCCACACCAGGGTGCAGCGGCAGAACTGAGGCCAGATTGCAAACATGTGTCCTTCCCTAGAAAGCAGTACTTGAGCCACCACCACAGCCACCACCACTGTCCCCAGCTTGGAGGCAAGTGTCCCTGTGTATCAGTGCAGAAAGGGAAACTGAGGCACGGGTGTGGGTGGGAGACATCCACTGGTGGCAGGGGCTGCGGTCAGCCCGCAAACCGCAGCTGCCCCGGCAGGCGCAGCCTCAGCCCTGTGGTTTCCTCTTGTTGGTGACAGTGGTGACAGCGCAGGCACCGAGCACCGGGACATCCTAGGGATGGGCTCAGGGCTCCCCAGCCTCTCTTCACCACTGTGCAGCTGATCCCATGAAGCCAGGGTGGGTTTCCTTTGGACAGCCTGAGTCTGGCGTGGGCCCACCACAGTGAGGATTTCCTGGGATCCCTGAGGTGTCCCCAGGGTGAAGCTGTCACCACAAGACTTCAGGTAGGTGCTGAGGGGCCATAAGCTTCCTGCTTTTGGACTTAAAAGCAGTGGGAATATCACTTTTCCCTCTCCCCGTGTTGATGCTCAGATCAAAGCGTTCACTGTCAAACTCAATCCCATTTTTGGTCCATCAGAGCCAAAAATCACTGCTTGCATCTGCTGAGCACCCCAAGCTGGCAACAGCTCCTGCACATCCCTGCTTCCACAGCCAAGCACCCATGTGGCAACAGGCACCAGCAGGTCTTCCTTAGCCTTCTCCTACCTTTGAGAAAATGAAATGCCAAAAAGAAGATGAGAAGTGGAGCATTACAGGGCCCTGCAGCACTGGGGATGCTCAGAGCCGGACTGGCTGCCACAGCATCCCTGTGCTGCTGCTGGTGGCAGTCCCAGCAGTCCCACACTGTGATTCCCTGCCAGCTCCACTGGACACAGGGCTGGGTGCTTTGGGATGGATGCTCCTTGGGATGCAGGTTGCCCCAGCAACGGTTGCTATGGAAAACACTTCAGTGGCAAATTTTCCAGCCATATTCACGTGTCCATCATTGTCTTCCAGAGAGTCCCTGGTGCACAGTGAGCCAGGCACGGCTGGCTCTGCACAGGCAGGGGACTGGCTGGGCTGGGCCCACCTATTCCTGCCTTTCTGCAGCTTTTCCTGCTGGATGTGGTGTGAGAAGGTGTAGGAAGACTCCAAAGTGAGATTTGGGGGGCATGGCAGATGTACAATGGACAGGGGGAGCAGGCTGAGCTGAGCCATGCCATTTAATGCCCCATTGGCCCAGCCGTGTCCCAACAATTGGATGAGATTCATTTTGGTGAATCAAACACAGGGCACAGCTCAGGGACAGAGGGACACACCAGGAAATGGGCTGGCACTGGGATGTTTGCTGGGACCAGCAGCTTGGGCTGGGTCTTCCTGCTCCTGCCCACAGCCCTGCCAGGTCTGTGCTTGGGAAAGCTGCTCCCCACCTCCTGCAGCAGCAATAGGATTACACAGGACTGAGTCTCCTAGCAATGAATGAAAAAATAAATCCTATAAGGCAGGACAGGATTTATTAGACTTCAATATTCTGGAAATAATGAGGACATTTCTCTTGGCTTGTAATATCACGGGACCCAACAGGATCACAACCAGGATTTATCCCTGTGCTGCTCTGTGGCACTGGGTTGGTTCTCAGCTGTGGAGAGAAGATGCTGGGGGAGGCTGCTTGCCTTTCCAAAGAACAGGATTGCAGGGCACCCCCTCATCTCCAGCAAAGCCAAGGCAGGCTGCAGGGCTCAGGCTGCCCCAACAGTAGCAGCTCTGTTTGTCTCCCCATTCATCCCCGGTGAGGGCTGGCGCTGATCCTCGCCCCCAGCTGGGGCTCACTGCTGGGAGGGGAAGGGCTGACAGCAGGGAGGGCTGGCTGTGCCACCACCATCAGCTGAGCTTCTAATGTCAGTGCCAGCACAAGGATGCCCCGGGGTGGAGACCCTCGAATGGGGTGGGAGACCCACAGGCCACTCCATTACTCCCCATTAAACACACTGCAAACAGAATCCCACTGTGCTGCTGGGTGGGACATTGCTCTGAAGCAGAAGTGGGAAGAGGCTGAAAACAACAAATTGGAAAAGAGGATATGATGCTGGCAGCATCACCTTCCAGGTACCAGCTCTGCCCCTCAGGGAACCCCTGCCCTGGCTGCAGGGAGATGCTCCTGAGGTCAGCTCCATGCTCTGGTCTCTCCTTCTCCCATCTGCCACGCTTTGCCTGATGGCAGCTCTGTCCATGAATCCCATTGTGGTCCTTGGGACAGCCTGGGGCTATGGGATGCACCCCCAGCCAGACAGCATTCAACCTCCACCCATGTCAACATTTATTCCCATGTCTCTTTCACTGCAGCAGCTTTAAATGCACACTGTTACCTCCCTGTCATGATTCCCGTGGCCCCATAACAGCCCCCACAAACCCCAGCAGATCAGCAAAGCTGAGCCTGTGGGTGTGGGTTGCACACAGCTGGTTTTACCATGGCCCCAGCACAGGGATGTGTGGCAGAAGCCCCGACCATCAGGACACACAGACACAATTGGAGCCTTGTTTGGGGCTCAGCTGCACAAGGGGCCCCTTCAGGCAGCCAGGGAAGGGGGAGCTCCTCAGGGTGAGGTGATGCTCTGGCCATGAGGAACTCCTTATAGGGCCAAAATTACCCCAAGCAAATGCCCAGGGTGGGTCCTAACCCATGGAGAACATGTGAGCTTCCCAGAGAGGACAGCTCAAGGTGGGAATGTCTCAAAAGATGGGCCCACATCTGAGAACATTGCTCCTCACAGAAAGTGCAGGGCTGCTGGGGACATCAAGGGCTGTTGGGGACACTGAGGGCTGGCGGGTCCTGGGGCCACCCCCCTTTGTGGGAAACAACTGGGCAATGGAAATAGCAAGCAGAGAGGGGTTTTGGTTGTTTTCTTTTTTCCTTCCAAAGCAGCCAAGCTGTGTTTTCTGGAGACCTGTAAATCACTCCTCGTGCTCAGGAAAGAGAGGCGAGGAATACATGATCCAACGCAGCAAACACGCGGGAGGCTGGGGAGCGTGGAGGAGGCCAGGGATCAGCCCAGGCTGGAGGCTGCTCCCAGCCATCCCACCCAGCCTGCCCCAGCTTGCTGGGCCCGGAGCTGGCACTGCAGCCCAGCATCCTCATGCTGAGCTGGGCACACCATGCTGCCACGAGCTGGGAGCCCAGCAGAGAGGGGAGGCGAGGCTCTCGGCCGTTGCCATTACATTGCCCTTTTCCAGCAGGTCAGGTTGCTTCCAGGATTTCAAGGTTTTCCACATTTGCTCAGCTGAAAAGAAGAAAAAACTCTGGAGGGTTTCTGAAGAGCATAGCTGGAACTGGCAGGCAGGATCCCATAAATTGCAGGTCATCAATTTTCCCAGTTCACCAGCATACGAGGGAGGTGGTGCTGGCCACATCCCTCTAAGACACCATCAGTGTGCATGTGAATCCAAAGCCACCCCCAAGCCATCCAGAGCCAGATGCAGCTGCAGGACACACTATGGACACAGCCTGGAGCTCTTTAATGCTTTTAAAAACAAGGCTGGGTTTGGTGCCTCTGGCCTTTGGGATCTCCAAGGGTACTTGTTGCATTTCCATTCTGCTCTTGCTCATGCTACAATGCACAGAATTATTTTCCATTTCTTACCTCCTTGGTGCTGCCCAGCTGCTGGAGCAGAAAGCATATCCCTGGAATGAAAGTTTTTGGTTGGCAGCCCCAGAAGCCAGATGCCATGGGGTCCCAGGGCAGAGATGTTCCCAAATATTTCCTCTTCTCCTCTCAGCAACAGCAGAGCAATGGGCAAATCATTTCCCTGGCTGCCTCCTCAGCATTCAGCAGGCCCAGCCCTCCCTGCTTGCTTGTGGCTACCTCAGCATCTCACCATCTTCTGGGATCTGCAGCAAAACAAGCCTGGGCTGCCTTGGAGTCGCTGTTGGGAGGGTCCCTGTAAGGAGGGCAGGACAGCACACAAGGGGAGAAGGTGCTGGAGATGGTCCAGCACTACCATTCCAAGGAGGAGAGCAGCCCAATTACTGCAGCAAACCTGCCTTGCTCCACAGCCCACACGGGCCCTGCCAGGGCCATTTACTGCCACTCAGGAGCCCCAGGCTGAGATATCCCCACAACAGTGCCCTGCACAGAGACTCTGGCTGTTTTTGCAACCTAAGCCAGAACAGCAACTGGCTTGGAAGTGTTTGGAGATGAAAACATGTCATCACTCTGTTGTTTTGTTTCTGTCCAATTTCAGGCTTGTCTAAGCAGGTCCAATACAGCTGATTCTGTACAGAACAGGGTGCCAAAGGCTGCAGCTCCCCTGAGCACGTGGTGTTTTGTTCTGTCTATCCTGCAGCACAGGCACAGAGCAGGGGCTGACTCAGCAGTGGGCACATGAGCCCCAGGCTCAGGCCGTGCTCAGAGCTGCAGGGAAGGGGCCATGGCAGTGATGGCCTCGCTCACCCTGTGGGAAGGAAGGATGGAGGGGCTGGGGCTGCTTTCCCCAGCACAGCACCAGCACGGGCTGCCCCACCAAGCAGGCCCAGAGCATCCTGTGGGGAAATGCTGGTGAATACCTCTGCTCCAAGGATGGGCATAGGCCAGACATGGGGAACTGCCCAGCTCCACTGGAGCCAGACCAGCAGGGATGGCTGGGATGACAGAGCATTGCTGGTGTCCAGCTCCAGCTGCTCCTTCCACACCCAGGCGCCTTGGCCTGCCCTCCAGGCAGCTGCACTCGCTGAATGTCCCTGCGTGGCCATGCTTTGGATGAGTTTCCTCACTCCTGCAGCACTGCTACAGGACTACATTGACCTTGTCATCCCCAGTTCTGGGTTTCATTGCACCACCAGCCCCAGTAATGAGGAGGGAAGGTGGTTCAAGCACTTGCTCTGACCTCCAGGCTGCTATCAGGGTGCACACTGGACACCTCTGAGAGAGGTTTTTATGACTCCCATTAGACACTCCTTACTGTATGTGATCCTTAATTTCTTTGTCCTCTGCTTCCCACACAAACCACACTGCCAGCATGCAGAAGCGTTGGGATGGAATACTTTATTCACGTGAACACTCAGATCCTGGCCCTTCCTGCCTGCTGCAGCTGCTCCCATCTTCTTGACAGCGTGAACAAGGAAGGATTTCTTCACCAGCTTGCTTAACCCCCCCCAGCATCATCAGACCCCACAAACAAGTACAGACAGTTTGGCTTTGTCTGGACAGGAGCAGAGGGCGGAGGGGCAGGGAGTGCTGCGGGCTGGCAGAGCAGGCAGAAGGGCTCCAGCCCACAGCTTGAGTATGCACAGCAGCCGTGAAACCTTCCTGCAGCTCCACTCTCACCACCAAACATGCCAGTACTCTCCCAGCCTTGGCGGCTCCTCCTGCTGCCAGAAGCACCTGGGATTGGTAAAGGATGGGTGCCACCACCTCTTCTCCTTGGAAAGTTGCTGCCAGAATTACACCAGTGTCTTCTATCAGCTGCTGGGCCATTTAACCCTCCAAGTGCCTCCTGTCCACTGACAAATACCCTCCCCAAACTATTACAGTAAAAGGAAAACCCTGTATGTTGAAACATACGGGCTGAGTCTCGGGTAGAGAACAGTTTCCGTGCTTGGCGGTCGTCGGTGGCCGGCAGCCCCCAGCCAGCCCTGGGGCACAGAAGGGAGCAAAGCCCCCATGTGGGGGGCTGGCCACCCCCAGCACGTCAGGGCTTCATCCTGCTCAGTCTGATGTCGCGTTCGATTTCGAACTGCCTGTGATCCACGCGCTCCAGGAACGCTTTCCTCTCGATGTACCTGCAGGGAGGCAGAGGCAGAGGCCGTGAGCAGTGTCTGTGGCAGCCTGTGTGGCCCCAGCCTGGGGCAAACCCCACCTGAAGGGATCACAGGGAGGGAAAGCACTGTCTGTCTCCCTCCCTCTCTTTCCATGAACTGATCGCTCCACTGAACATCCACAGACACCAAAACTGCTCTGGTGGTCCCATAGACTAGAGAACTGAACCGGCTGATTCTGGTCCCAGCTCTTCTTCTACAGCTGAGAAATGTCCTCCACAGGCACCTTGAAGGGGATCAGAGCAGGCCTTTTGCACCACCTAGCAAAGCAGCTCAAACCCAACCACAACCTTCAATACAAGCTGACAGGCCCACGATACAAGGAACAGGCACAGGGAGTATTAGGGATGCAAAAAGCATCACCCAGCAAGCCTGCAGCAGCTCAGGGATGCAGGCCAGGGGTTTCCCAGCCACAGACACCTTCTAACCACCGAGTATTTAGTGCTGCCCCTCAGCATGGCACCTGAGTGCTGCGAGGAAGAAGGCACGCCTAGGCCTGGAAAAGCACCTTGCTCCTCCTTAATGGCATGCAGCTGAATTTTAATGTAGTTCACTGCAAACCCTTGCCATAGACAGCCCGGGGCTGTGCTACTAATTAACCTAGAGAAGGAGTGAAATTGCAATTCAAAACAGGGGCTGTAACTGAATCATCACAATTGTTTTGCATTTGTTCCAGGGTGGCAAACACTGGACTGCCATGACAAGGTCATTAAACTTGTGTGGGGAATCACTGAATTTGGCTGTTCTATTGGTCACTGCTTTTCCTGCTCACCAGAGCATCCTACTGCTTGAAAGCAAGAGCAAAGCCTAAGGGAAGATGAGCATCTCAGGCTCTGCAGGTTTTCCAGGCTGCTGGGTGGTGTGCATGAAAGTGCCCAAGGCCCACATGGGAAGGTTAAAGGCCTCTCCTACCAGTGTTCTCTCTGAGACAGATGAACATTTGGTGATGAGGTCCCCGCAAGGTCAGGCTGAATGGGGCTCTAAGCAATCTGATCTAGATAAAGAATTCCTGCTCACTGCTGGGGGCTGGATTAGCTGCCCCTTAAAGGTCCCTTCCAACCTGAACCATTCCGTGATTCTGCAATTCTTTATGCTACAACTATCGAACGTGTACTAAATGTGTCCCCAGCAGGGAGCCTCTGCCCTTGCTGCAAGGGACAGCCCTGACACTCCTGCCCACCCAGTCATCACTGGAAATGAATTAATCCAGATTCATTTCAGTGACTGATTCCCCCAAGCGGGTGAACAGCCCCATGTGTCCCTGCTGCCACCCACTCCCATCTCAGCTCCAGCCCTTCTCGTGCTGACACAACTGGGTCAGCTCATCTCCGCCGGCAGTGAGGGGCAGGGACCAGCACGGCGCAATGCAGGCCAGGAGCTGGCTGGGAGGAGGTGTTTTTGTGGCCCCTGCCCCTCAGTGTTGGAGGAGGGCTGTGCACTGAGGCCCCCTCCCCAGAGTGGCTCAGGAAAGGCAGGCAGGGGAGTGTCGCTTCCCTTCATCCCTGTGAGCAGGGAGGCTCCTGGGGCTGGGCCCAGAGAGGCCACAGGAAGGAAGCTGAGGGGTCACACTCTGTGTGCTCAGTGTCACTACTGGGTGTGTGGTTTCTCTCCCCCTCCACTGCTGAACACCAGCCACAACCCCAGCTGGGACAACAAGGACAGGAGGTACTGATGCTCATCTGGGAACACCCCAATGGCCTGGGCAGCAACAGCCCAACCTACTGAATCCAAAGCTGTTTTGGCTCCTCTGGGACACCCATCTATCAAGGGGTCAGTCTCTTTCTTCTCCTCTTCCCCCTGGCTGCTGTGCCTCTCTGGTGGGCAGGGCCTGCCTCCTGGGGGACTGATATGGATCATGAACCAGGAATGTGGTCTCACAGCCACAGCCAGCAGCGCTGCACGGAGGAGGAACTGCCACCGACGTCATCCCATGGCATTGTCCTTGGCTGGCCACAGAAAAGTGCTCTAGGTACCAGAGCAGACCCCCAGGCACTACCTGGGCATACACTGGGGCTGGTGGGGCCTGGCTGGTTGTGCTGCAGGCACACAGGGGCTGGAGGGGCACACAGACGTGAGCAGGGAAGCTGCAGGGCCAGCACAAGCCCCTCCATGCTCTGAAGCCTGTGCTGGAGCTGCAGCTCTCTGTGCTCAGGCAGCTCCGTGCAGCCAACACCAAGGCACTGCCAAGCATGGTGCAAAGGGCACGAGTGAGGCACAAACACCCGTCCTGTGCTTGTCTAAACAACCTTTGCTACCTGAATCAATAGCTCCTGTAAATCATCAACCCGCCTGGAAACGGGGCAGCTGTGATCCACAGCAGAGCAAAGTAAACCCACTGGGAGGGAGCAAGGCTGTCTCTGCTAACGAGGGCAGCTGCAAGCTGCTCTGGGGAGGGTCCTTGGTGCTGCCTGTCCTCTGTCAGTCACCATCAGTCACCCGGTGCAGGAGTGCTGGGGCCGGCTGCTCCCCCATGGGGCTGCCCTACAAAGGTGGCCCAATTAAGAGGCCACTACACATTTCCATTTATAAAGCACATCAGAGAGATGAACAGCAAAGGGGATAGCTGCCTCTGCTCCTTACTGCAGCCCCTCATGTCAAATCCAGGACAGGCCCTCAGGACTTGATACAGCCAGGCTGTGAAAGCCCAGATTCTACTCCTAAGGAAATGCAAATCCGTGGATGGGGGATGGAGGTACAAGGGGTGGAAAATCAGAGGCAACGGAGGACAGGCAAGGGGATAGCACATGTCTCCTCTGTCTCAGGAATTCTAGGCCCAGAATGGCTGGGCTGGTAACTGGAACTGGCAGCAGAAAGATGCCACAACCCCACTGCTCCCCTGGTTGCTGTGTTCTGGTGTGGCTGCTGGAGAAAGGCCAGGAGGTGTGAGGAGCTCTGGGCTGCACCAGCTTCCACAGGGTTGGCACAATAAAGGAATTCAGCCTGTCTTCTCTCCTGAGCAAATATTAAAGCTTCCTGCTTTCCTTGAGACACGCACAGACCACCTGAAAGTGCACAGGATGTGTGGCACTGAGCAAACATCTCCAGGAGTGGGCTGCAGCTCTCCTTGCCAGGCAGACATTTACAATCACACAGCAGGACACGTGGGGAGCAGAGGTTTCTAACAGCACCAGGGATTAAAGGCAGCGCCTGCTCTCGCCTGCCTGGGTTGAAGGGTTAACAACAGCTCATTACAATTTTTATAGAGATGTGTAAATGATTGCCCACTGAAGGGTGAGTACGGCTGACATTATTAAAGGAGAAGAGGCAGCTGCAGAAGGGACAACAGGCTCCTGTGAAATGACCTGGGGCCGGCAGCAGCTGTGTCTGTGTGACCTGCCCCCCAGGCGAGATGGCTGCTCTGGGAGGGCACCGCACCCTTCACACCGAGGTGGTCTGTAAGCAGAAATGCAGGGGGCTGTGCCTCCATTGCTGCTCCTCCCTTCTCCCTTTACCTTAAAGGTGGAAGTAATTCCTAGTGTAATACCTGTAACCAAGTAATACTCGATTGATCCCCTCACACTGCATGCCTGACTAGTGTAAACATATTAATAAGGAGTGTCTAAAGTTATCCTGGCATTATGTTCCTCATTTGTTTAATGACAAAAACCGCTTGCCAAGAGCTCAGCAGATTTTCTAGCCTGGGATGTGACAGGCAGCAAAACCCAAAGCTGTCCAAGATTAAAGATGCTCTTAAAATTGCTGCTCTGCTTTGCTCATCTTTTCCATGTGCTGATCCCTTCTTTAGCCTTCAAGGACCATCACGTGATGAAGGTTTGCCAGGCATGAAGAGCAAGCTGTCCTGCTTGGATGGGCTGGGAAGGGAAACTGGCCAGGAACAGCTGACATGCTGGGTTTGGGCACACAAGAGATGACACAAACACTGCTCTGCCACACCTGTATGTGGCGTAAATCATGCACCTCCTTGGATTTCAGGGATCTCAGAGGAACAGCTGCTCCTCTGCAGCACTCCTACTGAATTACTCTACTTTTTCAAGGGCATGCATTTATTTCATGACCAGAAACAGATCAGGAGAGATTTGATGGAGAAGGCGTGTTTGTGGAAGGGTGCAAGACCAAACTGAAAATATCTATTTGATAGTTTGACAGTTATAAAATATCTGTTTAAAACAGAAAATCCAATCTGTTGGAATGCAGAAGCTTTGAGTTCTTCCAGTAAAAGAACAGCTTATAATAAAATGTACATTTTACGAGCTGTCCACTAAGCTGGTTATGTTTTCCCAGAGCTTAGCAAAGCACTTGTAGTGGAAATGCTGCTTCTGATCTCATTATCACTCCCTGCAGTGCATGTTATTAACTTTCTGCTTTATTTACAGCATCACCATTTACTTTTATGATACTTCCATTAACTTCATTGGAGTGAACATTGCTTGATGCACACAACCAACGCCCAGCGCTGCCATAATCTCTGACGCACCTTGCCAGCTGCTCTGGGTTTACACAAATCTTTATGCTGGAGGAAAGAGGACAGATACAGCCGAAACGTGTGATTTGATGGACAGAACAAAACACTCCCAAACTGAAAAAAGAAAACAGGACAAAGGCAATTGTGCTTCCTCATGGAGGGACTGAATTAGACCAGTTCATGATCTGTGCCACAAGCAGAAGAGATGACAAAGCCAGACATTGGCTGGACTTAGAGAACTCACAAGGTTGTTAGCAGAGAGTGATAGGTGTTTGCAGACTTACCTGTCTCCCTGTGATGCCTACAGCAGCTAGTGGCTTTACGTATCCCTAGAATAAATCCTTAAGAAATCCCAAGGGTTTTTGAACTCTGTAGCCAGCAATGGGCTTCCCACATGTAAAGGAAGCAATGGGAAATTCTGGACTACTATTAGGTAAAGCCCCTCTTACCCATCTTTCCCTCGGTTATGGATTGCCAGCTCCTCCACAATCCCCTCCTCCTCCTTGAAGTTCTCCCAGTCCAGTTTAGATTTCTCCAGTGTGCTCATCTTCTGCTTTTTGGCACCAATCTTCCCCAGGAGGCTGCTCATGCCGCTTGGCCTCTTCACCCTGATGGAGATTAAGGAGCAAATGTTGGTTAAATGCAGGGAGATGGCAATTAAAAACAGAGGTGAGGGTGGTGGCCTTGATGGTGGTACAGATGGCCACCAACTCCAGGCAGCGTGCAGGCGGCAAGGTCACGCTTCCTGCAGATCCTGCTCTGCCGTTCCCCTGGAAGCAGCAGAGTTCATTACACACATATCTCAAGTGCTTGGTTTTTGTGAAAGGGCTTTTTCATTTATCTTCTTAAGAGAACAGAGAGCTTTCAGGCCAAAAGAGATCATTAAATCATCTAGTTTGACCCCTTGTATACACCAGGCCAAGCCATTCCACTGATCACCTCTGTGCTAAGTCTGTTTCTTTGTCTTCAGTTAAAGTGTTGTTTTCTGGAAGGCATCCAGCCTCAGTGCGTCACTAGTGCTGACAACACATCCAGAAATTAACCATTTACTTGGTACTAATGCTTGATTTTCTCTAGTTTTAGTTTCTGATTCCTGCTTCTTACTCTAAATCCAAGAACACTCCAGGTCTCCAGGCAAGTCTCATTAGTGACGTACTTGTACACCACTAATGAACTTACATCTGAATTATTTTTATGCAAACAGATAGAGTTCCTTATGCCTCTCATTGAAATGCATTTTGCCCCAGCCCATACGTCACTGAAAACGTTTTGTCCCCCTGCTTACATTTCAGTGCTCTTTGAAGATGGGAGCACAGAACTGCCTATAACTCTCACCCTTCTGATTCGTTTCTGTCCAAGCACCACCTAAATAATCCTGTTAGCTGCACACTGAGTCCCAGTGCATGTGCACTGTGATCCCATACCATCTCCTGGGTCCCTGTTTGGCAGGAAGACCACTTTGGCCTTTCATCCCTTGTTCTTAGAGGAGTGAAATCCCACCCGTGTGGTGGGGCCCCTCAGTCTCCCCTTTATGCTGGGAAATGCACACACAGGGGCTCAGGTCAGCCAAGCTGCCCTCTAAGGAAGACAATTCTCAGGGATAGGAACCCATTAAACAAACTTGTATTAACCCTTCTCAACGCCCCCCCAGGAATGGGGGGCAAACAGCATCCCATTGAACTCGTGTTTACACACATTCCAGAGATAACTTCAGGTCTGCAGGGCCTTTGCCTCTGCAAGAAGCCAGAGAGGAAATTACTCTCGTTCCTGAGAGATGAAGGAATTTGGGAAGGGGGGCCCAAGGAAGGCAGCCAGGTGAGCATGGCAAATTGCTCTCCATCAGTGCTCTCTGAGCACGCTCCTGCCCAGGGGTAGCCGTTCTTGGGAACGCATCCAAAGTTGTCCTTATCGGATCATTAGCATGGTTTATGCTTCCGTAATTTGCAAGCCTCTAAAGGAAAATAATTCTGCAGTTTATATGGAATTAAATCAAAGAAAATGACAACTCTGTAAGCCTCAGCCAGAAGACTCTCAATGAAAGAATGGCTGGCTAGAGTCACTTGGGGTTGCAGCTTCCTGACAGAGATATATTTGGGATTAAGGACATCTTGGCAGGCTCCATAGCAACTGGACAAGGCTGCCTGCCCCTTCTCAATACCAGCCAGAGGAGCAGAAATGTCCTAGGACCTGGCCCTCTTATTTCCTTCAGTCCCTGCCCATGGCTGGAGCCCGGCCCAAGAGCCAGCAGTTGTTCACTCTGGGGGGACACAGAACAAGCTGGATCTCTCTGATTCGCCTTTATCTCTGAACATCTCATCAAGATGTCTACAGCCCTTCACACCATGATCACACAACAAAACCTTGATCCAATGCTTAATTCTCCCTTACTTTTCAAGGCATGATGGCTCCAGGTATCCTGATCTGCAGGTGGCAGGGAAGCGGTGTAAGGGGGCAAAATGGGCAAAGATGTTCCCAGCAGAAGAAAAAATTGGAGACACTTGGTTCCCACATTTGGCTATCCAGGACTACGCAAGCCTTGCTCAACCACCAAACCCAGTATCAGATGTGTGTTCAAGATGTGAGGGATGTGTCAGAGGAAAGGAGATACAACAAAGAATAAGGATGAACCAAATAAAATATTGGGCCAGCCTCCCCCATGGCATTCCCTGCTGCACAGCTGCCTGGAAAGCAGAGCCCAGTGGCTGTGCACAGCAGTTCCTCAAGCTGCACTGGGAGGCCTTAAAGATGCCCTGAAACAGATCTAGGCTGATGCAGCTGGCAAAGCTCCTCTGCCTCAAGCCTGGCAGGCAGAAGGTGTTTAAATTAACACAAGGTATTCAATAACACATTTCTCTGAATACACTTAACTTTCCAGACACACTTGGGCTTAAGATTTTCCTACCTTTGAAGTGGGAAAAGCAGGGATGTAGAAATTGAGGGTGTTGTCCCTTGTCCCTAGATTTCTCCAGAATGTTTTATTGGGGCAAAAAACCCCAATGACTCAAGAGCCATCACACCTACCCAAGGACACCCACAGCTCATCTGCATCCACTGACCTTTCCATGCGTGGAACTCCACAGTCACTGTCACTTGAAATACAGACAGGTCTGACAGCAAAGGACACAGCACACACCTGGAAAAACCCAACTGAAAGTTCTGGGATCTTTCCTCTGCCCTGCAGAGTGACGAGCAGGCTCAGGGGCAGGCTCACACATGCTGAGGCTGATCCCTTTTGGCTGAACCTCGGTCAGCTGCTGGCAGGGAAGGGCTGAGCTGGGACAGGGGCCAGTGAGCCAAGCTGGGCTGCTGAACTCGTCTCTGCATGAAACACAGACTGGGACCTGCTGGCACGCCACTGCTGTCCCCAAACCACACTGGAGGAGAGATGCAGGGAAGGGAACCAAAGGCAAGATGGTTCATGGCCAGAGGTGGAAGAAGAGGGTGTGCTGGCTTCAGGGAGCAGGAGCTGCATATCAGATGAGAGCTGCTTATGATGTATCTTCTCTTCCATGGCAATTTCTGGCATAACTTAATAACATCTGGATGCATACATCCATATGTAATGGAGCTCAAGGCCTCTGTATGTCCTCTTGGCCATGGATCTCAGGAATATTGCTTAAAACATGTAATTCACCCTTTATTTGAGGCTACAGAGTCTGGGCTATGATATGGACCTCCATCAAGGGCATCCAGATAATCACAAGAATACTCACAAGTCAACAGCCCCTTCAAGGCAAGGGAACATGACAAAAAAGGGCAGGCTATGTTGCACCCTTGTGTTGATGACTACTCCAGAAATATTATCAATATCCAATGCCAGTCCCATGCTGGATAACCTGGTTCTGCTCCTGTCTGGACAATTCTGTGCTGCAGCAGCAGGACCAAGCCTGGGCCAGGCAATGGGGCCAGGCACAGGCTGAAGGACATGTTTGAGTCTGCTGCTGAGTCTTCATTCCATGCTGAGCCTTTTATCACCCTGAACAAATCCAGCAAACCTGGGGGTGGGAATTCCTACGCTTGTGCCAAAATGAAGTAAATGAGAAACATTAAAGTCCAATTAAAAACTTGCTTGGCCTTAAATGCCTCATCTGTTTAAAAAGCAAGTAAAGGGGCCTGATTAATTGCATTCAGTGCCAACAAGAGGAATTATTACCCTTTTTGTACTCATTAAGGGTATCTGCTGTGGCATCTTTAATCACTAAGGCATTTAAAAGAGAGAAAGTAATTTGCTAAGACATAATGGATCCCAGGGATGAGGATCAGGACAATCGCCTATTTAGGACACAAAGACATGCTCTGAATTTTCACAATTAAAAAGCACAGCCAAAGTCTGCCCCTGAAACAGACGGAAAAAAAAAAAAAAAAAAAAAAAGGCCTGGGGAGCTCTGCCATGGTGGGGGGATTCCCCTGCAGGACACCACTCTAGGTGAAAACACTCTGTGTCCCTGTCCTTAACAGTAATGCTTCCCCCCATCTTGGTGCAAGCCTGCAGCTGAAAAGGCTTCGAATTGCTGCTACAGCAGTGATAAAGTGTCACTGGCACATGTAATCCCTGATGTCTTGTAACATGCTCAGCAGGGCTGGGAAATGTATGCCTGTTTAATGGAGGTGGACTTCATCACAAGCTTTAGAAAATAATCTTCCAGCAATTGGGAACCTGGTTACAAAGGCCTCAGAGTGCATCCCAGCAGCCAAAGCAGGATGAGTTCCTCTCCCACCCACCCAGACATGGGTGCTCTGGAGGTCTCCTGACACCAACCCCACACTCACTGAGGTTTCAGTGCTTCAGCAGCCTTTCATTTATGTAACTCTTCCTTCCCCATGACTAAATTTCCTTGCTCAGCCTATGACTCGATATCTTCTTCCTGGTAGCTACCAAGAACAGATCACTGCCTCACTTCTTGCAGCAGCCTTTTATGTCTTTGAAAGCTTTTCATATTGCTCCCCCTCCAGCTTGCTCCTTCCTAGACTAAACAATCCCAGGTCCTCTCAAGCTTTTCTCATTCCTCATGGCTTCCAGCCCTCTGACCACTTTCACCACTCTCCATGGACTCAGCTATTGGCCCATACATTCCTCAAAATGCAGCATCCAAAACAGGAATAGCATGAGTGATGGGTTCACCAGCCCTGGGAGCAGGGGGATGCTTCAGATGCTTGGGAAGCACTCAGCTCCTTACACGGCCCCTGTGACGTGTGCCTTCCTCACAACCATGTGACAGCAGTGACTCATGTTGAACCTGTGATTCACTGAGATATCTGTCAGCTCCACTGCTGCCAAGCCACTTTCTTCCTCCATCCATGCAGAACATTCCTGCTGTCCAGAGCTCTGTGCTGCTCCTCCTGTTTGCCCTCACATCTCCCCTGACACAGTGATCTCGGATATCTGAGCACTGAGCAGCATGTCAGATCCCACCCTCAGGACAGGGTGCTGGCAAGCAGATGTCACCAAGTGCAGAAAGATGGCATCTCAGGCCCCAAAGCCCTTAAAACACCATCCTGACCACCCAGCCCTGGCTCTCCTGCTGTCCCTCTCCTTCCTCCCCTCCCTTCCTCATTGGAACTTGTGATATTTCCTTGCAGCACAGCAATGGCAGATCTGTTCCTGTCACCCCAAGTGCTTGGATGGCAGAGATTCAGGTGAGAAACTTGCCCAGTCAGCAAAGAGAGGATTTTGGACATTGTAGTATCCCTTCCTTCCACAATCTGCTGTAAAGCTGAATAGTTTCCTTAAGTGCAGGAAATGGTTCTCATGCAAACTAACCACAGCTGGGCAACTGATGCAGCCAGTAAATACTTTCATTTTAATAAAGTGGAAGATTCCTGCCCAGAGCACCATGCCCTGCTGTCCTTCCTTGTGCGTGCAAGGGCAGGAGAGGCACTGCACGAGAGGGGTGCATGCAGAGACCTGGCTGGGCCCATGTGCCAGCTCTGCTCTTCACTCCAGGCCATCTTCCTCAACAGAGGAGTCAAAATTGGTGTTAGAGAAACAGGGAACAAGAGGGGCATGTCAGGAAGGCAAGAGCAGTGCCACCTGCTCCTTAAGGTCAGGATGGTCTGGCTGGATGGGGCAGGCAGCAGCACAATGACAGTGCCTGGTACTGCTAGCTAGCAGAAGCCTTCCCTAGAATGACAAAACAGGTCTTGTTCTTCACCTAAAAGTGATCAGCTCTTCTCATCCCAACTCCACATAACCAGCCACGGACAAGAAGTCTTCCAGGAAAAACCCAACTGCATTTCTACTTTCTCTCCCTGCCCCTACTTGGCATTGTTTCCCCAAACAAGCTCTCGGGTGGGTGCAGAGAGCAACCTGGCTTGTTCTCAGCTCTGCCTGTCACAACAGATACTTAAAAAAGCAAACAAGAAAGCCTCTTTAACACCAAACAAACAAACACTGAAATCCCAGGTGGAAAAAACCAGAAAGCGAGGAAGAGATGAAGATAAAAGCAGGGTGGATGGTGCTGGAGGGTTGGCAATGATCCTGGCTGGAGGGCACTGCCCAAGGCAGGCTGGCAGGGAAAGGACTGATGGATTCCCACCACTCAGCCAGGGTGGCACAGCCCAAGGAACTCACTGCCAACCCAGTGGTGCCTGTCCACGTGCTCCACTTGCTGAGCTGGTAGCAGGTACCCAGCATTTCCACCCTCATCACCCACAAACTGAGCCAAAGAACCTGCCTGAAGTGCTCTGGAGTAGTGGGGATTTCTGACACAGAAATCACAGGGCTGTATCTCTGTGTGAGGCCCATCAAACTTCTGCACTCTGAAGAGTAACACAGACCAAGCCACTATGGAAAAGCAGCCAAAACCCACTGAGTACTGCTGCAGGGTGCAGCAGAGCAGACAGCTGTGTCCAAAGGCATCAAGAGATGCAAGTGCAGTGGGAAAATGGGAATTACCCTGCCTGTGATCCTGTCAGCAGACCAAAACTTCTGCTGCATGGAGGGCTTCACTGACAGGAGTGAACTCCTGGTGAAATGCTCCGAGCACACACCTGCAAAAGGAGCATGGTCTGACTGCAGCAGACCAAGTACTTATAAGGAACAAGGAAATGGGAGTTTTAACTCGAGTTGATAGTGTGAGTTAACTTTTCTCAGGCTTTTGTTCTGGCTTGCCAACCCAGGCTAACCCCAAGTTGCTTTGTCATCACTGCTTTTGCAATCTCAAGAGCTAAGCTGAGCCCCAGGTCCTTTCTGATTTCTAATGTTACCTCACACTCCCTGAGACCTCAGAGAGCCTCGTGGTGGAGACCCCTACATGAACAGTGATGTTCACAGCTTCTTCCTACTCATAGGAAGTATCTGACACTAGCTCCATTGAGCCAAGGAGGTAATCCCTGAGGAGGATCACAACTAAAGCACATTTATGCTCAAATAGAAATGTGGCAGATAGACAGAAGAGGAGGTCTAACCTCTCCAGAAAGGAGAGTGATAGTTCTCCTTCCCACAGCCAGGCTCTGTGTTGAAAAGTGAGGATAAAAGGCACCATGAGGCGGGGACAGTCAGAGCACTCCATCCCAGCAATCGAAGCCTGCCTCAGATGATGCATTTTCCATCAGCCTGGAGAGGCCAGGGCAGATGTGACAATAAAAGCCCACGTGATGTTGCCCTGGTGAGGGCTGCTGCATGCAGTAGCACAGCTTGCCATGGGCACAGTTGATTCTGGATCTATTTGTGTCTAAATATAGTCAGTGGGGGAACAAAGATTTGTCACAGGGGAAAAAACCATGTCACTCCCAAATCCCAGCAACAGCAGCAAGCATTGCCTGACAAAGGGCAGTGCTCCAGTATTCCAGGTTTATTGCTGGATTTGTTATTAATCCAGCACAGTGAGTTTAGGAATGACTTTAGAAGTTGTGCAATGCTACTCTGGCAGAGTAAGGAGGGAAATAAGTGTCATGGAACCAGCTTTTGAACAGCAAAACTGACACAGCAGCTGGTGAAGGGGCTTGCAGAGCACCACGACACGGGCTGCCAGCAGATACCAGTCAGTGACTTCCTTTCTAGTGCACTCTCCAAGATACAGAAATACTCCATCCTATCTTCATGTCATGGACTGTACTGGATAGGACTTTCTGAAGTGAAAAGCTGGAAAAAGAGATTTAAGAGCTTCCTTGCTCCAAAACAGGACAGCACCTTATTCTCCAGTCCACTTCCCAAACTAGGGGATAACCCAGGTGTAAATATACATAATACTGAACACACGGATACAGTTATTCCAGGAATAAAACCAGTGTTGGGTCTCCATGTACAGTAAGAGGCAAGGTTGCTGAGCAGGGCAGAGATGGGATGTTCTAGCTCAGGAATGTCAGAGAGCAGCAGCAGCAATATTACAGCTCTGCCAGAGCTGGCCTTTCCTCAGGCAGATCCCATTCTATGGCACTCAGGTCTGCACCCACTTCTCTGGAGGGCCTGGAGTCTCATTTTACAGGCTCTGGAGGATGTGTTCATCAAAAAGCACCTCAGTTCTTGGGGAGTTGACTGGCTCAGGCAGAGCCCCTGACCCACAGGTTTCCTTATCAGCAGGAAGGGCTCATTAGGGATTGGACCAGGGTTTCCTGCTCAGAGCCAAACGCTTTGTGAAGGGACTGCTGCCATGGAGAACCCACTTCCTAACAGCCAGAGGAAGCAAAATATTTCCCTTGGGTCTTTAAGATCAAGTTGCTATGGGGTGGATATCAACAAAGTAAAGTTGCACTTGTGGAGCTGGGCAGCACTCAGCCATGCACAGGCTGTTACTGCAGGATAAAGGTGCCCCCACAGCATCCTTGCCTGCCCCAGAGCCAGAGACAATTCAGAGCAGCATAAGGCCCTCTCTGTACCAGTGGAACTGCAGCTGCCCTCTGGGCTGTACTGGCAGAACTATTTTAGCAAAAACAAAATCTCGCACCCTCCTAATCAGTGTGACATTGTGTGGAGCCCAGGGCTCACTCTGGCTCCCCTCCAGCCTGGAGCACAGACAGAGGCTGTTTCAGCAGCAGGCCAGCCAATTATACTACAATATCTGTGCATGGAGTTCAACAGGAGCTTAATTGAAAGAGCTGCAGCATTGAAATGCCTTCTGATACTATGAAGACGTGAAGGACTCCAGGATTATCCAGCACTAACCAGCCCTGTGTGATGCTCACTGACGGGTAAGGACCTGTAACTGGGGCTTGGTCTGCAGCCAGAGCTACACCCCTGTTACACACAGCACTGCAGCTGCAGCCAAATGCTGATGGAGCTGCCCCTTCCCAGCTGGGAGCTGCAGTCACCCCTCAGGAGAACTCTCCTCCACCCAGGGCATCCACACAATGCAAACCAGACCTGCTCCTGCCACTGAAGGACTGCACCAGAACCACCAAACTGTTCCCACATGGACTACATTGAATTTGCAAAGCACTGCTTGTAGTAATTAATTTTACTGAAAAAATCTCATGTGTGTTCTTCATGTATATTTTACAATCCTCTTAAATTCATCAAATGTTTAGGGATAATAAATGTGTCAGTTTCAGATGGAATTTGCTACACCAGCACAGAATCAGTGCACCTACCCTATTCCAAGGTGGTGGGCTACATTTAATTTTGTATCTAAGTGCTGCCACTGAGCAACA
This sequence comes from Melozone crissalis, assembly GCF_028551555.1. Lineage (NCBI taxonomy): Eukaryota > Metazoa > Chordata > Aves > Passeriformes > Passerellidae > Melozone > Melozone crissalis. Next base: position 8,137,599 of record NW_026535785.1, read on the forward strand.
AAAGCCTCTTACAAAGCTCTAACAGTCCACACTGTGGGAAATGTGCAGGGCTGGGGGAGGAAGGTGTCCTGCTTCTTTCATTCTCACTTCTCACCCAATGGACAGAAATCAGCAGAAATGCACACATATTCAATTTGCCAGTGAGCTTACACTCCTATATGGTTGTGAGGCATCTCACACCCCAACAGCAGGTAAGAGCAAAAAATAAAAGTGAGAGGCCAGGATGTGTTTGGTACTCAGGGCCAACAGGTAGATGACTTGCAAGCTGTCAGAAGCTACTGCAGGCAGTGTCTGTGGCACACAGCACACTTGCTGGGCTTCAACCTGGGTCACACACTGAAGTATTTTAGAGTAACACCCTGCATTACGCCCATATTTAGCCATGCAAATAAGAGTGACTTGACTTTCAAACACTTGCAGCTCTGACTGACTTCACTGGGTTCAGTTGAGACGTTTCAAATAAAAGAGTAACGACCTCAACTTTGGGCTGGGATCAAGCACAGGCCATTTTTATCTTAAAAGGCATTTGTTTGAGAATATTCTGAGCTGCTAGAACCAACAGCACTGAAGTTATTTCACCATGCAACCTTAAAAATGTTGACAGCTTTGTCTGCAAAACAACATGGATTAACTGGCGACCAATCCTTAAAAAAAGAATAGTTAGAAAAAAACTGCTGGCAAAGAGAGAAGTTCTTCCTCTCTTCAGAGGCTCACTCCTTCCCTCTTTGTCTAACAGCAGATCTTTTGTTCAAGACTTCAGCTGCAAGCTGCCCCGAGGTACACAGGGAATGTCTTGGTTATGACAAGCTCTGCACGCTGGTGCACAGACTTGGTTTTAATCAGCAGAGAAACCCCCCCAAATCAGGCCTAAGAAGTCCTGCTAATGGAATTGTTCCAGTGCTAAAGGGATTTCAAAGCAAATGAGTGTGGATGGCGGAGCAGCTGGTGTGACTCCCAGGTTGCTCTTCACAGTGCAGTGTGCCACGCAAGGAGGATCCAACGCCCCAACCACCCTTGAAAAAACAACCCCAGTGTCCCCCCAGCACTGCAGAGTCCTGTGTCTGTCCCTGTGGCTCCTAGACAGCCTTACTGTTTAGTCCTGGTTAGCTTCCCACTGTATCAGATAAATGCTTTGATCAAAGTGAGGTGAGAATGGCAGGACAGAGGCAGGGAGGGACCCCCTCCTAGCCCAGCAATAATCTGACAGCTTTAAGAATAAATCTGATTAAAACAAACACACTGCCTTCCACTGGCAAATATTCACAAAGCTCAGCAGCCTAGGAGAGGGGAAAGTTCCCAGGAAATTAAGTGAGGGTGAAGGAGAATCAGGGCTGCACAGCACAAATGCATCACACCGCAAGCAAGGAGCCAGAGCCCAGTGGAGCAGCTGCTTTGCAGTGCTGTGCAAGTTAACCAAGAGATAAATATAATCTGTTATCTTATCCACTGCAAAGCCTGGCCTGGCAGCATGTGGGACTTTGGGGAACCATAAATGTTTGGGCACTACTACAAGCAGCCATAAAACATAAATGAGGGTTTCGCCACATTTAATTGCTTTTGGGAAGGGCAATATCACTGGGGCATCCATCACAATTACCTTCTCCTGTTCCAGGCCAGATTAAGAGCTGGCCCAATGATCCAGATCGAAGAGGGTATTTTGGGGGTAAGGAAAGAAGAGAAATATCCCAAAAGCTTTAAAGATGTTTGCTATATAAAGCATGATGTCCAGCCAGGAGAGAACAGTTAGCTGATGAGAACAATTAGCTGATGAAAGGATGTGCTCTTCTTCTCAACAAGAACTTTCTCTGTTGATTCAACAACTTTGAAAGGCTGCAGAGAAGCCCAGTAATGAACCAGAGGACAGTGCAGAGAGCCCAGAATGTACGTAAGAGGAAAAACTAAGATTATGCTCTGTTTTTCTTCCAGGGCTTGACTGAAGTGTTTTAAATGTCTGAGGCTGGCAAGGCCACCTCCCAGTGCCTTTTGGCTTTGGCAGCACTCACTGAGAAGAGCTGCCCTTCCTCTTCCCAGGGACCCACCTCACTGGGAATAGATTTCAAGTCTCCAGAGGAAGAAAATGGAAACAGCTGACTTCTCCCAGCCACAAGATCAGTTGTCACCTTCCAGCTGGAGGCAGGCAGAGGGGTAAGCACAAGGCTTTCCTCCCACCCACACAAAGCTGCAGGCTCCCAAACAGATTTTGCAGCTAACATCCAACTACCAAAATCTGCTCAGAAAGCCAAAGATCCTCTTGAACATGAGGACTGCAACCTGGCAAGGCTCCCACTACCTCCAGCAGCCTCGTGCAGAGGGGCTGGCAGGGCCAGGCCTTTCATGACACATCATCTCTGGAATTCACTGCTGAGTGTCCCACAGCCTCTGCTTGGTACAAAGCCAGAGCTGCTTCTCAAATCCTTTGTGACCTACCAGCTGTTGAGGGCAAACCAGCAAGGCACACATCCACCCAGAGAGGAGACAACACCAGTGGACTGCTGATGAATGAACACACTAATGCTTCACAAAACTCACTTCACACTCTTGGCTGGAGGGAACAGGTTCAGCTCCTGGCTGTCCTACAGGAGCCTGCATGATCCCAAAAAGGCCTTTAGTCCCCTTGTAGCAAAACTTTTGTCTCAGGAGGCAGAGAAGCGTGCAGCAGCACTGAGCAAGGCAGGCAGGGGGCCAGCTGAGGACTCAAACTCCTTCAGGGAACTGTAACAGTTCCGTGGTAAATGCATTAACCATGGGAACAGCTTCCCAAAGGATGTGGTGGATCCCAAATTGTAAGTATTTCCATTGTGAGTGGATGCCTCTTTCAGAAATGCAGGCTGCAGTTCAACCACAAGTGCTCACAAGGAGCTTTCAGGAAAATGCCATGACCCCAGAGAAGGCAGGGGACCCAGGCAGGCACTTTGAACCCCAAACACCTAACCTATGAGATTCCTGCCCTTTGCACTGTGCCATGGAAATTCAAGCCTTTTCTTGACTATGATCCTTTTCCATGTCTCTGTCCAGCCCAGTTTTCAGCTCTTTCTGTTATCTGCTCCAGGATAGCAAAATTTCCTTTGACCCAACTTACTGAGCAATCCTCTGAACCCTGTCACCCTCTCTAGCAGGTTTTGTTTCCTTGTTTTTCAGTTACAACCAGATCTCCTAGTGAAAGTTTCTCTGCCTCACAGCTTGAGATTCTGTTCCCCCAGCACCAGTTCCTTGGCAAACCTCCCAGATAAGGACGAGTGAAAGCCTTCACAGCACCCAATGACCCACACTGCTGGAGTCAGGTCGTTCACCATTCTGCCTGCTCTCAGTTCCTGGAGAGCAGTCCTTGGCCAGAGAGACTCATAGCATAATTCCTCATTTTCTTTAACTTCATCTGTGACAACTGCATCAAGGGACAAGGCTGTCACACTCTGCCTAGGAGATACTTTGGGATATCCCTACACTGGCATTGCAGCGTGCTCACTGATGTTAAGCACCCAGTTATTTATGTCTGTATTCTGAGTCCCCTCCTGTCAAACCAGATTCCTCTAGCTGCTCAAAACATTTGGTGGTTTCCAGCAGAGAATCTGCTTGTGAACATTCTGAGACACTTCAGAGGCTACTGTTAGCAAAGGGGGAGAAAAACACATTTCAAGGGGAAGGAGAGGGAGATGCTTTGCCCTGCTCCTGACTTTGTGCTGCTGGGCTCTCCAGCACCAGGACCCAGCTCTGCAAACAGCCAGGTACAAGGAGGTCATGCTGAACCTCCCAGGAGACCAGCAAGAAGCAGGAAACTTTCTGCATGAACAAAAAAATTCCCTTATCTGGCTCAATCACAGCAGTATTTGGACAAAGTGTTCTTGCCCATATCTGGGCTGTAATCTGGTGTTTCAGCAGGGCTGTTCTCAGGTCTCCAGTGACACTTAGCTGATCCACATGCACCTTGGTGGAAAAGTGTTATATATAAAGTTCCTTCTTTTCTTATCTCTTGGCTTTTGAGCTTCTAGTTCTCTTCAGCCTCTATAATCAGATATTTGAGTTTATTTATAACCATTAAAAAACCTCCTCCACGATATCTATGCCACAGCACTTCTCCTTCTATGACTCTTTTCCTTCCACTCACAAACCTAAATCACTTCCATGGGCAGAAAAGGTAAAGCAAGGTAAAGCCCTGCCACGGGAAGAAGCTCTCCCATTATTCTCACCCAAGAAAGTGGCACAAAGGGAAACAGATGAGAAGTGATGGCTCCCATCCCTGGGTCATGGCAGAGAGCTGGAAAAGGCTCATCTCCAGGAGGACAGAGTGCCAGAACTTCTTTTTTTAACTTAGCCAGCAGCTGCAGAATTTAAGCTTTATTAAAAGCCTATTCTGCCCTTGCTGCTGTAAAGGAAACCAACTCCCTCTTCTCCCTTCCCAAATAAAAGGCCAAAGTCTGCAGACAGACATCCTGTAGTGTCACCTTAGAAAGAGGTGCCAACCTGACTCATCTTAGTGGAACATGCATGGAGCAGTTTCAGTTCAGGTTACAACAAGTGAAATGCATTGCTCCCACTGCTGATCCTTGCTTTGAGGCTTTATTATGAGCAACCCAATGAACCTCCAATATTCTCTGATTACAAGTTCAAGAAAGGAAAGGCAGGGAAAACAGGCAGGCTGGATTTTGATGCTCTAGCATCATCCATTTCAGTCTCCCACTTTATTGCAGCACTGCTGCATGCAGGAGCCTTCTCTCCCACAGACACATGCCCTGTGACAGGTCAAAAAGACACCATTTAAACAGCCTTCCTATCACACATTTTAATATAACACAAAGAAGAGATTGCTTTATTTGTCAGGTCAGAACAACAAGAGATAGAGAGCACTGAACTAGATACCACTTACTAAATATTGTTCTCCAATGGCTATTCTGAGCCTACCTCAATTTATAGATTAATCTGCTGGATCAGTAATTTAGGCTATGTGATGATTAGCATTTAGAAGTACACATTTCTGGGAAGGTTGAAAATGTGCTTGTGATTTACAAAATTACTGCAGGGTCTCTAGTGGATTATTTGTCAGAGGCAGGTGTTCAGCATTAGCCACATTCTCCCTTCTCTCCCCACATCCAGGTTTAGTATCAGCAATGAAATACCAACTGTTCCTGCAGCATTTACTCTAAAACAGAAAAGCAAGTGTGAGTCTTGTCCCCCTTCCCATTTCTAGCCTGCTGCCACACAATATTAAGGCTTTAGGATGATGTACATCAATCAACTGGGGTGTGAGGGGAAATGGGACAGGAAAGCATCCAAGTAATCTGTGCCCTCCCCACACCCTGGGGAGAGCACCCAAAGCCTGCCACGACAGGGAACATTCCTCCTCTGCATCCTTGTGGAGGAGGATGGTGCCAGCTGAACAAAACAGATTAGAAGAGGGAAAGAGCCAGTGTGCCTCTGTTTGCAGCCAGCCCCTCCTTGTGCCCAGCCCTTTCTGACTCTGACCCCAAGCTGCTGCTGTCTTTCAGGCTTGCGCTGGGATTTCCCCATGAGCCTGTCAGCAGAGCTCTTTAAAATGGCAGCTGGAATCCTCGTGAAACACCAGACCAAGCATCCTTCCTCAAACACTGAGTGCAAGGGCTACAAAACCCTCCTGCAGCCTGCAGAGTCTGCAAGGCAGGCAGGGAGCATTGCTTCAGCTGGCTCTCAGCGTGGCCCCTTTCAGAACACAAAGGGAAGCTCAAATCCCTCAGGGCTCAGATTTTTTCCAAACTGGGTAAACACACGCAAACACACATTATTTGCATGCACAGCAACTGGGACAAAGGATCTGTGGCCAGGTAGGTGTCTAACTGGTGGTCCAGGCATGTGGTAACATGTGTGCAATCCTAGAAATCTTGAGCTAAAAGAGACTTATCTCTAGACTGACTCTGTGCTGCTTCCAAGTCTTGCTTTGAGATTAAAAAGCAGCCTTTGTTGTTTGGACCAGTTCAGAAAAAAACCCCACCCCAAAGGTTTAGTTTGTAACCCAAAACATCAGCGCCTTAATAACAGAAGGTCAAAGCCCTCCAGTCATTAGGCAGATTATATTTAAGAGCCCTATGTGCAGCTGATCAGAGGCTTATTCCTTAAAGGATTGAAATGGCAAGCCAGCACACCTCAAGCAAGCAATCTTGTTTAATAGTCAATTAACAGAGATGTGCTCTTCTGAGCTAAAGATCACTGCAAACAAAAAAAATAAATGCACCTCCATCAGCTTTCCTCCACTACTGCTATTAAATCAAAGTAGGGATGCAGTTAGAAGTCACATAGCAGTTTTATTCCAACCAGGATGATAACATTGCTTGATAATAAGCATTTTTTTTAGACTACAGGGGGATTGGATAGACTGAGAAGTCAATAACAAAACCTCAGCTTTTCAATACAAAGTCCTGTCTCTGAGCATGTAACTAAAGCAGGGCAAGACACAATCCTCCAGCAGGGTCCCCCTGCAGCTCCAGATAACAAACCCTCCATGCAGTGCCACACATCTGGGAGGAGGAAGAGCTAACTACAGGCAGATTTGCACAGTGTTGATGTATTAGTACCCTCCAAACTACAGCAAGGGCAGGCCACCTACATCCAGCCACATGTTGGCAACCAGCAGTGCTGCAAAGCAGAGCACACACCCAAGTTTCACAGGCACACAGACATCAGTGTAACCAAGAGCACATGGGAGCTCCTCTCTAGAGCTGCCAACTCCAACGTTCAAAAGCCCAGCCAGCCTCCCCACCCCCTCCAGCTGACGTTTGCTTGAGACAGGCCTTGTGGAAAAGGAACAAAATCAGAAACAGCCATCATTTGCCTCTTAGTTTCCTACCCCAGCTTAAGCCAGCCAGAGTGGCTGTCCTTTACTTCCAGCCATTACAGGCAGAAACTTTATTTTCATTGCACCAAAGCTGAGGTTCTTACCTGACTGCTTTCCCTCAGGACTTCAGCTTTGAGGGAAAATTTGCCAAGTATTTGCAGACTTGGCAGTTCATTCAAAGCTAGCATCACCCCCTCCCACAATCAGTCAAATGTGACACTGGGTGACTCAATTTGCAACAAGAGGCTTGTGCTGGTTGGTTAAGAGTAGACCAGAGCTGTATCCAGAACCCAGCCTGGAGAGTCTGATGGAAAGGTTTATGCTGCCAAATCAGTGCTCTTCACTGAGTCCCTTTTTTAAGAGTTTTAAGAGCAGAAAGACTAAAGGGTTAAACTACTCAAAGACTCTGAATGACCAGGTTGTGGCCACAGACTGTGTGAATGACCCTCTAAAATCCTCTGTGCTGGAAAAGGTGAAGTGCAATGTCATGCTGCAGAAAAACACAGTTACTAGTGCAACCTTCCAGGCAGCAGCAAGAGCTGCTGAAATCTGTCCATACTGGCCCAGCAGCATTCACAAAACTACAGAATTTTCACAAAACACTCTTCTGATGCAACATGAAAAACTCAGAGACATAGCAGACAGTCAATATGGAAGAGTCAATATGAAGGCACATCACATTAGGGTTCCTCCTTGCTTGTGGGTTACCACAAACATCTCTGCAGGCTGACACCTAACCTGGGCACTCCAATTTACTCTCCTGCTTTAAAGAACAGGAAGAGCTCTAAGATGCCCAAAGCCTGATAGCCAGCCTGGTGACAAAGTACAGAGAGAAAATGAACCTTACTTTCTGCTTTTATCATTGCCATGCTGACTCTGTACAAAGGGAACAAAAACAAAGCAAGACTGCCTGAATGCCCTTTCTCAGCAGCTAAGTTAAACAAGACTGATTCTGAATGACAAAAGACTCTGAAGTTGCCACTAGAGATGATAATTTTTCAGTTTACCCTTGCCTGAATGCAGCAACAGGAATGAATTCTGACAGAAGAAAAACTGACAGTTTTTGCCATTTAAATATATGCCCAAAGGCACTGCTTAGAAGTAGGATTCTTAGATAATGAACAAAAACTCCCTTCAGTTTTCTTCTCCCTCACAGCAAAATCCTACAGGAGCATCTCCCAGGTGGGGTGATGCTTACCTGAACAGACCCTGCTGTGCCCAACTCCTCAGAGAATAGAGCAGATGAGATAGTCTGCATTGGTACAGTCCCAAGTAGCAACTTCAGAAGGTAAGTGTTTATTCTACCTCCTTCCTCTCCTTTGAGTTGAGGCTGGCTTTCCCTGCTGCCTTCCTGACCTTGCACATTGGAGATGAAGGTGGGAAGCAGCAAGCACTTCTTTCAAACTCAGGAGCACAAAGGACTGCTGGGGCATGAGCACAGAGGCCAGAGTTACAGGTGATGGTGGCTTGTAACAGGAAAGGTGACCTGCAGGTATTAACTCTCAGGGTTAAAGCTCCACAAGGAATGATGCTGCACTTCAGAAGAGGACAGACACAACCTCTCAGTCCTCCATGGGTGTGAGGCACACCCTGCAACTCGGGGGAGAGAAGAGCAGTACACAGAGATGAAGTCACACAGCAAACTCAGAGGCAGGGCCAATGTGTACTGGCTCCTAGCTATGCCTGGCTACAGGGTCACCTCCTCTCCACCCTGCACTTCTTCCCTTCACACTGGACACTACCTGTATGTGCAGCTTGGCTGAGAAAGCCTGGCAGTGCTGTGGAAGTGTTGGTAACTTAGCTGTGTGTCTAATCCAGACCAGGGATTTTCCTTGCCGTGCCACAATTCCTTTGCTTTTTCAGCTTATCCGGTTGTAACAGCCTCAGGGCCTGAAGGCAAGATCAGACAAATAACAAAGGGCAATTTTAACTGCAGGGTTTCCCCCAGGCCTTCACCCTGCATGGGGTGGCTGCACCCAGAGCCACATGGAAAAGCCAGGCTGGTTTGGAGCCCACCAGCAGCAGGAGGCACACATTCATTCAGCTTTCCCAAAGCAGCATTGTGCCCAGGCTGCTCAGCATCTCCACTGCTCTGCAGACATGCTGGCCTTGCCTCACATCCTCCTCATCCTCATCTGTGCCTCTGGGAACGCAGAGGGTGCTGGTCTGGTGTGCCCAGCTCTCCCCACATCCCCAAATCCATGGATCATGAAGTCAGAGTTTCTGTGTTCAGTTAAGGTGCTAACAAAGCAAGTGCCCCGAGACACTGGGTGAGTCTGTTCCACCACACACAACCTGCTCCCCACCAAATCCTCTCCAAGCAACCTCCCCACTTGTTTCAACCTGCTGACATAAGGGTGAATGGCTGGCAGGGGAATGTCAAACATGGTTTCAGGCTGCTCTAGGGATGGTTGTGTGGGAACAGCTCCCACCCCTCTCCTGAGCACACGCTGGGACCAGTGCAGTCTGTGCACTACTCATTTCTGAGGTCATGCAGCTACAGCAAGGGGACTACCTTTGTTCCTGCCACATGTGTCTGCCTTAAAGGGTTTTGAAAGCTGCTGGCTTTGTTTAGCACTGGGATCCATGCCTTTCAATCCCCTTCCCACAGTTTTCAATACAGACAGCTGTGAGACCTTCCCCACACTCTTTTCCTTACTTCTTTCTTTGAGTTTGGGGCAAGGTTAATCTGATCCTCCCTGATTTTGCCAAATAATTTTCTGGAGATCCCAAGGATGATTATTTGTTGATTGAAGAGCTGGAGCATCACAAGGCTAATGAAAAGGTCCTTTTCCCAAAAAGTTTTTGATAGTCAGCCGAGAAAGCAAAAGCAGGAGACTCCAGGAATCTCTCACTGCCTCTCACATTACATCCTCCTCTTTGTTGTTCATATTTAAAGCATGCAAAGCCCCATATATTTAATTCCCTGTACATTGCTTGGTCTCCTGCATTGCAAGCAGGACTATGTCATGAGAACTCCAGCACAGCACATCCTTACCCATCAATTTTGGGAAACAGGGCTGGGCTGTGGTAAGCAGTAGACCAAGAGGAACATTGTTTTATTCCCTGTAGGATCTCCACATGCTTTCCTACCCCCACACCATTTGGAGGAAGCAGCAGGGAAAAGAGCAGCATGTTAGGCACTTCAGTCTTTGGCCTTTTTCATATCTGCAAATACAAGTTTCTTATTAAAAGATAAAGAAAAACCCTTTCATCCTCTATGTCCCAACCTAATCTTTAAATACCCACTGAAATATAAGTAATTGAGAGATGCCTTTGGCAGCTGTGGGCTCACTCATCCCTTTCATGTACGTAGGCAGAAGATGACTAGGACTAAGGGTTGCTTAAGTTAAAACTGACAGTGTGATCACTGTGCCTGGCAATGAATATTAAAAGCAATGACAAGATTGACTTTATCTAGCTCCACTGTAGCTTCTACTTTTTTTTTTCTCTTTTCCATTTAAATGCTCCATTCCTCATTTCTTACTGCAAGGATCTGAGTCAGGAAAATACAGCTCAGGCTGACAACTTCCAAAAGTGCCTGCTAAAGCCCAGCTTGTAGTGTGCCAAACTTAAGACACTTAAAAGAGCTCAGCTTACAAAGCAACACAATTTCCTGAGAATAAACACAAATAAAAACACTCCTTGAGTGTCATGTGCTGTGCACACGTTTGAAGTTTCAAAGAGGCACCCCTTGTTTTTTTTTTTTTTTCTAAATGTTGGGCAACGTTGCTAAATCCTTTTTCACCTTCACAACCAGTTCTGTTCTCTCAGAAATGACTGCAGAGAGGCAGTAACCAAGAGGAGCTCTCCCACATGCTCTAGGGACCACGTTCGCTCCAGTTTCTGCTCCCAGCGATGACAGATGTTTTCCTGAATGTGCAGAATTCTTTTTTTTTTTCCCTAAAGAAATGCCCTGAAAGCTGCTAAGTGTCTCTAACTGAATGAGTGGTGGTTAAACAAGGGCATAAGACAGAATAAGCAAGTTGCCAAAATGCCTTCTCCCTTTAAATAGGAGAGAGCTCCAGTGCCTGCACAGACTTGTTCCAATGCCCAAATTGCTCTCACCACGAATATGTACCTTATTTCTAGCCTCAGCTTTCAGTCACTGCTTACAGCTGCTTCTTGGTGGGCTGGGTCAAAGAGCACCTCCTTCAGCTGAGAATTACATCCTTGTGCTGAAAACTACAGGCTAAGGTCAAGTCATGATTCCTCCCACCCCAAAAGCTCTCATGTTAATCAGAGCCACCATGTGATCCAAAAACTCCTGCTGAATTTTGTACTGGAGGTGGGAGCTGTTTCCAAGCAACAGGGCTAAAACCTTGGGCTGCCCAAGGTCACAGAGGATATCTCTGCTGAGGAGTGCACTTAGGCACTTGTGCAGCTGCTGCCCTGAACTCCACAGAGAGCATGCAAAGCCTCCTGGGGGATCCCCTCCTATGTTAAACATGGGCCAGCTGGTTCCTCTGCAGCTGCAGAACAAACCTAAGCACAGCTCTCCCATGGGCTTCCAGCCCCACCTATACTACAGCAAGGATGGAGGCAGCAACAGCACTGCTTGGGTGTCCATGGCAGTCCAATATTCTCCAATATTCTCCTCCAGCTCCCAGGGTTTCCCCTCTCCACTGTTCTCACCCCACAGTGATGCACAAGCACTGCTGGGTCCCACACTGCCATCAAGCATTGCTCTGCACTCACCTCTTCAGGCTGCCTCACAGTATCAATTGATCATTACAACTCCATGAGGGGCAGGGACCCAGTTCTTGCTACCTCTTCCCCCTCTCCCTGTCCTTCAAAGGAAAGAGACATTTGCTATCAGTCAGCTAGGAACAGTGTTCTCCTTGAGCACCTTGTCATCACAGTTTGTCCTCTTAAATCTTTCTGAAGTTACAAGATGCTTGCTGAAAGCTGATGGTCAAGAGCTTGCACAGCAAAATTGAGCTAAGCCTGGCCACTTTGTAAATAGCTTTATTGTACATGGAAAAAAGGTATAAAAGCCCTGCACAGGGCATAAACAAGCTGACTGTACATAATGGACATTGTTAGGTGTCTGAATAGGTCACTGACTCAAAGGAAAGTTCAGCTCCACAATGCAGGTCTTGAGCTCTGAATACAAGTAAAAGCATCCCTGTGCACTCACACCCCATGCATTCAGCACAGCTGGATCTTTTTGTATTTCTCACTGTCCATTTCCTCCTGAATTTCCCTAGTTTCCTTCCATTTGTATTATGAGCCTTTGTTCTTTCTCTGCCCTCTTCCTCCTTCTATTTTGAAGTGTACAGATGGAGTCTAAGGGTGGGGAAGCAAACAGTTACAGCATACGAGAAAAACAACTTTCACAGCTTAGTAAAAATAGGATAAACCAACTCTAGCACTGTATGGAAGCAGTGACCCCTGTTGCAAGAGACAGAACCCCGTCAAACTGCAGCTAAAAAGAATTTTGTATGTTAAGAAGTTAAAAATAGGGTCCTTCAAGGAATTAATTTCATCCTAGCCTTTGTTAGTTGTTAAATCCTTGCACATGAGGCTTTGCATTGGGACATTCATCATCCATCATGGTGGATGGGAATGTGATAGGACAAGGGAAAATGGCTCTAAACTGAAAGAAAGGAGGTTTAGATGAGTTATTAGAAAGAAATCTCCCACTGTGAGGTGGAAAGGCATTGGCACAGCTTGCCTTGAGAAACTGTGGATGTCCTGTCTCTGAAAGAGTTCAGGGCCTGGTTGGACAGGGCTTGGAGGAACCTGGTCTAGTGCAAGGTGTTCGTGCCCAAGGCAGGGGGGTGGAATGAGATGATTCTTTTAAGATCTCTTCCAACCAAACCATTCTAGGATTCTAAGAATATTCTTCTTCCCATCAAAGGTCTTGAAATATGACAAGCATTTGTGCAGTAGTTCAACTTTGAACATGGCTTAATTGAGACGTCCTGAGCAGCAGGTCTGAGTGTCCCTACAGTCTCTCAGTGTAAGAGAAAGGTAATGGCACAGTGACAGCCTGGGTTTGGGTCTGACACCAGTGAGCTTCTCCTTTGGGGTCAGACAAGTCACAGATTGCCCACTAACAAGGTGAATTCTGTAAGAGGTGCCTGCTGTGAAGAACAAGCCCAGAAGCTGGGTCACTGATGTACAGCTGAGAAGCACAAGCTGAGAGAGGTTCTCACCTCTAAGGACAGAGCCAGGAAGTGCTGGAAATACCTGCAGAAGTTGTCTAGTTGTTATGGGCATCACTTTGTTTTGGGTTTCACACTTAGGAGTGCCCCTCACTGAGGTCCAAAACACTCTGTGATGCCAGGGTTGTTCTGGGACCAGGGTAGGTCCTGCCCCAACAGAGCAGCACAGACAAGCTTCATACATTTTCTACAGCCTTTCTTTCCAAATATTCAAAGACAACCTGCATGCATTAAAACCACCATCAGGACTTCTGTTGCACTTGAGACTAGCAGAGCTGTCAGCTCTTTCAGTGATAATAATCACCTGTCAAAAATGCAGATCAGACTGGAGAAGAAATAAGGGTTAAAAGGAAAAGCATCAATAAGTACCTCGAGCTGGAGTCAAGGCAATCACGAGACTGAATTCAGCTGCTTTGGTGTCTTTTAATGCAACATGTTCCTCCTTTAGTGCAGGGGCCTTAGGGTGACTCCACAGTAGTTTTGTGCCTGTGGCTTTAAATTTGCTAATAAATGGTGTATGCACTCATGCATACCATGGTCATGGTAGGGGGGAGGGAGAAAAGAGAAGGATTTTAGATTACAACAAAACCAGCATTTGTCACTTGCTTTAGCTGGTGTGAGAGGCAGATTCCAGGCTCTTGGACTGAGGAAGAATATCTTCTGTTCCACTCCTGATGTGCTTGGCTGCCTTATGTCAAAACCTGTTTTAAATCCATTAATGAGACTAGGCTGAATCTACCTAACTTCTTAATATGCCAATGGAAAAAGGGCACCTGGGCATATTTCTGGGAACAACAGACATCCAAAATTCCCACCACTGTCACATGAAGCACTGCTCTATGGCCAGCTCCCTCCTCAAAATCCACTTTCTCCCTAGAGTATCAGCAAGTTGTCACTGATTGCTCTATGGAAAACACAGGAACTTGATGAGATTCACTTTTCTGTCTGTAGTGGCACCTCAGCACCAGCTCCTCCAGCACTGCTGCTGTGTTGGCATCCAGGTTCATACACACTGCTGAGATCACACGTGGATCAAGTTTTGATGCCCATCTGCTCTGAGGCCATGAGTGGATCTGCTCCAGCCAATAAGGATAATGGGAATGACAAGGAAGTGTTTTTCCTCCTGTAGTGCCCCATCCTGCTCTAAAGGGACCCCCCAGCACCACAACCATGCCCCTCTCCTCAAGAGAGGATGAGCTGGAAGCCTGCAAGGACAGGGCCCACTGTTGGTCGAGATGGGGCCTGTGCTAGGACAGTGACTTTCTCCAGAGAGCTGGAGAAGAGATGCAAAAGCTTCTTACAGCAAAATGAGAATTATTCCAGCATATGAAAATAAAGTCCTCTTTTCCAGACTGTTAAGGCACTAGTAGGCTACTTTTCTAAAAAAAAAACCTAAGTAAAAGGACACAGCAACAGTTAATAAAATGGGCAGCAGTATTTTTTGGCAGAAGTAATTTAAGGCTAACCTCCTGTTCCATGAGCAGTGGCAGCCTAAATGGGAAGGATTGCTGAGTCAGCTTTTGATTTGGACTTCACAATGTGCTCTATGTTTTCCAGCAGGCTCTAATCTACTAGGGAAAGCTGAAGTGGGGGGAAGAGGGCAAACATAAGAACTTTGAATAAATGTGGAAATAAATATATGGAATTCAAGTCTCTGTTTAATGAAAAAGGTGAAGAAAATGTATCATGGTGTCTCTGAATGAGCTCTGACTGCAAAGACCACAGGCACCAGCAGCTGCATGTGTGCGACTCCAGAGATGCTGTGCTAGCACTTAACCTATTTATTCTTGCAACTCTATGCAACAGCAAATGACAATCCTAATATTAACTAATCCTACTAGTAACCTTAACACATTTACACATAGAACAGCTTTCAAAACAGGAGATTGCTCTAAAGGACCTGGTTTATCCAGGACCTTGCCTCAACCACTGCTCTGGAGCACACACCTAAGAGACAAAGTATAAAATGGTCCTTCCTAGGTGCATGTTTCCTGCCTTGAGAAAAAAAGCTTGCTTTGGAAAGATTAAGGTCTTTAACTAAGAATGAAGTTCCTTCACAATTTAAATCCACCCATGACAGTGGCTCCAGCACTCAGCTGTTGCAGGGCTGTTTTAGCACGTGATGCTGGCAGTCAGGCTGCTTTCAGCTAAGTGCACTGAAATAGCTCAGCAAAAAGATCCAACAGCCAGAGATGTGAGAGGAATAGTGGGAGCACAACAGCCAGTGGCCAGATGATCTGGCTGACGCTGCAGGAGCCTGAGCCTGAAAGAAGAGTCATGCGAAGGACCACGCTGTTAACAGTATCTTTTGCAAGTAGCCATGAAAAGCTTTTATATTCAAATAAAGGACTTGGCAGAGAAAAATCACTTGCTCTCATTTACTCTCTCCACACTGAGTGAAACTTCAGTTGAATTAAGAGGCTGGGTTACTATTCCCCTCCCTGTCTCCTGCAGCCTCTCAGCGGTGTTTGCTTTTCACATGAAGATAGTTATCCTAATTTTTTATCAGCTTGCTTTTCCTTCAGCAACTAACCATGCTGAGGTGCCCAAACTCTACAGTGTGCAGTGTGCACAATTGCCATACACACTAACTCAAAACAATTTGCTCCCAGGATGCTCCCTGATGCAGCAGGTGCTGAGACCCCTCTGGCACAGCACAAAAGGGGAGTCCCCTCCTGCACAGCTTTACCCTGCCCAGAGGAGTTCCAGTTGTGCTAGGATGTTCTCTGCTACCCTCATCAACAATTACCTCTTTATTTTGAAGGTTTCTTGTAGCAAGAGTTACATTCTATATTCTGCAAAAATTAAATAAGGAGACACTACTAGTAATGTTGTAGATTACACTTACTACAACCAGTGAATGCAAAATTAGCCAGAAAATATCCTACAGGCAGCTCCCCGCCTTCAGAGCAGCAGGGGAGGCGGTGGGGCTGCACTGCCCAAAGTGACAGACCTCTGTGCAGCCAGCCCAGGTGCCCCAGCAGGCACTGCCCAGCAAATCCCACCTGCAGAGAACTGATCGGACCAGCACAGGAGGCACAAAGCCAGCTCAGATCTGACATCAGCACAGCTCATCTGCACAAAGCCATGCTTTGCTAGCAAGCCCCCTGAGAACTGGCAGGTACACTGTGTGTGGGGCCAGCTCAGGAGCGTGCAGGCTTCTCACAATTCATTCACAAGCTGTGAAGGGGAAGAGGCAGCTGCACAGGCAGGAACCCCAGCATGTCTGAATGTGTATCAGCTCATGGCTCAAAGTCCTGAAGGGAGTGCAGAGATGAGAACACTTAAAGTTACTTTAAAAAGTTTCTCAGCCCTCAGCGTGCCTTCTGGATGACTGTTGAACTTGATGAAGAACCACACAGCAGAATGATATCAGTACTTGATACTCTCTGAACTGAGGCTCTGGGGATGATGACCACCCACCACATCCAGCTCCCCAAGCCCTGAGCATTTCCAAGGAATGGGGTCTTCACCTCTTCCTGCACAGCAATCAATCCAGAGGCGCCTGGGTTTCTGGGCAGCTGCTCTCTTTTTAGTTACATCACAAATCAAAGTAAATAAAAAAACTGTCAGGGGCCTCTTCCAAAAACTCAGCCTGAATCTCTTCCATTTTCAGCCCCACAGCCTGTGGACCCAAGAGGACCCCATCCATTATTTCTCCATCTGAAGCATGTTACCACTTTGCAAAGCTCTTCCTTTTATTTTACACACCACTGAATTCCCCATGGCATTCAGCATAATCTCTGAGCTGATGCTTCAAGGTTCCCAGATTGTCACAGCCACAGCCCTGTTAAATTGGTATCAATATTTAAAATCAGGAGGCCTCTTCCTCCAACACAATCTGCATTTCCAGGTTTATCACAAACAGTAAAAAATTCATGTGTGTACATTTGGCTCAAGGTGCACATATGAAAGCAGATTCACTCATGCATCAGCCAGACAGCTGACATCCATCCTGACATTTATCTCCATGGATGATGAAAGATGAATCACTCACAGCTATACAGCTGGGGAGTTTGCCCTTGGTCAAACCAGTAAATGACATAAATCAGCCACTGTGCATCCTCAAATTCAGAGACAGGCACCTTGGGAGAGCTGGAGAGCAAGAGGGGCAGTGGCAATCTCTTCCACATGAAACAGGCATAAAGACAACCACATCCTAGTGACACCTAAATAAGATCCCCAAAAGCAGAGCTCAAGAAATCTGCTGTACTCTGACATATTTGTAATTGTTTCAAATGATTTGTTCAACAATTAGTTGCCACTGTTAATTAAGCTCACAGAAAGGGAGGATTCTTCATTTATTTGAGTTGAAGAACTCAGAATTAAATACAGTTCTTTACCAGAGAGGCCAGACAAAGGCCACTGGTTTGGCACAGGGGTGACTGGGGAGAAGTGTGCCATGCAGGAGCTGCAGCTGACAGTAGGTGACTGAGGAGCCAGTTTGCAGGCCTGCCATGTTAGGAATGCCCAGTTCAGAGAGGGTTATGGAGTTTTGTCCTTTTTTTTTGTTTTTGTTTTGTTTGGTTGGTTTTTTTGGGTTTTTTTTTGTTTTACTGAAAACCTTTTTTCATGCACAATCAGACTTTTCACCTAAAAGCAGCAGTATTTAGCCCAGCAGTCACAAAGGCTACATGGGAAGCAAGTGCTACAAGAAAGACAATCCAGAAGCTCAGGGTCAGCCTCAGAAAATGGTGCTAAAGCCCAGAGTCTCTCCTGCAAAGCACAGATCCTGACAAGAAAAAGGATACTGAAACTTTGGATTTTTTCATTGCTACTAAAAAAAAACAAAACCAAAACGTAGCAAGAAGCCAGGGTGGGCTCATAAAGGCACTGTGTTCCAACACAGCTGTACATGCTGCTCAAAACTGCTTCAGGCTGAGATGTTTGTGCTGTTTTAGTCTGGATGGCACTCAAAGCCTTCCTTTTATTTCAAGAACAGATCTGACTCCAAATAACCTAGTGTGACACCTGCCACTGAGTCCCACACTTGTTAAAGCCTGCTTCACTGGCTAAGGGCGAGCAGCACAAATACCTGCTGACCTGGCTCCACATGAGCAGGGCAGGTTGTGGAGCAGGAAGGTGCCAAAGCTGACCAGAGGATCCCTGTGCCATGCAGAGACAGGAAAGCTTTTCTTGTAACAGCAGTGCTACCTACTTCCCATCCTGCCTGCATAGTGCTAAAGGAAGGAGGCAGCAGGAAATTTTTTCCCAGGAGACATTTGTTTGTAATAAAAAGAAGTAGAAGATAGACAGCTCTGTAGTGTCCATCAACAACAGCTATGACCAACTAATATTCACCAATAAACTTTTACTTCCAAAGGCTTTGAGAAAAGTAAGGATGAAAAAACCCTCCCCCATTTGTTTGAGTACAGGTATTCTATCCCCATAAAAAATCCAAACCCTGCCCTACAATCACAATAATGACCAGGGGAAAGCTGCTAAGCACCCTGGCTGTCCCACAGGACCTGTAAAGCTGCTGCTATACTACTCCTTCAAAAGATTCTTAAGGGTCCTTGTTAAACTTGGTCATGAAGCCATAAAGTGAGGATGGAGACAGCTATCCTGTACAGCCTTCAAAGTCAGCCCAAAGCACATGACCTGCTTTGTGCTGGTCTGTTTGCAGAGGCCATGTAATTCTCCAGAAGTGTTTTTGTTTCCAAAACAAATGCTACACACTTTGCTTTGACTTGGGAAAGTAGAAAAAATCCCTCCCAGAGCAAACAGCCAAATAGCACTGGCGACGCTCACAAATGCACGCGTGTGAGTGGGAAAGGAAATGAAGAGCCCTTCCAGCTTTCCAAAGGGATATTGCAAACAGCAGGGAGGGAGAAGGGATTTCACACATTAGGAAAAACACCATGATGGTGCTTGTCCTTAAAGCAGACGCTACAGAGAATGCCCTGGGCTGCACTGTCTGTTTAGCACTCTCTAACACCCAGTGTTGGATGGAACCCCTTGTGGCAGGGTGCACATCTCAGCACCGTGATGGCTGCAGGTCAGCGCTGTACAAACCACTGCTCAGCCACCTTCCTATTTTTCTGGCCTGAACAACTTTGCTGTGCATCATCCAGACCCTACAGCAAAGCCAAGGACATCCCTGCATTCCAGTCCCCAGAGAGTCAGAGCTATCACATATACCAGCTGCTTCCTCAGCCGCCCTGCAATGGGAAACGTGCAGGTCACAGATGAGGAGGCAGACATGCTGCATCCCAGTCACAGTGTAAGGAAACAGCACAACCACACTGAAAAAAATCACTCTTCCAGTATTCTCCCAGGAAAGTTACAAAATCTCATTTTTCACACGCTTACGCCTCTGCTGGGTTTTTGCAGAGCTTCCCTGTGTGAGCTGCACTGGCAGGGAGGCAGCTCCAGAGGAGTCAGGAAGGTTATCCTGCCTCTAGCAGAGGGGAGGGGGTGGGGGGAGAGAGAGATGAAGCCGGCTGAATTCCCACAGGCTTTGCATTATGAAAGCCATGAGCAGCAATCAGCCAGCCTTCCCGAGTTCTCTTTAACCCCTTCCTTGCTGCTAAACAAGAATCTGAACAGACCTCTGAACAGCAAGCACATACTGGTGTACAGCATACCCAACAAAGCATACACATACTCAAAGTGAAGGCAAAACAGGCAAGAATCTAAAAAAACAGTCAATTACTTTCTTTCAGTATTTTCCAAGAGGTGCAAGTTTCCTCTGTACTTGCATTAATGGGTGCTAGAACCAGACCTGCTGCACTCAAGCCTACAGCTTAAAGGGGGGGAAGAAAAGTGTTACAATCCAACTCTGCACATGCCCAGGACTTGTTACTTCAAGAAATGCCATCATTGTTCTCCAGCCAGGCAGCCAGCGATGAACAGGCATCACCATTGTCCACTGGCTGCCTGGGGGCTTTTAGTAACAGCACTGAAGTATGAGCTCTTGAAAGGGTACCAAAGATTTTGCACAAAGTCAGATCAGACTCATATATATCCTCTATTATTTGCTGATAATCATAGAATCCTAGAATGGTTTGGGTTGGAAAGGATCTCAAAAAGGATCATCTCATTCCATCCCTCTGCCTTGGCAGGGGCACCTTGCACTGGACCAGGCTGCTCCAAGCTCCATCCAACCTTGGACACTCCCAGGATGGGGCAGCCTGTGCCAGGGCCTTGCCACCCTCACAGGGAACAATCAATAGCAGATGCTGTGAGAAGAGATGGCACAAAACACATCTTCCCCTGGGATTCCCAGAAAAAAGAGTGGTGTCCAACAGAAATGTCAAATAAATCTGTTCCCTCCACTGCCTGCCTCAGCGGGTACAAGAGCATGTCACACATGTCCTTGCACACCCAGGGGGACCTCTGCTGCCAAGCCAGCCCTGGTTATCTGCCTCTGCAGAGGGTCCCTCTGCACTGCCACTGCCTCAAGGACCACGCAAGCTCTGAAAAGCACAACGGCAAGGGCCCCGGGGCAAGAGGACTGGGCTGTGACCCAACACATTAGTAAGGCTTTGAAACTCCTTGGATAGGGAAACAAAGTACTCCATGGCTTGGCAGACTGGATTAGAGCACCCTGGAGAGCTTGAGACAGACTGGAGCTTGTTTGAGGTGCCCTTTCAGCTCAGACTGTGCACCAGTTCACTTGAGGCTCAGTTTTTCTGCAGGAATAAGAGCAGTGGAAAAAATGGGGGACTCTGCCACCCCCACACCAGGACAGCAACAGCTGAAGTGAATCCCAGCTATCCTAACCATCCTCATGGCAGAGGAAATCCCCATGGGCCAGGCACACACTTGCTCAGCCTCTCCCGGTCTTTTTCTAGACTCAGACAAAAGAGCAGTGCCAGAGACTGGTGCCAGCTGAAGAGGCTGCAGCTCTGAAGAGAGACCAAGCACCCTCCAAGAGCTCAGTCACACCAACACCTCCTTTCAGGCAGGAAGGGAGAAAGCTGGCATTAGTTGGCAACCAACCCTAATTGCTTGACTTCACATCTTGATATCAATCCAGCCAGCCTGAGCATGCCCATTTTCTAAACACAGTCCTGCACAAGGCTGACAACACAGCATGCAGATCAAAGTTTTGGCTAACAAATGTGCTGGAAAATACTGGTGTGCTGATTTTCCATGAATGAGGCCACTAGTATGAGATTTTCCATGAATGAAGCCACTACTGTGTGAAAAGCCTGGGGCAATAGGACTGCCTGAGAGCAGGGAGCATCACTGCCACTCCAGCCTTACTTGGTTCATATTTTATGAAGAATGATTCAGCTGAACTTGCTCTTTGACATGAGAAAAAGGGAGGAACACAAGTGTGGGAAAGCAAGAGGATGTAGCACAAACATCTGGTATGGGGGAGACACTCAAGGGAGATGGTAAGGCTCAGTTAATATGCAAGGAAGCACTATAAAAGCAAAATAAAACAGGAGTGGAAACAAATCTTGGTAGACACCAACCCAAGGCATGGCACAGCTGGGAACAGGAGCTCTTATATCCACCTTCAATCCCAGGATTTGTCCATAAAGCAGGGCTGCCCTTCTCACCTCTCACTCCAACCAGCATGGGAAGATACAGGGGTTTCCCTCTGCAACTTTGCAAGGGGTCTGGAAGAAAAATTCAGCTGGCTTCATTCCCCATTAGCAGTTAATTTCCTCAGTCATTTTCACAGAGGGAGAAAGAGAAATGCTCATGATCCAAGAGATGAAAGCATATGAAAATAAGCCTCATAAAACCTGTGCTGCCCTAAGGGAAAACTGCCCCACAATTTTCATTGGGGAATTATCAAAGGCCCCAGACTAGTGGGGGGTTGTTTTTATTTTATAAGACAGATGCTTTAGAGAAGTAAGTCCTCAAATAGCTGAGATTCCATTCTGCTGAACCTCCAACGAGACAAGAAAAAGAAACAGCTGATCCCACTTAGTCCAGCCCAGGCATCCAGCTCAGCCACATCAAGACAGAGGACTGGAGTAAGGCACAAAGGACTGGAGAAAGAGCTGTACAGGCACTGCTGAACTCCTTTCCAAGAAGATGCCACTGCCCCAAAGAAAGGCAGCTGCACGCGTGGTAGCACGGCCACAGGAAAGCACAGCACACAGTGAAAGAATCTCATTCATTTCTCTTACAAACAGAGCCTGGGGTAGAAGGCATTGACTCATTTGGCCTGAGAACAAGAAAGAACTGCTCCTGGGAGACGAGTTTAAAACAAGGATGTTTAGTGCACGTTTTGCTTTGAGTCTGGGAGAGTGAGTATGAAGCTTCCCACACTCAGAGCTCTGTTTCTTATCAAAGTTGGTTTAACATAAGCTCAGGAGAAAGAATTGTTCAGAAAAGGGGCAAAGTCCCAAAATGGCAGAGCTGTGCCTCTCATAGCTAAGCCTCAGAGGTGACTGCAGCCCTGGATAAGGCTGTCTGCAGGCAGCAGCCAGGTCCCCAGCACAGGATCCAGTGGCAGAGTGGCCATGGCTCACAGCTGCACAGCCAGACTCACTGGGCTCCTCAGCTGGGCTGTGAACCCCTGAGGGTGCCCTCGCTGCTGCCAACCTGCACTGGCCGAGATGGGCACCCTCAGTGCTGTGGGCTCTCATTCCATGTGACACTGACTTCAAGGGGGGAGGCAGATGCTCAGAGGTGTTTCACATGATTTACAAGTGTGCAGTAATCAGCATCTAATTTACTATGGCTGATGAAAACACTGCAACACTGAACAGATCATTTTCCCCAACAACAAACTTCCCCCTCTGGACACGTACAAACACCTTTCCACATTCATCCCTACAGAGTCATTAATCTCAGGTCCACTAGCAAATAAAACCAAGATATTCCAAAATCTCACCCAGCCTCCTTACCACTTTGACTTAAGGAGTGGATATGTGTAAAACAGTAGACAGACACTAACAATGAATAATTAAAATGAAGTTAATAACAACCAGGGATCTAAGATCTGAAGAGAAATTATTCACTTGGAACAGCTATTGCCACATTTAATCTTTCACAATAAAAGCATATGAATAGGAAATAAGTAAAACTAGCTCTTGGGCACAGAGTATTGCCCCTGGCTGGTTCATCATGTTCACAGAAAAGTATGTCATGTGCTACTACACCCAGACGTTTGGCTGTGGTGCAGGGGGCTGGATCTCTCCGTCTGGGAGAACAGCACTCTCTGGAGCACATTGAGGGAAGAGCAGGAGAAAGATGGGAAGCTTTGAATTCACTAGGAAGAGCACAACTATTCAAGTGCTTAAGTGACTGTTGAAAAAACCCACCACCAGCTCCCCCAAAGGTCTTGGTCACTTGCTTTACTGGCATTCTTACTCATCCTGTACAAGAAAAAAGTCCAAGAGTTTTAGCTAAATAATTGTTTGCAGTTGATGCTGAGCTGAAGAATGTAAATTCTGCTTTCTGAGGAATAAAAGCCCATGGGATTGCTATGAAATGAAATTGCTCCCTACAGGCATGCAAGTAATGCAGCACTTGCTCTGGATCATCCAAAGATTCCAAAAACTCAGAGCCTGTGCCTGTCTCACCAGTGTCCACATATGATCTCAAGTAACTAGTTTTGGTCATAATAGCAAAGGAATCCAGCCAACTAGTGCACAAAGAGCATCTTTTGCAAGAAAAAACTTGGGATCCAAAGTAGCTCCTAGGAGGGACCAGGCTGGAGAGGAAGGTTGGCTTAGAAATTACAGTAACATGTCAAGATGGTGCAAACAGGCATCAGGCTCTCCCACCATCCCTATCCTCCCACAAAGATTGCCTCCTTGGCTCCTCCTGCACACTGAAGGTGGAAGAGAAGCCATGGACAGATGTCTTCCTGCTGGAGTCCCTCTACTCCAACATTAGCATGCAGCAGAGTAAATTATTACTGAAAGAAAAGGTCTGAAGCTTTTCACACCATTTAACAGTCAGTCCATGTGAAGTGCTCTCCTGTAGGCTCTGGGAGGAAGGCATCCATCATGAACAGGCTAGAGTTTATCTGGCCTTCTTTGTTCAGGGCAAGTATGTGTTCTCAGGGTCAGAGCTGTCCTGCAGTGCCTCTTCCTGCTGGGTCTTGTACTGAGGTCCAAACCCTTGCAGCCCCAACACAGCCCGGGGGTCGGCGAGCACAGCACTCCCTGAACTCTGTGGGGGCAGTGCCTGCTTGCTTCAAAGGCAAACTGTACCCAGTGTTTATACCAGCCTACAAGGCATGAAAAGGCCTAGGAGGTCAAATATCCACCACTGTAATTTCAGGCAGGATCAAACAGAAAGCAACAGCTGGACCGAGTGAGCAAGTCCACGTTTAATTACAAATGGTTTCGGTAATAAGCAAAAGCAAGAACAAAGCCAGTGAAAAACCTCTCTTTTTCTTCCTGGCTCCTGTTCAGGCTGTATAGAAACAGCTGCCTAGAAGAGAATCTCAAATAAGATCCACCAACTACATTTTTTCTATTTTCAGGACTGCCACAGCACCACTGTTCCCTGGGCAATGCCACCGTGCTTTGACAAGCACCAAGGACGGACAGACAGATCGCAGCTGCAGGGCTGGGTCTGTGCAGGGCTCTCCCAGCCTGGAGCTCAACTCCTGTGAGTCTCACAAGTACATGCACAGAGTCATTTTGTGGTAAGCTGCTTGGAGGATTTAATTTGCTTTAACATGCTCTGAATATGAAATGCTGCTGTAAAACGGGATTGCTAGCTCAGAGATGATGGACCCTGCTCACAGGTCCTGCCTGCCTGGGAAGAGGGCAAAAAAAAATCTCTTGGAGTACCAGGAATTCCCACTGATCCCTCCATCAGGTCAATGCATTTCATTTACAGCCAGGATTTACTTTTGCTTTCCCCAAAAGGTCCTGGAGCAATGATTAGGGATAGGAAATGAGCCTAAAACACACAGATAAGAAGGCTTAGCTGGGTGGGTGGAGGGCTTTTTTTCGATGCTGGGAGCCTTCCCCCCATTTATTGGAGCAGCAAGTGAGAGGAAATCACTGGGTCCCCTCACACATCTGATACTTCTGATAGCATCAGTAAGAGCCTTACAGAACCCAAGAGCACAACAGAAACAATTGGAACAGACTATCACAACCTCAAACCTCTGCAACAAACCCACACCCACTGCTGACAGAACTGTGTGTCACAGGGGGACACGATGGGAATAATGTGAAGGCTGGGTAACCATCACATCCCTGGGAACCAAGGGCTTCTGACCTTTCTAGCAAAGCCTGCTGAGAGAACTGGGTGGGTTGTTTTGTACTCCTGGCTTTAATTACAGCCAAGTGTTTAAGTTATTCTCCTCCAACCACCCCCATGTCCCTCACAAGCACAAATCTAGCTTTTTATAGCACATCCGGTATGGATGTTAAACACATTCAGGAAATGCACTTTCAGCCCCAAACATCCCCTCCCCTGGACCAGTCAGGGTTTGTAACACGGACACGTGGAGCCGGATGTTTGGTTTTGTGACCGTTGCTTTTCTGGGTTACTTCTGTCTGTTTAGAGGAGGGAAATTCAATAAATGCAGGGCAGGCTGGCTGCATTCAGAAATGATACATGCTGCTTGCAAGGTGAAGAAAGAAAAGCCAGATGGAGAGGCCACTATTAGCTGCTCAAATTCCCTGCACACAGGGCAAGGCTTTTTTTTTTTTTTTTTAATAGCTGACAAAGCTCCTGGGGCTGACAATGGCTCACAGCACAGTGGGGGTCCACAGGCACAGCTCAGATCCCAAAATCATGTTTTTCACTGCCTTGTGGCAACAGACTGGGGCTCTCCCATAATGCATAAAGGAAAAATGCACCCTCTTCCCTAAAACTTCTATTTTAAGTAGACAAAAGGTGCAAAGAACTGTCAGGCTATGGCAGGCTCTGTTGGTCCTCAAGCACTGCTCTGGCATGTCACCAAGGCTTGTGACTCTTTGCTCCAGAGCAGCAGGGTCTGAATAGCTTGGCTCAAGTCTAAAACTCGACCTTTGTAATTTGCTTAACATATGGGGCTTGCCTCTGGCTTTAAGGAATACCACAAGCCTGCTAGTAATTTTCTTACCTGAAAATACCCTGGCTGCCTTCCCAGCTGGAAGCATCTTCCTAAGCCCAAAGGCAAGCATGTTCGCTGGCAGTCTCAGGGATCAGTCTCAGATACCAGTCCAAGGCTCTCAGATCAGAGGGCCCATGCTGGCCAGATTGCCCCAGAGAACCTCCTGCTAAAGCCTCAAGAGAGCTGGGCTGTTCACACACTGCTCCAAACAGCACTGCTGCTCCTCTGCCATAGGATCCCTGCACAAGGATGCCCTGCAGGAGGCTGTGAAAGGGAAGGCTTTTGGGGTGTCCTGCATTGGGGTTTGGTGCTCTGGAGAAAGGCAAGACACACAAGTCCAGGATATCTTCCCCACCCTTCTCCACAGCCAGGTCACCTCATGTTCTGGCCAAGCAACTGTCAGTAGGACATCACACATCAGCAAGCTGAACAATGACCTAATTAAGCTGCTTCCAAAATAATCTCACTGAAGGAAAGTTAAAGTCCTTGAACTCATTATTTCTTATATTGATTTTTAGTCTACTTTTTTCCATATCTGATGTGAATTCTTCAGGTATCTGCAACATTGATTCAAACTGAGCTGTGGCTATTACTGCTGAGCAATCCAAGCTCCAGCAAGAGCAACCATGCCCCTTGACAATGACCAGGCTGCAGAGGTCCAGGGGCCACCCAGCTCCTCCCCATGGCCTGTAAGGAACAGGAGGAAACAGGGATCTCTGCTGAACTGGCAGGTGAACAGCCCCTGGAACTTTCCCAGGGGGCTGCCAGACCTGCCTGCACTCAGAGCAGCAGACTGGAGGGCAGGTTTGAAGACATGGGACCACCAGCTGCGTGCACAGTGTGCAGCTGCCCCAGCTACAGCTGCCACTCGAACAAACTTTGGCCACCAAAAGTGCACAAAGAATGCCAGCCCAACCCAAGGCAAGTTTTCCAGCACAAAACCCTGTGCACAACACTTGGGTTACAACTGATGAGCTCTGTAGGGACAAACCCTTGCGCAGTGTGAACAAGAGCATGAAGGCTGTGGTTGTCTATGCCTTCATTCACTCAGAGAGCAGCAGCTGTCAAGGGCTGTGCACAGACAGACAGACAGACAGACACACAATGCTTTCACTACCCTGAGCTACGTACAAGCTGTGCAACACTTAGCTGGAAAAATGAGTGACAATCCAGCTGCAGCAACTGAATAACAGCATCCCAGGGAAAGGCAGCCTTAGCTCACACTGGAGAATTTCTCTAAGCACACAGGAAGGACAGTGTATTTATTTGATGGGTATTGTTTCTGTGTGATCAAATCATATGCAGCTTAGGGCTTTCAAATATCAATGCAAACAACTGAGTTAAATAAAAATCATCACTGGAACACAAGAGGCATCTCCTCTATTCCTAAGAAGCTGGTGATCTCCCAAGCTCATCAGGAACCAGACTGGCATCTCAGATGCACAGGGGACCCGACCTCCTTGTATCTTTGACAAGCATTATGATAATCTCAGAATTAGGTGTTAGAGCTTGAACAGAAAAGTGACAAATCCACATCAAAATGATATTAGAGAACATCAAAGAGGCAAAAACATCTCTCATTTAAATGCTCACCCAAAGTCTCTAAGAAGCCACAGGCCAGCCTGACATGGCTTTTTATAGCCCTGAGAAGCACCTGTCAAAGGAACTGCAGGCAATCTCAGCAATGTTCCTTGGCTACCTGCAGTTTCATCAGGCTGCTTGAGACAGTCAGATCACTATTTCCTTACTGGGATGAATGATTTATGAGGATTAAAAAATGTGAGCCTGAACCTATGAAGTGAGTCACTGGAACTCACAGGCTGCCTCCCCCGCTTCCCTCCAGCCCAAACCCTCACACCTTCCAGGCCTAGTCCTGCTCCCACTGAAATACTGCAGAAAGCAAACACCCATTAAATACTGCAGAGCTGCACTGCTGGCTCCAGTGCCATCTCTCTCACTGAGGGCCCATACCCGGGCAGGGAAATTCCAAACTCACCCCGAGACTGTGGGCAGGGAAGCTGGAGCGGCTGCCTGCAGTTTCTCTTGCTGCTTCAGAAAAGATTTAGCTTCTTTTGAGTTTGAGTCTACTTCTTTAGTCACCCTGTTGGAGGAAAAGAGAAAAAACAGAGGGTAAGGAAGAGCTGTACTCAACAGTAAAATCAAAGCTCCATCAAGGAAACACAGAAAACAGGTACAAGAGTCTGCACATCCCCTGCACAGAGATCACCTTCATCAGCTGCAAGCTGAAGAACACACATCTTGTTAAGATTTCATTCCAGTGGCAAACCCTCTACATTCATGGCAGAAAAAAGAAAAAGAGTAGCTAATTAGAGCTGGGGGAGGAGGGGATGTTTTTTCTTTCCAACAAACTGGAATGCTTATTCATTCAAACAGGCCTGTGTCACTAGCAGCTACTAAATGCTCTCCTCAGGTCACTGGGGGCAATTCCAGGCTCTTAATTGGGCTCTTGATTTTCTCATTTGTTGGTCAGTGAGGCAGCTCTTCAGCCACCCATGTCTCATGGCACACAGGCTTGGCAACATCTGCAACCCAAAGCAGAGCATGGAAACTGGCTCTGGGGATGGGCAGTGGGAGAGAAAGGTCTGACAAGGCAGAATGTAGAAATTTACTCTCATTTTCTAGTTAATTTTTGTTTGAGGCCCCGAGGGTGCAAAATATTGAACTTCAAAAAATTATAAATCAATATGGCATCTACAGCAGGGAATGAATTATAAACATGAGAAAGAATCTCTAGAAAACCACTCAATAATTAATTGTTAGAGAACCCCAGCTACTTTAGCCCCCTCATTTACCATGACCTGCCTCCAGCAACACGCTTTTCACGCTCTCAGTAGCTCTTAATGAGGCTGCCCTCATTTGCCAAGCTAACAATTTTGTTCCCATGGAGCACAAGCCTGTGAGCCTTTCCAGGGCCCTGCAGCTCTATGGACACAGAGGCAGGCTGCCCCACAGCTCAGCTGGCACAGAAGAAACAATCTCCATCTCACCCTCCTGCATCCTGGGCTCAGGCTGTATCTGCTCTGTATCTGTGCAGGCTCATCCCTGGCCTGCACCATTTGCTGATGAGAGGCTGAAAGCCTGGCTGGCCATGGGATCTCCCCAGCTACAAATCAGGCTAATCACTGCTTGCTTCCTACCCACCAACCTGACCCCACAACTTCCATGAAAGAGCTGGCTGATAGTCATGGAGAAAGCCCAGGAGCTGCAGCCCCAGACAGGTTTCTGCTGGGCTGGCATCAGGTAAAGTGACACAGAGTTATCTGTTAACCCTGGAGGCACTGATGTCCTGAAATCTCACTTGCACGCAACTAGTGCATCCACATCTCCATCATGACAGTGAATCAGCATCTGAAACTCCCTTCCTCCTTCCCCACAGACTGCAAATGCAGTGGAAAAGGCACAGGAATAAATGCCTGTGCTGTACAGTTGCTCAGCCTTGTTCTGCCAGTGCAGGAGGAGATTAACCCCATTTCCCCCTGCACTGTCACATGCCTTTCAAACCACAGCAGTCATGTGGATAGAGACAATCCCACACTAGGAATACTTAGAAGTGTCGGCTGATCAGATTGGTAACAGAAGGGGTAAGAAAAAGAGAAGAGCACTTCAGGAAGAAAATAAAACCTTGCTACAGCATCATCAGAGTTCACCCCAAACACACCACCCAGTCACAGCCCTTGGCAGCAGTGGTCATGTCATGTATCAGCCATACACCAAAGGTTACCCCACATCCATGGATTTAATTAGGCAGGACAAACTTGGTGTCCTCATGCAGCAATAAGACAGCATTCCCCTCATGCAGCAATAAGACAGCATTCCATGAGGCTGAGTTCAGATCAATGCAATCACACAGTCTATTTATTTTCAAATGCAGCATCTAAACAGCCAGCTCTGAGCCCTGCCAAGCTAGAAGCAGCACCCTCTCTTGTGCACTCTGGCAGGGTCCCTCTCCTCTTGTCCACCCCTGCACTCCTGTGCCATCCAGGGCGCACCCCTGGCATGCAGGGAGCACCTGAGCCACAGAGAGAAACATCAGCAACCTCGAGTGTGCAGCACAACAGGGAGCAAGTCTTCAAAGCCAGTGGCAGAGCTGAGATTTCAGCACTGGGCTCTTGGCCTGAACCTCCTGTGCATCTTCAGCCCTGTCCAGCTTGGAGGAGGACATCAGAACTAACTGATGTCTCCCCTACCAGCTGAGGAAAAGAAAGGCTAAAATGAAAAACAGCTCTAGGGATTTGCACTCCCACAGAGTTAGCACACTCTTGGCTGGACCAGCAGTACAAGCCACAGCTCTTGGAGCAGGAGATGCCCAGTCCCAGAAAGGGTGAGAAAGCAGAAAGCACATGATGCACAGGCAGTGTGGCACAGGCCTTCAGTGACAGACACTTCAGCTAGCCAGGGGCACAACACAGGTTCCTACCAAGGGTTTATTTGTGCTTCTATTCTCACAATCTCCTCCACCTCAGAGTACCAGTAACAATGGCTGGGCACAAAATACAACACTTAGTTCCATTTTCTTTGCTCCCCTTGGCCTGCCAGCAGCTGCTCTAACACATATTTTTGGAGTTGTCCGCTGCAGAAATTCAGCTGCAAAGCTGCATGCAACCTGTTCCACCAGGACTGCCCAGCTGGGGACAGAGGAATGCGACAGAAATGTAATTAAAAGTGACCTTTCAAGGCAATTCCATCACAAGACCCACTTACAGCCTCATAAACTGAAACAAAAGCTGCTCTGAGGCAGGCTGCTGCTGGGCTGATGCCAGCAGCAACTCCTGCACCACTCCAACAGGAATGACGGAAGAGTATTAAGGAGCTTTACAAGGTATTAATTCAGGTTATGCACATTTTCAACCTTTCCCAGATCCCAGGCCAGGAAGGAAAAAGAAATCCTCTGGTCTGCATTATTATGGGAGACAATAACTCTCTCCATGTAGAAACCAAAACAGTTCTTGTTCTTCATGGGGAGAAATGGGAGTCATTAATTCAGCTGGAAGAAATCACAGTCATTACTAAGGAAAATTACAAGACCTTCCACTTTTAAATACTTGATAAATAACTGTTTGTCTGACTGTTTACTGGGATGCTATTCACACATTGTAATCCAGGACTAAACATGAAAATAAGTATATTGTCAGCAATAAAACAAGTAGCTAGTGTCTCACCCACTTGCAGCCCCTGTAATTCACACACAAAGCCACTCACTCTCATCACTTTGCCACAGAGATTTCATTACACTGCTATGCTATTAAATTGCATAATAAGACTTCCAAAACACAGAACAGTTATTAATTTTTTGGACCATGCCAGAGCCTGGTAGCACAGATGATGCTACTGTACAAGGTGTTGTGCAAGTGTAAAATAGAAATGTCTTCCATATTAAGAAGTTATTATAAGGAAAACATGCTAGAAACTGGATCACTGACTGCCCTGAATACTTACAGATGTCCTTTCTAAGACCCTTCATCTCTGAACCAAGCTCCAAGTGGTAGCCAAACACTGAGGCATGGCCATACCCACCCAGCCTGCTGGTTTGGTGCCCAGTGGTGGGTGTGTGAGCTCCAACTTCCACTGAGGAGCTCATCACCCATCCTTCCACAGTTACCAACTGAAATGCTGCAACCTGGCTGCATGGAGAAGGCCCCAGGTTATGTATGCTGGGCACAAACCACATGAAGACACCACCTGCTGTCAAGGCTGTCCCAAAGGGGTTCCACAGAGCACTTACAGATCTGAAATGTGGCAGATTAGTTTAAGAGCAAGTGGTTGATCTGCTCCCAGCAGTGCCCTTAGCCACATAAACTGCTACAAAGAAGGAAGAATTCATGCTGGAATGAGCATTATGCTGACAGCTCCAGCTAATCTGCTGAAGGGGATTAAACCCAAATTTAAACCCAAATTATTGGTTCAGTTGCAGAGTGAGTCTAACACACCAGCTTGTCTGCTGCACCCTGGCAGAGTTACCAGGGAGAATCCCAATCCATCACACCATGGCACAACACAACACCCAGAGCCCAGGACCTGCCCCAGGGTGCTGCCTCCAGTCCAGCACAGCTGAATCCAGTCCTGCTGGGCACAAACAGAGCTTGTGTGAGGGATGCCAAGGCTGCAGAGTGCCAGCAAAGTGCCCAGCTCAGCAGGGAATGCAAGGTGCCCTGCAAGCCCCTGGAGAAGTGCACCAGTAGAGCTTCATCCTTGCACAGAGGGGAAATGGAGGCAGGACAAGGGCAAGCTGGGAAAGATAAACAGGCATATCAAGAAGAGTTGTTGGCTAATTATCTATAGTCTGCTGTGTAATAGCAACCTTATGCATCCCAAGTGCCAAAATCCCTCCAATTTGCCCCCAGGTGGCTCAACACAGCTCCATTCTCCTAACCAAAACACCTGGTGCACATCAGGCTGAGGAAGCACATGTTGGTATTTGGGTATAAGGGGACTTAGAGCAGAAAATACAGTTAAAATCTTTTCTCACAGCAGCACAAAGTTACCCTCTCCCCAGCCTTCCTGCTGAGAAAGGGAGAACAAGAGTGGGAGCTGTGGAAAATGCCAGCCCTCTTTAGTACTCAGGACACTCTCCTCACTTGGGAAACCTGCCCCAGTTTAGACCTGACATAGTTACAAAACTTTCCACACTATCTTAATGTTAGCTCTGGGGAATCACAGACCAAGGGAGACAAAAATGAGGCTAATTACCCTTTTTCATTATTCCCCATCTGTGTTTAGTCTCAATAAATAGTCCTTCAGCCTTCTGGAATGACCACTTAAGGAGAAAGTAATACTCATCTACAGGGGTTTGTTAAAAAAATTAATCCCTTTTGAGCTGAAGAATAATTTTTCTGAATATTTTTTGATGGACTTTTGTGCTTGAGCTGCAATGTCCCAGGTGCCTTCCACAGACAGATACACTGCATGAGAGGCAGATCCTCCAGCCTGCAAGAAATGCTGGAGTGCACAGGTTCAGCACTTTGCAGGAGGGAATTAGGTCCTCACACAAGTGAACCTCCAGACCACATCTGCCTGCACACTGCACATGTGTGTATTTTATGTTGAATTACCTGTGTAGAGCACTGAGAGCTAAAATTAGCATGTCCCCATCACTTTTCTAATTTCAAAGTAAAACATTCATTTTCCCCTTTCAGAAAAAAAAAGAGCATTTCTCTTCAAACCAGGTGGGAGAAGCTGTTCCCTGGGAAACTCAGCCTATTCCCTGAAGCAACACAGACAAGACCAAGCTGGAATAACTGATAATTTTGTAGGCTGACTAGATAGGCAGAAGAAGCTGGCTGGTTTCTAGACAGAAGCTCTTGGCTGGTTTCTAAAAAGAATCAGATGTGATGAGAGCCCTCCTGCAGCCAGGCAAGGGCCAAGCTGCCTGCCTGGTGCTGCTCCTCACAGCAGGTGTGTGCTGCCATCCAAGCAGTCGGCCCAGGCTGCATCTCAAACCAACTCACCTGAAAACAAGCAAAGGTGAATGGCATTTTAACATCAATAATGCATAACCTTGTAAGCCTTGAAGGAAACAACCAATTTTCCATTATCTCCTGCATGACAAAAACTCCTTGAGAGATGCAAGGAAAACATCAGTGGACGGACAGTGCTGCCTCCTGAAATGCTGACCAAGCTGTCAGGCCCTTTTTGGACTTCTGCTTGCAGCTTCTGCAAGAGGCTCCCTAAACCCAGAGAGTAGCAGCACTCAGTTATCAAACTCCCACTGGGGCTTGCAAGAGGTAGAGCACGTCAAACATGGCTCCCTGGAGAAGCTGACCCACAAGCCCTGCCCTTCACCTTGTTGGCTGCAGTTGTATTCACCCCACTTTTGGCACCTCCAAGTACCAGGTTTCTCCCTGCTTAACTGGATAAATATTCCCTTAGCCAGCTCCATTGCACTGCCTCAAAGTCCCACCATGCATTAGCATGTCAATCTTTGAGGCATCCCTGTGTTTTAATTTGTACCTCTCAAAAGGATTAAATCAAGATTATGGAACACACCTCTGAGCTGAGTAATCCAGGTGAGCAGATGAGCTCTGCATGTGTGAGTGTGACAGTCCCCCATTAATCAGGACCTGCAAATCCCCTGAAAGCCAGAGAGATCCCTGCACCCCTCCAAGGCAGCACAGTGCTCGT
Organism: Melozone crissalis; assembly: GCF_028551555.1. Lineage (NCBI taxonomy): Eukaryota > Metazoa > Chordata > Aves > Passeriformes > Passerellidae > Melozone > Melozone crissalis. The sequence continues at coordinate 8,171,683 of NW_026535785.1, forward strand.
GCCATGGATGCCTCTCCTGCTGAAGGATGGGAGTACCACAGGTATGAAGAGCCAGGGGTGCCAAATTCACTCAGAGCTATGAACACTGGACACAGAGGTTACACAGATCATAACAGGAGCCAGCACACACTACAGAGCAGAGGCATCCCCATGGGGGAAAGGCCAGGCTAAGCTTGGCTCAGTCTGTAAGGTGTTAATGAGATTGTATGGCAGCAAACAGCTCTGCCTCCCCTTCAGGCTAACACAGAATCCCTCTTGCTTCACCATCTCTTAGTTACAGGAAAAAAATAATGCATCTTGCAAGCTGCACTTTCCAGCAGGGGAAACCCCAGGCCCAATGCCTGCAAAGCAGGCTCTGCCAGCATCTCACCAGAGATCAAAAGCCCTTTTCTGAGCCTGGAGCTGTCAGGAATGAGCAGCAGCTTGGAAACAAGGGAAACAGGCCAAGCAGCAAAATGCTGGGAGTGGATCTGAGGCCCCTGAGATGAAGGCATGAACAGAGGGACCAAAGAGCCCCTTACTAATAGCAGAAGAGCTCCTGTGAGACCTGAACAGGTCAGTAAGAATCTTCTGTGTTCAGATTTTTAAAAGCCAGGAAACTACCTGAGAGCCAGATAAAGATACAGTATCTTCTTCTGGGAAAGGGTGTGATTTTTATTGAAGTTTTTCCACATTGACTTACACAGAACACAGAGAACATACATTGAAGAACCCAAAGATGAGACAATGCAGTTTGTCATCCAGTTCCCAAAGCCAATGCAGCACCCAGAGACCTCAGGTTTGAAAAACCCAGAAATGGCCAAGTTAATCTGGAGGTCAATCCATCATTTTGGAGATGCTCTGAGACTCCTCCTACCTCTGGAGATCCCAGCTGAACCTCCTTTTTCATCACACCAACTACCAGCAAAACCACACAAATAAAGCAGCATAGACAAATTATTTCCTTGAAAGCAGAGAGCCACATCAGAAGCCAAAGGTGACTTTCAGGTGGGCATCTGCTCAGTCACCTTGGGAGTTTCAAAAGCATGTTGGGATAAAGGAAGACACCAGGGGTCAGCATGTTGGTGAGGGCAGGGCTATTAAGCAACACTTTGCAAGTCACAGCCCCTCTGAGCAGAAGCCTCATCTGCACATCTACTAATGAGAAAATCCTGATTAGACACTGGTCATTAGCCCATTCCCTTTTCCCAAGCACATTAAGCAAACCATAACACGATTTATTTTAGAAGCAAGTGTTCTGGCTTAGAATCCTGGCTAGGTTTGATGTTTATGAAGTTACAATTTCTGCAGCTGCCTCTGAGAAAGGCAAATGGCTCACAAGTGAACCAGCACACAGCACAGCTCCTGCTCACACTTTCTGACCTCATCCCTGGGCCACCATCGTGCCAATCAGCATTGAACAATGTTAGTATTCCCCAGGGAAATTCTGAAGCATCGGGGAATGGATGCACACAGAGGAAAGGTTATCAAAACCAGCCCCTGAGACCCTGTCATTCTTGAAAGGTAACGTATTTTCACTTAATGGCTTCCAAAAAAAAATCAATAGTTGTTTTTTAAATTGGAAAAAGCCAATATAAACAGTGGATAGCTGAGGCATGCTTTGACCCCTAAAAAAAACAACAGCATAAGGGCAGAAACAGGCTGCTGCCTACACCCCTTTATGCCAAGATCAGCATTTTGGTGCTTGGTGGCAGAAAAGCAACCACTCACTTTTCAGTCTGCCACCTCTAAACCGTGGTCACATTCATGTTCCCAGTAATTCTGTCTTATGGTCCCACAACATCATCCCCATGTTTATATACTTCAGATTAAATTTCTGGGAAAATCTAAAAAGCCAACATTTTTGCACCATGCAAGCTTCCTTCAGAAAGTGGCAGGAACACATTTCTCTAGAACACCTCAGCCAAGGAGGACTGAGGATAAAACCCTACTGACATCTGGCACCACCAGTCAGCAACACAAAACAGAAGTCCTCAAGGAGTGGCTTTCAAAAGGCCACTGAAATTAATTTGTCTTTTCCTAACAATTCCTTGCTACTGCAATCAAAGCCACTGCAAAAAGCACATCAAAAATATGAGTGGTTTCTTCCTCTGCTCCTATTAGCTCAGTTCACTGTCTTCCATATCTGGCCTGACAACACCCAACCACCTCATCTGGTGGAAGCTGTGTAGCATTTGCTCTCCCCCTGGAGAAAAGGCAGGGCTTTCCAAATATCAGGCTTCAAGACAGACATTCTGGTAATGCTCACCTGCCTTCTCACTCACAGGTATAAGCAATACAGCAAAAGCTTTTTCAAAAAAGCACACATGGAAGATATCAAGCACATCAACCTTGATCTGATGTGCACCACACCACCTAAAACATCAAGAGATGCCCACTCAAACTCCTGGTCTTTCTCCTGATTTTAAAAGCTACTGTGCCTCACTCAGCATTGCTCAAAACCCCATGAGCACACAACAAATGACCAAGATTCACACCCAGCAAGAAGTGTGAGCATGCTGCCAAGCCCTTGCATTGATTCACCCACTGAGATCCCTGGAAAGCACCACAAGGCAAGGAGAGGGTTAATGGTGTCACAGGCTCTCTCACTGCTTGTGAGCCTGACAGGTCTGACTGGGCCATGCTGAGAGCACAGAGCAAGAACACAGATGGACAATTACATGTTTTAAAAATTACCCTCTGTGCCAGCTCTAAATTTTGAGACTTGTGGGTGTCCATTCCCTGCTCTTTTTACCCATTCCCCTTAAATACATCATCAGCATCAGGATTTTCCTTCCACTCTTCTTGCTTTCCAGGGAAAAGCAGAAGCAGCTGCTATTGCTCAGACAGCTACCTTAACTGTCTTCAAAGCAACAAAACAAGTGACAGACTTGGCTAACACACCCTTTGTTTGCCAACTTTGTCACATTTGGTTGTCTTAGTAGCCATGTAAGGAGCAGAGAGGGCATCACAGCCACTGATAAGGAATCAGAGCCTGAGCAAGGACTGTGGAAAGCTCAGGCTGTTCTCAGGTGTCTGATCTGTTTCTCCTGCAGCCCCTTCCACTTGCTATCTCCTAAAAAGGGTCTGGGATCAAGTGGTTGAAACTCTGGAAGAGGACAGCAGATCCAGAGCTAAAACAGTGAGCAGTCTAGGACATAGCAACCAACAAGCACACAGGTGAGCTAAAATTAATAACAGAAAATCAATATTTCAGTAAGGAGAGGCAGCATAAAGAAATCCCAAAGCAGCAGTGCTGTACAGCTGCAGAGAACTGAATTACAACCTCACCTCCACTGTGAGGTCAGCACTTCTTGGTGCAAAGGAATAAATCAGTCCTTCACCAGGTCTGCACAACTCTGCTGAGGAGCTCACCAAGGTGAAGAGCAGCCCAGAAAACACCTCAGACTGGGCTCAGTCTCACCATCTCACCCAACCCGGCCTAAGGTAAACCTCAGTGACCTCACAGGACACCAAAAGAAGAACCTGCTCTCAGCCACCTCCCTTCACCTTTGCTTCTTCTGCTCAAAAGTCAGAACTTCACCACTAAACCCCTCAACTTAAGGTCCAGCTTAAGGTCCTTAAATTTCAACTTGCAAACAATCTCCTCTGAATAAATCTTTGCTGAATCCTTGACATAAGCTGAAAACCTGTGAAGCAGCAACACAGAATGAGCAATGAGGTTTTGTCCAGGTACATCCTAGATGATAACCACTTACAAACAGTAACAGATGATAATCAGGTTCTTTTTCAACCCATACTTCAGCTGTGGCAGATGAAGTACCAAATTGAGCCTGTAAAAACCTCAGTAATTACTACAATAATTTAAGCTTATAACTATTTGGTTATAAATCTGATACCTTAGGTACTTCTTTAGCACTTTTAAGATGTAATAGCTGCACTGTGAACCATCATGTTCCCTAACCCAGAATAAAGCTGCCACTCAACTCTGCTCAGCACAGGGACCAGCACAGCTTGTTTCCTCAGAGCAGAGAGGTCACACAAGTAAAAGCAGCAACCCAGGGGCTGTTCTAAGTCACAAATGGGGTCTCCTACACAAATCAATGACAGGGAGCCCTTAGCAGAGATAGGAGTTCATGTCTCACATAGAACAGCTCAATACACTGTTTTGACATGAGTTTGCCAACCTCTTTCTACAGAAATATATGAACTTTAATATTCCTGAAATCCAGCAGCAAGTCAGACACTCAGTGTGGAGCCTACCTATCCTTGTGAGAAAGGAGCTGTGACAGGAACACCTCCCCATTCACAGCTTTGCTTTGGCTCCTTGGTTCATGCACATGGGGAAGCAGCACAAGGCACAGCTCTGCCAGCACAGCACAGCACCATCAGTGCAGCACAGCAACTCTGCAGTAGCAGGAGAGCATTCCCACCACAAGAACAGCCTGTGTAAAGCTCTGGCCATAAACCACACAAACCATGTGCAAGAAATACAAAGCTCCTTGTCTGGAGCCTGGAATCTGGAACTTGGAATCTGCAGCATGTGAATAAAGCAGGGTGCAGAACACAGGCCTCCCATTCCCGAATTAGCACCCAAGCCTTTACTCTTTTAACTTAGTTTTGCCTTCCACAAGCCAAATTAGGGTAGAGAAGATGTTTCAAAGTAAAATCTTGTTTTGACAGCAATCAGTAACCAGATTCTGCTCGTCCCTCCCAGGCTGTCACACTGACACCATGGGCCAAACCAGCTCCATGTATGTGAGCTCCACTCTGCTGCAGCCCCAGCTGCACACAAAGTTCACTTTCACGGAAAGAGCACAGAAAAATCATTCTGATGCATTGAGCACAACAGAGATTTAAAGAAAGCTAAGGACCAAATCCTTTTGGAGTGCCAAAGAGAAAACAAGCAATTACATATGGCAACAGTTTTTCCCTGGCAGTGGGGATGCAATTCCCCATTAATGCAAACACACGTCCTGCACTGTGAGGCAAGTTCATAAACCAGAGGCTTCAAAGGAGTTTCAGTCTCTTCTGTCAGGGAGAAATGTCTTGAACTTCCATTTAGATGCTGAATTGCCTTTGCAAATCGCTCTTGCTGCCCACAATTACAGCCATTTGGGTGACAGTCACCTGCTGCTCCTAATCTGTTTAACATGAGGGAGACAGGAAAAGCAGACAAAAAAGTCCCAACTGGAAAGCACTGCAATCAGTTTAAGATTGTTTCTAGTTTCAGGATTCAACAGCTTTAGTTTTACAAGGCAAAATTATATAATGTATTTTCTTAAATTAGAAAAAGCCACCAAATTAAAATCTTTGTTTGGTCAGTGTTAATTCTTAACACTCCAAAGCTGAAGTTCAGCACTAGCAACTGATACAAGCACGGACTCACCAAAACAGACATTGAGTGCAGCAAAAACCGACAGGGGAGCTGACAACACAAAGCCCCTTTACTATTCCAGTATAGCCCTGTAGCTGGAGATCACTTTCAAACCACTTCTGCTACTTCAATCAGGCCAGAAAAATCATACCATCATCTTACAGGAGAAAATAAATTGTTCTGCAACAGGAGATCAGGGCTAAATGATCTTCTGTTAAGAGCTTCAGTGAGCAGACTGAAAATTTGTGCCCTGAATCTTTCACTGCTTAAACACTGATCTAAATTCTTCTCAAGGTTTCAAAAGAGCATCACTCACCAGTAGCCTCAAACCATTTAGAAAGGCAAGCAGCAGAGACAGCTCTCAGTTCAGTTCCTTCAGTGCAGAAATGCACACACACACACCCCTACCGTGTGGTGGCCTTTTATAAGCAGTGATTTGCCAGCTGCTTCCCCAGGCAAAGAAGTCAGTGTTGGGTATTCAGAGCATTTGCAGACACTGGGGGGTGCAAGGCACCTCCTGCCAGTCTGAGGAAAGAGAAACCCTCTGGGCCTCACCCACTGCCATTAGGGGAAAGCACCAGCAGCTGTGAGTAGCAAGCACACCTTGTACCCTACCCACAGCTAACAGTGTGACCCCTTTAAAGAAGCAAGATGTAGCAAAAAACAGAAAAGAATCAGCTTTGCATATCACAAAGATCAAGGGGGCAAAAAACATTGAAGGATTTTTCTGTTATCAAAGAGTTCAAGAACATAATTTTGTTGTAACTCTGGTACCAGCAGAAAACAGAGCTCCAGACCTCACTGCAAACCTTCTGTTGCTGCTTCTGTAACCAACTGATTTAATAACTACTGTAAACAAAGCATGCATTGGCCTTGGTGCTTGCAGAATTACAGCTCATTGTCACCCAGGCTCCAGCTATTGCCTATTTCATCAAAACTTGGTAGAAATTTCTGCTGATTCCTCTGCAGTTTCCCAAGGGAAAGAGTAAGCACTGAGCAGTACAAAGGACACTAGAAAAGGAACGGGTGCAGGAAAATATGTCTTTGTCTTAGTTACAGTTCTTAAGAAACCACATATAAGATCCTGGTGTCAAAAGCATAAAATCAGTGACTAGAATCCATGAGCAACTTCTGTTCACATAAAGCAACCAATGTTTCAAAGGCCAGTGAACAAAGTGAATGAAGTTCATCAGTGAGTGAGGGGTATTCCTACGGTCTGGCTTGCCCAGGGAAGTAGCAAAGTCCCTACTATGGCTCACAGCTCTCCTCAGATTTTTCAAACAGCTCAGGCAGCAGGGCTAACATGAAAAGCAAGAGCAGCAGAAGCCCCAGCTCTGCCTCCTCCTGCAGATTTAGGCAGGGCGAGTGCTACTGCTGGGAACTGCTGCCCTCTGCCGTCACACCAAACAGGCCAAGTCACTCTGACAAAACCACATTTACTGCTACATAGAAATAACATCCCCAGATAAGAACCAGCAGTTCTTATCAGTTCACGGGGCAGTCAGATTTCAGGTGGGTTCAGCCAGGCCCTCAGTTCTGGTTTTACACATTTATCAAACACCTGGCCCTTCCTGCAGCACAGCTGAGAGGCCTCTTGTAAACCAAACTCAGCCTAAAGCAGGATTTTACCCAGCCCATCCCCTTGGCTGCAGCTGTTTCAGAGGCAAAAGCACTCAGCTGTTAGTCTGCTCAGCAAAACACCTCTTACTGCCTGCAAATCTTTTTTGTGATTGTGAACATCACCAGGAAAGTGCCAGCCAATAATCCTGCCTGCAGCACAGAACCTGGACTGGGCTGAAGGAGTAAAATGTGTTACCCTCATCCTTGTGGGACCAGACGTGCTTCCTTCCTTGTCTCAGCCTTCCCAGGGACAGAGCCACCAGGGAGCTCTGCCAACCACTACAAACACTGGCCAGATGGGGAAGCCTAAGTGAATCTGAGTTACATTTATGAGTGTTATGAAGTTGAGTGAAGACTGGGGTCTGCATATAAGGATACTCTGCAGCTCTGATGCAGGAAAATTTTGGCCTCATTTTCCCTGAGATCTCTATGTGCTTACAATAAAAGAAAAAAAAAAACAGTGTAAAGAAGACCCATTGTCTCTCAGAGCCCAGCTCCAGCACTCAGCTTGCACTGGGCCCACAATGGACACATCACATCTGCCAACTTACTTGATTTCCTCACCAGCAAAATCGAATGTTTTGGTGATTGTCACTTTTCCTGAATCTTTTGGCTTCTCCTGAGGCTTATTCCCACTGTTCTCTTCTTCAGTCTACAAAATACAGGAAGGAGAAAGCAAAACAATGTATTTGTGGAGCCAGGCCAAATTATTATTCCAAAGGGCCAAGGGCCCAACACAGACCTTGGGTAGCACTGCAATTCAGACTGGTGGTCAAACCAAGTCACCCACAGACAAGATAAAATAAATAAATAAATTTCATTCCACCAGAATTAAATTCCCCATTTTGGTTCCAGGCTGCCATTGAAGCTCTCAGATCAAAACAAACTAAAACAAGAAGTGAAATTGTAATAAATGTAGGAAGGAGCAAGAATACATTGCAGTGGTTCACAAAGCAAAAGCCTGGAGATTTGGTTCTCTCAAAGTGAATTCCACTAAAGTATGTTTAATTTTACTCAAGAATAGAGAATAACAAAACTCATCAGCAGAAAAAGCAGTGCTGATCTCCCTACTTGTCAGTAGCATCTCTTTTATTTGAGAAGGAAAAATCTTTCTCAAGCAATTTGTCAGCAGTGTCTCTTAATTTACTCAATCACAGCTACAGCTGCTAAAAGGATACATAAAAAACCTCAACCACTGTAAGTTACCAAAACAAAACCCAAATTCTTGGTCTAAATCAACCACACACCAGAGAGATCTTCTGGAAGGCCATGCAAGCCCAAGAAGTTCACAAAGAGTACAGAGGAATTGCATGTCTCCATGAATTATTCCAGGCTATGGAGGAACTTTCAAAGGTATCTCACATTTTAGCAACCTGCCCATAAAAGTAGAACTGCTCAGAAGAAAATGTTCACTTCTCTTCTTCCCTCTGACTCTACAAGTTACCCCCCCAGCTGCTCAGGCAGTAATAAGGAGAAGCAGGAGGGCTGAGATGAAAGGAGGGCTAAACTTCCAAAACTTGCAATCAAATACTGCAAAACTACACTTGCTCCACAAGCTCCCAAGAGTCATGGAAAGAAGCTTCACACAGTCAGAACTGTACTCACCAGGCAGACTCCTGTCTTCTGTTAATGAACATTTATTGTGGCTGACCATCTAAAAAACCCCACACTGCTAATTCTAGCAACAGAGGAGGCTCACTTGTGGTACATTCTTCCCTTCTACCACCTTAAGCGTGAAAGGTTTTGACAGGCAAACATGTGCACCTGGTTTGACTGAGAACCAAATCCTTTCTAACAGCTACCACACACAGAATTCTCTCTCCAGAAAAACCTCTGCACACTGGGAGCACCTTCCTGGGGCTTACAAAGGACACAAGAAAGCCAGATTCAATCTTGTTACCAACGTGCAACATGCAGCAGGCTCCAGACCCTCTCCAGGAGGATGGAGGCACAGGGAGCCCAGCACAGACCCCTCTTGTTTCCCCACTCACACACACACAAAATCTCCTTTTGTTTCTATTTTTCTTTTAAGCATCAGGAAAGGCACAAGCCTCAGGGAGAGCTGTGCCCCCATGCACAACTCAGACCAAAGCTCTTCATTCCTGTGTCAAAAGAGGCATCCAGGCCCAGGAAGGGAAGCCAACAGGGCTGTGCAGGACACTCCAAGATGCTGACAGCTCCAAAAGCAGCACTACCTCCATATCTGGAAGGAAACCAGCACCTTGCAGCCTGGCCCATCAGGGGATGTGAGGCTCACAAAGCAGAGGGGGCAGGGGCACCCCCAGCCTCTCCCAGCTCTGCCCAACACCCGACACCAGCCAGGACCAAGGGGGAATGCTCTAAACTTCCAGGCCCTTCCCACCCTCCCTGGGTGCAGGCCCAGGTCCCCCTTACCTTCTTGATTTGTGTCCCTTGTGTGGCAGCCACAGCTTTGGGCTTCTGTCCTACATCACTGAGGAAACTGGCCCAAAGAGCATCCTCTTTCTTTTTTTCTTCTTCTTCTTTTCTTCTTTTTACTTGCTCTACATCATCCACTTCCTCCTCTTTCTGCTCCTCTCCATTCTGCTGGGCCTTTTCTTGCTCTTTCTCATCTGCCTCTAACAAGAGACCTCCTTTCTTCCTCTTCCTGAAAGCAGATGCCAAAAAAGAAGAAAAAATGTATATGGAGCTGTTCCAGAGATTAACTGCAAGCAACATAATATTTCATATTTTTACTAACACATCCACTTTGGGAGGCTCTCTCTTAACCTTGGAGTGTATGTATTTTATTAAAAGATGCTGCTGCTCAGAAAATACAGTGAGACTGATGCAGGCAGTGCCCCTGAAGTGAAGTGGCCCCTTTCCATGCATTTCTGGGAGTATATAATGTGCTGAAACACTGGTACAGGTTGGTCCAGTGGCTGTCCCATCCCTGGAACTGTTCAGTGGTTGGATGGAGCTTTCAGTGACCTGGTCTAGGGGGAGGTGTCCCTGCCCATGGCAGGGGTGGAACAAGGTGGTCCTTAAGGTCCCTTCCAACCCAAACCATTCCAGGGTCCAGTGGTTCTGGGATAATGCAGGAGCCAGGAGGGGAGGAGAACATGGGCTGGATAGAAACCAACCTCAACTAAAGTCTGTTTATATTTACATCAACGTGACAAACCCCGTCCGTGCGTGCCTTGCACTGAAGAACGTTAATATAAACAACTCCTGCTGGGGAGGCTTTTCAGGCACGTTGTCTGTCGGGCCGAGCTTCTCCGCTCCTGCCCCTACCCCGGACGGCAGCGCGGCGTTTCCCGTTTCCCGTTCCCCGCCCCGGGCCGGTTCCCAGGGCCGTACCTGCTGCCGGGCCGCCGGGGGCTCCTCCTGCCGCGGGCCGGCCGCGGGCTGCCCGCCGGCTCCTCCTCCCGCACCAGCTCGCTCTCATCATCCTCGCTGTACTCCGCACCTGCAAGCACACACCGTGAGCGCCGGGGGCGCCGGCAGCGCCGCCTCCCGCCCGCCGCCACTCACCCGAGGGCACGTAATCGTCATCATCGGCCGAGGAGTACAGCTCCTGCTCCTGCTCCGACTCCGAGCCCGACATGCTGCGGCCCGGCCCGGCCCCGCCGCCTCGCTGCCCCCGCCCGCGCCGCCCAGAGCGCCGCCGCCGCCCGCGGGCGCCCCCTGGCGGGCAGGAAGAACGGCCGCGCCTCCGGGGCGGCGGGGAGCAGAGACGAGAGTCCGCCAGCGGGCCAGAGCGTCCCGCCGGCACTCCCAGCGTTCCTTGCGGCACACAGCCGTTCCCATGGCAGCGCGGGGTCGGGGCGGGACCCTGCTGCCTGTAGACCAGTGCTGATTGGCGAAAACCCACGTCTATCATCTTACAGCGCTTCCCATTGGCTGCGGCGGCAGGAAAGGGCCGGGCGGAAGGGGCGGTGGCGGATGGCGGCGGGGCGGGTGTGGGGATGGACGGCGGCGAAGCGGGTGGCGGTGGCGGGGGGCTCCTGCAGCAGATCCTCAGCCTGCGCCTCGTGCCCCGCGTGGGCAATGGCACCACCACCTACTCCAGCCCGCTCTCCACTTTCCCAGGTACCTCTCTGCCCGGAGCGGCCTCCGCCCGCCGGGGCCGCTGGAGGCCTGCGGGCCGCGGGTCGCCCTCACACCGTTCTCTCCGCAGAGATGTGGTACGGTGTCTTCCTGTGGGCAGTCGTGTCCTCCCTCGCCTTCCACGTCCCGGCCGCGCTGCTTGCGCTCTTCACGCTCCGGCACCACAAGTACGGCCGGTTCATGTCCGTGAGCGTGCTGCTGATGGGCATCGTGGGACCCATCACCGCCGGCACCCTCACAAGTACGGCGGGGCCGGGGGCTGTGGGGATCACAGGTTAACTTCGGGAGTGCGGGGCATGGCGGTGTTCCCCGGAATGGAGATTTCCCTTCTGGCTTTATTTCCCCCTTGTCCCACGTTTGAAATGGTTGGACCCCGTGTCGGGCATACCAAACGTGCCCAGCGGGTGCAGAGCCAAGGGGCTTTCACATTTCTGAGCACCTGGAGGAAAATCTCTCCGAGGTTTGGAGTCAGTGCCCAGACCTGGGTAATGTTTGCAGCCTGTGGGCTGTGGGTGAGGGATCTTGTGACAAAGGTGTGTCCCAAACCACCTCAACCCCCACAGCTGCTGGAGGCCCAGCAGAGTTTCAGCACCAGTTCTCCCATTGCCACCAGCATGCTCTGGTTCCTGGCTGAGGTTTGTCACCCAGCCCCAGCCCAGCGTTCCTGCCTGCTGCTGAGCAGGGGGAGGTTCAGACCCCGCTGTTCTCTGCCCCAGCCTCACATCCTGAGGCTCCCCCTCATCCCTGTGCACAGCAGCTGTCTCACGTTCACATCTTGGCTTTTCCCCCTCTCCACAGGTGCTGCCATTGCTGGAGTTTACAGAGCTGCAGGGAAAAAAATGATTCCCTTTGAGGCGCTCATTTTTGGCGTGGGCCAGACCTTCTGTGTGGTGGTGGTTTCCTTCCTGCGCATCCTGGCCACTCTGTAGCTCCTCTGGAGAGGCTGGAGAGCACAAACCAGAGGGGGAGCACAGGACCTGCTGCCTCAGAACAAAGCACAGGGAGCACAGCTCCAGCCTTGTGTTTCTTCTGCTGATTTAAGGAATTGGGGCTGCTCGCTCTTGCCTCCAGCCTGGCTTGAAATTTTAAAATTGTGAATTTTGTTACTTTTTGGTAACATTAAGTGCCAAGTGAAGCTTTATTTCTCTGGAGGGTAGGAAGATGGTTCCCAGAGGAGGAGACCCAGGTACCTGTCACCAGTGATGGACTGTAGTGACAGGACATGACTAAAATGGGGCACCAGCTGTGCTGGGGTAGGAACAGGACCAGAGTGACACTGTGTCCTCAGAGCTCACTCACCACTTTGTTGCTTGGTTTTCAGTGAACCTGAAGCTCTTTTAATGCCAGTTTTAAAATTAAAAAATTGTTTTCTTTCTGGCCCAAACTTCTTAATACCAGGTGATAGCCATAGTGGATTTGGGAGCAGCAAAAGGAGAACTCATTTTAGATGGATGAGAGTGCAGATTTGTGTCTGGGAGCTCTGGCTGTGAATGCTGCACAGGGGAAATGACTGGTATAAAAGAGATTTTGTGAATTTTATTACAGCAAAGCTCTTCTGGCCCTGTGAATGTTTTGCCCAGAGTCAAAGCAGAGTGGAGTGGGCACTCCAGAAATGCCAGGTGTGAGTGTGGGCATGCACAGCTCTCCTCAGGCTTTGAAGGAGACTTGTGTTTTCAAAGGACCCTGTTCTCCTTGACTTGCTGGGGCTGTTCATGTTGGTGTGCTGGAGCTGGGTGTCTGGCACTTTTATCCAGCTTGGATAAAATTCCTGCTGCTGCTGCTGCTGAGAGCTGCCTGGCCAGGCTGGGCTGTGACTGGGTGTCCCCAGCACAGGGACTGTGCCGCATTTTCAGCATCCAGCCCACAGTGTGCCAGGGCTGGGAGAGCTGCAGGGCTCCTGGCAGGAGCCTGAGTGGATCCTGTGTCCATGTGAACACAAATCAACCCTTCTGCACAGGCAGCACTGTCTCCTCATTAATTGTTTTAGTTTGTTTTGCTTTTAAGTGACTTTTAACTAATTGGTAGCTCTGCATTGTGCCCGAGTTGTGCTGCATGGCTGGGGCACTTGAGCAGCTCACTGGGTGCTTCCTGGGGCTGGGTTCTTGGGGAAGCTGAGGTTGAATTCCAGGATGTGGCTGGGCAGGGCAGGCACTCCCAGGGGTTTGCTGTGCTCTGTGTGTGTCCAGCTCACACGTGTGGGCTGCAGAGGGAAGCACTGTCTGTGTCCAGCCTTTCAGGGACAGTTCCCATCTGTGTGTTCATTGAATTCCTCTGGTTGCCAAATCAGTTCCTTTGGTACCTGCAGCAGAATTCCTAGGGCCATTTATCTGCCATCTCCTCAGTGCTGGAATGATTGGAGGTGGCACTTAGTGCCATGGTCTGGATGATGAGGTGGTGACCAGTCAAAGGCTGGACTGGATCTTAGAGGGCTTTTCTAAACTAAATTGATTCTGTACCCTTCAGGAGGGTACTGTCATGGAAATGGGTTTCTCTGTGCACTGACTCCTCAAGAGTGCTCTGTCAATGGTGGGAGGTGTTTTGCAGGAGCTACTAACTGAGATTACTCTAAATTTTAGCCTATATTAATTCAGGGAGTATAGATGCACAGTTTAGGAAATAATTTAATGTGAATCCCTCTCCTTAGGTGGGTGAGGTCCAAGTGGTGTAACTTATACTAAACCCTGGATCTGTGGAGAGCCCTGAGTGCTGTGCTGCTTGCAGAGAACCAGTCTTCCTGCCAGGGCAGAAACAATGAAAAAGAAGGAATAAGCTTTCTTTCTTTTCCCTCTTCCCGCTTCGTTTCAGCATGTGTACAGAGTGCACAGTTTAATTTACAGGAGTTTTCCTGGATGGATTAAAAGTATCTCATGGAATTTGAATAGGGTGGGTCTGGCTTTACCTTTCAGGTGACAGCAGACACCAATGTCCTGAGCAGCTGCTGTGCTCTCCTTCACCCTGCACTGGTGCCTGGCACCACTCAATAGCCATTAAGCTGATTGCAACTGAGAAAGCACTTTATCCATGTGCCCTGTGCACAGCAAGAGGAGGTTTCCTTGCAGGAACAGGGCTGAGGGGTGCAGGACACAAATGGGGCTGTTACAGAGCTCAGAACAAGTAAAAACTGCTCAGCAAAGTCACTCAGTGCTGGGTGAACTGAAAACCTCCTATTTTCTGTCTCTGGGGATCTCTGAGAGTCCCTTTTGAGGGGGTTCTGGTTTCTTTGAAGAGTTGGCAGCTTGACCCTGTTTGGAGTGTTTGGAGCTGGCAATGTCTCTCTATACCTGGATGCTGTGAAATTTTCAGGGAATTCTTGCATAAAAGGTGAACAATCAGCTGATTTGTCTGGACACATGAGCACAGGAGGCAAGTTCTTTGTGTCACCGTGGCGCTCACAGAGCATCCTGCACTCTGCTGGCTGCTGCTGCTGGCAACCTCCCTCTCCAGTAAAACCAGAGCTAGACAGAAAGGAGGAGTAGCCTTGAGCTGAAGCACCAGATGGCAGCTGAAGCACTGTGGCAGTTTCCTCCCCTCATTGCTTTGGCCTTCCCTTTCCATTCCTTTATTCCAACTGAGGCATATGGAGGAATCCCTTCAATTTTCATCAGGTATTCGTAGACTTTGCTCAGTCAAACTTGTCAAAAACTGCAAAGAGCTGGCAAAAACATCAACACTGAGGTGTCCTGGGCTCAGCAGTGCTGTGGGCCTCTGCTGGGGAGCCTAGACAGTGTGCTGGTTAAGGGAACACCTTCTGGAGAAGCTGCCCTGGAGGAACACCCACACGTGCTGAGGCTCCCTGTGTGGCATCCCCTCTGCCCCCACCTGGCTTCCTCTTGCACACAACTGCAGCTGTCATGAACAAATCTTTGTATGATTGAAAATCTGTACATTTTATTTTTCTACTGACACTCCTAATCCTGGTGGTGATTATCAGTAAATTCTGTAACTCTTGAGGTGAATCAGTGTTGTGTTTTACTTCTGCAGCATGACAAGGGTTGTGCTTTAGCAAATGAGCTGCACTCCTGCTTTGCTTGGGGCCATCTGCACCAGAAATGTCCTGGTTCTGGTGGTAAATGTTGTCTGCATAGGAGCTGGACCTGCATCTGCAGCCAGGCACCACAGTCTGAGGTGACCTCTCACTGCTGCTCAGTTGTTGGGGACAGGCTTAGCTGTTGTCCCTGTCCCTGAGGTGACATGCTGGGGCCCTGCAGCCCCTAGGCTTGGTGCTGACTGCTCCCAGCCCTGGGGCTGTTCCACCCTGGGCCAGTGGCTTTGCTGGGCCAGCATTCAGTCCCTGCACAGCAGCTGGGCTCTCCTGGGCGTGCAGGTGCAGGAGCCCACAGCTCCCCTGCCTGGCTCTGGCTAACCCCAGGCCAGAGCAGAACCTGCACTGCAGGGCCAGCGTTGCTGTTTATGGATGTACAACCGCCACAGCCCGACACGGGCCAAACAAACATTTGTAAGAGGGTGGCAGCTGTGCCTGGTGGGCATTTCCAGAGGGCTGGTAACCACCACGCCTTCACTGCTCCCCCAGACTCCCAGAGGAGCGTGCTCCAGGATCAAAACTGGCCTGAAAAATTCACATCCCAAGTCATGAGGAATGCAGGAGGCTTTATTGGCAGTAAAAGGTCAACACGTTCTCTTGGTTTCCTCGTGTGAGGATGATGGGGGGTCTCAGGTCCTGAGAGAGGGTCTCCAGCCAGGCCATGTACAGGGAGCTGGGGCAGCGGCCCTTCCTGCCGATGGGCGGAGTGCTGCAGACAGCGGGGAGGGGCGTGAGGCAGGGCCGGCACCGAGCCCGACACAGCCCCGTCTCAGTCCAGTGCAGGTTAATTCCCTAAAAAGGGCCAACACCACATCCTCCCACCCGACAGGACCCCAGCTGGAGCCCGTGGTGTCTTCCAGGGGCTTTTCCCTGTGGTGCAGCACTCTCACAAGAGAATCAGGGTGTCTGTACAGGACCTCCCCACCCAGGGACGGGTGAACATCCCCGAGGGATGATTCCCATGGGGCAAGAAACAGGCGTGAGGGCATTACTGGCACTTACATGGCTATAAGTGCTGCATCCCGTGAGTAATCCAGCAAAATCTCATTCAGCCTCACTTGTCGCAGCGACTGTGGAGCAAAGAGCATCGAGAAACAAAAAATAATGGTTTCCAAAAAGACTAAATTCTGTCTAAAAGCAGGAGACCCTTTGCAGGAGCTCCCCTGGTACTGGTGCTACCTTGGCTCTGTTTTTATCGACTTCCTCATCAGAAATCTTCCAGGGACAGCCCTGTCTCATCTCATTCACTGTGGCCTCGTCTTGGAAGCCATCGTTCAGCCTGAAGGGAGCGATGAGTTCATCAAATCTCTTGACGCTGCAACACAAGCAGACAGTGCAAAGGAAGAGGGTCTGGGCAGGTTTGGGGGCGCTGTGGGGGCACGGGGAAGGGAGGGGGAGTGGTTACTGCTCTGGCCGGGGTTTCTGGTTGATGTCAGGGAGGATGTGGACCTCATGGAAGCCGAGGCGGAATTTGCTCAGTAGAGAGACAATCCTAATGGAGGGGAAAGGACAGATTTTCCCAAAGTTAGCAGGGAATGGTAGCCCTGCCACAGCAGAGAACCCTGCTGCTGGCCTCAGTTTGCACATTGGGTTTTCCCACTCTGCAGCCACATTGATTTCCAGAGAAGTGAGGCAAAGCAGCCAGGTCAGAGCTCACAGATCCCATTATGGCAAAGCTGGGAGGGCTCAGCAGGATGGGAAGCAGCTTGTGTCACCACCCACAGGACAGTGGCAGTGGCCAAGTGGCCAAGAGCTGCAGTGGCCACCAGCACTTACGCCTTCCTCTCCTCGTCCATCCTGTTGATCTGCCCGCCGACAAACACCCGGATTTTGCACTTTCCCCAGCGCTTCTTGCGTCCCAGCAGGTAGGGGATGAGCAGCGTGAGACCTGGCCCCAGAACACCCGGTGGGAATGCAGCAGGGAGCCCCAGGCTCACCAGTGCTTCCTTCCTTGGTGCCAAAGGCCAGGGATGTCCTGGCACCATTTGGCACTACTGAGCCCGCCTGGGCACTGCAACGGAGGTGCTGGGCTCACATTATCTGGACAGATAGAAGGTGAAGGTTACCTCCATCATCAAAGAGCCAGTAAATGTCAATGGTCTTCTTGCCCTGCTTGCTCTGGAAGATGGTGCTTGCCTGCTGCTCACTGGCCAAGGTGGTGGGGTCCGCTGCTAGGGCAAGAGGGTCCTGCTATCAGCAAAGGGCACCACCAGCCACAGATTAAAGGCATCACTTCTTCCTGGTCCCAGTCCTGCTCCCCAGGGCTTGAAACCCCCACCCTGCCTGCAAAATAATCCTCAGAGCTGGGGATGCTCTGGGTGGTTACAAGCCAGGACCAACCTACCTGTGCCTGGGGCTGCTCTGCTGCCAGTGCCGTTCTCGGGGTGCTCTGCTGCCTCGAACGTGGGGTTAACTGAGGAGGGAGGAGAAGAGCAAGGGCAGAAGAGCAGTGCCTCACTGTCCCCATCCCTTTGATCCCAGCACAGGAGCAATGTCCTGCCAGCACTGTGGCCTTTGTCTGGGGACATGGTGCTGGCTGGCACATGCCACAACTCCATGACTCTGTGTATCCCTGGCCAAGCAAAGCCACTTACCATGTGCCTGCAGCACTCGGGAAATGTTCAGCCCTTCCTTCATCCGCATTACGCACACGCCGTACTTGAAATCGAACGCGTCGCTGGAAGGAGGGAGGAGAGGGAGTTAATGGAGGGTGCACTGTCAGCCCAGCTGGAACCTGAGCACGTGACTGCAGCCGTCAGTGAGGCCACCAGCAGGTGCCAGTGTCCCCAGGAGGTGGAGGAGCCAGTGTGGCCGTACTGCAGGATGCCCACGTAGTCCTCCAGGCTCTGGGGAGATGCCGTCCGCCAGTTCCTCTTGTAGCCCAGCACTAAGATGTTAGGTCTCATCTTCCCGAGGCCAGCAGCCTATGGATAGATGTCCCCATGAGACCCCGCTGCAGGGACAGACGGACACAGGTGGTGTCAGTCCACTCCATGGGGGAGCAACACAGGGGGGTGCCTGGAGATCGTGGAGAGAGGTCAGAACTCCCCCAAGCTGTGACAAAGAGGAGGGACCCTGCTGCTGGAAGGCCAGTGATGGCTGTACCTGGATGAGCATTTGGACACCACTTCTCAGATCCTCAGCCACCACATCTGTGTAGAAAGCCTTGATCTTCCTCTTCATTAGCCACTTAGTGTGGCCATCTGCCATCAGCCGGGACTCCGGCATCTTCTGCTTCCGCGGGCCCTGCAGGAATCAGGAGCAGGAGCTCAGGGAGCCCCTTCCAACTGCAACAAGTCTTGCCACCAAGGACTTCTAGCTCTTCTCTTCCCAAATCATTGGCAAGAGGTGGATGTAACTACTGCACACATGGGAGGTTGCAATCACAGCCAAGAAAACCAGTGAATCCAGGGAGTCGACAGCCAGTGCACACAATCCCAACAGTCCTGTGGGTGCAGATGAGCTGGTTCTTACTGCACCCAATTGCTCTGGAGCCTTCAGGGCTGCAGAACCCCCCTGTCCTCTGAGCAACTACTTCATCCTTCCAAATCTTCTGCAATTAATTGGCAAAGGGAAGCCATAAGCCCACAGGGACATCCTGATGCTTCACCAATATTGCTTAATAACTCAGAGCGGCTTCCAGTTGACACATTTCACCATCCAGCAGCACACAAGTGGGCACATTTCAACCTCCACCCTGTATCCAGCAGGATACAACCGTACTCCCCACCCCATCACCCACTGGTGGCCGGAGCCCCCAGGACAAGGAACCAACCAGCTCCTGCAGGTGACTCACAATCAGCACGTTGCCACAGAGCATCAGGCTGAGGTTCTTGGTGAAGGTCCCCACAAAATCCACCAGTGCTGGGCGGAAGTTGGGTGGGCCAGTCAGCACCAGGCACTGTGGTCTGCAGGCAGGGGAAAAAGAGAGCGAGGAATAGTACTTTGGAGGCATCCAGCCCTTTTGGAATGAGCCATGTTTCTTCTCCCATGCTTGGCCAGTGGCAGCCATAGGGAGCATCTTTAGAATGAGAAAACATGTGACCTGAGGCTCCAGTTTCACTCTTTGGTCTTTTTATATCAGATGAGACCAATGTGTCTGTGTCTGCCTGGTACAGGGAGGGCAGGGTTTGCCCGGATTTCTACCGTACATGGCACACACGTGGGATTTTAAAGAGACACATTTTGCTGTACCTCCTGGTTACTGAGGGTGGTGGTGAGGGTGTGGCCATGGGCATGATGCCTTTCTGGGTTTAAAGGAGGCAGGAGCTGGCTCTTTATCCCACTCCCTCCATGCCCATCACTGCAACGAGCTGCCCTTGCCTGTAGTTCTTGATGTGCTCATCCACTTCGCTCAGCCCCACTGAGTAGTTGAGGGCCATGTTGTAGGAGCTGGCTTGCATGGAGGAGCCCCAGTTGACATCTGCACAGGGAAGATGGATTAGCAACAGGGCCAGACACCTTCTGGGGCATCACCAGTGCCAGGTTACCACCACCCACCCGGCTTTTTGTAGAGGACATATCCCAGGAGGAAGATGACGATGCCGAAGGCAATGAGGGCTGCCCACCAGGTCAGCAGGAACATGATCACCACTGAGACGGCAGCTCCAAAGAGTGCAGCCCACTTGCTGTAATACCGAAAGGAGGGTCGCCAGCCTGCACGCAAACACACACACACAGAGCCGCTGCCGGGAGGGGGAGCCGCACCCGGAGCCGCCGCCGCAGGGCACGGCTGGCGGGGCACAGCCCACCTGGGGAGTTGGTGATGGAGGCATGGAAGCAGCTGAAGTTGATGAGGGCGTAGGAGCAGAGGAAGAAGTTGGAGATGATGGGGGCGATGGCATTGAGCTCGGCTGTGGGAGGGGGAGAAAGAGAGCGAGCTGTCAGTGGTGGGGACTGAGCCACCCTGCTGGTGGTGGGCTGCAGGAGGGTATCGGGGCAGCAAGCACCCACCGATGAGGATAAAGCCAACAGCAATGACATAGGTGAGCATGTAGCCACGGATGGGCTCGCTGTTCCTCCCATAGCCCTTCCCAAAGAAGCCAATGAGAGGATAGAGCTGGTCCTTGCAGAGACACTGCAAAGAGAGACACAGTGGGGACAGCAGGGACATGGGATGGCAGTGTCATGGTGGCTCCTGCATCCCTAAGAGCAAGGGCCAAACTGGAGCCATGCCCTGTGTTGACAGCAGCACCCTCCTTGCCTCAGGGCTGCTCATGGATGCAGAGCCCTGCACCAAGGAGCATCACCCACTGCTGAGCTCAGGGAGAGGAGTTGGGGTGTGCAGACACCACCCCCTCACCTGGAAGACTTTGGGTGCTGAGACAAGGCAGGCCAATGCTGAGGAGAGGGTAGCACCAAAGATTCCTGCTGTAATGAGGGGGCCAAATCCAGACACCATGCTCATGCTCTGCATGAAAACCAGGGGATCAGGAACCCCAGCATCTCTGGTGCACCAACCTTCACCCCAACCCTGAGGGATTTCCAGCCCTAGACCCCATCCTGCTGCATTTCCTTTAATATTATCCAGGCAGCAAAGTCCAGCCACATCCAAAAGCCCACTCCCTGGTGCCTTGCTGTTAAAAAATGGCTGTTTCAAGAGCATGGATGCCCCCCAGGATGGCAGGGAGGTGCCAGGCACGCAGCTGCCTGGGAAAGTCATCCATTGCAGCACAGATCTGGCCAGGAGCAGGAACAGGGGCTGGCCATGGTTCTGAGCAGTACCTGGTAGTAGTTGCTGAGCCCATATCGGCAGCTCTGCTGTTGGGCACAGGCAGTGAAGTTCCAGCCAAAGCTGCAGGCCAGCCCCTCACAGCCTGGCGAACCCACAGCCACGCTGTCGTTCAGGCTGCCCGAGGCGTCTCGCACCACACAGGCACCTGGGGGACACACAGGGCCAGAGCAGGGCTGGAACCTCTCCACGGTTTCAGGAAGCCCAGCCCCAAATCCCATTGCCTGTGACAACTCCCAGGTCCCTCATGGGGCTTTGAGCAATGCCAGGAGCTCCACTGCCCACCCAAGATGACTTTGCCCCATGTTGGGGTAGGAACAAGGTCTGGCACCTGTGGCACTCACACTGGGATATCAATGCCAGTGTCCACAGCTTGCTACTGGCTCCTACACATCCGATTCCTCCCAAGCCACCTATTTTGGGTAGGGGCCAGCCCACCCACCCAGCCTCACTTACCAATGGTAGCAGAAAGCACCAGGTAGGACATCGTGGTCCAGAAGATGGCCATCAAGGTGCCCTTGGGGATGGCCACGGCAGGATCCTGCCCAAGGGAGTTGCAGAGATATGTAAGACAGCTTTCCAGCAGCAGTGCTAACGTAGGCAGCTTATTTGTGGCTGCTGTACAGGAGGAATTTTAATTCACTGTATCACAAAGCCACAGAGTATCTCCTGGCTGAGCCCAAAGTTTCCATAAGAAATAAAACAAAGTCCAAAGGTTGGATCAAAATGAAAGCCCCAGGGAAAAAAGGGCTTGAGCCCTGAGAAACACTGGCTCAGGCAGCAAGAGTCACAACCCACCTTCAGGTCACCTGAAATGTTGGCCCCAGCCAGGATGCCGGTTGCGGATGGGAAGAAGATGGAAAACAAGCCAAAGAAGGAGCCCTCAGGTCCACGCCAGTTGGGCACAAAGTTCTGAGCAAAGATATCAGCTGGGGAGGAAGCAAAGGAGAAGCATTTAAGGCCTCTTGGGTACTTTTTTCCTGGCTAAAGCACATTAGCACTAGCTTGGTGCTCTCCCCAAACTGCAGCAAAGAGCCAGGCTTCAGAGATGCACTTGGACCTGCTCAGTGCAACTCCAGTCTGGGTGGACCCACCTCGGTAGCTGAAGAAGCCCTTTGCTTGCTTCTCAGCAGTGGCTGGGATCACTGTCCCCACCAGGTAGTTAATGAAGGAAACCAAGATGACCAGGAAGAACAGTATCTGTGCCTGCCAGACCAGAAAGAGCCAGCTGAAGAACTGGGCATTGGGGCACAGAAAGAGTGAAGAATGCATTTGGAGAAACCCATGCCCGTTTTTGGGGAGCTACAGGCATCCTCTGCTCCTCAGATGCCTGGTGGCCAGCAGGGACAGCTCTTATCAGCCCAGGAGAAAAATGTGAGCAAGAGAGAGGGTTACCTTGGCCTCCCATTCCATGCCAGCCAGGGAGATGCCCAGCAGCACTGTCACAGTGATGACCCCAATGATTCGGATGTCATTGGTGGGGTCCACGATGAGGGAATTGTGCTCCTGAGGAAAGGAAACTATTCACAACATGGAAATAATCCTCTTCCTTACCAAACCACTGTTTTTAGTGAGTTTTAGCAGCCACTGTTTGATTATCAGTGGTCCAATGGTAATACAAATATTGATAATCAACACAGGTTGTGCAAGGAGAAGGTGGGGATGGAGGGGTAGGGGAGACACTGGGACCCAGAGGACCCAGAGCTGCTCTCCTACCTGCAGCAGGTCCCGGACAGTTTCAGCAAAGCCCACTGTGTGCATGGCCACAGCCACGGCGTTTGCAAAGGCAAAGATCAGCCCGATGGAGCCGCCCAGCTCCGGCCCCAGGCTCCGCGAGATCAGGAAGTAGGTGCCTCCTGAGGCAGGGAACACCCATGGCATTACTGCTTCCCCCACGTTTCTGGGGTTCCCCCACACCTCACAGCCCATGCCAGGAGCTCACATCCATGGGGCAGCCCCAGGATAAAGAGATCCCTGGAGTGGCTGGGAAGGAACACACTACCTGACTTCACTTTGCCATTGGTGGATATGGCAGAGATGGACAAGCCGGTTATGGTGGTCACTGTCACAGACATGAGGATGATGAGCCATGTCAGGGCTGTGGGGAAAGGGCATTGCTTCACTGCTGTACCCCCCAGCCTTCCCTAGAGTCCCACCACCCCCCAGGTGTCTGGGTGATGATGGGCCCAGTGCCACTGTCCAGCCCACAGCGAACCACAGCACCCACCGATTCCTGCCTGGGCGGTGATCCAGGGCAAGCGCAAGTAGAGGATAACTCCCCAAATGTTCAGCATGCAGCGGATCTGAGGGGGACAGAGGGGACCTGGCCATCAGGGCATTGGCACCTGGGGATGGCCAAACCATGCCAGCTCTGCTGCTCCTCAGAGAAAACCACCCCACCGAGGGAGGCAGGGAATTGCTCAAAGCACACGTGCTTGCAAAAATACAGACATTGGGAAAAATGCAAAAAGGGTAAAATGCTTACCAGGTAGGAGGGCAGGAGGATGCTCGTGGGGGATGGTCACACTCACCATGACGCCCTTCACCCAGCCAAAGCGGACAGGTTCTGGCTCGGAGTCTCTGCCTGGCTCCCCTTCTGCCTCCTCCAGCCCAGCCTCCGGCCCGGCCTCTGGCAGCCCATTGCTGTGCTGCAGGTCCGACACCGGCGTGCGAAGGCGGCTCGGGTCAGGCTGTGGGACGAGGGGAAGGCAGGTGAGGGTGGACTTCAGGCAGCTGTCCCTGGAGGCAATGCTCTGGCTGAGCACACAGCTGGATCCTCTGGCTTCTCTCAGGGCCTCCTTGGGGACGTGTAGTCAGCACAGCACCAGTTATGGCACCAAGAGGCAGGAGACAGTGACCCACCACAGACACTTTGCAGGGACCAGCAGCATGGCCAGGGGATGCCAGAGATGCTGTGGGTACAGCCAAGCCCCCTGTTACCTTGAGGATGGAGTGCAGGTCAGCCAGCGAGGGCCTGCCCTTCCTGGGGTCGCCCACCCCCTTGCTGTTGGCGTAGTGCTCGTAGGCTGGCACCACATCCACCGTGTTGTAGCCAAAGGTCCTGGTGCAGAGGGTGCTGCTGGACAGCTGGGTGGGCTGGACGCTGTCACAGCTGGACCCCTCGGTGGGTGTGTAGGGAGCCCTGCCCCCCTCCTCCATGCCCAGGAGGGTGCTGATGGTGAAGCGGCCGCTGCAGCGGGCTGGGGGCACATCTGGGACGGGCAGCTCGGCCATTGCCCCTGCCCAGCAGCCTGCCAGGTGGGGACAGGGTGGAGAGGGGCTTGCCGGCTTTATACCCCGCAAAACCGGAGCGAGGTGACCGGCACACACCCACCACTGATGCTAATAGAGGAAAGGAATCAGCCTGAACCACCTCGAGCTGGTCAGGGGGAAAAAAATAGCTGGAAGGGATACCAAAACCACCATAATGGGCATCACTGCCTCCCAGCGCTCGATGGGGGCAGCGATAACAGATTTGAGATTAAGTCCCAAGGACAGATCAGCAGAGAAATGCAGCGCTGAGCTTGCCTCCGGCCCCAACCCAGGAACATTCAGTTCACAGGGATTTATTATGGAAAAAGGGAGCAAGACTCCCACGCACCCTCACCCTTCCCTGGGATATTGCCCCAGACCCGTCAGATCTCGTAAATCATCCTGGCTGGTCTCCAAGGTGCCGCCTGTGGCACTGAGCTGGGCCGGATGTGGGCAGGGGAACGGGGCCTTTATCTCACAGTGAAACCAGGGGGAAGGGGGGAGTGTGACATCAAGGGATCTGAGGGATGCTCCAGCTGGAACTCAGATTCCAGGCTGCTGGAGAAGACAGGGTGCACAGAGTGGCGTAAGTCTGTCTGTGTTTGTCCAGGGCTGGGAGCTGGCAGCTCTCAGTACCAGGCAGCAGAGATGCCCATGGTCCCACAGCCCCTTTCCCCTCCAGACCCAGGGACAGGGTACCCCTGAGCCCCCAGGGCTCAGAACTGCCCCCAGTTCCATCCCTGAGTCAACAAGCCACTTAAACCCTTGCCCCCATCACACAAAAAACAAGATGAAGCTATGTGGCCATAACCCCACAGCAACAGGAGCTGAGGACAGGGGGAGGGATGGGCGCTTGTTTCACTCCCCAGCCCCTGTCACATGGGCCACCAAAGCAGTTACAGATAAGATCAGCAAAGACAGCAAACAAGGCCGGCAATAAAGTTGGAGGGCAGCCCATTGGAATTTCAGCTCCGTGAGGCTTTGCAAGTTAATGGAAAATTGGGCCTGCCTGCCTCTGGCTGTCTTTGCATTCACACACAAATTTTGACCTGATTTTTGAGGACTTGCTCCAGCCCCCTTGTTTGTGTGAGGGCAGACGGCTGCTGTGATCAGCCAAGCCCCGTGCAGCCGGGGGAAGCTGAGGGCAGCAGCCCGGCCTGCATCCCTGCTCAGCCCTCGCAGCACTGCAGGGCACCTCGGAGCCCGGAGAGCAGGGACAAGGGCGAGGTGAGGATGAGGGGAGAGCCTCACCCCAGAGCACCTCACACAACAACCTCCACAAAGTGGACACCAGCTTCCTCTCACAACAGATGCACCAGCAGACTCACACCCAGCAGAAGCGGCTTTATTTTAGAACCTCACCGTTTCATCAAAACCGCTGATTTGCCAAAAGCAGCACAAATCAGTCTCTTAGTGGGGGGCCTGTTAAACACAGCACAGTCAGAGATGCTCCGGAAGGCACAGGAGGGCTCCGGAGGCGGGCGAGGAGCGAAGCGAGTGGTATGATGCAACCCTGGTGTGGTGAAATAGCCGGATTGTAGGAAGCGCTTGCCGTCGGCCTGATTCACAACACCAGCTGCAGCAACAATACCGGGGCAGCGGCGGCGCTGGGAGCTGCGGCAGGGAGGGAGCTCCGAGCCTCCCCCCAGCCCCTCCACTCACACGGAACAGCTGCCAAGTTGTTTCTGCAGGGCTTCCCCTCACTTCCAGCCGATCCCCCAGTTTGTTCTGGGTACTAAATGCATCAAATGAACCCAAAATCGAGTTAAGCCGAGCATGGTGCAGTGCATTACACAGCTTCTTTTAAAGACTGCCTTGCATTACACAGCTTCTTTTAAAGACTGTCTAAGTGTTACATTCCAAAAGGCTTCAATGAAGTTTTAATTGACCTGTTTCCATCCCTGTGGAAGAGGGAACCTACCCTGAGTGACACAGGACACACAAATGATGCAGGGGCTCAGCACTGCAAACCCACCGTGCAGAGCCGACTCAACTTCTCAGCACCACAGCAAAGGAAGCCTGTGAAAAGAAGAGAGATGGTGATTCAGCCAGCTGCCAGTAACCTCTCCCAGTGGGAACACACAGGTCATCTCCCATCTCTTCCAGACACCATTTCTATCTTTCCAACTTCAAACCCAGAGAGAAAGAGGACAAAAATGCTGGCACAGGGACATGAACAGAGGCAGTATTTGAGTGCTGTGTCACCCCAGGGATGCAGAACTGGAATTAACAATGTCCTCTCACTTTCTCCAGGCTGGAAGGAAAACATTTTACTTCTTTGATAGGCTGGGGTGACAAGGGTTAGGAAAGTAACAAAACCAAAAGAAGTGCATTGAATTAACTTTTTCTGAGCACAATTCCTTCAGCTCCTGCAAGGAACAAGGTCCAAGCAATGTCTCAGACAAATGCAGAAGTAGTAGGAAATGGTGGTGAACAGAGAAGTCACCTCATTTAGCAGGTCTACTCCAGCCAGGGGGTCTGGAAAACATAATGAAAAATCAGACTGAGATGCAAAATCTGCATTCAGCAGGGAAATCCAAGAAAAGGCAGAGGAGTAGGAATGTAACCCATAGGCAAGTACCCTGACTATGGCCAGCATATTCTGGAGTAATGGTGAAAATACTTAAAAGGATTCATTTTGTTGTCTGGACTAGAAAAACCTCACAGGGACAGCTGAGAATACAGGACCCACTGACACCAGCTTTCTTAGTGTTTAAGAGGCCATCAAGGCACATTTCAGCAGTGCCAGTTCCCACAGGAGCTGACTGTCTTCCCTTAGCTCAGTGTAGTTCTTACCAGGTTAACCCTGGGCAGATCTTTTAACTAATTTTTTCCCTACTGGGCAGGTAACATAGAGCAGAACTTTACAGTAAGTATTTCTAGATTTCCCTGCAACTCCCCTGTAAAACCAGACCACCTCACTCAGCCCTTGGTCCTTGGAGGAGGTGCAGCTTTAGGAGCTGCTGTGCTGGAATTGCAGCATGTGTGGATGTTTCAGAACCACAGAGCCACACAAACTGTGGGACACAGACCTGGAGACTGCCTGCCTCTGCTGCACCCACACCAGAACAAGATTGTTGCATGCTCTCACAGCAAACACCTTTTCACTTTTCCCTCTAATCTCCTGCAGCAACACAAGCTTCAGCTGTATTTGACTCAAACCAATGAGTCACCCTTGGGATGCATCTCATCTGTCTGGAGGATCTTTAGTGCCAGGGATTAGTCCCAAGGTAGGAAAAAGCAGATGGAATTATCCTAAACTTAATTTGTGCTTGCTTTGTGTATAAAGAGCAGAGCTCCACTGACGTAGAGAAGATTTGTCAGTTTTTTCTCAGAATGAATTCAGCTCAGATGAACATCCCTGGCTCTGCTGCACACTGTGCACTACTCCCTGTTGTAAAGGGAGTGCATGGTGACACCACAGACTATACCAAACAAAAGGCATGAGTTTAGTGACACCCCAAAAAACCCTTCCAGCTCATAACCTATTCAGAAAAGGCTAAGCTTGTAAATTAGCAAAGTCAGAGTAATGGTGCAAAACCTGAAGGAGCAGAAGCTGATTGTTCTCTCCAGCAGAATAAACAAGATGTGGAGGGAAAACAGGGACATCTGGAAAACCATGGGGGTGCCTTATTCAGCAAAGCACACAATGTGCATCAGCATCTACCTCAAAGCCCTTGGAGTCATGCAGGTCTGCCAGAGCCAGGCTCAGGCACTGAGCTGGAACCTGCCACTCTGGGCAATGTGGGAAGATGGATGGGATGTAACATTCACCACCTAAGAAGAAATCACAGGGCAATCAACAAGTAATAAATTAACTCCAAATATCTGTGGCTCTTTCTGTTATACCCACAATCTCTTACCTTGATGGAAATGGGGCTGGTCTTACCTTTTCAGGGTTAGTCTTGGGACTTGGACTCCCTGGGGTTTATTTCC
Organism: Melozone crissalis; assembly: GCF_028551555.1. NCBI lineage: Eukaryota > Metazoa > Chordata > Aves > Passeriformes > Passerellidae > Melozone > Melozone crissalis. The sequence continues at coordinate 8,199,649 of NW_026535785.1, forward strand.
CATCAGTCCATCACAGAAGGATCATCTTGAATTTTGAAAGATGAAATAATTCAGTTTCTGATGAGCTTAAAAAGCGACCAAAACCTGGAATAACAACCACTGGGCACAAAGAGAGGAAACTTTGTACAGACATCAACTTTCCCAACACCCAAGAAGGCTGAGAAGCACCAGAAAGCACCTGCTAGAGCCTCCTTGAAGGGCAGATGGAGAAAGGGTACTGTACTGCTTACAGAAGGTCCCCAGGTTCAACACTGGACATCAGAACGTGCCAGGGAGGCAGCATGAGAGCTCTCCTGAGCAGGGGATGGGCAAGAGGCAGGAGAACAAGGTCCTGAAATGGCAGCACTAAGAGCTGAGCCCCAAAGGACTTCTGTTCCTGCATGAATGGCAGATCAGGGAGAGGGAATTACAGTGGGGAAGGTGGCCCTCACCCTTCCCAGACTCCAGCAAACATTGTCCCTCTCTTGCTCAGGTCAGTGGTTGCCTGAGGACAGGTGCAGACCTGCCAGACTCTGTATGGGAGGTGATTTCATGCTGGGAGTAACTCAGGCACAGGGGCTGAGCACCAGCAAGGAAAACACAGGAGCAGGGACATCCTGCAGGACTGCACCTGGGGCAGCCCTGGCCCCACCACCGCTGTCCACAAACAGCAGGGAAGGTGCCTGCTCTCCAGGGAACGGGATCAGTTCTTATCCGAGATATGCCAAGAAGCATTTCTACACAAACACACCAGAAATGTTAACAGGCAATACAGCTTTCCACTCACCTGCTGACATGTTTGTTAGGCAAGTCCAGCCCACTCCCAAATAACTCCTTGGTAACTCACCAACTCCCCTTTACCTGCAGGGTGTTGTCCAGGTCTCCCTCAGCCTTCAGTTGGGACAGTCCTGGCCATGCTAGAGGAGCACTCCAGGCTGTACACAATCCCTAGCTCTATCCTCTGAGGGCCCAGCAGCTGGTTTGCTAATGCTGAGAGACATGGACTGGAGTGACTGGCAAGCCCTTTGCTTCCTGTCCAAAAGGTGGGCAAAATTTATGCTACAACATTTCTGGTGAAAAAAGTAATTAGGAAAATTGTCATCATGTCAGTCAGAAATTCCTCCATCCCAGTAAACAAAGACATTGCAAAATGGAGATGAATTCTCTCCCATGACAGCTCTTACCATACAAAGGCTGAAATCAGCCCCTACATTTTGCTGCCTGGTCTGCATTCCAAATGCCTCATGTTCTCATACCCCAGTAACACAAGAGGGTGAGACAGCAGCAGGGGAGCAGCAAGAGCAACCACCAACATTCCTCCCATTTTTTTTTAAAGATAGGCAGCTATAGTAAAACTAAAAGCTTTTCCTGTAACATGCTCCTTGGGCTTTCACTCTCATTTAAATGTAGCTCAAAACACTTAAAGGTAACCATTTTTAAAGCCCTTTGCTTTTGTAGGGCTCACATTTCCTGCTAAAGCAACAGTAATATCCACCCACACCCAGCACAGCCTCACCTGGGCCTCTCTGGTTCAGCTTCCTCACTTCTGGTGAACTCCACAGGGGCCCACTTGGAATGCAACTGACTAAAATTCACGTGTTGCTCACAAAAAACTCTCCCACCAAGAGATACCTGTTTCCAACCCAGCTGTTCCTGCAGAAGCTTCAGCAGAGCTGCAGGGCTGTGAGCCCCTGGCTCAGCACAGGGGTCTGTGCAGCACACAGAGCAGCAGCACATGTGCCACACGAGACAATGGGACAGACTGATGGCAGTGTGTCACAGGGGGACTGGGGCATCACACACATTTTCAACACTTAATATGCATCCAAAACCCCCTAAAGCTTCTCAGCCCTAAGTACATTTAGCAACAAATCAGAGTTTTCTTCTCCATATCCTCTTCTGCTATAAAATTCCTGTCCCTACTACAGAGCTATGATTTCTTTTTCTGCATAGCCTATTAACTAATTAAGAGTAAATTTCTAAATGCAAACCAACTGAAAATAAAATTAATAAAAACATAAAAACACAAGAACCGGTGAAAATTAAAATGTCAAAAACAAATATCAAAACCAAAGAAATTTATTTGTCAACAAAAATACAGAATACAAAAAATGACACTGGTCCCATGGGCCCTCTGAACGTACTACAGACAGGCACAGGCTGCTGCACCCCAGGCAAGCTGCTCTGCTAATTCATGAGGATCTCCATTTGCACCAGTCTTGCATTCGTGTCTCCTGATGTTCTGTATGGGATCATCCCAGCAAACATTATCAGTGCCCGAGCCTGAGCCTGAAGTTGCTAAAAGAGAGAAAAACAAAGTACAGTTACTTTAGTACAAAAAAAAAAAAATACAATACTCTTCAAACAAACACATGTAATCTTTTTATCTCAGAGCTGCTCTCTAGAAAAGGAACCTCTACATTGCAAAGAAAATCTAATTATTCCCTTTTCCAACCATTAAAAGCATGTCAAGTTACTCTTTTGCTTAAAAAATAATCCCTTCTTATTTGAGAATACCCAAGAAAAAACATTTTCAGTAATGTGGGGCATTGCTGTACTGCAGCAATCTTGTAATTTCTGCATGAACTGGGCTTTCCCATGGCAACAGGATTCCTTCCCACCTTGCAAAACAAGGTTGATCCTGTTGAAATGCAGCATAAATGTTCTCAAAGCAGAAGCACTAGAAATGAATCAGAGATGCCCCACACACCTGGAGATCTCCAGTATCACCCTGCAGCAAACCAATCTCCTCAAAGGCTCTTCCTGCCAATAACACAACGAGAGCAGAGGCACCAAGCCCACTCAGACCTTTCCCAAAGCAACCAAATCCCTTCTTGCACAGCAGAAGACTATAGAACAGCTGAAGGATTTCAGGAATAATTTGTTTCATTTGTTAAAACTGTTAATAAAGTAAAAGGAAAGTAATTTCAATAACTGGTAGGAGTCAAGAGAATACAGAAACCCCAAATCTTTGTAGAAAACTGTTCAGACTGCTTGGATTGCTAACAGGTGTTTCTTCTTAAATATTAAGCATCACAGATTTACTCTACTGGAAAATCCAACTGTTCAAATCCTGCTTTCACCTACTGCCTTCAGGGAAAGCCAAAGGTTGCTGTTGGTGTGTGGATGGCAAATCTGGTAGCAGGAACTTACAAACTGAGAAGTGACTGAAGCCCACTCCATCCCTGATGCCTCTGTGGCCTTTTTCAGGGTGTAATTCAACAGCCACAGAGAAACTCTGGAGGCTGATAATGGAAAAGCTGTTAGAGTTTTCCCTGGACTGACCTAATTGCCAACATCTCCCAGGACAGTTTCCCTCCCAAGCTGTCAGTCACCACCAGCAGACCGACAACTGGACAAGGTGGCCTGGAAATCACTCATTCTGCTCCTGTCAGTGTCTCCCAGCCTGCTCCCAAATGTGTCACACAGTGAGGCTGTGTAATTATGTCTGAGCTGCTGCTTTTCAGTGGAGGTCAAAACAGGTGGTAGATGGAAAAAATAAAAGCTTGTCAAGGTGTCTGACTTTAAAGTTAAAGTATTAAGAGGCAAAAACTCTCACCATGATGAGGAAACGTTGAGGAGGGGTGTGAGTTACTGTTCTCTTTACCTTTACAGAAGCAATGATACCAGAGCTGGTCTATTTTCAAAAATCAAACCAATACTTTGGGAAGAACAAACAGAGGTTTGCAGAGGTTAAGAGTGGCCTGGAGGGCTAGATGTTCTATTGGCTGTAATTACTTAATGAACATTACAGTTACTTGCAAATTTTAAATAAGACCATAGATAATTAAAAAAAAATTAATTCCATTCCATTCATGACCTAATTTTGCCAAGATAATGCCTTTGGGCTGCTGCAGAGAGTTCACCACCCCTGACTGGGGTGAGGAGCCTATGACTTTGCTGTCATGCACTCCCCCAGCATCTGGGTCAGGGCTGTCACCACAGCCACAGTTTCCAGGACTGCAGGCTGGGCTCCCTGCAATCTCTGCCTGAAACCTGACAAAATGGATCAGGCCAAGTGGGACAGGACTTTGTTCCCTTATTCCCAAAACTAATTAATTATATACATAAAAGAAAAAATACCTAAAACAGCTTGGGTGATTTCATTCTGAAATAAACACAATGCAGAAATGCCAGCTCTGACCCCAAACCTGATCTTTTCTAGTCCACCTCCAAAGTGGGACAGGAGATGTTTTGCAGAGAGCATTACTGGGTTCAGGGAGGCTCCAGCAGTTCTACTCCCCCTCCATCCTGCCAGGTCCATGCTGTTCCTGCTGAAGTCCCACCCATAGCAGCAGGATCCTGCTCAGGGTGGGCTTGCAGAGCTGGGCACCAGAGGGAGATTCAAGGGCTCTGATTTTCTCTCTGGGGGATGCTGCTCCCTGCTATGTAGAATAAGCCTCAGAGTTACAAACAGCAACTATCTTTTCTTCTGATGAACAGAGGGATCTGAATGTGCCTGTTCTGATGGAGCTAAAGAAAAGCCAGGGATTTCAAAGACCTGTTCAAGGAAAGGTAATTTTTCACTTGCATTGTCTACTGGGCAATATGCCAGGATTGTTAAAGCTTCTGAAAGGGTCTGATTTCCCCAGATTTGCTTCCCCAGAGAACATGGAAAAGGTGCCCTTCTCCAGGGAAGTTCAGGAGACAAATTCTTGTCATGCACAGCCTGCTGAAGCTCATGTCTGCCATCTCTGTCCAGGTGAATGAGGTTTTGCTGAAGGAACACCTCTCTCCCCACATCTGTAATGTCCTCATTTCTTCACACCACTAAAATTGCCTGAGTTGCCTCCCAGCTGAAACCATCTAAATTCTCTGCTCCTGCAGTCTTGGAAGAAATTCTTCAGGGTAAGAAAAAAGGGCAACACATGTAAAGCCATTCTGACCCTACGTTCCATGTGCCCATGCCTGCTATGATTTTTGCACACACAAATCTTTAGGCAGATGGGAGCTACAGAGTGGTAGATTTTTCTCTTGTTAATCCTCCATTTGCAGATCTATGCTCCTTTGTGACACTCCTGTGACACAGCTGTTCTCTTATCCCCTCCCTGACACAGAGGCAGTGGACACTTGTCCCCTCTGATGGCAAAGCACAGCTTGTACTGCACACAGCAGCCAGAGATCTGTGACTCAGAATTCCCTGTGCTCCCAGCATCACTGCCTCCCTGCTGCCATGAGATCCCATCACAGGGCCTGGAGCTTGATTAACAAAACTTGAAGCCTGAAATAAAGAAAACTTTCAAGGGTTTTTAGCAGGGTACAACATCAGCTCATCTCAACTACTGTGATAGCAGCAGAGTGCAGAGCAGGTTTATGAAGTGGTGTCACACTGAGCACCTTGTGGACATGATACAGTATCATGGTGGCCTCCTTCCACACAAACCTCTGCCAGCAAAGCTTCTAAACCCAATCAGCCCAGGGTATTCATCCTGAGCTGGCACCTGACAGCATTTCACACCTATGGAGATGGCAAATCCTTCTGCATAAGCATAAGATTGAAATCACAACATCAAAACAACCAGCTCACTTGGAAAACAAGGAGCTAAGGCATTCTTTGCTCCGTGCCAACCTCCTGAAGACACACAGCAGGTAACAACAGATTGTGTCAGCCTGGCACTTCTTCCCACATGCAGGGTTTAAGGTGGGAGAAGCCCAAGCAGTGTGCACCCTTCTCCAGTGCTGCTGATCTGGAGTACAAGCACCCTTGTGAGGCAGGAGCCCATAGCTCTTGTAGGCTGTGCCCCAAGACAAAAGCTGTACCACTACCTAAGCCTTTTATTTTTCTATGTAATTTAAAATGCTGCTAAGACTTTTACCAATATTACAATTTACAGATCAAAGGCACTTCTGTAGCTGACTAAAGCCTGGAATGAAGCTGGCTATGGCCCAAGTTGGTTTTTCACTCTCAAAAGGAGTTGATATTTATTTTCTAATCTGTTAAGACAGGATGAATGGTTTGGCCTTGGTTTCAAGTGCCTGCAGCAGCTTTAACTTATTAAGAGTTACAAGACCAAAGCTGGCTGGAATTAAGCTGTGAACCCTTCTGCTCAACCCCTCATGTTAGCAGGTGAGTGCTCACAAATCTGGCTGTGCCCTTGAAATGCTGCCTATGCTGCAGCTTGCTGGAGGTGGAGACTCCCATCAGTGGCTTGGGGAAATGCCTCTGCAGCAGCTGGAGCAGGGAAGTGAAACCCAGCGTGGTCATGCACTCCAACAGCAGCCAGAGTGCTGCAAGCTGCCCACTCCCTGCAGGGACAGCAGAGCAAGGCTGGCCATCACCAAGGGGAGGTGCTCCAGCATCTTGGTGTTTCACCCAAGAACACCTGGAAAACGTTGGCCTGCATCACTACAGAAACAAGCTGAGGGGAAGAGTCAAGCAAGGCCCTTCTAGCAGAAATGGGCACTTGCTCAAATGACAGCAGTGGCAATCAGGTGCTTAAAAAGCAACAGCTCAGTTGGCAAGGCAGCAACATCAACATCCTAGAGACACTGCAATGTTCCCATTTGCTTTACTATCTAAGAAGCAAAGTGGACACTTGTTTTCTCTTGCTAGGAGATGAATATAGATATAATATCTCCATTAGCTCAATGTTATTTAAAGCAGTATCATAGACTCAAGAATGGCTTAGGCTGAAAGGAACCTTAAAGATCATCCAGTTCCAACCTTTCTTCACACAAAGCTGAAGGCATCAGAGACTGGCCTTGAGACTAAGTAACTGGACAAGCTCAGTAAACCAAGACTCTTAGTAACTGAGCAAGCCAAAACCAAGACCATTAGAGATTCCCAGTTACTTGAAGCCCAATCTCTTGAAACCAGCACAACAGGATATAGGAAAACTTGTCAGACAGTGGGAATTGTATTCTTACCGAATCTCTGTCTTCCATTACCCGCTGGGGTCTGGCAGGAGTGGTTGGGCTTGTGCCTTTCATCCTCTTATATTTGGTGAATAAAATATTCATGGTTGCAAGCAGGACCTCAGATAAATTGTGTTTGATCTACACAAAGGAGGGGGAAAAAAGGACACATTGCAGCAAAAGGAGGTTGACAGAACCATGAGCCTTACTATGCAGATTCCTGTAACAGTCAGAGGTTTGATGGTTACCCCTGCTATGACTGCACCATCCAGCAGAAACTCTACCCAGAGCTTTGAGACAGACATGCCCAATGGCTGCACCTTCCTGGTTGACAGCAGCTGGTCAGATAAAACCCAGAACACCCAAATACACACAACCACTGCCTAAAAAAGAAGTGTCACCTTCCAGTTCAAGACCAGTAATGGCTTTCCACTATGCCTAATTTGCTAATGCACAAATCCATTAATTCCTGTAATTTAGAGGGAAGGAAACAAACACTCTACAAATGCTTAGTGACCATTAAGAACATAGAAGAACTAAGTTACCAGCAAGTTAAAAGTTTTCACTATTCTAAATTCTTGAATAAAAGTAAGTTCAGGGAGACTCACATCTGCAGATACTTTCTTCAAAATGGAGACAGGATTTCTGGGTAGGGAATTCTAGTGCTCAAAAGAGCAGCATTAAGAAGAAAAAGTTGCAAGCCAAGAGTATACTTGTATTAAATCAAAATAATCTCATCCTTTTTCTCTGCTAAAGAATAAGAATGATGAGATGACAAGGTTTTAAGATCCTTTTAACAAAGCAAAAAGGCTTTAGGAAGCTAAACCCAAAACATGACTTACCTCATCGCTGAAATTCCGGAAGGCAGCGACTCTCTCCTTGACGCAATCCTGGCTAAGAGGTACAAGCTTCAGGCGCTCAATAATCTTCAAAAAGAAAAGCAGGAATCAGGACAGATAATCAGCATTCTATGTGCCAGATATTAATAAAGTGTGTTCTTGAAGTGTTAATGAAATGCTTCTGTTTCCCTTCAAGAGAACTCATTTCATTGTCATTTATTGGTTTATCTCCTCACTTTGTTGAGCAACAGGAATATTTTGTTCAGTCTACAAAACAGCTACAGGAAGATCATCCTGTTTATCAAGCAACAGGGAAGAAACACCTTTTTAAATTGCTATAACATTGCAGTCCCTTCTAACTCATTAAATAAAATTTTTAAAGTGATGTTATTTGAGACATTCTGGGCTTTCAAGGGCATTAGGAAGGCTACACTTCAAACAGAACTCTTAAAACTTACATCAAAGGCCCTGTCAACGTGACCAGCGTGATATTCATCAAAAAACGTGATTAAGTCTAGCAGAAGGTAGAACGTGGAGTCAATGGATTTCTTTGCACTTATCCCCTGTGCTTTGTACCTGAAAGAAATTGTGTTACAGTTTTATTGTGCAAAATGGCAACCATTTATAACTGTGCCCTTGCGATTCTTGGAAGTGGAGACATCAAGCTCAAGGACAGAGGGCATTTAACAAAGGACAGCTTTCATTTTCCTTAACTGGGAGGCAGAATTTTCACAGGTTGTGGCTTTTTAAAAACACTGTTAATCACTTCCAGTTTTGTAAATCCAGCATTTGTTTCCTTTAAAATGTTTACATTTCCCACATTCATGGGGACATGGTGCCAGGCAGCAGAGACCCACAAGGCAAGCTCTGTAGCAGCATGTTTAACATGCTGCTTTACAGCAGACAATCCTCCAGCACAACTGCCTGCTTCAGGCAAGAAGTTAAGACTTGAAAGATGGATTAAGAGTTCCTGCACACCCTCAGGAGCTACACTGGCTCTGGGATGAACTGGAGGGCTGCCTGCTCTCACTCCTAACTGCATGAGGGCACAAAGAAGCTGTTTCACCTTTTTGTTGGGTGCCTCCCCTGCTCCAAAAGCATCACAAGAACACACAGGAGGAATGCTGCATCCCTACAGCACTGTCATCAGGACAGTACACATGGAAAAGCCCTGTCTCACATTTAACTGGCAAGAAGATGTGCTACTCAGAACTGCTCCAGCTTTGCAATCACTCAGGTTTGCAGCTGTGAAGTGGCATTATTGCACAGCAGTATTTAGTGCTTTCAGACAGATCAAAGAAACGTAGCAAAGCAAAAAAGCCCATTACAGCCTTTGCTGAAGCTTTAACTCCAGCCATAGATTTAATTCTCTTTAATGTCTGCCACCAAATCAGTCTCTCACCAAGTCAATACAGCACCAATTTTCACTTGATCCCAGCCTGCCCAAATGAAGCAAAGGCTGACTAGGAGTGACTGGCAAATGCCACTTGTCAAAAGAAGAAAGGCAAAGGGCTCTGATGGAAATCAATACATTTCTGTATTTGTCTTCCCAATTTCAAAGTGCCAGCAAGTGGGCTTGGTTTATTTTTATTCTCTTTGCAGCTCAATGGTTGATAAAAGCCAGTAAGGTATTTCTCACAGGAATCCACATTTTGCTCTAGTAAAACACAGGAATTGTCCCTGGCAGCCACTGTGACAAGATGAATGATTTAAAAAATATCATGGACATATTTTGCAACTACAGCTTTTCAGAATCAGGTTATTCCTCACTTCTAGCTGCTAATGAATCTTGAGCAGTGATGTCTCTCAAGCACATACCCTAATTACTACAGAGACATGGCAGGGGACATTCCTTTCAGTTGCTTCCTTTCTTGCTGGACACCGCACTGTACTTGGCATTAATATAACAGGCTGTGGAAATGAGGTGCCCTGCTTGCATTAGCCACACAAAGTTCATCTTTAATACTCCCTTTTTAGCCTTCATTAAAGCAACAGTTTTCAGACAGCTACTGAACAATTGTTACAACTCAGAATTACTGGGTTTGTAGTTCTCTCTTAATACTATTTCAAACAAGCGAATTGCATGCAACAACTCAGCAACTCAGTTACAATATTTTGCTTTAAAAATAATATAAAACATACAATTCATGTATGCATTGCTCCTTAACAGACTCCATCTCCAGCTGGCAATCCTGATTCACATACAGATAAAACTTCTTGTCAAATTTACCTGACCTGCCCCTGAAGATTTCTGGTTTCAGTACTGCAAGCCATCATGAGCAGGACAGGGTAAATTCTGACCCCTTCTTTGTCTTTCTAAATATACTGCTGTGGATGCCACAGTGCAGCCTGCAGAAACGTGAGGAACTAACACCCACAGCTCTGAGAGTCCCAGGTGATGCTGAGGTGAATCACCCAGCCCTGCCCCTGCCTGAGCCTTACCTCTCAGCAATGGAATGGGCCATGTTCTTCAAACGCTCCTTGTTTGACTGGGGAGTGCTGATCTGGGGAACAACTGGACTGAGCAGCTTGTTCATCAGCTCCAAAACTTTGTCAGGGTTCTGTTGGCATTAAAGTTACACAAATAAAAGGAGCACGATGAAATGTGGTGTCTTAATTTCACTGAAAAAGCAGAAAAGTCTCATGCACTGGTGCCTACTGCAAGCCTAGAGCCACTTCCCACCCATAAAGAGTCAAGATCATATTAGCCACAAGCAACATAATGCTGCTGGGTCATAAGAAAAAGCATTTTCCCCTAGTTTTTTCTCTAAAACAGTGGTTATGGTTGTATCCACCTCTATTTTCAAAGGAAACAAGAGTACTCCGTATAAAGACCAACAATTTTAGACTTCAGTTCAACATCTATGAAATTGGAAGAGTACACTCCAGGTAAATAACTGCACTAGACTGAATTAAATCATGCGTGGGGCACTCTCTCGAAAAGAGCACACTGATCAGGACCACAGTGTCCTAAATCAGAATCCCTGGAGTGCAATCCATCTGGATGTGCTAACTAAAACATCTCTCCATGCAGCCCATGGCTCTGTTCGTCCAGCAGCAGAAATAAATTGCTTGAGTAAGGGCAATTCAATCTCTGAGATGAAATTTAACCTCCTAATCACAGGTAGAATGTTTGGAAGGAAAAAGGTGAACCAAGTACATAAGGCAGCCCACAAGACACATACCTTAGCAAGGTCATAGAGTTTTGCAGCTTCTTCAAACAATCCTTTATTTTCTGCTGCAGAAGCCACTTTGTTAATAATGGATTTTGTGTCACTTGTAAACTTGTCTATCACTCCAGGCTAAAGAAGTGAGACAAAAATGAAAAGAGAAAAGAGGAATCAGAAGGCTCAAACATTCCAGAATATTCTGTCAAGGCAATGAATATTTTACATGTTGGGTTATGATTGGAATAGCCTGTACATTTCCATGGGAATGTGCAAAATGAGATATTAAAAATAGAATGAGCTCTTGCAAGAGGGACTCTCTCCTATATGGAGTCAGCACTGAGACATCCTTGGTTTCTAATTCATTCAAAATGACCCAGATAAAATAACTCAGAGTTTCAGCTGTTAATTGCTGATGACACAGAGAAGAAAACACAAAAGACTTCAGCACACAGCATTCCAAGGGCTCCAGGGATGCAGTTTGTTTATACTGGCATGATAGGTTGCCAATGAAATCTCACACAGAAAAATAAAAGGGCAACAAGAATTTTAAAACACATAATAAACATGTAGAATAAAAGACATGAAAGAGTCAAGAACATCTGGAAATTACTGTAGTTGAGGATGCAAACATGAGACTATATCATCTAGAAGAATTTATCTTAAAGCTAAAATTGTTGCCCTGATCTTAAAATTAAGATGTAAATGATTCTGCAGTCTGCTTTACACAGAAATCTTCCAAAGTTGTCACAGCAAACACAAAAACTTTATTGATTATCTAAAATTTTCATCATTTGCATGCACTCTCCTGTTTGCAGGCAAAACCTCAAGGTTTCCTTTATCTTCTGACTGTGTAATCAATCTTACATTTCACTATTAGGAAACTGCTGTTTTACACTGGAAGTAAGATCTGTCACATCTAAAAAATGGCTGAACTTTGATCCAGTACTTACTCTCACCTGTATGAGGGTCAGATCAGCTGTGGCTATGCTTGTGGTCTGTTAGCCCTTGCTCCTTTAATTACAAGGATTTTTCAAGGACTGCAATACATTTCTTCTGTGAGATGAATGAGGATGTCATAAATAATTTTCACATGCACACCTCAGTTAACAGAACACTCTCACACACCCACTTAAACTAAACTCCATTTCCTGCTGGGAAGACAAAATTATGACCTCACTAAAGTTACCTGATGCCATTTGCTTCTTCAGTTACTGTCTAGAGGAACATAGCGTGCCCTGCAGTTCCTGACCGGCCTTTTGTTAGGGCAGGTCACAGATTATTCTGTAAAAGGATCTCATATTGGGAGAACTAGAATGTATTCAAACACAGTAATAATTTAGCTAGTGAAAAACAGAAAGAAGCAAAATAGCCTCATGACTACTTTGGAAATCATACATAGGTTGTACTTTTAATATAAAATATAAATTGTGAACTCACCTTCCTACTACCATCCTTTTCCAGCTTTCCAAGAATCATGTCAAACTATATCCACATAGATGTAAAGTAAGAAGAAACAGGAAACAAAAATAGAGAGATCAATTGCACATATTTCATAACATATTTATTAAGTACAAAGACAGTCATGGAATGAAAAGCAGTGGCCAATATAAAAAGTATTTGTAACTAAATAACAGGTAAAAAGATATGATTAAATGTCTTAAACATAAGGCCATTGCAAGATCTTCTCTCATCTGGGTCTGCATCAGGCAGAAAGAGTAAGCAACTCTAACACTGTCCTGACTAATAAAGATTTTAAAGAAGTGAACTTCAGTTTAACTGAGGAAGGCAAAACATAGCCAGACTCACCTCTCTGCTTTCAATTACTATTTCGCTAACACAACGCAAGAACATATTCTCTCCTTGGCTGTCCTTCTCGTTCCTATAAAACAGAGAGAGGGAGAAAGGTACTCCTGTTTTTTTGAGAGCTTTCCAGATAGGAATAATGAAACAGTAATAATTAGGAGAATAGCTAAAGATGTATATTGGCTCCTACCTGAGAAAGTAAAAGTACTGCAGAGCTTCCCTTGGATCTGTTGATTCAAACTTACGGGTGTAAAGCATCAAAAGCCGCACAAAATTTAAACGTCTGACACCAGGAGGGTCACCAGCTTCGTGGCTTACTGTAATGTCAGAAACAGCACTGTCAGAGAATCTAATGCCAGGAAAATGCTGATCTTCATCTCACATTAGTCAGAACCATGATCCAGAGCTCTAATGCAACTGAAGCAACTAACTATTATAAAACTGTTCTGATAAATCTTCGATTAATCACATAGACCTGCAGTTTCTAGGGGGTACTCTGAGGGCTAAGACAATATTCCTTTACTGTAAAGTAAATAGAACTTACATAGCTGTGCACTCTGCCCAGATGCTTTCAGGAGCAATTTTAACTCAAACAGGACCAAAGCAACATGAACAGCGTGACAGCGCAAGCGCTCTGTCCGGAAAAGAAAAGCAATTGCAGCTTCAAACTGTGCTGTCAAGAACAACACTTGGAAGTAGAGGAACGGTGGCTGGTTCACTGCAAAATGTGATTCACCTGAAAAAAACCAAAACACATAGCATTTTCATATAATTTTCATGATTTTGCAATCAGAGATGATTGACAGTGGATGTTTCCTGCCACAGTGTATCATTAGTGTTTATTAAGTGCCAGCTGAAATCAACACAGTACACAAAACTGAATTCCTGACCACACATCACTGGCTCACCTACAACTGTACACTGCAGATTTAACATGAAGGACCACAGCATAAAGACATATTCAGAAAGTGAAACAGAATGAACAGTCACTCAGAAAAGTTCCTTTGTTCTTCAACTCAATCTCAACTCAATCTCAATCATCAACTCTGATCAACTGTGATAGATTCTTTAAAGACCACAACTTTTGGTCTTCTTTTATACTTACACCAAGTGGTACAAATAATGTTAAAAACCTGGATTTTCCTACTCAGTGACACCAACAGTAGTTTATTATCTTTCTTCTCCACACATTTTATCTCACACACATTATCTGAGTGTGAGTGGTACTACAAACTAGAAGGCCATGGAGAATCAAATTCAGTATGTTTTGGACAGTTCCAAATGACTTAATTTTGATTGACTAGAAAACAATTACAGGAAAATGTATACTGTGGATGTTCTTAAAACCTTCTGAAATGGAAGGAACTGTGACTTGGGCTCCCAGAAATTTGTTTGAAATACTAATTTAAGGGAAAAATAAACACCTGATGCACACAGAGGAAAAGCTTGGAAATACATGCCTACATTAGGTAGTGACTGCTTTTCTGTTCTGTGTTTCCAAAGCTGGAAGTTCTGCTAAAGGACTTTTGCATATTTATGATGAGAGAAAGCAACCCACAATTAATAGATAAAGTAGAAACAGCAGCAGTGTTGCTCACAGATGAATATTAACTCTCTGGATTGCTGGGAAAACATGGGACTCATTCATCACGTCTTACTGAAATCTGCCACAACTCCAGGGAAGCAGGCTGTCCATGGAGAGAAGATGCCCGTCACTAGAGGAGAGCTGCAGGGTTTTTGTGCAGTCTGAGGTTTGTGTAATAACAACTGGAAAGTGTCCTCAGCAGAAAAGCAGAGCCCCAAGTAAGACATCACTCTGTGGTTTCTCACCGTAGTCCTCCAGCAGCTGCTTCTGGAACTGAGATAACGTCAGCCGGTCCTGCGGGGAGCTCGCGCCGCCATCGTCGAAACACACTTGGTTCAGCTAGAAAGCACATCCAAAAAAGAGAAGCACAGATATTTCTCCTTGCACTTATAAGACATTCATTCCATCTGAGCCCCTCCTAGGATGTGACCAACTGACTAGAAACTGCATCTAGTCACAACATCAGCTCCATCCACTGCTGGGAAGCAGAGATCTCTAAGGCAGCAGCAGCTGAAACCCACACAGAACCCTGAGGTTGTATCTGCATCCCTCCATGCCAGCAAACTCTGATGCTGGGACTCTCAACACTCTCAAGCAGCATTTTTTGCCACAAATACAATAGTGACAAATGCATCATTCTACCACCCTTTTTCTGATAAAGAGGAGAAACAGGTACCAACCAGTATCTATCACGCCCTTGCCAAAACTGTAAGGACTTCAGAGACATTGACAGCATTGTGTCTGGTCAATTTACATTGACATTTCAGACATCCACCCAGGAAGGAGAACTCAAAGAATCCTCACTGTAGCAAGCTAATACTGTTTGCAATAACAGGTGACAAAGATCAGTGTCAAATGAAGAACATGACACCTCCAAAGACAACTGTACCCAAACTAACACCTGATAGCACAGAGGGTAACAGAGCAGCCCTGGGATTCAGGTTCCCACCCTGCACTATTTTCAAGGTCAGGTCACATGCACTACATTGATGCAAAACACCAGATCTAGAAGTAGGAAGGGTAGCAGAGCAGTGGAGAAAATGTGGTACCATTTAGACCTGTTCTTACAAAAAGAAAAACCAAACACCACAACACCAACATCAGACTTACTTTTAGCCAAAGATAATCTTCTGTTTTATCAGCAACTTCACTCTGGTTGTCTGTAATGTCACAACGACCAATGATACAATAGACAGCCCTCTTGTAGGGGTCAGTGTTGTTCCTCAGAGCTCGTCTGTAATGGAGACGCAGTTTGTTCTCTGTGGCAGGAGACAGTCTAAGGAAAAGAAAAGATTGAAGGAAAAGACATGAAACCCATTTTTCCTGTATGTGGAAACCTGGATACAAATCAATATAAAAAGGTTTATATCAACAGCAAAGGCATAATGACAGTAAGCACTGGCCAATATTTCTTGCATTTCCAGTTCATATCTGAAGGTAAAAATTTTGCATACGTGAATTTAAACACATAAATAAAGTTATGGAGGATCACCTTCAAATGCTCACTGCAGGGAAAGAGTCCACATATGACAGTCTCTTTAGGGGTACAATAATACTGTGGCATATGAGCTGTTCTTGTCTGACTCTGCTATTGCATCATTTCAGAAAAAGAGAGCTCACAACATTTTTCTAAGTCTTTGTGTTAGTAACTAACAAGTGAGTAGGTCATTGTACCACGAGGTCTTTCAGGAGAGACACTTTCATCATTATTAAACACTGTCATAATGTTCTTTGTCATTGTTTTTTTCTTGCAACCTCTTGTTGAGAATTTTATGGAATTTAATCAATAAAGTGTTCTAGACTAAGGCATTGTTTGTCAAATCCGTAGGCAGAGCACTTTTTCATAGCTGTAATAAAAACAAAACAAATCTATTATGTTGTATCTCATAAAAGTGTTTATAATGAAAACAGTGACAGTATCTTCAACAAGGTTTCTGCAACAACCTGGATATAATGAGCACTCCTAGATACTCTCTACAAAACAGGTTGATTTACAGAAGCATATCATGGTACACCACACTTGGTAAATGGCACTTGGATTTTTATCCTTTCAGTTTATTTTGTTAGCTTGGTTAGTTATTTTTTATTGGTTTGTTTTTGCTGGTTTTCTGAGTTTGTTTTTTTTTTTTTAATTCACTGCAAGTGAAAAGATGGGAAAGAAAACCACTGTGGAGTTCAGAGCACACCTTAGAGTGCACTAGATGCAACCACCTCAGCAGCAGTTTGGCCAATGGCCTCTGTCCAGTGCTGGACAGCAAGAACTGGAAGAGGAGAATAAACACAAGAAAGATGTGAGAGTGAGGCCTCTAAAGGCCTCTAACAAACACTGCTTGCTTTTCCTGTGTGCCATTCTTATGAAAACAGGTGTAGTAAAAAGTGTTCCCCAAAGGAAACTCAGCTAAAATAAGCAACAGGGGAAATAAAAAGATACAGGATTTGTGACAGCAGATTTAATCTGATCTACTGTATGCCATATCCCACTGTTATACTGGGCTTATTCTTCTGTAAAAAGTCATGTTACACCACACTGTATTATTTTTGAAATGTAAATTTTTGAATATTTTCAAACAACTCTTTCTCTATTGAGATTTCTCAACTTCAAAGCCACAAACTAAAATATGCAAACTTCCACATGTAATTTAGGTAGGTAATATAAACCTCAGGCAACCATCACCACCAGAAGAGACCTGAGCTTTTTGTATTTCTACCAAACCACTGATAATTTCACTACTCCACAGCAATTTCCACCCTCACAAGGATCCTTCCCAGTTCCCAATTACCTTCTGTCCTTACTGTGCATGTACTCCTGGAACCAGGTTTTGAACTCTCCCAGCTGGTGCTGTGCCCGTTTCACCACGTGCATGGCTGCAGTCAGATCCCCACAGCGCATGCAGTAATAAATCAGTGCCCACACAGGATGGCCCTCCACCTCACCATCCTGAAAACAAAGCAGGACAGACTTAAGTTTTTCTTAAAAGCAACATATTTGAATGATTTTTCTTTATCAAAGTGCCTCATTTATTATTTCTGCCCTTATACCCACACTCATACTGGTAAAAAATTCTTTTTGTTACGGAAGCCAGAGGTCATGAGGGTTAAGTCCTGGCAAAGCTCTGCACATCTCAGCAATGAAAGGTGTGATTATCTTCTGCTTGCCCAGATTTCAGTTCTGAGAGAGGTTCTGAGAATCCCAGAATTAGCATATGATATCCTCCCCACACAGGAGATTGATCTGGATTAGGCCGCCGAGGCATTAAAAACATTTTCACTGAAACAGAAAGATATTAAACTAAACACTGATCTCAGCAGGTAAGAGGAGACGTAGCTGTGTGAGCTCCAATGTTATAATTTATTATTTCTTCATTTAGCTTTTATATCTAATTTTTCAACCTGGAGTGCTTATCTGGTTATTTTGTAGGTGCACAGCTACGCATTTTTTACTACATGCAGGTAAGAAGGGTTTTATTCAGATTCCTAAATAAAAGGTCCAAGCTCCAATTCAGATGAATTCATTACACATTTGGTGATGGTTTTACCATCTTACAATAAATGGAAAAAAAGAGAAAAAGCTAAACAGGGAGATTAGGTTACTGCTTTTTTGAACCATCATAATGCATTTTAATTCTTGCTTGTTGATTTCTAAGATGATGACCAGAAGACACCATAATTTCTAGAACTAGAACCCAAGCTACTGAGCACCCAACCATGCTTTGGAACTAGCTCTGAACTCAAGAGTGATTTTGTCTGTCAGCTCCCATTTTCCTAGTGAAAAATTCTAGAGGAGTAAGAACCTGCTGCCCCAAAAGCAGCTTAAACAATAGAAAAGCCACTGGAGGCTGCCCTGGCTCCCCCTCGGCAGTGGGTGAACAGATCTGTGTTGGTATTTCAGCTCAGAGGCTGACAGTGCTGCCCCTACCTGTAGACCAGGGACTGCCGCGGGGAGTTTGATGTTCAGGAAGCTGCGGACCAGCTGGTACGTGCCTGGGACCCCACCCAGCTGAGCCTGGTGCAAGTTTCCAAAGACTGTCACAAAAGTGTAATTTTTGTAACTGAAACACAACACAAGCAAAACAAACATGAACAGACTGAGACACACCTGCCACAAAAACATCCACTGCATTTCAGATCTGACAGAACTAACAATTTAATGCAAATTAACTCGATGTTCAAACATCATTACAACAAAATGAGGCACAAATTTTGGTCAGTTTAGGAAGATCCTTGTATTTAGCAGTCTCAGAAAACACCAGGTTTGGAGTCTGGTGGACTGCCCCAGGTTCAGGAACTATGAATTTCCTCTTACTAGATTCTTGTAGTACAAAGTTAAGCTCAAATATATTAACTGGCAAAAAGCCTTTCCACCCTAATACTTTAACTCTCACTCCTACAATGAAAGAACAGTTAAATACCACAGATGTGTTTGTCTCTCCTCCCTGCCCTATGGAAAAATATCAGCCTTAGGGCTGTGGACTTACCAGAAGAAAATCCCAGAGAAAAAAGGAATTTAGAGAGGCCTAATCTCCACAGCTGGGAGCATTGGGAAAGTACTACATATAACTAACTCCTAACTTCAGCTAGCAGTTAATGGCACTGTGAACCTTTAGCAAGCTGGATATGTGGCAAATCAGGTTAAGAGTCACTGGTTCACTGCACTCTGCTGAGACTGAGGAACTGGGAACAGAAGATCCTTCCGATGTGTCAGCTCCTCTGTGCACAGGCAGCAGCTGCCACCACTGCTGGGTGACACCGAGCGCTGATGCGGTGTGACAACCAACTGCCAGGGCCAAGAAGAGGCTGTGCCAGGAGGTGAAGGCATCTCCTCTGTGCCAAGAGGTGAAGGCATCTCTTCCCACAGTGCTGTGTCAGAGCACAGTGCTGTCTGTGCTCCAAGGCAATCTGTGTCCCTAACCAATGCCCGCATACTACCCTGCAGTTACTGCTTGCACGGGCTGGAGGAGCCTGCTGGCATCGCACTGCAGCCACTGGAAAAGAGACCCTGCAATATCCACCCACATGTACAGTGATGGGCATTTGGCTTTGGGCAGCTCCACACCCTGCATCTCTCCAGGAACTCTATCAGTCAAGGAGCTTAGGCCCCATGGTACTTGCTAATACACACAACAAACCACTTTCTACAGTCTGAAAATCACTGCTACATGTCTCAACTTCAGCTTCTTCATATTTTCCATAAACTTTTCAGTGCAGAAATGTCATGATCAGAACTTGACTCACAGCACCAGGCTTGTTCCCTTGCTATCCTCATGGCTGCTGACAGCAATTAGAAAGGGAGCATATACAACAGAGGATGTTCTTTTGCTGAAGAGAAACAGATCACTTTCCTCAAGTGAAAAACCTCCACATATCACCATACATATATAGAATGTTTATAAGCAACACAGAAAAAAGAATAAAAGTCTTTACATCTTCTAAACAACCTCCCCACGGATTCAAGGCCTTTTAAACTAGAACACTGTTAAACTAGAACAGTTTTTTATTCAAGTTGTTGCTCTAAGCCCTGCACAATAAAAAAGACATGCAAGAGACACGTCTGTGAGCAGCACGAGGTAGCACACTAAGTGCACTACAAAGTCATTGTGGCTTCCTATGATGGAACTCCATCAATGTGTACTGAGAGCACCATCTCACCTCTCCTCCAGGTAGTGCAGCGCGTGCCTCACGAACTCCATGCGCACCTCCATGTTGGTCCTGACCTTCAGGGCATCGCTGGCAGGAACCAGAGTGACGTCGGTCATCTGTTTCACCATGGCCCACATCTCAGAGATGTTCTGTAAAGAGTCATTCCATGCCTCAGCAATCAGTACAAAGGTGAACAAGCAACACTGTTCTGAACTACATTTAGATTTGAAATGGAGATACTGAACACAGTCATGAAGGTAAGCTGCTTCTGTCCCACAGAATTCAAGTTTCACAGGCTTTTTGTGCATAATTCTTGTGCAAGAAGATGGCCATAAATGTACCTGCAATTGTTCCCCAAAACTGACAACTATTTCCAAAACTAGGCTGGGTACTTGGTACTCAGTCTCTTGCTCATTATTTCTAGTTCACACTTCCCACTCAATATATACCACAGCATCATCAGCATTCCATGTAAGCAAGGGCTCTGGCTGCTGTTGGAAAGCTGTGCCATCAGCTGTGATAAGAAGCACTACAAGG
This sequence comes from Melozone crissalis, assembly GCF_028551555.1. Taxonomy (NCBI): domain Eukaryota; kingdom Metazoa; phylum Chordata; class Aves; order Passeriformes; family Passerellidae; genus Melozone; species Melozone crissalis. The sequence continues at coordinate 8,220,054 of NW_026535785.1, forward strand.
ACACTGATCACTTGGGCAAAGGCTCAGTTATAAATAAAGGTTGAAAACCATCCAGATCTGCTTATTCACAAGGACAAGATCGTATCAGTGTTTACAGGACTAGGGCATCCCTGCTGAAATGGCAAAATACTGAAGAATACTGCTGTTGAGAACCAACAGCACTGTTCACTTGGGCAAGGGCAGCTCTTTGATCTCGGTGCTTCAAAGCAGCAAGAACACAAACTCCCCATGCTGTCCCTTGCAAAACAAACAGAGCTGTTCAGAGAGAAGATGCACATCTGTAATTCAGATCCAATTGAAGGGTTTGCCCCTCAGCTTCTAAGCAGCTTTTTGCCCTTCCCATTTGCACAGTTTTTTCATAGCTAAACCCTGCTGCAGTATTCTCCTCCAGGCATTTCTCCAAGGTTTGTGCATTTGTATTCTTTTTTAGGGTGGATCAAGGCAACACAATTAAAGAAACAGAAAAAAAAGGAAAGCAGGCAGATCATTGATTTAAAGTCAATTCTAGGGGTTTTATGCTTTGCTATTGAGAGACTATTTCAGCTCTAGCAGAATTTGATTGAAGACACTTTACTCCCAACTAAATACTTTCAAAGGATATTAAGATACCACATTTTGTAAACCAAACACAAGAAAATCTATATAAAATTAAAAGCAATTTTCCCCTCAACAGCTTATGATGGGACATCAGGTTCATTTCTTCCTCACTGTGTTAAGAAATTTTCACCATGACCAACTTCATCACAGGTGGGCCCTGATGTACTGGAGAAAATTCCAGAACTGTCTCTGTGTTTTCTGTAGAGCCATGCAATTTTTTTTGGCAATATCAGTATTTTCCCCCCCGATGTCAGCAGGCTGTTAATCACAGCCTGAAATCAGCTTAAATACATTTCCTTATGTTAACTTACTGGCAGTACCTTATCATCCAGGCCTGCAGTAGCAGCACAGAGGTCCACCAGGTTAGGCTGCAGATGTCCATTCACTATCTTCTCATTATAAATATAAATCTAAAACACAATTAAAGTAAGCACGTTTAACAATACATATTATGCTCCGTTCCATCCTCAGACACAGCAGCAAATCTAAATCAGGATTCAAAACCAGTGTTCCCAGCAAGTCCCCCTGCTTCTCTCCCACATCAGCCACTTCCAACTCCATGGTAGAGGAATGGGCATCAGCACCACCCAAGCTTGCACACCACCTCAAAGCCCAGGCCTGCCCAAGGCCAGCAGCAGCCCAGCTGCTCAGGGGTTTTGCATGGCAGAACACTGTGCTGAATGCCCTGTCAGACTAACTGCAGCTAACTGCTGAAGGACAAAGATTCAGAAGTGACCTGACAAGTGGATGCCTGTGATATTCCCCTGCACAACAGCCTCCTACCTGCTGATGTGAAAGAAACAGGATTCTGCTGGTTTGTGGCAGTATTCAGGGAAATCTGAGACAGGGAAATGAACAGAAATCTGACCCTTCAGAGCCTGCCCTTAAACACATACACACACCTCTCTGTTTTAACTCTTGATCTTAACTGAGCTTTGTCTACTATTATTTATTCTACTCTCCATCCAAAGACCTCCCACTATGTCCAAAAATAACAATTTTCAATACTAAAAAGGCAATGCCATTGTACTTTAACTCCATTTGGCATGCAGCACTACTACAACATGCCCAGGGTGCAGACAAGATGCAGAGCTCAGGACTACAAACAGAATGCAGCACCAGTGAAATGTGTCTGTGGATGTCACCGTGTTCCTGTGAGACAGTCTGAACTATCCACAAAGAACAATTCATCACTTCACTGTAATTAAAACACGTTTCATGGCTGCTGATAAAGAGAAGCAGCATGGATCTCCAGCTCTCCTGCCTGACCTCCAGGTCTCCCAGCTCCCCACTGAAGCCACAGGAGCCCCACACAGAGTGCTGACACTGCAGCAGGCTGACATAAGGACAGCTCAGCCAGGCCAGCTTCTCTGGAGCTCTTGTTGGGAGCACACAGTGACTGCACCAAGTGCTCTGGTAGCAGAAGCCTGGCCGAAAACACATTTCCAGGGCACACTGCAGCAGTCTGTGCACAGCCTGTGACCCTGACAAGGGCCCACTGGCCACAGTGACTCCACAGCCACCCCAGAGCCAAGACTGCTACACAGACTGGGCTTCCCATCCCAAAAAACAGCATGGAGTAACACTGATGGCTTCAAAGCACACACAGGCAGGCTTCAAAGAAGACCTTTACTGTGGGTATATTACAGTAGATATGAACTAAATGAACAACCTACTAAGAGCCACTAAATCAAATGTACACTTTATCAGCACAACCATGAACCTTTTGCTATTAGTTTCTTCCCAGTTACCATAACTGAATGCAGATGTAGGAAAACAGATGCACAAGCTGCTCTCTGCCTCAATGCAGACTGAGCCAAAGCACACAATAACAGTAATTGTGTGCAAATTAAGCAACATCGTTTCACATATTCCATTTTGAAAAATCAAGTCCTTTTCTTTCATTTTGTTCTCAACAGTGCTGGTAAACAGATAATCTCAAATAACAACAGTAACAAATTGGTTATGTAAAGGTTTATCAGTTTTCTCTGAAAATTTTCCGAGGGTGTCTAATGCTACCAGGCATGTTAATTCATAGCTGATGCACTAAAGCCTCTCATAAGCAATGTCATTAAAATAGGATATAATTCAACAAACATCAGGATTAACACTTCAGCATATTTTTTCCTACACACATACATGAGAAAAATAATCTTCCACATATGAAAATAAAGGAAATATAAAGGTTTCATTTGTAAACAATTATGCATTGACACAAATCCTAAAAAATCTGCTTTTGAAAACTTAAAAGAATTTCAGTTTCCTTTATAAGAATAAATGCTTTCTACAGTCATATATGGGGCTCAGAATCTCTTTTTGACAAAAAATACCCTGTAGCAAGCAGATGAGTATACTTCTAAAAGCATCAAGATTTATGTGGTTGTCAATAGCATTTTATCTCTAGGCAGATATTTTCATGTTTTACCTACCATATTTTCCTTTACATTAAGCTCCAATCTTTATTTTCCCCATCTCTCTCCATGTAGAACCCACTGTTTAATGAAGTTTTTCTACTTCCACTCACCTGACGAGCATAAGCCATCTCCACACTGTCCATGGAGCTGCGACCTGGAGGCCCCAACTCCCCAACATAGCTGGGCTGTTGAATCAGAAGCATACAGGAAAATATGAATTTTAGAATTGCCACAATGCATTTTACCAATACATCTGCTCCTAAAGAACAGCAAAACCATGTTCCTGACAGAACTAAATCCAGGGTTTTGAACCATCTACAGAGAAAAATGCAGTCTCACTGCAATACCCCCATTATCTTCCCAAAACAGCTTAAAATTTCTAAAGTGACAGAAATCCTCCTTATTCAGTGCACAAACCAACCATTAGCTCTCTAGAATTAGGACATCAGTGTCTCTTGGTAGCACCTTATAATTTTAATTCTTTGCTTTTGTTTCTTGAAAGGTTGCTTCTTGTCAATGTCTCACTGTGAGGCATCTACTCTGAACCTCCATCACAGCAAGGATTTAGAATTCAACAGATGAGCTCAAATTGATCCAATCTGGCAGATCTGATACTTCAGTTTTGTCCCAGTACCATGATATAGACATAAAATAGGACTGCAGCATTCAACTGTGTGCTGTAAAGTGCCCCACTGCTGGTCTCCTGCAAGAGGAGGCAATATCCTGACCTGAAAAAAATAGTCTTTTTACCCACAGAGACTATGCCAAGATTGAGATATTTTGAGCCTAGAGCAGGGAGAGACAGCCAATGGAATCATGGCATACAAAATTTATACTCTTATAAAACTCATAATACAACATGTCACAATAGCATAATGCTGCATAAAGCAATTTAAAGTATTTACTTGAAGGCACAGGTATGTTCTCAGTACAGCCACCACTGAACATTTATCTTCAATACTCTGGAGAAAAGAATACTCTGAGCAATGCTCTCTGCTATTTCCTGTTTTCTAAAAGAATGTAATTCTTCATTTCAGCATCAGCACTGCCTTGAGTCTCGAGTTTGAAAAATAAAGTACAATCATTTTAAAGACAGATCCCTTTGAGGTAAACAGTCCTTTAATATCAGCTGCTTCAGAAGTCATGCTGGTCTGAAGATCAAAGCAAGACAAGCTCAGTTCAGAAGCATAATATTTATTATGAAGCCAACTGACATAGTTGGGGCAAGCAAAAAGGAACAGACAAGCTTTCAGCAAAGCAAGGTTTTCAAGCTTGTTACCATGTAACTCAAGGCCATGGATATTCATCTTAACTGGAATCAGTAATTTTTTCCAAGAAAGGGCAGGTACATCTGCAGAGTTTAAAAATTAAGCTTTTTACCATCCAAGTCAGTTACAACTGGCTGCACATCCTCATTAGCTGTTCCAGTGCACCTAAGCAATATGGTCAAACAGCTTTACTGCCTCTGACACTGGTTACTTTGCAGTGCAGACAGGAGCACCTCCAAGGATTGCTTAAGGATGTGCTCTAGTCTTGCCTGTAAGAATTCCCTTAAATGTGACCAACTTGCTCCCTGTACAAACAAAATAAAGCCCAAATGCAATAGAAAAAATCATTGTTTTCACTTCCAGTTTAATCAGCTTTAGAGTTCAGCTTTGCTGACACCTGTCAGACTGCAGCATGGCAGGAGCAATGTTGCTGCCACGACCTGGCTCGTGTGGATTTCAGGAAGAGATCCAGAAATGGACAGCTTTTCTCCAGATGGTGCCATCACTCAGTTTCTTGTTTCAAATGAGGATGAAATACTGGCAGAGTCTTCCAAAGAATCTCGCTTTTTTTGGGAACTGTATCCCAACTTCGAAATGAAATAACACAAACAAATGAACTTCCAGACACGTTACTGATCAGTTTTGCACTGAACATTCTCTCAGTTACTCCCAAATTAATTTTATTTTTGTATTAGTTTAACCTGGAATATCTTCCATCGTGTAAGACCTCTCTTACACTCATGAGCATGTGTCCTTACAAAGACAACTACTAATCACTGTCCTAGTCCAGGAGTTCGGATCAGTAAAGTGTTCACAAGTTAAAATTTAAAACCAAAACAAGTTACACAATTGGAATGGACAAGAAACTGTTCTGCACTGGCTAGAAATTTATACATGAAGATAAGGGCACTGACCTCTATCAAGAAATTATAAGAGCTTTGTGATAATCTGTAGTTACAGGTTTCTGCACAGCATACAACATTTGATTACAGAATTAAAAATACTCAGCAGTGTTTGTTCCTAATATAATGAAATATAAATACTCAGCAGTGTTTGTCCCTAATATAATGAAATATAAATGAATGAAGGTACAAAGGATGAACCAGGACAATACTTTAAAATGGCTGAAATTAGTTTATTACTGCAATAATTTGTCACTAATAATGCTATTTAAATAATGTTGAACCTGATTACAAAATCAGGCAGGTGCATTTGGACCACAGGCTCTATAAAAACCCCCTACAAAAAACCCAAAAAACAATTTCACTTTTCTTTCTGCAACTGAACTTACACTAAAAATATTCTTCACAGTCCCTCTTAGTGGGTACTGATATTCAGAAGAATCTGCATTTTTCTTTCATTGCCAAATCATCTGACACAAATTCCTTTAAACCCACCTAAAACCCGACAAACTCTTTGTTCTAAAGAACAAAGCAACTGTTAAAGCAGGTTTCCTGGGAAACAGACACGATGGCAGAAATGGTGCTTTGCAGCCTTTCCCTGTGCCGAGCCCGATAAATGCAGAGTTATTTAAAGCAATGCTAAATTATGGACGCTGTCATTAATTACCGATGAGGTCTCACCTCCTAAAGTGAGTGAAGACCAGCACATAGTGACTCAGTGTCACTTTCAGCCAGTGCCCAAGCAGCAGACACACAGGGGCTGGGGCTTTGTTTTGTGAATCTGCTCCTGTTTCTGCTTTGCAGCACCACAGAGCACCCACGTGGCTGCAATCCAGAGACTGGTGTGTGACTGCCGGGTTCAAACCAACTCAGGTAACAATCTGAATTCAAAAGTTCATGCCTGAAACTAAGAAATAACTGCTCTGGGGTTGGGTTTTCCTTTCCTTTTTCCAATTTTAGTTTAACCATTATGCTTTAGAAAACACTTCTGAGCTATCTGCTGCAGATGAGAACTGCCACACTGAAATTAAATTCTTTAAATTCTACCGACTTGGCACTTCAGGAAAAAAAATAAATCAAGAAGTCTAGAATTTGTCCTAATTTTCTTATACTTTCCTTTCCTATGGAAAAAGAGCCATAGAAGCAAGCTTATTTCCTTCTTTTTCCAATCTCATGAGTGCATTCTGGCTTCACCTTTGAATTATTAAACTACAAGAAAGCACTAGCTCACTGAACTATCACATGGCTGTGCTAAAGGGAAAGTTCAAAAGGAAAACTAAAGCAGTGAGTCAGCATGGGGAAGGCCACTTCCAGGGCTCCACCTGAACTGCAGAAACGGATTGTGCAGGCAATCTTCCCAAAAAGGGAAGGATTTTTCCCCCTACAAACTAATGGGGGGAAAGTGGGGAAGGACATCCTTTGCTGGCAAAGTCAGAACTTACCAAGTTTCAAGCAAAAAAAAAAAGATAATGAAAGATGTGTTCAAAACAGGTCAGGTTCTGAAGTTTAACTGGAGCAGCAAAAGGAAAAGCAGAAAAGTGGGTAATGCACAAAGGACTGCAGAAGTGTAAGTGCACACACACAAATCTTGCTATATCTCTAGTCTGGTATTGCTTAAATGGCTTGTGCCGCTTTTCTCAACCACCTTTGCTTTTCCTTGCCCTGAATTTTGGTATTTCCAAAACATTATTCAGAACTGTAATATTTATTCCAAATATTATCCATTTCTCAAAGCTGCAGCTTAGCTGCACTGCCACGACATTTCTGTCTTTTAATTCACTTAGCCAAATGATGCTGCTTTTCAAAGGAGTCCTCCTTCATTTGCACTCAGCCAAGCATTCAGCCTCACTTGCACACCAAACCCCGTGCATGTAAAGATGCATTATTCATCACCCTCATATGCATATGCACATTCCTCAGCAGAAGTCTGGGCAGACATTTTGTCAGCACTCCAAATGGCTTGGCCAGTAAACGCAGTGAGTATCTAGGCAGGAGACCAAGCTGGAGAAACCCCATCAAAATACACTGTGGTGAGTGGAAAGCATCTTGCAGTGCTTGGGAGTTAAGGGGTATGAAGATGTGCTACAGAGGGGCAGAACAGAAACCAAGAGGTGCCAGTGTTTCTGTATCACTGCAGGAGTGTGCTGCTTGACAGCAGGAGCGGAAGAGCTTGCGGCAAGGGTGGAAGAAAGAAAAACCTGGAATAAGGAAAAACTTGGAAAAGGACAAAGGAAATGCCTTGGCATTTCCTCACGGCACAACAGTCAGGACAATACCTTCAGCCCATAGGTGTTTGATACCTTGAAGACAAAACTCAGGCTTTCATCCCTTTCCAGCCCCACAAGAAGCACCTTTTTATCAGCTCTGATTTTCCCTGACAAGAAGGTGGCCAGGCTGAAGGACAAGGGGGAAACAGAAAACCTTAATGGCAAGTCCTGCACTAGGTTCTTTGAATTGTGAGCTTTGCTTGTTAATTGGTCTTATTTCCATGAATAATGTGTTGGTATTTCACTCTGCCCAAATTAGCTTGCCCAAAGCTTGAGGATTGGCGCGCAGGCAGAGCAGCCCCCTGCTGCGTTTGGATCTGTGCCTTTTCAGCTGATTCTCCATCTCCAGAGGATATCAATTAAACCTCTACTATATTCTACAGGCTGTGTCTGTTTGTGTCACATACACACAAAAAACTTATTTGACTGGAACAAGGCTTTAGAAGAACAACCTGCTGTGGGAAGGTTAGATAACAGGCTTTTAACACAGTAGATGCACTTCAAACCTCTCAGACCTTTGACTTCTTGAGGCTAAGACTAGAATATATCAAGGATTTTAAATGCTCTTGAAATGACATACTGCTACTATGAAAGCTTTGAAACAGAGTGGAGTATTACTGAGTGATAGTGTACATTGAGTCTTTAAACACATTCACCAGAAACATTAGGAGCTGAGTTTCCTCCCCTCCTCCCTCACACCAATTTGATGCTTGGCATCTCAAGTGCCATGGACTGGGGATGGCATCCATTTGACAATGAAACACCAGAATAGGGGTTTTACCAGATCAGAGTGGGTTATTAAATTACCTTTGCTAGCAGTTAACATCCACATTCCAAAAGGAAAATCCCATACCAGTAACTAGCACACAAACCAAAGATGTTAGAAGCTATCAGTGTAACTGCCAAGTCTTCAGATTCACATCCTAAAATAATGGGATAGCTGTTCCTAGTTTAAAATTAATTCAGTCTGAATTATTTAGCATTACTAATATTGGAAAGATGGACAACCTTTGAGAAGTCCCAGTAAAGTATCAGTAAAGTATTTTCTGGGGAAGACAGCCTCTATAAAAAGAGGCATGCTAACTGGGATTAACCTATATTTAAAAGAACAGTAATCAGAAGGGGACATTTCATTAACATTTTTAATTGTTTCCAAATCCCTATACAGGTCATACCACATTAGCACCAAGGGCTTTTTTTATTTCAGTATACTTGCAGGTCATCCCAATGAACAAGAATTTATTTCCATGGGTGGAGAACATGGCTATAAAAAATGTGTCTCTTTTTTAGCCTGAAAGCACAGCAACTTGCATCCCCCACTCCCTATCCCCTCTCCTCTCAAGGTGAGCATTTTCATGGAGCACAGTGCAGCAGCAGTGATGTAACTTTGTGCTCCAGGGATCACAGGTGCTGTCTGATGCTTTCAGCTCAGAGGAGCTGGGTTCCCAACACCCTGCAGGTAACCCTGCTTTGCTCTACTCATTTAACTGAAACATTTTATTTAAGAGAATAAACTGTGAAGGTTTAAATTGTAACAGAAGATAAGGAATGTTTTAAGATGACAGTCAACATCTCTTTTGTTAAACATGGGGTCAGTCTTGCCCAAAGGATTTGGCCACTGATGGATTAACCTGAACATTGGAGCCTGAACAGCACAAAATTCTAATCTGGTCTGCATGGGACAGCAAGATAAAAAGGAAAGCTTTTTTTTTTTGTTGTTGTTGTTTATTCATTTGGTTTTGCCAAGAAGCCTGAGAGACTTCATCAGCCTCCTAAGAAAAGCCATAAATCCAGGCCAGCACACAGTGATAAGGGGAAAAGACATTCTAAGACATATGTGGAAGCACATCTGCACCTGAGAAACTTGCTGGTGTCACATCACAAGGGTTTCCTGAAGCCCCCAGTGTGTTTTCTGTCCTCTGGGTATATTGACCTAGAATGTGTTTGTGACTAAGATTCCAGCTAGCACATCTGCTGCTCAAAACACAGCTTCAGCAACAGCAGTTCCATTGCCTGTACCCATCAGCCAACAAATAGAAACAATCACAAAGGTTTGATATTCTGCTAGACAATGCATTCTGCTAGTCAGCGCCATTCTAGAATTAAATAGGGATTTTACATTTCTCATTTTCACACAGTTGTAGTTGCAGAATATTTCAGAGGTGGTTTCAGCAGTGCTGGAGTGCCAGCTGTGTACAATGTGTGCGTGACTGTGCACAGCATTTAGAAAGACAGAGTTACCTCATTCTCCTGGGTGAAATCAAGAGCATCTTCCCCTGATGCAAGCAGAGAATGAAGAATCCTTTGTTTCACCTGTTCCCATTCAACCAGCATTGATTCTCGGTGATACTCCTCGGCCATGGCAAAAGTCTGTTGGTGAAGAAGAACAAGAGCTAAGGAACATACAGAAACACCCACCAGCCTACCTCTGCTATTAATAGACAAACCCAAAAATGAAACAGAAAATAGCAACTACATAGATCAACCAGGTCAGGCCTCAAGAGCTAATGGTGTGCTGCAGGTTATTTTCACAGCCTTCCTGTTCAGGTACAATGGGATTCAGAAAGTAGGTGTACATGGAGTTAAGACAACTCTCACATAGCCCCAGGTGGTAAAAGAGGGAAACTGTGCCTCTTCCATGGCATGGCAGCACAGGAATCTGAGCAGGAGGAAAATCAGAAGGCTTCCTTCTTTCACTCAGCAGCACACACACAATATCCAGGTTCATCACTGATCTGTGAGGTTTGTTGAGACTTAACTCCTCTAGTGACCACTAGCTTTTCACCTCCTTGGAGGTTACAACAGTCTGACATGCTGCATTCTTAACAAAGATGTGTGTTTATTGCCCATAATCATTTTCAGGTCTTGACCAGTGTGTTTTTCTTTTAAACGGGAAATAGGATAAAATACAAATCAAAATATTAAGGGAAAATAAACAAGTGTCAAAGAATCAGGAAGTCTCTTTCATCAGGAACATGACTCGGGAAAGCACACAGGAAAAACAAATCCCAAGAAAAAATAACCTTTACCATTAAAATGGTTGATGTGCTACATTGTCTTCAGATCCAATTGAGGAACATATGGGAGGAAACAGCTTTTCCCTCAGTAAAGGAAATATTCCCTTATTTTGGCAATAGCATTAGGATGGAGAAGATGCTTCACTACCTTTTCTGTTATTGTTCGGGTGAGACTAACTGCCTCAAGCATAGCACCTCAGGAAATAAGTGACTCTCCACTAATTCTAAATAGACAATAAGCTATATTGTGTCCTCTACTTCTTTCCTGTTCACATAGCTCCGTGCTGCAATGTACTCAACTAAATGTCTTGGTTGGCTAAGTTTTTAATTTCATTGCAGTTCACTGTTAGAATATTGTCAATTAATGAGCAAAACATTCCTCAGAAGAAAGAATTGATAAGAGACAGTGACATTTGGCAAACGTTTAATTACAGTGCAAGCATGCAACTAGAGCTTAAGATTTGTGTTTCTTTGTTGCATCATAAAATTCACTTTATACTTTCAAGGCAGGATACAGGTTTTACCCATAGCTTCACTATAATCACAGGGACTTAAATATGCTTCAATACTTATGGACAATTTTGTGTAATTGAAATAATTTAATGATGCTTATGTACTATTTCTCATCATTTGAAAGAAACACAGGCTCAGTTCTAAACCTGATGCCCCCAGGATACACGGAGGGAAACAATCATAACATGAGCACCAGAAGTATGGAATGACATTTCCAAGAAGGAGTTACAAGACAAACAACAGGAAGCATTTTTCCATGCTGCATAATTCAATTGTGGAAATCACTGTCCCAGAACATGACAGACACCAAAAGCACAAATAGATTCAGAAACAGGATTAGATGAATTTCTTATCAGTAAACAACTTGCTGCTCAGATGATCTTCAAAACAACTATTTGTTCAGAGGTGAAGATACAGGAGATGAAGGTGGAAGGGTAACTCTGTCTTTTTCTCACAGACTAAGTACTGATCCCTTTCAAGGGAAGAAAACTGGACTCTGCAAACCTCTCCTGTTTGTTTTCCAGCAAAACCAATGGTGCTTCCTCCCAACTTACCCTCCTCCTAGACTCTTCAATGGCAGACAGCAATGCATTATCTTTTTCATTCTTCAGGAATCCCTGCAGAAAAGGAGAAACAGAACTTCAGCCAAAAAAATCAGCCTTGCACTAGCATCAGATACATATTGTAGTACTCAGCTCTTTCAGCTCTGAGAAGTGCTCAGTGCTCTCTCTGCAGTCCAGTCCCAAGAAGTTTAAAGGTCACTTTACTTCACCAAAGGTACAGTAAGATGCCCATCCAGAGCAATGTGAAAATGAAAATGCATTAATCCCCCCTTTTAATATGCATTAAATCCAAGTGAAATGTCCTGCTTCTATTCTCTTTTATCTCTGTGTCCCAGCATCTGCCTCCTCTTGCTCTCCATTTGAGGGAGCTAGGATGAAAGCTGGTAGGAGCGATAAGCCAAGATAAGATTGTTGGACTTGAGTATGCTGAAAAAAATAAAACAGGCTTTGACTTGGCAGCTTCAGGCAGAAGTGGAGCTCTTGGAGGACCGATACAACTGTGAAAAAGAGCCTTGAAAATAGTCAGTTGAGGAAAGATGGAAATAACTAAACAGTTGGAAAGCATACAGAAAAAGTTTACCACACAGCTTCTTTCCATGAATACAGCTGGAGTGGGTAAAAAAGGAAGAATTGTATTTTTAATTCTCAGTATATGAGTAAATCTCAAGGAGGTCAGGTGTGTGCAAACAAACTGATTTAGATGAGCTGTTAGCTCCTTATCCCAAAGGTTACTTTTATGACCTATACTAGGAAATGTAAAAATGAAGTTTTAACTTGAAACAAGTAGCTGTGGGGTAAAATGCAGTGGCACTCAAAGACAACAATCAGGATATGTTTATCACATTTTAACATGCATATCTTTATTTTGAATTTTCACTGTTACATCACCAATTAAATAAATCAAGCTGATTTGTATGCCCAGACTTCAACTTAATCATTATTCAGGTCATTAAAAAAGAAAAAGAAGCTTTTGTATCCCTCTGAAGTAATCAGCTATAAATTATCAACTCCATTAAGTGCTAATATCTTAAAAGTCTGTATATTGACTCTACAGCTCTAAAACCAAAAGCTGCTAACAAATCCAGAGGGAACTCAGTGGACATGCTTTATGCTTTTATAAAGAGAAAACACAGTTGCACCAGTGTCCAACTGAATTTGTCAGGAATCGGGACAATTTTGTGCCTTTTAGTCTCCCCATCTTCCTGCAAAGAATTCCTGCAGTGACACAGAGAGATTTGAGCTTTTGCAAAAATACATTTATGGTAGGTCTTAGAAACTGCCCTGCAGCAGTAATATACACAACCACAAGTATCACAGAGTGATACCTAGCTCTGGGAGGTGAGGAGGAGTTGAAATCTCCCTCATCTGAAGCAATCTGGCAGGACACTGTCGCATAGGTGTGCTGCTTGCTTCCAGCTGCCCAGCACCAGCATATGAAATAAAGGGCATTGCACCCTCTCCTACTGAAATATGTAGAACAAGCATTTGAGGTACATGGGACAGGCTGTGACCCCTTTCAGCTGGAAATAAGAAGGTGACCCCTTTCTGTACAGCAGAGAGAGAACAAGCCGCCATCCTCCAAGGGATGCGCGGTGCAGCTCCCCAGAAACAGCCCTGAATTACACACGGGAGGGAGCGGTCACCCCGAGCCAGCCCATTCTTCATTTCACCAGCAGACAGGTCCTGCTTTATTTTTAGACAATGCCCACAGAGAAATCACAGTTACAACCTGAAAAAAGGAAGCTAAATCCAGATCCTTGCACACGTCTAGGGACCAGCTATTCCAGCAGCTGTCACTGAGACAAGGGCTGCCGCAGTCACCGAACTGGGCCAAGCCCCAGCCTCAGCTCTGTGCAGGAGAGGGGTGGAGTGCCTTGCAAGGCTTGTCCCTGCCTGCATGGGTACAAGGACTTTGGGAGGACAGTGAGTTTTCTGAGTTCCTTTTTTTTTTTTTATTTCCCCACCTTCAACCTAAAATGGAGAAAAATTATCTGGAATTAAAACAAGCGATGCTTCTAGACCTTCAGAGCACACACCAATACATGAACAGAAAAGACAGACCTGTTTCTGATGGTAGAGATCTGATGCTGCAGAGAACAGTGTTAGCTGTGTTTTAACAACACTGCTAATTTTACAGGCAAGACCAGCCCATTGTCTTCAGGATGCACACCTACAGTTACCTGGCTGTGATGGAGGGTGTGAGCTTGCAGAGGTCCTGGATGCCTGGCTCCCTGCTTGCTCTGTAAGCGCTGGACTCCTGAAAATCCCAAGAGATACAAGTCCTACCTTTCCTGCCCTTGGTCTTCCCCTCTTTCCTTTCAGGGATGTGTGCACTAGCAGGTACCTGCCTAGAAATGTACACAGCAATGATGGTAATCAACAGAGGAACTTAAGATGTGCTTGAACTTCCCTTGATGTCAGTAAATCCAGGCTGAGTATCTTAATGAAACAGCCCAGCTCCCAGAGAGTTCTACAAGGTCCGTTTAAGGGATCACATTACACCAAATGCCAATTAGAGGATGATAATTGTCTTTTTCAATCTCAAAAACTACTTCTTTAGCAAAATAAAATCCTCACATATTCCAAATAACATCTGTAATGCCTCACTAAGGAGAAATCCATTTTAAAAAGGCTGCCCTATGTCTTGTGCTAAACATTATGACTCTAGCATGACAATTTCTGCTTCGGTTAATTACAGGCTAATTGTTAAACCTCAGAAGAGGGAGTTTCAGTAACTGATGCTGGAGCTCCTATAACTACTTGTGAGAGCTGCTTCTACTTAGTTAGGCCAAATAAGAGCTCCTAGGGGTGCCACTCCAGGCTTTGGTGGCCAGAATTTCACTCCTTAAGAAAGTGAGGTGCGTTTGGCTGGCTGCAGGATTCCCTGGATTTATTGCATTGCCACCTAGGGGCGCACTACACTTTGATCACCAGACACGATTTCACGGATATACATAAATGCACCTCCTCTGCATGAAAAAGCAGAGCCCCAGAACAAGGACAGGCAGAGAGATGGCAGGGATGCGTTTTACATCAGAGAATTGTTGTCCTCAGAAATCCCAGGTCACTTTAAGGGATCACGTATCTCTTAAGAAGGCTGGGCTGTGAACAGTGCTGGTTGTGCTCACCAGTTACATGTGCCCTAAAAGCTTTCTGCAGTCCCAGAGGCAAGGTTTGACTTTGCCACGAACGCTGGCAGACTGTAAGAGGATCCGGAGGTGCAGCGTTCAGCACGCACAGGGAGTGCACGGCCCACAAAGCAGGAGCTGCCCTCTCAGGGGAGATGCTGCTGATTGTACAAGGAGTAACAGACATTGCTCCATATTCAGCATCCAAAGAGAAAAGCGGGAGGAGAACAGAGATTATTGTTAGGCGACAAAAGGCTATTTCACAGAGGCAGATGGCAAAGATAGGAACAGCCAACACGAGCACTGCTGTAATCTCAGAGGTGAAAACCTCACCTTGCAGCTCCCCCTGCACAAGCTCTGCCAGTGCAGGGATCCCAGGGTAGCCTGGATTTTGCTTGAAAATGAAAATTTTACTTCCCTGAGGCAGGTTTATGCAAAAAGCTCACAAAGCCTTAATGTCACATCACTCTGCCCTCCTTCAGTGAGTAGCTTTTGATTTTGCTCTCTTTTACTGTCTGACTCCCACACATCCTTCCTGCATCTAGTTTGGAAGGGAAGCAGGATAACTCTTCCCCATCACCAGTTCTCTGCAGCACTCACTGGTGAATGTTTCCCACACACCATTTGTACAATATCCGATGCGATGGTGTTTGCAAAACAGGGACATGGACACAGAAACACACCCACTCTCACACCCTTGGGTTCCCGCTTCCACTTCCACGTCTACTGACTCTCAGCATCTTTCCTAAGCACATTCCAGATCCTCCTGGATCTCCTACACCTTGAGTTTCAGCCTGATCTCACAGTCTGCCCTTTTTGCTGAAATCCAGCCTCACTCTGCTGCCCTGGATGATGGTTGGTAGAAGTGGCCCCGCAGTGGAAGGGTAGGGCAGGAGCCCTGGCAGCCTGTGCTTGCTGCACTGGTGCCTCTCATCTCAGCCACAGAGTGACACAGGCTGGTCTGACAGCAACCAGCACCTGCCTTGCTCCAGCCTGAATTCCAGCAGTTCATTATCAGCACAAAAGGGCACACGTGCACACACCAATGGTCTCCTTTTGACAGGAGACTGAAAGTCTCTTCCATTTACTGCAGTAAATGAGGTTAGTAAACTCTCCTGGCTGAGAGAAGTCTCTTAATTACTTTCATCAGCCAGGCCATACTTCTAATACTTGATCTCAGTATTCAAGCTGTCAAGAGAAGGCGAGTGTTGCCAAATAGTATATTGAGGCTTTGGATGGTGACAGCAATGGGTACTTTTTCACTGGCACAGAAAGAAAGAAGAAAATGAAATGAACAATCTGAGACCATTTCAAGTCAATTGCTCTTTGATTAAAATATTTCCAAGTGCTGGATTTCCAGTAGATCCAGTGAATCCAGCAGGGACAGTTAACAAAAATCACTCTGGCAACTCCAGGTGAAGCACCTGAATTTATTATTTCTACTAGCAATTCTAAGAAACAATTTGCTAAATACAATCCTACTGAAAACATGGACACTTCTGAGCCTGCTCCTGAGGTGGCGTACCCTGGCACAACCCTCCTGGCCATGTTCTCTCTGGAATCAGAAAATGAAGCAAAACTACCTGTCACTTTTTAAATCTAAATTATTGTTTGTGCTGACACAAGCATCAGAGCTTGCTGGCTGGCTTTAAATAGGCCAAAGGGTGAAGAGTCATGGCCAACTATTGTATTCCTGAAGATTGGGACACACCAGTGTAGCATGGGCAGTGTTTCAGTCTATTCACTGCTCCTTTGTGTGACACCACCATGTGGAATACAATATGGAAGCTTTCATTGGCCTCCCATGATTTGTTTTTCAGAAAGCATCAGGTTTTTTGGGCTAAAGCCATGCAGATAAGCAGCTTCACTGCATACTTTGGCCTGTGCAATACTGTGCCCTTCAAAGCAGCAAGGCAGATGCCCAAAGATCAGCTACCAAGCACATCGAGCCAAGAGCATTTGTGAAATTGGCTTTCTCCTTGGAGAGATGGCAAAACTGCTATGGGGCCAAAACAGACTGAGGGCAGAGAGGAACATAACCCAAAGAAAGGTTATTTTCACCAATCAGTATCACTTCAAAGCTGCATGAGAGGCAAGGAGTGCATCATTGTACACAGACCAAAAGGTCCACTGGAAAGGACAGTCTGATGAGTCTCACCCCATAGTTCTACACATTGTTCAATTTAAGGATTTAGCAATACAAAATTTCCCTAGCCTAAGACAGCTGCACTTGTCAAACTAAAACATACATTTCTCAACTTCCTTACCATCATGTTTAGAGTGGGAAATCCTGTAACATTTTTAATTCCCTGTTGACTGAACAGAAGAAGCAGGGAAAAACCAGAAGGCTTTAGAGTTTGCTAAGACCCAAGAGCCTGTTGTTGCATCAGAGACTTTCAAAGCAACAGCCGTGTTGAAGCTGAAAAGGGAAAAGAACATAGCAATAACTAGAACACAAAACTGTGCTAATACAGCCAAACACTGGGTTTGGGGAAGATCTGCTGCTCTGCTACTGGCCTTCACAGGGGTCAAATCACATCCCCCTGTGCACTGTGACCATGCTACACACTTGTAGCCAATACTCATGATCAGCTGGTTTGAGAGTCAAGCTAGGAGAGCTCTTCCCCACCCTGCAAGCCAATAGCATTTGAGTGGCAGTAAATCATTAAAATATACAAAGCCTGGCTTCATCTCTGCTTCCTTGCGTGACTAGTAGCAATTTTAAAGATTACTTCAGGGTTTTTAAAGTGGCTTCCTGCTCCAGCAAAATCAAATTTTGCAGAGCTGCAATACTGTCTTCCTTTCATGATGGAGAAGCCGCAACCTGGGCCTCACCCCAGCAGCAGCAGCAGGAGTGGATGCAGGCCAGGCTGGAGCCCATGCACAGTGCAGAACAAGAGGGGCACCTCCATTTGCCCACAAGGCTCTCCTGGGGCTGTGCACCATGGAAGATGCACAGATCAGCCTTTCCCAGAGACCAGCACTGGGGCAGGAATGGGCCTCCCCCACCGCGCCATCGGCACACGCTGATGCAGTGACCAGGTTTGAACACAGTCTTTAATCCGTGTTACAGAGTGAGCAGTAAGCAAATATTTACAAAGAGCTTGTGCTGCTGGTTAATGCCTGCAATGCAAAGATCTAGCACTCTTTTCTGTATTATTTTACTGGTTTAGACTGTTTGATCTGTGAAATTCATGCAGTTTTCACAGTAATCTTAAGATGGTATCCAGGAACATTGGATTTTGCTGTGTTGGATAAATATCATTATTCCTTCTAGCCATGACAGGAGAAACTCAAACTATTGAAAGAAACATTCCTTGGGAAAATCACAGATCAGCTCTAACATAAGCAGGGGCAGATGGTGCATGCTCTTTGACTCTTGCTGGGCCTGTTTGAATCTGGCAAGTGAAGATTGGAAATGTGTTGCTCAGACATACAGGCTTGAAGGGAAGAAATACAAACACCTCCCAGCACTCACTTCAGCCAGGACACCATCCATTAAGCATGGAAGGCATATACCAAACCATCAGTTAATACCAAACCATCCCCAGCACTGAGAGGCACCACCACATCCCACACCCCACCACAGTCCTCTAAAACACATCTGCAGCATGTGGCCAGCAAGGAGGGCTCAGGTATCTGCAGTGAACAGAAGCAAAATTTACCATGAAACATACAGGAAGCACAGCTTTATCATACTGGAAATGTCTAGAAAAATACCACTGCTCAGATTTCCTGCAGGAATATTGTGCCAGGCACTCAGCAGCGCCAAAATCAAACTCTCTGCTATGTGGCACTGCTTGTTCCATGTATAAATGGAGATCATCACTGCTGGCAAGAAACAGGACTCCACTTAATTTTAGCTTCTTCTAATGCAACACAGGATGCTCAGTGAGTTCATGCACTATGAGATTTCAGTATTTCATTTAAAACTGTACTTACACGTGGCTTAACTCTTGACATAACATGAAAACTCATTGCAGTGTTCCTGCATACTTTAGATTTTTTTAAAATATGTCAGACATTTCCAAGATTTAACAAATCCAAGTGCAATTAAAATGAGTGAAGTAGGACATGAGTTTTAGAAAACATCACAATGTATCAACCATTGCAATAGATATAATTTATGTACTGCTTACACAGCATACCTAATTACTAAAATATTAGTAATTATCCATACTATTTGTTCTGTCTTTCTTCTCCATCACAGTGAAACCAACAGAACTTCAATTACACAAGTTAGTTTCTCATTCTCAGGCTCTAAAAATGGTTGCCCTGTCATGTAGGGCTGCACAGCACATGCAAATGCTGTAAGTTTTTGTAAGTTTTTTTCAAAGTCACTAAGACTTTAATGGCATAAGACTAAGATAATACATTTCTTAATCCAAAATTTTGCAGCAAAGTTGATTAGAATGAAGTTCTCTTTCACATAAAATCACCAGCCTCCACTGCACAGATAATTTTTGACAGCAATTGTTAATGCAACACAAAAGTAATACAAACAACAGTGCTACTTTCTCTAGTCACTCTGTCTTTCTCCCCAAGCATATACTCATTTTCCTTCTCCCTGTGATATAACTGGGAGTGGTTCAACAACAATCCCAAGTCCTATCAAGGTATAAAGCACTAAGGAGAGCTGTGCAATAACAAAACAAAGTCTAAAACAGTCCTAACCTGCTGAGAGGTCTTGCAAAGAACAGGATGAGTAACAATGAAAAAAAATCTAGAACTAGAAAGACATTACCATCTTTACATTCCTGAATATTTTTATCAGGAATATAAATATCTTTGTGTTTTATTAAATCAATAAACATTTAAAATTAGAAAGAAGGTAGAGAGACTCTTGCCAGTCAACTGTGGCAGCAGGACTCTACATTAATCTAGAAGGATCTTGTTCAGCTGGTACATTACACCTGAAAACACCTCAGATGGCGTTTCTGTTTGTCTTAATCAAGACAAAGAAACCAAAATGTCACAAAGGCAATTAAACACAGTGCTACCTCACTTGGAATTACGACTTCTTGAGTGAGGGAATCTCTCCACACAGATCAGGCCAGCAGGAGCAGCAGCAGGGCTCACGGAAAGCCCAACTCCTGTGGCACCGGCATCGGCACAGAGCGAACAGACCACGCAGTCTGAAACCTGAGCTCATTCATCAAGTTTCCAAATATATGGCTACCTGTTTTTCTTGACATTTTTGAAGGGGATCAAGAGGGATGACCTTAGTGTGGGGCTTTGCTCAGTGCTATGGTGAGTGGCTACAGCCTCTCCCCAGTCCTTGCATTACGAACTTGAATAAAAGATACAAGCCTACAAAAATCACAAACGCATCAAGAGATCCACAATCAAAACTCAAGGCTTTGCCTCTTTTTTGGAATTTAAGTAAATTAAATTATGAGATAATTCCAGTGGGCTTGAGATCCACAATGCACCCCCATAGTAAAAATTTTTATACAATGCAAACAAAGATAAGTTCTGATCATCCACTACAATAAGCCGCTATACCCGCCTCTCCGGTATCATGTTTTTTAAGGGAGTACTGTGAAAAAACCTACAGATTTAAATGATTTAATACCTTCCCTGTACAGTCTTATCTGAGGCTGTAATGTAATACCTCTTGCTGGAAACATGCTCTCATCAGGCAGAACGCCCTCAAATCAAGCCATCGAAACCAATTTCACTGATGACGCCATTTTCTTATTTCTTTCGCTGCCATTTTAGCATCGTGGTTACTCCACATTTCCTCCAGAAGTAGCTGTGCATTCTCCCTGCTCTAAGAGGAAACCATGCTCGAATAACACGGTGACAAATGAAACCTGTATGCTGAATTTCTGCCCGTGTCACGTCCCTGCATGGCAGGGGCAGGGGCGAAGCACAGTTGTCACTGCAGACCACACCTCAATTCCCTGTACCGGGAACTGGTGAGGAGTCTCCTAAGAAGGTGCAAGCTGAGGAAGCAGCCACTGGAAATCCACGGGCACCACAGGAAAAACTGATACAACTGAGGAAAGAGGAGTGTCCACCTCTGTATTTCTCTGAGCCCCACAGAAAACACTGGCTAGTAAGGGAGTAGTTTGAAAAGAGAAGCAAAAGGCATAAAGGAGGCACACAGATAAGCTTGCAGTGTCTGCTGTTGGACTAACTGTGTATTAGCATTAACATATAGGCAACCACAAAAACCCACTTAACCTGGCAGCAGAAAATTCATTTCTCAGTATCACATCCAAAAGCCAAACAGTCACTTCAATCAATCATAAAGTATTCCTTATCCCAAAATGACATTTCTGATGGATCATCAGCAAGAGGGGCAAATTATTAAACAATCCTGCTACTCATTAACACCCAGCCGCCTCTAATTAATTTCTAAAAATTTTATTGCAGTCCTTCAGTCCCCCCCATCCCTTGCCCCTTGCTAAGTGCCTCATCCTTCTGCTTGTCTGACTGGGAACGTGTAACCTTGCTGTTTGCGAGAAACACGGATGCTCTCAGGATTTTTTGAAAACCAAAACATGACTGATATTTCCCCATGTCTTCCTCCACAATTTTAAATGAGTTGAAACAGTTAAATGCCTTCAAGTTAGTCTGAAATGGTAGGTAAAAAAACAGTAATGAAAAAATCAGTTGTCTTTACCTCCTCTGGATTCAAGTAGTGAGCCTGGCAGCATTGAATCTGACACTGTCCCCGTTCTCAGGCTGACTCAAGTGGAAAGATTTCGGCTGCTGTGCCCCCATCCCACAGCTGAAAGCCTGCATACCAACTCCCTGAACGCTCCTGAGGAGCATGAGTTATCTTTCTGCTCCATGAAAAGAAAAGCCAAGCAGCATCTTTCAGCCTCCATCTGCATTTCAGACAGAAAGCGAGGCAGGCGGCGAACGCTCATTGCCTCAAAGGGACAACGCCTGCTTCAGACATCAAAATCCTGTCGGGGCTGGAAATGCGACAGCCAAGTTACACCGGGATGCACATCCTGAACCAGCAGAGGTGGCTTACCCCAGTGCTGGACCTCCAGAAAAGGGTTCCTATAACATTTCTACTGCAGTTTGAAGTCTCTCAGAAAAACCCATAAAGGGGAAGAACATCTTTCCCAAGTTAAATTTACTTTATTTTGCTGATAGTGGCTAACATGACAAAGAGACAAGATTACATTCACTGTAGTGTGAAGAACGCAGGCTTTTTTTTTTAATACACACTGGGATGTCAAGAAAATGTGCAAATTTGAAGTTCAACCTCTTAAATAACATGAGATGATTTGGCAAAATCATCCACCTGAGTTAAAAAAAAATAAACCCAAGTTAGCTACCCCATTCTTCCTCAGTATTTGTAAATAAATCATAGCTACTTTGTTCACCTAATAGCTATTTTCAACATAACACTTTATCCCCTAGGACAAATATAAATATTTTACTGACAGTGAAAGCAAGCAATTTGGAGTTCATACATGTCACGATATCTTTAAATCCTCAATTTAAACACGCCATGGTCTTTAGAAATGGTTTTTCTTTACGACATTACCGATACATTTCGCAAAGTTAATTTTTTAAATTACATATGAATTATTAATTACAGATCATTAAACTAAGAAACAGAAGTCTAGAATATGCCTGTTATAATTATACAACTTATATTTTAAAATGTTAGACATTAAAGGGCTCAGAGAGAAAAGCATACACTCAAATTCTCTGCTGCAAAAAATATGTTACAATAAACACTTTATCCTTTTTCAGCTTTTTTCTCCTATTGTGTAATAAACCCAAGGTTTAAACTTTCCAGACTTGGGGCATGAGGCCGGTGTGCTGAGGATACACCACAGACAATAGGTTTCCATTTTTCTCCTCTGGCTGTACTCCACCCTGGCTAAGGAACTGTCTAGCAGTGCATGCCTTTATTTGCGCCTTGCATTAACAAGGCACACAAGCTTTCGGACTTTAATGTAAATTAAATGTCAAGTGCAGATGCTGCCAACAGATATCACGGAAAACCCTGCTATAAGAGACCTACAGCTAATTATTCTTTACAGTGGCTCAGTCATTTTTTCATACATTAATTTATGGAGCTTAGTTGGAGTCTGTCTCCCACCCACTTCAAACAAAGGAAAATAATTTGCCACACTGTACTAACTGCAAGGATAACTGAGCTGTCTCCCATACGGGGTCAGTGGGGATGGGATGGTTTCCTGCATGTTTTTACACAGGCAAACCACACATTTAATTGTCCTTTACTTGATTTTTTGCGGAGCTGCTTTGTGGAAAAAGCCCTCTTTGCACATATAATCTGATTGGAGAGAGGCAACTTTTTGGCCATGCTACGCCACTGTTCCACATCTTCCCTCTGAGCATTTCTCAGCTGATAAAAGGAAGAGTGCAGAACATGGCACACAGGCAGCTTAATATTTGGGGAGGGAGCCCCAAAGGGGGCAAGTCACTCTACTGCAGGAGCCCAGGTGCCATCCCAGCACAGTATGTTTTATTAAACTGCTTCCTTCCATATACAAAAATAGAACTGAATTAAAAGGAGAAAAATCAACCCACCCTGTACTTTTGTCCCCATACCAAAGCCAAGCAGAGCTCCGGGTTTCATGCTGCCTTTAAGTCCCCAGATCTGAAAGTATTAAATGAGCTGCCACCCACCCAGCTAGTCATGACCAACACATTTATATAAAATGTTAATTCCCTGACTGCTTCCCTTTACTATGACTTGACTGGATTAACCCTTTTCATAATGTATCCTATTCACTTGAACGAGAGGTGGGACCTAGGCTACAAACTCCAGTTGACTAAGCAAATATGCTTCACTACCTCATTTAAGAAATTAACAAAAAAGAAGCAAATCTCCACATATCTTCATTTGCTTTGAAAGAATAGAAATATTTTCTCTCTTATTTTTGTCTTACATTTGAAATCCTTACTTCAAAATAAGATTATCCTTACTTCAAAATAAGATTCAAGAAAGTTTAACGTGTCTTCTAAATAAATCATAAGTGCACATGTAAGAACAGGGGAAACAGAATGGACCAACATCTCTGCACCACAATGAAAAGCAGGAGAAAAAAAAATCATAATAATGTAGCATCTTTATTTTCTGTTTAAAATACTTCCATAGACTTTTCATAGCCTAGGGAAGAGAAATCAGGAATAAAGGCATTCAGAAAGTTATGCTACTGTATTTCTGCTTAAATGAAAAGCAAAGTCAGCAATGTCAAGAGGGTCTTTAAAAAGGCAACACAAATGAAACCCAAAGCAGACGCTGGACTGCCCCACCCAACAGCTGCTCTAGCGAAGAACACTGGAAGGTAGAGGCACAGACCTTCCCATTTCTTTTCTGTGAGCAAAGGACCTTTTCTCTAAAACTACCCACCTGTTCTCTTTCATTACTCTCTTACAAATTAAAACAACCTGCAGCAACAGTACAAAGAAAAACCGCCATAAAAGACACCTGAAGGAAAACTCTCTCTTATCAAAGCAAGCTTTTTACCCTCATTTTATATATTTTAAAAGACACATTCCTACCTGTAGATTTCAGTACTGAGGAGTTACAAACCTGTTAATGCTGGCTGTTAACTGCCACACTTCAGCTGCCTGATATTTAGGCTTACACAGCTGTATCTATCTCTATTAATGTTCAAGTATTCTCATCTTAAAAAAAAAATATATATATAAATCAAACCTGCAAGTCCTGAAATGGCTGAGACAGTCAAGAGTCCAGCAAGACAATAAGAAAGCAGCTGCTTTCCACGGCTGAACACCACTGCCTGTAAAGCATCTATATATTTTTTTCCAGTGGTGCTTTATTCAAATTCTAGGAAAAGCATCAGTCTGAAACCAGTAACCGATGGGAGTAACAGTTTATAGGTTACAGAAGGATATTTTATTGTTAACGGACTGTACCATGTAGGAATTAGGAAGGGGTGAGGCGGCAGGCAGGCAAGAGGAGAGAGATGCTACTATTTTTTTTTCCCCGAGCCGCTGCAATTACCCTGATGTGAATTTTTGATGACTTCCGACATATTGCATGGTTAATAATCGTTTCAGCTGTCATGTTTGGTTAATGTGGAAAATGCATTTGCTGCATTGTGATGCAGCACTCCAGCCACAGATTGTAACACCAGTTGTGAAGCTATTCCCTTAACTGAGCTGCATGAATTTGCACATACCATGAGGCTGAAATAAATGGTAGTTTGATTTTTATACAGCAACTGAAAGCTTCTGCCATTTTCGACCTGCAGAGCTGTTGGTACAACTTGTACAGGCAGATAATTTTACTGCATATTAATTGCTGTTGATGCTCTTTAAAGGGGAGCTTTGATTCTCCATTGTTTTGCTGTGTTTGGTTATTTAGCAGTTAAAAGACTGAGATACTATTTATGTTAAACATCGCACATTTTTGTAGCTTTACACAGGTTATTTAATTGTAAGCACATATACATCAATGAAACTGGCAGCACTACAGAAATGCAGCCTTGTTATTCATAAAGGCTCAACCTACTTCTTCCTCCACATGATATTTAAGAGTGTGTGTATATATATAACCTTGTCTTACAAATGATTGCACATGAGGTGTGAAAATCAAATGATTGCACGTGAGGGGTGAAAATATGCTGCTTACAATCAAATAAAGAGTATTTTATTTGCAAAGTACCACTTCTTCACCTACACTTTAAACATCAAACGGAAAAGTATAAGGTTACATAAATACTCGTGTGTGCCTTTCACTGTGACCAAGAGAAAAACAATGCTGCAAGCAATCATGCAATTACAAGAGATGTAAAACAGCAGAGATGAAACCATGCTAAGAGCCAGTCACCCGATGATTAAAGTCAGGCCAGTGTATTCCAGCAGTCAGGTGATGGTGCCATCATTACAGTGCAGAAAGCCACGGAAAAATCGAGAAACAGACCACCCCCATCTTCAAGAAAAAAAAATTAGAAGCACCAAAGGAATAAAGAATGCACTTGCTAATATGCCAAACGTACTACCATGAAAAAGCATTTCACAGAATGTGTGTGTAACACTATCGGGAAGTTACTGCCACAGGTCCCAAGTGCACATTTAACCCATGGTGCCAACCCAGTTCCAGTCTGCAAACTGCTGGTGGCACTCCTAAATTCAAAGTTCATTCTTTTTAAATTCCAGAACAACAGCCCTGCTGCCACATCACTTCATTTCACAGTTCAGTAATTCTGCTCACAAATGCACATCTTCAATTTGCAAACACACACATGCAAAAAAAAAAATCCAGACTTGGGATGTCTGCGTTTAACAAAGAACAAAAAGCTATCAGGAGAATGTTTTACTGTGCATGAACACTGACATACCTACAGAATCACCACCAATTCATTCTTTCCACTTCTGTTTAAATTAAAACACTGCAATGTCTATGAAATATCAGAAAATATGGTGCAGGACATTTTATATTGAAAAAACAGGAGTCTCTGAATTAACATTGTACTCTCTGGTTTGGGAGCAATTCCCATTAACAGGGTTATGTCTGCAGAAGGTGCTCTGTGGCTCAGGCTCACCTACCCCAAAGGCATCGATGCACCTTGCACAATTCAGAATTTTGCAGGTGGCAGAGTAATCTCTTAGTGTGTTTTGGCTTTGAAATCAACAAACTTTATCTTAAAGGTGATTTTCCTCAAGTGACTGCAAGGAGCAATCCCTCCCTGCCTGTGATCAAATCAGCACTGAATATCTCTCACCAGGCATTTCATGAGTGGAGAAGACAGGTCTGAATCCAACATTCTTGGAGGAAAACTGCAGTCAGTTGTATTGCAGGGAAAATTATTGATCACAACCAGCTACACCCCATAGGGCAGGCAAAGTCCCTTTTGGGAGAGGAAGGTTAATACATTTGCAGGGATAATTTAACTCTGGCATTCCTCCTGCATTTCTGAGCATCCATGTCTGGCACCATCGCCGCTGCTGGCCTTGCTTCAGTAACTTGCCACTCACCTCACACACATTGCTCTGGTTTTGATGGCTTCTCCCCCTACTCACCTCTGGTCTGCATAACCCACTAGAGGTGCAGAGACAGAAGCACCAAGGATACACAGAGCTTTTGCTTCCTAGCCAAACTCTGAAACAGGTAAAGGTACCTGGAGGGACAGTCGACTCTTTAGGACAGACAGCAGCCCCCAAGGGATTTCAGCAGCACAATCACCCATCTGGAGCTGCTAGCCACAACTTTAAAGATGCTGCTTTTCTCAAGAGACATTATCTGTTATTTTCTGGCGATACAATGCTACTGCAGAAGCTCCTTGCAATTGCAGCTCTGTGCTTTACAATCAGAACAATTGTATATCTGTATTTTGTTTTACATATTGCATTAACAGGGAAAGCCTTCCCGGTGCAGCTCAGCACAGCACTGTCTCCCATTACCTATGGATTTCTTAAAGCAACAGCTTTGAAGGATGTTAACAGAAACTGCCCACCCCAAATGGCTGTTAGTGTAAACAACTGTGAGTGCTAACCCAGCTAAGATGTCGGAGCTGCTATCTGTTCCACTGGCAATCAATTTAGTGGAGCGTTCAGTCAGCTCACGCATCAATCACTTCTGCACTCTGATGTGACTGTGGGAGGAGAAGAAGGAAAACTACTGTTCAGGGCTGCTGGGCCCCAGCTAAGGAAAACTGCAAAAGTCTTCCTTCAGAGTGGAAAGCATCATCTCTCTAAGAGAATGACAACGCAGAGAGAACACAGAAGCCACTGGAGTAAGAATACCCCTCTCTGGGTCACGATCATTCCCCTCACTATTTCTGGGTGTTTGCAATGACCTCCTGCCTTGCTAGGTAAAGCTTCATCTCTGGAGTGAAGGAGATTCCTTCATCACAGCTACAAAAAAATCAAAAGATACAATAACCCTTACCTTAAAAAAAAAAAGTCAAAACCACCAATAAACCATAAAACATGGTAGCCTGCAATCAATGATATGATCTCCTTTTCTTTCAGTCTTGGACTGGACAGGGATAAGGTGGAGAAGAGGACCAGCATCCCTGGATCTGCTCCTGTATTAGTGCTGTTTTGAAGCTCCACAGTTTCAATGTCTGCCATTGCTGGTGAGCATTAGCCAGCAAAATTGAGAAACACTGCTGGCAGTGAGTTGTAACAGTGATAGCTCCTTCCCAAAATTTCTTCTCTGCTTAATCCAGCAGTGTAGCAGCAGCAGCAAATACTGCACTGTCATACTGGCTCTGGAGAAAGCCTTAAAGCATTAGCTGGTCCTCTCTGCAAGGCCAGCAGGGTGATTATCCAGCATTAATGACAGGCGAGGTCTCTTCCTCTGTCCTCAGCTCTGCACACTCATCCCACCCCTTCAGAGGGATGCAGAAAGAACAGCCAGAGAGTTCAGGAGTCCAATCCAAGCAGGTTGTGGTGAAGAGAAGAGGAAGAAAATCCAGGCTAACATTTCAACATCAATATGGTTATACTCGCACACAAGCACAGCAGAGCAAAAAGTCAGGTTGAGTGTATCATGATGCTACTGGCCTGCCTAGCAAGGAATTTGGGCTTTGTTGCAACGGGCTAACTTACAGGGACTAAGACAAATGAGCCATCCAGAATCAAAACAAAAACAAGAACAGGGCAGTGACCAGCTCCAGTAACATCCAGTATCATCATGACAGGAGCCATCCTCCCCCAGGGGAAAAACCACCGACGCACTCACTGGGAGTTGCTGGCTTGTTAGAGAGCTCAAAGGACACCTGAGTTTCAACACAGCTTTAGAACTCAATTTCTACCAAACAAGAGGCAGGATGTAAAGGCAGAGAGCAGGAAACACCCCTGAGAGAACCGACTGAGGACCAGTGCTTTGTGTGACCAGGCAGATACAGGGGGAAGTGAAACAAATGCTGTAAAATGAGAAGAGTGCCGGTCCCGAGCAGAGGAGGGGTGGGGGGAGCCCAGCCAAGCAGAGAGGATTAGCACCAACACCGGCAGTGCTGTTACTGCCATCCACACCCCAATTAGCGGTATCATTTGTCAGGATGAATGGGGAACTTGCACTCAATTCGGCAATTTGACAGGGTGTCACTGAACTACCTCACGTCCATATTTATCCAAGAGGCAAGTGCAGGAACCAGTTTTAATTAGAGCCTGTTTGACAAAGAACCGAGGGTATTACCCATGCTCTCACCATCAAGCGATAATTGAGATGTAATCGTTTAAACAAAGAGCAACAAGTGTCCATTTACCCAAAGCCATTGTTAAATATCCACTAGGAGATTATTTTCAAAATTTTAATGTGCCATGAATATGCAAACCACTTTCCATCTTTAGCATTGAAAAGAATAATCACCTTTTAAAAAAACTCACACCACCAAAAACCACAACTGAAAGCCAAACAGCTATTTTGCAGCAGAATTTGAGGAGTGTTTTAAACATGCCAATGCTAATTTAACAGGAGGGGGGAGAGAAGTGATGGCTCTGCTTTGGGGCCATTAAACTCTGTCTGGAAAGCCCTCTTTTGTACAGCATTAGCCTGCTGTAAGTCTGTAATTATGAGGAGAATGTGTTAATTTTTAATTCAGATTGCTAACCCCTTTTTTATGTACAAACCCTGCATGTCAATCCCTCTTGCAGATGACTGTAAGCACCGACATGACCAAATTCAGCCCTCGGTGGTAAAAGCACACTCTCCCTGGGAGGTTTGGCACCGTGCTTTGGAAAGCAGCTCAACCTCGTAGTGAAATAGCTCTTTTATAAAACTGTCACCTCAGCATCGTGGCAAGCAAATCCTCTCGACCCACAGCCTATTAAACCAGAACCATATGGCCGCTGATATTCACACCTTCGTTTCAGCATTCTTCTGTCTGGCTACTGAAATTCTAACACAGCTTCACAGGAAGCTGAATTCCCACGTCCCTCACATTCCCAAGCACAGGATGAGGAAGTTAACCTAACACTGCCTAGAGGCCCACACCAAGTTAATAGCTGTCAAACACTAAGCCCATCTTTCATCTCTTCTGACTCCTACTGATGCCAGCAATCCACGGAGGAACCTGACTTAAGAGCATGCTTTGACAAAGTCCAGCAATGAATTATTAACTCCAGCAGAAGCTGAAAGCATCAGCTAGGAGCAAACATGAGCTTTCTGTGATGATTAACCAGAATGCAATTATCAATGCTCCTGCTTCTCATAAAATATCCCCAAATTCCCCATCACATAAAGCCCAAAAGGCACCACACAGAAATGCACATCCACAAGCATGAAAGCAGAAACAATTCTGTGCTTTTACCATTTTTTTCTTCAGGGTTATAGTACCAGCTGTGAGTGGTCTGAGAGACAGCAATTATACATGGACTTGCAGTACTAACAGAAAAGTCAAATATGCAGAACCAAGACCATAATTTTAATTTCCACAGCAATTCAATCCATCTTGGACTGGATAAAACACAGTCACAGAAACCTGCCTGCAGATTCAGAACCATCCTTGGCCATGTTACATCACATAGCACAAGCTGTTTGCAGCTCAGGGCCTGACTGGGCACAGAGAAGCAGCTGTGGCTCCCAGCCTGCTCACCAATAGTAGACAGATGAAGATAGATGCAGTCACCCCTTATGATGATGAGTGCTACACAAAAGGGCAGCCCAGCCTCCTTCTGAAATGCACGGGCTCACCTTGCCAGCTGGGTGTAAGATATGGGGCTCCAGCACCATTCCCACATTCAGGAAGAAGAACTTGCTCAATTCTCTGCCAAAGGAATCCAGACAGCCCCCCATATTAAACCACAAGGTGCCAAGAGGTAATGAACACTAGTAATGGACCTAAAAATACCTGCTGAATCCCAGAATGCAAAGGATGCTTGCTTGGAATGGGGTGCCATGCCATTCTGAAATTAGCAGTGAAAAGCCAGGATGAAGACAATATTTTAGGTTTTTCTTAGATGAGAAGCTAAATTTGCACTTTTCCTTTAATTACAGCTACCAGCTCTGAAGAAAGTGGCACTAGAACTGCTGGCCAGCATGGGAAATGAGCACCCACAAGCACACAGGTTAAAGTGAACAATAGCAGTTGTATGGCTGCTTTGTAACATCATCCTTGCATTTCTCATAGTGAAAGTACAACTGAAATCAGTACTGGCATCTCAACAGGCTTAATTAGAAGTCAGGTCTACTCTATTCAGGTCTTTATAGTGTGCTCATTACATTAATATCCAAGGGCCTTCCAGTCCTAAGTGACATGACTAACATCTGTCAGCGTTGTTTGTTCTCCTCTCCATTTCCTGGAGCAGTGGAAACAGTGTTCAAGCAGATCACAGAACACCCAGAGACTGGGAAGGGAGATTCCTTGAGCCCTGGCTCACACAGAGCATGGCCATGTCTGCTTGGTTAATGGTTTTATATCATAGTCATCAGCAGAATGATTAAGCAGCTACACATTTTAAAACCACCAGGTCTCCTCCCAGCAGCATTTCCATGCAGGATTGACATGATTGGTAGACAAACAAAAATCTGTCCTTTGTGGACCAAATTAAGTCATTTGGAGTTTGATCATTTCATTTCTCTGCCTGAATCTCCCTGCCTTGTCATCTTACATTAGATAATGCTGAGGATACCATTTCCAGCAGAGGAAATAAAAGCATCCATCTGTTGAATTTGACTAAAAGGCACAACAAAGGTATGAACAGCTTATCCTACCCTTAAATCCCTTACAAAACACAAATCTTAAAAGCTAAAGGGGTTTCACCTGGCCATCAAAACTAAAAGACTGAAGTCAGTAATTATTACTTTTGTGCTCACATGCCTTTCACCTTTCACAATGATTATCCATCTATAAATCTCTATCCTTCTCATGCTGAAAAGTACTTATGTCACCATTTCTCCCGAGTTATAACCCAGTAATTCTTTGCCAAGACATTGTGAGGACACCAAGATAGCCAGAGAATGGGAAGAGCTAGAAGGAAAAGAAATGTGAGGGATCAAATCTTAGACTCAAGATGAAGGATTGGCAATGCTATGTGCCACAAGGTCAGCTAGCTGGAGCTGGGCAGATGCTTCTAGTAAAAGCAAATATCTAGAGAAAGGTCAAACTCAAGAATATAAACTTGGTAGAGACTGGGAAACAATGGGCTGCAGGGGATGAGACTCACCACCACCTTCTCCTCATTTGTCCATGCAAACCTCCAAAAGTGAAGGTAACAGAAGCCCACTGGAACTGAGTCACCAGCTGCTAGATCAGGAGAAAAGCAAGGACTCATTCCAGGCGAGTGAGGGGAATGCACAGAGCTTTCATTTAATGCAATGTACATAGCCATACAAAATGGGGATTAGTCTTTCACAAAAAAAGAACAACCTTTTCAAGTGTATAGATAAAGAGACTCTCAGGAAGGGACAGAGGCTGACTCAGAAAACTATTAAAAGGACAAAGTGACTGTCAAATAGAGGTCACTAGTTCAAACATGAACTAGATCAGTAGTGGCCAAGACTAAAGCATCTAAAGACTGATTAGTGGTGTAAACAAAAATGTCTTTATAATCTTACTTGAGCTCCTGCTACACAGGAGCCCATACTGCAAGATCCATGCAGAAAGCAATGCAGAATTTACTTTTTGTCCAATCCCAGAGGAACAGCCAGAGCTTAGGTGGGTACCCAGAAACAAAGTGCCTGCCCCTAGTCAATGCAGAAGTGAGACAGGCACTGCTGCATCTACTTAAAATGGCTGAGTTATTCATTCTGGTTATGATACCCTACCACAGTGTGCTTACATGTTTGTTGGTGGATTCATATTATCAGATATTGCACTGAACAACACCCACATAGCATCTATAAACAAGCATTAAGATCACATTGCAGGTTTCCGGTACTGTTTCGTCAGAGAATTTTCCTGTGAAAATACTTTGCTGATTCACTAATGTCATACAACTTCTATATTCATGAAAAACAGACCACCAAATGTCATTCATCCTCTCCCCAACACAGCTCAGAAGAGGCTCCAGCTATCCCTAGAGATCTTGCAGCACTGCAGACTCAGATGTATATTATGGGAAGCCTTACTGCAGAACATCCTTCCAGAGGACACCCAAAGAGGGCAGACAGGATTCCAAAACATACATTTCAGTAATGAAAAGCACTAAACACACAGTGTTTACCACTCAGGAGGTACATCCAGTAATGCAGCTGCTTTAACTTTGGCCATCAAGCACAACTTGTGTGTCTCCCACCTAGCTTGACAGGGAATCAGAGCTCTGCCACCACACCATGCTGTGAAACACAGACATCCAGTGCAGCATCATCCTCCTCACTCCTACTGGGCACTGTAACTGAGAGTGCAGGGGGGGCTGTGTCCAACCACTGTATTTAGAGGTGGGGTTGTATGAAATCATTCTTCTCCTACTATTAAGCAAACACTTCCTTATGGAACTGCAGTTTAAGTAGCACAGTCATCATTACATACATCAATGCATACTTTTATATAAAAATATCTGTTGTAATTAATTTATGATATAGCATATTATTCATGTACTATTACTGAACTAGGATCCTGCAAATAACATTAATTCCTATTATAATTCCTGTGTCTATTTATTGGAAGCAAGGACATGCTGGAGGCAAAGATAGAGAAGACTTGATTTCCTTTTTAAAGAAAACTTTTATTAATGTTTATTCTAAACAAGATCCTCCAGCTGCTGAAGTTTAATACCACCCAAAATGCATTTTCCCTAGGGTCCTCCATTATCAGCAAGGGCCTTTCTTGCAAGATGAATCTTTCAAGAGATTTCTTTGCTATCCAATTTGGGAGACTTAGGCACACAGCATTCAAGGAATGCAAGCAAATCCTGCCCCTTCCAGGCCTTCTGGGGCACCTATTAATTTAACCTCCTGTAGAGAGGGAATTTATCATCTCTTCCTATTGCCAGTATCTAAAAAAGTAGAACAGAACAACTGAAATTGGCATTGCAATTATTGAAAGTCTATAGATAGTTGTTGCCATAGTGTTAATTATTTTGCTATATGGTAATGTCCTTTCTTTTCTACCTTTTAAAGCTGAACTCTGAAAAAGTCAGGTAAGCTGGGACCATGTCACATAAGAGTCCATGGAAAGAGAGTACAAATGATTAGATATTATAGTGTACTCCACACAAAGATGAGCTGAAAATCTGAAATAGCTTGTTATGTTCTCTCTTTCCCACTTAGAATGAAAGAGAAGAGACTAATTTCCAAACTGCTTCATCATCTGCCACCCAAACTCAAAATTTTGAAAAAAATCACCATGAAATTTCATAGACCAACCACAGTAATTGAATGGATATGAACTGCATAGGGAAGAAAAAAAAAAAAACTTGAAAGTTTTTTTCCATCATCTTTGTATGTTTTGGAAAGATGGTGAACAATAGTGATGGCCACTTCTGCACAGAAGTACCAGATTTGGCAGACCATTGAAACAGGGGATGGAGAAAGATCACTGGAGAAAAACAATAATCCCAAAATATGCCATGACATATAAAAAATCAGTTTTAACACAAATACCAGCACAAACTTCATCTTGATAATTATACCACTCAGACTGGTATTTGCTCAGAGATGGAGCAATTTCAACAACTTCCCAGTGAGAGAAAAACTTTTTTTTTTTTTTTTTTTTGCCAAAGTATCATAATAATTTCATTTAAAGTGGTGTACTCTTAACAGGAGAAATCCTACCTTACAAAACTTTATTATTTAATGGACAGCTGAAATGACAGGAAAAGGACTCTATCAAATCCTGACTATAAGTCTAAGTGAGAGAGATCAAATAACACTCAATACAGTAGCCAGAGGGCAAACTCTTGGCTCCTCACCTTTTGTCAAGTGTTTCCCCTCATACTTGGAAGTGCAGAAAGCTGTTTTGGTCTCCCTTAATTTCCAGTACTTCTAGCCACAGTGAAGTATTTACTATTTGTGTAATTACTGGTTTTCAGCGGGCCACAACAAACAGCAAAATTACCTGACAGAATCAGATAGCTGAAAATGTCATTTTCCACCAGAAATGTGGTCATGCCACCACCCAAGCCCACAGATATATATAGACCAAAACAAGCTTAATCTTTTCTGGTTTGTGAAGGTTTGTGTTTTATAAAAGGGAGAGATGACTCCTGAAGGAACCCTGGTTACCTGTGCCACAACAATTAAAAAGGAAAGGCTTGGGTAAAGGCTCACCACAGTGGCAAGTGATTCACAGCAATTTAAGGTTCTACCCTGTTTACCTCATCAATACAAGAAAGTCACCTCAATTAGCAGGACAGCTGCTTTCTACAGGATTATTCATGTGCAACAGCAATAGCATCAGGCCTTCCACACCCATCTGTCCAAAAGCTGATGTGGTCTTCTCTAGAAGCTGGACAACTGGCCACCAGCAGCATGAGCCTGAGACTCAAGCAGAAGGGACTAAGATCCCAGGAACTAAGCACAGATTACTTTTGGTGCTGCAGGAAGGAGAGGGCATGGCCCTCCTCACATCTGGAGAAGCATTACACAGTGACCACAACAGGCATCTTTTTATGAGTAGTGCTACTAACATGCAACACACTTGTGAAGCTATACAAATAAACTTTCCCCTAGAAAAAAAACAATAACTAGTTTAAAAATTAATAAATTAGAGCATTCCTTAATGTCTGTGAGCATCTCAGCAAATGT
This sequence comes from Melozone crissalis, assembly GCF_028551555.1. Taxonomy (NCBI): domain Eukaryota; kingdom Metazoa; phylum Chordata; class Aves; order Passeriformes; family Passerellidae; genus Melozone; species Melozone crissalis. The sequence goes on from NW_026535785.1 coordinate 8,255,328, forward strand.
TGGGCATGTCAAAGATGAAAGGTGAAAAATACCAAGAGGCACAAACCTCAGAACATTAGGATTTCTCTCAGCCTCCCTCTGTCTTCTTTTCAGTGTCTCCTGCTTCCGAGGTTCAATTCAGTATGTGAAGTTGAACAAAAACAAAACAAGAAAACTGACAACTTGCCTATTTATCTTTTTTTTTTAATCCAAACCACATTAGTACTTTTAGATAGACAAATGATATTATAAATGTAGAACTTCAATATTCTGGCACCAAGCCACATTTTAATGGACATTCAAACACTAACTAAGGAAATGGTTGTGCATTAAGCCTATCAATAAGTCAACAATCAATACTTCAGTACTGCAGTAAAAATACAATGCACCCTTTATAACTACCACTGGCCTCATCCTTCTTTGTCAAGCTCAGCTCCTAATACAAAAATAAGGGTCCTGAAGCAAGAAATGAAGAACATACTATTTCACAGTCTTAAGCATTTATCTTAAAGTCTAGACCTAACTGGTCCTATGAACTGTACAGATTTTTGGTTTTTAAAACTGTGTTCTGATAGGGCAGAAGAGTCAGGAATAAAAGGACAAAAGTTCAGACACAAAATTAATCAAGCAGGTCAACAGGTAAGAGCAGCAAAATAAAGAAACCACAAACAGCAAAGCCCTCTGCAACTGCAAATCAGGAGCTGGTTCCAACTTATCTCCAAAAAGCATCTCAGTCAAAAGAAAACAAAAAAATCCCATCAAGCATACTAACATTTGTGTTTTAATCCAATTCATAGATTTTAATTGCCTGCACAACACCAGTCCTGCATAATCCTCAACATTTCCATCCTATCAGTTTGATCAAATCAAGCCAAAGGCAGCCTCTGCAGAGCATGAGTTTTGGACACCCTCTGGAAAGTGTGACCATCAGGCCATATTGCTCTGCAGTAGAACAAATGCTTTAAAATTTTAGTTAACTCTGGCTTCCCAGTCAGCACCATGGCCATAATGCTGAGCCACCACTATATTTCTTGAGAGTGGAAAAAACCCACAGTTTTTGGATGCTTGGAGCAGCTGTGTATGTCTGCAGAATGGTTCAGGGTATGCTTTACAGGAAGAAATGGTGGCAGACATTGATCCAATCCTGTGAAATGTGAATGTAAAAACAGGAAGACAAAAACAATCCAATTGATCATTTTTATCTCCACAGCCTAGAAAGCTCAGTACTGAAATGGAACTTCATCAAGGAATGGCTAAGCCAGCTTAATAGTTTGTGTAAACAAGCTAACTGAATTCTCCATTTTCTTCTCAGAGTCTGCAAATACACAGAGGGAAACAGAGAATGATTGTTTCAGAAATCCCTCCACACATCCCTCACGTCTATTTGCTAAAACCATCTTGCATCCCTGGTGTTTCAGCTATAAACAAGCACAGAGCATGGTTGGGAATTTGGAAAGACTTTTTGCTGATATTTTGAAGTCAGGACCTCTGCATCTTGAGGTTGAGCTCTGCAGAAGCAGCCAAGGCTGCAAGGCTGGCAGGCAAGGGGCAGGAATACCCAAGTGCTCACAGACCATGGAGCACCTGCCAGGGCACAGTCCATGCTCAGGAGCAAGGTGTGTGCCCAGCAACAGCCTAGGCCAGAGCTCTGACTATTAGGGTTTGCTACTTCAGTCACTCTCTCTACATCAGGCACATCCTAAATAATCCATCTGAGGTGAGAGTCACCACACTGCTAAATACTGCTGCATAAAATGATTCTGTTGGGCAGCAGGCAGTAAGCTGTATTGACTGAACTTTTAGCCTACAACTCTGAACTGTCAGCTTAAAGGGTTTTTGCATGGCCACAATCCCAGCTCACAGCAGCAACTAAAAGCAGTCTTTGCACAATTTCAGCTCAGAAGTTGAAGATCTCCAGACCAGAGTGGTGACAGAAAAGGGTGTTTTCAGCAGAGCTGTCAGTGGACAGGTGTTTGTAGCACAGCTTCAGTTTCTCGTTTCGTGTGGGCAGAGGAGCTCTGCTGACAGTCTCTACCACAGGGGCAGCCAAGGAATGCACTGTTTGGCACTGCCAAACTAGAAAACTCCTGATGGAAAGAAACAGCCTTATTTTTTCACAAGGTCTGGTGGTATCTGAGGGAATGCAAGTTGGAGGCCAGTTAAATGCTGCCCAATATTGATCAGGATTGTGAACAATAAAGAAGTCTGAGAAAACAGCAAAAAGGAAAACATCTGCATAAGCTTTCACTACAGAATCTCACAACCTTGTGAGAGCCAGTGGCAAGTGCAACTTTTAATTCTCAGATGAAGAAACTGATGCATAGGAAGGCATTTCTTGGATTCAAAGTCAAGCATAAAAATCATTACAAAAATTGGATCAAAATCCAGCTTTCCCAATTTCCTGCAATGAAAAGCAGCTGCCACAGAAGGCCATTTTCTAAGCAAATATATGCATCAGGGGGTGCCAGTCAGGCAAGGATCCAAAAACTCAAGGGTCAGGTGCTATTCAATATTTGAATCAGTACAATAAAACACTGCATAAATATTTAAACTGGCGCTCTTGCTCTAAAATACTCTTGGAACATATTTCAGCCACTTGCTTTCAAAGTTCATAACTGATATTCTCTTCTTTCTTCTGTCCTGTGCAACCTCTGAAAGAAAAACCCATTCCCTGTTCATCCACAACACATCTGACAGTGGTTTGCTGGTTTGATCTGCATGTGCTGCTTTCAGTCAGCAAGTACAAACAGATAAATCTCAAGTGCTGAAATCCTGTATCATTGGCTCTTTATGAGCTCTTGTTCTAAATCCATCCTCAGTTTCCCTGAAAAACACAAAACCTGAAACTCCAGAACACTCTCCATTGTTACATCTCATTTACAACCTCTGTCTTCAAAAGCTAATTGCTTGGGCTGCTTTTCAGTTGTTTCCACAGTGTGCTATAAAACAATGTAAGATGCAATTTGTCATTAGACACAAACTATGGAGGAGATACATTTGCTTAGATCTCAGTACAGATCAAGAAGTCAAAGGCCAAGGACAAAGGCATTTTGATATTCCACATGCAATTTAACCTCCCAATTGTTTTATCCAGTCATTAATGTAAGTTATGATCTTGTAGGGCAACATTTCCCCACTATCAATCACTATCTGTGCTGCCCAACCCAGCCCCTCCTTTTAAACTGTGTGACCTTCAATGAGCTGAAGTTGCTGTAACTGGAGGCAGAAGCCCAGCACAAGTGAGCTGCCAATAACCCACCTGGCTGCACCCTCTAACAATTCAGTACACTGAACTGCAGCTCTGCTGGAGATTCCCATCCTGACATCTCCACAGTTACACTCAATATTGATTTGCATGAACCTGCTCCTATCTCAGCCTTCATTTCCCTGTGCTTCTGTGCTAGGCCTGTCAAAGTACCTAAGCTTTGAAATGGCCGAAGTTTCTCTTGAAAATAAAGTTTAAAAGTCTTTTAAAAGATGTTTCAGTGACACATCCTAAGAATCACTAAATTTTTGTTGTAATAAACACATTAACTACTGGCCACAGAACTTTGACATTGCATCTGACTCCTGCAGAGTTTTGCTTCTACTGCTGGTAGCAACAGTTTGTTCAGCAGATGCTTCTAGTAGCACCTAGGCAAGTTGTTCAGAGATTAATAGCAAAAACAAACAAAAACCCAGACCCAAACCATACCCAAAAACCAAGGGACAAAAGACAGCTCTTTCAGTTTTGTTGGGCTATCAGAAGTAACAATTAACTAAAGCTTTGGTAGTAATGGAAATGGAAGCTCTGATGATTCCACGGGTAAGATTACTCTGATGGAATGTACCACAGAATATAAAAACACACTGAATTCATACAAACACTTCAAAAGGTAGTGCTATACTTAAATTATTTACACTCACAAGAGTCCAAAGGAATTAGCTGTGAGACTGTCAGTCTGAATAAGCAAGATTTGGCTGTGAAACTGTGCCTATCAATAAACTAACTCACTGCACTGATTTCACAAACAGTATTAGAAGGGCCAGTACTTCAGCCCTTCAGATCTGGCACTTGGCAGGGCCAGCAGCCTTACAAAAGCAGCATTGTTGTGTGACCATGTGGACGTGTCTCTGTCTGAGGAAGAAGTTGCCACCTGTGGTGCTGATATGGTGTCACTCCTGATTTGCTCTGGAAACTGCAAGTTCATTTTTTAAAAAGATAATTAGTCAATACTACACAGAAAGACAAATGATCCAGTGCTTTAACTGTAGCAAAGGGTTGTTTCAAGTTGTAAAAAACTTGAGTAAAACAAATCAATAAACTCAGAAGTTGTTAAAATCTGAGGTCCTGCCTACCCACTCTCTGTGCACAAATTCACATATTTAACAGAACTCCTTAGCTTCTCAATAAAGTGTATTGACTACCCATCCAGCTTACAAAAACAAATTGCAACACTCTGAAAAATTAACTGTGAAAGACACAAAAAGACCTTTTCTTTAGTTGCATGTGGTAGAGACTCTATTTCACTACATGCGTTTTCCATAAAGCAGAGAGGTAGCAGAGAGGTAGAGGATACTGGTCATGATAGTTTTCAATTTATCACTCTGGAACTTCAGTTAGGAAAAAGATGAGATCAGCAAGCCATTGCCTTTGACTCTAGTAAGAGCCTCACTAATGGGAAGGCACAGCCTGCAGCAGCAGGGACAACCAGATGGTAACTCCTGCACCAGGTGCAGTGCAACAGCAAGTCCAGCAAAAGCCACTTGCATTGTAACTGTGGCCATCCTTCTCCTCCTTCAGCATCTGACCTTCCAGTTTCAAAGTTTCCATGTTTTGTCTGGATGACCATAACCATCCAGCACATTTGCCACAAGACAAACACTGGTTTGCAAATGCCCAGTAAAAGGTGTGTTCCTTCCTGTGGATGACACCAACCAGGGGTGCTGAAGGCAAAAGGATCCACCTCAGATATCTGCATAAAATCAAATGATTTAGAAACTCCTTCAAGATGAACCTTCCCTGGATCCACAGGGGCACTTCCCACATGCAACATGTTCTGCTGAGCTGTCTCTGCAACATGAGTCCTTGAATTGTGCTTCCCACCTCCCTCTCTGAATATGTGGTTTCAAGCAGCATTTGTTGCCAGGATGCATTGCTAATACATAATATATTGGCTGGAAATTAGGATTTCATCTCAGAGAGAGAAAATGTTACAGCAGCTTCTTCAGAGGCAATGTATGCGGAAGAGTTTGAGGAAGAAATTTTCTAAGACAAACAGAGCAAACTTACAACCAAGAGAAGACAGATCTAGTGAAGACAAACAACTAAATTCTGCCCTTTAAGACAAACTGCAGATTCAACCCCCTGCAGGAAGGAGATCTGTTCTGTTATACTGCTGCAGAAGAATGTTATTTCTCAAAGTTTAGCTTTGGGTATTTATTATAGAAATAACTTCTGACTGATGAGCAAGACTCGCTTCTCTTTTCCTGATGATGCTTTGCAAAAGCCATTCAGTCCTGGCATTCCTGGGACTCACATGGAATGTTTCCTCCCCAAATCCAGCATCCCTAAATATCAGCAAGAACTATCCAGCCTTCAAAAACAAGCCCCAGTCTCTTCACACAGAGGACTGCCCTGCTGACTGGAGGACCCAGCATGCACCAGGAGGCAGGAAGGCCTGGAGAGTCCCAGCTGCCTTCTGACAGCTTTCAAGAGACACAGTGTGACACCCCTTACATCCTGGAAAGATTTCCCTGAGAGAAAATGTCAAAGCAAGGCAAAAGCAAATAGAGTAAATCAGAGGAAATAAGGAAAAAGGAAGAGAAAGCTAACAATTCTGCTCTAGTGACTAACAGGGATATAACTGAGTGACAAGTTACCATCAACTCTGACCCAAAGATTTCACACTACTAGTTGATGGGAATCATTTCCAGCTCAGTTACCCTCTGCTCCAGCAACAAGTCAGAGGAGGTGTCCACCTTGAGTGCTTATTTTCATAGTTCATTTAAAAAAAAAATCCAAAAAGCAAACCCAAAAATTTTCCTCTGACAAGGAAAACAAAAAAACAAGAGGACATTAGAAAAGGTAGAGAATAAGGCATCTAAGAATATGATACCACAGACAAACAACAAAACATTTAGCATAACTTAAGCTAATTATGCACAGCAATGTCATATACTTACCTTACCAGGAATTATGAAGCCAAAACATGAACCTCAAGTAAAACAGCAAAACAAAAATAAGAGAAGTGGTATTGATTCACTGTATCTGTTGAGTAATCAACGTTCTGACCATGAGCAATGAGCTGCAAATTTTCTGGATAAACCATTTTTAACCTTGGAAAAATTAAATCAAGATGGGGGGGGGGGGGGACTACAAGAAATATAGCAGGGTTAGATCTGTGAGAAACAAATGAAAAATCAGAGCACAGAGTTCAATTGTGTAATTCCACAGCGAGATGGATCTCAGCATCCAGCTTCCACTACAACTTAAAGATGGTCACCGTCTCATTTAGTCAAAACAATGGTGAGTCTTTTGACTACTGCTTTAGCACTTATTTCACATTCATTAAAACCTTCAGGATCTTCTATCTACTTAAAAGACAGAGTAAAAGGATTTAAATATGCCATTTTCTGCTACAAGCCTTGGGGCAGGAAAGAAATAATGAATGTTTCAGAGTTACTGTATGGTAACCATAGCAGGCAAAATCAATTACTGCTCAGAGGATCTGGAGATAACACACAAGTTTTATCATCTGTTTGAAACATGGTTTTGGTTTTGTTTGTTTTTTTTTTTCCTTCTGCATTTCCTCCCCCATTCTCTTCAGAAATTTCTTTTCTCATACATTAGAATCTGGCCCAAAGAATCCTACTGACTTGTGTTTAGAGATAAGGATTTGTCATGATACTGTACATTATTCCCACCCATGCACTCCCATTTATCTGAGATTAAAAGCAAATCCCTCACAGATTATTACTTCTGCCCTTCACACCGAGTTTGGCTACACCAAACATCATTATCAGAAAAACCAAACAAACTGGTGTTATCAACAACACTGTGCCAGCTGGACGGACACCCTCAAAAGAGAAACTGCAGGACACACTCAGGGAATTGTCAGAAGAACGTGACATGGTCTGGGAACACTTTTGGGATGAGTAACATTAAAAAAAGGAACCAAGTAAGAGCTGGTACTTTAAGTGAGGTGTTCTAGAAAGGGCAGATCTTGAAATCTGGTTGGTACAGGTCTGAACAAAAGGAAACAATGTCTGTGTAAATGATACCAAGCTCAAAACCAATAAAAGAAAATAAATTTTAACATAATCTGTAATTGGATTGTGGAGTTTACTGCCACAGGAAGATGGCAAGGCCAAAGCCATAATGGGATTAAGAACTGACTCAGTGCGTGTATGGATATTGACAGTACCTGGAGCTGAGTTAACACTGAAATTGTGGAAGGAAATATTATTCCTTGTGCTTCAGGATAACCAGTCTCTGACCACTAAGGAACAAGGTGAAGCCTAAAAGAGCAAGTTGATATCCCCATGGACATCTTTGTCAGTGTTTCTTCTCTGAGTTAGCTGAACAGAAGCATGTAAAGGCAGCCAAACAGATGTGCCCCAAATGCAATCTAAGAAATCAACGACGACAACTTTACTATCAGCTGATCCCATATCCCTGAATCAAGCCTAGGATAGACAACTGAAAGATTCAACAAGTTTAATAAAGGTTTAGTAAAGCTACTGAAACTAAGCACTGAGGTGTTCACCATTGCCTTTCCTCATTCATCAGCCTTTGAACAGCACTTGTGTGACACTGGCAAACCTCCCTTTGCTCCCTCAAAAACACCACATGTGACAAAACCTCTCTCCTCCTTCCTTCTCCATCCCACAGCAGAGACTGAAGAGAACACATAATCCAGAAATTTATGCTCAAAAAGTATAGTCCACAGAGACTTCCACTGCAGTCACACACCTAGCAACATGGTATTCCATTCCTCTATTATAAGTTATTTTAAAACTAAATCTTTCCAACCTTCTCAAGCCATTTTTACCAAGCAACAATCAACATGCTGTTCCACTTAATTTAAAAGATGCTCTGTTAGCTGTGGCTCATAATGCTGCATAAGCATTTTAGTACTTCTGTGGAGTACCATGCATCTTGTATGCTTACTGAGATACAAATAATGGAATTGTATAGAAAATTTCCAACTCATCTCCTTAAGCTTCTTTCAGTCACTTCCACATGCATGGAAGAACAATGAGACATCTCACAGTAACTGCTTTTTGTTTGAGCAGTTTAATATTTTAGCTCAAAGTAAACAAATAACTCTTTTGGACCCAAAATAGTGTCAAAGCAGAGACCTGAGTAAAGTGCTGGGAGGAGGTAATACATGAATTCAGAGCAGAGAAGCAAAGAGAATGAACACAACTGGAGTAAGAAAGAAAAAAAGAGTGGAAGAAAGATGAGAAATAAAGGAGAGCAAAGAAAACAGGGGACAGTGAGAACAGAAGTTTTGCCAAAAATCTAAATAAGCTAGACAAATGCATGTATCCTTAGTTCTACCTCAAAAGGCTGCAACTTTCTTTCAGGAACATATCTTGGCAGGAATAAGAATTTCATTTTGACCTCAAAAAGAAAAGTTCAAAAACATCCCTGCATACAACCCAAACATTTCTTCTGCAAACTGCCAAATTTTCAGGCTCTTGTTTTGTATGGAGAAGCTTAAGTACATCCACAGTTTGATGCCCAGTCACTGATAAACAGTTGTCACACTTCTTAGTCAGTGACTGTTTTAAACCAAAGCTTGATAATGCCTAGGATTAAGATTTTGGATGTGGAGTCAAACTGACAAATTATGAGAGGGGAGAGGAGGGCAAGCACAACCTGTGGCCCTTCCCAGACTGCCAAATTACACAAATGGGTGAGTAATAAACCCCACTGGAATTCATCAGTCCTGTAACACTTTCAAGAGGCTTGAGTAAATGAGGGGAGCTTGAGAGGAGGGGAGGGAGTTCAGAGCTGCAGCAGCTGCTGCTTTTCCTAATAAATTTGATGGACTGCCTCACTGGAAACAGAATGTCCAGGGGGTTATGCTGTTTGTGACCACAGGAGCTCACCAAGAGAGCCTGGCCTACAATACAGATTTCCTCTGTGGAAGAGTGATCTGCTCACAGCACCATGAGGGATTAATGAGAAAATGGTCGAGACAATGCTCATGTAATAAATACCAGCAAAAAACCCCACAGAAACAATAGCTCAGGAGAAAGTTAACAACTTCATCTCTCACAGATCAGCTCCAAGCCCCTCTGGTCTCACTTCAGACAAGTTTGCTGAAGATCAGAATTTTTTTCCTACACCACTTGGGAAACTTCTGAAAAAGAGGAGAAAGAAACTGAAGTGTTAAAAAGCCATATTGATTTAAATAGGTAAATGTTAATTTTTAAATTCCACACCTATGGCTTAACTCCATTAACCCACTGCAACACTGGGACTGACACTCCTGCCATGAGTGAGAAGTCCCCTCAACAACCCCTCTGTATGGCTGTGAGCAGGGCCTCCCAAAGCCAAGAGCTTCCATTTCCAATTTCCACAGAGGCACTAGAAGGTCATACCAAGGCCCACTGAGAAAACTGGATTGCTTTAAAAATAAATATGTAAAAAATAATTACGCCTCCCTCCAAATTATGGTCTTATACTGCTACTATACAAAATGTTGTTCATATATAAGAAATCTTTTTTATCATCTGTTAATTTTTGGCAACTTTTTTTTTCCTTAAATGTAACATAAATGAACCAGGTTCGCTTCTGTGTATAATCAGTTCCACTTTGAAATTCCAGCACAGCCCTGCAAAGCTTTCATTTCAGAGCTATAATAAAGGTACTGGAAAACTCCAGATCCTCTCCTATAAGGTCTATACATAATTTGTAATGATTTTTAAAAAGTTACAAAACAGGAGTTATCCTTTGCAAAGCTACATTTGAGCCTCAAATAAATAAATAAAACCATTTCTTTAATCCAAGTGAGTGCTCTATCACATGATATGAGGAGGGGGCAAATTGCCAGGGTGCATCTCAGCATTGCTTCTTCTCACCAATCTGTATAAATGCAGAGATGAAACCATTCTACTAAATTCTTCCTGCACCATGAAAACCCCAATTCCAACAGTTCATTTGCACATGCTGAGCACACACAGCCCAGGTCAGCAGCCAATCCAAGCCCTCAGTGAGCACTAAATTAATGGGACAGCACGACACCAAGAGGTACCACACTGCCAGAAATTACATCCCCTGCTCAGATGCAACACAGGAAGCCATTAATGATCCCACAGTACTTTCTGTAATAGTAACATTGCAGGGTGGTGGGGAAATTCTGGCTCAGATCCTCACACCCAGGCTTGCTCCTGAGCTCCAGCTATGAAAGGATCCAGCACTGACACCAAGACAAGTGGAGATGTCTACACCTCAGCACAGGAGAGGCTGCATTTTGGATAGGTGATGTCTAAGCTGTCTCTATATGCTGTATTTGCTCCTTCACAGGAATACAAGTTAACGTTCAATTAGAAATTGGAATCATTTTCAAACAAGGGCAGAGCTACATGGCAAAAGAAGAAAAACGGGGGAGGGGGAATGAAGTCAAGCATTATGACTCAAAATCTGTACGTTTAAAGATGTTTGAAGTATCTGTTACAAAAACATTTATTAAAAGTTCACAGTTGTCCCAATTTGAGATGCAAACAACGTATCTGGATTAAACAGACAGGAAATGTGAAATGTGCCAGGACACAGCAGAATTTAAATAGATCAATAAATACAGCAACTAGAAGCAGTTCCCAATTTTTCCATCTCATGACCTTGCATTAGCATAAAGCTCTGAAATATCTTTCTTACCCTCTTATTTACCCACAATGAAAGAGAAAGGCAGATCATTTATCTTCTCTCCCTGCTCCCAACCCCTTAAGGTCAGGAATCCATAATCAGAACCATGATGAACTGGAAGAGCACCACATAACTACACCAATTGGCATGCAACCAAGCAAATAAAATTTAAAATAATTCACTATCAGAATATTTACTGAATTACTGCAATTTGGCCAACTAATTTAACACCTGAATATTCTACATTAAAGGCACCACAGTTTGGGTTTTTTGGGGATGTGCATATTTTTTTGAATGTTAACAAGACCAGGGTCATTTAAAACTGCACTAAATCATGCCACTAAAGCAGTAATGGAAACTAGAGAACACTGCTGCTTAGATGTAAATGACAAACATGAGGGAGAAAGTGACAAGCAAAAAAAAACCTTCCCAATGTCTTGGGCTTTTTTTCCTCCTTTTTTTCCCTACAGTGTTATTCACTCACCTATCTAATGCCAAAAAGAAGAGGGTGTTTTGGTTTTGTTGGGCTTTATTCCTTTAAACTTAAAACCAAAACAGACCCCAAACCCCCATGCTGGCTATAAAATAGAGAAGCCTGAACTCCTAAATCCTACTCACATCCCAACCTACTCTCAGTTTGGTACTTCCCAGGGCATCCTTCAATCAGCACAGGCCTGGGAGGCTCTGGGCCAGCCTGGTCCTCCAGAGGGGCCCTGGGAGGTGGCAGCCAGGCCACTGATCCCTGGCTGCTTTGCCAGGCCTGTGAGCTGCCCAAGCCATGGCAGACAGAGCACAGGCAGGCTGCAGTTCATGTAAAATTGTTACACATTGCTTACAAGGAGGAGACATCAAACACAGCAGAGATGAGCTGAGGAAGTTTCTGTAATTTATAATTTCCAAGGTCCACATCCCTTAGCTTCATTTGCTGCATGTCAAAATACTCATTCATTCCCCACCACTGCTTTCTTCAATTGCGTGCAAACTGCCTCTGGCCACATTTAATTACCAGGATATTTATATTCTTGATTTACACACCTAAATGTGTAAGGCTAAAATCCTGAATGCAATCAGTGAGACAACCTAGGCAAAGAAGACAGCAGGGTTTGATACCAGCATGCACTAGTGAAGGGAGGACTAAAAATTACTTCCAAGAACCTTTGAAGAGAGGCATTTTTAGAGCCAAACATTTCTACAGTTTCTGAAGAATTCCCAACTATGATCAGAAATAGTATTTTTCACTTGGACTACAGCAATGCAAAGAAACCAACAGCTAAGGACCAAGCCTAAAAAAGCCAAGGTCAAAGGTTGTCCTCTTGCATTCACCACCATGGCTCTGCAGTGGTTAAAAGCCCACACAGCTGTGCTGGCATCATTGATTAGGGAAAACAAGGAAGCACAGGAAAATGAAGCCACCTTAATTTCAAGCTCCATTAGAACTGAAGGACTTGGGGGCGGGGGGAGAAATCAATGTCTGGCAAATGAGAAAGGACAAAATCTGCAAAAGGAAAAATGCATTTTCAAGCTAAGCTAATGCAAACAATGGATGCTGAACAGCACTTGAGGTTGGCCCTTTAAGGTTGTGTCAGCATTTCCATTTATAAACTCTGATTTTAGTTACACTCTAGTAGCTTACCACAGGCTTTGGTATTATTCTAGCAGCTACCACAAAGTATTTCACAAATGGTAACATAAAATAGCAATAAGAGCTCAATTGTTGAATAATGCACCCTTGCAGTTCCTGATGTCAGAGTAAGAATTTTTAAATTACGAGTCATGCACATACATACACACAAACAGAACATATAGGGCTGGGGAGAGCATCCTGGGACCCAGATTCTATCAAAAATAAAGCAGAAGTAAAGGCTACCTTTGATACAAAACCTATTTACAGTACTTTGGAAAGCTTCAAAATACCCCACATACTTAACTTCAGCCTGTCTCTCGTGCCACTCAGAGATTTCAGTCTAACCCTCTGGCCTCATTTAGATAAAAGCTCTTATTTCTGTATCTGGGCCTCCAGAGAGCTACTCAGTCAATACTCTGAATACCCACACCCAGAAATCAAGACCAAACCTAGTATGCAACCTTTCATTTCAGCTGTGCCTAGGTCAGAAGCCAAGGTGAAACTTGTACAAATGAGATAATTCAACAAAATTTTCCTTCAGTGTAATGGAGCCAGGCCTTCACCTCAAACTTTCTAAGCAGATAAGCAATGCATGCAAGGAGAGCTTTGTCTCCTTCCAACATTCATTTCACAAATCTGCACAGAGCTGCACTCAGCCAGAAAAATGAGAGCAAAACCATTTTTTCAAATTACCACCATGACTCTGGGCTTTTATTTTTCAAAACAAGCATAGAGGGGTCCAAATCTAGTATTGAGCCCAGGGACAGGTCCAAAATAAAAAGCCCATAGTAAAGCATGGCATACATTGCAAGAGTCAAATGATCTAAGCAGGAATAAATGAGGCCCTGATCTAGCAACTAACTCCTACCTGGTACCCCAAAAATCAGTTTGAAAGAGCAGCACTGAATCTCTCTCTGACCTCCACACCTAAACCAAACAGCACAAGTGCAGGGCCAGGTCCCACCTCACACCAGCACAGCCTCCCCACAGCTTTGGAATGATTCCTCCTCTGGCTGCCATTACTGCAGTCAGAGAGGATCTGCTGTGACACTGCTCATTAGAAAAGGACATCAGAGTTTGCATCTTTGGAAGAGTGAAGAAATACCTTTTCTGAACAGAATGGCAATGTTGTGTTTATATTCCCCTAACCCATCTCTGGGGTACAGATTTGCATGATCCAGCCTTACCTTGGATTTTTCAAATCCAAAAAGAAACAAACAAAAAGACCCAAACACATAAATACATGGTAAATATGAGATCAACCAGCACTTAACTAATACATTCAGTTTTGAAAAGATTTTGCCAAAAAAGGGCATTTTGACCATTTAGAAAAATCTTGAGCTTTATAAACTCCTGATATAAGAACTATTATAAAACAGATTTACTGCAAGAAGGGCTTGTTGTTCTGCATGCAACTGAATAACAAACTTCAAAATGAGAGAGGAAAAATACAAATTCTTATAATTTAATGGCAAGCCTAGAATCTTTTACATAATCTTCCCGGCCTACTGCTCTAGTGGGAGACATTTCCTGGACTCACAACCCTTTTATGTGCAAGCAATCTACATTTTACAACTGATAAATAATTCAGATAATTAATTGAGCTGCAATTTGGTGCACTTTTTAGTCAGCACTATAGAGTACCATTTAAAGAGGCTCTGTACAGGAAGTCCCTCCTGCTTGTTAACCCAAGCTGAGACTTCTATTAAGGTGAATTCCTAGATTCTCTTAGCACTTTCTGAATGCCTTGCACCAGCAGCCTGGGACTTCATGCCCTAGGATGCTCCCCTCTGATTTTTCTTGCTGTTTTACTCTCTCCATAAGAAATTGGCTATTTCCTGGCATTCTCCTTCTGCAGTGCTGATTGCCATCATTTGAGAGATTAGATTCTAGCATATCTCTCTGTGCTGGCCTCCCACAGGCTGCTAGAACAGACTGCAATGGAAGAAGGAACAGAGACAATAAATAAATGCTTTAGGTAAGAATGCAGAGAAAGCTCAAGCAAACTGCCAGAGAAATCTCTAGATGCAAAGGATTGATGTGGGAGCACATGCCAGGAAGTCTAAAGAGTATTTTCATGCTGAAAGAGCTTTGCTAGAATTTAGAAGCCAGCAGAACCCTAAAATTCATACAATAAAGGTTTAATTATATTTGTAGCCTTCACACAACTGCAACAGTCAGCAAAGGCTATGCATCAGGTCTGTGCCTCTGGCACAAGTGCCCAAATGCACCACCCTCTCCTGTGCAGTGGGGCACAGAGCTGCACCAATGCAGCCCCACCACCTCCTCAGAGGGAACAGGGCACAGACCTCCACTCTCTGGTGTTCACCCCAAAAAACCTCTTTGGCAAATGATGCTGTAAAGTATTTATGAATTGATACATGCTCAAACTGAAGATTAAGGGACAGATATGAGTAACCACACAGATTAGAATAATTTAGTGTTAAAGAATCTACAAATGACAAGTTTCAGATGGGATTTCAGGCTAAATAAACTTGCTGCAAATTACACAGGGCTGTGAGTCTGTGTTGAGCATCAGGAAAAGCCAGGTCTGAGGAAGGACAGTTAAGCATACAATAATGAGAAAGTGCGGACCAAGTTCATTATGAATATGTGAAGAAGTTTTTGCTGGTTAAAAAGAGTAATGATAATGCCAGAAGGCACAGGCTGAGGACTTGATGCAGAACAGAACAGGCCTTCCCAATCCACAGAATTCAAGTTTACCAGTACACCTTGTAAACACTGAATAACAGCAGAGGAACAGTAAATCCTGTAAAGAAATAAAGCAGACCCCTCCCTTATATCACTGTGCACACTGCCTGCCACATACAATGGGAACAGCTCATGGAGCAAGGATTCTACACAGTGCACAGGGATGGCTTCATCTGTCCCAAAACAAACACAACACATCTGAAGACTTAAGAAACTCTCTAGGAACAAGGAAAAGAAATCGCAACAATCATCAGGAGGTATAAGAAAAAGTAACATTAAAAAGAAACTTTTGTAGCACATCTTTACCTAAAGCATCAAATACTTTTAAGGCCTTCTTGATTAACAGACGTAATTAGAGAGCAGTGCCTAACCCAAAGGTCCTCTTACATAACTAAAAATTTAATAAAAACTATTCTAAAAGAGTTGATGACTGCATACCAGAACCTACAGATAGGTACAGAGACTTGTCCACATTCTAAGCAAGTAACTTTCAGGTACAGACCACAGCCAGACAGCTTGAGATGTGACTGCAAATATCCTGAGCAGAGGATGATGTTCTGCCAGACATAAAGTCCTTGCACCTATTAACTGCAAAAACAAGCAAGGACAAAACATTTAAAACTGACACACTGCTCGTGTGCCTCCAAGATGATCTGGAGTGGAGCCCCTTGCCATCCTTCCCCTTGCAAATCACTTTTAGCTAATTGACCATGAACGTTTTCTGCACATGGCCTGCAAAAACAAAATGTAAGACTCAAAGCACACAAGTACTGGGCCTCAGAGATGAGTTGCTGAAGTGATCAGTGATTAAATCACTAGTGTTAATCATGATTCAACACAGCAAACATGGAACTTTGATTTAAATGATTGATTTTAATCCTGTTTCTCATTTGTACTTTTTAGCTATTTTCCTGAAGAAAGCACTGAATTGCATTGGCTGATTTGGCCATCTAAACACAATGATTTGCAATTAATCACTGGTTTTGTGTTAAATTTGGAGCTTTTCCTGAACAGGAGGATACATTCAAATATTGACAAGGGCAACTAAAAACAGTACTAGAGAGAAGAAAACATACCAAGATCACTACCAGAATATACCAGAATCACCATTTCAAATAAGGTCTTGAGATTTGGTAAAATTAGGAAAGAACATCAGCTTCATATTTTAGTTAGGTAACCAGCAATAATATAAAATATGATTATTATGCAATCATATCCATTTTCTCATGTGCCATAAATCTCAGCTCCAAAGAGTCAAGCACTCTACTGCTTCTGGGCTTGACAATCTACAATAAAATTCTTCTTACAACAGCAAGGAAAAACTGTAGAAATCAAAGAATTAACAGCAGTAGTGAAAAAAAAAAAGGAAAAACAAAAAAGAGGCAAGAGTTGTTGAAAAAAATCTAGACAGAATGAGGTCAAGAAAGACATGTACCAAGTTTAACATCACCAATTAGAAAGACAACAACATCAGAAATTGGGGCAAAGGGATAAAATGAGAAAAGACAGAAAGTGAACAATGCCAGTGGTTTAGAGCTCTCACTCTGTGATCAGGCAACATATAAAGTCCCGAGACAGAACTAATCTTCAGTGAAAGAGAGGCCTTAGAAAACTGGGGTTAAAGAAGTCTGCCTGAAGACAGGAGACCACTGGGCTCCTAACACTGGCATGAGATTTAACTAAGGGTCCTGCACCCAAAATGGATGGCACCAAATGCAAAACTAAAACATACATTAGATAAAATGGGGTAATTTCACCTGCCTTGCTTCCCCTCCTGAAGTTAAGTAGCTTAGCATACTACTGCTGCAAAAAAAAGAAAGAAGAGCTTACAACTCTTCTAGCCCTTATAAGTGAGCCATCTGCCAGAAAGGAGAGAAAATATCAGCTTCAAAATGATTAACCAGTAATTCAGACTGTTACTTTCAATGCAAACCACAACACCAATTCCCCTACCAGTTCTTAACTGAGAAATTAATATTGCAGGTTTCATCATTAAGATATTCTACAAGAGCAGGCAACGATCAGAAAGCAAAGCTAGATGGGTCACAATAATTTCTAAGACACCCAGAGAAAATTCACAGGAAACTTTACAAGAAAAAAAATCATCTGGTAAAGCATCTGAACCACAGCAAATACAGTGTATCACCAAGACAAGGTTATGGCATCTGTGATACAGTGAAAGAAAAAAAGCTATACTCACCTCTTTTGATTGTGGACTTAAATGCCCCCTATTCCAACACCTCAAAATTGCCTCAAAAGTGGTTCCACGTGTTTTCCCAGTCAGACATAAAAAAGGTTTCAAAACTATGACAGAGGTATCCCTGCACAATTTAGGCTTGCAAGGCCAACAGAGACAGGTCCGCAAAGGGAGTTATGTACCTAGTTCTTCTTGATTTCAGCAAGAATTTGAAACTTAAAATACTTCTGTTATCTTGGCACTTAATGCTGCTTCTCATTCAAACATCTTTCAGCATTCAAAGCAGCATCTCCCCTCTACATTTTCTCTAGCCAGTGAATTAAACAGAGAGCAAGATGATCTCCACAGAAGCCTTAGAACAGCTCTGCACCACAAAACAGGAACAGCAGTGGCAAGGGCAGTGTAATTCACATGTCAGAAATTTCCCTACCTGGATGTCAGTGTCCTTCACAGGTTCAAGAGGCTCAAATGTAGTGGCTGCACTTAGACTCTCAAGCCTCTGAGAAATGTGGGATATATCAAGCCCTCTAGACCCAAGAAGAACTGATCTGTAAGGAAGAAATTGTACGGATATGAAATTAGCATTGAACAGACAGAACTCTAAGCCCAGACTCATTGCCAATATTTAGGTCAGCTTGCCACGTACAGACAGTGCTCCCAGACGTGTCACAAAAACTGCACAGAACCAAACTTTGAACAGCCCTATGTGTCTATGTAAACACCTCAGCTCTGCTGGAGTCTTTCTGCTGTTCCACTGCAGTGCTGCAGAGCTGCCAAGCCCTTCCAAACAGAAAAAAATGTACACCGTGCTGGTAAACATCTACAGCAACAGCCAGAACAAGGTACTGCACTTTTTAGCTTTAGCATCCGAAATCAAGAACAGTAGCTCCTCAGATAAACCCTTCAACTATCCTGTTGTTTTTTGGAAGCAGGAGAAAGGTTGGAAGAAAAAAACCAGAACACAAGTTTTGCAGTCATTCTGTTGTTCTCTTATTATTAGGGGTTCCGTGCTGTTGTCTCCTTATCACAAAAGTTTCATACCTTCTTGGTGTTTTCTTGTGGGCTGCTCCTCAGAGCACTGACTCTTTCTTCTTCACAAAGCAGCCAACTGACTCCAGCTCCCTTCTCACCCAGCCACCCCACTCTTTTACAGCACTCTTCTTCTCATTGGATACAGCTGGGGCCTGTTGAAATCAGGCCTGTTCCTAATCTTTGATAACTGGCCCAGCTGTAACTCCTTAGGGGTGAGATTACTTTCTACACTATCTTTATTTTCTTATATTCTATTTCCCCCAGCAGGACTCCCCCCTACATTGAACACCAGACCCATAAGCGTCCCCAGCACTCCATACTCACGCCTTGATGCCGGCGGTCTCCTATGAGGTGCGGGTCAGAGTCAGGCCTGTTCCTAAATCTTTGCTAACTGGCCCAGCTGCAACTCCTTAGGGCAAGATGACTTTCTATACTATATTTATTTTCTCCCAGCAGGACTCCCCCCATGTTGAACACCACCAGGCCCATAGAGTCCCCAGCGCTCCGTACTCACGCCTTGACGTCGGCGGTCTCCTGCGAGGTGCGGGTCAGGGTGCGCGAGCGCAGCCGCTCCCCGGCCTGCTGGATCTCCTGCAGGTTCCGCTCCACGTGAGGCAGCTCTGAGATCCCCTCAGTCTCGGCTGCCAGCTGCTCTGCCTGCTGCAGCAGCTCCCCAAAGCCGTCCGTGTCCATCTCGGCTGCAGGTTTTGCTCGAGGCACACAGAAACCTTCAGGGAAAAAGGGAATTCTTGCTCAGCTATAAACAGTTTCTCTGCCTGTGGGGTCACAGACAGAGCAGCAAGAGCAGGTCTTCTCCAACTGGATATACTCTCTATCCTCCCCAGGCATTAAACATCAAGGAAATCTTTTCAAGTGGTCTCAGAGAGCTTTCCCTTGTAAGACTACAGGCTATGGACCTGTCAGAAGTGGGATGCAGATGTCATATCACAGTTCATATTTTCCCTTAAAACAAAGGAGGGTGAAAGCAGAGAAGTCCCTGTGAAGAATTTGGTGTTTATTTAGCTATAAACTACTTGCATACATGTCACAGACATGTTCTATGAAAAATCCTTTCCTTAGGATTTTTTCCTCCTGAGAAGCTGACAGGCCTCAGGAACAAAATGTAAACAATGATTATCTGCTGCTGTGAAATGCAGCAGGTGCATCTGGGATTGGTCTCAAAGAGTTGTTTCTAATTAATGGCCAATCACAGTCAGCTGGCTCCCAAGCCACAAGCCTTTGTTATTCATTCCTTCTTATTCTATTCTTTGCTAGCCTTCTGATGAAGTCCTTTCTTCTATTTTTTTAGTATAGTTTTAATATAATATATATAAAATAATAAATCAGGCCTTCTGACACATGGAGTCAGATCCTCATCTCTTCCCTCATCCTAAGACCCCTGTGAACACTGTCACACGTACACACATGGACAGATTGCTTGGAGCACTGGACTCTGTGATCCTTATGGGTTCCTTCCCATTCTATGATTCTGTACTCATATATTATGAAGAAAGATGCACACATGTGCAACCATAGGAATATGTGTGGGCTGAAAACACACAAAAACATGAAGTTAAATTAGCAGCAAAACAGTCAAGCTACAGATGCACATAGACAGCCATAACTAGCTGGCTGTTAAAATGTGTTGCTCCATATGTCATTAACCCCCAGCCAAAGGAAATAAGTTCATGTTCTTCCAGTTTATAAGAGCTGTGTCTAAATTCAATGCCTGCAGGAAGTTTTACCAGTGTGAGAATTTCTTGCATTGACTCAGTGACAAAATAATTAAAGAAGTTAGAGCACAAGGCAAGGGCTGTAACAGAAGATGCATTAAATGCATCATGCAGTTCCAAATTCAGAATGGAGCCTGTTATTTTTACAGAAAGGACAAAAGCATTCATGCTTGGGTCACTATGGAAAAAGACATGAAACTGCAATGGTGTCCACATTAACAAAATATGAAACCCAAAACCTCAGTTTCACACACCAAATCATGGTTTGCAGCTAAACCAGCTACAAGCAATGAACATCAGGCACCTCTGTAAAGCCACAGAAGACCACAGACATCTGTGGTGCTGAATGGTGCCACAGAGATGGAAATCTTCAGTACAGTCCCTCTCTCATAGCTTTTGCACCCAAACCCAGAGGGCCTGGGATGAAATAAGAGAAATCAGATGACAAGCATTAACTCCCACTGTTTATCATTTACTCAAAAGTAAAATCAGTGAAGACTATCTGGTTCAAGGAAGCCCCCTAAGAAGAAAACAGGGATTTTTACAAATCAACAATAGCCTGCAATTCAAGTATTTCTTTGTACTCCTCAATCACACCAAAGCAATTTTACAGTAGAATTTGAACATTCTTCAGGGTCTGGGTCTCACCACCATTCCCAAATACTACTACCAGCAGCAGTAGCAGCACTTTCTCTGTCTGGACAAATGATTTAAAAGCACTGCATGATGATTCATTCAGACATATGCAGATTGAGACAGAATCCTCCTGCCTGGGTGCCAGGACAAACCCTAACAGCAGCATCCAGGAATGGAGAATTTCAGAAGCACTCCCCACACACTTGAGGAAAGCTGGGGGAGGGAACGATTGTGTTTGCAATGAGTTGTTAATCAGGTGAGATAGCAGAGACCGGATCTGTTTGAAAGATCAGTGTGCCCCCGAGATGGAGTGAACAGGGAGGAGCAGGGTGGGAATCAGCAGTTTCATGCCCTGCAATGCAGTACAGAACATCTTCCCAGTGTTTACTTGCAATAACTCAGATGCAGCCCTGCCAGGAACAGCCTCTGTTGGCAAACACTGACCAGAACAGCCACACTCCTGCACACTCAGAGACTGCTGAGATCCTCCAGGAGCAGTGACTGTGAGAACAACACAGACATCAGCTGGATTTGATCCCATCTGGTTCACTTCCTCTTTTCATTACCAAGATAAAAAGCTGGGAGTGTAAGAAGCACCAACTTCTCAGACTGCTGAAACCAAAAGCACAAAAAATCAGTGCTACAGAACTGCAGCCAAACCTGCACCTTTTACCTGCACACCCTGTTAATACCATGTAAGGTCTGTCACATAAGTTGTGTAGGACAATTGCAATAACTCTGGGAGACTGAACTAAATTCAGCAAATAGGGAATAAACTGATTATTTTGGAGCAAGTTGAAGTACCTGTGATTATAACCAAGCACTGGAAGCGACATCTCAAAACTCAGAGAGTCAACACTAAACAGCTTTTTCTAAATGACAGAATTCAAACATTTAGACTGAATATTCATATATTCCTAACAGCACAAACAACTTTGTCTCCACCCTGGCAGAACTGACTGCATTCAAGAGTCTGCAGTCTGACTCTTCATGCTGCTGTGCAAGATGGAAACTGCTTCCACAGCAACCAGTGATGGCAGATTTTCATGTCTGGCTGGGGAAGGAGCAACAACCAACACCTAAGAGAAAGAAAATACTTCAGAAATTGTATTAACTTCAGTGAGACCAGACTGACCTTGGGCTAAAAGCCAGGACTGAAAAAGCTCCTCTGTAAAACAACTTTGATGACTTATCAATAGAAGTTGCTGCATTAGACCACTATTCCATTAAACCCCAGTTTCATTTCCCCAACATTTAAAACCACACATAAGCACTATATATTGTACAAACTGACTAAGTTTGAGCCACAAAGAAAACAGAAAAGATGACAGGTTTCTTAAGTCTATTCAGACTGATTATAGTTGATTATTTCTTACCTGAAAACCACTAAAAACTCCTCAAGAGCAATGAAATGCTATCTTAGGAAGAAAACTGTAGCTATTCTACCCCAAATACGGCCATGATGAACATTTTACTGTACTTGATTCAGAAATACACCAAGCTGAAATACTCCAATGCACGTGCAAGTACCTGCTGTACTTCACACATTGACACACTGGGTTTGTGTCAACTAACCAATTAACTTTGAGAAACAGTAAAAAATTAAGTTTTTCCAGTGCTCTGGGAAAAAGAAGGAAAGATGTCACAGGAGAAGGAAAGCCTCACCCACTACATTCAGAGTAGCTGATGGAGCAAGAATTCCACAAGTTACAGAAAGATTCTTCAAAACAGGGAAGAAAAAGGAAGAAATCCAGTGTTGGCTTCTCAAAGAGGCTCCCACCTCAAAGTGCTCAAGGGACCCAGTCTGATGAGTCAGGATCAGCCTCTTGTGGAAAGAAAACACAAGAGCACAAGCAGTAAGAGCAAGCCAGCAATGCTCTACGTCCTACAGCCAAGATCTGAGTAAAAAGTGCTTTTTTGACAGGCTCCAAGCCTGGGCTGCTAGAGAGAGCTTCTGTCTGCTAAGCTAAACATGAATAAGTAAAAGGTCCATTTTGCAGGCCTGGGGAATTCTGTCTGAGCAGCAGCAATAATACCCAGCTCCCACATGGCACATGGCCTAAGCAGACATCCAGACATTTCAGAGAACAAGGCAGCAATGTAATCTCCATGTTACAGACAGGGGAAGTGAGTGAGAAACACAGATATGATCATCAAAGAGCAGGTGGGCAACTGTACAACCCAAATATCTGCTGCACACTTTCAGCACACCATCCCCTTGTCCCTAAAACACAATAAGGTTTATCAAACCTAACAGGGAAAGCTTCACACCCTAACTACACTAAACCCAGATAAAATCAAAACAGGCCACCTTAAAAATACCTAAAAGCTTCAGGCTAAATTTGGTACCCCAGCTGGTACAACAGCCTGTTCCCCCTGCAACAAAAGGCAGATGCAGGAAAATCCTGAATAAATCACACAACAACCTTTGAAACAATACTCTTGTTTCTTCTAGCACTGATCCATTAATGCTTCTCTGCCTCCTACAGAAAGCCATCCAGCCTGCATATTTTCTTCTTCATCTCATCTGTAGGTAGATATGCAAAACTCCAATCTTCTTATGCTCCCAGAGAGCCCTTACAGTAGGTATGGTGAACAAAAATAGGTTTTTTCAAAGTTGTAAAGGCAGTAACATTGGGTTACTTGCACTGTAAGAAAGAACAAGGAAGGGCACACAACACTTCTCTACACTGTTCATTATAAAAAATGGACCTGAAGGAATTTGAAGTGATTTCTACCAAAACACACTAGCACACTCTTATCTGCTATAAATTCATAATGGTCTCAAGTCCCCACTGCTCTGAATTAACTGACTCAGCTGGCAGTTTTGCCATATTACCATGTTCCCTCTTTTCCAAACACTTAGCCTTTATTTTAAGCACTCAATTCAGCAGGGAAATAACTTCACAGGATGGCAAATTGACCCTCATTAAATAGAGCATTTGGTTCAGTATTTTAAGTTCCTTGCATGAAAACTCATATCCTGCCCCCTCACTGAATTTCCTGTCTTAGGTGCACCACAGAAACTTTATGGATTTAGATGACAGAATCACGTACATTCTTCCAAGCAGTTTTAAGCTTTTTCTCTTTGTAAGTTTTCCCAAGGAGTAGGAAAACTTTTGAAGACACAACATAAGTGAAATAGCACTAAAGTAAATAAGAACTGGTGTTCCTGTCTCACTATCATCTTAGCTCTCCATGCCATTACTGCTGTCCCCAGACCAGCATGACCAAATTGCAGGAGAAGAGAAGCAGCTCTTCTTTGCACCCAGACTTTAATTCCAGCTCTTCCACTCACTGTTCATAAATTCTTCCAGTATCTGAAAGGGTCCTACAGCAAAACCAGAGAGGGGTTCTTTTATCAGAACTGTAGTGATAGGACAAGGAATAATAGATAAACACTGAAAGAGAGGAAATTTAGGAAGACATCCTTTACTGTGACGGTGGTGAGGCTCTGGCACACGCTGCCCTGCGAGGCTGTGACTGTCCCGTCCCTGCCACTGTTCATCATGCCAGGTTGGATAACGCCTTGAGCATCCTGGTCTAGCAGAAGGTATCCCTGCCCACGGGAGCAGGGGTGAAACTAGATAAGCTTTGAAGTCCCTTCCAACCCCTAAACATTCTAGGAATTCCAAGGAACCAACCAGCAAACCCACGGTGGGGAAGAACAACCCCCACGCACAGAACTCGAAACAGACACCAAGGCACACACATATACACAAACCCGTTCTCCGGAAACCTTCCCAGACAAGCAGCTGCTGCTCCCTGAGCACCAACACTGCACTTCGCTTAAACACCAAACTCCCCTCGTACAGCGAGGCTCGGCGCCGCCGCCAGCACACAAACCCGCTGGGCAGAGCGGAGCGGCCCCTCCTGGCGCCCCCTCACCGGCCCCGCCGCCTCAGCGCGGGTTATTGACAGCGGCAGCTTCGGGCAGCCCCGGCAGGGCCCACGAGGCGGCCCGGAGCGCTCCCGGCCAGCCTCCCGCCGCAGCGGCCTGCACGGGCCACAGAGGAAGCCATGGGCTGGGGACAACTGCCGGGAGCTCCGGATGCGGAGGGAAGCAGGCAGCGAGCACCCGAGGCGGGGGAGAAGCGGGGAAAGAGGCGGAAGGACGGGGAACCCCGGCCCGCCCGCACGGCGCCCTCACCTCACCTGCGCTCCGCGCCGCCCGCCGCGCCCGCCGTGCCCGCGCCGCGCGCCCCCATTGGTTGCCCGCTCGCCCTTTCCCGCGCTCCCATTGGCCGAGCCCCCCCGCGTCCCGGCTTCCCGCGCTTCTATTGGCCCAGCCGCCGCGCTCCGCAGCGTGCCGGTTCCCGCCCCCTCGCGAGAACAACTTTATTGAGGCGCTCGGAGGAGGGGGGCGGAGCGAATGGGGGGCGGGGCGGGGCGGGGCGGGGCGGGGCGGGGCGGGGCGGGGCGGGGCGGGGCGGGGCGGGGCGGGGCGGGGCGGGGCGGGGCGGGGGCACGGCTGCCTCCGGAGACCGAGGGATCGAGGCTGCGTCCCGCCTGCCCGCGCCGAAATCGGCGAAATAAGCGATATACTAAACGGAAATAACGTGCATGGGGTTGTTCCTCTCTATTTCCGCTCTCCCTTCTTAGTAAGCGCTGACTCTTGCTGGCAAACCTCGTCTGTGAGCTGATTCAGTGGGAGGTAAAATGCGGATAACGAACTCATGCCCGTTTTGCCTCCTATGGCCAAATACACAACAAACTCACAGCCAGCAGGTACTCACACCATCACCTGTACAATGGTGTCCTGGGGGTCTATAGGGATTCTCTGTGCTTGGTCCCGTTTGGGCACACACACGATGGCCCTAAAACAGATATTGCCAGTGACAAAGGATTTGTTGGACAAAACCTGAGAACGGGGAATTTCATGGACCCACAAGGTGTCAGCCTGCCTGTGTAAGAGATGATGCCTGGACCTTGCTGCTGTTATGAAACATCACCCATCAAACCTTCAAAGCTGAACAGATTTTCCAATTAATACCGTCTCTATTTCCAAATTTCCCCTTGTAAAAAGCAGTTCACAGACCAGAGGCAGCGCTGGCACCGACTGCAGCCACTCCTTCTAATCGGCAAGAGCGTGCAGGGGGTCGGGGTACATTCCTGGCTGTCGCTTCAGTTTGAGGGCAGCACTTGTCCCCGGCAGGATGCCCTGGTAGGCAAGATGCCTTGGTGGGACGTTTGTCCTGGTGTGATGGGAGTCCTCATGGGATGGGTGTCCTGGTAGGATGGCCGTGCCACCCCAGCTCTCGCTGAGCCCTTCCAGGCTCCCGGGGCATCTTTCCAGAGCGAGGAGAGTCCTGGTGCGCCCGGGGACCGGCGCTGGTGCCCTCCGGGGCGGGATGTGGGAACAGCCGTCCTGAGGGGCCGGGACCGGGAAAGGGCAGAGCCAGGCAGGGACCGAGGGCGGCGGGGACAGGCAGGGACAGGTAGGGAGCGGGGCCGGGCGGGCGGCGGCGCTGCGGGCAGGCAGGTGGCAGCAGATCCCCGTGCAAGGGCTCGGCGGCACCGGGAGCGGAGCCGCCTGGCAGAACCGCTTCGGGGGCGGGACCCGGGTCCTCTGCACGGGGACAAGGGGTGCTGTCCCCTCTGTGGATGCTCGTCCCTCTACACTGAGCGCACAGCGTCCCTGTTCCCTGTCCAGGATGTGCAGGGTGCTGTCCCCTCTACCCTCCGTTCTGGGTGCCCATCCCAGGAGCACAGCATCCCATCTCTGTGCCAGGGGTTTTAGACTGGATGCTAGTCAAAATGCATCACTGAAAATGTTGTCAAGCACTGGAACAGGCTGCCCAGGAAAGCAGGGGAGTCACCAGCCCTGGAGCGATTTAAGAAACATGTACATGTGTCACTCGGTTTAGGGGTGGGCTTGGCGGCGCTGGGGTATAGCCGAACTCATGACCTTAGAGGGGTTTTCCAACCTTTCCAACAATTCTGTGACTCTGTATTTTCCCCCTGGCACTGGGTACGTTTTCCCTCTGCCCCGGGTGCACGTCCCCTGAGGGCAGGGTGCTATTTCCCCTGTGCACACGTGCCTGTCACCTCTGCACCAGGTGTGTTTGCTCTGCTCTGGGTGCACGTCCCTTCTGCACACAGCGTCTGTCCCCTCGCACAGGGCGATGTCCCCTCTGCACTCAGCGTCTGTCCCCTCGGCACAGGCGATGTCCCCTCTGCACACAGCGCCTGTCCCCTCGGCACAGGCGATGTCCCCTCTGCACTCAGCGTCTGTCCCCTCGGCACAGGCGATGTCCCCTCTGCACACAGCGCTTGTCCCCTCGGCACCGGGCGATGTCCCCTCGGCACAGAGGTTCCTGTCACACGGTTCCTGCCGTCTCCTCTGCACACAGCGCATCCCTCCTCTTCACAGGGCGCACATCCTTTCTGCACGGGCACGTGTCCCTCCCGCACATGGTGTGTGTCAGCGCCACGCAGGGTCACGGACATCCACCATCCCCCTGGGATTCACACACAGCCACAAAAAGCAGAACCGCATGCAGCCCCATGGCAGCTGCAGGGCTGCTGGTCTGGGAGTGCACCCAGGACCCCCTGGGTGCCATGGAGGGATCGTGGTCACCTCAAACCACCTCGGCAAACTGAGCTGGGCTTTTCTTGGCTGGGCTGGATAATGCACATCAGTGTCTTCTTGGATCAAGCAAAGACTCCCCTCACCCTCCCACTATACAGAGCTGACCACAGGCAGAGAGCACTTCCTGCTTCATCAAAAAGTGCTTTTTTTTTAAAATAGAAAATATTCTTGAGAGGACCAGAAAGCCCCTGCACAACTCCCTGAGAGCAGCTACAGGCAAAGGCAGACACTGGATACATCCCTGACCAGCTCATTCCGCTGCTCCTGTGGCTTTCCTTGCCCCAGATCCCTCCTGGGAGGCGAGAAAGGGCACCAGGGCTGGGGGTCTCTGCCAGACAGGCACAGGCGGTGGCAGGAGCAGGCAGGGCGCTGTGTGTGGCTGGCAGGGTGCAGGAGTGTGTGCCCACATCCCACCCTGGCACGCTGCTGGGAGCGGTTGATGCCTGGGGCGCTTCCTGCCAGGGGAAGCCCCATCCGAGCCCGGCGTTGTTTGTGCTGCAGGATGCGGGCTCTGGCCCCGGGGGCTCTGTCTGCAGCCCCTCCGCTGCCGTGGCCGGGGTCGCAGCCCTGTTTCATATGGCTCCAGCAGCAGAGCCATGCCAGGCTTCTTTCCCAGCAAAGCGTCTTCCCATGGGATTGTTTTTACAATGTATTTAGGGCAGGGCAGACCCTTAAAACCCATTTCCAGCTCTACACCTCTGTTGCAACAAGCAGCGCTGGGAGGCTGCTTAGGCAAAGACACACTGATGCAATAAGGCAGCACATTTAAAAAGCAAATGGGTGCTGAGCTAGGTGTTGCCTTTCTCACTGGCAAAGCTGGATGCTGAGCAGTCTGGGCACCCTCTGGAGAGCCATGTGCTGAAGCCGGGCAGACTTTGGGGAAAGGGTGAGCCTGGATCATCCTGGATGCCTGAAACATCCCTGGATGCCTGAAACACCCCTGGGAACTGGTATTGCCATGCTCCCACTGTGCACACTCCGCCTTGTGCCACCCAGCCTAACAGAAAGGACTGCATGGGTACCCAAGTGACCAGGTTTGCTGGGTTTTAAATTTATCTTGTCCCTGGTGCCTTGTCAGCAAGGTCTGCAGGAGATTTTCCTGCCAGGCAGAGCTGCCCCATTGCCCAAAGAGGCACAAAAGGGGTGAGGGCAGCATGGCTGGGAACTTACATCTGTGGTGGGGCACACCCAGTGGACGTGTATGGGCAGGCAGGTGCAATAAAAGTGACTCTTCCACTTGGTAGAGACTTTCGGAAGCAAAACACGTCCCATGCATCTTCCCACAGCCCTCCCTCCCCCATCCCAGCAGCCACCCCAAATCCAGACAGCCAAGCACTGCATTCATGGCTATGGTTACCTGCCCTCCTGCATCTGGAGGTCTTTGCAGCTTTAAGCAAGGTGCTTCCCAAAAACGAGCTGGAAAAAAGTGCTTGGAGGTTTCGCCCACAGCAGGAGCCAGGCACTGTAGCTGCAGGTATTTGGCATGGGGAGGCTGCAGGGAAAGTGTCCCTTTGGGGATGGATCTGCTCTGCAATGGATTGGGGTTTGCAAAGCATGAGCTCTTGAAGAAGGGAAGTTTGTCCCCACTAGAATTTGTCCAAGTGCTCTCCAGCAGCAGCTCAGGGCAGGCATCTTGCCAGCACACCCACCTTGCTTGCTCCCACATGATCTTTCACCCAAAGGAAGCCCCTAACATGGTGCAGAGGCACCTGCCATGAGGCCAAGGAAAGGCTGGAGGGGACTAGAGCCCCTCGTTCCTTTGTTTGCCCACACCTCTGGGTGTGTCACCCATCACCCATCCTCCCTGGGAGACCAACATCTTAAAGATGCCCACACCTACTCCACATGTAGGATGAGGTCCATCCCATGCCCTGTGAAGCTCCTTTTCCTCAAGGAAGGTGCAGAGCCCACTTAGGGAAGGACATGGGATGTTTGTGAGCAGCCCTCTCCCACCCC
Organism: Melozone crissalis; assembly: GCF_028551555.1. NCBI lineage: Eukaryota > Metazoa > Chordata > Aves > Passeriformes > Passerellidae > Melozone > Melozone crissalis. The sequence goes on from NW_026535785.1 coordinate 8,284,647, forward strand.
ACAGCGACAATTCAACAATTCCCACACAGGTGTCCTAAGCAGCAAAAAAGCTCAGCCTCCAACCCATCCCCACAGCAGCACTCATACCTCCAGAAAAACTCCTTTATTTCCATCCAGTTTCACCACTGGTACAGAAAATACAAAAGAAGAAAAACAAAACCAAAAAAATAGGCTTTTGTGTGCCCCCCACCCCCCGTCCCCGAAGCGTGCCGACTATTTACAGGCAGACCGAGCGGCTCAGTGGCAGCAGCTGCACTTGCTGCTCGTCGGCTCCTTGCACACGCAGCCCTTGGCGCAGTTGCTGCAGCTCGCAGGGCAGCAGGAGCAGCAACCTGGGGGGGACACAAGAGTTAGGAGGTAGGTGCAAGGGACTGGGGCTCTGTGAGGCAGGGGGACCCGATGGAGAGTGGGGAACACCACCTCTGCATGAGCAGGGCTGATGATCCCAATGGGTTGGAGCTCTCCATTAGGATCCCAATGGGCTGGAGGTCTCCATGAGGGTCCTACAGGGTGGGGGCAGCCCCCCAGAGGGGAGGGTGAGTGTGTGTTGCAATGGGCCAGGGGAAGAGGGAGGGATCCCATGAAGGTCCAAGAGGGCAAGAGAGGGAGTGATGGGCTCTCCATACAGAGTTTAACACGGCAAGAGGGGTTGTCTACAGGGTAAGAGTTGGGAAGTCCCCAATGGGTCCGACAGAGCAAGAAAGAGCTCCCTTGTGGAACAGGAAGGTGTCCGTGGATCCCACAGGGCATGGAGGGGTTGCCCTATGGGGCAGCGAGGTGCCCAGGGAGCCCCACAGTACAAGAAGTTTCCCGATGGAACAGAGAGGTGCCCAAGGATGTCCCAAAAACAAGGCCGGGCCCCGCACTCACTCTTGCGGCAGCTCCGGCAGCGGCAGTTCTTGCACTTGCAGGACCCTGCGCAGGAGCAGGAGTCACCTGGAGAGCGAGGGAAGGAGAGCGGGCTCAGCCGGAGTCGGGCAGCCGGGAGCCAGGCGGGAGGCGGCCGGGACACGACGGGGCACTTACCGGCGGCACACGTGCAGTCCTGGGGGTCCATGGCTCGGCTCGGCTCGGCTTGGTTTAGCTCAGTCTAGCTCGGCTCGATTCGGCGGGGGTAGCAGCGGTACAGAGTAGCGCCGGTCGGTCGCTATTTATGGGGCAGGACGCGGGGCGGTGCTGGCGCTGCGCACGGTGCAGCGGGGCCGCCGGCACCGGGGCCGTGCTCACAGGGGGTGGTGCCGTGCCGTGCCGTGCTCAGCCCGGGGCCGTGCTCAGCCCGGGGCCGTGCTCAGCGGGGGCCGGGCCATGCCGTGCTCACCCCGGGGCTATGCTCGCCCTCGGGCCGTGCTCACCGGGGGCGGTGCCGTGCCGTGCTCACTCGAGGGCAGTGCGCACCCCGGGGCCGTGCTCACCGGGCACCGTGCCCTACCCCCGGGCCGTGCTCACCGCGTAGCCGTGCCGTGCGGTGCTTACCCGGGTCACGGACCCGACCCCCCACCCCCGCTCCCAGCCCGGTCCGGGAGGCCGGGGTGTCCCTCCTGCACGCCCCGTCCCCGGCAGGGTGCTGCGCTCCGGGGCACCGAGACGCTGGAATGCGCGGGGTGTGGGGGTGACAGCAGTGGCACGGCACTGCCGCCGCGCCCTGCATGCCTGGGACAGCCCCGTGGCGCTGCCCCGTGTGTCCAGCGCTATGGTGCAGCGGTGCCCCCACCGCAGGGGTGCCTGTGGGGTGCACGGGGCTGTCCCTGAGGATGAGACTGTTCCAGCACCCCACTGGAGAGTGGGATGGCGCTGGGCAGCCCCCGTGGGGCTGGAGTGCTCAGATGGCCTCCCGGGAGGGGTGAATTACAGAACACCCTGAGTTGGAAGAGACCCACAAGGGTCATCGCATGAGGCTCCTGAACCTGCTCAAGACAACTCCAAAAAGCACGCCACGTCCTTGAGTGTGTTGTCCAAAAACTTCCTTAGCCTGGCTTGGTGCAGTGACCACTTCCTTGGGGAGCCTGTTCCAGGGCTCAACTACTTTCTGGGTAAAGAATATTTTCCTAATACCCAATCTAAACCTCCCTTGACAGAGTTTCATGCACTTCCCTCGAGTGAGCATGGGGATGCAGTGTGCCAGTTTGGCATTGCCAGCTAGGAGCTGCTGGGAATCACTTTCTCATAAACCCTCTGAGTTTTCCACCTCGTCACAGGGTTTATTTGCCAACGGGCTTCCACCACCTCACACGTGCCCATGGCCAGTTCAGCATCCAGCATGGCAAACAGTGGCTGGGCCAGGGCCAGGCTGTCCCCCTGCTTGCACCCCCTGCTCTCGGTGGTGTCGCAGATGGGGCAAGCCTGGGTTGAGAGCTGGTGCTGTAGCTGGGCCCATCCCCGTGGAGCCCGGGCCAGCGGGCTCTAGGACCGGGAGAGGCTCAGTGACCCGGGTGGCTGTGCCAGGAACGGCTCGTGCTTGTTTGCAAGGGCACGGAGTTGTTTTTTTCCTGGCACTGTTTGCCAGCAGCAGTGAGGCGAAGCCAGCAGGCACTGCACACGCCACTGGCTGAGCGGGAAGGAGGAGAGGTGCAATAACCGAGCACGCGTGGTGTCACTGCACACAAACACGGGTTGGGAATTAACTTCCCTCCCTCCCGGACAGCCCCAGCGCTCCGGGAATGTGCTGCACCCGCGGGCCCCCTCCAGCAGGGCGGGCTCTGCTGAGGAAAAGGGAGCCTGACCTGCCAAAATGGGATCGTGCACCCCTGCACGGGGCCGTTCCAAAGGTGAGGGGTGACTGTGCAGGGCCAAAGCTGCAGGGAAAGCAAGGGAATTCCCAGATTGCCAGGAATCCTGTGTATCATACATGGAGGGGCTGTGCTGAATCCTGGGACACTTTGTCCTGGCGCCACGTCACTGTGAGCGGGAAAAGGCAGCACAGCATCCCCACAGAACTGTAGGTGAAGCTGTGATTGGAAAAGAGCCTGGAAAATTCCTGATTTCCCAATCTGAGCATTTCCACTAAATAATGAGGTCATCCCACAAGCAGAACAGGGAGGAATTAACGAGTACTCCCTGAGCCACGGGCTTGCTGAAAGGCTGTGCCAGATATCAATGGGGAGAGGAGAGCTCAGAGGGGTCTGCTGTATTATGGCTGGTATTCCAATTTCCCGGGGCACAGAGTAGTTAAACCCAAGCCTGTTCCCATGTAAGAGGAGTGCCATGTCCAACTCTGATTTTATAGCAGTCATAAAGTCAGCAGCAGAGCCGCAGCTGCCCAACACGGGTCTCAGGGCTCAGAGTGAGGATGCTGGAACCTCTGTCTGCCCACCCTCCCTCTCTCCCCACCACTTCCCCTGAAGGTAGGGGACAGCATCCGACAGCTGCTTTCCATCATACTGCCACGGGGCACAGGGTTGGGCACAGCACAGAGCCATGGGGCAGGACCACAGCAAAGCCACAGGGGCCAGCAAAGCCAGACTGATTCTGTGAGCTTTGCTGCTTAAACCAGATGTTTGGTGATAAATCCCATTAGCAACCTCTCCTTCACTCTTGTTGTGAGCTCACCAGTGATGTTTCTGTATGGTTGGCACTTAACATCTCTCTGGGTTGGAAGGAATAAAGATAACCCTGCTCTTTGCAGCGTGGAGTTTAGCGTGATTGCTCCATGCCTGCCACGTCCTGCCCTGCCTAAATTCAGCTGACACAGGGGTGGCCTTTGCACCTGCCAGAAGTGTGGGGTGATGGTGACATGTCAGGGGATGCCCTGAGGGAGGAGCAGAGGGGTACCCCCTAAGGATTGGCGCCCTGAGCAGCCCCTGGGCAGGGGTGCTGTGCTGTAGGCTGTGCCAAATCCCTGGCTGAGTCCTGGTGGTGGTGACTGGGTGGGTCAGGAAAGGTTTTTAACCTAAAAAGTGACCATGAACAGCTGCATTTGAGGAGTGTGGGGACAGGCAGAGCCTGTCGTGTTCCTGGGAAGCAGCAGGGTGGCACAGGGCACCTGGGGTGCAGTGTTCTGGCAGCAGCATGGCTGTGCTTGGGCAGAGTGAGCATCACACCCTGACATGGGCATTGCAGGCATCACATCCCATTGTTAGTTTGCACCCTGGCATAGGTATCCCATCCCATTGTGGGCATTCAGCCCCATCACAGGCATTGCACCCCATCGCATCCCATCGCTGGAATCCTGGAATGGGCATTGCAAACCACAACGGGCATCACTCTCTGGTTTGGGCATCACGTCCCATCACAGGCACCGAACCCTATTGCAGGCAGTGCACCCTTTTGTGGGGATCACACGCCATTGTGTGCACTGGACCTCACAGTGCAGAACCAGGTCACCTGAGCACCAGGCGACCAGGGGCACCCAGGAGCACCCAGACAGACTGGCAGAGGTGGCAGAGGGATAAGCAATGTGGTTCTACCAGCCAATTCAACTAAACTGCCAGGAGGAAAACTAAACCTGTTTCTCTGCCACCCCACCTGCCGTGGAAATATTCCCCCTGGAAATGGGCAGGGCTAGGCTGCTTATTACAGTGAAAGCTTGTAATAACGAGCTGCTCATTAGCCCCGAGGATCTCTGGTTGGAGGAGACAGCATGGGATTTGCCCCTGGGCAACAAGAGGGTGGTGGGGAGCAGAAAATTCCCTTATTGTGTAGGGAAAGTGTTAAAACAAGAGTCAGAACTACTGGTAGGGAGAGCAGAGCCAAGAGCAGAAGACAGGAGCAAAAACAAGACGCAGGCTGTTTGCCATGACCTCCCACACACGCTGTCCTCCCGCTCCCCAGGGAAACTGCCGCACCCAACACAAGTGCCAAGTTCCTCGTGCACCTTTATATACATATCACTTTATTTAGGTAGCTTATTACATGTCAAAGTGACAAACACTAAAGAAATCTGAACACATATATAAAAAAAAGACAACCAACATACACAATAAGGTTATTCTTCTTTGGCCCCCCCAGATGTGCATCACCCCCACATGTGCATCCAGGGGTCCCCTATTTGCAGCAGCTGCACTTGGCGGAGGGGGGCCCCTTGCAGACGCAGCCCTGTGCACACTTGGCACATCCAGCTGGGCAGCAGGAGCAGCAGCCTGTGGGAGACACAAAAAAAAAATAAAATCAAGGACATTCTCAGGAAGTCAGGCTGGGGCTTGGGAGGTCTCACTGTTTTGGAGACCTCCCATGTATTCATGTTGCTCCCTTTTAGCAGCATCCCTGCTCCTGGCAGTGTCTCCCAGGGTGTTTGTGCAGGCAGGGCTGGCACTGAGAGGCAGGGGCAGAGTGTGGTACTCCCGGGGGTTCACCAGGATTGCCCCAGTCCCTCTCTTTGAAACCCTCATGGCACACAGCTCTGCTGTGGGTGACAGCATCAGGAGCACCCAGAAGAAATCCCAGAGCTGGTTTCCTCCCCAGCATCCCCTTGTGCTGAGCCTGAGGTGCTATTGAGGGGAATGCTCAGGTTCAGGTGGTAGTGAGTGATTGTATTGCCTGGAGAGGGGGTGGGATTCACACTGTGCTCCTTTGGGGGCACAAAAACCTTATGTGAGGAATAAACTCACCACTGGCAATGCTAAGACTGATTTGATTCAGTGCATACACGGATGTGTAGTGAAAACCCTCTGAGTGTTTCTGCTCCCCGCCCCGGGGGCTCAGGGATCCCTCTTACCTTTTTTGCACGATGTACATTTGCAGTTTTTGCATTTACAGTTGTCCCCGCAGGTGCAGGTGCCGCCTAAAACAGGGAGAAAAGGAGAAAGAGAGGCTGAGAAGAGGTGGTGGGAGGGGATACCAACAACCCAGAGATCCGCGGGGAGCAGCACTGCCTGCCCTCCGAGCATCCTCTGATGCTTCAGCCTCGCTCAGAGGGGAGGTCACGGCATTCCCAGCCGCTTTCCAGCGAGACGCTCCCAGTGTGACACCGCAGTGCTGGGAGAGGGCTTCAGCTGCGGGCCCAGCCCGTACGAGAGAGAACACAGGAATGGCGGGGGAGGCCGGCGGGCGGGAGTGCCGGTGCTCCCGCCGGGATGCTGCGGCTCCCGCTGCCCCCGGGATGGAAGGAAGCGCTGCCTTACCTGTGGCACAAGGGCAATCCTGGGAGTCCATGTCTGGTGGGCTGGGTGCCGGCAGTCGGGCGCGTCGGGCGGCGGGAGGGAGCTTTGGCAGGACTCGCAGCCGCCTCCTATTTATCCTTGGGCAGCCGGGAGCGAGTGCAAAACCTCCGCCCCTGCAGCGTGCGCACGGCTCAGCCCGGCGCTGCCCCGGGCGCTGCTGATTCACGGCCGGGCGGCGCAGCGTGACCCGGGGCTCCCGGCAGAGCCGGCACGGGGGGACCACCCCTCTCTGCTGGGGTGTAGGAAGGGGTGCAGAGAACGGCCACAGCTCATCGCACAGGTGACACCTGTCTCAGGAGTGCTGCTGCACTGGGGGCTGAGGGTCTGTGCCCAGGGAGCCCCCACAGTCCAGCCCTTGATTGATTGACTGATACCAAAACCAAACTACCAATCTGATTTGGGGGATACATTAATCCAGGAAGTGCCGCCACTGCTAGGAAATCTCAGTCCCCTCCTCTCAGAGCTGGCACGGTGGGGTGATGGGGAGCTGGCACCATGAGGTGACAGGGATTCAGTCCCTGCTTGAGACCCTGTCCGCTGGTTCCTACACCCTCCCTGCAAGCAGGAGCAGCAACAAGCTGGACTGGCCTGGCCAGAGCCTGCCGTGCCCTCCCAGTGCCCCAGGACAGTGGCACCCACGTCCCCTTGGCGCCGTGCATGGCACCTCGGGGCCCTTCCCCGTCTCCTTCCCAGCTGGGTGCTCCATCCCACTCTCCTGAATTAATTTCCGTGTGTCATTAACTGGGTGTGCAGGGGAGGAGGGTGGCAGGCGAGATGCCATCACCCTGGTCAACTCCTCCAGCGGGTTTTACCCACCCACTCGGAAGCACAGCGAGGGTTTGGGGTGGAAGGCAAAGAAAAAATGATGCTTGCTGAGATTTTTGGTGTGGGGACAGTCTGCTTCATGTGCAGGAGGCACTGCCAGCTGTGGAGCATCCTTCCTCATCATTCCTGTGTTTCTGTGTGCTCCTTGGTGTCAGTGACACCCCATCCCAGCTGCCCCTTGCTCTGAGACTCCTTTTCCTTGGGGTTTTATCCCAGCTGGGTTTTGCCTGCAGTACCTGGCTGAGGCAGTTTATCCATGCTAATCCACCCAAAACAGCGGCCCAGGGAGTATTTTTACCACTCAGCTGTCTGGGCTTGTTGGGAGCTTGTTGGGTGACCTGATGGGGAGCATTGCCAGCTCCCCGACTCAGCGCCTCCTCCAGCCTCTCCAGGCCAGTGTGGGAAATCTGTATGGAAAAGCCTGAGAAAGGCAGAGCCAATGGGCCCCTTCCCCAACTTCTGTACCCTGGAGCAGCTTGGCAGTGCCCTGACATGCCAGCCCTGGGGCCATGTGAATGTCACATTGCTCTGATGCACTGGGGTGTGATGGCAGGGGACAGTGCCAGGGAGGAGGTGTGTGCCAAGAGTGTTATTGCTCCTGTGGGAGCAGGGAAACACAAACATGGGAAACACATGTGCTAATGGTCACCTGCCACCCTGGCTACAGCCCTCTGTACTGTGTTGGTGTCATGACAGAGGGGCAGCATCTCCTTGGGATCTTGCATTTGCTCTGCTCCTTGGCTGAAATAATCAGCCAAGTACTCCAATCAGCCAAGTACTGTGGTGCAGTAATATGCCAAAGGAAATGCTTCCTGCTGTGTTGTGATGGATTAATGGTAAACAGCAATATCACTGTTGTGCCTGTTGTGTCTTCCCCCACTGCCTGGCACCCTTGGCCACTAAGGCAAAAATTGGCCCTATCCCCAGCTGATGGTGGCCCAGGGATACAGGGACATGTGGCCTCTCCAAAATGGTCCCTCTCCTCTAGCATAGGGGGAGGAAGGTGGAGCCCACACGAAGGGAAGAGAACAATCTCTGCCATGAAAAGACAGGGTGCAGGAAAAGCTCTCCAGCATCTGTTCTTAGTCAGACCCCAGCTCGTTTTAGTTTCTTTCCTCTCTTTCTGCACAAAGGAAAAAAATCATCTTCCAGGTGATATAGGACTGAGAATCATTACTCTGGTAGATCTTACATTGCTCCCAGTCTATTCTGTAATTCATTTGGGACATTCTATAATTAATTTGGGATTGGACTGGAATAGTGGGTTGTCAGGCAGACACATACCAATCAGACCACCTCCAGAAGCAACCTGTGATTGGGGTGACAATGATGAGCAGGGGACACCTTCCTGCTGTTTAAACACCCCCCATGACAAGGTCTTGCCAGCCTCAGTTTGCCTTCTGGCACCTGCCCTCCATTTGCCTGGGGGGTCTCCATCATTTAAATGGGCCTAATGCTGCTCCTCAGAGCCAAGCAAAACAGGCAGGATCTCTGCACAGAATTTATTCACCAGCCCTTGCCATACCAGAGTTGTACCCCTTGGCTCTCCTGTCCCCTGCGTGGGATTCCTGGCTCTGTCCCCAGGCAATTCCCCGGAGATTGCCAGGTGGATTAACAGCAGTGAGTCAGCGTGGTGCTCCAGTGCTCCAGGAGATGATGTTCACGGGGAGGATGATGATGGCTGAGCATCACCATTGGCATTCGAGGGACAGGGATCCCTAGAAAGGAGACAAGGAAGCTGACAGCTTTCAGGACAGTGTGGCAGAGGCACCTGTTCCTGTGACACCTCAGGTGCCTCCAGCTGATTGCTGAAAGCCACAGGAAGGTGTCAGGGCTGGTGCCAGTGACTGGCAGTGACTCAGGGCTGGTGCCAGGCGGGCCAGGAGGGAGGCACAGCAGCCAGCTCCCGTGGAGGTGAGCTGGCACAGGTCTGCCCTGGCTCTCTGCTGAAGGACACGTGGCTCCAGTCACCTGTGGGCACACCAAGGTGCATAATGGACCAGCATCAGCCTCCAGCTGCCCGTGGTGCAGCCACCCAGCACATCCCCTTCTGGGGACCCTGCAGACAACTACAAGTCCCCCCTCATGGCACATATCCCCCAAAGTGCTTGCTCTGGGCTCATCATCCCCTCTGGAGCAGTTTGGTGCCCCCTCCTTCACCCAGATACAAGATCCCAGGCAGCCAGGGGGCTCAGCTGGCAAAGCACCATGGCTCAGTGGGTAAAGACTGGGCAGAGATGCAGGGGGCCATGAACCCCGTGTGGGCACAGCACCAGGACCCTGGGGGTGCCCTGGCCCTCACCATTGCCCACTGCTTGCCAGGCAGGGATGCTGATTCAGTGTACCCAGGGGTGGCCCTGACTCCACAGCAGCAGCAAGGGCAGCTCAGCTCTCCCTGCTCCAGCTGCCTCTTGGTCTCTGGGCAGGAGAGCCATGGATGGCCAGGGCTCAGCTGCCAGAGGTACAGGGAACCACAGCCCACCTGGCACCAGTCTTTTAAACCCAAATGGAGAAAATAAAAAATATTTTAGCACCCAGCACATGCAAGTGCTGAAAGCCAGCAGGAAGCTCTAGGAGCGATTGCTGCTTAGAAAGCAGGCTCAGCTTTGATCCGAATCTCAGGTTATTGTTTGCTGATGATAAACAAGTGTTTGAAACACGGGAAATAGGTGCTGACGTAGTTTTATTTTGCTGGTGCTTGCCAGCCCTTTGGCAGAGGAGGAAGAAGGTGAATCACCCGTTTTCTGCCCTGGGAAGCCATTCTCAACCACTCCCCATGTGCATAGGCAAAACCTTGGAAACATTTGGGAGTGAAACCGGATCAGTGGGGTGACCTCAGGCTGTGGAGACTTCTTTCTTTTTCCCAGAAAATTGGGAGCAAAGACTCATTCTTCTCTCAGTGGCAAACATTAGCTAAGCTCATTGTCTGTTCTCCCTCCTTGCATCTTCCTGGGAAGATGCCTGCTTCCCTGCCTGCACCTTGATTGCAGCTTTAGGAAAATACATCCCAGTGAGTGCTTCTCCAATATCAGCCATCAGCAAAGACGTGGCATGTCCCATTTTCTGGGGGAAATGCCCTTCTTGGGCACTTGCTAGCCCACATCACGTCTGTAACTGTAGGAAGGCACCTTCAGCGCGGGCCCGCTGGCGGTGGGAAGGGGACGGGCAGATTTCCATGGAGCAGGAATTGCACGGCGTGCAATCCTGGGACGCTTTCACAAGCCGGCAGCTCTCTTTGATGTGGGCTCTTTGGGAGCCGCCTTGTGACCCAGCCGGCTGCGCCAGGGCTGGGACTCCCAAGGCCGGAATTATGAGTCGGGCTCAGCTGCCGGCTCATCCTACGGCTCCAGGCAAGGGCTTGGCCCTTACTCCTTATTTCTTATCTGCAATGGAGCTATCAATATTACCTTCTCCTTGAAAAAGCAGTGTGGGGAGGGTGGGGATTTGCTAATTACTGATTTTTAGGAAGAAGGGAAAGGAAGAAATGCTGAATTGATGCCATGAACCGGGTCCAGGAGGGTGAACTGACCTTGCAAAGTTCCTGCCGGTTTTGGGGTGTGCATCCTGAGAGACCCCAGCACAAGGTGGGAGCTCCTGCCTGGCAGGACAGGCTTTTGGGGCCAGGTGATGTGTGTTGGGGCATGTCTGGAAGATGAAAGGGCCGATTCTTCTTTTGATCATGAAATTCTCATAAATGTTAATGGGAATTACTTCGAGGTCTAACGAGGGTTGAATTGCAGCCCCCAAGGGAAGGAAGGGGATGAGGACCAACCAAGCTTTGGCTGGGAAATAAAAATGCTTGAATTTACCTTGTCCCGCACCTGTGAGAGCAGAAAACCAGTGGGTCAGAGGCTGCCCAGCATCCCTGCATGCTCTTCTGGGGAAGGAGTTTGCCAGGTGTCCCCCACTTTGCCCAACACTGCTGGCAACTGCATGACAAGCTTTAAGCATCACCTTAACTCTAAGCATCATTTTAATTCACCAATCTAATGCTTTCCCAGTGTACAGTTTGGATTTTCTTTTTTTTTTTTCCTTTGGGTTTTTTTTTTCTCTTACATTTTTCCTTCCCTTTTGTGTCTTTCAGGTTCCCACAGACTTCAAACTCACCTGCTCCAACTACTCGCCGCCTCCCCTGGCTGAAACGTGACCCAAAGTTTCCAAGTATCGTTACCTTGGGCATATTTAATTATTATATTCCCCTTTAGTTGCTAATTAGAAGCCAAGAGTAGAGGGGATGAGTAATTCCCTGGGATGTCAAGTACACACTTGCCTGAGCTTGCAAAGAAAACATCGTCCCCCTCAGTATAAAGGTGTGAAATAAAAGGATGTGATATTTTCCTTGATGTCTTTAAACCCTGGTCTTGAGATCCAAAGATCCTTGTTGTCTATCTTGGGAATGATTCATGCAGCTGCTGTGCCAGATCCTGCCTCCCCCGAGAGCAGTGTAGCTGTAGAGGCAGGATCTGGCACAACTGCTCTTTACATCCCCTTCCAGAAGTGTCTCCCATCCCAGGAATGGGCTTGGTATGGGGGGGAGAAATGCTGCTCCAGCTGGGGCAGCAAACCTGGGATGGCAAAAGAGAAAAGCCCCTGCAATCAGGCTCATTCTTCATTTTAAGGAGTATTTAAGTGTGCAGATGCAATTGCTCATCCCTCCCCACTCCCTCCAGCCATTATCCCCCTCCTTGAAGGATGGGGATGGTTGTTTTTGCCAGCATTTTCCCAAACTCAATATCTGAGCTCTCCTTAGTGTTCCTCTGCCAGGCAGATAAAAGCATAGTGAATTTTTGGTTACATTTGAAGTCTTTTTAAAGAATCATCTTCTGGGTGTGTGACAGCCTTCATACCTGTTGTGCTGTCAGGTCCAGCTTCTCCATGCAACCTGCCTAGAAAGCCAGCAGCCTGTGCCAAATGTGTTTGATTATATAATCTATATCTGTATCTATATCTATATATATAACCATATCTAGATCTAATTTATTATATGATATTAAATAATATGTATTATATAAAATCATAGTGGCTTAAACAATATGATATTGAATGATTATAGTATATCAATTATAGTAAGTAGGAGCTAGAACAGAGCAAACACTGGTCACAGAGCATTGCCCTGCCAAGCCTGTGCAGAGTAGCCAGGAAGGAGGATGGTGATGATTTCTTGCTGGATTTTAAGACCTGTGTTCTAGTGAAGAAGCTGAATAATCCCTCAACTGCAGTTACGCTAATCCTGTCTGCAAAGCAGGCCCTGTCTGTGCAGCAGTGAAACCCAGAGACTTAGTGAATATTTTATGAGATTTCTCTCCTTGTAAAGGTTGCAAAAGGGAAGGACCCCTGTCCTGAGCATTGCTGTCCTGAGCATTGCTCAGGACTCAGGACTGGATGCTGTACCTTTGGATGTAAATAAATTTTATTATATTTTATTATTTTATTTATAAATATATTTAATTTAATTCTATAGATGATGGGCTTTCAAACGAAGGGAAATGAGTGTTAAAAGCCAGGATTTCAATATTAAGAGTTTCAGAGCCAGCTGATTCAAAGTGGCAGCTGTAATTTAATTGTGTTGCAGACGTGCCAAACCCAATACCATAATTAGTGATTCAAAATAATATTTACAGCTCAAATCATACATATTTAGCAAGAAGTTGAAATTTCCATCTATTTACAATTTTACCAGCTTAAAAAGGTCTGTAAGCTCAGTTTCCCCCCCATTTTCCTTGGTTGGGTTTGAAGAGCTGGCAGAGCAATGCTCAGCACTGCTGGGAGAGGAGCTGGGGATTTTGTCCGTGCCCACGGCACGGGGGTTGGAACTGGATGATCTTTAATGTCCTTTCCAAGCCAAACTATTCTAGAATTCTGCGCTTTTCCCTGAGAGGACAGCAGTGTTTGCTGGCCTAGAGCAACACCCCATTGCGTGCCTGAGTTCACGCCAGCGCTTTGCCTTTGTGCTCTGGTACCCAAACCAGCAGGAGGGAGAGGGACCCACTGCACGGTTGGCACTGACACCCACGCTCACCCCAAACAGAGCCACAGAGGGGAAAAACACCCTCCTTGAAATGCTGCACGTGATGGCTGCCTCCCTATCCACCAGTATAATGGCACATTGATAGAGGTGCCAGAGAACCTTGGTAAAAACAATCTAAAGAAGAGGAAAAGGAGGTCGTCACATTCAGTATGGCAGGATCCCTGCTTGAGTGCTGCTTTTTAGAGCCCTCCTTGGCATGCAGGGCAGGGACGCCGCTGCCGGCCAGAGCTTGGCCAATGCACAAGGAAATGCCAACTGGGATGTGTCTGCCAGCTCTCCCAGAAATAAATGGATCTGTGCCTCAAACCAGTGGCCTTTGCAGGGAAGGAAGGGCTGTTTTTCCAGTGCATCCTCTTCCAAACCTGCTTCTTGCTGGGATGGAGGTGTTAATGCCCCAGTGCAGCTGATGGATTCAGGCACTGTCAGAGAGCACCGTCTATTTACAGCACCCATGAGGGTTATCATGTTAAAATATTGCTTAAACCTAAAATAACTTAAGAATTTCTAAAGTCATGACTTTGACCCAGGGTTTCCCTATCCAGCCTGTATCCAGGCAGGGAGTGGGCACTGCAGGGAGATCCATGAGGGTCTGTATACCAAAATCCACTCCAGGATGAGGACCAGCATCAGTGTTTACACTGTGGCTCTGTGAGGATTTGTCCTCTGTTTCTCTCATCTCCAGCCTCCTCCCAGTGCCCCAATGGCTGGATTCTGTTGGATCCAGTGCACAATCCCACAAAGCAGCAGTAATGATGTTCTGAGGCTGTGCTTTTGACTTCATGGGACATTTTAACTCTGGGTTGAGTTTTACTGCCTTGGAGATCTCTCAGTTGGAGATACCCCTGGCAAGGTGTGAGTAAGGGTGTGTGTGGCAGCCGGCAGGCAGCAAAGGGTGAAGCGAGGGCACTGGGGACAGAGAGGGAACAGCCCTTGGCTGCAGCTGGGTGCTGACCCTGCAGAGAAGCTGGGACTGAGATGGCAATGGGGGTCTTGGAGGCCACTGTGGCTGCCCAGAGGGGCAATTGCCTCTATCCTCCTGTCCATGGTCGCCCCCAGGACCTCCAGTTTCTCCCCCAGTTCTCCTGAGCTGTAGAAATACCTCCCTTAGTTCCACACAACCACCTCCCCTAGCTGCCCCGGCATACCAAACTGCCCCTCTGCTCTTCTGACCTCTGCATTTGCCCTTCTGGCCCCCTAATCTCACTCCCCAGCTCTCCCAGATGAATTCTGATATCCCCAGTTGCACCCCGCACCTCCCCGTATCTCTGTGAGCGCCCCGAACCTCCCCTAGTCCCTGACCCTTGCAGCTGCCCCGCAGTCCTACCCCATCTCCCCCACAGCCCCCGGTCCCACTGCCCTGCACCCCAATCCCTCTGCCCTGCTCCCTGGTCCCTCTGTCCTGCTCCCCGGTCCCATTGCCCCCAATCTCTCTCCCCCATTACCCGCAGTCTCCCCGAGCTCTCCCCTCAGAGCAGACGCCCACCACCCCGTCCCGGCCCCACAGCGCCCCCCCGCGGCCGCCCCTCGGGCCGCGCCCCTCCCGCTGACGCGGTGCCTGCGCGTGCGCGCGTGCCGTGCCGGTGCCGGCGGATCCGCGTCCGGCGGCGGCCCCGCGGCCCGGCCCGGCCCGGCTCAGCCCGGCTTCCCCCGGCGTGCCCCGCCCCGCCCCGCGGCCCCTCGCCCATCATGTTGGTGCCCGTGTTCACGCTGAAGCTCAAGCACAAGATCCTGCCCCGCATGGTGGCGCTGGGCCGGTACGACGGGACGCACCCCTGCCTGGCGGCCGCCACGCAAGCGGGCAAGGTAACGGGGCAGGAGCAGCCTCGGCGGCTGAGGCGCGGCCCGGCCCGGCCGAGCAGCCCCGGCGGAAGCCGCGCTAACCCCGCCAGCTCCCCGGGCAGGGCTGAGCCGAGCCAGGGGCTGGGGGTTCGCCCCCCTCGCCCTGCGCAGACCCGCGGCGGGGCCCGGGGACGCGGTGCTCGAAGCCTCGCTCTGCTGCGGCAGGGAGCTTGCAAACATTAATAGCAGGTGACGAGATTGAGCAGTAGCAGAGGTGCCCAGAGAGGCTGCGGAGTCTCCAGCCCTGGGGAAATACCAAAGCTGTCTAGACACAGTCTGGAGTAACACGCTCTGGGGGGACCCTGTTGGAGCAGGAGGTTGGACTGGCTGACTTCTGTGCCTTCTTCCAGCCTGAACCAGTTTACAAACCCAGGTTGCCACGGAAACGTACATTTTTCTAGCGGGATTTTTTTGAAGCCTTGGGTTTTGTCATGCAGTTCTCAGAGCAGTGAGCCTTGGCACTGTTACAAGCCAAGCTCTGTGCTGATAACGGGGCTGAGGTTTCTGTGGGTGATGCACAAACAGCCTGACGGGAACAGAGAGCATCCTGTGTGCTCTGTTCGAGTTAGAAACATAAACAAAACAGGATTAAGTACAACCTGACTAATAAAGCATAGGTTGAAGCATAAACCCACAGAGGCACTTAGGTTGTAAATACAAAGAGGGTTCACCTGTGATGTTTCCCAGCATTATTAATTTGATTTTGGCACCTTTAGGAACAGCATACAACAAGGGCTTATCTGAGGGACAGACTGCACAGCCAGAAAGCAAACTGTTGCACCTCTGACTTGGCTCCAGGCAATTGCAGTGACTGAGCATTGGTCAGTGAAAGTAAAACCATGTTTATCATTCATCCTTTTAAAATTAACCTTGTTCACCTACAGATGGAGGTTACAGATATGTACCAGGTAAAATGTCTTAAATGTTTGGGATGTTTTGCAAATACTGCTACCAGCTGGAGGTAATTTGTTTAGTTTGTTGTTGCTCCCTTTGGTTTCCTATTTTTGCCTTACTCCAAAGACTTGTCAGTTGTCATTTTCAGAAACAAACAAAACAATGATGTTGCAACTCCACTGGCCAGAGCTCTGTTTTTCCTGCCATTTCCCTTTTTCTAGTATAGTTTAAAGAATAACTGTGAGAAATAATATTGTCAGTAAAACCTCCAGTCCTCATTTAGGTTGAGTGAATGCCTTTTTCCCAATCACAGTTGTTATCCAAACAATAGTCTTTACTGTTTGTATACAAACAGATATATAGTTGTATTAATATTTATATCTTTGTTTCTACAGGTTTTTATTCACAATCCTCATGCCCGAGGACAGAGAATAAACACAAACAGAATGGTGCAAAGTAACCAAGATGCAGACATTTCTCTTCTCAACATTAATCAAGGGATCACTTGTCTGACTTCAGGGGTGCTGAACCCTCAGCTGGGTTATGATTGTCTTCTGGTTGGAACACAGACTAATTTATTGGCTTACGACGTGTACAACAACTCAGATTTGTTTTACAGAGAGGCAAGTTGATTTAAATGTCTGCTTCTTTTAGTATCTCCATAATTTTCTGTTTCTTTGAATTGTAAAGATTACAGTTTTTACATTACTTTGTCAACTAATTATGTGTCTGCACTATGCATTATTCCTACTGCTATATTCAGACTGTTTGGTCTCTAGAATATCTGCAGTATTTAAAAAGTTAATATATGAAAATTTACACATACAGATATACATTGCATTCATATGTCCCATCACCTAGCAAGACCAACTAAAAAAAAAAAAAGGCATTCAAAGCTCAGCTAAACTGACAGTGATAATGTTGGAAGCTCTCTTCTTCATTTGTGTGGTCTGATGTATTCTTGTCTGCTGTTTCTTTTTCCTTTAATGCTTCTCTGCAGGTTTCAGATGGAGCCAATGCAATAGTTCTTGGGAAGCTGGGAGATATTTCACCTCCACTTGCTATTATTGGTGGAAACTGTGCCCTGCAGGGCTTTGATTATGAAGGAAATGACCGTTTTTGGACAGTAAGACCATGCATAATAGTTTTGATGTTATTAGAAGATTCTTTCAATGGCACTAAATCATCTTGGTTTTCTTTTAATATGATAACTATTAATTTAGTTGTTGATTGTTCTTACTTTATCTCAGGCCTTAAACTGTATTTTGGCCATGTATTCAGTGCACTCAGATGTTACTTGAACATTGACTGTGTCAATTGTTCTGTTGCAGTTGAGATAATAAAAATAATTCAGTTTCTGACAGCTGTGGCCATCACTGAGTGCTGTCCTTCTCTTTGCAGGTTACTGGGGACAACGTTCGTTCATTAGCACTGTGTGACTTTGATGATGATGGAAAAACTGAGGTTTGTAATCATTTACACACAAATTCAGCTGTTTTTGTGGTCTTGTAGTAAAATGATGATAAAAAAACTTAGATTATCGAATACAACTGACTCACATCACCAGTTAAATTTTCTCATTTTTCTTTATGCCAGGAGCAGTACAATGAAATGCCTGTGATCATCAGTTGGCAAGGGATTCATTTCAGTGGTATTTCTTGAATATGCTTATGAACTTTTTAAAATTTCACAGAAACAACCTTGTTATGTGCAAGCTTACACATAAAAGTGAACTTTTAGACAGCTATTCTTTTGAAAAGCTTCACTTGGTAAAATTGAGAAATCTGTCTTCATGTCCAGCCCTTCTGTTTCCTTACAGGGACATGGGGAAATGGAATGCTCTTTGCCTTGCTGATTTAAAATGACAATAACTTGTAACACACATCTTGCTGATAATGGTGTGAGACAAACAACAGGAAACAGCTGCCATTCTGATCAGGCAGGCTCAAAGAGATTGGTGAAATTGTGAATTTGTATGGCATTCTCTTTTGGAAATGTTTCTTCATCCCAAATGAACAACTGTGCTTCTGAATATGAATCTTTAGGAAGAGTAATAGCTTCCTAGTGTACACCAGATGCAAATCAATATGAAGTTAAATCATTATGCTAAAAATACTTATTTTGTCATTTGTCTTAAGACTTTAAACATAATTACTTGAGCTTCTTTGTTCAGTTCCTGAAAAGTCCTCGTTTGGAGTATCCAGTTGGACTATGTAATAGTGATGGGTAAAGGGCCTTGACAGTTTTCATGTGTTTTTTATAAGCACTAAACTGATACAGGCCCTGCTTGATTGGGATCTTCAGGAAGTGAAATGGTTTCAGGTTTTCAAATCAATTTCTGCACAGCTCCTCTTTGTATTTTTTTAATGTGCTGAGAGGTGTTTATAGAAACTGGAGACAGTGTCTAGGGATTCAGAAACCAGGAAACTGATCTATGACACTAATTGCAAATGGTTTGCACTGGTGCTTTTAAGTGGGTTTTGCTATATTTTTCTGCTTGATAGAAGTTTATTTTCTGCAGTTGGTGCTACTTTGGGCTAAGTAGAGCTGGCTACAATATCTGACTAACTTGTTGGGCCAGTTACCCCAATGTGCATTTGCTGAGATGTTTTCAAGGTTCTTTTTGATCTTAATTATCTAGGTGATTTAAAAAGGTTTTTCTTATTTATTTACTTTTATTTGTGGCTTTTGTGAAACTGCCTCTGGTTTAAAACTGAAGTTCTGAGAAAATGCAAGAAGAAGCTTCCTAAATTATCACTTTGTGTCTTACCTGGTAAATGACTGCCTTAGCTTCATTTCTGTTCTTTCTGCCCCAGTAAAAACAAGTTTACTTTTAAAATGTACTGATTTTAACAGCTGCATGAATATACTTTTAGTAGCTAACAGAACTAACTTGTCACTGCCTTTCTTAGGATTTTTGGATTGATGAAGGTTACTTTCTGCCATCTGGCAGATGACTTGTGGAGCAGAACTTAGACTTGCTCTTTCAAATTTCTGTCCAGTGGAATGGAAGTCACTGAAGTGGATGGGGTGAATCAAACTAACAAAAAAAGCTAGGCACCTCTGGAAAACACAGCATCACCAGTAATTGTTTCAGGATTGCATGCTTTTGTCTGGTTGCCTTTTGCTGTTGGTTGCAGCTTTATCAAGAAATCTGTGCTTCTTAAATAGGTTAATTGTTGCAAATAATTTCAATTTGCAACACATTCAATTTGCAACAAATAAATTCAATAATACAACACAGCTGCTGTAGACTTAGCTTGGTATGATTTAGGTGATATAATCTGAAGCATCATTACTTGGGAAGAAAAATAGCCTTTAATATTTTTAAAAATCCAACTTTGTTATGGGTTTGTATCTCTTTTGCCAAGTAAACATGAAAGGCTCATGGGTTTCAGTGGGTAAAAGTACTACCAGGTTTTAGACTTTGATTTGTAATTCTGTTTTTCATTGATTTGATGGATGACTTTGTGGACAAGGCACTGAGCAGATCTGTTCCTTGGTTTCTCAATTTCCAAAAGAGAACCTGACAATTGTCATCATCTTCAATACAAACTTTTCCGCTGGGCTCCTCTCCTGGTAAACTAGGAAACAGGAAAAGAACTAAAATGTAGGAAATATTAAGGAGTGAGGATGCAGAAGACCCAGTTCAATGCCTATTGGTATAATCATTTACATCAAGACAAAACTGATTTTACTTCTACTTGGCAATAGTGGCAGCCAACACTTAGGCTGGAGAAGCAGAGATGGTTGATACTTGGATTCATTGGGTTGGTTTGTTTGTTTGTCTTGGGGTTTTTTTGTGTGTGTTTGTTTGGTTGTTTTTTTAAAATGAGGGATCTTCAGTGCAACACTTGCAACGTGTCATGGATCTGTTAAAACCTCTTCATTGCTGCACTTGAAGTATTAATTTGTCCTCTGGGTCCTGGTGCTTGCTTCCTTAGCTTGAATAATTATCTTTAAGGAGCACTATTTTTTTTTTTCAGCTTCTTGTTGGCTCTGAAGATTTTGACATCCGCGTATTTAAGGAGGATGAGATTGTGGCAGAAATGTCAGAGACAGAGGTAAATTATTTGTGGCTAATGTTTATTATAGTTGCTGACAGAGCTGAAAGTGTTGTGTACTCTAAAGCTTCTCTGGTTCAGATTTATTGTGTAGTTAAGTAATTACTTAACTATTTGGCACAGTATCTACTCTGCTAGAACTGTGAAAGTTTGAGTTTACTAATGTCTCTCATTATGCAGGGGGCTTTTGCTTTGTTTATTTATAAATCTGTCACCCCACTGAGAAAAGTGACTATTCTTGGCTGACAATCAGGAGCCTGTGCAAGGGTGATTAAGGTTGCTGGATTGTGATTGAAGCTCTTAGTGTCCTCTGAGTAAAAGGATGTCTTCTGCAGCTTTCCTCAAATATTTTTGATGCAGTCTAGATGATGTAACTTGTCCCTGTGTGTACATCCAGACAGCGCATGGCAGGGTAGAACGGGAATGCCCAGGCAAAATTGGAAGATTATGTTATAATTGGAGTTACACACTGGCTGTATAAAAAGAGCTGTGGTGACTAAAGCAAGGTGTAGGGGCAGATATGTTTAGAGGGATAGGAGTAGCTGTAGGAGTTGCTGTTTAACTTAAGAACTGAGAGAAGATGCCCACTGATTTTGGTTTCTCAGAAGGGAGTAAAATATCCTTATCACTGTGTTTAGAAGTGTTCTCAGTCCTCTCACAGCCCTTCTGGACCCAAGGTAGAGTGAGGTCACAGACCTTTGTCCTTTAAGATCTGTGGCCTCCCTGCTGCCCAAGATGGGACTAAAAGGCTTAGCTAATAAGCCACTTATGAAGAGCTATAAAAGACAAAGCCAGGCACTGTTCCAGAAAAGGAGGTTGTTGCTATCACTGCAATTAGAACTGGGCCTGTGACATGTCTTGCTCTTTGTGCAGTGGCTAGTCTGGTCATTAGATATTTCTAGTTAAAGGGATGCTAAAGGTCTGTCACTCTCAAGTGTGCTTTATTTCCAGATCCTCAGTAGAATTGTTTTAAGTTCACACCTGCAGTCATAGGAGACCTGTTATGATTCTACTGTTCTAACATAAAAGGACACAGTAGAACCTAAACCTTTCTTTTTAGGAAGGTAAATTCAGGGGACAGTGTCTTTGTACATTATATTTGGTTTGGAAGTCTTGGGTAGTTTTCATTTTCTGTGTTTAATCACTGACTTTGGTGAAGCTGAAGCTGTAGACTGTTGTGATTCTTATAAATGGACAATAAGTTTGGGTTTATTGTTACCTTTGAGTTTCTGACTGTTGCTGTGGTCTTCTGTCCTTACTGGGTGCTTGTAATTTAGTTTGATACTTAGGAAGGACTCAGCAGAAGATTGTGAGAGGAAAGGATAAAGGGTTAGGAAACAAAGTTTTGTGGTAAAACATCCAAGCGGCACAGTCAGATGAGTTTAGATAAAATGTTGGGGAAGAATTTAATTGAAGGAAGTCTCCTGTGCTACGCTGTACAGAAGACCAGACAGATGATTGCAATTGTTCCTCCTGAAATTAAAATCTTTAGTCTCAGTGTGTGGAAAAACCTGCATTTCCAGGCCCTGAGAAGCCTATCTCACTGAGGAATGGGTTTTAAAAGGAGTGAGAACAGGCCAAGTTATGACTCTCAGGTCTTTCTCCAGAGCTTATTCAGGTAGGACACCTAGCCTGGTGTTCCAGTTGTGTTCCAAAGAAGTCCAACTGTGGCAGTTTTAAATTTTTATCTTACCAGTACTGGGCAACGATTTTCTACCAGTAATATCTCCAGGGCTTTCCTAACCCAGGCAAGTTGAACCTTTGGCATCATCAGCTCCTTAAGCTTAAGGGATATTGTGTGTAGTTTCTCAATGCTGGTGTGTTAGCACTGATGACCACAGGAATCCTATGAGCAGTTGTTTTGCTGTCTGTGGTAGGAAATAGTTGGTCAAAGTACACAGTTTGAGGGCAGTTCTGCAATCCTTGCTGAAGTGTGTCCTAATACTGGAAATAGAGCTTGTGTGAGGAAATCCTACAAGGCCTTCAGTGATTTCAGACTGATTCCTAAAAGTTATTACTTCAGTATTTAATACTTCCTGCTATTGAAGTGAAGGGGAGAACGACCATCCTGGTAATGCATCGAAGTCCGACTTTATTGATCAATCAATCACCTTAAATAACAGTGCTAACGAACGCCATGAATATTCTGTAATCCAATGTCATGATAGGCTAACAGAGAAATTTCTAACCACTCCCTTTGTTTTAGAATACCTACAATTGTTTATTAAAGACAGAAACCAAAACAGAAACCAGAAACTAAAACAGAAACTAGTGTTCCCAAAACCTCTACATCTGTTCTCAGGATAACAGGCCTTCCCAAGGACGGTGTTCTGCTTGCCATGGGAAGACAAGCTGAGAACTTTATTGTTTATAGAATGATGCCTGAGAGAGTCTAATTGTTTATACAAGTCAGAAGGCTGAGAACTGTTAGAAACGGCCTTACTTTTCCCTTATACTTTTCTCTCAATTTTATGTCTCATGGCCTTTTCTTTAAGTCATTCTCCGACATTTCCCCCGTTTTTTCTTTGAGAGAAAAGAGGTTAGTTTGCCAGGTTCTCCTGTTCACTATCAGGGGCAAAGAAAAGAGAAGGGAACTCATCCACTATGCTTGGCAACACTTTAAACTTCAGAGTAGCTTCGTATGGGCCTCGTAACAAACTCCAAAAGAGCAGACCCCGCTCTGCCAGGGCTCAGCTGCACCAAAGGCCTGAGGATAAACAGGACACTCAGTGTCAGAAATGTGATCCTGTGGAGAAGGATCAGAACCAGTGCTCAGAGGTGGAATAATGATAACTTGCTTAAATAACAAGATCCACCCTGCACTTGGGCTGGTATTCCATTCCAGGCTCTATCTCCACAAATTAGAAATATTCCTGTGGGTAATTTCCTAGGTGTCATAATAGTAGCCTTTACACTGGTTATAAAGCTGTTTGGACACTATTTCCAGGTTTAGAGATGAATCCAGAGTAGCCCATGTCTGTTTATGCTGACTCATCCTTTGGAAATTAGAGTAATCAAAGCTGAACTGCAATTATTTAATGCTTGATTGGGATCTCTTCTTATAGGGCCTACAACAGAATGTTGTGTTAAAGGCACCAGTTTTCTACACCTTATTGAGGTTATATATGAAGCACTTTGATCTTTAACCTTTTTCAAAATACACTGTACCTCCCATCGATAATAAGCTAAGATTTTTGCTCATGAGATTTATAAAGGTCTGAAGCTGAAGCAGTGTTTAGCCCTGTCTCATTCCGTAGTGCCTGCTTCCAATTATGTTCCCAGATGTGCCTATAATTACAGGTGTGGCACCATAAATGAAAAAGTAACAACTGATCACAACCCCCACAACACAGTGCAACCCAAGCAGCACAATTTAGGCGGTGATATTCAAAACAGTCCTCTTTTGCCAGTCCTCGTATATGTAAAGATGATAATGATTCAATAATGTCAATCAGTTCTCTGGTTGTCCGGCAACGGCGTGTTAAGGCCTTATCAGGCATTGCACAACAGGTGGTAATTGGACTAAGAAAAGAAAGCTGTTAACTGTTTTCATTCATGCAACCTGGAGAGACGTAAACAAGCCTGAAAATGATTCTTTCTGTCCTTGAAGTTATCACATCCACCTTTTTTCATGAGCTTCCCAGAAATGTTCAAAGTCAGTTTTCAGTTTGTAATCCTTTAGTCATTTGGCTCAAATGGCATCAACTGGGAGATTCTCAGTCCTTTGTTAATTTGGAGTGGTGAAAAAGTAGTATGCATTTAAAGCACTTAAAATATTTAACTTAACAGACTTATTTGCAAATCATGTAAAATCACTTAAATCTAATTCAAACTTAACAGAATCTAACTTAACTTACTTAATAATACTTAGCAAAAATTAATTTTCTTCAAATCCCACACAACTCAAACCTATATATAATTTAAACTTAAAAGACCTCGAACCCAACCGAAAACAAGCTCAACAAACTTAACCTTAACATTTAATGGCACTTAATTGATAACCCAACTTAAACTACTTAATAACAGATAAAACTTGCTATAGAAATAATATATAACATTTACTATCACTCACTCACAGGCCTGACTCCAAAACACTCAACCAAAACAACCTTTCTCACGTCTTTGCTGCAGCATTTATACCAAAAACACACTCACAACATCTCACTCATACAATCAATCCAACACATCTCAACATTTTTAAACTTTTCAAAGCACAGCTTTAAAGTCTAATGTTCCACCGGCCCAGCCATCCGGGCTTCTGATGTTCAAAGTCTCTGGTAATACAGGTGTTTCCAAGACAGCATAACCAATGCCGAGCCAAATCGGCCTTTATGCTGATTTCTGCTTTACAGTCTGTGCTGGGGAGAACAAAAGATCTCTCTAACTTAGGTGAAAAACATCCTGACAGCAATAGTCCTTGGTGTCGCTTGTTTAGTTTCACTAATCTTTTAATTGCAATAGGAATCTTTTCTTTTGTTGACAAGAGTCACAGTTATTACGGCTGTTAGATCTTAAACTGTAGCTTTTGCCGGCTGTGGGGCAGAGGGAGAAACGCTCCCGCTCGAAAAAGCACTCTGAAGTCGGAATCCGCTAAGGAGTGTGTAACTAGCCCTGAAAATGGATGGCGCTGGACACTCATCAGAGCCCAGAAAAGATGTTGGTCGATCTAAACAGCAGGACGAAAACTATCAATGCACAGCATGATTGCTCCTCCATCACCTGCTCTCTGATGTCCAGTCACTGTTCCCAAGCAGCAACTGGCCGCCCGTGGACATCTGGCCCCCAGTTCACACATGAGGGCGATGCGGCTCCGGTCGCTCCCCCCGCGATGCTCTTTGATCACTTCCGGCGCGGCTCTAAGGGTGGCGCGGCTTGGTTTCTGCGGCGGCGGCTCCGTTCTCGGGGCGGCGTGGCCACTCCCGCGCGGCGGCTCCTGCGGCGGCGGCTTTTGATCTTCCCGCCGCTGCCTCCGGCGCGCCCATGCCGAGTTCGGAGTAGCACAGCACTGCAATTCTACCATAAATCACCGAATTCACACATTTCCATTAATCCGTAAACCATATGGAAAATCCCTTTACCGTAACTATAAGTCCAAAGTCCTGTTAAGTCCTTTTGCCAATTCATCTCTGCTTTGCGCTGCGGGTCACTCCCTTCGCAGCGGTTCAGCTTCGCCCGCGGTGGCTTCCTGTGGTGTCGGGTTGAAGGCTTCCTGTTGCGGGGGATTAGGAGCAGGAAAAGGTACCGATGATGCAGCGATGACTTCTGTTGGTGCTTGGCATTCCCGGCGCAAGCGGCCCGTGCCTTCGCAGCATTTCGTGCGGCCCTCTTTATTTGATGTTGCAAACGCAGCGGACGTTTGAAGAGGTGCAAAAGCGGCTAACACCTGAGTCTGAGAGGACTTTGCTTGTTCTTGTAAGCCTACTCCTAACTGTTTTATTGCGTCTACTACGAGAGCCTGTTGTCTGGTTGGTATAAGAGCCATCCCCTTTAATGCTTCCTCTACAGTCCAATCCGCACCTAAAGCATTAAGTATGTTTCTAGTAGCAGAATTACAATTTTGAAGGACACACTGCCTGAGTTGGACCTCGCGCAAATATTCTGGCACGCCTGCTCTCTTAATTGCAGCCGCAGCTCTACCAACAAAAGCATCAAATGTCTCATCTTTGCCTTGCTTAATTCCCATATACACTGGTATCCCTCCTGGTTCCTTCACCATATCTATCGCGAGTCTGACTAGCCGCATTGCCTCCCGGCACTTTTCTTGGCCTATTAAAGCTTGTGCATCAGTACGAAGAAAAGGCCCCAGCCCCATAAGCTCATTAATAGTGATACCATGCAAGGGATCCCCCGGCTGTCTTTGAACTACCACACACTCACTAACAAGTATCCGCCAATGATCATTAAACAGCAATTGTTGATGGTGGGTAAAGATTAATTTAACTATCCCACGACAATCATTAACAAGAAGGATACTGGTGTCAAAAATATAATCGAGCATTTGCTTAGCTGGTTCACTTTTAAAGCCAAACTGACTAACAGTAGCTCGCAACTGAGATAACAGCTTCCAGTCAAGAGCGCTAATTGTGGCTTGAAAACCTCCTCCAGGCTGGGGGTTAAAGACAACCGGACAAGCCAATTCTCGAGCCGAACTTATCAGCTCTTGATCTCCCCTGTCAATTGCATCTTTGGCCAGGGCAGCCCACGCGTCCCGTCTTTCCCTCGCAATCGCCGCCGCCAAGCCGATTTCCGACCCAGGGACCGGCTGATCGCTTATCGGGAACGGAGTACACGTATCTGGCCCCAGCTGCTGAGACGCAGCAGGTACGGGAGAGTCAGAGGTGCTCTGTGTAGCCTGCGGCAAAGCAGACAACAGGGCACCCCGCGGAGCTTGGCTCGTTAGGGGGGGCTGCGCGGCGGGCAGCGAGGCGGACTGCGCCTGGCTCATAGTGTGACTCATAGCCTGGCTTTCCGAGGGAGGCGGTGAAGCAGGTAATAAAACTGTCCGCGTCGCGGGACCAAGAGGAATTCCCGCGTTCTTATCAAATTCCCTATCTTGATCGCATTCTTTGTTACGATCGTAAGCGGCAGTAGCCTGGTGAGCAGCCCTTTTTTCAGCTTGAATCCGCAACAGTTCGGTGTTAACGACCCGCCATAATTTACCCCACTTCTTAGCAGTTTTATCATCATCTAACGTAGCCTGCCACAATAAATCACCAAATTTACGCCACTCAGACAATTCGTGAACTGTGTGAGGATTTATAAAGATCCCCTTTTCTAGGCCATACGCTAAAAGGCCTGGTAACTCTTTCTGTAAATCTATTCCCTTAATTTGCCGTTTTTGCAAAAGGGTAATAAAAAGTTCATATGCGGCTTGCCTTTCCATACCTATGTGCGCACGTTGCAGCTCTTCAAATCAAGGTCGCGGCCGCATGTCTCGGACGAGCCTATCTGTATAGTCGCTCGCAGCGCGGCGCGGGCCGGCGGGTTACCCTCCGCTTTGTCTCCGCGCTTCTTCGCCGTTCCGGCTGCAGTTTCGATCTTACGGAACCCGAACCTGTCTTCACTTCGCGTGGCGTTCGCTTCCCCGTGGTGTTCGCTATCACGGTCGGAGGTCACCATATATTGAAGTGAAGGGGAGAACGACCATCCTGGTAATGCATCGAAGTCCGACTTTATTGATCAATCAATCACCTTAAATAACAGTGCTAACGAACGCCATGAATATTCTGTAATCCAATGTCATGATAGGCTAACAGAGAAATTTCTAACCACTCCCTTTGTTTTAGAATACCTACAATTGTTTATTAAAGACAGAAACCAAAACAGAAACCAGAAACTAAAACAGAAACTAGTGTTCCCAAAACCTCTACATCTGTTCTCAGGATAACAGGCCTTCCCAAGGACGGTGTTCTGCTTGCCATGGGAAGACAAGCTGAGAACTTTATTGTTTATAGAATGATGCCTGAGAGAGTCTAATTGTTTATACAAGTCAGAAGGCTGAGAACTGTTAGAAACGGCCTTACTTTTCCCTTATACTTTTCTCTCAATTTTATGTCTCATGGCCTTTTCTTTAAGTCATTCTCCGACATCCTGCCACAGACTTACTTACCACTTAAGCAATGTAGGACTCATATGACAGATGTATAGCCTGTTCCCTGCTAGGTGAAGTTGCACAAGTTGTCACTCCTGTGTCCTCTCTCTCCCTCCTTTCCCTGCAGACCATCACTGCCCTCAGCCCCATGTATGGCAGTCGCTTTGGCTACGCTCTTGCCAACGGCACCGTCGGCGTTTACAACAAGGCCGCGCGCTACTGGAGGATTAAGGTTAGTCCATGGCTGGAGTATCATCACTGCAGGCTTGGAGGCTGCCTGGAGACTTGGGATCTAATTCCAGGTCATTCTGATGTTACCCTTAGGTGAACTTTGCTGAGCAGAGAACTTAATGTAATTTTGTTCTTACAACATCTACCTGTTTTTATAGGTTCATATAAAATACCAGGTCAGTTCCTGAAGTACTTTTGGGCTGTTGGTGGTGGTTTAAACAACAGAGATATAACCATACAATAGGGATTCTTCAGCTTAGCAAGAGACATTTGAGTTTGTGTTAGAAAATCCTCTGGTTGAATCAATAAACTTTTTCAGAAGCTGAAATCTTGCATTGTCTATGTTCAAGGTTAATTTTTCTCATCAATAGCAACTTCCTGCTGTAGCAAATCAGTTTGACAAGATCCTTTCCTGAGGCTCATTTTTATATTCTTAATATAACACAGAACAGTATATTTAATAGTAATAAGATTTCTTGAGAGGTGGCAGGAAGAGGCTCATGGTTGTCCTCAGTAGTCTAATTTTATGACCCTGTTGAGGCCATGATACTTTTTTTCCTAGAAGATTTGGTTTTTTACACTTTGTGAGTTCTAATCATCTGCTTGGATGGAAATGTATTTAAAGGAACTATCAAGTGCTTTAAAAGCAGTGTACTATATTAGTAGTGCAAGGGCCAAGATGTCACATGTATCTGTGACCTTAGTGATGTCCTGTTAAGAGGCATAGTTGCACTCCTTTCTGTACTCTCTGTAGTCTCACAGTCCAGTGTTTTGCAAGTGGCAAGCATGTGAAGTTTAGAGAACATATCCAGTCTTAATTTGTTCTTTCTTTTCTGCCCTCAGTCAAAAAATCAAGCAATGAGCATACATGCATTTGACCTGAACTCTGATGGAGTGTGTGAGTTGATCACTGGCTGGTCTAATGGGAAGGTGAGCTTATACAGGGGGAAAATGAGGAGCTGTAGATATGGGGGCTGTGTTTGAACAAGGCTGTTAAGTTATCTGATGAACAACAACTGAAAAATAAAAAAGACTTAGAAAGCTGAGCACTGCAGATCTATTGCAATAAACCTAGTTTGGCTTCAGAGTCTTGTGCCAAATGCAAGATCAGAGAAAAGCTGCTTCCCCTGCTTAGCTCAGAGTCAATTGCAAAGGTGTGGCAAGTTGTTTCCATGGCAGCAGGGATCATATGCCACATCCTGGAGTTCTTGAGTGTCTCTGTTCAGGTGTGTCTTAGGGACACGTGAATAATCCTCTGCAGTGTGATCTGAATGTTCCCAAACCACAGGGAAGACAAAGCAGTTATGTAACAGGAGAGCAGCGTCAGTCTTGACTGTGGCAGGATTAATCAAGCATTATTTCATTTTATGTAGAGGCATTCTATACAGCTCAGTTTTAGTCTTTTAAGCCTGTTCCTTGGTATTCCCCTTTGCCAGAAATGACTATTTTAACTGCCACATCTCTCCTGGATGCAGCTTGCCAGGTTTTTCTGTAAAGTTGTGCTTTTTTCTTCACACCTCTTATTACTCTCATTAGCCTGCGGCACTTTAATAACTGCATATCAAGCTGGCAGTCCAGAGCCCTGATGTGTTGTAACTTACATTGGATTAGATGTGTAACATTGTCAAAGAGAGAGCTGTGGTGGTGAAACAGCAGACCAGAGGCCTTACAAACTGAATCCTGACTCCAGCTGACAGAATCCGTGAGAAAGCTGACAGCTCTTCATGAGAGCAGAGTCCTGCAACAGTGAAAAACAACTTGTTTTCCCTGAGAAAGAACTCTAGGACTGGAGAAAACAACCTGTTTTCCCTGAGAAAGAACTCTAGGACTGGAGAAAACAACCTGCTTTCCCTGAGAAAGAACTCTAGGACTGTGAAAAACTCTAGCCACCTGTATAAATTGTTTTTACACCGTTAGGCAGGAAAATGAAAACTGTATGTCACAAACAACTCATTCTGCACGTACACACCAGCAGATTGAGTGAGCAATCAATACAGGGTAACAGCTTATTATGCCCAGCTGGGGCTAGACAGGGGATGTTCTTTAAAAACTCTGTATAAAGAGATGCATGAATAAACCAGGATATTTCCTCTTTGCTCCATAAATGCATGCCCTGCATCTTTCTTTACTGAGCTCCACAGTGACAGAGAACCTCTCCTTGCTTTGCTCCTGTTCTTTTCCACTGGTAGTCCCTTCCCAATTTGTTGGTCTGAAACAGTCCATAACTCCTAGAAAGAGTAATGCTGTGACCTGTGCTTTGGAAATTACACAGTGCATGGAACTGAGCCCACCTCACCCTTCTTATCGAATGAAAGATAATTGAAGGTTGTGGTATTTGTGTATAAAAATAATTCACCACACAAGGGCTGCAGCTGAGAGGAGAGGTTGTAAATACTGCATTAAAGTTATTTCTTAAACCAGAAATTGCTGCATCATATGTGCATAACCTTTCCAGTGCAGATTTGCTGTTCCTTTTATTTCCTTCCTTTTTTAGTTTCGTGACTTAGGGAAGTATCTCTGAAGAGAAGTTCCTTTCTAGCTCCTTCTAGAGTCTGCCTAGAGGTAATTTCTTGATAGCACTTTTTTCCTGTGTGGTGTTTAGATGAGCAGAGCTGCAACTTCCCCTGCAGTTCTGTGAGCGGAGCTGGCTCTCAGTTAACAGCCCAGAGTATGGCATGACACGTGTTTTGGAGTTGGCCTTTCTCTTCATGCTGAGGCTTGGAACTTTTTGTTTTTCCAGGTTGATGCACGCAGTGACCGGACTGGGGAGGTCATCTTTAAGGACAACTTTGCTTCCTCGATTGCAGGGCTGGTGGAGGGGGATTACAGAATGGATGGGAGCACCCAGCTAATCTGCTGCTCAATTGATGGTGAAGGTAAAAGCATTGTTAATGATATTAATGTAACACACAGCAATGTCAGGCACATCACATCATCTCAGATTAGCTAAACATGGTTTTGGTTCCAATGTTTTGTGTGCCAAATTCCCTTTGCTTTATGGGCAGTTAAGGGAATTTTGAGTTACGCCATCTGCAAACAGGATTTTGAATATTGCCTTTTCTGTGAGAATCAGCATGTGTTTCATTATGATCCAAGAAACCATCAAAATTCATTTGTCTAATGGAAGAAACTCCATCCTAATGCAAGGATAATGATATTCAGTACAGACTCTGATTCTTCAGGCTACATTATAATAGATGGATGTATAGGAAATATTTTTTCTGTGTTTTAATATTTTGGCTGCTTTACAGTAGGTAAAGGTGTTTATAGAGCTAAGGGTGTGTGTGTTTTGCTTTTCTTCTGCAGATGAAGAGTTTTTATATTAGAAATTTTAGATGTTAACAGCACTTTGTTTCCTGGAAAATGCTATCCTGAGACTGGAGAAGTGGTGGATTTATCCCACCATGCATTAAGAAGTCAGACCTTGTTATTGTGAGTGGAAATAAATATGATCACAGATGATTTAAATAAGCTCAGTATGAATTTACAGGGATGGCTCCAGGAGAGACACTGGTGTGATTATCCGACTCCTTGGCGTCAGTGGCCTGAGACAAGCAGGTCTGGCACAACCCATTTGAAACAAAAGCCTGTCCTTGTTAAATAGCAGTGTGTTTTGCTGACTGTCTTAATCACAGGCTGTGGGGATTTGCTGCATTTTGGCTTCAGCCTATAAACCTTTTTCCCAAGCTTATGGAAGGGGAACATTGTAAGCAGTTCTGGAGAGCCTTGTCCTACAGAGTTGTGTAGGTTGGTATCATAAACATGATCATCCTTTTCTGGTGTGTCCACTGTAGACAAGCCTTGCATGATGGGATCCCTTCAGGCCTTAGTAATTAGTGTGGCTGGGATTATATAGAGAGTGTTATTAGAGTTCTGTTTGGGACCAGCATCCTTTCACATGAGGTGTTCTCCTGTGTTGCAGTGGTTTTTGTCTTGCTCTCATTTTAAGTGAATGATTCACTCAGAAATAATAAAGTGTGTCTTTTCATTGGAGGGCAGTGTGCAAGCTGAATGATTTCAAGTTCCATGCAACTTTTTAGAGGGCAGCAGTCATTTGCAGTCAGGCAGCATATTCTTCCCAGGCAGAAGATTTTTGTCCCTGGCTTTCATTGTCAGAGCAGCAGTCAGGGTGCACAGCCTTAGAACAAAGTAAAAGTTGTCTCATCCCCTGTTCAGGTCCTCTGTCTCCACTGACAGTTAGAGGTATTTCCATAACTCTGTACTCCACTGAGCTACTGGGAAACAAATCTGACCCCTTGAAGTGAAGTATCCCTTGATTTGGGGAAAAGCTAATGTGGGTAAATCTTGTTTACTGGCTGATTAACAGTGACTTACAGCCACTTCCAGACAGCAGCAACTCCTCTGACCAGCTCTAGAAATCCAGGTAGACATTTTATTAATTTTGCATAATTGTAAACTTGCCTAAGCACCTTAAAGAATGATTGCAGTGGGAATCCTCTTGCAAAAGGACTGGGTGCTGCACTTGTCTGGTCAGGTGAGTACAGCTTAAAGACAGGTTGGAAATTCACCTTTATTCACCTTTTTTTTTTTTTTTTTTAAAAATATGTGATTCTCTTGCCTCAGTCACCAAGAAAGTGAGAGACTGTGGGTGTAAATCAGTGCTCAGGTTTTCAGCTGAATAGTACTAGCTGAAGACCAGAACTGCAGAGGTGGTACAAGGGAGGCATGTAAGAGAAACTGAAGTTCTGGGCAGGTTGTTGAAGTCTTTGCTGAAATGGACTATGTTTTGTTTTTGCACAGTCCGAGGCTATCAGCCAGGAGGGGAGGAAATGAAAGGGAACCTAATGGATACAAGTGCTGAGCAGGATCTTATCCGAGAACTTAGTCAAAAGAAACAAAATCTTCTGCTGGAATTGAAAAATTATGAGGAAAATGCAAAGGTACTGCTTAAATAATGTGTAGGGCCAAACCACACCTTGCTGTTGGGATAAATCCAGAGTAATCTGGGAAGCTGTTGTGGGGCAGTCCAGACAAGTCAGAGCTGTAGCTTGTCAGGATGCAGTGAGATTGTCTGCTGGGGGCTCCTGCCTCTGCATTTGGCTTGCTCCCTGTGCAAGTTCAGGACTTGCTTTTTGTATTTTAATAATGCTTTCTTTGCTTCTTCCTCTTGCCAGAGCAGTTGTTCTTAGAACTGGATTCCCTTCAGCCCTGTGCTTTGGGTTATGACTGAAAGTTGTAGTTTTCAGTGCATAAACCATCTTGGGAGTCAGAAGGGATTGTGTGAGAGGATCAGGGAGCACTGCCAGCATGTAGGAATCACACTTGTGGCTTGATGGTGAACATTTCAAAAAATAGTCTGAAGAAAGAGCAAACTCACCTTTGAACAGCAAATGACTACCATGGCAGAAGCTTTTAATTCTGTAAGTTGTGTTTAAAAACTGACATATGTGAAGTGTTTTTTGAGTAAAGGTTTGCATACAGAGCTGATGTCCATCCATAGTGAAGCACTCAGACATATTGCAGCCCAAGTGTCTCCAGCTCCATGCTTAATCCAGCCACAACTCATAGCTACTTTGGAAGTGCCTGGGAATTGTTGTAATAAAACCTTCCTCTGAAAGGAAAGACAATGACTTGTGTATATGTTTTCTAGGTTTTTTGAATGAAAATCTTGAAATTCTGATACTGATGGATGGTATGTGTTTTGTAACAGGCTGAATTGACCACTCAGTTGAAGGAAGCTGATGGGCAGAGAGGTCTGATTCCAGCAAACACCCAACTCCAGACAGCCCTCTCAGTTAATCTGGGCTCTGACAGCCAGTCTGCCCATGTGGAGCTGTGTATTTCCACCACAAATGGTGAGTGGTAACCTGCAACCATTGATATTCAGCTTCATGTAAAATAATGCAAATTTTTAGTTATATTTAGCTGGTGATTTGAATGTCTCCTCTTTATTGTCTGTAACGTCCCTTTTGTGGTTTCATTCCTTTCACAGAATTTTGAATTGAGCTTTGTTCCTTGGATGGGTCTTAGGGGAGAGGAGTTTGATGGAATTTGTTTCTTATTATGTGTTATTTTCTGAGGCAATTAACATTTAACTTGGATGAAACCAGCCTTGTATGAACGCTGCAGGGTGATCCCTGCAGCACTTCTTGTCCTGATTGTAAACACCAACCCACAGCTGCGTTAGTGAGGGTGTTGCATGAATGCAGCTGGATCTCAGCTGGCTTTACATGCAAAACTGTAATTACCCCAAGACAGTAAATTCACCTTGCACCAGGCATGCTGAGGATGCAGTCAAGTCCTGATAGTCCTGATCACCTGGGATATTTTAACAATTCAGAGTAGTGATGTAAGGAGCTGAACATGCTTAATTCTGAAAACAGTGGTGGTTTGTTGCCAGAGGACAGCTTTTAATTTGGGAACTGCTTTTTGTTCCTGTTGCTAAGACACAATCATCCGTGCTGTGCTGATCTTTGCTGAGGGCATATTTGAAGGAGAGAGCCACGTGGTCCACCCCAGTGCCCAGAACCTCTCAGGCTGTGTTCGTGTTCCCCTTACTCCACCCAAAGATGTTCCTGTGGATTTACACATCAAAGCCTTTGTGGGGTACCGAAACAGGTGAGTTTATGGTGTGATCTCTGCTGGTCTCCAAACTGTGGCACCAGGAAACAGCAATAATGTGGTTTCATGCTTGTCCCATGGGAAGTGCACCGTTAATTCCTGGGTGCCCTATTTCTCTGTCTTAGTGAAAGGAGAGCTGCTTTCTTAAAAGCATTGATGCACCTGTGGTGCTGAGTTCTTTTCCAGACAAAGTCTAAATGCTCTGGAATCACTGTGATCTGTTGTGTTCTGGTTCTACTTTTAGAGAAGGAATGCCCATTTTTCCAGGAGATGTCTTACTGAGGGAATCAACAGATGCAGAGACTCTGTCCTGTCATCCCTAAGGGGCCGGGCCCTCGATCATGGCTGCTCTGGATGAAGTACTTGAGTAGGCCTGGGGACACAGCTTTGTTTCTCAAGCTATAAAGTAACCCTGAACCCATTTGGCTTCAGGGCAAATAGAAAGGAACACATGCTTGATTTCAATACAACCTTTTTCCAGTCTCCCATAGAAATCTCTCCATAGAAAATGAAACATCTCTTCATGTACCCTTGAAAACAGCTTTCTTCCTGCTCACATCTGCCAGAGCTGTTGGTGCCTGAGGAGGCTGCATTCTTTCCCTGAATAGGGAGGCATATTTTGAGAGCTAGCCACCCACTGTAGAATAACTGTATGGGACTGAATTCCCTTTCTGTTTTCTCTATTTGCCTTTATTATTGCTTTTAATAGGACTTCACTGACCTTGTAAAGAAAATACCCAATTATATAGTAAAATAGTAAATGTATTAGCCTAGAGAGTATGCTTCAGTGGAAGGATTATTGAAAATGACAGCAATGGAGAGGAATCGTAGAACCTCATGGTAAACCAAATTTATTTGGAATTTCCAAGTTTCAGTGTTTCTTCTGGGGAAGCAGTAAGCCTGAAAACTGTGGATGTTAGTCCTCAGCTAAAAAAGAACCAGGAACCATTGCAATAGGTGAATCCCTGCTGTATTATTAATTCTCGGTTTTTCTGTTGGGTTGCTTCTAGCACACAGTTCCACGTGTTTGAGTTGACAAGACAGCTTCCTCGCTTTTCCATGTATGCCCTGAGCAGCCCAGACTCGGCCACAGAGCCCCTGAGCTATGTTAACTGTACCATGAATGAGAGGCCACAAAGGGTGAGTTTCTGCTCTTCTTCCTGGTTTCAAGTCTTGCATAGATGGAGGGTTTGCAATCAGCTTGAGATTCCCAATAGCAAAGGAGAAATTATGCAGTGAACTGCACTACTGGCCCTCAGAGTCTGTGTATTTCAACTCAGCCCTGCTTTTTTCTGTCTTTAAAAGATGACTCAGTTGAGGCACTCCAAGCATCAGGAATTCCTGTAGGAACTAAAGACCTGAGATCAGAGGGTGTTTCAGGTACTATCTTGTTTGCTGTGTGCCTGCTGATAGCAGGAGACCTGTAGTGAGTGTTGAATTTTGCAAATGAGTGGAGAACAGGAAAAAGGCAGTACAGTGCTCAGGTAGTGGCTCAGTTTCATAGCAGTCTCTGATTGTTGGATTTGATAATTTTCGGAATATTCAGCTTTGGTGCAAGATTCAATTGTCCTCATTCTAAGAAGTTCATGACATGGGGTTATGGGATGAAATTTAGTAAATGAGATTTCTGTGGTACCCTGAACAGAGTGTTCTGGTGCACATTATTTGCAGGGACATTGTGTGGTTCCTCAGGCTTTACACACAAGGGATGGCTGATGCTCTTAATTTTATTTTTGCAAGATCGTTATGTGGCTGAATCAGAGCTTCTTGCTGCCAGAGGATGCAGAGTTCCAGAGTGCTCCCTTCCAGGTTTGCTTCACTTCCCTTCGTAATGCAGGTCAGCTCTGCATCAAGATCAAGCCTGGTGGAGAGGTGAGTACCTCCCTGGACAAGGGAGCAGCCCTTCAGTGATATTCCAGTAAAACAAGAATACTCATACTGCCAGGAGGAGGCGTAAAAGTGAAGGATGACTAAACAGACAGAGAAAGTACTCATGCTTTTGGAAACTTTTGTGTCTGTTTACTGTCAGTGGGTAAAATTCCAGGGCCTGTTAGTGAAGTAAACTGCTTAGCCTGCAGATCTGTAGGAAGGAGACAAATTATTTCCTCACTGAATGGTTTCAGGGAGCCATAATGTGAGGAACAAAGGCTGCCTGTAACTTCTGCCTGTAACTCGTCCTGTGTGCACAGATGCCTCTCTATCCCAAACCTGAATAAAAGCCTCTTTGAAATCAGTGTGTTCTTGTCTACTGGAAGCTGTAGAGCTTGCCCATGCCCTCTTGATAAAAGGACCTGCTTTGATTGTGGGTAACTGCTGTTAGGCAATACTGCTGGGCAGTTTCAGATGTTCGGGCATGGAAGAGTGCTAAAGTGCTTTCTTTCCTTTCTGACAGATTTCTGTCAACACAGATGATATTGATCTAGCTGGTGACATTATCCAGTCAATGGCCTCTTTCCTGGCCATTGAGGATTTGCAGGTGGAAGCAGATTTTCCTGCCTACTTTGAGGAGCTGCGGAAAGTATTGGTGAAGGTGAGGAGGCTTTGGACACTTCTGAGTATGCAGATAAGCAGTCGCTGGGTTTTTTAATGAGAGAATCTCTAAACTATTTTATCTTTGTTGTGGAAATCAGCCCACAGTGGCTTGCTGAGTATTCTGTGGGACACTCAACCTTCTGTCTGTTTTTGTTCTGTAGAACAGGCCCTTGGACCCATCAGTTGGTTGTTTAGGATAAAGTAAATATGTTATCTGGGAGACTGAGCTCTGGGTTTGGGTCAGCATGTGAGATGTGGATCTCAGTCTGCTCACCCTTTCTGGGGGCAGTGGGGAGTGAGGGGAAGGAGAACAGTGTCAGGGATGCTGGTTGGTTAGGTTGGGATGTTACTTCCTATTGCACTGGGCTGAGGTTTAGCCTGAACCCTGTGCCCAGGGTGCCAAGGACCCTTGCTCATGAGTTGTTTGCCCTGGACAGGTGGATGAGCACCATGCAGTGAATGAGAGGCTCACTGCTGACATGGCTGAGCACTCCAACCTCATCCGCAGCATGCTGGTTCAGGCAGAGGATGCCCGGCTCCTGGGAGACATGTGAGCACTTGCTTCCTGGTTTGTGTGTTTGGGGATTAGAATGGCCAGTCTTTGTTTCTCAGGAAGAAAAGGGCACAGGAAAACATTGGTGTGATACAAGATTGCCTAGTTACAATTTTTGATGTAGAATTGTACCTTTGATGGTCTCACCACGAGCTCTCCTTGAATGTCATCATGTTCATTAGGTAGGAAACCAGTCAGGGGAAGGCAAGAGGGCAAGGGTAGGGGCTTAGTGTATAGCAGCTTGAATCTACTTCAAAATGGTGAGATATATTAGAAAAGATACATTAAGGGAAGAAAGCAGGAAAAGCTATCTGTGGTGTGTGAAATTTTGAAAACACCAAGAAAGAAAGTTGTGGTGTCAGGTTTTCACAGTGATTTGCTGTTTTCTGCTAATTTCAAGCTTTACTTTGAAGAGCAGCAGTAAAGAGGCCCAAGCTACTGCAGGGCAGTGGTACTTTCACTGGGGAAAGTGGTGCCTCCACTTTGCCTTGTGGATAAAGTAACTGCAAAAATAGGCTGTTCAGGCTTTTTTAGTAAAATAATGAGTATAACCAACATGTCTAGACAAGTCTGTTGTAGCTGGCAGACATGCAGGTGACTGTGGTAGCCAACACAACCATGTATTGCTGCACCTTTATATTGACAAACCAGGAATGACTTTCTTGTCCTCAGAGACAAGCAAATAACTGGACTGATTGTTCCCCAGGAAAAACATGAAGACACGCTACAGTGAGCTGTATGACCTGAACAGAGATTTAATAAATCAGTACAAAATTCGTTGCAACAATCACACAGAGCTGTTGAATAATCTGAAAGCTGTGAACCAGGCAATCCAAAGGGCTGGGCGGTTACGTGGTAAGTCTGTGTTTTGGAAAGCAGTGGGGAGTCTCAGACTCCCAGAGAGGCACATAAGATATGTCCCAGAGGTCACCTGGATTAGTTAAGTGACTTCAGGCTTTTTGGCCTGAAACTCAGTAGAAGTAGTTTTTCATTCTTTAGTCATAGCCAGTTAAGTGTGACAATCAACTGTGAGGGTCCCATATATTCTGGGATCACAGTTCTGTAAAGAACAATTTGAAATAATTTCCACATTTCTGAATGAGGCAGAAATTGATAGTTTTGTTGAACATACTAGTTTAAAAATGTTTTTAGAATTACTTCAGTTCTTACTTTATAATTCTGCTTTAAAAAAAAGCAACTACTAACTTAAGCAGGACTGTTTTATTTGCATTATTAGTCCTGTAGGTCTTTGGGGAGGGAGGTACTTTTTTGTATGTTTATAACATTCCCCTTCCAACAAACTCTCATAAAACAGAGCTACAGGAGATTCTTCTTTAAAGAAAGGATTTTATTTATGTACTAGAAAAAAGGTGGTGATTCATCATGTGTTTAAAAAGCATTTGAAAGAAAGCCCAAAAATTTCAGCCTGGATCAAATAAGTATTTTTACCAGTTTCTTACTCTATAACTGAGGTTTTTTCCCTTTCTTTTCCTTTTTTTTCCTCCTTGCAGTTGGCAAACCTAAGACACAAGTGATCAGTGCTTGTCGGGATGCAATAAGAAGCAGCAACTTCAACACACTGTTCAGGATAATGCGTGTGGGAACAGCTTCTTCTTAGGGAGAGGAGCAGCAGCTGTGCAGAGGCAGTGATTCCATGCACTGAGCATCTAGTGGGTGACAAGCAGTTTATTCAGACCCCTACTCCACTGTAGGGTGAAGTAATTACAATGATACTGCTGTAGTTAAGTTGTCAGGTGAGAAATATTACACAGACCAAAACTCCATGAAGAGAGCATCAGAGTTTAAGTGCAGATGTGGTATTTATGTAAGACAGAAGTTCAAACAGTTATTTTTTATTACAGTAATTTATTTATGTATTTAAATATATTTTGTAGTTAAGGCATTGGTCTTTTCCATTAAAACATAGACTGGCTTGACGGATTTTGTTCTGATTTAGTTGGGGAGATGTTTACTGCTAAATTTATGTGTTGAAAAAACCCAACCCAAACAACTTCTCTGATTTCTGCTGCATGGTTCATTTACACTTGAACTCCCTGTGCTGGAGAGTCTGGGGTTTCACGCAGGGACGCGTGGCTCTCCAGGTAAACTGCAGAGCAGTGCACGAAAACCACCACAGGATAACATCTTGCTGGCTCTTAAGCCAGAAGATCTTTGACAGATATCCAGTTCCATGATCTGTGCAGATAGGAAGTGGTCTGTCTCATATTCAGCACTCTCCTCACACCTGGATTGCAGAAGGTTTTGCTTCTAGCTACTGGTTCTGGTGCTACTGCTGGAAAAACTGCAGATACTGAGGTGGGCAAGGGTGCATTTCAGGAACAACAAAAACAAACTACACACCCAAGCTTGGTACATAATCATGAAGAGCTGGTGGTACTTAATGGGATCAAAAGAAGGTATTGGAAAATGACTTGGCTCCTGGCTCAAACCTGTTTAGTTGTGTGATCTCTTAGAATTGGATTAAAATATTACAGTAAGGCTCTATCTCAGATCTAAAGGTATTTTAGAACCTTTGCCAAAGCAAATTTCTTTTGGAAGCTAAAAATAACTTGCACAGGATGGAGGTTGGGCCCCAGTGCTCCTGCATCAGCATCACCCTTGCCACCATACAATGGTGTCAGCGATGTGGGCAGGGAGGAGCTGGCCCATCTCAAAGTTCTTGGGTGGCTTCTTGGGGCTGTCAGAAGGAGTCATGGCCTCTGACTGGTCTCTTAATGAGCCACTACCGAATTAAAACCAGCAACACCCTTTGTTACAGAGCCACTGGTGAGCATGGTGTGACCAGTTGAATGGGGAGTGTAATTCTCACAATGTTTTATTCCCAAAACTGCCCCTCGCCGCTGCCTTGGCCCCTTCCATATGGAGAGCTCTGCTGCTGAAAGCACAGACCTGTGTCAGTCGGAATCTGCAGCCTGAGCTCATTTCTATCCTTCCAAGAAACTGGTTGTTAGTCAAATCCAGCTGCTTGGTAGAAGGGTGGGGAGCCACCCATGCTGTTCTAAGCAAGTGAGCTCAGAGACTTGATTATGGAACAGTCTCCTGGCATGAGTGCTGGGCTTTCTGCCACTTGCTGTACCTGTTCCCACTGTTTTAAGCTCTTATTCTTTATGTTCAAAATCCTAATACTTGCTTGCTTACATTTATGTACTCAATTTAATGATAAGAGAGCAGCTCTGATCAGAAATCAGCTTTCCCATCAGTCTCATTTTCAGGACAACACCCCCAGCTCTGGTCTGCTCCTGGCAGTGAGGTCAGTCCTTCACTTGTTGTCCAGACCTTTGGTAAGGCTGATTTCCCCTATTTAAGTTTCTGATAATAAATTTGTAATTTATTTTTCTGTAAAACCAACTTTTACCTTTGCCAAATGAAAAATGTGTGTACTTTGCAAGCAGCTGCACCTAATTGTAAATACAGATTGGTATCCAGCAAGAGCATCTATAGAGAAAGCTCCCATTACTGGCACTGTATAAATGAAGGCCCCTCTCCCTCCAGTAGCTCCTGTCATTTGAAATTTTAGTGAGTGAAGTCTTTCCTGTGTACCTGCAGCACCAGTCATGCCTGGGGCTACCTGTGGCTTTAGGACCTAACAAGAAGGGTGGGAGAGCAGAGACATGTTCATTTTTAAACCTTTGAAAGCTAACTGCAAATTTGGCTTCTTAAATGACTTCATCTGAGTCACCAGAGGAAAAAGGGTGGTTCCCTGTGTGATCAGGTAGATAGGGGCTTGCTCAAGCAGAGGCTGGTATGCCCTCTAGTGTAATACTTATTATTAAAAAGCAGCAAGCTCTAAAGAGCCTGACTTCTTCCCAATCTCCTGGAAGGATGTTCCAAGATCTACCAAGCACATTGTTAGGTTCACAATGCAGTCAAAGAAGGAACTTTGTTTTGTTTATTAATTTACTCCCAACTTTGCCTAGCCGACTAAGCTGTGAATAGCTGTGGTGTCAGTCACTTTTGTTCCAAACTACCCAAATAATTTTTTTTTTCTTTGAAACCTCCATTACTTGTCTTGTTCTAGGGGAGAGCTCAGAAAAAGAACTTGTTTCTATAAGAACTGCTTTCTTCCCAGGTAGAGCTGCTGTCCCAATAGGCAGAAAAAGTACCTCAGAAACCATGATGCAAAAGGTTCTGTCCTCACTTCAGGATTTGTTCCTAGCTTCATCCCCTTGTCTTTGTAAGTGGCAAAGGAAGATTAAAACCAAGTAAGAGAGTTTTGGCAGCACACAGAGATGCTGGCTTTGGGAAATGAATCAGAGTATGAACAAGATCTTGCAACAGCACCTTGGGGCAACCACCTCCCAGCTGTCCTTCCTGGCCAACAGAGCATGAGGGCGTAGCTAGAACTGAGCAGCTGCTCATCATCTGGGATGGAACTGACACTGGAACTAGAGAGTCCTGCACAGCACACTCTAACAGCAGTGTTGGCCCCTTGCTCTGGCTCCTATGGGGGCTGAGATACCTTTCCCTTTGGAAGCAATGGCAGGGGTTCCTTTATTGAACTTTGTGTATTGGGATCAAAGCTGAAGGTTGCTGCTCCTGTATCTTCATGCAGACATGGCCACAGGACATCCCACCTGCTCAGGAAAGGTGCAGAGCACTCATGTCAACAGTGAGCCTTGCTTTGAGTTTACTGCTCCTGTACTGCCAGCTGTGGCTTTACACCACTGTGGTGGCCTCCAGTAACAGGCCTGGAATGGGAGAAGGAGCAGACTTTAATCCAAAGCTGCCCTCTCCCACCCAGGAGAGACAGGAGCAATGAAACATGCACACTCCCCAGCTCACTACAAGCCCATGGCCTGCACTGTCTCCTGAAGCATTGCTACAGCTCTGCTGCACCCCCTGCTGGGCTGGACACCTCAGAGGTGAGTCTGGCTCAGTCCTGCTTGCAGTGAACGTGGGGCAGGTGCACAGTATTGAACATGTGCAGGGAGGTGTTGCACCAGGGCCACACTCACTGCTTTTCCTGCAGTGTTTACCACAGGACTTGGCTGGCTGCTGCCTAAAACACCCGAGCTGATCTCCAGTGACGGAAGCCATGTTAAAACCCAGGAGGTCCCAGGACATAACAAAAAGGACACAAGGCCATCGTGTTTGGTGACCTCCCTACTAGCTGTGGACACCAAGCCAGGAAAAGGTAAGGTGCCTCATTCCTGCTCCCAGTCCCTGGCCCCTGTCCCGAGGCTGGAGCTCAGAGCAGTCTGCACACCCACCCAAGGAGACTGTGCAGGAGCAGGTTTCTTCTTGACTGTTTAGCTGTAAATTCTTTGGAAAAAGGGCTGCATCTGTCTACACAGCATTTAGCATAATGAAGTCCTGCTCCTTGTTATGGTGCCAAGTCCTTCCCAATGCCTTTACAGCCTCACTGTCTTCCTTCCCAACTCCACAGAGTTGTGCACCTGGAAAAACCTCATATTTCCCATGGCGGCTCCTTTATTTTTGTCTCAGGAACACAGTTAAGCCCCAGAAAATGTCTTGGGCATTTTCTAACAAAGCTTGCTTGACCAGTGTATGAAACATTTAACTGACCCATTTCCTTTTTTTTTTTTTTTTTTTTTTTTTTTTAATAAAATCAGTCAGCAGCCTGGGGCAATGGACAGTTGTAATTCTCACCCTGGTGGGTCAGAG
The DNA here is from genome assembly GCF_028551555.1 of Melozone crissalis. Lineage (NCBI taxonomy): Eukaryota > Metazoa > Chordata > Aves > Passeriformes > Passerellidae > Melozone > Melozone crissalis. Next base: position 8,327,527 of record NW_026535785.1, read on the forward strand.
ATGCCACTGTGCAGCTCCCACGAGAGAACAGCTGGAGAGGTGACAGCTGTGTGACAACCTCACCCACAGAGCATTAAAAGCAGTTGAGAGTGTGCTACAATGGACTCAGAAGAAGACTGAATTCCCCTTTTTGCAGTTAAAAAAAACACCTGCCCCCACATTATGCAATGTGAAGGAGTTGCATGAGCAAAGTTTGTCTGTGCTTAGGTCAGAGTTGAATGTCTGTGTGGGAACCTGCCCAGCACCCAGCACTGTTCTCTGTGACAGTGGTCACACCACACCATCACTCATAATAGACAAAGGAAAAGTCCCAAAATCCTGTTTTGTTTGGATGCTTGTTCAGGCGTGCCAAGCTCCGATGGTTGATGTATTTCACAAACTTCATCGTTTCTTTGTCTCTATAAACTAAGGCCAAGCAGTTGTCCTCTGGATTCACTGTCAACAGCTAGAGGACACAAAGATAAGGAAGGAACTCAGTTTCACAAAAATAGCTTTGATAAAATTCTTAAGAAAAAACAAAACACTTTCAAAAGTCAGTTAGAAGAAAGGACTGGCATTAGAAAATAATCTGTGACACTATTTTCATTTTAATACCTTTTACCTGAAGCAGTTATACATTAAGGGCTTCTGGACTTTGACTGTTCAGCACTGTCCTAGTACTGATGCTGAATGGGACCCCAGTGGACAGCACTTCCCTGCTACAGCCTTGTGTCCCTTCAAGGCAGGCTTCCCAAACAGCCCTGGGTGCAGGTGCTGTGAGGCCCTCTCAGGGCCCAGGTCTCATGCTTTAGGTAAACAGCAGCCTCTTGAAGCTGAGGCCAGAGCTTTGCCCACGAGCAGTGACTGGGGCAAGGAGGCTCCAGTGCACTAGTGAGCACTCTCAGCATTATGTTGGCATTATGACAAAGTGTAATTATGTCTCTCCACCCTAAACAGCTTTGATTTTATCTGAGGTCCTTACCTCTTCATCTTCACCTTTAGCAATGTAGGAAGTAAAGCCACCATATTCAGGATCCCAGTCTTAAAATAGAAAAGAAAGATTCTTAGAAACCTCAGTGCTGTCCAGGCTCCATGCAGCCTTCCAGGAGACGCCATTTTTTCACCCCACTCCCCAGAGTTACTGGATACAGGGTAAGTATTTACCTCCTGCCAGTCTATTTGTTTTCTTCTATTCAGAAACAACTTGAAGCAAATGTACTGGATTTCCCTTTTATGGTAGATGGGCTATTTAAAGTTGTTTGGTGCACTGCTCCTCACCTGTAGAACAGTTCTGCCCTAGCAGATATGCCAAAGGATTTCAATCAGCTGTACATTCTGGACTCACTGGTCTGAAATGCTTGTGTTAGATTTTTTACCACTATCTAACTAGCAATCAACCCAAAATGCCTAGGTATGCCTTAAGTAACTTTGGAAAACGCTGGGCTTTGTGCATTGGAGATGTAGTGATAATTCTGATGTGCAAAGGGGTGGAACACTCGTGGGCGTTGTGGCCGCCTGTGCCTCCAGCGTGCCCAGAGCCGTTGCTGAGCAGGGGAAAGGCCTGGGAGGCTCAGCCTTTCCCTCTGCCCAAGCGCCACCTCCTGGCGCGAGCGGGAAGGGCCAGAGATGATTCCAAGGCCACAGTCTCAACCTTTGCATGAGGACTGCTGAAAGAGGGTTTGTGCTGAAGTGAGGACGAGGACAAAGTCTACAGACACCTTCTATGTAAGAAAAACCATGGAAATTTTGGCTGTTTTAGCACTGCTGAGAACTCGGAAGTCATTCCTTTATGCAAACCTTGTAAAAGAAGAGTCTGACATCTCTCTCTCATCCACTTACCTTCACAGCCACAGAAGAAGAGCAGGTCAAGAGCAAATTCTGTGGCTTGAGAGTCATGGACCAGAGTGTAGTGCCTGTGGGTCCAGCGCCGCAGCTCCCCCGCACACACAGGGCTGCCCGAGCCTAGGAGAGGGCACAAACATCAGGGAGAGCCATGAAACCACAGCAGCTGAGCTCAGGGAGAGCCATGAAACCACAGCAGCTGAGCTCAAAGCGTGTGAGGAGCTCAGTGATCACACACCACTGTGAAATTGTCTGCTGGCCCCAGTGAAAAAGGGTAAAACCACATATCACATGTCAGTATCTTTCCTAGAGGAGACTCTAGGTTAGGTACTTTGAACAATGTGTGTGAGTGGGACCAAGATTTGCTCCATACATCCTCTGCTCCTGGTAACTGTTCTGGTGGGATTTTTTCAGTAGGACTTGGTTTTTTTTTAACTTTTTATTCCAGTGTCCAGTAACTTGTCTGACTTAGTGCAGGATGAGCACTTTCAAAAATTCTACCTTTAAACTTCAGAGCCACTAGTTTTAAATAAACATCACCAATCAAAATCCAAAATTAATCTAATCTTTGATAGTGTCACTGCTGACAATTAAATTCAGCTAATGTTGTTTAGGCTGACAGTGTTTTCTGAAAGCTTGAATGCTAGTTTTAGGTATCAATTTTCTAATTCTAAAATTGTTTTACTTCTGACCTGCTCACATTTCTGTTCTGGATTTATTATCTCCTAAAGAATATGTTTTATATGAAGCAGGGGTATGTGGATGTAGAAACCACATAACTATTGACAAAAGATTAACAGTCCCCCCAAAAGTCCCACCCTTAGGACTTAGGTCTGTTCAAAATGATATCTCTTCAAATTAGTAATTGATTTACTCCAAATTCTTTTGCAATGGTCACTGATTTCAGATAACCAGTCTAAAATGCTTCAAGTCCCACATTTGTGCTGGTGCCTTGTGCTGGTTCCAATACAAGGTGAAACCCTAGTTCCATGAAAAATACTGAGAATTAAGTTTGGATCCTTTCACACTGCTGCTGCTCTACTCACTGCTCTGTGTCTCGCTGTCCTGTGCTTCAGGGCTGCTCTCAGGCTGGTGTGGCTGATGGGAATTGCCATTAGCTGGTTGTTCAGCCTCTTCCTGCTCAGGTGTGGGGCTGCTGTGCCCACTGGTGTCTGCTGCTTGTCCCTCCCCAGCATCTTCATCCTCATCAGAGGGAGCCAGGAAGTGCAGTTTTAGGCCAGTGAAGTTGGAAAGCAGTAAAAATAAGGCCTCAGAGTGCAGCAGCTGCAGGAATTTCTTCAGGGTGTCCGGGAGGCTGTCTTCCTCTGCTGCCTCATAGAGTCTGAAAGACAGCAGATGTATCTCCTTGTGGGAGAGCCAACAAGGACCACATCTAGATGGATAGCACTGACCAGTGCAGCCTCATGGCAGCTCCTGCTCAGCCTGATCACCATGTGCAGTGTGCTGTCATTCCCCACCTTTTATTGGCTGGCCCCCGACTACTCCACTGGATCTCTTTGTTCTCCAATGCTTCACACAGTAGTTGGTATTTCTCTTTCTAGGAGGAAGAGATGCAGACATGTTAACATTTAGCTCCCAAGAAAACAAAGTTGAAGACAAGTGTTTTATTTCTGCTGAGTCCCAATGCAGCAGTGCACAGGCAGTCAGAGGGGATCACTCCACAGAATCAGAGTGGTTGAGGTTGGAGAGGGCCTCTGGAGGTCACCTGGTCCATTCTCCTTTAGGTGTGAAACTTAGAAGGTGTTTTGTTTTAATGGATGTGCCAGCAAGCCCTTTCCCAGCCTTCATGCCATGTGGTACCTGCCAGCCCTCTGACCAGCTCTGGCAGATCACATCAAACTGAACCACTGGGCTCACCTTAAGAAAGTCTTTCAGGAGAATTTCTGATCGCTCCTCAAACTCCTCCTGGATTTGAGCTTGGGAGTCCAGGTCCAAATAAACTTGATTGATCCACTCATACAATATTTCATGCTGGAAGGGAAATGGATTAGAACACTGAATTTTGAGAAGTGAAGAAGATTCCCCAATTCCCCCTACCGAGCTGGCAACAGAGCTGGATTCCTACACACAAACACACTCCACTGCCTTAATTCACTGCACCACAGGTATTCACCACATTCTCTGAACTACTGTAGGTATGTAAAACATACAAAGATAATAAGAAATAAACTGGATACAAATTTATTAACAGGAAATGAAAAGGAGAATGGGATAAAGATTAAAGCATCCCCAGTGCATTGATGCATTCCCTAACAGGTATGACAAGAACAGGACAGAGACAGAAATGCAGATATGCAGATGTAGGCTTGTTACTCACATCATAGGGGATGTGTGGGCTCCTGGCCAAGGGGGCTTCAATGTGTCGTGCAGGCCTGGCCACGGACGGGCCGTGGAACCAACCGCTCACGGACAGGCGGCACTTCTGTGACAGAACCTCTGACACCTGCAATGACAGGGACAGCACTACTGTCACACAGGGACAGCTGGAACAGGCACTCACTGTCACACAGGGACAGCTGGAATGGGCACTGACTGTCACACAGGGACAGCTGGAACAGCCACTCACTGTCACACAGGGACAGCTGGAACAGGCACTCACTGTCACACAGGGACAGCTGGAACGGGCACTCACTGTCACACAGGGACAGCACTCACTGTCACACAGGGACAGCTGGAACAGGCACTCACTGTCACACAGGGACAGCTGGAACAGGCACTCACTGTCACACAGGGACAGCTGGAACGGGCACTCACTGTCACACAGGGACAGCACTCACTGTCACACAGGGACAGCTGGAACAGGCACTCACTGTCACACAGGGACAGCTGGAACGGGCACTCACTGTCACACAGGGACAGCTGGAACAGGCACCACACAAACTCCTGACAGGAAATGGACTCGGCTCCAGAGAGCCCACTGCATACACAGAAATGTCAGACAGGCCTACACCAGGACAGATTATCATAGGCCTATTGTCCTGAAGTCCATTCCAGGGTTCCAGAATTCCAGTCTGAGCTTTTACTCCAAGCTCACTGAGAATCCATTCTCTCTCTTCCTCTGAGAGCTTTGAGTCATGGATTTTTAAGACAAAATTAAATCACTATCTGAAAACAATCAGGGCAGTGACCAAGTAGATGCTCTTAATTAACATCTGTAAGAGATAAATGACACAGAAATAACCCCCTAGTGGCCTAGGTCAGGACATGCCCAACCTATATCACTGATCATCTTCCTTTCCAGCCTTCTGCTCTCTGGCCCTGTTTGATACAGTCCCTGGTACTCTCAGGTACACAGGAGGGTCAGATTTCAGTCAGGTGTTTGTGCCATGCAGATCCCCAAATTATTCATTCTGTTCCCAGGCCTTTTTCTGACAAGTGTCACAGAGTACTCCTTAACTGTATCAGCATTTCTGCTGCAGGGCACTGCACCATGTCTGTGCCACTGAGGGGGTACAGCCAGAGCTGCACAGTGCCCTTGCACTGTTGGCAAAGTGATGGATGGCCTGAGGAGCTCTTCTGGAGCAAAGTCATGACCACCGTATCAAAAATGTGAGCTAGCTTAAAACAAACTAACAACAGAAACAAGTGAGAGCTAAATTCACAGCAGTGGCTTGCCAGGATAGTAACACAAAATAGAAATGGAAATTTTTCTTTCCCAGGATGATGCAGCTAGACTGATGGTTTAATTTTGGCTTTGTTAGTTCTTGTCCTCCTTCAAGCCCTTGAAGGCCTCTCTCTAGCACACAGCACTTAGCACAAGTATCCATTCTACCCACAGTTCCTCTCCCTCCCCATCAGGACTGTAATAACACACAGAATGAATAACCACAACAATGAGGATTAAAAAATTAACAAGAGACAGCTCCTTGCCTGGTGGAAAGAGACTGGAGATACTTCAAAGAAAACCAGGGTGTTCCATGAAGGCACTAATGACTTGGTGATCTGCTGTGGCTGAAAGTGTTCTGAGGAAGAAAACATATTCTGGTTAAGATATGAACTGGGACTTCTCTCTGACAACATGATTTTGTGACTGGTGGGACACCTGGGCATAAGGCATGGAGCTCAGAGGAATCAGTGCACCTCTGCATGGAGACAGGGAGCTGGGGCTGTTCAGCTTGGAGAAGGGAAGGTTCTGGGGCAACCTAAAGCCTCTTCCAGGGCCACAAGGAGCTACCAAGAGTGCTGCAGAAGGACTTGGGACAGACAAGGACATGGAATAACAGAACAAGGGGGAATGGCTTCAAACAAAGGGTGTGTTTAGATTAGCTTTAAGAAAGGAATTCTTTACTATGAGCAGTGATGCACTGGCACAGGTTGCCCAGAGAATCTGTGGATGCCCCATCCTAGAAATGCTCAGTGGGGTTTGCAGCATCCTGGTCCAGTAGACCATGTCCCTGCCTACAGCTGGCAGGCTGGAACAAGATGAGCTTTAAGATCCCTTCCAACCCAAACCATTCTGTGGTTCTGCTGCTGGAAAGGGAAGTTATTGTCATCAGTCTGGAGTTCTAAGCACTGGTATTGCTTCCATTTTGCCTCTACTCTTGACCCTTCCAAAAGTTTGTCTGCTGTTGCCTGTTAGCACTGTCTGCAAAGCCTGCTACAGCCCATCCCTAAGGGCCACACTTTACTCATACATCAACTTCTCTGAACAAAGGAGAAACTCTTTATCTCCTTTCTACTGTCTGAGGTGAGAAATGCTGCAAGGGGCACATGAGCTTCATTTTTCCATCCACCTGAGGCTGAGCTTGGAGGTTTTACCATCTGTGCTGTACAGATCCAACGTTCCCCCATCACTTTTCTCCCAGGGTGGGACGAGGTACAGGATGAAGGCGATTCTGCGACCTTCCAGCTCATCATCGTGGCACAGCAACACATCTGCAATCACACACGTTTTGCTGCTGCAGCATCTTTCAGTACATGCATGATTCATTCCAACAACTGCTTCCCAGTTTTGTCCCCGCAAGGATGTAACAAGAAAAAACATGTTCTTTACAAGAACTGCATTTTCACTCATCAGCATCACCAGCCTGAGATCTGCAAGATTCACTTCTGTGGGACTACAATTGACAGATCAGGCCATTCTGAAGGTACAGGCAGTAGACACCAGCAACACTTTTATCATCATTTGTAGTTCATTTTCAGACACTGTTTTGCTGCTGACAGCCTCTGGGACTAGAATAAAATTAGTTGTTCTATAGACATTTTTTTCCCTACACATACATAGAAGCTTTAGGGAAAGAATCACTTATAGACTGACCAGTATATTCATATTTAGCACAGGATATGTCAATAGTTGGCTCCAGCTCTATCTGGGTCACAGCAGAAAGCCACACTTGGAATTCTTCACACAGAGCACGCCTGGGAAGATAAACACACAAGTAAGTGTCCTCCTATGTTATAAAACATATCATCATAGACTAAACTAATTTACTGCCTCCCGGCCAACTGTTTAAACAGTTACAGGTGCTGGTGCTGTGAGTGACAGTGTGTTTCTGTAGAACCACACAGGTGCTGGCCAGGAAAACAGCCCAGTGCTCACAGCACTGCTGGCAATAACCAGCAGCAAGCATGCAACCAGTCGGAAGGGGCACCGGGAAGCGTTTCAGAAGTGACAGATGCAGGAGAGCTGACTATGGGTGAAAACTGAACAGACTTCAGTGCCCATGGTAAGCACAGAGCAGATTCAGCGCTCCAGGGCCGGTTTTTGGCCCGAGTGTGGGGCAGAGGGCGACCACGCCGCGGGCCCACCCCGCAATCGCCTTCCCTGTGGAGCCACCACAGAGCGGGACAAAGCCCCGAGCCCACGCTTTACCTCAGGGCAGCGACGTGGGGCTCCGGGCTGGCCCCCAGCTCCTCGGACTGCGGCGGCCCATGGAAGAGAAGAAGGGACGGGGTTAGGGTGGCTCGGCTGGGAGCAGCTCGGCCCGGCTCAGCTCAGCTCGGCCCCGGGCCCACCTGCCGCAGCGAGAGGAGGTCGTTGCGCCGCCCGCGGAAATAGAGACCCAGCAGTTCATCCCGTAGCGCCTCCGCGAAAGCCGAGCCCGCCAGAAAACCGGGAATGACACCGTGCCGGAACGGGGCCGGCTCCAGCACCACCGCATCTGCGAGGGAAAGGCCGTCGGTGAGGGGCGGGGAGCCGCGCCACGGCGTACCGTGCCGGTGCCAGAGCCGCTCCCCGCGGGCCCGGCCGGGCCGTACCGTGCCGGAGCCGCTCCCCGCGGGCCCGGCCGGGCCGTACCGTGCCGGAGCCGCTCCCCGCGGGCCCAGGCCGCCCCTGCGCGCTCCCGCAGCGCCGCGTCCCCGAGGGCCGCGCAGAGCTCCGCGCGCGCCTCGCGCCTCCCGCGCTTCGCTGCCACCGGCGCTGCCGCTCCGCGACGCTTGGTGGCCATAGTACCGTCCGGCCAGACTACAACTCCCTGCGGTCCCCGCGCTTCGCCCACGGTGGCCAATCGGATCGCGCGGGGGCGGGACAGGAAGCCGTTGGCCAATGAGCGAGGAGAGGCGGGGCGGAGCGCGGCGGGTCCCAGCAGGCGGCGCGCGGCGCTGAGGGCTGGGCGGGTGTTAATGGCGGACGCCGCTCCCGCCGCCCCGCAGTGACTGACCGCTCCCGCCGCCCGTTCCCGCCGCTTCTCGCCATGTCCGTGGTGCCGCCCAACCGCTCGCAGACCGGCTGGCCCCGCGGGGTGAACCAGTTCGGGAACAAGTACATCCAGCAGACGAAGCCGCTCACGCTGGAAAGGACCATCAACCTGTGAGCGCCGCCTCGGGCCTGCCCGGATCTGCCCCCTCCCGTCCCGCCCCGCTGCCGAGCTCGGCCCCGCTCCCTCAGCGGCTCCGCGGGGTTTTCCCTCAGTGCCCGCCCTGCGAGGTCCCGAGGGTCCCGGGGCACAGCGGCGGCAGAGCCCGAGTGCCGATGGGGGCCCGCCCCCCTCACAGGGGCTGAGCCGCGCTGAGGGTACTGGAGTACGGAGGGTGCCGAGGGCTTGCCGGCCTTGGTGGGAGTGTGGAATATTCGGTGTAAAGGTTTTAGTGCTTAGAAACAGCGTCTGGCTCGGGAGGCGTGAACCCCCGGTAATACAGGCAAGGTTTAGGTGTGGTGAGCATCACAGACATTTTCGTGCTCTCATAGGCATCCATAAAGGCAGCAGACAGAGACGGATTTTTCTTGGCCTAGCTGGGATTTGGGCTGACCGTGGGCAGTCAGTAGGATGTGGCTGGATGTGCCTGGTGTTTGTGAACTCTCTGGTACAGGTGTTGGAGTTAAAATCCAGAGTGTTTCCTACCACAGATAATCATCATAGATACAAACTACTTACTAATAAGTATTCATATATTTTTTATGAGAAGTCATACATTTTTGCTTCTTCTTGTAAGTCTGGTAGATTTCAGATGCATTCTTTACTAAGTGCATCTGTCAATTTGCAAAAACCAGTAAATGTTAGCTGCAACAGTCAATATTCAATTTTAGCTAATATTCACTGACACTTTTGTGTTCTTTTGGTGTAACTGACTTTATTCAGAGTCATGTGAAAGTTCAAATATGAACTTTAGAAATTGGAATATTTCTATTGAGTTTCAGAAGCAAAGACTCATCATGAAGCTGTGTTACCAGCAGCATTTTTTTTAAGTCAGGGCTGAGGGTTTTGATGTACAGACTAATGCACCCACATTAGTATAGTATTGATTAGCATAATAGGTTATTATTAAAGCCATTTGTGTATCTAAAAATGGAAATGAAGGGAAAAAGAAATGTAGATGGTTTTAATCTATAAGTGAAAGTAGGAGAGCTTGTTAGTAAATGAACCTGTGGTTTGGAAGCTGGTTGTTTTGGCTCACTTGTCTACATGAGAAAAGGCTCTGACAATGATAACTGGCTTGTTATTTTAACAGCTGTAAAACATGAGGTGAATTGGAGGAGGAGGAGGGCTGGAATTTGAGGGGAGAAGAGTGTGTGCTACTAAAATTTGACATGTTTGGGGAAAGAATCCATACCAAGAAGCATTTCCAGGAAAACATCGGTCATTCATTCAGTTAACTGAGTTGCTGTGTGCCACAAGTCAGTAAAACCATGGTGATAACTCATCACTGCTCTGCCCAGAACCATTTTCTTCTCCCTTTTGACTTGGCTGAGTGATTCTGTCTTTCCTCCAGGTCTCCTGCCATCAGACCTCTCTGTTACATGGATTTAATTGTACAATAACACTCCCCTGTTGCCCTCTGTGCTGTCTTGGACTGACCCATTTCTTGCCTAACCTTTCCTTCCTTTCTGTTTTCAGTCCCTCTTACCTGGAGAAATCGCCGAGTTTCCGCTGTGCTGTCACAGGAGTGCAGGGCCCTGCACCAGCTCACACAGGGATCTGCTCACACTCCTGATCCTACCCCAGGCTCCCAACCCTGCACTCAGAAACTCAGCGTTTCTCCTCTTCTGTGATCCACATGTCTGATTTCCCACTTCAAAACAAAACCACTTCTGACAGTTTAGTTCTCAGGCTCTCATGACATCTGCAGAAGAAAACCTGCAATCCTGTGCAGATTTCCTTCCTTCCTTCCCAGGAGAGCTTTTTCTCCAGCCTCTTTTCCAGCTCCTTTCAGAGCATTTCCCTGCAGTGTGGAGATCAAAGAGGGTGGCTGTTGAATGACAGTTGGTTCTGTGCTTCTTTTCCTTCTTTTGAGCCTGCACCAGGCTAGAGTGCAGCTCAACAGGACTGTCTGTGTTTGTGTGTTCCACAGTGCAGCTCTCCCTGGGACAGGGGCCTCATAAACCACAGAAAAGATTTTAGCCCTGCACTGTGACTTACCCATCAATCAGTGAAGGGTCTGCCTCAGGCTAGATGCTGTGTCATGGGGATTTAAAGTTAGATTCCTTATTAGGCAGTAACATTTTTTCTCCTCCTCACAGGTATCCCCTGACAAATTACACCTTTGGCACCAAGGAGCCCCTCTATGAGAAGGACAGTTCGGTGGCAGCTCGGTTCCAGCGCATGAGGGAGGAGTTTGACAAGATTGGCATGAGGCGGACGGTGGAAGGAGTTCTGATTGTGCATGAGCACAGGCTGCCCCACGTGCTCTTACTGCAGCTGGGCACAACTTTTTTCAAGCTGTAAGTGTCTGTTTCCTAAGTGTAACTTCAGTTTATTGTCACACACCACTAGACATGTGGGCTGGAGGTTAAACTGTGGCCACCCGCTCAATGGGATTAATTGCTTGTAAAGACTTAGTCTGGAAAGTATATTTTGAATGGTGGTGTTTTAATCTAAAGTGTGTTTGACTCTGCTCGTGAGGGGGATGATTTAGTTTGGAACTGACTGGGAATCTTAGTTACAGTGCATCACTGTAGTAAAATCTTGTTTAAAACTCATTATCAGCAGTTGGTGTGTTGTACTTGCATTGTAATAGCTGTTATGCTTCAGTAGCTTGTGCTATGCCCATAAAAATGGGCAGGTGGAGGCCAAGGACTAACCCCCTGTAAATGCAGAATGATAACTGTTTACAAACTAATGGCTGAGCTGGGATAGCAAGAAGGGTAGGCATCTAAATTTGAGAAAATTGCTTCAGTTCATTTCATAGTTATCACAGCCAGGCTGAAGTTTTAGTTTTGAATACGGTTGTTGTGATGGTGGTGATTTTCTTTTTTAAACTAGATGGCCTTGACTTGTCTCATGTTACATGCTTGTGTTCTTGTTCTAACATTTTATATTGTTCTCAATTTTGTGTGTGTGTTAAGTCTAATTTTACATCTAGATTTGTTTTTGACATCTTGATTTGAAGGGCTGTTGCAGACAAACTAGGCAAGACTGTAAATGATTTGCAAAATGCTGTAATGACTGTAATGATGAAAATGAATAATCCTGCATCATTTTCCCACATGAGTTTTATTTTCTGCTTTCTGTATGTTTCAGTGAGTGCTGGTTTTGTGATAAGAACAAATACAGGCAGTATTTGCAGCCCTTCAGCTTCTGGTTATTATTGTTATAACTTTACCCTATTAGGGTCTGAGTTATTATCATGTGTATTGTTACAGTCTGTCCTGCTGAACTGAAAGTATTTTATGCAGTGGTTATTTTTGAGGGACATAAATAGCCATTTTAGTTTCAGTTGTGGTGAAAGCTATGCTGCTGTCTTCAAATTCAGCAAAGCTAATTCTGGAATTTCTGACTTAAGGGCCCTAAGTGAATTTGTAACTCCCTGCCTGGAAGCACACTGGAACTTGCCTGTGAAGATTGGTAAATGCAATAAAATAACTTTGGCTTTCATCACTGATTATTTTAACAGACCTGGTGGTGAACTCAATCCAGGAGAAGATGAGGTAGAAGGGCTCAAACGCTTAATGACAGAGGTCTGTTTGCTTTCATTATGTTGCTGTAGCAGAATGTTGCATTGTTTTAGAATTACCAGAATAAGCTAAAGCATTAGAGTAGTTTTCTTACCACTGTTGTTATTTTGTTGCTTTTGTGATGTTCTCAGGTAGTTAACAAATAAAGCAGTCAAGGTTTCATTTATCTGCATCATGAGTGTGGCTGACTCCTACCTGCTGCTCAAGTCCTGTGTTCATTTGCAGCTTTGCTTTCTGACTGGCTTCAGGCAAGTGAGTGTAGAGATGAGCAATAAGATATGTTCTGGAGGACAACTGATGGGGACTTGCCTTTGACATAGTCCTCCCAATGCACCATTTTCTCCAAGTAGCTAAATTAATTCTGCTAGGTAATGTAAAAATGCATTTCATTCTTCCCATTGGTCTGATAGGACTCAGTCCAGCTGAGTACAGCATAGATTTTGAAAAGCTTTCTAGAGTGCCCTTGTCCTACCAGGTGAGGCTTTTATTAAAAAATCTCACTTTATACAAAAATACTTTACAATTCTATTGGAAGCTGTCTCAGAGCAGTTATGAACTACATCAGACACATATTACAGCAAGTCTTTGTGCTTCCAGTTTGTGTTTACTAAAACAATTTCCTTGAGGTGGTTTGAGGTCTGATTAGTACTGGATGTTTGATAGATACTGGGTCGTCAGGATGGTGTTCAGCAAGACTGGGTGATTGATGACTGCATTGGCAACTGGTGGAGACCAAACTTTGAACCTCCCCAGGTGAGTACTCCTGTGGGCTTCCATCTCCTTTGCTCAAGTTCTGTCTGTACTTTTAAAACCCTTCAGCCTTTCACATGGACTTCTTGAGTACCTGCTGCACGAGCAGTTAGATTTTTTGGGTTTTGTCTATTTCATCTCCTTTCTGTCACTGAAGAGAAACTACTGACTTTTTTAAACTGGAAACTCCTGCCTCCCTTCTCACACCTATCCAGATGGACGAGAAACCACTGGATGTAGTAGCTTCCAGTTCTATGCTGAGACATATGCACCATTTAAATTCCTTTTGTAGCCACAATGGAGACTCTGGCACTGCTTATGGAACAGCTGCCCTAGTCTCATTACCCTGTTCCTAAGGGCTTTAATATTGAAGATCCTTGCTTAGTTTGTTTTCATGCATTTCTATTTTATTGAGTTGTTTTAACTGCTTGTGATATTGGTGCCACTTCAGAGCCTGTCAATAGTTGTGACAGCAACAGCATTTCTTTCTAAAATACTTTCTTAGGAAAATGGTTTTCTTTATTTGATGCCATGAAAGAACAATATATGACACACTGAAAGCTTGTACAGGGCTTGATAATTTATTTACTTAAGATTACACAATATTTTCAAAGCTCTGTACAACTGATTTTTGCCATTTTTCTTCTAGTACCCATATATCCCAGCTCATATTACAAAGCCAAAAGAACACAAAAAGCTTTTTTTGGTCCAGCTTCAAGAAAAAGGTAAGTGTTGATTTGCATGAAAGGATTGTATTTGTAACCATGTTTAAATGCTTGCATTTCACTCAAGGAAAACAAAGTTGTGATTGTGTTTGTTATGTATTTTATACCAAGATGTGTATGCTTGCAGTTGTTTGTGGTTGATCACTAACAAAGTTAGATGCTGGTATCTGTTTTGAAGGTAGATGATCCTTTGAACATGAGTTCCTAGTAAATTTTCATTCCTGCTCCTGCATCAGTCTGTGCACAGCATGTGAATCCCACATTTAACTAGAAAAGCAATAAACCAGCTTGAGTGCTCCATGTAGTGAGCTTGTTTTGAGGTCTGTGGGGGATGATGTTACCTTGGCTGAATGTGTGCTGGTTTTTCTGATTCATCAACTTGTATTTGTTTGTAGCTTTGTTTGCAGTCCCCAAAAATTACAAGCTGGTTGCTGCACCATTGTTTGAGCTCTATGACAATGCACCAGGATATGGCCCTATTATTTCCAGCCTTCCTCAGCTTTTGAGCAGGTATGTTGTATTTGTGTGGTGGTTCTTGGGAACACGTTTGCTGTGGGACACCAGAGCAAGGCAAGGTGCTGCAGAATCCAACTTGAAAAGGTGACATCTGTCCCAAAGATTCTGCTTCAGATGAGCTGGATGGACACTTTGGAGGCACTGATCACAGCTGGCCAGCACCAAAGTCCTACCTAGCAGTTGTAGCTAAGGAAGATGTGGAAGACAGTGAGGATGAGGTTGTGCACAGACTGAGGAACAGCTTCTTGGAGCTGTTGGGGAGTTAAAGCCAGGATGTGAGTTTGAAGCACTGAGGGTATGCATGTTATCACAGCTTTGTGCTGATAAATGTGGTGGGTTTTTACACTCTCTAGTGGAGTTAATGAAGTGCAGCATCTTTCTGACACAAATATCTGTAGGGACAGCTGTATTTTTTCCTTTATGTTCCATTGTATACGTGCCTTGACTTTCTCTCCTGGAAATGACTTGTGGCTCGTCTCTCCAGAGCTCACTGTTCCCACTGGTCTCTTACTTGAGAGAATGTTCAGCCATGCCAGGAGTTCCACAGCCTGCCAGCTCTTCCTCAGGGAAGTAGTTCTGTCACCTACCTACTATGATGAGAAATGTTAGCACTGGTGTTGCCCATAATATTCTTGTTTCCTGCTCAGTATTTTTCTCTCTAGCCCAAATTTTGGGTTCCCCTCCTCTAAAGACAGCAGGTACTTTGCTCTTGAGTACCAGCAAAACACTGTCTGGTTGGGTAGTGGTGCAACAGACACATCCAAAGGCTGGGCATCTGCAAGCTGAGATGGATGCTTGCCTCCACATTTACTTATGAAACTTAGCTGGGAAAAATTCTCTCTTCACTATGTCTCTATGCTCCCCTTGGAACATGTAAGGTTGGCCTAGCAGCAGAAATCCTGCAGAAGAGTTGCTGATGGAGGAATGTAGCTCTCACTGTGATTTATGTATCTATGAACCTGTTTTAGGAGATCAAATGTTAATAATTAGTTCTTCTGCAACCATAAGAGACAGTTGTGCAATGCTAGAGTAGGATTGGCTGTTAAAAATTATGTATATACTGCTGTACTGTAAAGCTGTCTTATTAAAAAATGTACTTTTGTCCTGTCAGGTGGAGGCTTATCCAGAGCAGAAACAAAACATTTGCTTATTCATTCAAAAATGTCCTTAAAAAAAAGAATGAAAAGTCCTCACTTGGTATAATCCTTTTAATTTTAGGTTCAACTTTATTTACAACTGAATTCCCATGTACCTGAAGACTCCAGTAGAAGAAGCAGTCTCTGTGAGCACAGCTTTGAACTGTAGAGACACGAATATGTGTGACACAAGGATTTTTTTAAGTCATTCTGTTCCTGAAGGCCACTAAACATTCTGTGGTATGAACAGAGAAGTGAATCTCAACTGTTTAGCTAGAGAGATGGCAATGGGCTACCAGTGTTATAATCCCTTTTCATTGTAATACTCACCAATTTTTTGTTTTGTACAACATTAAACAATATGGTTAAGATTCTGTTTGTCTTGGGTTTGGTTTGGTTTTTGTTGTTGTTTTGTTTTGTTGTGGTTTTTTTTTAGGTTTTTTAAGTTCTTTTTTTCCCCTCCTGTTTGTTAGTTTTTTTTATTTTTCCTTATTGTCTCTTTTACTTTTGGATGCATATTTTAAACTTTATTACTGTTCTTCAGGAATACAGATGATCTTGGAAATGAAGAGCTAAGCCATTCAGGGCCCATTCAGACGCTGTGATCTTTATCCCTGAGCAGTGAATATCCCTAGGATCAGGGAGGAATGAAATAGCTTAAGTGGGTTCAATATTGTTTTGAGTCTTAATTAACTTGGAGACCAGAACTGCTTTTTTGAGGGAGAATGAGTACTTAAAGGCAAATGTAGTCTTTACCCTTATTACCAGAACTGATCTGTTTGTACAGGGCTTGGAGGAGATGCAGCATGCATCTGTTCCATCAGTGCCCCCTTAAGACAGTAACAACCCCAAAAATTCTGTTGGACTGGTCTGAGATACAGTTAAAATAGGGAAAGTGAAGTTAATTTTGTGTATTTTTCCTTAGCTATGGGACAGAGTTTGAGTCATGCTGAAACACTTAGCCAATGCCACATGCAAGTAGTTCCATGTTACACTGTCCTGTGCTGTCTCATCCTGCAAGGGATACCCACACTTCTGCTTTTTCCCAACATTTCAGTTTCTTGTAGGTAGTAAATATCAATCTTTCTAATTCTGGGGTTTCTATATGCTTGGCTAAACATAAAGTCTAGTTGGATGTGACACTTCCCAATGCTTTTAGTCTTCCATGATTTTGCTTAATGAGTCTTTAAAAGCTTTGTTTCCAAGTTCTGCCTCTGATCAGAAGATGCACTGTTGCTTGTGCACTGTCCTTTTATGAAGGCAGGGTTTGAGAGTGCCAGCTGCCAAGAGAACTGAGTCTTGCCAAAGTGCTTGGCTCTGCTGCCATCTGCACTGGGAAGCAGTGTACAGAACAATCCTGACAGCTCGGTGCTCTGGTCAAATTGAAGCTGTGCAGTATGGCAAATGTACTGCAAAATGCTGGGAAAGGTAGCGCAAGGGCTGTTTGCTTTGGTCCTGTGGATGGAAGGCCCAGACAGATGGTGAGTAGAATGTATGGTTTCTTAGCTGCCAGCAAGGGGAAATAAAGCTAGCAGGGCAGTGCAAAACAGAACCCTTTTTGCCCGTGGAAGTAAGGAAGGGCAGATGGAAGACTGGAAGTCAAGTTCTGCAAGAACAAGGAGCAGAGTGCACCTTTTGAGCCCTGGCACTTCAGAGCACCTCTCACCCAACTCCTCGGCAGTTTGAGACTAATTCTTGTTCCAGGCTGCCTGTGGAAGGGCGCTGCTCCTGCAGTCTCTGGGCGCTCTCCTCTGCCACCGTGCCTGTGGCTCTGGGGGCTCCCGGAGGCCCCTCCAGTTCCCCCCGCGCGGCTCCGGCGGTGCGGCCGCTGTCCCGGGCGGGGGGGGTGCGGGGCAGGGCTGGGCCGGTGGAAGCGCCGCCCCGGCCGTGACTCAGCGCGCGGGGTGACGGGCGGACGCGGCGCCCGGAGCCGGGGCGGGGGGTTCCGGCCCGGTCTCTTTCCTTTCTCCAGCGGGGGCGGCTCGCCCGGCCCCGGGGAGGGGCGGCGGGGCGGGCGTTAAGCCGGGGGAGCGCGCCGAGCCGGGGCCGGGCGGTGGCGAGGGCTCCGCGATGCCGCTGCTGTTCCTGGAGCGCTTCCCCTGGCCCAGCCTCCGCACCTACACGGCGCTCAGCGCCCTGGCGCTGCTGGGCGCCGGCCTCAGCGCCTACCGCGCGCTGAGCCAGGCGCCCTGCGGGGCGGCGGGCACCGAGCCGGCCGAGCCTCAGCGCTGCGCCGGCCCGCGGGCCCTGGACGTCGCCTACTACCTGCTCTCGGACAGCCTCTGCGTCTGGGTGAGCCCGGGGCGGCGGCGGGGCCTGCGCGCCCGCGGCCTGCGGGGCTGGCAGCGGGATCGGCCTCTCCGGCACCTCCCCGCGGCCGGGGGGCGGTGGGCGGCTCCGGGGGGTGTTTCGTTATTGTTGTTTGAAAACTGCTCGCGGAACGAAGAGGGGGCTCGGCTGGGTTTTCCCTGCCCGCCCTGGGCCGCCTCCGCAGCCGCTTCCCTTCCTGCCTGGCCGGGCGGCGGGGCAGCGTTAGAGCCGAGCGCCCGGAGTTCAGCCCGCGGCTCGTGCTCCTTTCTCTCCCCGAGCGCCCCCCGCTCGTCCTGCCCGGGCCTTTGGCAGAAGCTGTTTGGGGGCGTTTGCCGCGGACCCGGGCGCTTGCTGGGCTTAGCTTCGCCAAGCACTCCCCGACCTGCTCTGCCAAAAATCTGAGTAAGGGGCTGTCCGGTATTCGAGCCCAAGCCTTGCTGCCTTTATTTATTTTTTTTAAATAGCACTGAAAGTCTTGTAGGTAAGAGGAAACATTCTCACCATTTAAGGAAAAAAAATTAATTTTCTGTACCTTTTAAAACCCAAACCTCATAATGGTTTCTGAATTTTGGCTCACTGATTTGTAGTTGAAATAAAGGCTCAACAAGGGGTTATTGGATACCTTGCTGAGCTGTTGCTGTTGAACTTTTCTGTCTGTCACTCAAAGGTGGCAGTAGTTGGACATCTGCTTCACAACATTCTTGCTTGACTGAGGTGCTGTATTTTAATATACCAGACATATTCATCCTATTGAAACTGGGTCTCACAGCCTTAAGAATCCTGGAGAAGTTATGTCCTTTGGAAATGACGGGGCAAAGCTTCTCCATCATCTACCTTTTTAGTGTCCTGCTAAGGTCAAAAGTTAATTACAAGTGCCTTTGCCAAATGTGAGATGTTTTCCCAAACCCATGTCTTCTGCTTCTTGCTACTTTGCTGTGAAGAAGTTTCCCAAGAAAGCCTCAAGAAATGTTTTTACTGAAGGGTTGTGTGCTATTCAGCATGTTTTGAGGCAACCTCTGAATCCTCTTACTGTAACAACAGATTCAAACTGGATTTTTATTATCTGCCATATGTTAAACAAAATTACCATCTTGGTGATCTGTAAGTTTTGTCCTCACATTCTTTTATGAAATTTGTTAGTCTGTATGAAATAATTTATTGTGAAGAGGTAGAGCAGTTTGTTGGCTTTACTGCTGTATCAAACTGTGTTAGTATTTCTATAAAAAAAACAAGCTAAGACTTATCAGCTACTTCATGTGTCTTGAAAGAGGCCAGGCTTAAATTTCATCAAAAGAAAAGGCAACTAATACTGTTCTGTGAACAATGGCAGGTTTTGTTAGACTCCCCTTCTCTCCCTTCTTCTAAATAGGGCAAAAGTATTTGTCACTGACTGCTTTATTTCTTTCCAGGTACTAGTGAACACTGCCTGCTGTTTTCTGATGCTGGTTGCTAAGCTAATCCAGTATATGGTGTTTGGTCCTCTTCGTGTCAGTGAGAGGCAGGTGAGACAGCAAACAAGGAAACTGTAAAACATGACAAATGGTGTGATTTTCTGTGTGGAATTGCTGAAAGTGCACAAGAAAAATAAATTTACAATATATGTCTTACCATTTGGTTAGCTAGTATATCCACAGCCACAAGCTTCTGCTTTATTTTGAAGGGAATTTTTCCTATTGTATTTTATAAGCCCACAGTCAACTTGAAAATCCTGTGTCTTTAATGAACTCTGTTAGATTTCTTACAAGCATGCCTCACTTCAAAACTCTTGCAACGTGTTCTTCTCCATCCTGCCTGCACCTGGCAGCATTTCTCCATTGCTTTTTGTAGTTGTCAGCACTGGCAGTTTTGAGTTCTCTCTTCTTTTGTACCTTGACTGCTGGAGAAGTGCTTTCCATTTTCATACACTGAGTGAATGGTTCATCATTGCTGGTTTAAGAGGGAGTAGGCAAGAAAATCCCCAGAGAAAGGAGGTGAGCAGGAAAGAAAACTGAGGCTGTTCAGTCCTGCTCTTGTCTATGTGAGAATGGTTGTGAAAATTCAGCAAAGGAGCTATGAAAGCCCAGAGTTTTTAAAAACAGGATCCTGCAGAAGATGAAGGCAGCAGCAGGACCTTGAATAGTATCTCTATATATTTTTTTTAAAAAGTAAGGCAAATGCATAAGTTGCTTGTGTAAATGCAGGAGCAGTGGTTTGGAGTGTGTTCACATATTAAAATAAAAGTCTGTAGAAAGAGTTCTTTAGGAGGAATCAGGCCATGATGATTTTTGACATGCAGAACTGAGGCACACAAAGCCTCATTAATAACTGTGCAGCTCTCAAAGCCTATTGTGTTTGTAATTCATACCTTGTAGAGGCTCTAAGTGTATTAAAACCAAGACACTACCAAACTGCAGTGGGCCAGATTTTCTCTCCAGTCCATGTTGACTATAAGGAATTTTAACTGGTGATGGTTTCCAGGATGTTCTCTGCCCTCTTAAAAACTGAAGTGCAAAGCAGTAGCAGTGTGGATCCACTTGTGTTTGGTCAGTGGGAGTTTGCCTCAGTTGTCATGTAAAGGAAAGCTGCTTATTAATACTGGCGAGCCCAAAACAGCAGCATCATTAAGGAATTCAGGGCCTGTCTTAACTAAACTCCTGGTGATTTCATTGTGTACTTTAACAAAACATTTTGTTTCATAAATTTTTAATCCCCTCCAAGCTGGCTTGCTGTCTGCTGCTTGAGAACATCATATTATTTCTTCCGTACTTTGTGTGTGTGGGAATGGTTTTATTTTCATTGCTCATCCATCTCACTCTCTACTGTAGGCATTGTGATTCTTAACCATAGACTTCATCATCTTTTCTTAATCATCTGTACTTTTTGGCAGGTTTTTGGAAGCAAGGTGCTAGGCAGTTTGGGCATCTTGAATAACTAACTGTGGCAGCTCTTCCAGCAGAGAGGACTCTGTGTTTGCAGCCTGGTAGCTGAGTTGCTTGGGCATGAAGAATCAGACTAAGATCAGACTTGCTTTATGCTGGGCACTGTTTGCGGAATATAGCAGGAAACTGCATTGTGTGCTGTGTAGCACAGTTATGCTGCCATGGTACAAGAAACTAGACAGGCAGTAAGGTCTGCTGGTATTTTTAATATGTTTCTTACTTGAGTCTCTTCCATTACAGCATCTCAAGGATAAATTCTGGAATTTCATTTTCTACAAATTTATCTTCATTTTTGGTGTGCTGAATGTTCAGACGGTGGAAGAAGTTGTGATGTGGTGCCTCTGGTTCTCTGGACTTGTGTTTCTCCATCTGATGGTTCAGCTCTGCAAGGATCGCTTTGAATATGTAAGTTTTGATTAAGGGCTGTCTTTTGGGGCATGCAAATTCTGTTTCTGGCTCAGGCAGTGGCTCAGATAAGGTACAAACAGATCATTTAGACCTTTTCCACACCCTGCGGTGCTGAACACGTGCACGTCCCATTAGCTTCAAATACTTGCTTAAAGTACAATGTCAATCTTACTCCTTCAGTTTTCCCATGAGACAAATGGAGCTGAAGATACTTATTTTCTGTAATAAGTTGCTCCTTATATGTGCCCTGTAATTACTGTTACATAACTGGATGAGATGGCTTCATAGCTCTCCTTAGTAAAGACATCTTAACAACAGAGCATCCCTAGATTGGTGCCCTTTAGGACTGGCCTGTGGAGCCTGCTTCTGCAGAATCTGTGCTCAGGTTTCACACTCACTTAGATATACTGAATTTTGACTGCCAGTGTCTTTACAATATACTGTGCAATTTTCTCTCTAAGGTACATTCCACTTTCTGTTAATACCAGGAATAAATTAGGTAAAAATGCAGAAAATGAAGGCTAGGCAAGAAAGAAGAAACTGTAATTTAAACAGTAAGTCTTGGCCTTTTACTAAAATGGGCCTGCATTTTCCCAGGCTCCTCTCTCCTGGCATAGAAGTTTTACCTGAATTGAATCCATGATTTTTCTTTTTGGTAGCTCTGGGCTTTGCAGGGTTTTTTTAAATAATGTCCAGTAAGGCCTGTTAATTCACGGGTAGCTAAGCACTTAAATTTGAAACTGCATTGGCTAGGGTTAGGAAAATCAAGACAGCAGTGAGCAAGGCAGTCATCTGGTATTTTTAGTGTTGTTCAGAAAGCTGTGAAAGAATACAGGTCACGTGGGAAGAAATGCTTATTATATTATTTTTGCATTCAAAGCATGCATACTTGTTTTTTGCTTGGACAAATGATACAGGATTTGCCTTGTGAAGATGGGGCACATGGAGCTGAACCAGATACAAAGAATTAAGAGAGAACCCATTTAAAAACAAAACATGGGAATCAACTTTGTAAATCAGATCAGAGTGAAGCTTTGGGCAACTCCTTCTTTCCTTGTCCTGTTCTTTCTCATCCTGCCCTGGAGAAAAGAGGATGGACCAGCAATCCACTTGGGTTGCCTTTGATTTAGACAGACCAGGTGTAGCCCTCTGTTAAGATAGTTTAGACATTTAGCACACTTTGCATGCTATTGAATGAGACAACTTTTTTCAGCAGTCTCTAGCTGCAGCTTAAATGTTTTTTTTTTTGGGTAGACATCTTTTTCTTCCAGAAGGAATTGACAGTGGAAGGAGTATGGGATGGAAGACCAAGCTGGATAAATTCAGATCAGCTGTTTGGTGAAAAATTGGCAAAACATTGCTTGAAGACTGTGTGTTAGGTTAGGTGTCTTTGTAAAATGCATATAAATCCAAAGCAGATGCTGTGGATTTGGTGCAGAAACTACTGTGTCTCTGGTTTTCTTGCACAGGTGATTTAAATAGCTCAAATAATCATGGTAATTGTAAATAAAAAAATAGTAACTGATTGTTAAAATGTGACTGTAAATGACAGTAACATGAATGAGTCTTTGGGATAGTGTGCGAGTTTAGCTTTATTCTTCATAATTTATTACAATATTGCATTGTGAAATTGGTTTTATGCTAGAAAGCAAAAGATTTTCCTGAATGAAGTCTTGCTTGGTGAGGTGACAATTGAAGGCAGGATTGATGAAGTACTCATTTAAACTGTCACATATTTATGGATTTGTGTTGCAGCTTTCCTTTTCTCCTACCACACCCATGAGCAGCCACGTCAGAGTGCTGGCCCTGCTCATAGCCATGCTCCTGTCCTGCTGTGGATTAGCAGTTGTCTGTGGAGTTGTTGGCTACACCCATGGCATGCACACCTTGGCTTTCATGGCAGCAGAGGTGAGACTTCTTCATGTGTGTTGTGGGTTCTGCTTTGCCTTTGACCCCTCACTTGGGGGTGTCCTGGTACAGGACGGATTTGCTTCAACACTTTTAATTCCCATAAGAAAGAAACTTTGAAGACACAAACAAATCCTCCCCTGTTTTCCAGAAGTTGCCAGATTGGCATGCTTTCTCTCTTTAGCCTTTAACCCTGAAAAAAATCTTAGTGTGAGGAAGAGAATGAGATGGTAGATATGCAAGGTGATCCTGGAATCAAATGACAGCTTATGAAAAAAGTAATGATTGTGCTTCATGAGCATTGTGAGAAGGGTCGGTGAAACAGCACCTGAGAGATGGAGAGAGTGTGCATGAAAGTTAATGTGCACTTCAGCCTCTTTCTCTGAAGTTGTATTTTCTATTTCATTTCTCCCCAAAAGGAGTGAGACATCCTTTCCTTAAGGCACACTCATGGCTTTTGCTTATGTTTGTGTAATGAGTTGTGTCTCAGCTGAGATGAGCAAAGCATTTTTGTGCACTCCTGAACACTTTGCACTGTGGACTCAACATCAGTACGTTTGTGGAGTGAGCAGCAGTAAGTTTTTGATGTTGTGGTGGGTTGTTGCACTCTGCCTAAGGAAGTGATAATCTTTAACAATGGAGAGGAATCCAATCCAAGTATGTTGTGTTAGCACATTGTTAGTTCAGATAACAAATAACATCTACAATTTATTTTTCTTCTCCTATCTTGAATTCATACTTGGAGCTAGGGAGCTGGAAGGAAAACAACTGATAGTGAGAGAATATGATGCTTGTCACACCACAGTTCAGTTATCAATATGTCTCTTTATTTTTCTATGAATATGAGAATGTGCAAGACCAGATTTGTAATGAAACAGTGGAAGGGTATTGGAAGATTTAACAGTGTCTCTGAAAGGTGGGGTCTCTTTGGTGTCATGTCTCTTATCTTGGCTTGGCAGAAGGATTATCAGCATTGCACCAGCTCAGGGTAGGTTAATCAGGGAGTGCTGTGGAGCCTGTGTTGCCTCCTCAGAGCTGTGCTGTGTGGTAGTGTGGGTGTTTGGGGTTGCAGGATGGGGCCCATTGTTCATTTCAGTGGAGCTGTTCTGTGTGCTGATTAACAAAGGAGTGACTCAGTCAGTGGAAGTGTGGGGAATGCAGAAGGAAGGGTCTCCTAGCTGTGACTGCAGCCACTGGTGTTTGAGAACATTCCTGAGCTGAGGGCTGTACAAACCCATTGTGTTTGATAGTCCCAGAGGTACTCTGGAAAGTTGTATGATCATTCATTGAACTTGTTTGTATGTCAGCCTCTGTAATATCCAAAGGCAACAAATTCCACATTAACTTGGCTTTCTGTACATGAAAGATGTCCTCTTTGAGTTGTTCTGAATCTTGTGTTTGATAATC
This sequence comes from Melozone crissalis, assembly GCF_028551555.1. Lineage (NCBI taxonomy): Eukaryota > Metazoa > Chordata > Aves > Passeriformes > Passerellidae > Melozone > Melozone crissalis. The sequence goes on from NW_026535785.1 coordinate 8,351,780, forward strand.
ACAGAATGATTTTGGTTGGAAGGGATCTTAAAGATCATCTAGTTCCAGCCCCCCTGCCATGGGCAGGGAATGTTTAATTTTTTTCACAGAATTTGTGATTTTATCATCTTTTTGCCTGTTCTTGACTGCCTTTCCTTCTAAGCAAAAGAATTCTAGTCTGTTTAATCTTTTCTCGTAGGAGATTGTATAATATCTTGCCATTTTGGAACATTTTTAATGTTCCCTGTATGGATTGGGCAACCATGAGCAATTTCCTTGATTTTAATACCCAGAACTTATGTGAGTGAAATAAAATATTTAGGTTTCTTTCTGTACAAGTACTGGCAGTGACATCTCATAGCAGACTTCAAGCTCTTAGTAAAAAACAATAAATCTTTGAGGCCGAAATGTTTTTCTGGTGGTGGCTTGTGTGATCTTCCTCAAGAGGGACCCTGCCAAGTGTATTCCATTAGTGTGAATGAATTACATTAAGTTACATTAAGCTATTAATCTCTCTTCTGCAAACATTGATTTAGCTCAGGGTTTTCAATAAAGCAATGTAGATGTTCTTCTTGTGTTTTAGGTAACTTCCCCTTGTTCTCTGTTTCTTGTCAGCATTTTCTTTGCTGCAGAGGGTGAATGTGAAATGTGCAAATGCCCCAAGAAAGCCGAGTAGGGACTTGCCTGTATTTTTGAGTAAACATTAATCTTTTTTGCCTTAATATATGGTGTTCAAGAATTATAGTAGAGCAAGCAGTGTCCAGTCTATCCTATCTTTGCATGGTTTTTTTTAAAGCCAGCTAGTAAACAGTTGGCAGATATGTTGGGTATTGCAGAGGGTTAAATATGCATAGAAGCACTTTAGGAATGCTTTTTTACAGATGGAAAAAATTATTCAAACTAACTGGCTTATTACTTCTTTGGGAAGTTGGTGGTTTGATAGTTCTTCTGTCCTGTTCACAGTACTTATGCAGAAGGCATGCCACCAGACCAGTTTCACAGAAGTGGTTTCAGTTGCTCATTGTAAATCCCCTGCATCTCAGTGTCACTTGGCCCCTGCTGACTGCAGGCTGGTGTGGGCAGTCTCTGGGGGAAGCATGGCTGGTGTTTTCACTGTGAGGATAGAATAAGAGATGGAGCACTGTGGGCTTGATGGATTACAGAGAGGGGATGGGGCCATCTTCTCTTAGATGATGAGAGTCCATGGAAATGTAGTTTACCTTTTTGGTGATTTGTCTTTACACTTCTGATCTTACACTTTCTGATAGACTCAGGTTTTTTTTTCTCTGTACTTAGCCTAGAAACATAAGTATGATTAAAGAGAGAAGTTATTTTAGCAGCATTTACATCTCAGCAAAGGGAGGGAATGATTTGAAATTACCTTCCTCAAATTTCTGTTATTATTCAGTTCTTCCAGTTCTTTTTTTTTTTTAAGAAGTGGGATGAGGAGACGTAGTTGGTGGGATCGTGGTCTCAACACTTGCTGGGTGATAATAATTGAAAAAAGCAATACCCCTTTTGTAGTTGGGAAAAAATGACACTTAACAACAGCAACACTAGTGGCTGCTTTAAAAGCATGGTGTCTTTGGGAACAATTTCTTTCATATTTATTTATAAGCTTCATGGTTGTCTCAGGTATATTTTGCACACAGTCACCTATAGTGACCATTGGTTCACAGGACTTGTTAAGGTGCAGTAAATGAATTTTGTGTTTTAGCCTTGAGCTCCTGCATCTGCACCACTGTCCCTGCCAGAATGTTGATAATATGCATGGTTTTTTCTTCCTCTTTTGCAGTCTCTGCTGGTGACAGTCAGAACTGCTCATGTGATTTTAAGGTAAGTTCTGTAAGTTCTGTTTTACAGGCTGTGTGTTCAGGATGGTAGTGCATACAGCATGTTTATGTAAGAGGGTAGGTAATTACCTCATTGAATTGCAGATGCACGTTTGGAGATTGAGGGCAGCCCTAAGGAGAGACCTGGGGGTGTGTTGGTAGATGGGAAGCTTGACATGGCCCAGTAATGTCAACCACATCCTGGTCTGCCTCCCCACAGTGTGGGCAGCAGTCAGGGAGGGGATTGTGCCCCTCTGCTCTGTTCTGCTGGGACTCCCCCTGGAGTGCTGCATCCACCTCTGGGGCTCCCAGCCTGAGAAGGATGTGGGCCTGCTGGAGTGAGTCTAGAAGAGTCCTTAGAGGTTTTCAGAGGAATGGAGCACCTGCCATGGAGGCAGGCTGAGAGAGCTGAGGTTGCTCAGCCTGGAGAAGAAAAGGCTCTGGTGAAACCTTAGAGCCCCATCCAGTACCTAAAGGGGCACCAAGAGAGCTGGAGAGGGACTTTGGACAAGGGCATGGTGTAAGGGAATGACTTCAAACTGACAGAGGACAAGGTTAGATTAGATACTAGGAAAAAAAAATCTTCCCTGTGGGATTGGTGAGTCACTGGCACAGTGAAGCTGTGGATGCCCCATCCTGGAAGTGGTCAGGGCCTGATTGCATGAGGCAGCCAAAGGGTTTTGGAAAGAGATGATCTTCAAGATCCCTTCAAACCCAAACTGTTGCAGGATTCTATGGGATGAGCAGAGGTGGTTAGCTTTAGTCTGTGCTGATTTTAAGCACAGGTTCTGCAATTCACTTTTTTTTGTTTTATGTAAGTGATGTGTGTGTCTTATCCTGAAGCCTTTATTTGAATAAAAGGTTGTACTGGTGTTTAAGTAGTTAGATGACAGGAACATTTTCTTTTAAAGTCAGCTAGTAAACAGTTGGCAGATATGTTGGATAGTACAAAGGATTAAATACATGTTGAAGCATTTTAAGAATGATTTTTACAGATGGAAATGCATTTTAGGAGTGCTTTTTACAGATGGAGGTTGAAATGCATGCATAGCTTTAGTGGGTGGTATAGCTTGAGGCATGGATTAAAGTGGATGAGGGTTGATAGATGCTACTTGATGTCATTCTACAAGGTTTGTTTTAAGGCCCTGTCTCTTGAAGGTTTGCTTTGACAAAGTCCCATGCATGTGTACCTGTGCCACACCTGTGTGTGCATATGTGGGACATGGTGTGTAATGCAGGAGCCTCTTTGTGCAGGTCACTGTCAGCATTTCAGCTCTGACCCTGAGCTGTAGTGACTCACCTAAGAAACACCTCACGTGCTGAAAAATGTGCTTCTGTAGTTACTATAATCCTAAGGTTGACTTCCATTACCTGAAGTAGTTTTTAGCAAATGCTGCATCTTTTCTATCAGCTGGCAGTGTCTGTAGTGCCAGTGTGGACTAAGCATTGACTGCTTTTTGCTTTTTTAAAATGTTGCTGTTTGAAACTGGTAACATTAAAAGAAGTCCTCCTTGAGTGAGCACAGGGCCTCAGAAGGGCAAAGAATCCATATCTAGAAGTTTTTTGAAAAATGGACAAAATAGTTTGAATTATAGACATGCTATTTAACAACAACAAAAAAGAATAATGTTAATTTCCTTACTCTTGCAGATATGTAGTTCATCTCTGGGATCTCAACCATGAAGGAACTTGGGAGGGCAAGGGCACTTATGTCTACTACACAGATTTTGTCATGGAGCTAACCCTGCTTTCCCTGGACTTGATGCATCATATTCATATGCTGGTATGAAATACTGGACATAATGCTGAACAAATAGACTGGCCTTAAAATAAAGGGTATTGAGTATACACATTTTATATTTTTTTTACTTTGCTTATTTTAGAAACCAGATATTACAGAGAAGTTACTTCCTCCTATGTAGTTGAAGTCATCACAAATAACTTTGTTAAGGAGTATTAACTACTGTGTGTAATTATCTGTTTAGTAGGTGTTTAATTAGCTTTTTTTATTGAGTAATACCAGACTGAATTATTTCATTGGCAGCAGGAGATGCTAAGCTGGACAGGACTGAATTCAGTTTATCCTTATTATAAATGCTGTGCTGCCAAATTTCTTTGTGAAGAGGTAGTGAGTGGTGGTACCTTTGAACATGCGTGGTTGGTCTGAATGGACCCAACAAAAGAGAAATTCTTCAGGGCTGGTTTCTTGATTTCTTTGTCTCTCAAGACCTGATGCAGCTTCTTGTTTGTAATCCCTGCTGTGTGGTTTTCCCAAGCTGTTTGGCAATATCTGGCTGTCCATGGCGAGCCTGGTGATTTTCATGCAGCTGCGTTACCTGTTCCACGAGGTGCAGCGGCGAATTCGGCGGCACAAGAACTACCTGCGTGTGGTTGGAAACATGGAGGCCAGGTCAGCCCCTTACTTGCTCTGCAATCTTGGTGTGCATCTAGTAGAGAGGATGCTGAGAAAGAAGTTGAGATTATTTTATGTTCTTTTGATACACTGTGGCATGGTGTAAGCCGGACAGATGCAATGTTCCAAACCTGACCTTAATTCTCTTGGAGTGTGTTTTTACCCATTTTATTTGTTAGTGGGGAGACTCTTTCTGGGTTTAACAAATATGTAGGATTGACTTTTATAATGGCAGCATTACTGGTAATGTATAAAGAGGCAAAAAAATGAACTCCTCTGTCCAGTGTTTCCTCTGTATTCTTTTGCATACTGCCTTTGTGGGGTGACAGTAGCCCTGAAGAGCTCTGCCTGTTTTAGCTGTCAAATACTGGCTTTGGCTGTGATAGAAATCAATGCTCTTAATTTCATTAGGCCATGCCATTCACTTACTGGCTGAAATCAAAACATTAATTAAACCCTGCCTAGCTTTACCAGTGTATTTACTAAACCTGAAGCCAACTTTTAAGACTTTACCTAAAGTGGAACTAGGAGCACTTTGGCAGTACTTTAGTTCATTCCCTTTTAGTGAGGTCATATGGAGAAATTGGGAGGCCTGCTAAATCCTGCTGCTGTAGTCCAGGTGGAGAACACTGGCTTGTCTAGAAATTCCTGAGGTTTTTTTTTTGAGAAGTTGTTTAATGGCTGTGATATTACATTAAGAGCTGCATAATAAAGTTCATCCACAATGCATTGTTTCTTTCCAGTAAGATGCAGCCACTGAACCCCTTTGAGCTGTTCACAAAGGTGTTTGAGTTGCATGTGTCACAGACTTCTTATCTGAATAACTTGATGTGTTTTGGTCATTCTGATTATGCTGGAAGAACCACGTTCTAACTTCCTTCTGAAGCTGCCATTGGCAGCTGCTGTTATGTGGTTGTTCTTCAGATACATCCACACCAGCAGTGCTGTGAAATGTTGTTACACCACTCATTTCTGTATTGTTGTGTTTGGATACTGTGTAGTAACTGCTTACACGGCACTGTAGCTTAAAAAAACAGGGAGAAAAGACAAATGGGAATGGCAAAATCTGAGGCCAAAATTAGTCACTATAAATGCTTATGATCCCAAACAGACGGCTTAATGGGTGCAGCTATTAAAACTCATTTAGAAAAATGACATAAACCAAATCTATACAGATTATAATTTAAGGATCTCAACAAAATGATCATATAATTGTCTCTTGGAAAGTACTAAGTCAAAGCTTTATGCACATAGGATGTATGAGGAGATGTTCAAAAAAGTGCCTGCAAAAGGCATCAGAGGCATGTGTATGTGTGTATTCCTTTGCAGTGCAGCCTGAAAAATAACAAATAAAAAAAATAACAAATCTGTTGGCACAGGTCTCTTAATGAAAAGTTAACATGGAGGGTAAGGTTTTCTGACTGCTGGATTCTCTAGAGAGGAGGCTGTGCTGAGCTTGTGTAGTCATTGCTTCTGTCTCTTCCTGTTTCTTCTTTGCAGGTTTGCAGTTGCAACACCGGAGGAGCTGGCAGTGAACAACGATGACTGTGCCATTTGCTGGGACTCCATGCAATCCGCACGGAAACTCCCCTGTGGCCACCTCTTCCACAAGTACGTGTGTGCAGGCTGGAGAGCTGCACCCACTGAGAAGGGAAGGGAGAGATGGGCATGGCTGGAATCCACTGTGGGATGTCAAGTAACAAACTAACAGCAGAGCTTATGGGTGCTTGCTGCCTGGGTGGTCTTGGTCTGTTTCTGACGACAAAGTACAAGTCTTTTTCACTCCAGTCATTTTCATGTTTGGGTTGTTCCACCTGGTGCACTTCTTTTCCCCCAAACTAAGAGGGTGTACCTTGTCAGCTAGTGGGTAACCAGAGTTGAGTTGCTCAAACACAGGTCAGTAGATTTGTTGTGTGGAGGTTGTGTTGATTTTCAGGTGAAGAAGAAAAATTAGAGCTGAATTCTTAAATACTTTCCAGGTATCAGCTTTAAGGAGAAGGCAGGGAGTATTTTTATACAGTGCATCCTCACATCCTCACAAATCAGGGAGTATTTTTATAGTGCATCCTCACATGGTGTGAGTCCCCCAGGACGGCTGTGGAGGCCAGGTATGAATCTGTGGTTTCAAGGGGCAATGAGTCCATCAGGGCTGTAAAAGAGGTTAACCAAATCAGCAGAAATGGTCCCTTAGCAGGTGGTAGTTAGAACTGGGAGACTTTTGGCCAAAGAACCTCTCTATACACTGCTTCTTACACTCATTCAGTAGTGAATAGTGGCATATGCTTGTGGATATAGTGTGCTGGGCTGGATGTGACTTTCCTTGGATCTTTTGTAGCAGTGCTTATGTTTCCATGCCTGTGCTTAAATATGAAATGAGAAACAGGGATTGAAGCAGGCATTTCTGGAGGGCCATGTGATGAATATGCAGGTCAGTTAAATTGTCCCTGTGGGTGTTACTTTCTGTAAATAGCATTTTGCTTTTCTGGTAACTGTCAAACCAGAGGTTGTAATCTGTGTGCTAATTTGTTGTCATTTATGACAAACCTTGCCATAAATATTTATCTGTGTTCCAAGAAGTCTCTAATGAGATAATGTGCCTCCATGGCAGAAACTCCTTTTCCAGTGCTACTGAATCGTGTGAATATTTAATCACCTGCTGAGCCCTTGAGAAGCCCAGGGTCTTCTCTTCAGAAAGACATTTTCTCTATATTTAAAAGGATCCTTTTGTATTTTTTTTCTGAAGCAATTACAGTTCTGAATCAAGTTACACTCCTTGGTGCTTTTAGGGAGGGAACATGTTACAGTGGACAGCTTGCATATAAAACCAGATGTAGCTAATAACTCTATTTACAACCTGAGAGTGGTTTCTCTCCTCATAAAAGCCTGGTGATTTTGTCAACAGGTTGAACACTGTGTCCATTCTCAATTACATGGGATTTTTTTTCCTCATGAGTTCTTTGGAGTGGAAGAGAAGGTGGCAGGGAAGATTTGCATGGCTGAGATCAACCCTGTGCCCAAATATTAAGGAAATTTAATGGGAGTAGTTGTCTGAATCTTTTAGGCATGTTGAAACTCTGCTTTACCTTCTAGGAAGCAGGCAAGTTCAAGAGCTGTTGCTCTGAAAGGTTGCCAGCCTTGACCTGCTGTTTGCCCTCCTCCTGAGGTGCTGTGGGTGACCAGGGTGTGACCACAGCTGGCTCTTGGGCTCTGGTGCTGATGCAGCTGACACGGGGTTGTGCCCATTCCAGCATCTTGGCTGTTGAGCTGTGGAGGAGCAGCAGTGTGGTGGCACCTTGGTAAACTGTGTTTTTCCCCAGGGCCCTTTGCAGTACAGCTCAGCAGAGGTGTGAGTTTGCTGTGGGCAGGGAGGTTTTCCAGTGGTCAGGGAGGTGATGTTGGACAGCAGTGCCAGTGCCAGCCTGCTGGTTGTGCTGCTGACCAAGGTGGTGGAAGGTGGCAGTTTTTTACTGTGGTGTTTTGGTTGTTTATGGAAACCCATCCCAGTGTATCCCTCCATTGCAAGGTGATGGAAACCACTTTGGCAAAGTTTCAGGAACATTCAGGACAGAATGCTGGTATCCTTGACTTCACTATAGTCCTGCAATTAGAGCTTTTCTCTTGCTCTGTCAACCAAACCTGTGACCTGTGCCTTCATTTTCTTTGCAAATACACAATTTTGGGAACAGGTTTATTTGATCTTTTTGTATGTCTTTACCTTTCTAAAGTGTTTTGAGAACTTCTGGAAAAAAACCCACCCTGCAAAATGTGAAGTATACAATATTGAGAAGTGTTCAGCCCTGTGAAATTCAGTGAAATTCCACACTGAAAATTAGGTTCAACTTGAACAAATACTGCAGCTGGGTATATCAGCATGAATCAAAAAGCATGCACTGCTTTGAGTGTTTCAACCTGCATTTGAAACACTTCTCACTTTCTGCAGGACAGAAAATTTCAGAATTAAGGAAGCATTGTAAGGGCACAGAATTGTTAGTATTAGTAAATATCTGTGTAGAGGGTTGCTGGAGTGGTGCTGACTTTTGTGGTTTGGGTATTGGTATTTTGAAAAGCTATTTGAAAACACTGGAGGTGCTGTTGCCTCATCACAGGCAGAACTGCTATGAAAATGTGTCAGGATACATTAACTATGTGTCCAGTTGGTTTTTGCCTTTTTCATTTGGGAATGGTGAGAGAAAAGAGCTGGTTTCTTCTCCCTTCCAGGCAGAACTTGCTTGTTCTGAGCTAGAAGGACAGCAAGCTTGGAGAATACTTTAAGCTTGTGATAAATCTGTGTGTATGTTTATAAAAAGTGAACACTTGAGTATTTTCAGCTGAAAGTAATAAGAAACCTATGCCAGAGTCATCAGGAGGGCCATGTGATGAATTAAGCTCATTAAGGGTATCTCTGAGCAGTCCATGTGTTGATGTTGTGTACAGAATATGCTGCAGCTGCCTGATGTGCTGGTGACAGTGGTGTTTTGGAAAAGCACTGCAAGCTCACCCCAGCATTACTGTTTTCCTGTCAGCTCGTGCCTGAGGTCCTGGCTGGAACAAGACACATCCTGCCCCACCTGCAGGATGTCTCTGAATATCACTGACAGCCACCACGTGAGGGAGGATCACCAGAGGGAGAACCTGGATGAGAACCTGGTGCCGGTGGCAGCAGCAGAAGGCAGACCCCGCCTGAACCAGCATAATCACTTCTTCCACTTTGATGGTGAGCTGAGCACACCTGACACCTGCTGCTGGTGCCCTCATGAACCAGGGGAGCAGGAACAGCCTTCTCTAGAAGGGCGTTCTGGAAAGCCTTCTCTAGAAGAGAGCTCTCTCTGTGCTTCAGCTGGAACTCAAACCATGCTCTGCCTGTGTTTGTCAAACACCACTGTGTCTCTGATGGTTCTTTTGCAAGAGCTCTGAGATTTCCCAGAGCTGTGGAGACTTCTTGAAAGATTTTGTACAAGTGCTCCCTTTTCCTGGATTTGTTGTGGTCAGCAGCTTCAGTTACTGCCATTTATTCACTATGTGCCATGTTGACAAGCAGAATGGGAAATTCCTGTGTCTTTTTTTGCTGCCATGTGATGGTTAATCAGCAACAGTCAAAGAGGAGGGAAAAAGCCCTCTGTGGTGTAGTCTAAAAGTCAGTCTTTCCCCTATCACCTAGCTAATGTGTAGTTGTCAAAAGTCCATTTGCCACTCAGTTTACAAGACACTTGCAGTGCTTGGTTTGGTGCAGAAGATTAGTCTCAGAAGGAATCATGTAGCCACAACAGTTTAAAATATTTGGGGTTTTTAGTAGTGTGTTGTAAGTACTCTCAAAGCAGATGTGATTCCAGGCCACAATAAGTTCTGTATATGGAGACAACTTGTTTTGAAAAAGGCAATTTATGTCATTTGTCTTCCAGATTTTTCTTAGAAGTTTGGTATTGGTGAGTGCTGTTTTCGACAGTCTCCCAGATTTTGATGACACTCGTGGTGTTTCTCAAATGATTTCAGTAGTGCAAATATTGAACTTTGGGCTCTGCCCTTGTGGAGCTCCTATGAGGCAGCTGAAATGCTCACTGCAAGCTTACACATTGACCTGTTCCTCATCTGTGCTTGTTTTGAAATCTTTGGAGATTGGAGGGGGAGAATCGTGGGCAGAGAAGGGTCAGACAATTTCTAGGTACATGGAAACTGGCTGATAGCTTCTGCATGTCTTCCACTTGTGGGGTGCTTTAGGTCTCCAAAGGACATTTATATTTAGAATAACACAATATTTTTGATGATTGTCCTCCCCAGTGCTCTCCAGTGTCTTGGAGACCTGCAGTATTACCATGGAGATAGAAGGAGAAGTGGCATAGAGCAAAGCCTGAGTTTATTTAATTGGCAGCACAGAAGGAGGAGGGAGCCACCCATGTGCCCTACTCTGTTGAGCTGAAGCACACAATTGCAGCAGTCTCTTTGTTCAGTTACTCTGTGTCCCTTTGAAGTGGTATTTCTCAGTGATGACCCATTTTGGGCCTGGATTCAGATTTCTTAGAAGCTGTCCTGTTTTTGTAAAATTGCTGGATTTATTCATATATTCCAGAGCTGGATTTGACTCTGGATTATTTTAATTTTCACTTGAATAGGAACATTAAAAAAGAAAACAAGGATGTGTTACTTCCTTGATCCCTTTGCAGCCCCCAGACTGTTACAGCATTATGACAGTGTTTTTGAGGAGAGTATGGGCAGTTTCTGATTCACTGCAGCCATCTCCATGTCTGGGAGACCTTAGGACAGATTGCACTGCAGAACTCCCTGCACATACCTTGTGGAATATAAAGAATTATGTTAAATACATGTAGAAGTACTTGGCCTGCTGAGATTCTCATGCTCTTTCTTTACTTTCTTGGTGATTTCTTCCTCCCAGGCTCTCGAATTGCCAGCTGGCTGCCCAGTTTCTCTGTGGAAGTGATGCACACAACCAACATCCTTGGAATTGCACAAGCCAGCAACTCCCAGCTCAATGTTATGGTGAGACTGCACCTCAGCTTTCCTGTTTGTGTTGTGTAGGGGAAAGGGTTACATAAAAATGGAGAACATAAAGGGGAAGGAAGTCAAAACAGTGGTTAGACACTAGGTGAAAGCTGTTTTTCTGAGTGAGAGAAGCTTTACTTCAGTGAAGTTAGGCCTATATTTGGGTTCAGATGTAAAAGAACAGGTCTGGAGGTAAGTGAATGAGGTAGAAGAATGACCTGTACTTCCTGGGTAGATGAGTAGACTTTTTTTCAGCTTGCTTAGTGCAACTTCTTCAGCTCTTTTTCAGTATTTCTGTGCCAACTTGCAGCACCAAAGGGTGTGAGTCTGTAACCAGAGAATTTAGCTGTTGGTCAAGTAGTAACTGATCAAACCATTCTATAGGTTTTGATTTGTTTTTTTAATCTTTAATAGCACAAAGCTTCAAGATAGCAATTTCAGTGTCTTGTCAGTGTGAGGTGGGCTCTCTAGCACCCTCAGCTTTTGCTGGTTCATGATGATGATAGAAGTGTAGAGGACGAAATTCCATATTTGTTGAATTCATGCATAAAAACTCTAATGTAGTACAAAAAGAAAAGGATGTGGTCTCATGAAACACTTCATTTTTTTGAGAAGTGCTATTTCCTTTGAGTTCTTCAACCTACTGTGTTCTATACCACGGAAATAAATGTTCCCTGAAGTGTCTCATGAAAGTGATTGAATTTTCTGAATATTAGGTCTTTCCCACCCATAGCCTATACTTCTGTTTGAACATCAGCAGGGTAAGGCCACTATTTTTAGGGTCTTTGAGGCAGAGAGGGATCAAAAGATGCTGGCAGATAATTTATTAGTTAAATATGCTGGAACTCTCCATTTGAGGTCAGTTTAATTTTTCTTTTACTGGACACAGTGACACAAATAGGCTTTTGTTAAAGATGAGTAATGATTTTGTTAGGATTATGTATTATCAAAAGTACAGTAGCAACTTATATTAAAATGTCTACTTTAATGGAAAGCTGGTTAAATATTAGCAAATTATAAAAGTGTTACACATTTTTAATAGAAAACAAGTGACATTTTCCTTTGTGTTACTGAATAAAACCCTCGGGAAGTATTTTGAGGGGAAAGCCAGAGGCTGAAATGCTAAATGAGTTGGTTTGGTCACAGGTTAATACAGTGGAGGGTTATGTTTGCAGTAGTTGCTTGTGTTGGAACTCACTGTCAGTTGGTGCATAGTTTTTGCTTTGTTCTCAGAATTCCTTCCACCTTTCTTTTCTTATTGTATTCTGATTCCCCTTTGCCCCCCCATGACTTTGGGCAATAGTGAAAATAGACATTTAAATATTAAATGAAATCCAGTTGTTGGACTCTGGAAGCATATTATTTGTCTTACCTTTACTTATTTAATTTGGATAATATTTAACTAACTTGAAATTCAGTCATTTTCATTCAATTCACAGTTCCCTGACAACTCAGTTTACTTTAATTGAGTTTTCAGACCCTATTCAACTGGTTTGTAGGGAGGGTGGCTGGAGGCAGCGGGTTATTGAAACTTCCTCCACTTGTCATTGTCAGTACCATTTTGGAACCAATATGGCAAAAATCAAAATAGTTTTTTTTCTTCCCAGGGTTGATCTAACTTTCAGTCACCCATGAGTTTTGTAGAGACCTTTATTAAAAAGGCTGTCATAAGAAGAGGGTTGGGAAGCTTTTGAAACCTTTGTGCATCTACAGGCACTGTTCAGGGCCATGTGGTGTCTCCTCAGGAGCTGCAGTTTGGGTGTTGACTTCAGTGGGGGCAGCATATTGCCCTGCAAGTCACAACCAGCATGGGTTTCCTTTCTCTTTTCTTTCTCTCTGTGGATTTGTGTATCATAAGCAGCATCTTTGAGCTGGTAATATTTTTAATCTCCTTCTGTTGACATACTTATCAACTGACTTCTATTTACTGCTGATACTGACTGTATTGCTTTCTGCAGGCCCATCAGATTCAGGAGATGTTCCCTCAGGTCCCTTATCATTTAGTCCTGCAGGATCTGCAGCTAACTCGTTCTGTGGAGATCACCACTGACAACATCCTGGAAGGGCGCATCCAGGTGCCGTTCCCCACACAGGTGAGTCACGAACTGTGCACCTAAAATTACTTTCTTTCTTTCTTATCACAGCACTGAGCCTCCTAGTAATGACTGAGGGGAATGAAACGAGTTGAAGCACAGGTGAATCAGTGGGATTTGTTTTTCCCTTTGTTTAAATCTCTGTAAATGCTGTGTATTCAGTCATGTACCAAAAATATATTGAAAATGTCCTAGCTAGACAAGAGACAAATATTTGCTCAGTTAAAACAGCTCTTCCCAGTCTCTCTTGTGCAGAGCTTTTAGAACATTTCCAGTTGATTTCTCTGCTGACAGATAATTGAATTGTACCACTTAGGAAGATTTTTTGCAAAGAAAGTTGGCAAAATGATGCCTTGTTCTTAATTAGTGCCAGCAGATTTCAGTAAAGCAGTCTGGGGACAGTGTTTCTGTTAATAAGAATATTGAATTCTGGTTCTGTGCACATCAGATAGTACTGTTATCTGGAGTCTGTGTGTGGGGAAGCAGAGACAATTCTCTCTCAACACAGAGCATTCTGTTTATTGCTAACTTATCTGTTTCTAAATTGAACACAATGCCTGACATTGCAGAGGGCAGAGTTTGAAGTGTTCAAATAGCTCAGGTTTTTTTGCTCTTTCCCACACTGTATTAAACCCATGATGTTTGCATTTCAGCGTGCAGACAGCATTAGACCTGCATTGAACAACCCTGTGGAAAGGCACAGTACTGATCAGGAGGATACTGGAACTGTCACACAGGTAAATTGGCATAAAAATGGGCAGAAAGCACAATTAGAAGCTGCATGGGCTGGTAGGTGCCTTTGGTTCTGTAATCAGGTCAGGTTGGTGGCAACCCTTCCTTGCATTTCACATCAGAGCTAACACAGTCAGGCAGATAAATCAGATATGAATATAGTGCCCCTGTAAAGGATTATCTGTGTGCTTTTCTTTTTCTTCCTTGAGGGAAAGTGCTCTCAAATGGTACAAAGAACAGAGGATCATCATGTCTCTTTTCATGTCTGGTCAGCCCATGCCTGTCTGTGGAATATGAAGAGCAGGTAGCTTTGCTCTTCCCCTTTTTCTTCTCATTCCCATTCTATACATCTCCAAACACTTCCATTAAAAGGAGGAGTATTTACTTTTTGAGTATAAGAATTCTTTTGTGTTCTGGAGGAAGCACTTTAGGACATGAGGAGCTTTGGTGGGAATGGAGTGAGATATGAACTGGACCAAGAGATAACAGCCCTTCTGTATGCAAAGCACAATAATGGGTTTTGCTGTTCTTTGCTAAGGCCTTTACTAAGCAGCATGTGCTAGCTACATTGTGGCAGGGAAAGAAAATTACCCTGTGAGTAAAGTAAGACCTCATTTCACTTTTGTTTTCCTGGCTGTAATAGTGACATCCTGAGGGGTTCTGTTTTATAAATCTCCCTTTCTACTTGCTGAGTAAATTTGTGAGGTGTGTGACTTTCTCTGCAGCCTTTAGTGACTTGAAGAGCCAACCTGTTACTACCTGGAATTCAACTGTAGCAGTTCCTTTGTTAGCAGGTTGCAAGACAAAAGATCCTTTGATTTGGTGTGATTCTGCAGTTGAGGCTGAGGAAGAGGTGGTAGTGATGGTACAGATATTTGGTATGAGCCTGAGGTAGCAGCTACAGAACTGCAGGAATGAAAATCTTGGTCTGGATCAAGCATTTTTGGGTTTTGAATCTTTGTAACCTTATGAAAAACCCCCAAACCTTAGGTGAGCCAACTTGCATCTTCTGACACAAATGGCCCAGGGGGACAAAGGAGTGATCTTGTCTGAACATTGACAGAGTGGCCTCTGAGTGGCCACTCAGAGTGGCCTCACTGCTTCCCCCAGCAGAGTTTCCCTTTTCCCTTCCCCCCTGTGTGGCAATTGGAAGCAGCAATTGAGTTGCTCTGTACCTGCTCCATGGGTCTGCCAAGGTCATCTTGGTCCCCAGCACAATCCATGGGATCATTCCATGGGGCTCTCCCTCCCTCCTCAGGGATGTGGCAGTGCTTTGAGGCAGTCCAGTGGTTGCCTCTGTGTCATCCCAGTGCATTTGTGTGCACTTTGGTAAATTGCAGCAGTGGTGGTTTTGCTGAGAGAGGCTGAACACCCACACTTCTGTTTGAGGTTGCAGTGTCTGTACTGTGCTGATTTGGGCTCTGGGACTCCTGCTTGGCTCACCTACCTAATGGGAAGTGACATTTGTCTCGGTGTTTGCTCTCTGAAGTTGTTGTGTTAGGGAGATGGCCTTACTGGCCTGTCTCTAGGGCTTTGGCATGACTCAACTTGTTTTGCACCTCAGCTGCCTGAGCCTGTGTGCTGTACTGTGATGCTGCCACGTCTGGGCTGTTGGGGCTGGAGCAGCAGTCCCAGGGAATCGGCAGCTCTGCCAAAGGCCCCAAACCGGGCAGTAGGAGCTGCCTTGGAGCATCCCACTGGCTTGAGTCATCCTCTGGTTACCAAATGATGGCTACAGCCTTCAGTGCTTTCCTGGGGTGATTTGTTTCTTGATGCCACCACTCCTGGCTCTGGCCGTGGCTGTGCATCTCCGCATCGGGGGCTGATCTGATGGTGTGTGGCAGGGTGTGATCAGGATGTGCTGTTTCCCCTCTGCTGTGCACCCACACCATCACCCAGCAGCTCACTTTTTGGGTTAGTGTTATCAGCTGGCTGTCAGGGGGGAGAGGTGCCATGTGGGGGCTGCCATTTCCTCTCTTGGCACACTGTGCTGGGGACAGTTGCCAGCCTTGCTCCAGCAGTCTAAACCAGGATGATTTGGGTGCTGCAGAACCCAGTGAACCAAAGCCTCATAAATTCCCTTCTTGAGCACAAATTATCTTTGCAAATACATTTGTTATTCTTTCCTTAGTATGTGGATTTCGGCTTTTTCAACTCTTTACTGTTGCATCACTTGTCAAGTCAGCTGCAGAATCTGACTTTCAAATGCCCCATTTTCAGAGAGCATTAATTATGAGTAATTAATGTTTGTCTTTGACATTACTTTCAAACATGGCATAAAAGATACAGCGTTATAGGATACAGGATCTTTGAGCATGGTTTGAAATAGCTTTGTTCTGTTTTTTGGCTGGATTTTTCAAAGGAACCCGAAGGAATTGGGTACAGCAGGTGAGACTGGTTTCTTCCAGTGCCTCAGAAAATGACAATTCTTTGTAGCTTCTTGTTTTGATGCAAAGAAGCCCAAATTTTGCAAAGATGTATGCTTTATTTCCTTTTCTCTTAGACTGAGAGAGTGCCTCTTGAACTGAACTCTAGACTGGAAGAAATGGTGGAATTCAACGAGATGGAAGCAGAACCTAATGAAGCAGAAGATTTTGAGGCCAGGGGAAGTCGCTTTTCCAAGTCAGCCGATGAGAGGCAGCGAATGCTGGTTCAGCGGAAGGAGGACTTGTTGCAACAAGCTCGAAAGTATGTTCCTTCCTAAAACTCCACTCTGGCCACTCAGAGTCCCCCAGAATGGGTTTCAAATGGGTTTGGACCACTGAGAGCCTGGGTTGATGTGAAAAGTAGTAAGAGGAATGAATACATCTGCCACAGCAGGCTCAGGATGCTGTACTGCTAAACCCAGCTCAGAAATAGCATCACGTGTCCCAACATGCACACAGCTTCCTGTGCAGTTCATCCAAAGCTCTTTGAAATCAAAGGCTGATTTTTCCAGCTTCAGTGGGCTTTAGTCTAAGAATGTACTGAGAACTGGTTACTTGGGTTGAATCCTTTAGCAATCTTTAGTTTGGCTCCTGGCACAGGTGTCAGCCCTCACTGCCTGTGCTCTTACAGCTGAAATTCCTGTCAGGCACCACTTTTTCCAGATACAGAGCCCAGAGCAGTGCAGATCTGACAGGTGACCCTTACTAGATCTCACCAGAGGTGCTCAGCACCAGCCAGTCATCACTGCTGAAGAGAGAGGGACCAACTTGAACTGTTTCTTTTAGCCCAACCAGTAATAGCTGTTACAGGTAGAATCCAACTCTTTTACTGGCATTCCAGTTATGTTGGTAGACTTTATTAGCATCCAGTTGCTGATTAAGCAGAAAAGGAAAAGCACTTTAGTGATGTAGAAAAAACTGCAGTGTTTTTATCAAGTATTTTCCCTTCCTTTGTATTGCAGGGACACAGGTTCTGGGTCCTTTGGTGTTGTCAGGCTACTGCTGCTCTTTTTCTTTTCCACACTGAAATGCCTTATAAATACCTGGGAGTGTGACACCATTTATAAATCTATAAACAGACTTACTCTTAGACTTAATTTTTCCTTGATTGAAAAAATGTCTTTTAGGAAGACAGAGTATTTTTGACTTTCTGGTTTACTGGTTTGAAGAGCTGTTGAATTTCAAACTCCTGGTTTTTTGCCATTAAAGTGTAAAAATTCACTGGGATGTTAACTCTGGCAGCAACTTCCTTGCCCTCTGGCCTTAGAGTGTGCAGCCCCTAGTGCCCCCTCTGTCACTGGCTTACCTGCTGCCATCGGGGAGTGCCTTGTTGTGGTAGGCAGTGCCAGAGGCTGAGGAGTGGAGTAACAGGAACAGAGGGAGTCAGTAACTCACCTGCTGTGAATTGCTCTGAGCTGAGGACAGCCCTGACCTTTAGAACTGGCTCCTTCCCAAAGGCACAAAGATCTTGTACAAAACCTAAGAGCTTCTGCCAACTCTGCAGAGCCTGTTGTAGATGATCTGGGCTTTTTTAGGAGCACATAACCTGCGTGCACTTTTATTGAGGCATTTTCCTCCAGCCCTCCCGACTGCAGCAATGCATTTCTCAGAGCCAGAACCAGGTGGGTTGGTGGGTTCTGCTCACTCATCTTTTCCTTTATTCCCTCAGGCGTTACTTGAACAAAACCTCCGATGAGGAGCTGAGCACAGAGAAGCCTTTGCCCGAGGGAGCGGCGGCCGACGCCGCCACCCTGCGCCGCAGGACCCTGGCTGCCGCCGCAGAACGGAGACTTCAGATGCAGCAAAACTCTTAGCGCTCGCTGCCCCTCCTCCTCCTCCTCGTGAGCAACGTTGAATAAATAAATTACATACAAAAAACCCTGCGCTTTCTATACCAGCAAGAAAGTGTCTCTTCAGAGTTCAGCTGGCTGTGCTGCCGAGTGAGCTGGCTGCCTCTCTGCTGTATAAAGCATGTGGTCTAATAATGTTTGGACAGCTGACAAATTAACCTTTTTTGTAATATTTTCTATGTGACGTTGATCCTCTACACAACAAAAGGCAATTTCTAAACCACGGGCATGACTTCTGCAGCTGGCATGTGCTATGGGGCTGGATGGCACAGCAGAGGCTGGGGAAGTGTGTTCTGAGGTAGCTGTGGGTGCAGGTCACGAAGTGCATGGGCACATTCTGCTCCAGATCAGGGCCAGTTACTCCGAGGAAGGAAGCTTGCAGCAAGCCCTATGTTAGATGAGCAGGCTCCTCAGTCCCTGTTCCTTCAGCAGCCAAGGTGTTACGTAGGGCAGCTTGAAGGGCTGGGGGAGCCTCGCTGGGAGGTTCTTACACTGGATGAAGTTGTCTGGCTACACAACACAGAAAAACCTGAATTCATGAATTGTGCAGCAAAGCGACGATTCCCGCATAAAATAGTTCGCTGTTGCTGGGCTCTTCTGCACTGGCAGAGGTTTGGCTCTGTCCATCCCCAGGGCTGCTGCTTTGCCTTTATGTCCAGGAACAAGCGAGGGATGGAGGGGGATGGAGTGAAGAAGAGGGACCTAAGGCGAGGTCACAGTGTTGCTGTGAGCCGAGGGAGTCACAACCTGCCTGTCCTGGACTCCAGCGCCACAGGGATGGGACGGTGCAAAGATCGCTCCGTTATCTTGCTTTTTATTTCATTTTTAACCCCACAACCTCACTCTGAGTTTATTCAGAAAGACTGGAGGAACGGGGGCAGCTGGACCTTTGCTGGCTGCAGCCCAACCTGCTAGCCTGGATTTTTTAAAGAACTTTTGAGATCCCCTTGGCACCGCCGCCGCTAGCTTACCTAGTTGAATTTTACATGGCAGTGACTTAATTTTTAAACTTCTGGAGAGTGAGTTCTAGTTTCACCGTCCTTTAGAAGGAGCCCAGTATTATCTAGAATTGTTGGTAATTTTTTTACTGTTGGTTTTTAGGTGAAGGTGAATTTAATGAGAGGAATTGCATCGATGTTTAGGTGAAAATAATTTATTTCAATAAAACTCTTTGGGAAGCCTTACCTTGCAATGCTATTAGTAAACCTCAAAAAATTTTTTTGAGATCTTTGGTTTTGCTTTGAACACAGCTGTTTTGTTTTTACTGTTTAAAAAAAAACCCAACAAAACAAAAATAAAACCTTGATCAGTGTTGGAATTGTTTGTAAATTTCTGTAGTGTGATTTCTCATGTTTTCTCATGGTGTTTCAGAGACTCGAGCTGTTCTTTCCAGGCTTCTGTTGCTCTCCTGACTTTTCCCGGCAGCTCCCAGAGGAGTGGACCCTGGCCAGCCGCTGGATGGCACCTTTGCCTGCGGCAGCGCTGCACAGTGACCTACTTGAGCCGTGAAAGGCTGGTTTGTGCTCAGGAGCACAGGACCGGTGCTGGCCTCTTGGCTGGCTCTGCCTCCCTGCGAAGGGAGGTCATCTGAGGCGAGGCCTGATCGACTTTCCCAGTGCCAGCATACGCTTCTGGTGGCTGTAAACAGCAGGAGCCTTGGAAAAGCCGTGTTGGTCAGGAGCTGCTGCTGCTGCTGCTGCTGCTCTCTGCCAAGCACCCCTCCCTCCTTCTTCCCCTTCCTCCCCGGGGCTGGGCAGGGGACACGCCGGGTGGCACGGGGGGTCACCTCGCCTATGGCTCCATCCCGGGTCCCGTGGGGTGTGGAAGCGTTCCCGTGGTACAGGAAGGGATGGATGTCAGGTGTGGTGCCCAGAGCCAGCCCCGTGCCAGCGCTGTGCCCAGGGGCTCTCCAGGAGTCCCACCTGTGGTCACGGTGACCAGTGCTGTCAGGCACAGGAGCTGGGGAGCTGGGATGAAGGAGAGTGCAAGAAAAACCCCAACTGGGAAAAGAACCCCAACCCCTCAAAGATCCAAACAAACCCCGAATCTCCCTGAGCAGCTGGGAGAAAACCTCAACTTTCTTGGGAAACCTTCCACTTTCAGGGAGAAAAACTTGAATATTGTGGGATTTATGTTGCCATAAATGAAGGACTCACCCTGGTGATTAGCTTTGCATTCCCTAAAGAAGTAAAAATCTTTTCTTGCCTGGGGGCACTTTTGCTTTGGAAGCAACAGAGAGCTTCCACCCATGGCTTTCTTAAGATTTACACCCATTCTATATTTACACCAATCCATAGTTCCCTTCTCCCTCTGCTACCAGCAGCAAATCCCCCCCAAAATGTGATTTTTGGTATTTTTTCTTCCTCTCTTTGGAAGGAGGCAGGCAGGCGTGGGGGAAAGAAGGAGGCGGAGGCGTGGGAGGGAGAGCCCGGGGTACAGACAAACATTCTCTTTATTGAGCTACACATGAATTTTTCCATTAGTCAGAGAAAGAGATTGGCAGTGTGTAATATATCACAGAAACCTCACTGATTGGTAATAGAAAGGCTTAGAAAGACCTGGCGCTTTTTATATATATATATATATAATATCTTTTTTTAAGTTTCCTCTTTATTTATTCATTTTCTTTTGAACAGGTGTGACTGCTCTTCTTCAGCAAAGGTAACTCGTAAAAGTGAAACTGTGAAGACGTCTGGTTACTAATCAAAGTAGAAATGACAAGGGGTTGGTCATGAAAACAGTGGCTTCAATGTAAACACTACATTCGATTTTTCTTGTTTTTTATTATTTTTTAAGTTATTTTTTTGTGGTTTTGTGTGTGTTTTTTAAAATTTTTAAATTATTTTCATTCTTGCCTTTTTTTTTTAAGTTTGCTTTTTAAAGTTTTTTTTCTTTTTTTTTTCCCCTTTTTTCTTATTTTGCAGCACAAACATCCCCACATGAGAGAGAAAACACCATTCACTAAAAGGGAGAGAGGACTGGGGCAGGAGAGGGGGAGAGAAAAGCAGCACAAAAAAGCATTCACTGGAAAGAGGTGAAAATAATAACAAAACGAAAACAAAAAAATACTCTAAACAAAAAATAAAATAAACCAAAATATATATATATTTGTATAGCCCTCCCTGATGTCCCTGGTCGGCCCTGAAGGAGGGATGAGGGGGACTGTGGCTGGGGGGGCCGAGCTGTGCTTTTGGATACGGACCTGGAGAGTGAGCAGTGACCGGGAGCAGGGAGCTGCTAAACCAGGAGGGAAAAAATGGGAAAAACCCGACGGCTCGGGCTGGTGAGGGCTTTGGCCTGAATTGGGGTGGGAATTCAGAAAATCCAACCTGAAACCCTGGGAAGGGAGCAGGAGGAGGATGCCCCACTGCAGCCTTCCCCCCGAACAGTCACGGTGGGAAATGGGAGAAGATCTGCTTGTTGTTTCCTTTTTTAGCTGTGACATGTGGCCGGGGGCAGTTTCCAATTTTTTCCCTCCTTCTTCAAAAAAAAAAAAAAAAAAAAGAAAAGAAAAAAAATAAAGAAAAGAAAAATATTTTTGTTTCTGAAGGTGGCAGCGGGGCCGGGGACAGGTAGGGGTAGGGGCAGCCCGGCCTTGCCCATGCTGGAAAAAAAATTAATCAAAATAATAATAATTTTAAAAAGCCAACCCACAACAATGAATTATAATAATGATAATTAAATATAGCAGCCCATGGTCAAATAACTGCTGGGAGGGGAACCGGCGTGCCCCCGGGCGCTGCCCTTTCCCCTTTCCCTGCCGGTACGGGGGAGCTGTGGGATGGTGGGGCCGGGCAGAGCCCCACAGGCCAGGGGCGCCCTCAGGCTGGGACACCGCGGGCCGGAGGGAGGAGCCTGCTGGGACAAGGCGGTTCGAAAAACAAACTAAAAAGGTGGGTGTGGATTTTTTATATATATATATACGTATATATATAATTTTTCCTTATGCCTTTTTATTTACCAACTCGCATGATTATGATGACTTTTTTTTTCTCTCCTTCAATCTGTTTTTTTCATTTCTTTTTTTTAATCTTTTTTTTTTTTCCCCGCGCGTGTGTGTGTCTGTGTGTCTGTGTGTGGTTGCTTTGGGGTTGTTTTTTTTTTCCCGTTATTTTTATGTTTCTTTTCTCTCCTGGCGGCGGGATCGCCACCCAAGCAGTCGCTGAGCGCCGCGCGGGGTCAGTACAAGCCGCAGCCCCGCAGGTTGTTGGCAATGATGATGTCGGTGACGGCGTCAAAAACCACCTGGATGTTGTTCGTGTCTGTGGCACACGTCATGTGGCAGTAAATCTCCTTGTTAGGGGAGCGGTTTTTGCTCTCGAATTGTGCTTGGATGTAGGCGGCCGCATCCTCGTAGGTGTTGGGACCTGCGGGCAGAGCGGGGTCAGGCCTGAGGGCCGCGTCCCTCCCTCCCGGCACACCCGCCCCCACGCTGCTCGCGGGGAGCTTTCATTGGAACAGAAACGGGCAAAATTATTCATTTTCACCCACCCTCCCCTTCACCCCTTAACAGGGTCCGTTTTCCCCCCATCTCCGTCCTTCCCACCGCCATTACCCTTCTGCTCCCCCTCTCCCCCATTTTCCCTGAAAACATCACACCCAAGCCCTGTGGAGGGCTCCTCCTTCCCCAGGTGTTGCTGCTCTGCCCTCTCCCCTTTCCCCCCGGGCAGGGCAGGGCAGGGCAGGGTCCCCCCGGGCAGGGCAGGGTTCCCCAGCTGTGCCCAGTTGGCCGAGCCTGAGGGATGTCCCCGTACAGGGGAACCCCACAAGTCCTCCCGGCCCGGGGGGGAAATGTCCTAGTGGCCCCTCAGCCAGACAGGGGCAGGGATGGCCAGGAGAGCTGGTGGCCACCCCAGCATCACCCATGGACACCAGCTGTACCCCCTCGGTGGGGCTGAGCCCCCGTGTGCCCCGCCTGGGCTGGCTGAAGGGCTCACCCTGGCACTGGGGTGGTGCTGGTGGCCCAGGAGCCGTGTGGGGACACACGTGTTGTGGCTGGGAAACCTCCCAGTTTTTGCTTTGGGAAGGTGGGCTGGAGAGGCGCCAGATGTTTGAGCCGAAAAATGTGCATTATTGCCTTAAGCTGCTTAGGGCAGCGGGAGAGGCTGCGCTGGCCCCTCGCGGGAAGCCACAAAGCTGAGTTACGCCCCTGAAATCGCCTTTGCGAGAGCTGCTATTATCTGGAGATTTATTTTCCTTTCCCAGCTCGCTGGTTCCCCTCGTTCCTGATGCAGTGGGTGGCCGAAGGAGAGGGAGGCTGGGCTGCTGCCACCGGGCTGTGCCCCTCCATGGGGTGGCCTGGCTGTGCCATACAGCTGCACGTGGGACAGTCTGGATTGTTCTACCAGGTGAGGAAATGCTGGTGCCTTCGGGATAGAAAAGCCTGAATGCCTCCGGTGGAAATGCTAGTGTACTTATGCTGTAGGGGAATGGGTGCCATCTTGCTGGGGGACTTCCTTGTCCCCAGGGTTTGGCATCCAGGATGGATGTGCTCTGGGTGGAACAGTTCAGAGACACCTCAGTATCTGCAGGGGATGCTCGAGTCTGAATTTAAACTGGCTTTTTTCTTTCCCATAGAGAATTCCAAAGGATCTATTCTTGCCCATCTTCTTGGTTATTTATCCTTTTCCCAAGTCATGTTGCTTTCACTACAAATGGATGATTCACTTGAGGTTCCACAGACTCCTGCTGTCAAGGGGCTCTTTCCTCCCCCAGCCACACCCAGCGTGAAGGCACTCCTGGAGTATGCAGCCTGGAGGACCCTGAGTCTTAGCTCCTCCTCTCACAGGAGATTCCCAGGAACCACCAGCAAACAGGATGGCTCCAGTGGTGGCCAGTCAGCTCCTGCCAAGTCCTCTTCTTCCCACAGCTCCCTGTGCCCGGGCTCATTTCATCTCCTCTCCATTTCTCTTGACCCCCTCTCTGTCCCACCAGCTGCTCGGGCAGCTTTGCCACAAGAACTGCCCCAGCCAGGACGCAGCCCCAGCCCATGAGTGGGGTGCTGGAGCTGCATCACAGCTCATGAAGGTGCTTTTGCAGTGCTCCTGCACCCCCAAATGCGCCCTGTCCCCTCTGTCCCCCCGGCCCCGGTGGCGCAGGGTGGGTGTCACAGCAGCTGTGCTGCGCCAGCCCCAGCACCTACCTGTGTACTCAGGGAAGCAGATGGTCAGAGGTGACTTCTTGATCTTCTCAGCAAATAGGTCTTTCTTGTTGAGGAAGAGAATGATGGAGGTATCGATGAAGAATTTGTTGTTACAGATGGAGTCGAAGAGCATGAGAGATTCGTGCATGCGGTTCTGCAAAGGGGAGCACAGAGGGAGAGAAGAGAGAGAGGAAGGCAAAGACAGAGTTAGAGGAAAGGAGAACATTTTTGTGAATTGAAATGGTTAGAAAGCAAAAAAAATCTCTATAATAAGACAGTGGTAAATGTGAGCTGGTTACAAAGGTGGAGGAAATGGGGTATTGTGCTCCTCTTGGAGGCCAGGGCAGGTGTGGGGCTGCAGCTGATCCTCCCCCACAGCCCTGTGGGGCCACTCTAGCAGGGCAGACACTTGAAACCTGAAGGAAGAGCAGAGAAAAAAAGTCATTTGCTCCTCCCCTGCCTCACCAAAGGAGTAGGGAAGGGGCCCTGTCTCTCTTCAGGGACTGGGTGCCCCTGAAGCATCCTTTGGAGAGCCCAAATAAAGGATGGGCAGACAGCATCAGCCAGCAGCTTGGGCACACTTGGCATGGAGAGTGGGATGGAAAGGGCTTTGGCCATCCCAGGGTGGCCCTGTGGACCTGCCTGGAAGGGTACTTGGCCCTGAGTGGTGTCATTGTAGTGAGACCAGTGCCAAGGAATGGCCCAGAGGCTGGGCCAGGTCCTGTCCCTGGAAAAATCATCAGCTCAGCTTTGAAAATACCCGTGCTGGCTGGGTGGCCCAAGGAGGTAACCTGCATGGTGGTAACCAGTACAGGTGCCTCTGCCAGCCCATTTCCCACCTCTCCTGAGAGTTCTGGGCTTGCAGGGTCCTCCAGGGATACTTTAGGCTTGGAACAACTTTGGTAGGAGCATAAGGGTAAATTTCTAAAAGCTATAGTTTTGTCGGGTTTTTTTTCCCTTTTATTTTTTTCCATTTACATGTGGACAAAACCATAAACAGTAATTTTTCCCCTATGCTACCAAGGTTTCTTAAGAAGTGGAGAGCAGACAGCAGAACAGGAGGAGGTGAGGTGAGGTGAGGTGAGGTGAGGTTGGCCTGTGCCCCACTGGGTGCCACAGGGCCCCACAGAGCAGGGTGCTCCCATGCAGGTGCATGCACTCAGTGTGAAGGTGCCACTGGACAGGACAGATCTGGCCCTCCAAGAGCTCCCAGGCATTTTCTCCATCATTAACTTGCTCTTAGAATCACCAGAAAGCCATTCCCTGCTAGTCCACTGACAGCTTTGGGGGACGTTTCAGGAAGCCCCTGTGCCCCTTTCCTTGTTTGTACCCAGCTCCTGGTGCAGACCCAGGGCTCGCTGAAGTCTGGAGCTGCTGCCCCTCCCTGTGACCCCTGCTGGGGGCTGAGTCCCCCAGTTCTGGCTCGACTGCCTCAAGCACACATGGGGACAGAGCTGCTCACAAAAGCCTTGTGGAAATCTCCTGGAAAGGCTCTGCAGTGGGTGGGGAACCCTTCTGCAGCAAAACCCCCCCAAAACATCCCCCCACAGCCCCTTTTTTGGAGGCACAGCAAAAGGGGGCTCTGGACTCACCAAAATCCCCGAGAACACGTGTGTTTGCTAATGAAATGATGACCCAATTACACATTTTGGAGTTTTCCATGAATGTTTTATTAGTGAGTCATTTTATTAGCTCCACTTCAACGGTAGCTTTTGCATGCAAAATTTAGCAGCTGTCTGATTTCATCTTGAAAGGCTTTGAGATTGCACTGTCGGTTCCTTGACAAAGAGTAGCTGGGGATGCCAGGCAGGCGCTTTCCAAAGCCTTGGGACTTCAATTTGATCCTTATCTTGAAATTAAAAAAAGGCTTTATTCATAGGGAAAACAGAAACTGCCACCAAAGGATGTGGTTCTTCTTGACTTGTGTTTGTTGCAAAATTGCTGGGTCTTGAGATTTTCATGGGGAGTATCAGGATGGGCTTTTCCTTGTTCATCTCCATTGTTGTCCCATACATGTATTTAATTAAATAAAGAAGCGATGGTGTTGGTAGAAGAGCAGCTGAAATAAAGCTTCTGCCCAGGGAAATGAGAATTCCCATTCAGGCAAAATAACCCTGATGACTTCAGGGTTCTGAACACCCAGGCAGAATCTGAGCAGGATGGTGTTCTGGAGAAAGTTCTAAAAATCCCCAGTATCAATACACAAAGCAAAATCCTTTCCCTCTCAGCCATTTGCTTTTCTCAAAGCTGACCTGTAGTTCTGTCTGATTCACAGGATGAGCCATGTGGAAATTCCTGCCTGAGGATGGGTCCAGCTGAAGCCACATCACTGGAATTTGGTGAAGTCAATAGGAGCAATGGTTCATTTTCCTTTGCTGAGGTTTGTAGAAAATTTTCTCTTGGTTTCTTCAAGTTCATTACTTCTATATTATGCCCCAAATAATGGAAGATCTTTAGTTTAAACATAAAAGAACAAACTGGCTCAAGCATTGTTTGAAAGGGAGGGAGGGATGCTCCACGTTTTGTGCTACTGCAAGGAGGAGAAGACACCATTTACTGAATTGAACCAGCAGTGGATCTTCTGATTTTGTGCTCACACAAAGAAAAGCAAAGCTTGTGCCTTGTGAAGGATTTGTAACTGATGTGGTGGAGGAAAAGGTGGGACAGCATGGATGCTCTGCCCTGCTGCTGCCTCTGGTGGGCAAAGGAAAAAAAATCCTGCCAAATACTTACATAAAATGAAGTATCCTTTGGTTATATCCTTTTGGAGTCCTTATTTCCAGGTGGATGAGGCTCTGGCAGACAGCTGGTGCTGTGTGTTTTGCTGTGTGTTTGTGGAGCAGCCATAAGGTTAAATCACAAGTTTGAGAAGCTGGATGCGCTCAAGGGAGACACAATAAAACCACTCTCACACTAGAAAAGAGCTGGCACTTTATTAACATTTTGTAACTAATAAATACATTACCAACAGCCAATAAATTATTACAATAACTAATGCTCTATTAAACCAATGGACAGTCACTCTTCGTACAAAATTACAGTTAATACAGTTTGGGCCATCAAACATGCAGGAGAAATGATTCAGCGGGAACCAGCAAAAGGAAAATGGTGACGGCCTCCGGTGATCCTCTGGGAATGTGCTGGGGAGCAGGAGCCCAGAGGCAGCAGGGTGATGGTCACTCTTCCCTTGTCGAGCTGAAGTGGGAAAAAGGAGGTGGGGGAACAGGGCTGAGGAGCACAAATTAGGGACTGGGCTAATTAACAGGGCCATGGCTGGTGCTTAAACAATCCTGTCTGCTTGCCCAGTGCCACCGGGTTGGTCCAGCACTGGAAAAGCTGGTGAGACTCAGGCACTGCTGAAAATGGTGTTTTACCTGCCATGATCTCTTCTCCCCACCTGGAGCAGCAGCTTTGGCTCTGGAGCTGCTTGCCTGCACTACAGTCAGGACTGGGTCTTAATTTCCCAGACACTGGGTGGAAAAGGGCCCGGGGCAGTGAGCATCCAGGCAGCTCCCAGCCCCTCTACCTCCTCTCCTGGCCTCTCCTCCCTGTGCCTACTGCACCCAGTGTCCGTGAACAGAGCTGCCCTCCTGGGGAGATGGGGCTGTTTCCTGAATCCAGCTCCCTTCCCTCTGCCTGCAGGGTGCCAGCTGGAGGCTTTGGTCCTCCTCTCACTAAGGCATTGGTGTTTAAGAGCTGCCCTTGCTTGTGTTTGCACACAAATAAAGATCCCACAGGCTGCTTGTTGGGGCATGAGTGGTCCTGTGCAAAGTCCCTTCCCATAGCCCCATTCTCAGTATAACTACATAGGTCTTGTACATCTGTCAGCATCAATTACCCTGTGTCAGTGCTGGAGCTCAGGAATGACACAGGACCCTCGAGTCTCAGAGCCTTGGGGTCTGTTTGCCTGCTCTCTCCTGCAGGGAGGTGGAGGTGAGACAGTGGTCTGCAATTTTGTGCCACTTGGACCACGTCTCTGCTTTCTCGTGTGTGCACTGGAGATGCAAGTGAGTGATGGGTCTGGATGCCCAGGGTGATGCTCAGTAACACCACTTCTACTGACCTTGACATGCCCAGTGTCAGATCACTAATGAGTGCTTTAGTCTCCTTGGAAATGGGTGTGGAGTTTTTGGTGGGAAGCCTGAAGACAAACCATGAAAGCACCCAAGCACACTGGAACTAAGCTTCTCTAATTGACTTGACAGATGGTCAGCCTTCTTCCAGGAACTCAGCAACTCTCCCTGGCTCCAGGAGACTTTGTGACCACAAAAGGCTTGGGACATGTCACACAAACTAACAGTGCAGGGCTGGTCCCCTTCCCAGCACTGACTGCAAATCCCCCAGGGGTGATGTCTGCCTTGTTGAGCTGCACAGTGAGGCTGGGCACATGGGGATTTCTGGCAAAAGGACATCCCCTATGTCACATCCTGACCTCTTGGAGACTGCACTCCTGGACTGAGAACAAGGTCTGTTCCCTTGCAGGCAAGCACTGGGCTCATGCCATGATAGATTAAACCCACCAGATATGTTTCAATGCACATTAAAGACTGCCCTCATTAACACTTTCAGCGTCCTGTGAAACAAAATCACATCGATAGAGGAGGCACGGCAGGCTCTGTCCCCTCCATGGAGGGACAGGCTGGCCGGCCATCCAGGGAAGGTGGCTGAAGGCAAGGAGCTGATTCCGGTACAGAACTCCTGGGAGCTGTAGTCGGAGTGTTTGTGGGCAGGCAGTGGGGCTGTGGCCGTGCAGGGAGGGCCGGAGCCGGGGCTCAGCAGCGCCAGATGGCCCCGCCGGGTGCTCCCGCAGCGCCGCCCCGGCCCCGTGCAAACCAGGCCGTGTGCGGCTTCTCCGGGCACGATTAACAACTGCCTTTGGCAGCCTGTGCTGCAGTTCAGTGTGTGCTTTCCCTGGGCATGGTTATTGCTCCTTCTCCCAGCCAGCCCAGGCACTGCATCCTCCCAAGGAGCTCTGCAGTTCAGCCCGGCAGTGCTGCAAGACTCTTCTTGTGTGGCTTTCTCTGTTTCATTGAAATTGTTGTTTAAATAAAGAAGCTATTTGCATTTTTGTGGTCTCATGGCTCCACAACCAACCCTCTCATTGACTATGGAGCAAGCCAACAGGGAGCTTCCTTCTTTCTTTTTGCTGCTGTCTGAAGCTCATCACGAGTTGCTAACGCTGCTTTCAATGCTGACACCCTTTGGATGCTTCTGCTGCTGGAACAGTGACCTGAGTCATTAAAAACCTTAAAACCTTCTGCATCCCAAAACAGACTTTTTTTTTTTTTTTTTTTTTTTTCAAATTCCCACATTAGCTTTGAAGGGCAGCAGGGTGTATACATAGCTGTTTCCATTTTGTGCTTTTAAAATCTATCCTCCATGCCCTGGTAGGATTTCTGATGCAGCTGTACCAGTTGCACCATCCCTGCTATGTGGAGACTGCAAACGAAACACAGCTCTGGACCTCCAAGGGTCTGGATTCAGAGCACAGCAACTGCAAAGCACAAGGGGCTGTTAAGAAAAGGCTTTTGAAAGCAGGCAATGTATTTCAAGGTACTTTTTAGGCAACTGCTGCAAGAATTGCTGGTGTTTAGAAAAAGCATGGGGCAGAAGATTGCCTGCAGAAGGCACATCTGTCAGGAAGGGCTTCAGAGGATGCAGAAGCCAGCAATGAGTAATGATTTGGCAGGCGCTCTGCAGACACAGATCTATACACAGCCATCAAGCAGGAGAAATAGTAGTGTTTAACACTGGAAGCATTTCATCTTCCAAAGGCTGCTTCCAGCATTTGTCAGTGAATCCTCATGACACTCGTGTGAGGGAGGGAATGTCAGCAGCAGCAGCTGAGATGAAGCTTTAGACACACAATGTGCCAAAGAAAATGAAAGAAGAGGCTCTTTGTGGCAACATTTCCTCTGCTTTTTCTCCCTTTTCTCTCCATGGGGCACCAGCTGTTGATGGTCATCAACGTGCCAGGGACCTGCTGGGGCAGCAGAGGGGGCTTGGACCTCCCAAAGCTGGGAATGGGTTACCTGAATCCAGCCTGGGGAGCAGTAAAAGTGCACTGAGCCAGCACTGGCCACTTGACTGCATTTGGCAAAGTTTGGAGTTAATTTAAATTGTCTTTACCAAAATATTCCTGTGTGCTTTATGCTGGGAGCTCGCAAAGTCTTGGTGTGGTGCTGCCTTCCCTGGGAACAGCTTCTGTTACTTATTTGCTTGGCTAAAACATCATTCACAGCAAGGGGTGGGAACAGAACATCTCCAAAACTCCAAACTCTTCTTACAGAGTTAATAAAAGACCTACATCCCTGCCAGCACCAGCCATCATCACTCTGGGTCCAGTGGTTACACAGTGTAGGTACCAAATGTAACCAATGTGTGGTTTTCCTGCCCTGATTTGACACAACACCCACGGGGATGCTGGATGCTCCTGCTGGGGCTCAGACAGCTGTGTGGGTGGGCTGTGGCATGAGAGGAGCAGGGAGGAGCTCCTGGTTTTGGCCAGCTCTTTGCAGGAGCTGATGTCATTGGAGGCATTTTAAGGCTGAGATGGTGAAGAGAAAGGTGGGTGCTGGCTTGTGCCGGAGCAGGGGAGGCAGGGGGTTGTGTTATTGCTGTTAGTGCCCAGCAGAGCAGCAGCAGGTCCTTGCTGCACAATAGCAAATGCATCATTTAATGCTCTCTAGGAGTTACTGGCAGTTACCTGCCATGCTGGGCTGTAGCTGGTTGGATGGGTGACAGACACCTCATTTTCCTCTGCAGGTCTTCCCTGCTTGCTCACATCCCTGGCTGGGGATTTGTCACAAATGTCCCACAAATACTGCCCTGGCAGAGCACAGCCCCTGATGGGGACTCTCCTCTGGTTCCCAGGTGCCCTTCTCTTCCCATCCTTCCTGCTGTCTCAAGCTGCCTCATCTCCCTTCTGCAGCTTGTCTCTCAAAACATCCCTAAGCCTCTCCCCCTGTCCTCTCCCTGCTGTGCCACCATATGTGTTCCTGTCACTGCCTCCTGCCCCTGATTCTCACCTGGCCCCTCCCCTTCGGGCTGTGCTGCTCGGGACTGCTCTCACAGCCTCTCTCCTAAATGGGCACAGTGAGAAGAGATATTGTCCCTCTCAACCACAGCCCTGAGGAGACCTCCTGAGACCTGAAAGCCACTCCTAGCTCAGGCTCCCAAGAGAGAACAGTTGAACTTCTGGCCAGCCTGCAAAGATTCATGTTTTTCACAATAATGGATTTCTAAGAGAGGCAGAGAAGAGGCAGGGATGGATCAACACTGCCCACCTGCCCCCAGGTGAGGTGGGCCCTGAGTGGGACCTCAGAGGTGGTTGTCTCACCCAGACAACTAACAGGCTTTTGGGGTGGACTTCTAAGAGTCCCTCCGTGTCCCCAGAGGTGACACCCCACTTGTCACATTCCCTTCTGCCTTTGACTCAGCAGCACCCAGAGTTCTTGGTGGTGGCCACACATACCTCAGCCCACCTGCATTTGTCCTCTCTGAGCCCCCAGTTTTGCTGTGCTGGGTGCTACCCTCATCTTTCTCTCCCATGCCCTTCCTTCTTCCTTTCCTTGCACTTTTCCTTCCTACTCCATCACTTGCTCTCCTTTGCCAGTGTTAACCATCCATCTCAATCCTGGTAGAGATGCCCTGACCGGAGACACCAACCCCGGAGCTGTCTCTGGGATGCTCAGGCAGGAGGTGACACAGGAAAGCCACTGGCTTGTGCCCAGCCAAGGAGGCTCAGAGCACCAGGTTGTGCTTCTCAAGGGGTTCAGATGCCCAGAGGGCAGTGAAGGGCCATAAGGTTTTTGCACACTTTGCTGCTGCCCAAGCATGGGGAGTTTTCTCAGAGCACCTTTCCCATCTCAGACACCTGATGTTCAGACTCTCCCTACAAGAAGACAGGGCTAAATATTTTTTATTCCTCAGCATTTCAAGGCTGAAGTTTGGAAAGTGATGCTGTGTGTTTGCAGGAGCACCACCTCTGCTGAATCACTAAAGCTGGGAGGTGCTGTGGGAAAGGTCCCCAGGCTGGATTCCTTGTCAGGATGCCGCTGAGTGTTGAGCCTCCATCAGGACACCATTCCTGGGGCATCTTCACTGCCTACACTCCAGAGATCCCAGCCCAGTGCCTCCATGGCCCCCATGGAAGTGCCTCAGAAATGGGTTACAGCAACCACTAGATAAATTTTATCATTAATTTTGAAAAACTTGAGGTAAAACTGCTACCAGTAATGAATGCTTTTAGACAAGGCTTAGTAGGCTTTGTTACTGTGTCCCTGTTACTCAGACACCAGCAGAACTCGATATGGCTGTTTTACTTGTTCAAATAGCTGTCTGGAAAAAAGGAGAATGTACAAATCCAAGCTATGGTAGCTGCATTTAACACCAAACCCTCCAGCTCTGGGGTCAGAACTGGAGCTGTAAGGTACCCTCAAAATGGTCAGGTTGTATTTAGCACTTCCCAAAGGAGTAGCGTTTTTAAAAAAAGGCAAATAACCAGGAGAATGAACAATATCCCTTAATTTTCAAGGCAAAATAGAAATTTTGGTTCCAAACTACACTGTTCCTGACCAGTATTTTAAGGCTTTGATTTTTTTCTCTCTTTAAAATTGAAGTATTTTTGTCTTTTGGCAGTTGAAATGCACTTCGTGGGAAATGCGTTAGCTCCCTGCACAACACTGTGAATTGGAACGGAGGAGTAGAATGGGGCAGCGAGGGAATGAACCAAAAAATGAACCAAAATAAAATAAAATGGGTCTGGGGAAAGCAGAACTTGCTGCTGCAGAGTTTTCTGGGACAGGAGGAGGGAATTATGCATTTCTTCCTTGTCATCTTCTGAGGAGGAAAAACCAAGGAAAGGGAGGACCTGTCCGCGGGAGCGCAGGATGCTCCGGGCGGTGCCAGGAGAGGAGGAGGAGGAGGAAGAGGAGGAAGAGGAGGAGGAGGGCCTTCAGTAGAGTCCACACCCCCGCAGGTTGTTGGCGATGATGACGTCCGTGACGGCGTCGAACACGAACTGGATGTTGTTGGTGTCGGTGGCGCAGGTGATGTGAGTGTAGATCTCCTTGTTGGCCGACTTGTTCTTGCTCTCGTACTGGCTCTGGATGTACGCCACTGCCTCTGTGAAAGCGTTGGGGCCTGCAGAGAGCCAGGGAAAGGAGAAACAGAGGGTTAAAGCAACCCCATCACCTGGAGCCTGCAGGGTGCCTGCAAACAGCCCCTGTGGGGTGCGGGGAGCTGCTGCAGCCCAGGTGCCCTCTCTCCATCTCGGGGATGGGCACCGCTACCAGCCAGGATTGCTGCCAGGCAGGAGATGCTCCCTGACTGTCAGCTCAGCTGTATTTTTATTCTGAGTTGCTGTTTATAGAGATGAAATAGATGAGGGAGCTGAGTGTTAAACAGGCTATGATGGAAGAAATTCCACATCGTGGTGACAAAAAATAGAAGAAATGCAGTAAGTGCTTGACCTAGGGAAAAGGCTTAGCTTTTTTCCTTTTTAAGATTTTTTTTTTAAATTAAAGCTTCAGTTTTTGATGGAAGAGTTAACATGAATTGAGGGCAGTATTGGTAGCTGTGCCCTCCTTTCCCTAAGTCATTAAGAGAAAAGGACATTAAAAGATCCAGCCTCTGTTACAGGGCAAAATGGGCTTTTCTCAAAAAAAACCCCAAATCCCAACAAAAAGACTGATACACGATGTCCCTTTTTAAAAAGAATTAGGATTGCAGTACTCTCTGCTACAGCCATGACTAAAATCACACTTTGATGAGTTTCTTATTTTGATATATAGAAATATCTGTACCAAACCTGATTAACCCTCAAATTTTGTGTTAAAAATTTAGAAGTAGTGCAAACGAGTAGATCCTTTCTCCTGGCCAGCTCTGACCCTGCTCACACACACAGCTCCTTTTGGGCACCTCCTTAAGGCTGATGAAGGCTCTGGCTGGCACTGCCAGGCACTGCCTACCCCCAAAAGGCTTCACAGCAGTAAAACTGTTCCTGCTTTTGGGTGCCTTTCTCTCCATGATGCTCTACTGATGGGAAATGCTGTTGTTTGCTAGAGAGAAGCTCACTGGGGCTGGAGATGTGCTGTGGTGGAAGCTGCTCAGAGAAATCCCACTTGCACACACATGCACTGCTAGGGAAAGACACAAATTCATAAAGATCATGGGACTTGAGAATAAGCATGAAGTAAGAGAAGCAAAGTTTTTTCTGGGAGCAGATTCCTGCATGGAGAGCTGTGTAAAGAATCAGTTCCACATGCTGAGCACAAGCAGGAGGTTATTTTATGAACAGGAAGTTGGTTGTTCAAACACATGAGGATTTAGATGCTTGATTCTGTCTAGGAGAGCAGGGAATCACTAATGCTAGCTTGGTTTAAATCAAGCTGTGGATTCTGCTGCTGCTTTACTAAGTATTGTGGATTAGTTAAAAGCATGAGTGAATTAAGGGGATGGAAATAGTGCTCCAGAAAACAGCAGGCAAATTTGTGGATGCAGTCTTCTAATAATTCCCTGTCAGCAGAACTAATGGACATCAGAAATTTCATTTCATTAAAAGCATTTTGTGGAACCTACTTGTGATGTTGAAAGTCTGCTTGTTCAGTTTATAGGCTTTTATAAAATAATTCTTTTTAACTCCAGGGCAACATTCTAATAATGTTGCTTTTTCATGAGGCCACGAGGGTTTCATCCTGTGGGCTGTGGCCAGCAAAGCAGGGGTGAGCAGACTGAAGTGTGTGCTTGGGTCTAAGGCCTGGGCTGAATGTTAGCACAGCTAACTCATAACAGCATTGCTGAACACCTGGGGGTGAGATAACTCCTCACCTCAGATCCCTGTTGGATCAGTAAAGGGACTTTCAGCAGTCAGACTTCCTGCCCTCTCTGATGACACAAGAGAGACAGGAGATCTATTAAGGGTCTCTGTTATTGGGAGCTTCCAGAAAACCATCCTGAAGGGATTTACAGCACCTTTGGGGTGCCCTGAGACTTGGGGAAGATTGGTTTGGTTCACCTGTGGCTGAAGTGCTCCAGACAGAAGCTTTGTTTTCCTCTGTTTAATCAGCCAAGAGCTTGGCTCCATGTCTGCCTCTCCCACTGAAATTCTCTCTTGGGCTGGGATAGCTTGGGAAGGAATAAATGAAATCACATTCCTTCTTGTTCTGTCTCTCTGACATCAGGGGTTCTGTGAGAATGTTATTTCAGACTGAGGTTTCTGGGAGACAGCGGTGAAGATCTACAAAACCAGGGGCAAAGATCTACAAAATGTGATCAGGAAGGAGTGAGAGGTGAAGGTTTGCTTCACTGAGAAAAGGGAAGGGAAGAGGCATGACAGAAACCATCCAGTATAGACAAGCACTGCTATAAAGAAGATGATGATGAGCTGCTCTACAAGCCATCAAAAGCAGCAATCTAATTTGCAACCAGGAAAATTTGGGGTAGGCATTATTGTGAGCTCAGCTGTAAAGACTAAAATTTCCATGATTAGATCTTTTCAGACAAATATGTTGGGAATATGTAGGTTCTGTCTGGACCAAGCAGATGACTAGATGGCTGAAATATGCTGGTGTGACAAACACCAAAATCTTCCCTGGAGAGGAAGCCTGCAGATGTTCTGAATTCAGCTGGAGTTGTTCAGCTCCACGGCCACAGACCATTCAGCCCAAAGCAGCAACGAGGGATCACTTTTGTCTATTCACAATGGAAAATCAAGTGCTCAGAGATAAGAAGCTCTGGTTAATAATTTGTTGGCCTGCCCAGAACCGTGACACTCCTGGTGCTCCTGGTTCACAACTGTGTTTCCTGACAAAGAGATTGGCTTCTCTGTCTGTCGGCTTGATTCATCTGGATGTCTCCGGTGAGTTTAAATAATTCATGACGATGAAAGTTTATTTTTGTGCCATCTCAGAATGGTAATGAGGGTTTGTGGAAGCTGGGAGATGCAGAGGGAAGCAGCAGGGTGCAGCTGCAGCCTTTGCATGGGTGATGGATTCCCATCATTAGCGGGTCAGATGCCAGGCAGGCAGCAGGGGCAGGGGGTTCTCGCACACTGCCCATCCCAGAGCTCCTGCTCTCAGCTCCACGGATCACCAAGGCCTCCTTCTCCCCAGCCAAGCTCAGGGCATGGCTCACTGTGGCTCTCCTCTGCCTGTATTATGGGCTAAGAGGTGTGGGAAGATCAAATATGAAACACCTTGTTTTCTACCTGCATTTAACTGGAAGTGTTTTCATGTCCAGATGCTTGACTGGCAAACCTGAGAGCAAAACTGGGGATTCTTCAACTGTTGTGATGAAAATGTATTGCTTGAGCTGAAGCAGGCAAGCTGTGAGACCTCCTGTCTGCATACTGGAGGGCTGATCATGGAATCATAGAATGGTTTGGGTTGGAAGGGATCTTTAAAGGTCATCTAATCTAACCCCTCTGCAGTAAGCAGGAACAACCAGATCAGGTTGCTGAGAGCCCCATCCAGCCTGGACATGAATGTTTCCAGGATCATGATGATCCTACAGCCCTGCAGTGCCTGGAAGTGGAGAAAGTGGCCAGGAACTGCTGAGGGATTCTTTCTGTGGCCATAAGGGAGCATGGCTGGGTATGAAAGAACAAAGCTGTACTCCAGCTGAGGACAGCGTAACAAACCCTGTGTGTTGGTCTCCTGCCACCCATTTACAATGGTTACACTCACTGCACCTTTCTGAGAGACCTGCAAGAAGGTTCATGATCCTGTGTGACACAGGGAACCACTGCACACGGGTTTGGGGAGTGCACAGTGGCCCCAGACCTGCAGGTGCTGCCTTGGCATCAAACCCATTGGTGAGGAGTAGATCACACACCTGAATCAGTGGTGGTGGCCCACCCTAGTGGTGGTCAAGTCATCCTCCTGCTTTAAGTGGACCATGGTGGGGCTGATGCTTTGGCACTTACTGAAGTAAAACCTGTAGTGAAGCCAATGGGAGCTGTAGCTCTGCATCTTTAGCCTTGTTGCCTGTGATACACTACAGCATCAGCCTGGCTGGGGAGAGCTCCGTGGGCCCTTTGCTAAACACTCCTTTAGAGCCACATTTCTCATTACCTGTGTACTCAGGAAAGCAGATACTCAGTGGAGATTTCTTAATTTTTTCCTCAAATATGTCCTTCTTGTTTAGAAACAGGATGATAGATGTATCTGTGAACCACTTGTTGTTGCAGATGCTGTCAAAAAGCTTCAGAGACTCGTGCATGCGGTTCTGCAATAGAAAGGAAAGATCACATCAGCCCAAAGCCAGCGACCCAGGGATGTTCAACACGTAGGGAAATCTAAAACAACTAAATTAAGGAGGAAAGCAACAAAAAAGAAAATCTACAATATACATAATAAATTTATGTATACATACAGCTGAACATGTACATACACAGATGCAATCCCTGTTACATTTGACATACAATTAGTAACTTAAGGGCATTTGACAATACAGAGCTGTTTTGATTTTGCATAACATTAATTTACAGGATTCCAGCTCATAGAAATCATCATGCACCATGCATGGATGGAGAATTATTTTTGCCCTTTGATCAGATTTATGTGTTGGTGTAGCTCATGCATATTTTCTAAAATGTTTTCAATAATTTTTCTAAAATGTTTTTTCCACTTTCTTGAATGTGTGCGGCACACAACTGGTTACATTAACCAAGGACTGGTAGATCCTTGAATTAATCTAGAGTTGGAAGCAGACATCAAGGTGACATAATTTTGGAAATGACCTTGCCGTGACCTTTGACTGGTTTTGTTATTTTGTTTAGTGTTTTCTGTTGTTGCGCTTTTAATTTTTAAACTTTTTGGTTTTAGTTGTCTTGGAAGATGGCTCAACAGAAAGTGTCTTGCAAAGAAGAAAAAAGTGAAAAAGGAAGAGAAAATAGTATAAAAAGGAAAAACATAACAAAGAACATCTAAGAACAACCAGACTAGAAGTCAGGCAGCTACCACTGATGTTAGCTCATGCCTCTAGAAGATGATTAGCAGAAGAGCCATACATCCAAATGTACGCACAACAAGAAGTCAGCTTTTTGGTTATAGGTCATGCAAAAAAGGACACAGAAAAGGAGAGAGATAAGAAGAATGGAAAAACCAGACCAGTTAGAGAGTTGCAAAGTCCGCCACATGAGTTTATGGTGGTGGAAAGAGCTCACGGCAAAGTCAACCAAGTGTCATGTTCCCCGCTGCTTTCAACTCCCAATTCGGTTTTTCTTTTTTTTTTTTTTTTTCTCAGTTCAATAGAAGCTTCATACCTGCCAAATTTGGTTGGTCTCTCAAATGCTCATTTTTTGGCCTTTGTTTGGCTAGATAAGGTCAGACGGCCGAGGAAAAGCTGTGGAGGTGCCGAGGCTGGCGACGTTTGGCGCCGAGGCCGACGCCGGAGCGCGCACGCCGGTCGCGTGGCCGTCTCTAGCCGGGAGCCGGGCAGCGCAGAGAGCAGGCGCGGTGAGGATGAAGCACACCCAAGAGTCAGGGGTTATCAAAGGCAAAGCATGGTACAGACCAGACCGGCTCCTCGGCTTTTCCAGCGGGATCTCCTTGGGGCTGCGCTCCCCAAACCCGCCAGTGCGCGTAAGAAACCAGTGACAGCCATCACCACAGGGACACTGGAGAGAACAGGGCTGCACGGGAGGGTTTTTGGGGTGGGTGCAGCATGTCCTGTTCCCCCCAGCCCTGGATTTGGGAATGTGGAGTGGTACATGAGTCAGCTGGGGGCCTTCACCCCTCTCCCACTCCGTTTCACACCTGTGCTGGCATAAAGCTGAGCCCAGCACTTCACTGATTAACACATTCCTTTTCATTGATATGTTTTAGAGTCTACTGAATGTTTTATATAGATAGAAGAAGCTCCACGGATGAAAGAAACATCTGATTCAGCCCAGAGTGAAACAGGACACATGGGATTTGCTGTGCCTTGTCTTGAATGACCACACATTTCCTCACCGTTTGTATCGACACACGGGGACGACGCGATCACACACAAACGTAAAAATGCATTTGCTCATTGGGTCTCAGTTGCAACACGTTGCTTATCTGGATCACCCTGTGCCTGTGGGCTGGTTTTTGCTAACCCATTTGGTACTGGCTGCTGTGGGAGTCCCTGAAGCAATGCTCCCCTTTGCTACTTGTGGTGCCAAAATTGTAACCACATGGAAACCTGGTGTACAAAAGTTTTGTGCAGGAGATCCTTGGATACCCAAAGCCTTTGGGAGGAGAGAATGAAGTGGAACGTGGTCAGGGGAACAGAAAGTGAATACAGTTGACCATTTTTTAAAGCAAAGTCCCTCACAGAACATTTTAAATGACATTTTTATAATTCTTGCTGATTTAAATTAAAGTGTGGAGAAATATGGGAATGCTGCTCGTGGGCTAAACCCACAGCTCATGCACAGCAGCCATCAAACACCTGGGCAGCCTCGTGCCACGGCCGCCACACTGCACAGCCCTGGTGGAGAGCAGAAGGGTGAAACTGCTCTCCATGGCATGGGGAGCACCACGGGTGACAATGAGTTTGTCTAAGAAACAGAAGCTGGGGACTTCTGAGCTGGCTTCATGGTTAGGTGAAGCCAACTTTTCTGTAATTGTATGACTAGGTAAGGATCCTAAAGAAGTCCTCCTACTTCTCTGATCCAGTTTGATAAATTTGCATTAGTGCACGTTAGGAGACGAGGCTGTTTTCCCAACAAACAGTGACTATTAGTGTTCAGTGGTAACCAGAATATAGAATCACAGAATCATATACACACAGCACAAACCAATACACCCCACAGCACATAAGGGTTACACTGAATGACCTCTATTCCTTTCAGATTCCAGAAACAAGGTCCAAAGCTTCCTAAGGCTGTCTGACCTGGCTTTCTGATCTCTCCATGTTGATTTTCTCTCCAGCTTTGCCAATCAGACAAGTAAACATAATGAACTACTCTGCCACTCATCGTTATTTATGTGGGAAATGTTTTGGTCTTAAAATCCACCTTTTCCTTCCCCATACTAAAGAGAAGATGACATTATTCCAAAGCCAGAAGATGACATTATTCAATAGCCATAAATTGCTTTCTGTGTGTGGCAAAGGTGCAGAGCAATATTCTGGTGAGCAGGCACGGATGCTTCTGTTGTCATTCCTGGATGTCATATGGGAAATGTTGTTGCATCTCAGAAGGGCTTCTGGGAGCCCATGCATGGACAGAAGCTGCCCTGGTGCTGGCTAGCATCAGGACTCCTCACTATCTCCCTTTCCTTTCCCTCCCCAACTGTTACTAGTTCAATAGATGTTTGTAGGAGCCCTGCAACAGCTCAGGCAGACCCAGGTACAGAGGCAAGGATGAGGAAGTAGTGTCTGGGTACCATATGTAAAAGGACAGACTGCTGCTAAAGGAGGAATAAGAAGTTAAATCCCCCATATAATCCCCCTCCTCCCAGTAAATCCACAGTGGAAGATCAGTTTAGTCCCTTAGAACTTGGCTGGGGCCCCTTTCTGCTGTGATGGAGCAGATGTGCCTATTCTGCTAGGAGGCACTAAAGATTGCACTCCTCATACTTTTAGATGCAGTGACACAAATGATTTTACCTGCTTTTGGACCCATCATGCTGCTTTTTCTCACTTTACGTTGGGTCTCTTATTAAGGGAAGAGCTCTTCAGACATTGATTTCTTAATGTTACTTCCTATTTCAAAATTGGTATTTTAAATCCTTACACTGGCAAATATTTCATACCCCAACAAGAAAAGCAGCTCCAACAGCCATGTAACCACTCACCCATGCATATTCAAAGTCCAGTTAACTTCTGTACAGGACAAGAGACAGAATTGCTCATAGCTGAGATCAGATGTCATTGCACAGCCATCACTGATGTGAAGAGCAAACAGCTTTTCACTCAGCATGAGGGAGAAAGATGCTGCAGTCAAGACTCTGCCCAGGCAGAAACACTCTTACAAAAACCATATTTTTTTTACCAGAGCATGGGAGGAGACCTGGCGTTTTCTGCAACACCCAGTTGATTCAATATTTTCTGTTTTCCTTGGTGATTAAGTGCTAGCTGTCACATGAACTGTAAGGACACTGATGGTTATCCTAAGCACAGCAACTCCATATTCTCCCTCCTGCTTATATTTCCTAAGATGTGCAAGCCACTTTGGCTTGCTTTGTCACTCCTAAGGCAATTTCTGAGCACTGCAATTCCATTTTCCTTGTCCAATGACAGCAGAGAGAGCACAGTAACCAGGTCATGCAGCGTGATACAAACCAAGAGGCCAACACTAATGGACCAAGGGTTACCAGCACAGAGCCTCCCACCCATCCCATCCTCAGCAACAGGGACACAAACAATGCTTGCATGTCTTGCCTAGATATGGTTGACCTAAATATTTTAGCTTCAGAGGCAGCAATGTGCAGCATCAACATCTTCCTCTCTTGTCATGACTCCTTTGAATTTGCAAGGTAAAAACCAGAGGGTAGTTTCATTCCCATGGCAGGTCCCATTCCATTGCTGTTTTAAAAAAA
The DNA here is from genome assembly GCF_028551555.1 of Melozone crissalis. NCBI lineage: Eukaryota > Metazoa > Chordata > Aves > Passeriformes > Passerellidae > Melozone > Melozone crissalis. The sequence goes on from NW_026535785.1 coordinate 8,393,255, forward strand.
AATTCCAATAGGAATTCTATTTAGAAAGAACAATGGAAATCTACCTTTGTGAATCACTAGTTTTACTGAGTGATATGACTGTCCCTCTTCCCAGATTACAGAGCTGAGGCTTTTCCTTCTGTAACTTCAGCTTATGAAACAAAAAGATCAGCCACAAATGAGATGAAACAGCCTTGTTATGCAAAGACATAATCCAGGGAGGTGTTCTGCCAGTTAAAGCAGGATGTTCCCCCTGTGTACAAATATGGCAGAGCCTGGCAGGTCCTTGTGAAGGACTTGGTAAAGGCACAGGCAGGTGTAATTCCTTGAGGGCAGTGCCTTGTGTGTTGGATGGGCTGGGCAGAGGGTACCACTCTGCCACGTGAGCTCTGGCTTGGGCTGTGGCTGGCAGCAATGGGGCTGCTGAAGGCATTGCTTGAATCCCTCTCATGCCTTGTTCCTCTCCCCTGGGAGCTGGGCACTCAGGGACACAGTTTGGATTTGCCAACAGCAGCATAATGTGTTGGAAGCAACGGGAGAAGTTGGATTCAGCAGTACTGGGAGTTTCTGTGAAAAGTGTGATCTTTATGGGTGTAAGGGCCTAAAAATCACAGATGCAGAAAGTTTTCTTTATTTTGTTTATGTCTTTCTGATCTGGACCTAGGGGAGCACTTGCTTTCCTCGACTCCTGCTGTGGCTCTTTGTAACAGGGAATTAGAGAGAAAATACATCCCTTATAAAAGCCTGCCTGCCCTTAAGAAGCAGGGACAGCTTCAAACACAACGATTTTGTTTTAGCTGCTGCTGGAGGATGGGTGCTCAGTCTTTTAAAACAAAGAGCACAATAACCCACAAAACAACTTTACAAGCACAGAGCTGTGTTTGAATTTTAAGGGCAGGGACAGGTCAGAGAGTGCTTCACCCAGCCTTGTTTAACCAGCTCTTTGGAAAGGATTCACAATAAACCTGTTTGTGAGCTTTTTTCAGTGACATAAGCTGACCCTACACTTGTCCCACCTGGAGCTTACCAAGGTGAGCCTGTTCCTGGTCCATGTGATGCTGACTGCATCTGAAATGCAGTTTTCTCCACCTGAAGTGTGGTTTGACTTACAGAAGTGCAAAAAGCACCTGTGAAATCTTGTGCTCGTTGACAACACGGTGCTGAGTGCAGGAGGAAAAGTCATTCTTTACATGCACACAGATTTGGAAGGGGTTTTTTGGACCATGATATGCAGTCAGGTTCTTTCCCTCTCATGGCTCCATGCCAGCAATGAAAGCTCTCTCCAAGTCCTTTCATACTCATGGAGACATCTGTACAGCCCCCAAACCTTCAGTGGCTCAACACAGCTGCCAGTGTAGTAAGTGTCTCTAAAAAATGAAGCTGGAGGAGCAGCATCCAGCTCACTTTCTCAGCTGCCTCCTCTTTGTGTTTTCCAAGTGAGAAGCAATAGAAGCTGATTGACGTCATGCAAGCCGGCAGATGTGACGGATGCAGGCAGCAAATCAGCTGACTGAGGAGGAGATGCTGCTCCACTGCTGGGCTTCTGGGGAGGCACCACATTGCCAAGGAGGGGGCAAACGCTTGGGGGAAGGGTTTGCTTCTCCTTCAAATCACCTGGGAGGGGCCAGGGTCTGTGGGTGCCCCGTTTTCCACCTGCCATTTGTGATGGGGATACAATAGGGCAGGCAAGATCCAACCCCAGTGTTGTTTCCTGTGCACTGGCCTTGCTCAGGGCTGTTTATCTGGGTTAGGCAGGGGCGTCCTGGCGATGCCGAATGCTTTCGCCGCTTACGCCGAATGTGTAAATGAGCAGCAGCTGCCTCTGCCCTCCTGTTGCTCAGCATCCCCCAAAATGTGCTGTGAACAGGGACTGAAATAGCAAGCAAATGTCAGTGCTGTGCCAGAGCTGCACCAGGCTGCTCTCCTGCTGCAAAGGGAAACTTGGAGATGCATAATTCCCCGTTTCTGCAGCGTGGCACTTCAGGGGGCAGGCTGAGCTGGCTCTGGGGACAATCACTGGCAGGGCTCTCCCCAGGAGAGATGCTCTAACCTCCAGTTCAGAGGAGCAGAGTAAAGGCTGACATTTAAAAAATGGCAGTGGCATTCAGGCCATTCCATTTTGTGCTCCATGGCTTTGAATCACAGCCTCTGACGTGTGTAGATGGGCACCCAAAGGTGACCTGTATTAAAAGCTGCCTTTGGCTTCATAATTTGGGTGTCACAGTCCAAGCTATCCTTACCCCAAGTACCTTGTTCTCTACTCAGATCACAGCTTTGCTCCCTGCTCCTGGACCTTCCCTCTCCCTCTGTGTTCTTCTGTGTCTCCTGGCTGATTTTGCTGCCCAGCTGCAGAGCTCTATAGTGTTGAGGTAATGGCTGGATTTTTCAAATCATGTCAGGAGATTTTGGTTCCTTCCCAGTAAATCCTACAGGGCTGAGCATCCTTCAACATATCAGGGCCAGGGTCAGAGGGAGGAGACAACTGGGGATTATAAATAAGTGGACATGACAGGATGTAGAGTGTGTCTTAGTCAGTCTGGAGGGAGACACAGTCATGATCACAGAATCACAAACACCATCCAATCCAACTCCTGGTTCTGCACAGAACAACCCCAAGAGTCACCACATGTGCCTGAGAGCATTGTCAAAATGCTTCTTGAACTCCTCAGGCTTGGTGCTGTGACCACTTCACTGGTGAGCCTGTTCCAGTGCCTGACCACACTCTGGGTGAGGAACCTTTCCTGATTTCCAGTCTAAACTTCTTGACACAGCTTCATGCTGTTACCAGTTCTGTGAATGGTAATGTTAATATCATCCAGAATTCTGGCATCAATATGATTCAAACAACCAGATGATTTCATCAAAGAGTTTGCAAGAGCTCGTAAACCTGGCTCAGAAGCTACAAACCACAGTCCCCCTAGTCTTTTTGGGACAGGACAAATGTCCCTTAACAGCAATATTTCCCTTGATTCCATCCTCATCCACAGCTTTCTGCAAGCCTGACATCTTTTCCAGCAGGAGAATAAAAAGCCTCAGAAAGACAGAGCTGGCAGGAGCAAGCACTCCATGCTGCTACTGCAGATTGGGCACCGATGAAATCATTACTGAGTCTGAGTATGGCCTCCAATTCCTTTTCATTAGAGAAATGTAACTGCCCACAGCAGTTGTCATTAGTCCCAAAAACATCATGCATCCCCATCATACTGAATGAATGGTCAGAATACAGCAATGAGTCTTACTGCATCCTTTTTTGTATATTCAATTCACTTGTATTAATTGCACTCTAATGCCAGGGAGCACACAGTTTCTTACCAGCTTTATTTCCAGATGGTATTTTGAGCCTAATGTCACAGTGGGAAGTCATAAAATCTCTCCTAGAGCAAATTACCTGAGGACTTAAACAGTTCCATTCCCACTAAGGAAAACGAATTTCTGTAGCCTGTGGAAATAGGTTACATTGCTGGGCAGGCGTGCACTGCTGTCCTGCACCTCTGCACCACGGCCTGACTGCTTCCCTGTATAAACAGGGACACACCCAGCTCTATCCTCTTGCTGGTAATGGGTTCCTGTAATGCATTTTGAGAACACAGGCTGGCTAGACAGGAGAAGCAAACCCTTTGCCTTTACCAGTGTAAGGAAGCATTACCTGGGTATGCAGACTTGGTACCAAAGAAGGTGAAGGAGGAGAGCTCTCCCCAGGATTTCAGAGCCAAGGGGACAAGAGCACATTAGTGCAGCACCCCAGGGAGCATTCGGTGATCTCTGAGGAGCTGATGGCTGTGCAGTGTCCCACACAGAGCTGCTGGGGCCTCCAGGACCCACTCAGACTCACCGTGGTTTCGTCTTCATGGAGCACCTGGTCGTAGCCACTGAGCGCCACGCAGAAGATGATCGCTGTGACGTCCTCAAAGCAGTGGATCCACTTCTTGCGCTCTGACCGCTGGCCCCCGACATCGAAGAGCCTGCAGCACAGGGGAGCACCATCACCACCCACTCCTGCCCAGCTGCCAGGGAACTTGAGCATTCTGGGCATTCTCTGACCACCTGGGTCCTGGGGGGCTCCAAACACAGAGCAGTGGGTCTGTCACTGCTAGCTCGGTCTTCTCCTCCAGAGCCTGCAGCCGAGGAGAGCCAGGAGGAGCAGTTACAGACAGGGATCTGTCTGTATCTGTCCACACTGTCTGGGGACCTGTGGGAGAGCCTTAGCAGCATGCTGGGTCCCAAAAGGGCAGTAGAGGTGGAGACCACACAATCTTGACTTTTATATGCTCTAAGTACTGTTTGTGTGTGGCTTTCTGTCGTTGTGCCCTCTTCTCTCTAGTGGATGGCATCATGAGGGTCAATGTATTGTGTTAGCTACAAGTGAACAACCCACTTAAGAGAAAAGATCTGGCCAAATATTTTTACATTTATGAGGTTTGATCAGATTTGGGGGTCAGTCTTGTATTATACATTTCAACAAAGAAGTGTTGTTTGGGTTAGAAGAAGCTGCCATGAGCTTCTATCATACAGGCAGTGACTTTCAAGACAGGATTGCCAAACTTTTCATATTGTTGACCCTCCAAAATGCTGTGTCTTCTGCATTGTAGGAGCTGTCCATGCATTAACCAGCAATTTAACAACTTCTTTAGGAACTATGGGAAAGCCCTGTGATAAATAGTTGTTCTGAAAATTTACTGTACAATTTTGGACTAACCTGAAGTGGAGGTTTTTGAATGTGAAATGGGTTTCTACGATGCCAGTTGTTTTGACCCTGGTTCGGAGGATATCCTGCTCCGTGGGTTGGTAGTCTGCAGCTCCAATTCGATCTAAGCTGTCTAGGTAGCTAAGAGAAGAAGGGAAAAGAAAAAGAAAACAGCTAAGAATAAGACACACATTAATCTTTGTCAATCTCAGATGGATCCTTCAGCTTCCTATTAATCTTTTTCAATCTCATTTTTCATGGCTGAATGTATTGTAGCTAAAGCAAAAAAATATCCTATTCTGGGGAAAAACAAACCTCAGTAAGCTAAGCATAAAATCTGATAGGGAACTGAAAGCAGGAAATTAAGCATGGTGTGTTGTGGGTCCCGCCTGCAATCTGTGAAAATACACAGTTTTAATATTAACTTGCTATTTTTATTCCCTGAGGAACAAGGGTCCCAATCAGTCCATTGTGCTGGGTTCTGTACAGAAAACCTTTTTCTGCCAGGGTTTATTCAGATAAGAGGCTGCAGCATGCAGGTCTTGCTCCCAGAACACACAGGGTGAGTCCCCTTTGGCCATGCCTCTCTGTGCTGGGAGGGAGCAGGGCCATGCCAGGCCTGGCTTTCAGTCAGCTCAGATGAAGGGAGATGAATCTGCACAGGTGAGTCACTGCTTCAGTTCAAAACCCAGCACAGGGCTGGGGCTGCACGAGATGCAGCTCTGGGAAAGAATCCAGGACTCCACTTAAATGGTGATAATCTGGGAGTACAAACTGGGGATTTGGGGGAACAGAGAGGAGATTTAGCTTTCTAAAATGCTTGGACAGTTTAAAATATGTAACTTTATTCTGCTTTAGGCTTAATATCTATGAACATGGGCAATGCCTCCCTAGGCTGAAACTTGGGGTAGGAAGTCCTGTCTTGTGCCATGAAAGTTTTGTGTAGAGGAACCCAGCATCTTTGCACATATGACCACAATCCAGTTTTCCATCCACATTCAAGACAATTTTAAAAACAATTTATAAAGAAAAGAAGAATTTGGATTACCATTTAATATGAATTACAAACACAGACCAGCATCACACAGCACAGTCTTTCTCACCACCATTAAGCCTGCAAGCAGACACTCCAGTTTCTCTTAAAAGGGGTTTGATGTGCATTACAGGGCATAAATGTCCACCTCTGGCCCCAGGAGCATCAATCTAATGCTCTGAGATGCTTTCAATATATTGTGAATATAATAGAGCATGTCTGTACATGAACAGTGATCTTTTCCTTTGATCCCTGTGCCTGGATGTCACCCAGAGAGGCAGTGGGGCAGGAGGTGACCTGCTCTGGCAGGACAGGAGGGCACCTATTCAGGTGCCAGAAGATGGCAGCTTTGCCCAGTGCAACAGGCAGAGAATAAAAAGTGCTAAGAGGAGCTGCACAGTTGCAGAGAAGGAAAAGACTTTGTTGTCTCAGGTAAGAGTTTGCTGGTGAGTGGGAGATGGTGTGAGCTGGAACCATTCACTCAAGACAGCCATGAGTCTATGCTTGACTTTCAAGTTTAGCTAAATGCAATTTTTTTAAAACACAGAACATGGATTTAGTCCTGATGAGTAACCAAACCAACCCCTCTTATTTGCCTTGCCATAGCACATCCCATTTGGCCTGAAATTGGCCCTGACCTGCTGCTGGAGATGATATCCCTGCTGCATCCAAACCAGGAATGGCTTTCCATTTGTGCCCTGGAGGGAGTGCACTGAGCCAGGGCTCTGGAGCAGGACACCTGAGAGCTGGGGCTGTGCTCTCTGCTACCCAACAAACTCCCTGCCACTGTCTCTCATACCTGCCCCACAAGCCTGGAACAACAAACAGCCAGCCAAACTCTACACTAAGGTCAAACACAATCCTCACCCTGCTCATACAATGTATTTTCCCGACCCATCATATTTATAATTTATTTTTCCTAAACAATTCCAAGAATCACGTCACCCAGAGGAAAGTATATAAGCTAAGCAGGCTTATTTTTGTTGTGCCCTTTTCAAGCATTTAAAGGCATTGTGGTTTTGTGACAGATGCTCCTTTAATAACCCTGTGATGGGCACTGGATGGATGAATGGGGCTTCATTTGAAATCAGATCCTGGGCTGTGACGGCTGAAGCCACGATCACTCATCTATTCACAACTGGTGTCAACTGCTGTTATTTAAGAGACAGCTGCATCTCTTCACAGGGCCCTGCAGACTGAGGCTGCTCTGCAGTGCTGGTATTCAGAGACTCAGTCTCTGCTCAGGAACTTCAAGGTGATATTTAAAATATGAGGTGTAAGAGGGGGAATTTTCTTTTCCTCTTGAGGCTGCATTCCAAACCTGTTTAAATCTTTGGCTGCTCTACCCTAGGAAGAGACTCAGGCTATGGCAGATATTTTTCCCCCTGCACTTTGGCTGCAGCTGAGCTGGACCCTGTTGGTGTGTGCAGCGTGTGCAGCTCAGCTGGAGGAGTGTGCCATGGCATGGCTGCCACACTAACACCCAGCTGTGGGAATGGGAGGATCAGCCAGGCTGCTGCTTGGATGCTGAGCTGATTTTAGTGCTGCTTGTTCTCCTGGGTTCCTGCTGGAAGCATCTCTGAGGTTTCACTGGAGTGCTGGTGCTCCCTGCCCGTGCTGCTTGGAAGGCCCTGCTGGTGTGAGCCTGAGCTGGGGGAGGATGGGGTACTTTGGGGGTGCCACCTCTTTGTGACAGGGAAACCCAAGTGGGGACAAATTGCTACACATGGTGCAGGATGGCAGCGCTGCTGGTACGCCCTTTGAGCTGAAAATCTCAAGGCCAGACTGTTGTGAGAGATAATTAGTTGTCACAGCCAACAGGCTCCACGACACATAATCCCCTCAGAAGCTGGCATCTGTTTAACCAGCAGAAATAAGAGCACTTTGGAGGCCATGGAGTGAGAGCTCAGCTCCCCCTTCCACGTCAGTGGTGCTGGCACCAGAGCTCTTCCATTGCCCAGCTCCAGGGTTTGCACACTGGAGTGGAAGCATATCCGAAATGACACATCAGCTCTTACTTGCAGCCTGCCTTGCCCCAGGTTTGCAGGGGTTAAAAAAAGCTTAAGGAAGGTTAGAAGGTCTGTGAGTGCATGAGTAACCCTCTAGCATTTCTGCTCCTGAGCCAAGTAGCTCCATTACTGCTTATATCTTTTATTTTATATCTTTTTGTTTTGAAGCAGATTGCAGGTTCTGAGTCACTCTCTATACCATGCTCATGGAGGTGAAGCCCAACTATTTTATGCTGCTAAAAGCAAAATGCAGAGGAAATGGCAATCACAAATACAGGGAGAGGAGATCATTGAACAGAGGCTAAGAAAGGCAGGAGTTCTATACAGGCCAGTTGACAGCAAATAGCTATACACAGTAGTATTGGCCCTTCATTTGCTGTTTCCAAAAGCACCTGGTAGCAGCACTGTGGGTGCCAGAGACACTGCATGGAGAAAAGGAACTTTTGTCCAGGTGTACCAATGGGAATGGCTCAGCAGCAGCCTATGTGCAGTGTGTGCACAGGGACCTCTCCTCAGGCTCTTGGCTACCACAGGAACCTTCTCCCAGGACTGTGCTGCCAGTGCCAAAGCTCCACTGGCTGCTTCCTTGGGTGAAGAAGTGCAGCTGAGGTTGCAGGCTGTGGTCAGGGCTGGATAACTGCGGCAAAGCTTACACAGACGGACATTCACACCTACTGAGATTAACAGCAGTAAGATGGTGAAAGGTCTGTTGGGTTTTTCTTGCTGTGAGGGTGACACCTTGGCAGTCTTTGTGCATCATCCAGCTGTCCCTGTGCACACCCAAGGGGCTCACACCATGCTGATGCCATGCTCACATCCTCCGTGCTCAAGGAGCTGCGGTGCAGCAGCAGCCACAGCTGGGTCCTGCTCTGGGGCAGCTCTGCAGGGACTTGGAGTTGGAGCTCCAACTCCAGGAGCAAGCCTGGAGACAGCAGCATCTTCCCAGTGGCTCCTCCATCCTGGCTGCCCTGAGTTCTGGCCATGTCTCCTCTGTGAAGGAAAGGCCATGTGTGTGTGGGATAGCCCAGCCTCGGTTTGTTGGCTTGTGTTGTATTTGGTGAGGAAGCAGATCCCCATTTGTCAACACATGCAGCTGAGTCACTGCTGGGCTATTTTGGACTCTGTGTACTGAGGCACTCAAGGGGCAGCTCCAACACTGTGTCCTGGCAAATGCTGAGTTTTTAATCAAGGTTGTCATGAGCAGGCTCCATGTCATCTAAATCTAAATGATTATGTGAAGAAGGCTCTATCTGAACACTTCCTTGCTCATGGATGGAAGGCTGCCTGTATCTGATCTTATCTTCCACCTTATCTTCTTCCTTTCTTTCAATGATGAACACACAATTCAATGTATATTTACATTAAAACCATTAAATATTTAATGACTGTAGAGTAAGGGTACAGAGGATGAGCACTGGATTTAGGGAGTGTCAGTAGTGGCTCTACAACAGAGAGTAAACTGTTGTAGTTATCTCCTACCAGAGAGCAAAACCATGTGGGCACTGCTGCCTGAAGGTGTGATACAGTCTGGTTTGGCTGCCCAGGGCAGCTGGTGCTGGGCAAGTACCCAGAGGTGATGGAACCACAGTGTTTTTGCTGCAGACACTATGTCCAGTCAGATTTGCTGTTATGTTGAGGAAAGGGGAAAGGCAAGCACAGCCCACTCTCAGAATCCAGCACCAATCCAGCACACATTGAAGTGATGTCACAGGTGTCTTAAATAATTATCAGTTATGAAAAGCTTGAAATGTTGCCAAGCAGTGGCATCGTGTCCCTTCAGGAATCAATCCTGTCTGAGGGCAGAGACTGCAGAGCCCTCCTCTCCCCCTAGCAAAAGCCAGAGGGTGGCACACACTGCTCCTGAGGCATTTCCATGTGGGTTATGGCAGGCAGGGAAAAGACCTTAGGGGAGGAGTAACTCATCTGAGAGCAAGAGCATTGTGTGGTGTTTCCTCAGGCCAGCCTGGAAAAGGAAGGTCTTGGGAGTTTGCTCCTGGACTTTGGGTAATGTGTTTAGTGTTTCTGGCTGTGCTGCTCCATCAGCCAGTCCTGCCTCCATGGCAATCACGTGAATCACATGGCAAGCCCTGCTATCTTGCTGCTGCTCCTCATGATAAATCTCATCTCACATCCAACCAGATGAGGCACCAGCATGAAAACTCCCCAGCTTCCTTCCCCTAACTTAATCCAACCACTGAGATATCACTTCTGGTGCCTGCTTGTTGCAGGCTGCTAACAGCTGAGTGATGGTCACCTGGCTCAGGGATTGCTGGGGTTACTTTCCTGAAAGAACCTTGCTGGGTGCCCTGGGTTTTCATTACTGTTCTCTGGGGAGTGAGGAGGATGGTCCCTGCTATTAAAGGAAGGTGCCAAATCTTGACAAAAAAGATGCTGCGTTGTGATGCATTTTTATGGTTTTGGCCCTGCACTGAAGCAAGGCTGCACAGGGCTTGTACATCAAGATCAACTTGACAAGTTGATATTAATACTAATGATAGGCAGGAGGAGTGAATAAAAGCAGGTTGGCGTTTAGCTGTCCTACTTAGACTTGCAGTTTTCCAAGGCATGACTGGATCCAGAATAATTTTTAGCATCACATGTGGATGAGAAGAGTCACTAAATAGCAGCTGTGTAACAAAGGTACTTGAGGACATGAGGGGGCTCCAGGTGCAAGTGCTGGCTGGCTTTGCTCACAGCTGGTCAGCTCTGGCCATGTCTCTGCTCCTGACTGCTGGAATCAAAGGCCAGTGTGTTATGGTTTGAGTTTGTCATCACAGAGCTCTGGCTGGGGGTGAGGTGGGTCTTGGAGGAACGGCAAGCACAAGAAACTTACCCAGAAAGGATTTTGGGGTCCTGGGAAAGGAAATGTGGGCTTATCTTTCTGCATTGAAGCTTGAAAATTGGATGGGATGTAAGAGGGGATGAAAAAGGTATTTTTTGACATATCAGAGCCCTTACAAAAGAGAAAAACAACATGTCTGGGTCAGATCAATGACTCACCTAGCTTAGCTAGTGTCCAAGAGCAGATGTTAAGAGAAAAGTACAAATACAGGGCAAGCATGCAGTGTTCAGCTTTTCCAGCCTCCAGCAGTTCATATGGATAACAGAGTTTCAAAGAGAAGTGTGATATCTTTATATTTATTACCCCTCAATGATTTTTCTTCCAGAAATTTGTCTAGGCACTTTTTGCAGCAATTTAAGCTTCTAACAACCACATCTGCAGCAAGGAATTTCCAAGCTCAGCTACCCTGTCTTGAACAAACTGCCTTTTTCCGGTTTTTAAACTGCCGTGTCAGAGTTTAACTTTGTTAATTTTTGAATGGGAACAGCTGTCCTCTCTCTCCTCTCTATCTCCCACTTGTTTCTCTGTAGACATCTCTGAGACCTCCACAGCATCCACTGTGCAGCATCTTTTCTCTGCTACCAAGACATTGCTTCACAGAGGCACTTTGGAGCCTTTTGTTACATAGAAAGGGGTTTTCCTCATGTCCCAAATCCTTTCTGAGATGGAGGAAGGAGGGAGCCATAGCTGCCATGTTCTACAAGTGACCATCTGTTTTACAGTGCCTCAATCTGATGCTGTGTGGAGAAGCAGGCAGTGTCACACCAGGCCCCTGGGGCTGCTGCACAGGGCAGATATGGTGACACAGCCCACCAGCAGTGCTGTGATGCCTTTTAGCAGTGTCCTCATCTGGGCAGTGCCACTGTTTTATATAAAGTCTGTGATTAAATTGTTGTTTAGCGCAGAGCTGCTGGCCACAAGGCACCTTTGTTTTATAAGCAGAGGATTTTGACAGGGGCTGGCTCTGTGTGAGCCCAGGGTGACGCACGGCCCAGGCTGTGCAGGCTCCTCTCTCCTGGTGGCCCTGCACAGGGGTGTCCTCTGCACAGCAGGCACTGATCGAACTTGGGCTGAAGCAGAGGAAGGCTCAGAGCTCCAGCCTTGCTCCTGCTTTATGTAAGGCTCTGCTTCCTTCTGACAGCCAGCTCTGAAGGACAGTAGCTGAGCTGGAAAAGGGATGAGGAATGGTGGGACTTGGAACCCTGGAAGTGAGCAGGATCTGTGCCTAAACCTTTATGCAACAGTCAGTGGGTTTGAAGCTTTTTTTCTTTGCTCCAGGACTGCTGTTATAAGCTGGCTGACAGTGGAGCTGATGGTTTTCTATACTGTAAAAAGAAGAAAGGAAAGAAAAGGAGGGGCTAAAAATAAGCCCTAGGGAGTTTGGGATAATGAAGGGCTTGTTCTGGGAAGGAGTCTTGCTCAGAGAATGCAGGCCCCGTGCTGCAGCAGGGCCCCTGGTGCATTCACAAGCATCTGCTGAGCCCAAACAGGGGAGAGACATCAACTAACCCAGTTTGCTGCATGCACAGCCCCCAGTGAGCACACCAGCACAGGCATGAAGGATTGCTTGCCCCAATGCTCCTTGCATTGCACAGCAGATATTCAATTTGGCCCCAAGGCCAAATGAGCTAATTACTCAGAATTACTCCAGCCCTGGAAAGCAGACAGCTGGGACCACAGATGAAACCAGTCCCACAGAGTTTAACCTTTTGATCAGCCGCTGGCCAGAGATATTCACTGGGGTGTGCACAAAGGCCTGGGACATCTATTTACACACTTGTTGGTGAAGCAGCATTAACATCTCCATTTCTAAGCTGGAAGAAAAGAATTAGATATAGCTGCAGTGTTTTGTAGTGCTTGGTGTGTGTCTGCAGCAGGGACAACACCAGTGAGGGATTTAGATCTAATGCTGCAAAGGAAAGCATCACTTAATGAGATCTGTGTTCTCATATCAGTTAGCTGGAGGATGCCCATGGCTGGATGATGGTGCAATTATGAGGAGCGGGGTAGGTCTGTCGGGAGCTGACTTCAATCAGGGGCCCCATTTATCCACTCACCCTGCTGAGGAAGATGCACTGCTGGTGATGGAGTGGGAATCATATCTCTGGATCTTCTCATCTGTCCATTTTCCTGATCTATTAGCAAGCTATGGGGATTTCTGCTTTCAAATGTCATTTAAGCTTCCCTGCCAAAAACCACGGGTACCAAAATTAGCCAGTGCTCTGCCATGGGCAGATGTGACTCATAGGTAGCAAAAGCAAAACCTGGAAATTTCACCCTTGGCTGCACTCTAAAAATATCTCAGTTATCCCAGACATGGGCAGATCTCTCGGGCGTGTAAAATCTGTGCTACACAAATGGACTTTCTGGTCCTTCTCAGCAGCTGTCAGGCTGAGGCTCCTTGGAGAGCAGCTTTGCTTGTGGTATTGCAGCAGTTTGGTTTCAATCCAGGCCAGATCCAGAAACAGAGACACGTAAGGGAAAATTAATGGAGTTTCTCAACCCTTTAGAAAATGTTGAAGCGAATCATTGTCAGGAGATTGTTTATAGAATATCAAACCAGCTCCATTGATCTCACCAGGAATGGCTGTCACCTGCTGGACCCCCATTGTCCCTTTCTCCCTCTTCTACTGGCACGAGCAACCTCAGAGGTCTATTAGCAGAGTTTTCTGTCACCACACACCCACTCCTGGGGTTAGGCTCCTGCAGTCCCCCAAACAGTGGCTGGGGTTGCTCCCAGGCCTCGGCAGGAGAGGGCTCAGCATCAGGGACATTTGCATGACAAAATTTGGGATGCTCTGCATGGGACAGCCCAGCCACAAAGCTGCTGTGGCTGTGTGGCACATGAGCTGAGGACACCAACTCAGGGGCATGTCCCTCCATGGGGCTGGGAAAAGCTGTCTGCACTTGAGCTTGGGCAGACTTTCCTCTGTGCCCTGGGGACATGTCCCTGCCAGAAGCAGCCTCTGCTGCCTGCCCACGGAGCTGTCAGTGCCCACATCTCCTGGGAGCAAGCCCTGGGCCAAGGTGCTGCAGTGAGCCGGGTGGGAGGAGCAGGAGTTCCTCCCTGCTCGTGGGAGAGGTTTGAATTGACCCAGGAGCATTTCACTTCCAGCAGGAGGATGGAGCTGGGCCAGAGAAATGTTAGGTCTGGAAAACATCAGTTCTTCCAGGCATGGTGGGCTTTATTCCCAATAAATGCCTTTGGTGTGCTTTCCCTTGTCTGCAGGAGGGGAGGACAGCCCCTCGAGCAGAGGGCTGGAGAGCAAAGCATTGCCCCTGCTCCCTGCTGCTGCTGCAGCACCTCAGCTCCTGCTGGGCAGGACTGATGAGTCCTCCCAGCCTCCCACTGGAGCAGGGAAACACTGTTCATCACACTTGCTTTGCGAGGAATGGAAGTATCAAGGGGATAAATGATTTGCCTGAGGACACAATGGGAAGTCTGTGGTGGCACTTGGAAATCCCTTTGGGTTCCCTAATATGCAGTCAGAAGCTTTGACCACCAGAACTTTCCATATTTAGGGTTATAAACCTCAAGCAATATTCCTCCATGCTTTTAATAGAGATTTTGCCCACTTAGGGGCAGGTAGTGCAAGGCTGGTAGAAACTGAATGTATTTTATTAAGGCTCACTACAAGAAAGAAATATATTCCCTACATAAAGAGCAGCTGATAAAACTGCGTTACAATTGATGATTAAATCACAAGTTAACCCAAGAATTTGAATGGAGATAAATGCTTTCTTCTTTTTTTTTTTTTGGTGAACAAACAAGGCTGAAAATGGATGTTGCCATGTACCTTTCTGCTCCATCCAATATCATTTCATGCATTCCCTTATGGATTTTGATGAGTTCTGCAGATCAATGACACAGCACTTAAAGACAAGCTAAGCAGTAATTACAGATGCATGCAAGATTTATTCATCTGGTGGCACTGCACCAGCTGATGGAAGGATCAGCCGTGTCCAATCAATGTTTGAAGCTTCTCAAAATACAGAGGTTTTTTGGCTCCCACTGCAAAGTGAAAATAGAAATAACCTCCTGAATCCCAGGAATGCCTCCTTAGGTCCATACAAGGTAAGGCTGCAGGATGGATCTGGGTCATATCTGCACTGCTGCTTGTCCCTTGCCTCTGCATCCCCATAAATATTTTTATTTTTCTTGTGGGGCCTTCTTCACATGCTCACTGCATGACCCACTTGTCCCTAGGGCTGAGGACTGGACTGATGAGATTTAAGGCATAGGTAAGGAAAAAGAAGCAGCAGCATTGCAGAGAACCATGGAGCAGGCATGCCCCTGTGCCCAGGCCTGGTGAGCACAGGCAGGGAGCCAGTGTGATGTGTCACACTGTGGCACAAAGGGAGCACCTGGGGGGCCTCAGCCAAAGCCACAGAGGAGTGTAATGTGGCACTGCTGTAATGTGGCACTGCTGTTTTGGGAACATGGGGCAAGGGAGGAGCATGTGTAAAGCAAGAAACTGGATTTTGGACCATTTTTCTTCAGGCTTTCCCTGTTGATGTGAGTTATCCATACCTATAGGAGGTCTCACCTTCCGTGCAGCAAAGCTGCTCCCCACTGTCACCATGGGCAGCCCTGACACACCAGGGAGTCCCACACTGGGATGACCTTTGCTGGGACTTCAGAGAGGGTGCTGATCCTACACCTTGCAGTGCCAGCCCTGAGTGCAGGTGGGACTGCATTGAGACTGTGGATCAGGAGATCCAGCTCTTTGTCATGTGTGGGGGGAAAGATCTTCCACCCCCAAGTGTGGTCCCTGGGCAGGGTATGGGTGGTGGAGCTCTTGGGCAGAAATGTGCAGCCTTTTTTCCTGAATTTGTTTGTAACTTCTGCATTTGTGTCACTTCTTTGTTTATGCATTTTTGTTCAATGAGAAGGTCCTCTGGGGATTTCTTCATGTGAAGTTGCTGCTTTAACATTAGTTTAATTTGAGCAAAGGTTTTTGCCTGGACTCCATTATCAATTCCCAGCTCTCTGCATCTGCTAGCTAGCATCAGCCATCTCTGTCTCTTTCTTTCTCCTGCTCCTGCCTTTAGCATATTTGGCATCACAGCACACTGGTGCAGTATTTCTCATGTTGGGCACTGCAAGAGCATGGATCTGTTTAACTGCAAATGTTTAAAGTGACATTAATGATGCTCAGTAGGATGTACTGGCTGGTGTTTTCCTGAAGGAGGATTTGGAAATGGTTCTTATGCTATTGCCAAACCTCACATACCAACAGCAATACTGAGGGACTGGGAAATGCTGATCTATATCACCAAAAGTGCTGTAAAAACCTCAGAGCTACAGTGACTGCTCACATGGTGTTTCATGGACCAGGCTTGCAGTTTTAGAGCACTAAATTTCTTTTCAGTCCTGGTGTTCCCAGCAAACCTGCTGCTCAGCACAGGGGTCACAGTGTAGCCCAGCAAGGAAGGGGTTACAAGGACACAAAATGCATTGTAAATCCCCAGCAAATGACTTGGACTAACCACCAAAACCAGAGCTGACACTTCCTCAGCGTGGCTCCATGGTGCAGTTTGTGCCTGGCTTCCCTCTCCCCAGTATCTCCTCCTTCCCTTCCCAGCAGCATGGACTAGGTGCTGCCTAAAATCTAGGCTCAGAATAATTTCTCCTCTTTTTTCCTCAACAAATTGAGTCTCCAGAGAGTCTCAGGGAACCCAGGGACCTTTGAGGAGGTCCCTTCTCCAGGCACTCAAGCATTCAAATGCAGTAAATATATTGGAGGTGGGGAGGGTTGTAAGCATGAGGATTTTGGCACAAGGACTCCTTCTGCTGTCATGAACAAAGTGAGAAACCCTGCCCAGAGCCTGTGCCCACCAAGCAGAGTGAGTGTGTCCCTGCAGGAGCACCCTGAACTCTGCAGGGGGAGAGGCAGGCTGGGGGTTACAGGTTTTTCTGGGTGGACTGAGAATACAGAAGTTTTGGGTTTGGATCTGTGTGATAGGTCAGTGGTCTGAAGGCAAGGAACATACATGGGGAAGATGAAACAATAGTTCATAGACAGTCTCTGTTATTTTTAGTGTAAAAGGTGTGGATGAATGGACTGATATGAACCTGGCACTAGCTAATCCCAACTAGTGTGTGGCGTAGACAAAAACAAAAAAATATAGGAAAAGGTCAAAAATCTGTCTGCAATGTATTAGGCTGATGGGGCTCATGCCCAGCTTGTATGGTGGAATGGCACATGAGCAGTGCTGTGGCAGCATCACATTTGTCTGCCTCCAGTTCTGCTGCCCAAATCAACAACAGTCTCATCCGAGAGTGCTCTGGGGAAAACCAGGTACAAACAAACCCCTTGTCAGGTTTCCAAGGGAGGGGGCAGGAAGGCCACCCCTGGCACTGACCCAGCCCTGGAGAGGGCTGTACTGAAACGCCAAGGAAAAGCACAGCCTGCACCTAAATCCCCTGGTGTCAGGCTTCTCCCAGGACAGTCCCTTTACCCAGCACACACAGGGCACTGGCCACGGCCAAGTGTGTGCCCAATGCTGCTGAGCCTGCAGAAAGGACCCCACATTTCCCCTTTTCCCACCCAAACTGCAGCTCCATGGCTGGGCTCGCTCAGCATCCCAGCCACGCACACGGCCTGGATGAGCAGACACAAAGTGCTGTTTGCTCCAGGGCTAATTAGAGCTATTGTACCAATTATTCTGTGAAAGAATCGGTGCCCTCAGCTCCACAGAGCGAATCCCAGCCCACAGGACCGTGGTGTGCAGGTGCTGGAACCCGGCTGCCCTGGGCTCCCCAGCCCTGCTGTGCCTGCCCAGCCCCACTGTGGGGTCAGCAGCTCATGGACAGCCCGGTGCCATTGTCCTCATCAACAGTCCCGTGTCATTGTCCCCACCAACAGCCCCGTGCCATTGTCCCCATCAACAGCCCCGTGTCATTGTCCCCATCAACAGCCCCGTGCCATTGTCCCCACTGGGAATGGTGACAAGGAGCTGCAGCCCTGCTGGCTGACAGCACCATGGGGGCTGGGGAGCTCTGCCTTCCCAACAGAGGCTGAGCCACCCTCCCTTCATGGGCACAGATCTGCTTCAAACCCATCACTGCTGAGTCCTGTGATCTGGTGATTTTACAGCTTGTCACAACGTTTGCTACATCCTTGGTTTTTCTCCCCTTCATTTTTGTTCTCTCAAGCCCCTCAAGGCTGGATATTAGATGGGCTATTTGCTTAAGGAAATAAAAAAGGGTTTTCCAGCTCTCCTGTTCACAGACAAAAGGCTTTAAAGTACAAGCCAGAGGGTTTCGGAAGCAGCAGATAAAAGCAATTTTCCAATGGTTCTCTTAATATATTCTGAAAAACAGGGAGTTTTAGCTAGGCTTGTGATTGGGTTTGGATTTAGCTCCTAACCTTAAAGTCAGATTTTGGATGAAATACCTAACCTGAGGATGGGGATGCTGCATCCTTCTGGTGGGAAGGGTGAGTGTGTGTGCACTGTCTTGTCCCCACAAGGGGCTGGGGGATGAGTGGCAGCAGCTGCACACCCCTGGCAGTCACTCAAAAGCCTTTGGAGCTCTCCTGCACCCTGGGGCTGATGAATGGCACCACTCTGGCACAGTGGTGTCAGAACCCTGAGAAGGCACAGGATGGGGATGGGATGGAGGAATCAGAAACTGTGAAGGAGGGGAAAGGAAGATAACTGGATCCTGAGCACACAGAGTGATCTGTCCTGCTTAGCAGGGCCTGTCCTAGGCTGGAGTGGCTCCTGCTGGGCTCTTCACCCCATGGCTGATGCAGGCAGCTCTGCCCCAGAGCTCCCAATGTGCTGCTATCTGCTCCCTGGACTGCAGCAAAGTCCATTTTCAACTTTTCCTTACAAACTGGGATGATTTCTGGGATAGGACTCGGGGAGGGGGGCACAGGCAGCTGTGCAGCATCTCACCATGGTGCCTGCAGACCTGTGTGGAAGACAGCTTGCTCCATCCTGGAGCCTGCCTCCAAAGAAACCCCTGCATTCCTGCCATTCTTTGCCATTTAAGGATTTCAAACCGGTACAGATACATTGGGAAAGCCCAGCCAGGGCCAGGCTCACCTCCCAGCCTCACAGATGGTGCCAGCCCTGACGCCAGCCTTGTGAGGAGCCCTGGTGGGCTCACAGCTCCTGACAGATTTTCCTGCAGACACGCTGCAGAGTCAGGAGGCTGAGAGCAGCCAATGTCCCCACGTGGTCACACACATTGCTGGGGGGACAGGGCTCAGAGCCCCTGGTGCACAGAGCTGGGTGCTGACTGGCTGGCAGAAAGCAGGAATCACACACATGGGGGGACAAATACCGCACTAGGGCCATCCAATTCCCTAAGGAGCTTCTAGGAGCAATGGTTACCCTGAAAGCCTCTCTGGTGCACCCCTCAGCATCTCCTGCCTCAGCCCGTGTGGGTGATGCTGTTTGTCTTGCAGGGCAGGGTGTGATGGAGGAGCTGGGGGTGCACTGTGCATCAAGCCTCAGAGTGCAGAAAGGGAGAAGGAAGCTTGGATTCCTTGGCTTTGCAGGGGAGGAGGAGCAGGAGCTGTGAGCTCCCAGGAGAGTCTGGACTGCCTGGCTGTGAAGCTGCATCCCAGCCCTGCCACGCCCTGGTGTGATGAGGAGCTCGGGGTGCAAGGTGGGAGACACAGAGAGGGGCTCAGTGCAGGGTGTCAGTGCTGCCTGGGGAAGGGTGGGACAGGGAGGATGCAGCCAGCAACAGGGGCAGCAGTGAAAAAACAAACTGAACGGAACAAAAAAAAACCCAACCTCAACCCTTGGTGGCAGCCTGCCAGCTCCAGCTGGTTTCATAAGGACATTTCAGCCTAAAAATACACAAATACTCAGCCAAAAAAAGTCAAATCTTTCTGCGCCAAATCTGTCACCCACAGCCCTTCACAAGGCAGGAAGAAATTCCTGTTGGGTCTGTCAGTTGGAGATGAGAACAGATTATCTGGGGTTCAGGGCTGTGGTTCAGCAGGTTTCCTTGGGGGGATGCCCTGTGCTGTGTTTATAGATGGTGCTGGCTGCTCCTCACCACCAAGCAAAATGTGAAAAGAGAGGAGATCATCTCCAAGCTCTTGCAGTGTCTCCTCCTCCAGGCAGTGTGAACTACCTCAGCTCCTACCCTTTTGGTGTGAGCTTTGCCAAAATGGGGACAGCCCTGATCTGATGAGCCCATTTAATTGTGTCTCATTAAATACCAATTCATTTACTCAGGGTGTCAAGATTTTACTAATCCCAGGCCAAGGACAACACAGTCACGATGGAACACAGAATGAAAAATGGCAGGGAGGAGGCAGGTACTGCTGGGCCTTTGTGCTCAAGGAATGAACTACACATGCAGCTTCTCTGCTCTCCTTGCAGGGCAGTCTGTGTCTCCTGTGTCTCTTCAGAGCTGTTCCCCAAAGGAGGGGGGTCTGGGGAGCTCTGCCTCTGCCCTGGGGTCTGAGAGGGGCCAAGTGGGATGGGCACTATAAAGAGATCCAATATCTTAGGAAAAGGCTGTGCTATGCAGAGTCCTGCAGACCTCTCTGCCTGGGAGTTTCCTGCCAAAGAAGCTCAATCCTCCTGCTTTCCTGTCAGCATTTGGTGGGACAGGAAGGTGACTTAACACATACTGTCAAGATAATCTGATGTGGTCTCCACTCTGCTTTGGGCCAACAGAGGCAGCCCCTGGAGACTTTGTATACAATTTTGGTGAAATTGGGTGTTCCAGATGGATGAAGACTTAGGGGGAGATGCTGGAAAACATCCAGATGATTTCAAAAACAATGTCTTTCCTACTGTGCTCTTCCTCCACCTCACACACAGCCCTAGATGAAGCCGTATAATAACAACATTCCTTAATTTATGAGGATAATAATGAGACCTAAGACCTCTCCCAAGCCCTGTGGGACTATAACAGGCTGAAGCTCAGATTGCTTGTGTCTCCCTCACCTTGCACTGACAGAAACAGCCCCACTCCAGAATCAGCACCTGCAGACATTGCAGAGCTGCTCCTCCCTATAAATACATTTGCATCTCATTTGTGGGAATGGAGCAAGGTTGGTGATTCCAGTCCATCAGCTCTGGCCTTTAAGGACTGTTTTGTTTTTCTTGTTGTAGGGGAACTTGATTATTCAGCGCTGGTGGGCATGTTTACTTACTGGGGTAAATTAAACCATAAATTCAGACAAATGTACCTACCTCTACACTTGTGATGTATTTTTCCTTTCTGCTTTATTGGGCTCCAAGACACAAAGGTGCATTGTTCAATAAACAGTGCAATGCAAGTCATCCCAATTAATTGGACTGTTCCATTTATGCTGCTACTGCCTCCAATTAAATGCAAGGGAGCACAAGTGACAGGCACGAGTAAGATGGGTGTGCAGAAAACCATATTCTAATGCAAAAGCTGTGATGGGAAAATGGAATCTACACACCTGATGGGAATATTAATGCAAAACCATGACGTATAATTTTTCTTTCTTCAGTCTGGGCGTGCCAGAAACAATTGCAGCTCATTAAAATGGATCATGTCCTGACAGTCCTGCATAATGACCAAGTCCCACAAGTCCCATGGTTTAAATGTTTGCCTTGCTGGTGAAGGTAAATGTTTAGACCATTGGATTTGTGGGATGTGGACATTATCATAGAGCTGCATGGTCCTGCTTGACTAGACACAAGAAAGTGCAGCAAGCCTCCAAGACCCTTTCTCTTTTTTAAACCCAGTGTTACCAGAGAAAGAGCGAAGGGAAAAAGAACAAACCCAGGAGTGCCAGTGTGGGTTGGAGCTCTGGAGTTCATCTGGCTCATCTCCCTTTTCAAAGCAGGACCAACTTCAAAGTTAAATTCAGTTTGAAAATTAGCTCAGGTGGCTCAGTGTTGAGCACTTCCAAGGATGGAGATTTTGCAGCCTCTCTGGGCAGTCTGTTCCAATGCTGCCTTGTCAGGGCTCAATCTGGAAGCCATTCACCA
The DNA here is from genome assembly GCF_028551555.1 of Melozone crissalis. Lineage (NCBI taxonomy): Eukaryota > Metazoa > Chordata > Aves > Passeriformes > Passerellidae > Melozone > Melozone crissalis. The sequence continues at coordinate 8,414,746 of NW_026535785.1, forward strand.
CATCACAACAACATCTGGCTCTACTTTCTTAACTGCTTTTTTGATGCAAAGCGTGTGTTGGCACGTGGGAGGCAGTAAGAATCAGTAGGGAAGGTGATAGCGTCGTGAAAAGACAATTCTTCTGCAAGAAAATAGATCAGAAAGCAGTCCCACACAAGATGGGGTGAGAAGGAAGGCACTGCAGTATTTTATTCTGAGTCTGGTGCCGTTTTTCTGTAAGGCACTGCCAGACCAATTCTTGAAGATGAAATAACCAAAGTGTTGTCCAGTCTGGGCTGGGTATTTGGCACAGACTTGGGATGTCAGTGCTGTGGTTAGCTGTGCTACAGCAACAAACACAATTGCATCTCTTTCTCCACTGAGCACTGAGGTCTGTATCCCTCTCCAGAGGCATCTCTCTCTTCCTTGGCTCCTGATGGAGGGAGCCAAAGGCAACAAACTTCCCTTCCTAGCCCTGACACCTCTGATATGTGTGAAGATGGATGGGCTGAATGCAGGCCTAAAATATTTTACATTTTCACGGTAGTTTCACAGCCCTGGCATTATCAAATGATCTTTCAAAGTACTTGGAGGCAGGAGGAGAAGAACTTGAGATAGGTTCTGGCTTTTTTGTGTCTGTGTACTTGCAAACTGTCTCTGCCTACACATCTTGCAAGGGCCTGTTCCTGTTTGGAGATGCACAGGGAAAATTAGTGCTCGTGTGGATGCTCTGTCTGCTCCATTTCCCCCCTGAAGTTTGGAGGCTGCTCAAAGCCAGTGCCCATCCCTGGGTGCTTAAGATCAGACTTGCCCTATGTGCTGCACTCCACTGACCAGCCTAGTTAGGAACTCGAGGCTAGGAAACACAAGACAATTTTAAAATCTGAACAAAAGTAGGAGATTAAGGAAACCAGCTGGAAACCTCTCTGTTTTGCTGATTTTGAAAGCAAAATGTGGGTCACAGATGTGCTTCCACAGACAGAAACTGGCTGGAGAAGAAAAAGACATCAGCATTGCCCAGACTCTTTGATGATCAGAGGTAGATTTAGCTCCTAGGCATAGAGACAAGAAAGGAAGAGGAGACTAAGTAGGAATAAAAACATAATCAAGATATTAGGAATGTGGAACGCAACCCACCCGTAAATTTGCCTTAGGGAACTACAAAAAAATGCAATAACAAAAAAGGATGAAACCAATTGCTACATCTTACACTCTTCCCTTGTCTTGCCTTCCTTATGGTTTTGCTTTTTGCAGTCCAAGACACAGGAGGTCCATTACAGAACCTTCCCTGTTCCTCCTTTGTAAAAGTGCTGTTTTCTACTGCTCCTTTGCAGCAGCTACCAAATCCTTGCTAAGGACTGTCTGACTTTAGATCCCCAAAGAAACAAAGCTTTGCAGGAAATCCACACTTGTCTGCATGTATCAGAGGCTAGAAAGCAATGTGCTCTGGCCCATCTGGCTCCAGAAGGGAGCTAACACTCACTTCTTATTTAGTCTAACACAAAAGATTAAACTTATTTCCAGTGAAATTGATGACAGACTGGCAAGAGCCACGCTGCTGACCCTTGCAGGCTGTTGATTAGCCTGTGACTTTGTCTCCCAGGGGCTGCAACAGAAGGCCTGTTGTTCCAGCCATTTAAAAAAACCCAAGGTAAAGCACTGGAAGAACAATTAAAGACAACAGCAGCACTGACTCAGAGAAGCCCAGGTGGTGGCTCCTTGGAAATAGCCAAGCAGCAGGGGAGGCTCTGGAAGCATTCAGGGCATTTGGGGGGTGGTTTCTGGGGTGAAGGGAAGTGCCCAGAGCACTCCTGAAGGTCTCACCTGTGCTGGCCACAACACGACCTGGTCACTTGGTGCCTCCAGGCTCTGGGCCATGTGCTGAGCAGCCGTGGAGCACAATCTCCAGCTCCTGCAGGAAACCTCCCTCCTGCCAGCAAAGTGCCAGTCCCTAAGGCTTAGCACCAGGAGAAGCCTGAAATGAAATGCTAGTGCAGCTCACTGCCTGTCACTGTTTTTCAGACTTTGGGGAACTTAGAATTCACTTCTTGTCTGGAATTTATTTTTCTCAGCCCTAATGAAAAGACATTTTGTAGCTGATAGTGTTTTAAATTGAGTATCAGTGTCAATAAAGACAAGCCTTTTCCCAGGGTGGGGAAAAAAATATAAAACTGTCTCAAATCTTCCACTCATGCAAAAGTAAACAAGCCCAAAGCATTGAAGAATTAAATAAAATATATGCCTCTTTTCACTGGGAGTCCACTGGGTTTGAGCAAATGCCATCTGAGCTCTCACTTGCACCACCATCTCCTTGATGGCACCAAGGCCTGGAGGTGCAGAAGGATGTGTTTTGGTGCCCTGCCATGTGACAACCTTTGCTCCCAGTGCTGGAACCACCAGAGGCTCCTGAGCACCAGCAGGGCTGAAAATGAGAAGGAATTTGTTATCTCCAGCTTCCCCATCCAACCTGGCCCAGAGAGAAAAGGTGTCCAGCCACAGCACAACTCACAGTGCAGCAGAGAGAGGCACCACAGCACTGCCCACAGAGGGTCACCCATCCTCATCTGGATGCAGGAGATTTTGTCAGAGACAAAATTCAGACACCAGAATTCATTTGGCTGGGCTGCAACCCCTAAACTGCAATTGCTGTGAATACTACAGCACAGAGCCTCTTCAGTTGATGCCTAGGAACTGATTGTGGTTTCAGAGCTCTTGCTGATGAATTGCACAGCAGCTGGTCATATTGGGAGGGCTCTGCTTATTATTTTCAACTGCTATCTTGCGTGGAAGGAAAATCAAAATACTTTCCTCAAGGTAATTGGCTCTAAAACAATTGAAGGTTTTTTCACAAAGGTGTAACACAATTAGGACTGGCATTTTAGATAATTTATATCTCTAAAGGTATGTTTGTGCCATCATACCGTTATTTTGTGAAAAAAAGAAGAAAAAAAAGAAAAAGCTGCTGGCAAGAGAAAGCTAATTTTGCTACTACAGGCAATGAAATACAGATTAAACCCATCATCCACCAAGTACTGATTAAAAGGCAGCAGAATGCCAGGATCATCTCTGAGGTGTGATCGTGGTTGGGTGGGATGCTGTGTCACCAACCACACATCTGCAGGTTTCCCATCCAGTTTCCCATCAATGCCAAATGATGTTTCACCACTTGCCTTCTGCTGCAGCACCTCAGGAGCTGCTCTCCCCAGCTGCCCTGCCAGCTTGGTGGCAGCAGCTGGTGCAGCTGGGAGCAGCAGCCCCACCACACAGAGCAGAACCAGCAGCCACAGCAGCGCCTGGGCTGTGTGCTGGATATCCAGGAACACCCCAAGCAGAGCTGCCAAACAATTCAAGCACAATAACAACTCCAGAAGTGCAGGAAACAGCTCCTGAACTTGTTGATGTGGGAGATTGTGACAGCCAAAAGCATGGACATAGCATTGCCTGACACCACTGGGAAGCTTCTGTTTCCCTGATTACCAAAAGGTCCAAGGGTACAGCTGGGGAAATGAATGCTCTCTGCCTGCCTGCTCCTTATGTTTACACTTAACCACTTCTGGATGACTCTTGCCCAAGACATAGTCCAGGGCCAGGGGCATTTTGCCTGACTGTAACAGATGCTGTGTTGAAATTATGGGATGAAAACCTTTGGTCTCCTGGCCTAGGTGGAAGCACATATATTGGATCAATTATCATTACAAAGAGGTCTGAACTGAAACTGGGGAGACACTGAACATCTCTTCAGAGCCCCAGCAGCCATTTATGGGTGGATGTCCTGTCCTCATGACAGTACGAGCCAAAGCCATGGACTCAGACAATTCCCATTGAATGACATCTGGATATGGTCCCTAATGGAAGAGAAGCCACGACTGTATTACAAGAGAAACTCAATACCCCTGGAAAAGTAAAGATGTCCCTTAGCCTGGGTTGTAATCCAGCTGACTTATCAGTACACTGTACAACCACAGAAAGTACAGCGGGAAAGGAAAGCAAACAAAGGAAAGAAAAGCAAACCCAAGAGCTGTACTGTTGTACAAAGCAGGTGATCACACCCTTCTGTTCTCAGTCAGACAAAGGAGCCATCTGCTGTGCCCACAGGTTGATCTGCCTATATTCACTAGATCCATGTTTGTAAAAACCTACCTTGGGACATTTGGGAGCTGTTTGGGAACCTGGCCTTGGGGTCACAGACCTGACCCCAGGGTGGCCAAGAGGGGACATGAATGTCCTGCCTGATCCTTTGTGCTTTGCAGTGGCCTGTGACACAACACACATCCCAGACTGTAAGCAGAGACACGTTTAGCTCCACTGCTATGAAATCATTCACTTCAGTTAAAACTTTAACAAATCAAATGCAGCTTCTCAACATGCAAGGCCATGGAAGGGATACTCACTACTGGGCTGAGTCGTTGAGCTGATATTCCCGGGACCGGTTGAAGCATTCCTGGATCCCAGAGTCTGCCCAGAGCCTCATCATAGCTGACAGCAGCTCTGGGGAGAAGGGCTCTGTGTCCTCCATCCGACTTACGACATCGCAGACCATCTTGGCATCAGCCTGCAGAGGAAAGAAACAGGAGCTCACACAGATGCTTCAGGCAGAACTTGGAGCCAGAGATTTCACCAAACCATCAGGAGTAAAGAGGTCGTGTTTCTCAGGATGGGATTTAGCTTCCACACTGTGTGATCCAGCTGAAAGGGCAAAAGGAGGATGGAGGAAGGAAATCACAAGGAAAAAGATTGCTTGTGCAATCCACCTCATATCAACAAGTATTTCTATTCAACAGACAAAGCAGTCTGCACTGCACGTGTGGAATTTCATGGGAACAGATAGGAATTCATACATGTACAAGGACATTTAAAATTGTTAGCAACAACATCTTGCTTTAACTGAAAGTGGAAACTTGCTGAAGTGGGGGCTTTGTATCAGAAAGAACAACAGAAAGACTCCAGAAACAATTTTTTCCAGATGCTGGTTTATTGCTTTTCCTAAATTCTTGTTTTTTGCTATGAGCCCCTGCTAGGAGAGCTAATTCATGTTAATGCAGACCACCTTGGCTGGCTGTGGTGCTGTGTGACTCAGAGGGAGAGGAATCTCCCACAGTTACAGAGCATGGCAGTGAGGGCAGGGCCAGCTGGCCATTCTCAGACAGAATCTTTTTTGGTGAGAGAAAATGAGATTCACTGGGACAGCAATGTTTCCTGGAGGAGAGTGCTCTGACACAACTTGGGTCTGGAAGATGTCTCAGATTTAGGATGGGAATGTCTAGACAGCCTTGGAATAGCTGAGTTCAGCCTTCCTGTAATAGTCCACAATGGCTGATGCCTCACTTGTCTGTGAAGAAGGACACCCAAATTCATGACCCCCTCTGCTTGCTCTGCAAGAAGTAAACTCCCACAGCACCCATAGACTCCTGAAACCCTTGGCATGTTGACTAATCTGCAGAGGTTTTCTTTCATTGCTTTGAAAATCTCTTATTTCCACTAGCTGAAACAAACCCAGTTATTATTGCTATAATTAATTGGAAAAGAGGAGCTCTCGTTCCTTGTGTGTGTGCAGCAAACTTGTGAAGATTTCTTGTTTTACTCTCTTGTCTCCTGTGTGCTAGACTGAACCCATTCTTGGCCAAATGCAGGTGGAAATCTTTGCTTTCCAGGGTGTTTGATCTAAGCCAGAAACACAAATCTCGAGAGGGGATTGCAGGCTTTGCTCATGCTTTGCTGGGGACAATCAGAAGTGCCATCACTGAGGAGCACCACAATAACCTTATTGTATGGATGGGAATGATGAATGTATGGCAGGGTCTGCATGGTCAGGATCAAAACTCTGTAACCTCTTTGCTGAACACTGAAACTGTGGAAAAATTGCAGGGCACCAAACTGAAAGCACTGGAGACTGCTGGAGATTTTAGCGCTCAATGAAAGAGCCTCAGGTGCCCTGAACATCCAGCCTTTATGGGCTGAAGAAGTCTCAGTACTGTATGTCTCAGTATTGTGTCCCATAAAACTTAATGGGGTGGACTCTATGCTTTGAAGGCTTTATGAACATAAAATCTTTCTCACAGGGCACTTTACTTCATATTTTAGTGCCCAGGAATCCTCCCAGCCCTCTGTACAGACTCTGCTCATTTTGGAGAAAAAATATTGGTGACTCACACCTCAAAGCCAAGACAAACGAAGAACCTTGAAGAGTTCAGTTAATTTCAAAAGCTAGTTTTCTGCCCTGGAGTGCTTTGTGAGCTGAGTGAATATTCATAAATCATCTGTATGATTTGCCTGCCCTGCTGGAGCAGCAGTTCTGCTCTTTTCACAGACTCTAAATAACATAAAACCTGCTAATGGCTGCGGTCTGCCTTGGCCCCAGTATTTGTGTATGGGTGATGCAGGAAAAGCATCCATGCTTCCAGTCAGGTAGGAGGATATCTTTGTATGTTATCTTGGCTGCTGGAGGGGGTTACAGGTATAAGCCACAGATCTGTTCATCTGTCTGTGATGGCAAAGCACATTTGAAGCTCTCCAGCTGTCATGGGCATGGTCTGGGCTTCTGAGTTTTGTGGATTGAACTGCAGGCTGCTCTTTGCAAAACATCAGAGGCAATGGCACAGCCATCATATTTTCTGTGCTGGGAAATAGCTGCATCACCTTTTAAACTACTGGACTGGTGGCAGCTCCCTGTGAGTAAGACCCAGCACAGGGGGTTTTGAGCAGGAGACAGATGAACAGCAATGACAAGGCACAATGGGAGTGCCCAGGCACAGACATTTCTGGCTGTGGTTATCTGTGAGTCTGTTGGACAGAAGTGCGGCTGAGCACATAGAGCAGGGGATTATTTTGGTACATGCTCCTCTGCAGTAACTGGAGGTCCCTTTTGGGGACAGGAGAGGCTCTGCTCCCACAGCATGGACACCTGCCTGCAGGGCAGACAGTCAGCAGGCTGAAACAGGGGAAGAATTTGAAGGAAAGTTTATTGCTTCTGCTGAACAGTAGTAAAAATATTCCAGACTTAGTTTTATTTTGCAGAGTGAGCCACTGAACTCTTGGTTTTACAGATCCAGAAAATGCAGGTGCAAAGAGTACTTTTAAAAATACCCCTTCCCCCTGCCAAGGCTGAAGTCCCTCTGTCAAGGAGCATGGGGCCAGGAGTTCAGGCATTTGTTAGATGATTTAACGAGCAATTAAGGATCCAAGAAGAGAAGATCCCCCTTTCTTTTCTCACTCTCCAGGCTGTGTCTCAAGCTGGGAATGACATTAAAATCTCCAACTCCCCCTGGGCCCAGCAGGTAGATTTTTAAATACTGCCTGATTGACTTTTCCCTGCCTGCCTCCCCTGGGTGTGCTGCTCCTGCTTTTCCTGAGGTGAGAGGAGCTGAGCCGCCTGCCATGCACTGCCTCTGTACTGCAGCCAGCAATTAAATAAAGCAAAACAAAACAGGCAAACCAGCCCCCCATTCCCCTGCCTGGCCGTTCCCACCCAACAGGGCTGCTGTTAATGAACACCACGGTGGTATTTCAGCTACCTCGGGAGCTAAAAATAGGCAGAGCTTGGTCCCTGGCATTGCTGGAAGGAGCTACAAAATGGTGCAGGGTTCATTCCATCACTGCTGCCTCTGCCATTCCCAGCTGCTCTGTCTTGGAACAAAACATCTGGGAGGAGGGTAAGAGGTCAGGCTGGTCTCCTTTGTGCTGTTCTTGCCCAGCACGAGCATCCCAGCCTGTCTCTGCAGCATTCTGACACGTCCTGCTGCCACTCCCCATTGGCTTGCACTTCCCATAGCAGGTGAAACCCCAACACCTGAGCTGAATGCCTTTGGGCAGCTCATTATGGAGAGTGGATGGAAAGTGGGGTTTGACGCTTTGTGTCAGTCCTGAATGCTGATTCCATCCAGCTACAGCAGGAGAATTAAATCTGGCTGGGCATGGCCTGGGGAGACAGCTGAGCTTAGAGACTGGTAAGGTGAAATTAGACATCCAGCCTTTAGACATCAAGCCAAGAGACCAAAAAAGGCTTTACTAAAGAACAGACCTCCATTCTGGTTGGGGAATGGAGAGGGCTCTGTAAGGCCAGGGCAGGGTCTGAAATCCACAGGCAGATGTGAACAAGAAGCTTGTAAACACAGTGGGCAGTTGGCATGTGTCATTCCTAACCCCAGGGCGTGGGCATACCTGTGCACCACAAATCCAGTTCAAAAGGGGATCTGTTCTCTCCCTAACCTGGATATAACTGCAGCTATTTAATTGTCTCCCATATGTCACTGTCACCAAGCTCACAGCCTGTGCTCAGCATACAAACTTGTGACTTGCAGCAGCCACACAGCCCAATTAATGTGTTACCTGGCTGGAAGGGACAGGGGCCCCTCCCTGCAGTCTGACACTACTGGCAGTGGTGTTTGTCTCTGCAAGCAGGTTATTTTCCATCACCTTGATACAGACCACCCCTAATTACTTGTTCCTCACCACCACCCATGACTGGTGCCCACAAAGACACCAGCAAAGCTGCTGCTGCCCTGGCTGCTGCAGAGTCAGACTGGAGTAGGACCCAGGTACCCATCTCTGACTATCCCAGGGCAAATCCTACCTCTGATCCTTTGAAGTTGCCTGGACACTGACTAGGAAACTTTCTATTTTAAATTTTTTTCCAAAAGGAATAGTTTTCTGGAAGGGGAATTTTAAGGGAGAGGCAAAACCTTGTGTGAAGCTGTGTGGTACAAATCTGCTAAACCTTACAGAGCTGTGCTGTGTTACAGCCAATGGAGGTATGAGCTTGTGGGCCACACTGTACTGTCCTTTCCTTTTGGTGAACTAAATCCCAGTAAATATCAATTTTTTTGCTATTATTTGCTCTGATTAATGATACTTGTCACTTATCCTGTCTCAAAGATTAACCCTGGGGCAGTTTCATTTGGTGGCTGGTTGTACCAGGAGCTGCTTCTCAGAACATTTCAGAAAATCTATGCAGTGGGGGAAATGATGAGCACTGTAAGCACTTCAGTTTGGCTGGGGGTACGAGGCAAATCAGCACAGTACCAGTCATCAGCAAGAAATCTTGTGGAAATAGTAGTGGCCATCATGAGTGATGAACCTGGTGATAATCAAACTGATGTCTAGAGACCATCCAGCATCCAAAAAGGACATCCTTGGAAGGGAACCCTTGTGGGGGACCAGATCCTGACCTCAGGGCACAGCAGTGTGTGCCTCTGCTGCTCCAGTGAGAAATGACGTCCTGTAACTTCATGGCAGAACGCGTCTCATAAACTGAAAACCTCCCCCTTCTCCTGAGACTGTCTCAGAAATATGGATCCCACTTCCAACCAAAGAGTGGCTGCATTGCAGCAAAAGCCAGTGATTTTCACAGAGTTTCAGCCTGATTAAATCCTGGAAACAAAGCATGGCTGGTGAATATGTCTTTTCCAGAAACATCCAGGGCCCAGCTCCAAGTCCATAGAAATTTTTGTAGACACTAAATAAATAGCTACATGTATGACTCTCCCCCTCACTCTCCCTCTCTTTCTCACACATCTGTGTTTCAGAGCTGACCTCTCCATCTGTGGAAGTCTGTCTGGCATTAAGCAGCTGCTGTGCATCGTGGGAGAGACAGCTTTCCTCCTGCACCTTTCCATCCACCCTCAGAACATTTAATTGAGGCCTCCCACCTCGGCTTGGCATTTGGCTTGCTGAGAGATCCTGGAAGGCACTGAGCAGGTAAAAATCTATCCAGTGGCTCATTAATATCCATCCCTTTGGAGATTACTGTGAGGTGGGCACCCAAACTTCCCCTCTTCACTCTTGTTAGCTGGAGGTGGAAATGCAAAACTCTGGACAGAGACCCCAGTGGTCTGGGAAATGGGGTAGCTCAGTGTAGTGCTCTCTAGCAGTTTGCGTCACACAGCAAAGCTAAGCCTAAAACGTTAAGTTAGAGATGGCTGGCTTTCCACAGAGTCACAGTAGCCATCCACCCTCGTGCAAACCTCTCACTAAAAAGTTGGCTGATTTGGATACAATGCCAAAAGGCTGCTGTCTGTCTGGGAGCAGACAGACTTGTGTACAGAAAACACAACCAGGCAGCCATGGTGACATCCAGATCTCGTGAGCTTGTGCTGGCAGTTGGCACAGCCCTGGTTTTCACATCCTCCTGGAGCCAAGATGGCACCACCACCTCTGACTGTCTTGGCCAAACAGTTCTGTGTGTCTGGGAAGTGGTCTAGGAGCTCTAGCCTAAAACCTTGTTATAGCTGTTTTTTTTCTGTCTGCTGCTTCCTGTTTGGGCAGACATTGAGCAGGACTGATATTGCAGATCATTATGATTCTTACAGCAGGCCAACTGCTCTGTGTTCAGTACCACCTTCATCCCCATCCTGGATCATACTGCAGTTGGCCAAATAAAATTTGGCAGCCCTTATGTGGGTATAACCCTCTTTTCCTCTTCCTCAACACATATAAAATACTATTCCTGGTTTGCTTGGACTGATGACTGTCTGGCAATGCAGAGACTGGATAAGGCATGGACTAGACTCAGCTCTTGGGTTGCCAGCTGCCCACCACCATAGTAAGAATTCCTATAGCTCCACATCCTGTAGAAAATAGTGGTTCATTCACTACTGGGGGAAAAACCCACAACCCAACAACATAGAACTCAACCTGCTAGGACAAGTTATTTCCTGAGTTTGCTTTTTTCTAGGAAATGCAGGGTCCTCCCCTCTTCATGAGGAGCTCAGAGTAGCTCCAGAGCTGGGCGAGACAAACGCGGTCGGTAGCTGACCTGATTTTTCCAAGCAAGAATGGGGAAGGCAGAAAGCATGTGTTAGATGGTCTCAAAATAGGTCCTGACCCACTAGCTGCAAAGGCAGGAAAGAAAACAGCACTCTGTCCATCCCAGTCCCCTCTATTTCAAGAAGGGGGCATCCCCAAGAGTCCAGAGCCACTGCAGGCTCCCCCAGCATCGCTCCAAGAGCAGGATGCTTCAATGGGCCCTCTGCCCTACAAGCACTGGGCAAAGGGTCTGGGTACAGGACCTGAAAGCCCAAATGTCATCCCTCACTGAGGACTTTGAGGCCATGCAGGCACAGCCAGCACTGCCCACCAGGGAGGGGATGAGACAGAGAGTCACAGATGGGGGACATTAGCCGCATGGCTTCATGCTCTGCAGGGAACAGCTCTGCCGCAGTGCTGAGGAGCAGGCTGGAAACATGGAAAGATGAGAGAGCAAAATCCTTGCAGCTTACTGCCCTTCTCCGCTCCCTAATATCCTCTGCTGGGTAGAAGTCCATAAAATGTAACAGCTCTGGAGTATTTGTGCTGCAGTAAAGGCAGGGAAATGCCTGAGATGCCACAGTGGGAACACAGGTGGGGGAGCTGCACTGGCTCCTGGCATTTGTAAAATAAATTGGATATTTTCCATTCATTGCAACGCGGATGGCTGAGGCTGAACAGAGTGGGAGTGGTGGTGATTCTCTGGGAACCCACTCTGTGTTTGGGAATTCCTGATGAGTTTAGGCTGTACACCTTCCACTCCTGAAATGTCCCTACGGTTTTCCCCACCAGCATCTCTCTGGGTGACTGTTGAAAGCAGCAGGGCAGAGGGGACACAGCTTCATCCCAAGCTTTCCCACCACAAAGGGGGAAAACAGGCTTTGTCTTTGGAGCAGAAAGGGAAACCAGCTCCTGTGGTGGGTGCATTCCTGGGAGAAAGATTTTTTTTAACATCTCTGGCTAAATGCCACTTGTGTATGATGGTTTATAGGGCAGAGCCTTCCTGCTGGGAAGTTGTGCAGTGCTGGAACCTGGTAATTAGTTTAATACTCAGAGCTTGATGCTGAACGGTGGGTGCTAATCTGCACTCCACAATTAATCTCACAGATTTACCAGTGCCTCTGTGATGAGGGACTAAGCCTGTGGGTTACATTCATCTGTCCCTGAAGAAAGAGATGATGTTTCAACCTGAAAGAGCACTGTTTCGTTTTATGGTCCTTTTTTACTTGGTGAACAGTTGAAGATATACACCTAAAGGAAAACAGGGAGAGGGAAAATCCCTCCCTATGCCCCAGCCCTGCTAAATTCCAGCTCCCTGTTGCCTCTTTTCTTCTCATAACCCATAATTTCTTCTGTAACCCACAACTGGCATATCTGGGTAGGGATTTTGTACTGCCCTCCACTGACAGAGCAGTCAGTAGATTTGCTGTGCATACTCAAGCTTTGTGCCTGATGTGAGGGGGTCTCAAAATTATTTCTTGCATTGCTGATGTGACATTAGTCATCACAGCAGCCAAAGAATACTGATTCTTCCACTTGGCAGCAGAACTGAAAAATTAGGCGATGTTAAAAATCAGCTTGGATGAAACGTGGATTCTCCTGCGAACCCAAAATCCTCTGAAAAATTTAATTTCACATCAAGCCAAAGCACTTGCCTTAAGTCCTATCAAAATATTTTGAGTTATTTAGGTGCTCAGTATTATTTTTTAGAAGTATGTCAAATTTCAAACAAAAATTTAAGGTTTGAATGAAAGTTGGGAAAATTAAAACAAATTACTTTGTCCTTTCAGGAATGCAAAATCCTCTTGAAAAATTCTCACATAATTTCCTCTTGTCCTCAACTACATGTAGAATTTGACTGGAGTCGTATATTTTAACTGGATTTGTAGATTTTGACCAGATTTTACAAATTATTTTGGTTTATTTCAGACTATTTTTAGCCATTCCATCAAGCATTTCTGTCCAGTTCTATTAATAACCAGAACAAGAACTTTCTCATCAGGACTCCTTCATTCTCAGCTTATTTTCTGTTCTAATTTCAGTTGTCACCATCTCAAATTTTCTGGTTTTTGGTCCTGTGCTCTTTCAGCAAATGTCCTACAAGATGCTCACTGCTGAGTTTTCCTGGCAGTGAAGGGGTTTGCAGCAGTTCCCAAAGCAAATACCCAAGCTGGTGTGGTAACGTCTGGCTTTTTGGTCTCTGGCTGCAGCACAACCTGTGATGGAGGTGCTGGGCAACCCAGACAAGGGGGAAAGACTTCACACAGACACATGGCAGGTTTAGATTAGAAATTAGAAGAAATTCTTCCCTGTGAGGGTGATGAGGTACAGATTGCCCAGAGAAGCCGTGGATGCCCCGTCCCTGAAAGTGTTCAAGGCAGGCTGGTTGGAATAAGATGATCTTCAAGGTCTCTTCCAACCTAAACCACTCTAGGATTCTGTGATATTAACATTGTGAAGGGGATAGACTGGAACAAGATGCCATTCACCGAGTGACTGCTTAGCAAAATTCTGCCTATGACTTCTTACTCTTCTTACTACTACAAAATCCTTGCTTACCTTCCCTCCCTCTTAATTTCCAGGTGACTGTGAACCCTTCTCTGCAGGGAGGAGCAGAGGTGGGGGTAGAGGAGCCTTTGGCTGAGGTTCTGCTGTGAGTGGGAGCTGCCTCTGATGGGGCTGAGGTTGAGCAGTGACTGGTCAAGGAGTCTGTAGCTGTTTAAAAGGAGCCACAGAGTTCAGAGCAGATGAAAGCCAGATTTTTAGTAAAATCTCCCCTGTGCTGCTGTATTTCCAGCAAAATCAAGACTTGGGTGCTTGTAACAGGCTTGGAGGGGTTCTTCCTTTGATCAGCAGGGATTACAGAGAGTAACCTCCAGCAAGTTCCTCCTTACCGGAGCTGAGGCACGTCACACACTCACAGATTTGCTTACACATTGTTTCAGGTTGCTGCAGAGAAAAAATGTCCTGTATTTTCCTTACAAGAGCATCAAGAAATTTCCCTAACCCTTTGATAGGGTAGAAGAGGGAAAGAAGACGGAGGGGAAGGAACCTGTTGGGTTGAGTGTGAGCACTGCTGTTCCAGGAGAAGCTGTTCTCAGGGATATTAAGAGGAACTTTATTTTTATTAACTTCTCTTTTCAGAGAAAATGGATAAATGGGACCTCAGGTGCATCATTAGATGACAGGATAGTTCATAAGATAAGTGGCTGGCAGAGAACTACCTTTCTAGCAGCTTAACAAGGGTAGGCAGAAATAGGCTGGGGGGCTGGAAGAAATCTTTGATGCTGTTGTATGTATTTATTATTTATTCTTCTGGCACAAATATAGCATCAAAAAATATCAAAACCAAAAAAAGCTCATAAACTGCTGTCACTGGATTAGTTCTACATCTCTGTAACCATGGCATCATGTAGTAACAACAAGAAAAATCAGCAACAATGGGAAAAAAGCACCCAGCATTTATGACACTTGTGAGGGTGAGGCAGACTTCCTTGCTCTGGTGAGGATGCACCAGAAGGGATAAGAAAATCTGAGAGCATCTTACTAGCCTGGGCATCTGTGAAGCTCAGCTATGGTGGAAAATGCCACAAAACAATGGCATTGCTCTGTTGTGTGTCAGCCTGTGTGATACAAATAGAGGATAGAGGGTGGACTCCCCGCTAAAACCCTTTGCTGCCATTACAGGTCACCTGAACCCCACACAACAGTGGGGATGGCCCCAGTGCCTGTAGCCAAGCATGGAAATGGCTGCATTCTCTCAGCACCATGGTCGAGCTCTCTGTCACTGTGAGCTGCTGGTGTTCATCTCTGGGGGGTGGCACTGCCACTCCTCACCCTCTGCCTCTCACATTTCAGTGCATTCCTTCCTTCCCCTCTGTGCTCCCCCTCTCTTTGTGCCACCCCCCTGGGGCTGCAAGTCCTGCAGTGGGAACCCTCCCTGGTGCCTGTACAGGACTGTGCCGGCATGAGCGGCAAGGCACGAGCTGAACACTGTACAGGGTATTTCTTGGAAAATTGTATGTATTCACTTTTTTTCTGGAATACTTTGGCTAGATTGGAAATATTTCAACTACCATCCAGGGATTAGGGAGCTTCTTTTAATCTGCTTTTGTTTTGTTTCCTTTTTTTTTACATCTTTGCAGAAAAAGGAGAAAAAGCCTGCTCCAAAATGTCCTCCGTGGAAGGACTGGGATTTGGCAGTGTCATGCAGTGATGCCAGTGGATAATGGGATGTGATAACAGTCACTGACTGCCTCCCAGAGCACCTTTGCAGAAGGGGTCAGACTTCTCCCACAGACAGATTTGGGGCAGAAGTAACCAGTATCCTCCAGCCATCCAGATGGGAGCAAAGCTCAGGTTTAGGGTCTGGTTGTGCTGCCCTGGACTCCCAGCAGCACAGAGCAGAACTGACAATTAAACCTGGGAGCTTTTCACAGCTGCCTAATGGGTGTAGAAATTTGATTTGTTCTAAAATAAGCAGCCCAGGCCTGTAGTCACCGTGTCCATCTCAGCAGCAGAGTGCACAGTGGGTCCCTCCATGGCACAGCCAGTTAGCTGGAAAGTGAGAATCCCCAATAAATCCAAATTCTGCAATTCCCAACTCTTCTCTATTTTCCCCTCCTGGTTGCTTTGGCTTTTTCTCTCCTGGCAAGCCCCTCTCCCCAGCAGTACTGCAGCTCTGCCTGCCTGCAGCCATCCCAGCCCTGCCTGTGCAGCACTCTCTGGAGATGCCATTTCTCTTGCAGGCATTCAGCCCATGGTGCATCGCAAAAAAACATCCCCAGAGGAGTGAATGATGCCAGGAAGGCTCTTGCCTTCCCTCCACCTCCCAGGGCTACTTTCTGCCTTGGCTACGAGCCTGCTGCATCTTTGTGTGGTTAATAAAAATAACCCAAAAGTACTCGGGAGCAGACAGAGCAATCCCAGAGACTCCAAACATCTAAGGGGCTTTGTTTCCAAGGCAACATCTTGTCTCCTAGCTGCAAAAGGCCACGGGAATGAAGGCAGCCTATGGAAAATGAATAGCTAAATGACAACAACGACAAAAAAATCTGCTGGGGAGCGTTTCAGAGAGGGAGGGGTGTTCGTAGGGGGGCCAGGAAAGAGCGAAGCTAAACAAGCCAGGAGTAGCTGCACAGAGCATGCAAAGGGACAGGGTGCAATTTATCTCATGAGAAGCTCAGTCCTGCCCCCATTGAAATGCAGAGCACCACTTCCACAGACTTAATGGGAGCAGGGGAGCTTGCACAAATCAGCTATTCTTTTCTTTCCCCCCTTTTTTAAGCTGCAGTGTTTGAAGATTGGAGCTAGTTAAAAATAATCTATTGTCCAAGGCAGAGACTTCCCCGGTCCCAGGAGCTCCCCAGCCAGGGCTGCAGCTCACCATTGATTTTGGTCACCCCAGTTTCCCACTGCCAGAGCTGCCTCCTCCCTCCACAGCCCAGGGCAGTGAGCAGGTGGGAGGTGCCAGAGCACCAGAGCATCCCTTCAGCTCTTCCAGGAAAGAAACATGTTTTCACCCATTTCCCAAGGTTTCCAGAGCTCTGCAGTGTGTTAATATCTGTGTGCAGTCCGAGCTGTAGTCAGTCCTTTCACTATGGCTGCAAGGATGGCTTTGCTGTCACAGCCTTGTGAGCCAGCTGCCCTGACAGCAGATTTAGAGCATCAGGCATGGGGAAAGCACAGACCCCTGTGCCCCCCACGTCCCACCCATGACAGCCATGGCCCCTGTCTGACACCACCCTCCTCTGATGAGGGCAGGCAGGTCTGGGGCTCCACCGTGGTGCTCTGATGTGCAAGCTGCCCTTATGTAAGTGCCTGCTGCAGTCAAATGCCCCCGGGATCATTTACGGATTGATATCAGACAGGGAGGGGGAGGCTCCCCGTGCCAGGCCTGCAGATGCACTGCTCCTGTCTCTGCTCTCCCCTGTGTCCCAGGGGAGTGCTGAAAGCTGAGCATCATGATGCCAGCTAAGCTGCCAGAGCTTTTCCTCTGTGTCCCAGGGGGTGGCACGGATGCCCTGGGAACATGAGCTCAGGAGCTCCTCCAGGGTGGGTCTCTGCTCCTCAGCAGCACAATGGAGCTCCAGCATGCCTGAAATGGGCTCCTGACACAGCGAGGGGAGGAGAGAGCCTGGGCATTTCCCTGGGGTGGCCAGGAGGATCGAGGACATTAGGGTTTGTTAGTGCTGCTCTCTGTCCTGGGCTGGAGTCAGCCTTGGGCTCAAGATCTCCCTCTCCCTTCCTCAGAGACTCTTTGGGATGATGAACAACTCAGCCATTGATGTCCTGCCTGATCTTAAAACATTTTATTTAATTAATGTTTTTTCTTTGTTCCATCTCTCAATCAATACCATGTGGGCAAGAGGTTCCCAGAGGGAGAGCTGATGGGAAATGCTCACCTCACACTTTTTTTTCACACCGTCTGCTGTGGGCAGAGCCAATCCATGCACATGGATGGATGGATGACTGCTATTTATTATTCATCTTGCTGTGTGGAGCAGAGCCTCTGTCTGAGCAAGTTCTGAGATTATGAGGTTTGCTTCTCACTCCTCCTCCTTGAAATGGTTTTAAATTTAGCTTAACTTCAGGGAATTCCTCCGAAATTGCCCTGGAGAAGCAAGGCTGGAATTTGGTCCCTATAGCTCTGCCCAGAGCTGGTGGTTGCCATGGGAAGCCTGCCTGCAGGGCAATGGAGCTGGCCTGTCACCACTGTCCTGATGGGCAGTGCTGGTGTGCCACCCTCCCTGGCTGCTGGAGAGCAGCTGGGTACCTGCAGGGCAGGGCAGCAGGCACAGGCTGCTGGAGGAGCAGGGGACAGTCTGACCAGTCATTCTGCTCCCCCTCTTCTCAGGGGACATTCAGTGGGGAAAACTGGGCAACAGGGAGCTCCTGGGGCTCAAGGATGGACCAGTAGGGATGAGACTTGATTTAAGAATGGGGAGAGCATGGGACTTGGGTGTTTGCATCAAAACCACCACAGCCATTTTACCTTCTTGTCCCCAATTCATCCTTCTTGCAAGTACCCACTGAGAGTATTGTGCACTTACTAATTTTCTATCCTAAACTCCTTTGCTGTATGCCTGGATCACCTTCCACTGCCATAACTCTCGTCCCTACATGGCTGAACTTCACTTCTACATGAAATGATTCCTGCAGATCACGCTGAGTTTTCACTTGCAAATACTCTTGGACAACTTTCAAGGCACTCACCCCCATTTAACCATGACATAAATTGTGTGGTACTCTCTGTACAACTGGTTGTCAAAATAGTACAAAATATTAATACAGGAGCTGGGATTTTCCAAGGTAGTTAATATTGACCTAACCTGATTCACAGTGGGCTTGACTGTAAATTGTTAGCAACAGGGAACAATGAATGTTCCTGAAAATCCCATCGCTTGGACATAATGATAGAGAAAATAGATTTTGCAAGACACATTATTATTGGGTTGTAAAAAATTCTCACCCAGTTGTCTTTAAAAATGCATCTGCTCAGGTTGTTAATGGCATTTGCATGGACAGTCTTGTCATTATGTCTGAATGAATAAATAGTATTGATTTATACTATAATAAATTTGTAGAATAAGAGATAAAATACAGCCAGCTGGTGGTTTTTTGGAGTATTTGCTGGCAAATGTCTCGTGTTTTGGTTTTTCAAGAGGACTGAACAGGGGACAATACACCTGTTACCCTTGATCCTAACATGATCAGGTGATAAGTATCTGTTGAGCAGTCAGGGCACTCTAACCCACTCCTAAAAATCTGCCTGCCTCTTCATTTTCTGTGCCACCCTTCTGCTTCGGGTGCCTTAGCTCATTGACTTGGGCTCGACAGACACACACTCTGAGGCTGGCTTCCAGACCCTCAGCCAGGGACAGACAATACATGCTTACATCTCCTCCACAGATAAAACCTGTCAAGCTTTCAACCTGCCTTTGAGCTGATATCTTCAGAGTAATAGGTCAGGCTGGAAATGCATTTCCAACCCTTGTCTGCCTACCAGAAGCAAGCTCTCCTTCTTTCCTTGCCACTCCTTGTGAGCCACAGCACTCAGTAATGAGGCCATTGATGGAGCAGTGGTATGTTCTTTTGTCCCTGCCAAAACCCTGCTCCCTCCTATTCAACTCAACAAGATGTGAAGCCCTGGTGCTGCCAAGTGTCTTTTCAGCTGCCAAAGGAAAAGGAGCTAATCAAACGAGGAAAAGAGCCCAAGTACCAGGCTCCATTCCCAGCTCAAAGCCTGTGGATACAATACCCACCAGCTGGCCTGGTGGGCTCTGAGCAGCTCCTGTTCTGCCCGTCCTGGGGTGAGAGCTGTGGGCTCTGCTGCTCCCGGTCCACATTACTGCTGCCTCAGTTAGCCTGGAGCGTTGGAAAGCCGCTGCATTGATCCCTCTCAAGGCACACCACAGCCTGTACTTGTTAGTGCTTTATTTTTTCTTAAATTCTGTTCTGCAGTGCCAGCTTCCTATCTCTCCCCTCCTCATTTCCCACACAAGGAGAAAAGCCTCACGCTGCGCCTTTCATGGCCCTTGGCCTGTCAGTGGACAGCACCTTTGAAGTCATCTTTTTGGCCTCTGTTTCGAACTCTGCAACTCAAACATCTTCTCAGTAAAAAATGGGAGGACTGTTGGTTTTCAGTATCAATATTTGAAACAGGGTATGGGTTTCCCTTCCATAGTGCTGCTCAGTCAGTGATGCTCACAGAACTGTCTGGGCAGGGCCAAGCCCGCACTGCTGTGCTGGTTCTGCTGCTGCTCCACGCCAGATGAGGACAGGATTTGTTTTTGGCCGCATCCTGATCTGCTTCTCCACAACATTCTTCCATCTCTTCATTTTTAGCACTGGCATTAAGTATTTAGAGCATAAAATGACTAATTTGCCTCTGCAGCCGCTATGCTTTGAGGCCATTTGGGAATCGCTGAAGTTATTTGCCACCTACAGCCCAGTGAGTTTTATAAAGGGATCATACATTTCCATACTACTTCTTCCTTGCAACTGCTTATTTACCACAGAGCCACCACTGTGACAATGACTGGGGGCAGCCTCTGCTGAGGTTAAACGTAGAGATTATTGAACAGCCTGCTTACTACGCACAACGCTTTAGGATGGGAGGTGAAAATGCTGCTTTGCCAAATGAGTAACACCAAGTTATCTGTTTCAGCTGGAGCTGCTCCAGTGCTTTTGGCATTTCTAGGGCTGATGGACACCGCAAAGAATATTTAAGGAGACAAAAAGTAATCTGCACGCTTTGGAGGTTGGCTACAGTGTCGCTGTAAATGCCTCTCTTGTAAAAAATGCCACAGGCCCTTCAAAGGTCATGGGCACTCAGCTGCTCGGGGTCACATCTCCCCTGCCAACAAGGGGTCCCTCACATTGAAGGGGGAAGCAGGACAGCTCTGAGGTGGAGAAGGATACAGTATGCTCAGCAGCCCTGCATCCTCCCTTGATGCTTTCCTTGCTCACTGGAAAACCTGCCTGAGCAATCTATCCTTGGGTGCTCTGATCCTGGCTTGGCCAGAGCTGCTGGAGGAGGGGGCAGCCTTAGCACTGCCATTGCAAACCATCCCAGGCTGGTGATGTTGCTGGCACAGCCGTTGTGATACAGGGAGCAGTGTCATGGGGCCAAGCTGGTGAGCAGCACAGTGTTCCCCAAACCCAGACACTGCAAAACCCAGACACTGCAAAAACACACGGGGCTGGTCAATGTCAGCAATGGCGCTGGTGCCACATCACACAGGTCACTCCTGATGGACCTGTGACTGCTCATGCTGAACCCTGTCTCATGGCTACCCCATGGCTACCTCACTCATCCACAGCACCTGTGGGTCTCTGATGACCTTTCCCTGCTGTGCTGTGAAGGTGGCCCAGGAGCTTTCCAGCAGCTCTGCTCCCAGCCTCAACATGGGAGGTGAATTTTGGGACACGCCACCTGTGGGCCCACACTCCCTTCTGTCACAGCCCATGATCTTCACACTGCAGATCTCATCTGTGTTCTGGCTCATTCTTTGGCTCCAGGGAAACCTCTTCTGCTCTCTGGCTGGGCTAGGCATGGTCTGGCTGCCTCTGCAGTTAATGCCTGCTGAGGGCCCAAGACATGAGCCCGTGGCCTTTCTCTAGAGGCTTAGCTGAGCTGAAAGGGTCATGGTCTACAGCAGGCAATATTTTGTCAAACCGGTTTCTGTTTATTGTTGTGGGTATGGTGAGTCTTGCCCTCAACACTCACCTGTGAGCTCTGCATGTTGCTGAATTAGGGATAACAAACTCCTAAGGAATGGTGTTTTGCAGGGAACATCCTTCTGAGCTGCAGTGTCAGGTGCTGGTACCCTTCTCTGTCTGACATCTGTGCCCTGGAAAAAGCTTTGCTTGCTCCATGGGAGTGCTGTCTCCTCACCTTTGGCAATGCTACCTTCACTGCCTATCCAAAACCCAACCAGAGTTTGTGTGATGTGGTATCTTACCTGCTTTCACTGCATTCCAGCAAGTTTTCTTTCTCTTCTTCATTTCTGTGAGAAGCTGTACAAAGCCTGCTCCACCATTAGGGCCTTGTCAAACAAGTAACACCCCACCAAACTTCCCATCCTACTGCTCAAGACCAGCCTGATGGACTCATAGCCGCACAAGCTTTTCCATTTTAATGTGAATGGTCCTCATTCCCCAGCTGGGGTAATGCCCACTGCAGGAATTTTCTGTGTTCGTAAATATTTCCCTGCTGCTGTGAAGAGGCCGTTTCTCCATTTTTTGTATCAGATGAAGATAGCTGTTCTGCCAGCTCACCATGTAAATTTAATAGCATTCCAAAACCTCTGTCCTACATAAATATGAATGTATTTCATCCAAGAGGAACCTGTTATTGAAGGAGCTGCATTGCTAAATCATTCAGAAGGTTATTGTTTGAAGTGCTTGCAGTCAACAGTGTCTTGGCGATTACAGCTCAAAAAGGGAGGGAGGGTGGAGGAAAGAATGAGTGAGGATCATGGAAACCTCTTTAAATGAGGGAGCTTATGTACCAAGATCGTCAAGGTATAAGCAGGGCATTGCCAACCAGCAGGTCTGGCCCCAGGAGGATGGGCCAGCTGCAAGCAGCTCTACAAATTATTCACTGGCAATTGCTTTCTTGCTGCTGCCCTGACTTATTTACACTCCAAAAGATTTCTGAAGTGTGTTTATTTAAGAAAGATAAATCCAGAGGCTCTGGAAGGGGAGAAGAGCTTTCCAAAGGAATTAGGCCTTGGCACAACACAATTCATTTCACTCATTAACCCCTCCTCACAAGGAACACACTAAGTGCTTATGCATTATGCATCATCAGGAAATTCTGATTTGATGGAGACTGAAGGTTAAAAGGCATTTCTGTGCTTTTCCTTACTCATTGTTATGCTGAAAGATGGAGAGATATCATGGAGGTGGGGAAAACTGGGGGAGTGAGAGCCCCTGTACCCTGACACCGAGTGCCACAGTGCAGATGGGAAAAGCTTCACGGTTGTGGAAGGACATGTGTTCTCCTGACGTTAATGTCTCCTACTGAATTCAAACATTTCCACCCTCTTCAGTAAATTCCCTACTTTCTTTGAACAGTTTTGTGTCATCAGTACACAAACCCACCCAAATCCTCACCTTCAGACCTGTTAAGAAACACAGTTCTGGGTACTGCAAGAATGTGGAGAAGGCACAAGGTCCAAACAGAGACCTTGTTCAGGCCCTGCACCTTCCTAAGTTTGTAAACCAGCAGCTGGCAGACCTCAGAGTTTCTAAGCTGATTTCAGTCATTTAATTGATGATGCAACTGTAGATATCTACATCACTGTCCTTTACTTTTTACTGATTCATCTGTTCCTCACACAAATGTTTTAAAATGAATTTGCTTTTTTACACCTGCAAGTTGCAAGAGTTGTATTGTAAGATGTCAATCCAGTCTTTTGGAGGGCACATGTTTATCTGCCCATAACAGCTGGGTGTATTTCATAGGTAGCTGTAAGGGATAAAAGCCTTTCTACCCTGCAAAAGTGTCCTTTGGGAGCATGTGCCTCACAAACAAGAACCCCCAGCAGCATTCCAGAGATGTCCATCATGGCCATTGTTCTCCTGGTTCTGGTGCAAGGCATCTAAGACTGATGCCTGGAGAGCCCAGGTCTCTTGGGTTACCATGGCATGACAATGCCATATCATTTTGCTGTTGATACAGCTCCAGATAAGAAGTAGTTATTTTCTTGTTGCTTTGCTTCTGCATGTGATGCTGTTCAGCCCTTTCTAGCAGCAAAGGTTAGGACCCCATCTTGTTTTTACTTAGGTTCAGCTGCATGGATAATTCATATGAAGTGCTCACTCCCAGCGCTGCTGGCTGGAAAGGCACCTCTGACACCACTGGCCTGGCCCCACTCTGGTGCTTGAACAGCATGAACTGGTTTTTATGATGAGTGAAAGATGTCTTTCAGATTTCTGCTGAAAGTTCTGCTGAGTTCAGGGTTCAGAATTTTGTTTTCTGGCAACGTGCTTTCACAGTCAGATACTCCTCATCCATTGCAACAGGATGAAGCTATTAAAAATACAATTTAATTTTGGTCTCTCTGCTGATCAGTCTAGTGGGAATTCTCACTTTACTCAAACTTTAATGTTTTCCTTGTAAATTTCAGTGAAATCAGTAATTGGTCTGATAATTGAATTTTCAGATCATGTGTCAAAGGAATAATGGCATGCATGGGATAAGTAGCAGTCTGCCTCTGGAAGCCCAAACATCTGAAATGGAAAATTCTGCAGAATTCAGATAAAGATTTGAATATACTGCTGTGGAGCTAAGAATAGACCACATTATTTATATCGTCAAAGGAAGCGGCAGAAATCACAGAGATGCTCAGAGACCAAAGATGGTGCGACAGCCATGCACAGGAATTGTGCTCACAGAGCTGTCACTGACGTCTCTGCTCAGGCACACGCTCCCAGAGGGCCCCTGGACCAGGAGCATTTCATGCAGAAGAGAAGTGCCAGGCTTTTCCCTCCTGGAAGAAACACTCAGGGAATCTTCCAGGTACCTGGGCAGAGTGGGCAGCAATGTGCCCATGGCAGAGATGCCTTGAGCCCCACCAGGTGTTGTCTCCCCTGCTCTGAGGTCCCTGCGTGCTGCACTGTGTCCCATGTTTCCAGTGGAGAGACTGATGTCTGAGATTCATTAGTGTTTTCCTGTTCAGTTATTCTCGAGGTCCATTCCTTAGTAGGAGCTGACTTCTAACTAGACTGGAGAATAAACTAAACAGCTAATAAGAAAAATTCAAAACATCCTTTCAATTAAAAAGAAAATAAAATATAGGCTTCATAGCCATAACAGATGCCTGCATTTCTCTGAAGTTCACATACTTTAAGAACTGTTCCCCTCTCTCCTGGGACCATGACAGCAACACTCAGTTTTTCCTGTACTTCAGATGCTTTCAATCTTGGAAGCATTTCCAGAAGTACAATAAATGCCTGCTTTCAGCCCTTGTTTAATTATTCTATATTTTCTCTCAAGTATGTTTCTTTTCTCTTCACTGACACCTTCCACCTTCTCCTCTAGTTCATTATCTCCCAAATTCAAGGTGAGCATCTCCAACCCTGAAAAAGATGGAGGGACCCTGTTTCCTCTCCCTCCCAGTTTGTGCCTCCAGTGGCTTTGGTGGTTGCTTCTGCTCACATTCACATACAGAGGAGGATGAGAGCCCACGAGCCTCCTCCTGCTGGGTCTGTGTGGTACCTCCTTCCATCAAGCCCAGGCTGCAGGGCTGTGTGAGATGCAGGCTGGAGCGTGCCCATGCCAGGGGCAGGAGACAGATGCTGGGTGGGAAGCACGGCTCCGAGAGGCTCAGGTGCCAGCTGAAGGATCTGCTTTCCTGGGAGGAACAGGCAGTGCCAAGCACATGCTGCATCCAGGACTCTCCCCTGCAGAGGAGGGGAGCAGGGGCTGTTCTCACCCTGCCTACGTGGGTGCCACCAGCCCCTTCAGGGAACTGCACTCAACACTTGCAAAGAAGGTGAACACTCATCATTTCCATCAGCTTAGGTGTAGAGGGAGAGATGATGTTCACACTAATTCAGGCTTAATTCTTTTTTTTCTTTTTTTCTTTTGACATGAGATGTCTTGTATGGCTTTGCCAATCCTGTGTCCATCAGAGCCAGCTGGATGCTGGGGTTTCTTCTCAGTGCCATGACAAGAACTTACACTGGTTTTTGCAAAACAAATGTGCCAACAGATTTTGGCAAGTGTTTCTCCCCATGCCCTGTTTCGATAGTGTTCAACTTCAGCAGTATCAAATGTTTGCACTACAGCAATGCCAAAATATACTTTTGTGTTTTTTCCTTAAATTTTAATTTTTTTCTTAAAGTTTTTCCTTAAATTTTAATTTTCCTCTCACTTTCATTTATCAGCTAAGCATTCGTATTGCTATGTAGGAAAAATATATGCAAACTGTTCTGTTCAGCTTTTCACTGTCAAATACTCCTGCAGAACCACCTTCCCTGAAAATGGTGGATTTTGAAAAAACTGCATTTTTAGACAGAAAATTACTTCCAGGGAAATAAATAAAATTGGATAGAGTACATGTGCTGGCACTAGCTCAGCTCCTTCCATCTCGGGAAAGGGGAGTTGTTTTAAAATTCAATCACTTGGATGTGCAGGAAAAAATGGCTCTGATTTGTTTTGATGATTAAAATGTCCAAAAATATCAGTTTCCTGTCCATCATTCAGAGTGTGTTTATGTCAGACAGCAAGATGAAGGAAAGTTTATCCTTGAACAGTAACACAAGACCAAGAGACTGGCTACCTCCAGCTGCCAAGGGCCACTTGCCACTGCTGCCCTTGGTGGTCATTTCCGCACTAGAACCAACAACTGTGCCAAGGTTAAAGGCTTACAGAGCTGTGAACACATTCATCTGCAGGCACAGAAATCTGTAGGTAATTCCTTATTAATAGCTCCTACTGCTGTAAAGAGCAGGAATTCTGTGCTTACTGATCCATCAGGCAGGTTTTGCTGACAGCATTTAAGTAGCAAAAGTGCTGTCACTGTGATGGTGAGCACCCCCAAGCAGCACTGGGTGGTTTTGCTGTGGGGATAGGAAGCAATCTCTGGTTTCATCCTTCAGCATTACATTGATGATGTTAACTACATGTTACTGGGAAGAAAACATGGTCCACCTACTACATTTCAAGTGTGAGATGGGCAAAGAGAAGGGGATCTGTAGTGGTTTAACAGTTCACAGCATCCTCAAAGGGTGGCAGCCATGCTGTAGGGTGAGGAGAGCTCTTGGGCTGCTCAGGTTCCCTGGTCACTGCTGGTACCAGGCATTTGGGAGGAAAAGAAAGGGTGGTTGTGCAGCTCTGAGATACACAAGGGGTGACTGTGAGATTGGCAGCCCCTTCTTCTCAAATGTGCTGATGAAAATCTAGCCAGAGAGGAATTTTCAAAAGGTATGTAAAGCTATGGAGAAGTAGGTGGTTTGCAAGCAATGACGAAGAAGTGGTGGAGGGAAAGGAAATTACTTTCCAGAGTCATGTGTGTATGATCACACTCTGGGCAGCACCAGGGATGTGTCTTTGCCCAGAGCCAACTCTTCCCCCATGCAGTTCACACAGCAGCCATGCTTTTCCAGGAAAATGTCAGGGGAACACACTGCTGTGATGGCCTGAGCAGCATTCATTCCTCATGCATTCCTGGGGAGCCTGGCAGAGATAAGCCCTCCAAGGTCAGTGGGCAGCACATCCACAGGGAGCACTCCTGATTTCCATGGGCACACACAGCCAGGCTCACAGCTCCACACAAACACACCTCACACAGAGCCAAAGCTCTGAACCCACCTCCCAGAGCCCTGCAGGCTCACTGAGGGAATGGCAGTGGGAAAGGCAGATGAACAAGTGTTAACAGACTGACAGATGTTTCCAGCAGCTGCAAGTTGGACAGAGAGGTGTGGGATCCAGGAATCGTGTTTGTGGGCGAGCACACATCAGAGCAGACCCTGAATCACAACCAGGAGCAGCTACAGCAAGGCTCAGCCTAGAGATGGTCTGGCAAATGCTTTGGGCCCACTCTGTGGAGAAATTTTTTGTCAGGTGATTACACACAGCCAGTACTTCTCATCTGCTCAATATTGGTTGGCAGAGCCACATAAATGGACAGACTGCTGTACCAAAGGGGCTCTTGCTCCGAGGGACTGAGGAGAGCAGGATTCTGAAGGGCTGAGCAGATGGAAGGAAAGCACCTCTCTGTTGTTGTCTACAATAAGTCAAGAGCACTATGCACTAGAGAGGATACATCATGTTCAGATGTAGCACTTTAGGGCTTCTGTTAGAAAATCCATACTCTGCTTTAAGGGACTTCTGACAAGCAATAACAGGAGATTAGCAGAGAGCAGAGGGGCTCTGAAGCTCCCAACAGCAGAGTTATTCTCTTTAAGATGAAGCTGTTGATAGGCAACCAAGTTAAAAGTTGTCAAGATACAGATGATGTCTTCTCCTTTCCTTCACTCTCATCTTTCTCTTCACACCCTTTTAGCTTCTAACTGCATGCAATAGGTGCTCCAAAACAGTCACCTCTAAATCTGGAGAGGAAAAACTGCCCATTTTTTAAGGGTTACCCAAGTTATCTACCCCTGGTCAATTCTATCTGGAACCTGACTGCTCCTTCTCCAGCCACCTGTTTGTCTGGAGGCAGCTTTGTGTCCTCTGAGCACAGAAGGACCCAAGTCATGGCTTTCAGACTAAGAATCTAAGTTTTACACACTGTTCTTTGGGAGAAAAATAAGCTCAATCACCTTCACAATAAAGGCTTTTCTGGGCTCTGGGTGTTGCAGCAGTGCAGGAGGAACTTCTGGTTTTAGGGTTCCTGCAACTGAGAGCAGTCAGGAGCTCAGCCACGAGGAGAGGGAAACCCAAGAAGTGTGAAATCTAAGCCTTTATATTGCTTTTCTAAAAAGTTCTAAAAGAAGTAGAAAATAGCAAACTGTACCATAAACTTGGAAGTTTGACCCTTGGGAACTCCTCTGACTTTGACATCTAAACACCTTTTTTACCTCTTTGTAGCTTGTTTTTGCTCTTAATTATACTATTCAGATCCTTCTTTGTGTATGTGCTGTTTCCCTGCTCACCCTCTGGAAATGTGAAGCTGAATTGCCACCCTAAGGCTGCTCAGTAACCCACTGGTCAGATCCAGCCACAAACCCTCTCCATCAGACAAGCCCAGGGTGGTGCCCAGTGTGCCAGTGGTGAGTGCCACAAGGAGTGTGCAGGAGCAGCAGATTTCATTCTGCTGTGTTCTAACTCCGGGCATGGTACAGTCTGAAAGCCCTCTTCACTCACTGAAGCTTAATTGTACAAACCATTAAAGCCACCACCCAGTTCTGAACTGACTGATCAAACCCTAAGTGCTTCCCAGCCCTTCCAGTGATGTAGAGGACAGTGGATTTGGATTCAGGTGTCAGAAGTTCTCAGCTGGCAAGACATAAAAGCTTGTAACTGTTAAAGTCTAGCAGGCTGCTCTCTTTCAATGCCTGTGTATGAAGGGTGTGAGGCTTGTTGCTTGTAGGTACTGAGTCACTGGGATGCAGAACTTGGACTGAAACACTGGGAAAGTTCACAGCTTCAAACTACCCTGACCCCTACTGATGCTTCAGTTTTTAGCTTTTATATTTTTCAGATTCTGTACTGCTTTAGTGTGTAGTTCTGAGCTTCATATTAAGGGATGGTAAGCTCTCTTCACACAGTAGCTAGACAAAACAATTCCTTTTCTAGCTTGGGACCAAGGAAAACTGATCGAAATTTCAGGCCCAAAAGCATAAACAACAGTAGACTGAAGAGAAAAAAACAAGAAGGATGGGACTTCATAACCTAAAGCTGTAATTGGACAATTAACTCCAAATATGCAAATGGACCAGAACTTTTAAAAGTTTGAGACCTCGTGACCAATCGTGCATTTTGTGACCATTTTGGGTTCATCTTGGGTGTAGCTCTTGCTGGGCTCTTGTGCTGCCCAAGGTGGATTCATTGAGGCCTTTTAATAAATCCCTGCTTTGTTCTCTGACTGTCTAGCCTCTGTTCTAGGTCAGCCTTGACAAGGCTTCACTATTACTCGGGATGCCTGGGTAAGCACTACATAAAATGTAACTTTAAGGTCACATTCAAAACCTTAAGATTCCAGCACTGTGAAAAATAACTTGAAAGAGTTTGGAGGAGTAACTTGCAAGAGTTTAGAGGACTTAGCTAAAAGATACTCAGCATCTTTGAAGGCAGGAGAATTCTCAGGATGTGACAATTGAATGGGCAAATATTGCAACAGCCTCAGATACTCTGAGATTTTCCCACCCATTACCAGGCAGATGAGTTTGGAAACATCAGCATTCACTCTGTAGAGCACCAAAACGGAGTGTTCTGTAAGAGACCACTTACAG
The DNA here is from genome assembly GCF_028551555.1 of Melozone crissalis. Taxonomy (NCBI): domain Eukaryota; kingdom Metazoa; phylum Chordata; class Aves; order Passeriformes; family Passerellidae; genus Melozone; species Melozone crissalis. The sequence goes on from NW_026535785.1 coordinate 8,443,876, forward strand.
GGACAGAAATCCCTGAGGTGCTTCAAACCTGATTTCAAGTCCCAAAGTAGTACAGCAAAGGCAAAAGGGAGGGTAAAATTGAGAGATGTGGAGGACAAAAGGCAGAAAGAAAGATGCAAACTCAAATAAATATTGGGTACCGTCTCACTTCTGAGTTTTCTTCAGTGTACAGAACATACTCTGCTGGACTTTTTCTTTCCCTGCCAGCCTGCCATAAGCCCAAATTAAAACTAAAGCACATTTTTCACAATGCAGGTTTTTCCCCCCCTTATCTCATCCTGTTACTGGTATTGGACATGGGTAGCTAATATAATCAAGAAAGGAAGCTTGGAGTAAAGATCAGGAAAGCAAAGGTTATGGGAGGTGGGAATGGTCACTGGATACTTGGACAGCTTGACATGATTGACCTCATGGGGAAAAAAAACCTAGAGAAGAAGCCATAGGGTGTTGAGGGAAAAGAAATAGCAGAAGAGGTTTATTGTCTCCTTGCACACATGCAGAGCATTAGGTGAAAACAGGGAAAGTGAGATTGCATACCTCACCATTGGTTACGGGTCAGGCTGTCACCTCACATTAAATCATCTTACTCAACAAGCAAAATCTCTTGCTGGGTAACTTTTCCCCAAATGCTCAATTTCTCTCCTATCAATTTTTCCTACAACAGTAACTTTCTGCTTGAGGAAAAGCTGATGTTTATGATTACACTTGCAAATGCCAAAGTTCCCCAAGAATCAGAACAGAGCCACGATTACCTGACAAATACACTACTTTAAAATCTCTTGTGGCAAAAAAAATCGATGGTGAGGCAAAAGTATACATAAATAGCAGTCAGCTTGGTGTCATTATCCCAAATACAAAAAACATTTGGGGACCTCTTTTATGTGCTGAATATTTCATTCAGTCCTGCAGTGCAGTGACTCCCTAAACCTTCTCAAGCTGAGCTCTGCTTTTGAGGCTCTAATTTGCTGTTGCCATGACATTGTTAATGTCTGAATTGCTTTTTTTAACCACTTTTTTCCTTTTTTTCAATCTCTTGCAGAGGCATTCTGAAATAGTGGGCATGAGCTGATCTTGTGGAACAGCCTGCGTGTCCTCAAAAATAACAGAAGAGTGTTCATTTTTACAAGCTTTTTGGCTGATAAAATCTTGATGGATGGATAATTACAATCTTGATGGATGATAGTTTTTTAATTGGAGAAACCACAATGAACCTATCTGACCTAAGTGAGATTGTTTTGGCTTTGATGGGGGAAGGGAGAAGGGTGGGGGGCTATTTAATCTCTGTTTTTGCTTAAATAATGACAATCAGAAAAATTGTTATTAAAAAGAAGAAACATCCTTGTTCTCTTATGCTTAATAAGGCTTCCAGAGTGAGTAGAATGTACAGGATAACATTAAGTTTCTCAGCAGTGAGATTATAAACATTCTTGCTTCCCAGATCCAAATGAGAAGGTCAGCATTAGCAGAATGGCATTACTTGCTCAGGAATGTTTATTTTTTTGCAGGAGATGTACTTCCTTTAATGGGATAATACCTTCCAATTGTCAGGCTTCTTAATAAAACAGCAGCATTTGCTGTCCAAGGGTTTTAAGATAATGGTTTTGGTGGTTCTGAAGCATAGGTCAGATCAGCTCAGCCTCCCTGGGCTTTGAATCTTCCCTGTCTCCGATCAGCCTACCTGGATATGCCCATCCCTTTGAGATGGCAGCAAATGCTCCCATTTCACCTGGGACAGCAGCTACCCCAGAGTGGCAAATGCCCCTCTGCCAGGGAGGGAGAGGAGATGGAGCCTGGGCTGTCTCTGCTGCTTTCCTGAGGGGCAGATCTCAGGAGCTCTCAGCCTGAAGCTGAAGTGACACAGCTGAGGTCACCTGCTGGCAGCTCCTCCCAGCAAATGAGTCCAGTACTGGTCCCAGTACCTGTCCCAGCATGGGCCTGAGAAGGCTCCAAAGAGGAAAAGGTGGAAAAGGGAGACACAATCCTCTATCATCAGTATTTGCCTTCGGGGTATGTCTCTGGTTACAAGGCTAGAGAAGTGGGAAATGTTTAAGGAGGCTCCAAACTTTAAAAAAAGTATCAAGCTTGACAGAATGAACAGCATATTCTTATTAATATAATTTAGTTTTAGGTGGTCCTGTGAGGAGCAGGATGCTGGATGTGATGAGCTTTATGGGTTCCTTCCAGCTGATATTCTGTGATGCTCTAAAGGCACAGTTAGGATTGTAGATGGAACTTTAGCAACTGTCACGACACAGAAGACAGGCAGGAGGGTGATGATTGTGCTTGGAGAGCTGTCCTGGCTGTCAGATGTGGCCCCTGCCAGCTCCCAGGAAGGGGCTGATACTGGGACATGCTGTGACACTGGCAGATCCCATGCCCATGAGCTGGGCTGTACTGTAACACAGTGGCATGAGCAGCAGTGATGCCTTTTAATGGTTTAAATTCTGACATACCAAGCAGAGATCCAAACCAGCTGCTCCCAAATGTTCACTCCAGCTGGAGAGATGGTGTTTCCTCAATGCCCTGGCCAGATGCAGTTGGTGTCTTTTAAGTCTGATCTATGCTGGGCAATTCCTAACCTGGGCAATTTCTTGAGCAAAGGCTCCTCTCTCACTAAGGCTTTCTCAAGTCAGTGATAGAATTCTTATTCAATGAAAGAGGAACAGGTCCACAAATGTTAGGTTTTCTGGGGCCATACAGAGTGCAAACCACTACTCAAAACCTAATAATCTTTTAATGGCTCTAAATATTTCCGTGCTTCAGTCTCAGCTTTTATAGGTACATCTGAAAATAAATACTGCTCTTAGAACGCCCTGACAGTGACATCTGAGTATTTCCAGGAACCTACACTATAAAAATGTCTGCCCACCACTGAAAGGAACACAGATCGACATTTCAGATAACAAACAAATGCCTTTGATTTTCTCTGTGTGCCAAGGAACGCTGATATTGTCTCTGTCTCCTGGGCATTCCTCAATGTGCCTCATTAGAACGTTATGAAATGTTGCTCTATTTGTTCTGTTGTAAAATACCAAAACAAGCCCTGGGGCCAGATTGACTGCAAGGGAGCTGGATGTGCTCAGGCTGAGGATTGGCCCTGTGCATGGGGATGCTTGTGCCTGGTGTGGCTGGGGCAGGGAGGGCTGGGAGAAGAGGGGGGAAAGGGAGAGACACTCCTTTGGCACCTTGCAGCTGTTTTCTTCCAGTAGCTCAGCTAAGGAAAGCCCTAACCTGGAGCTGCAGCTCTTTAACACAGAAGCTTGACAAGACCAATTTTGCTGTATTAACACACATCTGCAGGATTTCAAAGGTTTCAGTCTCTACGAAAGGCGTGGAGGCAAAGGCAGATAGAGAGCATTTTTAGAAATGGTTGTTTTTCTGAAGTTGGAACTCTTAAGCTAAACAGATAGCTGAGAACATCTGAAAATACCAACTGTTTGGTTTTTTTTAATAAACACTTGCAAAGAGCAAACCAGAGATCTAAGCTTAAAACATGCATGGAAAAAACTTTCTGTGGCTGATTTTGCCACTGCATTTAACAAGTCTTTGGTGTTCACTACCTGCTTTCTCCTAATGACCCAAAGTGGTTATCAGATCTGCACAGACAGGATGAACAGTGGTACAACATTCACTTACAATTCATAGAAAATTAGCCCACACCTCTTCTGCTATTCCACATGCCAGTGTGTTAAAGGGGAATGTCTAATCCTGCCCTGTGCTAATCCCATCATGCTTGCTTAACTACTTTAGTCCAGTTACTCCCAAGATCTTTTCCTCTACTATGAATAATCTTGAAGCTCAAGTGGCAAAGGCCCATTTCCATTTTTAGAGATTTAAATGTCAGCCACAAACTTAGATGTAGATTGGTCTGGAGATCTACCAAATATGGACTCTTCAAAATTCAGTCCTTTAAGAAAGGTCAGAAGTGACTGGGATTGCAAAATCTCCTCTAGCTTGACAAACTTGCTCTGAGTTGCCACACTTTGAACCAAGTGAGTCCTGACTTTGGACAGAGCTTCAACAGTGTCTTTTAATCCTGGTATTTCACACATCATGATGGGATGTTGCCATGTGGACTCACATCAGCTTTATGTACAAATCAAAGCCAGCATAATTGCTGGATTCAAACCCTTGAAGAGTTTGCCCTGCATGATATGGTTAACACAAAACTCAAAAATACTGTGATGGAACAAATTAGAGTGGCGTGAAATAGGATTGTAGTTACAACATCTAATTAAAAAGCACTGTGAATGATACACTTTTTATTCTGTGTAAGCTGGTTATAAATAGGACAGCAAGACTGACCAACAAAAAGTTGCTTCTTGAAAACTTGCAATGCAAAAGAGTATTATAGGATCAGCTTTTTACCAGAAACCAGAGCACTTAATGGCTCTGGTTAGCCCTGGTTAGCCCTGGGTAGCTGATTCCCAGGATAGCAAATATTACTTTCTCTGGTTCCACATGCCCAAAGTAAGTATTTCAGCTTATGTTCTCTTCTGGGTAGAGACTAAGGGGTTGTTGACAGCATTTTTAGAGTTTTTGCTTGAAGATAAGCTGCTTTCACTGAGGAATCATTTCTCAACCTACTGCACCTGTATCAGCTTAGCAGCTATGGAGAGCTGTTGATACAGAGGGTTCCTGGACCCAAGGCTCTGTTCATAATGGGTATGTCTCTATTATCTGTTTGAGGACTTTGGAGCACCTGGATGTGGTGGTGGCAGCAGAACCTCACTGTGTAGACTGCTGAGCTTTAGCACAGCCTGCAGAAGTATCTGCCTTCCTCCATCTACACATTAAGATAGCAATGGCTTTGCTGATACAGGTGTCTCAGAGCTGGCTGGCGCCAGCATCCCTGGACTGATGTGTGAAGAAGGCAGGATGGCTGCCCTGGAGATGGTGGCAGTCCCAAAGGAACTGTCCCCTTCCCCTGTGGCACTGTGTTTGCTACAGGACCTCTATCCCTGAATGAATGCCCAGGGATTCCCTGTGCTGACATCTCGGTGTCCTGGCATCATTTCTGTGAGACACACCAATTCTGTCTGACATTTGGTAAACTGGTCTGGTTTTAGTTTTGTTTCTTAGTTACCAATAAAGTGCCTTCTTGCCACAGAAGGACATCTATAAAAGCATGGGAAAAGCAGGGTTGGATTACCCCCAGCCTTGTCTGGCTATTCTGTGCAGAGTGGCTGTCAGTCTGTATGTGTGTGCAGCCAGGACTGTGGGGCACTTTGGTTTTGAATTGGAATGAGAGAGAAAACATGCAGGCAGGCCTGCCAGTGTTTCTTTCCTGACATCTCACCCTAGAGGGTGGAAAAAGAAGCCGGACTCCAGATAAACAGCCTCGGGCAGTGCGTACAGAACAAAAGGCTGCTGGCTCCTGCCTGTGCTTTCTCAGGGGTGCTGCCCCGCAGGTCTGAGCTCAGGGGGTGCTGCCTCTGTCTGAGCACAGCGGCTGTGCCCTCTCTCCGCAGAGGGGCACTGCAGCATTTTGAAGCCCAGGGATGAAGGCTTGGTGGTGAGGATGGTCCACGTGAGCCATCTGCCCTCTCGGGTTGCTCCCTGCCATGTTGTGTGTTGTATCTGCAGAGGCAGAGCCTGCTCTTGGAGCCAGGCCATTCCCAGAGATAACGGATGGGACAGCTTTAGCCCTGTTTATTTCAGCCTGTCCCAGCCAAAAGCTCAACTTGGGGATGAAAGGAATAGCTGTTCACAGAGCTAGGAGAGTACATGCAGAACTGACCTTTAGAACAACCTTTTGCAGTTACAGAGATGCTACGTTCATGACTCCACTACTTGCTATTCTATTTAGCATTCAGCCAGAATCTACTGCCCCTTTCTTTCCTGTAAGAACTGCAAACAACCATCTAAGGATCTTTGCTGGTGGTCCTGCACATGAAGTTGGATCTCCTTTCCTTCCACACATCAAGCCCTTTATTTCTGACTGCTCCTAGCATATGTCCATTCAGATTTAGATGCTGGTCACTGCTTCAGCTGCCCTGGATTTACAGCTGTAATTTTCTGTGTCTGCACAAAGATGCTGGTGGTTCAGCAAGTTGTTTCACACAACAGTGTGATGTCTGGTTCGAGCCCAGAGCCATGGTAACCCTCAAGTCTCTGTGGCTCTGTAAGAATTTAATCTCTCAGTGCTACCACCTTTATCACAGGCATTAATGAGCACTTTTCATTAGCAGTCTCCCTTTCCAGGCCAACAGAGACGAAACAGAAATGAAGTTGGTGTCTCCCTATGGCAAGCCTGGGCTTGGCTGCCATTTGCAGAGGATCCCTGAGCAAAGCTCCCCTGAATCCTGCCACTTGCCTTGAGAGGAAGCAGTGATGCTTACCCCAGCTCCTCCCCCAAAGGACAGGAGCTGTCTGTCCAGCGAGGAAGATCAGAGTGAAGGCAGCATTGCCTCTGCTCAGCTGATGAGGCACCACTCCTTAGCCCATAGATGATCCCTCCTCTCCAGAGCAGCCAAGAGAAGAATGCAGTTCAGAGCTGGGGAGGAGATTAGGGATGAACTGGAAACTGTCCTGGCACTACTAAACTTCCTTTATGGTTTGAGTGTAGCAAACTGATCAGTAACTCGAGGTCTGAACTAGGAGCTGCATAATCAGTATGAAGTGAAATCTGATTTTTCTGGCTTGCTGGACTCATTCTTTCCAATCCCAGGCAATTCCCTCCAGCTTCTTATGGAAAAGGGCTTAGAACTGCATGGTGTGCTGGTGCTGCCTGACATGTATAATACGGTTTGCATGGGCTGCTGGGGAAAACATCTGTTTACATCCGGAATTTAGCTTGCAGAAACCTGATGCTTTGTGGTGGAGTTGGCTCCTGAGCTCAGTTCTCTTTCTAAAGGGTCACTGAAGACTCTTGAGCATTGGAACTAATTTCTGGCAATCTCTTGGAGGATTTCAAGGCAAGTCAGATAATGATAGTGTAGACTGATGGGCTTCCCTTTCCCATCAGCCTTTACTGTTTATTTGCTGTCCATTCTTTCTTTGCAAAGTTGATGGCAAAGGAGAAAGGGACACAGTGCAATAGCCTGTTCACTCTCTCTATTATTTGTGCTCTTGGATCTGCCTGGAGATAGGAAGCTGAAAATGTGTGCTGGCAAGCAGTGTGACCTCAGAAGGGGGTCCTGCCTGCCCAGGATTTTAGGGGACAGATGATTAGTGGTGAATGGGCAGCTCAGAGCTGCTGCCTGTGTGAATTACCATTAGCAGCTCTCTCCTCATCATCTTTCTTCTTTTTACAAATGTATCAGTTGGATCATGCTTTCTGGTAATTTGGGATGTGGTAGGCATGGCTCTCTCCCTGGCTGTGCTGTGCAGCAGTGCCTGGGGAAGGACAGTCACAGGTGTCTTGTGGTGGCTGCACTGGTTGTGGTTAAAGGCAGCTGGGGGACACTGAGCCCAGACACTGCATGAGCAGGCCAGGCTTGGCAGCCTACAGCTCTTTCAGGAATGGGAAGAGGAGAGCCAGAAAAGGGGTGTCACCCCAAGAAGTGGCTTTTAAGCTGATTCAATGTCTGTGCATACATGACTGAAATAAGCACAGCTGTGGTTTGGGTCTGGTGTGTCTTGGTTTCTGAAACATCATGGCCTGGGGAGGCTTGATGCTGAAATTGCTCAGAGTCCTCATGCTGGAAGACAGGCTTCCTCCTCCTGGTATGCTGCGCAGAGCTTCAGGGTTGGGATTGTTTCAAAGGTGTAAATTTTTTGCTTGCATCACCAATAAGAAATAGAAGATGCTCAACACTTGTTCTGCAACAACATACAGATCATCTAATCCAAAAGCTCAGCCCTGCCGAGCTTACATGCTGCTACAAATCGTCCTAGAGCCTTCCCCAAGGTTCTGTTCTTGAAGAGAGAGTTGAGGAAATAAATATTTTGCCTACTCACTGGTCACAAGACCTTCCTGAACTTGGCTCACAATCCACTGTAATGCTGAATATGGTCTTTTCAGCCTGGGTATGACTTTTGCCTCTGGAGCAAATTAAGTGAAGAAAGCTGCAACAGCAGCATGCACACCCCAACTGCAGGCAGCAGATTTAACCTCGTGCCAATTCCTGGGTTAAGGATCTCATGAGTGGAAGTGAGAGTGGGAAGACTCAAAAGCCACAGAACTCGCCAGCAAAAGGTGTCCACCTTGGTGGAAGCTGCCTGCAATGTGCATTGAGGGCAGCTGGAGTTAAAAAAGCCCATTCAAAACCAAGGAACTCAAATGAGAATGGCACAGATATCAGCAGTTAGAAACACACCCATGGCAGAGGAACTTGGCAAGAGAAAAGCTTTCTAAAGCTTGTAGGACCAATAACAGCAATTACAAAGAATAAAAGCTGGAAGAAAAATGTTTGTGAGACCTTTGGGTAAGGTGGTGGTAAGGTGGTGAGGAAAAACTAGCTTAAAATTCCCATCTTTGGCATCCACAATGTCACACTGCACCTCCAGACAGGCTGTGTTGCAAACCTGCCCTGTAGAAAAGAAAAAAACTCCACAAATGGGATGACATGTGGAAGGGAGGAACAGACGTGAGACCTGCTCCTCACTTGGAAGAAATTAATTTGTAACTTTACAGAACTAACTCAAACTCACTGGATGGTGTCTACTGGCACTTCTTTTTTCTCAGAAAAAAAATCTTTTATTGCCTGAAATATCATCTACCAGCACTAAGAGCTCTCACATTTTTAAATAAAAACACAGTAAAATTGGCAAGCCAAACACTTTCCTGGACTCAGGAAATTCTCCTTCTCTGCCATTGCCTCCTTTTGCTTGGCTTTGATAGCATGGGCAGAGACAGGGTGGGAGCAGGGCTGAGCTGAGATCCAAAGGGAGTGAGCATGGCTGTGTCCTGCTGTGCCCTTCCTGGCCGTTAGAAGGGAGCAGGATGGGACCCTTTTTCCTTCCCAAACATGTAAAGGGTTATTTTAGAGATGTAATTCTGTTTGTATCCTCTCTTGTTGCTGGATGCTTCTTCTCCTCTGTGTAGTACAATCCCCTCCCATCCCTACTGGTAAAACCTCATTGAACCTGAACAATTTCTCTGGAGGACAGTCTTGCACCAGTTCTACTGCCAGACTAACTAAGGAGTAACTGGTTTTATTCAATACATGACCATAGAACCTGAATACCCAACTGAACATCTGCAAGGTGTATTCAGCATGTAAGACTGACTTAAAACCCCTCTAAACATAAAGGAACAAACATCTGCCCAGGGAGGTTCCAAATACAGAAGGGTGGGTGAGAAATACAGAAAGGTGGGTGACAAATACAGAAAGGTGGGTGACAAACACAGAAAGGTGGGTGACAAACACAGAAAGGTGGGTGACAACCATTTAGCTACCCTGAGCATTTACTGCAGGATTGCTCCTGTGTGTCACTTGAGTCTCCATTCCCATGATCTCAGTGTAAATCAAGAGTAATTCCCCTCTAATCAATGGAGTTAATCTAGTCTTAAACCAATCTGTAGGCAAATGAGGACTTAATTATACATAGCCAACCTCGGGGAATTATTTCTTAGTAAGGGAAAAGTATCTAGCAACAGTCTCACTGTCAACACAGATACAATGTGTGGCAAACCAGAAACTCCTACAGCCCTGGAAAACGAGTAGCACAGCAAAAAGGGAGAAATGTGTTCAAAGCCTGTGGGTGAGATTTTCTCGGGCTCCTGAGTGGGTTTTGACACTGGGAAGGGATGTGCTGCTGCCTGGAGCCATTCTGGGGTGACGTGACGCAGATGTGGGTCTCTTCTGGGGAAGGATGAGCTGTCCTGGGGCCCACAGTGGCTATCTATCAAAAACCCTAAACCAGACACAGGCTAATTCACATATCCTGCACTTTTTCCCTCTTCATTTTCTCTCTGACTTTGACTACAAGAGTAAACACTTCCAAGGTGCAAAATGATACTGTTTCACAGCAGATCTTGAGGCTCTGTTGCTTCTAACCTTCATTTGGAGCTTGATTCTTTCCTTCCCTTCAATGGAACACCAAGAACTTCTGCCCAGTCACCTGCCAGAGCAATTCTGACCTGTGTGAATGGCATCTCTGAGCTCCTGCAGCCCTGGCTGAGGCTGGTCCCTGCTGCCCTGCCAGGCACCCTCACAGCAGATTCAGCAAGTGAGACTGAGGTCAAAGCAGTAATTGCAGCTGTTAAATGAGTTCCCTTGTGGTAACTTTAATCACTTATTACCAAGGTACACAATACTGATTAATAGCCTCAGTAAAACCTGTATTTGGGTAATGAAGTCTTCATGTGTGGCAGACATTCTGCCATCCCCATGATTGATGCAGTGCAAGGGACAGGTTTGAGGTGCCACCAGGCCACTGTGCCTCTCTGTGAGGGAAGGCAGCCTTAGCACTCTCAGCTGGCTGATCCAGGCCATGAGAAGCAGCTGCTCCCTTTGGAGGGACAGGTTCCCCTTGAGTGGGGCTTGGGCACAGCATGGGCACATTTCAGCTTCCCTAAGGGCAGCAATCAGCTGGGAGATCTGTGTCCAGCTCAGCAAAATTCCCCTTTTGGAAGGATGGGACTTCACAGCCACAGGCCATGAAATGGCTCCTCTGCTCCAGTGTGTTGCCCTGTCTGGGTTCATTCCAGGGCGTGAAGGCAGTGGGCTGTCAGCAAGGCCTTCTCACACCTCCCTGCTGAGGCTGACAGTGAGAGCTGCTCTCACAGAGTGTGGGGTGGCCAAGCACCAGGGTTCAGAGTGCCCTTGGACCTGCTGCTCCTGCAGGGGCACCTGGCATCGTGTCCCTTGGGGGCTGCATTGTTTTGGGGTCTCTGGCCAGAGCAGACCATGGCAGAGGGCAGCTGGAGTTGACAAAAGCCAGAATAAACAAAGCCCTGAGTTTGTGAGCATCTGCTGTAAGTAAGGAACAGGTTCCATGTTCCATGTCCCTCCTCTCCCATGTGTTTGGGCACAACAAAGCAGCTGCTCACACTCTCCTTCTTGCATCCCAAGCTATGTCAAGCCCAGCCTGCCTGTGCTCCTGCCATTTTGGAGCAAAGATTACCCCTCACCACCATCCCTGCATAAGCATCATATAACAAAGCCAAGGGATAGATCCCTTGTTTTATGCCTTTTTGTGAGTTATGCATCAGAGATCTGCTTAAGGCCAGGAACATCCTACACAAATGTTTTCATTTTACATCTGGAAACATTCAAATAATAGGAACATCATAGAAGGCATATGGAAAATAAATATTTTTAATGGCATTCCTAAAACTGGTGAGTAAGCAGCGTGACTCAGCAGTGCTTCCCAACATTTCCCAGAAGAGATGGAAATAAATCTACTTAATAACTGACATGTATTTGAAATGTGCTGAGTAGTTAGTATTATCTGCAATTGCTGCTTGGAGAGCTGACTTGCAATCATACCTGAAGGTAGCATCCAAGGCTGCGGCCAGATGCAACCTGAACTTCAGTCTCAGACATGGTGGTGACTTTCTGGAAGGGCTTCAGCAAGTGCCTGATCCCCCAGAAAGGCAGAAACACATTGTTGAAGCCTCTGCCATGCCAGTGTTTAACTTCAGTGCCTCCCTGAAGGACAGACAGTATCTGCCTGTGTTCACCAACACCAGATGCCACCGAGGGCAGGGCCACTGCCACCTGCTCTGTGGGGAGTGGCTGTGCTGAGCCCCCTCTGATGAGATGAATCTGCCTTGGCCTGCCTGTGCCATGCGCCAAGAAGGAGCGAATGGGGTGTGCAGCCATCTCTCTCCTGACCCTACAGCCAGGAGCTGCCAGGAAGGCCCTTTCCAAGGAACAAGGTTTGCCCCTTCTCAGGGCTCTGCTTCATCTGCCAAATATTTTTGAACAGTTTGTCTTTTGTGCTGCCCCATTCTCGTGCTTTCCAGGGGCTTCCAGAGAAGTTGTCTTCCATCACTGTCCTGTGGGAATGGAAAGCAGCACTCCACCTCTCATTAATTTGCCACAAATGTTACAGTCCCATGTCTGCTTCACCCTCCCCTCTGTGCCTTTTCCCTGTCACACCATGGCCCTGACAGCCCTAACTGTGGCTGAATTTGAATAACAAATCTCAGGTACAACAAATACAGGGGAAGGCAGGCAGCCCTTCCAAGGAACAGGATTGGGTGGGGTTTCTTCTTTTCAAACTAAAAATATTCCCTGCATCATCCAAAAATCAGTATCAAACACATAAAGCTCACGGAGGAAAAATATATGAAAAGAGAGAGCTTGCACACAAGGAGGAGGGAAGTCTCATCTCCCTGTGGCATGGGGTCAGCATTTTCACAGGTGAACAGGGGTGTTTGACAGTTTTAGAGGAGGTGAGGATCCTTTTCAAGGATGCTTTGGAGGACTAAGGTTGTTAATTCCTCAGAAATCAAGCCTGAAATGGCAATTGACAGCAGAAGCACCATGAAAAATCTAACATCTTTAGAGATCAATTTGCACCTGAAGAAGCTGTGTCTTCCACCACCCAGGGAGCAGACAATGCCACGAGAACTTATCACAGATGCTTTTCTGCTGGTGGTTGGCTGAAGAGGAAGGCAATATCTATAATTTAAAAATTGCCCTTTGGGTATTTTCTATTTTCACTGATCCTCCCATACACAAATGTCCTCAGACCTCTCTTATCACTACACCCATCTGATACCCAAAGGGATGGGTAGTCCTTCAGGTGCAGACTGCCCTGATCTCTCCTGATGCCATGGAGAGAGGAGGGAAAGCACAATGAGTCCAAGCTCATTCCTGACTTTAATTCCTTCTCCCAGCACCAGTGACTGCTGCTTTGTCCTCTCACTGTGTTTCTCTGGGAATACTCTGGCACTGTCTTCTTTAAAGCCTTCTTTAGGTGGTGAAAGATGTGATTAGACTCAGTCTGGAGCTTGGAGTTGGAAAGAGGTGACTGTGGTCTCTCTCTTATCAATGATCCCCTGACACATCTCTTAATCTTCTGGTTTTCTTCAAAAGAAAATTAAATGGCTGGTTTTAATTGATGGAATCTGTTCGGGCCAGTGCTTTTGTAGGACATTTAGCTATAAGACTCATCTCAGAATTAGGAAGGCAGCATGGACAGCAAGTATCACCAACCTACAGTGCCTGGCTGATGCCAAGTGCTCACCAAAGAAACAGATCTGGTGGCATTTTAAGGTGTGACCACATCTCTTTTCTCATCTGGCTCCCTGAGAAATGACGCTGAAGCGCTTCACAATACTTTTTTTCCCCAGAAATGTGTTTTCTTAGGAACAGATTTCTGACTGCTCAGAGGGACTGGAAGACCAGGTGAACTTCTACTCCACCCTGTCCCCTGCCCATCTGTGTCCAGGAGAACCCAAAAAGCAAATCCAGTGTTTGCTTTAGAATGAGAGTTTCCATGCCAACACCACAGATATCATCCTGAAACAGGACCAGTGTGAAAAACATCAAGCTGGCACATCCCTGCTCAGCAAGGTGGCACCTTCCAGCGGGCTGCCTTCCACACCACGCGCGTTCCCAACGCGCTGCGCGACTGCCGCCCACCTCCCTGCTCCCTCTGGATCCATTCCAAGAGGTCTCTTTCATTCTTTAGGAATTTTAACTAAAACTGGTACAGTGGGCCACCCTGGGGAAGTTTGGCTTTTTAGAGCTCTTGTGAGGGACTAACAGTCTTCTGCTGAAAGAAAGGTTGCTGGTACAGCCTCTGGTGCACACTGGCCATGTGGTTCAGGCGCTTGCCTGGAGCATCCAGCTGTTTCTATTACTGCTACATTTTCTGGCCATGATGTGTTTGCAGCCACGACTCCAGCAGCTTTTTCTCATTTCTGATCCCTATCTTTATTAGCAGCATGAGTACAGCAAAGCAGACACTGGTTCTGGGGGATCTTTTTTGCCATGTGAAGATCCCTGTATGTTAGAGACTTGATGATCACAGCTTCAGCTCTGCAGGAGCACAGAGCCAGGCTGTACTGCTGCTGCTGCTGCTGCTGCAAAGCAAGGTCTCCCAGGTCCAGCCACAGGTCTCAGCTGACTTGGCTGGGATCCCTTCTGGTTATGACAGAGTTTGACTCTCCCTAAGCAGCAGAGCAAAGGCATGGAAGCAAACTGTTCCAAACTCTTGCAGCTGGCACAAAGTGCTATCATAAACTGTCTTTGTGCTCTGCTGTTAATTTAGTGCTATCATTTATTAGGAAAGATCTTGTATTTTCAGGGGCTCAAGGAGTTTTCAAAGGAGGAAAATATATTAGTGGGATGTAGAAACTGCTGCTTTGTTTAGAGAGACTCCAGAGATGGTGCCAGGAGGCTTATGGGTCATGCCCTGTGACCATGCAGGCAGAGCTTACTCTGGGCTTCCCCTTGTTCTTTGCTGTCTCCCTCTTTCTCCCACACCCTCATTTTGCAGCAAAGATTCCAAATACATTGGCCATCTTGGCTGGCAACAACAAGCGTTTCTTGAATGAGCCAAGCATCTCCCTGGCAACAAGGCAGGCTGTGACAATAACAAGTGCTTTCCTTTCTGTTTCATGTTTCCCACCTCTCAAGAAATGCCCTGCCCTTTATTTGTTCCCCACCCCTCAGAAACATAAATAATGGCTACTGAAATGTGCCTTGTAGAAGGACCAAGAGGGAGGTGTGTGAAAAAGATGGCTGCAGCCTTAATGGAACAGTGACAGACCTTTATGAAGGGCAGGCTGAAATATTTGTCCTGGACTCTTACTTGGGTATTTGTACTGGGTCTGACACAGTACAGCAAATATGATTATATGTGAGCTGTGAGTATTGCAAGAAGACACTGTCTGCAGCTAGATATCCAGACAAATGCTGACACCAGGTAAAAAATGGCATGTCTAGTGCCACCTCTTTATTCCATTTTCCCTTTTCTTCCACTCCACCCTGCTCTTCTACAAAGCAGCCCTAAGTTCCCATCACTTACAACAGCAGACCAGAAAGGATGCTGCATCCTCAGTCAAGCTGCACAAGCCCAGGAAACCTGTGTCCATCCCAGCAGAGAAGTGCCTGATTAACCTCACCTGCCCTCCCTGAAGTTATTAGCAGCCTTTTTGCATTTCTGAGAAATCTTGGGTTGGGGACACACAGTAGGAGCCAGCTGGTCTAAACAGATACCTGACTCAAATGAAGTAGCACAATATCTTGAGCTGACAAGTACAAAAAGCCAGATATGCAGAGCAGATCTTATGAAAGAGAGATCCTCCCCCACACTGCTCCCCTCCAGCACTGGAAGGCAGCAGGTGACAGCGGCTGTGACTTTGCCCCTGCCACTGCCAAGCAAGAACAAGAGGAAGAGGGTAGCTCCTAAATTCCCCTTTTGGCTTGTGCAGAGGGGAAGGGGCTGGAGGCACCAGGTTTCTACAAGCACCTCTCTGTTCAGGAGCAGATTTGACACGGATCTCTTTGCCAGCCGCCCCGGGTGGGCTGTTCAATTACACTACAGAAGGGTTTTTTCAAGGCTACTAGCCAGTATTTTAAAATGTCTCAGCACATCTTTGTGTGGCTCACAGTTCAGGAGTTGCAGACCATACACAGCAGAAGGTCACCACAGACACATTTTGCTACAAAGTCCAAAAGAAAAAAAAAAATCTCAATAGAAATACTTTAACATTTCAGCAGCTTTTTAGTTTTCCTGTTCATAGCTGAAGCAGAGACATGTCCAGACTTAGACTGGGGAAAATGTGAAGATCACTGCCTGCCACCTCTGGACCCCAAGTGCTAAACCTGTGACCTCTCACCTCAAACACCTGGATCTGAGCCATGCAACTGATATTTGCATTCTCTGTTGAGTACTTTCTGAACAATTTCAGTCTGTTTTTGTCTGATTTATGAAAATATGAGCATGCTCTACAGCTGCTTTCATACCAGCTTGCACAAAGCTGGGACCAATCCAACCTGAAGACACCCCCCCAGGCCTCCCAGCCTGGCTGCAGCTCTGCCATTTCACCAAAGTAGGATTGCAAGTCTGCATTTCCAAGCGGGTTCTGGGGTCAGCATTAACCCATAGAGGAAGAGACCTTATGCTGCTTCTGGCTGGGGTTTCTGCAGCCGGGCTTCAGAACCAGATTTTCAGACAGAGATATGAAAATCCATCCTTACCCTGCCCTTCCTGCTTGATCCTTTCCAAACACTTGGACTGACTTCTAGATTGCTGGTTTCAAACCTCCATTTCCCATTTCCTCTGCCTGAGTACACTGAAATGGAATCAGTGAGGAGCTTGTTTTATTAATACATTTGCACTTTAGAGGACCATTTAATCCACAGGCTACATGTTACAGCCTGACTCTTTCCTGCCTGCTAATCTGATTATCAAGGTAAGGACTGAGCAGTGCCCTACAGAGCAGCTGGAGAGTCCTGAGCAGGCAGGCGAGACTAAGCCTCAGCCTCTCTTCCTGTGTGTCACCCCTTGTCTTGTCAGGGATCCAGACCCAGGGCAGTGGTGGCCCTGGAGATGAGCAGCACCCACAGCTGCCCCTTCTCCTGCAGCTGGCTCCTGTCCCCTCACTGACTGCTCCTTTTCTGCCCACCTTCATGTAACAGGTGAAGGATTTGTGCCTTTGCACTTGCACAGCTTTTCTGGAGTTCCAGCCTGGCCCGCCATGCTGTGCACAGGGATAATGTGCTGGGAGCTGGCAGGGTGTGCTCCTGCCTCCCCTGCTGAAGGTCACAAAACAAGGACCTGGGCGCTGCCCACAGGCCATGAACCTTTCGTGAGCTGGGCAAAGCTGCAAGAAAACCCACTGCCCTGCACAAGGAGCACACAGAAAAGCGAAATCTGACACTTAGGCTGTTTTGTTCTCAACCTGGGGACAAGTCCTTATCAGCAGAGAGGTCAGCAAGACCTGGAGCATATGTTTTCTGTGATTTATTTTGTCTTTTTAGGTTCTATTTCTGACACTGATCTCGCTTTGACCGCCAAAAGCAAGGGGGTTTAGTCTTCCCCCAGTCTTTTCACTTCTATTAGACTAAATACTGGAGGTACAATAATGGGCAAGAGAAACATGAGAACAGTGAGAGGATTTGGTTATTTTCTGTCAATAACAACATGCATTTATTAAGTAGGGGAGGGTTTTTTTGCTTTGATCATGGTCAGGGTATCATTTGGAAGGGATACAGGTGCAGATCCATCTCCCAGAAAGTGGGATGGGGAAGCAGTAATAGCCAAGTGGTCTCTGGGGAAAACCTGTCCTAGGCCCAACTGCCCTCCCTCCCTGCTGCTGAATCAGGCTGGAGCAGCCACAGCCTTGGCTCCCCTTCCCAGAGCTCCCTTCTCTTGGGGGCTTAAGTGATGAGTAGGGGAAAATCCCCCACTAAAAGATTTGCATTGGAAACCCTTGGCTGAGGAATGACTTTTAAAATAGAAAAGCTTTGCCTGAAAAGGGATGAACCACGCAGCATAATACTCAACAAATCGCCTGTTTAATGGCCTCTCTTTTTAGCAGCTGTGCATTAATAACAAAAGCAGGGCAGCAGAAGCCATGTGCTTCTTTGTAAGATTAAAATAAATACTATTTCATGCTAATACCAGCAACTTTCTGTGCCTAAGAGAAAGGAGCAAGTGGAAGATCACAGCCTGAGAGACTAGGTTTCCTTCCCTTAGTTTCCCTTTTCCTCTTGGTTTCCTTTGCTGCTGAATGAAGAAATATTTCTGCCATCTCTGAAGGGAACAGACACACTGGACCACCCTCCCAGACAGTGGTTTGGTTTATAGTGGTTTGTGGCAGGCTTGTCTCACACAGTCAGCATGACACCACTGGAAGACAGGAGTAATTCCTCCAGAATGACATCTTAGGGGAAACAAGGCTGGAGAGAACTTAATCAAACTTATTTTTTACTTTGAAAAGCATAATACAAGATCTTTACTGCCATAAAGCATAAATTGAAACAACAGTGGTTCACACTCGACATAATGGGGACTGTAAGAGCAGTGGAGCAGGGTGCCCAAAGAGGGTGTGAAGTCTCCATCCTTGAATGATTCCAGACCCAGCTGGGTAGAGCCCTGAGCAACCTGGTTTGACCTTAAACTTTACCTGAGCAGGGGTTGGGCTTGACACCTCCTGAGCTCCTCTCCAGCCTGAGTTATTGTACAGCCCTAGGAACATTTGGCATCTTTTCCACGGGAATATGAACGGACACAATGTTTTGTTCAGCTCAGAACTCCACCTCTCGTTCCTGGCAGTCCTGATAACAGCTCTCCTCCTCCACCCCCTGTACTGTGCCAGGCCTGGCACCAAAGCACTGATGAGTTTTCCCTCCTCAAATTAGGACTTTAGGTGTTTAAAAAAAAAAAAATTACATTTTAAAGCTGTCTGCCACAGACTATTTATCAGACATGGAGAATGAGTTGTTTCTGTTTTCCTAGCATAGGTTTTAGCTGAGTGAGATACGTTGCCTTGCTGAGAGCTGAGTCACTGAGTAATCAACAGATTAATGCATTCAGTTTGAAACCATCAGCATTAGTTCTCGGCAAGCTCACAAGAACTCCATTATGGCATCATCTCCACATTGGGGATGGAAATGTCTCCAGGATTTAGAGTTCCTACGGGAAAATCCCTAGATGCAAAGAAATCAAAGTACCTCTTTGTGATTGGGAGAAATAAGGTACCTTCTCATACAGTAACACCACAGCAGGATTTTGGCATCCCTTCTAGTGAATGCTTTTATTATCAACACTCAGATAAGGAGTTTGGAGTATGTTGTACATCTGTCATTTGATAGCTACCCAAAAATAGTCACGACAAACTCACTGGCATATAGGACTTTGCCTTTACCGGGTCTTTAATTTGAAATTATTTTATTTCCAGTGAAATCAGGTAGTTTTACCTTCTCTGGGATTGCAGCATGCAAAAAGGGTGGTTTTGACTCTACTCTAGGGTTCTGAGTTCTTCTGTGTGGGCTTGGTCTGAGCCAGAAATGCAAGACAGAGGCTGGCAGGGGCACCTCACAGAGGAGCCACTGTTTAAAAATAGGGAGCTGGTGAAAGTAATCACAGACTAGCAACTGTAAAAGGACAGGCTGGCCTAGGTGTGTGGTACAAGAAGGCTGCCAAGGATCACATAGCTGTTCTGATAAGACAGATGCCAATGCTGCTGCCTAAGAGCCTGTCCATACCAATCCTGCTGAAGTAATACATCCCCTCGTTTGCAACTGAAATTGCTGTTTGGGTACACTTAAATGGGGGATGTGTGAGTAGAAGCCAGTCAAGCCCCAGTGAAGTTAATCCTAAAAGCTTTCCTACATTAGCAGGCTGGTGGAAGGGCTTTGAATGCAGCAAGACTTCTCCCTGATTCATCAGTCCATGCAGCTTGTGTGTCCAGCACATGCACAGGAGACAGGACACAGGACTCATGTTCTCACGGTTTTCTCAAATTTGACAGTAGATCTGTCTAGGTTGTCCCTAGACAACAGATTATTTTTCTTCCCTGGCCTGACTAGAGCCAGGACATGAGAGACTGTGGCTTTTGTGATACAGTGGTCCCCAGGGCTACACTTCCTAGCCGAAGCGTACAAATGGCACATCATGTGCCATTGTGTCTCTGTTGTACAAAATGCATGTGCAGGAGGCATACAGCAGTGATGTAAATCTCCCCTCCCTCCTTTCCCCTCCAAGGCACCGAGACAGTGCAAATGCCTCCTGTTCCTGGTCTGGAGTGTGTGCACCCTGCAGAGGTGCTTGAACTCACCCGTCGCTCCTTGTCGCCGTACTCGATGCCCAGGGTGTCCATGGCACGGACAATGGCTGCCAGGGACTGGATAGTGTTGCTGTAGACCACTGGCTTGTACTGCTTCACGTCTTCTCCAGAGAAGCCATCCTCATGGATGATCCTGAGGAAAATGCAAAGGACAAAAAACCCTTGAGAATGTAATTTCAGTGGGAGAGACATTTAAAAGACAGCTGTGCTCTTCTGAAGAGCACATCTGCTGGCTTGATTTGCTTAATTTAGTCAGCATTTCTTTTTAAACCTTTCTGGTTGTTCACCAGTAGTGTGTCTGAGCCCAGTGCTGGAATTAGCATCCCTTTTGCTCTCTATCAAGAAGGTTTTGTGCACAGTTGGTGCATATGGTACCTCCTTCCCAAATGAACTGCAAATGCTGAAGCCTGGAGCACCTCGTGTTCACATGCTCAGCTGTCACAGGGGGGAGGATTCCAGGTCCCACATTACCTTCCCAGTCAGGGTCTATGGAAATATGTTCAACATGGACAAATGACCATCAGAGCAGATCTTAACCACTGGAACAAGTGATAGAAACCCTCTGGTTCTTGTCTAGTCCTTTTCATAGTAGTAACTTCAGGGATATCTTACAAAAGGGACCAGAGTAGAAACACCCCTGTACACGTGGGGACTCAGGCATGGAGGGGGGAAGTGTCTTAGTTATGAAGCACTTAAAATACCCTCCACACTTTCTCCTCCCTCCTTCTCTCTCCTTTAGAAAAATTGCTGAGATTTTTTTTTGCTTTCAAGGAATGCTATGTTATCCCTTCCCCAAACAAGATGGGAATGTGACCCACAGTCCTACCAGCTCTGTGTGCTGGATGCTCTGTGCAATGGTCTCTATTAAACTATGCAAAGGAACTATGTGATGGAGCAAGTTATTGCAGTCTCTTCCTTAGGTCAGGAGACTGACCCCTGTAATTTATTCATCTCTAAGTAACTCCAGAACTAAGTCTGGATCTGTCTCCAAAAACAACTAGGATCTGCAGAACTAATTGTGTTTGACAATAATTCTTCCCATTGAAGACATAAGTTATGTCTTAAATGTCAGAAGAGAGGATGATCTGCTTAGCTAAAACGAAATCCGTGTTTGCTCATCCTCAGATGTCACTGGACAATAGAGGGTCCTTCAGTGACAGATCTGGTCTCTGATGAAACCTAGCACCCTTTCTGTAACAGCCTTTTTTTTTCTAAATCAGATACACAACATCAAAGGTCCCAACAAGTGCTGGCATCCCCTGGGACAGAGGGAGCAGTAGCTCACACTGTGAGCTTGCAATGGATCCAGTGCTGGGATGGAGAATGGGGCTGCATGCCAGCCCAGAGTTATTAACAGATGACTACACCAAGAACAAGGCTGCTAGAAACATGCTGACCAAAACAGAGATCTCCTTCCCCTGATGTGAAGCTCACAGAAAGGTTTTCTAGCACAAGTGACTGACTCTCTGCTGTCCCCACCTCAACCTTTGCTTACTCAACACTGAACACTGAGCTCCTGGGAGGAGCTGCTCAACAACCCCTGAGTCCTGGAAAAACATGACTACAAGCAAAGACAGCCTCAGACAGACAATAATTCAAATCACTTGATTTGAATCCTGGTGATCAGGATATTTTTAAGCTACTGATCTGAGGAACTGGGCAGAGCCCTCTGCTTGGGCTTGGGTACCCTCCAGCAAAGGCAAATGGTGCTGGTGTGCTGGAAACAGCACAGGGAGCTGCTGGTTCCCCTCACCTAAGCTGAGGAGAACAGAGGTGGATGAAAATCTTTCTGACTTAGTAAATCCAGACTTGACAATTTGCCAAAAAAATTTCAATAGTTTGTTTTGATTTCAATGGAGTTATGGGCAACGGCTGATCTTGTACTCTGTAGCTTTTATTTCCTGTGAATCCAGTGGTCATGGTGAGGTTTGGAACAATGGCATCTGAGTGATGGGAAGGAGGTGGGGCAGCAGAGCCATGTATCAGCACTGGTTCTCATGGATCATTTACTGTTACCCAGACAAGTTGCTGAACTTCTGGAAAATGTGTTCTTTGCCAAAAGGAGCAGTCAACATAAAGAGTTATGGGTGGCACAAGGCAAAAGGATCTGCATCAATTCTCTTTGAATTCAAGAGAGACTGTACAGCAGCTCTTCCTCCCAGCTCTGAGGATGACAGCACGAGGCACAGCAGAGCAGGGGTCCCATGGGAGGCAGGCAGTTCATAAAAGCATCACCAGGAATAATTCATTTTTTCTGGATGGTTGGCTCATGGCTGGATTTTGGGGCAAGCAAGATTAAATGCTGGGTTTTGAGCAACTAAGAGAAGGAAGCATAAGGGAAGAGAAAGAAAGGGAGAGGACAGGCACAAGGGGCAGTGTAATGGCCTCAAGAGGATGCTGCTGAAATTTGTTTGGTCCAGCTGTTGGTCAGGATGGAGGAGATGGGAGTGATCCCACAGCTTGAGCAAGATTTGTGTCTGGCTTTTACTGACAGGCATCAACTCAGGAATTCAGAAGGCAAAAAGAAGGCTGAACAGTTGTATGGGGAAGGAGGTGAGCTTTGATTTCTGGCTTCTTCAGAGTTTAAACCATTTTTAGCTTTGTGCCATGAAGTTGATTACTGACATTTTCACTTCTAAATACTCCAAGCCAGTAAGTTCCCTATTGAGTAACAGGGATCCTTGTGCTGAAGGGGCAGAATTAAGGGATGGAGAGTGGCTCTGGGACCCCTCAGTGAACACAGTTGTGGCTGGGGAGCAACGCTCCGTCATTCAAACACAGAAATAAAACTGTTAATTTTAAAGGGGGCAGAGAGAAAACACCCTGATTGTTCCTGAAATCTCTCTAGAAGGCAGCCATGGAGACTGAAAGCAGCACTGTGGATGCCAGTATGAAAGCTCTGCTGTGGGAAGTACCTATGGATTAATCAACCATGCAGTGAGCACATTACCTAATGTTTGAGTGAGCAAATGCCCCCTGACTCCTGTTCCAAAGCCTGCTAGGACACTGTGAACTGGTTTATTGTCTTTTATGCTTTTCACAAGTGTTTCTCCATTTGCTTGCCTTGGTGATGTGATGGCTCCAATCCTGTAGCAGCTTTTTCCACAGTGCTTTGGGAACATTCATGCTGCCACTCACCTGTTTGGGATACACCTTTCCTCTCACCTGCTGTTGTACTTTACTGTCTAGAGGACATTTAAAGCTCCAGCATTACTCCTGGGAGGGATCTTGCTATGGGACATGGTGGCACAGGACACAAGAAGCAGTGGGGTCTGTGTGCTGTGGTGAGCTTGACCATTAAAAACATACAGGTGTAGGAACTAACAGAAGTGAGCAGCATGCCAAGACTGTAAAGTCTTTACAGGTTTAGGCAGGGTAGGCTACTCCTTAATCAACCTGCCCCTTATGGCAGCAGAGGGTTTTCAACACCAAAAAAGTGTATCCTCTGTTTTCTAAATGGCATCTATTTTTCCCAGTTTGTCCGAATTACAAAGGAAAGTGCTGCAGGCAGGTTCCTCTTTGCCACACTAGAACTGGTTCTCTCCAGGGCAAAGGAAGAAAAGGGATTAAAGAGGATTCCCAGGGGCTGTAGAGGGGGGATAAAGTGCTTTAATTTAAAAAAGTGATTCTGAGCAATTAAAAAGCCATTTCATTCACCAAGTGACTAATAAAACACTGTGCTCTGAATGGAATGGTGAGAGACAACTGAAGCAACCTGATTGCCTAAGGTACCCATTAATGCCTGCTCCCCATCCCTCAGCTGCTAACAGCAGAACCCATATGTTGGCAGGTTGTGTTGTTGTACTCATTTCAGAATGGCAGTAACAAGCAGGTATTTGCTGGAGAAAATGGTTGCACTGCAGATCAGATCTTCTGCCATCCCCCAGCAAGTCATTAATCCTGAAGAAGTGCCCAGTGCCTCAGCAATTATTGCTTAATTACAAAATAAATGAAATACTTGGAAACAGGGGGTGCATTCTGTGTGGCAGCTTGCTTTGGCTTCTGTTCAACAAAGCACTTACGTGCCTTCAGCCTTCCACTCCACAACCACTGCACCAAGAGGGCAAAGCCAGAGATGGTTCTGTGCCTGTCCCTGCTGACACCAGGGCCCCTGTGGCTGTGGGACAATGCTCTGATCAGGGCCCACCAGGGCTCTGGGGCTGCAGCTCAGCTGGGGGCTGATTCCAGCAAGGAGCCACTTTGCCTGGTCACTCCTGAGGGAAACACTTGTCCATCATCCTGAAAACTTCCTGGAGCAGAGGCCACAGTCATTGTCATTCCCATCCATCAGTTCAGCCAAGCTCTTCTGGTGCTTTCCTTCCAGCCCTTCCACCCTGAGCCAGCTTTAGTCAACACACTGACACTCCCTACACCTTCTCAAGCAGGTACAGAGCCCCAGACTAGACCCAGTCCTCACATCTCCAGTCTGCCAAGATAATTTGAAGCTGTAAAGTTTATCCTCTGATGTGCTGAAACACCTCTCCCAGCTCCATATCACTGCCAGGGGTAAGTAATGATACATTTCCATCCATTCTTCACTGATGAAAATTTAAAAAGAAATTGTCACAGACCCCAGAGGATTCCTGGCTGACAGAGTCCTCTGCTCTGACCATGAGCCACTGATAACTGTATACTTTGGGAATGAGTTGTGCTACTCACCCATTTTTTTGTAAGACCTGGAATGGGTTTATCTGCACTATTTTTCCAGGTCATTTCTTAAAAATCCAGTGGAACTCTGACAAACCCTTCCCAAAATCTAGATATGGCACCAACTACTGCTCTCCTACTTCTGCTGAGAAATCAAATGAGACTAGTTTAACATGCCTAATTTTGTATAATCCATTCTGTATGTCACTCATCTCCCTTTTTATCTCCTAGGTGGTTGCAAATTACATGATTGATAGTTCAATTCTCTTGAAAGCTTCTAGAAGTTGACTGGTCTATAATTCTTACTCCTCTTTTCTCCCTCTATATTTAGAGAGAGGCACCATGTTTACATTTTTCCCCTGTCTTCTGGTGCCTCACCTGCCCTGCAAGAGCTCTCAAGGAGAAGTGTTTGTATTCCTGAGATGGCGCCTGTAAGTATGCGCTAAGAATTTCCTTCAACATGGCTGATCTGAAGGCATTTAGCCTTCCTAAACTTGTCCTTTTTGTCCAGAAGGAGGGATTGGCATGCTCAGCAGTGGAGATTTGTGGATACCCCCTCTTGCTTCCAGTGCTCAGCAGCCTTCATTCTTTTCACAGCTTCACATGCAGATTCTCATGCCCCAACTGACACAGCCCTGTCTCATCTCCTGCCCTTTGTCATCATTCCAAAACCTCAAGCCAATGCCTCTGAAATATTTCCTGCAAAATTCAGGGACCTTTGTGTGGCTTCAAACTGTCTGCATCACTGTGAAAGACATACTTATAAACTTCCAACTGCCTACCAGAGAAATTAAAACCCATACTGTTTCTGTTTTACCTAAGATGATTTACTTTCAATCAGCAAGATGTTTCCAGCTGAATGAAGTTTTCCCATATCAATGCACATCCCTACAATTACAGTGATTTGTTTGAATAAAACCAGGCAAGAAATCACCAGGAGATTATTACACTCAAAGTGTATCACAAGTAAATACCTTACAGATGAATGGTCCAGTTCCTATAAAAGCAGACCTGCTCCTCACCTTCACCTGGACAAATTAAGGAATTTAAAGGTCATTGCATGGCTTTCCTACAGATCCCTGTGCCTTGGCAACGAGTTTCATCTCTCAGGGCTCTGGGGCACTGAGCTGGTTGGGGCTGGCAGTGGCACCTCCCTGGTGGCACCTGCAGGTTCCCTCCAGCCTGGGTGGCTCTGAATCCTCAGCAGCATCTCCTTCCACCTCAGGTCTGTGCAGTGTTCCAAGTCCACACAACACTGTGGGACAATGCAAAAGGTGTGTGATGATGCTGGTGGGTGTAAAATGCTGTGTAAGAGGGAGGGCCATGGCAGAAGGGAGGTGGCATTGCTGGGACAACAGAGAATTTGTCCACAGACACATTTTTGCTCAGGCTGTTGAGTCCCATCAGTACATTCACGTTTATGGTATAGACTGATCCAAGGTGGATTTTAGATGGGGAATCTTGGAACGAACACACCTCACAAAATCTATTTTGGTCAGCAAACTTTTCTGATTTTTATCCCCTCACTTCTTCCCCCTTTTTTCTTTCAAAAATTATGTTTCTTGTCTCTTACCCAGAATCAGGCAGGTTATTCTGGTGGGACTGGGCAGAACTTGAGTCAAAAGAAAAAATCTAATTCTGAAGAAAACTCTGCAATCTTTGTTTGCAAATGGGGAAAAACAGCACAAAATCTGACTTTAATATGTAGAGAGGAGGATGATCAAATTCTGATGGAAAATCTCCTGCTAATCAGCTACTTTAAATTTATTTTTATCTTGATATGAGGTTAAAAACTTTGTTTACAGGGGAGTTATGAAGCTAAATTCCAGTGATTCTCTTCTCACTCATTTAATAGCCTGAAATGTGATTAAAAACTCCTGGATTATGTTAAACTAAATCAACGCAGATGCCCATGACCTTGCGTTCAAAGACTGCAAAGGCACAGTTCAACCTCCGTGACAGGGTGCAAATCTCTCTAAACTCTCATTCTTCTTCCCCCCAGCTGTGCTAGGATGACATGTTGTACATCCTATTCCCACAAGAAATTCTCTGAGATGAAAATGAAGATGACTGTTTGCCTACATGCTCTTTTTTAAAAAAAAGAAAAACAACTTCCTTAGCCAGGGTCATCTAAAAACTGCAAATGGAGCTCATTTTAAAAAGCATAATTTTTTCAACCTGGACTTTTAACACCGGTCCAAGAAATACTGATGAAGCCCTGTGATAGACACCCAGCTGGGGAAAATCTCCTTTCTGGAGGAAATACCTTTGGGTCACTCAAAACTGAATTCTTACCACCAAAGTATTTCTTGCATGCAAGGATATTATTCTAACTAACCAGATGGTTCACGTTAAAAAATAAGCAAATCCATCAGGCGATTGAAATGCTGCCAAAATCTACAGCCCTGGAAATGGCCAAGCTTACCCAAATCAATTGCAGAAGTTTCACAGACCTGTATAAGGCAGAAGCATTCTTGCTCCTCTAAGGCACTTCAGTTTGTGCCTAATGCCTGTAAGTGCCTCTGATGCCTTCATGCAGTCTCTTTAGCGCCAGCCATGTGCTGCTGCACCTTAACTGCTGGCCAAAAAGCTTGAAGATGATGTTGGAAGAAACTCTCTTGTGTCTGCTCAGAATCAACATTGCTACCATCTTATTTTTGTCTGTAGACAAGTGGCTATTGAGTCAACAATTATTAGCTTCCAGACATACAAGAGTCAGATACTGCATCTTCCCCAAAACCTTTGATTTCAGATTGTTTTCAGGTGCATAAAATAATTGCAGAATACTCTGCATTTCCAGTATAATATAGCCCTAAACTAGAACCATGTACAGCACTCCCGACATGGTGCTGTGTCCCTGCAGCCCTGTGGCTGTTTGGAAGTAGCTCTTAGTTTTCTTTTAATTATTATGATTATTTTTTAATTGAGTTCTGCATCAATGCCTAATTTTGTCTTTGGGCTGTCTTGAGTGGTGATCCCTGCTTCAGCTGAATGCTGTAGCTGAGATGAGAGATGATTTCCTGGGCTGCATGCTGAGGTTCCTGCTATGTGTCCTTCACTGGACTGGGGTGTTGGCTTGGCTTTGGCACCCCACATTTGGGATGCACCAATGACCTTCCCATCTCTGCAGTGTGAGGATTGTTTCAGCATTTACATTTTCAACAGGAAGCAGTGGAGTGAAATACTTTGTTTTTAAGTGTGTGTATAAAACAATTTCAAGAGCGTAAACAGTCTACTGCATCCTGAAAGTAATTAATTAGTGTTGATGAATGAAAGACACTAGTCCTGATACTTCAAAAGAAGGCAAGGCTGTGCAGGCAGAGCAAAGCCAGCTACTGTGCTAGTACTCCTCCCAACACAATAGGGAGGTAGTTATCCTTTGGAATGTAACACTACAAAGTCAGGAAAATCATAGAGTTGTTTAGGTTGGAAAACACCTCAAAGATCATCCAATCCAACCCTTACCCTAGCACTGCCAACTTCACCAATGAACCAGGTCCCTAAGTGTCACACCCACATCTACACATCTTTTAAATTCATCCAGGGATGGTGACTGCCACTTTCCTGGGCAGCCTGTTCCAGTGCTTGACAACCCCTTCAATTCCTCTGAATTGCCAATCTAAATCTCTCCAGGTTCAACTTGAAGCCATTTCCTCTTGTCCCATGGCTTACCTGTGACAATAAGCATTGCCCACACCAATCCTAATTCTCCACAGTCAACCAAACCCACCTGAGGCAACTGAACACGTTTTTTCCTGCAGAGATTTCTGGCCACTGGTACCCAAAGGAGTTCTGGTACCCAGATGCACCATCCTGCTCCCAAGTGTTAATGACCATAAATGAGCTCCTCCTTTTTTGGGAGCTGCTGGTTCTGGTGAGGGCCAGGCTATGGGCTAGCTGGGGAAGGCACACTGATGCACACAGGCACAGGATCTGACTCCCAGCATGGAGCTGCAGGGATTCAGTGCCCAGCTCAGTCCCCAGCCCAAACCTCAGACCCTTCCCCTACAGCACAGATAGGGGATGGCACTATAGGAATGTGGCCAGGGGAAGAAAAACCCAGCACACTAGCTAATACAGAAGCCACACACAGACCCTCCTTTTCCTGCTCCAAATCAGTTTCTTCTGCTCCTGAGAGGCAGATCTGCCCAGATGGGAAGCAGAGGGTGGAAGCAGGGTGCAGGCAGAGGCTGCCCCTGACCCCCATGTCCTGCACAAAGCTGGGAGCAGCACAGACTTGGGTTTTATGCAATGTCAGGCCACTGGCATAGTTTGGTTTTACTGAAATTTGCAGTCAGTTAACTTTGATAATGTACCCTCTCCTGGGGCCTTTAATATTAAGATCAAATATTGAATACCCTACATGGACCTAATTAGTTTTAATATGCATCGTGCTCGGCTCAGTAAGAACAGCAAAGAAACACAGTCAAAAACAATTAGATCAGGACTTTTTTCGATTAAAAAAAGACAGCTGGACTACACGGATTCCTGCAGCAGCATTTGCATTAGATGAGATTGCATTTTTCTGTGGAAAAAGCCGTGGAGCCAAAAGGGTTTCAAATAGCACCAGAGGAGGCTGACAGCTGCATTCTTTGTTGTGCATTCCCAAATAATAATTCAGTGAAGGAAAAAGTGTTCCTGCTCCGAGTGACTTATTGTCTCATCCCATGCAATGTGCCACATACTCAATCTACTTTGTCCACACTGCCTGAGACCAATGAGATCCCTCAGGGAAAAAAAATCCACTGGGCTGGTGATGACCCACATGAGAGAATTCTCATTAATTCCTCGGTAATGTTACATAAGGTCATTTTGTTGAATTAAAATTATTTGGATTAATCCTCTTAAATGTTCTCTTAGATGCAAGGGGGATCCAACTGCAGCTGGATCATCCCACAGCTGGTTCTAGAAAGTCAAAATAGTGTTTTAAAGCCCCATAATGGTTTTGTTAAATTCATCCCCTGAACAAGGACACAAAGCAGCTTTTTATGGCTTTTTTAGATCACTTACAACTTCTGTAAGCTGTCATTAACTATCATCAAAGCCTGAAAAACGAAGCAAATGGGTCCAATGTCAGTTTTACTGCCCAAACCTAAATAATATTTTTGGTTTCCCATCTGCCTCATCTGAAGTGTTTTGATAGCTGCAAGGTGACTTTGCCTTTCAAAACCTTTTCAGATGTTCCTCTCCATAACCAAATATTCTGTGGACAACAGAGGAAACAAGAGGCATGCACAGTCTCTTCACTGCCCCATGCACTTCATCCTCACAATCCACTACCACCACCAAAACCCACAATAAGAAGACAAACCCTGTGTATTTTACCCAGACATCAAGAATGAGTGTATGACTCTCTCAGTGTATCAAAGCAAGGCTGGGGTAGAATGTACCTGGTTCCTCACCCTAATGCAACAAACCTGGCTTCCAAAGCCCCTCCTTCCACTGAAATCCACTGGGATTCAGAGATCCTCTTCTGTGTCTGGAGCTGATCTTTGCACAGTTGACATATTTTTCTGTGTGTCCTAGTTGTATTAGTGCTCATTAGGAATTGTGTGCTGTCATGAAAACACTCAGCTAAAATAAAAAGATGCTTTAAAGCAGCTTTGCTTTTTTGGGATATCAAATCTAGCAGCAACTGTCTTTCTGAAGCAATAATTGATGTGTTTGATTAGGTCTGGTGGCAGATGGGGGTTTTTCAGTACTTTTGATGTTTCAACATGTTAAGCTGAGAAGGAATCAATTCTGGAAAGAGCGATTATGGCATTCCTTGTATCCTGTCCATCTCCTCTGGCACGATTACAGCTCAGGGGCTCCATCTCTGAGCACTGTGCTTGCCACAAGCCCCTGGGTGTGCTGCCAAGCTGACATTAGCCTCCACTAATCTCAGCTCAGAGATTTTTGAGTCATGGTGTTCCCAGCTCTGCAATGTGCTGCCTTTCTGTGAAAGGATGTAATCAAGCACCACACCACACCCCACAGAGCACAGGCCGAGGGAGAGGATCTGGCTGCTGGGAAAAATCCCTGAAGACTGCAATGGATCCTCCATCACTGGAAAATTTTGCAGTCAAAATGAGGATGTCTGCTGTAGATGAGATACAAGTTGTGGATGGAGGAACAGCAGTTTGGCCTCTGTCACTCCTGCAGGCAGCAGAACCCCAACGTTGCCTGTCTAACCCTGCTATTTCTTACAATGGGGCTGCAAAGTTTCTGCTGTCGGTGTTTACTGGAGCCCATGGAAGTCGGCCTGCAGCTGGAGCCTGGCTCTGATGGAGCACGGGTAGGCACCTCCCCAAACAGAGGTGGTGAGAGCTTGCTTTGGGCCCCTGTGCTCAGTAATGCCAGGTCATGGCTCTGAGCTCTCCCAGCCTGCCTGCTCAGGTCTGCTCACTGAGGCTTTCCAAGCTGAAGACTTTGAGCTGAAACCTGGCAGATACAGTATTTTAGGATTCTGCCCACACTGCTAATAAGATTTCACAGCAGGAAGGAGATGTGTTGCATTTGTGGTTAATTACATGCATTTGGATAGATTTGAATCATAACTTCTACACTTGTACTCAGAGAACGGGTTATCTGAAAGGAAGGCAAATGCACAGCTTTTACAGCTTTTCCCTGACACCTGCCACAAGGCTGCAAATAACCCTTCAGTGGTTCTCAGATGCAGCTGATGTTGAGAAAATACCAGTGAAGGACAAGGCCTGGGCTGGTCTAACTCAGCACATGCCCCTAGACATCCTTACCTGTAGCAATGGGGGAAGGCCCCACATCAGCACTGAGTCTCTCACCTAAAACTGCTGTGAGGAAGATGAAGGAACATATTTTTCCAGTGTTTTTCCAAGCTTTTCAACCAACCTATTCCAACACAATACTGTTTGAAAGAGGATTTGAGCATCCTCTGTGTCTCATGGCATTTCCTGGCACAGAGGACACCCGCTCTGGTGTCCTCTGTGTCTCTCTGAGCTGGGACAGCCAGTCAGAGCTGTCATGTGAGGCTCTGGGGCACGGGGTGGAACTGGGAGGTGGGTGCTGCCAGCAGAGGAAGAATACAGACATATGGCACAATGAATGCACCCAGTGCCAAAAGACCACAAATAATTATTTGTCCTTGCTCTGCAGAGTGAGCTGGCACTGTGTAACCAGATCCAAGTGCTGTCCTGTGACCTCCCAGTGGCAGCAGGAGAGAAGGACAGAGCTCTAACCAGGAGAATTCCTACAAAATCAGCAGAGCAAGGGCTGGCCACTGGCACAAAGCACACCAGTTCTCCTGCATCCCTGGGTGACTCAGCCACCCTGATGGGATCTGTAGAGCTCCCTTGTGCCCCAGGCACACCTCTCACACCCTCTCTGGGTAAGGCATGGGTCCCTGCACTTTGCTAGAGTTTCATGTCAGCTCTTGGCACAGCAGTTCCTGCCAGCAGAGAAAGGAGTGATCAAGAATCAAATATCTGGGGTACCCTGGCCAGACTCTTCCTGCTGAAAGCCTGGCTTAGAGCCAGGCCAGCACTTAAACCCTCCTTCCCAGGCCCATTCTTTGTTAATGGGAGCCCCAGGAGCCCGGCACTACCAAGAACCAAGGCGGAGACTGCCGGAAAGTGATCCTCTGGGGACAGCAGTCAGCCCTCTGAGGACAGCAGCCAGTCCTCTGGGGACAGCAGCCAGCCACGGAGCCCAACCAGCCATCAGAGCCCAATCAGGCATCAGAGCCCAGCCAGCCATGGGAGCCCAGCCAGCCATCAGAGCCCAACCAGCCATCAGAGCCCAACCAGCCATCCCCAGCCAGCCATGGGACCCCAGCCCCTCCTGCTGGCACTGCCTGCTGGCCCCCAGACCCTGCAGAGGCAGCAGATGCCACAGTGCAAGGAGCTGCCCCTGGGGCACAGACTCATTCTGCTTCAGGCACCCATTGCCTTTCCAGGAGACACCATAGCTTAGAGCAGAGCCACATCTAAACAGATGTGAAAATGTGTTTGCCCATTACGCTGGGAAGCGACCACTGCTGCAAACACCTCAGAACATGAGTATATTCCTCCTACTGCTTTCATCAGTCTTTGTCATCCCCCATGTCCTCATCTTCAATTGAAAAATTCCTTATTGATTTAATTTGCAAATTTGCCTGTAAGTCTCTCCCAAGAGTACCTGAGAAGATGCAAGGCAGTTCAAAGTGACTGTTTGAACTATCTTATAAAGCATCCATCTAGATACGGTAAATCTGCACTGTAATAAATTTATTCCACATCTGATGATCAGAGTTTAAGCTTATCTCTAGTATTATTTTACTGTCTCCAGTGTAAAAGATTACTGCCTTCTGGAGAGGTTTGATTAGATTCAGAGAGGCTGAGGTTTAATGAGCATAGACTTCTCTGACTCTCTCTTCCCACCCACGTAGTGGGTGCACTGCTGGTATTTGGATGATGAGCCATTTTGATGTTGTACACTTCTGTTTTTCCAAAACCTATCTAGGAAAACTTGGACAACTCATTTGTTTCTCAAAGCTTTCAAGCATTCCAAACAGCACATACCTTCCCTTCCCTCTCTGGCCAGGCTTTCCTACTCTCACCCTTAGCCCCATGAAAAGGAACTGCTCCCAGCTTTACTACTGTTGGTCTAGGGAGGTGAGCTGGGGGCACCTCTGCCCTTTGAGGGATGTGGGCAGGAAGAAAACAAACGAAACACTGATCTAAACTTAGGGAATATAGGTAAGGAAGTGCTGATTTAGTATCTAATAGCCCTGACAATGCCCCCTTTAAACAGGGTGATTGTGGCTTACTAATATCCATGTAACAGATTAACCACCTACAGAATATGGAGAAATGCATGATAAAAAGCAGCACCTAATCTATGAGCAGAGGCAATAGTGCTGAGTAACCTTCGGCAAACAAGTGGCTCATTAACCAATCAATTGACAGTGTTAAACGGAATAACCCACGCTGAATGCTGCTGCTGCCCTGGCACGGCTGGGGAAGGCAGGAGGGGGGGACGGGCCCATCCCCACTTTGGGAAGGATTGTCACAGGTGTCTCTGCTTGGGAACTGGAGAGCTGGAAATCACACTTATTCCAATGCCCAAATAAGAGCCTGCGACCGGGTCAAAGGTCCCCTGAGAAAACCCAGGAAACAGACTGGCCTTGAGGCTATTTCATCCAACTGATGGAAGTGAAACTTCTATTGCTGTTCTTCACTGATACCTCTCAGGGACCCCCACATCCCTCAGAATATCGGGCATTATGCAAGATTGTTCCCTCCTCTTCATTCCTAAATCCTTCCTTTAGAGGATCCTGGGCAATAAGGCTTTCACCAATTCTCTAGGAATAATAATCCATAGCATAACACATTTAATCCCTTAGAAATAATTCGCGCTGTCCAGTCAAAATGTATGTATTGACAAACTCAAAACCAGTTTCCACAATGTCATTCACACAGTTATTTTTAGTACCAGTGTTGCCAGCAGAAATAACAGGCCTGATGTGTTTCCTCCCCTTGGCTTAGAATGAGGCTTCTGAAATTATAGAGGGGGGCACTAATTGAGTACCAAGAATGTTACAAACGATTTGCACTGCTGTAGAATCTGGTAGCAAACCAGTGTGCTTCCAACCCCACTTGCACATGCAATTATGCCACTGTCCACTCAAAGGGTGCATATCCACTGGCAGGAGCATTTGTGACCACAGATTACATTTGCTGCTACAAACCATCCCTGACAAAAAAACATTTCGGCTTTTTTACCCAAAAATAACATTAATCTTAAAGAACTTCCCCTCCCCTTGTTTTTCAGTTGTGGTTCCACAGACATAATAGCACTGAAATGAGTCTTTCGATGCTTTTGGTTTCTGTGGTGGGGCCCTGGACTCATGCCCACGGTTCCAGGGCTCCGGGACCACCTCCCAGC
The DNA here is from genome assembly GCF_028551555.1 of Melozone crissalis. Taxonomy (NCBI): domain Eukaryota; kingdom Metazoa; phylum Chordata; class Aves; order Passeriformes; family Passerellidae; genus Melozone; species Melozone crissalis. Next base: position 8,478,047 of record NW_026535785.1, read on the forward strand.
CCCACACAGGACCAGCCCAGGAAGGTTTCCTTGCCAAAGCCTCGCAAGCAACTGCGCACAGCTAAGGCTAAACTGTAACACAGCTACCGAGCAACAAAAGGAAAGAAAAGCTTTCTGTTCTCCAGTCATTTAAACAAATAAGATAAACAGCATTTCCCAGCCCAGGAAGATTATGTGTGGCTTTTGTCTCTCCTGTTTTGGTTTCCTGTGCTAAGCACTCACTCACCCATTCACAGTCACTAATGCTCAAGGCTCAGAGTAGCACTCCCTTGTGTTGATTTCCATGTGTACTTTAGGGTTTCTTTACATACCCAAATCCTCATTATCACTCTAAACCACGGTAAATTACAGGAACAGTGGGCTGATAAAAGTCCTCCTAATTCAAAGCAATAGTGAGCCTATTACTATTGAAAGCACTGGTTCCTGGCTGCAGCGGCACACAAGAATTGAGTGGGAGAAATGAAAGGAACCTGGCTGGCTAAAGAGCCGGGATGGAGGATGTACCAACAGCACAGAGTGACACAGCTCCACCAGAGAGGGAGCAGGGGACAGACAGGCCCCCCACCAGGGCTGGGGGAACAGAGTCATGGCAGAGGACTATTCCCGCCTCAAAACCAACATTCCATTTCCTGATCATTCAATTCAGATCTCTCTTGTCCCCTCCCTGTGTCTTCCTAACTCAAAATACGTATTTCTGACTTGTTTTTCTTTCAGTTGCCCCTCATTTCCTTATTTTACTCACTCTCCTTTTCTCGAAGCATGAATATTAATGCCAATCTCGGCTCATTTCACCTCTTGCTACCCCACTCCCTTCAGGAGCTGCCTTTGGCAATTTGGATCCTTCCTTTTGTCAGTTTGTCCACGCAGGGACTCAGAGCTTCATAAAACCTTGCAAACCTGCGGCAGCAGAGGGAATCCTGTCACACGGAGAGCAGCAGCGTGTCCGAGGCCACCGGACCCGGCTGTGCTGGGGACCAGGGGCTCGGTCCCCTGAGCTGCCTGCCAGGTGATGGAAACACACAACGCACTTAACGCTGAGCCCTCGCTACACTAATTTCCTGGGCCCTGTGCAATTAGTCATCAGCAAAGGGGCTGTTAAGTGCTGGATAGAAACTCTGCTGAAATCTCTGAGTGCCTCTAGTTTCTTTCCGAAGAGTTGGATCAGGCCCTGGGAATGCATTTGTTTGTTTTTCCCTTGTCATCAGCCTGCCTTTGGCTGAAAGCTATAATCCATTCAGGGAGGACCTGTTTATCTGTGAGAATAGCAGCATTGCTGTGAAGAGGTAAGAGTGGGAGTGTGCTTCAGGCAAAAAAATGCAGATTATAGCCCCCTAGTAATGAATTCAGCACAGAAAGAAAGAAATGCAGGCTGTTCTAATTTTCTGAATAGATGTAATTCCATTTTGTTCCCTATGAGTCCCTTCTCTGACAATTGTCTGAGTGGAGGGAGGAAAAAAGGGTTCCAAGCAAAACACTTGTCTATGAAGGATGTTATTAAAATGTCCTACTTGAACATAGGCTCTCTGCAGACCAGGGTTGCAGAATACAAACGTCCTCTCTCCCTTAGACAAGCTTTGTCTAAATGCAGAATGTTTGTCAATTATTTTCCAAAAGCACAATTGCCATCATCAGAATTAGAGCTGGCTTGACTTGTCCTCCCTGATTAAGCACCCACTTTAACAGGGTAGGTTCAGAAGTTCAACATGAACTTGAGGGCTGCTGGATTTGCAGCAAGCTTAAAAAATGCTCAAGAAAAAAACACAGTGGGGGAACAGATGCGAGATATACAGAAAAAATAGGCACAAAACCTGAGATTGGTCAGAGAAATTTAAAAAAACTGTGGTGAGTGAGAATCCACTGAAGAAACTCCATGGCCAAAGTCTTTGACTGGGTGAACTTTCATCATTCGGCTTCTGAGGTCTCATGCTCATTCACATCTGCATACAAATCTGGTTCTATAGATTTGCTCAATTTGGCAGTTCTTTAGCCAAGAATTTGGCTGGGGGTCTGCACCATGGATGTCAGTTAAGTTTTAGCACAGAAATTTGCCCTACCATCCTCCAATATAACTTCCATTTCTTTATTGGTCAGGGCAACATGTCCTTTCTCAGGTATGTGCTACAAACAGGGCTGGTGTCCCATGAAACAGGAGAATGTGTGTTTTTGTGACCATGTGTGGGGTTTATTCACTGCAAAATTTAAGAGTGATGTGGCTTCCCAAGGCACTCCCTGTAATGCAATCAATTACATCACATCACGAACCTATCCAACCTGCAAAGCCCAAAAGTGTCTCACCCTGTCCTCCAAGTGCTTTTTTTCAACCTCTCCTTGATTTGTGAGAAGAAAGGTGTCTTAATTTGCAGGGCTGGATTCCAATTAGAGACAGTGACCACCATGGGCTGGGGCTGAAATAGAAATAAACAAGAGAGAACCTGGCTGCCCCTTACCCCATCACTCTTGAAGGTTGAAGAAACTTGTTCTGACCTTTCCTCTTAAACTAGGAGAAGTTTTGCATATGAATTCTGACCTGTCTTTTACATTTACATTTCCATGCCACACAGAGGTAGCAGGGGCACCAAAGCATTATGCCAAGGGCAAAGGGAACTGGGGAAAAGTGCTAAGGACAATCACATTCTGTTCATTATGTCAGTAGCAACACCATTCCCAGCATGCTAGGGCCACGTCCCTTGTGAAGAGGACACAGTCCCTTCCCCTAAACTCTGACTATGTGACTGTGCTATTATTGGTACACTCAATGCTGAATGGCCAAAGGAAAACACTGCACTGGCTCCTGCTTTTTTCAGATACAGAAAGGACAGCAGGCACAAAGGCAAACATAGCCTCTCCTGTGCACATGTGACAGTCACCGCCTAAGTGACTCGCCATCAAAATGCCTCATTCCTCCTGACAGGACTTGTCCTAAAACAATGTCTTAAAAGTCTGCAGCTGGGCTGGATTTTCCAAATCCAGCTGAAACTGCCAAAAGAACAGCAAAAGCCCTGCTAGCAGAAAAGATGCCTCTTGGTTTGTATAGAAAAGCCTTCCCAGCAGTCTGTCCATAAGCAGTGGACATGGTTTGCCATTTTCCTCCTGAGCGGATGCACAGCTGGGGCACCTTAAAGCAGAGTAGGCTTGGGAAAGGGTGTCTGCTCTGCTCCACGCCTGTGCAGAGCTGTGGATAAAGGGTATTTCACAGAGGGGGGATGGTACAGTTCCCACAATCAGTGAGGATGGGTTTCCTTGGCTATATTCACCTAGATCTGGGCTCTTGGCTCTGAAGCATTGAGTATTTTCACATGGCTCCTGCTTGGTACAGACCATGCCCACATAAGGACTTGGCTAAACTTGGGTGCAGCACAATTGCAGTCTGGTATAATGTAGTTTCTTCCTCTTAAATGCAGTACCTTTATATTTGTTTCTGAGTTTTACCTCATTGATTTTCCTGTGCTGTTTCAGCAGCACTGTTTCTCCTGCTGTCCACAGAAGTGTTTGCAGCTCTTACCCAGCATTTCTGAGCTATATCTTATTCTGAGTTGTACTCTTCTTATACTACCACACCAAACATAATTGGGAACACTGAATAGCACTGTTTTAAAGCACATAAAAACAGTGTGGGCACTTACAAACCCACTGTACACTCACTCTATGCTCAACACTATGTCTTACAAGGTGCTGTTTATAGGCTGCTTGATAATTTTTGATGTCATCTCTCACTACCAAGTTCAGGTACAGCAACACTCAGTTCTGTAATCCCTCTTTGTTTTTCTAAATTAGTGGTCTTGCTTCTCCCCCCACTGTACTCAGAGCTTTGATAATAATCCATAAAAGAAAAAGGTGTACCTTTCCATTTCTATCCTAATGATTGCTTCTGAGCTGTTTTGCCATAAACAAGTTCATCCCTTACAAATGAATGAGAGCACTTCAAACACAGCAGCCTCTAATGCTGCCACTGCAAAAGTCTCTTTGGTTTGTATCCCTTGTGAGAAAGCAGGGGAAAAAAATCCTGAACTGATCAGCAACAAACCAGCCTCTCCTACCCAGATGATCCCTGGCTTCCTTCCAGCCTAAAAGAGTAGTGAGAACAAAACCCTTGCTGAGCACGCTGCCTCTGCTCCTGCCCCGCTTCAGCAAGGGATGTGTTGACACCAAGTGCTGCACGAAGACAGGCCAGAGCCAAGCTGAACTGCTCTCAGCTTGGCTGGGTGTCAAAGCACTGCTTGGAGCTCAGCTGATCCAAGGGCAGGTAGTGTGGGGTGCCTGGCTGGGGGAACAATGCTGAGCTTTCACAGCCAGGCTCAGAACACAGAGACCAAGCCCCTGTCCCTTCTCCCAGGGCTAGGTTCCCCTCCTTGCTTCCAATAATGTCCCACACAGGTCTGTGGTTTGAAGGCTGTGGTGGCCTTGGCAAGCAACAGGGGACCTCAGGCACCTGCCTGGAAAAGGAAATGCACGGAGCGTCAGGAAAGGAGCTCCCACAAAATGAATTAGCCCTGTTAACTAGCACACATTCCTTACAGCACGTCACAAGGAAATCCTGGCCAGCATTTCTAAGCTTTATCCATCTTGCAATGGTTTCCACCCTTGCTGTTGTTTACAAGCTTAACAAACTGAAGACTGTTTGAAAGAGATCACTCCTTAATCTGGCTTGTCCTAAAACCAATAGGAGAGAAGGAAGGCAAGGTCAGGCATATCCAAGGCCAGCACAGAAACATCCTTATTTATCTTCCCTAAGCTGTTTTAAATGCTAACTCCTTCAAGATATACTGAAATAGTCAAGCTTTAAATTTGGTGGTGACTGCAGGTGGAGTAGAAACCTGATACTTTGTTAGCACTTCGTTTTGGTTGGGTTCAAACTTCACCCTGTTTGGTCCCTTTGTGCAGGTCCAAGCCATGGCACCAAATATGCAGCAAAGTCCCAGATAAGCATCTCCTGCCTGCTACTTCTTACTCAGCTCCAAGCTGTGGGTCAGCCTCAGATCCTCACTTCTGTGACACTGCCAGGTGCCTGAAGCTTCCAAGAGTCTAATTATGCATCCCCAACATGAAAAGCCATCCTCTAAATATCTGATTGGGGAACACGGAGCCAAGGAGTGAGACAGACAGCTGAGCATAAAGTTATTTTTTAGAAGCTGAGTTTAAGGTTGGCTAAAAATATGGCCTATCCCTTTCAAGGGTTATTTTGCTTACGGTGTTGACAAGAATAAAGCTATTAGTAACAGAGCATTCAGAGTATTTGGAGCTGGTGTTTGTCTGTCAGTCACTCATCCTCCAAAACACTCTTGTCAACATTTGGAAAGCAAGTGGGATGTATGCTCCAGCCCCCTCCCGGGAAGGCTGGGAGAGGATAACAAAGCTGAAAGAGTTGCAAAAACCTGGGGCTAAATAAAACAGGATGGGGGGAAGAAAGGGGGAAAAAAAAATCTCTTCAGAAGTAAACATATTAGAAGCCCCAAAATGTCTAGAAAAATGGTTTTAGAGGAGGAAAAAAAATCAAGTACAGGGGAAAACAACAAAAACAATTGTTTACAAAATCCATGAAAATAGAATAGGAGACAATGAGTGGAGATTCCATAGGGGAAGAGGAAAAGTGACCATAGGAAAATCAAGGTATCATCGTTCACATAGCATGGATTCCCAGGACATGTAAAACACTTCCCTTAGAAAAAAGAGCTCCGTGCCTCAGGCACCCCAGAAGTATAGGACTGGGGGGCACCTTGAGCACCAGCCTTGCAGTCTGCTAACCCAGCTTGTTTGGCTGCCAGGTAGAAGAGGTGACCACAGGGAAATTGGTTTGCTGCTTATGCTTCTCCTTATCTCCCACAGCCAGTGCACGAACATCTGCAGTCTGCACTACCCCAAACCAGCCTCTTGTCTCCCTCCTCTGCACCTCTAACAGATCCTGTAACAAGAACATGTTGTCTCCTTTCCTCTCCTCAGCTCTCCAGGACTGAGCTCCTCATGTCGACGACATTCCTTTTTCAAAGGAAATCCTTTGCATTTCCCCTTGGTGCTCCCTATGGAAGGTAAGTTCTGTTGTCTAACAGCATGTTAAACATTTAAAGTACCTTCTTGGAAAGGCAAGCAGGAACCTGGTAGGGGCTGTTCCCAGTGCCCATTGCCCTGGGCAAATTGCCTGCTCACTTTCTGCTCATCACGATACCAGCTCCAGCCTCACCAATACATCTCACCACCACCAAGTTAAAGATCTGCAGAGCCAAGAGATATTCAATGCTTAGCACAGCAATTTCTCTCGTGACTAATCCTGCAGTTAGACACCTTTTTCCAGGCATCCCATTGCTGACACACAATCTCCAGGCTCCCTCTCTGCCTGGATCTGTGGCACACGGTGGAGGAGAAGGCTGAGTGAGCTCAGCCTCAGCTCCTGCCTGCGCCCCTGTAACACACAGACAAAGCTGCCTCTCCCCCCGTGGTGTAGAACCTCTCACCTGGGAAGAATGGGCTCAGCTAAGCATGCCAGGCAGTAACTGTGGTCTGCAGAAACAGGACAATAATCTCTCAGCACAGTAAAACCCTGAGGTGTCCAGCCTTGCCTTCAGAGGATAGAAATTATTAACTGAGCAGTTCTGAGCCAGGGGGGTTGGACACTGAGGTACCACTTATGACAATGAAATGTGCACAGGCAAAGTGTTCCTTTCCAGGCATAACCTGGGGGATGAGGAGTAACTTTACTCAGGCTCAATTTCCACCTCAGTCCATGAAGTTGGTCTAAACAGATTGAGAGCTGAGTCACTTAGAGCTATCTTCACAAGGAGCTCATCAATTTGAGTAAGCCATCAGCCCCAGGCTATAGCACGTGGCCATCCTTGCTTTCCCCCTCCAAAGCAGCACTGCTGAGATCCGTGGAGCTCTCTGGATTTACATCAGTAACAGCAGAGAAGGAATCATCTCAGTGCAAGAAAATGGTTGTAGTCCTGCTCCTGTTGAAGTTCATATCAAAGCTCTCAGATGTAACCAGGGATGCAGCTGCCCTGGCCAGCTGTGCCCATGAGTAAACACAGAGCTCAGGAGAAAACAAAATCATTGTAGAGGAAGAAAACCCTGAGATGGGGTTCCTCCCCTCTCACCTGTCCCCTCTGCACTACAGTGAGTCACTGGAATCTCACATCTGCTTATTGCTAAGCTGACAAATCCCTAGGCCTGAGACCAGCCTGGAAAGGCTGCCACATTCCAGAGGGCACAGCTCCCTGTGCACATGGACTTGCTCTCCAGCAGGACACACCATGTGCTGAGGGGAAATGGTGAAAGCAGCAGAGAGTCTGTGGGAAAGGCATGAGCAGAACCCAGATCTCCATGCTCTGCACTAGTTCACATGAGACCCATGAGAGCATTGAGAAGAAAACGGGGGAATTAAATGGTTTTGTGAGCAAAGACACATTTTCAGGGTTTTTCACCTTGTGGCTTTGTCATTAGCTTTCTAAAGAGGCACCCCTATGATGAAAAATGCAATCCATGCCACTGGTTCTCCAGAAAGAGGTAAGGCTGCAGTCACCAAGGGTGAAATCCTGTTTGCTTCACTTGTGGGCCTTAAACACACAACATGCTGAAAATCCTGCTCAGAGCAGGTTTACAAGGTGGAAATCCTTTGGAGACCTTTTACTGCAGGGGAAGGAAGGTAAATATGAACAAATTCTAAATATTTAGTTGTTTAAATAAATAAAGCTTTAACAGATTTTTGGGATCTATTATTCATGATGTGCTGAGGGTTGTCTAGACTGTGTACCAAGGCATGATACCATTTTAAGGGGGTAGAAAATGACATTTAGGCTCAGAAAGGTGAATCAGTTTGTGTACTGAGTGCTGGTCCAGGCCTGTGTATCACTGGACAAATAAACTCCAATTACCTCAATACAAAATGTGCTACAATTCACTGGGCATTGTAGCAAAATGACAAATAACAAGACCAGAATGTGATTATTTTCTTTTCTGAAGATATTGAACAAGGGGGTCTCTGTCAGCAGTAATATTGCAAGGTGTACATGTCCCCAGGAAGGGGCTCAGCCAAAGGTGGAAATAAGCAGCTGTGCTAATTCATTCACTGCACATGAAATTGATCTAGAAACGACCTGATTTTCAGCTTTATGAAAACACAGAACATTTGAAGTGCTTTGGTGAAATGATTGTTTGAAGCAGTTGGAGGACTAGAAAAAAGGCCATTGTAATCCTTTTGGGATGCAGCTTTCCCAAAGCAGTATGCCAGCTCAGTGTCACCATCAGAGCTTCAATACAGGCTTCCTGCCTTGATAAAAACACCACCCTATTTCTCTAAGACTTTAAAATGCCATTCAGAACCCAGAGTTTTCCCTGTGCCTGTGTCTGTAATCACACTGCATGATCTCAGAGAAAACACAGCTAACCAAAGATGGGCTGCTCTGACCTGAGCAACTGTCTCCGTGTATTTGTGCTTTTGTCTTGGCATTTTCAGCAGGGTACAATTAATTAAAATTCCTGATTAATTAAAATGTTTTGCAACAACAGCAGCAAAAATTGCTTGGAGAAAAGCCTGTGCAAAGTGAAACTGGATTCTGGTTGGTATGAATATGCACAGTGGCCAAAGTATACTGTACTGGCATGTGCAGCCTGTCCCTAAAGTAAATGACATAGTGAAGGAAGAGGGAAGCAGAAGCTTGACAGATGATGACAGAGGGGTGTAAAAATTTGCATTACCCCCTGTTTTTCCCTTAGTGCCTGTATCTCACAGTGCAAGTGCATGGAAATACAGTGGCTTTCAGTACAGCTGGATGAATGCACGGCTCTGCCAAGGAATTAGGACTTGGCTAGTGCTCCTGCTCCTTGTTCTGACCATCACTGCCTGGAAAAGCTTGTTCAAGTTGCTTTCCTCTTCTGGGCCTCAGTTTCCCCTCTGTAAAATGCAAACAACACCACTTCTCTATCTTGTGTGACGTGCTATGAGAAGGAGAGAGAAAGTAATACAGTACAGAAGGAGAAATCCGTGTTAGCAAGTGATTCTCTTTCCTCTTGCCTTTGTCAGATCCGTGCTGTACCGGGAGCCAGCTCCGGCGGCTCGGGGCTGTGAGGAAATCCTTGTTGTGCTCTGAAAGCCCTGCAGCACACTGTCATTGTCAAAGGGCTGATGAATGGTTCCACTGGGGATGCAGAGCCTGCTCGGGCGGGAAAGCAGCAAGGCTCAATAAACAGCCCCTGCTCTTGCCCAATCCGGATAATTAACATTTCTGCAGCTCTGTACACAGAATGCCTCCTTGTCGCACAGAACGCAGGGGGCCCCTGGCCCCGTTCTGTCAGTGAGGCAGCCCCGGCCCCGGCTCTGCCTCTCAGAGGGAATGCCCTCTTTGAAATGCCAGCAAAGGGGATGAAGTTTCTCCCCTTCCCTTCCTTTCATTTTTAAAATGGGGTTTCTTTGGCAGGCATGACTCCCACTTTAACAATTTAAGGCCTACGAGGAAGAAGTCATACTCTGAAAGAGCAATTTCAAAAAACATCTGCCTGCAAATGGTGTGTGTTCATGCAGCAGCTCTGTTCCTGGAGAGGGTGCAGACTCTGGACCGCTCATTTTTAGGGTCAAAAATTAATTTTGCAACTTCCACACCAAGAGGGCAAAGAGTCAGAAAGAGAGATCTCTTGCCTTGAGCAGGATTACCAGAGCTCTTCTCACCAGGACACATGGCAGTGCCAGGAAAAATACTCTCAGGGCAGGATGACACATAACAACCAGACCACCATGGTCACTGGCTGTGGTATGTACACAAGTCAGAAAAAAAACCTTGATTATGAGATGTTTTGCAGATTTTCAGCTGTTTAAAGAGATGACTCACATGAAATTGCTGCTCTAAAGCATATAAGAATTGAATTTCTCAAATCTCTTACATTAAAATATGATGAACACACATAATTCTTGCAAGGTTTTTGGGTCCACTGTCAACTTCTATGTTGTTATGGAGGATGAGATTTTATTTAAAAAAAACCAAAAACAAGCCCTAGAATTGAGGTTTCTCAAATTCATGTGCCTCTAGGGATTTTTAAGGAAAATTCAGGAAGTATTATAAGGCCTGCAAGAAGGAGTGGGAACCCTGCAGTGACTTTTGAGCATAGTCAACTGAAATTATGAGTAGAGCCACAGAAGCTTAACATTAGCTTTTGTTTTTTAAGAAAGAAATCACTGAGATAAAAGTCATAACTACCCAAAATTATTTACTTCAGTAGAAGTCCAGTTATGTTCACTGATTGCTCCAAAATGTTGGCTGTCAAACTGAAATAAATAATCCTTTATGTTTTAAAGATGACCAACCCGACTACTTCTTAATTTCAAATAATATTTACTTAGATTATGCTTCAAAGAGGGATTGGGATTTTTGTTACTCAAAATCCAGCAAGTAACCAGCTAGGAGGCTCTCAGGCCTGCACAGTGTCAGAGCACTATGCAGTGTGGAAGCTCAGTGATTCAGAATAATTTCCACTAAGACTCAAAGGTAGCAAAGAATATTTCCTGGGAACATAAATGGCCATGACAAACAGTTCTTCCAACTCAAAGAAGCACCAACGTGTTCTTTCAAATGCTACAGTTTCACCAGTGAAGTGCTCTGAGATTCACTAAGAAAAATGCTCTGGATGGGTGTTATTTTCATTTATCCATCTAGTATTGCCAGTCCTGTTGGCTTAAATGAGCTCATACATGTGAGTAAAAAGTATGCATAGGCAAAATGCTTAGCATATTAAAGGAAATATTTCTATAATATTAAGTATAAAATAATATTAAATATTAACTTATATAATATTTATATAACATTAGGCCACATTTAGGGCTAACAGCTGGTAGCAGAACAGAGAAACTGATTAGCACAAGGAAATATTAATTAAAATTACAGTCTGTATTCACACACAGGTTTTCTTTCCCATTCTGTTCCTCTGCTTTTTTATTAGAAAATAATCATCACATTACACAGTATTTTCCTCATTAAACTACAAAGATCCCTTGCTTCTTTGGCCAATTAGTGCCCGTGTACAATCATCAGGAATACAAATCAAAGCATGTTCCAGCTCTGACCTAATAAGTCATCTACACAAAATCTAAGCTCTGTGTTTTTCTGTCACTACAGCAGTTCTTTTTTCTTCACCTCAAAGCAATCAGCACTGAACAGAACCCTTCCTTTCTTAGGAAACTACAAACCCAAATTGCCTGGGCTGGGGGCTGCCAGTCACCTCCAGCACTGCTGGTGGCTTTGTTTTAATCAACAAACCCCAAGACTCCTTGTGCACTCTGCTTGGGCGCCGGGCTGTCAGGGTGGGTGGCTCCCAGGACACGAGGAGAAAGAGGAAGCTCTGGGAGACTGGAAGAAATCTGCATTTTCCTCAGGGCACATCGTGCAAACAGGGCCCTTTGTTCCTGGCGGCTGGTACCCACTTCTCACCACAAACAGATCCCTCCCCGGCCTCTCCTTTTTTTCTCCTGTCAGAAAAGGCCGTTTTCAGAGTTTGTACTTCTGCATCCACCCCCGCCCCAAATCTGTGTAAGTTATTCTCACTTAGACCAATTTTGCTTTCCCACTGAGTGCTAAAGGTTGTGAGTTACACTGCACCGCGCTGCGCACACCCACCCGACAGCCATTTTCTGACCAATTTCCTTCTGACATGCATCTAAACCATCTCCAGCTTCACGTATCAGTTTGGCCTAAATTGGAGAATAATGTACTGAAACTCTGCCAAAAGCAGCACATAATTGATCCCTGCCAGAAGGGGGTTATGAGCTTTTCTGTTTTTTTTCAGGGAGATGGAGGGGGAGGGTGTGCAAGACTGTGCATGAGTGTGAGCAGGTGTGCAAGAGTGTGAGCAGGTGTGCATAAATGTGCATGAGTGTGTGAGAGTGTGAGCGGGTGTGCAAGAATGTGCATGAGTGTGAGCAGGTGTGCATGAGTGTGAGTGGGTGTGCAAGAGTGTGAGTGGGCGTGCAAGAGCTTCAGCTCCTGTTTTCTGCTTCCCCAGCTCTCTTACAGCAGGCAATTAGCAATGTCTGTTCATCAGCACGATTCTATTTATTGACACTTGTTAATAAGCCCAGAATTTGTTTTCCTTGTTAAAAAATGCTTCAGTGCAGAATGGTTTCAGAGTGGCTTTAGTATCTCTGCTTACCGAAGAATAATTAGGTTTAAATCTGCCCAGTGGTTCAGGAACCCTGGGTGAGAGCTCTCCCAAAGTGTTCCTCAGTCTGCTCTTTCTCCATGCATCACCTGCTGCATGGCCACCCATGTGCTCCTGCATGATCTTCCTGCTCCTGTTTCAGTTTCTTGGCCAATTTTAGCAAATCTGGTGGAGACTTCAAAGGAACTGAGCTCCTAGACTAATTATACAAGGTGTGGTGGAGGAGAAAAACCCTCCCTGTTGCATCTCTTGGGGACAGGCATCCCTGAGGAACCAAACTGATGCTCACTTTTGGGACAGAACTCACTGAAGCTGGAACTCACCATTTCCAATGCACAAGTCGTGATTTGATTAATTGCGAGGTTTAAAAGGAGCAGGGAGAATCAGTGAGAGCACACCTCTCTGCACCACCTCTGTGCTGGATGTAGAGTTCCTAGAGGGATGGGATCTTGCTCAGGTTACAGCTTGCTTGTGCTCTGGCAAATCACTGTAATAGAGCTGTCCTGATCCCTTACTAACTTCCACTGGGTGATTCTCCATGGAGGAGAGCCTTCCTCCATCACTGTGAACTTGCCTAATCGAATTACTGCTAATCAGAAGTGTGAAGAAAAGCATTTTCTCTGGGTCTCAGGTGCACAGCAGGTGGGGCAGCCAACTGGAGTATGGATATGTTTGTTTAAGTGGGTGGGGAGAGTGATGGACACTGCAAATCCTGCAGCATGTCAAAGCAGCTGAAAGCCCCATGAAATGTCAGGATTGGGTCTGGAAGCTGTGTAATCCCTTTGAATTTTCTAGAAAAGACTATGGGAAATTTTGTGATGGCAAAGGGGTGGAATTGGCCTATTTCTGCTGTGATTCACCTCACTGTAGAATGTGTGGCACCTGCAGCTACAGACTGACCCAATATGTTTATTTACTGAAACCATCAAACCATCTCTTGCCACGTGCTCCAATCTTCCAGCACAAATTAGCGGTGGCTCCACTGCTCCAAGTGGAACAAATGTCAGTGTTGTGTTTCACTTGGTCTCCTGCTGCTGCTTTATTTTATTTTGGGTCCTGCTGCCTGTCAGGGGAGAAGCACAATCCTGATTTTGTGAGGTTCAAGTGAGCAATTTCACTTTGAAGCTGAACAGGCCATTGCCAAAGGGTTAATGACCATTTTTATCAGTATCCTGGAAAATTGAATCTTTCTCCCAATGACAAATCCTTAGGGCTTTTGTGGCCTGCCTAAGCCAGCACGTATCAATTGCTGCCCTTCAGCTGGCTTGGCAGTGTGGGCACTGAGGGTGTGATGTCCCCTGCGTGACCAGTGCTGGCACACCACAGCACCCTCTAAGCAAATCCACCATTCCCAGGCACTGCAAAGGCAAATCATTCCACTGCTAGAAACCTTGGCCTCTAAAAAGCAAACCCATCAAAAGCATGTACCACTTGCTTTACATTAATGGGATGCATTCCAGGCATATTTGCTCTGCTGATCAATGCATTAAAAAATCCATCCTTGGCTAGGTGTGCAGAAACACATCATCAGCGAAATGAGCGTGCAATGGAACAAGCCCGTCTGATGCAGAGGAAATTCTGTTAGCCCAACACAATCTCAGAATAGTTAAACAGAGCAAAACAACTTGTATTTGTGCTCAAATCCTGATGATGTTTATTTACTAGGACAAATATAGCTGAGGGTAGCAACTTATCAACGCTTGCTTTATTTCAAGAGCAAATTGCTGCCATGGAACCAGACACTTGATGTTTCCCTGCTCTCGCCCAACAAAGAAAGCTCGCTTTACTGACTCGGCTAATGACCAGCAAAGTCGCCTCACGTGGATTAGAAAAGTAAAAAGGACAAAAGCTTCGGGATGAAAAATAACAATTTCCCTTGCTTGCTTTTGTGATCAAACAGTAGGAAATTCGCAGCAGAAAACTCTGCTTTGAAACAGAAAAATAATAGTAACAGTGAAAATAAATGACAAGGTCTTGGTTCTATTGAGCTTTAGTGAGCCTGAAAACCCACAAGTTTTGCTGCTGGAGAGTGTATGAGGACTCATTCAAAAGTCAATAATCAGCAGAAAGGGATTAGTACTTTCCAATAACTGTTCTAACTACAAAGACAGTAAAAGGCTCAAGCAACAGCCATATCTTATCCCTTTATACAGGCTCATGGCCCTGAGCTTCACATGTACCGTGTTTACTATTGTGGCAACAAAGCAAATTTGATCAGAGCAAAACCAACAAATAATCAAACAGCACCATTGGATAAAATCTGCCTTGGTACTTCATGAATTTGCTGAGCTGCTGCACCCCAACCTGGGTTTCCTGGACTGTGGAATATGTTCTTGCACAGCCTGATTGCATCTGCAGGTGTGCCGCAGACTCCTGCATTCAGGACTGCATTTCTACCCTTTGGGACAGACTTCCCTTCCTGCTCCTGGACTGACCAAAGTCCAGAACTCCCACACGTCAGCTAGGTGGGAACAGAGCAGGACATTACCAGTTTGTTCTGTGCAGGCATTGAAAAACCAGGTGTGATAAGAGCTGTTTCTCTTGCAGCACCCGCAAACAGATTTACTTAAAAGATTCATAATGTAAGAAATCAACTGGAAATGGAAAGTTCAATATCAGATTAAATTGGTTTGGCTATCTCTGACACAAAATATTCATCTACTAAGGTTCCCAGAGACATCAAGGTCTGAATCAGTTATCTTAATACAAATCTACAGTTGTAAGTTCTCTCATTTTGGTTTTGAAGTCACACTTCCATCTTGGACAACAAATGACTTTTTACTGCTGTTCCTTATGGCCACTGCCCCTTCAGCCTTACTGTTAACATGTTTCTGGGATTAAAAAGATAATTAAATGTCATCTCCATGCTTATGCATTCTTCTCTTCATGCTTAAATTTATTCCCAGCTGAAGACCTCAGAATACTTGATGAACTGGTTGGCGACACCTGGTCCTGTGAATCCACCTTAGCAGCCACCCTAACAAGACAGCAATCTGAATTAAGTCTTGAGCATAAACAAGGCACATGCCAGACCCTACACTGAAGTGTGGTGCAGGTTTGCAGGGCACATTTGGTCCTGAGGGCTGATCTGCAGAGCAGCTGCACTGGAGCCTTGCAGCAAGGATGTGAGGCAGCATGGGGAAGGGCAGGTGGCTGCACATGGAGAGCCACTGGATGGCTCCTGGAACTAGAGGTCTGTTTATCTGGCACAAAGGAAGTTGTTCTTCCCTTATGGGTTTGTGTCTTGGAGGAACTGCCCTACAAGCCACTGGTCCAGTGCAGAGTCTGAGACTTACATTTCTTTATTCACTTTATATTTTCAAGACTCTTCTGGGAAGATCAAGCCCTTGAAGAACATTCCTTGTGGGCCAAGTTGAGACGATTGCATGATGAATGTGTCATGCAAAGCTAGGTTAATGCTTCTGTGATAACTCCGAGAAAAACTCCTCCTGGTTTCCATACGTACACTGCTGCTGGTTCAGTGTTTAATGCCAAAACCAAACTCCTGGTTTTCTCAACTCTTAAGTGAATTCAGTGTAGGCTGGTCACTGCTTCAAAATAGTTTGTCTTTTGTTCATATGATGTCTCTCAGAGGGGGGAACACACCATATGTGTGCAGTGTCTAGGCTCTAGGAAGACATGAGGACACTGCACCAGCTGGCTTCCACTTCAGTGCGAACATGTCACAGGGGGTGCTACAAAGAGCTGTGTGACGCAGAGGTCAAACTGCTTTGGTGTCAACCAGCAAGCAGAACCCTTTTTGTAAGGGTGTAGTGCAGTCTTGAAAACCAGCAAACAATGCCTATCAATGCAGTAGGGTCATTCATGGTCTTCAAACTGATTGGAGGAACCTCTGGAACTAAGGCAACCACAGCAGGACAGACGGTATCTCTAGATAAGGAGTTATGAATCTCAGCAAAGGGGCCTTGTGGAGATCTGTAAGCTTGAGTCTGTCCCTATCCCTGTGTTTTTGTGTTAGAAAAGGCAGAGGGGTTGGGAAAGACAGGGGAGTCTAGATCCACGTTAAACATCACCAAAGAGATGCAGACTAAAAGAAAAGATAAGCCCAACAAAGGCACTTGCTGAAAACCAACTATATCAACAAAGCCCAGCTCCTGTAGCTTGGTGACTATGCTGCCCAGTGACTCCTGTTCATAAAGGGCTGATTCTCCTCCCTTTCAGAACACAATGTGTTCCACACACTGAAATAAATAACAGCCCCTCACCAAGGCCCCGGCAGTGTCAGGGGGTGTCAGGCTCTGCTCAGCAGATAACAAAGGCATCAGCATGGAGACAATCTCCTCCTGCCATCTCAGGCTGCCCTTGCTGCACTGAATGAAATTTTTCTCCTAATGGAAATGAAGAAAACCTCCAGTGCAGATAATCCTCTGTTATAATGGCCGTAGATTTGGGAAAGGGGCCAAGCAGCGTAAAGAACAAGCCAAATCTCTTTTACTTAAAGCCTGGCCTGAATGTGATAATGTAATGACTTTGATTGGGATGTTTCAAATGCCATTCATTGGGATTGACTTAGCACATAGATGATATCGGCCAAAATAATTAAGAACGAGGAATTGAACAGATACAATCAGCTGACTCCTCCTTCCCAAGAAAGCTGTATCCTTTTCCAAGTAGTGGAGAGGACTGCTTGGTTTAAACACTGCTTAGTCCCACCCAGCCAGCACCCTTTCACTTCCACTGCCCTTTGCTTTCTGTAGAAGAATCAATAACTATCATCTCAAACACAGGCCGAATTCCCAGGAGCCCTCTTTGCAAAGGTAAAGTTCCTGGTTATTTTGTGCCTAACCTCCATCTGGCCACTGCTGGTGCCACTTTGCGCTCAGAACCTGATCAGAATCCCACTGAAGTCCTTGAGAAGATTCATGTTCATTTCACTGGATTCTGGATTGTGAGTTTCTTTTAGCAATGTAGGTTTCCAAAAGCGTGGTAGCCTTGGCTGTTGTTTAGAATCCTAGTATCTGTCATAGCTAACTATTATTTCTGTTTTACAGAAATAAAATGCAGCTCAAACTCTGATACTACATGCAAGCTTAAAATGGCTTTCAATTACTATTAGCAGGCTTTTAAATGGGATTGTGGTGACAACTCAAAAGAAGCAAAATACTTAGGGGAGAAATTAAGCTATTGGAATGACTGGTTATATTGAACATGCTCCTCACACAGCTGGCAAAGAGCAAAATAAAGCTGAAATAAATTGATGACGACCACATTCTGGAGGAATGGCAGTTTATCTTAAAAGAGAAAAGAACATTCAGCTTCTCTGCTAAAACAGCTTATGACACTGAGTATTTGGACACTTCTCCCACAAACCAGGAAACCAGTAGCAACCAGAACCACCACAATAGATGACTTTCTATGTCCCACACCAGCATAACTGAGCACAGAATGTAAAATGAGTGCAAAATGCCACCATTCTGAATTTAATATGTCCAATTAGCATCATTCTGATGGCTACAAAGGATGGAAGGCAACAGGGGATTACATTCATTGTCCATTTCAAGTCTTCCAGTAGGCAAATAAACTGAAACCTTAAAAAAAAATCTAAAAACCCCGCCCCCAAAACCAAACCAAAACCAATAAGCAAACAAACAAACAAACCAAACAAAAAACCTCTTACATTGGACAAGCTTTGGAATGGTTAGAAGGCCAAGATCTATTGTTCTGGTTGAATTTGTTACAAGCCCTGGGCACATCATAGAAAAATATCTGTATTTGAATGTTTTCATCTTCCTGGTCATCTAATTCAGCTCCTTCCAGGGAGGTAATTTATTTTCTTCACTGTCACCTTCATTCACTAGGTTTAGAGATGAAATCAAGATGCATCAGCAGCCTTGAGCAGGGCGTCAATGCTACTATGAATTTTCCTTCTCTTCTGTTTAATTGAATTTTCATTTGTATCTCCTCAGTTGTGTCCCCTCCAAGGCCTTTCCCCCCTCTCTCCCCCCTTTTCTCCACTCATCCATATAGATGATACAAGCATTTCTGGCAAGCACCAGCTGCAGATACGAGTTCTTGGGCATCTTCTACTTTTAGAAAAGCACCAAGAGCCCAAATAAAACCAGTGCTTGTTCTGTGAAGCTTGAAGTCTGCTTTTCAGAAAGACCAGTCTCTTTATTAAATCCACTGCCCTCTCAAAGACATGTGATAAGACATGGAGGGCTGCAGAGCTATGCAGTTGTCACTGCAGTGGACAAAAAGCTGTGTCTGGGTTTACAGCCTCTGCTTTGCTGGGTCAGCATAGCCAAACAGGACTTTGCAGTAGCATTAAAAAGTTATTTCAAGATTTCTCCTCCACATTCCCCAAAAATTGCGCTGAGCTCCTGGCAGGCCAGCACTCCAAATGCAGTCTAGCCACAACCTCTTCACTTCTGATTTGTTTGCCATCAGCATAATCTTTCTTTCAGCTTTGAGCCTGCTTTATCAGACACAAATTCACTAGGAGGGATCTGAGATGTAGCCTGTGAAATCTCCCACCTTGAACTGGCATCGCTTCCTCCAACCATTTCTTTTCATTGTGGGGACTCAACAATTCCTGTCTGTGGTTGAGGATGGTCTCTCTTGCACTGGAAATCTGCAGTACAGGAAAACACACCAACTCCTCCATCCAAACTTTGATACAAAGGCTAGAAAAGATTCAGTCCCTCACAGAGATTCACCAGTCATACTTACTACTCCAGCTGAAAGTGATAAAAGCTGTTCTGTGTGGAGAAACAATTAAGAGAAGCAAGAGAAAATTTCAGACAAAATTATCAGGCCATTGGAGAAAGTTCTTTAATGCAAAAACTACCTGCAGTTGAGTGATTCACAATTCATATAACAATTTAAATACTCATGTTTTTAAGTAATTTATGAGTAAACCATGCAGAACACTGAGGAAAATGTAATCTAATAGAATTCTGCATTAGGACAGAGATGGACAAAATGACCTTTCCATGATTTACTCCGTCACTCACTGGTATAATTTCTGCTTGTAATTCATTATTCTGAAGCTGTTTACTGTTTTGTCTATGACAAGGGCAACTTCCATCAATGAGCTCTTGAATGTGGAATTCTTGGCTCGTTATCACAGGAAACCAAAATTCTCATTTGAATATTCACCTTTCTTGCTCCTGTACACGGTACTTGATCCATCACTGAAAAGTTGACATTGTCTTTGGCACTGATGCTCTGTCGATCTGACATAACCTGAGAGATATTCAGGGTATGTTTTGCTACTTAGAGAAAAACTACAGCACTTCAGTCATAAATAATTAAGTGTGAGTATGCAATTGGATAGAAGATCTGCTTCTGTACCTGCAGGTTTGCATTTATTTTTACACTCAGCACACTGCTGTTGGAGATTTACTGCGGGAACTCTGGGCAAATGGTTCAGTGTCTCTCCACTTACAGTAAGGACCGCTACTTGCAGTAATATGTATTAAGGAGGTCTTCTAGGAGAGAATAAATCAGACATTAAAGAAAGCTTGCTTGTAACTGAAATTGAATTGAAACAGTTTCTCTCAAAGCACCTTGTATCATTGTATCTTTTAGCTCGCAGAGTTTTGAGTCCTGCTTCTTCAGCCTCATTTAGGAAGGTAATACTTGAATCTTAGCATGGAAAGAGAGCTTGCTAGGATCTCCCTCGTGGGCAATCTCTTATGGTTACATCCTGCACTGCGAATGGGGGTTTGCCATTTCTGCTGCCAGCTTTTGCCCTTCTTAACAGCTCTGACAGCTCTGATCCTCTTACTCTTGGCACTTGCTTTGAGCAAGGTTCACATAAAGATGTTGGTGCCCAGTCTGTGCATTGTTGTGTCAAGCTGCTGTCAGTCTTCTGGATGACTGCTTAGCAAACAACCTCATTTTGTTATCCAGAGCCTGAACTTGATCATGATTGCTTGTTTGACTCTTGCTTCAAAAGATCAAGCTCTGTCACTTTCTGCCTCTTTTTCACTATCTGCACTAAGTTCTTGTCTTGCCTGCTGGTGTTAAACCTCTGCCAGGCTGGCCATTTCTCTCCTGCATGTTTGTAAGTGATGTAACAAGTAAACAAAACAAGTGTTTATTATTATTTTCTATTTCCTTGGGGGATAATGCAGGAACACAGTTGAAGCCAGCAGGTTACTACTGCAAAAGGCAATGGGAGCAGTGAATTGTTCAAATTCAGAAGCAAGTGAGGCTTCAAAGAACACTAAACAGCCTGGTGTGCTTTCTTGGTTTTTCCTAGTTCCTTAACATATAGCATCTTCTTCTGGGGAAAAAGGGGTTTAAGTGGGAAACCTTCTCATAAGGAAAAGAGGAAACACAAAACTTACAGAGGGAAGGGATAGGGCCAGTTCCTTCTGGAGCTTTTGAGAAGCTATGAATGTGACAAATATCTTTCACAAGGAAGACTTTCTAGCTCGGTTTATTTACAGTAAGAGCACAAAAGGTGTCCTAATGAAGCTGTGAACTGGTGAGCCCTTGTGAGGCCAGAGGAGTACTGGGATAGCTCATTGTCTGAATGGAAGATGGGTGAGGATGCAATTCTCTGTCTCCCTTTAAAAGGCAGCAGTGACCTATGCAAACCACTCTGAATATCAAGGTTAGGGTAACCACATCAATGACAGGCTTTTAATGCAGGCTTCAAAATTTGCTCCCAGTAACATGGAATTTGAAAATGTTGTTCAGCACTCCTGTAATCAGGATTCTGTGACATCTTGGCACGTCAAGAGGGAAAGTTACCTTATAAATGACAAAGACTGTGTCTAAGACTGAGGGAAAATAGAAGAGAGAAGTCTCCAAAGCCCAGGACGACTCAAGCTTGTTACAAAACCAGAGCGATCATTCTAGTGTGAAGCAAACCTGAGCTTTGCATTAAAAATGTAAATGTGATTGAAATAGCATAACCAGATTAAATGGATTTGACCTCTAGAAGCATGAAAGATGATCTAAATACAGTGAAACAGCAACAAATGGCTACACTTTCCTTTTCACTGCATCATGCATCACAGGAAATTTATTTAAACAACAGAGACATTTCAAGCCACTGAGAGATTTGCATTTCTTTTACAAGAACTCACAGACAAAATAAGGCTGGTTTGGGAAAAAACATCATTTAAATGCCTAAAGGTACAGAAGAACTTAGAAACTGCTTTTCAATCTTGAATGTGACTGATTTACCCTCAGAAATTAAGCCCTAGCACACAGAACTAGCCAGGAGTGACTGAATCCTTCAATACAAGCCCACATCTGAACCTTCAGTACATTGCTGCCTTAAGGGAGCATTTGACAGACATTTCTTTCTGAGATTTTGGGATATTTTTTGAATTACATTAACTCATATCAGTGCCACAGTCTGGTTCACTGCACTGCCATAGATCACCATACAAGTGCCACCATACCACCACAGCTGGTAGGGACAGACACCACCAACCAAACGAGATGTTAGCCAAATCCCAGCTCAGGATTTCAGAAGGCTGACAGTAACATGCTGTATGGAATAAATCCAAGAAGACAACACTCAGAAGCAAAGAAACAAACCAAAGTGTTGTGAGGGGGAATTGGGAATGATAACCAAGCAGTCCCGGCTAAGACTGGATTTTCATGCACTCGCAGGGAAAATTCTGCTAGCGCTGTGCAACACTGCCCCTCTGGCTTCCAATTAGAGAGGCAGATCTTCAGGCAGCATTGCCATTAGGAACACTGAGTAAGGAGACTAATTTGGATTTTCTCATCATAGAATCATTGAATAACTTGGGGTAGAGGTCCCTGTCCAAAGCAGAGCTACCATCTCATGTAGGCCAGGTCACACAGGTCCCTGTCCTGTTGAGTTTTGAAAATCTTCAAGGATGATGATTCTCCCCTTTCCTGGGTCCAGTTCCACTTTTGCATCAACCTCCCCATGAAACATTCTTTCCTTATATATATTTCCATGAAATGCTTCCATGTTGCCTCTCATCTTTCACTGTGTATCTCTAAGAAGAGTCTGGCTTCACCTCCTCTCCTGCTCTCTTTGGGTGGTGGAAAGGAGCAGCAAGGCCTTCCTCAGATTTCTGTTCTTCAGCTCCCTCAGCCCCCTTTACTCGACCTGTGCACCAGCCCAAATACCTTGGAGGGCCCAATTTATCAGTGATTCCCCCCTTGATTTAGGAGATCCAAAACTGAATGTGACATTTCAGATGCTGCTTTGTAAGCACCAAGTAGGGGCGGGGGGGGAAGGAAGATTTAGTTCCAGATGATTTCACACAACCTCATTTCTTGAAGTCATTAAACACATATAAAATGCTACAATTAAACCTGCTCTTCTAAAACCAGTGTTTTTTCCTTCTCCTTATATAAGTAACATGACAAAGAACTGTAAGTGAAATAAATTTGAAAGCTTGTACCTGAGAGCTCCTGTGGCAGAAGAGAAATGCATGTGGCATGAAAAAGCCCACAACACAAGAATAATTTCTTTTCCCTGATCTTTTATTTTCCAAAAGGAGTAAGAAACAGAATAATATTTGGACAATGGTTAGATATACAGAGTGGCACTAAAACCGTGTTGCAATCAGCACAAGCAGAGATTATGATCTTCAGCAAGGCTCAAGTGTTAACTCAGTTCTGTCCAAGCCTGTTGATGTTGATGTGCACAGCATTAGAAAACTCGGTTGTTCTGGGGTTTAGGTCTGAGCATGAATGAAATATGAGCTATCTCCTAAACTTAACCACATGCAGATCAGTTGCAGCTCTAATTTGGAAGGCCTGTAAGTGCTGTGGCCTCAGTGCAGCAGTGCTGAGCTGCACAGTCCTCACACAGCAGAGAGTTAAGCACGGAGTGAGTCTTCAGGAGGATCCAGACAATGGTTCTGCTGAATGAGGAGGATTCGCCTGCAGAACAGACTGAGCAGGATGTGTCTGAGAGCTTCAGACAGGCTCTGTGCTGCACCAGTGTGTGCCCAAGTTAGTGAGGGAGCCACTAAAAATGTGATGATCTGGGTTATTTTAAAAATCTCAGTATATTTATCCAGTTATTTAGAATTTAAATACACTGCTTTGGCTGGGCTCGCACCATTGTTCTGGACACTTTGTAAGAACTTTTTTCCAATTTTTTACTGGAAACTCCAAAAACCTATTTCAAAGACCATGAAGGAGTAGTGAATAAAATCAGAATTTAAATTTAATCTTGTATACTGTATATATGTTTATGCCAGAAGACCTCACCTATTTTTTTAATCACAGATGGGGAAATTAGCACTATTTGATCTCACTGATCAGAACTAAAAGTACCAGTGTAATAATTCAATTTTCATGCTCTGTCATGTAGGAAAAACTTTATAATTTGTTCAGCTAAATATAAATTTAAAATAAATAGATTTCTTGAAAGTATTAGTAAACAGAAATAGTATATAAAATAAAACTTACGTAGAAAAATAAAGGCTGGATTCTTAATTATTTATTGAAACATATTAAAATTACTAATCACTAATTTTTTACCATTTATGGGCTCTCTAAGTGTTTCTTTCCTCTTCACACGTTTGTTGTTGAATGCTTTTAATAAAGCAGGCACTGAACAGGCATCACCACTATCACCACAGAAGATACCAAGATTTTGATTTGCTATCAGAACCTGAAGAAAGCCAGCACTGGCTTTCTTCTGTCCTGCACATCCCAGCTCACTGCAGAGATAAGATCTGGCTGGTCCCAGCAGCATGCTTCCAGGGGAATTCTTATTAAGCACAAGACTGTGCCAGGATGAAGGTATTGGAGGCCCTTCCTTTTTTCTAATGTGACCCTGATGCCATCAGTCAGTGCTGGAGAAATGCCAACCCTGGAGCTGGGATTTGGCACCGCACTCTCCTGTTCCTCCTTACCAGTGTTTCACAAAGGCTCAGGGCACGCAGAGAGATGCAGATAACAAACCTTGACCATCAGCTCATGTATCTACCATTTAAACATCTTAAATGCACACACTGAGCAGCATCAGGTTTCCTGTTGAAGAACTGGCTGGACAGAGTTGATACAAGCACCTGTATCAACAAGTTGATACAGCACCATGGCTTTTTTCCTGAGCGGTAAAAGCAAGAGGATATAAATTTATCATACTGCTAAATTGAGGAAAACAAGGGCATGCTTCTAGGAGCTTTCTGCTTTATTAAGTAAATATCTCCTCATTCATGTGGAAAATTTTTTCCAATTTGGCTAAATAATTAATCATCAGAGAGTGACTGGTGATTAATGAACACTGTGATGACTTTCTGAGGTGTATGTTCATCACGACAATTTTCTTTCATCCCAGTGGTTTGTGCTGGTGTTACTGACAAAATGTGATGATAAAGGCTCTGCAGTGTCTGTGGTGATACAGACATTCCAATGATACAAATCTGCCCATTTTAGAACTTCCAGGAGGTGAGATGGGGTCCCCACCTAACCCTGGGAAGGAACATCTATCACCTGGGCATCAGTGCAGCAGCCTGGCAATGAGTGACCAATTTCTTATTCTCCCAAGAGCACTGTACTAAGAGCTCTCTTTGCCCAGTGGAAGGAGCTGGTTTATTTGCAACAAGCTAAACCACCCTGTAACCACCCCTGCTGTAACACCCTTTCACACTGCTTAGAGATGTAAAGAGGCTGTGAGTAAATAAAAACAGATTCCCAAAATGCACTGAATCAAATACTCAGTTCTGCACTACTTAAGAAGCCAAGCTGATTGTGTTACATTTAAAACTCATTATGAGGATGGTATTTCTCTCCTGTGGATGAAACTGAGCAGGAACCTTCATGCTGTGGAGAAGCACGTGCCCTGCCATGCCAACCATTTAGAAGCACAGGAGAGGATGACAATTCACATAGCCTTAGCTATTGCAGTCTGAAATTAGGGCATGCAGATCCACATGGAAGTAATTTTAAGATCTCACCATGAATTTTGGAGGGCCCCAAAGCTGATCTGCACCAGTTCCACACAAAATTCCTCCAGAAATGTATACATGGGACTATTTCATTGTGAGACATCAAAATGAGATATTCTCCCTCCTTTGCTGTAAAGGCAGGAGCTGGATTATAGCAAGGTCCAGCTGTAATGAATAAGGAGCACTGTAATGGCAGTAGGGAAACATCTCTATATCACTGTGAGATGGCACTCACTACAGCTCTAGAAATCCACCTCTAAAACTTCTCATTTGTTACCTAGATATGCTGCCTAATGTCCATTTTGTGCACTTAGCCTTTCCTATACACTTTTACTTAATGCCTTAAAACTGGAGCTACTAACTCCAATGAGCTCTAAGAGGGTGAGGATAAACCACCCAATTCTGCTAGGAGGTAGCATACATTTTTATCATTTAAGTGATATTTTCCTCAATAGAGGCCCATTCTGATCTTATTCCCTTCTGTAATGATTTCCAGCTGATGCAGAAATACTCCAAGTACCAGACTGTTATGGTGTGTACAAGTTGGTGTTGATTATGCTCTTGTAGACAAGAGAATTTAATACAAGTCTGAAGTTGCTGTAATCTCAAAGCATGAGTCACTGCTCTGCCTTTCAGACTGTTTGAAGCACTTGGGGGTTATGTTTCAGAGGAGGGACGTGCACAGAGACAAAATGTCCATTGCCAGCCTCGCTGCCAAGGTGTAAGACTGGGGTCATGAATTCTCTAAAGAGGATATTTTCTCTTGGACAACTGAAAGGCTGCTAAACCACTCAACTGAAGACATTTTTCATGGCCTCCCAGTGGAAACATGGATTCCCCTATTCCTACACTACGTAACTTGACACATGCCAAAGAGAAGAAAATCCCTTTCCTTGTTATAAAACCCTGTATTTCCTACCTGCATTGGATCCTGCTGAAACCTGCTCCAAATTTTGCTGGAACACCTCAATCCTAAACAGTCAGTCTAGAGCTCTGGGCTTTGTCAGAGATCACACCTCAAAGCACTTACTAGGTTCAGCATCTCCCAACCTTCTGCCATAAGCAGCTCCAGCAGAATTTCTGCTGAAAGACTGCACAAGTTATCCTGTAACAAATAGAAGAGATGATAAATTGCCTTTGGCTCCTGAGGGCACAAGACTCCAGAGATGGGCCTGGTGGGGAGAGAAGGGTTTTTAACAACCATGGCCCAAATTCTCTATATTGCAGGAGGACCCTGTTACCCATCTCTCTTCTCTCTGTCTCAAGCTGGTGTACTCCAGCTCCTTTGTTTTAAGCTTACAGATTTTATACTCAGATAAAAGCTTTGCTGATGAACTGAAATAATTTTTGGTGACCAAGCAAAGTAGGACATGCCCAAGAATAAAGAAAAACAAAGTAATTTCAGCTCTGCCAGTCCTTCCCTTGCAATGTCAAAAACTTTATTGATTAGCAATTGGAAAAAAGAGTGATATCA
Source organism: Melozone crissalis (assembly GCF_028551555.1). NCBI lineage: Eukaryota > Metazoa > Chordata > Aves > Passeriformes > Passerellidae > Melozone > Melozone crissalis. The sequence goes on from NW_026535785.1 coordinate 8,504,522, forward strand.
GCTTACTACACAGTTTTCTGGGCTCCCTTCTAAGGGCACTCCTCAGTTCTTTCTCAATTAATGTGACAGCTGGGGAGAGTAAGCATTTTTATTGGTAAGTTAAGAAATGCCTCCATCAAGAGTTTTATTCTAATATCGCAGTAATTGCACAATAATGGAGTTTTGGATTAAAATACTTTTTTCTCTTTTTTTCTCAGCACTAGAAAAACATCAGTTCCTTTGCTTTGTGTTACTCAGTAACATTTTCCAGCCTTTTGCCTTTTCTGATTTTAGGCAGATTCCTAAGAGCATCTTATAATCAGGACTGTAATCCTCCAACCTCCCTTACATCTGTCATTTTCCTGAATGATCTTAAAAATAAAATGAGAATGATTCAATTAATGGTTTAGGGGGATTTTTACATAAGGCAGAGCATTTCTTCAGCATTAGAAAATGCATGGCACAAATCATTAGTATTTCCCTCTATGAGTAAGAGAAAAAAGTTTAAGGCAAGAAAAATGGCTGTAGATTTAATGTGCCAATGCCTTTCAGATCTTTTTGTTTCCTGGTTTTGGTTTTGTGAATGAAACTTAGCAACATCCAGGATCCCACCAAGTGTCACAGAAAAATCTGAAATTCATCACATCTCATAAAACCTACAGATTGAATAGAAATCATCTTCAGTGTAGGAAGAACTTGGCCCAAAGTCCAGTGAGCTCAAAGAGAGGATTTGGGGTCAGTAGCATTCAGATTGATTTGAAATAAGTGAGGTTGCTGGTTTCAATATTGCCAATGCTAAAAGGTATCAGGCTTCAAAAGTAACCAAGCCACTGAGATGTATTTGATTTCCTCACCTTCATTTTGGGAATACTCAGTTCTTGAGTACTCAGGCTAGAATAAGGTAATTTATTTTTTAACTTTTCTCTGAAGTGAGGAGAGCTGGATGTTTTCTTTCAAAAACAAAATACACATCTAAGCAAAGACCACCTGAAATCAGAGCTGATCCAGTCATCATCTGAGTCCAGGCTCCACAGAAATAATTTCAGGCTCTACACAAACCCCCAAATATCAGGAGATTTGCAATTGCACCAGGAAAAAGGGACTAGACTCTTAAACACTCTGGGCACTTGAATTTAAGGTTTTGGCAATTCTTATCTGCTAGAGCTCCTCTTTAAACCAACGTTATAAATAAAGGACCAAATCCCATCTTTCACACTCAGCTGCACTCAGGGTATAACCACAAACTTCAGAGTGTAGAGGATGGGTCTGTCTATGCACTGTGTACAGCTGCTGCCTCATCAGAAAAGCTTTCTGTCTTCTTCACTATCTGAGCAGGAGTTTGCAAAACTGAGCTCTTGGACCTGCATTTCCATCACACTTTCTGGCTGCATATCCACCAGCTTCAACACTCCTTTGTGATTTTGTATCCTGCAAATCCAGGAGAAACCAAGGGAGGTTGATACTTGCAGAGGCAGGCTGTAACTCTGAAAGGGGACTAAAGAAAACTATGTGATTATGGGAGTGTGAGACATTCCTGACTGCTCTTGCTCTCCAGCAATCTGCCTTGGCCATCAGTGAAGCACTTCTTCATTTCACTCTTTCTCTTGACCAGACCAAATGGAAGAGCCAACACAGTGCCTTGATCTCCATTATTTGTCTCTTTTTCCTGCTTCACCCATTTTGATAATCTCCCCCATATTCCACAGGTAAGCACCCTGGAGAACTCACATCAGGTATGAAGTTGTATGCCAGACAAATGGGAAAGGACAGACTGAAGAGGAAAACCACAACCTTCTTTAATTTGTTACCTAATTCATTTGTCAATCTAATGTCTCTTACAACCTCTGGGTTAGCCAAGCCATAAAACAAAACAGATCCCTGGTTACATTTGTGCAGCAGATTTGTCTCTTTCTTCTGAGCTCATTAAAACAACTGCTTTCATCTCATTAGATTGCTAAAACATTTCCAACAGAACTAGATGTGTCATGTCAGAATATGACAGGCAAATTTCTTTTGAGGTTTTAAAACTGGGTTGGAAGAGGAGAAGCTATGCAGTTCACTGTTGTCACTGAAAGATATTTTTACTTTTATGAGTCCCTAAAACAAGAAACAAATTAAGAACTGTCAAGGAAAAAGAAAAAATACAAACCCAAAATGTATTCCATCTTGCCTCCTAATATTGTTACTGCTTTTCTCTGAAATCTCTCTCAGTCTAATAACAAGAACTTTAAATATAAAAGAAGGAACTACGGTTGTTAATGTTTTGGCACAATTAAAAATCCAAGAGGAAGGAAATAAATGCTGAAAACATGATTAGTCTTTGCAACTACAAGCCACAATGAACAGCCTTACTCTCCTCTATTCCCAGCTCTTATTCTTGCCTGTTTCAGGAGCAATCTCCCTGTGCTTTGCCACTGCACTGGAACATGACACCCACAGCATCCACAGATACAAGAAAGCATCTGTGAGGGTGGGGAAAAACGTTGCTGTGAGGAGAGAGCCCCCTCCTACAGCATCCCCCACTGGGATGATGTCTGACACCCTGGCAGGAGACCCTGCCTAGCTCAGGGTGGGTAACACTGCCCAGCTGCCATCCCAACATCCCAGAGCTGCCCCAGCAGGCAGTTTGCTACTGCTTTCCCTGCAGGTTCCACTGCCAAAACATCCCCACCAGAGCCTCCTCCCTGCTGGGTCCGTGTGCCACATGCGCAGTGCCAAATCCGCACCCACGGCAGAGAGCGCTGGGGCAGGTCCTGGGAGAATGGCACAACTTCATTGGGAAGGCTGCAGCCCCTTCCCCTGCTTATTGAAACCCAGCTCAAATACTGCCCAGGTGCAGCCTGTCACTGCCCTACTTTGGGCTTAAAATCACAGAAATCCTGGAAAACAGCAGGAGACAAGTAGGGATGAGGGTGGCTCAGCCTGACCTGGTGCTCCAGTGAGGTTTGTGCCTCTGGGTTGCCAGCTCCCACCACGATCAAACAGCTCCCAGATGGAAGC